>NC_059107.1:128142070-130642070 GCF_020740685.1 Jaculus jaculus
TTCTGTGTCTCATAACTATGGCACTTTTCTCTTCAGATTCTCAGCACCAGCTACTCCCACTCTCACTGCTTTTCCAACACCAGGTTCCTCCAGATCATGTAACATTTCCAGCACCCAACTGTGCAGAGCACGACCCTCAGTCACACTCTGCAGCCAACACCTTGTCACTCTAGGTCCTAGGCTGCGGCATAGCAAAACACTTCTGTAAGGCAAGGCACAAATTTCCTCCACACCCTCATCAAAATGGCATCTCTACCATTCACTGAGAAAGGGGCATTTCTCTGCAACAAGAGAAAATGCTCAGCAGTGGCAGATGAGAAGGTGTGCGTTGGGTGATGGGTATTCTCTCTCATTCCAGGTGAACTGGCAGATGTTTATCTGCTCTCTTCAACTCTTTGGAGCTCTCCTTTCAATGGTCAAAATATTAATCATTTCTCTAGTCTGCACTATAGTTAAAAACTTTTTGTGTGAAACTGTTTCTATATAACTTGTTAGGTGGTGCTGTCTGCTGGTAAGACACTGACTCTTGCAGCATACATAGTAAATAGTATCTCCAAGATCTTTGAGACTAATATCCCTAAAGTTCTAGTGCAGAAGCAATTTCATAATTTGAGTCAAATACTTTGTCCTCAAATGGTTTCAGAGAATCTGGGTCATCACACATGTCCCAGTAAAAACAAGCTCCAGAATTCAGTTCTTAAAAGGTTCTCTTTTTCTCATGTGTAGTGCTGGAAATTGTAATTTTTTTCCCAGAGATCCTACTTTTGATAAAATATAATTAATTCTGATTAAGTCAGCATCTTAACAAGTTTTCTGACCCTGGAAACAGTTTTTTTTTTGTTTGTTTTTTTAAGGAAAAACAACTGTTGTAAGTTGTGAAATATTTTTTGGGGAAATTGGAATTTCTTCTAAAGATATCAGTTGAAAACACAATTCTTTCAACTCAAAAAGAAGTAAAAACATTGCTTGACAAGCATGAAGATTTTGTTGCAATAACACTGTTTGTAATTTCATATGCTTTCTTGTTGTAAATTCCATGAGTATTTGCCTATAATAAGTGTTTCCCACTTTCCCATAAATGAAATACTACTCATATTGGATAAAATCTGGCATAACTTAAACATAGTCCTTTAGCTGATGACTAGCTGGGAAGAAAAGGGGTGTATTGGATTCACATTATCTCCTGATAATCTCCACCATGTGCATTATTCATCACTGTACTGCCACACTATTTGTTAAGTATTCTTGAACAAAACTAAATTGCTGACTGGTTTTTTTAGCCTTTCCCCTTTCAAAGAAAATTTAAGTAAAAAAAAAAAAAAAAACTCTTTCCAACACAGTATCCGTGGCTTGCCATTTCTGAGTGAGCTGAGCTGAGAAAGTCAGCACTAACTGTTGTCTTAAGAGAAAGTGACTTTGTCAAGTGCCAAAGCAATCTTTATTTATTTAGACTGAAATTGCAAAGGTTGGCCTTTTTTTTTTTCCAAAGCCACCTACCTGGAAAAAAAGAAATAGTCTTACTTTTCCCTTGTGATATTTTCTTTTTCTTGAAATGCTCCAAGTTCTCTCCTCAGATCTCTTCACATCCTCAGCACCAGCTCCTCCCACTCTCACAGCTTTTCCACACCAGTTTCCTCCAGATATCATGTAACATTTCCACCACCCAGCTGTGCAGAGCATGACCCTCAATCACACTCTGCAGCCAACACCTTGTCACTCTAGGTCCTAGGCTGTGGCAGAGCAAAACACTTCTGTAAGGCAAGGAACAAATTTCTTCCACACCAGCATCAAAGTGACATCTCTACCTTTCACTGAGAAAGGGGCTTTTCTCATCAACAAGAAGTGATGCTTAGAGGTGGCAGATGAGAAGGTGTGCATTGGGTCATGGGTATTCTCTCTCATTCCAGGTGAACTGGCTGATGTTTATCTGCTCTCTTCAACTCTTTGGAGCTCTCCTTTCAATGGTCAAAATATTGATCATTCTCTAGTCTGCACTATACTTAAAAACATTTTGTGTGAAACTATGCCTATATAACTTGCTAGGTGGGCCCAAGTTCTTATAGAATTCAAGAGAGGAACATTTTGGCTTATGTTTCTTTTATAGTTCTAGGTAAGTTTACAACATATAGCAAACTTATAAACACAATAAGATAAGAATAATCATTACAAGGAACAAAGGGTCTGAGACATAAATTGGGTGTTCAAATGGTTTTATGAACATCTTTCAATGAGGTAATCCTATGACAATATTACTCAGATGTTATAGTTTACAGACATGTGTACTTGTGAAACATATGCCATGTCTGTACAAGTTTTTGCTACTTTCCCCATGCATTAGCCAGCCCCTCACGATCCCACTGCAGCTAACATAACTGTGACCTTCTCACAGAGATTAACATGGGTTGAAAGGTGTCAACCTGCCTGGAAACTTATATACATTTACTCTTTCCAACATATCCCTTGATAATCATCCAGAAAAAAAAAAAATGGTTTGAATTCTACCTCACCACAATTAGTAAACTCTGTGATCAAATTGCTTAACTGTTCCTTGATATCACCTTACCTATGTTCACATTTCCTTATTGATTTTCCATAAGCTAATTTATACATTAAATCATGTGCATCTGAATCCTAAAGTCAGCCGTACCTTTAGCAAACTGACCTCAATGATAACATATAGGAAATAGAAACTAGGATGAGACTCTGGAGCTGAACATTTGGTGAACAGGTGGAATGATGTGCATGTAACTTTCCTGTTGTCCTTGAATCAAAAAACTGTACTTTGAGTTTTAAATTCAGAAAAACTGAAATTAAATGTACTACCGAAAATTACTTTGAAATTAACAAAGGGAGAGTAAGGAAAGAAGAAAGAACACAATAAAAAGACTCAAAGGCATTTTGAAGTTTGTTTTACTGCTTGAAAATACTGGCTTCTACAGTCACTGGCAGACCTCACCTTGGTTGAAAGTGGACACTCAACTGAGTGGTCCTGAGGTGCAGTAGGTGAGACGAGTTTTCAGGGTGTTGAGTCCACTGGAAGCACACACAACACTCTGGGGCAGGAATCAGGCCATGTAACAGATATTTTCTTGGCTCACGAGACAAGCTAGGAAGGAAATGTCCCAAACTTCACACTGTCTGGATTGGATTATTCAGAACAATTTGACTCTAAGAAGGCAAAAGTCATTTTCTCCTCCACCTCCTCTCCCTCCCTCCCTCTCTCTCTCTCTCTCTCTCTCTCTCTCTCTCTCTCTCTCTCTCTCTCTCACACACACACACACACACACATCTGTTGAACTTTTGAACAAATGGTGCAGAAAAGTGATGACTTCAATTTTTATCAAGGCAATTTTTTAATGTTTTCTTTACTTTTTGACTATTTTGCATTCATATTACTGTGTTTTCCATCCATATTTGTAGTTCTTTTTAATTTTCTTTCTTTTCTATGCCATTTCTCTTCCCTTTCACACAATTTGAACATCAATATTAACTTTTAACTTCTTGTCATGAATTAGGTTTCTTTTTGTTTTGTTTTGTTTTTTGCTTGTGTTTTGTTTTCTCTAGGGATGCAACAGATGTTGAGTACTTTCATCACAGTTACAGGCCTGAATTGTCTTGAGGCCAGTATTATTATAATTTATGTTCTCCCTCCAGAATCATATAGGGGATTAAGCCCTCAAGAGAAGGCTGCTCTCTACAAAGACCCCCAATGAAAGCAAGAGATATATCCATCCCAGCAGATACACAGTATTGAAATGCAAGAAATGTGAAAAAAGGCAAGGCAAGGAAACTCCCCTAAGGTGACAGAATTCAAAGCTATGGTTGCAGATGAAATACTGGACAATGGGTTCAACACTTTAAATTTTAACATGATAAATAACTTCAGAAGCTGAATAAAGTGAGGAAGACAATAATGAGGTTTGGACAAGAAACTTGGCAAAGAGAGTTCAGGAAAATGATGCAAGGATGGCAGATGATGGGTGAGAGATAAAAGGAAGATAGTCAAGAATAGACCAAAACTATGTATGTATGAAAAAACATATGCCTACTATTTTATAAGCTAATTAAAAATACAATTAAAAGAAATGATTGAATAAGGGGTCGACTGAATTAGGGGATAATGCTGCTCCTAGAAACCATAGGCTGTTAACTAAAAATCTTAATGGAAGTGAAATACCTCCCTAGAAGTTATTGGTCATGAAGTTCCTGAGGCCCCTCAAACTGCTGTTGGTTTTCCAGCAGAATTAGATAGTAAAACCTAATTGTGAAATATTCCACACACTTTGAATGCAAGACAGAAAGAAATCAAGCTAAAAGTTATAAGCTTCCCTTCTGCTGACTAGCTTTCAGAGATAGTACTAGAATTTGTAATTTGGGCTGCTTGAAGAGAAAAGCCATCCATAGTATTATTGGTTTTAGATACTGTGTGCTACAATACTGACCTGCTTAGCCAGATTGTGCACCAGAGAAAATGGAACACAATTATTATGGAGATAACTGTCTGCTTTCTGACTAGATGTGAGGCTCACTCCAAAGGAATGAATTCATGCCTGCTACTATAACCAGGTCAGAATCCAGTGGCTCTGAATATCAGAGGCCAAAGTGGCAAAGCTACTACTGCTTGACTAAATGGACATTTACCCATGAACTTACTTCTAAATATTTATGTTTATGACATTGTTTTAATTACCTCGCATGTTGCTGGTACAAAATGTCCAACCAAATTTAGCTGATTGGAAGAGTTTATTTGACTTACAGTCTCAAGGGGAAGTTTCAAGATTCCAGGGAAAGAATGGGTGAACAGATACTGGACTTTACTCCTTGCCACAGCAGGTGAAAAATAACGGAGGATTAGCCAGGGGAAGCGGGTGTTGCAGCCGGTTCACATTGCTGGTAGAAATCACCCAACCAAGAGCAGCTTCTGGGAAAAAGAGGATTTATTTTGGTTTACATGCTCAAGGGGAAGCTCCACGATGGCAGGGGAAAACAATGGCATGAGCAGAGAGTGGACATCACCCCCTGGCCAACATTAGGTGGACCACAGCAACAGGAGGGTGTGCCAAACACTGGAAAGGGGAAACTGGCTTTAATATCCATAAGCCCGCCCCCAACAATACACTCCCTCCAGGAGACATTAATTCCCAAATCTCCATCAGCTGGGAACCTAGCATTCAGAACACCAAAGTTTATGGGGGACACCTAACTCAAACACCACACTGGGATATAAGACCCCAAAGTCCACTTCCAACAACATGCTTCCTCTAGAAAGGCTTTTCCTCCCAAATTTCCACCAGTTGGGATTTAAGCATTGAAAACATGTGAGGAGCTGAGACAGTCGCCATTACAAGATGGCGCTTACTTCCTGCCAAGGGGCAGGACAATCAACTCCTTACTTGGTCATGTCTTAGTGGCAGTCGTGCTTGATGCTGCGCATGTGCATGATGTAATGCACCCTGGGCCTATCCCGTGGCCCTGGGTGGTGGGTGAACAGGTGGCAGCCAATCCGTAGGTGCCTCGTAGTGCTACACCCTATAAAAGCAGCTACACTCCCGCGCCCCGGCCCCTCGCCATCAGCTTTCCTGTTAACCAAGAGGCTCTCCAATAAAGTGTGATCAAGAAGGATCTTCATTTGCTGGTCGTTCTTCTCCTGATGGTCAGGGGGTTCACCGCAAAAACACATGAGTCTATGGAGGACATTTGATTGAAACCACCACAGCCATAAATCAATTAGTGATACTCGCAGCTATAGTTAGAAAAGCTTATTTGTGCAGTGGGTGACAGCTGCTGAAGATTCATAGCTGATCAGAGTACTGAGACAAATGAATGTTGAGTGCTCAGCCCTAACTAGGACATCTGTATCACCAACTCCTAGTCAAGGGACATAATGGAATGGAGGATCAGAAGGAATATAAGAGTCAAAAGAAGGGGAGGAATGCTATGGAAAATTTAATCACCTGGATATGACATAACCATTGCACTCATGAATTCATAACAGCTGTGGTTACCTGCATAAGACTTGTACAACACAGAGCACATTAGCATTCTAATCTGTGTGGTTAAGAGGCTCACAAGGCCCCTCCTTGAGGAGCTATTGAAAGTGAATGGATGCTGGCGGCAAAGAAGACATTTTCTTTCATGGTGTAGCCACTGGTAATTTGCCCATACTTCAGTTAATAATGTCTCCTCCATCCATGCTCTTGTAAGCAGCCCAAATTAACTAATTGGATCACAAAAAAAGCAGATAAGAATGTGGAAGGGGGACTACTTGGGAAACGAAACAGATTCATCAGAAATGGGAGGAGATTAAAAGAAGGTAATAGTGAATTAATATTATCAAAATATATTGTATATATGCATGAAATTGTTAAAATAAATGCATAAACAAACGTGAAATACAAACAAAAATCTTGGAAATGTTGTAACAGAAAATTTCCCAAAAATTCATAAAGATAAACCCATCAGAATTACAGAAGACTTCATTGAAAAGTAAACATAGAATAGCATAGGTAAGGGGCTGGAGAGATGGCGTAGCGGTTAAGCGCTTGCCTGTGAAGCCTAAGGACCCCGGTTCGAGGCTCGGTTCCCCAGGTCCCACGTGAGCCAGATGCACAAGGGGGCGCACGCGTCTGGAGTTCGTTTGCAGAGGCTGGAAGCCCTGGCGTGCCCATTCTCTCTCTCTCCCTCTATCTGTCTTTCTCTCTGTGTCTGTCGCTCTCAAATAAATAAATAAAATTAAAAAAAAAAAGGAAGAATAGCATAGGTAAGCTTAGAATGACACAGTTCAAACTCCAAAGGAAAAGAGTTTAAAACAAAATTGCTATTGACAGCAAAACTATTTTTTAATTGAAGAATAAAGACCTTCCTTCCAAGGTTTCTATCAACTAAAGATAGAGCTTCAGTAGATACCCTATACAGAGAAGAAATCCTATTTACAAAGAGGGAAAAAAAATGCATAATATAAAGACTTTGGGAAAATAAATATCACTAATCACTAGAACATATATAAATAAATGAGAATTAGGAAAGGTGCAACTATGACTAGTTTAGTAAACCATCCTACCTTTAAGATGAATAAGGAAGACAGAACAGACCCTATGGTATTCCATATAATCAAAAAAAAAAAAAACTCAGAAAATGGCCCAGATATCCATGACCTCACAGTGCCTGATACTACCTACACAAGACCAACATAATAGGAGGAAAAGATCATGACATCAAAATAAAAGAGAGATTGAGAAGGGGAGGGGATATGATGGAGAGTGGGGGGGGGGCAGGGTAATCCCATGGGGCATTTTTTATAATTATGGAAGTTGTCAATTAAAAACATGAGTAAAAAAATTCAGGGCTTTTACTATAATAAAGAGTATAATACTTCAGCAGAAAAAAAAAAACCAGGAATGGCACATATCTTTAAGTAAATGCCCTGAATGGAAATGATAAGAAACAAGATCTGTTTGCTGCCTATGGAGAACTAAACTCACTGGCAAAGACATACGTAGTCTTAAGGTAAATGGGTTGAAAATGATATTCCAAGGAAAGAGAATCCAGAGATAGTCCAGAGTAACAATGACAACTGCTGCAGTGTTTGTCAACTAAGTTTAGGTAGACAAGCTAAAGAAGGCCATTTCATCTCGATAAAGAGTGCATCAGGAACACAGAGTGATTGTAGTTAAGTATGCATTATACATTGGTGACCAAATTTCATAAAGCAAACCATACTGAATATGAAAGGCCAGTCAGGTCCAGAAATAATAATAGTGGATAACTTCAATACTTGCCTCTTATCAGTAGGTAGACAGACCATCAGACAAAAGATCAATCCACAGGGAAACTTCAGAGATAAACGTTTCCATAGATCAAATGGATTTAAAAGTTTCTACAGAATATTTCATCTACCTGCAATGCAATACACATGCTTCAAAGAAGTTTTTCAGTACATATCACACTCTAAGCCAAAAAGCAAGTCTTTAAAAATACAAAAACAGATATAGTACTTGTGACAACAAACAATAATTAAATAAAACCAGAAGTTAACAGCAAGAGAAAGTACAGAAAAATTAAAAATAGGTGACAGTTATGATGCCATATATATGGTATTTATAGATATATAGGTGATAAATAAATGATAGACACATAGATTAGAGATAGATAGATAGACAGACAGACAGACAGATATATAGATTATGTAGCGATAGAGATATATGCTTTTGAAACTACTTGCAATGGAGCTCACTATGAATACCGTGGTTGAGCTCAGATTTGCAGTGATCCTCTTTTTTTTAATTTTTTTTTTTTTTTTGCTTATTTATTTGAGAGCAACAGACACAGAGAGAGAAAGAGACAGATATAGATAGAGAATGGGCCTCCAGCCATTGCAAACGAACTCCAGACGCATGCGCCCCCTTGTGCATCTGGCTAACATGGGTCCTGGGGAATCAAGCTTCAATCCGGGGTCCATAGGCTTCACAGGCAAGCGCCTAACTGCTAAGCCATCTCTCCAGCCCTGTAGTGATCCTCTTGATTCTGCCTCCTGAATGCTGTAAAATTGATCAAAGGAGAAAGGAGCAGGATAGAAGCAGCTAATATGATGGGGAATATGACCAAGTACATTATGTGCATATGTTAAAATGTCATAATAAAGCCTGCTATTTTACACAAATAATAAAAGCCAATATATGAACAATAAATTTGAAAACAAATTGTTTACACACAGAATAAAGAGGAGCATCCACAGTGTACAAGTTGCTTTAAAACTGTGCAGAAGTGAATTAACAGACATATGGGAAAATATCAAAATTCAGTCACAAAGAATGAAATTTAAGATCAATTTTAATAGCAATAATTCTAATGACACACAATTTTTTTCTTTTTATTCATTTATTTTTTACAGTTTTCTTTTATGATGCCTGTGTAATCCTTTCCTCTGGCTACACATGCTAGTTTTGGTATCCAATAAAATATGAAGAAAGAATGGAGAGTTTTCAGCTATAAATAAGGTTCCTACATAGATGAAAGGTAGTCCTGGTTGGAACTGACATACTTGGATGAACTTGCAAGGATCTCAGGCTACTCTGATGTTAAAAAGTCAGTGTGATCAAACCAGCTGTTTCCATGGATTCTATCAACAAACTTCATGGGCCATATGGCTAAGGTGACTTGGAATCTGGCAAAAAGGGAAAGTCATTTAAAAACTAACATTGATCTTAACATATTAGATGGGGAACTGAGAACCCATTCAAAACATGCCCAAATTTGTTTTCTACAGAGTCTAGGAGAGGAACATTGTACTATGCTTCAATGTTTATGGTAATTTGTTATGCTTAGAAAATGCTTGTTAACAAAAAATTATAATTGAAAAAAAATGAAGAATTTTTCTTTATTTTGCTGTTGTTTTAGAAAATGATTGAAAATTCACTGACATACTTTCCAAACAAATAATGTACAGGGTAACACATAATTCTTCATGAACACAGACTTTCCTTAGTGGTTAATTATTTATGCAATAAGGGGGTAAATGTGATACTAAATGACTCTTAGAGTGCTAAAATTTCTCTACCGGAATACTTGCCTTTGGAATTCAGCCATCAAATCAAAGAACTCTCAGAAAGTTGGCTTGTTTGGGGTCCAATCCTGTATCTGTTGAAATATCAGGCAGAAACCACCAGCAGCTTGCCAAGCATCTGAGTGAGGGAGTCCTGAGATGATCCCAGTTGATTTGGAGCTGAAAGGTGACCTGTCTCCCATACTTAATTGTGCATTACTCAGCAACATTTTTTTTTTGTGATTTTAAAGGTTCTAATTTTTAGGGTTGTTTGGTACATAACAAAAGTTAACAGAATACCTCTGTAAGCATCTAATTCCAACTTACAAAAGTTCAAAAGAACAATATATAGCTGTTTGCTCTGCTGAAGCATTCCATTATAAGTGTTGCAGAGACAGGGCAGGCTTATGAGGCTCACGGTACTCAACAGAAACTCAAGGAATCACAAGAACCCTTTCTTGGGTTATATAAATGGTAAATAATTACTGGGAGAAAGGAGACTCTTTCATGGTGTTGCTCCATGAAAGTTGTACAGGGCTCTCCAGTGATACGGTTTAATGAGTCATTATCCATGCTGGAATTCTTTTTTTTTTTTTTTTCTTCACGTGATATAGCTACCTGAGAGCTACCAAGAGTCTCACAGCAGTTCATAGATCTGGGCTTGAATCAGCTTGGTTTGGGGGGGGGGGGGGACTGTAGTTCTTTTTGTCTGAGTTGAATTGAAATACTCTTCCAGGAAAAGTCATACTACAAACAACAATGCTTTTCACAGGTAGACACTTTGCAGGGAAAGAACTGACTGTGAGGTAGCAAGCAGAATTCTTAAAAGTATATATAAATATTAGGGATGATCACATTGGTTAGTGTTGAGACAATGTCTGTAACAAATCCCTCATTCTTGACTATTGTAGTAGTGAATAAGCTTCAAAGTCCCCAGGAAGTAGTTAATGAGCTTTCCCCAAAAACGATATAAACATCAGAAAGTGAAAATCCTTTCCAGCCTGGTTTAAAAAAAAAAAAAAAGACACTTATTTCTCTAGTCACACAACTGCAACAATGAATCCGTTCCCTTTCATGGAACATGAATATAGCATTTTTTCATTAGACAAGATGATCTAACCCTAACAGAAATCTATGGGTGATAGAAATGGGGAGCTAAAGTTTTCTCTTTGAAGTCAAGTTTGAAAGTTTTCTTGAGCGTGTCCCTTAATTTTAGACAAAGTCTGGAGGTCAGGTGGAGACAACCACAAAGAGACCTAAAAAGAGGCCTACCCCTCATAACAGGTAATAGTAATTAAGAAAAGGTCTGATATTTAACAATGTTCACTGAGACATTACTGTTACTTGTTTAATAGATGTACAGTAATAAATACAATGGTGGTTTGAATTAGGTGTCCCCTATAAACTCACATGTTCTGAAAGCGTGTTCCCCATCTGATGGCAAGTTGGGAATTGAATGCTTACTTGATGAGGTGTGTTGTTGGGGGTGAACTTATGGTTGCTATAGCCAGCTTCCTCTTTCCAGTGTTTGGCACACTCTCCTGCAACCTGTTACTGTTGTCCATCTGATGTTGGCCAGGAGGTGATGTGCACCCTCTATTCATGCCATGCTTTCCCCTGCCATCATGGATCCTCCCCTCAAGTCTATAAGCCTAAATTAACTCTTTCTCCCACAAGCTGTTTTTGGTCAGGTGCTTAGTGGTAGCAACATGAGCTAAACATAACACTGAAAAACCAGACAATTAAAAATTATTAAAATGACCTTAATATTCATTTACAGGAGAAGAATGGATATAAATCCTTAAATAATTTTGTACAGAAATGATAAATTGGAGGTATACAAACTGGTTTAGAAAGATTTTTTTTTAAATTTTATTTCTTTATTTATTTGAGAGAGAAGGTGGGGGAGGCAGAGAGAAAGAGAGAATGAGTGCACCAGGGTTTCCAGCCACTGCAAATAAACTCCAGATTCATGCACCCCTTGTGTATCTGGCTTTTGTGGGTCCTAGGGAATTGAATCCCGGTCCTTAGGCTTCACAAACAAATGCCTTAACCATTAAGCCATTTCCCCAGCCCTAGAAAGATTTTTATATGTTGAAATAATTATAATTTGGAGCCTGGGAAGATGACTTGGTGGCTGGTTGAGAATACTTGCCTAGGTAATAAAGTCACAAATACAAAGACCAGTTCATGTCTTAATGATACCATTACAAAGCATCCTACCCATTCTCTGCCTTTCATTGTTTCTGTTTGCTCTTCCACAATGTTCACTGAGCCTGGGAGAGCATTTGGGAGATTAAGATTGTAAGATCAGTAATATCTATAAAATATAGCAACTGTGGGCTGTGGAGGTAGTTCATTGGTTAAAGCACTTGCCTGCAAAGCCTAACGAACAGGATTCTGTACCCTTGTACCCATGTAAACCAGCTGCATAAAGTGGCACATGCATCTGGAGATTATTTGTAGTCAGTGGCCATAGACCCCAGTTGGGCCATACTTACCATCTCTTTCTCGACCTGCCTTTTTCTCTCTCTCAAATAAATTAAAATTTTAAAAATACATATACTTGTGCAGAACAACCTAGTGTTATTTTATTTTAAGAAAACCTTAAACTCTTGTAGTTTTAAAAGTGTACATAAAGTATCCTAACAGCATGATTTTCCTAACCTAAAATTCTATATATTTCTTGTGATATGAGTAATTATGACTTGTACAATTCCCAAATATACACTTTTAGCATCTTCATTGATACTACAAATATTCACTGAAAAATCAAAATAAGAGAACAATCAAAAGTTCTATTCTAAAAAATAAAATAAATAATACTATTTTAGAAAAAACCTTAATTTTGGTAAAACAGTATGGTTAATATAGTTTCCTGGCAACATTTTTCTCCTCCTCTTTCCATTTCTTAATTTACTGAAATTTTGTTCTGAGAACCTGCAAGCCATCAGCTAACAAAGTGAAGCTTTGTTGCCTCTTATAGTTGAAATTAATTGCCAATTTAATATCTGAGCAGATGAGCCCCTACTGTTCAGCTTATGATTTCTTCTATAGCATATCATCACACCTCTTCTAGTGCTACAGATAATTAAGCCCTTAAAAAATTGCCTCATAACTTATTTCAACTAATGCCTTATTTTCTGTCTTTAAATCAAGTTTATTGTCACTAGGATATTTTGAGTGTACATATTGACATAGAGAGGGTAATTATCTTTTACCTTTTGAGTCAAAGAGCTCTACGTCTCTATACTGTGAATAGTTTTTTTCTTCACTGTCAATAGTACTAGTTATCTAAAAGTATATTTGAGCATAAATATATGGGGTACACCCTAAGTCCATGATCAAATTTTCTACATACCACAGTGAAAATGTATCTTTCATCTCTGTTTTGTTGCTAAAATTATTGAACTAACACAATAGAGTGAGAAAACATGTACCTTATTCAGCTTTAAACTTAAATACTAATTTTATGGAAATATGTAACAAATGCTCATTTTCTCTGTTATTGTCCTTGTTAATTAATTAGGGAAATTGAACCTTTAGAGAAAGATCTCTGGAGAAAGAAATCTTTCATTCAGAAAAGCAGATTTTCACAGCAGGAACAGGAAGGTCTATAGTCAGTTGAACCTTCTACATATATGGGGTTTAATTTTCAACTGGTTGCTTAACCATTGAGATGTAATTTCCTCATTAATGGAAAATCATTTATGAAATCTCTATACCCAGCTAAAAGAAATCAAAGAGAAAACATGTGTTTGGTTTTGTATAGGGCTTAAAGCATTGTGGTCCATCTATGAAAGTAGCTCTTCTTTTGTGAATATGTTGGCATACCCATTTTCCCCTCTTTGAAGATTTGTTTCTGTGCCAAACAAAGCAATAATAGTGCCTCTTTTTCAATTAATTGAAGGAACAGAAACACGTGCATATTCTCTCACTATAAAAGATAATCTTTATGCTAATTTCTTTTTAATTTAAGATAAAAATGCTCAAGTAAATATTAGGAGAGTCAGGAAAGGCTGTTTGCCATCTTCATGGAAAGGAACACATGTATAGTGAGTTTGCAGGTTTCTCAAAATACAATAAATCGAAGATTATTCAGCACTAAAATGGTTGTAGCAACTGATGTGTATTGATTCTGAAATATCTCCCATAGACTCAAGATCCCAATGCTCTCTCCCTAGCTTATGGCACAGCTTTAGAGGCTGGCAAGAACTAAAGGAGAGAAGGCCAGGCTGGCAGAAGTAGGCAACTAGAGGTGGGCCTTGAAAGATTATACCCATGTCTGGTTTGCGTGGGCTTTTGGTTGCTATTGTTTTTGTTTGTATGTTTGTTTTTTCTGTTTGATGGTGAATTCTGCATAAGAAGGCACTGCCGAACACTCCCACCACAATGAACAGAGCAGCGTCTGCTGTCTGGCCTTCCCTGTTGTGATGGACTGAAATCACTTTGAATCCATGTTTCAAAATAAGCCTTCTTCCTGTAAGTTGTTTCTGTAGGGAATTTGGTCATTTCAATACAAAAATAGTTGTTTGTTACTTTTTCTTATTGCTATCAACGTCTGACAAAAGGCAATGTAAGAGGAAGAGTTCAGTCTATATTGGTTTTAGGAGATATAGTTCATTATAACAGGAAGGAATTGTGGCAGGAGTACAAGGCAAATGTTTGTTTTGTCTCCATAGAAGAAGCAGAGTGAGGCAGGAAGTGAGATTGGGCTGATAAACCTGAAGGTTTATTTCCAATGACCACTTCCACCAGCTAGGTTTCTCTTAAGGCCTGATCTCACTGCTAGTAACATGTTCAAATACATGACTATTTGGGTACATTTCACATTCAAACCGCAATACCAATACAGAAAATTAGCACAAGAGAAGTGAGTAGTGTATTATTTTGTATTAATAACAAAAAGTGCAGCTCTCTTCTCAATGAGAACAAGAGATAATTAATTCTGGAGCCAAATATGAGTGACCAGAGCATAGAAAACCAGATTTAGATTATCTCAAATTCCATATTTCAATGTAGTAACATTTCCATGAAGTTTTAAAGGAACAGAATAATGGAAGACATAAATTAAAATGTTTTAATTTAAAATGAAAATACATTTGTGGAAATATGAGGTTAGTGGATTATAGCAAAGCAGGGAAATGTTTGCTACAAGTTTAAGATGCTAGCTGATGACATTTTAGCTTTGGTGCTGCTGGAAACTTGGAGATCTGTTTGTACATTCCAGGAATTTACTTGATCCCAAGGTGTTAGGTAATGCATGGAGGTGGGCATTACATCGTCACTTGAGGAGTTAAAATAGCCCAAGATAAATTGACTGTGGACCTATTTTACTATCACTTGAAGTTCTAATCAGCCTTGAAAACTTAACACAGGATGGCTTCTTCCCAGGACCATGAGTGCAAACTGATAAACTTGGCTGTGTGGTTCCTAGGCTTTTCGAACTAAATTTTGAGAAAGAGTTTGGAGATATAAACACAGTTTAATGGGTCAATTTGGTGAACATTAAAAAGACCAATAAAGACTGTATTCAAATTATTTCTAATTATAAGAATGGATTAAATGTCATTTTGCTATATTGTGTCAAAGAACCTGCTAAATTTTGCCTCTGTCTCGAAAATTTGAGTGAGAAGAATTGTAATGGACTAACTTATTTTGTTGAGGAAATTTTACAGCACAATAACATTCATTCTTGCTATGGCAAGATTACTGTCGTCTACTTTTAAATACATTTACAGTGAGAGCTGAGAGCAAAAGCAGAGAAGGATTTTTTTTTTTTTTAAGTAGAGGAAAGGAGCACAAGTCCATGTAAAATTGTAAATAAGGTAGGTATGGAAAAGGGGCTAAAATTCTTTAAAAGGTTATTGCTCTAAAAAGAAATGTAGATTTGCACTGGGAAAAAAATGATGCCTTGAGGACAACACCCCTCCCCAGCAAAGGCTCCACAGTATAAAATGCAGACATTTGTTTTATTTTTTAAAAAAATAAAAATATTTTTTCAAGGGGAGAGAGAGGAAAAAAAAGAAAGAGAAACAAAAAGATTGGGAGTGGGCATGCCAGAACTTTTTGGCACTGCAGAAGAATTCCAGAGGCATGCATCACTTTGAACATCTGGCTTTATGTGGGTACTGGGGAATTGAACCCAGACTCTCAGTTTTTGGAAGCAAACATGTCTTTAACTGCTGAGCCATCACTACAGCCTTTAAAAAGTTTTTATTTGACATGAGAGTGGTTCAAAAGAGAGTGCCCAAAAAGAGGACATCCAGGGCACTCTACTAGAAATTGGCCACATAGGAGTGTTTTACCAAGGTTAAATGCCAAGGCCCTTATTGGCTGTGACAATCATGGTAAAGGAACCCCTCATTTAGATCCTAAATTAATGGTAGAAATGACTGTCTCTGCAGGCAGGCAACATATA
The DNA here is from genome assembly GCF_020740685.1 of Jaculus jaculus. Taxonomy (NCBI): domain Eukaryota; kingdom Metazoa; phylum Chordata; class Mammalia; order Rodentia; family Dipodidae; genus Jaculus; species Jaculus jaculus. The sequence goes on from NC_059107.1 coordinate 128,158,033, forward strand.
AAAATTATGGAGCTGTGGAGGCTTGCACTAAGGTACCAAACAGAATTCTGTGAGACCAGACAATATCTAGCAAGGTTGGATTACCAGCACTGAGGCCATCAAAAGGTAACATATGAAACTCTGAAGGTGAATCTTAAGTTGCCATGGAAACTCCAGGGTGTTGGAGATGCAGGAATGTGCAACATCTTCTGAAGATAGCTCAGATACCAAGTGGAACTAGCCCAAGAGAATGGCCACATATGCTTCAAACTTCAGGGTTTTGGTGTTATGAAGTTATTTCCTAAGCCCATTGACTCAGATAATACCACCACGTAACTCAAATGTTACATGGAATGTTGCTCCCAGATTTAATATATTTTCTGCTGAATTTCATCTTTGCTTTAGTCCATTCTTTGTTCACTTCCTATAACTTGCTTTTTGATTGTTGCTGCTGTTATATCATCGTCATCATTTGCCAGGACTCACATTTTAGAGTTTGCCTTGATTCTCAGAAGAGCCTGTGGACTTTTGAGCAGTATTGGAACCATTAAAATGATATTGAAGCCGGGCGTGGTGGTGCACGCCTTTAATCCCAGCACTCGGGAGGCAGAGGTAGGAGGATCGCCGTGAGTTCAAGGCCACCCTGAGACTACAGAGTTAATTCCAGGTCAGCCTGGACCAGAGTGAGACCCTACCTCGAAAAACCAAAAAAAAAAAAAAAAAAAAAAACCGATATTGACTTTTTAAGTTTAACTGGTTGCATTTTTTTTTTAATTTCTTGATGAATATGAACCAATTGTGGTCAGGGAAATGTTATGGCTTGAACCATAAAATTCCCCCATGAACACAACTTTTAAATAATTGGTCTGTAGTTATGGTCAATATTTTAACGCACATGGAGCCCTTTAGAAGAGAGATCTGGGGTGTGGTGGCATATCTTTAAGAGGAGGGAGAGGAGGAAAAGAAGGTAGAGAAGATCTGTCTAGGAAAAGGAGATCCTTAGGGGCAGCCATAGAGATTACATCTAATTTTGTTTTTAATTTATTTTATCTGCTTCTATGTGAGAACATGCCCACCTCACACTCACATTACAAAGGATTGCCTCACCTTCCACACTAGATAGACTGAAATCTCTCTGAAATCATGTGCCCAAATATACTTTTCCTTCCTTAAGTTGTTCTCTATCAGGTATTTGGTCACAGCAACATTAAAGTAATGAATCCAACTGGCTCTGTGTTCCATTGGAGAACTGCTCAACTCTTTAGACACTAATAATCTTGTCACAATTGTGGGTCCATTTGAATCTATTCTTGAACTATTTCTTGTATGGTACCAAAGCCAACACTTCCTCTCTATCACAACATTCTACCAAAGACAATTGGGCAGAAGTTCTATATACTTATAGCTTTTTTGGCCTCTCGAAAACTGTAGACTGAGATTTTTATTGTTGTGTCAGTCTTACTAAATGATTGAGTATTTTTAGGAATCTAAAGCTCAGATACTGAATTAGATCAAGCAGCTAGCAGCAGTTATTTATGCCTTAAACAAAAATTCTCATATTCTGCAGTCGTTAATAGGATACTACCTGTTCTATATACATTGAGTGCTTTGGAATCATCTGTCATCTACATTGTGTTAATGTCTTTTGTAGTAACTATATACACTCTCAATGAGTATGATTTGTAACGTAAGTATCTTTGGCTTCAAAAGTGTCATTCAATTAATATAGTATTATCAACTGAAATGTAATCTGTTTACATGCTGATAAATAACACATGCATATCCTACTTTTGAGTACTATGGACTGTGTTGCTATAGAAGATACTAGATGTAGTCATTGAGGAATGTTTATGATATTCATTAATGAAAATAATTTTCATTTAAAAAAATGAAAACTTTTCTTAGTGTAGTTCTTTATAGAAGCACAATAAACTTTGTAACATTTGACAACAAATATATAGGAAATAGAGCCTTATATAAGAAAAACATCTGGGACCCAAATGAACATACACTAGTCAGTCTAATGGAAAACCAGAGAGCTGAAATATATTTAAAAAATAAGAAAAATCCACTTGGACTATTTCACATTCAAAGGCATCTTTCAATGATTAAATAACCTATAATTCTAAACCACTTCCAACTTTATACTAATCATATATGTTTTGTTAGCAAAAGCAACAAGTTGTCTATCTGGTTACAGAAAAATCTTCTTCAAACAGAAGGCCTATGTCCTCAAATGCTCATTCCCAATGTTAAACGTGTTCTTTCCACATCCCATTTTAGAGGCATTCCAAGCCACAAAATTAAAAGTTTCTCTAAACATCTCCCTTAGGAATATAATTAAATATCTACCACATCCTTCTTGAAAATGTTTATACATTTTAATCTCAAAAACGTGGAACAAATGCACTTCCATGACACTGAGTAATTAACAGGTTTTGGTATGTTTTGATTTCTATTTTGAAACCATAAGTCAAAAGTTCAGAACATTGTAAAGCAGATATCATTCCAATATTGGGCTTGTTTGTTTATTTCTAATGCCCCAAATTCTAATTATGTAACTGTTTCATGAAGACATAGAAAAATGAGTAAGCATGTAATTTGACTATGGGATGTTGTGGTTGGAATATCAAAGGGCCCCAGAAGCCCATGTTGAAAGCTTGGTCCTCATCTGGTAGCAGTATAGAAAGCTGATTGGATTATGAGGATGCTGGCCTCATCAATAAATTAATACATTGAGTAACTCATAGATAAATGAGCTATTATGTGGGATTAATTGGATGAATTAGGTCATTGGGACGTGTTTTTGAAAAGGTATATGTTATTCTTGGCCTATCTCTCTTTCCTCATCACTAAAACGTGAATAGCTTTTGTTGTTGTTGTTGTTGTTGTTTCTTGTTTTTTTTTTTTTTTTTTGTCCTTCAATGGCCTCTACCAACATGATGTTCTGAATCCAAGGCAGGAAAGTATGGTAAATAACTTAGCCATTGGGGTCGCTGCTTAGCTTGGTCTGTAAGATTACTTTTTTTTTTTTTTAATTCTAAACAATGTGCCTAGCAAAACCTGTTGGTTATGTAGGACACCTCACATGTACAAGGTTGCACTTATCTCACATTTCAATGGACTAGGTTTTTTTTTTTCCTCCCCTGGCACCACTCTTTATAATCAGTATGCATTCAATATATTCTTAGATCCTGAATCAGAATTATAGATGGCCATCCAGCCTGATGTGGTTTTGGATGCATGAACAGTAAGGCAAACTGTATTCTCTAAAGGTGAACATTTTAGAAGTCCTTATTTACCACTTTGTACCTATAAATAACTGTGCATACATATGGTTAAGATCAGACACATTGTGAGGTGGAACATGTGTAGTCATCAAAACATTATATAACCCAAACCTGTCAATCAAACCAAAGTATGACCCAAACTACACTGCTAATAACCAGTTCATGCTCCCATGGAAACCTCATCAATAGAAGCTACAGGCAACTTTCTGGTGCCCTATGGTGCTTATACTATACTCAAGTGACACACTATCACTTTGGTACTGCATTCAAACCTTCACTAGTATTTTACACTTAATGTTTGACATTGCAGAAGTACCTATGTATGTACTAAATTATTATGGAATACACCAAGAACCTGAAAACACCCAAAGAGAAAAAGACCACAGTGACACTTCAGTACAGTCTTGAATACTGGAGCAAATGTACCATGCATTGAAGTCTTTGAAATATAAGCTAAAATCAATATTTCTTCTTTATGAATGATACACAAGAATAACATAATTGTTTTATTAGATATTGCACTTTCTGACCCTTCCACTGGTTAACACTTCCATATATTGTGTCTTCATAGTATAAGAGGTCATACACATGTCGCCTCCGTAGTACAGCCTATCAAACCCTTGCACTGTTGTAAGGAAGAAACTGACACATGGCCAATGTCCAAGGACTTGCATATCCAAGAAGCACTGTGTAGAGTCTTCTGACTTATACTACATCCTACCTTTGCTGCCTAGAGTTCTTTGCCTATTAAATATTTTATTTTTATTTATTTACTTGAGAGACAGAAAGAGGGAGAGAGAGAGACACTTATGGCTCATTTGAGGCATAATAGTGTATATGGTGAAGTTTTAAGTCACCATTGTATTTTAAACTAGCATATTTCTGGATTAAATTTTATGATGACTTGGTTTAATTAAAAATGATCCATGCGTGTGGAAAGGAAAAAAAAAATACAATGGTATAAAAACAAACATTTTGGCCTCTGATTAGTAATTGTTAAAGCCGTGCAGCAAGGAAATTATTAAATGATTCCATCTTGCAAATGTCTCTTTCCCGTAGTACAATTGGTACTTCAAAAAATGTTTAAAGCATTCTAGCTACTTCCCCATGAGGAATTTCTTGATACCCAGTCTGGCACGCCCCCCACAGCCTTTTGCCTATTTGTATGCACTCTTTCCTCTCCACTATTTGCCTCCTCTTCTCCTGAATATACCTCAATATCCAATTCTTCTCCATACACCAATATTCATGTGAGCTTTGAAAACATACCTAGCCCTCCTCTCCTTTCCCTGTGACTGAACAAGCCCTGCCTTGGCAGATCCCAAAACTCACTAGTGTGTTGTACTATGCAGTGAACTATACAATCAGGTGCCAACACTAAGGATCAATGATGGATAAAGCATCAAATTATCAGAGCTTTGTCTCCTGACAGGAAGGGCATTAAAAATATTTTTGAGAGGAAGGGCAGTAAAAATATTTGTTATTTTCTCTATAGATAAATTATATAACTACTGCCTCTATTACTGAATATATGGGAGGAGATTATGGTTCAAAATATATCATGTGCATTACGGTAACTGTCAAAAAGTAGCATAAAATAGAACAGAATCCTACAAATTGGTAAAATTTAAATTAGTGATGGATGGCAGAATTTTTGGTGTGATGTCAGTGAGATATAATAGCGAATGGAGGAAGATAAAGGCTTGGTAAATTTTAAAATAGAAAAGCTGACCATATGGCAGAAGGTGAGAGTTCATTTCTGTTAAAACTTATACCCTCATTAGAGAAATCCTTCAGCCTGGAGAAAAATAGAAGTCCAGGTAATGATGAAATATAAAGAATACCTTCCAGTGGTATCTTTCTCTCATTTTCTCTCTGTCTTTCTCTCTCTCTTCCTCACTCCTCTAAAGCACTAATTATAACTGTCTCCAACTCTCCCAGGGCTTTTCTGTCAGTGATAGTTAATATATTACTAAGAAATATATTACTAAGCAATAAATAAGGAAGAGCTCTTGGTATTATGACTGTCTTAATTATGACTAAGCAAATTCTCAAATGATATGTTTTATATAAGAAAGCCTTTTGCATTGTCTTGATTGGTAAATAATTCCAATTGCTAGACTGGTTTTACATGAATTGGTGGTGCATCTCCTGCCTGCTCATTATTATCTATAGACTTAAACATTCTGAGTCAGTGACAATGGAGTTTGAGCAGGTCTCTTCTCATTTTCCTGTTCTTCTACATTTCTCAAAAATGAGAGAATTTCTGTAAATTTCATTTACTTACTTCTATCAGAGATTCTTTGGAAATTATAAAAGGTAAGTATTATTGTTTTAGAGTCACAATACTCATGGAAACTGTAGTATATTTGAATGAAATCAATGATAAAGTATTCATAAGACATACTCACATATTCACATATACTTGTTTCTCACCTAAGTTTGAATTATTTTAGCCTTTATTTTTATGTACTTAAAAATTCTTAAACACCTTTAGCATTAAGCAGAGTATGTACTAAAAATACTGCTCCATGTAGGAGAAAAGAAAGACACACAGTAGCATGTGTGTGTGTGTGTGTGTGTGTGTGTGTGTGCATGTATGTTTGGATAAATTTATGTTAAAACAAATAAGCTATAGTCAGTGAGAATTTTAGGTCTAACTATTTAATAATTCTGAAGCATGTTTTATTTTATACTGGATCTTTATATCCTTTTGTCACTTTTATAGCATATCATTTGGGTAACAAAAATCAATAATAGTATTGGTGCTGTCTGAAATTATATGTCTTGGACACATGGCTTCTTTGTGTCATTGCTTTTCTTAGCTAATGGAAAATAAAATGAAGACAGAATAGTGGAAAGAGCAATGTCAATGAGAGCAGGTGAAAGCAGCAGAATTGTAAACTTGAAATGTGAACTATGGAATAAGCATCTAATATCAGCTTTGTCTCTGTTGAAATAAGAATGTCTTCACTTGGGATACCTCTCTCTGAGTTTAGAATTGTAGGAGAAGCATAGCCAGTGTGGGGGGCCCGGGGAGGAGGCACTGAGATTACAGCATATGCTACTATGTGACTGCTACAGCCCCTGTGAGCAAACACAAACCCTGCCTAAACACCCAGACACCGCTGACACAGGAAATGAGCCAATGAAAAGGGATAACACATGTAAAACAATGGGAAGTAGGGAAGGGGTATGTAGAGATGTCTGTTTTCCTCAACAAACGAGTCTGCTTTCACCTTCTCACCTGACTCCTGGAGTCTGTGAGTCAGTGCCCTTTCAGGGCTGTTCAGGGGGATCGAGCAACATAGAATCTTCTTTCTCTGTTCAAAATAAGATTTATTATAATATTAAGTAGAGCATATTTATATTCTTTTTTGCGGAGGGGAGGGGGATCAAGGTAAGGTCTCACTCTGTTACTCTAGCACAGGCTGACCTGGAACTCACTATGTAGTCTCAGGTGGTCTCAAATTCACTGGAATCCTCCTACCTCTGCCTCTCAAGTTCTGGGAATAAAGGTGTGCCCCACCATGCCAGGCTGGGATTTCTATTCTTTTTTTTTTTTTTTTTCATTTTTAAAAATTTTTTATTAACAACTTCCATGATCATAAAAAATACCCCATGGTAATACCCTCCATCACCCCACTTATCCCTTTGGAATTCCACTCACCATCATATCCCCTCCCCATTTCAATTAGTATGTCTTTTACTTTATTTTGTTGTTGTTAGTTTTCTATTCTGCAAGTACAGGCAGTTTGGCACCATTATTAGGCTCTTCCGTGACCTGCCCCTTCCCCATTGGCCACTCCTTATTGAGGTATATGGGTCGTGCATTGTGGAGTTAGCCCACAGTTATTGGTATGATAAATGTCTCTGTATATCATGATCCAACATGTAGCTCTGACATTCTTTCAGCCCTCTCTTCTGCAAATTTTCCCAGAGCCATTTTGGGTTCATTTTTGGTCTGCTTCAGTGATGAGGTGTTGGGGGCCTCTGGGGCTCTGGCTCTCTGATTTGGTAGGCATTGATTTTTCTCTGTGTTGGTCTCCTTCCCCCTTATGCTGGTATCCGGTTCATCAGGAAAACAGCACCCTTGCTTCTTTCGCAAATTATCCTTAGTTTCAGCCTGGGCCCTTTCGAAGTACAGGGTGGCTCTCTCCTAAGGATCTGCATCTATATGAAAAAGAGAAGCAGATTCTCAAATGGAGAGTAAGTTAGCACCAGGACAAATGAGATAGCCCTTACTTTTTTTATAGAGAGTTTAATAGGTGTAGGCCCTCTTATAGCCCATGATTGTTGGTAGCTTGATATTGGAGAGTGGTCTTATGTTTGGATATGGTTCTGACTTGTTTTCCAGATCCAGCTATGGGTCTCATACCACTGAGGGGATGAGTTAGCCGAATCAAGAGCAGCTGGTTCCCCACCATGGCTGTGTGCCACTATTACACTTGTGTGGGCATCACACCAGGTTATTTGCTGCAAAGTAGGTTGGACCATGAGTTGCTTGGACAGATATTGGTCGTTTCCCTCAGTCGCCCAGGTAGCACCTTCTGGCACTAGACACGCTGACTGTCTGGGAACTGACTCTCTCCTGGCTTCCAGCCATGCCATTCCATTTTACATGTCAGCTGTATATGGTGTCATCAGCAATAGGGTCTTACTACTAACCTTTGGTGGGTCATCAAGTACTCTGACTGAAATCTGTCATTGTTTTAGAAAACCTTGTAGGTTTCACTGATCAAAAGCTCATTGTGGGTGATAGCCCCGTGATGGTACTGGGAGTTACAGGTCAGTGTCCCCTTAGAAAATGAGGAAAAAGGTAACTAATATATAGGAGTTAGAGAGGCAAGAGAGAGAGAGGGAGAGAAAGGAGGGAAGATGTAGAGGATTTAGGTTAGACTTGATCCTAACCTCTCCAGTGTCTTGTGGTTCAGGTGTTTCCTGTAAGGCCTCGTGAAGGTTCAGCCATTTGGATTGCCTTTTAGGAAGTAGAATTTTATGTTACCATTGCTGTTTGGGTCTAGATTAGTGTTTCCCACCCCTTCGATGCCCTTCCCTCCCTCCCCATTCCTCCTAGTGTCTAGTCCATGAGATGCTTGCTAGGTATGTAGGGTATCTTGGGTAGATTCAGGTTAGGTGCTGTAGATGAGTGAGACTATGTGGCGATTTTTTTTTTTTTTCTGTGATTGGGTAGGTTCACTGATAATGATCTGTTCCAGGTTCAACCATTTTTCCTCAAATTTCTTTGTGTCATTTTTCCTTACTGCTGTATATAATTCCATTGTGTTGATATACCATGTCTTAGTTATCCATTCTTCTAGTGATGGACATCTGGGTTGATTCTAGCTCTTAGCTATTACGAGTTGAGCCGCTGCAAACATGGTTGAGCAAATCTCTCTTGCCTGTGGTTTGAAGGTTTTAGGGGAGATGCCTGTTTGTATCTCTATGGTCAGCTTTGTCAGGAGTCTTCATATTGCTTTCCAAAGTGGTACCATCCTACATGCCCACCACCAGTAGATGAGTGTTTCTGCTTCTCCACATCCTCGCCAGCATTTATTTTCATTTGATTTTTTTTATGTTTGCTATCCTTATTGGGGTAAGATGGAATCTCATAGTTGTTTTAATTTGCATTTCTCTGATGATTAGGGATGATGAACACTTTCTTAAGTGTGTGTTTGCACTTTGTATTTCTTCCTCTATGAACTGCCTGTTCAGCTCTTTGCCCCATTTTGTGAGTGGGGTGTTTGACTTCTTACTGTTTAGTTTTTTGAGTTCTTTGTAGATTCTAGACACTATGCCTATATCATTTGGATAACCCACAAATATTTTCTCCCAATATGTGGGTCATCTATTGGCTTTTTTTATTGTAAACTTGTCTGTAAAGAAACTCTTCAGCTTCATATGTTCCCATTGGTTGAGTGACTGTTTAAGATCATGAGCTACTGGAGTTTTGTACAGGAAGTCTTTTTCCATTCCTATATCATGGAAAGTACTTCCTAAATTTTCTTCCATTAGTATTCGAGTTTCTTGTCCTATATTGAGGTCTTTCATCCATTTGGATTTGCGTATAGTGCATGGTGAAATGTGTGGATCAAGTTTCAGTTTCCTGCATATGGTTTTCCAGTTTGTCCAGCACCATTTGTTGAAGATTTTATCTTTTCTCCAGCCTATATTGTTTGCAACTTTGTCAAATATCAAGTAGCTATAGTTTCTTGATCCAAAGTCTGGGTCCTCAAGTCTATTCCATTGGTCTATACTCCGGTTTTATGCCAGTACCATGCTGTTTTTATTACAATGGCTTTGTCATATAGCTTTAGATCACTGTAGGGACTTTAATTGGAATTGCATTAAATCATGATCTCAAACTTCATATGGAAAGGCAGAAGGCCTCGCATATCCAAACATATCCTCAGCAAAAGAAATACCTCTGGTGGCATCACCACACCTGGGATTTCTATTCTTAACACTAGGAAACAGAAATGTATTGGAGATTTTAGATATGCAGGTCATCACAGAAAATATGCAACTGAGCAGTTATTCCTTAAGTATTACTTGCTTGTGTAATCCCTGGAAGTAGCTGAGAAATCAATGAGCATTTTAGTAAGATGTCTAGTGAAGCTAAATGCACAGATAAGTGACATAAATATTGAACATGAAATTAACAAATAATACCTCAGAGCAACTTAAAATATATGGTATATTTAGAAATACAAATATTGGAAGCAGTACAATGTTCCTCTTCCTTCTAAGTGAGGCAGTTTATCCATATCTACAACCTCAAACAAGAATTTAAAGCATAACTACAAACTAATAATCACATTATCATACATAAAACCAATAAATGCTCAGGAAAATTTTAGATGCAGAAAGCCATATGACATAGTGGTTCAATCATAGGCAGCAAGATGAAGGACTGTGGGTACAGAGGGTGTTTTTACAAAACAATAATAAACTAGCAATATTTTACAATCACACTTATAAAGTCTGAGAAATTCGCAAAAATTCTAAAATACAGTCTCAGAATCAGAAAACAGATTCCTGAGAGACCAGAAAGAAATAATGCATAAATAAGTAAACAATGACACTGCCATTTTAGGACAAATCATTGTGAACAAGAGGAGCCCAGGCTCAGCTCAGAAAAGGAACTATCTGACTAATGTGCTTACCTTTGCTTCTGTAAAGGATGCTTGCTTTCTCAACAGGACATGCCAGAAATACGTAGCTGTGGGGGCCTCCGGCCTCTTGCAAAAGATAGGTTCTGCAAGCAGTCTTCTGATCAGAGATAAGCAACTAGAAATGTCCCCATGTGCGCCTTCTTGGAACCAATCTTTTTAAAAGATGCAATATGATGTAACCCTTTTGTCCCCTTCCCGCTCTTTTTCCTTTATAAACTCCTACTTTTAGAAGGTCGGGGCTCTCTCCCACTCCCGCTGTGTCAGTCTGTGTAGATAGAGACCCTGCTTAAGCTTGACATTAAAAGAAACCTGTTGCTTTTATGTTCGTGTGTCTCGGCTTTCGTGGTGGTGACTCCTGGGTGACTGGGGTCTTGGCTCCTGGTCAGGCGTCTTGGCACAACAATCCCCACACATACAAAATTGGGAATAGTATCATGAAATACAAGGAAAATTAACCATGTCTATTGCTTATATAGTGCTGCACAACAATAAAAACTAATATTCCAAAATTCAGTAGGTTAATTAAACATTTAATGCCTCCAAGTTTCTCTCTGAGATTGAGTAGTTGAGCGAGGTGGATTATGCTGTTTCTCATGCGAAACATTGTAGATTTTAGTTGGAATGGCAGCCATCGGGTGATTTTTATTGGGGCTAGAAAATATGCTTCTAAGATGTCACACTCTTGTGCTTGATAGAAAAGGCCTTAGACTGTTAGCTGTACCTGACCTGCATAATATTAATTCCTTCAACATTCATGAATGATGGAGGTGGACAAAAATTTATGTCAAAATTGGAAAGAAAGTTGATAAGATGGGGTGTTCAGTGCAGAATGGAAGAAAGTTGGAGAGAGACGATTATGATCAGAGTATACTGTATGTATGTAAAGAGGTTGTTAATACATTTGGAGAAATAAAAGCCATACCTCATTACATAAAGTTCACAGGGCTCTTTGTTCATTCTCATATGACGTCTGACTTTATGAAATGGGGACACAGAGGTAGAAGCTTCACTGCATTTACAGCCTGATGTCTGTAGTTACAAGAATCTCTTATTTTCTTCTGAGCCAGCATATTAATTCTGATATTATGTGCAAGTTTAGTGCATATGAACCTGAATATCTGGTAAAGGGATCACTTGAGCTTTCTTTAAATCTGGTTATCACTGCCATAGATGGCCTGCAACATAGTTTCTCCTTACTAGAGGATACCTGAGGTAATACTGACATAAACCAGAGTGTTTTATAAGTATAATAATGTTAGTTTACTAGCTGAGTAATACTGGTACAATTCTCAAACATGCTTAACCAGGCTATATTCACTCCACCTAGAATATATAGTAAAAATAGCCTAAATCAATCATTTGTGATGTACTTGGCTGAGGAGAAGAAAAGTAACACAAGTCCTTCCTACTCATTTATGGGTCATCATGCATAGAACTTAAGAAGCCCAAGAAAATTTACAGCTGTACCAAAGACATTGTTAGAATTTGTTTATTAAGCACCATTTAAACATGAGTTTCTATGGGAAAAGACACCATTAGAAATCTTCAACTGATAAGTTTGGATCCTATGCTAGAGAAGAGTGCTAAAGATATGTCTGGTGTTTGCTTTAATCATTTGGTAAGAGTTATAAGTGGAGTTGTGCCTACTAAAAATAGTAGGTAGAAACATAGCCTCCAGCATTGTAGAATGTGAACTTATTTCAAAATTGAACCTTTGGGCATTAAATGGTTAAAAAAAAGGTTATATTGGAGTAACTTAGGTCAGCAATTCACTATGACTGCTAAGAACATCATATGATGACTTAAAGGGGGATATCAAGTGACAAAGGAGACACAGTTGGAAGAGATTCTGCCGTAAGCCCAGGACACTAAGGATTGATACCCACTTCAGAAGCTAAGGAAAGTCATGGAATAGATTTATTTTTAAAACATTTTGGAGCATGGCTTTCAGATCACTATTTTAGACTTCTATCCTCCAGAACTGTAATAATAAAGTTATGCTCTGTGCCCTGTAATTTGTGGTATCTGTTAATGCATGCCTAGTATCCAAATACTATCAGCATTAACACACACAGTGTATGTATGTGCTTAACTCTATTTTGACAGATCAAAATTCGTTGTAATATAGATGTATGAAGTAATGAACATCATTCAAAACACAAATTATAATGACATAAGCACCTTATGATAATAAAGGAAAACAACAATAGTTTCATAAAGGGAAGAATAATTGCATATTTTTGATATAAAGAGATGAGACCCTTGAGTTGGACTACAGAGGGCAATCTTGCTAATGAACTGTGTGAGAAGTGTAATTGGACTCAAGAGAACTGGCCAAGAACATAGGTAGAGAAGAAAAAAGCAAAGAGTAAAGTGACTAAAAATAGTATTCCTGAAAAACTTAACAGCACTGGGGAAAATTATTCACCAAAAGGAGAGATCTAAAATAAGTAAGATTTCTCCATTCGAATATATTGTTAAGAAGTTAAAAATAAATCTCATAACCCTGTTATATATTGTTTAAGTCATCTATACACTTATCCCTGGGTATCCTGCAGAGACATAGGCTTCAAAACCCCATATATATGAAAATGCATGATACTTATTTCCCTTATGTACATGTTTTTTTATTTATTTATTTATTTATTTATTTATTTATTTATTTATTTATTTATTTATTTATTTGAGAGCAACAGACACAGAGAGAAAGACAGGTAGAGGGAGAGAGAGAGAATGGGCATGCCAGGGCTTCCAGCCTCTGCAAACGAACTCCAGATGCGTGCGCCCCCTTGTGCATCTGGCTAACGTGGGACCTAGAGAACCGAGCCTCGAACCAGGGTCCTTAGGCTTCACAGGCAAGCACTTAACCACTAAGCCATCTCTCCAGCCCACGTAAATGTTTTCATATTTGCATATATTCCATGAACACACACTCATGTACTTAAATGATCTCTAGATTATTTGCAATACTAGTTATGATGTTGATTCTATATGAGTAACTGTTCCAAGTATTATATAGGTAACAATAAATAAATAAATAACATATTTAATACAGACAAATTTTTACAAATATTTTTCTTTGCTGTTGAGTGAATGGTGAAATTGTGAGTACACTGGGTTAATGGTATCTGCTTATTAACTAAATAGTTGGCTTTCAGAACATAATATGGCATCTGGTTTCATCAAGTATATATGTGTGTTCACTATAAAATACTCAGGTAGGAAATTATTAATGTATTATATTGAATAATTCCAAACAGTAAACATTGGTAGTTGAAAATTTTGAAGAGTTGCTTTGAGAAGACAATAACTCATAAATCCACCTCCAGAGCAGGTAACTGGAGAATAAGGAAGGGACCTGAAGTTGGCAAAAGGCACTGTCATGTTAATGTATTGAGCAATGAAATCATTTGACAAGCTGGAGTTAGAGCAGTTGTCTTATTTGTACCATTTTGGCAAGAAGTATATACATCTATAGGTTGCCTAGCTTGGCTAAACTCAAGCTTTATTTTCAGCTAGGAATCCAGAATGTTAGATTAGCATTGGTCAACTGTCCATCCACTCAATTATCTTGGAAATATAAACTGCATTCAAAATGGTTAGTACTTTTTATGCCATTGCTCCATGTGAGAAGATTTTGTCATGTTAAAGGTTATGGAGCTGGAGTCATCTGCAAAGCCAAAATTCCCATTTGTTTCCTTAGGACCTAGGTAAGCTAGATGGAGACACATGATGTGCCTGGAGTTTGTTTGCAGGGGCTGAAGGATGTGATGTGCCCATTCTCTCTCTCTCTCCCTTTCTTTATTTTTTTCTTTCTCTCTCTCTCTCTCTCTCTCTCTCTCTCTCTCTCTCTCTCTCTCTCTCTCTCATAAGCAAATAAAAACTACATTTAAAAAGATTATGGATATAGCAGACAGATTCAGGTTCACTGAGCTGAACTTCCAGACCAGGCACAGTTATGGAGGAAGGGATTTATTGAAACTTACAGATCCAGGGGAAGTTCCATAATGGCAGAAGAAACTGGCCTGCCTTCACAGGTCCAAGCAGAGAGAGAGAAGCACAAGCCTAAAGGTCAAAAGCCACAGCACACTTCAGGAACTCCTGCTAGGCACTCTTTGCATATCTTTAGACTGAAATCTAAAACCCACCAGCACACCTTAAGATCTACCCAGTGACACTGCCTCCAGCCAGGTGGCTACAGATACAAACTACAAACAATAAAAGATTGAATATATTGGGGGCCATCTATTCAAACCACCACAATGGGTTAAAGAAAATGCATTATATCAGCAAACTCTACAACCCTATTATATAAGTTGTGTTGCTACTTCCATTTTATGGAAATGAAAAGTGAAACACATTGTTCAAGGATCCCAATTATGAGAGAATAGTTGATGCCATGTTCCACTGTAATAAATTACTTCATAGTATGTTGGTTTAATTTAAAGAATACAAGGAAATAAATACTGAAATTTATTTGAGGATATTTCTAAATACTACTGAAAAAGGGACAAATAATAATTTGAATGCGGGGGCATTATCTCCAACACTTTTTTGAAATAATATGTTGTGAATACTATGTGATAGGCACTAAAAAATCAACAATAAAATAAAAATAAAGGGAAAGAAAATTTGGCTGAATTTAACCACTTAATATGCTTTGAGTGCCAGGGTCAATTTCATAAGTAAATTTCAATGAATATATTAGACTAGTACTATGTATACCCCTTTATTATTTTCTTTCATTTCTGAGAAGCATATAACACAAACTTTTCCATGCTATTAAATATTACCTACTTCTGACTTTTGGAAACAATGTACTATATATCTTAAATTTTAGTTACCCTACATTTTATGATTTATGGTACTTAACTTAATGGAGTTTTATAAGTGATGTGGATGCATGTTCTTAGTTGTAAGTATTTCTGCACACCTCTAATTATTTCTGAGAATATCCTTCTACATTTGGAAACTATTATATTTCAGTCAAAATGACTGGTAATTCATTCTTAATTAAATATATATTTTAATTTACTATAAAAATTTGTTTCCTTATGTTCTCATCCATATGAAAATGGAAGAAGATTCACCAAAGGAGAGTGAAGTTAGCACCTCACTAGGACCTCTGAAACCTCAGAGCAATTGGAGAAATGAACAAGAGTGCTGTTTTTTTTGGTGAACATGGTACTGGCACAAGGGTAAAGGAGATAGACACAGAAAACACTCAACTCCTACCAAACCAGATTGTTGCAGTCGGGTTCGCATTGCTGGTAGAACTCACCCAACCAAGAGGAGCTTCTGGGAAAAAGAGATTTATTTTGGCTTACAGGCTCGAGGGGAAGCTCCATGATGACAGGGGAAAACGATGGCATGAGCAGAGGGTGGACATCACCCCCTGGCCAACATAAGGTGGACCACAGCAACAGGAGGGTGTGCCAGACACTGGCAAGGGGAAACTGGCTATAAAGCCCATAAGCCCGCCCCCAATAATACACTCCCTCCAGGAGGCATTAATTCCCAAATATCCATCAGCTGGGGAGCTAGCATTCACAACACCTAAGTTTATGGGGACACCTGAATCAAACCACCACACAGATATTCAGAGACACAGAGGTTCCCAAGACCTCATCACTGAAGTAGACCTAAAACAACAAACCCAACGTGGCTCATAGAAATTCATGGAAGAGGGAGTGGAAAAATTGTTAGAGCCACAAGTTGGGATATTATGCAGACACATTGCCTCTTCCCCATAACTGATTGCTACCTCCACAATGCATGACCCATAATCCCAAACAAGGAGGGTCTTTTTGCAGGGAGGAGGACAGGAAGAGGGCTAATGATGGTAACAACATGGCTGTTTACACACTGAATATGTGCATAGCTAATAAAAAATACATTTAAAAAATCCCATAATCTTGACAAACAATTGTTTCCATGATTTCTTTCATAATATGCCTTCCTTTAGTCAGTTAAAAATATACAACTATAGTACCATATTATATATATAGTAATGCTAAATAATATTCAATTAAAGTTAAATTAATTTAATAATGATTGAATATTATTAATCGATTGAGAGGATTTAGCACTCTTTCGTGACTGCATGTATACCTTCATTTTAATCATTTCTTGTTAAATTAACTTGAACATAAGCTTTTGTCTGGGAGCAAAATTTACATGGGTACAGGCATACAAATTCAATAAATTTTAAATTTATATCTAAGAAAATCCTGATAGCTTCCCAGAGAGATCACCGAGATAACAACTTAGCCAGTGGCAAAAGGAATAAACATATTTTTACATTTTCATGAAAAATTCAATTAGATATTAATATATGAAAGCATTTTCAATTTACAAATAACATTGTTCATATTTTACCCTAGAACTGATGATAAAATCAGACAAGCTTTTATCTACAGAAATATTTTATTTCCTCTAGACATGTGGGATTTTTTTTAGGAGTGAGGAACAAGTCATAATTTTTTTTTTTTTTTTTTGCAGAACACAGACATTAAGATTTGTTCTCCAACATTCAAGTACACCAAAATTATTACCTTTCTTTCTGTATTGGTTTATCTTTCCCTTGTGGGACACACTGTGAGAACCTCTTGTATACATAATTCACTACTGACCTATAGGCCCTCTACCACTGAACATTTTAATCAGATACACACATAAGTCAGGGTGACTGACCAATCCTCAAATATGTGTGGCATTAAAAATGCCTTTTCCAAGTATTGTATTTCAATTCTAAAGACAGAAGTTATTTCTGTACAAAAGACAAAAAAATGGAAATTTCTACCCTAAGTAAACACATGTCACATACATCTAAGAACACAGGTTGTGGGTTATGATCCCACATTTGGGAGTGTATAACTGAATTTTGTGACCCCTCAAAAAAATGGCAAAATGAAAAGGTTTCTAGATGTACAGTAGTAAAATATTAAATTTCAATCATATATGGAATGAATCCCAGTTGTTTCTGGCAATGCTCACCCATGTAGGAGACAGATGGTGAGGATACTCAACACCTACCAAAGCAGAGATCCAGAGGCTTCTAAGTACTCATCACTGAAGTAGACTAAAAACTCACCCACCATGGCTCAGGGAATTTTGTGGAAGAGGGGGAGGAAAGATTCTAAGAGCCACAAGTTGAGACATCATGCCCAGAGGCATTCCCTCTCTCCCAAAATAACTGACTGCTGCTCCCACAACATACAGAGCACAAACCCATGGAGAATACCTGAAATCCCTAAGAAGAGTCCCCAGTAGAATGGGGCCAGGTAGGAAGGAAAAGTGGGTACTATCATATGATGTATACATACAAAATATGGTTTTTAATTTTTTAATTTTTATTTATTTATTTAAGAGTGACAGACAAAGAGAGAAAGATGCAGAGAGAGGGAGGGAAAATGGGAGTGCCAGGGCCTCCAGCCACTGCAAACAAACTCCGATGCATGGGACCCCTTGTGCATCTGGCTAACGTGTGTCCTGGAGAATCGAGCCTCAAACTAGGGTCCTTAGGCTTCACAGGCAAGCACCTAACCACTAAGCCATCTGTCCAGCCCTCATGAGTCCATTCTTAATGAACTTATTTGTTTCTGATTTCTGGCTTGCTCTTTAATGGTTTATTATTGTTGCTTTGTTGTTGTTGTTGTTATTATTATTATTTAAAAAACATATTTTGGGGGCTGAAGAGATGGCTTAGTGGTTAAGTGCTTGCCTGTGAAATCTAAGGAGCCTGGTTTGAGGCTCGATTCTCCATGACCCACATTAGCCAGATGTAAAAGGGGGCGCATGTGTCGAGTTCGTTTGCAGTGCCCTGGTGCATCCATTCTCTCTCTCTCTCTATCTGCCTCTTTCTCTCTGTGTCTGTTGCTCTCAAATAAGTAGATAAATGAATGAACAAAAAAATTTAAAATAAAAAACAAATGGACTCATAAAGTTGCTATTTTAATAAATCATTAAGTCAAGATTTTAAAAATTTATGCTTCTACAATCATTAAAAAATTAATGATTTTACCAACAAAAAAGAAATTATTGTATGAAAGTAAAGTAACATATTTAATGCAATCAGGGAAGTACAAGAAATAGAGTAACATGGACTATAAAATATTAAAATGCTGATTGCTAAATTTCTCCTTTGAGTAAATTTCCCATATTCATTTTCTATCATATTCTTAGAATCATGACTAATTTTTAAAAACAAAAAATAACATTTATTGAGGGTCTCACAAAATTTTTTAAAGTTTACTTTTATATTTATGTAGTGATTGATATAATCATTAAAATAAGCCCTACGAAACAGTAATGATTTTCATTCACATTTTAGGTATGCAAAAATAGAGCTTCAAATGAGGTAAATAATATAGCCAAGATACATTCTCAATAGCGGGCACAGTCAGATGTGGAGGAGGAATTGGTACTCTATATCTTATTGTATTTATATGTATTATTATGTTGTGCAACATAACTTCCATTTTTCTTGTTAACTATTATATCCTATTAGAATTTTTAACTTAAACAGAGTATTCTTTCATCATCCTTCTCTAAGAAGAGAGGACAGGAAACCAATGGAGTGTGAAAGAATCAGAGAAAAGCTCATAATGGTGAAGGGACAGAAGAAAGAAAGATAAGTGAGACACAGACATGTGATCGTTGCAGTAGGCACCTGTGCTACATTTAGGACTGGGAATGCAGGGGAGTTCTGTGAGACTATGCCTACATAGAGATTGCCATCACTCCAGGGGATGAGGCTCAATATAAAGAATAGCTATGAGCACAAGAATAAACAGACATGCCGAACCTGATGTACAGTATTCTAGAGAAGGTGTCATGGAAGTTTTTGCAGATTATGCATAAGAACAGCATGACAAGAAAAGCAAATTGCACACAGAATATACAGCCATGCCTATGGACAGAAAAGAATGGAATGCTGGTCTGTTCAAAGTACAGGCCCAATAAGCAGTGTGGACACAGCAGGTAAACAAAGGTAAAAGGTAAGAGTGATGGGTTCTAGAAACAAAGAGACCAGACCATGGAAAACTTCAGTAAAACTTCAGCTAAAACATATTATGTTAATTCTCATTGAAATACAAAGCAACTGGGCAATTTGAGGGGGAGAATAATTCAAGGTGGGTTATGTTACTATTTTGGATCACACATTCTTAGTTGTCACACTACTCATGCCCCTCCATGCTGAAAATGGATGTCAATAGATGAATCTCATAGTTGCTATTTATTTTGCCAGTTAGAAGAATACCTCTTACTGAATGATTCACATTTTCACTAATATCACATAAAGCATATCACCTACATAAGACCATCAATTATAATTCAATTTTTGTTGTTTAAAATGCACTTCAAACATAATATACCTTTCATTATTTTAATATAAAGCAAGAAATTACTATTGAAAATTTCTCCAGCAAAATATATTCTGTCA
The DNA here is from genome assembly GCF_020740685.1 of Jaculus jaculus. NCBI lineage: Eukaryota > Metazoa > Chordata > Mammalia > Rodentia > Dipodidae > Jaculus > Jaculus jaculus. Next base: position 128,177,922 of record NC_059107.1, read on the forward strand.
CTCACCATACCTTTGCTTGTAGATTGTTTTGTTTTTATAAAAGTTTCTTGCTATTTAATTAACAATAGACTGAAGAAATTAGAATAAAAATAAAATAATATACTCTCTAGAAAGATATTAAATCTCTACTACTGCCAGGCAAGATGGTGCAGGCCTGTAATCCCAGAATTTAGAAGACCTGGGTAGGAAGGTTGCTGTGAGTTTGAGGCTACCCTGAGACTACAGAGTGAATTCCAGGTCAGCTTGGGATAGAAGGAAAAAAAAAAAAAAAAAAGCAAGGGCTGGAGAGATTGCTCAGTGGTTAATGCTAATTGCAAAGGCAAAGGGCTCAGGTTCAATTTCCCAGGATCCACGTAAGCCAAATGCACAAGGTGGCACAAGTCTGGATTTTGTCTGCAGTGGCTGGATGCCCTAGTGCACCCATTCTCTCTCTCTCTCTCTCTCTCTCTCTCTCTCTCTCTCTCTCAAATAAATGAATAAAAATGAAACATTTACCAAAAAAAGCAAAATATCTTTACTGCTTTCTAAATAAATTTTAGGGTTTTTTTTCCCTTACTATGCAGTTTGCAAAAGGGAATTAGCAAGACACTGAATTAAAGACTGTCTTCCAGGGCTCTCAATTATCTCTAACATTGCTACAAACATGAAATATTTCAAAAGCAACACAGAGCATCTTTCAGCTAATATGCTTATAGAACCCTCCTGAAGGAACATTCATAAGTGCATAATAATAGTGCTTCACTTTATGCTAAAGAGAGTAAAGTGAAGCCGGGCATGGTGGCACACACCTTTAATCCCAGCACTCGGGAGGCAGAGGTAGGAGGATTGCCGTGAGTTCAAGGCCACCCTAAGACTACATAGTGAATTCCCAGTAAGCCAGGACTAGTGTGAGACCCTACCTCAAAAAAAATTAAAAAAAATAAGTTAAGAGAGGTGAAGTGGATTATCAAGGTCATCATCAACTGTCAAGACAGGAATAGAGGAAAACATTTCTCTAACTCTTTATAAAGCTATGAAAAGCACACATAACCCTTTGATGTACAACTGAATTTCTTGAGTTTCTGCATCGCATCTTGTGCATCTGGTATTGGTTTATAGGTTGGATTTTTACAATGGCCCTTATTTTATTGGAAGTTTCTCCAACATTCAAGTAGTATGTGGTGGTTTGATTCAGGTGTCCCCATAAACTTAGGTGTTCTGAATGCTAGGTTCCCAGCTGATGGAGATTTGGGAATTAACACCTCCTGGAGGGAGTGTATTGTTGGGGGTGGGATTATGGGCTTTATAGCCAGTTTCCCCTTGCCAGTGTTTGGCACACCCTCCTGTTGCGGTAGTCCACCTTATGTTGGTCAGGGAGTGATGTCCACCCTCTGCTTATGCCATCATTTTCCCCTGCCATCATGGAGCTTCCCCTCAAGCCTGTAAGCCAAAATAAATCTCTTTTTCCCAGAAGCTGCTCTTGGTTGGGTGATTTCTACCAGCAATGTGAACCGGACTGCAACAGTAAAGTGGTACCGAGGAGTGGGATTGCTGCTAGACACTTGAATGTGTGGCCTCAGCCTTTTGGGAGCTGATTTTCAAGAGGAAAGTGGAACGAGTTAAAATCTTGGCCTAAGAGATGTCTTGCAGTGCTGTAAGTACAGCCTGATGGACTATTCTGGACAGAGCTGAAAGACCTGAAGGCAATAAGAACTATGGACTGTGAGGTTTGGCTTATGAGGGTGAGAAAGAGCTTTGCTTAGACTGGGCTAACAGTTTGTGTAAGAAGCTTGCTCTTATGCCTGTGTCCTGAGAAGTTGTGAAGGGATGCTTTGCGTAGAAATGAACTAGTGTGTGCAGAGGGATATGGCACAGAAAGAAAAATCTTTGGGTGAACTGTTGCCCATTCAGCTGCAACAAGAAGAATGTAGACTCTTTTGAAGGGGCCTGAGTGCTCAAGGAGTCCTGTTCTTCAAAGCCTGTTTTATTCCCCCCTGGATTAACAAATTGTTACCTACCTGGTATTGTGGAGTATAAGAAATGCTGGAAAGAGGGTCACTGAGTTTGCAACACGGTCTTGTGTTTTGGAAATGGCCATGGGCAGTGTGAAGCTGGTTTGCTGGTTGCCTGCATAGAGACCCCATGGGGCCATGAGGATGAACCGTGGCTTGCAGTGGAGACCCAGTGGAGATGCCGGGACCATGAGATGGCTGGGAAGGAGCTGCCGGCCCTGATGAAGTTTTCCAGGACTGTGAGTAGCCTAGCTGGAGGGGCGGAATTGGAATGCTAGAGACTTGTTGCTGGTTAGAATTATCGGACTTGAAGATATGTCACTGGCTAGAGTTGCTGGACTTGAAGCTACAAAGTTTGATGTTTGCCCTGGTTGTTTTAAATCTTGTAATTGGTTGAATGTTTCTTTGCTATGCCCAATGCCATCTATTGCAGTGTGAATATTTATTCTGTGCCATTCTGGGTTTTTTGAGGTTATTTTTTGGTATTATGGCTCAGTTAAAAGATCTTGGACTATGGGGATGTATGAACATCATTGGAATTGATAAAAACTATGGGGACTTTTAAAGTCAGACTAAATGCATTGATTGTATTTTACATCATGTATGGATATCAGTTTATGGGGGCCAGGAGCAGAATGTGGTGGTTTGATTCAGGTGTCCCCCATAAACTTAGGTGTTCTGAATGATAGGTTCCCAGCTGATGGAGATTTGGGAATTAACACCTCCTGGAGGGAGTGTATTGTTGGGGGTGGGCTTATGGGCTTTATAGCCAGTTTCCCCTTGCCAGTGTTTGGCACACCCTCCTGTTGCTGTAGTCCACCTTATGTTGGCCAGGGAATGATGTCCACCCTCTGCTCATGCCATCGTTTTCCCCTGCCATCATGGAGCTTCCCCTCAAGCCTGTAAGCCAAAATAAATCTCTTTTTCCCAGAAGCTGCTCTTGGTTGGGTGATTTGTACCAGCAATGCGAACCGGACTGCAACATAGTACTAGTTTGTAATAGTGTTGAGGTGTTTGGTGTTTTTTTTTTTTTTTTTTTTTTGTCTGCTTCAGGACCACTGTCTCAGTTCACTCTACTCTCCTGAAAGTAGAATACTCTCTGGAAACCAGTATAAGAGAGTAAACTAATAGTCAAATAACAATTATCCCTTAAGCTCTGATCATTTTAGGAAGATAATGAACACTACTTACAGTACATTGTGTACCAAGATATAAGTTAGTATGAGTTGAAATGAAATCACAGCAAAAGTCAAGATTAATATTTAGTTGCTAGAGAAAAAGTAGAGGAGGGCCAAATAAAATAGAAGTTGAGGACAATAAAAGCAGAGAATGGGAGAATTGGGACTTAGAAGTAGAATGAAAAGACAGAAGAAAGCAAATGTAATCCACAAACAGAACTATGTACTCAGACTCAGGAATCTGAGACTCAGACCCAGGAAAACAAGAAGCATGAGATTTTGGAAAGCCTATTAAAATGAAGGAAAGAATAGAGAAAAGAATCACCACTTTGATTTGGAATAATAACAGTTAGTAGAGAAATGTTGAGCAAACAAATGAAATAATATTTTTGTTTTCCTAGGAACAAAAAGTAAAGCTTTGGGCTTAGCAGTAGTTTCCAGTGGGTAAATCTCTAGCTGTCTGAGCTGCAAAAGATCATGAGCAATTAATCTGAAATGTAGTTTCCATATTTGATTAAATAACAGGAGTTGACATATGGCATAGTGAGTGAGGTATTCATGAAACAGATGTTTTGCATTCATCAAATTTGTTCAGCAATAGTTGTGCTCAATTCAGAGATTTTTGCAAAAGTATTGATTTTTTTCTAAAATTGAAAAGGTGTTTTTTTTTTTTTTTTTATAAAATATTCTCTAAAATTTTCTCAGGAAGATTAGGAAACAATCAAATCTGTTCTCTAGGCCTCTATCCCACTAGGGCCATATAAACTAAATTAAAAATGTTTTGAACCCCTCACATTATTGAAAAGCAAGCAGTGCTTTGAGACAGAGAACTCTGAGAACTATTAGATTACCAAGTATTATAACTTAGAATAAAAGAACATTTGTTGGCTTCTGTGGATTTATACATAATCTGTTTGATGTTTCTAACTAGAAGAAATGATAAAAAAAAATATTTTGGAGATTCGGTATTTACAGTTCTTCAAGTCAATTGATAAGATATTTTTGTTGTTTTGTCTTAACAGTTCTCTTTTGTCCATGACCATTTCAAAATCAGAGAAAAATTTCCCAAATTCATCACTCATCCATGTGCTTCCTTCAGGAGTCTTCTCACTGATTTTTGGAGCTTTCAGGTTTTTGTTTTGTTTTGTTTTCTTTTCTTTTTTCCGTGAACACCAATGATACTCCAGTGTTTTCTCCCCACCAGCTCACAGGACTGATGTTACAGATGTGTGTGACTATGCCCAGCTGTTTGTGTGGCTGCTATGGAATCAAACATGGGCAGTCTCAGGACCCTTATGCTTACACAAGAAACATATTTAAATTCTTAGTCTATCTCCCAAGCCCAAAATGTCGCCTTATTGACAAGAAGCTACACTGATCATGAAAGACAACTAAAATCAGTCTCTCCATTTATGCAGCAGGTTAATTAATTAATTAATGCAGCAGGTCTGCAACAGGTAATGTTCTTGATTTTATCCAAATACAAAGTGTTAAAGAAGTTTGGAGAAAAATGTGTCAAAATTAAATGTAGTAAAAGTGAATGGGGGTGGGAAGGTGCCTGGGTCATCACTCAGCCAGTGCTGGAAGCAAAAGACGCTCCTATACTTTTACCCATTACTCTATACATATAGTTTTTCATTAATTTATACACACACACACACACACACACACACACACACACACATATATATACTGAATTTCAGTCATACTTACTCTTCTTACTCTCTTTATCCCTTTTGTACTTCTAGTCATCATATTTCCAGAAAGTTTTGCTGCATTTATTCATTTCTCTTCTTTCTAAACTTAGCTGTAGAGACCATAGGATATGTTATAGAGGATTGTAGTATGGACTTTGAGTCCCAACACATGAAGTAAAGAACAGAATAAGAGATCATTATGCACTGAATATATGTAGAAGTTTTAACCTCCAATCCCTTAAAATATAACTTCACTTCAATGCTAGTTCTTTAGAGGAATAAGTAAGACTAGGTATTCTGACTAGGGATAGAGCTTAGCCAATGAAGTGCTTGTTTAGCCATGAGGATTCCAACTTGATACATAAAAACCATCTAAAAAAAAAAAAAAAAAAGCTGTGTGTGGTGGCACATGGTTGTAAACCCAGTGCTGGTAAAGCAGAGACATGTGGCTCCCTTGGACTCGCTGGCCATCCATTGTATCGTAGTTTATGACCACTGTTTAAAAAAAAGGTTCTTGTCTCAAAAAAACAAAAAATGGACGATGCCTGTGAGGAGGGACACTCAAGGTTATCCTCTAGCCTCCACACTCAAGTATCCATACATGTATCTATAGCTACATACATAATACATACAAACATAATATGCACACACATAAGCACATATTGCCACATATTTGGTTTTCAAAAGATTAAGTCTCTAAGTTAGGCCACTATCCTATAGCCCTATATGACACATATCCTTATAAGAGGAAACTTGGAAACAGACATGAGTGGCAGAGAGGAAAGACAATGGAAAGGCATGGAAGATGATCTTTCTCAAGCCAAGAACAGCAACCTCAAGAAAAGGAAATCAGCCTTGCCACACTTTCGACTAATATTTCTAGTTTCCACAAAAAAAAGAAAAATGCAGTACAAAACTAATTTCAAATATTTGAACTGGTCAATCCATGATACCTTGTATCCTTACAAGGGAAGAGAGAAGGACAGGGAAAGGAAGAAGGGAAAAAGGAGAGGGAGAGAGAAGAATCTCTATTCTTCCAAGCTCATTCCACATCATCATCTTTTCCTTCCTGACAAAGTGATCTAAATATACCTAGTAATCAAGTATCTAGATCTCCAGAAAGGTATTTTCAGTTTGAACTTGGTCCCAGGTATTTTTGAGGTTGTTAGATGAATTCAGTCAGTATATATTAAAATTAATGTATAATAGTCCCTGTTGTAATTTTGCTGTAATAATCTTTATTCTTCCTTAGACAAGATAGCAGCACAGCACTATGGGAATATGGATAATGGGTAACCTTCTCAGATCAGCACATGCTCCTCACATAGGTTCATTTGCTCAGAATACTCATGAACACTAAATATTCAATCCTACATATTGTTAAAATGGTCAGTCTGATTGACACTCAACAACATTAATGAATCATGGTAATCTATAGAATTAGTGATGTATATAATTGGGCTTCCATGCTTTCGCCTACCTACCATTTCCTATGCCTTCCACTAAAATAGGCAGACATGCAGTAATAGCCCAGGGATTTTGTCAGGGCAGAAAGCCTCAGAAGTAAAGTGCTGTTAGAGATAACTTTATGTCTTTTGAAATGATTACTTCTATTTAAGGTGAAACAAGGCAACAGAACTGTGAAAGTTGAATATATGATGTTCAAAGCATGCCTAACCATTTCTTGATATAGTCATTCCAATTCTAGGAAGGAAGTCAGGTCATTATCTCTGAGCTCTAGGCCAACAGATGAGGATATGTTAGAGGGTACTGGCTATATTTGTAAGAAAAAAATACTTTTGAAAGCAAACAGGTAGAAAAATAGATTATGAAATAGAATATGGAGTATTACAAAGACACAAAACTATCCAGCCGGGTGTGGTACAACTTGAATCCCAGCACTCTGGAGGTAGAGGTAGGAGAATCGCAGTAAATTTGTAGTCACCCTGAGACTACACAGGGAATTCCAGGTCAGCCTGGGCTAGAGTAAGAACCTACTTCAAAAAACATAAGAACAACAACAACAAAAAGACACAAAACTGACTCAAAGTCTTAAACAAAAAGATAATCTATTGATTTGTGTGGCAGAAAAATTCATGAGCTCTTTGATTTGCAATTGAAACTCTGACCCTATAATCCATTTATGACCCTTCACTTCTACTCCCCTTGACATCAGGGCTATCCTCCAGAAATACCTCTTTGATTAAAACACAGCTCTAGCAGCTTGTAACTGTAAACACTCTAAGCTCCATGATTTAAAGAGAGAGTACCATTTTCTTGTCTAGGAAGTCTCCCTAATAAAGTAACAAGGTTTATCTAGGACTCCTTCCCTAAAGAAGGATTAAATGTATATCACTATAGCCAGAGGAATGCCATGTGTTAGACAGTCATAATGCTATGGGGTCTTGAGGATGAAACCATCTTTAAACCACATGAAATGAGGAAGGAGAATGACAGTTTTCAAGAATTAAAATTTTTCTAAGAAGATTATAAGTAGGCCATGAGTGTAAATTTTTTTTTTGCTATGCCTGGTGTGTGTGTATGTGTGTGTGTGTGCATGTGCACACTCATGCATGCACTCACATGTGAATTCATGTATGTGAGCTATCCATAAACCTTAAGGGGATTCTCACATTTCCACCTCTAATCTCACCATAGCCACACTGGGATTACAGACCCTTGTGCTATAGCATCTGCCTCTCTGTGTGTTCTGGGCATTAAAAATCAGAGACTCTTGCACTTCATCCATTGAACTTGATCTTGGACTTCATCCGTTGTGCTGTTTACTCTGCTCCCGAGTGCAAAGACTTTTTTAGCCACACATGTAACGTAGAAATATTCAGCTTCTCAGCTTCAAAGGAACATAGTCAACTCAGGCAAAAAGAAAAGATACCAATAGTAAACAGTGACCAAATCATTGCCAGATCTGGAAGGATTCTTCCTAGATGGAAACTGGACAGTGTAGAATACTCAATAATGAGTACACTGAAATTTCCATCCAGGAAGAGACATATAATGCAACACATATTCTACTGGAGAACTTTTATGTCAATATTTCATTCTTAGATCGCAATTTAGAAGAGAAAATCTTGAGGACTGCTTCTCAGAAAACACATTCTTTAGTCATTTATTAATGTCTTCTATTAAACGTTCCCCATGAGTGCATACATGTGTATGCTTGTGTGATGTGGATGCACATGTGTGTGCAAGTATTCATGAACATATATGTGGAGGCCAGAGGTCCATTTCAAGTGTCATCCTCATGTCTAAGCTGTCCACCTCTTCTGTGGCAGGGTCCCTCGTCCTGAAGTGCACCAATTAGGCAAGACTGGCTGCCCAGCAAGACCCAGGGATCCTGTCTCTGACCCCCAGCATTGAGATGACAGTTCTGTTTCGCCATTCCCTGCATTTATAAGTACTAGAGATCAAACACAGGTCGTTATGCTTGCAAGGCAAACATTTTTACAATTGAGCCATCTCTGTATTCAAAGAACAAAACAAACTTCAACATGATCCAAAAGAGGGTTTATTTACTTCCTCTCTGGTTTAACTTCCTTATTTGAAAATATTAAAAATATATGTGCAAGTCAATGAAAAGAATACCTTTGTTTTGAAACCAGCACTAGCATTGTACGTAATATAAAACATAATGAAAAGCTATAAATACTATTCTAACTGTCTAAATATATCTGGAGAACATTTTGGACCACACACTTCAACAGAATGATGAAGGAAAGCAGATGACCTCTTGCAGTGACAGATAGGCTCAACTTTTGACAACATGATTTTTATATTTGCTCTAGGCTACAACATCTTTAAACCTGATGAGGAGTAAAACACATTCTATTGTGCAATATAAAATGACTCATTCTCAGAAACCAAGCATGAACCTAGGAACATTAATTTTCAATAATGAGCTTCATATAATTATACAAACATTTTCTAAGTGAAGCAGGAGCAATTTTATGACAGAGTAGTTCTGATTCTCAGGCTGATACACAGTTTGTGGTTAACTAGTTAACTCTTTAAATTCATACAGATATTTTTTTATTAGTTTTCTACTGTGTAAATACAGGCAGTTAGGTACCATTATTAGGCTCATCCATGACCTACCCCCTCCCTATTGGCCCCTCCTTGTTGAGGTATATGGGTCGTGCATTGTGGGGTTAGCCCACAGTTATTAGTATGATAAATGTCTCTGTATATCATGACCCAACATGTGGCTCTGACATTCTTTCCGCCCCTCTTCTGCAAAATTTCCCTGAGCCATGTTGGGTTCAATTTTGGTCTGCTTCAGTGATGAGGTGTCAGAGGCCTCTGAGGCTCTGGCTCTCTGGTTTGGTAGGAGTTGACTTTTTTCTGTGTTGGTCTCCTTCCCCTTTGTGCTGGTATCCGGTTCATCAGAAAAACAGCACCCTTGCTTGTTTCACCAATTTTCCTTAGTTTCAGTCAGGGCCCTTTTGAAGGTACAATGGGGTGGCTCTCTTCTTATGATATGAGAAAGAGAAGCAGATTCTACAATGGAAAGTAAGTTAGTACCAGGACAAATGAGATAACGCTTTTTTTATAGAGAGTTTAATAGGTGTAGGCCCTCTTGTACCCCATGATTGATTGCAACTTGATATTGGAGAGTGGGCTTATGTTTGGATATGGTTCTGAATTGTTTCCCAGTTCCAGCTGTGGGTCTTGTACAACTGAGGGGATCAGTTAGCTGAATCAAGAGCAGTTGGTTCCCCACCATGGCTGTGTGCCACTATTGCACTTGTGTGGGCATCACACCAGGATATTTGCTGCTACATATGTTGGACTATGAGTTGCTTGGACAGATATTGGTCATTTCCCCCAGTCGCCCATGTAGCACCTTCTGGTACTAGACACACTGACTGTCTGGGGACTGACTGTCTCCTGGCTTCCAGCCATGCTGTTCCATTTTATGTGTCAGCTGCATATGGTGTCATCAGCAATAGGGTCTTACTACTAACCTTTGGTGGGTCATCAAGTACTCTGACAGAAATCTGTCATTCTTTTAGAAAACCTTGTAGGTTTCTCTGATCAAAAGCTCATTGTGGGTGATAGCCCCATGCTGGTACTGGGAGTTACAGGTCAGTGCCCTCTGAGAAAATGAGGGGAAAAGGTAACTAATATATAGGAGTTAGAGAGGCGAGAGAGAGAGAGAGAGAGAGAGAGAGAGAGAGAGAGAGACAGGGAGGGAGGGAGGGAGGGAGGGAAGTTGTAGAGGATTTAGGTTAGACTTGATCCTAACCTCTCCAGTGTCTTGTGGTTCAGGTGTTTCCTTTAAGGTCCTGGTGAAATTTCAGCCATTTGGATTGCCTTTTAGGAAGTAGAATTTTATGTTACCAATGCCATTTGTGTCTAGATTAGTGTTTCCCACCTCTTCAATGCCCTCCCCTCCCTCCTCATCCCTCCTAGTGTCTAGTCCATGAAATGCTTGCTGGGTGTGTAAGGTATCTTGGGTAGATTCAGGTTAGGTGTTATAGATGAGTGAGACTATGTGGTGGTGATTTTTTTTCTGTGATTGGGTAGGTTCACTAAGAATGATCTGTTCCAGGTTCAACCATTTTTCTTCAAATTTCTTTGTGTCATTTTTTTCTTACTGCTGTATAGAATTCCATTGTGTAGATATACCACATCTTAGTTATCCATTCTTCTAGTGATGGACATCTGGGTTGATTCCAGCTCTTATCTATTATGAATTGAGCCGCTACAAACATGGTTGAGCAAATCTCTCTGGCCTGTGGTTTGAAGGTTTTAGGGGAGATACCCAAAAAGGAATAACTAGGTCTGTTTGTATCTCAATAGTCAGCTTTTTCAGGAGTCTCCATATTGCTTTCCAAAGTGGTTGTACCATCCTACATTCCCACAAACAGTGGATGAGTGTTCCTGCTCTCCACATCCTTGCCAGCATTTATTTTCATTTGATATTTTGATGTTTGCTATCCTTATTGGGGTAAGATGGAATCTCATAGTTGTTTTAATTTGCATTTCTCTGATGATTAGGGATGATGAACATTTTCTTAAGTGTGTGTTTGCACTTTGTATTTCTTCCTCAATGAACTGCCTGTTCATTTCTTTGCCCCATTTTGTGAGTGGGGTATTTGACTTCTTACTGTTTAGATTTTTGAGTTCTTTGTAGATTCTAGAGATTATGCTTCTATCAGTTGGATAATCCACAAATATTTTCTCCCATTCTGTGGGTAATCTATTGGCTTTGCTTATTGTATGCTTGTCCGTAAAGAAACTCTTCAGTTTCATATGATCCCATTGGTTGAGTCACTGTTTAAGATCATGAGTCATGAGCTACTGGGCTTTTGTTCAGGAAGTCTTTTTCCATTCTATATCTTGGAAAGTACTTCGTAAATTTTCTTGAAGTAGTATTTGTGTTATTGCTAGAAATCAACAACAAAAGATCCACCAAAAATCCCAACGGCACCTGGAAGCTGAACAGCACACTCCTACAGATATTTGGAAATTACTTCATTTTCTTTCTTGGTAAGTCAGTTAATGTTTTCCTCAGGAGATATGGTCCATACCAAAAATTAATACCTGCAAAAGTGAACTAAATTTTCTTTATTTGGTTACTTTTATGTCAGTGGTTTAATAACCAATTTTTCCTTAGATTAAATGTATTTTATTGATAATTTTTATCTAGTTATTTATACTTCCTGGTATCTAATACACATATCCAAATTACATTTTTATTTTATTATTCATAATGTCTTAAGTTAATAATAAAAATGTCCCAAGAAAGTGAAAGTTGGTATTTTACATATAGTTTTGATTACCCCTCAATATAGTGGGATAGACTAAAATGTCAAGCACTTATGTTTATTTTTCTATGGTACAATCACAGTTTTTCCTTGCTCTTCATGACATAGTTAGGTGGAATCTTTTCATTTTTATTTTAAATTGAATCAATGGAGGTCTAGTGTGCATGGTGCATGTAGTTCCAAGTGAGTTACAGCATCATTTTACACTGTGGCTCTTCCATAGGAACACTGCTCCAATATGAACATTTTAGCTGAATTCCATGTCAGCTGTCCCCACTTACTGAAGGCATAACTACTTTGAATCTTATTTATTTTTATCATTTTTTGTTTCTACTAATATCCTCAGTTTCTTAAAAAACAAGTGTGGCTAAATCAAGTAGGTTAGGCAGAGAAGCCTTCTTTATCTCTTTGAACCAACAATCATGTCGAACAATTGTCTGAAATGTAGTTGCTTCAATTATTTAAAGCAAGTTAGGTGATCAACTTGTTTGATTGTCTTTATTCTCTTAGGCTTTATTTGTTCAGTGCAACTGTATCCAATTGGGACAGAGTGTACAGTTCCTTTAGTAATGTTACCTAAGTCAATATTATTTTTACCTGGTTTACAGGTAACTACAAATTATACAAGTGATGAAATCCAATTTGTGCTGTTATACAGAAAGAGAGAATCCACGGATCTATAGCACTGCTAAACCTGTGGATTTGGATAACATTATACCCGAAGAACAAACAAAAGTGCCAGTACTTGCCTCATTTCATCTACCAGCTTTTTCCTCGAGGACTAACTATATTTTCAGTTTAATTTCTCATGGCATCAAACAACACTACTGGTTGTTACAAAAGCACACCATTCTTACAAGTCATTTCTTGGGAGTGACAACAATGGGCTTGGGATTGTAAAGCGTGTTTCTTAAACATGTAGTATCTTAGACATTTAGGGGAATTGTGGTTTGATGGAAGGAACTGGTATACAACAGAAGCCCAAATGCAAGGTTGACACCTCCAAAAGATGAAGGGGAGATATTTAAATGGAAAAAAAAAGAAACCTGTAAGACTTTGGATAAATAAACAGCCATAAACATTCATTTGATAACCTTGAACAAAACTGGCTTTCTCTCTCTCTCTCTCTCTCTCTCTCTCTCTCTCTCTCTCTCTCGCATGTGTGTGTGTGTGTGTGTGTGTGTGTGTGTGTGTGTGTGTATGTATGTGTCTGTGTGTGTTTGCATTAGCTAAATAATTTCTGTAAGGCTAAAAGGTGAGAAGGACCATAGGACCATGTGTAGCTGAAACTTTTGTTTGCTTTGTCTATTACTCTTGAGGATGAAAAGCAACAAAATGTTATTCAAGTTTTAGCACTGAGCCCAGTCATAAGAAAAATAAATAAAGTAGGAGAAGTCATTAAATAAAACACTAATAAACCTGTCACTCTGAAAGAGCACTGAGCTTGAAATAATTAAAGATTAAAAGTTAAAATCAAACCTCAAAAGGTGGCTGGAAGTATGTGTAAAGGACAAGCAGTGTTCTTATATCTTCTTCTTCACTCTTCATCTACCATGCCACCATACTTCCTGGGGACAAGTAATGGAGTTATTCTTCTGAGACAAACAGTATTGTATAAAGAAATGGAGCAAACCACTGACATGGAAATGAGAAAAGGGCATTCATGCCTTGGGGCAGAGGCTCTCCAGTATGATATTTGGATCTGTGCCACACTAAAGGTTATCTCTGCACTGCACAACCTAGATAGTGTTTTGCAAGGTAAGACCCAAATTCACTGTACTCTCAAGCATCCCTGTTTTCTAGGAAGAAAGAACTCTAGAGAAGAAACAGTGATCTATACATATGGCAAAGGAAGCCCCTGCCAGCCACTGCCAGCCACCTATTTTGTAAAACATTCTGAAAGCACATTTGACATAGGAAGATAGCCATAAACATGGAAATACCAAGTCAAACTAATAATTCACACTATATATGGTAGACTATTTAAAGAACAAAAGTAACGTCAAAAAATTGAACACCCTGCAGATCTTCAGGCTAGAATACTTTACCTTCATATAACAGAAATAGTTACATAAAAGGCATCATTTTGGAATAATAAACTCCAAAAAATAACATAACACAATGGGGAAAATATCTTAAAGACTGAAGAATACATTCTAGATTTCAGAACATCATAGTTTAAGGATAGTGTGGGTTTATACAGTACCAAGATAGGCATATAAAAAAGATGTTTATTCATAAAATTTCAGTATATAATGGGGGCATATATGTTTTGTGAGGTTACCCAAAAGAAAATAAACATTAGATATTAATTACAAAACAATAAAAATAAAAGTTACAAGAAAAAAGTTAATAAAGAAGGGAGAGACTTTGTCATAAAGAAAAAGTAACATTAAAAACAATAGCCTTGGGCTGGAGAGATGGCTTAGCGGTTAAGCGCTTGCCTGTGGAGCCTAAGGACCCTGTTTCGAGGCTCGACTTCCCAGGACCCACGTTAGCCAGATGCACAAATGGGCGCATGCATCTGGAGTTCGTCTGCAGGGGCTGGAGGCCCTGCCGTGCCCATTCTCCCTCCCTCTCTCTATCTGCCTCTTTCTGTCCCTCTCTGTCTCTCTCAAATAAATAAACAAAAAAATTAAAAAAAAAACAATAGCCTTAATGTGAAATGATCAAAATGTGTCATGATTTCAATGACAACAGATGAAAGAAAAATGTGTTTACCTTGTCCCTAAGAACAAAGACTTTTAAGAACAGTTATAAGCTTACCACATTTAGTCCACCATGTCTAAGATGCATATGGCCATAATAGTATAAATGGAAGTTATTTTGTCCCAACCTTTATGATATATTGAAGTAACAATGAAAGATTATATAATTGCTTTAGAGAAAATATATAAACAGGGCTGGAGAAATGTCTCAATTAGTAAAATGCTTGCCATGTAAGTATGCATACATGAGTTCAATCCCTTGCACACAGGTATTAAATACAGGGCATAGAGACCCACAGAGTCACATACACATATTACCCTGGCACTGGTGAGGCAGGCTGGAATATCCCCAGGACTTACTGTTTAGTGAGTCTAACATCTATTTTTCCATGTATCCTGGAGACAGAGCACAGGTCCTCAGACTTATAAGGCAGACATTTTACAACTGAGCCCCCTGATTTGTCTACACAGTTGTATTAATTTAGGTTCCTATTGCTGCTAGAAAAAATTATCACAAACATAATGACTGAAAACAACCCACTTTCCTTGTTTTATAGTTTTGGGTGTGAGAAGTCTGAAAATAATGTTATCCCTGATGCACTCGCATGAGTCAGACTGACTCCCTTACCCAGACGGCAGAGGGCACAGATATACTTTAGTTTGTCATCACTTCTCCAACTCACAAGCCAGCAAGGTGCCATCTCCAAAACACCCTGACCCTATTATCCAAAGGGATTGCCTTTTCTGTTAAAGGACTTTTGTGACTGCATCGACTGAGCCCAGCAGGACAACCTCTCATTTGAAAATGAGCTAATGAGAAAATTTTACTAAATTTCAAGCTTGGTTTCTATGGGATATAACAAAACACATTCTGAGCTTTAAAATCTGCATACCTTCTGTTGGTGGTCTTATTCTGCCTACCATGGTCATTTTCTAAGTACATGTAGTATGAGATTTGGGTCAAATTTCTTCAGCTTATGTGTTACCTTTATCACCAATACAATTAAGAAAAATGTTACCAACCTTACATTAACATTTATATACTTGCACATAGGACTTATAGTTTCATATTTGAACCTTAAGGTATTATGGGAAGAAATCATGTCTCATTAAGCTTTGTAACTTCAATACTTGATTCATATTTTTCATTCAGCCATTTATTTTTCTGTAACCAAATAGATGTAAATTGAGCATCTTTAGGCAGGACCTAGAGTAATAGGTCTCTCTATGTTTCAACAGATCAGTTTCATAGATAGCCAGAAGACAGACCATTGCCTGTGTACAACACCTCAATGCCGTGGACAGATCCACATATGTTTCACAGAGGTACCTGACTATATCTCATTAAAACACTTCTCTATTCTTAAAATCTTTTAATTGCAAAGATATGGTTAAGTGGGAGCAGGATGGGCATATATTGATTGAAAAAAAAAGAACATGAATGTTAAAGAACAATGTTGGAAAGTAGGTCAAATGTGGCCTAACAGTAACTGAGAGCCCTACCCTAAAAGGAAGACTTGATTTAGCTTGCAATGTGAAGGCCAGTGCCAGGAATTTAGGGGAGAGGGCTAAGTGGGAAACAGGACACTTATTCTACAAAGATATATTTATTCACAGAATGTTATTTTTAGGCATATGTGATACAAATTCATATCTGTTATAACATCTGAATTGATCAAATAGCAGCATTTATTCATGCATGTAGTCACTTAATTTTCATTAATTCTGCTATTGTTTAATGCCCTCAACATATAAGACAGTGTGCTAGACTTTGAAATTAAACAGCAAATATTTTATTTGCAGTCTTAGAAATTGTAATCTTAAACACATGGCTGAATAGAAAATGTAAGACTATAAGTATTAAGATGCTAAATTTTTCTTAGCTATAAGCAATTTTTGACTTTTACTTTTTCACCTAAAAAAGAGCTAGAGAGAAATTCATACAAAAATATAAGTACAAGTTGCGTATCTTTAAAAATATTAAACAGATAAATAAAACATAATTCTATTAAAATTTAGGTTTTAATATTTATTTATATTGCAAAAGAAAGAAAGAAAAAGAGAATTAATTTTTTTGACCTCACCACAGCCTCTAGCTATTGCAAATGAACTCCAGATGCATGCACCACTTTATGCATCTGGCTTTATGTGGGTACTAGGGATGACAAGCCATTTCCTCAACCCAAAATGTAAGCTTTATAAAATAGAAGTGAACCTTTGGTCTCACGGTGTCTACCTGATTGGTGCACAAGTACTGACACACATAATAAAAAATATATAAAGCTGAGTCTTACTTCATTACCCATTCTCTAAAGATACCTGTTTGGCATTTTCCTTTCTGTTTTAGTTTCTCATTCTAGTGTTTAATCTATGCTTTCAGTATGGTTATATTTTCACTAATTTTCATTATAGCTAGATCATAGTTTTTCCATAGTATTTAATACTTCCATGAGGATAGGAAAGGCATACATAAATGATCCCACCAAAATGCATGTTATTCCTTTAGTATGAGCAGATGATCATTGAATAATGCAATAAGAGGTTACTTGTCTCTCAGACTATCTTTAACTGGTAAAATCAGGAGAGGCCTCAGAATGTTTTCATTTAGCAATCTTTTGAGTAACTATATGATACATTCTATTAAATTCAGGAGAGAAAAACATCATTCCTATTCCACTCCTTTCCAACGTACTATGTCCTAGTATGCAGGCCAAACACAAAACATGTAATACAGTGTGTGTTCCTTTGGTCAATTCAGTCTCAATATTTTGTTGTTGTTGTTTTTATTCTACTTCATTTCATTTGCTGCAATTACAGGCTTTTAACTTTATAGTCATTCGCATGAAGTAAATATTAAACAATTTCTTAAGTTAAATTACTATCACTTGAAATCATTTTAGAGGGACTAGGGAGATGGGTCAGAGTTAAATCATTGGTCTTCAAAGCCTAACAAGCCAGGTTTGACTCCCCAGGACCCATGTACAGCCAGATGCACACAGTGAAATAACTTTTAGAAAGTTAGGTTAATATCATGTGCCAAAAATTGTCAAAACAATTTTTTAAATGTCCCTTTAGGTCACTTCCTGTTTAAAAAGCTCAAGTTATAACGTTTTCAGCTACTTGTCTTATAAAAGTTTAGAAGATGGCTGGAGAGATGGCACTACACTTAAGATGTTTGCCTGCTAAGCCTAAAGATCCTGATATGATTCCTCAGTACCTATGTAGAGCCAGATGCATAAGATGGCACATGGATCTAGAGTTTGTTTGCAGTAGCTAGAGACCCTGGTGTTCTCTCTCTCTTTCTAGTCTTAAACAAATAAAATTTAAAAATAAAAGATATATGGGCTGGAGAGATGCCTTAGCGGTTAAGCGCTTGCCTGTGAAGCCTAAGGACACCAGTTCGAGGCTCGGTTCCCCAGGTCCCACGTTAGCCAGATGCACAAGGGGGCGCACGCGTCTGGAGTTCGTTTGCAGAGGCTGGAAGCCCTGGCGCACCCATTCTCTCTCTCTCCCTCTGTCTCTCTCTGTGTCTGTCGCTCTCAAATAAATAAATGAAAAATTAAATAAAAAAATAAATAAAAGATATACACATTAAATTTGTAGATTTATTACTGTACTTCAATAATTTGTTAGTAGTTTCTTATATAACAGAATGCCATAGAGTATATGTCACTAATGACATATTATTGTACAAAGTTAGTTGAAGGAACAAAATGTATTTGTAAACCTCAGCAATGGTAACATGGATTATGTCTTTTTAGACCAACTCCTCTAAAACTTTAAAACTTGGTAATTTTTAAATTAGATGATAAAGTATTCACATTTAGAACAAACCACATAGTAAAAATATCCAAATATCATTTAGGTACGTCAATACTTAATTAGAATTGAAAAAAAAAAATCTTTGGAAACAATTCCTGGAACTAGAAAAATGGCTCAGATGGTAAAATTCTTGCCTTGTGAGCATGTTGAACAGAGTTTTATCCATTTCTAAAAATTACATATAGTAGCATGCACTGGTAACATCAGTGCTGGGGAATAGAGAGAGGTAGATCCCTGGTGCTCACTGGCCAGACTCTCTAACCTACTTGGAGAAGTCCAGGCCAATGAAAGACCCTGTCTGAACTAAAATATTAAGGGTGGAGAAATGGGACCACTGAAATTACGTTGAGAAGAGCTGAATTTTTTTGACTAACATAACTTGCAGTCTCAATAATAAAACATAATTTCATGCATAACTTGGTTCAAGCACATTTACAGTGCCATCTCCTCTCATTTTCAGCTGTGTTTCTTTCCCCTACTTGGCTTCTATATGCAGGCTTCATTTGTTATGAATATTTCGATATCCATGCTTCATTTGATACAAAGATAGCACCTGGCATCTGTAAGCCTACATATATTGTGTTAAATTCCACAGAAAAAAGTAGGGGAAAAATGGATGGAGAAGAGGGGGGAGAGAGGGAGGGAGGGAGGAAAAATAAAAAGGAAATTCCACCAAAATCCTGACTGTATTTCCATTGAATTATTGTAAAACCATCCGTGACCAATCAGTGTGATCAGCACAATGTGATGATATTCTGCTGGACCAAGTTTGATTGTGTGATTTATATGCCTAGCTCTGTTCCTGCTATTGGAATCAAAACAACCAAATTATCATAAACTGATCTTTGGAGATATCTCATTTCCTAAAGAAAACATTGGCATGTCAATAGCTAAAGAGAGAAAACATTAGAGTATGAAAACATCCAACATAGAAAAGTATAGTCTTAAATACTATAGGAACCACAGCTTGAGACAGCATGCCCAGAGGCATTGCCTCCCCCCAATAACTGACTGCTGCACCCACAATGTATAACCAACAACTGTACTGGGAATACCTATAACCCCACTGAGGAGGGTTGCCAGTGGAATGGGAGTAGGGGCAAAGGAAAAGAGGATGCCACCATATAATCTATCCATACAAAATATGTTATTAATTAATAATAATAGTAAAATTTAAAAAACTACAGTCTTTCTGCAGTTTTTAAGAGTTACCCATCATATCTTCCTTCTTATATGTGTGTCTGGGTTATGTAAAATGTTCTAAGAAGAATTACCTGGGAGCTTGCCATGTGGTTGAATATTGCGTTTCAGTTTTCAAAAATCTGCTACATATTAAGTCTATTGTGTGAACACAGTGTGTAAGTGTGAATATGATCAAAGTAAATTACATGCATGAATGAAAATATACAAACTAATAAGCCCATTAGTTTGTAAAATTAATATATGCTAATGGGAAAGTTAAACAAGAAGGGTGTGGTGGTTTGATTCAATTGTTGCCCATAAACTTAGGTGCTCTGAATGTTAGGCTCCCAGCTGATAGAGACTTAGAAATTAAGGCCTCTGGGAAACAGTGCATTGTTGGGAACGGGCTTATGGGTATTATAGCCAGTTTCCCCATGCCAGTGTTTGACACACTCTCCTGTTGCTATGGTCCACCTAATGTTGGCCAGGAGGTGATGTCCACCCTCTCTTCATGCCATCATTTCCCCCTGCCATCATGGAACTTCCCCTTTGAGCCTGTAAGCCAAAATAAATCTCTTCCCACAAGCTGCTCTTGGTCGGTTGATTTCTTCCAGCAATTCAAACCTGACTGCAACAGTGATGTTGGTACTGAGGAGTAGTGTCATCTGCTGCTAGACACCTGACTGTGTGGTTTTTGGCCTTTTGGAACAGATTTTCAAGAGGAATGTGTAGGATTTGAAGCCTTAGCCTAAGAGATGCCTTGCAGTGCTATAAGTACAGCTTAATGGACTTCTTGTCAGAGTTGAAAGACCTGAATGAATTAAGAACTGTGGACTGTGAGGTTTGGTTTATGAGGGTGAGAAAGAGCTTTGCTTGGACTGGGTTAGATGTAGTTTGTTTGAGATACTTGCTGTTATGTCCATGTCCTGAGAGGTTCAGGGTTACATTGCATAGAATGGACTGGTGTAAGCAGAGGAATATGTCCCAGAAAAAAAAAAAAATGAAATCTTTGGATGAAATTTCTGCCCACTCAGCTACAATTGAGAGATTGCAACCATTAAGATTGGGATGGATTACTGGCACTAGAACCAAAGAAATAATGCAATCTCTTGAAGGGGCCTGAATGCTCAAAGAGTGTCCTGTTCTTCAAAGTCTGCTTTAATTTCCCCTGGATTAACAAATCAGTACCCTACCTGGTATTGTGGAGTATGTGAAATGCAGGCAAGAGAAGTTCATTGAATTTGTAGCATGGTCTTTTGTTTTGGAAATGGCCATGGGCAGTGTGAAGCAGATTTGCTGCATGCCTACATGGAGCCATGAGGATGGACCATGGATGAGACCTAGTAGAGAAGATGGGACCACCAGACAGCTGCTAAGAAGAGTTGCTGCTCCCAGATAAAGTTTTCCAAGACTCTGAGTAGACTAGCTGGAGGGGCAGAATTGGAAATCCAGAGACATATCAGTGGTTAGAATTATTGTACTCAGAGATTTGCCACTGACTACAGTTGGACTTGGAATTACATAGTTTGATGTTTTCCCTGGTTGTTTTAAATTTTGTAGTGGTCGAATATTCCTTTGCTATGCCCAGTGCCATCTGTTGCAGTGGGCATGTGTATTCTGTGCCATTATGGTTGTTTGTTGTTTATTTTTGGTATTATAGCTAAGTTAAAAGACTTTATTTAGACTATGGGGATGTTTGAATATCACTGGGATTGATAAAAACTAAGGGGACTTTTTAATTTTTATTTGCTTATTCATTTGAGAGAGGGAAAGAGACAAAGAGAAAGAGAGAGAGAGAGGGAGGGAAAGAATGGTTGTGCCCGGGCTTCCAGCCACTGCAAACGAACTCCAGATGCATACACCATCTTGTGCATCTGGATTATGTGGATCCTGGGGAATCGAACTGAGGTCCTTCAGCTTTGCAGGCAAGCACCTTAACCGCTAAGCCATCTCTCCAGCCCCAACTATGGGGACTTTTAAGGTTGGATGAATACATTGCATTTTGTATCATGGATGGTTATCAGTTTATACAGGCCAGAATTGGAATGTGGTGGTTTGATTCAGGTGTCCCAATAAACTTAGTTGTGCTGAACTCTAGGTTTCCAGCTCATAAATATTTAGGGACTAAGGCTTTCTGGAGGGAGTGTATTGTTGTGGCAGTCTTATGGGCATTAAGACAGTTTACCCTTGCAAGTGTTTGGCACATTCTCCTGTAACTGTTGTCCACCTGATGTAGTCCAGGAAATGATGTTCACTCTCTGCTCATGCTATCATGAAGCTTCCTCTCGAGTGTGTAAGCCAAAATAAACCCTTTTTCCCACAAGCTACTCTTGGTCTGGTGATTTCTGCCAGCAAGGTGAACCAGGCTGCAACAAAGGTAACTGAATTACTTTTGAGAAATTTCTTTGGGTACTCAAAAATGAAAAGCATTTGATTCAGAGAATTAAATAAAAGATGAGCCCTATTTTTTTTTTTTTATCAGTTCTCTACTGAGATAAATCTCAATAGTTTGGGAACATTTGACCTAAGATGCCAACATGTTTGCCATGGCAGAAAGCATAGTTCAGATGTAAACCTGACCTCCTTTCCATGGTTTGTGACCTTCTACTTTCATATTCCCTAACATGAAATATTTAAATATTTCATTAATTTGATTAAATTTGAAACACTGGACATTTTTGTGATTTTTGTGCTTGTTTCTTTTTATCATCTCAATTAGATGAATTATTATATTTCACAAGGAAACATACATCACTCCTTGAAATATTTTGTGAAGTATACTAGGTAAGTTTAGATTTTCTCACAAAGTAGATTCACTCAAAGAGCGGCATAATTCTATTATTCATTATGTGTTCCTAGTATATGTCCTTCCTAATCTTTACATTTATTAGTGACAGGAATTATTGTTTTATGCATTATTGTCAAGTAGATATAGAAGTGTTGTGTCTAGAGGATAGATGCTGTCATAAGTACTTTATTTCATTAAATCTAAGATGTTATCTGATGTAAGGTGTAGTTACATACCACTGAGAAAGAAAAAAAAAATCAGCAGATATAACTACTTTCTACTTCCATAAAGGTTTTAGCATGCATTCCTGAACAGTCTTCATATTGAATCTGACCTTTAAGAATTCCTTTCCACTTGGGCATGTTGGTATCAATTTCCCATACATTATTACCCTCCGTGCTACTAGCACTGCCAATGGATGAATGCTCATTTAAAAAGTTTCTTGACAATTCTTTAGAGTTCTCAACCATGTTGTTGACATTCTGAATGTTTTTAAATGTATTTATTTGTGTTTGGTGAGGAGGTCATGTCACTACATGTGTGTTGAGGTCAGTGGACAACTTTAGAGGACCTGTGTTCCACTTCTTTAAGACAGGGCCCAGCTCTGACAAACAAATGCCCCAAGAGCTTCTGATTCTCCTGCCTCTGCCTCTCAGCATGTTGCAATCACAGACTTAGGAGTCACTTGGTGTCCACCTTTATGTGGCTGCTTGGGAGGTTCAAACTCCTGTCAACAGCCTTTGCAAGATAGTTTTTTTTTTAATATTTTTGTTTATTTATTTATTTATTAGAGAGAGAAAGAGGCAGATAAATAGAGAGAGAATGGCCTTCCAGCCATTGCAAACAAACTCCAGATGCATGTGTCAACTTGTGCACCTGGCTTACATGGGTCCTGGAGAACTGAGCCTCAAACCAGGCAAGCACTTTACAGGCAACTGTTTAACCACTAAGCCATCTCTCCAGCCCCTGCAAGATAGATTTACAATGATTAAATACTTACTTTTTTATTTGTTTATTTTTTGGTGGAGGTGGGGGAGAAATCTTATTCTAGCCAAGAGTGACTTGGATTTCATTATGTAGCCCAGACTGGCCTCAAACTTGCAGAAATCCTCCTACTTCATTCTCTTTAGTGCTAGGATTATAGGCATGACCCACAATACCCATGTTACTTGTAATATAGTTTTGGGTTTGTGTATGTGATGTGATGTGATGTGATGTGATGTGATGTGATGTGATGTGATGTGATGTGATGTGATGTGATGTGATGTGATGTGATGATGTGATGTGATGTGATGGTAGGGGTGTGTGTACATGCATTCACATGTTCTCATTTTCATGTATATATGCCTTTGTGACACCCATGCTTTTCCCTGTGGCTGGAGGGAAACCTTGGGTGTCCCTGTCCATCAATCATCCATCTGTTCTTACTTGATCTGGATTCTGGATTCTCTAACTGACCTCAGAGCTTGCTATTCTTTGGAAAGCCTTAATGATCCTCTAGTTTCTGCTCCCAAGAGGACTTGGGTTACAGGCATATGTGACAATGGCCAGTAATTTATGTAAGTTCTGAGGATCAAATTCAAATAATATCTCAGGCCTCATAGGCCATCATGCTTACACAGGAAGTGATTTTAACTGCCGAACTATCTCTCCAGCCCAACTGTAATATTTTTAATTCATGGCCAACAATAGTTAAATTCTATTTTCTTCATATTCTTGCCAACATTTAGTGTTTTCCATATTTTTTATTTTACCCATCTTAGACATTAGTAGTATATTTTCATGTGGATTTAGTGTAATTCTTCATTGTACTAATTATATTGCATTCATTCATTATTTATTCTAATATATATTTGTCTTGTGAAACACATATTCTAATCATTATTAAATTACATTAGGTTATCCAGTTTTGCTTTTACTGAGTTGTAGAATTTTGTTCTATCTCCTGAATTCCAGGCACAAGTATATTTATAAATGATTAAGTATATTTTTTACATTTCTGCAGGCTTCTATATGCATTAATTTATCTTTTACTTCACAAGTGGTATTTGATAATATAACATTTAGTTACCTTCTTATATCCTAACAAACATCCTGCTGTTAAGTTGCAAAGATATTTCCATAAATTTCATCTTAAACATTCTACATTATTAAGTTCTTATATCTGAGGATATGATGCATCCCAAAATAATTTCCTATTGAGCAAGAGTATGATAAAATAGATACTCCTTTCATGATATTCAATTACTTTCACCAATATTTGTGCAAAAAAAAAATGTCTGTTTGCTCATGCTTTTCCTGATTCATCATCTGGCAAGTATTTTCAGGTTGTTGTCTTGGGAATTACAAATTATGTGTTGTAAATGTTTTGACTTTTATTTTCCTCTAAAGCCTTTTTCTTCATGTTATCCAGGGACTTACCTTGGCTGAAGTCTGACTTCAAATTTTTGTTTTCCCGTGAGTAGAAAGTAATTAAATTTCATACCAGTTAATTTACCTATCTCTGTGCTGCTTTGTTTCTTCCCTGCTCACAGATTTTTCAGGGGTCAAAGAGAAATATGGGATGAGTTCATGCATAGTACTTGGGTGTGTCAGCCTCTCACTTACTTCTTCACAGGGTTTCATCTTTAGCTTTCCAGTCAGTTTGACCTTGTACTCTGTCCTGTGCTTGAACCAAAAAAAAAAAAAAAAAGTGTTTTTTACCCTGAAAGTTTAGTTGATCCAAAAGTAAACAGCCAGGATATCTCTTTCAGATAGAGGCCATACTATGGAAAATCCTCCCAGTGTCATTCTCTTAGAAATAATGCTTTCCTTCTAGTGTCTGCAAAATTTTACCCTCTGTCCAGTTTTTAGGGGGTTGGTATATAGATATTCCCTAGAATTTGTTACTATACATGCTGTTGTCTATTCAAAAAGAGCCACACAAACGTGGCACAAGTGGAACTTCAACAAAAATATGCTTATCCATATATATGAAGTACTTTCTTCTATCAATAAAAGCAATATGATACATACTAACTTTCCAGTAAACTTGGAGATTATTTTATATGGGTTTTGTAAAAAAAGAAAAAAAAAGACACTCAGTTAACAGAATATAAGGTAGTAGAAAGAAAAAAGGACAGTAATAAAAAAAAATAAGATTTCTGTTTGATTTGGTAAACTTTGCCAAACATAAAAAAAAAAAGAAATCTAAGTTTTCTTTTTGGATAGAACTATAAAAATATCACATGCCAAATAGATATGATTTTTAAATGCTTTTATTTATTCATTTGCAAGCAGAGAGAGAAGACAGAGAACATGCATGTGTGAAGGAATCCAACCACTACAATCAAACAAACTCCAGATGCATGTGCCTCTTTGTGCATCAGCTTTATATGGGTACTGGGGAATCAAACCTGGGTCATTAGGCTTTGCAGGCAAGTACCTTAACTGCTGGACCATTTTTCCAGCACCAAATGAATATGTTTTATGTCATTTTGAAATTTTCTTTTGCTTTTTGTTTTTTTTCTTTTTTAATTTTAATTTTATTTTATTGGAGGAAGAGAGAAAGAGGCAGAGAGAGAGAGAAAGAATGGAAAAGCCATGGTCTCTAACCACTGCAAACAAACCCCAGACACATGTGCCACCTTAAGCATCTGGCTTATATTGGTACTTGGGAATCAAACGTGGGATCTTGGGCTTCACAGGCAAGCACCTTAACAGCTAAGCTATCTCTCCAGCCCCATATGTATTTTTTTATTTATGTAACCAAGAAATAAACTTTTTTAAGGCCAATATTAAAAAAAAGTCTATTTATTAGGAATCTCTGGATAAAAGTTTGCATTATTCTTATATTACTAAATATCAAATGATGATTCCATTCTTCTATACATAAATGTGGCACTATTTGTACACTTACTAAGAAATATAACACAATGAAACATCATTACCATGAAGTTAGCAAATCACACAGAAGCCAATCCTTTTGATAGTTTTGATATCTAATGCCAAAACACGAGGATAAGATGAAAATGATCTTCTTCTTATATAATAAGATTTACCAAAATTATCCAAATATTTCTTTTAAAGTTTCTAGATTGTTTTTTTTTTTTTTTTCCCTTTTTCTTTGTTGCTGGGTTCCTGCAGTGCAAAGGATCCGACATAGAACTTTGTGAATTGTCGCCAAGCAATTTACCACTGAGCCTCAGCTGGATGTGTTTATTTTAACACTTTATGTAAAAATTACTTTGATGTAACTGTTAGGCTGGGCTGGGCTCCCAAGGACAGCTGAGTGGGGACAGAGGAATAAGGAAGTGGATTATTCACATTCCTCAAGAAACCGGCCAGCTTCCTTGCCTTCCTTGCCTGAAAATGTCCCCAGGTCAAGGTTTTCTGCCCTCTTACCTCATAAATCAGCTGCTCACTGTACTTATGTCACACCCTGGCTATCTTCGATCTCCCCTAAAGTAACCGTTTTCATTCAACTTAACAAACAAGTTCTTTCCCCTTTCTCACCTTCCCCCAACTGAAGAAGCCCTATAAAGCCCACTACCTAAACACTCCAATTGGCTGTGCTCTCTTGTGAATCAGCGCTGACAGCTTTTGTTTTTCCTGAATAAAAGCTTTCTCATTGCCTCCTAGTGGTCTGCATGGCCTTGGTCATTCCCAAACCTTACAGTAACTTTGTGGTATTTTTTTACAACTCATTCTGTACTTATTGAGTACCTACCTTCGCAGGCACTGAGCAAAGAACAGTGCTTACAAATGAAGAAATAATGTGAGATATAGAGAAAGGAGACACATTTAAAATAAAGAGAAACAAGATTTTTCTTTTTTTCTTCTTTTAGAAAAAGAGATTAGGATTGGCATTTGGAAAGTTTTAGAAAATGGGAAGTTATGAGATTAAAAAAACTTAAAGTAAGCCTTTAATAATGGGACACAAATGAATGAAAGAAAAATGAGAACCAGCTACGCCAGAAGAAAATGATTTACAGAAGAAATAATATAGATACAAGACACTGCTCAGAAAGGACAACAGAGGGCCATCAGCAGAAACTCTAGGTGGCAAAAACACAGTAGTTTAAATGGAACAGGATTATAAGCACATTGATTAGAAAATAAAATATAGCCGGGCACGGTGGTACATGTCTTTAATCCCAGCACTTGGGAGGCAGAGGTAGGAGGACCAACATTAGTTCAAGGCCATCCTGAGACTATATTGTGAATTCCAGGTCAGCCTCAAATAGAGTGAGACCCTACCTTAAGAAAAAGAAAAGAAAGAAAGAAAGCAAAAAAAGAAAGAAAGAAAGAAAGAGAAAATAAAAATAGACCCATCATGCTAAATAAATAAATGATAAATAATCTACATAACCAGTGAAAATAAATGGTGTTC
Organism: Jaculus jaculus; assembly: GCF_020740685.1. Taxonomy (NCBI): domain Eukaryota; kingdom Metazoa; phylum Chordata; class Mammalia; order Rodentia; family Dipodidae; genus Jaculus; species Jaculus jaculus. Next base: position 128,205,447 of record NC_059107.1, read on the forward strand.
AAAATATGCCACTTCAAAACAGTAAAATTTGAAATTTAACAATGTAAAGGTATGTTTTTATTGTAGGGACGAAAGAACACCATTTGGCATCAATTACATTACAAACTTTATCTTTTTGTGACATATTTGTTTTCCTGTTCTCATATATTCACATGTATGTATATTATATCTTAAGTAAAAAATAGACATTTTAAATTTATTATGTGAGAAGTTATAGTTCAAGCATATTTACAATGGAGTTATGGCACACTATAATTTTTCAGCCTGTGACCTTAAAGAAGCCTTTATTCCAATCTTAAGTGAATTAAATGGAATTTTCTAACTTGAACTTGTAAAATTAAATAAACCTAGTCAATAACAAAAACAATAAAAGAAAAAGTGTTCCATTTTGAAAGACCTTTATTGAGATTTAGTTCACACACATACACACACACACACTCAGTCTCAGCCTTTACATATGCTCCTAAAATTTCCATGTTACACTATCTACCTTTGATTTATGGACTTGTCTTAGATTCCATTCCCCAGGGTAGATAACCTATGTAATAAATGACTTAACTGCATTCTCCAGCATGATTTTTGAGATAAGAAAAGTGCTACAAAGAAATATGCTAGGGTAAAATCAACTTTTAACAATGTTTTCATGTACTCAATGCCCATGTTTATTTTCCACTGGTTAATAATAAGAAATAAATTTGGTGGAAATTTCTATTTTTCAGTGATCATAATATGCATCCAGAAGTTTAAAATATCAACAATGGCAATATATATTACAATTAATGGTGTTTTGATAATCATTTTCTGACAGAAAGCAATTATAACAAAACATAGGCCATATGCTTTGATTTTGTTTTATCCCAATGGCATGGCAGTGTAATTGCAGTGGGTCACAGTTTGAACCTACATTATAGAAGACTCACTATAAGAAAGTATTTTATGGCAGTGTTCAGTTGACACTCTTTGAGAGGATAAGCAAAGTGGTAGCATTAAAGCACAGACTAAGGCCTTGCATGACATTCCTGAGGACAACTGATGTTCTTTCAAAAGACAGAATGATCAACAACCCACTCAGTGGCAAAAAATTAAAGTTTAAGGAAATTCATGGACATTTATGACTGCGAATGCAAAAGTGGTTCAAAACATTCACTTTCTGAATGGGAAAACAGTGGAATAAGACCATAACCAATTTCCTTACATTATTCTTTGTATGGATATATAAGATATATATGTAATAAAATCTTTCAAAAATAAGGTGTGTTCAATATATGTTTTTATAATAAAAAAGGTTTTAATTATTAAACTTATAAAACTTTTATGCATTAAATTAGAAACTAGAATAATGGGAGTTATTTCATATCTGGTACACATCAGGGGTTAGTAAAAGGCCATTCCTGAGCAGGAGGGATGGCTTAGCAGTTGAGGCGTTTGCCTGTAAAGCCAAAGAACCCAGGTTTGATTCCCTAGGACCCACGTTAGCCAGATGCACAAGGAGGCACATGTGTCTGGAGTTCATTTGCAGTGGCTGGAGGCCCTGGAATGCCCATTCTCTCTCTCTCTCTCTCTCCCTTTCTCTCTCTCTCTTCCTCTTTCTCTGATAAATAAATAATATTTTTTTTAAAAAAAAGGCCATACCTTGTGAGTTCAGTTTTTTCCTCAAGTGCTTAAATAACTTAGTGAACCTCCTTATCTTTTAGCCTAGTTATATGTATCATAATGACAACTATTGTGAGTTTGTTATAATTTTAGAACATATAGAATGCTTATCATTGTATCAACTGCATTCTTACCATTATAACAGTTTGTGTTTATCTCTTCCAAAAAGAGGAAGCCAATTTTTAAACAACTGTTAATATACTTTAAGTACTGACTTATCAACATTTTCTTGATTGTCTTGAAGTCAAGAATGAATCATGAAGTAAGTGAAGCAATATTAGAATTGATAGAATCCTTTAGAAAGAAGATACCTGCTTAGACACTAAATCATGATTAAGGACAAGAGGAAAGTGGATCATGAAAGAGTACACCTGTCATATGCTTGTCTTCAACCTTTGGAAACTATTTACCCAGTACATAGATTTCAGTACAACTTGCCACAAAGAAAACATTCCATATTGAGTTATTTTAACCTTCTTGTGAAGGTTAATTTATATTGTCAACTTACTCAGATCAAGAGACAAATAAGAGAAAAGTAGGTTGGGCAGGTCTGTGAGGGCTTCTTTAGAAAGAATAACAGAAGGATAAAGACCATCTTCCAGAGTATTTATCCCTCCTGGTGGCTGCCCATATATATAAATAGTTCCAGGAAAAGGTAATGCACATTGCCTGAGTGCCCTTTCTCCTTGCTGATGCATGTGTCTATCCCTTTTCTGTTATGCTTCATGGATATTAGTACCCAGCTTCTTTAGCAATTACCTACCAATATGTAATCAAAGACCACAAGCTCTGTAAGAATCATCCCTGCCTTCAGGGCAAGATTGGGACTGCTGAGGCATCCAGCCTCATGGGATTAAGCAGCTACTGGTTTCTCAGACTCTCCCACCTGGAAACATCCATTGTTGGACTGCCAAGACTATATCCTTAAGCCTATCTAATAAATTTCTCATATAAAATACATTACTTTTATCAGTTCTGTTCCTATAACAAACAGAAACTTTGCTTCTCAGTTCTCTTAAGAAGAATAAGGTGTGACACTTTCCAATGTTTCCAACAGAGAGGCAAGTAAAAGATGAAATTAATAGTGAATGCCTTATTTCTGTCCTTTACCTCATCAAAGCCCATTTACCTAAAACACAATGTTTAAGAAACCAGTGACCTACATCTTTGTTGCTATGAGCATAGTTCCTTTACAAGTTCAAAGGAATGGAAAGCCAGTGTCTAAGATGCTTGCTGCAGGACTAGCTCATTTCAATGGTTACTTTCAGTAAATTTTATGCTTATTCTCAGAATGTATAATAAACAAGTTGAAAGTCTTAAATCAAAGATAAAGTGAGTAGGTATATATGCTCCCTTACCATAATGTTTTTAATAATTTTCAGATAGAATTTTTGTTTAATAATGATCCATAATCAGCACAAGTCATCAGGCTTTCCAAAGTAAGTTTGCCTGCTTACAAGTACCTTACTTAATTAAATACAATAGTACACTGAAATTTATAGAAGCTTTACTTTTTCTGCACATAGAATCTTGATAAATGGAATTTTTAGCCTTCACTAGGAATTCAGATAGTCCACTCATATTTCAAGCATGTACTAATAGACATAACTAAATGACAATATTCAATATTTAGTGTAACATTATTTTCAACCTCCAGAAATCTATTTCTGGGCTGTGACTAAATTAACACATTATACTTCTCTAAAGATGGATATAAATTATATAAGGTTAGTTGCATTTGATTCTTTGTTATTTTGATGATAGTTGTTCATTACTATTTGTATTTTGATATGCCTTTCATTAATTCATGCAACAAAATTATCTGAAAACATATATCTGATAATAAAACTAAATCATACATACCATCTTTGACATCTGAATCACTGGTGCGAAAACAGAAATCTCTGCCAAAGGGTGGGTTGCAGCAATCATGCTATCAGAGTTCTCTAGGAATCCTTTTTTTTTTTTTTTTTTCCTATTTAGAACTGTCAAAATGAGGCAGAGTTCCTTGCTAGATTGATCTAGAAAACATGGGTATGGGACAGAGACACTTGCATATTGTGATGTCTTTACCATGTTTGACTGTATATAACTTCAAACTGTGAGCCAAACTGAAGCTTTCCTTCCTAAATTTGATTTTTCTCAGGTATTTTGTCATGGCAATGGCTGAAAGGGTTCGAGCCTGATGGGGAGTGAGGATTAAGGAAAGACAGAAGAAAAGTGAAAGCATGGACTTCAGTCCAGGGCTGAAGCAAGGCCTCAAGCCAGGATTGAAGACATGGTTTATTTCACAGCATTCCTTTTTATACCTTTTTTACAGTTTTTCCATGGACAAAGATTTTATGAGCTTTACAAGTTCCTATCAAAAAAACCTTCCTGTTACAGAGTTTTTGCATTTCAATCACTTCTCAGTACAAAAGAACAGCCAAATGGCTGGATATACATAATCTTGCTTATAGGTAGATTGCTATAGTTTTGTTAATGTCTTACTGCCAGATGGCTTCCTGACACTGAAGATACACAATCTTACTTGCAGGAAGGCTGCTATAGTTTTGCTAATGTCCTGTGACCAGAAGCCCAGGGCTATGGATACAAGTCCAGCCAAAATGGCTCCCAACAGGCAACAAGAAAAGACTAATAGAACAAGCATTGTGGATTCCACAATAATCTGAAACACCTATAAGGCTAATAGAGCAGGATCATGAATGCAAGGGTAGCCTGGGATAGAGTGAGATGGAGATTATGCTATGCTACATATTGAGACCCTGTCACAATGAACAAACAATAATAGCAACAAGGTGCAAATAGGATAGATTATGGAAGACTAGGAAATCAGAATGAATGTTCAGTTTACTGTAAGTGCAGAACTGCAAACTCAAATGTACTTTGTCTCATGAAGTTACTGAAATATGTTGATATAATGTCAAAACACAGGTGGAAAAGCATGGAGTCTAAGGTGCTTCAGAAAACAACATGTGAGATGAGAATGACTTCTTGAGTAGAAGACATAGAATGCAGAATGAGGAATCCAAATCAAGTAGAAATAGTGAAATCTCCAAGGTGTAAAGGCCAGGGGAAGTAAGTTTTGTGATACTGTGTAGTTACCCTTGCAGTAAAATAACTGATGTTTGCTGTGAGAATAACTTCACATAACAACAAATCTATCTACTCATTAGCTGAAAGAGGGTAATGTATTCATAAATGAGTTTGAACTCAAATAATTTAGGCATTACTATACACATTTGGGGTAGAAAAAACAAAGCTGTCTTTATAATATCTATAAACTTCAATAGAAGAAATATATGTGTATATATTTCCTTAGGATGGCACATAGGGTAAAGATTTTAGACAACCATTTTAGGAAAGGTTGAGAGTAGGAAATCAGACATGGTTGAGCTGCCCTGTAATATTTCAGTAGGGGCCTAAAAAAGAGAGAGAGTTGGCAACAAAGAATCTTAGAGAAGAACATGACAGACAGAAATGAAGAATCAGTCAAGCCTGTGATGCCAGAGATTTCATATTGAGTCTGGATATTTCCCCGACCTGCGGGGCCAATGTTACGTGGGGTGGTCGAGGAGGGCTGCAACCTGAAAGAACGGGCAGGAAAGAAGAAGGAGACCAAGCGGAGGTTTTGTCAAGGTCTCGTTTAATGTTGGATTTTTTAGCTATTTTATAATCAACCAGCAGGTAGGGCAATAATGGGGGGGGGGGAGGGGAAGGGGGTACAAGGAAGGAGGAAGTAGGGCCACCTGGCAGTAATCTTCTGGAGCATCTTCTCGGAATCTCTCTTGTGACGTCTCCCACAGCAGCTGTTTGTTCTTGGGGGAGGGGCTGCATGAGAGCTGCTAGTTCTCTTTTGTCCTCAGGGCAGTGAGGGGCCATATGAAGGATGTTAGTTCTTCTTTTGTCCTAGGGCAGTCAGGTCATGGTCTCTGACATTTCCTCCCTCTTTATATAATTGAAATGGGCGAGGTACCCTGTCTTAGGCTATATGGTATGCTTCCAGTCCCAGCACCAGTTACTGAAGATGGCCCGCCTGTCTTAAACTATGAGGGCTGCCTCCACCCCTGGATCCACAATAATCCCGTCATTGGACACGGTCACAGCTCATGGAAGGTTATCCGCCTGTCTTAGGCTATATGGATGGCCTCCAGGGAATGGGCTCTACAATATTTTCATATCTGGCTGTGGCCATAGCTTAGCGGTGTGCCCCTGGACTTGGTACCATAAAAATCCCATCATTGGGAGCCTTGCAGCCATTTAGGGAATCGAAACCATGACCTGTTGTCAGCCAAGGGAGAAAAATCAAGTCGGGATGAAGGAGAGCTGAGGGGTGTCTCATCTGTTTGGCCCACTTCTTCTTTTAGCTATAATATGTGGTAATGGACAGACACCGAATTTCTGGTGGCAGAATCAACCTGTTCTTTGACAAAAGAAGTTAGTCGTTTAAATGCCCAAGGTCCAAAAGAAAGAAGAAGGAGGAGTGCTACGAAGGGACCAAGAATAGAGGGGAGTAATGTGGAAAACAGAGGAGAAGTAGAGAACCAGTTTTGGTACCATGACTCTTGCTTTTCCTGGTTATGCTTTCGTTCCTCCAAACTGGAACGGACCTTGTCAATACTATTTTGAACTAGGCCAGTTTTGTCTGCATAAAAACAACATTCTTCCTTAATTGCAGCACAGAGTCCCCCCTCTTGTAGAAAGACTAGGCCTAGCCCACATCTGATTTGGAGGACTACTTCAGACAACGATGCCATAGAGTCCTTTAAGTCTTGAAGACACTTTTGTAATTCCTGCAAGTCCTTATCTACTGCCAAAGAGAGTTGATTAAATTGTTGTTGGGAGGTGACTAATGAAGCGATGCCTGTGCCTGCTCTGGCGGCACCCAACCCCAGGATAACAGCAAGAGTGATGGCAGTGATAGGCTCCCGTTTGGCACGTGACAGAGCTGTTCCTCTCTCCCAAAAAATGGAGGAACTCATCTTTGGAATGTATTGTTAGCTTGGGGAAGAGTTGTATAAGGACACAATAATCTTTGTGAGCTAAGAAGGTGGAAGTTACAACGTAAGGAGTGAGACCAGTAGAGCATGCAAAGTAAGTGCCAGCAGGGGCAACAATATAGAGAAAGCTAGAGTTAACAACATGAGTGAGATTGCAGGTTGTTTGAAGCTCTATAGGGGGAAGCATGGACGGACCCAGGAGGCACATCCCACACCCAGATACCTGGGTAACCATGAGGCCCACCCCATCTTGCCATTGCCACCGTAAAGCCATGGTGTCATTAGTCACTGTTAATTCTGCATATAAGGCTAGCCCTTCATAAAAAGGGGGTCTAGGTGAATAACGTACCCAGCATACCTGAAATTCAGACATATTGGTCTGATGTATGGCCTCTATAGAGGCGTTAACCATGGTCAGAATAAGGTCTGATGATGAAGGCAATCTAATGGTAGGGTAGATTCAAAATAGAGTGACATCAGTAACAGCTTGTGGTGTTGAGAGAGAGGGGGGGTATATGTTTTGAGCCTGGCTGGGAGGGGGCTGATGAAGAATGGGATTTGGTCCTATAGCAACTTTAGAGAATTGAGGGGGTTTTTTAAGAAGTTTAATTTTAAAAGTGAGGCTGGGGTCTGTCCCAGAGACATATAACCTAAGGCCCCACTCAAAGCCTCTGTTGGTCCAATCCTGTCTTTTGCCTTCTGGCATGAAGCTGATATTGAGTGGATTAGACCACCCTTTTCTAGAAGAATCATGTCTGCATTCCGAATTTAGCGGTTTTGGATCAGAGACAGTATAAGACTTTTTTGGGGGGGGTTAAGTATGGTCTCGTTAATTGAAGCTTGTAAAGAGCTTAAATCCGTAGATAATTGAGCAAACTCTTTTTGAAGCTTAAGCACATCCCATAATTCAGTTATCTGTTTAGTGAGATGTTCTTTGGCACCAGTAAGGGTAGAGGGGTGAACCTCTGGAGGTAGCAGAGTGCGTAATAGAGTGGGTGCACAAAGCTGGGAGGGGTAAGGGGGCGGTCTGAAAGGGGGGGGGGGCGATGCAGCAGGAGGCCAGTCAGGATTATGGTATTTAGCAGCCTCCTCCTCAAGAGAGGTAGCGTCACCTGGATCAAGAGGCTCGGGATCGCAATTTTTTGAAAAAACTGGGTTAATGAGAGGCATACATTGAGAAGCAGTTTTGGGGAGAATAGGCTTGGGTAAGGGCGGATATAACTTTTCTATTGTTCAGGGGGCACCAGAGTTATTGGAGCTACAACCCATATCAATAATGACTGATGGGCAAGGGGATTTCTCAGGAGGAGAAGAAAGCCAAACTAAAGAAACGCTGTGTGAGAGAGGGTGGAGGCAGTACTTAGCGACAGAAAGGAGTTGTTGTTTATCTGGATCTGAATACACTTCCTCCACTATGTCTCTTACGAGTCCCCAGTAGGAGTAAATCGTGGAAGGAACAGAATCAGGTCCCTCCTCTAGAATACGGTGATTTAGGTCTTTACCGACCTTTTGCCATTTTTCAGGATGAATATCAGGACCAGAAATAATGAACCAGGGACACACTTTGTCAATGAAAACAAAAAAAAATAATGAGGTCCTTTTTCTTAACTGTAATTCCTCTTTCCCTGAGTGAGTTCTTTAAATCCTTAAGAAAAAGAGCCTCTTTACTAAGCTTTTGGCCCATTCTGAAAATTGGACGAGAATGAAAAATAAGAGCCCTGACTTACCGTGTCCTGTAGCCGAAATCGCGAGCGACGAAATGGCGGGGCACTCTTCAAAATGTCTCTCGGCGTCCCGAGGAGATCTCTAGCGCAGTTAGTTGTCCGGTTGAGACCCGTGCCTTGAGCCCCACGTTGGGCACCATTTGCCCCCGACCTGTGGGGCCAATGTTACGCAGGGTGGTCGAGGAGGGCTGCAACCTGAAAGAACGGGCGGGAAAGAAGAAGGAGACCAAGCGGAGGTTTTGTCAAGGTTTCATTTAATGTTGGATTTTTTAGCTCTTTTATAATCAACCAGCAGGTAGGGCAATAAAAAAAAGGGAAAAAGGGAGAGGGGGTACAAGGAAGGAAGAAGTAGGGCCACCTGGCCGTAATCTTCTGGAGCATCTTCTCAGAATCTCTCTTGTGACATCTCCCAGAGCAGCTGTTTGTTCTTGGGGGAGGGGCTGCATGAGAGCTGCTAGTTCACTTTTGTCCTTAGGGCAGTGAGGGGCCATATGAAGGCTGTTAGTTCTTCTTTTGTCCTAGGGCAGTCAGGTCATGGTCTGTGACAGATATTTACATGGATGGAGAACACAGGAAAATGCTCCTAATGGTTTATAAAGATGGCACATGTGAATTGCTAGACACTATTTTCAACAACTGACAAAGTCACACCCAACTCACATCTCTTTCAACACCCTATGACTCAAGTACAATGTTATGTTCCCTATTTCACAACGATAATCAGACACAATGTATAATCCAGAAACTTAGTCAGTAACACACAGTTAACATGAAGCATATCTGGGATTTGAATCCAAGATATTCTACTTCCGTGTTAGTCTTAGGTCCTTCTCACTGCACATCTCATCTGATCTCACTCTTCAGTGAAGATTCCTCTTATTCTGTTTTTGTCTTTGTTTTCCCATTTTTATCTTCATTTGTGTATGTGTGTATGTACATGTACATATGTACAAAGTGTATGTGCCATGGTGTGTACGTGGAGGTCAGAGTATAATCTAGGGTATCATTTCTCTCCTATCATCTTGTTTGACACAGGATCTCTTATTCTCTGCTGCACATGTCAGGCTAAGCTGGCCTCTGAGCTTCCAGGGAGTCTCCTGTCTCTACCTCCCATCTCACCATAGGAGTGATAGGATTACCAGGTCCAGCTCTGCATGGGCTCCTGGGTTGTGAACTCAGATCCTAATGCTTATGTTGTAAGTGCTTTTACCCACAGAGCCATTTTTTTAAGCTCTCCTATTACCATTTTAAGTTTTGTAATTATATTGAGGTCCAGAAGATACTCTCCCCATTTGATGACTAGTAACTTTAATTCTGTCTGCAACTAAATTTCTCCTATTTCATAATACAGAGCACATTTACATATTCTGGGTTGAAGATATCAATATCTTAGAGGAGACTAGCATTCTGTCTACTCCAAGTCCCACTATGTACTCTCCACATCAGCACTCTGTGTTTACAAACAAAGCTATGCCATGAGCAGTTTCTCTTTGAGTGAGCCAGATGATGTCTCATATACTCTGAATATTCCAGGGCACCGAGGTGATTGACACTAGGCAAATTTGGATTTCCAAACTATGTTTTGAGTATAGTCATAAACTCCCACAAGTAAAGTTGAAATGAAAGGGACACAGGTAACCACTGACAGTCAGAGACCATGACCTGGCTGCCCTGAGGACAAAAGAGAACTAGCAGCTCTCATGCAGCCCCTCCCCTGAGAACAAACAGCTGCTCTGGGAGATGTCACAAGAGATTCCTGAAATACCACAAGATGCTCCAGAAGATTACGGCCAGGTGTCCCTACTTCCTCCTTCCTTGTACCCCCTCCCCCTTTTTCCCCTCCTTATTGTCCTACCTGCTGGTTGATTATAAAAGAGCTAAAAAATCCAACATTAAAGGAGACCTTGACAAATCCTCCACTTGGTCTCCTTCTTCTTACCCGTCTGTTCTTTCAGGTTGCAGCCCTCCTCGACCACCCCGCGTAACATTGGCCCCACAGGTCGGGGGCAAATGGCACCCAATGTGGGGCTCGAGACACGGGTCTCGACGGGACAACTAACTGCGTTAGAGATCTCCTCGTGATGCCAAGAGACATTTTGAAGAGTGCCCCGCCATTTCGTCACTCGCAATCTCAGCTACGGGACATGGTAAGTCAGGGCTCTTATTTTTCATTCTCGTCTGATTTTCAGAATGGGCCAAAAGCTTATTAAGGAAGCTCTCTTTCTGAAAGATTTAAAGAGCTCCCTCAGGGAAAGTGGGGTAAGAGTTAAGAAAAAGGACCTTATTAAATTCTTTATCTTTATTTACAAGGTCTGCCCATGGTTCATGATTTCTGGTCCCGATATCCATCCTGGAAAATGGCAGAAGGTCGGCAAAGATTGAAATCACCGCCTCCAAGAAGAGGGGCCCAATTCTGTCCCCTCCACAGTCTTTTCTTACTGGGCACTAATAAGAGACATAGTGGAGGAAGCACACTCAGACCCTGATAAACAACAACTCCTTTCTGTCACAGAATACTGCCTCCATCCTCTTTCACATAGTGCTTCTTTAGTTTCACTTTCCTCTCCTCCTGAAAAATCCCCTTGCCCGTCGGTTATTATTGATATAGGTTCTAACTCCAATAACTCTGGTGCTCCCCAAGGAGTAGAAAGGTTGCACCCGCCCTTGCCTGCGCCCGCTCCCCCCGAGACTGCTTCTCAATGTACACCCCTCATTAACCCAGTTTTTTCAAAAAATTGAGATCCCGAGCCTCTTGATCCGGGTGATGCTACCTCTCTTGAGTAGGAGACTGCTAAATACCATAATCCCGACTGGCCTCCCGCTGCATCAGCCCCCCCCCCCCCTTTCAGACCGCCCCCTTACCCCTCCCAGCTTTGTGCACCCACTCTATTACCCACTCTGCTACCTCCAGGGGTTCACCCCTCTACCCTTACTGGTGCCAAAGAATATCTCACTAAACAGATAACTGAAATACGGGATGTGCTTAAGCTTCAAAAGAGTTTGCTCAATTATCTACAGATTTAAGCTCTTTACAAGCTTCAATTAAGGAGACCATACTTAAACCCCCAAGTTTAACCACAACAAGGACCACTAAAAAGACTCTCGCCCCACAGCGTTCCCTGGCCTTTCCGGTGGTTACACGCTTTGCCACCGCCCCTCAGGTATCCTCTATGGATGCCCCACTGGAGGAATTTAATTCTCCTCTGGGTTCCAACAACAAGGATGAGACCTCCGAGGCTGAGGAGGGTCCTGATGACGCATTAATTCCCCCTATCAGAATCCCCGCTGCTGTACCAGCCGCTCAGGCCCCAGACGTCCATTATCGCCCCCTGCGCTTTAAAAAGATAAAAGAATTTCATTCAGCAGTACAGACATAAGGCCCAACGGCCCCTTTTACCCTTTCCCTCCTTGAAGATCTCTCTGGGGGGGGGTGGGTCACTTAACCCCTGGAGAATGGACCCGAGTTGTTCAGTCAGTTCTAACCCGAGGACAATTTCTATCCTGGAAGCCAGACTTTATGGATAGGTGCCAATCCATCGCTATAGTTAATCTAAGGGACCCCAATTTGCCCACTGCAAATTGGACCCTTGATAAGCTGACTGGCCAAGGTAGATATGTCACTGAGGCCCACCAATGGGGCTTTGCTCCTGGCCTCCTGGCACAGACAGCCAATGCGGCCCTTGCTGCCTGGCGAATGATCCCTATGCGGGGTTCTGTTACCTCCCCTTTGTCAAAAATTACTCAGGGTACCCAAGAAGAATATACTGATTTTGTGGGCAGACTCACTGAAGCAGCAGAATGTATTCTCGGCCCGGGAGGCGCCAAATCCAAGTTCCTAAAACAACTAGCCTACGAAAACGCAAATTCAGCTTGCGGGTCCGTCCATGCTTCCCCCTATAGAGCTTCAAACAACCTGCAATCTCACTCATGTTGTTAACTCTAGCTTTCTCTATATTGTTGCCCCTGCTGGCACTTACTTTGCATGCTCTACTGGCCTCACTCCTTACGTTGTAACTTCCACCTTCTTAGCTCACAAAGATTATTGTGTCCTTGTACAACTCTTCCCCAAGCTAACAATACATTCCAAAGATGAGTTCCTCCATTTTGGGAGGGATGAACATCTCTATCATGTGCCAAACGGGAGCCTATCACTGCCATCACTCTTGCTGTTATCCTGGGGCTGGGTGCCACCAGAGCAGGCACAGGCATCGCTTCATTAGTCACCTCCCAACAACAATTTAATCAACTCTCTTTGGCAGTAGATAAGGACTTGCAGGAATTACAAAAGGGTCTTCAAGACTTAAAGGACTCTATGGTATCTTTGTCTGAAGTAGTCCTCCAAAACAGACGTGGGCTAGACCTAGTCTTTCTACAAGAGGGGTGTGGTGGTTTGATTCAGGTGTCCCCCATAAACTTAGGTGTTCTGAATGCTAGCTCCCCAGCTGATGGAGATTTGGGAATTAATGCCTCCTGGAGGGAGTGTATTGTTGGGGGCGGGCTTAAGGGCTTTATAGCCAGTTTCCCCATGCCAGTGTTTGGCACACCCTCCTGTTGCTGTGGTCCATCTTATGTTGGCCAGGGGGTGATGTCCACCCTCTGCTCATGCCATCGTTTTCCCCTGCCATCGTGGAGCTTCCCCTCGAGCCTGTAAGCCAAAATAAATCTCTTTTTCCCAGAAGCTGCTCTTGGTTGGGTGATTTCTAACAGCAATGCGAACCGGACTGCAACAGTAAAGTGGTACCGAGGAGTGGGATTGCTGCTAGACACCTGACTGTGTGGCTTCAGCCTTTTGTAGCTGATTTTCAAGAGGAATGTGGAAGGAGTTGAAACCTTGGCCTAAGAGATGCCTTGCAGTGCTGTAAGTACAGCTTGATGGTCTATCCTGGTGAGAGCTGAAAGACCTGAAGGCAGTAAGAACTATGGACTGTGAGGTTTGGCTTATGAGAGTGAGAAAAAGCTTTGCCTGGACTGGGCTAGCAGTTTGTGTGAGAAGCTTGCTCTTGTGCCCATGTCCTGAGAAGTTGTGCAGGGTTGCTTAGCGTAGAAATGAACTGGTGTGTGCAGAGGGATATGGCACAGAAAGGAAAATCTTTGGGTGAACTGCTGCCCGTTCAGCTGCAACTGAGAGATTACAACCTTTGAGACTGGGCTAGCTGACCGGTCTGGGGCAACAAAAAGAATGTTGACTCTTTTGAAAGGGCCTGAGTGCTCAAGGAGTGTCCTGTTCTTCAAAGTTTGCTTTATTCCCCCCTGGATTAACAAATTGGCACCCTACCTGGTATCGTGGAGTATAAGAAATGCTGGAAAGAGGGTCATTGAGTTTGCAACATGGTCTTGTGTTTTGGAAATGGCCATGGGCAGTGTGAAGCGGGTTTGCTGGTTGCCTGCATAGAGACCCCGTGGGGCCATGAGGATGAACCGTGGCTTGCAGTGGAGACCCAGTGGAGATGCCGGGACCATGAGATGGCTGCCGAGGAGCTGCCGGCTCCAATGAAGTTCCCAGGACTGTGAGTAGCCTAGCTGGAGGGGCGGAATTGGAATGCCAGAGACTTGTTGCTGGTTAGAATTATCGGACTTGAAGATTTGTCACTGGCTAGAGTTGCTGGACTTGAAGCTACAGAGTTTGATGTTTGCCCTGGTTGTTTTAAATCTTGTATTGGTCGAATGTTTCTTTGCTATGCCCAATGCCATCTATTGCAGTGTGAGTATTTATTCTGTGCCATTCTGGGTTTTTTGAGGTTATTTTTTGGTATTATGGCTCAGTTAAAAGATCTTGAACTATGGGGATATATGAACATCATTGAGATTGATAAAAACTATGGGGACTTTTAAAGTCAAACTGAAAGCATTGTATTTTACATCATGTATGGATATCAGTTTATGGGGGCCAGGGGTGGAATGTGGTGGTTTGATTCAGGTGTCCCCCATAAACTTAGGTGTTCTGAATGCTAGCTCCCCAGCTGATGGAGATTTGGGAATTAATGCCTCCTGGAGGGAGTGTATTGTTGGGGGCGGGCTTAAGGGCTTTATAGCCAGTTTCCCCATGCCAGTGATTGGCACACCCTCCTGTTGCTGTGGTCCATCTTATGTTGGCCAGGGGGTGATGTCCACCCTCTGCTCATGCCATCGTTTTCCCCTGCCATCGTGGAGCTTCCCCTCGAGCCTGTAAGCCAAAATAAATCTCTTTTTCCCAGAAGCTGCTCTTGGTTGGGTGATTTCTAACAGCAATGCGAACCGGACTGCAACAAGGGGGGACTCTGTGCTGCACTTAAGGAAGAATATTGTTTTTTGCAGACAAAACTGGCCTAGTTCAAAATAGTATTGACAAGGTCCGTTCCAGTTTGGAGGAACGAAAGCATAACCGGGAAAAGCAAGAGTCATGGTACCAAAACTGGTTCTCTACTTCTCCTCTGTTTTCCACATTACTCCCCTCTATTCTTGGTCCCTTCGTAGCACTCCTCCTTCTTCTTTCTTTTGGACCTTGGGCATTTAAACGACTAACTTCTTTTGTCAAAGAACAGGTTGATTCTGCCACCAGAAATTCGGTGTCTGTCCATTACCACAGATTATAGCTAAAAGAAGAAGTGGGCCAAACAGATGAGACACCCCTCAGCTCTCCTTCAGCCCGATTTGATTTTTCTCCCTTGGCTGACAACAGGTCATGGTTTCGATTCCCTAAATGGCTGCAAGGCTCCCAATGATGGGATTATTATGGTACCAAGTCCAGGGGCACACCGCTAAACTATGGCCACAGCCAGAGACGAGAATATTGTAGAGACTATTCCCTGGAGGCCATCCACACAGCCTAAGACAGGCGGATTACCTTCCATGAGCTGTGATCGCAGCCAATGACAGGATTATTGTGGATCCAGGAGTGGAGGCAGCCCTAATAGTTTAAGACGGGCGGGCCATCTTCAGTAACTGGTGCTGGGATTGGAAGCATGCCATATAGCCTAAGACAGGGTGCCATGCCCATTTCAATTATACAAAGAGGGAGGAAATGTCAGAGACCCTGACCTGGCTGCCCTGAGGACAAAAGAGAACTAGCAGCTCTCATGCAGCCCCTCCCCCGAGAACAAACAGCTGCTCTGGGAGATGTCACAAGAGAGATTCCAGAAATACCACAAGATGCTCCAGAATATTACAGCCAGGTGGCCCTACTTTCTCCTTCCTTGTACCCCCTCCCCCTTTTTCCCCTCCTTATTTCCCTACCTGCTGGTTGATTATAAAAGAGCTAAAAAATCCAACATTTAACGAGACCTTGACAAATCCTCCACTTGGTCTCCTTCTTCTTTCCCGGTCGTTCTTTCAGGTTGCAGCCCTCCTCGACCACCCTATGTTAGATTGGTTCTGCGGGTCAGGGGCACCATACAAATACTTTTAGCACAATTTAATTTTGTATACTGTAAATATATGCAAACATTGTTAATCCAAAAGGATCTTTCAGAGCTCTTACTATTGACCTATTTAGCTTTTCCTGTTCTTGGTCTAATTCTCCTTCAACAGCTTTTTCTCAGTGTATTTTGCCTTGACATAATTAACTTATCTTCTGCATGACTGGTTCCAAGTGTAATTCCTGTCTCTGATTTATGGTCATCAAGAAATTAAGCAGCAGTAGTTTGAGCATGTCTGCCTACCAAGACAATTTCACTCAAACTTTAAGATCATTTTTTCTTATCCTAAATATTTAACTTAATCCTCGTGGTCACTATCCTCTCCTCTCCCCTCCATTCCAGTAGCATCAACCCCCCTACAAAGCCTGGTTCTTGTTCCTGTATGCTCGTATTGCACTTTGTTCTTCATTTAAGATGACATATATTGTGTTTTGCTTTACATATTGTAGGTCTATCCATTTTGTATTCTTTACTAGACATTATGCCCAGGAAGATACAGATCCTCAAATGTCTAATGGAGTAATATAATACATTAAATGTTCTTTGTTGGATCCTTATCATTTCAATTTTTTCAGGTATATAAAAGTTTTTCTTTTATAATTTCTTAAGAATCCATTACTGTCCTGACAGAGTTCATTTCATTCTCCTGTTGCTGTTTTCCATGCACTGAGTTAAGGAGGTGGTATCTAGTCTCTGAACATGCCATGCTCTCACCTGCCATCAAGGAGGTTTCCCTAAAGACTGTAAGCCAAAGTAAATCACTTCCTCCCATCAGCTGCTTTTAATTGGGGCTTTATCCCAACAATAAGAAGATAATTGCCACTCTTACCAATGAAAAATTAAAAATAAATATACTTTATGTATAAAACTTAGTATTTGCAAAATAAGATATCTTATAAAAGATGTTGCTGTATTTTCCTATCAATGACCAAGGTTTATACTAATTTACAATAAAAGCTTCTGTCTACTTACCAGAATGTAACAATTCTCTGCAGAATCATAGTGGGTACACTGCCAAAAATACTGACTCTTACTGAATATAATGTCTGCTTAAATTATATCACTACAGTTACAATTATTTATTTTTTCCACAATATGCAATACCCTTAGTAAATTCACCAACAGAATAATACATGACTCTTTCTTGGCTAATACAGAAATTGACTTTCTACATATTTGAGTCCAAATTAAAATTGTATGAAAACCTTTTGTATTTACATGTAAAATATATGGTGGATCTAGTCTCAAGTAGTGAGAATTTTTTTAATATACCAGGTTAAATATAGAAATATTTA
Organism: Jaculus jaculus; assembly: GCF_020740685.1. NCBI lineage: Eukaryota > Metazoa > Chordata > Mammalia > Rodentia > Dipodidae > Jaculus > Jaculus jaculus. Next base: position 128,222,513 of record NC_059107.1, read on the forward strand.
ACAATTATGCAAGACACAGTAAAACTATAATTTGTAAAGAACTGTACCTTACATTGTGGAACTTTTAGCATTCTGCGGATGTTAGATGGTCGCAGTTAACTCTAGTTCTCTAGGACATAAAAAATGCTTAATGGGCCATCATGTTCTATTTTTTTAAGTGTTTTTTTTTTGTTTATTTTTATTTATTTATTTGGGAGCGACAGACAGAGAGAGAAAGAGTCAGAGAGAGAGAGAATGGGCCCGCTAGGGCCTCCAGCCACTGCAAATGAACTCCAGATGCGTGTGCCCCCTTGTACATCTGGCTAATGTGGGTCCTGGGGAATCAAGCCTCGAACTGGGGTCCTTAGGCTTCACAGATAAGTGCTTAACCACTAGGCAATCTCTCCAGCCCAATGTTCTATTTTTTAAAATGAATATTCCTATGGAGAGTTGAAGAAAGTGTGTGGCATAATCTGCCCATCTTCCAAAATTATAACTTCGTAAACAATCCTAATATTGGGGAAGTACCAGATGCCAGGTTATGGTGTACCTTGTCTGTGCTAACCACAGGCAGAAGAACATGCTCTCCTCCTAACCCAAGATCTCACAATCTAACTACAAACTTGGGCAGGAGGCATTTTAGCACATTTGCTCTGATTTCCTCCTTTGAGTGCCTATGCACATAATGTACCAGAATGCTGGTCAATTTAGAAGTAGTTTTGGAGTACTTAAAAGGAGGATGGAGTAAAATGCCTGTTACTTCTTTAGGGAATGGGTATATGAGTAAATTGAGACCTTAGAAGTGAAGCATCTTTTAGTAAGTGTTCTTTCCATAACAATTGAAACTGTTTGAAGATGATTTCTTTTCCTTGAAATCTCACCCATGCTAATGGAGTACAAACTTTTTTACCCACTTGTGTGTGTGCGTGGTATGGTGGTGATGGTGGTGAGTGAGAGAGAGAGAGAACATGTTGTAGCCAATGTGCTTGACTGCTATGGGCTTGGCGAGCCTGCAATAGGGTGAGTAAGCCCACAGTGGGGTGGGTAAGCTTGCAATGGGATGGGTGAGCCTGCAATAGCCAATGCAGAACATCTGGGTAACCTGATCCATCACTTTTCTGCTATTCCTTGCTTGAGTCAGTCTCTTAAGAGTCATGAAGCTTGACTTTTTCCCCCAACCTCCTGTGTTTTGCAGATTGCTGCTGGGACTGCATGCTTCTGTGTTCTGCAGATTCAAGCTAGGGTACCCTGCGGACCTCTCAGGCTCTCATGCTTGCTCAGGAAGCACACTTTACTGCTATGCCATCTTTCTAGTGCAGAACACAAACTCAATATATGCTGCCAAAAAGTCAATTCCAAACACAAAGCAGACTGAGGTAGGAGGATTAACATTGAATTCAAGGCCAGTCTGGATTACAGTGAGACCATGCTTCAAAAAACAACAAAGTCTATTTCAAACTTTTTAATTGTAATAAGAACAACTAACATAATATGTGCCTTTTAAAAAATATTGAAAATATGCAAAATGTTATCATTAGCTCTAGCTATACTACTGTATAAAAGATCTCTATGATTTATTCAACATATACAGTATAATCTATAATTCTTGAACAGTAGAAACTCTCTACTCCTCTCCCAACATATCCTGGAAGCACCATTATTTTCTTTGATTTGATGAGGTCAGCATTTTCAAATGCCTCCTATAATTGGGTTTGCACACTTGTCCTTGTGTAAATTTTTTTGTTTATTATAATACCCTGTAAGTTCTTCTTGTTGTTGCATATTTTAGAATTTCCTTCTTTTTGAAGGCTGAAAATTCTACCATATTCTATTGAACTATGGACCACATTTTCTTTTTTTTTAATTTTTATTTTTTTTAATTTTTAAATTTTTATTAACATTTTCCATGATTATAAAAAAAAAAAATCCCATGGTAATTCCTTCCCTCCCCCCCCCCCGTATTTTCTTCATGTGTATGTCATTGGGCATTTAAGTAGATCAATGTTGTTGTAGCTATTTGAATAAAGCTGCAGTGAACATGGAGTTTAAATATTAATTCTTTATCTATTGGATTATTTTGCAAGGAAATGTAATATAGAGTATAATTTTATAATAAGTTCTCTTTCTTGTATTCTAGAATATGTCTGAGGACAAATATTAAAGTCTTGTTTACAAAATATGGAGGTTTAATTGGTCAAGCCCACAGAAATCATCTGCAAGAATGTGCATGTTGAATCTTGGCCACAGAGTAGATGTCCTCACCAATATATGTTTAGAGGAACTTGAGCTCATCACTACCTCCATGGACTTTTTTGTTGTACTTGTTCGTTCACGTTTTGTGTAGCTAGGACTGCTGAGCTTTGTGTCTCTTGGTGTGGTACACAGCACTGCGTACAGGATGAATGAAAAATTGGATGACTATAAGCAGATGATCAGTTGTTCTGAAAAGCACCTATTAAGACACTTAATATCATCATGTAGCTCCTTCTTTGACAACCATGAAGTGTCAATTTCATTTTAACCAATATGATAATTTTAAAAACCAATATTATTAGAATTTGAAGTTGAAACTGTAGTGTATTTTTTTTCCTTTCTGTCCTTCTGTGTGTAGGTAGCTAGACAAAGATGAAAGACAAATATTGAATTTTTGAGTATGGTGCCCTATGCAAAACGGATGCAAACAAATCAACAGAATGATGTGCCCTAGGTCACAAAATCTCTACACAAACACTAGAGTCAAGTCTTTTTAGCAAATTTAGTGTGTTCTTGTCTCAGGCATGTCAGGTCAATGTGGCTTCTGCAGCCACAGGGATGCTTAAGTACCACCAAATGAAAAATATAGGCACTGTGATATCAAAAGTAAACAAATATGAAATAGCAAGCTCTTGATGGACCACAAGAATCTTTAAGCAGAAAAGCAGCAACTCCCTGTACCATTATTTTAGCCTGCTCTGGCCTACTACACAGTGCCAACTCATCAGTAGGAGAATTCAGGACAAGCATTTCTTGGAGCCAAGAAAATGAGATGGTTAATGAGATGGCATCTGAACACTCTGGTTTTTTGGCAAGTAAAACCAAGTGGACACATCATAATCTAAACATTGCTCCATGAAAAGAACATACCATAAATGTTGGAAATATTAAATCAGCCCTCAATACCAGACAATGGTTTTCTAGTTGAAGAAATGTAGGAGAGTTGAATTATTTTGCACACTATCCTAATGAAGAATAGTTGAAATATCTGTACAATCCCACCTACCCTCTCTCAGATAGTTATACCAATAAAGGCTTTGGTTTCAACCTGGATCTCTGTCAAAGAAATGTAGGGCAGTAGTCTAAGAGATTATTCATTCTAGTATATGCGTGTAAATACAGAAAATAAATAACATACATTAAGGTCATAAAACAGGATGATTTAATGCAGAGATATCAAGGCAAGAAAGACAAGTCAGGTCTTCTCATTCTGGAAATGTCATAGAAGACTCCTCTGAAGAAGCTTCCGAGTTCTACACATTCATTCATTAATAAGACGTGTCTTTCAGGACAATAAATTTATAAGCAATTTGGCAGTATTTGTGAACAGGCAAATATTCTCCCACCATTTCCTTCAACAACTGAGGGAGAAGGCAGGAGGAAATAAAAAGTCACTGTTCAAAAAGCATAATAATATGACATTGTAATATATGCCATAAAGAGTAAAGCAGATATAGTGGATCAGAAAAGTGGTCGGGTGTTAACATCTAAAAAAGATGGGCAAGGAGACTATTCATGATATGATATTAGAACAGAGATTAAAGCAGGTAAGGTATTCAGCTATAGTATTCTTGGAAGGGAATTCCTGACACAGGCCACATGTAATACAAACTTTTCAGGTTGTTTTCTTCAAGACTACATAATATAGTCAGAGGCAACTCTGGAGCAGACTTGAGAAAACATCCAGAGGAAGAGGAGATTTCAGAGACGTGATGGAATCCACACTATGTGGGATCTTAGAGAGCACTGTAAGGTCTGTGAGTTGACAATGTGCCATATTATTTTTGTCCCACTTGGGCAGAAATCAGAGAAGATAGACTTGGTCAAACAGAAATCTCTTGCCTCTCTCTTGACCTCTAAAATTCTTCCTCTCAAGTACCTACTTGCATATACCCACAAACACAATATCTATCCTTGGAAAAAAGCTGTCCATGCCAGCACTCCAGTCACTGATGGAGCTTATTACCTGCCCACATGTCAAAGTTCCCCCAGGTGACCTTGGCATAGATACAGGATGAAATCAAGACCTTTATTGGTTTAACTTTTTCTTGAAATACATGGACATGTATGTGGCCCATTGGTCTTGGTCATCACCACTCATATGATGTACATGAAACCACAACATCAGCATCACCTGTGACCTTCTGAGAAAGGCAGAATATCGCCCTCTTCAGATAACTTTGTAATCAAAATGTATAATCTGCCAGATCCTCTAGTGATTTGTATACATATTCAAGACTGAGATACATTTCTACAAATCATTTACCTCTGCTCTCACTTCTTCTCTATGTCTATACAGACAAGTCTAACTGCCCAAGCACATTTCTTAAATTAAAGTAAATGTGAATCAGGAAGAAATTTCTGAACCAGAATTTCTCAGGAGATTCCTCGTGCAAATCTGCTCTAACTTAGCACCCATGGTTTATTACACAGAAACAATTTATAAATTCATTTCTGTAGCCGGAAATATATCCTACTGTGCAATTTGATATCATCATATAATTATTTGTTAATTCATTTTGGAAACTTTTTTTCTCTCCTCTTAAGTTATAAATATCATGGAATGTTCAGCATGTTGACATTAAAAAAATGCTCAAGTCTATGTAGAAAAATGTGAAGATATATATTTCTCAGAGTCTAATAATGTGAGGCATTTTTTTACTTTCATTTTCTTCTCTTTCCCTATCTTTTTAAGCAGTATATATGAGGAATATAGTTTAAGATCAGACTTTTTTTACCCACATAAGTGTGTGCACATATACACAAGCATTAAATATATAGCATTGCATGCATTGTCATATCCAACTAAAATAATAAACCTCAAAACCATATGTAATTATGCCCATATAATTTCCATAGCTACCAAAACAATCCCAAAACCTCAACAGTTCTATCAAGGGACAAAATAAATATATCACAAAATATTTTTTCTCCTTAAGTTCATGGTAAAGAGAAGTTTATAATCTGACTCAAACATTGTATTTGAAAGTGACTATGCTGCAGAAATACCAGCCTGAAATATTATCTGTGTTTGACAAAAATAAAAATGGAATCCATTCCCAGTGCCTCATATTTATGTAGTCACTAAAAACCAGTAGAAAAATATCTAATTTTGAAGTTGAAGGTGTTTCTTCATCATTAAAAGTACATCTTCTGTGGCATGAGAAAATTAATTTGAAAAAAGTAAGATCAATTTGTGAAGTGACATTTTTCCCATTTCAGTATGGAACACTGCAGATTATCACTCAATGGACAGATGAAAGGTCACTGCCAAATCAAAAAACTGGCAATATAAGTCATTGATCCAGGAGACCAAGCAAAATACTGAGAGAAAACATGAAACTGTCATAAATTAAACGAAATCAACAAAACTGACCTGCACCTTTAAATACAAACTTGACAAATATTTGTCAGGTAAACCATTTTGCCCATGCAAAAGGTGATCATTTAAAGCAGTTCAGAGTTATCTCTATATTTTCTGAGCTATTTCATAGGCATCACTTTTTTCTACCTCATTACAATTCAGAAGAGTAAAATCAGTTGAGTTGTTTCTCAGGAAACATGTTCTTTCTCATTTACTAATCTGTCCACTAAGTAGACATGCCTGTCCTTGTCAGAAGCCGTAGTAGGACGTGTGCTTGGCAGATAGAGGATGAACATCCGTAATGCAATGTATTGACACAAGATACAAAAAGAAACTCTGCTATGCTTCCATTTTAGTACTAAAGAAATGACCATCCATAGTTACATTGTCCTAATTCTAATAAAAATGTCAGACTGGAATACACAGCTATTATAGTTAGAATTAAAATACAAACTTTCCAATAACATGCAAAATTAGTTTGAATAATTCAGGCCACAAAATGCCCTCTGAATTATCTTGGTAAAAGGAAAATATAACTATATCTCCTTTGTTTAAACTGTATGGAGCTTGAATGTTATAAAATTTTATCTTCCTTCAAAACAGAAATATACAGGTTTAGCTATTGATAACCATCGTTTTTGAAATAAAATACTAAGGAAGTTCAAATATTTTAAACTATTTTTAAAAGAAAACACACTTTTAGTGATATATACTATTTTTTTGTCCTATTTCAGTAGTGAATCACTTGTGTTAGTTAACATTCTGATTGCAAAATTCTCACCCAGGAGAGCTCTAGAAATGGAGTATTTCCATTTAAAGACACTGGTGGCTAAGCTATGTGGTTTTAAAATCGTGTCTAAATTTTTTTTTAAAGGTACAGGACAATGTTAAAGAGATAAAATAAACTTTTTTAAAAAATTACAATATGCAGGCTGAAGTATGGTATTTCAGTCTCACATTGCAACCTCAGTTGCAGGTTCACAATGCTGGTAGAAATCACCCAACCAACAACAGCTTGTGGGGGGAAAAAAGAGGTTTATTTTGGCTTACAGGCTCGAGGGTGAAGCTTCATGATGTCAGGGAAAACGATGGCATGAGCAGAGGGTGGACATCACCCCCTGGCAAACATAAGGTGGACAATAGCAACAGGAGAGTGTGCCAAACACTGGCATGCGAAAACTGGCTATAGAACCCATAAGCCTGTCCCCAACAATAACAATGCCTCCTGGAGGTGTTAATTCCCAACTCTTAATGCTGGGAACCTAGCATTCAGAACATCTATTGGGGACACCTGAATCAAATCACCAAATACAGCTTAGTGGTTATGGAGCTTGCTGCAAAGCCAAAGGACCCAGCTTCAATTCCTGAGGACCCACATTAGCCACATGCACAAGGTAGCACATGAATCTGGAGTTCATTTTCAGTGGCTACAGGCCCTGGAATGCCCATTCTCTCTCTCTCTCTCTTTCTCTGCTTATTTCTCTCTGTCTCTCTGTCTCTCTCTCTCTGTCTCTTTCTCTCTCTCTCTCTCTCTCTCTCACACACACACACATCCAAGTCAATAAAAAATAAAAATAATACATAATGGTTGTCTAAAATCTATGGCCATTGTATCATGCTTTAGTGTGGACCTAATTGGAGATTTAGATAAAGCCAACATTTTTTAATAAAAAACATAGAACTTAACTTGCTTTAGATCATACAGTTTTCTCAGAGCTCAGCCATACTGACCACAGAATGTAACTGGGCACTCATGTCAGTGTTCTCTGGTAAACAGAATCATTTTGGGAAAAGAAAAAAACCTAAGTGAAAACCTCTGCAATTATTAGTTCCCTCACGCCATGAAGTCATGGTTAGTCTTACCAGTGTTTCCTAGTTTTCTCCATTTATGGCTATTTCAGCTTGCTGTCTGTGGAATAAAGGAATAATGTGGTATAGGAATTTGATGGATATTCAAAGGCTGAATTATTTTTTTTGCAGAGTTCATGCTGTATCATCATATTATTATGTGCAATAATATTTTCTTTTAAGATTTTGATATATTCTACATTTCTGTATGGTTTACAAGTTACTTTCATTAAAAGAACACATTGTCATGAGTGTGTTATTTTACAAATTTTAACAAACATGGATATTTCTTTCAACAATGTAAAATTTATTGAATAACAATGAATCCATATGCTATAGCAGGTTCATTGGCGATAATTTACCAAGTAGTCCTGCTTTCATTCATAGCCAGGGCAAGGTAAATAAAGATTCTTTTACTCCAGTCATGATTACCAATATAAACTCACAGATCACACACTACACAACACAGAATAAATATATGTACATATATGTATATATGTCATTTACAAAATGGCCACAAAGATTAAAGAGAACACCTCAGTGCTCATGGTGTTCAAAGAGGCTTGAAAGGTCAAAGCTGGGATTTGTATGTCCAAGAATCATGGGATGGGTGAGGGGGGGGAGAATCTGCCACTCCTGCTCCTGAATCAGGGTGCTGTCAGGTCATGGGCTGAAATGTAGCTCAATAATTGAAGTTTGGGACCATAGAGACAGTGGAAGACAGAGTGCAGGTCTGAGCTAATGGACAGACAGCAGGGTAGATGGATGAATGGGCCGAGTGAACTATAGGACAAGTAGAAACCAAGGCCCCCAGGACAGTGCTTTCTGTCGAGGGGTCCTCTGATTAACGCAACTGGAGGACCATTGACAAGGTCAGTAAGGCTAGGAAGTTAAACCCTTTCCTCAGTCTGTTGTTTCCAATAATTTCTCCAGATTGGTCTTTCTGGTATGATTTTAATGCACTTGTATGTGGTCCTCTAGTCCCAATTTACTTTGATAAATGTATAGTGTGACACCCATTTTAGCCTAAGTTATCAGGCACTCCCTCGTGGTTGGTACCAGAAAGATGTCGCTTACTGCTGCTTGAAAATGGAGTCTCTCAAGACAATGCATACTCTAAAAAGCCACTGTTTAACACAGTTGGAGTAAATTCCAAGTGGGAATTTGAAGTAAGTAGTATGAATTTATCATGGTGTAAGATATCTTAACCAGTTGTTTTAGTCAAGTGACAGGATAAAATTTTTAAGTTAATGATATGTGAATTTTCATTCTTGTTAACATTTTTCTAGATTCTTTCATAAATTCATGCCTTGGAATCAGTACCTCAAAACCACATAAAACATGTCTAGTATGAATCCTGAGTTTACTCTTCTTTGCTCCCCCAGAAATTTCAGTGCATTGAGGATATGGGGACTCTGGAGGACTTAGAAGATGAAGGAAGCAAAGGAAAGCTTCTTGGCATGAGTGATCCCCACAGGCACTCAGTATGGGGGGACTAAGGATGACAGACAGATTCTCTGGGCCTTTGTGCTTTATAGTAGGTTGGAGATAAAGGAGTTGGCAGTATGAAATCATTTATGCATCTGAGTCAAAGGAAAATAACATATAACCAATATATGTGCTTTTCACTTCTGCTTTGCCAAAGGTTTTTTCCTGTTTTCACTGTGGAGAATAACATTCCCCACAGTAAATGATTCAGATCTGTTGCATCAAAGAAACCTCCCAAGATATTTGCTTTAAAAAATTGTTTGGTCACTGAGACCCCACTGGATTTGTAAAATCACCATTTCCAAAAACTGCAGCCTTAATTCAATTGGGTTTCCAAATTCATTTTCATCACAGCAAAGTTTGGAAACCATTGCTATGTAGGCACAAATGAATGTTGATTTACGAACTTTATATTCAAAAATTAGTACCATATCATCATGCACCTAATTTTATTCTAGGGACTAATCTTTCAAATATTCCTCAGGCTGAGATAAAATCTTTTCTTTCCACAGTAACATGGGAAATTAAAGACAATGAAGTGAGACAGTAACTAGAACCCCTACCACCCCCCCACACACACACTTCTTAATTCTTAGACCATTTCAATACTCACTGCCACATATGGCAAAAGAATGAATTGCCATTTTACACCATTCATTTACATCTATTTGCTTCAATTTAATCTAATTTATGCTAAGTATGTGTGGTATATTTTTTTTCCTGAAAGGACATTTTGTGAATGAAGGTGCCCATAAGGAACAGATGACTGGAAAGTGAATCACAGCAATAAGCATTTCTCACTGGCTACTAGTCCTTTTAGTGTAACTTTAAAATTGGAAAGATTCTAAAGATATATGGTATAACATTGACGTATTATAGAAGACTGTCTCTTGCAGAAAAGAACATGTATTTAACATGACTATAAGCCATACTGGAAAGTTAATATTTGTAAAGTATTGATGCATACATGCACATGACACTAATTACCTGGTACAACTGTACACCTCAAGACATCCTGTGTTTAAACCTGCACCACATAATCTATGCACTGTTTACTTTACATATGATGAAATAAAGCACATTGACTTAGCTTGGGTATTTTTTCTTTAAATCCCAGAATCGATTTATGGAAGAGAAGACCTTCTTCCAGTGTGAGACTGGGCTCTATAGCTATGAAGGAAGTACTCAAATGGAAGGAAATACAAGGATAATTGTTTAAAGGGAATTATCTTTTGGGTGTGGAGAATAGAATGGTCTTGACACAGGGCATTATTCACTTCTTAGAATCCACACATAGAGGCCAGATTCTTGAGAAAATTCCTAGGTTTCATGGTTCACTGCTTAATTAGAACTTTCCCTAGTACTCATCATAAAAGAATATTCTTTTCCTTACTTTCACAGAATATAAGTGGGATCAGGATCACTTGAATATTGAAAATGTACCTTAATGACATTTAACCCCCAAAAGAAAAGAAGTCATAATGTCCCAACCTGGTGACTTGCAACTTCAGTACTGTTTTAGAGAACAAAGAGAGACTACTATTCATTGAATACATCATGAATGAAGTTTTAGAATCATGATTGTGCTTGTTATCAGGAGGTAGTAATAAAAGTGAGCAAATCGGAGCAGGGAGTGGTGGCAGTGCCTTTGATTCCAGCACTCAGGTGGCAGAGGTAGGAGGATCACCGTGAGTTCGAGGCCACCCTGAGACTCCATAGTGAATTCCAGGTCAGCCTGGACTAGAGTGAGACCTTACTGCAAAAAACAAACAAACAAACAAACAAAAAATGTAAGCAATCTATCTCAACAGTTCAAGAGACACTTTACTATAAGCAAAACTAGAACATTTCTCTATAGGGCGGCCAGGAAAGCTGATCCAGAAGAGCTCAGAGTTTTGGAAAAGGAACAAAAGGAGTCAGTCACATTAGGACTAATGGTTGAGACCTGTGGCACAAGAAACTGAAGATACTTAAGACGATAGGGGTCTGAGGCAATCAGGCAGATTGGATGGAACTGTGTTTCCTTGTAACCTTTAGAAGAACCAAGTTAAAATTACAAAATGTCTCAGCCTTACTTCAAAATATTACAGAGGAGGGCTGGAGGGATGGCTTAACAGTTAATGCATTTGCCTGCAAAGCCAAAGGACGCATGCATCTGGAGTTCCTTTGCAGTAGCTCTGGTGTGCCCATTCTTTCTCTTTTTCTCTTTCTCTCTCTCACTCTTTCTCTGTTAAATAAATAAATAAAATATTTTAAAGTATTACAGAGGAAAGATATAAATATGGCAAACAATATGGGTAAATCTTTAGTATTTTTCAAGTGGAGCAAACTCAAAATTATCTTTTCTTGGTATGTTTGAAAATTATATAATATTTTTTTTTTGAATTTAGCATAGGAAACATCATCATTGATTTTAGCTACTTACAAAACAGTTGCTATTTTAAAGTAATGATTGGATTTTGCAAATGAATATCCTTGTTACATTCTGAGGAAAGCCATGGTCCTGAAGCTTTAGAGCTTAACAAAGACATGGTGCATTATACTCCACTTTAGAAGGAAAATATTTTGGAACGAATTTCCCCATCCCCATTACACATGTGCACGTGCGCACACACATGCACACACACACAAACCCCTTCCAAGTAATCCAGTCCAGTTAGCAGAATATCTAACTTCTTTGTTTCCCAAATACAGTCATTAAGCTGCTATGAGGAATGTCCGTGGTATTTCTTCATGTCTGTATTTAGTAAGTGGCCAACTGTCTCCTCTGGGAATGATTGTGATTCTGATAGTATGATTGCCCTCCATTTTGTATAAAAATATCTTTTTCTTCATGTAATACCATGACCATGTGGAAGCATGATTGTGAAATTGTTCCCAAATGTCCAAGAATACTTTCCATGTTTATCTCCTCTTGTTTATTCCATATATCTCTTTCCTTTAATCATCTGCTACTGTAACATTTTCAGTTCAATATTTTCCTTCTGTATGCCTGTGAGTTCTGTTACGTGGGGAAGACTCATAGTACTTGTTAATCTTCTTATCCTTTTCCATCACAGTTGACTGGTCACTTTTTATCACCCAAAAGTGATCCTTGTTGCTGGGACAATGGTGTTGGCAGCAGCATCATGAAATACAGGACAGATGTACTGGTTTGATATAAGAAAAAACATATAAGATCATTCATATGAAAGCAATCATGTTATGCCTTTACCAAAACTTAATCACTTATCATTTATGTACTTTAAAACATTTCTAATACTCCTAAAAATGCTAGACAAAATCTCAATGATAGATTTTTATCTCAGGATACCATGTTAATCCTCTGATTCAGTCACAATCCCACATGAGTATTCTGTAATATAAGGATTAGATTACAAAAGTAATCACCCATGATAATCCTTAATAAAAGAACAAGAATCAGACTGGTGGACAAGGCAATTCACACACACACACACACACACACACACACACACACACACACAATCACAGCATGCTATGGAAATGTTTACCTTGTACATCATGTATTTCTATAAATAACCATGAAATATATGCCAAAGAGTAGCCCTTATTTGGTACCATAGTTGATTTCATTGTTGATCAGAACCCATATAAAGACAAATTTATAGCTGAGAAGAGGATATCAAGGAAAGCAAATTTTGGAAGTGATGCTCCTCTTAGGATCTGGGGTCCACATGAACCTGCTTCTACGTGCTGTTGTTTGTATAGCCTGAAAGCCAGAGCTGTACCCACAAGCCATGGAAGCAAGAGAAAAAGGCAAAAGCATCCTACTGTGGTGACAGATCCTAGTGAAGGAGGGTGTCCTGGAGTGGGGCAGGAGAGAGTCTGCCTGGCACCTCTGGGAGTCTCTAGAAGTTCCTCTCTCATTGCTTCAGTACAATCTGTAAAAGTAATGAAAGACCAGTATAAGCAGAAAACGAGCAAACAATCCAGAGACAGTGGACATTACTCAGAGCACTCAGAAATGGAAGCTGAGATCACTGCCAGGTAAATAACAAAAGTCAACCAGCTAAGAATTACAGAAAGCAAAGGACATACGGAATGTGTGATGGGCAAATACTGCTGACTAACAATGTGTATGTTCACAAAACCTAAGAGTTTTTGACACACTTAAGTGTTCAATAAATATTTATCAACTGAATGAATTTATCTACCAGGATAATCATATATAAAGTGTCATTAAACAATGTTTTGTGAACTAAACAAAAAGATACATTAATGACAGAGTTAGAAATCTCTACTGTTTGCTCCCAGTAAATGAATACTACTGTATAACCCTATATTGTGATTTCATTAACTTTGTCTCCCGATAAAATCTTCTGAGTAGTCCTATTCCTGATTAAAAGTTCTTGAATTGAACTTTGATATTTTTTTTAATATGGAATGCTTTGCAAATTTCCATGTCCTCCTTGAGCAGGGGCCATGTTAATTTTCTCTGAATTGTTCCAGTTTTACTATATGTGCTGCCAAAGTGAGCACCTGCTTTGACTTTTAATGTATTTATATCAAGGATCCCAAAGAAATAAAGTTTATAAAAAGAGGCACCTTCAGGTGACCAGATTGCAGGGGCAGAATGACGTGGTTAATTTCAAAAGTGAGCCTGAAAAAATGACAACATAATCCCACCCGTCTCCACACTTGCCTGATTCTCAGTTTTATCTTCACCCTTCAAACTCTCCTAGAAACATCAATTGAAGAAAATTACAGGCCGCATTACCCAGAATCCTTTGCTAACACAGCAGTGGCTAACAAGTTAGAAAGAGATAGAAAAGGAGTGTCAGCAGGCAGGTGTGTGGGCATCAGTAGGCAGGCAATGAATCAGGTGTTGTTTTTGCCAAGCCCCTGAAATCCTCTTTTGTAAATCATCAGCTTTCTGTTACTGTAGAAAATACGAGAGATAATAAGCTTATGTATGAAGAGGAACAGGTTATGTTAGCTCACAGTATGGGTAGTTTCCGTTGATGGTTGGCGCCATTGCTTTTTGAGCATGTAGTAAGACTGTACATTGGTGCAGTGTGCATGGCTAAGTTGTAAAAGAAAGAGAGAGGAAGGCATTTAGGTGCTGTTATTCCTTTCACGGGCAAGTCTGTGGTGATCAAATCTTCTAAGAGACTTCCACCACTTAAAGATTACACCACATTCCAACAGTGCCTTGAGCAAAGAACGCATCCTTTAGCAGATTCTTTATATGTACTTGCATATGCAAACCATAGCATCTCCTGATGATTACCCTGTTCTGTGATCTGTGCCTTGTGACTACTGCTGGAGGATTCCTGGACCCCTTCTGAAAAGGACTCACCCAGCTGCCGTATGTAGCTGAGGTCACTGGTGACAACTTCTTTGCTTTCTATTTCTCAATTTTCAGTGATTTCTTTTTCTTCAGACCTTGCAATGGTTAGCAAATCTCTTTCGAATATCATACACAGGTACAACCACTTATGAATAAAATACTATACCACTCCACATTTTAAATTATGTTTTTTATTTATTTATTCATTCATGCATTTAATTGAGAGAATTAATTAATAAATTGTCATGGCCTCTTGCTGATGCTGTAAATAAATTCCAGACACATGCATTTCTTTGTGCTCATGGCTTTAAGTGGGCATTGGGCAGGCTTTGTAAGCTACAACCCACCACCTCAGAGTCTTCTCTCCAGCCAACTATCCGAGTCTTTTACCTCATAAATGATATGGCAAAATTTCATGAAGCAGAAGGAATAATCTCTTAAAAGAAAACAGAAAAGGCAAGTATTTGTTGATATTTGCTTAAAATTACTGCAAAGTTTTCTAGTCTGAGAGTACCTCAAAGATGGATCAGAAGTAGTTTGCAGAAAATACTGGAAAACAATATTATTTTAGCAATAATTTTTCACTTTTAAAATAATTTTAATGCTACAATATTGTAATTCTACCAAACATCAGATAGCAACTAGGAGTGGGTGTTCTGAACCATTACAGAATTGTTATTAAGTTATCTACATTGTCATACAATAATAGTGGTAATCATACTGATGTCTTGCATTAGCACTATAAAATGTTTCAAGGAATAGTGTTGTAAAATTTCCTCTTAAATATTCAGTCTTGAAGAATTATTCTATATTTCCTCCCAACTTTCTATTTGTTTTCACATAACATAAAATTATCACCAACATATATACAATAAGTATGGAGTCTTTCATATAAGCAAGACATTATTCTATACATGTGTCTGGGACACATTAAATGAGTGCAACAATTTACATGCTATTTGTCTTTAAATGGGACCTCAGAGTCTTCCATGATGCTTCCATTTATCAACCACACTGTAGCTGTACATTCTGACTCCTAAATATATCTTACATCCTCTATACTTTCTCATCTACATGATCTCTCCTTCCCTGGTTGTCCCTTGTTCTTCCTTTTTGCCTCCCTCCTTTCCATGACATTTACTGACTTTTCTCCATTATAAACTCTTCTTACATGTCTTCAAAAAAAAACTTGTACTTTGAAGTAATTTCAAATTTAGGTAAATTAAATATTATGAACCCCTATAGACATTTTGTCCACATTACCATACAAGCATTTGCAACCACAGTAAAATAATCACAATCAAGTAGTTACCACTGATAAAATATTGATTAAATATTTTCAGCTGGCCCACAATCACATTCAAATTCTAATGATTATCTTAGTATTATTCTTTAAAGGAATAGGATCACCATAAGACTATATTACATATTTTAGTGTTAAAATTTCAATACTCATAAAATTATGGAATAATTTGTCTGGTTTCCTGTATTTCTTATTAACAATGGATTTGAATGTCAGATACTTCTTAAAATGTCATATTAATTTATCTTCTCAAAACATGTCATGTTACACTAGCTAAATTTTATATCACTATGAATTTAATCTTTATCATTTGATTAAGATAATATCAGGTTTTTCCACTGTAGAATGAACCAATAAACATATTTATAGAGAATATTGAAGAATTTTTTTTAAATTATACTCTATCACAAACTATACTGTTCATCATTCAATTTAAAGCTATCAATTTTTGCTTGTATTGATGAATTGTGCATTAATTAATCATTGTTCTGGTTGTTGGAACATGCTCATGTTCCAAGTCTAGTATTCCATTTAACTTACTAGTTATTTAACCTCAAGTAGACTTGCCTTTTTTCAGATTCAACTTAGCAGGGCATGGTGGCACATGCCTTTAATTGTAGCACTTGGGAGGCAGAGGTAGAAGGTAGGAAGAGCACTGTGAGCTTGAGGTCATCCTGAGAGTACAGAGTGAATGCCAGGTCAGTCTGGGCTAGAATGAAACTCTACCTTGAAGAAAAAAAAAAAAAAGACTAAAGAAAAGAAAAAGAAAAAAGATTAAACTGTTTTCTCTAATAAACACACCTTGATGTTGAAGACACTACAGAGATAATTAAAGGTTGTCTTTGAAGCAAAGGAAGCCAATAGCAGGCTGATATAGCAATTCTATTTTAATTAATTTATTTGATTCTTGGTATCTTAGTTGAAATGTAACCAACATTTAAAACATGCCTTATTCATACAGAAACATACAATCCCTAGGAAAGCATACAAAATCAACTTCCTAGATTTTATGATACCCTATTTTTTGAAAGAAATCTAAGTCAGCTTGTTGATGTTTCATTCCAAGATGCTAGTTAAGCTATTAAATTTTATGAGATCTGGCTCTACCACATACTAGACCTATGAAATTAAGCAACATATTTATCTTCAATGACAAATAAGGTTTATCATATGAATTACTATTCTGTACATAAAATATAAAGAAGTAGGTTCATACATAATAGGTTATTAGCATGAACTCTGACATATACTGAAGTATATTTGGTATATCATTATTGGTGTTGATATCATGTTCATTTAAATATTAACATTAGAACTTTCTAAATTGATATTTTGGCAAGAATTTATATAGTATCAAAATCAAAATTATATTGTGCAGTTACCATTAAACTAGGCAGAGATATTTTCTTAAGAAGCAATAATTTAAATAAATTGCTATACTACTTATGACAGAGTTTCTATTTATTTTAAAAGATGGGTCTTTAGCTGGCGTTGGTGGCACACACCTTCAACCCAAGCACTCAGGAGGCTCAGGTAGGAAGATTGCTTTGAGATGGGGACCAGCCTAGGGTTACAGAGTGAGTTCCAGGCCAGCCTGGGCTAGAGTGACACTCAACTTTTGGAAAAACAAGAAAAAAATATATTAAAATAAGCAAAATAGGGCTGGAGAGATGGCTTAGTGGTTAAGTGCTTGCCTGTGAAGCCTGCGGATCCCAGTTCGAGGCTTGATTTCCCAGGGCCCACGTTAGCCAGATGCACAAGGAGGCGCACACATCTGGAGTTCGTTTGCAGTGGCTGGAGGCCTTAGTGCGCTCATTCTCTCTTTCTCTCCCTCTCCCTCTTCCTCTCTGTCTGTCACTCTCAAATAACTAAATAAAAATAAACAAAAAAAAAATTTTTTTAAAGCAAAATAAGCCAGGCATGGTCACACACGCCTTTAATCCCAGCAATCAGGAGGCAGATGTAGGAGGATTACTGCGAGTTTGAAACTACCCTGAGACTACACGGTAAATTTCAGGTCAGCCTGGGCTAGAGCAAGACCCCACTTCAAAAAATAAATACATAAAATATTTGTCATTGTATGCTACACATATGTACACATTCACACACATACACACAATAATACCTAACCAATGACAAAAAACCTCCCTAACATGTTTTAAGTAATTATATGTTAGTAAAATTATTTTCAAAGTATTTACCTAATCCATAATTGCAAAATTAATTATGGAAATTACCTTACTGTTTGCTTTCATTTAGAAAAGCAACTATTTAAATATCTATCTGTATTTTTCTTTTAGGAGTCAATAATGTTCATTTTGTAACTTTCATAAAACTTTTATTTTTCATACAAATTTAAACGTATTTTGTTTCTAAATTACATAGAAGTGAACATTTATAAAATAGAGCTTTAAGCGAAAAATCAAGGTTGTATATAAGTATACACCTTCCAAATCCTCAATTATTAGTGACAATTTACTTGGACATAACAAATAAAAATACTTGAAACTTTCTATTGATATGGAAAGGTGCTACTGCCCTCTTATGGAAGATTTTTGACTTACAGTACTTTTGCATATCCATTTCATAGTGGGGATATAAAAAGATTTTAACATTGTGATTTGACTCATTATTCTTTACTGTGTTTTTAAATATTTGTTTCTCTTATTTCTTATGATCTTAAAATGTTTTTTAAATCATTTCATAATTTTTTTCTCTCCATTGTAGTCAGTAGAATTTCAACAAAATTCTTTCTTGCATGGTGTTCTATAACCAATTAAAATCATAATGATATATTCAATGGAAAATTAAGACATAATAGTAGAATATTTCAGTATTATAGTAGATAAAATAATCATTTCAATGTTTAAACTATGGCTAACATGTATGACAAATTGGAAAGTAGAAAAGAGGGAAATATTGAATATCTTAGTTCAGATGTATTGTATATGTCATTCATTGTCCTACAGACAAGGCAAATAATACTACATTATTATCCCAGTTTATTTTCACATTAACCTGAATAGCTTAATGCTATCATCATAGTGGATTCACATAGGCAAATGGAGTCATAAAGAAATTGCATAAACTGTTTAGTCACTTAGAGACTAAGCAACACTATATAAGCCATGAATCTATGTAGAGTAGTTCCAAATTCCACTTGTTCTCTGATCAAGGCAAAGTATATGAATATCTTTCATATTTATTTTGGACTTCTGGACAATTTTTCAGTTCATGACTGCTTAAATAATGTAAATTATATCTATACCATATTAAGTATATTAATTTTATCCTGTGATAAGAATGGGTTTGTCAGGTCTTCTTTGCAATGATAAAATATAAAAATCTGAGCTTATTATAAAGAAAAGATGTTTAATTGACCTCTCAGCTTTAATGTAAAAGGCCCAAATTAAGCCCCCTCATCAATTTGACCTCTGAGGAATCCCCCAATGGCTACATCACATCATGGTTAATGGCAACATGATAGAACTGGCAATGAGAGGAAGAGTTCACATGGCAAAGACAGGAAATCATTAAGAACAGGAAAAGGCCAGTTTTTAACAATTTTTTTCTTGGGAACTAATTGGGTTCCAACAAAGGCTGTTCAGACCCCTTCTGTGGATGGCATCCTCAGAGAACTCCTACTAGATTTGACTTCTTGGACCTTCCATCATGTGTCACTTCATCACATTAGGGAATCAGCTTTGAACATATTAATCTGAATGACAAATCACATACAAACCACTGCTACTTGTGGGGCCATTCAGATATGGCCTTTTTTTATTTTCTTCTTTCCTACTTCCAAATCTCTTTCTGCTCTATTCCTCTTTCCTTTAAAAAAAATGTTTTACTCTTCATGTCAATTTATGCATATATTTTGGAAATATATTTCTGAATAAAACCAAATACCTGGCACTTGGAGTTAATCAGCTAATGAAGGAAAGAGAATATTCTGTGATGAATGCTGTTTGCAGAAATCAGCAGAGTACATTAACAGAGCATACTGCCTGATAAAGACCGGGACCATCTAAACAGAGAGCTGAATGGTGGGTTGATTCTAGCCAAAGATTAAGGATAGAAGTAAGAGAAAAGTAGGTAGGCAGTAATAAGAAGTAGATGAGAAAGAAGAGTGGGTTTCAAAGGACTAGAAATACAGCAAGACTGTGGCATGTTAGTGGGCAGCTGTGCTGAGGAGGTAAGATTGAGAACCTGTCTTGAAGAACTATGGATATCACTTTATGCAATTGGCAGTGAAAGAAATCGCAATTTTGAAAGATTTTGGTGCTTTGAAGGATGTATTATTATGTAAAATATTGTAGGAGTTTCTTTATCTTCTTTAGGCTTAAGGCTTTATTTTGCATAGCTGTATTACCATATTGCCATACAATTTTAAAATCAAATGTTTTTAATGTAGAAATAAAACCTTTATTTAAATATAAAACCAACAACCAACAACATTGTCTCAAAAACAAAATAGGAGCTGGAGAAATAATTCGGTGGTTAAGGTGCTTGCCTGCAAAGCTTGACAACCCGGGTTCAATTACACAATGCCCATTTAAAGCCAGATGCACAAAGTGATGCATGCATCTGGAGTTCATTTGCAGGGGCTAGAGGCCCTGACATGCCCATTTTCTCCCCCCCCCCCCCGCCTCCCCTTCCTTGCAAATAAATAAATAAATATATAAAATATAATAAAACAAAAATTAAGATATTAAAAATGTTTTCTAAATATAAATAGGTACCAAGAAAATTTGTATAATGTATTAGTATTTCAATAACTATGATGTGTATTTGTAAACTATTTTGCAGTCTTTAACATATAAATAGCTAATTGTGGGTTCCTGGGCCCAGCTGCAGTTTCCCCAAAGGCAGAGGTGTCCCAGGCAACCCTGGAGACCAAGGTCGTGCGTGCATGAGGAGAGAAAGAATCACTCCCGGGAGTCAGTTTGGGTGAACAGCTCTCAATTTATTATCAGGGAAATGGATTTATAAGCAGTTGAAGGCAGAAGAGGACCCTAAGGGGATTGGTGGGTTTAAAAGTTGCTAGCCTATGCCTAATATGGGGACATTCTTTCCAGCAGTAGGCAATAGTAAAGGGAAGGTATGCAAAGGTCCTGGCTGATACCATATATGGAGTTTCCTAGGCAACTGGTCAAAGGCCACAGGATAATGGGCAAAGTCTAAGTCTTATCTGAATGTCCAAGTAGCCAGGGCTTGGAGAGGGAGTGGCCTTACTTCCTGCCGATCTCGGGTCCAGATTTTGTCCGTGGGTCCTGGCTCACTGCGACCCCCAAAAAGAGCCTAGACCCCCAAGAATGGTGGGGAGGAGCTCCCCTGCCAGTCCTGTCCTGAGAAATGACCAGTGGGTTCAGGCTGCTGAAACCCCTCCATAGCCTGGGGCCTTTGTCTCAGATAGCTTAGGTTTGCTTTAACCCAAGACACTGCCTATGTTCAACAGTTAAAAGCTAACTAGTATTTCCATTATAGATTAGGCATGTATTATGTGTAACCTGTTATATTTAATAAAACATCATAATAATCTCTGAAAATAAATAGAACTTCTTTGAAATAGGCTACAAAAATAGATTTCTTAATATAGTTTTGAGTGGTGTGCTCAAAGTATGTAAAATAAAAGTCTAAGATACCTTAGAACGCTGATTAAGTGCAGATATGCTTTCATATTTGGAAAGAAACTGCAGGTGCCTGACCTGTTTAACAGTGCAGTTTTGGTCTGCTCATTTTCTTGCATATCCAAGGTAACCCTGAGAAGTCATCTATAGGAGCCAGAAAACCTTTCCATGCCTGGATGACCATTGAAAGACATCCAACAGAGGAAAGCAAGATGCCCCATTTTTTTTCATCCATTAGCTAGTGTGTGCGCCTTTCTGCACTGACACTGCAGACAGCAATGCCATTCACACATACACACAGTCCACTCATTTCTGATGGCCAGACCACTAGTGGGCATGTAGAAATTTAGAGTTATATTGAGTTTTTTTGGCAAATGACTGTTATTTTCCTTCAGAAATACCATCTCTGAATTCCAGAAATGTTGAATCTCTATTGTCAAAACTTTTATGAGATTATTTGAAATTATATTTTCATAATATAGCAATGTGACTTAATTATAGGCAATTATGACTTCCTATGAGAGAAGCTACTTGTTACATGTTGGATCAAGCCAAAGTCTCAGTATTTATCATTACTCTATGTGTCATAAAATATCCTTCCGGGATGAACGGCTTGCAGTTAGGGCACTTGCCTACAAGGCCAAAGGACCAGGTTGATGCCCCTGGACCCACGTTGCCAGCTGCACAAGGGGAAGCACACATCTGGAGTTTGCTTGCAGCAGCTGGAGGCCCTGGCCTGCCCATTCTTCCTCTCTCTCTCCTTTCTCAAATAAAATAAATAAAAATAAAATATTTTTCAGTGAGGAAAAAAAAATTCTATTCAGAGAGTGAAACCCCACCTTGAAAAATCAAAAGGAAAAAAAAGTTCTATTCATTACGCTAGCCTAAGTCTATTTTATCACTCCACCTAAAAATAGACAACCAGGTCAAACAGATAACTTCAACAAACTAACATTTTTAAAACCTGAAAGTTAGCATAAGAATTTGTATTAAATCTTTCCTGGAGGATGGTTGTGACAGTTAGCTCTCGGTACAGGCACAAAGCCCCTGACCGAAGCCAGCATGTGGGAAGAAAGGGTAATTTGGCTTAGAGAGTCAAGGGGGAAACTCCACAGTTGCAAAGAAAAATGTGGCATGAGAAAGAGGATGGTCATCACCTGTAGTGGTCTGATTCAGGTGTCCTCATAACCTTGTGTGTTCTGAATGCTAGGTTCCCAGCTGATGGAGATTTGGGGATTAACACCTCCTGGAGGGAGTGTAATGTTTGGGTGGGTCATGGCTGTTCTAGCCAGTTTCCCCTTGCCAGTGTTTGGCATACCCTGCTGTTACAGTTGTCCACCTGATGTTGGCCAGGAGGTGATGTCCATCCTCTGCTCATGCCATTGCTTTCCCTTGCCGTCATGAAACTTCACTTTGAGCCTGTAAGCCAAAATAAACCTTTTTTTTTTTTCTCCCCACAAGCTGCTCTTGGTCATGTGATTTCTGCCAGCAATGTGAACCTAACTGCAACACCTTCTGATCAACATCAGGTGGACAACAGCATAGGAGAGTGCACCAAACACTGAAAAGGGGGAGCGGGCTATAATATCCATAAGCCTGTCCCAACAACACATCTCCAGCAAGGTTCCAATTCTCAAGTTGCCATCAGATGTGGATCAAGCATTCAGAACACATGAGTTTATGGGGAACACCTGAACCAAACGACCTCAGTGGTAAAGAAATATTACTTAGCCCCAGATAGATCCCCAACTACAGACCAAAGTAACAACTACACCCAGACCTAAATTGGTAAACCAGTTATTTTATTGTAGTCTAGGGTGCTAGGGTCATAGGTGGCTCAAAGGCGGCTGCAGCACCATAAAGTGCATCCCAGCATAGGTAATGACTATATATCTGGACCACACGGCCATGCTTGCAAGCAGCTCAGCTGGGCACTCTCCTCTCCCAAGCAGTTCTCAGTCTTCATATGCTCTGGGGGAAGGACCTTGTGAATCTTGTCAGTTTCAGGAGCTTTCTGATTGTTGCAAGATCCTCAGCCCATTTCATTTTCTGAGATTTCAGGAATTTCCTGAGTCTGAATCAACTTCCCTTGAGAATGATATGGTACATTTTTTTTTTTTTTAATTTGAAAGCGACAGACACAGAGAGAAAGACAGACAGAGGGAGAGAGAGAGAATGGGCGCACCAGGGCTTCCAGCCTCTGCAAACGAACTCCAGACGCGTGCGCCCCCTTGTGCATCTGGCTAACGTGGGACCTGGGGAACCGAGCCTCGAACCGCGGTCCTTAGGCTTCACAGGCAAGCGCTTAACTGCTAAGCCATCTCTCCAGCCCGATATGGTACATTTTGGAGGAATACTGCATAATAAAACTATGAGAGAAGCTACTTGTGACATGTTGGATCAAGCTAAAGTCTCAGTGTTTATCATTACTCTATGGGTCATAAAATATCCTTCTGGGATGGATGGCTTGCAGTTAAGGCACTTGCCTACAAGGCCAAAGGACCAAGGTTGATACCCCCAGACCCACGTAAGCCAGCTGCACAAGGGGAAGCACACATCTGGAGTATGCTTGCAGCAGCTGGAGGCCCTGGCATGCCCATTCTCTCTCTCTCTCTCTCTCTCTCTCTCTCTCTCTCATAAAATAAATAAAAATAAAATATTTTTCTTTGAGGTAAAAAAATTCTATTCAGAGAGTGAAACCCCACCTTGAAAAACCAAAAGGAAAACAAAAATTGTTGTCTACAATAACACAGAAAGGTAATTAAATGATAATGTGAGACTAAAATCCTGTATTAGTTTTGCTGCTGGAATGAGTCTACAATTTTAGCCATAAGTTAGGTTTACATGCATTTATGAATTAAGACTTGTTTGAATATAAGAATTTTATTAAGATGTACAAATACAACTTTTAGTTGAGAAAAGGTCTCTATGCTTCATGGATATGATTTATTATTGTTAGGAGGTATGAGTAAAGAAATTATAAAATGCTACATAACATGATATTATGTGTGATATACATATAAAGATTTAGACTGCTGAAAATAAATCCTAGAACTAGTTTACAAGTGGCTTCAGTTGGATAAAAGAAATGAAGAGTAGGCATTCCTAGTCAGAATGGCTTGCTTGTTGCTGGGTTAATGGGTTTTCCATGCCAGCATTGCCCTAAATCTATAAGTAGTACATAAAAAAGGACTGATATAACATATAATAGAGTTTATGAAAAAACTAAACTAAAATATTTATAAAGAGCTAAACTAAAATGCCCAAAAGTAGAATAAGAAAGTATACAGTTAATAATGAAGCCTCAATTTATTCCATTTAGCAAAAACTGGCCCACCCCGGTTCCCTCTACCTCAAAGAGCTCTCTTCATTTCATAAAATATAGAATATTTACTGACCTCAAGGGTTCCAATCTTGATCATTTTACTAGCCCCTCAAATTAAAACATAGCTTTAAAATGAAACAGGGAAAAAGGCATAATTCAGATCATTAAGATTGTTCTAGGAAGATGGATTTTGGTAATGGGTGCCTATCTTTTAATTCAATTGGCCTTGTTAATAATATGGTTAATGCTAGTGATGCATAAATCATATAAATGTCACACTAACACTGTGCTTGAAAGTTGTAAAGAGTCCCCCTTCCCAGGTCATGGTAGACTGGAGTACAATGCTCACAGATCAAGGTAGAATGAGATACCATGTTCTTAGGTCAGGAAAGACTAGGACACCAGCTTCTCATGTCAGTATACTCCAGGGTATCATGCTGTATCACATTTCCAAGTCAGAATTCACATAGGTACCAAGGTCTCAAGTCAAATTAGATTAGTATACCATGATGCAATGTCAGGTTATTACTTCTTTGCTTTTTATAAGTAGTCATTTAATGGATACTTAAACAACATATTTTTCTGCAAATGTAATAACATTTACTGAGAAAAATCTATTCTCAGAAATAGACATGTCAATCTCTTTTAAAGAAATTATATTTTCTTTAATACATAAGTGAATTTGTCATGAAAATGAATTGTTAAAAACAAAGCAGCTGTGATGTTATCATTCGCCTATGGGATTTAGTTTCTTTCATTCTTATGATGCCACATGTGGTACTGATTGCATGAGCAATGCATGGCACATTTCTACTGTTCAATAAATCTTGTATTTTAGGGTATATAGTGATGGTGGTGGTGGTGGTAGTGGTGGATGTACATATGTTGATGCTGGCAGTTTTAATAACCATGGTATGCTAAAGCAATAGTAAAATTAAAATGATATGGAATTTAGGACAACATACGGAATTTTAATGTAATAAATTTGGCCTAACCCCCTTTTTATCTCCACATGTCAATCCTTCTTAACACAGTATTTAAGACACCCATACATTTTAGAACAACCTGGTGACTCAATTTTGGGTCAGTCATTTGAAACATTTATTTGTCAATGCCAACATCATGAAAATTTAAGAAACAATGGTATATTCAATACAGATCACATAGTATGTGTTCCTTCTGTACTTCAATAGTTATCTAGAGTTTTATCATTTACTTTCCTTTTTTTGAAAACTTTATGCCTTAAAAATGTCAAGTAGACTTCTGAAAGCATTCACCTGCTCCAAACATTGCATGGATTCTACTCGTATTTGACTGACACAGGTGTAGCTCCTTTGAGGATAAAACAAAGGAAACACAGAGTCAGCTCACAAAGAGTTGACTATTTCATATTTGAAAAATGTTCTTATAACTAATTCCAACTTTTCACCTAAATTGCTATAATTATAACAGCTCCATTTAGTTTGAGATAAACCAGGGATTTTTTTATCCTTCTTTTTTTCTTCTTTACCCTCACAGTTAGTGACCATGAATATATGCCAAATGAACCCTGAAGAGTTTTTACATCTTTGTTTCAGAGAGATACAGACAGAGGGAAGTAGACAGACATAGAGATAATGAGTGTAGGTAAACCACGGCCTCCTGCAACTGCAAACAAACTCGAGACACATGTGCCACTTTACACATCTGGCTTTATGTGCATAGTAGGGAATCAAACACAAGCCATGAGGCTTTGCAAGCAAATGGCTATAACTACTGAACCATCTCTCCAGACCCTCTATTATTTTTCAAAATGTTCACACTCCACACCTAAACCTAACCCCCAAATGGTTCTACTTCAGCAGTTTATAAATATGGCATTCACGTGCACAAAATTCAAAAGTGCAATTGTCATTTAGAAACATGCTAAACCTTAGATTTTCTGGAGTTGAATATATATCTATAACTTCAGTTTTAATAGTAACTTTTGCATAAACTTGCATATAATATATCTTTAAGTGTTTTCAAGCTGAAAGTGCTAGCATCATAAGAGAATAGTAATTATTCAAAGCTAGATAGAATATGGGGAGGGAACATAGAGAAAATAAAGACAAGTTGGCTAACAACACCAAATTATATCTACATAAGGGGAATAAACTCTAGCCTTCTACAACCTATTAGAGTGACTATAATTTGAAACATATTTTATATTTTAAGTAAAAAGGAAGACTTCATAGACTCCAAACACAAAAAAATGGTAACTCTTTGAATTTGAAATGCTGACTATGCTGATTTGATCATTACACATTATATTGTGTTATCATGGTGAACACCATCAATATGCACAATGATACCTGACAAGAAACAAGAGTTGGGCTGGAGAGATGGTTGAGTGGTTAAGGTGTTTGCCTGCAAAGCCAAAGGACTCAGGTTCAATTCCTCAGGACTCACATTAGCCAGATGCACAAGGGGCACATGCATCTGGAGTTTGTTTGCAGTGGCTAGAGGGCCTGGTGTACCCATTCTCTCTCTCTCTCTCTTTCTCTGTCAAATAAATAAATAAATAAAAGTAAACTATTTTTTAAAAAATGTAAAGAAATAAGAGTCAAGTCACTGGAGAGAGAGCTTAGCAGTTAAGTTGCTTGCCTGCAAAGCCAAAGGATCCAGGTTTGATTCCCTAGTAGCTATGTAAAGCCAGATGCACAAGGTGAGGCATGCATCTGGAGTTCGTTTGCAGTTGTTAGAGGTTCTGGCACATCCATATTCTCTTTCTCTCTCTCCAATAAAAATAAAATAAGTAAGATTCAGGCTGGAGAGATGGTTTAGCGGTTAAGGCCCTTGCTGAAAAGCCTAAGGACCCATGTTTGACTTTCCAGATCCAACATAACACAAGGTAACACAAAGATTAGGCAAGCAGAAGGGTGCACATGCCCACTAGGTGGCGCAAGCATCTGGAGTCGATTGCAGTGGTTGAGTTCCTGGTACGCCAATTTTCTCTCTCTCTCTCTCTCTCTCTCTCTCTCTCGCTCTTCCCTCCCTCTTGCTTTCACTCTCTCTAAAATAAATAAATAAATGAGATTAAAGAAAATGAATACCAAGTAAATAAATAAAATTGTAAGTGCCAACACTTGAAATACATTTGTTTCCATGTGATGACATCCTATGACCTTGATGCATGAAGATAATAGCTCCTTTACAGTGACTCCAATGCCTACCTGTGAGACCATGTCCTTCATCATGCCTTTTTTTTTTCATTCAGAGCACTGTACTAAGCCATTTTGCCACTCATCAGTCTACTATACAATTGAAAAGAGACATCCCTTGGCTATAGCAACATTAAAAGAGATAGTAAAAGAGAACGTATTAGAAAAAAAAATTACAGTACAGAAAAGGATACTTTAAACTACTTTTTTTTTTTTTTATTAAATGGTACAGTACCTGGGGAAGGACAGGTAAGAGGTGTCACTAGCAATGCAGAGTACAAAATAAAGATGATGATAATATTTGTTTTCTAATTATAACAGTAGTTTGGCTTAGTAGTAAGAATAAGGCTATTTATTTATTATTAATATTTTGAGACTGGATCTCTCAGTAGCACAGCCTTGACTCGATCTCATGATGTAGCCCAGTTTAGCCTCAAACTTATAGCTATCCTTCTGCCTTAGCCCTGTGACTTCTGAGATTACAGTTGTGAACTACCCCCCACCCCCCAACCATGCCTAGCTCAGCGTTTTAGTTAACAGATGCTGAAAGTAGAGTGAATAGTAATTGGTAGAATGATTGACAACTCTTCGCCATGAAAGCAAAAGGAGAGGACTGTGTTCACTGCTTTCTCACTTCTTGGGCTTGCTTTTCTCAAGTAAGGGTGTTCATAGGAGTACAATTCCTGCATTATGCTTACTACTCTGTGAACAGCAGTGTGGGAGTGTAGTTCCCGTGTAAGGCAGGTTCCCAACTGGTCACCTTTACCAAAGGGAACACTGTAAGCAGCACCTTACAGAGCTACCCAGGTACCTAGGTCCACTGCAACATTGTTCAAAACAGCGAAGTTGTAGGAACAAAGTATCCATGAAAGGATGACTGGATAAAGAAATGGTTATAGGCTGGGCATAGTGGTGTACACCTTTAATTCCAGCACTCCAGAGGCAGAGGTAGGAGGATCATCATGAGTTTGAGGCCACCCTGAGACTACATAGTGAATTCCAGGTCAGCCTGAGCTAGTGTGAAGCCCTACCTCAAAACAAAACAAAACAAAGGTTATATACACAGGTAGTAAGCTACTATTCAGCCTTAAGAAAAGAGGTACTACTATCTGCAATAACACAGATAAACATGATAGACACTGTTTTGTGTGAAATAAGCAAGAAACAGACAAACATTGCACAACCTCACTTATATGTAAAATTAAAAAAAAAAAAACAGTCAAATATGTGAAATTGAAAATAGAACAATGGGTTAACAGGGCTGCAGGGTGACAGAAATATAACTTCAGCAAAAGTACTTCTTAAGGCAACACTAACTGCACAGGAGGTTTCCAGAGAGCTATATGTATTTTTCAATAATGTGAGGCAACAATCAAACAACTTTCACCCACAACGCTACTTACCAGCCCTTGCTCTCTAAAGTGGTTGTAGCCCTATAAACCAACTTGTTCATCCCACTTGGAATGTGAGGAGTATTTGAAATGCTTAATTGCTGGCTGAGATGCAAAATAATCTGACTCAGGTGGTACAAGAAACATAATCCCTGTCAGGTAACTCAAGGAAAATCAATAAGAAAAGCAAACACCATTTTTTTAAACTTTGTTTATTTGTAGATTAAAATGTAATGCCATACGATTTTAACAATCACTTAAAAAAGGATTTATATTTGCATAAAACAGAAGCAAAACAGAAATCTGTGAAATAAAATGCCATCTTGCTTCAAGTTTTTAAATCAGTACTTAGAGTACTAATGTACATCTATATACATTGCAAGTATATTGTATAAATATACTATAGGTAAGCTTGAAACGACAATAAATATTAAGTAGATTTTTAGGCACACGGCATAGGAAAAAATGCAGAGTCTGCATAATTCTTGAGAGTGTGGTATGACTCATTCTTAGATCATTTTCAAACATCTATTTTACACAAAATATACAGCCATGATCCTCAAACACCTCTCAGTGTGACCTTTCATCTCAACATGAGTACATTCCTATTCTTTGATACTATTGCTCTATACAGCTATTACATAAGAAAATAATCTGCAGGTTTCTTCAGCTAAGTGCCTAAGCATGTTTTCAATGCTTCCAAAATAAATCCAGCCTATATACATAATATATCATGGAAATATCCTGATAGGCACCAACTCACACAGCTGCTCATTTTAATACTGGGAGTTACCCTGAAGGCAAATTTATAAGGTATATTCATTTTTGGATTGCCAATACTATTCAATCGAGAAATTATTAGAAACTGAGGTAAAACCTTTTTTGTTTGTTTTATAAGAGATAGAAATGTTGGAAAATACGCCAAAAATATTTTTTTTTAAAAAATCCCAACAAACATGGACCTCTGTCATTGTAAGTTTTGTTCATAATCCTCTGTGTGTAGATTTAAACCAAAGAACTCAAAGCAACACTTTGCTTGGACTGTCTTAAACTGTCGGGATTAAAGACAACAGCCAGGGACGCCTGAGATCGCCCTCCGTAAGTGAAGCCCGACGCTTCGCACCATAGAGCCACGGTTCATTGAGCAAACAAATGAACCAAACATAACCTGTGCTTTTGCCCAAGCTACAAGTCAGACTCAGGCATATCTGGCATATCAGGCATGTCTGCCATCAAATAGCCGATTCCGTAACGTCCATTGGGAGCAGTGTCCAGCGTGGGTGACCCACTCTGTTTCCGATAAATATTTTTACCAAAATTGGGAGATGACATTTCGCTGGGTATCTTTCCGTGAATGAGGCTTGCATCATCTCCCTCTAAATTGACTGGCTCTTTCAGGACCCTTCCTCTTTTATAGGTCACAGATGCCAAGTTACCAGAAGAATCATCTATCAGACTGCAGCAACGGATAATGAAGACGACTGGGACGGGAAGTATTGCCAGGACCATCAGAGAGAAGCACACAGTCATTCCCCACACAGGGTAGCTCAGAAACTCCTCAGATGCCTGTTAAAGTCAAAACATCAGTTACTAGTCTTTCTATGTCACATCCAAAAGACTTTCATTGCTTTCCGGTATGACAGAACTCAGTGGAAATTCACCAAAATCCACAATTAGTCATTAAGACTCTTGTCATTTTTACTTCTGTTCCTCAGCATATTGCACTGACACTATAATTCTAGGAAGACGTGAATAATAAAACAAGAGAGAAATAGAGAGACAAAGACCTCAACTCTTATAGCAGAATGAACTATAAAATCAGCTCCTGCAAAACCAAAAGTGGTGTCATGCCTTTCATCCCAGCACTCTGGAAGCAGATGAAGGAGGATCACCTTGAGTTTGATGCCAGCCTGGGACTACACAGTGAGTCAACCTAGGCTAGAGGTGAGACACTACCTGGAGAAGAAAAAAAAAAAAAAAAAAAAAAAACTTCCCATTTTCCCATTCCACATAGAAAACAGAAAGAAAATAAATCAGTGTAAGTTTCAATAATCAGGTTTTGGAGTGTACTGCTACTAAGCAACAGTTCTTGTACATGTGCCATTATTATCTTTCAAAAATTTGAGAACTGAAATTGAAGCAAATAATAACACAAGAGTTTGATAGGAATAGCCAGCCTGCTCATGTCTCCATTGTGACTTTGCTATTATTATATGTAATTATGAATAGTTACTGAGCATACAATAGTTAAAATAAGCAAGGTGTTTTTCATAACTAATGGATATCTTCATGGCCAATCCACATGACAATAGAAACGTAGACAGTCATTGACTATAGAAAATGTTTATAAAACTTTATTTCAGGATTTGCTTACTTTAAATTATGTTTATATGGTTAATGTGCATTTTTACTGTTGTAAAGTCACAGATATAATATAACTAATTTGTTCAGAAACTATGTTTAGGGTGGTATGTATAAAAAGTTTCTAGTTAGAAGGACCCAGAAGACATCACTTCTACAAGGTAAAGATGAAGACCTGGTTTCACAAGCATAAAGCAGGTAAGACTCATTTGCTCAACAATTTCATGACATATTATTTTTTCAGTTTTCAAGAGCACAATCCACAGTTTACAAATTCCCTAAACAAAAGTAATATTGCTAAAGAGCCAAAAGGCTACACACCTCTAAAGTGGTTGTGGTGGTTTTAATGGATGCCCCCAATTGATTCAGAAGTTTGTTAAAACTTGTAACTTAGATGTCCAACCACCTAACTAGAGGAGGTGTCACTGTGGGCAGATCCTAGGATCCTGCCATAAGGTGTGTTTGGGGGACGATCAGAATTCCAGCTAAAGACATACAGAAGGCTAGAGTTCTGCTAGTAGGAGTTCCTGGAGTATGATTGCTGCTGGTGGTGGTGGTGAATTTTCTCCCTGCCATAAATGTGCCTGGTTTGGAAGTTCACCCCAGAAACATGAGGCAGTCTACTACAGTAGTATACTATTTACTTTAAAAAACTGTTAGTTTCAGGCTGGAGAGATGGCTTAGTGGTTAAGTGCTTGCCTTTGAAGCCTAAGGACCCAGGTTCGAGGCTCAATTCCCCAGGACCCACTTTAGCCAGATGCACAAGGGGTGCACGCATCTGGAGTTCGTTTGCAGTGGCCAGAGGCCCTGGCGTGCCCATTCTCTCTCTCTCTCTCTCTCTCTCTCTCTCTCTCTCTCTCTGTCTCTCTCAAATAAATAAATAAACAAACAAAATTTTTAAAAAAAAACAACCTCTTAGTTTCTTTATAGTGTTTTTACCTGATCTTCAATCCATGCATTATACCCAGGAGGACTTAATCCCATGTTCACAATGCTAGAGGTCAGCAGGGAAAGCAGCATGAGAGGGGAAATGTACTTCCACATGTAATAATAGTATCTGCTTGGAGGAAAGCCCAACATCTCCTTTAGGTCCTCTATAAACCTGAGAAGAAGAGATTTAGTTATTCTTCAAGTTTGCATTGCTACATGTTAAAACTGTGCAGGTACTAATGACTTACAAAAATTTGACTTTGAATTCCTTGTAACATTTTGTCCTGATCAAACATTCATTTTAGGAGATAACTTACAGATAAGGAACATTTATTTATTGAGTAAAATGAACCTATGCACTGCAAATTTCATTTGGTTAAAACCCTATCTATATAATTATAATTATATAGATATATAGATATATAATTATTGAAAAAAATTTAATAACATTTGATGAATATGATATCTTCAGTATACAAATCATGTTTATATCACTTTTAAATAGTATAGGTTCCTTAATATCATCAAATATCACCAATTAATGATATTTTCTCCATTATCACTATTTTTTTTTAAATTTCAAGATACTTCATTTTCAAAATGGGTCACACTAAGCTTTGGGCCCATCCTGCCATTGTACAAGCTACAAATGCTTGCTCAGTAGCTGAGTGGCACACTTTAGTATGTTTTAAAAGTGAGTAAAAATCCATATAAAACCAATATTCAAATAGTTTTCATAGGAACACAGATAAGTGTGGCCCCATTGCCCAGCCTTCCATGCTGCTGCATCTGTGCCAGCCCTGCTCTTACAGAGACATTTCAATTATCACTTATTTTTTTAAAATTTCTTCTAATTGAAAACCTAATTAGACATGTCTTGAACATATACTTAATTTCTAGGTTCCCCACCTGTGTTTGCTATTTCCTCCTACATTCTATAGAGTCAATTATAGACATTGTCTGAGAGTTGTCTTCTCAGGATTTCTGATGGAATCACCACTGTGTTTTGCATAAGTACAAGACCTCTTAGCAGGGTTTTTTTGGGGGGTGGGGGGTGAGGTAGAGTCTCACTTTTGCCCAAGATGATCTGGAATTCACTATATAGTCTCAGGCTGGCCTCAAACTCTCAGAGACCCTCCTATCCCTGTCTCTTGAGTGCGGGGACTAAAGGCTTGAGGCCACCACAAAAACACATGACCCCCTTATCAAAAATAAATTGTACATAGAACTGTAGAATCATCCTGAGACTTGGTTGACTCTTTTAAAGTCAGGGTACTGACGTACAATTTATTTCATATAAAATTCAGCCTTTTTAGGTATATATTATGAATAGTGTGAACCCTGCACAGACAATTAGTCATTAACAAATTATCAAAGCCCTTTGTATTTATCTAAAACTGAATCACACTTCTCATCCAATGGGCTTCCTAATGATCTCTGTGTATCCTAAATCTAAATGTATTCTCCAACAGATTCTTCAGTGAGATTAAACAGGTTCTTTCATGTATGAAATTGTCTTTGGTCACTGTACTTTAAATGCCAGTTTAAATAGATTTGAGATACTTTCCTTTCTTTGAATATCATAATCATACCTAA
Organism: Jaculus jaculus; assembly: GCF_020740685.1. Classification (NCBI taxonomy): domain Eukaryota; kingdom Metazoa; phylum Chordata; class Mammalia; order Rodentia; family Dipodidae; genus Jaculus; species Jaculus jaculus. The sequence goes on from NC_059107.1 coordinate 128,256,474, forward strand.
TAACATAATATTGTTGCATGAATTATTGATATAATTTGATATTTCTATTAAAATGATTTTATCAAAACAACATCTTGTCTTTTGCAGGACTTTAATTTTCTTCTATTGAACTATAGCTCTATTGAATTATTTAACATTGACTATTTCTGATACTGGTCATAATGTCTAATATTATTTTCTACAGTACCATGTGCCTTTTCAACATACACATTGCCTCTTATTTCATGTTGGTTTCTTGAATTATAGTTTTTATGTTTATTCTGGCTACTTCATATGTAAGAATACATACATACATATATATATATATATATATATGTGTGTGTGTGTATACATACATATATACACACATATAATGAATATGTTAAATTATAGTTCCTTTAACTTATGTTCCCATTCCTTTTCATGCATTATTCATTATTTCATTATTATTAATGTTGTTTGTAAATTCTTCCATATTCCAATTCTCACATAATTAAGCTATTGTGCTTACAGGTTTGTGTTCCTTGTATTTTGTTCTCAGCTTTATTCACACATTATTTTTACACTTACAAAAACTACCTTCCATGGTGACTGCTTTATTTTATATCTCCATCAGTAATGAAAAAAATTTCTTTTGTCCCACCTTCTCAGCAGCATTTTGTGTGGCTGGTGATCTGTATGTTGGCCATTCCAATAAGCAGGTGGAACTATCTCATTACTATTTTAATTTTCATTTCAAATGATGTCATGGAACAACTTTTCAAAACTCACTTGACATCCACAGATTTTTCTGAGGGTTAACTTATGCCAGTCAGCTCTATGGCTTTTTTGCTGTGTGATTAATTCAAATCAATTTCCTAGTCTATATTTCTTTGAACTTTTAATAAGAAAAATAAAACCATTATCAACTTTGTTAAAATATTTATTCACTACTAATAATATGCTTTATATGACTTGAGGACTCAATTCTTTTTATTTATTTATTTACTTATTTATTTGAGAGAAAAAGAGAGTTAGAGATTGAGCATGCCAGGGCCTCCAGCTACTGCAAACAAACTCCAGACACATGCACCACCATGTGCAACTGACTTACGTGGGTACTGGAGAACAAAACCTGGGTCCTTTGGCTTCACAAGCAAGCACGTTAACCACTAAGTTATCTTTTCAGCCCATTGACTCAATTCTTTACCCCACATGTACTCATATTTCATAGACTCTCATAAATTTCATGATATTATTATCACTGGATCCACGTATGCCAATTAGAGACAATGACCTTAAGCATATTGGATCAATGCTTCAAAGTCTTGTATCTCATGAAGTTAGTCTTTTCATGTCAAATTCATATGCTTTTCTCATCAAACAGGTGCTTAACACATTGAAATAATGTTTCAATATGATGCTTGTGAGAAGCAAATGATACATTTATCTCAAAGCAGAAAAAGCAGTTCCCTCAAATATTTCTAATAATATAAGGCACTATAAATACATATTTCTCACATTATAAAGTTTAGCAAAATAACTAGCATATAGGTTTTAAGTAGAAAAGACTATTTAATCCAGGTCTACTGCTATTCCAATAGATGATGAGCAAGTATCCTGGTATTTATCTAATTCCCCCACCTGTGAAATGGAGGCCACAATAACACCTAAATGAAACTGAAGGTCCTTTGACCAGTCAGTGTCCACTGGATCTTATATTACTCCTTGATGATCAAAATTATGCCAAAAGCTCCAAAATTCTCAACGATCTAATGATGCACATAATGCTTTTCACTCATGTGATGGGGAAATGTACTTGAGTGAATTCTCAAATGCAAAGGCTCCTGCTACATATTTGACATGTTAAATGATTTTGTCTTTCTATTTCTCTCCCATTTTAAATAAAACAGATGTTGATAGTTGGGCTTTTCAAACAGAGATGAAAATGAGTGCACGTAATCAAATATACTTACTTATCTATGCCATACACAAAGCTGACAGCAACGTTCTCCAAGATGACTACAATTAGCAGAGGCAATGTAGCAGAATAATCATCAAACATTGTAACAAAGTAGTTTCCAGAGCGCTGCACAAATATCAGGCCAATGCAAAACGCAAGAAGGCAACAAATAACTAGAAAAAAGAAATAAGTGTGAAAAATGAGACGCTACTCAAAGTCAAGTCCTTTTTAAATGTATAACTATTATATTCATAAACATGTTTTAACTTTTATTACTTGTTATGAGCACTATTTTCTAATACTATAGAACTTTATATATTGGGATTTACATTACAGAGGCTTAACCTCAGTTAAGTTCACTATCAAGAAGAAACTCACATCCCTGAATCGGTGGAAACTTGTCTACCTGAACAAATAATAGATGAGGCAAAATGGAAAGAAAACTTAAACATGTGAATTCCCATGTTTGACTTCTACTATTAACAGCACAGTGAACTTTCCAGGCAGCAAGTAATCATATGTAATTCTAACCTTTAATAAACTTCTATTGATCTGAAATCCATGTGAAAACCTTGAATTAATAATGAGTCTAATCTGGGTTCTAGTGAGATTAAAAAACCCATATGTGTTTGACTGAAATATGATTATGACCGAAGCATAAAAGGAAATTCTCACCAAAAGAGGCCTTAGCACCAACCTCTGTTTATGTCTTTGCCATTCCTGAAGCAACTGGAGTGTACAAACTAGCTATCACAAGGTCAAGAAATCTGATTACTCAAGCAACATAGTAGTATCTAGCTATAGTTTCCTAAATTATATTAAAAGTCCAACTGCATATACTTATAAACACTTGCCATTGATATTTAATCATAGAGATACGTTTGGTATCTATGGTGGTTTGATACAGGTGTCCCCCATAAACTTAGGTATTTTGAATGATAGCTTCCCAGCTGATGGAGATTTGGAATTAATGCCACCTGGAGGGAGAGTAATGTTGGAAGTGGGCTTATGGGTATTATAGCCAGTTTCCCCTTGCCAGTGTTGACACACTCTCCTGTTGCTGTTGTCCACCGCACCCCAAGTTGGCAAGGAAGTGATGTCCACCCTTTGCTCATGCTGTCATTTTTGCCTGCCATCATATAGCTTCCCCTTGAGTCTGTAAGCCAAAATAAACCCCTTTTTCCCACAAGCTGATCTTGGTCAGGTGTTTTGTGCCAGTAATGTGATCCTGACTACAACAGTGAAGTTGGTACCAAAAGTGGAATCATTGCTGCTTGAAACTTGACTGTGTGGCTTTGACCTTTTGGAGCTGATTTTCAAGGGGAATGTGAAGAATTTGAAACCTTGGCCTAAGAGATGTCTTGAAATGTTGAAAGTAAAGCTTGATGGATCATTCTAACCAGAGATAGATTACTTGAAGGCAGTTAGAATTATGGACTGTGAGGAATGGGTTATGACAGAGTTTTGACTGGACTGGGCTAGAGGCAGTTTGTATGAGAGACTTGCTATTTTGCCCATGTCCTGAGAACTTGTGCAGGGTTGTGTTGCATAGACTAGTGTGAGTTAAGGGATATATCTGTTCAGCTGCAATTGTATGAGAGATTACAACCATTGAGAATGGGCCAGCTGACATGCATTGGGACAACATAAAGAATACAATATTTTGAAGGGACTTGAATGCTGAAGGAGTGTCCTGTTCTTCAAAGTCTGCTTTATTCCCCCCTGGATAAACATACTGGCAACCCCTGGTATTATGGAGTATAGATATGCAGGAAAGAGATGGTCATGGAATTTGAAACACTATCTTGTGTTTTGAAAATGGCCATGGGCAGTGTGAAGCAGGTTTGCTGGATGCAGTGGAGATGCAGTGGACATGTTGGGACCATGAGATGGCTGCTAAGAACAGTTGCTGGCCCCAGATGAAGTTATCAAGAACTGTGAGGAGCCTAGCTGGAGGGGCAGAAATGGAACTACAGTCATTTGTTGCTAGTTAGAATTATTGGACTTGGAGACTTGTCACTGGCTAGAGTTATAACACTTGGAACTACAGAGTTTGATGTTTTCCCTGTTTGTTTCACATCTTGTATTGGTTGAACATTTCTTTGCTATGCCCACTGCCATCTTTTGCAGTGTGAGTGATTCTTCTGTGCCATTATGGTTTTTGGAGGGGGGATTTTTTTGGCTTTAAGCCTCAGTTAAAAGATTTTAGACTATGGGAATGTTTGAACATCATTAAGTTTGATTAAGAACTATGGAAACAGCCAGGCATGGTGGTGCATGCCTTTAATCCCAGCACTTAGCAGGCAGAGGCAGGAGGATTGCTGTGACTTTGAGGCCACCCTGAGACTACATAGTGAATTCCAGGTCAGCCTGGGCCAGAGTGAGACCCTACCTTGGAAAACCAAAAAAATAAGTAAATAAATAAAACTAAGGAAACTTATAAAGATGGGCTAAATGCATTGCATTTTACATCATGATTGGTTATCAGTGTATTGAGCCAGGGGCAGAATGTGGTGGGTTGAGTCACGTGTTCCACATAAACTTGGGTGTTCTGAATACTAGGTTTCCAGCCGATGTAGATTTGGGAATTAACATATCCTAGAGGCACTGTATTACTAGGGATGGGTTTATGAGTATTATAGCTAGCTTCACCTTGCCAGTGTTTGACACACTCTCCTGTTGCTGTTGTCCCCCTGATGTTGGCAAGGATGTGATGTCCACTCTCTGCTCATGCTATCTTTTCCCTCTGCCATCATGGAGCTTCCCCTTGAGTCTATAAGCCAAAATAAACCTTTTTTTCCCAACAAGCTGCTCTTGATCTGGTATTTTCTGGCAGCAATGCGAACCTGGCTGGAACTGTATCCATGTGATATCTTCACATTTCTGTTAATCTTTCTTCACTCAGGCTCATTAGTACAATAGCTTAATGAGTAAACTGTCTCTAATTTATTGCTTGACACCCTTTTAACATGGGTGAATAAAATCAAAACGGATAGATCAGAACAGTGCAATAAAGAGGAAATAAGACATCCACCATTCTGCCTTATGAGGCTTTCCCAACAGCCTCAATAAACTTGGGTTATATAGAGCAATTGCCTCCATATCATAGGTACTGTGTGTGAGTTACATCATAGGGAAAGGAATAGCCTATACAGAAAGGGAAAATAAGTATTTACTTTCAAGTCTACTGTATATTAAATATAAGTGTTTGTCACAGTGAACAATAAATTTCAATCATCTCATTTAATTCCCTGAGTTATTAAGACATTGTTAATTTTGTTATGTAGGTGACAAGCATGCTTCAGAGAAGTTTAACTGTTATTCTAAAAATCACAGCATGGAATTAGCATACCTTCAGTTTTCACCCATGTCTGCTCTACCTGCTCTATAGATGATATCACTTTCACTCTCTGAATGACACAGTAGAATCTAAGGTAAATATGAACAAAATGCAGTCTGGATATTAACAACCATATTTTGTTGGAGAACCTCTAATGGATGATTTCTGTTAGTAACAGAGAGTTGGCAAAGTCTACCTTTTGATTTTCCCTTTACCAACTCTTTTCTCTTGATGTTCTCTTAATGAGCTTTCCTTCAGGGAGGAGTTGTTTTAATATGAGGCCGGAGATAATAATGCAAAGACGACAAACTATATTTCAGGCAGGGCAGTGAAATTATTATTCAAAAGAAGAAACTTCTTTTGGGGAGAATACAAAGATATTCATCAAATTTTGTTCATCTGGGTTGGAGAGATGGCTCAGCAGAGTTAAGGTGTTTGTCTGTAAAACCTAACGACCTGGGTTCAGTTCCCCAGTGCCCATGTAAAGTCAGGTGCACAAAACCGCACATGCATATGGAGTTTGTTATGAGTGACTAGATGCCCTGGAGGGTCCATTCCCCTCCCCCCACATTCTGCTTTCAAATTAATAAAAGTATATTAAAATTTTTGTTCATCTGAGTATAAGATACAGATAAAAATATGTTAAAATTGGGCAGGAGAGATGGTTCAGCAGTTAAGGCATTTGCCTATGAAGTCCAATGACAATGATTTGATTCCCCAGTGCCCATGTAAAGCTATAAGCACAAAGTGACACATTAATTTGGAGTTTATTTTCAGTGGCTAGAGGCCCTGATTCACCCATTCTTCCTTGGTCTATCTCTTTTCTCTGTGCTTTGCTACTTTCAAATAAATATTTTTTTTTTCCCATTTATTTGTTTGAGAGAGAGAGAAGGAGACAGACCTTTAAGAGGCTGATAGAGAATGGGCATATCAGGGCCTCCAGCCACTGCAAACAAACTCCAGACACATGCACCCCATTGTGCATCTGGTTTACGTGGGTCCTGAGGAATTGAACCTGGTTCTTTGACTTTGCAGACAAATGCCTTGACTGCTAAGCCATCTATCCAGCCCAGTAATTTTTGAAATACTTTAAAATTTGTTGAGAATAAGTTTACTGTTTTGTTTAGCTGAGTATAGAATATACATTGAATAAAAGCTCCTAAAAATTTGCTAAAAATAAATTGTTTTGAAAGGAAATCTGGACACACATCATTACTGGTAAGAAATATTAACCATGTTGATAAAATGTCTTATGTTCTTTCCCACTAGAAACATCATATACTAGTCAAGTATAGTACTAGTATATTTGCACTCATCAATTTCAACCAAGCATTTTTCAGTTGCACAGTATTTAAATATAATTTCTCCCTATGTAATTATTTGTATGCAAAAATACATATGAGCATTGTAAGACTCCATTCTAGTGTAAGAAATTACTATAAGAAAATTTTTCCATTAACTTGTCATGAATAATTAAATATAACATTAAACATATACTCTATATATTATACCTGATATGTTATAAAACACTATCAAATCTATATTAATTAAATTCAATATGCAACACTCTCCTAGTTAATCTCTAATTTCTCACCAAAAACAAAATGGTCTGTATCAGTTCCAAAGTCAAACACATAAAGTCTCACCAGTCAGAATTTCCTTCCTCACTTTGAAAGTGTCCACAATAGGAGTAATGATTCCTTCAATGGTTCCAAACATGCTGCCAAGCCCAAGGTTTATCAACATGAGGAAAAACATCACTGACCAGAAAGGAGATGCAGGGAAATGTGTCATGGCTTCCGTGAAGGCAATGAAAGCTAACCCGGTCCCCTGAACAGCCTGTAAAGTACAAGACAGCGAGACTAACACAGCAATATAATGTGAGGGCACTTTTACTCAGTAACAGAAGGAGAAGAATCTCTAAAAAAATTACCATAAACTACTAATAATAAATATAGTGACATAGGCCTTCATGTTAAATGATGTTCTCATTCTCAGAACCCAGAATTAATGATATAAGGTGAGTAAATAAGGAAATTCTATCAGAATTACTAAAATGGGTACACAATTACATCATGTTTCATACTATTTCACTAAGATCTTGAGTGAACTGCTGTATTAAAGAATGCACAGATAGGGCTGGAGAGATGGCTTAGCAATTAAGACCTTTGCTTGCAAAGCCAAAGGACCCAGGTTTGATTCGCCAAGACCCACATAAGCCAGATGCACAGGGTGATGCATGCATCTGGAGTTCATTTGCAGTGGCTGGAGGCCTTGGCACCCCCATTCTATCTCTCTCTCAAATAAATAAATAAAATCTTAAAAAAAAAAAAAGAATGCATATATAAGGCCAGGCATGGTGGTGCACACCTTTAATCCCAGCACTCAGGAGGCAGAGGTAGGAGGATCACCGTGAGTTCAAGGCCATAGTGAATTCCAGGTCAGTCTGGGCCAGAGTGAAACCCTACCTCAAAAAACAAAACAAAACAAAACAAAGAATGCATAGATAGTATTTATTACCTCTACTCAAGCCTATCAGTGTAAATAATGATTTATTACCATAGAAACAAATACAAATATATGCAAACATTATTACCTATAAAGTAGCTCAGTCAGTATAAAGAAAACATAGGGCTGGAGAGATGGCTTAGCGGTTAAGTGCTTGCCTGTGAAGCCTAAGGACCCCGGTTCGAGGCTCGGTTCCCCAGGTCCCACGTTAGCCAGATGCACAAGGGGGCGCACGCGTCTGGAGTTCGTTTGCAGAGGCTGGAAGCCCTGGCGCGCCCATTCCCTCTCTCCCTCTATCTGTCTTTCTCTCTGTCTGTCACTCTCAAATAAATAAATAAAAAAAAACTTAAAAAAAAAGAAAAGAAAACATAGACTGTGAATAGTAAATTATTTTAACTTAGAAGAAATTTGTTAATTAAAATAAAAAGATATAGATAGGAGAAATGTCTCAGCAGTTAAAAGGCACTTGTTTTCAAAGCCTAATGACCCAGGTTCGAATCTCCAGTACCCATGTAAGGACAGATTCACAAAATGGCAAATGTATCTGGAGTTTGTTTCCAGTGGCTAGAGGCCCTGGCATGCCCATTTACTATGTTTGCCTGTCTCTTCTATTTCTCTCTGCTTGCAAATAAAATCATGAAACAAATAAATGGATGTAAAAATAGTAAGTTGATTATAAAAAGTAAATTTTCAATCTTAAAATGTCCACATCATAATCTCGTCTCCATTCTACTATTACTATCTCTATAATTAAAAGAGAGTTGGTTAATGTGTGTAATAATCTCTGAAAATATTTTTAAAAATAGGGAAAGACCAAGTAGCTATAGCCACCTGATATTCGATAAAAATGCCAAAAATACTCATTGGAGAAAAGACAGCCTCTTCAGCAAATGGTGTTGGGAAAACTGGATATATATCTGCAGAAGGATGAAAATAGATTCTTCTCTCTAGCGATACACAAGAATTAAGTCCAAATGGATTAAAGACCTTAACATCAGACCTGAAACTCTGAAACTGCTAAAGGAAAAAGTAGGGGAAACCCTTCAACATATTGGTCTTGGCAAAGACTTTCTGAATACAACCCCAATTGCTCAGGCAATAAAACCATAGATCAATCACTGGGACCTCATGAAATTACAAACATTTTGCACTGCAAAGGACACAGTGAAAAAAGCAAAGAGGCAACCTACAGAACTGGAAAAAATCTTCGCCAACTATATATCTGATAGAGGATTAATATCAAGGATATACAAAGAACTCAAAAAGTTAAATAATAAGGAATCAAAAAAGCCAATCAAAAAATGGGCTATGGAGCTAAATAGAGCATTCTCAAAGGAAGAAATATGAATGGCATATAAGCATCTAAAAAATGCTCTACGTCACTAGTTATCAGGGAAATGCAGATTAAAACTACATTGAGATTCCATCTCACTGTTGTCAGATTGGCCACCATCATGAAAACAAATGATCATGAATGTTGGCGGGGATGTGGAAAAGCAGGAACCCTTCTACACTGCTGGTGGGAATGCAATCTGGTCCTGCCATTGTGGAAAACAGTGTGGAGGTTCCTAAAACAGCTAAAGATTGATCTTTCATATGACCCAGCTATAGCACTCCTAGGCATATATCCAAAGGACTCATCTCATTTCCTTAGAAGTACGTGCTCAACCATGTTTATTGCTACTCAATTTATAATAGCTGGGAAATGGAACCAGCCTAGATGTCCCTCAAATTATGAGTGGATAATGAAGATGTGGCACATTTATACAATGGAGTTCTACTCAGCGGTAAAGAAAAATGAAGTTATGAAATTTGCAGAAAAATGGATGGACCTGGAAAGGATTATACTAAGTGAGGTAACCCAGGCCCAGAAAGCCAAGCGCCACATGTTCTCTCTCATATGTGGATCCTAGCCACAGATGATTGCGCTTCTGCGTGAGAAGGAAAATACTTGGTAGCAGAGGCCAGTAAGTTAAAAAGGAGACATAAAGGGTAGAGAAAGGAAGGGAGGAGGGTACTTAATAGGTTGATATTGTATATATGTAAGTACAATGATTGAGATGGGGAGGTAATATGATGGAGAATGGAATTTCAAAGGGGAAAGTGTCAGGGGGGAGGGAGGGAATTACCATGGGATATTTTTTTATAATCATGGAAAATGTTAATAAAAATTAAAAAAATTAAAAAAAATAGGGAAACATTTGAAGATTAAGGTTTAATCAATTTTAATTTAAATTTTAATCAATTTTTTTCAGTAGGACTCCAGTTGCTCATGAAAGAAAATGACAAGAATAAAAAATTCTGCACAACACAGGAAACAATTGAGTGGAGAAACTGTCTAGACAGTAGGAGACTATCTTTGCCAGCAGTACAACTGACATAAGATCAGTATCTAGGATATACAAAGAATTTGAAGAACTAAATAACAATAAATCAAATAATCCATTTATAAAGGGACTAATGAACAAATCATACTCAAAGGATGAAATACAATAAAGATATTTTAAAAAAAAAGTTTATCCAGGCATACTGGTACATGCATTTGGGGGGCAAAGGTAAGAGGATCACCATGATTTCAAGGTCGCCGTGAGACTACATAATGAATTCCAAGTCAGCTTGGAGAAAAACTACATTGGAACACCAGAAGGGGGAAAATGTTTAACCTCCATAGCCATCAGGGAAATGCAAATTCAAACTACGCTGGGGTTCCATCTCACCCTAGTCAGAATAGCAGCCATTATGAAAACTAATAATAATACATGCTGGTGAGAAAGTGATCAAAACAGAGCCCTCAAACACTACTTGTGGGAAGGTAAACCAGTCCAACCACTATGCATGTCAGCATGGAGGGTCCTCACAAAAGTAAAAACACGTCTACCATAGAAACCAGCTTACCCGCTCCTGGGTATTTACCCAAAGGATTGCCCCTCTACATACCATCCCATGGAGATACTTAATATCAGCGTTTATTTCAGCACTACTCACAATAGTTGCATTATGAAACCAACCCAGGTTTTCAACATTATATGCAAAGAAAATGTGGTACATGTGCACAATTTATTTGTTCATCCATAAAAAGTTAGAGTTATCTCATTTGCAAAAAAAAAAAAAAAATGCATCTAACACACTCAGGAGGCAGAAGTAGGAAGATTGCTGTGAGTTCGAGGCCACCCTGAGACTACATAGTGAATTCCAGGTCAGCCTGGGCCAAAGTAGACCCTACGTTGAAAAATAAAAGAAACAAAATATATGCATCTTACTTGAGATAATAAGCATATTAAATCGGTCTCAGAAAGAGAAACACCATGTTTTCTCTCATTTGTACTTCCAGTATTTTATATAGCTATGAAAGCATGTATGCATGACAGAAGCTTACCATTTGAAGGGAACAATGAGAATTATCCAAAGGGAATGAGGTAAGAAGCAGGAGGAAAGAGTAATGTGGTAGAAAATATACACAAAATAGAATTCACACTTATGGAAATGCCCTTATGTATTTCAGTACTATGTAAAGTTAACATAGACCAATAAAAAAATAGGAAATGAAACAGCAAATTTTCCGTTAATACAAGTAATAGAATGGAATAAAACACCAACCATTCTAATCAAGGGAAATGAAATGTATGTGTAAGCAAAAATTAACATGAGTTTATTTTTAACTAAATATCGCACATACTGATTTCTGAAATCACAATTTACTTCTAAAACACAATCTTAGCCTATTGAAAGTTAATTATGCTAGCTCATAAAGTCAGCAAATGATCCAGAATCTTCAAAGTATTTGATGGGCAAATCAGTAATTAATTATCTTTTCTTATGGAATTCAAAGTTATAATCACTAGTTATGTGTTCAACCATAATGTCAAGAAAATTATTCAGAGTTTAATTTCAGTAGTATTAACTATCTTACAACAAGCGATTCCTGTCAACTTTCTCCACTGTACGTTTCTTTAGACAGTACAGGTGTGTACACTGATGTTCATCAATACATTTTTATTAAAATTTATGGTTGAAGTAAGGAAAAAAAGATTAAGATGACTTGTTGAATACTACTCTCAAACTATTAATTTCAAACATCATTCATGCATCCAAAACTCGTATGTCTCAATTCACATTCTGAATGAAATAGTATACCAAGGAAGCTATCAAACTAATCATTCTATGAAATGAATCAATTCATCTATATTGATATTTTATGTTAGTGTGGATCCATCAACAAAATTGTTTTTTAAAGTATACCAAATCTTTATAAGTAAGCATATTCTCCATGATGAAGAATTCTCAGAGAATTTTTGAGACAACTGAATATTCCACAGGGATCTTAAAGCTCACTTTCCTGAAATAAGCCTTCTGGATCATGCATTATTTTAACTGAAGAGTAACCATGTCAGTGCTCAGACACCACCTACTAACTTTGTTTAGCTCATCTTCGATTTGACAGGAGTTGAGATGGAGATCAGGGAACTCTTCTTCTTTTACTTTCTGAATAATATCGTACACTAAATGATAGTCCTCGGCAGTCACAGCTGAAAGATTGATGTGATGAGGAATGATATCCTGACTAATGTTTCCCATTTTCAAAAATTTTATGATCGTCTCCGAATTTCTGAAAAATATAACATGTAGCACTCAGGTTCTGTGGTATATATTTTATATAGAACTATGTTGTCCAAAGCTAATGGGAATTAATTATCCTTACTGTGCAATGCATTTTTCATTCACGATATTTGCTTTGAACCCCAGAACTGCAAACACCACCAATGTTGCCAGGACAGAAGTGAAAAAATTGATGAAAGACACCAGAACAGCATCAAAGTGGCAGTTGTTATCTCTCTTGTTGTAGCTTGAGAAGGCAATGACACCACCAAATCCCAGACCTAGGGCAAAGAACACCTGAGTAGCAGCTTCTCTCCAGACCTTGGGCTCCAGCATCATTTCCAGCTGTTTGAAATTAAACAAAACAGAACTCAGCTACACAGTAGTAGTGGTCCAGAACAGTTATCTTGATGGAATTAGTCCTACCATGTGAATGAATTACATTAATATTTATGTACCCAAGGGTTATTTAAATCTGGGAAATGACTTGTTCTTTAAAAATGAATAGGTTTTTTTCTTGTAAAATTTCAAGCAAAATGAATAGGGAGGACTACCAAGCCTTTACATGAAGATTTTGTATTAAAGGAATTTATTAATATGTAAGGTAAATCAACAAATGGGTATATGGAGAAAAAATATTATTTTATTGTTTCACATTTTTATTTTTTTTCTTTTTCAAAGTGAAATATGCAAATTACCAGTAGAAGTTAAATAACTATTTTACTCAAGTATTTTGTTGTCTGTTGGAAACCTAATGATGAAGGCAGATGAGTATAAACTTAGCGGGCTTGTACCATCTGTACCTTATATAGTCACACATTATTCACTCATTTTAAATTTCCCTGAAAGCCCACTTCCTTGAGAGTAAAAGGAAGCCAATGAAATCACCTGTTAAGATATTTTTTCACATCAAAAGGTCTAATGATTTGAATGTGCAAGTATTTTCCATGAAGCTGTGGCTTAATTTTGGAAATTATTAAATATTCCAAAGATATAATAAAAATCAAACGGAATAATTGGCATTAGCTATAGCTAACATAGACTTCAATAAGTATTGTTGTTCATTTTCAGTAATCTGTTTTGTTTATTTCTTATCTTTTTTCTGTCATTGCAGTCAAATTGGCTTGGTAGAGAGCAATGTCAAATGTGTGCAAGAACATGTATTGTGTGAAGAGTTTTTGATATATCTTAATATGCAGCTACATCATTCACTAAAAGAGAAACACAGGACAAACTACAGTCCTCTCTGCCTCTCAGCTTCCTAGGTTGGTAAATGGGAGGGACAAGAGGTGTATTACTCACCACAGAACCTGATCCATCAAAGGTGTATCTCATAATGTATACAAACCATACTAGCAGATGAAGATCAGCACTTCTTAAGTTTTCTCATCTCTTTTAGTACTTATAACAACCCAAGAAATTGTTGCTGTGATTACTAGAATCTATGAAAGTCTAAAATTCTTGTTTTATAACAGTTCTAAGGCAGAAATAAAAGTAACATAGGTAAATTCTAAAATGCCTGTTTTCTCTCAAATATTGGAATTTCTGTTTCAGTTAATTTGTAGTACTTCTTAATTTATAAAATCCCATAAAACATGATAGCGATTGGATTTATAATATACTTGAGATTAGTTATGATATACATACTGTTTATGGTCCATTTCTACATTGTCAGGCTAAGATTCATGTGATTCTCCAAAATACACTCAACTGTCTATTTTGAATTTATCCACTAGATGGCAGAAAATAGTTAGTTCTAAAGACTTTCAGACTACTTAAAACATCTGAAATGAATTTCCACTTGCAGATTCATAGTATTCTACAATCTAACATATTTTCTTCCCTTAAACAATGTAACATTGAAGCATTCAGTTGTGGTGGCACATGCTGTAATCCTTGTGCTTAGTAGACTGAAGCAGGATTACCATGGGTTTGAGACCAGCCTGGGCTACATACTTAATTTCAGGCCAGTCTGGAAAATAAAGTGGGACTTTGCTATTTTTATTACCATTTTTGTATTAGCCATCACCTAACATAGATTTTGATTAACAGTAAATGAAAAGTGAGCTATGAGAAACATTTAGAATTCATTTAGTACCTAAAACATTGATTATTCATCCATACTCCAAGTTTAGAATGTTAATTTATGCTTCAATTTTAAATATCAGAGCCAAGTGAGAGTATTACATGATATTTTATAATATATGCTTAAAGTATACGTTCTGAATTGGATCACTACCAATCACAAATTTTGAAAGTGATTATACCCCATAAATTTACACAGAAATTGGTAGTCTTGAACTCAGAAAACATTCTCTTCAGTGTTTTAAGTACAAATACTTTTGGTCATTAAGTATGGGTGATATGAAGCAAATTTTAATTATAATGTAGCTGAAATGTACTAATCTAAAATAGTGTTTAACTAAGAAGTTCCAATGAGACCAGATGTTAAACAGGACTTTTGAACTAGGCAAGGAAACCAGACACCCACATCAGCGTTTTTGCCACTACAGATGAGAAGCAACTCAGAACCAGACACACAAAGAACACAACTTCTTTAACCACGTATTAAGGCAGCTGCCAGGGTGAAAAGGAATTCCACACAAGCTAATCCCTCCTGCCCCAGCTCCCAGCGCCATGTTAGCTGCACATTCATCCTTCAGATAACGTCTTGCTCTGAACTATTTGCAAACTGAGTCTTCATGTGTGCTTGTCATAGGATTAACAAACTAATAGTGGAGTGCAGTCTTATTTTAGTGAATAAAAAAAAATACACACTCAAAACCTATGTTGATTGCTGTTCAGTGACTAAGTCCAAAAGTTATGAGTAACCAGACTCAACATGCCCAGCACTGAGCTTAGCTCTGCTTATATAAATGTATAAATCCAAACTCCATAGGAAGCTAAATAAGAATGTTCCTAAAATGTATATGCATTTATAAAAATTGTCATGAGAACCATTACAAATATTTCAGAAGGAAAAACTTCAAAACAAAAGGAAACGGGTACTTTCCCCATGTGAGAATATTCAAAGATAGATACCATAAGCTCTTTTGCTAGAGTATGGATGTTAGATGATCAGTTAATCACTTGAAACAGTAAGTAAATTGATATTTTCATTAATTTGTGCAGTAGGAATACACTGCTGTCAGTATTTCAAATAAATCTATGACATAGGAATGTTAGGAACCACTGAAATTTCATACAGGGCATGAATAGATATTAAAATTTCCAAAATGTATTCATTTAAAAAAAAACAGATTTTAGCTTTTTATAAAAAGGGCTTTTGCAGTTTAAACACAGAAAATCTTGCTCTAGAAACAAATACAAAGGCTTAACTGTGGTACAGAAAAGCACTGGTATTTCTCAGGTGGCAAAAATAATTGTACTTTTTAAATGTACATATGTTAGAACAATTAACCTTAAAATTCCCATGTAGATATTATAAAAAATAATTGCATTTTTCTGTGATCAGAAGCCTTAAGAAGAAAAACAGGACATACCTTAGGTGTGAACATGTGTCGAATGCCATCAATTGAACCATTTAAAAGGAGGGCTCTAATGAGGAAGCATGTAAGTACGACGTAAGGGAACAGAGAACTAAAATACATGATCTGCAAAGAAACAAAAATAAAAATATGTAAGACACACTAACAACTTCTCTTACCATTAAACTTGCGCATTGGTGTATACCTTTCTTGTTTCTGTAGAATGATTATCAATTCTAGTAATAACTTGTAATGTCACCAGTAAGAAGTCTGTTCTTCATTCAGCCTTTATACATTATTGCTTATATTTAGGGGTTAAACATGGTAATTGAATGTATGTATATAATGTTTAGTGATCATTTCTGGGTAATTATAATTCTTTGTGCTATAAATATTTTCTAGTCATTTTGAATGTATAAGTTCTTCTAAATGATAGTCATCCCAATGTGCAACAAAATGCAAGAATATATTCTCCCTATCTGTGTTTTACTCACTATTGTCAAATCACTCAAATGTGATCACAGGTATTCCCTTCCCAGCCTCCAGTGAGCATTGTTCCACACTCCACTTCTCTATGGTTATTATTATTATTTTTTTTTTTTTGGCTTCCAGACATACATGAGAACATGCAGTATTTCTCTTTCCATGACTGGTTTATTTCACTTAAAACAACATCCTCCAGTTCCATCATATTGCTCTGAATGATGGGATTCCTTTCTGTTTTATAGCTGAATGATGTCAGTTTGGATATCTTGCCAGTGTGTTTAACACACTCATAATAAAGAAGCCTTTACCATATATGCTGCTGAAATTAACAGCATCTCATTCTGCATAACGGCCAAACACTGTCATTATGTTTGTGTAAGTATTACATATATTAAAGAAATCTTTAATCCAGTTTCAAATAGTCCATAGGTTTGGTGCAGATTGAATTATGTTGATTTTTATAGCTCCTATTTCAAAGCAAAATATAACACAGAATTTTAAAGGAATTAACTATGTAACAAGTCCCAGTTTTATTTGTTAAGACTTTTCTTCTTCTAACCAAATGTGTCATTATGATTCAGTAAAGCTTCCCAAGTTAAAAAAAAAAAATGTAATCCCTATTCATTCCATCCTCTATGAAACATTTTGCCCAATGTTCTACAGTTTTCACTATTAAACAATTCAGCAAATGATTATCACCAAAAGGAATTGTCCAGCTAGACCCTTGCTGCCTCCTGGAAATCTCCATATGGAGACCTAGTGGGACTTACACTTTCCCTGTTCAGAGGAAGCTTCTGAATTTCCCTCCAAGATATAACGGTCATCTTCATTCAGAAAATCATTGCAACCACCCAACCAATTGCTCAAGCCCAGCATCTAATGTAGTCTTAACTGGTATCCAGACTGCTATTCCAGTTGTCATTCCCTGACAAATAAACTCTAGAAGTATTAGACAGCATTAGAACAAAGTATAATCCCTACTTCAACTCTCCAAAGTCTTAATTGATCCCTGACTCCCCCACGCCTTCCCCTGCTGAGCTCAGACCCTTTTGTCCTTGCTACTTGGTGGGTGAGTGAACTCAATGCTCCTTCCTGTTCTTCTTCATTAATGTCTCATCTTTTGCTAATCCCAGAAGTCTTCCTCACCATCCCAACTAAGGCCATGCCTTTTTTCCTGAACTATACTCAGCACCTGCTGCTGCTCTGCCCCAGGAATGACAACGCTCTTGCCTGAAGGATACTTCTCTTTGGGCTAGTTTTGTTTGACAGTGTTGAAATTACCTTACATGTGTTTACTTATTTTCTGTTTCTTGAGTGGTATGTAAGCTAAGTGAGGGTAAGGGCCCCTTTTCTCCTATCCAATAGCATTTTTCAAACTCTTAAGACATTTGCTGATAAGCAATACCTACATAGCAATGTATGGAAATAAGGAAAGACTGAAGGAGGGTGGTAAAGATGGAGAAAAGATACCTACAGCAAGGATATGCTGAGTGGGAAGAAACTGAATCCAAAAGCTACAAACCCCATGTAAGCTAGCCAAAGCAGAGTCTTTTCAACATATTTAAACTTAAAGAAGACTCAATTCACTGCTTACATAAATGTTTTAAATAACTTCCATGAACCCTAGTTGTTTGTTTCCTACTCACCTTGCCTTCCGAATATTCCTGTCAGCTTATCTTTAGCATCCTAGAAATCCAAACTCCATATCATTTATGGAGGGACCTGATGGTCTCTGTCTCAGAAGAAAATTCCCAAGATGTTTCACAAAGTGCATTAGTCCATTAGGGTCCACAGATACTTTAATCTATACCCATGCTTTATTTCCTCCAAACTGCATTAGCTGTATGGAAAAGTCACACAGGAGTACTCAGCAATATTTGGGCTTGGTGCATGCTGTTTTGTGAACTTAAAATGGCCTGTCTCTGAACTTTCTGGTGAAGTTTCCTTCAATTCTAACACATAACCAAAAATTGCATCCTTTATGAAGCCTCTAAAAGTGCAGGTTAATTTCAATATCTGCTTCATCCACTGTCTCAGTGCCAATATTACTTTACTAAATGTGGCAATTGTCTGTCTTAGTCATTGTACTATGAGCTTTATGAGATCAAAGCCTAAATTCTATTAACCTCTGTATTACCTTTAATAGCAAGCATATAGTAGATGCTCAGAAAGTATTGTACATTAAAAGGATTATACATTAAAAGTATCAACATAAAAGGATATCAATATATCCTAGTTTTTTTCTTTATTCTGTAGTATTTAAAAAATATTTATAAGTATATAATCAGAATTATTTCAATTTGCTTTTTTGGGGGGATAGTTTTTAGGTAGGGTCTCACTCTATCTCAAGCTGACCTGGAATTCACTATATAGTCTCAGGGTGGCCTCAAACTCACGGCGATCCTCCTACCTCTGCCTTCGACTGCTGGGATTAAAGGCGTGTACCAGCACGCCCAGCTCAATTTGCTTTTCTTGATTCAATGCATATCAAGTTTATGTAAAAGACAGCAATTTGATTCTAAAATAACTTTTTAGAGAAAGAACAAACATATTTAAAATGTTTAACGTGGAAGAAAAATAAGTTCACATATCACACACTTAAGTAGTATTACATATGTCACACCCCAATTTTATTCTTCTATGATCAAAGGGTAAAAATTCAATCATTAAATGCTAACAATTAAAAAGGTTGTATCCTATGTCAACATTATATGATGTACACATCATCTTGTTATTAAACACAGGATTTTGGCATTTGTTCAAATAGCTACCAAATATCTGTATAATATTATAAAGTAAATTAATCTCAGTCTATCCATATATACCATAAGCAAATACTATAAGGATAAATTATTTAATTGTGATTATGGTCTGCACTGCATTCTTGTTGTTTTGTATGTCATTACTTGAAGTTATTTTATGGGTGGGCTGTTTGCCAGCCAGTGTCACGAGAATTGAAACTTCATGTGCTCACACACGCCGTGTGCTTTGTTCCTTGCTGTGTTCCCAAAACTAGGTCAGTTGTTAGCTCACATTAAGCAATCTATAATGTTTAGAAAATTAATGAAAGCATGAATGAGTCTTTCATTGTCTAGAAAATACATGTTTTTGAATAGAGAAATGAAGTATTTCCCTTTGGTTAGCATGCCTTCCTCACTCATGCCAACGAAATGTCTTTCACAGCAAAACTATATTAAGTAAAAGATTACTTATCAGCCAACATATCTTACAAAGTATTTTCATATTATTTAAATATTTTTTAAATCAGCAAATTTAGTTTGTTCCTGGTATATTGGAATGTTTCTTATCATCAGAACTTCAGAGTCACTTTTTTTTAGAAGATTTTATTTCCAGTTTTAGATGACAGTCATTTATTAGTTATTTGACTCTAAACAAGTATTTGCTCTTTCTCAGTCATCATGTCCACTTTGTGGTAAAGGGAAGAAGTATGTGAGTCATCTGGCTGATAGATTAAATTAACTGTTGTAGCCGTGTTTGGCATAATAATGATAATAAGAGCAAAGTGGTAATAGATGAAAATATCAGTTTCAGTTCAGAAAAAATATAGCACTTCCTCTCTATCCCTCAATGTTGGAGTGAGTAGCCCCTAGTAGATACTGTTACAAGGGCACACACAGTGCTGTGGGCAACCAGTGATGCAGAGCTATCACTGAGGCAACTAATTCCATCATTACCAGCCACTCTGACTCCCTCCATAATCTGTGATTTTGAGTCCCAGATCTCTTCTCTGAAGCCACACTAAACAGCCTTCTTTGCCTCAATTGTTTTATGGCTGTAATCACTAAGATTTCTCCATAATTCAGGGAAAAATTAAAGACATCTATGAAACTTGGTGCTGCAGGAGTTATATAACTGAGGTACTTTTATCGGGCTCAGAAGATTCTTTACTAAACTATCACCCCATTTTGCAATTCAGGTAGGTTTGAATTGGTATCTATCTACTTGTAATTAAGGCTTGTCCCAATTGGTATCTATCTTTCTCCTTCTGTCTATCCTCCCTTTTCTCCTCACATCTATATTCACAATGTACATCACAAATCATTATCCTTTTGTAGCTGCTAAGTTCTGCAACATGTTTTTACACACACTAGCCTCACACCACAATTCTCTATCTAATATTTTTGTAATTATTTGGATAAATTTTTGTTTGTTTGATTAAAATGCACTTAGAGAGCTTTATATCTTTCCTTCATAAAGGTCTTCTTGCTAAATTTAGCTGACTTTTCCAACTGAGGAATTCTGACAATTAAGACACTCATATATTTGTTCATGTTAATATAACAGAGCTAGCTGCCTCCACATCTGTACTACTAAATCATTCATGAACAGAAAAAAAAATGGCACTGTGGTAGAATTCCTGGATCTAATGTCTACACCTAATACAAAACAAGAAAAACAGCAATTTCTTTCATACTTTGCCCAAATGGCTCTCTCTTAAACATTCTCATGGACATACTAATTTACCTTGTGCTACAGTTTACTTGGAAAATTTTATTATATAATGCTAAAAATAAAACCCACCACACTAGTGGGATGGAGAGATTTCTTAGCAGTTAAGATGCTTGCCTGCAAAGCCTAATAACCTGGGTTCAGTTTCCCAGTACCCACAGAAAGCCAAATGCACACAGTGGTACATGATCTGGAGTGGCTTTAGGCCTTGGTGCATGCACTTTCTGTCTCTCTTTCTTTCTCCTTGTAAATAAATAAATAGAATACTTTAAAAAGACTTACACATTTAAAAAAATACCACACTACTAATTTCACAGCCAATAAATTTCAAATCTTCTCAACATAAATATGTTAATTAACATGGACAGCAGACATGCTAATTAGCTTGATGTAACCATGACATATTGTCCTTAAAATCCTAACATCAAGTTTGTACTTCATAAAGGTATACATGTGTAATTTGTAAATATGCAATATAAGTTTGCAAGTATCCTTTTAAAGAGGAAGACTATGTTCCCTATGCAACAATAAGACATGGTTAACAACATAAAAGGCTAAATTATGGAGGCTTTTGAGACTCTAATTGATAAGAGGTGATCCTCTTTGTCCCACAAAGCATTACCTGAGAAATTATATGAATGTGATTATATTTGGCTTAAAACCTATTATTTTATTATAATGTGCCTTAAGTGGCTCAGACATAGTAAAGGATACACTCAGAAAAGTTGTTTGAACTTATTTAGTTGTAAGATGGTACATTTGCAAAGCTTTAAAGTAGATGTGGTGCCTATTATATTTACTTATTTTTATGTGTATCATATAGTATGTGTAGCATGTGTGTGGGGGGTGGGGTACATCCACGTGTGTACACCTGTGGGAGCCAGAGAGGCAGGATGATATTGAATTCAAAGCCAGGCTTGACTACATAGGAGATTATGTGGCAAAAAGAAAAAATTCAAAATAGATTCTGAATTTAGACATATATGTATATCTGTGTTTAATTCCAAGTCCTGGAACTGATTTACCATAAATTTGGGGAATCTTGCCTAACTTTGGGCATATTCTTTAAACCTCTTTTTTTAAAGCAGTAAAATGAATACGAAAGTTGCAATTGCTTCTTAAAGAGTTTAGGATGAGAAGATGAATATAAATTATTTATCACATTCTCCAGAGCAAAATAGACATGTATTAAGGATCAGCTTCAATTACTGTTTTTTTTTCCTCAAATCATTGAGCAATTCATCTTTAATATTACTTTTCATCATCACCAGCATCATCATCATGTAGTAGTAGTAACCTACCATCATTCCATTATATTTTTATTTTTGTTGTTGTTGTTTTTGAGGTAGAGTCTCATTCTAGCTCAGACTGACCTGGAATTCACTATGTAGTCTCAGGGTGGCCTCAAACTCATGGTGATCCTCCTACCTTTGCCTCCTGAGAGCTGGCAATAAAGGTGTGTGCCACCTCATCCAGCTTCCATTATTTTTTAATATATGAGTGTGAGTTAGCCTGAAAAGATACAAGGTCCCAGCTACATTTAAAAATAAAAATACTTTTAGTTGTATATAACACACATACAATAAAGCAAAAAATATAATAGGCACCACATGTGTTTTACTTTCAAACTTCACAAGTATGCTATCTAACAACGAAAGGGACCAAGAGAAGATGAGGAAACACTAAATACTTGCTATGGTCTACCCAGGCCATGGTGAAAGTTATAAAACAGTGACAGTGATAATGAAGGGAAAAAATACATTTTGAAAACAAAGTAGTGGATAAATACTTTGTCCTAATATTTATCTGAAAAATAGAGAATTGAATGTTTTTTTCAACCACAGTCTTATTAAATTTTCAATTGTCCCTGTCAGGCATGCACTTTTAGTCAGTTATTTCACTCTGATTTGCAGGTTGGAATTATCATACAAGTACTTAATGACAACAGAAACTTTAAGAAACATTCAAGGGTACACTAATTTAAACTTATTTATGAAACTATTTCTTAGAACACCTACACTGCAAAGAAATTAATGATATAAAACAAACAAAAGAATAAAGCCTTTGTTCTACCACATTCTTCAATTTCCATGTCTAAAACTAATTTGTAATCAAAGAACTAAAACATTAGAGTCAGCTAAATAAATAAGAAAAAATGAACTTTTAAGTGCTGGCAAAAAAAGGTTTTTTAAGATTTTGTAAAAATAAAGGATGTCCATGAATGACATTAGATTTTACTATAAACATTCATATCTTTATTTATTTCCTTTCCTCAAACACATATTTTAAAGCATCATTTTTGACCAGGTTCTAACTATCTATAATGAAATATTGCATGCAGCTTGTCCACAGAGATTGATGACAGGGTACAGGGGTCTGGCAATCCCCAACCACAGTGCTTAGCCAACCACAGAGGAGCTGTAACATACTAACTTTTCCAGAAGACTGAATGCCTTTGATCATGGCTAAGCAAACCATGACCCAGGCAGCCAGCAAGCAGACAGTCATCCTCCAGTTTAAGCCCCCACTTTCTGAAATCGAGCTGGTAATATCCAGTGCTTCTCGGTACCAGTAATATGTAGTGGCAGAGCTTTTCTCACATTCTGGCTCTATAACTGTGGAAAGAAAGACAGCACACAATCAGTACAACCTACAAATAGTACTTTTCCAGCAAGCTGGTAAATCTTTATGTTTCCTAGTCTAGAAAAGCACTATCCTGAACAGTAGCCTTTAGATTCATAATGAAGAATGAAATGTTTATAAATTTTTTTCAAAAGCAAGACATATATCCAATTTGGTATTTCCATGTGTGTGTGCACTTGCCTGTGGGTGTGTTATTTTATGTGTGGGCATGTTTGTGTGTGGATGAGGATCAGAGGTTGACTTCAGGTTTCTTCCATCGCTTTTCTACTCTACTTATTGAAACAGGGTCACTCATTTGACACAAGAGCTTGCTTCTACCTAGACAGTTTGTCCTAAAGAATGACCTGTCTTTGCTTCCTGAACGATAGGGACACAGGACCACCTGAAATTTATGTGGGTGCTGGGATTTGAATTTAGGCAGGTCTTTAAACTTATTTAGCAAGCACTTTCCTGACTGAACCATCTTCCCACTCTCCTCTTTCAAATTTCTTATGAGGAATTCCTGAAGTATTGGTAAGCTTCCTACCAAAATAACTAAAACAAATTGGATCCTTCTCCCTTCATATACTTATAATTATCTGATTGACATCATATAACAGTATAGTTAAATATGCAAGCTGCTGGTCATGGGAACTTTCTGAAATGAGGCTAAAGTGAGATGTACTATAACCATAAATTTCAAAAAGGATTTAAGATGTAATGCATGAAAAATAACCCCAGTAGTTATGTTAATGATATTAATATACATTATAGTTTAAATTATTAAATATTTTGATATATTGGATTAAATTAAATACTTCAACTGCTTCATTTTATTTTCCTTATTTATGGCTATTTGAAAATTTTAAGCCATACATGTCAGTTGCATACTATAGGAAATGGTTCTTTATTTTGCAGGAGTACAAAAATGATGAGAACTTACAAAGTAATAGAACCAAAGTCATGGACACAGTAACTCAATTCAAATTCTACCACGGTCTCTATTTAATGTGTTTTGATAACAATGTAGGTACTATTTTAAGTGCACAAGGTTGCAACTAAAAGCCTGTAATGTTTCATCCTTGTGGTGTGGGCACAGTGAAATAAGTTGGAAAGAGCCAGTAAATCTATGTAATGTCAGTTCTATGTCTCAATTTGGGCCAATCCTAGAAGAGAAAAATATTTGTTTGAATGCTGTTTTTGAAAGTTTTCCTATAGCATTAAAAAATTAAAAAGTTTGTATATACTTCAGTTGTAGAAAGGAAAAAAAAAAAAACAACATGCTGGAAATGAGCTTGAAGCTCAGGCCTGTTGGGCAGTTTTCTTCATGTTATAATATGCTATCCAGGCTGTGCCCAGCGGTGGACCTTTCATTTCACAACAGTTCTACAGGACAAGATATGTCCACTGGTACAATAGAAGGAGAGTTATAGGAGTAACCAGTTGTTCTCTGATTTGATTTTGTCCTTTAATACAAGAGGAAAATCAGGCCTGGTACTATAAATCTAGCCAAAAACATGTGGCTAGGGATCTAAAGTATAAGGGAGAACTCAATATTACAATTATATTAATTGAACTTAACATCAAGATACCTTATAAATATCTATGTTTGTTCCCATAGATTTGTGCTGCTTACAGCCTGGAACCCAATAGTTTCTTTATGGTAGTGTAGTGGTAAATATAGTAATACACAGATGACAAAGTTACCAGGAGTACGTGACTAGTTTGTTCTCAACCCAAAACATGACATTGAAACTACACCCTCCAAAACTCAGGGAACCACAGAAGAGGAAGCAGTAGAAAAGGAGAATGGGAAATGGGGCTGCAATGATGCCTTCTGGATACAACAGGCCTCCTACCTTTACGGACTTAACATCTATGGTCTTTACATTCCAGTAACACTACATTTTACATTTCTTACATGTATGTGAAGCATTTTTGACCAATGGACACTGATCCCAAGGAAGTGGTTGCTGAAAAGATTGAGAAAAGTAAAACAAAGTCCAGCCAATAATAACATTGTAGTAGAGGGCCACAAAATAGCACACCTGAAAAATAAAGTGATGAAATTTTAATTAGCAACACTTGCCCATTTTTAAAAACAATGAGATTAAACTCAATCTGCTTAAGAGTAAATTACTTCACAATCTACTTAAAATCTTTATTATGTATTTACTTGAAACACATTATGTTTTCTTAAAAATAATTTCTCATGGAATGGAGAGATGGCTTAACAGTTAAAGGCACTTGCCTGCAAAGCCAAAGGACCTTGGTTCAATTACCCAGGACTCATGTAAGCCAGATGCACCAGGTGGTACATGCATCTGGAGTTAAATTCCAGTGGCTGAAGGCCCTGGAACACCCATTCTCTCTATATATCTGCCTCTTTCTCTCTTTCAAATAAATTAATAAAAATAAAAAAGAAATAATTAAAAGAAGTAATTTCTGTCAATAAGAATTAAAACATGTAATAACAACATTGAATGATATCAATATTTAGATCTTATTTACTTAATAGTCTCTACTTCAGTAGTTTCTAAAATATGATTAAAATGTTATATAAAAACATGGGCCTGGAGGGATGGTCTAGTGCTTAAGGTGTTTGCCTACAAAGCCAAAGGACCCAGGTTCGATTCCCCAGGACCCATGTTAGCCTGATGAACAAGGAGGCACATGCATCTGGAGTTTCTCTGCAGTGGCTAGAGGCCCTGGCATGCCCATTCTCTCCCAATCTCCCTCCCTCCCTCTCTCTCTCTCTCTCTCTCTCTCTCTCTCTCTCTCTCTCTGTCTCTCTCTCTCTCTCTCTCTCTCCCTCCCTCCCTCTTTCCCTCCCTCCCTCTTTTCCTCCCTCCCTCTTTCTCTGTCAAATAAATGAATTAATTAAAATATTTTAAAAGAAATGAAAATTTATTAAAAAAAAAAAAACAGTTTCAGCTGGGCATGGTGGCACACACCTTTAATCCCAGCACTCAGAAGGCAGAGGTAGGAGGTTTGTTGAGAGTTTGAGGTCACCCTGAGACCACATAGTGAATTCCAGGTCAACTTGGAGTAGGCTAGAGCAAGACCCTACCTCAAATTTTTTTAAAAACACAGTTTCATTTAAATGTGAATTATGTCATTCTGAGTCCCATAAAAATTATAACCTACGCCACACAAGGAAACTTACTACGCAACTTGCGAATCCAATCCCGCCCAGTTTAGGACTTATGTAATTCCATACACCAATGCTGCCTCTCCGAATTCTTTGACCCACAGAAAGTTCCAGGAAGAAAAGAGGAATACCTATTACCAGAAGTAGTATTAAGTATGGCAAAAGATATGCACCTAGAGAGATAAGAACAAACAAAATGTATTTTCAATAGTCATATTAGAGTATTTACTCATTCTAATTATCTCATGAAAGATAGTATTTGAATTTCTATAGGGTATAATAAATGGCATTTGCCAATACTAATGTGTAGTATTATGAATAAAATAATACCATAGAAGAAGCAAAATAACTTCTAACACAGACAAGCATCCTTTTATGAGATACATATATAAAGAGAACACTTCAATAATCAAATGATTTTGTTTTCCAAAATTATGAGTAGGGGGCCAGGCATGGCAGTGCATGCCTTTAATCATAGCACTTTGATGTGCTGACATAGGAGAATTGCCTTGAGTTTGAGGCCAGCCTTGGCTACAGAGTGAATTCCATGTCAGCTTGGGCTTAAGTGAGACCCCCACCTCAAAAAATAAGTTAAAAAACAGGACACCCAAATTATGACTAGGAGTGGATACAGCATTTAGTAAACTAAATCACTTAATCATTATCACAAATGTGTTATGAAGAAATGACCATTTTTCAGCAAGACCACATCTACACTCATATGACTGGGGAGCTATAAATCAAGTGAACAGTCTGCCAATGTTAATCTTAGATTCCACTGATTGGAAAAAGAGGTTAAATGTGAAAACTATACTCATCACTATGTAAGAATACACCATACACCATAAATTAGTATAAAATAACCTCTAAACTAAAGTTCATTTATTCAAACTCCCCATCTGTTATTCTGGACAACTAGATGCTAAGTACAACAGTCATATAATCAATGATCCCAATTTTCATTTTATGAGCCTATTTATATTTCTCCTATTCTAGGAAAGTGTTTAATGTTTGTGAATAGATTCTGGAAGCTATTCAAATTGTTCTCGCAGTTACTCAGCTGAAGAAGTATACAGTAATAGATTCCCTTTAAATTATTTACTTCAGCACCTGTAGATCTTTTTAACTATGACTATGCAAATTTACTTTAATATAGTAGTCAACATGCATGAGCTTACAAAGCAAACTATGAAAGTTCTGATTCTAAAATCATTAGTAGAATTCAAGGGTTTCTTGCCACACAACTCTACCATCAGTCCCACATGAAAACAATGTTTTTTTGGTTTTTTTAAGATAGGGTCTCATTCTGGTCCAGGCTGACCTGGAATTAATTATGTAGTCTCAGGGTGGCCTTGAATTCATGGCAATCCTCCTACCTCTGCCTCCTGAGTGCTGGGATTAAAGGCGTGCACCACCACACCCAGCATCAAAACAATCTTATTTACTATTATTCAGAATTTTTAATTGCATGTAAATGTATGCTTAATATAATGATTTATTTATTCCTTACAAGAATTCAGAGTAGGGTCTGGGTAACCAGCTCAGTAAGTGCTTATCATGCAAACATGAGGACCTGAGCTTGTATGTCCAGTGGTACATACCTGTAATCTGAGCACTGGACAGTGAGGGACAGAACAGTAACCAGGATTTACCAGCTAGATAATCTAGCCAATAGGTGAGCTCTTGGTTCAGCAAGAAACCCTATGTGTTGGGCTACAGAGATCGTTTAGCAGTTGAAGATGCTTGCAAAGCCTGGTCACCCAGTTTGACTCGCCAGATGAACAAAGTGGAACATGCATCTGGAGTTCATTTCCAGTGGCAGGAGGCCCTGATGCACCCATACTCTCTCTCTCTCTCTCTCTCTCTCTCTCTCTCTCTCTCTCTCTCTCTCTCAAATAAATAAAATAATATAATAAACCCTATCTCAAGGAACACACATGACATCAACCTCTGGCCTCTACATGCACAATGATACATAGTACAAGCACCCACACACATTTGTACATACACACGCATGCATACTATACACACACATACACATCAAAATAATCCAGTGTGTAAGCACTATTGGCCTCATTTTACAGGCCTGAGAACTCAACTTGAAGAGACAGCCTATGGAAGGCCATAGGGCTAGAAACATGGACAAGAGTTAAGTTGTCAACTGTCAAAGTGACTTCAAAATCTGGGCTTAGTGTCCTCTGTACTGAAACACCTATTAAATTTATTTAAATATGTCTACACAAATCACTTATTTATTCATTCTATTTGAGTTTCTGCTATTCAGTAAATGCTTTCAGATGTTGGCTGCATGAGGCTTTTTGGTTAAGATACTCCTCAAATACATAGAAAACCCAGCGCTGTGCAGCACAGTCTTGGTCCACTGTGATCTGTCTTGCTACACTGTAATCCAGGCAATACTGCTCTTTTAAGCTCTCTCTTATTTTCAATTGTACAAGGTAGTATTTTGATTTCAAATACACATAGAAATATGATAGAGCAACATTTCTTGCTAATAAACTAATAACAAAATGTGAAACCTTATTAGAATGCCAAATGAAATGAAACCTGACTTGTCAGCCAAGACAGCCTTCCTCCTTAGCAGTGTGGCTAGTAATGTGTACAAAGTAAAAGGTCTCCAAATCAAAATTTATCTGTTGACAGTCTTCGCAAATGAGATGAGCAGTAAAAAATAACAAATAAATAGAATAGTACTTAGATGTGTACTTCTAGACAATTTATGTGTGATCTTATTGGCTACCTAATGAGATTTTAATTTTGTTGAGCTATGAGTCTTAAATCACTAGCTTCATAGAATAATTTTACCTCTCAGACAGATTTTTCAAACCTCATTTTGTGCATGGTTGTATCATCTTAAACATTCTCAAGTATGTATTTAGTTACCATAATGCTTTAGGATTTTATCTCCTAATACATAAAAATAAAGTTGAATGAGTTGTTTCATCTAATGTAGGGCTGTGGGTTGCAATTATAGTAACATATAATGATGTGGCTATTCAATCAACAAAACTACCGTGCACCATAACCAAATATCAAAATATTCCTTCCAATTTTGCATGATAAAATGCATGCCTTATGGAATATGTAGTTTTCAATCATATTTATTTTAGCAAATTCCATATGCATAGATAATAAATTTTCTATCTCAATTTGGCATTCTGTTAATTTCTGGAGCTAGAGATTGAACTCAGCTTTCATATATAGTAGACAAACATTTTACTTCTGGGGTACATCTCTTGAGTCCAGTTTCATTTTAGTATATTATCAAATTACCACATTTTATTCTTTGTGTGGACTTTTTGCTATATTTTAAGATAATTTTGCTTTAAAAATGCAAGAATTCATTGTTATATCCTTAAATGCAATTAGTAAGAATATTGATACAACTACTTTGCTTAGAATCAAGCATCTTTGTTTTTTAAAGTTTTTATTAAAGGTGAATATCAGTCTACAATTACTATAGAATTGGAAAACAGTGATGTATATTCTCTAAGAATAAAGATGACTGGGAGGTGAATTATCTTGCTAAATGCCTTGTAATGAGTTCTTAAAGTTCCAGCTTACATTTGAAGACTAAAATCATTCTAAACTACACATATCTTCTGCATGTGTCCCATAGATAAAAATTAGCAAGTTTTGGGGAAAGTATTATGTCTTCCTTCACAGTGCTATATTAGTCTAAAAGCTTTAAGTTCTTCAAATAAAAAAAAAAAAAGTGGCATGTACAAAGTACCTAACATTTGTTAGAAAAGTTCCAATCAGAAATTCAGAGATGTTTATAGTATCCAGGGAAAGAATTGGGGAATGTGCTACCCTTAGGCAATCCCTGAGTATTTGTAAAGTGCCAATCTGTTCCTATGGAAACTTAATCTGAGCACACAGCTGGGATCATTTCCCACAGATATCTTTGCAGTGGAATTCATAGTTTCAAAAACAATGAGATTGGAGTAACAACGGGAACCATTTGAAGTAATGGATTGCAATTTTCTACCATAGTAATTCATCATTAAACCAAACAAAACCAACTTACCACCTCCATTCTTTTGACATAAGTATGGGAATCTCCACACATTCCCAAGCCCCACAGAAAATCCAACTTGGGCCAGGATGTATTGCAGTTTACTGTTCCAAGCTGGTCTTTCATCTTCAACTTCAGATCCTTCCTCAACATCTGTGTCTTTCTCTTCTTGCACATCAACAATTAACTCACTCTTTTTAAAAGCATCATCAGCTGAGTCTTCATTGGAAAGAAGGTCTTTGACGGATTCAATAACCTCATCATCTATTTCTCTTTTTACCACCTTGCTGTTCTTAGGCATTGGAAAGTATGGGAAATATTGAAGACTCACTCCCTTGTGGCAAAAATGTTTAAAATATTACTTTAAATGAAGCAAAGACAGATGAAATATTAAGTAAGCCCTTGGTTCAAAGGGATGATGTCTTATGGATCCCAGATTTGATTGCAATATTCCGTATATACCTGTAAAAACATAAATTGACATGATTATTTATAATGAAAAAATATATAGAATGCTAAATGATCCTAGCTTACTCATTTTTATGATAAAATCTTTCTGTAGAATATAAATCACAATTGCCCTTGGCTGTTTAGAATTTAACTATTTCTAAAAGTATAAGAATTATAAAGTATATTTGAGTTTCACACATTTTCTTTTAGCTAATTTCCTCCTGGGGGAAAAAAATCTACTTTGGGCTTGAGGAATGGCTTAGCAGTTAAGGATTTGCCTACAAGGCCAAAGGACCCAGGTTCAATTCCCCAGGACCCATATTAGCCAGATGCACAAGGGGGTGCACATATCTGGACTTTGTTTGCAACAGCCAGAGGCGTGCCCATTCTCTCTCCTTCCCTGTCTGTCTGTCTGTCTGTCTGTCTGTCTCTCTCTCTCTCTTTCTCTCTCCCCTCCTCTCTTTCTCTCTCTCTCTCTCTCTCTCTCTCTCTGTCAAAAAAAATATATATAAAATATTTTTAAAACTCTAGTTAAATCCCCAATAACCAATTTGGAGTACATATTCTCTGATTTAGTAATTAAAAATCTTGGAACTTTCTTATTCATGCTTTACATCACTACCTAAAGTAAAACTATTTTATGTCTTTCATTGTGTTAATAACATACAAAATTTCAATCCAACTGCATAAACTTCTCTTTTTTAATCTCTTGTATGTATTTGTTTCTTACTCATGATCCATTCACTTCCTTATAATTATTTTGATAAAGGTTATGAATTAAACATGCAATCTCTGCATTTGAGGCTATGTCTAATAAAGAGAAAAGGGATAGCTGAAATAATTTCACTTTGTTATAGAATTTAAATGTCCAACATCATCACCATGAAAAGATAAAGAATTTTAGAGTTGTGAAGAAGTTGAGCATACCATACATAAGAAAGAGCATAAATATTCAGAAAGAGGAAAATTATCATGGTATGTGTGGATATTTGACCCAGACAAAACAAGGGCACAATGTATGTCTATAGACAAACCACACTGCCTACTTTAAAAAGTGATCTTAGAAGTTGGATGGGAAAGCTTTGTAAAGTGATAATCTTAGAAGTTGTCATTGATGACCATTGAACTCCAACAGTCACTTCAGGATAAACACTAGAATTCTGTGACATAGCAGCTATAAGATTTGCAGAGAAAACTGCAGCCTTGGAGCATCTGTAATATTAATGAGCAAGAGAAACTGCTAGAAATTCAAGTCCCTGAACAAATACAGCCCACAATATCTGCATTCCATTAGCTCAATTTTATATAACTGTATCTCTGTCCATAGTTTATGCATGGTCTATCGCTTATTTTTTGGTATAACAGCATGTTGCTCTTATGGGAGACAAAACCTATGCATCAACAGTTTTATCAAATATGCTTGTCAAGCTCTCTTTCAAAAAAACATGAATTGAACATATAAAGTTCTCCAGTTTACACTGTCTATGTTTCATTCATGAGATACTTTGATTTTCGAAAAATAAAGCTGTAACTCTCTCCTCTTCAAACATAGGTCATTATGAAGCATGAAGTAGTTATTCACAGACATAGGGGATTGATAAAGGGGTAGCAGCTAAGGGAGATGAAACATAAGTAAAAGACAAATATAGAATATAAACATACATAAGGAAAATGAGTATTTTGGTAACAAAGAGGTCAAATTTAAAAACTATGCATATAAAGCATAGGAGTAATTAGATTTAAAAAGCTATGAATAGAGTTAAGAAAGAGGAAAATTTATCATAGGGATTAAGTCACATTAGAAACAAAACTAGAATGAATGCTACTAAAACTTCACCTAAAGAGTGAGGAAGTAGGGGGCTGGGGACAAGCTTTGAGAAATTTCACATTAACACACGTGTACACAGGGTTAAAGGCTTTAAAATAATATATACCTCAACTTAATGAAAAGTAAGGCCTGGAGAGGTGACTTAGCAGTTAAGTGCTTGCCTGTGAAGCCTAAGGACCCTGGTTCAAGGCTTGATTCCACAGGACCTACGTAAGCTAGATGCACAAGGTGGCGTATACATCTGGAGTTTGTTTGCAGTGGCTGGAGGCCCTGACCCACCCATTCTCTATCTGCCTTTCTCAAATAAATAATAAAAATAAACAAAAAACTATAGCCCTAATGGAAAGTAAACTCAGATATACGTGATCTAATAAACATGTACAAAACATATCTAATAAGAACAAAACATAGTAAACATTAAATACTAAAATACTGAGATACTGAGTAACAAGTTTTAAGTAAAGATTTGTACTTTCATCATAACAAAACTGAAGTGTAAACAGTGATAAATTACGGTTAAAGAATTTTTAGAGATTTCAAGCTGAAATAAAGAGAGCTCAGAATATCTAAGAATTTTATAAAAACTAACAGTAAAATATTAATCTCTAGGACTGAAGAGATGGCTTAGTGGGGTTAAGAGCTTTCCTGTGAAGCCTAAAGACCCTGGTTCGAGGTTCGATTCCCCAGGACTCACATTAGCCAGATGCACAAGGGGGCGCACGCATCTGGAGTTCGTTTGCAATGGCCTGGCAAGCCCATTCTCTCTCTCTCTCTCTCTCTCTCTCTCTCTCAATCTCTCTCTCTCTCTCTGTCTGTCTCTTTCTCTGTCTGTAGCTTCAAATAAATAAATAAAATAAACAAAAAAATTTAAATATATATATATTAATCTCTAATTTCTATGCACCATTGTTTTGTGTTGCAATTTTCAATGTCACATATAAATATTGCTGTCTATAAGGGGAGTGGTGACTCCTTCAGCCTGGGGATGAGGTCTTAGGGCAAGTGGCTACATGATCACAATTTTCAATAGAGAAAAACAAGATCTCAGTAACAGCGGTCATGAATATTATGTGAATATTAACTATAAGAAGGAAATAATTGTAGAAATTGTGTTGAAGGAAAATACAGATTGAAAATTGTAGAATAACTATCAAAATCTTGAAAAAAATGTAACAAAAAGAAATAAAAGTGTGAAAATGCCAACAGTTACTTCATGCAGGTATAACAATACTTAAAAGTGAGATGAAGTCCTCAACCTTGACATGTTTCTATATTATCATTTTTTTTAAGTATAATGGTATCTAATATGTGGCTAGGAAGAGACATTGGTTCCAAATACAACCTAGTCTGTGGAGATGTATTTAAATCTCAGGTCTAACACTTAAAGGTTTTATGATGCTGATCAAGTTATTTACCTGATTTATAAACAAACTGGACAGCAAGAACCTACCTTGAAACAAACAAACAAAAAAAAAAATGGAGAAATGCCAGCTCACTGAGAGTACATATATTATATTCTCTTTTACTAGTATGATTATCATCCCTCTTTAGGATGTATTATACTAGCATGTTGTATCTTATCCTATTAATAAGGAATTTTAAGCAGAGAATTAAGGCTGTAGTTTTTAGTATTTTTAGCACTACTTTTTTTTTCATCAGTTATCTACTACATGCAAAGACACTTGAAAGTCTGGTGGCTTACAAGAGTGCTAATTGGTTTTGGTTCTTTGGTTCAGCAATGTAAGCTAGGACTCAACGGGCAACCATTTTTCTTGTCATTACTTCTGCACTGAACAGATATGTCCACTCCAGGCATATGGATGGTCTCAGATGGTGTGACGTGACCCATCTCATTCTGACAGCAGTACATTCCAGTAGGGGGTGAATGCTCTGAGATGGTACGATGTGGTCCGGGTACTTTTGTTCTTCTAGATGTGGAGATGTGGCTTCTCCAAAATGCCGGCTCCAACTTTTGTATACATTAGGTTTATATTGCAAAACTATAACCTAAAGAAGGCAGGCAATGCCTCACCATCGTAGATCAATTGATAACAACAAAAGTACCTCCTTTTGATGGATAGAGCTCAAGGCCATATCACCAGGGATATGTGTACAGGGAAGAAAGCACTATCACCATCTTGGAAAATAATCTTTCACATTTATCTAATTAAACAAAGTTCCTTAAGTTCCTTAAGAGTTTGAATCACAGGGAAACAA
The DNA here is from genome assembly GCF_020740685.1 of Jaculus jaculus. NCBI lineage: Eukaryota > Metazoa > Chordata > Mammalia > Rodentia > Dipodidae > Jaculus > Jaculus jaculus. The sequence goes on from NC_059107.1 coordinate 128,291,587, forward strand.
GAAGATCAAAAAGTTGGCATTGGATTCATCATCATGAGTACAGCATAGCCATGTCTGTAGTCATGTATCCTGGTTTCTACTTCTCAGAACTATTTTCATTCTTGCCCTTTTCCATCTCATTGCTAAGTACCCTATTGTGTTTTGAGGCCTGAAATTCTGCCAGTATCTTTTCTTCATTTGCTTCTTTGCCAAAATCATTTTCCAAAATTGCAAATAAGATGTCTAAATCATAAGGCACTTACAGATATTAAACTAGTTTTTCTTTCTACTAATCTGTATGTACAAATATCAATATGTAAAAATTATTAAGGATTTTATTATTTAACTTTAAATATATTATTTTTTTCAACATTCAATTTTTGTAATGCTTAACATTCCTTTTTTATTTTATTTATTTATTTATGAGACAGAAAAAGACAGATAGAGAAAAAGAGAGAATGGGCATGCCAGTGCATACGAACTCCAGACACATATGCCCCCTTGTGTATCTGGCTTACATGGGTCCTGGGGATTCAAACTCAGTTCCTTAGGCTTTGCAGGCAAATGCCATAACTGCTGAGCCATTTCCCCAGCTCCCACTGTTTAACATTCTTATTTTTTTTTTCAAAATAAACCTAGTTTGAAGCAAATAAAACATGATTGCAAGTTTTTAGGCTAGCATCATAGATTTCTAAAAAAAAAAAAAACTTTTGGTGTTTTCTTTTAAAATTAGCTTATGCTTATTTTAGGTCCTTGTTTTATCAGTTTATGTTTAAATCAGTTTGTCAGGGTCTAGTGGAACAAATATTGATTAAAATCTAACCTGCTGGTATTTTAAGTGGCATACATCAATTCTTGTTTTATAGTTATGAAATTGTTGTGAAAGAAAAAAGATCAGAGATTTTATGAAAGACTGAAATAAAGGTCTTGACAATTAATATAAAATGTTTCAATGTAGGATTTAATCCAAATATTTATTTTGTAAATTATATCCCTCTTTACATAAAGTTTTTAAATTAAGCAAATGATGGCAAATATCACATATCCAACTAAGAAAGAATACATTTTGCAAATGACAATATAAAAAATCACAATTTGTATTTTACTTAACATATATTCTGCTATTGCCTTACCAGAATTTTATCAAAGGTAATAGCATGACATATTGGTAAGGTTGTGAGGAAAGTTGATCAACCTCATATCATTAGCATAAACTAATATGGCTACTTTGAAAAATGTTGTAAAAATATTTTTGATGTGTCTGTGTGTGTAGTATGTAGTATGTATGTGCATGTAATGTATGCACATATGTATGCAGATGTATGCACCCCATGCACAAACATGCAGAAGCCAAAGGAAAGTGGAAGTGTCCTCCTTTATTTCTTTTCTTCTTTATTTTCCTGTCACTGAACCTGAGGCCCCTGATTTTTCAGTTAAACTGGCTCACCAAATAGTTCCAGCAACCCTCCTGACTCTGCTCCCTCAGCACGCATAGGTAGCCATGCCAGACTTGTTATCTGCATACTAGGGATAGAACTCACATCATCATGCTTGTACAGAAAGTGTTCTTATCATTGAACCATCTCCCCAGCATGTTGGCAGATCTATCTAACACTAATAATAGACTTCTTATGGTGACCAGCAACTACACTCTAGTAAATATACCAGAAAAATAAAAACTACCGACATTTTGACAGACATATTTATAGCAAACTTACAGCAATTTTGTACCTCCCAAACTGAAAACAACTCATGTGTGCTTGCATCAGTGAGTGAATAGTCACACAAACTGTTATGTTCCCAGCAGGAATTCTAATTAGCATTAAGAATGAACTTATTGTTATCTGAATCAATTTGGGTGGATCTCAAGGAAATAAATACATGTTTTATGATTTCAATTATATATGTGTAAAATGGCACAATTACAAAGATGGACACTGCACACAAGGGATAGAGGTAGGGGAAGGTAAGTATGTTATAAAAGGGTAACAGGCAGGAATTTTTCCAGATGGTAGAGACCATTTTCATGTCGGCATTATGGCAAGGGTTACAGGAAATTTCATATTGCATTCAAATCAATGCACCCTCTGAAAAAGTACTATGGATCACAAAGGTGGGTATTTGTGTTTGAATATAGTAGCATGTTTTTTAAAAGGCATTAAAGAAGCCAGGTATAGTGGTGCACACCTTTCATCCCAGCGCTCAGGAGGTAGAAGTAGGAGGATCGCCATGAGTTCTAGGCCACCCTGAGACTACATAGTGAATTCCAGGTTAGCCTGGGCTAGAATGAAAACCTACTTTGAAGAACAAAAAAAAAAAAAAAAAGGTATTGAAGATGGAGAGGCTATATGAAAGATTCACCAGCCCTCTCTACCTGGGAACTTTTTTTAAAAAAATTTTTTGGTTTATTTTTATTTATTTATTTGAGAGCAACAGACAGAGAAAGAAGCAGAGAGAGAGACAGAAAGAATGGGCGTGCCAGGGCCTCCAGCCAATGCAGATGAATTCCAGATGCATGCGACCCCTTGTGCATCTAGCTAATGTGGGTCCTGGAGAATCGAGCCTCGAACTGGGGTCCTTAGGCTTCACAGGCAAGCGCTTAACCACTAAGCCATCTCTCCAGCCCTACCTGTGAAGTTTTATTTACATAAAAATTAATTATAAGGCTAGAGAGATGGCTTAGTGGTTAAGGTGCTTGCCTATGAAGCCTAAGAACCCATGTTCTATTCCCCAGTACCCACCTAAAGCCAGTTGCACAATTGGCACGTACATTTGGAGTCTTAATTTCTCAGTAATGAATACAGATAACCTTTGTTCAAATTAGGTAATAATTATAGTTGTAAGAAACTAAAAAGAGGCAATTTAAAATCCATTATCAACTACCATAGTTTGTTATTTGTACATATTATTTGTTTACAAGTCTTATCACAAATGACCATGAAGGTATTTAATATGTTGTTTTACCATTATTGAGTGTCGAGGTATTTATGATAAAGAACACTACAATTCCTGTAGTGTCCCATATCCTGCTACTCCTCCCATACATAGTCTGTTTCCTCTCCTGTTAAATAAAGCAGAATTGACATCACACAAGTTCCAAGACTAGCCTGGAAAAGTGTAACAGCTTCTGTTTTGAAAGCTAGACATCATGGGGAAAAATTACTTGGCTCAAGATAGACTTTACATGGAAATAAATAGATAGCAGATAGATAGATAGATAGATAGATAGATAGATAGATAGATAGATAGATAGATAGATGATAGATAGATAGATAGATAGATAGATAGATAGATAGATAGATAGATAGGAGATGAGAGATAGAAATGATAAGAGGAAAAGAGGAAAGGAGAAGAGTAGTAGAAACAAATGGGAAAAGAAAGTAAAGGGGAGGAAGAAAGGGGAAGAGGAGGTTTGTAGAGAAAATAAGGAGACTGATTCAACTAGCCAATAATATTTTAGCTTCTGAGCATGACAGAACAAAAGTATTGACATTCCAGCCACAGTTAAACTGCCAAGATAAATTGTTAATTATTACCAATCAAAACAGATGAATCATCCAGCTAAGCCCTGCCACACTAGAGAATAATTAGAAATAATACCATTATATAAGTTTTAAGGTGTTCTATTTTAGAATGGCTTAGCGTATAGCAATAGATAATATTTACTTATAAAAACATAGATAATCTATTTGTTAGGAAGACAATAACAGAGGCAATTTATTTTCTAGGTATTTTATAGTCTATATTATTAGAGCTTTTTTGGAAATCATTCTGTAGGGAGGAATCTGTACCATATAACTTGTAAGCAACTTGGTGCATATGTGGTATTAATAATTTGTTTTCTCTGAGCTAATCATTAGTTTAAATATTATCCAAGCATATGATCAGACAGAAACTTGGTCTCAATGGTCTTGGAGGGTGTAGGCCCTTCTCTGCTACACCATGAGACCACCCTGAAGTAATGGAAGAATCCTCCCCTGCCACAGGGAGAAGGATGCAACGTAATCTTCTCTGAGCCTCCTGGGAAGAAGAATAAGACTGGATTACAAATGTTATTTTCATTCCTATTTCCTGTAAAAATTCTGATGAAAAAAGATCCAGAAGACCATCCCAGAGTGCCAACTCTCTTAACAAAACACAAGTAAGTTTTCAATTCCTGGTGTTTTGTCTATGTGACAGGCAGCTCAGACTGCTTCCATATTGAGTTCAGCTAAAAGTATAAATGCTTTATTGAAATTTAAAATATTATGCAAGATAGTATTCACAATATCTTGGAGAATGTGTGAAAGCAGCATGGTAGAGGGTTTAAAACACACACTGACCTCTTTAACCATAAAACAGGTATTAACTTTTAAAGTCACATGTAAGTAGTCTTGTGTGATGTTCTGTATAGTTGATATTATGTTTGAGGCACTATGCATAGTAGAAATGAAACAAAACATCACTGTCAAACCCACCAGTAGCAAAATGATTATAGCCAAAGAAAGACCCATAGGAAGATCCATAGGGTTTACTGGCTATCTAGTCTAGCCAAATAGTGAGATATAGGCTCAGTGCAAGACATTGTCTCAAAATTTAAATATTTGGTGAATAGGAAATAGAAATTGGCTAGGTAGCTTAAGCTAAGAGAATACTAAAATGAATAGCTTCCTCCTTGGCTAAATGTGGACAGTATCCTTAAGGGTGGAAGAAGAATGTTTGTTTCTTTGCTTGTCCCCCCCCCCGCCCCCACCCTTATCTCTTTCTTTTCTGGAAAACTACACCTCCTAGAAAGATTCCTAGAGCAGAAGTAGGATGACCGGATCACCATAAGTTTGAGGATAGCCTGAAACTACTTAGTGGATCTCAGGTCAGTCTGGGCTAGAGTGAGACCCAACCATGGAAAAAGAAAAGACTTATAAAACATTTCCCCTTTATGAGGCAAATGCACCCTTTCCTGGAACATTAAGATTTGTAGGAAGATGGGCCCCTTTTCCTTGATCTAGAAGCTTGGTTAACCTGTGGGGTTTTCTCTCCCCTCCTAAAGAAATTCTGCTTCTCATAATAACCCCAGTCAGTCACTAGGTAGGTTCTGGAGACAGCCACCCATGTCTGTCTCAATAGGAGACTTTCCCTCCTCTTAAGAAAATCTATAAGAAAAATCTTCCTAAATTTCACCCTCCTGTGATCTGTGAAATTCATTAATCAAATTTTTAAGACAAAAACTTCAAGGCCACTAATTCAGTAGGAGCTCTGTGTGGCCATGAGTTTTGGGCACCCTAGTTCCTGAGTTATTTCTCAACTAAGGGTCCAAAAAAGCTTTGCAAGCAAGCACCTTTAACTTCTGAGCTATCAATCCCTCAGTATGCACATAAAGCCAGATGCACAAAGTAGCACATGTGACTGGAGTTCATTTGACATGGCAAAAGGACCTGAATTGCCCAAGTGCCCACTCTCTTTACTCTTTCCTCTTTCCTGTCTCCTCTCTCTCCTTGCAAATAAATAATAAATTTAAAATAAGCTTTACAAGAAAAATTTAAAAAAGCTTCTGACATGCTCAATTCCAATATCAATTGAGAGCTAATGAATAAAACACCTGACATTGACCACTAAATTCCACATGTGCACGTGCACATACATGCACATAAACATACATACACATACTTGTACACACATGCACACCCAAAACAATATGAAGTCTATAATCATCTTATTCAATATACTACTGGGAGTATTTAACTTATGTAGTAAGGCAAGAAAGGGAAATATAAGATACAAAGAGCAACAAGGAAGAAACAAAACTTTCCTGAATTTCATACTTTGCAATTGTCCATATTTAAAGTCCTGAAGATCCTTCAAAAATGAAAATTCTAGGTTTGAAGGGATGGCTCAGCAGGAAGAGTGTTTACTGGGTTAAATTTCCAGTACCCATATGAAAAGCTAGGTATGGCCATGCAAATCTGTAACCTCAGTACTAAAGTGCTGGAGCAGAGACAAAAGAATCCCTGGACCTCACTGGTCAGTTAGTCTGAACAACAACAACAAAAAAAAGGCAGCTAATAGGATGGTTTTGTACATATGTAAGTAGAAGAACAGAATAGTGGGATGAAAAGGCCTAAGTGAGGTCAGGGAAAGAGACTGAGTAAAGGAAAGGTGGAGGGAGGGCTAATCAAAATCTAAGAGGATATAAATAAACAATATGGAAACCTACTTTTTTGGACAATGGAACACTCAGGAGTCATAGACTGTTACTAGAAAACTTTCAGTGCCAGGGATGGGATACCTTCCAGTGAGTTGTTGACTAGGGAGGCCCCTCATGCCCATAAAGCATTATAGGCCATTGCCAAGGCCCTTGGTCTATTACCAGGAATAGATGGTAAGACCCTATTGCTAAAGACTCCACATACTTGGGCTACAAGGTCACTAGAAATCTTGCTGGAGATGAGCTGAAAACCTCCTCCATGTAGACCAGCTGAGAGAAAGCTGGGAAAAACCACACTGCATTGTAGTTCAATGGGAGAGAGAGAAATCACCAGTGAAGATACTCAACAGTGGACACTGCAAGACTTAGATTTTGCCAGTCAGGCCAATGAGACAACAGGTAAAATAGTGGCACATCTGGTATGGGGGAAACCAACTGCCCTCTAATTTGACTGGAGGCCCACTCCATGGGAGGGAATATATTCCTGATACTGAAAACCTAAAACAGGGGTAGTAATGAGACCTAGAGGTGTAATATCTGCTGCTGTCTGCCTAAATGTATATACTATGCTCACCAAACTGCCAAGTAAGCACTTCTCTTAATGTTCATACCCATATATTAATGCTCCCCTCACTTTTTGTTAGAGAACCTTCTCTTTTCAGAAGGAAGTGACCTTGGGATAACTCAGAAGGCACCATGGTGCTGAGAAGTGACAGAGGAGTGCTCAGCACTGCAATATCTCTATCACACCTTCCAAGGCTCAGGGGTCCATTGCAGAAGAGGTGGCGGAAAGAATGTAAGATCCAAAGGAAGGGTAGGACTCTACAGTGTGCTTCTCTAGACACAAAATGGCCTGGATATCCATGAAATCACAGTGCTTGACACTTCCTACACAAGACCATCATAATAGGAGGAAAAGATCATGACATCAAAATAAAAGAGAGACTGATTGAGAGAGGGAAGAGATGTGATGGAGAGTGCAGTTTCAAAGGAGAAAGTGGGGGAAGAGAGAGAATTACCATGGGATATTGTTTATAATCATGGAGTTTGTCAATAAAAAATAAATATTTTTAAAAAGAATAAATAAAAGCAAAAATAAGTACATACATAAAGTAAATTTTAAAATGGCAGCTCCAGGTTTAGGGTGAGACTGTGATTCACAAAAATGTAGTAGAAAAACTGTACAGGAAAACACACAATTTTCCTCTCTGGCCTCCACACATGATTCATTGGATGTACACTGCAAACACATGTGCATATGCTAAACCAAATATAACTAACACACACACACGTGTGCATGCGCATACACACACACGAAAAAGTAAAATCCTCCTATCAGAACTCAATAAAGTCAGTGTACAAGATAAGTATGTATAAATCATGTTACCATGAGCAGACATAAAAATCCAAGAACAGTGACAATTGTTTAAAAATGAAAATTTAGATGAAATATGTACAGTACTTATTGCTCAGATAACTACAAAGTGCTTTAGAAGGAAATGAAATCTACATAAATGTCCAGGTGTACTGGTTTGAATGTAAATCTTCCCATAGCTTCAGGTATTTTTGATTAAGCTTCCTACTTAGTCTCTATCAAGGACAGCCCTACTAGAGGAGATATGTCACTTGGGATGGAGTCCGGGCCTGAGTGTTCTGAATAAGGCCATGTTTTTCATGCTTTCCAGTTTCTTTCTCTCCCTGCTATGGAAGTATGAGGATGTGAATCTGCTTCTTCTCCTATGACAAAGTACCCACCCCCCCCCGGAATCGGTAAGCCTAAAATGAAACTTTCCCTGTCATATGCTGTCAGGTGTTTGTCCCAGCAATGAGAAGCTAACTGCAGCACCAGATATACCATGTTCATGGATCAGAAAATACAAGATAGTCAATATATGTCCATTCTCCTTTATTTGATATATAGAGTTAATAAAATTCTTATCAAAATAAAGCAATAATTTTATATAGAAAAATATACTAAATTTGTATGCATACAAGAAAATTAGACTAACTTGAATAATATGGAAACAAAAAAGTGAAGCAACATTAATGATTTTACTCAATTTTAAGAGTAATTTTATAGATATATTAACAAGATTATGTGACATTAAAAGAAAGATGCAGTATTGGAGAGACAGATTAGTGCGTAAAGTGTTTGCTGCACATGTGTAAAGACCCATGTTCAGAACTCAGAAGGCACGTAAAGCAGGCAGCCTGAAAATTCCATGTACCTATGGTGAGATTGGAGGTAAGGACATGAGAATCCACAGAAGTTCATGGGCCAGCTAGCCTGGTGCCTTCAGAGCACTGAACAAGAGATTCTCCCTCAAACATGTTGAAAGGTGTAGAACAGTATCAGAAATTGTGCTCTGACTCCACATGCACACCATGGAATATGTATGCTGGCACATGCGCATACACACACACATGCACATACACACACAAAAAAGAAGCAGATAAAAAGTAAGATTCATGAATTCTAGTTCAGCCCTGGCTAGAGTGAGACCCTACCTCGAAAAACCAAAAAAAAAAAAAAAAAAAAAAAAAACCGTAAGATTCATCAAAGCAAAAGTTAATAAGCTGTGTTTCAAAATAAATAAAAAAATATTTCCTCTGTGAATGCTCCTACTAATAAAATTAAAACAAAAATCTAAGTACTAGAAGAAAATGACAGAAGACCATGAAGACCACATATTGAATAAAGGACTAGTACTTCACATATATAAAAACACTTAGAAGTCAATCATTTTAAAATAACTGGAAAGTAGAAGAGAAACAGCAGAATATTTCATTGAATGTTGTTTGTACATGACAAACACATGCATGAAATGATGTTCAATATCAACAACCAACAGTGGAAACACAAATTAAAATCACAATAAAATGTCACTATATTCCTATCAGAATTTCTAAGATATAGCAACAGCCAAATTTTGGCAAACATAGACCAAAAATAGATCATTCATTTATCCTTGATGAGAATGGAGAATGTTATAACCACTCTACAAAAGGTGGCAGGTTTTTTATGGAAATTGTTTTAAAACTAAGCAACTAAGCATACAACTGTAATGTAACCTAGCAATTACATTCCTAAACAATTAGCACCAATAAATTAAAATGTAAATTCAACACAAATCCATATAGGTGTGTTAACCGCAGCTTTCCTACCAATGAGCCTAGATTGGAAATTTACAGAGGTCATTCTATGGTTGAATGATTGAATAACCTCTGGTATACCTATGCCATGGACCAAGAAAAACTACTGCTTTGCAAAGATGGAATGGAAATGCATAGAAGTACAGTGAGTGAAAAAGGTCATTTCCAAAGGTTTCTACGCTTATGAAATTATATCACTTATGCAACATTCCTGAAATGGTTGTGCTACTGAAAGGCCAGTGTTGCTTGTGTGACAGGACTGTTGGGTTACTTGACTGTAGCAAAGTCAATGTTCTGATTATGAAATGTTTCCTTTGCAAGAAAGTTTTAATTTTTTTTGAGGCAGGGTATCTATCTAGTCCAGGCTTACCCGGAACTCACTCTGTAGCCTGGGCTAGAATCAAATTGACAGCCATCTCCTACCTCAGCCTCCTGAGGGCTGAGATCAAGATGTGTGTGCCCGGCTAGAGAGATGGTTTAGCAGCTAAGACACTTGCCTGCGAAGCCTAAGGGTCCAGGTTCAATTCTCTAGGTCTCATGTAAGACAGATGCACATGGTGCTGCATGTATCTGGAGTTCATTTGCAGTGGCTAGAAGCCCTGGCACTCCCATTCTCTCTCTCCCCCTCTCTCTCTATCTCTGTCCTTCTCTCTGTCTCTAATAAGTAAATAAAAAACTAAGTCAGGAAAAAAAAAAAAAAAAAGATGTGTGTACCACCACACCTGGCATAAGAAAGTTTGTTGCTTTTTTTGTTTGTTTGGTTTTTCTTTTTTCTTTTTTTTTAAATTTTTTATTTATGAGCGACAGACACAGAGAGAAAGACAGAGAGAGGGAGAGAGAATGGGCGCGCCAGGGCTTCCAGCCTCTGCAAATGAACTCCAGACGCGTGCGCCCCCTTGTGCATCTGGCTAACGTGGGACCTGGGGAACCGAGCCTCGAACCGGGGTCCTTAGGCTTCACAGGCAAGCGCTTAACTGCTAAGCCATCTCTCCAGCCCTGGTTTGGTTTTTCAAGATAGGGTTTCACTCTAGTCCAGACTGACATGAAATTCACTATGTAGTCTCAGGGTGGCCTTGAAGTCACAGCAATCCTCCTACCTCTGCCTCCCAAGTGCTAGGACTAAAGGCATGCACCACCAGGCCTGGCTACTTTTGTTTTGTTTTGTTTTCTTTTCTTTTAATATATTTTTATCCATTTATTTGCAAGGAGAAAGAGATAGTGAGAAGAGAAACAGACAGAATGGGCATGCCAGGACATCCAATCACTGCAAATGAATTCCAGATGCATGTGCTAATGTGTGCATCTGGCTTTACATGGGTACTTGGGAAATGAACCCAGGTCATTAGGTTTTACAGGCAACCTCTGAGCACCTCTGTAGCCCCCAGCTTTTTTTAAAATTCACAAGAAATATTGTATTGTTTAACAAACCAAACAACTAAGGGGAAGGTGAGGAAGGTAAATAAAACTAAAGATCTATGAAAAGGTCATATTGAAACATACTGTTTTTGTAAGCTAACAAATAAATAAAATAAAATAAAATAAAATAAAATAAAATAAAAAAGAGTTTAAGTGAAAGTATCCTGTATGGTTGTATAACACAATAGGCTATGAAGATAAAATTCCCACTGTCAAATGTAGGATATCACCCAATGAACTGTTGGTCAGCAAGGCATCAGAGTCCACCCACTCCCAAACAACAGGCTATTGCCATTGCTATCGGTTGCCCACCAAACTCAATGGTAAGTCCTTATGGCACAAGTTTGGGTTGGAGGACATGGAGAAATCAAATTATAATTTAACCTAGATGTTTCCTCCCTGCCATCTACCTTTCATAGTGCCCAATTGCTGCTTAGGGAAAGTAGCTGTGGACCTGTGAATAATACTAGTCCCTGGCCAGAAAAGATGTGTCCATTGGTGCCAAAGTGGCATTGTTGTTATGCTGGTAACTGTTGTAGTCAACTTCACATTGCTGGCAGAAAGCACTTGACCAAGAGCAGCTTGTGAAAGAAAAAGGCATAGAGATTTGAGGGGAACCCCCATGATGGCAGGGGGAAATGATGGTATGAGCAGAGGGTGAATATCACATTCTAGCCAACATCATACAGCCAACAGCAACATGAGAATGTGCCAAACACTGTCAAGGTGAAGGTGGCTAGAACACCAATAAGCCCATTCACAGCAATGCATGATCTCCCCAGTAAGCTCCACTTCCCAAATTGCCACCAGTTGGGGACCTGATATTCAGAACACATAAGTTTATAGGGGATATCTGAATCAAACCATCACATTTCGCCCCTGGTCCCCATCTCCCATAAACTGATAACAATACATGATGTAAAATAGAATACATTCAGTCCAACTTTAAATGTCCCCATAGTTTTTATCAATCCCAATGATATTCAAATATCCCCATAGTCCAAGGTCTTTTAACTGATACTAATACCAAATAATAATAGTAAAAATGGCACAGAATAATCACTCACACTGCAAAAGATGGCAATGGGCATAGCAAAGAAATGTTCAACCAATACAAGATTTAAAACAAACAGGGAAAGCATCAAACTCTCCAGCTCCAAGTCACAAAATTCTAGTGAGTGACAAGTCTCCAAGGCCAATAATGCTAACCAGTGACAAGTCTTTGGAGTTCCAAGTCTGCCCCTCCAGCTAGGCTACTCACAGTCCTGGAGAACTTCATCCAGTGTCAGCAGCTGCAGCTCTCTTTGGTAGCCATCCCATAGTTCTGGTATCTCCATTGAGTCTCTACTGCAATCCACTGTTCATCCTCATGGACCCATCAGGCCTCCATTCAGACTATCCAACAAGCCTGCTTCATAGTACCCATTGTCATTTCCAAAATACAAAAACATGTTGCAAAATCAGTGGCCCTCTCTTACTTGTATTTATTATACTGCATAACACCAGGTAAGCTGCCAGTTTGTTAATCCAGGGGGAAATAAAGCAGATTTTGAAGCACAGGACACCTCACAACCCCAGAAAAAGTCATCTAGTGCTGGAAGCTGTCCATGGCAGCCATCCCATAGTCCTTGCTTCTCCCCAGGTCTCCACTGCAACCCTGGGTTCATCCTCATGGCTCCATTGGGCCTCCACTCAGGTAATCCAACAAGCCTACTTCATACTGCCCATGGCCATTTCCAAAAAACAAATCTGTGTTGCAAATTCAATGGCCCTCTCATTTCTGCATTTGTTATACTCCATAATACCATGTGGACTGCCAAACTGTTAAATCAGGGGAAAAATAAAACAGAATTTGCAGAATAGGATACTCCTTCATCTTTCAAGCTCCTTCCAAAGAGTCTGCATTCCTCCTTTTTCCCAAGGGCAGTTCAGCTGGCCCAATCTCAATGGCTGTAATCTCTCAAACAATTGCAGCTGGACAGGTATCAGTTTCCACCCAGTTATTTCATTTTCTGTGCCTAATCCCTCTGCTCACACCAGTCCATGTCTATGCAATGCAACCCTGCACAAGTTTTCAGGACACAAGGAGGCAGAAATCAGCAATCCTCTCACACAAGCTGCTTCTAGACCAATCCTGACAAAGTCTTTTCTCACCCTCATAAGCCAAATATCACAGTCCATAGTTCTTCCTACATTCAGGTCTTTCAGCTCTTACCAAAATAGTCTAATAAGCTGTACTTATGGTACTGCAAGGTGTCTCTTAGGCCAAGATTTTAAATTCATCCATATTCCTCCTGCAGATCAGTTCCAAAAGGTCAAAGCCACAGAATCAGGTTTCTAGCATTAATGACCCCACTTCTTGTCCCAATGTCACTGTTGCAGTCAACTTCATATTGCTGGCAGGAAACAACCAACCAAGAGCAGCTTGTGGGAGGGATGGGTTAATTTTGGCTAACAGACTTGAGAGGAAGTTTCATGATAGCAGGAGAAAATGACGGCATGAGCAGAGGGTTGCCGTCACCTCCTGGCCAACATTAGATAGACAATAACAACAGGAGAGTGTGCCAAATACTGGCAAGGCTGAGCTGGCTATAACACCTATAAGCCCACTGCCCCCCCCAAACACTGGACAGGGGAAACTGGCTATAACACCCATAAACTTGATCCCAGCAATGCATCACCTCCAGTAAGCTCCAATTCCCAAGCTGCCAGCAGCTGAGGACCTAGCATTCAGAACACATAACTTTATGGGGGACAGAAACTGTAGATTCCTGCCCTAGATTGGCACAAGATTGGGTCCAGCAACATTGCATAATGAATGTATAGTGGAAGGGCTCATGAGGGTCTTCCTCCCCTTGAGGAGCTATTTACAGTTAAGGATTACTGGGGAAGGGGAGGCATCTTTTTTTATTATTGATATAGCCACTGCTAAGTTGTCCACACTACAATAAATAATCCACCCACCTGTACATGTCATACACACACAGACACACAAAAAAGAAAGTAGGAAGAGAACTGATTTGGAAGAAGGAAATCAGTAGGAGTTGGAGGGGAATAATATGAAATAGTTGTTGGCAAATATGTTTGAACTATGTTGCATGAATGCATACAGTTGTTGAAATAAAAAAAAATAGCAAAGAAAATATTATGTATTTTATACTGATACATCTAGCTAAATCCAAGGATTCAACTAAATTTGCTCTACATGAAACTGATAAGAAAATGTAAAGTTAATTTTAGTTTCAATTTTCTCCAAAACAAACTTATTAAAAATGTTGAAAGGTGCAAAAGAGATAGCTTAACAATTAAGGTACTTGCCGGTAAATCCTAAAGAGCCAGGTTTGATTACCCCAGACCCATGTCAACCAGATGCACAAGGTGGTACATGCATCTGGAGTACTTTTGCAGTGACTAGAGGCCCTAGCATGCCCAATCTCTCTATCTATCTCCCTTTCTCTGTCTCTGTCTCTCTCTCACTCAATTAAATAAACATTATTTTTAATGTTGAAAGAAAAAAGTACTTGTAAATTCGGAAACAAAATTGAAAAGTCATGGAGTCCAAATGCCCATGGACTTTTGTACTGTGTTGGCTTGAAGGCATCTGATACCTGAACACTTCTTTAATGGCTGTTTATTTGATCTTTTTCCTTTAGTATGTTTTCTCCTCCAACCTATTTTATTTTGTTTTAATTGGGAAACTTTATATCTGACTATATGGTGGTCTGATCATATTCCAGTCCCATGTCCCATTATCCTCTTTTATCCCTTCTCCCCTAATCCCATTCCACTGAGGACACTCATCTTTCTAGATAGCCCTTCATCTTTTTTGTTGTCTCATTCCCTTTGTTCTCCTCCTTCCTCCATGTCAAAATGTTGAAGGGCTCTGAACAGTGCAGGTCTTGTGGGGGTATGGATAACCACTGTGGGATCATGAATGCACTACCAGGTACACGTTGGGATGTATATAACTCTAATTTTGGCTTACTTAAAAAATATATTCAAGTATATTTGATTGTAAAATAGTAGAATTGTTTTAGATAACTATATAATATTCCTTGTTATGCACATCCTATACATATATATATATATATATATATATATACACACACATATATACATATATACATACATATACATATATATATATATACATATACATATATATATATATATAAGTGTGTGTGTGTGTTGTTTATGATGATTTATCATGATGTTGTAATCAATAACCTTGTCTATCTTGGACTCTGAATGTGTAGAGTAAGTTTCCAGAAGACAAGCTGGTTGAGGAAAATTGTCACTTTCAGTTTGTAGAATTCCTCAAAATATCTGAGTGACTGTGCCCTCTTCAATCCACTGAGTACTCTCCTTGATCTTTTCCAGTTTGATGGGTGAAACAGCTTCCAGGGTAAGCATTCTACTGAAAGATAGCAATCGATTAATCTTGTGTCGGAAGACAGCTTGGTGCATTAATCTCAAGGAAATAAAACTGACCTTCAAGGCTAAAGCAATTGTATCCCATATCAAGAAATACAATGGAACTAAATTGCCTGCATCCTATCTTTAAAGTCTGTGATTCCCAAAAACGAGGTCATTATTGGCTGAAGTTAATATTTAATAGCTAAGCTTAGCAAGAGTTAATTACTGAACCCCAGGAGAAGAAATGAAATCTAAAGATTCTCATCATATATGTAACAGTGAAATCTTTTCATGCATCAGGGAGTGCCTGTAGATTTTTTTGCTAAGAATGCCATCTGTTCCAAAATTCTTCTTAAAGTTTTCTCTGCATAGAGATATATTCACACATTTAATCATCATATGTAGTAGTGAAGAATTAACACACTCATCAAAATAGTTGAGAGGTAAATTGAGAAGAGAAATAAAACAGGAAATTTTTCATAGTCACAGGAGTCTCATTCAGCTCTGCGATTATAAATGAAAGGTGGTTTTTTTTTTTTTGATGCCTGAATGATAAGCACACAGTTTAATGCAACACTGTTTCACAATTCACACGTTATTTTAGTTTTTTTTTTTTTTTCTTCCAAAAGAAGAAACAATGGCTGGGCATGGTGGTGCACACCTTTAATCCCAGCATTCAGGAGGCAGAGGTAGAAGGATCACGGTGAGTTTGAGACCGCCCTGAGACTACATAGTGAATTCCAGGTCAGCCTGGGCTAGAGTGACACCCTATCGCAAAAAAATTAAAAAAAATAAATTAATTAATTCCTGCAATGTGTTGTGGTGTAAAAAGAAACAAAACTGTCTAAATAAAAACCGTTTAATCTGTATATGCTAAATATTGTAGTATATTTTTAGTAGGTAAGTGTACAATTATTAAGTTTAAATTGTGGTAACTATTTTAACTTAATTTAAATGTTAAGGCATCTCATATGTACATTAATAACTCAAACAGCAAATTATCTCATTTAAAAATCCACTATTTCCTGCTAACTAGGGGTCAAAATACTTTTCCTCCAGCAACACACACAAGCATCTTTTCAAATTCTATTACAAGGCAACATCTTCAGTTAGATATATGGTAATCATGCAGGAATTCTTAAGTGAAGGCAAGAACGTGTAGTCACATAAAGTTTGGTAATAAATACTAAGAGATGATCTTCTTTGAAACTTTGTTAATTCTTGTTTTCCTGGAGAAACAAAAATTCACTTAACATTTGGCTTGGAAAAACATGGAGCATTTAACTCAATTTTACATTTGTGGGACAATAAGAAATCACCTGAATTATATGATCAGCTAACCCAAATTTAAAATAAGGGAAACAAAAGTAGTCGTCAAAGAAAACTCATTCATTTTCAAGTCCCTTTAAGTACCTGAAAATTCAAACCCAATTATCAGATGCCAAAGATTCAAGTATATCCGAATCTCAAAAACAAGATCTATGGGGATAAGAAGCTGATGGACTACTTTATTTCCTATATTTCAGAAACCCAACCTTTGGCATAAAATACCTTTTCCAACGTGGACCAGAAGGAACCAAATGCAGCCCCTAAAGCAAACCCTTCGTTACTCCCTTACTTCTTGGTTATAGGAAGGATGCTGTAGACCCACTGGAGAGGAAGACCTCGGGACCTAAAGAAAGGCCCGCAGTCTCATTTGCATAAGCACCCAAACACTGCTCACGTCATCACGCTGGCCTCGAGGCTCCGCCCATTCTTACTCCAGCGGGTTCGGGCTGGGGCGGAGGACCAAGGCGCTGGAGAGCGGGGGCTCGGCGTCGCTCGGTCAGCGCACATTCCTCGCCAGCTCCCGGCGCGTCAGAAAACTCCCCCCCCCCAGAGCTGGAGGATCACTCCGGTCCTGTCCGGGGAAGAGTCTGATCCATTTGCTGAAGTTAAGAGAGCCGAAGGCATTTGCAGCAACCACGCACAGAGCAGCCAAGGAGACAGAACAGGTTTCTGCTCCCTTAAACCCTAGTGCCACCATCCTGTCCCCTCCAGTTCCAGGATGCGCGGAGACGTGCCAGCTGCGCTTTCTCCCGCAGCCACGTGCCCAGTGCCCGGCTTTGGGACCATTTCGTACAGGATGCCTCAAGCAAAAGGGAATCCGGGTCACGTGAAAACACAGCCTCCCGCAGTCGCCGTCGCAACTGCAAAAAGATCCTGGAGCGAATGAGGGATGAAGCTCGCGGCTGCTCCCTCCGCCCGCCCGCACCCGGGTCGCTTCCCCGTTTACCTCCGAAGCGCCTCTCCTCTCTGACCCCAACTTTCCTCTCCGACTTCGCGGGTCGAACCAAACCTTTCAACCCCTACTTGACTTGGAAAGGAGTAGGTCTCCCGGGATGCCGTGGGCATTTCCACCAAGAGAAGGGAAGGAAGGATGGAGACACGTTTCGACCCACGTGCTTCTCCTAACAAGTGCCTCCTAGAGACCCCGGTAGATCTCCGATTTGTACCCGCGGAGGATGCCTGGATCTAGAGGGTGCCCACCGAAACCGGATTAGCCCTCCCAGAGCTTCTCAGCTGTCCTCCCCCCCCTCCCACCCCAGGACATACCCTGAGTCCCTGTGGAGATCCAGTCAGCAATTTTGCCCTCCTTACGGTACCCCGGTCTCGCGAATGGCGAGCCCCACCCTACCCTACCCCTGGGCTATTACCGTGAGTGCGTCTCTCCGGGTTTCCAAACGGAAAACGGTCTGGTCCAGGAGGCTGTCCCCGAGGCCGCAGTGATGCTGGCACAGCTGCGTGCCAAGGGCGGGCTCTGGGGCTTAGTTTCTGGGGGCGGGGAGGTGGGGGTCCTGCCCTACAGGGTGGCCAGGAGAGACTCGTGAGCGCCTGTGCGTGTCTGCCAGGGAAACAGCCCGAGATGCAGGCGCGCGGCCCCGTGTGCGCCTGTGTACGTGTGTGAGTGTGTATGAGTGAGGGTGTGACGGAGGCGCCCACGTGCCCAGCGCGCCCGTGCTGCGGCCGCCCACAGGCCGCGGGGAGGGCTGCGCAGCGGGGAGCCGGGGAGCTGGCCGGGCGCTGCACCTCCGCGGCCCTCCGCCCGCCCCACCACCCCGGACGCAGAGGCCACTGCGGCTGCCCGCTGCGTCTTCCCTGCGGACAGGGCTGGGCTCCAAAGATGCGGGATGGAGCTGGGGAATCCCAATCTAAAGCAAACAAAACGGGCTGACCCCTGCCATCATCCGGTCTTCCCAAACCCAGACAGCTGAAAGGGTGGGCACCAGTTGCCTGCCTCCTTTGTCTCCGTTACCAATAGGAATGGTCCGACGTGCCACCCTCTTGTTTACTCACCTAGGCTCTACAAGGAGGCTCGTAGGGAAGATTCAGTCTTTATCTCCAGACTAGCCATTTACATCTTGTGCAAAATAAAAGCACCTTGGGCATTTGTCCCTGTATGAAGCCAGGGCCTGATCCCGCTCTAAGAATCTGGCCAGGTTATGAAAGACCATTGCAGCTAGCTGGTCCCCACCCTATGTTGATGTCTATATATGCAACTCCCTTTCAAGGAGTCTACCATAGGAAGTATGACTTACATCTTCTGGTATTCAAGGTATGCTGGCAATTAAGCCATATGGAGAATTTCACAAAACGCATTTCTGAACACAAACTTGGCTTCTTTTGGAATATGAGCAGAACTACCGCCTAAACAGGGCGTGTACTCTAGGGTTTAACTTGATGCCCATGACGCTTTTAGATTTTGAAATAATATAAAAGTGGACCTAGGACATATTGCGTTGAGTTCCCTGGTGAGGTACAGTTTTTTTTTTTTCCCCACTTTGTGATGTCTAACATTCTCATTAAAAATACCTTTGTACATTCTCACTCTTCCACCAGTCTCTTGTATTTTAATGGCTTGTATCCAATTAAGATTTAATTAAATAATAAGGCTACTACAGACAGGTTTTTATGCAATGAGAAAGAAATCACAAGACTTAAATTTCAAGCCAGAACATCACTACTAATCCTTTCAAAATAACCATGAAAGCTTTCTTTTCTCAGCCTCTTCAAATCCCACTAAAAAAAAAAGAGAGAGAGAGAGAGAGAGAGAAAGAGAGAGAGAGAGAAAAGAAAAGGCAGAGTTCAGAGCTTATCCTCTGGATACTCTTACCCTGCCATGGTAAATGGATATTCTTCCTCTGTTTGGTGGGAAGAAATAATGAAAATATCTGCAACAAGCTTATTACAAAACATTGTGCATCATTTGGTTTTTATTTCATATACTGATGGCAGGCAAATATGAATGTTGACATATGTACATTGTTCTATATACTGAAACGGAGATGCAGTATATTACCCCTTATAACAATAATTTAAGAAAGTGAATAGTGCTACATGCTCCAAAATCAAGATTAAGTTTACCTATGGGAAACAACGTTGTGTATATGCTTACAAGAATCATTTACCATAGACTAAAATCTATGAAAAGAATTTGCCCTTTACATATTTTCATTGCTGTTTGACACCTACTTCAAATGCATGTGCAAAGTAGGTTGCCACAAAATATTGCAGTGATGTCCTCATAATAACTGATACTTGATGTCCATGATGACAAGCAGGAGAACGCCTCACCTCCATATATGTGTGTGTGTGTGTGTGTGTGTGTGTGTGTGTGTGTGTGTATGTATATGTGTGTATGTATGTATGTATGCATATATATATATATATATATATATATATACACATATATATGTGTATTCAGATGAAAAAGAGAATTAATTGGAATCTGAGTAACTAAGCCTTTTTACCATAGCAGTGTATAAACCAAGTTCCTTAGAATGATATTTATGTGAAAACTCTGAAGGATATAGCACCATCAATTTCCGAAAGAAGTATGAGTGTTACAAATAATAAAATACTACCCATTGAAATCAGTTAACATCATGCAAATTTATTAATTTTTGTTTACACATAGCTATTTATGCAGCATTCTAATAAAAAAAATATGATAGGGTTTGAGAAATGGCATAGCATTTAAGGTTCTTGGCTGTAAAGACTAACGACCTTAGTTCAATTCCCCACTACCCATGTAAACCCAGATGCAAAAGGTGGCACATGCATCTGCAGTTCATTTACAGTGCTGGAGGCCCTAGCATACCCATTCTCTCTCTCTTTTCTTTCTCTCTTCCTCCCTTCGCCCCTCCCTCCCTCTTTCTTTCTCTCTCTCTCATTATCTGACTCTTTCTCTTTCCTATTGTCAAATTAATAGATATTCAAAAATAAAAATATAATGGTCCATGCCAAATGTTATTTGACATAATGTCTTAATTTTTTTTATGAAACTGAAGTCTGCACAGTCTCAAAATAGCTACTTATTGCATCTGCCCTTCTGTATCCATAGATCTCCCAATCACTGATACAAATATTTGGAGGGAAAAAAAAAAAAAAAAAGATACCAGCCTGCTGTGGTGGCACATGCCTCTAATACTTGCACTCAGAAGGCTTTGGTAGGAGGATAACCAAGAGTCTGAAGCCTCCTGAGTTACAGAGTAAGTTCCAGATCAGCCTGCACTATATATAGTGTGTAGTGGTTTGAATAGATGGCCCCCAATATATTCAGTTCTTTATTGTTTGTAGTTTGCATCTGCTGGCTACCTGGCTGGAGGCAATGTCACTGGGTGATCTTAAGGTGTGGTGGTGGGTTTCAGATTTCAACCTAAGGATATGCAAAGTGTGCCTAGCTGGAGTTCCTGAAGTGTGCCATGTGGCTTTTGACCTTTAGGCTTGTACTTCTTTTTTCCATTTGGACCTGTGAAGGCAGGCCAGCTTCTTCTGCCATTATGGCACTTCCCCTGGATCTGTAAGCTTCAATAAATCCCTTCCTCCATAACTGTATCTGGTCTGAAAGTTCATCTCAGTGAACCTGAAGCTGTCTGCTACATAGTGAAACATGCCTCAAAATAAATAAATACATAAATAAATAAATAGGAAGAAATAGAAATGAAAAGAAAAAGATTTCTGTTTTGAACATCCATAGACATTTTTCTTATCATTTCCTAAAAACGTGGTACAGTAATTATGTACCTAGCATCTACATTGTGTTGTGAATTATAAGTAATCCAGACTTGACATAAAATATAGAAGAAGTTATATTAGGGCTGTATACAAGCACCATTCCATTTTATATAAGGAACTTGAACATTTTTGGATATTGGAAATCTTGAGGGTCCTGCGAACAATCCCTCATGACTGAAAGTGTTATATTTTAGATTGGGGTTGTGTATCCAAGGCCCATGAGAAGGTTTGGTACTCAGCCAGTGGTACTATTATATTTGTGGAAATTTTAAGAAATAGAACCTATTAGCGGTTAAGCACTTGCCTGTGAAGCCTAAGGACCCAGGTTCGAGGCTCGATTCCCCAGGACCCACGTTAGCCAGATGTACATTCAAGGGGGCACATGTGTCTAGAGTTCCTTTGCAGAGGCTGGAAGCCCTGGCACGCCCTATCTCTCTCTCTCTCTCTCTCTCTCTCTCTCTCTCTGTCTCTCTCTCTTTATCTCTCTGTCTGTTGCTTTCAAATAAATAAATAAAAATAAACCAAAAACATTAAAAGAAAAGAAATAGAGCCTAGTTGAAAGTAGTCACCTTGGTCCCCCTGGGCATCTCTTCTGCCTCAATACATGCCCCAAAACAGCCAGGCCACTTATCACAAACTGAAAACAATTGTCTTGCATTAGTGATAGGAGGGTGACAAATTTACAAAGGATAATTTTATTCTGTTGTTCCTACATTGTTTTCATTCCTTTTTTGCCTCTATTTATTTACTTGTTTATATATTTATTTTGTTTTTCGTTTGCTTGTTGGTTGGTTGGTTTTGAGACAGTCAGTCATAATGTAGCCAAAGCTGGTTTAGAATTTACAATTTTCCTGCCTCAGCATATGTAATTTTAGGATTTCAGCACATCACCATCCTTGCTCACCTATGTGGCAGATGCAGGGCTGCAAAACAGACTCCAGGAAAGTTAACTACATTATCTGATTTTCTGTGTGGGTAGGGAGTGGGTTAACTACATTGGGAAATGGCAATGCAATCAAATCAGTTTAAAAAAAAAAAACAAAACTAAGACTAACTGGTTGAAAAGCATAGGTGACAATACAAAAATGACTGAATTTTGCTAATGTTTCTGCACTCTACAGATAGAGCTTTAAGGGCTCTGGCAAGTAAAAATCCCAACACAAGCTGTCACTTTATTGATTCTGATGCACTACTTGCTTCCGTTTCCTGATCATGATCACTAAGTTCTCCAGTTAGTCTTTAATTATAAATTTATTTATTTAATGTTAGATCATGTTTTACAACATTGTGTGTATGTCATAAACTATAAGCTGTAATCAGCATGAATCTCTATAGGTACTTGGAGATTCAAAATCAAAGATTTCTAGACATTTGATTTGGATGCAGTATGTAAGCTGTTTTTTTTTTTTTTCACTGTAAAATCTCATTACAGATATATTCAGATGCTTGAAGCTCCTTGATTTTTGTTTCTAAAATTATTTTTAAATGAAAATGATACTTGCTCATTGAATATATTTCAAACTCTGAACTGGTATGTGATGAAATGTTATAAGCCCTCTGTGTTTGGGGAGTGTTTGAAGGGAGGACTGAACTCAATTTTAAATAGATTGGTTAGGGAAGATCTCACTGAGATTTTACTGGAACAGGGAATAGAAGGATTTGGAGTAGTTAATCTTACAGAAGATGAGTTCCCTGTGGAGGCCAGTGTTTTTAAAGGGTCCTTTCAAACAAAGCAAAAGTCTTAAGATCAATGAAAAGATTCTAGAGGAAGAGTTTGCCTGGACTTTCTGAGGATGAAAGATGAGGTCCAGTTATAGCAAATGTTTTTCATATTCCATGGAGTCAAGATGAGGATATTTAATTTAATTTACTTTTTAAATTTATAGCATTTGATTTTCTGTTGTCAAACAATGACTACATTCTTGAATTTAATCCTATGTGACCATAAGATGGTACTCTTTATATACAAATTGTTGAGTCCAACATTTTCCTATTCCATTTGCAATGTTTATAATCTACAAAGACAAATTAAATTAATTTATTATTGGCTTGTGTATTTAGTGTTTCTTGTTTGTTTATCATGGTATTGTTGAGAATCTGAAGTTTGCACTCGAATTGTGTTCTCTGAAATACACTTTCAAAAGACAGAGATTTCATATTATTCAACTGGGAAACTGATGGAAGTAAGAAGGAAGGATCATTTAGAGGTATTTTGCAGTTATTTGGCTTTTTGCTGCCAATCAGTTTAAGTTCAGTATTTCTTCTCTAGGAAATGAAAACATTTGGGCAATTTACTTTTTTAATTGGCCATTTCCCCTAATTCTTAAGTGCTTAAGTAAATTTGTTTGTACTTTTTCCTTTTAAATCCTAGATTATACTGTAGACATACATTTCTTCATAAGGCCTTTCAACCTTTCTTCCAACTTGTTTTTTTTTTTTTTTATTAGGAACATCTTTTTAAATTTTTTTATTTTTATTTATTTGAGAGAGAAAGAATGTAGCAGAGAGTGGGGAAGAGAGACAATGGGCACACCAGGGCATCCAAGTACTGCAAACAAACTCTGGACTCATGCACCACTTTGTGCATCTGGCTTACATGGGTCCTTAGAAATCAAACCTGGGTCCTTTGGCTTTTCAGGCAAGTACCTTAACCACTAAGCAATCTCTCTAGCTCAGGAACATTCTGTCTATGGGTATATCATGTGTTGGTATCTTTCTCTCCTCCCTACACCCATTCCACAAGGTGCTCTCCTCAGTGGGGGTTTTCTGTTAGGCCTTTCAAAGGAAAAACTTAAATACAGGTGGCCTAATTTTTGTTTTATAGAAATTTCCTTTCTTGTGTTATATTTGAATTTTTTACTTTTTTAGAGTTTATATACTGCATTCTAAAACTTTTGTATTTGAACAACTATTATTATACTTTAAGATTGTTTTAAAGTTACTATTTATAGGAAAAATAGGAAGGTAATATTTATATCATCTGTAATGATTTATGATTATAGTAAAAACTGCAGATTTTTGTCAGACACTACATTAATTAACAGTTTCTTGTAGGGCTGGAAAAATGCATTTAAGGTGCTTGCCTGCAAAGCCTAACAACTGAGGATTGATTCCCATGTACTTACATAAAGCCGAATACACGAAGTGGTGCAGGTGTCTGAAGTTCAGTTGCAGTAGCTAGAGGCCAAAGCATGCCCACTCTCCCCAAACCCCCCACAGCCTTCAGCCTCTACTTCTTTCTTTTTCTCTCCCAAATAAATATTTTTAAAAAGGACAAAAGGCTAGTGTCCACCCAACATTTGAAAATTAGAGTTCCTTTTAAATAATTTTAATTCTTACATAATTTATAAACTTTTTAAAGAATATTTTATTTATTTGCAATAAGAGAGAAGTAGAGACAGTATGAGAAAGAGAGGGAATGTGTGAGCCAGAAATCTTGCCAGTGCAAATGAACTCAAGATACATATGCCACCCTATGCGTCTTGCTTTATGTGGAACCTGGGGAATTGACCTGGGTTGTCAGGCTTTGCAAGCAAGTGCATCTAAGTGCTGAACCATGTCCCCAGCCAAATATGCTCTGAATTTCATTTTACTGATGATTATTGTCATTGGTGTTTTGCTCAGAAACTCTGATGTTTATGAAACAAATTAAGTTGGAATTGTTGAGATGTAGTTGGCACCTTAGCAGTTCTCCATGGTTTTTTTAGTTCAGTATTTTAGCTTCAAAGAGCATGTATGATGCTTTATCTATGGGATTCAGCTTATTAATTCTGGATTTTTATATCTTCAAATATGTACCCTAGATTTCACGGCCCATTATGACTGCATAATCCCTCTCTAAAATATGAGTTGTCTTTTTGCTGATGTGTTTGAATATGACTTCTGCACCTCCCAGAGACAAGCTTAACTATACTTAATTATATTTGTTCTTATGCTTGAATTAAAAATCATGGTTCTAGAGCTGAGGTTCCAGTTGATCACATAGACTGGAAGTGACTTTTCTCAACTAAAAAATAAAATCCTTATTAACAAAAAGATGCAGGAGAGATAGCATTTTAATTGACCAGAAATATTAGATAATAGAACACCCCTCATGTGTCTGCATACACACACACACACACACACACACACACACACACACACACACACACACAACACAACACAACTTGTGGTATGAAAATACCTTCTATGAACAGCATAATTACTTTGCATTTAGGAAGAGGAGAGTTTGAGTCATTGAGAGAAAATATCAGAATCCGATAAGTAATTCTGGTAGCAACTAGTCGAAATTCATACCAAGGTTTCTCAGCTAATGGTAGGTTGAGATTCATGAGCTCTCAAACATGAAGGAAAGGCATCTTCTCTGAGACCTGGTGGTGTACCCAGTCCTTGGATTCTACTTTAAAGCCTTATAGGAAAAGGAGACTTGCTGGTGACTACATTATTAAATCATGACTTCCATGTAGGTCAGAGAATTGTAACCCTGAGACATTCTGGTATACATATGTTCAAAATGTGTATTGTTTTATGCATATACTAGCTTCTACCCCTGTCAATTGTTGGCATATGCTAGAGCCTTTCAATGCTCATTGTACATAGACCACATTCAGCACAAGGTACTTCTCTTATTTGCTATAAATTAATTTTGACCCCTAACATACAGTGAAGCTGACAAAAATGATATCACCTTCATTTGGGGGACTTTCTTGAAATTCACAAGCATAATCTGTGCCCCAACATCACTCTTATATATTTATATCAAGGATCATGGGGATTCATATATGATCTGGACACAAGAGGGAGAATTCTCTGATAATTGGGTCATGTGTTCCCACTAACACACCCACTGCCTCTGGTTACACAGTCCTTTCAAATTCAGGCTGTCTCGAGTTTATGTGTAGAAATCTCAAAGAAAGAAAATGTTGTGCTTAAGATTCCTTCAACCCTATAGCTAATGTTTGCTCATTTCTTGTTGCTATTGTAGGTTAATAGATGCTAATAGTAACCCAATGCTATCAAAGGTATATCATCTAGGTGGTTTACTTACTATCAATTAAATATCTATATATATTCCACAGACCTTGATATACTGCCATGTGGTCCTCCCTTCTGAGTACCAGTGTTGGCCAATACATTGGAAAGCACATACACAGGAGTGACACTTAGAAAGACCTGGGTATATAAATAAGTCATATGGAATCCTACTTTTGTGGACTATGGAACACTCAGGAGCTATAGATTGTTGCTAGAAAATTTTCAGTGTCAGGGATGGGATACCTTCCACTGAGTTGTTGGCCAGGGAGGTCCCTGATACTCCCAAAACATTATAGGCCATTGCTGAGGCCTTTGGTTTCCCACCGGGAATAGATAGTAAGACCCTATTGCTGAAGACTCCACATACTTGGGCTGCAAGACCACTGAGAAATCCTGCTGGAACTGAGCTGATAACCTTCTCCATGTAGACCAACTGACAGAAAGCTGGAAGAAGCCATTCTTCATGCAGTTCAATGGGAGAAAATATTCAACAGTGAAGATACTCAACAAGGGACACTGCAAGCCTTATATTTGGCCAGCCAAGCCAAATGAGCCAACGGGTTCAATAGTGGCACGTCTGTCATGGTGGAAACCAATTACCCTCTAATTGGACTGGAGGACTGCTCCATGGGAGTGAATACATCCCTGATACTGAAAACTTAAAACAGGGGTACTGCTGCTGTCTGGCTAAATGGATATACTATGCTTATCAAACTGCCCAGTAAGTACTTCTCTTAATATTCATACCCTTACATTAATTCTACTCTCACTTTTGGTAGAGAATCTTCTCTTTTGAGATGGTAGTGACCTTGGAACAACTCAGAAGGTATCATGGTTCTGGAAAGAAGTGACCAGAGTGCTCAGTACTGCAATATGTCTATCACACCTTCCAAGGCTCAAAGTCTAATATAGAAGAGGTGGTGGAAAGGAAGGGTAGGACTCCTTACAATCTGTTCCTTCCAGACACAAAATTGCCTGGATATCCATGACCTCACAGTGAGTGGCACTACCTATACAAGACCATCATAAGAGGAGGAAAAGATTATGACATCAAAATAAAAGAGAAAATGATTGAGATGGGGAGGGGATATGATGGAGAATAGAGTTTCAAAGGGGAAAGTGGGACAAGGGAGGGTATGACCATGGGATATTTTTTATAATCATGGAAGTTGTTAATAAAAATTTGAGAAAGAAAAAAAAAGGAAAGACCTGGGTCTGGAGGGAGAGCACAGCAGTTAAAAGCACATGCTTGTGGGTACTGCCTGCCCAAAACCACATGCATGAAGTGGCACATGTATCTGAAGTTCCTCTGCAGTGGCAAGAGGCTTCAGGTTGCCTATTTTTTTTCTCTCTCTCCTTACAAAATAAATAAGTAAAAGAAAGAAAATAAAATTTAATCCCTTGGAAACATTCCTTGAGATACCTGTTTCCTAGTAGGAAGGATGTTCCATAGAAATGTTACATAGAAAATTGCTCAAGAATCACTATGACAACATTTAAACTAAGAAAAATGTTTATGACAATACCTGCTGCATGAGGAACCAAATATAAACAACAGCAAAAATTCTCACTAAAAACGAATGAGAAATAAAGGGAAAATTTTGTTGTCCAAAGAAGGAGCTATATCGTTTATAAGCATCTAAGTATGGGTCCTAAATAATTGAAATCCATATCAAATGTCTAGAGTTGAGGCTTCAATATAATAGAAATGTGCTCCCTATTGCGTGAATTGAACTCTGTAATCCGTTTCATTGACACTTCTCAAAATCAGTGTAGCCAGTGTTCCTCATCATATTTCCTGCTATTGAAAAGATTATCTGAATCCCACTTACCACTACAGGGAAGTCATTGATAGTTTAACACATGAACAGATTCTAGAAAGGAGCTGAAATTTCCTTCGTTAAGGTCTGTTGCCATAAGGCTACTGTGGAATGAATGTGTTTTTGTTTTTTTTTTTTACTCTGGATTTGGTCAGAAAAGCAGATCTTATATAAACAGGGAAATAAGATACTATATTTAGAAAATACTACTTCAAATATGTAGAGGAAATTATGGTAGAGAAGTACAAATGTAAAATGATAGAGAATCAAATATTTAGTAACATTGTCAGATTTAAACAATGGATCAGATGGACATTCCCAAGTACACAGAGAATTCATCAAGCTACCACACATGTGGCCTCCTGGGAATAGTTTCTTGCTTTTCACTTTTGTCTTTCAAATTATTCAGGTGTTTATGGCAGTTGTGAGAATGTACAAAGAAGGAGTGCAAAGGGAAGTAATGTATGCTGTGTGGCTATTTCCTCTGAATTTAAATATGCCCGCCGGGAGAGAAGAATGCAGCTGACAAGACTGAAAGTTGGCAGGTTCATAAGGCCACTTTCCCAAGGTTACATGAACAGTAAACAATTGCTATGAGAGAGGAAGCTCTTCATGGGAGTAGGATGGTTGGTGAGGCAGTGAGCTGCAGAGACACTGTTTTCATGAGTCTTCACCCATGCCCCCTGTGGACCTTTAAGTAATGTAGCTGCCTTTGATTCACTCATTGTTCTATAATTATCCCTCATGTGTGCACCTGTGATTAACCCCAGTAAACTCACTTGTTTACTGAGCTGGACTTGATGCCCTATCAGAGCTGAATAGACATTTGATCATATCAAGAAAAAGTCACATCACATGGCAGTTCCAAACAGCCATGTCAGCACAGAGTATGACATAATTAACCATAGATGAGAATTTTTCCTCAATGAATTACCTCCTGCTACTCTATTACTACTCTACCTTCCCTCTTCTCCTCTCTCCTTCTCCAATCTTCTCTGCTTCGCCACTCTGTTTTACCAAGTGAATTTAGTTAGGGCCCTGATGTGCGGGGCATGATCCAGGTCAGGTAGGAAGTGCCGAGGGAAGAACCAGGCCTGCTGGTTCCTCAATAGGAGTTGAGAAGGATGATGAGCGTTGGACGACTCAAAAACCTCTCCTGGCCACTGGAGAAAAACCACACTGAGTCGGGAGTCTTTTCGATGCAGGAACTCGCAGAAAAAACTCACTTTATTACTCTGAGCAGTTGCCCATATAATGTTGGGGATGAAGGCGGGGATTTTAGGATGGGGGCAGAGGTAAGGGCCAATAGTAAACTGTAACTATTGAAATGGTAATTACAATTGCCCCACAGAGGTGGCAGGCCAGAAGCCATTAGGGGTCTTTTTTTTTTAATTTTTTCATTTATTTTTATTTACTTATTTGAGAGCAACAGACAGCGAGAGAAAGAGGCAGATAGAGAGAGTGAGAGAGAGAGAATGGGCATGCCAGGGCCTCCAGCCACTGCAAATGAACTCCAGACGCATGTGCCCCCTTGTGCATCTGGCTAATGTGGGTCCTGGGGAATCCAGCCTCGAACCAGGGTCCTTAGGCTTCACAGGCAAGCACTTAACCACTAAGCCACCTCTCCAGCCCCCCTTAGGTGTCTTGCTGAGTCCTAGCTGGCCAGAGACAGCTCACCAAACTTTAGCTAGGCTCAGGAAGTTCCACTATGCCTCACGCTTGGGCCTTTCAGAGCCCAACACTGATGGGTTACTGTGGTTTGAGTCAGGTGTTCCCCCTTAAACTTAGGTGTTCTGAATGCTAGGTTCCCAGCTGATGGATATTTGGGAATTAATGCCTCCTGGAGGGAGTGTATTGTCGGGGGTGGGCTTATGGGCTTTATAGCCAGTTTCCCTGTGCCAGTGTTTGGCACACCCTTCTGTTGCTGTAGTCCATCTTATGTTGGCCAGGGGGTATGTCCACCCTCTGCTCATGCCATCATTTTCCCCTGCCATTGTGGAGCTTCCCCTTGAGCCTGTAAGCCAAAATAAATCTCTTTTTCCCAGAAGCTGCTCTTGGTTGGGTGATTTCTAACAGCAATGAGAACTGGACTGCAACAGTAAAGTGGTACCGAGGAGTGGGATTGCTGCTTAACACCTGACTATGTGGCTTCAGCCTTTTGGAGCTGGTTTTCAAGAGGAATGTGGAAGGAGTTGAAACCTTGGCCTAAGAAATGCCTTGCAGTGCTGTAAGTACAGCTTGATGGACTAATCTGGTCAGAGCTGGAAGACCCAAAGGCAGTAAGAACTATGGACTGTGAGGTTTGGCTTATGAGGGTGAGAAAGAGCTTTGCCTGGACTGGGTAAGCAGTTTATGTGAGAAGCTTGTTCTTATGCCCATGTCCTGAGAAGTTGTGCAGGGTTGCTTTGCGTAGAAATAAACTGGTGTGTGCAGAGGGATATGGCATAGAAAGAAAAATCTTTGGGTGAACTGTTGCCCATTCAGCTGCAACTGAGAGATTACAACCTTTGAGACTGGGCTAGCTGACCTGTGCTGGGGCAACAAGAAGAATGTCAACTCTTTTGAAGGGGCCTGAGTGCTCAAGGAATGTCCTGTTCTTCAAAGTCTGCTTTATTCCCCCCTGGATTAACAAATTGGCACCCTACCTGGTATCGTGGAGTATGAGAAATACTGGAAAGAGGGTCATTGAGTTTGCAACAGGGTCTTGTGTTTTGGAAATGGCCATGGGCAGTGTAAAGCGGGTTTGCTGGTTGCCTGCATAGAGACCCCATGGGGCCATGAGGATGAACAGTGGATTGCAGTGGAGACCCAGTGGAGATGCCGGGACCATGAAATGGATGCCAAGGAGCTGCCAGCCCTGATGAAGTTTTCCAGGACTGTGAGTAGCCTAGCTGAAGGGGAGGAATTGGACTGCCAAAGACTTGTTGCTGGTTAGAATTATTGGACTTGAAGATTTGTCACTGGCTAGAGTTGTTGGAGTTGAAGCTACAGATGTTTGCCCTGGTTGTTTAAATCTTGTATTGGTTGAATGTTTCTTTGCTATGCCCAATGCCACCTATTGCAGTGTGAATATTCTGTGCCATTATGGGTTTTTTGAGGTTATTTTTTGGTATTATGGCTCAGTTAAAAGATCTTGGACTATAGGAATGTATGAACATTGTTGTGATTGATAAAAAGGATGGGGACTTTTTTTAAATTTATTTATTTATTTGAGAGTGACAGACACAGAGAGAAAGACAGATAGAGGGAGAGAGAGAGAATGGGCGCGCCAGGACTTCCAGCCACTGCAAACGAACTCCAGATGCGTGCGCCCCCTTGTGCATCCGGCTAACGTGGGACCTGGGGAACCGAGCCTCGAACAGGGGTCCTTAGGCTTCACAGGCAAGCACTTTACCACTAAGCCATCTCTCCAGCCCTACGATGGAGACTTTTAAAATGAGATGAATGCATTGTATTTTACATCATGTATGGATATCAGTTTATGGGGGCCAGGGGCGGAATGTGGTGGTTTGAGTCAGGTGTTCCCCCTTAAACTTAGGTGTTCTGAATGCTAGGTTCCCAGCTGATGGATATTTGGGAATTAATGCCTCCTGGAGGGAGTGTATTGTCAGGGGTGGGCTTATGGGCTTTATAGCCAGTTTCCCTGTGCCAGTGTTTGGCACACCCTTCTGTTGCTGTGGTCCATCTTATGTTGGCCAGGGGGTGATGTCCACCCTCTGCCCATGCCATCGTTTTCCCCTGCCATTGTGGAGCTTCCCCTTGAGCCTGTAAGCCAAAATAAATCTCTTTTTCCCAGAAGCTGCTCTTGGTTGGGTGATTTCTACCAGCAATGTGAACCGGACTGCAATAGTTACTAAAATGTATAGATCTTTTGGAAGAATTTCCTCTTAAAGAGATTGGAATTAATTAGCTTATGAAACCATCTAAACATAGAAGTCCTTGGGAGGCAATCCTTTCATATTTTCCAACATATTTTTATTAAAAAATAAATTTAAAAAGTTCTTTATATTTAGATTTCCTTCTTTATTTATAGTCTTTCTGGGTTTTTTTTTAAGAAATCATAATTTCAAACATAGTTGTACATTATACTATTTAAAATCCTAAGATCCAGTTTCCCCATTAAAATAAAATCTTGATAGCTTCAAGCTGCTACAATAAAGTATCAAAATTTGTGTCTTTAAAAAAAAATAAACATTTATTTCTCCCAATTCTGAGAGCTGGAATTCTAGAACATGCCTCCAAATTTGATGTCATGTCTGGTGAGGTTTCCACATGGCCAAACTTATTGATGTGTCCTCATATGGCAGAGGAGAGAAGCTCTTGAGTCTTTTCTACTGAAGATACTGGTGACTTTGGTGAGGGTTCTGCCCAAATCTTCAGTTGCTCACACCACAGTATGTGTTTACATTATACTTCTGAGGCTACTGTGTATTCTGCTTTCCTTGAGTCTGATCAACTCTGTTCCAAGTTTCTTCTTATTGTGGACCTTACCTTAAGGAGAACACACATAAGGGGAAAACAGAATGTCAAAACAAACCATGTTCATGATATACACGGAGCTTCTGTGAAGAGGTATGTTTCATGTCATCCACTTCCCCTTGTCCACAGCAAGGCAAGCTCAGGTGTAGCTCTTTTTCATCTGGATTCAGGAACTTAGAGTCACCTGTCCCACAAGCCATCAGCCTCTTAACGCCCAAGGGAAAATGAAATGTGTAATGGTGAAATAATGATACTATATCTAAGATTCAGAGTGGATCATAGTCCAAAATTATTCTGAAATCTCACTGAGTTAACTTTCTTATGTTTCCATACTAATCAAAGAAATGTTACTTGAATTCATGGATCTGGTTCCTGGAAGTAGCACCCCAGTTTTGGTGTTTTTTTTTTTTTTTTTTTTATCTCCATAGCTTAATGGTCCTCCTTTAATACATATCTCCTTTTTTTATGTCATCTTTGGCTACAGTTGAAATGATGCTTTTGAAACTTAGACAACCATAATTTTTAGCCAGATTGGGGATATCTCTAGACATATAATGCTTAAAACTTTTTATTTTATTTTTATTTATTTATTTATTTGAGAGCGACAGACACAGAAAGACAGATAGAGGGAGAGAGGCTTCCAGCCTCTGCAAACGAACTCCAGACGCGTGCGCCCCCTTGTGCATCTGGCTAATGTGGGACCTGGGGAACCCGAGCCTCAAACTGGGGTCCTTAGGCTTCACAGGCAAGCACTTAACCGCTAAGCCATCTCTCCAGCCCTTAAAACTTTTTTTTTATTATAACAATTATACCCTTGTCAGAAATTAGCTTAGCTATGTGGATTTATTCCCAGGAACTCTATTCTGCTCCGTGGGTCAACATATCTGGTTTTGTTCAAGCACCATGCTGTCTTTATCACTATGGATTTGTAGTATAGTTGAAGTCATAAAACTAGAAAAGGGGCTGGAGAGATGGTTTACTGGTCAATCAGCTTGCCTGAGAAGCCTAAGGACCTATGTTCCTAGTACCCATATAAGCCAGATGCATAAGGTGGCACATGAATCTGCATTCATTTGCAGTGGCTAGAGGAAACAGGTGTGACCATTCTCCCTCTTTCTATGTGCCTCTTTCTCTCTCTTTCTGAAATAAATAAATAAATAAGATATTTTTTGAATAATTAAAAAATGAACCCATGAGAGGAAAAAAAGTGGTTTTAAACTGGAGGAGAGAAAAGTCAGTAATAGAATACATGTGGCAGATCACCAGAATGGGGCCATGAGTGTGTGGGACCTGCAGGAGGAAGGCAGGGTGATAGTAGGTGAAGTTCTATAACAAAGCATATATGGAAATGGCATCATGAAACCCATCACCTTGTGTGCTAAAATAAAATAAATAAATAATGTATTTGCTTCCAACCTCACTTATGTTTCAATACCCTCACATAATTCTTTTTAAAGGAATTTTCTTTCATCGGATATAATTGCAGCTACTTTAGCTAATTAGCTATCTTTGAGGTTATGACTTCAGTTTCTTTTCTGACTAGATTTTGTCCTATTGAAGGATTTAATGAGTGACTGGGAAACTAAGTTCAAGTTTAAAACAAATCTGATGGCTATGCCCTCACTGTATCTTCCAGAATTATTCAAAATACTTAGCTTTATTTTGTTTCCCCTTTTCCCTCGTTGAAAATGACTGACTTATCTCAACCCTGCAAGTACTGGGACTCTTCTTTTACGCTTCTTACAAAACAACAAAATCTTCCTTATACTCTTTTACTTATATATATACTCAACTTTTCTAAGCTGTGTGTGCCTTCATTATCTGCTACACTGGAAAATTAGGGTCACTTGAGTCTAGAAGTTCAAGATTAACCTGGACAACATATCAAGAACTTGTCTCAAAAAGAAGAAATAATTTCAGTTGGGCAACAAGAAATCATGGTGTACCTACACATACATACACACATGTAGACACATACACACACACACATGCAAATAAAATTTCAAAAGGAAAATATATATATATTAGATACATATGGCTAATATAACTATATGCATATATCCAAATACATGCATATATGTTTTTGGTCTTTAGAAGTGATATGACATTTTCAAGAGGAAAAATAATCTTCTCTGTCTCCCTCCTCCTCTTCTAGTTAGAATCCACAACCATTATTTCTTTTAGAGATCATTCGTCAGTTTTCAGTATGTATTCAAAAATGTCTTGAAATTTCCATTTCATCATTACAGTGGAATCCACAGAGGGATAATTGCCTGGGCTCATATCATCATCTTACTCAGAAACCTTCCCTAAATTGCACATATAAAGTATGTTATCTGATTTGAATAATGTATAAATCCATGAATGCTGTGTGAAAGAATTTTTACGAGTACAGAGCATTTAAAACAACTCAGTGATGCATGTCAAAGAAGAAGTGTGGAGACAAATCCTCTGAGGTTGGAGTGAAATTGAAGGCACCAGAATTAAGTCATTTAAAAATATAATTTAAATACAAATTCAGTATAATTTAGTAGAAGATTTGTGAGTTTTATGAATATGAAAACCTAAAGACAAACACACACTTAGCAGTGTACATGACTCCTCATCAAGCATGGATTTCTCAATGCCATTTTTCAATCAAATAATCAGTTTCTGGAAGAAATGGCTGTCTGGAGGTGTGATGTCCAAGAGTGTCAGGTGAACATGGAAAGATCTCATGTCACAGTGGTTACAAAGAAAGAGTTAAATTAAGAGGAGGCAGAAGATAACTCAAAGCGCTTTTATTTTATTTTGTTTATTTATTTTTAGTTTTTCAAGGTAGGGTTTCACTCTAGCTCAGGTTGACCTGGAATTCACTACATAGTCCCAGGGTGGCCTTGAATTCATGGTGAGCCTCTGAGTGCTGGGATTAAAGGCATGCGCCACCACACCCTGCTCAAAGCACTTTTATCTTGCTAACCCCAGAGAATTGACTTACAAATTAGTGATAGCAATTTACTATAACTCAATAAGTAAAATAATAGCACAGAAGTCCAGAATTACAATAAATAAGAGAAGAAAATGTGCTTTCCCATTATAAAATGACAACTGATAAATGGAAATGGAATGAAGGACTAAGAAAATAAAACATTTTTGTATCTAAAGGAACATGATTGACTTGGATAAGGAATAAGTTCTGATTTCAGTAACCAGTGGATAAAATGCTTTACAAAGGTATTATGAAAAAATTATGAACATATAGTTGTTAGAAGTGTTTTCCACATCAGTTTTTCTGTTCACATTTTACTACATGAATTTATCACTCATTGTGATATCAGAATTATGTGTTTGGTATGTGATGCCAGGTCCTGACACAAAGCCCACAGATCCCTTGTAATGTCCTGGTTGGTGGGAATAGCTTTGGTTCTAAAGAGGGACTCTTGGTTAGCTGTTGTACAGCTCCAGGATGGTCTGCCACTGAAAGGCCACCTAGAGGTGAGAAGTTTAGAGCTTTCAATAGCTTCCTTTATTCTCGGAGACAGAGAGAAGCAGGCAATTGAGTTAACAATCAATTATGCTTGTGTGATGAAACCCCAGTAAAGTTCTAAACTATGGTACTTGATGAGCTTCCAAGTTGAAAATGCATCCATGTGTCATGGGGATGTCACATGCCAACTCCTTGAGAACAGAAGCTCCCGTGCTTGGAACTCTTCAGAGCCTCAGCCTGTGTACTTCATCTGGCTGTCATTTTGTCCTCTATAGTAAATTACTAACAAAAATGACTTTTTTCCTTGAGTTCCTTGAGAGCGTTTTTTTTTTTTTTTTTTTTTTTTTTTTTGGTTTTTGGAGGTAGGGTCTCACTCTGGCCCAGGCTGACCTGGAATTCACTATGTAGTCTCAGGGTGGCCTTGAACTCATGGCGATCCTCCTACCTCTGCCTCCCAAATGCTGGGATTAAAGGCGTGTGCCACCACACCTGGCTTCCTTGAGTTTTTAAAGTTGTTATAGCAGTCAAACATGAAAGAACGATTGGAGGAAGTCCCAATTTGAAGCCAAGTTGGACAGAAATGTAGGAACCCTGGGCACCCACTCTATCAAGGTTTCGCACAATGCTATGACCCAACATCTGATTCATGTATAAACCATTTCCATCACTTCAAAAAATTTGCTATTATCTCTTCCAGGAAATACCAACACCAGTCTTTTTTTGTTTTTCTTTTTGCTTTTTTTTTTTAACTAACTCATGTTATTTCACATAAATACAAGCATAGAGTCCTGCTTGATTATTTCATCTTCTTTTCCTGAGTATAGCATGGCTTGATTCATCCATGTTGACTGAATTTTTTTCTCAAGTCAAAGTAATAGGGTAAAGCAAGTGGTTCCCAAATTGAAAGTCTAACACTACAGTTTTCATCTCCATTACCTATCATTGTACTGGTTGGGAATTGCCATTTTAAATATATAATATATTTAATTTTATTTATTTCACAGAGAAAGAGAGAGTGAGAGAAATAGAGAGAAAGAATGGGCATACCAGGGCTTCCAGCCACTGCAAACAAATTCCAGATGCATGTGCCCCCTTGTACATCTGGCTAATGTGAGTCCTGGGGAATAGAACCTGAGTCCTTTGGTTTTGCAGGTAAACACCTTAACCACTAGGCCATCCCTCCAGCCCTGAAGTTGACTTTTTAAACTTGACTCTGTTTTTTCTAAGTTTTATTCAGGAATATTCCACATGTCTCCCATTTACTATGAGCCAATGGTCTCCACAGCATATACTTCTCATAGAAAAGTTCTGGAACACAACAGAATTCACCAAAATCTTGAAACTTAATACTGACATTAGCATTGGGAAATTATCACAACTACCCATAGACCAAATCAAGTCATCTGGTGAAACTACATGTGATAAGAAAATATATTTCTCCCATAAGATGGAAGGAAAAATCTGAGTCTTTATGAACAATGATATAACATAACATGAACACTTAAATAATATAAAATATTTTCTGGAATCTATATCTCAGTCCTGAGTTTCACATGTGGATCTTGCACTTTCCCACTGTTCTCAATTAATCTGACCTTGACATTTCTGATCTTATCCAGCAGCATGATATCATGATCTTTCACCTGCAAACACAGCCTCAGCCAGGCTGAAACACCAGTCATGAAGGGAAGCAGTGTGTGGGTCATTTTACTTCTATTAAGTCAAGCCACCTGGCCAACGACATATGATTTGCTGAGTAACTGTCTCTGTTCTCCAAAAACCTTTTTGTTGGAAGGTAGGCAGCTCTTAACCTAAGATTATTCATCGTTTTTCCTGAGAACATCTACCCAACATTCCATCCAGCTGGAAGGATGTAATCTACCTGATGCAGCTTGTTTGTTCTGCATATCCACAGTGCCAGGACTGAATTCTCCAACCCCTAAATTGAATCTCCTTGAACAAGATATTGTCTTTGGTAAGAACATTCTTTCTCCACAGCAAATGGCAAATGATTCCTTTGGAGTGTAACTTTATT
Organism: Jaculus jaculus; assembly: GCF_020740685.1. Classification (NCBI taxonomy): domain Eukaryota; kingdom Metazoa; phylum Chordata; class Mammalia; order Rodentia; family Dipodidae; genus Jaculus; species Jaculus jaculus. The sequence goes on from NC_059107.1 coordinate 128,329,623, forward strand.
CTGACTAAAAGGTCCTTAGGGATGGAAAGGTGGCTTAGCAGTCTAGGCGCTAAGGACCCAGACTTCCCAGAACCCATGTAAGCCAGATATACATGGTGGCACATGCATCTGGAGTTCATTTATAGTGGCTAGAGGCCCTGACATTCCCATTTTCTCCCTCCATCACTCCATCTAATAAATAAATAAATATTAAATTTGAAAAGAAGAAAGGGGCCTTAGAGGATTCATCAAATGTGAAGGAAAACAGTTAAGCTATATGCTGCCAGCATTTGTATACATTTATACGTACATTCATTATAGGTACGCCTATACATATTTATTAAATTGATGTATATGTAACTATACTTCTATATCTATGTAATATTTTTTTGTTTCACTTTGTTCAGTGCTGAGAATACATATCATATTAGGAAGATCTAAAAAATCCATAATAAAAAGTCTTAGTATTACTCCCTAAAACAAAGCCAATTTTGGTGAAAATGAATTGTGTTGCACATTTTCTAAAATTCAAAAAAAAAAATCTCTTCAATATCATAGAAATATGTCTTTAAATCAGAATCAAGCTATAGGAAGAGATTTGGCATTTTAGCTCTTTAAAATAATTTCCTCAAAACATTTAAAAATTTAAATTTTGTAGTAAAAAGTTAATTAGAAAGATCACTAATTTAAATAAAATTGGCTTTTTATCATACCAGCTGCTGAAAATTTTGTGAAAGAAGCTTCAGGTTGGCAAGCAGAACTACAGCCTGTCTAAAAGTAAAAATATCTGTAGGCATGAAAGATGTCAATGCAACCACAGAAACACAAATGCTTGTAATGTGCTTCTGAGGATTTTTCTTGAGGGTGGTTTTCCTTTGCAGTGAGGATGGGAAATCAGGAAAATGTCACTTGACAAAAGTAAGTGTCCTGCAACTAAAATGGCTTACAATCACAAAAAAAGTCATTGTAGACAGATTATGTATGTGTAGTATAGTATACATGTGCATTAAATATTTTTCATAATACAGTGTAATTGATGAGTCTTTCTGATTTTATTTGGTGGGCTATATATGCTTTATTTTTGAGAAAGTAGAGAATTTAAAAGATGTTCCATGTGGTTCCATTTATTACTTGCCATTAGAAAGTAAGATTGTCAAAAACTAAAATATTGGGCTTGGGAAATGGCTAAGTAGTTAAGGCACATGCCTGCAAAGCCTAAAGACCCAGGTTCAATTGCCTAGTACCCACATAAAACCAGGTGCACAAAGTGACACATGGATCTGGAGTTCATTTGCAATGGCACTACATCCTGGCATGCCCATTCTTTCTGTCTCTCTCTGCTTGCAAACAAATATATAAAATAATATTTAAAAATAAAACTAAGATAACTTTCTCTCTAAACAAATTTATTATATTCTGAGATTTTGTTTCTTTTGCTTCTGACTTGTAAACAGGCCAAGAAATTCTTTGAAAAGAGTTCTGAAATAGTTTTGTGATTTGTATATTGTGATGGTTTGACTCAGGTGTCCCCCACAAACTTGGGTGTTCTGAATGCTAGATTCCCAGCTGATAGAGATTTGGGAGTTAATGCCTCCTGGAGTGAGTGTATTGTTGGGGGTGGGCTTATGGGTGTTGTAGCCAGTTTCCCCTTGCTAGTGTTTGGCACAGTCTCCTGTGTCCACCTTATGTTGGCTAGGGGGTGACGTCCACCCTCTGCTCATGCCATCATTTTCCCCTGCCATTGTGGAGCTACTCCCTGGAGCCTGTAAGCCAAAATAAACCTCTTTTTCTAAGAAGCTGCTCTTGGTCAGGTGATTTCTACCAGCAATGCCAACCTTACTGCAACTGTAAAGTGGTACCAAGAGTGAGGTTGCTGCTAGACACCTGACTGTGTGGTTTTGGCCTTTTGTAGCTGATTTTCAATAGGAATGTGGAAGGATTTGAAACCTTGGCCTAAGAGATGCCTTGGAGTGCTATAAGTACAACTGCTACAGTTGAAAGGCCTGAATGCAGTAAGAACTATGTACTGTGAGGTTTGGTTTATGAAGGTGAGAAAGAGATTTGCTTGGACTGGGCTAGCAGTTTGTGCGAGGCTTGCCATTATGCCAGTGTCCTGAGACGTTGTGCAGGGTTGCTTTGCATAGAAATGAACTGGTATGAGCAGAGGGATAAGGCACAGAAAAAAAAAAATCTTTGGGTGAACTGCTGCCCATTCAGCTGCAATTGAGAGATCACAACCTTTGAGATTGGGCTAGGGGCCTGCACTGAGGCAACAGGAAGAATGCAGACTCTTTTGAAGGGGCCTGAGTGCTCAAGGAGTCCTGTTCTTCAAAGTCTGCTTTATCTACCCTCCTTCCCCGGCCTGCATTAACAAATTGACACCCTATCTGGTATTGTGGAGTATAAGAAATGCTGGAAAGAGGGTCATTAAATTTGCAATACAGTCTTGTGTTTTGGAAATGGCCATGGGCAGTGTGAAGCAGGTTTGCTGGATGCCTGCATGGAGACCCCATGGGGCCATGAGAATGAACCATGGATTGCAGTGGAGACCCAGTGGAGATGATGGGACCATGAAATGGATGAAGTTTTCCAGGACTGTGGGTAGCCTAGCTGGAGGGGTGGAATTGGAATGCCAGAGATTTGTTGCTGGTTACAATTATCAGACTTGGAGATCTGTCACTGGCTAGAGTTGTTGGCCTTGGAGTTACAGAGTTTGACATTTTCCCTGGTTGTTTTCAATCTTGTATTGGTTTAATATTTCTTTACTATGCTCAATGCCACCTTTGCAGTGTATTTATTCTGTGCCATTATGGGTTTTTGACATTATTTTTTGGCATTATGGCTCAGTTACAAGACCTTGGACTATGGGGATCTATAGACATCATTGGAATTGATAAAAACTATGGGGACTTCTAAAGTTGGACTGAATACATTGTATTTTATATCATGTATGGATATCAGTTTATGAGGGCCAGGGGCAAAATGTGGTGGTTTGATTCAGGTGTCCCTTATAAACTTAGGTGTTCTGAATGCTAGATTCCCAGCTGATAGAGATTTGGGAATTAACGCTTCCTGGAGGGAGTGTATTGTTGGGGGTGGGCTTATGGGTGTTATAGCTAGTTTCCCCTTGCCACACTGCCCTGTTGCTATTTTCTACTTAATGTTGGCCAGGGGGTGATGTTTACCCTCTGCTTATGTCATCGTCTTCCCCTGCCATCGTGGAGCTTCTCCTTGGACTCCATAAGCCAAAATAAACTTCTTTAGCCCAGAAGCTGCTCTTGGTTGGGTGATTTCTACCAGCAATGAGAACCTGAATGCAACAGTATATTGTTACTCTTTATTTATAGAGACTTAAAGATGAGATGGAATTATCCAATGAATTCATTTGTTTTTTTTAAAGAAAGAGAAACAGAGAAAGAAAGAATTGGTGTGCCAGGGCCTTATCCACTGCAAACTATATATGCTTATACCACATCATGGGCATGTGTGACCTTACATTTGCCCCACCTTTATACATCTGGATTAGGTGGCATCTGGAGAGTCAAACATAGGTCCTTAGCCTTCACAGGCAAGTGTCTTAACTGCTAAGCCATCTCTCCAGGCCTGAATTCAGATTTTGAAAAGTCAGATACTTCAAAGATATTTTTAAACTGAACATTTCTGTTACATGGAGTTATATAAAAAATACTACCAATCATTTTCTCTACTGCCCAAAGTATCTCTAATTTATCACTTACATGTACTAATGTACTTTTAAATTTTAAATTAAAAAAAAAAACTCTTAGTTCAATAACATTGGCATTTAAATATCAATTTACAGGCATATGTTAGCTGGGTATCTTAATATCACAAGTAGGGTCATGGATTTTTCCATTGATTGGACATGTCTTCTCATTTCTAGGATGAGTTAATTAGGTCAAAATAAAGAAATAAGGCTGAAGAGATAGCATACCAGTTAAGGTAATTGCCAGGAAAGCCAAAGGACACAGGTTCTGTTCCCTAGAACCCATGTACAGCCAGATGCACAAAGTGGTGTAGGCATCTGGAGCTCATTGGCAGTGGCTAGAGATCCTGGTGAGACCATTCTCTCTATCTGCCTCTTTCTTTATCTCTCTCTCAAAAAAAAAATTAAGGTGCTAGAATTAAATATATTTTATAAAATCAAATTACAGTATTTATGCAATATTTTCTTTATTGCACAATATGTTCTTGCATATCTAGTTCAAAATACATATTGCTATTCACAAAAGGGAAAATAATATTCATATTTTTCAGTACATGTCAGAGTCTATATTCCTCATTTTTCTTGTTACATAGCTTAAACTTAGAGAAGCTGTTGAACATGTATATTTTATCATAAGATTAATATAAAGTTTAAAATCTGCATGGCCAAAGGTAATTAAATTTTTCCACTAATTTGTGTGTGTTTATGTAAGTAACTGTACTCAACCATATTGTTAATTGTTCATGAGAATATCCTGTTAGCATAAATTTACATATCTTTCTTAGAAAGCATTTAGACTTGAACCAATCTTTCATGTTTACCTTCTTTCTCACCATTTCTCTTGCATTAATAGTATAACTTTCTTGATTAATCTTTTTTTTTTTTTTTTTTTTTTTCCCGAGGTATGGTCTCACACTAGCCCAGGCTGACCTGGAATTTGCTATGGAGTCTTAGGGTAGCCTTGAACTCACAGCAATCATCCTACCTCTGCCTCCCAAGTGAGGGATTAAAGGTGTGTGCCACCATGCCTGGCTTTGATTAAACATTTTGTTCAAGAATAGATGCTATTAAATTATCTTGAGTGAGTTAACCTTTGTAATCATACCACTTTATTAAAATAGTCATGAAAATCTAATCTCCTAAAACATACCTTTAGCTATCACATCATCTGTTTTTCATTAATTAATTTTTTGAAGATCTCCCTCTAGCCCAGCCTGAACTGGAATTCACTATGTAGTCCCTCTGCCTCTTGAGTGCTGGGATTGAAAGCATAAAACTTGTTTTTATCATATAAACCTAATAACAACATGACTAAACAAAGCTGAAAATTCTTAGAAAGCTGTCTTTTTTTGTTGTTTTTGTTTTTGTTTGTTTTTCGAGGTAGGGTCTCACTCCAGTCCCAGGTGACCTGAAATTCACTATGTATTCTGGGGTGGCCTCGAACTCCTGGTGATCCTGCTACCTCTGCCTTCCGACTGCTGGGATTAAAGGCGTGCACCACCACACCAGGTTTAGAAAGCTTTTTCAATCATTTCATTTAAGAAACCTAATCCAGGAATGCTGTTGCATAGCAGATTCCTCAGAATTGAAGAGAAGAAAGCTGATTCCGTATGTCAAGACTGAGAAATCTGAAACTTAAAGGTCACACAACCACTTCCCAAGGTTATGCTAATTAGAAACTGAAACATCCTTCCTTGGAGGGGTTGGAAGTTCCAGAGAGTCAGGAAGTCTACAAGTCTGGGAAAAGGTTTAGAGACCCTGCCCTAGGGCTATATAAAGGGGAAACAACTGCTTCTGCTCCAAGTGGTGCAGTATGTTCCAAGGAAACAGTTTCCCTGAGTTTTCAAAACCTATGCTAAGTTGGGCTTCCTGGTGATGTAGCTGCCTCTGAATTGAAGCTGCTATGGGGAGGTTTGGGGTCCTTATCCAGAATGGAATGAGACTTGTCACGCTGCTTTTTAAGTAACTGTAAGGAAAGTGTCAGAGAAAAGCAAAAGAGAACACCAGACTTTATTTCTACAGACAGACAGTTTATTTAGAGAAACAGTGAGGGGCAGCAGCCTTCCCTCAGGACGAAGGCCAAAGCACTGAGCCAGGCTGGGGTGCAAGCTTATAAGGAGGATCCTAAGAACAGCAGAGTGGACCAGCTGTAGGTCCAAGGAAGATAAAGACTATAGTTATTTGTGTCTTTACTTAGAATAAGCATTTTTAGCAAAAATTGTCTAGAGAGGCTATCCCACCAGATGGTTTCTGTTCCTTCAAGTTTTCTGAGCTAAGGGAAGTTTAGTCCATCATTCAGAAGTAGACAGGGCTGTCAAGGCTGTGCTTCTGAAGTTTCTTTATTGCTTGCTTGTCTTTGAGATAGTTATTAACTCTTTAGTTCCCTCTAGTTTTCAGGGAAGGCTATTAACCCTTCAGTAGCCCCAATGGAGGTAAAATAATATAAAAGCAAGTACCTTTTCTTCAAGCAGCTTATCACCCAAATGGAAAACATCACAAATACAGTTGAAAGGAACATTTGAATGTTATAGCTATAAGTGGTCATTTAAGCCTACATTTTCTAGGTAAATGACAATAAAATAAAACAATTTAAACCTAATTAAAATATTGATAAATCCTCAAGGTACATTCAGAAAATACCTACAACTTCACCCACCACCCTAAATGAATTACAACTTTTAACTATTTTATTATAATTGTCTCCTAATTCACCTGATTCTTCCCTTATCTCTCTGTACTTCATACTTCATTTACAGTAGCAATCAGAATAACAGTTCCAAAATTGAAGTTCTGTCCTGTCACTCTTATGCCCTAAAAGCTACAATGGCTTACCATTTTATTCAGAATAAAGTCAAATTCCACCAGAACACTTACAAGATCTTCCTTGATTCCCCTCCTTCCTTTGACACAGCTTAATGTGTAAATCTTTCTTGCTCAACCAGCACCTGCCATGTTGTCTTTCTTCCTGTTCTTGATTACTCCAGGCATGTGGCATCTTTCTTTCCCTCCAGTGGCTATTCTCTCTGCCAAAGGCACTCTAATGCAGACTGCAGGCTTCACATGAGACAGATAGTAAAAATGTATCTGGTAAGTGAACAACTGACTTTGTGAGCAAAGAGAAAACATTAGATTGTTCCCTAAAACATGTCACTTTCAGGTGCTTGAAAGATGGCTCAGCAATTAAAGGCACTGGCTTGCAAACCTGGGCTCAATTCTCTCTCCTCTCTCTCTCTCTCTCCCTTGCAAATAAATATATTTTTTACATGTTTTTTTTTTTTTTAAATGAGCTGTCTCTAAGTACCCCAGTGAATACTAGGGATGAAGCTTTAGTGAGTCATCACCTATGCTGGCTTTGGCTTTCTGATGACATAGCCCCTGTGTGTCATCCATGCCTCTGTTAGTAACTCCCCACCCACATTCCTGTAAGGAATTCTAATAAACATATATACTTATTTTATCTCTTTGTTGACAACTTCCATGATTATAAACAATATCCTATGGTAATTCCCTCTCTCCCCCAACTTTTCCCTTTGAAACTCCACTCTCTGTCATATCCTATCCCCTTTCAATCAGTCTCTCTTTTATTTTCATGTAATTTACTTATATATTTATAAGAGAGAAAGAGAGGTGGGGTAGAGATGAAGAGAATGGGTGTGCCATGGCCTTCTGCCACTGCATAAAAAATCCAGACACATATGCCACTTTGTGCATCTGACTTTACATGGATGATGGGGAGTAAAAACTGGGAAGACAAGCTTTGCAAAAATAAATAAATAAAATGACTTTAGGGCTGAAGAGCGGGCTTAGAAGTTAAGGCATTTGTCTGTAAAGCCAAAGGACCCTGGTTCAATTCCCCAGGACCCATGTAAGCCAGATGTACAAGGTGGAACATGCATCTGGAGTTTGTTTGCCATGGGTGGAGTCACTGGTGCACCCATTCTCTCTCCCTCAACCCCCTGCCTGCCTCTCTCTCTCCCTCTCTCTCTCTCTCTCTCTCTCTCTCTCTCTCTCTCTCTCAATCTCTGTCTCTCTCAAATAAATAAATAAATAAATAAAAACTTTAAAAAATCTTAAAAAAAAAAGCAACTTTAGCCTCTGAGCCACCTTCCCAGCACACATTTTATTAATCTTTCTTTTTTAAGCTATAGCCTAACCAAAAAAAATCTGGCACACATTTCCTCTAAAATTAAAATCATTCTTCCAAGCAAATTTTCCCAAGTACAAAAGCTTTAATCAACTGTCTGAAAGGATTAAGAAATCCATAATTGGGTAAAATGAGTTTAATATCTATATCCTATTATAAGGGTACTTATGTGAAACAAAATTAAGATTGCCAAGTAGAGTGAAATATTCGATTAATTTTTACAATATTATTTACCAGCTTCTGAGACATACTTTCTTTTTAGCATGTGTTTGATATTACAAAACAATCATATCCAGTAAGAAGGATTGAATCCTTTACCTACTCATGTATTCAGCGGGTTATTTATATGCTGCCTTCTTGGTGTGCAACCTGGGATTGTTTTTAAGGAATGAATCTTACAGAGGTTATCTATCTTTTAAATACAATATTAATTGCTTTGAAACAAATGAGCCCTTCCTTTTAAAATGCTTTTATTTTGTTATTTGTGGATATGGATGCTCCTGCATATTTGTTCTACAGAATGTGTGTGGAAATCATAGGAGGCCATTTGAATTGGTCTTGACCTTTCCAACTCAATGGAAGCAAGGTCTCTCATTGTTCACCAGTCCCTTCAAGAGCTTCCTGGAAAATGCTATCTCTGTCTTCCTTCTTGCAGGTAGTCACTATTGGTTTATAGAAGTCCCCCACAACCTCCTACTTTTAACTGGGTTCTGGTGATCAGAACACAAGTACTCAGAATTGTGAGGCAAGCATTTTATCCACTGAGCCATTGTCCTAGCCTAAAAAAATGACCCTTCCTTCACCATGTGTTTCTGTACACAAAACTGGTTCACTAATGATAGAGTTGACCATTAATTGCCCTACTTAAGCCTCCAGAGAGCGGGTCACATAGTCAAAGCTAACCAAAAAGGAGAAGAAAAGTCATTTCTCTATTCATATTGGCTCATGGGTAGGCATATGATGATGAGCACACCCGAATGGTCTTTTTATTTATTATTATTTATGTATTTATTTATTTTTATTAAGAGAGATAGCAAGAGCTCCAGGGCCTCTACCCAGTGCATTCGACCTCCAGAGGCAAGTACCACCTTGCACTCTTGCTCCACCTTGTGCATCTGGCTTACATGGGTTCTGGGGAGTCAAACCTAGTCCTTAGGGATTGCAGGCAAATGCCTTACATGCTAAGTTATCTCCCCAGTGTGCGTGTTCTTTTTAGAGCTTGATACAGAAACTGAGGAATCTCTCTCTCTCTCTCTCTCTCTCTCTCTCTCTCTCTCTCTCTTTCCTCTCTCATACCTCCTCTCTCTTCATTCTTACAAATGTAACATTCATGAATGTTGTAAGCTTGAAATTCCTGTTAGGGAAGAACTTGCATTTGAATGAATTACAGAGATAAACATATGAGATGTGGGAAAAAGTAATCACAGTAACATAAGAATGAACATAGGAAATAAAATCAAAATGTAAAACTGATGAGAAGGAATAAAGAGTACAGCAATAAGTGCTCATGGCTGAGAATGCAGAACGACACCCCAGGCCTACACAGAGCTGAAGGGAGACAGTTGGAGAGATTATCAAACGTCCCTTTCTTCCTCCTTTATTTCCTTTTGTCCTGTCCTCCATCCCTTTCTCTCGTCCTCCCTTCCTCTCTCCATTCCTTCCTTACTTTCTTTCTCCCCACTTGTTCCCTCCTTCCCATCCTCCCTTACAATTGTTCTTCTTTCTCTCTATCCCTCCTCCCCTTTCACTCTCTCTTTCTTCTTTCTCATCTCTTGTCTTCTTCCTTCCTCCTTTACTTTCTTTACACAAAATTCTTTAAAAGCAATGGAAGTGTGATTTAAATGTAAATGTCTCCCATAGCCTCAGGTGTTTTATTGTTGTTGTTTTGTTTTTTCAATGTAGGGTCTAATTCTAGCCCAGGCTGACCTGGAATTCACTATGTAGTCCCAGGGTGGCCTTGAACTCACAGTGATCCTCCTACCTCTGCCTCCTGAGTGCTGGGATTAAAGGTGTGAAACCACCATGCCTGGCCTCAAGTATTTTTGATTAAGCTTCCTACTTAGTACCCAGCAATCAGAACCCTACTGAAGAGGTGTATCACTGGTAGTGGATCTGGAGGCTAGACTACTGTGTGTTCACAGCCAATAGCTTTTGTGGTTGGTTGTTTAGTCCCACCAACAATAAGGTAACTGTTACAGACAGACTAAACTATAAAGAATGGTGAGATTTAAAACGTAATCAGTCTCTGTCTTCCTGAACATAAGGCAGATTGTGCTGTCTTTCTACTTGTTTGATAGAATTGCAAAACAACTTCTTTACTGCCTCTCTTGAAATTCAGATAATAAAGCAATTCTATAAGTAGAAATCTATGTCTGTTGAAAATATATAGCAGAAGATAGTTTTCAGATATGATGAGGCAAAAAGTATAATTTCCCTGAATCAAATTAAATAATAAAAATTAGGGCTGGAGAGATGGCTTAGAGGTTAAGGCATTTGCCTACATAGCCAAAGGACCTTGGTTCAATTCCCCAAGACCCATGTAAGCCAGGTGCCCAAGGGGATGCATACATCTGGAGTTCCTTTACAGTGGCTAGAGGACCTGGCACTCCCATTTTCTCTCTCCCTCTCTCTCTGCCTGTCTCTTTCTCTTTCTCTCAAATAAATAAAAATAAAGTAAAAATATATAAATTAAATAATAAAAATTATATAAGAAAATGTGTTGATTTTCATATGAAATATGTAAATTTTTTGGAAACTATATAACATAATTAACAAATACTATCTTTCTTAGTTCCATTGTTGGGTTATGTGATGCACATATTGAAAGGAATAGTTTTTGGGCTTCATCAGTTAATCATGCTGTTGTTGAGTTTTCATGTGGCTTGAATAATTATCAAAGGAAAATTGTTATTACAAAGTCAAATAGAAGTGCATTTTGCCTCTGAGAATGGATAATTTCATGTAGAGATAGAAGAGGGGAAATTATATATATAATATTATATTTCATATTATTTATAAATATATACTATTTTATTTATATTATATTATATTTTATACTTATATATTTACGCATGAAGCAGAAATGTTTTCCCATTGCATGAGGACAAACTAACATGATACAAATTAGAGTTCAATTAACTTGATGATTCTAAAAATTGTATGTACTTTTGAGACTATTTCAAGATAGTAGAATATTCAGTTTCGTGTATTACCTGCCATGCAATGGTCTGAAATTACAACCAAAATGCTCTCCAGACAGCAAAGAAATAGTGTTAGCTTTCTATTTCTTAAAAGTAAACTGGAGACTGGTTATAATATTTGAAATAGTCAGTATGATTCTGTTCCATATGCTTTAGTCTGTTTTATTCCAAATTGACATTGTGGTATGCACTATAATAAAATTCCTTTAAAATATGAATTTTGAGTCAGGTGTGGTGATGCACACCTTTAATCCCAGTACTAAGGAGGCAGAGGTAGGAGGATTGTTGTGAGTTCAAGGCCACCCTGAGAATACAGTGAATTCCAGGTCAACCTTGGCTAGACTGAAACCCCACCTTGAACCCCCCCCCAAAAAAAATGTTCAGTTTGTAATTTTCTCTTCTATCAAAATTAAAGTTTTCATAAAAAGTACAATTGAGCTGGCACACACCTTTAATCCCAGCACTCTGGAGGCAGAGGTAGGAGGATCTCTGTGAGTTCAAGACCACCCTGAGACTACATAGTGAATTCCAGGTCAGTTTGGGCGAGAGTGAGACCCTACCTCGAAAAAAAAAAAAAAAAATACTACAATTGCTTAATTACCATAATGAAATGGAGAGAGTAAAAACAAATTGTTGAATTTTTAAATTTATTTTAACATAGAATTTATACAATATCACTTTAATTGTTCCTCTTTACAATTTAATGCTTTTATATCTAACACTTTATTGGCATATACTTATTGTGCAAACTGCTAAGTGTCACTAAAGCATTTCCATAGAAGTCTATCATGTACAGCAACATATTCAACCCCCATCCTGACCTTTCTTTCCTTTTCCTCTACCAATATTTCCTTGGTTCTCCCATGTATTCTTACTTCTATTTTCATGTCATTTATGTGTATCTGTGTGCATATTATTTTATGCATCTATATAAAATCTATGCTCCATGCATGTGAAATATGTGATATTTGTCTTTCTGAGTCTGATTAATTCTACTTAATTTGATTATTTCCAGTTTTATACATTTTCACTTTTCTTTATGACTGAATAGAATTACACTGTGTATATATGCATATATATGTATCTATCAATAAAAACTTACCTGAGTATATAACTTTGCTATTGTGATTAGTCACATAATACATATAGATACACAAATATATCTGTAGCATCTTTTTAAAAAATATTTATTTATTTATTTTGAGAGAGAGAGAGAGAGAGAGAGAGAGAGAGTGAGGGGAAGAGGCAGAGTGAAAAAGAGAATGGGCATGCAAGGCTTCCAGCCACTGCAAACCAACTTCAGATGCATGCGCCTGCTTGTGCATCTAGCTTACATGGGTACAGGGGAATGGAACCAAAGTCCTTAGTCATTGCAGGCAAATGCTTGAACCTCTAAGCCATTTTCTCAGCCCTATCTGTAGTATCTTAACTTAGGTTCCTTCAAGTATATATTCAGGATAGGTACATCTGTGATATATGTCAAACTGTAGATTTTTGAAACTTTCTCACTGATTTCCATTTTACATTCTCAACATCAGTATGTGAGGGTCCCCATTGGACTGCCATTGGTTGAGGTGTGATAGAATCTCAATTTAGTTTTACTTTTTGTTTCTCTGGTGGCTGGTGATCATGGACATTTTTATTCATTTTATTTTTGTTGGTCATTTGTATTTCATTTTATGAGGACTCTCTGTTCTTTTCCTTCACTCATTAATTGGTTGTTTTGCTTGATTTTTGTTCTTTCGAGTTTTTTTTTAAAGAGTAAATTGGTTTTGTTTATTTTATTTATTTATTTATTTGAGAGCGACAGACAGAGAAAGAGGCAAGTAGAGAGAGAAAAAGAGAATAGGTGTGCCAGGGCCTGCAGCCACTGCAAATGAACTCCAGATGCATGTGCTCCCTTGTGCATCTGGCTTACGTGGGTCCTGGAGAATCAAGCCTTGAACCAGCGTCTTTAGGCTTCACAAGCAAGCACTTAATTGCTAAGCCATCTCTCTAGCCAATCTTTCAGGTTTTTATGTATTCTTCTGTCTGTTCGTCTTCTGTCAAATGTATGGCTAACACAAACCTCTTATTCTGCAAGCTGTCTGTTTTTAAACTTGTTTTTTTTTTTTTTTTCATTTGCTATACAAAAGCATTTTAGTAACATAAAATCCCACTTGTCAATTTTTGGTTTTCTTTTTCTGAGATATTATAGTTCTCAGAAAGTTGTTGTCTATGCCTAGATTTTGAAATGTTTTCCTCTAAGAAGTTCAGCACAGAAGTCTGTGATTTCAGCTGAGAGCATGTTTGTCATTACAATTAATGCATATCCACTCAGAGAACAGTTAGTTCAGGCCCTCAATTCTTTATCCAAATTAACTTGGTAGAAGTGCTTTATAATTATTGTTTACAATTTTAGAAGAGTTATATATTAATGTATAGGACACATATATAATAATTACTTTCCAATATAAAACTAGCACATATAATGTATGTGTGGTCTGTAATAACTTTAGCAAAGTCTAGGTATGCTCAATTTGAATATTTTGATAGCAAAAATGTGAGAGTTAATGGATGGTAAGAGCAATATGTATACATATTGTGGATAAGGTTTGTCGACCTACATGGCAGATGGCACTATTCCTCACTGTATTTTACCTCTAATTTTGAATGCTTGGCCAAATTTTAGTACTAGGGAGCAAAACAGTGTGCATCAACATCAAGTGTAATGATAATCTAATTTGACATCTCAAAAAATGTTAATTTCAAAGCTGCTTTTCTTCAAATTATTTCTGTTATGTTAGGCCACATTGAGTCAGAATTTGAGCATTTTGAAAATTGCAGTTTAGCACTTACTCAGCAAAACATTCAAAATGCTGACGTTGTCATAGTCATGAGATACAAGTGGGTACAAAACAAGTATAAAATTAATAACTATCTAATGCTATTTAATAAGTAGGTCATGTACAAACACTATTCAGAAATTAGTTCTAATTAAAGCCTTGTGAATAGCTATTAAAAGTTCATCAAAGATTTCCCCTAATCATTTGCCTTTTCTCTCTGGTCCTATAACTGACTCAGTGTGTTCATAAATTAATATCCATTCCAAAGCTATTCACATTCTAAAAACAATATACTCAGAAGTGGAACATCTCTCTAATAAGAACAGGAGACAATGAAACACTAAAATATCAATATTCATCTCTAGGTCTCATGTGATGTGCTTTCTTTAAATACAATATTCAGTAAAGGTTTCAAGTATCTCAATCATAACTGAAAACCACCACAAATATATGTTTTTATTCTTCATTGTCAACATTTTTCTAACACAAGGTAACATAGCATATGAGTCATTGAACTCATTGATTTTTTTAAAATTTTTATTAACATTTTCCATGATTATAAAATATATCCCATGGTAATTACCTCCCTCCCCACCCCCACACTTTCCCATTTGAAATTCCATTCTCCATCATATTACCTCCCCATTGAACTCATTGATTTTTAAACATACCTGGTTGAGAGACCTGCATGACTCCTTTAGTTTTTAGCTCATATGTACTTCCTCTCAGCCATCTGCAGCTGATTCCCTGCAGATAGCCCAAGTTCAACAAGGTCAAAAGTGATTAGTCTCTTTCTAGGGGAAATTCTCATATTCTTTACTTCACTAATGTGTACCATATTCATTTGTTCAAGAAGAGAAATACTTGGACATCATCCATGACTATTCTATGCTCAGCTTCCTTGGTCAGTCTATCTGCAGTATCTGACAATTGACTGATACTTCCTGATGGTCAATTTTCTGCCATCTATAAGAGCAGAGATCTAGATCAGGAATTTCATGTCTCCTGCTATGATGGCCTCACATGATGTCCTTGATGTCTGTCATGTGCTCTTCTTGTCGCTCTGTTTGAAATACACCAGAAAGATATTCCTAAAGTGTAAATTTGGGCTTATTGCTCTACAGAAAGTCAGCATTAGTGTCAGTGAATAATGCTTTATTTGCCACTATTTCTCCCCAAACCGACTCATGGTTAAATTCAGCACTGAATATTATGTTTCTATTTTTACCAAGATATACAAGATTGTATGTCATCAAATACTGAAGACAGAAAATAAATCATCTATAATTTCCACTAGTGAAGTGGTCTTATACATGCGAACAAAATTTATAAAACATCATGTAATAATTAAAATGTATTTTCCATGTTTGATAAAAATTCATGAGATAACTAAATATATGCATGCTTTCTTATATCAAATTAACTTAATTTCACATTTTGTTTTTTGTGACTTTATCACAAAAGCACTCTTCAAAATAAATGATGTTATATGTTACATTTAGCTATATTTTGTATTTGTCCAAGAGTTATACCTTTTAACCTTCACAGCTCAGTCATTTACTTAAAAAGAACAGCCTTGGGACTAACTTCAACACTCAATAACCCTTCCTTTTATCTCTCTTAAAAATAAGCTGCTGGGCATGGTGGTGCACGTCTTTAATCTCAGCACTGTGAAGGCAGAGATAGGAGGATCACTGTGAGCTGAAGCTACCCATAGTGAATTCCACGTAAGCCTGGGTTAGAGGGAGACACTACCTTGAAAAACAAACAAACAAATCTGTGTGTGTGTGTGTGTGTGTGTGTGTGTGTGTGTGTGTGTGTGAAACTGTTACCTCTTAAACAATCATATCTTCTTTAACATGTTATCCTTGAACAACCTCAGACACTTTGCTTATATCCATGACTTCTGTGTCAGTGATGCATAAAAATCTGTCTTGAGCCTTGACAATCCTTTGAAGATTTGTATTCCTACCTCTAACTACTCACTAGCAATATCATCTAAAACATACTTACTCTTTCCTTAAGTCTTTAATGCACCTCCATCTGGAGCAACAAAAACACTCCAGTCTCTAAAGTTGTCATCATCTCATCAAGACGGTGGGCCTTGGTCTTGTCTGGGTAGTTTTCAGGATTAAAATCTTGAAATTTTTTGCTAAAATTTTCCCTAAATGCTTTATTACCTGATATTCAATAAAACCACAATTGTTTTACTCATTTCACTTTCAAATTTCCCATTGAAAATCAATGTATGAGAATCATGCTCACATATATTTCACATTATATAGATCATGCCTTTTAAGTCTTACCCTATGTTTTATATTGTTTCTCCCCAGATGGGTAGTAGACTCTAGACTCATAGAGACCAGGAATATTTCTGTGAACTTCTTCATATCACTTATGTTATATAGAGAGCAGTTTATAATTTAGTGATCTCATGACAATGGATTGAGAGACATTATTTGCTATTAAGTAGAATTAAGAAAGCTTAATCTACTTGTTTTTCTTTTATCATAATCCTATTAAAATAGCATTAAGTATTCAATAGCAGTGCTTTCCATTTAAGATAATGTTTGTTAAACCAACATAAATGAAATCTTCCTGTGCTGGAAAGTTAAATATTGAGTTTCAAATACCTAAGAATTCAGTGTATGCATGAAAGTGCATTTATGAACTTATATATTAAGTCATGCCACAATATTGAAATTTTGGTCCAAACTTATCCTTCATCTTAAAAACATTAATAATATATCTATGTTTTATCATGCAAATTATATTTTATTTTATTTAAATTTACAATATGGCTGATAAAACTAATATTTTAAATATATACATATAAATATATATATTTTAATTGTTATTAGTTTTATTACTTTTCTATCAGCATTGGAAGGCCAAGGAGCTCTATTATTTCACTCTTTTTTTATTGTTAATGTTGCTCTTCTTTTTTTTTCTTTTCAATTTTTTTTTTATTAACAGCTTCCATGATTATAAAAATATTCACTCTTAAACAAATCACTGTCCACTACAACTGATTCTTCCCTTTCATCGTTCCTTCTCCAGATCACAGCCCTGACGGAGCCCACGTGGAACAGATGATGAGCTCTCAGTCTCCAGGTAGTGGTTCTTTTTACTTATTTATTTGTTTGCCAGCAGAGACAGACAGAGAGAGAGAGAGAGACAGAGAGACAGAGAGAATGGGTATGTCAGGGCCTGCAGCCACTGTAAATGAACTCGAGTCCACTTTGTGCATCTTGACTTTACTAGGCAGTAGAAAATCAAACCTGGGTCCTTTGCTTTGGAGACTAGTGCCTTAACTTCTAAGCCATCTCTCTAGCCCAAAACTAATATTTTTAAAGTAAGACGGTCTCATAAAAAAAAAAAAAAAATGATACCTCCGGGCGTGCTGGCACAGGCCTTTAATCCCAGCACTTGGGGGCAGTGTTAGGAGGATTGCCAAGAGTTTGAGGCTACCCTGAGACTACATAGTGAATTCAGATCAGCCTGAGCTAGACTGAGACCATACCTCAAAACAAAAAGATACTTAGTCACTGTGGAAGCCAGCCTTTGGCTACAATTCTACATTTGTTAAGCTGCCCAAGATGATTGAATAGTCTCATGGAAGAGCAGGTTCTCATAAAACAAACAAAACCAAATACAATCAAACAGGATAAGCAGGGTTTCTCTTCTTATTACAAAAACCACACATATCCATTTAATGTAACATGAGTACTTGCTTCATATATATATATATATATATATATATATCTCCAAGTTTATTCTTTTGCTTATTTAAGAGTTTATTTTTTTAATTTAATTTTATTTGACACACACAGAAAAGCAGTCAGAGAGAGAAAGAGAATGGGCACGCAAGAGCCTTCAGCTGCTGTAGATGAATTCCAGATGCATGTGCTACTTTGTGCATCTGGCTTATGGGGGTCCTGAGGAATTGAGTCTGGGTCCTTTGGCTTTGCAGGCTAGTGCCTTAATGGCTAATCCATCTCTCCAGCCCCAAGTTTATTCTTAATATGTTATGAAATTGCCTGGAAGCCCTGGAACATCCATTTTCTCCCCTCCCTTTCCCTCTCTCAAATAAATAAAATTAAAAAATAGGTTTATTAAGTTACAACTTTTTTTTTTTTTTTTTTGGTTTTTCAAGGTAGGGTCTTGCTGTAGCCCAGGCTGACCTATATTTTACTATGTAGTGTCAGGCTGGACTAAAACTCAGGGCTATCCTTCTACCTCTGCCTTCCTAGTGTTGGGATTAAAGGTATGCACCACCATACCCAGTTTATTATAACACATTTTTTTTAATGTTTTATTATTATTTATTATAGAGAGAGAAAGAAGCAAAAAGGTGGAGAGAGAGAGAGAGAGAGAGAGAGAGAGAGAGAGAGAGAGAATAGGTATTCCAGGGCCTACAGTTACTGAAAATGAACTCCAGACATATGCACCACCTTGTGCATCTGGCTTATGTGGGTCCTGGGGAATCGAACCTGGGTCCTTTGACTTTGCAGGCAAAGTGACTTAACTGCTAAGCCATCTCTCAGCCCTAACATATACTTTTAATGAAAGCAAAATAACATTCTAGGTTTCTATCACACTGCTCATAAACTTCAATTTTATTATTATTTTATGCTATCCTTTATTTTTATGTTAAGCACTGTTTGACTCAGTGTATATACCTATACACTGCTATTTTGCTCATATTAAGTCCTGTTAATCTATAGGTTGATTTATATCTAGGAAGATTTAGGCCATGTTCAATGAGACATTGACTAATGTAGAGACACTTCCTTATAAGCACTCCATACTGGACAGGCATTGAAGACACTGGTGAGTCTGTTCATAACTGCATTAGTAAAGAATTTCTGATGGGCCAAATAGTGTGATTGATATAAATCTGAAGCCCTAACATCACGTTTAATGTTTTTTACATTTAATATAGTGCCTGGTATGCAAATTCATTCTGCAAATACTCACTGAATAAATGAATTTATGCTAATCTGAGCATGAATATCTGACTGAGCTTTCTATCACTACTATAAATCATTTTTCACTTTTTGGTACATTAATTAGATAAATGTAAATTGAGGCAATATGTGTTAAGCTAATTAAAAGAATGAAGTCTAACTGTGCTAGGCAGTTAATAGTGAATTACAAGAGCCAAAATATTAATGTATACATAGAAGCATATTTACTCACTTACTTTTTTTCTCTTTTAACTCTAAATTCCATCTTTTTCTCCTAACATGATACTTGATATCCATCATATAATGTCATAGCCATGAACTACAAATATGTGCAATAGATCACTAGCCCATCCTTCTATGTGCAGACTGGCAACTAGGCGTATATGACTTTACTTCATCATTTATTTGTGAAGTTAGTGGGTTTGTATTTTATTTTTTATTTTTTTATTATTGACAGTTTTAGCACATATACAATGTATTTTGATCACAAGCTCCTTCCATTATCTTTGGTAGCTTGTTGTTGAACCCCTTCTTCCCAACTAGTTCCTCTTCTACCTTAAGGTCTCTTTTGGTTCTAATGTACATGGTTGCTAAGTTGGAATTTTTATTTATATTTTATTTATTTGTTAGAGAGAGAGAGAGAGAGAGTCAGAGAGAGAATGGGTGTGCTAGAACCTTGATACAAATGAACTCCAAACACATGTACCACCTTGCACATCTTGCTTATTGTGATCGTTCTGGGGAATCACACTTGGATTCTTTGGTTTTGCAGGTAGGCACCTTAACCACTAAGTCATCTCTTGGGCCCATAAGTTGGCATTTTTATTCCACAGATAATAATTCACCCAGAGACCAGTAAAGCATCCAAGTTCATATGTCCAGTGAAGAGTGAAGATGATATTTTAATTTAGACTCTCAGCTCCAGAATGTGTATTCTAACCCATATTTCCAGCTGCACTCATCTCATTGTTTGCTCTCTCCAGAGTATGTTACAGTTAAAATTACACTTACTTTCATAAGTAATATAGCTGCCATAGGTGTCAGGAAGGCCTTTCTTTGGAGAAATAATTACTAGTAGAAAGAATGGAAGCTTTATTTTAAATAAATTGTGTTATGTGCTAACACCTACGTTTCAAAGTTATAATTTTGCTTTATGAAAATTGGAATTAGGTCTATATTCAAATTTTAGATTTGCATTTTATAGGCTTTATCTCCGCTAATACATTACTTCTTTACACATCCATTAACACCCTTGTTTCTTCTGTGACATAGCTAACTTGCACAACTGCTGTGAAGTAAGGACAAAACACTCTGAACTACTTAACACTATTTCTGAAATATAACACATTTATAATAAATGTAAGTAGTATAATACTTCTTGTAAGGATTATAACATAATTGTCTTACTATTTGTGCCAAGTCTCTTCCCATATTTAATTAAGGTTTATGGTTCAATATCCTTGGTAGCATATTATTAAATTTCATGTTTAAATTGATAGCATAGAAAAAGTTCTGATTGTTTTATTATTTAATTGACACAATCTATTCTTATTTCCAAAGAGATAAATGAATTTTTCCAATAAAATTTTGCATTTAAATAAAATTATTTGCCTGAATAATGTTAACTGTGCTAGATTATTACATTGTCTCTGTAAAAGCACATATATATCAAATGTGACCTTCTTGTTTTATCTCCACCGATCATCAGTAATTTTACTGAAAGTTAAATCTCTTCATATTTTTAAATAAAAAAGAGATATAAATAGAACATAATTCCATTTTATACTTGAAAAATATGTCAATAAAAAAGCTGTGTGTAATACACGTTTAACTAATGAAAGCCACAGGATTTATGCTAGAATTGTAGACTAATGTTTAGTTATGAATGTGCACTTTGAGGATTAGCCTGTGGGTACAGGAAACAACATGCTCAAATGATTGCTTTTTCAGAACAATGAAATGCCTTGAGCATTATGAGATTTAACTGTAAAAAAAAACTTCACCATATGCACATATTAATGAGCCGCTAATTTTTAAGTTAAAACTTCATCCAGAACTCAACATTAAATAAAAACTAATTTCTTCTAGTAATATTGCATGAAAACCAAATGCAGACAGAATGGTATTCCTAATACTTGCATGGTTTGTCCCTGTCACAGCTGACCCTAAGTTGCTATGGTGATATCTTTTTCTTCTCTCCATTGCCCATGAAGGAAGTATCATACATACATAACTGATAACTCATCCCGAGAGGATGGCTTTCCCAAAGAACAAGGCTGTAAAATTCCACTCTCCCAGAAAGGATATAATTATGTGAGTAAATTATCTATAGTGTAGATATCAAAATATTGATAGTTTTTCATAAATCAAAAGTAAGAATGAAGAATAAATGCATTAGCAATATTGAAGAGTGTGTTTCATTTATGCACATCTAGAAACTATGGACAAAGTCCTTGCACAAAGCAAAGCTATGGCTTACACACTCACTAAGTGTCAGTCGTGCGTCCACTTTGTGAAGCACAACATATTTTCCTCATCAATCCAAAATGAACATAGAACTGTCAGGTATTAAATCAACTAAGGTTTTGCTGTGTTTTACATTTATAAATTTTAATTTTGCTTTCATTTTTTTTATTTGTTTTTTTTTTTTTTTCATATTAGGATCTCACTCTAGTCCAGGCTGACCTGGAACTCACTCTGTAGTCCCAGGTTGGCCTTGAACTCATTGTGATCCTCCTACCTCTGTCTCCTGAGAGCTTGGATTGACTGCAGGTGCCATCACATCTGGCTAACTTGTAGCTTTTAATCAGCATATAAAGTATTGCTTTCACTGAGGTATTTTCAAATATAACTTGGTTTTCAAATATAACTTGCTTTCTTCTGCCCTATCTATCTGGTCCTCTTGTATCCTTCCACCTGTACCTAGTAACCTCTTTTCTGCTTTCATTTCATGTGTTCTGTTTTCCACCTCCTCATCCTTTTGTATCTCTCATAGCACCTTCTCTAGTTTGATGAGCTATTCCCATACTCACACACACATAAATAGTTATACACAAAAATTAGAGCCTAGCCAGGAGTGGTGGCACAGGCCTTTAATCCCAGCACTCAGGAGGCAGAGGTAGGAGGATCACTGTGAGTTCAAGGCCACCTTGAGACTGCACAATGAATTTGAGGTTAGCTTGAGCTAAAGTGAAATCCTTCCTTGGAAAACAAACAAACGACAACAACAAAAAAGAGGCTAGAATCCATATATGAGAGAGAAAATGTGGTATTTAACTTCCTGACACTGGGCCAACTAACTTAATATAGCAATTCCCAGATCTATTGATTTTCCTGAAAATCGCTTACTTTTACTTTTCTTTATGGCTGAATAAAAACTCACTGTGTACATGTACCCCATTTCCATTATCCATTGTTCTGTTGATGTACATCTAAGCTGATAGCTTCTCTTACTTTGGTGAACAGAGCAGAAATCAAGATTGATGAGCCAGTAGCTCTGTAGTAGGCCACACAGTTCTTTGTACATATGTCTGGGGCTGGTACAGCTGAATCATATGTAGTTCTATTTTTAGTTTTTGGAGAAGCTTCCAAGCTGAGTTCCACAGCATTGCACAGGTTTGTGTTCCCCTTTCTATACATCTTCCCCAGCATTGATTGTCATTTGGTTTCTTTTTTTGTTTGTTTGTTTGATTGTTTTGAGGCAGGGTTTCGCTTTAGCTCAGGCTGACCTGGAATTCATTGTGCTGTGTAGTCTCAAGGTGGCCTCAAACTCATGGCAATCCTCCTACCTCTGCCTCCCAAATTCTGGGATTAAAGGTGTGTGCCACCATATCCAGCTTTGTCATTTGGTTTCCTGTTGATAGCCATTCTGACTAGGATGAGATGAATTTCAAAGTAGTTTTAATTTGCATTTCTCTGATGGCTATTTTTCTTTTTCTTTTTTCATTTTTTTTTGCTTTTGAGAATTGTCTGTTCATCAGCTCATTTATTGATTATCAACTTTGGGGTTTTTGATACTTGTGCAATTTTTTACATTATTATACCATTATCTGAAGTTTTACTTGCAAAGGTTTTTTGTCATAGATCAAGGGTTTAAATATTTGGATATTTTTCTCAATTACATACTTATTTCCAAAAAGTGTAGTGGTGAACTATAACTAAGTGGTTTTTTTCTTTGAATAAGTGAATCATGCATTATTCAGACCCAAGACAAGACAAGTGATTTTAAATAGGTTCAGTTGTTGGTACAAACTGATTTTTCCCTTTGTAAGGGAGAAATAGGAACAAGGTAGCTCCTTTTAAATAGGAAGTCAGGGACAAAGGCACAAAGTGAGAAAACAAGGAAATGCCATCTCACTTGTCCTGGCAAAGATGGAACCCAGACCGTGACTCAGTCTCATCCATGATGGCTATGAAAAGTTATTCAGCAACAGTGGCCCCTACTTCTTCCCCAATCTGACATACACAGGTATGCTGTCTCCACTTGGGCTAGGTCCATAATTCCCGCCCCCCCCCAAAAAAAAAATCAGCTCTTACTCTCCTGATCCTGATGGTAAAGCCCATCCCAATTAGCTATATATATATATTAAAAAAAAAAAAAAAAGGTTTGTTGTGTGGACAACGTGTTCTTGCTCTTGGTTGCTCATTTTTCTGATGCCTGCACCTCCAGTTCACTGTTCTCATGTGCCCTCCCCTCATCGCAGCCAGGCTGAGATAGCAGGAGGAAGAGAAATTCCTTTTCATTTTGCGACTCCCATGTCAGCTATGGGACCTTTGGTAACTAATCTCTTCTGTATTCTTCTATGTAGGTGAAGGGCTTATACGCTCACGCTCCACTTCCCATATGGGTGTGCAAATGCTCCTTTAAGAGAAGAAATGGCCCTTTTTAAAGTCTCCCATTCATTTCTCCTCTTCATTCCATGTTCACCTTCCCATATGAGATCTCAGGCCTTCACATGGTCAAGTCATCTCAGGTTCTGCCTCTGTGTGTGTGTAAACATTCTGGCCTTTTCCAAATAAACCTTATAATTTAACCTTTTTGAAATCTGTTTCTTCAATTCTTCTTCTTCTTTTTTTTTTTTTTTTTTTTTTTAGGTAGGGTCCCGCTCTAGCTAAAGCTGACCTGGCATTTACTGTGTAGCCTCAGGGTGGCCTCAAACTCTTGGCAATCCTCCCACCTCTGCCTCCCAAGTGCTGGTATTAAAGGCATGCACCACTATGCCTGGCTTTGTTTCTTTAATTCTTTATAAGAATGGATAAGAACCTAAAAGTTGAGATTCACAGATCAGGGGAAAATAACTCCCTATCCCCCAAATTCCAATAAGCAACATTTCTACACAGTTTTGATTGTCTTCTATCTACGATCAAGTGTGCTGATAGAAAAGATATGCTGTGACTACTTCTCTTGTTGGTCAGATGATTTGAGGCTGACTTCAGGTCAACAACACTTACCACTCCAGCTGAATGAAGAACAGCTAAAGGAATTTGCCGAGGAGACAACAAAGGAATGCAGAGTATGTTGGTTACA
This sequence comes from Jaculus jaculus, assembly GCF_020740685.1. Lineage (NCBI taxonomy): Eukaryota > Metazoa > Chordata > Mammalia > Rodentia > Dipodidae > Jaculus > Jaculus jaculus. The sequence continues at coordinate 128,353,992 of NC_059107.1, forward strand.
AGTGAGACAAAAACCAGCTTTGGGTTTCAGAAAGAAGTTATTACACAATTTAGAAAATCATTTAGGTTCTCAATGTTTCTTTTTTTATGGTAAAAAAGGTGTCAGGATTAGATAGGTGGCTCACAAAGTAAATGACTATGTAAGATCAGCATGGAGAGCATGTTGAAATGGAGATTCCCAAAACCAAGTACAAAATTGTCTTTAATGCGGCAATCCTAACATCCAGGAGCCTGAGGCAAAAAGATTGCCACAAGTTTTAGGAAAACCTGGGCTACAGAGAAAGTGAGATCTTCTCTCTCAAAACACAAAAACAAACTATCACCAGAGCAAAAATAACAATCTCTTTTAGCAAGTATGAAACCTATTTTCTTAATAGACCTCTAGAGATTTTTCTTTGGGGGTGTAGCTGAGTTTCAGATCCTACTGTGAACCCATGTAAATGGCATACTATCATTTATGATTGGCAAATGACTATGTCTCCTGATAGAAGAATTGGGGTGTCTTTGAGAGTTGAAAAACCCTTTCTCAGCTCTTGACTGGGCAAGGAGTTAGGGTCCTAGACTGTTAGAGTTTCCAAAAAGTTCCAGTGAGTCAGGGTCTCTGATATCTGGTCTTATGAATTAGATGAATGAATTTCACAGACCATATAGTAAGAGTTGGAAGGATTTTATTATGAGGATTATAAAGTTTATACATATAGATCATATGAGAAGGAAAGTAAATAGAGATCCTGTTCAGCAGGTGGGGGTTTCCAGGAAAGCAAAAGCCCACCCCAAGACCTAGGCCTTTATGAGAATAGCGACACAGTGAGGCCTGACATCCTGTGCCTGTGGTCAGGATTTGTGGGAAAGGGCAATCTTTCCAGAAATCTTAGTCTTCCCAGGTGATTACCTCAAAGTAGAAGAATACTCCAGAGGTAGAGATGAGTGTCTGCAGCTACTTGGAGGCTAAATTTGAGGCCTTGTCACCTCTAAACTGCCACATTTTCCTCCTCTGAAAAAGTAATACTAACTGCCATTAGAGAATTAGAGTAACAAGTGCTGTGACTTCTTTGAGCTGAGTGGTATTGCAGGGCAGTCAGTCTATCTAACGGACCACAAAAGAGCAATGGTAAAGTGTGGGAAGACAGTCCTGGATAAACATTTTGGTGACAAGAAGAAGTAGGCATTGAATAAACTGTGGCTCATACAGTTTCCATTCTTGAAACTTTTCGGCTGTACATGACAATGAAGAAGGCGGACTAAGTTCGCTGCAGGGCCATCTGAGTATGAGCAGACTGTAAACAAGAGGAGAAAAAGGGAAAAGAGCAGCTGAGGGACTGGAGAAATGACGTACCAGTTTAGGCCCTTGCCTGCAAAGCCTAACAAGCTGGGTTCAATTCCCCAGTACTCATATAAAGCCATATGCATAAAGTGGTGCATGCATCTGGAGTTTGTTAGCAGTGGCTGGAGGCCCTGGAACACTCATGCTCTCTCTCTAACCTGTATCTCTTCTCTCTGTTTCTCTGTGCTTGCAAATAAATGAATAAATATTTTTTTAAAAAGGGAAAGAGCAGCCTGAACACAATAAGTCCAAAGATGAACAGAATTACCATTGCCAAAAAATACAGGTACAATTCTCTTTCAACATGAAGATACAGAAACCCATATCTAAAGCTCTTCTGCAAATGGCGCAGTGGTGTCTGACATCTACTGAACCTGTTTTTATAAATCTTAGAAGGCAGATGAGATATTACAAGAATTACCAAGAATACATATACAGCCTATAACCAACGTAATGGCACAGGTGTCACTCTGAGTCCCTATGAACACATTTAAAGTCACACTGTCTTGTACAGTTGTTCCATTTGTCACTTGATCTTTGGAATTTAGAAGGGAGATTCCCTGGATACTTTATTTTTTGTCTATATTTTTCTGTTGGGTGCTTATTACCAAGTAGGTAGCAAAAACTTAGTTATACATATATTTTATATATATATATTTGAATTTCTTTATTTTATTTATTTGAAAGAGAGAGAGAGAGAGAGAGAGAGAGAGAGAGAGAGAGAGAGAGAGAAAGAGCATGCCAGGGTTTACAGCCACTGCAAATGAACTCCAGTTGTGTGCGCCCCCTTGTGCATCTGGATAACGTGGGTCCTGGGGAATCGAGCCTTGACCTGGGGTCCATAGGCTTCACAGGCAAGTGCTTAACCACTATGCCATTTCTCCAGCCCAGTTATACATATTTTTAAGGTGAACTGTAGCCTTCTAGAAGAGATTTTTGGGGACCTGGGAGGAGCTCCTTTGTCTATCAGCATTTGTGCCTGCTAGCATGAGTTAGTGTCAGAGTTACTGTGTAGCATTCCATAGTGAGCTACATGGATGTGGTCTTCTTCTGGGACTCTCTTCTTTCAGACTTCCCACTCTTCAGAATTCAACCTCTGGGTCTCTGTAATCTCCAATCAAGAGAATAGGTGGTTTACCAGTACCTTAGGAAGATGTAGAAGGATTCCATCACTTTCTGGGGCCTGCTTGACCAGGAAACCAAGATCAAAATACTGGCTGCTCGTTTAGCACCAGTATCCTCATTTATTTTGGCTGCTATGTCTGGTGAGCACCCAGAAGAAAAGTGTGAATTTAAGGCATATATGAATATATTTTTTTCTTTAGCAAAAAAAAAAAAAAAATCTACTTAAAGGATGGCATAAAGCCTAACATCATTTTGAATCATCACTCTTAAGTTACCTGATGACTTGGAAAGCCATATCTAGCAAATAGAAAAGCTGGCTGGAGAGATGGCTCAGCAGTTAAAGCACTTGCTCGCAAAGCCACACGGCCAGAGTTCAATTTGCCAGTTCTCACATAAAACCATACGCACAAAGTGTTGCATGCATCTAGCGTTCGTTTGACGTGGCAAGAGGTCCTGGTGGACCCATTCTTTCTTTCTCTCCCCTTCTGTCTTTGTCTCTCTCTTTTGCATATTTAATGTTTGTAAGAGAGGCAAAACATGTTAATGATATTGGAGAAAATATTTACCGACAAATTTAAAGCAACTAGTGATGGTTCTTGCTAAGAAAAACAATTAAAGCAGAATAAAGCTTTGACATCTCTATTTTGAGAGCTGTTCTTCTGATCAGCCTCAGCTAGGAGCAGCTTTCTTTGCTCTTTCTGGAGCCACCCTGTGGGTTGTAATGCATGTTTCTTTGAAAGGGGTATTGTTTTTTCCTCTCTCTTTTTAAGCATGGAAGACCAGGATAGCATATTTAGAATCATTGCAAATTCTCACTGATCCGTGCTTAGCTCTAGTGTGCTAGTGAGAACTGCTAGTTTTTCTACTGCGTTACTACCTAAGGAGAGAGGGTGCCCATTCAGTGGCCTCATTGAGCCTGGTTACTGCTTAGCCAGTCCTATGCATTCTTTGTTCTTATAAAAGAACTTTCAGAAGGCCAAATTGTTATCTCAGTGGGCAATTATCAGTTAGCCAGAACTTTTTCTTGGAGGACAACACACCTAAGGTATCATGGGGTATACACACATACAGGTCATTCTCCAAAGTTAATGGAATTAAAAGAGTCATTGCTATAAGTGCCCGGAGGCAGGACATCCTTGAACTAGTGATTTTTACAACTTCTACTTCTTGAGTAATTCTTTACTGGCATGTTTTACAACTAACAGAACTTTCTGTTCTCAGGAGTTTCCCTAAATTGCTTGAGGGTCCCAGGGAGTAATCTGGAGATAATGGCTTTATCTCCTCTCTAGTTAATGTTCCATTCTTTCCAGACAAAAGCAGACCTCAAATATTTTACAGTGTCTTGGCCCAGTTGAGCCATGAACCTTGAAACTTTATAGTCTTTATCTGCTAGGAAATTAAAAGGCCTGAGGGTCTAACCTATGGCTTTATGCCAATTCTGGATGGTCACAGAGATAGAAAAAAGAGTAGTACAGAAAAGATCTCAGTCAATTTTCTTCCCCTCCTACAAAATAGGTCTTGTTGAGGAAGGGTATTCTGCCCTCAGGGGGCCAGGCTTACTTATCTCCCAGAGGGTCTTTTGTCTAGAATAAATAAAACCAGGGTGACACCCCTTTCTTATGATGGAGGAAGTGGGTCCCCAGTGGAGCCCAAATTGTAATCTTAAAAGGTAACTGTTTAAGATAAAAGCAATTACCTCATGGTAATCCGTGTAACCAGTGTGTTTGTTCTTATTGGGGATGGGAAAAGGAAATAATGTTTCAGGTGAAAAAAGAAGGACAAAACTCCTCTGCATTAAGTTGAGAAGTCTTGTGAAACCTCCTCTTACAGTCACCAAGAAGGATGCCATACACACACGGGAGGATCCGAACTGAGCATAGTGCATATAACAATGACTTTGTCATTAGAGATCAAATTCTCTTTAGTTTAACTTTTAACACCTTTTAAAAACCAACTGTCCTTCTTAACCTTTCCTTTATAACTCTACTATTTTGGCATGTAAAACAGTTACATGGGACCACCTTAAAATATATCTATGCACCTGTGTACATTTTGAGTGGTTTCAACCCTCTTTTTGTGTAAACTATGGACTAGACACAAACCTAATCTTGAAGTATATTTTTATAGCAACCAATCTGAGGCACATCATTTAAGATTATTTTCATTCACACAAAACAATTTTATGGGCTGGAGAGGAGACTTGGCAGATTAGATGCCTACTTGCAAACCCTGAGGGCCTGGGTTCAATTCCCCCAGTGCCCATATAAAGCATGATGTACAAAGTGGCTCATGTGTCTGGAATTCGTTGGCACTGTCAAGAGGCCTGGCACATCCATTCCATCTCTCTGTGTCTCCTTGCAAACAAATAAAAAGAATTTTTAAAAATTCTGTGTCTCATCATTTTAACCATGACCCCTAAAATTGATAAAGCTAAGACTGATCAGATATCTAATACTATATGTCTAAATAGCATTGTCTAAATACAGCAGATTCCAATATTACAACTTGGAGTTAACTTACTTTGATTCAGGAATTAGGAAAGAGACAGCTCAAAAATTGAGAAAGCATATGGGTTAAAAGAACATGGGTATGTCTTTGCTTCCCAAAGAACAAAGGTCACAATGAATGAAACTAGATTATTTTCTCTACAAAACCCAAATAATAAAGTATATGATGGATAAGGGAATGTGATGGATAAGGGAATATTATAAAGAAATGTTACCTGTGGTATGTGTAAGACTTGGAAGTGACCAAGACCACACAAACCACTCTGAGGCAAAGATGAAAGCTTTTATTCAGGAAAAGCATGAGTTGCCAGGGCTGACTCTAAAAAGTAGAGCACAGCCAACCTGAGTTTTGGGGTAGTGGGTTTTATAGGCCTTTTTCAGTTTGGGGAAGGTGAGGAAGGAAAAAGAACACATTGATTATGTTGAATAAAAAAAGATCCTTTAGGGGAGATCTAAGATACCCAGGGTGTGAGACAAGAACAGTGACCAGGTGACTTATGAGATAAGGGGGCAGGAAACCATGACCTGGGGGCATTGTTAAGCAAGGAAGCTATAATGGTTGGGCAGTTTCTTGAGGAATGTGGACAATCCACTTCTGTCCTTGGTGACTCCATCTTGGCAACCCATCCTGACCTAACATTCCAGCCTTTTGTTAGTGATAAGCGATGAAGGTTAATTTCTTTTCTATAATATCTTCATGCTGACCATAGGGGCAATGAGTTCTTATGGGAGAGGCTGGATAATGTGGTTGATGGGTCTCCCTTAAGGGCAGGTGATGAGAAGACAGTTTCATGGTGGCTAGAGGTGGCAGATGGCGAGATATCAGAAACTGGAAAATTAATTAAGTGAAACTTTGACTGAGACTGATTATACATAGCTCAAGAACAAAACAAAGCCTGGTCATTGTTGAGTTAAGCAAGCCTGGGGACTTCTTATAAGAAACTTGTTGCTGTTTTTACGTTTACTTTATCTTTCTATGCTTCGGTGGAGCTACTAACAGACAACAGCTTGAAGATTTATATTTAAATTTAGGAGTACATAATATTGAGTTTGTAAGCAAATTTCTAAAATTTCCAATAATGTTTGAATCTGCTTTCCTATTTTTTGAAAAATATTTCAGGAAAGTTATAAGGAATAAAGTTCCAAAATAAATAAATGATAAAAATCCATATGTTTATTCTGGGTAAATAGTATAAGTCAAGTGTGGTCTACTCTTTTATAAAAAGGTTATTTCCAAAGGCCTTTTGAGAGAGAAAAAAAAAAAAAAACTAAACTAAAATGGTCATATTAAAAGTTTTTTGTAATGACAATGAAAGGTTTTTTAAAAAAAATTTATATTTCTTTATTTGTAAGCAGAGAGAGAAAGTAAGAGAGACAGAAAAAATGGGTGTGCCATTTCCAGCTGCTACAAATGAACTCCAGAAGCATGTGCTACCTTGGGCATTTGATTTTACATGGGTACTGGGAATCGAACCTGGGTCCTTAAGCTTTGCAGGCAAGTGCCTTAAGCACTAAGCCGTGTCTCCAGCCCTGAAAGTTTTTTTTTTAATTGTGTATTTTTATTTGTTTACTTGAGAGTAGCAAACAGAGAGAAAGGCAGAAAGAGAGAGAGAGAGAATGGATGCAACAGGGCCTCTAGCCAATGCAAACGAACTCCAGATGCATGTGTCCCCTTGTGCATCTGACTAACATGGGTCCTGGGCAATCGAGCTTTCAACCAGGGTCTTTAGGCTTCACAGGCAAGCGCTTAACCGCTAAGCTATCTCTCCAGCCCAAAAGTTTTTGTTGTCAGTTATGAGATGAACTGACTAAAGATAAACTGGAGAGGAAACTTTAAATGTTGCATGTTAAATGTTTGATGAAAAAGATTGTTACAGAGTGATAATATAGATTTAAAGTAAAAGTATGCAGATGAAGGTATAAGTGAAGTATGTGTGGATGAAGATATGAGTCAGCTTAAACAGAAGGTTAGTGACAAAGTTGATTTACTAAGTCTTAAAGTACTTGATCAGATTACAGACTTCTTGAGAGTTTGTTTGGAGGTTCTAGCAGGGGAGTGCAGCTGCTCGTATACCCTTGACTGAAGACTGGGCCTCCACTATTTAGAGAAGGTCATCCTCTTCGACAGAGTGCGCAGCTTCAGGAGGGACACACATGGAGCAAGGAGGGAGGAAGAGGACACCTGCCTAGCCTAGCAGATCAGCCAAATCAACCCTGGCGATCAATGGGGTGACAGATGTAGCAGCCAGATCACCCTCACATCCATGATTACAGACTTTTTGAGATACAGAATGATTATTAGTCTAGGGCTTATATCATTCTAACAACATATGACCATGGCTGGTGGCAGGTTGCTATGGTATTCAGGTTGTAAATTTAAAACTTTAACTCATTGATGTTAATCAGGTCATGAGAATGGTCATGAGAGACTGACTTTAGAGAACTCAACCAAATTAGCTAGGTTCCTCTACTTCTCAACCTTTTAACTAAATCTTAAGGTTAAAATTAGCTCATTAGTATTTAATTGTCTCATATGGCTATTATATTTAAAGCTCTGCCTCAAAAAAATCTCACAGAGGAATGATTTACTTTTTTTCTATTTTACAACATAAATAGACCACATTTGGAGACACTGAATAGCATTTACCTGTCATACACTTGGAAACTATTTACATCACGTTGAGCAATATGAGAAAATTCAAACAAAGTTACATTGTGTTTTAAGAAGTAATTCCTCAAGTCCTCCAACAATCAGTCTCAATACTTTAGATTTAACTTACGTCATTACTGAACAAGTTTACCAAAGTGTCACAGGCAGAATTCTAGAGTAGGTTAAAGTTTGAATAGTTATAGATTGTGGCATGAAATTTTGTGTATGTCTGGAATTCAATGTAGTTCTATAAAATTGATTTGGAGGAGATTGAAAATATTTCTTTTTGGTTCAGCAGTTAAATGTGCTTGTTTGCAAAGCCAGGCACACATAGTGGAGCATGCGTGCATTTGGAGAGTGTTTGCAGAGGCAAGTGGCCCTGGCATGCCCATTCTCTCTCTTTTCCATGAAACTTGTCTCATTTTTCATTAGGTCATGGTAGTTTAGTCCAGTTCCTCTATTCTTTGGCTATGTTAGATATAGCTTAATTAATTTTAGAAACTGGCTTATAGATTGGGTGGACCTTTTATTTAACTTTTAAAAGTGCTAAATCAGGGCTGGAGAGATGGCTTAGCAGTTAAGCGCTTGCCTGTGAAGCCTAAGGACCCCAGTTCGAGGCTCAGTTCCCCAGTTCCCACATTAGCCAGATGCACAAGGGGGGCGCAAGCGTCTGGAATTCGTTTGCAGAGGCTGGAAGCCCTGGCGCACCCATTCTCTCTCTCTCCCTCTATCTGTCTTTCTCTCTGTGTCTGTCGCTCTCAAATAAATAAATAAATAAATAAATAAATAAATAAATAAATAAATAAATAAAATTTCTCATGTCTTCATATTTAAGTCAAAAATATTACTACATATGACATAATATAGATTTCTTGTTCATTTTGAGATCTGTTAGTAGATCATTTGTTCATATTTTACTCTCTGTAACCTCATGTGCATTAATAGGTGAACTGTACTTTTTATTAATATTAGACTTTTCCAGATATCAGAATATTGTAATTTGGTTTATACAAAGCCCATGATTTTTGGCTATTAATAAGCAAAACTATTCTGCTGAGCCAATCAGTAGTAATAGAATATAAAAGAAGATGGAAACTTGTAAATCTTATATTTCATTTGGTTAACATTATTTTTGGCCAGTCAGATCACTGAAATACCTTGAAAATTTCTAAAGTTTTTTCTTGTGTTTTTTTTTCCTCTCTTGAAAACAGTTAAAGTCTAAGGTAATATTTATTTACTTTTTTGTTTTTTGAGGTGTTTGTGTGTGTGTGGGGGGGTCGCACTGTAGCCCAGGCTAACATGGAACTTACTCTGTAGTTATAGGCTGGCCTGGAACTCACTATGGTCCTACCTCTGCCTCCCAAGTGCTGGGATTAAAGGCCTGTGCCAACACACCTGGCTAAAACTCTGTATTTTTAAGATGGTTCTTGTCTTATTCATACTGCTTTTGCTGGGTGATTATCACCTAGGTTATAATCTAAGTCTTTTTTTTTTTTTTTTTTTTTCTTTTTCGAGGTAGGGTCTCAGTCTAGCCCAGGCTGACCTGGAATTCACTATGGTGTCTCAGGGTGGCCTTGAACACACAGTGATCCTCCTACCTCTGCCTCCCAAGTGCTGGAATTAAAGGCGTGCGCCACCATGCGCAGCATAATCTAAGTCTTATAAACAGTGACTTATTGTGATTTTGTTCTTATGAAAACTAAGGAAGCTCCCTATGTCTTGGGAAAATCAACTGTATACAAACAAGGTTAATATAGTTTGTCTAAGCTTTATATAACAGTCATAAATATCCATTTAGTTAAGCCTTAAAATTGCTTAATGGTAAGAGGTACTTATTTAAGAAATTAGTTTGTGTCAGTTATATTATCTCTAATGTCTGTTAAAATCAGGCTTGCTTAACTCAACAATGACTGACCATGTTTTATTTTATTCTTAAAATAAGTATAATCAGTCTCAGTCAAAGTTTCACTTAATTAATTGTCTCATTTCTGGTATCTTAAGTTCATTGCTTATAAAGATATTGATACTTAATACACGATTCCTGCTCTAGAAAAATAATCTTAAATTGCTGTTCTGCTTCCAGTTTGGGGGGTAATTGGTACTTGCATTGGTATGCAGACTAGTCAAAGGTGTTTTCAAACACAGATGCCAAATTTTTATACTGTTTTTTTTTCCTTGCATACAATTTCTAGATTAAATCAATTGGCTTAAAGTTATTGATAAAATAATTGGTAACATATTGTTTTCAGGACTACTAAAATGTTCTGCCTATACTTATAACTGACACATACTTCAAAGATAGAATGTGTATGCTTTCTATATCCCAGATATAATTTACACTGTCACCTGGCAAGTAAACTTAAATATTAATCAGAATGATTTTAAACTATTGTGTCATCCTCTAACTAGATCTGCTTTGCTAACCACTATGTTCTGCACCTTTTTAATTAATCTGTTTTGCTAATTGCATATGTACAGTCTCTGTGTGAATAATAACCATATATAAATGCCAAAATCAATTGGAAACATTGGAGTTAAAAGGATAACCAAGATTTTGTTTCCTGTTCTCAGGTCAGAAGCCACAGGAGATGATGGGACACTTGCTAACTTCTAGCATCTGGTAAGTTACCTGCCTTCTTAATCAGAGAGGATATTGAAACCCAAAGATGAATTCCAAGTCAGTGTATTTGCAATAGGAGAGTCACATTGGAGGAAAATCAGTCCTCCAGGCTTCCCAAAAGATGGAGGTGGTTAGCACGGCCCTGACTTATCCTAGCAGATAACAATGCTTAGAGTCATAGAACTTCTCACATGTCCCAGAAAGTCTTATTGTTGCAGTAAGATTTGCATTGCTGGTAGAAATCACCCAATGAAGAGTAGCTTAAGGAAAAAAAAAAAAAGAGGTTTACTTTGGCTTATAGGCTTGAGGGAGAAGTTCCACTGATGGCAGAGAAAACACAGGCTTGAGCAGAGGGTGGACATCACCCCTGACCAACATAAGATGTACAATAACAACAGAGGTATGTGCCAAACACTGACAAAGGGACACTAGCTATAACACCCAAAGCCCACCCCAACAATACACTCCGTCCAGGAGGCCTTCATTCCCAAATCTCCATCAGCTAGGAACCTAGAATTCAGGACACTTAAGTTTATGGGGGAACCTGAATGAAAATACCACAGTCCACCCCTGAACCCCACAAACTGATTTCCATACATGATGTAAAATATAATGCACTCAGTTCAACTTTAAAAGTCTCCAAAGTTTTATCAATCCTGATGATGTTTAAGCATCCACATAATCCAAGACCTTTAAACTGAGCCATAATGTAACCCCCCCCCCCAAGAAACCTGCTTCACGCTGCCCACGTCCATTTCCAAAACACTAGACAATGTTGCAAACTCAACGAGCCTCTTTTCCTGCATTTCTTATGCTGCACAGTACCAGGTAGGGTGCCAATTTGTTAATCCATGGGGGATCAAGAAGACTTTGAAGAACAGGACACTCCTTGAGCACTCAGGCCCCTTCCAAAGAGTCTACATTCTTCCTGTTGCCCCAGTGCAGATCAGCAGGCCCAATGTCAAAGGTTGTAATCTCTCAGTTGCAGCTGAACAGACAGCAGTTTCAGCCTAAACATTTCTTTCTGTGCCATATCTCTCTGCTCACACCAGTCCATTTCTATGCAAGCCAGCCCTGAACAACTTCTCAGGACACAGCATAACAGCAGGCTTCTCACACAAACTGTTTCTATCCCAGTCCAAGAATAGCTCTCTCTCACCCTTATAAGCCAAACTTCACAGTCCATAGTTCTTACTGCATTCAGGTCTTTCAGCTCTGACCAGGATAGTCCATCAAGCTGTTCTTACAGCACTGCAAGTCATCTCTTGGGCCAAGGTTTCAAGTCCTTCCACATTCCTCTTGAAAATCAGCTCAAAACGGCCAAAGCAACACAGTCTTGCAGCAAATGACACCACTTCTCAGTATGACTTTACTGTTGCAGTCAGGTTCATATTGCTGGCAGAAATCACTCAAACAAGAGCAGCTTGTGGAGTAAAACAAAAAAGAGGTTTACTTTGGCTTATAGGCTCAAGGGGGAAGCCCTAGAATGACAGGGAAAATGATGGCATGAGCAGAGGATGGACATAACCCTCTGACCAACATAAGGTGGACAATAGCAACAGGGCAATGTGCCAAACTCTGGCAAGGACACTGGTTATAAGAACTATCATCCCACCCTAACAATACACTCCCTCCAGGGGGCATTAATTCCCAAATCTCCATCACCTTGGAACCTAGCATTCAGGACACTTAAGTTTATGAGGCACACCTGAATCAAACCACTACACCTACAGTGCCATTATTGACCTCCAAAATATAGAGTTAATTCTAGCAGCCTACATGGTCTTAATCACCCAGTAAGAAATATATAACTACAGAATACAGCTACAATATTAGCAAAGGTTATGACTAATAGGCTCCTCTGTCAGATGCTGGCTTACTCTAACATTAACTCATGCCTTCTGCCTCTGCCTGTCCCTGATTAGTCAGCCATTGCTGTATTTAAATTAAAAAATTCCAAAAATTGCCCTCACTGGTTATGTTTACCTGATAGTTTTTGATTTGTGTTAGTCCAATCTCTCCTTGATATGTCTTAATAAAGAAGAAATATCACTAAGGACAGATCTCACACTCCCCTTCTGACATGTAAAAGCATTTCAGAGTTCTAGCTGTTTGTACTTGCTGGTGTGGGTGGTACTGGTTGTTCAAAGGTATCCCTTTGCTCAGAGTTAGAGGGGTAAACCAGATTTGCCTACCATTAATGGTCCTCCCTTAAAATTTGTAACACAAGGGGATCCACATACCCTCAGGGAATTGGGTCCATACCCATCAGCTAAGGGGTATAGATTCATCACACCAGAGTCAAGAGGACAGAGTCCTCACCAGATTGTAGCAGCTAACAGATTACCAGGAACCCAGAGGTTCTCTCCAAGCCAAGCTCCAGAAGATACCTGCCCTTGACAAAGAGACTACAGCCCTGCCCTAGTCAATCCAGAAGCTAGCTTGAGGAATTCAATGTGAGATATTAAAAAAAACATGTTTTAAATCATATAGACTGTACAATCTATCATGTCCTGCTTCTGTAAACCAGCAGCTGCCCATTTGCTTGTATGAAAACTTGTTTTCTTGGTCACCCTGGCTCACCAATCTGATTACTGCCATCTCTGTATTCATAATTCTGTTACTTTTAGGATTGATTGTAGGCCCCTACATTTTAAATATTGTAATCAGGTTTATCCATCAGAGAATTTCCTCAGTAAAATTAATGGTTATTAGATCCCAATACCAGCCTGTTCTCATGGGAGAGTCAAAGGTTTGACTTAGTGTGCTAACTCAAGTGGGGAATGTGATGGATAAGTAAATGTTATATAGAAATGTTACCTGTTGCACACAGGATGTGGTACCTTGCAAATGTCGTTTTTATGCAGAATACCAGGCCATCTGTTTGAATGAAATAACCACTAACCTTTTTTTTCCTTTTTTAAATTCTCCTTTGTAACTATGCTTACGAATGTTTTCATATAGACTTGTTTAGGAATTTGTCCTTATAAACCCAGACCAGATATAACTGGGGGCTGCACTCTCAAGTTTCCAGCTCTAAGTATAGTCCTGGCCAGTATTAAATGCCTCTATTTATTAATATATTCATTGGACTGGTGAATGTCTGAATGACCCAAGACCCATTATAAGTAATGACCATCTAGCAGTACTAGGCTTCTTGGCTATGACATTTAAATATGGCATTGTAAAAGAAAAAAATGGCAGCTAATAAACAAATCTTGATCTGGTGAAGGCACAGCTTGCCCAGAAGTTAGAAACATGATATAGAAACACAGATATCTTTAATGAACATGTTAAAGCTAGGTTTTGTAACTGCCATCAAGAGGAAAACAACCCCAGTGAACCAAATTCTGATCTAACAGAATGTAAAAAGATACAGCAACATAAGCAAATCTACCAACTTACATTTAAGACATCATGTAACAAATTAAGATTACCTGCTCCCATGTTGCTGCTAAATGATAAAATTTTAGCTTGCTATACTCCTTCAACAAATCTGTTTGTTGTCTTAATGGACTTGTACTCATTTTATAACAAACATATTCTAGCAAGAAATAGTGGAACTTGGGCTGAAGGGATGGCTTAGCAGTTAAGGCATTTGCCTGCAAAGCCAAAGGACCCAGGTTTGATTCCCTAGGGCCCATGTTAGCCAGATGCACAGGGCTGTGCATGAAACTGAAATTTGTTTGCAGTGGCTGGAGGCCCTGATATGCCCATTCTCTCTCTCTCTCTTTCTTTCTCTCTCCCTCTCTCTCTGTCAAATAAATAAATGAATAAATAAATAAATAAATAAATAAATAATAAAAATAAAATATTAGGGTGGGAGAGATGGCTTAGCTAGTAAGCACTTGCCTGTGAAGCCTAAGGACTCCTGGTTTGAGGCTTGATTCCCCAGGACCCACATTAGCCAGATGCACAAGGGGGCGCATGCGTCTGGAGTTCGTTTGCAGTGACTGGAGGCCCTGGCATGCCCATTCTTTCTCGTCCTCTCTCTCTCTCTCTCTCTCTCTGTCCCTCTCTCTCTCTCTCCTGCTCTCTCTGCCCCTTTCTCTGTCTGTCTGTCACTCTTAAATAAATAAATAAAAATAAACAAAATATTTTTTTAAATATTTCAAAAAAACCCGAAATAGTGAAACTCTGTTGATCTGAAAGAAAGTTGCTTTTCAAGTAACCAAAGGCAAGGAAGGAAATATATAGTAGAGCAAAAATTCTTTATTTGCTATGTGATCTCCTTAGTCACTGAGCCTGGTGGCCAAACCTGACTCAATATAAGGTTCTTGGGGAACATGTGTGTCAAAATCTGCTTGGGGTCTGAGATCAGGCAGAGGCACACACCCTTCTCAGAATCTAGCTTTCTATGAATTTTACCAGCATATGATGGTTTATTGATATAATTTGCATTATAGAGAGGTAGAAAACCCAAAAGAAAACAGAAAGTAAAGTTCAAAATGGTAACCTTGATGTAAACTCTCAATATCCATGTGTGGTACATGTATTTAGTGAGAAAACAAGTCCCTGGGGCCCAGGGCCTCTAGCTGCTGCAAACATACTTCAAGTATGTATGTATGTGCTACTCTTTCTGTCTGGCTTTATATGGGTACTGAGGAATCAAGCCTGGGTCACTAGGCTTTGCAGACAAACAATTTAACCACTGAGCCAATGTTCATTTATTCTTCAGTGTAAATGAGACGAAAGCATGATATAACTCATGGTGCTTTCCTCATGCAAATCTATCAGGTAATCTTGTTTGGAAAGCCATTCAGTAATTACCACATACAGGAGAATAAAACTGTCTACAGGTAAAACATCTTATTTTATCTATAACAAAAAGCATACTGGAAAGCTATCAGACAGACACAGTCACTAGCAAGTGTCTCTAACCACTTAGGAACCCTCTCAGCCCCTAAGAGGTGATTTTAGTATAGAACTGTTGAACCTGTTCTCTGGGTCTCCCACCAAGCATTATTGTTTTTACAAGTAGTCAGAAAAGGAAAAAAAAAAAAAGATAAAGGATTAAAACATATCTCTCTTAAGAGAAATTTATAAATCTGCCATGTATCTAGTTTCAAAATATGCTCAGTCCCCAAGCAGACAGTAGTTGCCTAAAAGAAACAGAGAATTAGGGGGAGAAAATTATAGTCTGACTTGTCAGCCAAGGCACATATATATGATGTGGGAATTTCAGGTGTCTGAGAGTAACATAACCTTTCTTAGATCTTGGGTGAGCAATTACACAGGAGTTAGAGTCCTGGACTGTCACAATCACAAAACATTTCCACTGAGTCAGAGGCTGCTTGGCTCTGGTCTTACAAAGTTGATAAGTGAATTCACAGATCAGAGGATAATACTTAGAAAGATTTTATTTAGAAAGATTTAGGAATTACAGAGTTTATAGATACAGATCATAAAAGAAAGAAAGAATAAAGAGCTTTTGTACAACAGGAGGGGTTTCTATAAAATAAAACCATCCATCCCAAAACCCACATTGGCTCTTTTATGGGAGTGGAGACTGAAACAGTCAGCTCAGTCCTAATGTTAAGTGTCTGGGCTCAGGATTTCTGGGAAAGGGCAGTCTTTCCAGAAATCCAAAATTTCCAGGAAGGTTCTTCTTAGAAGAGTGTGATTCACAAAATGAATGGACTTTCTGAGATAGAGGATGGCAGGGACAAGGTAAGCTCAGATTCTCCCTTACAGGGCCAAAGACAGTTCATGTCTACAGTCACTTTTAATTTACCTTCGTCTCTCTGTCACCCCTGAGCTGCTTCACTTCCATCTATCATATGTCCTTAAGTCAGTATTTCCTTTAGATTTCATTTGAAAAAAAAAAGGAAAAATGAGAAGTGGGTTTCTGAACTCTAAAAATGAAACCTGGATAATACTGATGCTGTCAAAGTGATCTATTTCATCCACTTAATCTTTAATCACCTGTCCAGTAGCCACTCTTCAACTCCTTAGAGCACTAAAAGAAATATATACCTCTTCCTAGGGATTACATCAGAGTGCCACAGCACTCCATTAGGTATTGCAAAAGTGTACATAGACACTGTCATCACATTGGACATCTCACAACTATAAGAAGATATCACAAATAATATTAATATGTACCTTGTCTTTTACATGTTGAGCTTCAGTTTTGATAATGAAAAAAAAAAAAACATCAAAATTACAGTTTTAGACCTAAAAGACGTCCTACATGTTATCTATTGTATTTATTCCTCTTTCTCTACACGGCTATGTGGTCTATGACACCAAGAAACATGAGGTAGCCTTTTTTTGCCCAGTACCTGGCTCATTGTAAATACTTAAAACACTTCTGATTGAGAGAATGAACAACTAAATGGAATAAAATGAATGAATCTCATTATTGAAGTAGTCAGAGAGGCCAGTGGAAGTGCTGGACTCATTTTCTAAGCTACATTAGGGTTAGAGAACCAATGAACATTCTGCCACCTAAGAAACAGGATCAAACATCTGTGTATTCCTATTATAAACAAATAGTCCTTAAATCTTCAAAACAATGTGTACAAGGCAGAACCTACATTTTACTCATTCCACTGAGATATAATCAATACATCATAAGTGTTCTAACTACAGATAGTTTATTCAATAAACTTTTAAATATATTTTTATTTATTTGTTTTAAGGCACAGAGAGATATAAGAAGAAGAGATACATACTATAACAGCTTCAGGTATTCTGAGATGAACTGGGAAACATATTTAGGTTACTCTAAATTCTTATATTAATAGTAACGACGACTATATCTTATATTAATAATAACGAATGAGGACTACTGTGAGTTTGAGACCAGGTACAGCTATGGAGGAAGGGATATATTGAAGCTTACAGATCCAGGGGAAGTTCCACAATGGCAGAAGAATCTATCTTGCCTTGACAGGTCCAAGCAGAGAGACAGAAGCACAAGCCAAAAGCTGCACAGAACAGCACACTTCAGGAACGTCAGCTATGCACACTTTGCATATCTTTTGATTGGAAGCTCAAACCCACCACACCTGAGGGCTGGACCCTATGATCCACACAGTGACACTGCCTCTAGCCAGGTGGCTGCAGATGCAAACTACAAGCTAATAAAACACTGAAATATTGGGAGACATATATTCAAACTATGATACATACAGAGAGAATGAGCATACCAGGGCCTCCAGCTGCTGCAAATGAACTACAGATGCATGCACCACATCACGCATCTGGCTTTACATGTGTACTGGGCAACCAAACCTGGGTTGCTTTGCAGGTAAGCATCTTAACCACTGATCCTTCTTTCCAGTCAATAAAGAAATGTTGTTCTTCATACTTTTATATAATTGATAATTTCAGATTATTTGTTTTCTTCTATTTACCAGATAGTGTATACTCATCATGAGACAAATAGTGTGGGTTTACCAAATTAATTAGCATTCTATTAAATGTGATTTTAATGTTTTTCTTTAAATTTATGCAATTTGTATCATGAGTCTTGATATTCATACTATCTTAGACTTCTAGAACATAAATCTTCACAAAAGGGTAACCACAAAGTATCACCATTTCAGTTCTGTATAAGGATCTCAAAACACATGGGCTAAGATTAGTTTGGCCATATCCTTTCATTCCACTGGTTTTCTAGATGGCTGTTTTTGATGGCGACATGCTTAATTGAAATTAAACACTTCATTAAGGTATCATAGAGATACTGTAATTTATTTATGTTTTAAATTTTTTTGTTCATTTTTATTTATTTGAGAGTGACAGTGGGAGAGAGAGAGAGAGAGAGAGAGAGAGAGAGAGAGAGAGAGAGAATGGGCGCGCCAGGGCTTCCAGCCACTGAAAACGAACTCCAGACGTGTGTGCCCCCTTGTGCTTCTGGCTAACGTGGGTCCTGGGGAATTGAGCCTCGAACCAGGGTCCTTAGGCTTCACAGGCAAGTGCTTAACCTCTAAGCCATCTCTCCAGCCCCTGTAATTTATTTTAACTGCCATGCAGGAGGCTGAGATTTTTTCATGTAATTTGCTTTAAGTAGTTTCCTTATGAAGCAAAAAGTAGAAGTTAATTCAAAACACAATTAGCTTTGCATAGAAGTTTATACTTTTAATCCAAGCATTCTGGAGGCAGAGGTACGAGGACTACTGTGAGTTTGAGGCCAGATTGGACTCAGAGTGAGTTTCATATCATCTTGGGCTAGAGTAAGACCCTCTATCAAAAATAAACTAAAATGCCGGGCGTGGTGGCCCACGTCTTTAATCCCAGCACTTGGGAGGCAGAGGTAGGAGGATTGCTGTGAGTTCAAGGCCACCCTGAGATGACAGAGTGAATTCCAGGTCAGCCTGGACGAGTGTGATACCCTACCTCGGAAAAAAAAAAAAAAAAAAAAAAAAAACTAAAACAAAACAAAACAAAATCCATAATGTATAGCCTCAGCAGAGGTGGACATGGGTATGTATATTTGATTGGAAGGGGAAAAAAATTAAAAAAAAAAAAAAAAAAACAAGCAAAGAAAATCCTGAAATTCAGTGTGTTGTAGAGGAGGAACAGGAGAGGTAATTCTCATTACTTATAGTATCTATTGCAGCATTAACAAACAAGTCCAAATTAACAGTACAAATGTCTACAATTTTGTTATCTTTCAAATTCTGTAGGTTGGCTGGGACTCAGATACAAAAACTTCAGAAATTTCTCTGCTACTTTGGTTGGAGTTTTACATTGTTATACTCAAAAACAGTAGCTGTGAGTAGATGTTTGATGCTTCCTTTTTCCTCTGCGTGACCTTTTTTCCTAAGATGCTTTGCCTAAAATTTATTCATTTGAAGACCAATGTTCCCAAAGGACAGAGGGAAAATTGCATAGCAGGGTTTGTTCATAAGCACCAGTGCTCCTTTCCTTCAAACTCTATTTGTCAAAGCAGGCTAACCCAACCCCCATCCAGTGGGGGGAATATTGCCTCTTCTTGTTAATAGAAGTCAATGGTATTTGGGGAAAGACTGTCATTGTTTGGAATTATCTTTGCAAACACTATCCATTGTTGTAGCTAAATGTGATGACTGTGATATCAAAAATAGTTCTTGAAGAACGCTTTTTCAAAGTGTTTCTGTGATTTTTAAATAGGCAATTGCAATATCCCTGGCTTTGTGTGGTTAAACTATATTGCCCAGTATTTTCTCAAAAAGAAAAATAAGTACACATTGGCTCTTAATGATAAAAAGGAAGAAAAGCTAGGAATCCTGTTAATACCCACACATGAACTCTGCAATCCTTACTAGTCTCATGATCTCCACCCTAGCAAGTTCGTGTGGGTGTAAGCATTCTTTCCCACTGAACTGACATGCCTGTCAGAGATTTTATGTGAACAGTTGAACTAAAGTTCCCAAAAAGTACTGCATCTACTTTGAATAAGGCTGAATGGACTAATAGAATTCATGTGATCACAGATAGAATGTTACAAGATCAGAGCCAAATTAATTAGGGCTACTTTTAGTCCCATTATAGCCATTTATTGCCCACCTTTGTGTCTAACCTAACATCCTAGTGACTTTCAGGTCACAAGGTGAAATATTTTTTGGACTGTCCAAACCAACTGCTAGTTTCCACAAACCTGAAGACTAAGAATGTTATCAGATAACATCTGAAGCCTATAGTAGAAGCTGCTCACTTTGCTGTTACTAGCTGACCTGATGTTGTTCACCAATGTATTTGAAAGATACCTTTGGTTTATGACTATAACTATAAAACCTTCATAAAATTATTAATATAAGAATTTAGAGTAACCTAAATATGTTTTCCCAGGCCTCAAAATCTCCTATTTGACTCCAGAATAAACTACTTCTTACCCCTTTTGAGAGCTATGTCTTTTACATTGGCAGTTAATGGTGTTCAAGCAAGGACAAACCACTCTCACTTAGGATTCACCCAGTAGGATGTAGGTAGCTGTGTGGGCCCCTTAGTATAACCATTCAATGTTGTCTCCTTAAATGTATATTGGTGAGCTCCTTCAGAGGCTCAGGCTGATATGAAACTAGAGTTATGGGAAGAATTAGGTTTACATAAAGTTGCAGGCAACCCCAGGCTTCTGCACTCTAACTTTGGGTCCTTGTATAAGTTGTCAAAGAAATGAAAAGTGCAGACACAGAGAAGGTTAAGTTATGTGAATTTATTAAGGATAGTATGGAAACAGGAGAGCAGAAAATAGCAAGAAAGAGGGCTTCCTTCCCTCCCTCTAATTCTGGTAGGAGAGAGGAAGAAACCATGGAAGAATTTTCCTCACAAACTAATAGGATAGAAGAAGAGAGTGAGGGGTTACATACATGTTTTGGTCCTATTTATATGATCAGACATCTAAATAGAGTGAGCCTCATCATCAGGCTCAGGTGAGTAAGAAGAAAGTTGATTGGTTGGTACAACCCAAGAGAAACATTGACTCAAGAAGAGCCCACCCATGGAAATTAAGTTCTTTAAGTTGGCAAAAACCAGCAGCTGTTTTTGCTGCTGAGAGGTTGTTGCCTTCAGCCATCATAGATGAAACTGAATCAGATGCAAGTTCTAGTCCTGCAGAGGATGCAAGGTGGCATGCATGTTCCTGTGGGCCAGTCTCTATCCAACTATTTATCAGGAAAAAAGCTGCTTTGCCCTTAATCCATATCATTCCCCCCTCCTGAGAAGACTCTATCTTTTGTTAGAGAAGTGAGGTGATAACTGCTCTGACTTCTACAGGCTGAATAGGGCACCAGAGCAGAGCAGTTAGAGCACCCCAGGAGGAGCTTATCTGAAAGCTTGCGATGGAATGGCTTTTTATTTCTTTGTTACCAATTTGAAGTCTCATCCCCATCTGTGTGTAGGTCCTTTTCTTTGGTCTGTTCTACTTAACCTAGGGAAACATTTATAAAAGATATGTACTTATGAACCTTAAAACTGTTATGAAGACTGTAAGAAATGGTCTTATTGAAAGAAGACATAAGTCAACATAAGAGTTTAGGACTGTGAGCCTTAAGTATATGACCAAGAGAAGTGGATATCTAAATATTTTATATTTATTTATTTACTTGAGAGAGAGAAAGACAGGGAGAGAGAAAGAGAGAGAAGGGGCATGCCAGGGCCGCTAGCTACTGCAAACGAACTCCAGATGCATGTAGTGTTATGCCCAGTTCTCGGCTTCCCCAGTGACCACCAAGGAGAACCAAACACGTATGCAAGGACAAGGAGCTTTAATTCAGGCTTAAGCTCAGTCTCTTGACTTCACCAATGCAGTGGATCTGTACAAGAGCCCCGAGTAGTGGGAGGGTAGGGTTTTTATAGGGATTTGAACATACAAGAAGGCGATGGGTACATGATTGGTTGATTTAAACAGTATACTCTTCTGGTTGTCTTAGGATTTTGGTGGGCAAAGTTGGTGGGCTGGAGCTAGGGGAATTGAGCTTATCTATGACTACAGGAATGTCTTATGATTTCAGGAATGTATGGCATAATGTATGGTATAACCAGTTTAACTGTTAAGCCTACCCTATGACAAGGTCGACAGGCTGGAGCTAGGGGAATTGAACTTTATGACTTCAGGAATGTATGGCATGATCAGTTTTCAGTAACTGTTAAGCTCATCCTTACCAGAAGATTAAAAACTTATATCTTGCTGGGAAACAGAAACTTGGGCCTACTGAGGATTCTGAAGCCTGTTATGGCATCCATCTGTTTCCTGAGTCCTTCAGTACCACCTTGTGCATCTGGCTTACATTAGGTCCTGGGGAATCAAATCTAGGTCTTTGGCTTTGCAGGCAAACACCTTAACCATTAAGCCATCTCTCCAGCCCAGAAGTGGGTATCTATATTTAGCTTCAAATAGGGAAGCCTATAAGCACAAATCTCTGTTTATAATATTCTTTAGTTTTTGTTTTTTGGTTTCTTTTCTTTCTTTCTTCCTTTTCTTTTCTTTTTTTCTTTTTTTTTTTTTAGGTAGGGTCTCTCACTCTAGCTCAGGATGACCTGGAATTCACAATGTAGTCGCAGGGTGGCCTTGAACTCATATAATGATCCTCCTACCTCTGCCTCCTGAGTTCTGGGATTAAAGGTGTGCATCACCATGCCTAGCACTTTAGTTCTCATTTTATACTGATTGTTTATTGCCATGTAGATAGCCAAAATCTAATTATACATTACACTTTTGAAGGCCACTTTTGTCTCTTTAGTAATGATTCTTGGGGATCGGGGAGGAAATCTGTGACTCCTTCAGCAATTGTATAGAAATCTGTAGGGATGACTTAGGACTGCACTGACCATGTCACATCCTTTGCAGTATTCTATTGTTATTTTCCTCTTGCAGGCTGTACAATAATTTGGAGCCCAGTCCCTGGGCTTCCATGTTCTTCTTAAGCAAAAATACAGGTGTGGACTAAAGAGATGGCTTAGCAGTTAGGGTTCTTGCCTGTGAAGCCTAGGAACTCATGTTTAAATCTCCAGGTCCCGCTTAGCCAGATGCAGGTATGCAAGCATGAAATGTTTCACATAGGCCACAAGGGGGCACAATCGTATGGAGTTTGTTTGCAACCAACTGAAGGTCCTGGCACACCCATTCTCTGTCTTTCTCTGCCTCTTTCAAACAAAGATGGCTTCCTAAAGTTGTAGGACACACATGTGAAATGGAAAGGGAAACAGCTCTGCTCTCAGCTTTGTTGGGACAGGTTATCAAGGAAGCAGTAAGTAGTTAAGTATTTCTAGGCTGCAACACAATCACAAAGTCAGTAGATGTATGTAATAGGCTTTATTAAATGGGAGTAAAAATTATAGTGTATTTGGGCTGGAGAGATGGCATAGCGGTTAAGCGCTTGCCTGTGAAGCCTATGGACACCGGTTCGAGGCTCAGTTCCCCAGGTCCCACGTTAGCCAGATGCACAAGGGGGCGCTCGCGTCTGGAGTTCGTTTGCAGTGGCTGGAAGCCCTGGCGCGCCCATTCTCTCTCTCACTCTCTATCTGCCTCTTTCTCTCTCTGTCACTCTCAAATAATCAAATAAATAAATTTTAAAAAAATCTTTAAAAAAAAATTGTAGTGTATTGAGTATCCGCCTAGTGGGTACTCAACTGAGGGCTGAATTCAGGGGGGTTAATATGTTGGTGCTGTCTCTAGCTATAATTGAAAATATCCTAAACTGATTGCCCAAGTCAAAGGATCCTCCTTGTCCAGATTTGGACTATCCTGCTTCTCTCTGTCTCTCTGTCTCTCTCTCTCTCTCTCTCTCTCTCTCTCTCTCTCTCTCTCTGTGTGTGTGTGTGTGTGTCTTCAGACTTTTCTCTATGTGAGGGGTATGTTTTGCATCTCTTGGCTGGGAAGGAGAATATGTTTTGGCTTGGGACTTATGCTTGCTTGCTCTTTGGATTCTAACTTTCCCTAAAACTCTCCCTGAAATAAAGCTTATACTCCATAATTTACCTTTTTCAGATTCTACATTTTGAATTCTTTGCTAGCTAACTTACACAAGGACATAAGTTTGGGTGTGTTGGACTGGAATCTCCTGTATCTTTATGTAATCTAGTTCTTCTTTGGACTCAAAATCTTGCATCAATACTCTGTTTCTGTCAGAAAGATAAAGACAAACTCTGAGGTGTGGGGTGCAGGGGTTGCTTAAAAATAATTCTGGAAACCCAAGCCCTGAGTTTGTGTCTGCTAACCAAAGAAATGACAATCCAGACTAATGAAAATGTTTTTTTTTTTAATTTTAATTTTATTTTTATTTTAGAGGGAGTGAGAGTGAAAGTGAGAGAGAGACCGAGAGAGAGAGAGACTGAGAATTGGCCCTTCAGGGCCTTAGCCAATGCAATTGAACTCCAGGTGCTTGCACCATCGAGTGTGTGTGTGTGCTACCTTGCATTTGCATCACCTTGTGTGTCTGGCTTACTTGGGACCTAGAGAGTCAAACATGGATCCTTGGGCTTTGCAGGCAAGCACATTAACTGCTAACCCATCTCTCCAGACCAAGAAAATGATTTTTAAACCACCACATTTTCTTCCAATATAACAGGAATGTGAAGGAGAGAAAAGGGCTTAGGAATAGAAGGTAAAGTGTAGAGAGGCAAAATACACTACATGGTCTGGGAGCCAGGATGTCAGGGTGGGGGAGAGATAGTCTTATTTGCACAAAGACCTAGATGAGTTATGTGCAGCTCAAAGGCCTGAAAGGAGAAAAACCAACCAAGCAACAAACAAACAGGAAAGAGTTTCTCTGTGAGTTCAACTTGGAGTTCTCACTCTGGAAGTAATTGGTACATCTGTGCCAGGTATACTGGGCAATCAGCCTGGGCTCAGATGAGGAATCCACCCACACCTGGGCAGGTTGAGCATTCTAGAGAGATCTGGTTGGGTGAGAGAGCCGACTTTGAGTCCTGCAACTGAAGGTTGGGCAGCTGAGATAGGCTTGGCAAGGGTGTGACTGGGCAGATCCCTGTACAGCTGCCCATGTATATATGCCCAACTTGGTTCCTCACAAGAAGGAAAAGTACATAGCTTTTCTAGGAACACTGTCCAAGCCACTATCTTGCCCCCAAGAGAGCAACCCAAGGCACAGTGGGAAAGTTATTTACATTCTGGCTTCAGTACATATGAAATTCATTTCACCTCACCTTTTCCTATTCTTATCTACTCTGTGAGATTGATAGCCTTAGGCAAAGAGATTCCCTAAATGCTTTCCTGCCACTGTGCTTTACAGCCTAAATTAATGGGAACTCTTTTTGTTGTTGTTGTTTTTGTTTGTTGTTTTTTTGAGGTACGGTCTCACTCTGGTCCAGGCTGACCTGGAATTAACTCTGTAGTCTCAGGGTCGCCTTGAACTCATGGCAATCCTCCTACCTCAGCCTCCCCAATGCTGGGATTAAAGGCGTGCGCCACTATGCCTGGCTTAACGGGAACTCTTAACAACTTTCTCTTTTATACTTATATTGGTAGCTAGCCTTTGTCCTTATGAGGTTGATATGTCTATAAGTTAGATCCTCACTGAATGATATTTTGAAGTAAGGACATCCCTAGCTTTTAGGACCAAAATAAATGAATTTAATTAAAGAATAAAAGTTCAGACCTTAAAAACTTGTTTTAAAAAGAAGTTTGTATTTGTAAGGAACTTTACTCCTTTGCTATTTAGCTCTTAGATAAAAACAGGGGTAACTATCTGCTGTATATATGCATAACAAGCATCACCTTTGATCTTTTGTGTTTCTGAATCTTTTTTTTTTCTACATCTTAAAGAGAGAAGATAGAAAATTTTACTTTATTTTCTTGGGGTTCACACATCTAGAATTTATGTATTTATATCATGTATGTCCCTGACAAGTGTTTTTGTTTGTTTGTTTGTTTGTTTGAGGTAGGGTCTAACTCTAGCTCAGGCTGACCTGGAATTCACTATGTAGTCTCAGGCTGGCCTCGAACTCTCAGTGATCCTCCTACCTCTGCCTCCCAAGTGCTGGGATTAAAGGCGTGTGCCACCATGCCCAGCTAAAGATGTTATTTGTTAAAAGCCCTTGGGAAGTTCATTCTCTACCCCTCAGGTAGAAAACTAGGGAGTCATCAGTACAGCCTCCTTCTAGGCCATAGTGGAATTCCTGGAGGTTGGAGAGGCCATAGAAAAAAGAGCAAAAGCTGCTGCCACCACCAGGATGTGGAAAGTCTGCTGACATTGGGACCATATGTCAAATTGTCCAGAAAAGAAGCGTTCCGAAATGGGAGCAGCACAAAGGCCAGCTCCAGTGATGGACATCCCAGCCCTGAGGAAGAACCCACCCAACTGGCCACTGTGGCCACCTTGACAAAGCCCCTCACCATAGTAACGTGTATGGTAAACACAGCACCACTCAAGCCAACTCCTAGGAACACTCTTGCTCTTGTCTGCCTGTGCTTAGAGTGGCAAACCAGTCCTGCTGTGCCACAATGACAGCAGAAATGCCCAACACACAGACAATGATGAGGTAGACCAGCTGACAGAGAGAGAGCACATCAGGGCCTCCAGCCACTGCAAATGAACTCCAGATGCATGTGCCCCCTTGTGCATCTGGCTTTTGTGGGTCCTAGAGAACTGAACTTGGATCCCTTGGCTTTACAGGCAAATACCTTAACTGCTAAACCATCTCTCCATCCCCCTAATATCACATTTTTAGATAAATTTTAAATTACATTTGTGGTAAGATATATTTGCCTATCTATGTTCTGCTTTTCTTTCAAAACAGTTATTCTAAAAAAGTATTTATCTTATCCAAGTGTGGTGGTTTGAATTAGTTGTCTCGCATAAACTTATCTTTTCTGAAAGCTTGGCTTCTAGCTAATTGCAATTTTGGAGCTGGAGCCTGTGTATTGTGTTACAGCCAGCTCCCTCTTGTTGGAGTTGGGGTCATTCTCCTGCTGCTATTGTCTACCTTTCCCCTGTCACCATGGAGCTTCCCTTTAGAACTATAATCTAAAATCAATACTTTTCTTCCATCAGCTGCTTTTGGTTGTGTATGTTATCCCAGCAACAAGAAGGTAAATACAACAGAAATTTGGTACCAGAGAAGTGGGTGTGTTAATGTTAGAAACCTGAATGAGTGCCTTTCACATCTGATTTGCAAGAGTAATGTGGAAGGATTTCAACTTTTGGACTAAGAAATATCTTGCATTGATCAAAATGAATGACCATTTTTTCTGGAGTTGAGAGACCTAAGTGCAGAAAGAACTATGATCTGTGCAAGCTTGGATTATGAGGGGAAGAAAGAGCCTTGTCTGGACTTTGCTGCAGGCAATTTAGGTGAGAGGCTTACTGCATTTTTGCTGTGTCTTAAGTACTTGTGCAGGGTTGTTTTGCATAGAAATGGACTGGTGTGGTCAGAATGACATGGCACAGAACAAAAATGAAAGTTGCAGTTTGGAGACAGCACCAATTCAGTTGTAATTGTTTGGGAAATTCTAACCAATGAGACTGGGCCATCTGTTTTGCATTAGTACGGCAGGAAAAAATGATAGGCTTTTGAGAGTAGGGGATCTGAATAGTGAAAGAATTTTCCTATGTTTCAAAGTTGGCTTTATTTGCCCTAGAACAACAAATTTGATAACCCTAGGTACTATGGAAGTATAACAAATACTGGAAAGAAAGGGTCATTGGATTTGAAACTCAGTTTAATTTTTGGTAATGGTCACTGAATGATGTGGCCAGCTTGTTGGAGTCCCTGTGGGGAGACCTGGTAAAGCCACGAGGACGAACCACAGTTTGCAGTGGGGACACTAGGATTTTTATTGAGATTCTAGGACTGTAGGATCACTGCCAAGAACTTCCAGCTTTGGATGGATTTTTTTCCCCAGGCTGTGAGCAACCCATCTGGAAGGACAGAATTAGAACTCTAGAGGTTTCATTGCTGGTTAGATACAAAGGACTTGGAGCTACAGGATGTGGTGTTTATTCTGTCTGTTTTAGAACTAAATTGGTTCTAATTTACCTTGTAATTCCATCTTTTGTCATAGGAATAAGCTCTTTGTGCCCTTATGTGCTTTTGGTTTTCGAGCTCACAGTTAAGAAAACTTGGACTATGGGTTTTAGAATAGTACTGGGAATGAAAAAAAAATATGAAGAATTTTAAAATTAGACTAAATGCATTAGGAAGGTGGAGGACTTCTTATTTACCTGGATTTTTTCCATTTGCTTTATACATGTATTTTATTCTTGCATACTTTCTTGCTTTGCTATATGTACAGTCTTTCTGATCTCTAATGCTAGGGGGGATCTTTTGACTTGGACCTTCATGTTTTTTTTTTTTCCAAATGAATGTGTCCAGATGCCACCATATATCAGAGAGACTTTTCTGTCTTCCCTCCTCATTCCTGGCTTGGCTGGGAAGGGGAGAACCCCTATTTTGTTTATGCTACCTGCTAGCATTCCCTCTGTATCCTAACTCTCTTTAAGATTAACCTTACAATTCATAATTTATCATTCTCAGAGTCCATGTTTACAATTCTTTGCTAATTCACATAAGAATACAAAATTCGCTATTCATAGGCCTGGGATCTCCATTATTTATATGGAATTAACTCCCACCCTGGACTCAAAATTCTTCATCAATATTGTTATCAGCACTCTTCTTCATTCCAAACAATGGGCTCTGGTATAATACTAAAATAAAATGCAGGTCAAGTTAATATCTAAAAATAAGAGTTATAATAATTTGTATAAGATATGATATTTCCTAGAATTAGAGATTGACACTGCACAAGAAAGAGGTTATAACTATGGAGAAAACTGACCAAAAGCAAAGGTAGAAGAAAAAGACAATAAATTATTTAAAGTATTCCAAACATCAAATAAAATATTTCATAGAAGCTGGGCATGGTGGTACACACCTGTAAGGAGGATCACCATGAGTTCAAGGCTACTCTGAGACTACATAGTGAATTCTAGATCAGGATGGTCTAGAGTGAAACCCTACCTCAAAAAAACAATATATATACATACACAGAGAGAAGACAAACAACTATAAATATAGGAGAAAATGTATGGTCAATCTCATTTTCAAATATATAATTTTTACTAGATCAATGTGCCTACTTCCCTCATGTGCAGCCTTGACTTTGTTAGGTCACATCATATTCTTGATTATATATAACATTAAGTATAATACTATTTTATGGTCACATATAGATATTATATCAGATACGGGGGACCAAAAGATACTGAAACCCAGATCATAAAGGTTAGTAGTTTTGACATGATCTAGAATTTCCTCTTTAAAGACTCTATCAGCAATTCGTCTTTCTTGAAGATGTCTAGCTCCATCTGTATTAGGTCCTAGGAATGACCAGGTACATGGAGCATATTGATATAATATTTGGCTTCTGCATGCAGAAAATGTGATGCTTGGCTAACACTGGGAACTATAACCTAAATTTCCCCAAAAGTGTTGCATCCATTATAAACAAGGCTGAATAGACAGATATATCTTTGGTGATCAACAAGAGATAAAATGTTTCAGGATCAGAGGCAAATTACTTTGGGCTACCTTTTAGACTCTTTGTAGCTTTTTAATGTCCACCTCTGAGTCTGACTTAATAGTCACAAAATGAGACCTTTCTAGTATATACAATTAGACCACCCGCTTCCACCAAGCCACAGGATAAAAATTTCATTAAACAGCATCCGAAGACATATAGCAGAGATTCTCCAGTTGGCCGATACCCACACTCTTGTTGTTTTCCACCAATATCTGTGCAAGGGGTTTTGATTTATGACTTTCTTTTGTTCTGTAACTATAAAATCTTCATTAAATTGTGACATGTCAGAACATAAGAATTTGGGGAACCTAAATCTGTGTTTCCACGCCCAGGTTACTCATATTTGACTCCAGAGTAAAATATTTAATCTCTTTGAGATGAGAGCTGTGTCTTTTGAGTGTACAGAAGAGCATGAAACATACTCAGGCCATGATCTTTCCCTTCCACGGGAGTTAGGTAACAGGATAGTGCTAATGACGCCGCCCTAGACAAATGGAAGACAAATCAGATCAGTCATAATTTGAGAAATAGCATTACACATTACATATCCCAGTAGTTTTTGTGAATCTAAACAAAATGGCTTTAAATTGTTTAGATTTGTGAATTGAAAAAAAAAAAAGTCACTTTAAACTGTCTTCTTTTGTTTAGGCTATGCTACCAGAAACTTAAAAAATAAGATTAAAGAGAAAAATAAATGTAGGCATAATATGTTTGCACTTTCTTGTAATGACTTGAAAATTTGGAAATGTGTTTTTGGTAGAAAATGTGTCATTTTTTGTTTTGTTTTGTTTTGTTTTGAAACAGGGATACTGTGGTGCATATCAACCTGTAACTCACTGTGGAGATGATCACTCCTGAGTATCAAAAGCATTAGAATTCACTATACTACTGAAAAATACAAAACTAGGACTGACACACTCCTACAGACTTGGGAGCAATATAGGGATTGGGGGCTTTCTGAGAAATGTGTAAACACATTAGGACTTCAGTATTTTGTTCCTCCCACTCTCTTGTTCCTTCTGTTCCAGTTTTGAGAAATCAGAGTTATAGTTAAAATATGGAGAGTTGGAAGCTGAAGACACATGTAAATTTACTATAGCTATAAATATAACCAGAAGTACCAGACATTGCCAATAGTGCATAATGCTGTCTCGTGATATAAAATGATTAAAGGTAATGATTTAAGATTAATTCCTGAAAACATCAGGTACCCACACTGTTACCTAGAGTAGTTAAGAAACTTCATCCTAGTGGCAAAACTAAATTGTATTCTGATTCAGGACACCCACTCACTCAATACACTGAGAAAAAGAAAGACTTCTCAAATCCAGGGATTACAGTATCTTGACCCATGGCATGTAATGCAGCTCTGTCATGGCCTGATTTTCAGAGCAAGGTGGGGAGAAAACTCTTAATTCTATAGAAATATAAACATGAGCTGGGTGTGGTGGCTTATGCCTTTAATCCCAACACTGGGGTGTGGAGGTGGAGGGGCAAAGATAGGAGGATTGCCGTGGGTTTGAGGCCACCCTGAGCCTGAGAGCACATAGTGAATTCCAGGTCAGCCTAGAGCAAGACCCAACCTTGAAAAATATAACCAAAAGAAGGACAATAAGGAAAGAAATATAAACATGGAAATTTTCTTTTCTCCTCAAATTTTTAAAATATTTATTGAGACAAAGACTCATTTACCCCAAATTGGCCTAGAACTCTATAGATAAAGATGAGTTGAACTTCTGATCCTTCTGCCTGTACCTTCTGAGTGCTGATCTTAACAGACTCAACCAAGCTTTATTCTGAACTGATGTGGAAAACTTTTCCTCCTGGGGCTACCCGAATAGTCGTCTATCCACCTTGAATAGGTCAAAGACTACAGTCCAGAGTCAAATTACACCAAAACCAATCTTAGTGAACCAATGAGTTTATGGGGTTACTTACAGATCAGGGACAGGGGTAACTTACAGGAATGTAGATGTACCACCAGGAGGTCATCCTATCCTGGATGATGCCCTCTACATGGCCCCTTCAAGGAGCTCCCTGTGTTAAGATTACCTCCTCAGATACTCCTCCCTCAGCCTCAGGGTGAGGACTTACTTACAGAGTATGGGGACCCCAGAACATCCATTCCACCAAGAAGTCTCATCCCTTCCTGGATGATAACTTCTCCATGGTTGCATCAAGAAACTCTGACTCCTGAGCAGCCACACCACAAGAAGTTTCATCCTGTCAGAGATAACAGCCTCTTCACAGCTGCTTAGATGAAGTTCACTGTGTCAGGATTATCCCTGCAGATGCTCTTCTATCAGCCTCAGGGGGAGGGTTTACTTAACAGTATGGCGACTCGTTATGCATCACCAAAAAGCTCACCCCAACTTCGGTGACTTCTCATAGAAGCTGAATCTCTGGAGCACACTGTACAAGCTGCAGGCAGCTCAGCTGGTCAGAGAGTCTGGAGCACACTACATGATTTGCAGGCAGCTCAGTCAGAGTCTCTCCCCAAGCACTTGTTTTCCCTTTATATAACCATAAGGAGAGGGCAGGCAATCATTTCCCCCACATTTGTTTTCTTCCTGAGTCTTCTCAGCTTCCTCCCTCACTCTAGGAGGGAATGTTTCAATTTGAAGGTAATTGCTATAAACACTAACCCTTTTCTTTATTGACTTAAGGAGATTAATATTAATACTTCAAATTATTCCTTTTATAATTTTTTGAATATTTTATTTTTATTTACTTATTAGAGAAAGGGAGATAGAGAAAAAATGGGAACACCAGGGCCTCTAGCCACTGCAAATGAACTCCGGATGCATGCTCCACCATGTGTGTCTGGCTTAAGTGAGTTCTGGTCAATTGAACCTGAGTTCTTAGCCTTCTCAGGGAAGTGCCTTAACCATCAAGCCATGTCTCCAGCCCTATTCCTTTTAATTTTACCAAATAGTGGACTTAGCTTCAAATTTGTTGAGGACAGTTGTCGGGTAAATTAATGAGATGGCATGATATGACAGTAAGATCAATGATCATTTCCTCTTTCTTTTCTATTTTGTGGTTCTCTAGAAAGTCCTTTATTTTTTCCCTTGGAGAATTGTTTTAGCATAATCTCCCATGATCTGTTTCTAATCTTAGAGTAAAAGCCTTCAACTTTTCTTTATTGAGTATAAAGTTAGTTGTGGTCTTATATAAGATAAGGCTTTTAGTTTTTCAAAAAACTTTAGCTTTAAATCTAATTTGTAAGAGTAGACTCAATAGTTTGTTTTTATCCTTTATTCTAACAGAAGAGGAAATTGTTTATGTTATAATTGCAATGCAAGTGGATATATTATTCATATTTTACACTATTTGAAAAGAAATAATTTTCTTCAAAAGTATAAACTACAATGAAATAAATTTTATGTGTAGAATTTATGGTAGTTTCTGTTATGAACCAAAATGTAGCAAATTATTTCCACTTAATATTCTTGTCTTCTAATGGTTGTAAGAAGATATCCATTTATAAAATTAATTAGTAAGAAGAAGCTAATTGAATAACTAATCACTAAGAAGTATAATCTAGAATTTAATATTTTTATTAATCTTTAATTTTCTGAACTATAGCCAGCAGTATCACAAGATTTTTCCTTAATACCTACATACTGTAAATTATATCTGGCATGTCTCCTCAATAAAGCAACTTTCCAGACATAACTAATGTGAAAAATAAGCTTTAAGCAAGTTAACTTGCAGTCTCATCTAGAAAGTCTATATGCAGCTGTCAAAAAATATTAATCTTCTTGTTAGTAACTTTAGATGCAAATCCTATTATCTTAACACTAAAATGCTAAAAGCCAGCTTTTGATCTGAAAGAACAAAACTGAGGCCCAGGCCTCACCGCAGTTTTATTTTATTCACTGTCAGCTCTTTCCTTCTGAGAATTCGCTCACCTGACCTTTTCCTTAATCTTGAGTCTTATTTCTCCTATAGAATATTGCATATTTTTCTAAATAACATTTCCAATATGTTTTCTTCTCCAAAAGTCATTTAACTTACTTTCTTTAAACATAGCAATAATATTTTTTCTCATCATCTAGCACCTGAATCTGGTCCATCTTACTACTAATCTTGTGTGCTAATGCCACTAACTTTCATTTATTTTCTAGTTCAAAATAAGTTCCTCATACCTCCTTTGTTCTTCTGGTCCTTTTTATCATTAGTTTGATTAAATTATCTCATAGGAAACTACTGCAGTAGTTTTAAAAGTCATTTTTCCTGATTTTTAAATGACTATATGTTTGTGTATGTGCATGTTCATGTGTAAGGATGCATGAATGTGTATGCAATGTGTACATGTGAATGTAGCATGCATGTGGAGGCCAGAGGACAATCTCATATGTCATTTCTCATGAATGACATCCACCTTTTTTTTTTTTTTTTAATCTTTTTGTTTTCTTTGAGGTAGGGTTTTTCTCTAGCCCAGGCTGACATGGAATTTACTATGTAGTCTCAGGGTGGCCTTGAACTCATGGCAACCCTCCTACCTCTGCCTCCCAAGTGCTGGGATTAAAGGTGTATACCACCATACCTAGCTAACATCCACCTTTATGAAACACAGTCTCTCATTGGTTGGAAGCTCACCAATTAGGTTAGACTGGCTGGCTAGTGAGGCCCAGAAATCCAACTGTCTCTGCCTCCACAGTGTTTGCATTACTAGTAAACTTGTGCTACGATGCTCAGCATTTTTACTTAGGTTCTGGAGCTCAAACTCAGGTGCTCATGCTTGTAACATAAGAACTTCCCAATGGAGCTATCTCCCCAGGCCAGTTTAAAATATCTTCTCTATTTATTTATTACAGAGGGAGAAAATGAATATGGGCATGTCAGGGATTCCTGCTACTATATACACTATATACACTTTGTGTGTCCAGCTTCATATGGCTACTGTGTGATCAAACTCATGCCATCAGGCTTTGCAAACAAGCAGCTTTAAAACACTGAACCATCTCTCTTGTCCACCAGTATTTTGGGGTTAATAAAAAGGTCAGAAAATAAAAACATAAAATATGGAGGTTTTTAAAGCCTTACTTTGGGTATGGATAAAATAGAGAGTAAAACCATTTAGATATGTTAGTTTAAAATATTCTTAGTTTTTTTCTAGTCCAACTATCTATTGTTCATGTTCATTTGGGATTTTTAACCCTCAAACGAATATTATTTCAAAAGTCACGTGTCAGTGTTATAGCATAAAATGGTATATCTTATTACAATTATAGACTTATTGTATTTTTTTGGGGGGGGGTGAGGTAGGGTCTCGCTCTAGTCCAGGCTGACCTAGAATTAACTATGTAGTCTCAGGCTGGCCTTGAACTCATGGTGATCCACCTATCTCTGCCTCCCAAATCCTGGGATTAAAGGTGTGCACAACCATGCCTGGCCTGATTTATTGGATTATTGATAGAGGCGGTCATTGATTCTATCTTTACTGATAATTTTTTTTCTA
Organism: Jaculus jaculus; assembly: GCF_020740685.1. NCBI lineage: Eukaryota > Metazoa > Chordata > Mammalia > Rodentia > Dipodidae > Jaculus > Jaculus jaculus. The sequence goes on from NC_059107.1 coordinate 128,388,657, forward strand.
TAGCGAATCATTTTCACACTTGTCTTATGAGGATATATTTTATGGTTTCATTTTTTGAAAAGCATATTTTATTTGCTTATGTATTTGAGAATAATATGAGAGAGAGAGAATGAAAGGGAGCAAGAGAGCACCAGGCCCTCCTGCCTCTGTAAGTGAATGCCAGAGTCATGCATCCTTTGTGCACATGGCTTTTCTTGAGTACTGGGGAGTCAAACCCAGACCATCAGACTTTGCAAACAAGTGTTTTTAACCATTGAGAATTCCTTCCAGCCTCCATTTTATGGTTTTCTGTTTGTCATACTTTTTATTTTTTTATTCAACTCTACCCTATGCTTTATTTCAAGAGGAGTATTGCTAAGGTTCAACTGTAAATACTCCCTTGTTGCTCTACAGAATGAAAATGTAACATCCAAAGATTATAACTTCTTTGTCTAGCTAAACCTAAAACATATGACTGTTATGGAAAACTGAGTTATACAGAGGTGGCACCAGAGATAGAGTGTAGAATCAGAAAATTTATTCATGTTGACATGGACTCAGGGGAATGTCTTCCAAATCACAAGTATCAAGCTCTGATACTCAGAGTTTTTATAGAAAATATGGAAGGCAGTTTGACATCATCTTGAATTCTTTCTTAAAATTTTATTTATTTATTTATTTATTTATTTTGAGAGGGAGAGAGAGAGAGAGAATATGGGTGTTACAGGTCTTCTAGCCACTGCAAATGAACTCCAGATGCATGTGCCACCTTGTGCATCTGGCTTATGTGGGTACTAGGGAATTGAACCTGAGTCTTTTTGCTTTGCAAGCAAGCACCTTAACAGCTAAGCCATCTATCTCCCCAGATTAAATCTTGGAATTCTTTAAATTATTGGTCCGTTACAAGTGTCTAAAGTTACGTGGTTTTGAGGTACAAAAAGAAAATTTCTTAGCAATAAGTCAGTGAGAAGAAAGTACAATTGTAGAGCAGAGAGCTGTTTGTTCAGGGCTGTTCGTGTCTGTGGCTGTGCTAACCAGAAAACATGCAAGCAGGGTGCAGCTGCATCGATAGGGCGGGGACTCAGGGTCACGCTGTCTCTCTGGTAAAGGCTTGTACAATAGAAACTTGTGTTTTGGAGTATCAACTGGGTCTGATTACTTTGTTAAATTTCTTCCACCATGAACTTCTTCAATCTGTTACCAAATGTATGCAAAGATATCCCTTCTTATTGGCTCCCCCTTCCCTTCATATCCAACCTCCCTATTCTGTCTCATTTTTTACATGAGTCTAATCCTGTTCATGTGACACTTTCCTAGGAGAGTTTCTACACCTCACTATCCCATCATCCCACTTAGGTTTCCTAACAAATCTGTGTTTGCTAGTAATTTCCTCTCCTCAACTTACATATCTCACTTAAACCAAGCAGTCTTAAGCCTACTTCAAATTGCCATTTAAATACCCTTAACTGGGGCTGGAGAGATATCTTAGCAGTTAAGGTGCTTACCTATGAAGCCTAAGGACCAAGATTCAAATTACCAGTACCAACAAAAGCCAGATGCACAAGGTGGTATCTGCATTTGGAGGTCATTTGTAGTGGCTGGAGGCCCTGGCATGCCCATTCTCTCTCAAATAAATAAGTAAATTAATCCCCTAATTATTGATATCAGCAATTGTTCCTTGCCCAGACTGTCTTTATCATTTTAATGAAGAAGACAAAGAAGAAAAATAGCTTCATATATAGGTAGTCAGTCAGGCAGAGGCCCAAAGAGAATGTGGATGCCACCTTGCTTGCCCTGGAAAGACTAGAACACAAGTCTGATCCAGTTTTTTCCCAGACCGCTGCAAACAAGATTCCTCAGCAGTAATGTCCTGCTTCTTTCTCAGCTCAGCACACCTGGGTGGCCTAGTCATGTGTCTAATCTCTCTCACTTGGTATTCATTTTGGGACTGGACTCCCCTGATTCTTGCCTTGGTAAACTCTGGCCCTTGGCAGGGATTGCTTCTTGTCCTGGCATTTTCCTGCCTTGTGTTTAAGTGCTTTCTTGCTTTGTTACATGTATATTTCCTCCTCTCCTGCCCCTTGGCCACACTTCATCCTGTGGTTCTGTGTGGATACAGGTTGAGCCCCACCCCAAGCTTGGATGGGAAGGAGGGAGGCAGTCCTTTTTGCCTGGATGTTTTCCTGCTTGCTTCCCACATGTGTTTTGTTTCCAGATACTTTCTGGCTGTTGCATGGATGATCTCTCTTTAAGTTCTGAGCCCTTTACTGTCCCATCTCTTAGCCTTTTCCAAACACCTATTTGAAGGTAAAAGGCTTTGCTTTCTGCGAGTGTTTGTGTGTCTGTGTGTTTCTCCAGACTTTGTCCCAGGGGTTACCCTGTGAAGGAGGTATTCTCCATCTCTTCCCCATTCCAGCTGGGAAAGTGGGAGAGGGAATTCCCTTCTGGCTTGAATCTTTCAGCTAATCTTCTCCCTGGTTTTAATCTTCCCTAAAATAAACCTTATAAGTCATAATTTACCTTTCTTGTAATCCACTTTTTCTTTCCAATTATTTTCTAACTCTGATGATGATGCACGATTTTGGAGTTCAGGAGGAGTCCCCCAGAATTTATCAACCCTAACTTTTAGGCTTCAATAATGAATTAATAAATATAGACTCAAGAAGTAGAAATTATGAATTATTCAATTTATTAAGGGGGAAATCACAAATTGTGGAGTTTAGGATACATGCTTTCATGTGGAATCATTGCATAGTTTACAAGGTCCATTTAAGAGAAATTGAGGTCGTTAGAAAAGTCCTGGAACAGAGTTGTGAGCACATGGAAAGTAGAACTTAGATGTACATGTAGAGAGGCTCAGAAAACACACACACATGGCATGTGTCATGTGCTTTTCTGAAGAGGGAAAGTATCAAAACAGGAGACATTCAAAGGAGAAATGAGTGATGAAGAGGGTTACACTAATGCTTACCCCAAGTTTAGAGCAAGTACAGAGGCAGCAAGTCCAGAGTCGGTGAGAGCACTCATGAGGTAGGTACTTTTGGAGGGTTAGCAAAGTATGTACGCGGTAGACTTAGAAACTAGAGGAGAGTCGTGCATGCAGTCAAAAAGATTGGTTACCTCAAGCTATAAAGCAAAGACAAGAGGAAAAGTTTAGATCAAGAAATAGTGCAATGTTCTCCGACCCCCACCCTGGAGGGAGTAGAGGCCAGACTCACATGTGTTCCTACTACACAGCGGAAGAACCTCAGAGAGAACCACATGCACACACTGAGGGTCATGTCTGAGAGAAGGAGCAGCTGGAAGGCCACAGCATTTATAGCATCAGATTCAGGTAGGTAAAGGAAAATCTGATTGGCTAATAAATTTGGAGGATGACCCTGAGGGTCAACCAGGTTGTATCAGCCTACCCAGGTAGTTCAGTAGACTGCGGGCTATAGGGGTGCTGCGGATCAGTCTCAGTCAAACACTTTTGTCAAGAGTTTCTGGTGTTAGGGTGATTGAGTTGGCTTAAAAAAGCCTTCTCCTAGCCTCCTTTAATAAGGACCCAAATGTTGGGGTTCACAAGCTTTGGATCTCCAACATCTTTATGGAATCCCTCCTTGTACCTTACATCCAGCATCATTACAAATACTGACTTTCTTTACTGCTAATGATGTATGTTCTTGTAGTAGCCTTAGTGGTATTTTTTAAAATTTCTGTACTCAGTAAATATAGTCAAGTTGGTACCGTTGTTAGCCTCCTCCCTGTCCTCTGCCCTCCACAGGGACTCTCCTTGTTGGGGTATATGGGTAGTGCATTGTCGGATTAGCCATCAGTTTTGGGTAATATGCTTACACTTCATATTATGACCCCACATGTGGGTCTGACATTCTTTCTGACCCCTCTTCAGCAAATTTCCCTGAGCCTTATTGGGTTCTTTTTAGGTCAGCTTCAGTGATGATGTCTTCGGAGCCTCTGTGTCTCTGGATATCTGGTTTGGTAGGGGTTGATTGTTCTCAGTGTCGCTCTCCTTCACCCCTGTGCTGGTTCACAGTTCACCAAGAAAACAGCACTCTTGCATGTTTCCCAAATTATTCTTAGTTTCAGTTGGGGCCCTTTTGAGGTATGATAGGGTGGTTCTCTCCTTAGGATCTGCATCTATTTGAAGAAGAGAAGCAGATTCTCCAACGGAGAGTAAAGTTAGCATCATATAAACAGCAAATTTAATCCCAGAATTTACTGTGCTTAAAACTCTGTTAGTAGATTGCACAATGCCATGTACAATCCTCCTGCACCTTTTTTGTTTGTTTGTTTTTTGAGTTAGGGTTTCACTCTAGTCTAGGCTGACCTGGAATTCAGTATGTAGTCTCAGGGTGGCCTTGAGTTCATGATGATCCTCCTACCTCTGCCTCCAGAATGCTGCCATTAAAGGCGTGCGCCACCACACCCGGCTCACTTCTTAATACCTATGTCCCCCAACCTCGCTCTTGCTCATCATTATTCTCAAATGCTCAAAATGAGTGCCACTCCACATGTTTATGTACATTTTATTCCCTTCTCTCTGCATAGATAGCCTATCCATTTTGCAGTTATCGCTTTACATATAAATGTTTCTTGGTAGACATAGTAGTATTTATTTATTTATTTATTTATTTATTTTCAAACAGAGAGAGGCACACAGAGGGGTTAGAAAGAGAGAATGGGTGTGCCAGGGCCTCTAGCAGCTGCAAATGAAATCTAGACACATGCGCCACCTTGTGCATCTGGCTTTACATGGGTACTGAGGAATCCAACCCAGGTTGTTAGACTTTGTAGATAAGCACTTTAACTGCTGAGCCATCGTTCTAGTCCAAGTTAGATTATTTTATCCCTGAGGTTTACAGTACTTGATGTTGTTAATTTTTCCTCTGAAGTGCTTATGATGACTATATCCAGGACTCCATACCTGGTAATACTTATTGCCTTTCACACAGGTGTAGGCTATGTCCCTATTTTTTAGCATTGTATCTAAAGCAATAGTCAGAATATCCAATAAAAATAAGTCTTAATCAGCATGTCAGGGTTTTAAAAAAAAGAAAAAAAAATGCTAATTGATCTTACAGCTACAGTATTTACTTATTTTTCTCTAAATTGTTCTTGTGATTGAAATATTTTCCTAGGAGTACTTCATCTCTAAATAAAGACCACATCCTATGCTTCTGTAAAATTCTCATTATATCAAAAATTTCTGAAGCACAGCAGACATTACAAATATATGAACTGTGATAAATGTTTACGTCAAGATTCACAACACTGTCCTTTTGGAAGAAATTCAATGACAAGCGGACAAATTTTGCACCAAGGGAAAATATAAAAAGATATGATTAAAAAAACCTACTGCTAGCTGATTAACAAATGATTAATTGTAAAGATGTACTCAGTTTTCTATTTAGTGCTTATTTTCTTAGTTGACATAAAAAACCTATCAATGCTTAACAAATTAATTTTCTTAATTGAAGTTCACATAAGAAGTTGAATTCATATAAAAATTGTCATTTTGGAGGATGGAAAGATGGTTCAGTGGTAAAAGGTAAATGCTTTTGAGCCTGATGGCCTGGGTTTGATTCCCTTGTGCCCAGGAAAACTAGATACACAAAGTGGGACATGCATCTGGAATTTGTTTGAAGTGGCAGGAGGGTCTGACATGTGCATTCTCCTCCCCCTTCTTTCTGTCTTTTCTCAATTTTTTTTAAAATTGTCATTTTTGCCTTGTACAGTTCTAAGGATCATTTGAAGTTTTATATGTATCTCATCAAGTTACTTTCTCAAGGATCAGTTTAGTCAGAAAGTGGTCCTTTAAGCAGGTCTTGGGTGTCAAGGTCAAGAAAATCTAGAGTCATAATTTAAAACAAATATAGAGTTATGTCTGAATTGTTTAGCTAACCCAGGTAAAATATAGGCTCAAAGTGGTACCTCCAAATTGCTGTAATTATTTACATATAAGCAAGAGTCATCCTGTGTTGACAACAAGCATTCCATAACCAACTGAGACTATAGAGTAGAGGAATCACAAAGATAGAGCCCAGAGCATTAGCTTTGTGAAGGGAAAACATTCCAGAACTCTCTCTTTAATTCATGGAAGTTGACTCTGCCAAATTACTGCCTGTAGGTATGCCTTTTCCAGCTTCTACTGTATCTTAGTTCATAGTTTACTGCTTCTTCCTGCCTTCCAAGATTTTTAAAGAATATATACATACATCTTCATTTTCTGCTTTTGAAACATAGTAGTTCTACAACCCAGGAGCTTTAGGGGTTGAGCCTATTATTGGTAGGTTGGAATGTAAATTTGGGTTCATGAGGCCATGGGAACAGATTTGCTTATTAGAATTAATAAGAAATAAGCACTTGGCAGGGAGTTTACAGTAGGGGAGAGGGTAGCCAGGGGCTACACTGAGATTAGATGGAAGGACTGTGGTCTAGGGAAAGGAGGGGCATGAATGATACACCTGCTACAGCAATTCTACCCTCTGCATGGCCAGTCCATTATGGTGAAGCCCATGAAATATTTCATCAAAAAAGTATCCTGATGGTGCAAATTATTGGAAGCTCTTATATTCATGCTTAATTGGCCTGAGTAAAAGAGACTCTCCCAACACAAATACCTATTTTGGGGTCCCTGGTAAAAGTAGAGAAGTTCAAAGAGCAGGAATCACAGAAGAAAGTATGGTAAGACTTGGAATTTACACTTTATGTTAGTTGAAGGGGAAAGGCATCTAAGACTAGCACTTTACCTTACTTTCTTTCAGAAAACATAGACATATCATAAAGCAAAAATATGTGAAATTTAGTGACATTATAAGTAAATTGGGTAAGATAACAAATTAGTCAAATAAAAGGAGTACATTAGCTTTGTAGTAAGTTATAGTTAAGGGAAAATTACTCTTATGAGATAAATCTGCACTTCATTGATTTCCCAAATATACAACTATGAATTATAACCTGATAACTTCATTTAATGTTTTTCTTATCTTGGATAAAGTCATTGCACAATATTGCTTAGTATCTTACTGATAACTGATAACATGTGATTGGTAATAGTTGCAGCATTATGATAGGGTTGGATGACCTCTGGAGATATTTGTCTCTCAGATTTATGACTCACTATCTGCAAGACTGAATCAAATCCTTAAATATCCAGCTCATTCCCGTTGTATATAATTCAATTAGTTAGAAAAAAGCACATATTGTCTAGGAAGATAAATGTCATTGAATGGTTCAGTTTTCTTAATTTTAGTGGACTCATAAAAATGATTATTGAGTAGGAATTATAAAGTAAAATCATGTGATTTAAAAAGAGTTCAAATAGTATAATATTATTTTCTATAAATAGATAATTAAGAACTTCAATTTGTCCTTAGGTTTTAGTGATTCTATTTTTTTGTTGTTCCATGTCTGTTTTTTAAAATATTTTATTTATTTATTTACTTGGAGAGAAAGAGAACGAATAGGCACACCAAAGCCCCCAACTGCTGAAAATGAACTGTAGATGTATGTGTCACTTTATGCATCTGGCTTTATGTGGGTACTGGAGAATCAAACCTGGGTCATTAGACTTTGCAGGCAAGCACCTTAACCACTGAGAAATCTTTTTAGCCTACATTTTTGTTTTTTAATGCAAAGTCTCTTGCTGTAGCCCAGGCTGCCCTTAAACTTATTCTGCAGCCCAGGCTGGCTGTGAACTCAATGTGATCCTCCCAACTTCACTTCCCAATTGCTGGGATTGTAGGTGAATACCACCTGCCTGCCTGAGCGTTTAGGTCAATCCCTTAATTACATGCTGCAAAATATACATTTATATTTTTTAATATTTTATTTTTATTTACTAGAGACACATAGAGAATTGGTGCACCAGGGCCTCTAGCCACTGCAAATGAACTCCAAATGGATACTCCACCTTGAGCGTCTGGCCTTACATGTGTTCTGGGGAATTGAACCTGGGTCCTTAGGTTTCTCAGGCAAGCCCCCTAACTGCTAAGATGTCTCTCCAACCCCATTTATCTTTTAAGTGACATTTCAAATCACTATGATAGATAATATATCGTCAGTATAATTTCCCCTATGGTTTTGTTGAATATTTTGGTTTGATCTTAATTTTTAAAAAGTATTTTTATTTATTTGCAAGCAAAAAGCGACAGAGAAGGGGGAGAGAGGGAGGGAGGGAAGAAGAGAGAAGGAGAGAGAATGGGTACACCAGGGTCTCTAGCTGCTAACAAGGACTCTACCTGAATGCATCACTCTGTGCATCTGGCTTTATGTGGGTGCTGGGGAATCAAAATTGAGTACTGAGGCTTTGCAGGAAAGTCTCTTAATCACTGAGCTATCACTCCAGCTCTCATCTCATTTTTTAACCTGAGCAAAATTCCAGCAATGTCTAACATAAGTGTGAACCTAGTAAGTGCATATATGTAAAAGTATGCCCTTTACAACATATTTACATACAATTATGCTAATCCCAAGCATTGTTCTATATCATATATCTAGAAACTGAGACTCAGAGGTTAAATCACATTCAATACTATACAGTCCTTTATTGGGAGAAAAGATATTCAAATCTTTATTCTTTTTCTTTTAAAGATTTTAAAATAAAATTTTCTTTTTATTTATTCATTTGAGAGAGTGTGAGACAGAGAGAGATAAAGAGGCAGATAGAGAGATAGAATGGTCACAGTGGGGCCTCCAGCTGCTGCAAATGAACTCCATATGCATGTGCCACCTTGTGCATCTGGGTTATGTGGAACCTGGGGAATCAATCCTGAGTCCTTTGAGTTTGTAGGCAAGTGCCTTAGCCACTAAGCTATCTTTCTAGCCCTCAAATATTAATTTCTGATTTAAGTCCTTTTTCCTTCAACATCACAAAATAATTGGAGAACACAGAGATAACACAGATATAGGTAAGTTGCAAATTTCACCTGAAATGAAATTTCTTGTATTAATAAATGTTTAGTTTTCATGTTATTTTATTACTTATATAACATTATTAATTCATACCTGTGTTATATAGAAGTAAAGAAATATGAAATGCCCGTGAGTAGATTAGGGATGTTCCATCATCTTTCCCTTCAATTAGCTGAATTGTTCTAGCTTTTCTCAATTATCTTTGTCCTTGGAGATTTTACTTAATACTCAACTTCCATTGCATGAAAATCGCAGTCAGTTTTTTCCCAAGATAATCTGTTCCCTACAATGATTGACAAGTATTCAGAATGAGAAAAATCCAGACAAAGCCCTACTTTAAGAGTCATTCATCCATGAAAAGAATGTTCTTTTTTAATTCTCGAAGAAAAAATCAAAGCAAAACTAGATTGTAATTCGGTGATATTTTAAGTGATTTATATATATGTATTATACCATAAATTCCATTTCCTAAAATGTGATTTTAGTCTTATAATCTAATTATGGATATTAGTCACAATTTTTGTTGTTGTTGTTTGCTTTGTTTTCTCAAGGTAGGCTCTCACTCTAGCACAGGCTGACCTGGAATTCACTGTAGACTCAGGTTGGCCTTGAACAAATAGCAGTCCTCCTACCTCTGCCTCCTGAATGCTGGAATTAAAGGCATGTACCACCACACCTGGCTTAACAAATATTTTTTTAAAAGATATTTGAAGCTGGGCATGATGGTGTATGCCTTTAATCCCAGCACTCAGGAGGCAGAAGTAGGAGGATTGCCTGTGAATTTGAGTCCACCCTGAGACTATAGAGTGAATTCCAGGTCAGACTAGGCTAGAGCAAGACCCTACCTTGAAACCACTTCTTTCAAAATAGAAAATATATTTGAGATCCCTGGGTCTGAAATATTTACAAAGGTTAGTATGGATACAGAGATAGAAAATTTCAAATATAGAAATTCAAATATATTAAACTGAGCATATCCTCTTTTACACATGACCTTCTGATTTATATATTTTATGTGTTTCTTCTTGTCTTTGAAATGAAGTTAAGTATAGGTTGCTATCTAACATTAAGAGAATAAGTGAAGAATCAATGACATTATATATACTCAACTTTCATTATTCAAAAAAATAAATAACTTTTAGACTCTTCATTTAAACTAATGGTCAGAAAAAATAGCTGTTTGTCCTTATAATAACATAGAGAGAAAATAATTTTACTGAGGGATATTCAACACAGTATTCTAAAGGCTGCATAAGTGAAGGCAAGTTTCCGCATGTCCTTTAAGCTGTTTCAGATCATGTGTTTGCATGTGTAGCATGTGACATACAATTCCCAGTTTTTGTCATCTGTTTAGCAACAAAAAACCATGTGACAGTGCTTATGTGAGTATTATGGCTTGCAACAATTTGTAGAAAGATTTAAGCAATATGAAGCAAATATTGTTCCAGAGTGCTGGAGCTTTCTAGTGTAGCAATGATAGTGCAAACAGATAAGGGAAGAGGAGAAAGGAGAGAAGAAAATTATACAAGAAAATTATTCAGGATGAAGACTTGTAGTAACATAAGTTGCTATATTTTCCAGAGGTCATTATGATGCTTGATATAAGTGAGTTTCATGTAGAACAGAATGACTATTTTATTCCATTGCATCATTGTATTGTAATTTATATTTAGTAACCAAGGTTAACCCCTATTGTGCTGCTTGATAGGAAAGGAGGTAGTCCTTTGTTGCCATTATTGACAGCCAGATAGAGAAGTATATTATCTGTTACTTTTCTCATTAAAAAAGTGCTAAAACAAACAAATAAAGCCAAGGCTGTCAATGTAGCTGTGGTAGAGGGCTTGCCTGGCATGTATAGTCTCAAGAATGGGGCTGGATTAAGCAGGCAAAAAAACTAAAACAAAAGAAACAGAGAAGTGTTTACTGAGCAGTGATATATATATATATATATATATATATATATATATATATATAGTTCTTAAAACACTTCATGGTGATTACAGTTGTAAAATGACATGTAGGATAACATTAACCATGTGTTGCAGTCATGTTCGTATTGCTAGTAGAAATCACCCAAGCAAGAGCAGATTCTGGGAAAAAGAGATTTATTTTGGCTTATGGGCTTGAGGGGAATCTCTGCGATGGCAGGGGAAAACGATGGCATGAGCGTGCCAAACACTGGCAAGGGGAAACTGGCCCGCCCCCAACAATATACTCCCTCCAGGAGGCATTAATTCCCAAATCTCCATCAGCTGGGGATCTAGCTTTCAGAATACCTAAGTTTATGGGTGACACCTGAGTCAAACCACCATATTCTGCCCCTGCCCCCCCTAAACTGATATCCATACATGATGTAAAATGCAATGTATTCAGTCCAACTTTAAAAGTCCCAATAGATTTTATCAATCATAATGATGTTCAAACATCCCCATAGTCCAAGATCTTTTAACTGAGCCATTATACCAAAAATAAAAATAAAAATAAAAATCCCCCCCAAACTCCATAATGGCACAGAATAAACATTCACACTGCAAAAGATGGCACTGGGCATAGCAAAGAAATATTCAGCCAATATAAGATTTAAAACAACCAGGGCAAACATCAAACTCTGCAGTTCCAAGTCCAACAACTCTAGCCAGTGACAATTCTCCAAGTCTGATAATTCTAAACAGTAACAAGTCTCTGGAGTTTCAATTCTACCCCTCCCACTAGGCTATTCACAGTCCTGGAAAACTTCATTTGGGCCAGCAGCTTTCCTTAGCAGCCATCTCGTGGTCCCAGCATCTCCACTGGTTCTCCACTGCAACCCACAGTTCATACTCATGGCCCCATGGGGTCTCCGTGCAGGCAACCAGCACACCTGCTTCCCACTGCCCATGGCCATTTCCAAAACACAATATTGTGTTGAAACTCAATGACCCTTTCTTTCCTACATTTGCTATACTCCACAGTGAATGATACAGTTTCAGAACAATAAAAGTGGAGAGAGAGAGAGAGAGACAGAAAGAGAGAGAGGGAGGAAGGGGAGTTTATGGTTTTTATTTAACTTGCTTTTTAATACTTTTATTTGAGAGAGACTGTGGTAGTTTGAATGGATGACTCCCAATAGATTCAGTTTATTAAAGCTTGTACTTATTAGATTTCCAGCTGCCTGGCTGGAAGAGGAGTCACTGCCCAAATGTAGTGTAGATCTTCCCATTTCAATTAACTTAATCTAGAAAATCCCTCACAGACATGTCCAAAGTTTTGCTTCCATGCTAATTCTAAATCCTACCAAACTGTCAATTGAGATTAATGCCCATATGATATCCTTAAGAAATAATCATGAACATTCTAAAATATGCTTGTTTGTGCTTTCTACAATTGTTTATGTTATCATTATTATTTATACATGAGCAAATATTAGAGTTTTACTTATTAAATAATACTTTGAGGTTCCAAATTAACATTGGTGTAGTTTGGTTTGTTTGCAGGCATGCAATCTTCTCACATTAGAGAAGCATGTCCAATATTAGTGTAGTTATTAAGATATGAAGGGAAATAATAAGTTGAATATCAATAACAGTGTTAAGCACTTTTATACAATAGAGTAACAGTGAGAATGGTTCTGAGAAGTAAGATTTATTTAATTACATATTTAGTCAGAAAGGACAGTTTCTTACCACTGTTTGAGCTCCAAAGCTAAGGCATTTATTTACTAATTAGTTGCATATTTAACTACTCTTTTGATGAGATAACTTGATTCTTACTTGAATTATATGGTACATATTTATATCTTTAAATAATATATTTACCAATACAATTCAAATATCAAATACACTGTTTTTAGAAATATTTTATTCATTTATTAGAGAGAGAGAGAGAAAGAGAGGCAGCTATAAAGAGAGAGAATGGGCAAACAAACTCCAGACACTTCTACCACCTGATGCATCTGGCTTATGTGGGTACTAGGAAATGAAACCTGGATCATTACTTTCCAGGCAATACTTCAACCACAAGACATCACTCCAGCCCTAATACACTACTAAGTAGCTTATAAAAGCTTGCTTATTTTATTTCATATGTATGAGATAGATTATTTATGAAGCTTTTATTTACATACAGTTGGATATTATGCTTAAGCCCTCTTACCTCTTATTTTTCTTTGGCATATTGCCATATCCACTGGCTTTCACTTCATCATAGAACATAGATTTCAAAATAGTTTTCAGAACAAAAATGTGTCACCTCAACCTGTCTTTAAGAATGGTACCAACTTTTGCCAGTATAGTATTGCTGTCATTATAAACCAAAGAATGTAGACATATCCTTTAATAACTTTTTTCTATAGAAAGAGAGTTGGTATATACTTCTCCACCTTTTGTGTGTGTGTGTGTGTGTGTGTGTGTGTGTGCTTTAAATCTTGGTCATCATAGAGTCCCAGAACTGATGCCAGGCCAGTAACAACCCTCAGAGAAGTTGAAGACTTCCCGCTGTAGTCAGTCTGCTTATTCAAACTCACCCCAGGTGTTTTCCTGGTAAGTGTAGGCTTTGGTATGATTTCCTTATGCTTCCCTGCTTCTGTTTTCATGAGAAAACATAATTCAGTGGGTTAAGTAAGATATGTAATTATAGTTACAGAAGATGAACAATATAGGTCATTAAAACCCCTATAATTTTAAACTTCCTTTATATATATTTAATGACTATTCAATCCAGATTTGTGTTTCCTAAAGAAAAAGTGTTTTCTCATTCATATTACAAACTTTATAAATTTGGAAGCACCATCAAAAACACCTTTGAAAATGTGAAGTGTACCACAGAAATCTTGGGAGCAGATTTTTAAATGCACAGGAAGTTAAAAGCTCACATGTAAATGGCATTCATTTATGAACTTTTTGTTTGATAATGACCTTCATAACAACTTTGTTTTTATTAGTTTTAGAATACTTTGACAACTTAATATACGTATCAATGAATTATGGTCAAATTCACCATTACATTCTCTTATCTCCTTCCCATTACTACTGAACCCCTCCTTCTTCCAAATTAGTCCCTCTCCTGCTTTTATGACATGTTTTTTGTGACTTAGAGTCATTAATTTTTAACTCAGCATAAAATGTAATGGTATTATTGTGGGACTTTTGCACATATTCCTTCATATTGGTGGTCAAGAACCACTGCTCTTCCCTGTCCCCCGACCCACTCTTGCTGGCCCTCTTTCTCCCCCACCAGCAGCCAAAGCCCCTCTTTTCCTTTCATGTCACATTCATATTACAGCCTTCTCTTTCCTCCTCCTTTAAGATGTCTCCTTCTCTTTCCTCCTCCTTAAGATGTCTCCTTTCCTTTTCTTGGCCCCCTTTCTAGTTACATGTCAAACACACACATACACACACACACGATAAATATATAAAACAGATAAAGTTAAATATAAATTCCACATGTGAGAAAAAAAAGACCTCCGCATATAATGTTAAATTTAAGTTCTGCATATGGGAGAAAACACGTGTTATTTGTCTTTCGGATTCTGGCTTATTTCACTTTCTTAAGAAAATGATTTCTAGTTCCATCCATTTTCCTTCATATGCATAATTTAAGATTCCTCTTTTGCTGACTAAAAATTTTATTGAATATATGAATCACACTTTATTCATTCATTCATCTATATTTTTGCCAAGGTAGGCTCTCATTCTTGTGCATCTGGCTAACGTGGGTCCTGGGTAAACGAGCCTGGAACATGGGTTCTTAGGCTTTACAGGCAAGTGTTTGACCACTAAGCAATCTCTCCAGCCCCATTGTCTATGTTTTTAAAAATACATTTAAATGTTCTTTCTGTAGTTTTTGTCTTATTTTACTTGTGGCATATTTTATAAGTTCTGCCTTAATTTTATTAGATGGAATAAACCTCAAAAGTTTTACATGTAGAAAACTGCTAGTTATGTTATTATGTCTTAAAGTATTACCCTTGGTTTTTAAAAAATATTTTATTCTTATTTATATATTTGGAAAAGAAAGAGACAAGGAGAGGGAGAGAAAAAGAGAGAGAGAGAGAGAGAGAGAGAGAGAGAGAGGGAGGGAGGGAGGGAGGGAGGGAGAGGGGGAGAGAGAGAGAGAGAGAGGGAATGGGCATGCCAGGGCTTCCAGCCTCTGCAAAGGAACTCCAGACACATGCCACCTGGTACATCTGACATCTGGCTTGCCTGGGTCCTAGGGAATTGAACCAAGGTCCTTTGGCTTTTCAGGCAAGTGCCTTAACCACTAAGCCATTTCTCTAGCCCTATACTTGGTTTTAATAAAATTTAAAACTACATAATAACACATTCTGGAAATTATAAAATTTTATATGAACCATTGTCTTCATTATATCCTTGTTACCCAACATACATATCACGATTTTAAATATTTAGATTTTTTTGTTCTTTCTTGTGTTTCTGAACTATTTATTTCCAAGTGTTGAGTCTTTTTGAACTGCCTTTTTTTATTTTTAAAATATCACATTTTACAAAGGCATTGCAGAAAGGGGAAGACTGAGAGGTAAGGGTAAACAAAAGAGAAACCCACCAGGTAGAGCCGAAAAGCCCATGTGGGCCAAGTGTAGCTCAGGCGTCCATGTGACAAGATAGGGATCTGGAGATACAAGCATGGAAAGAAAAGAGAAAAGAAAGTTTAAGGAGCTCCTACCACGTGAGGAGCTGGAGGAGATAAAAGAACCCATGTGGAGAATAAGGGCTAGGGGACCCACTAGCCTGGTCCTGGGCCAGCCCATCCCCAACAAGCCCAGGTTCAGCATAGGGAAAAACTCACCCATAGCTGGAAGCTCTTAAGTGATCAGAGAGCCAGAGACTGAATTGCCTTCTTTATTTCTTGCCCTTTCTTTCATGTAGTATTCTCTTTGTATTTCCTTTCTGTGATGGTTTTCCATTTGAATCTTCCAGTTTATAATTTTATTCAGCAATAGTCTTTTCTTCCCTCAGCTATGTTCATTTCTTCTTCTTCTTCTTCTTCTCCTCCTCCTCCTCCTCCTCCTCCTCCTCCTCCTCCTCCTCCTTCTTCTTCTTCTTCTTCTTTCTTCCTCTTCCTCCTCCTCTTCCTCTTCCTCTTCTTCCTCCTTCTCCTCCTCCTCCTCTTCTTCTTTTTTTGGTGTTTGGTTTTTTTGAGATGGGATTTCACTCGAGCCCAGGCTGACCTGGAAGTCACTATGTAGTCTCAGTGTGGTCTCGAACTCTTCGAGATCCTCTTGCCTCTGCCTCCTGAATGCTGGGATTAAAGGCGTGTGCCACCATGCCCAGCTTCATTTGTTCCTTTCTAAATCCTAAGTGTTCATACAGAGAAAAATATAAAATGGCTCAAGATTTGCAGGGTATATTTTGTTCCTATGTTTTGTTTCCTTACGTGAACCATTTAGGTTTACTTTAAATACTTCATTTGTTAATTCTCATTATCTTTCCTCAGATGCTGTATAGTGTTCAACTTCTTTTCCATGGCAATAGTGGCAAATCTTTTGGGTCTGGTTATTTATATATCTAGAATCATGTTATTCTAAGAGATAACATTTACTTCATATATCTTAGACAAGACAAGGGGCCAAAAGCACATAATCCTTGAAAAGCATGCACTTTTATATGTCTTTATATCAAATCCCTGGTACTGAAACATTAGATCTTCCCTGCTTCCTGGTTTAGGATAATCGGTGTGGAGGGTCATTGCTTCCAACTTCTAAAGTTAAAGAGAAAACACTGATTATCCAAAAGAAACATAGGCATAGATAAACAGAGCTAGGAATCAAATAAGAAACATAATCAAGTGGCGGAGGAAATGACTTAGTGGTTAAGGCATTTGTCTGCAGAGCATCAAGACCCTGATTCAATTCCCCAGGGCCCACGGAAACCAGATGAGAAAAGAGGTGCATGCATCTGGAATTCTTTTGCAGTCGCCAGAAGCCCTGGTGTGCCAATTCTCTCTCTCTCTATTTCTCTCTCTCTCCCTGCCTCTTTCTGTCTGTCTCTCAAATAAATAAATAATAAAATATATTTAAAAGGAGAAACATAATAAATATGAAAGATAAAAGGTTGTATGTAGTTTAAGAAGTAATTAGTTAATTGGAATGCCAAATTGTCCCAGAGGGCTTCAAAGTACAATAAGGTAATAGTTTAATAATAATAATAATAATAATGATGATGATAAAGTTGAACTAAGTAGAGAATAGAAACAATTGTGTATAGTATACATTTAGCTTATGAGCAAACAAGCTAACTATATCTAAACATGTCTCTATGTACACTGTAGCTCAGGAAAACTTATCAAATGACACCTATGTATCGAAAAATGCAATCAAGAAAAGAAAACTTTAATGTTAAGGTGGAAAGTACTGTGAATGTCAAGTGGCGATGAAACTGATACTTCCAGGCAAAATTCAGAGGTTTTCTTTCTTGTGGAAGAAGTACACCAGATGCAAGAGAAAACTTATGAAATTTAGAAATCTCTTAGAATCTTTCAAGGTCATTCCAGGAGGCAACAGTATGCAAAGATCAATTATATTCCCACTGAATTTCACTGAAAATTGCTCTGAATTTTTAAAATTTAATTTATTAGTTTTCTTATCCGCAAATACAGGCAGTTTGGTACCATTGTTTAGGCTCATCCATGACCTACCCCCTCCCAATGGCCCCTCCTTGTTGATGTAAATGGGTCATGCATTGTGGAGTTAGCCCACAGTTATTGGTATGATAAATGTCTCTGCATATCATGACCCAACATGTGACTCTGACATTCTTTCTGCCCCCTCTTCCGCAAAATTTCCCTGAACCATGTTGTGTTCATTTTTGGTGTGCTTCAGTGCTGAGGTGTTGGGGGCCTCTGAGGCTCTGGCTCTCTGATTTGGTAGGAGTTGATTTTTCTTTGTGTTGGTCTCCTTCCCCTTTGTGCTGGTATCTGGTTCATCAGGAAAACATTACCCTTGCTTGTTTCGCCAATTGTCCTTAGTTTCAGTCGGGCCCCTTTCGAGGCATGT
The DNA here is from genome assembly GCF_020740685.1 of Jaculus jaculus. NCBI lineage: Eukaryota > Metazoa > Chordata > Mammalia > Rodentia > Dipodidae > Jaculus > Jaculus jaculus. The sequence goes on from NC_059107.1 coordinate 128,406,541, forward strand.
TGGAGCAGCTCTCTCCTTAGGATCTGCATCTATCTGAAAAAGAGAAGCAGATTCTCCAATGGAGAGTAAGTTAGCACCCGGAAAATTGAGATAACACTTTTTTGATAGAGAGTTTAATAGGTGTAAGCCCTCTTGTACCCCATGATTGATGGTAGCTTGATAATGGAGAGTGAGCTTAGATAATTGATGCTATAAAAAGAAGACAACAGCTGTCACACTGGTATAGAAACATTCTGCCCAGTGGAGGAAGTTATACAAAAGAAAGAAGATAGGGCAGAAAATATTCATACTGATAACTTTATGTTCAAATCAACTGCTTTTGTAAGTATATGTCAAAGGAGAATCAGAAATCTTAGTTTCAGGATATTAAAGGCAGACTAATTAATCTTTGGAGTGATGTAAGACACTGTACTGTGAGACACAAGCCATTTGAAGCCAACAATACTGTCCTTCCTTTATAGCATTGGTACAATTTTTTAAATGGGTCCAAGATGCATCTTTTTTTAACCAATTTCATTTATGTTTATACTATAGGTATATATTTAATTGAAGAATTATCCTAGAAAGTAGTACAGTTCAGAATGAACTACTCCATGGTAAGAAGGAACAATTTTATTTGCATTGAATATCTTTTCATTAGTTGATACTACATTCTGATTAGTGCTAAAACTTATTTCCTATTTTTTTTAATTATGGCTGATGGATCCTTCTGCTTCAGTCTTCTTTTTTAGATATTTATTTTCTAGTTATTATTTATAGATAGGTAGGTAGGTAGATAGATAGATAGATAGATAGATAGATAGATAGATAGATAGACAGACAGACAGACAGATAGATAGATAGATGGGCAGATATATAGAGAATGGTCATGCCAGGACCTCTAGCCACTTCAAATGAACTCCAGATGCAAGCTCCACTTTGTGTAAATGGCTTACATGGTCTTGTCACCGGGCAATAGAATCCTTGTCCTTAGGCTTTGCACTTGAATCAAGATGCATCTAAAGGAAGGAGAAAATAAAGAATGATACATGCAGGAAGCAATATAGTAAATGGGCCAGAGTCTAGATGGCAAAAAGAATGACTGAAAACAAAGAAAGGAACTTAAGAAGGAAAGAGGGAGGAAGGAGGTAGGAAAAGAGAAGACAGAGGAGGGAAGAACACTATAAAGTACCATATTTTCCTGATAAAAGGAAAAGTGACATTTTTATGATAAGGGCTAAAAGAGGAAGTTGTAGGCTGCCAGAGAATATCATACGTCAATCCCCACATCTTCAGGAAATGACCTTTACTCATTTGGGCAATTTCTCTTTCACTACTTTTATTTCATTTGGTCTGGATTAGATTAACTCATTCCTCAATTTTTTTTAAGATTTATTAATTTTTTTTTATTTATGAGAGACAGAGAGCAGGAAGAGAGAGAGAGTGATAAATGACACACCAGGTCTTCTAGCCACTGCAGAGGAACTCCAGACGCAAGTGCAGCTGGTTTACGTGGGACCTAGAGAATCAAACCTGAGTCCTTAGACTTTGCAGGCAAGCGCCTTAACTGCTAAGCAATCTCTCCATCCCTCATTGATCAATTTTAAACATTGTGTCTGATTGTCCTCATGTAATAACAGACCCTGTCCTTCTCTGAAGACAGTATTGAGTTCAGGGAGGGACAGGTGGCCCAATCTGAAGCAGTACATGCATGATTTTTCCTTCTCTTGAAGATATGAAGAATGAAGATCTCTTGTTAACCACCTGTCCTCTGCCACATCCCAGTAGCCATCTTGGTGTTACAAGGAAAAGCCTGAAGCAGTTAGAAACCACACAAGGTGGAGGACCAAGACACTACAGGAAAGTACCTTGGATGTCATGATATTTCAGCCTTGAGCCAAAACACAAGAGAAGACAGAATTATCCATTGCTGGTTAAGCTACAATGTCACCTGCATTTATCATGATGCTTATTAATTCAGTTAAGTTTTTACTTTTGGGAGACATGTTTATACATTAAAACAAACAAACAAAAAAACTCTCCTTAGTTAACAAATTTGCTCACACCTTTGAGGCAGGTGAAGGTAACTCAAACATTTAAAAATAGAATGAAAGTTTTTAATGTTTGGGTTAGGAATCCCTGAAAATCCTCAGATTTTTTACATCTCAGTGCACCAGAAAAGTTTTGAAAGTCAAAGAGAGAACACTGCGTACACCACCTAGAGCATAGATACCCACATACAGTAGAATAGGCCACATCATGAACAATGAGGTAGATTCTTTATTTTGGCCATTTATAAATGAAGAAACTGAGGTACTGCCTAGCATGGCAGCACTGATGACAGATGGGGTCAAATTGTGATTTACCTGACTTAATGGCCAATGCATAAAGTAAATATTATGTTCTATGTACCATTTATGGACATGTATACTCCATATCTTTATGTCAGTTATGTTAATTAACAAAACCATCATAACTGTTGCATCATAAAGAATACAATGGCCTTTTTCCTCTTGTTCCTAGGAAGAAAACTGAATCCTTAGAATTTCCAAAGTAATAATATTTCTTTGCTATTCACAGTAGGCTTTGATATTTTATGTAAATGAAATGAATCACTGGTGATAGAAAGATGCCTTAGAATCTGGGAAAGCCAATTCAGCATGTGATTTAACAACTGTAACTTTCAGCCACATAATATAAGGCCAAGTTTAAACCTTAGGGAGAAGACAGGGGCAAAAGACTGAGTGCAGCTGTGTGATCAGTGTGTTAATCTATGAACCTGACATAAAGAAACTGCAGTGAAATGTCTAGCTATCAAACCTCAGTGGAGATTGCTGGTTGGTAAATAAGTTGGCATTTTAGGAGTTTGATATGATATGATCCCACAAGCTCGGTCTCCTCTTATAACTTCCCTGTATGTTTTTCACTTGGTTGATTCTCACTGGATGTTTTTATAAGTCATAAGTAGTGCGTATATATTCCTAGTCGTAGTGGCCATGTGTTTCATGAGTCATTTTATCAAACTATCAGAACACAGTGAGTGGTAGGGTCTGTGAATTTATAATCAGTTAGCTACATTATGGGTAATGTGTTCTGAGTCCCAAAAGTGGTCTAAGCGTTAAGATCAACTTTTGCTAAATCTATAAAGAGAGAATCCATACTGACATATTTACCACTATTTATGATGTCTTTCATACACTACCAATGTCTCAGAATGAGTCGTGAACAAAATAGGGCATTAGAAAGTATACTTTTAAAATCTAAAGGAAAAGGGAAAAGTACTGATTGTTTGTGTTTATTCACAAATCTACCAGTATTTGAATTACGTGTATTTTCCTATAAAGCCAGTACCCTAGCATAGTTGGGTCTCACTCATCTTTATAGTTTTGATAAAATCCATTTCTATACTCTCTAAAACTTTTCACATAAACTTATGCTGTATAATACACCCATCTTACTAGAGAACCATTAGAAATGCTAAGAAAGCACTGAATATGGATTAACATAGGAGATAGGTACTGTGTTCTATACAATAGCATTTTTTTCCTCAGGCGAACTTCCCCATACCAGAGTCAGATGCTAATATTAAGTGAGAAATATGATTAATAAAATTATAACTAACTCCTTGAAAGCAGGTAATGATAGAAGGTACTTATGAATCATGAGCCTTGGAGGGGATAGCAGACTGGAGCAGCAAAATGGAAGAGCTGCTTTTAAGGAGCCATTATGAGTAGAGTGGCAAAGGTTGGGAAGATGCAAAACTAGCTTCTGGGCTCACCTCATGCCCTTGCAGTTCAGAGTAGTGAAGAGACCCAATAATGCTAGGGTACTGTCTTCAAAAACAAAAATATATAACTCAAACACTGGTCAATTCATGAATACACACTAACAATCAGTACTTGTCCCATCGCCTTCAGATATTAAAAGTATACTTTCTAATGCTATATTTTGTTCACAATTTACTCTGAAACATTGGTGTGAATGAAAAACATCCATATAAAATTATTAGACATTTACCACTTAAGGAATTTGTGAAATTGAGGCGGGGGGTAAAGTTAGGGTGACTGGACCACTGAAGGTAAACAAGGCAGGAAGGTTTGCACTTATTAGAAATCAAAAATGATCTAACATCTTATCTCTTCCTTAGTTCTGTAGACCTGTTTCTGCACAAGCAACCAGGACCCCTCCTGGGAGAGAAGTCTTTCATAGGACTTAAACATTATGGTTGATCAAGTTCAATTCCCAGAGCTTGGTGTTAGCTGATGTCTTCCTGAGACAGCCCCCAGCTCTAACCAACCAGCTGTTCTTCTGGTTCACCTGAACCAGAAGACACCCCACCACTATAAGTTTATACATACCTTTTCCAGAGGAGGGAAGGCTCTCTGACCACTTGGGAGCTTCCAGCTGTTGGTGACTTTTTTTGTCTGGGTGTGGGCTGGTTCAGCCCAGGCCTAGGCCCAGAACCAGCCAGGAGGACCCCTAGCCCTTATTCTCCACATGGGTCATTTATGCCCTCCAGCTATCCATATGGCCGGAGCTCTTTGAACTTTTTTTTTTTTTTTCTCTTTTTTTTCCATAGTTTTTCCAGGCCCTCCACATGGGATATCTAGCCATGTGAGTGCCTTTTCTTGGCTCTGTACTTTCCTCAATAAATATAAGAATTTAATAATTATCCTTCTCAGTCTTCTTTTTTATTCAACTTTCTGATTACAATTAAAAACAAGCCCAGGGTCAGCATTCAAGGACTTTCCTGGACTCCTAGAACTCTATTTATTACAAAATCAATTTAAAAATTTGCACACTTTCTATCTGCTATTGTAATGAAGCAACAGACACTGAATCATCTAAGTAAGTCTGTATTATAATTCTAGAAACTATGAAATGGAAGGTCAGAGGGCTCTATCAGAAAAAGTGACTGATATAGTAGCAAATGACAATGGCTATATGCCAGTTGCTAAGAGCACACTTAACAACAAAATAAACATACAAATAGTCTAATGATGGTTGTAAGTCTCAGTATCAATAACATTATTCCTGAAGCTCAGCTGGCCTCAGGACCTTTATGAAAAAAGAAAAAAAGAAGAATATTCCATTTCAGATAGTGTGTTGAAGGTCTTTAAAGTAGAACAGACTCAGTGACTTTCTGGAAGAACTTAGAGGATGTACAATATCTCCATCCATGACTGAGATGTATTTTAGTGGAAGAAAACAAGAAAGCATCACCAGTGAGCAAAGGTGAATGGAACAAAGTGCACTGGAGACCAGGTGCCAGCTGTTAGCGTCCTCTGCTAGTGGACTCAACAGGACACATCTACTACCTCCAGCAGTGGTTTGTCACAGCCCCTGTGATGTTTTCTGCCAAAGATCATTGCACGTTTATGCATCCAGGACTTTACTGGGGACAAGACATGCTGCCTACCATGTACACATATTCCAGAATTTAAAAAGAAATCAGGCATCTAACATAAATCTCATTGTCTTCACAAACCATTTAGGCAGAGTGAGCCACCTACCATGTAAGGAACATTTCCTCTCAGTATACGAAATTGCGATTGGTAGATTGTCAGCTGAGCATCTATTTTGTCAGCAGGATTTCTAATGATACCCTTGGTCCTATTAGGTTAACTCTGTACAAAAAAAAAAAAAAAGGTCATTTATCACGTAAAGCATATTGATTGTGTGATATCACACAAAGCTTATTGTCTGTGTGGGAGTGGGGGAGGCTAAAAATTTAATCCAGAGACTCCTAACACATGCAAAATAGGTGCTCTGTCACTAAGTTAAATTCCTAACAAGATTAACTCTGATAATAACTTACTAAAATGTCAAGAGACTTTAAAGAGATACTTACTTAAAAAAATATAATTAGTTTATTGGACATGTACTTGGGATATGATAGTGCTATCAATTCCCAGAGTCCAAAACTGGTGACAAAGACTGTAGCTGTGCACTCAAAGCTAAGAAAAAAAAAAAAAATAGCTGCAAATCCCTTTCACATTCTAAAGAATATTGCAGAAAACTCCTGCTAGTCTTCCAGAAGGGTATCCAGATGCATGGAACAAACCTTTGTTTACACCCCATACTGCAGTAATTTTTAGAGAGCTGTGCTAGAAGGTATAAGGAGAGATAAGAATATGAGAGGATTTATTTTATCTATTCTCTGGACAACACACATGCCTCTTACAAACTTAGGAAAAGAAAGATTATACACAGCTATGATTGGGATATTTAAGATCACTGAAAATATTTTGAGAAAGTTATGGTAAATGATGTTTCCTAAACATGAATTTTCTGATTGCAAATCCATATCTAATAGGATATATAGTGTGGAGATAAAAAAGATGTTACAGAAAAACTATTATTAGGGTTAGTTGGCATTGATCCCAAGATGTCACTCAGGCGTGAGGCATTCTGATAGAGTTTGTACCACTAAGCTGCATTTGCAGCATAGATTTTGAAATATAACAAATTGAAAGATTAAATTTATTAACTGAGAAAATGACCTTGGTTAATTTTTCCAATGAAAATGGATGAATATAAGGTATATAATATACAATGGACATGCATAACAATACAGTATGCTGTGATGGAGGACAATTTGTTGTTTTTTTTGTTTTTTTCAGAAATGATTTACTAATTTATAGCACAGTTTCAGCTACCAGGAATAGAGTAGGCAAATTATATTTTTTAAAAAGTTTCATTAGTGAGCATCAAACAATAATAACTCAAAAAATAAACCCTAAAGTTCAATATTTTTATATTCTATAGAAGTGAAAAATAGTCTTATTAAGCCCATGACTGTTTTGCTAATAGTCTATTTAACATTATTAATGGGTTTATTATGGTGATTAACAAGGTTTGCCAAATTTTTTATAGAATACTTAAAGTATTTTAAGACTTTTTTTTTTGGGGGGGTGTTGAGGTAGGGTCTCATGTTAGCTGTCCTGGAATTCACTATGTATTCTCGTTGAGCTCACTGTAATCCTCCTACCTCTGCTCCCTGAGTTTTGGGAATAAAGACATGCACCACCATGCCCAGCTCCATTTTGTATTTTTTAACCAAGGATATTCTCCTAAGTCTCAAATTATTGACATTTGTGATCTATGTCATGCTAGCCATTTTTTTATTTCTTAGCATTTAAAAACGTTAAGTAGTGATATCTAATCTGATCTTGTTTTTTTTACCTAATGGTGTTATAAGCTTAATCCACATAAAAGTTAAACAATATATGTGTTTATATATGTATTAACACATGCATATGTTATTCAAAATTTGAACAAACTAGGCATGCTGGTGGACACCTTTAATCCCAATACTTGGAAAACAGAAGTAGGAGATTACTATGAGTTCAAGGTCATCCTGAGACTACTTAGTGAATTCCAGGTCAGTCTGAGCTAGCCTCCAAAAACAGAAACAAGCAAAAAAAATCTTAAAACATAGACAATTCACACACAGATATGTAATTTCCAGAATTCTTTACATTATTTTCTGTAATGAAATATTGAACTCCAATGATCAGAGAGAAAATAACAAAAAAAATTTACATGTTTCCTTCCATAAATCTGCTCAGACACTCAGGAGAATATACATATTGTATCTGAATGTAAGTAATATGAAGCTGAAACAGAATTCAATTGTTTTTAGCTTTATTGCTATATTGTAGATGGTTATATGCAAAATCCTTCCCTTTCATTTTGTTCCAAAGGATCAGAAAACTAGTGAAGGCTTACTATCTATAATTTCATTTGTGAATAGATAGCTTCAGTTCTCCTTTGTTTTGTATTGTTTAGTATAAAGTTCATTGTTGTTCATGGTTATTTATAGATATTCTGGCAATATTCTCTAATTGAATTGGCAAAACCAATTTTTTTTAAAAGGAATAACAGTAAAAGAGACCATATAATGAAACACAACAGGTGATGTAAAGCTTTGCTGTTTTGTTTTTCTTGTGTCAAATATAGAGAAAATAGGAATTTGAAGATGTTTTAAATCCCTAGTGAGTATTCTCCAAAGGATAGAAAACATGTCATATGACATGCCTATATTTGAAGAAGATTGCTTTTAGAGAAAATTGTTGTATTTTCTTTTATGTTGATTTAACAAAGTGAGCAATTTTTGAGCCACAATAGGAGTTGTCCTGATAAAGGCACATCAGTTTATGCATCTTACATCTTTGAGATACTCACTATTGAAGACAGCAATGATAATGCCTTAGATCTGAAAAATATTTTCTTTTCAATGGATTCAATCTTTTTTTTCTCAAACTATCATTACTTAGAATATAGAATAAGTAGGTTATTTTTATTTCCTTCAAATAATTGTGTTCCATATAAAGACATAAGCTTAAGAATAGAAGAAGAAAAGGAGAGACAAAAAGTACAAGATGCCAACAATTATTTAGAAGAGGTTTTTGCTCCAGTTAAAAATTCACTCTTTCCTTTGTTATGTAGACTTTTTCTACTAGTAAATATAATTTTTAGATTCATAAATATTCATTCAAACAAAATTAATAGAGTTTGAGTCCAAACAGGACATAGTGGCTTATGTGTACAACACCAACACCTGGAAGTCTTAGATAAGAGGATTTCTCTAAGGTTGAGGCAAGCCTTGGCTTTAACACAGTTTAAAGCCAGGATGAGTTAGAATGTAAGCTAAAGTTCTCTGAAATATATACCTGTGTAAAAGATTTTACAGAATGATTTCATGATTAGTCTTTCATTGTTTGTGCACAGTAGGAATGTTGTATGTCGACAGCCAAAATTATGTTGGACTAGTTTTGTCTCTTTAAGAGTCATTTATTGTCTACCTCCTTATCTGACTTAAAATCCTTTTAATGAGTGAGTGATTGGGAGAGGAAAACTGAACAAGCGCTAAAACTACTTGATTCCATCAATTTGAAAAGATGGTCATTCTTCTTTTAAATGTGGGTCAATAGCCTAAAAAACTGGACCACCATGCAAGCTCCAATTTCTAGGAGTAAGTTGATAGACTTCAATTCTAAAAGATACAGCAACTACCATCAGGTCTGCAATGTTCATTGAAGTTCTATGGTATACTCAGATTTCTGTCTGTCTCTCTCTCAAAATAAATAAATACCCCAAATCCAGAAATGCCCACACATGCCTGTGACCCCAGAGCTTATGGAGAGGGGTACAGAGAGGAGGATCACTGGGCATCTTATTTAGGCCATCTAAACAGGGAACTCCAGTTTCAGTGAAAGTCTACATTTCAGAGGAAAAAGGTGGAAAAGGGATAGAGGATACCAGACATGTTCTGTTAGCATAAATATTGTTTTTTTGGGTACAGATATTGGTGCATATATGTACACACACACACACACACACACACACGCACCCCAAGTTTCATTTTCCTAAATACATGCTCCTTCAAGGTATCAAATAGTATAGTTTTTTTCTGGGATAAGGAAAGAAAAGCACAACTTGCCAATATGTCTTAAATAGGTAATATTATAGAATGACTTATTAAGCTCTCATTTTCTGTTCTGATTATGAACTTCAAAATGGCATTTGTTATTCCCATAAAAACCTATACGGTAATGATTTTTCATAATCTGGCTTCTGTTTCAATCTCTGTCATTAATAATACTTGAAAGATGAGAAGAATATAATTCTGTTGAAAAAAAATTCAAAATGGTCTTTCTCTAGAAACCTGTTTTTCTTCAAAGGAATCTTATAAAACTCTATGCAGCTTTTTCCACATGAGAGTTTTCCTACTTACCCTGTGTTTATGATTCTACTCTAGCCTCCCTTCCTAGCTTTCAGTCTCCTTAAATAAAACACACAATTTGTGGATTTTCCCAAAAATAATATTCATAATTTATCCTTCTTGAGTCCATCTTTATTAATTCTTTATTAAAGGTAGGACAAGACCCAGTATTGGGGTTCACAAACTTGGGGGAAGCCATACTGGACACCAAATCCTGCATCACTGGGACATAAAACAACATTTGATGTTCACATGCATAAACAAGATGCTTGGAAAACAGTCTGATCTGAGTTTCCTGCAAAATCACATGTATGTTTAGATTCTGCAGGCCAATGGTCTTTATTCCTCTTAGAAGCCATTTACCTACCACCTCTGTATTGACTTAACATCCTTATGTCAACTAAAGCAATTGGGATATATTAAATTGAAAGTTCATTATCTTCTACCAATCCCTAAACTAGACTCGCATCAGATAGCCTCTAAAACATCCAACAGAGACTTGTCCCTTTATTGTCAAGGACATGCTCGATGTCACAAAACACTGATTTATGATGTTTTGTTCTGTGACTAGGAAAAATTCATGACTGTTTTCAAGGTGGAACATTTTATTTGTTTGTGGCCAGCTAAATACATGTTCCTGGGCAAAAGTCATTCATATTTGGTTCAGGATAAAGTTTTCCTTACTTCCATTGAAGAACAATCAATTTTATTTAAAAATCTGTTATATTTATATTTTTGGCATAAAGTTTTACCCAAATTTCTAACTAAAGTTATTATCTTCTTGTAAGTATTATTAGAAGAGGAAAACATGGAGATTTATTCAGAACACTGATGCCACTATTAAGCTTTCAATCTTTCTTTTAAATCTATCAATCCATGTTGTTTTCTAAAGTCTGCTAACAAAAGATGTATAGTTATTTTTCACACCTTATATATGTATTTTCCCTTCATAGGAAACTCAAACAAAATGGAATATTGTGAACTAAAGCCCCACAAAAGTTCTGCATATATTTCAAAGGGTTAAGTGGACAGATAGAATCCTGGGATGGCTGAATTTCCAGGTCCCTGTTCCACTATGCCCTGCCTCCTCATCTCTGTTGGGTGGAGATGGTTGGTGGGGGGTTTGGGGAGCTAGGGAGGTGAGACCTACCCCTACTTTCATGTGGGCTCCTTTCACCCTGCTGCATTTTCTACAGGTCAGAAGCTGTGTGTACTTTCTTAGTCTTGCTTTATCACAATTATTTGGTAAAAAGACATGAACTCAGGGTTTGGAGCTCAAGAACCTTTTCTAAATCCCCCAAACTCTATTAGAAAACCTTCTCAAATGTTATCTGTAGATTAATTAAAGTTTTCATAAAGCCTTGAGTGTTACTTGTTTGGATGAGATAATATTCATTGGAGTCTTAAGATAAAAGTTTCATCCATCTGTAGAGGTTAGCATTTGGTACATAGTATTTGATTGTGATTTCCTGCCAGAACAGTTTAAACTTCTACAACAATTCTGTTTTATATTTTTGATGGTCATAGTGAAGGAGGATAGAAGAAAACTAGCTTTTTTAAAGGCAGTCTCAGGGATTGAGTCTCAAAGAGAACCATGAGATGTCATCTCCAAAATGGAACTTATGTCTAATGGTCCACTAATGGTCCACTGATGCCCAGTCTAGCAGCTACCTAAACAGAAGGACTGGATGGGTTGACCCAGGGATCTGCCCTCTAAATTCACCAACAAATTGCGTCTTCCCTTTACCTATAAATGCTCCTATCTTCTTCCTGTACCAAACTCTGCAACTGTGCTCAACTCAGCTCGGCTCTGCTTTGCTTCTCTGACCTGCCTACCTGTCTTCCTTCAGGCCACAAGGACACAGGAGTTTCTCTTAAATCCACATTTTTGCAGCTCTACTTCAGTTCCCCTCCAAAACCTCAATTTCTCTTAAACTAACCTTTTAAACTATGTAATGTTTCCACATGAGAGTATGTTTCCTAAACCCCACTATTTGTGATTTCTTCTTTAAATAATCTCCATAATTTGTGATTTCCCCCTTAAATAAACTTAATAATTAATAATTTATCTTTTTTGAGTCCTTCTTTATCAATTCTTTGTTAAAAGTAGAAAAAACCCAACACTTGGGGTTCATGCATTGGGGAACCCCTCCTGAATCCCCAAATCCTGCATCAATAGGTAACAAAAGTATGACAACGAAATACTTCTAAATAATATACACTAAAATCTTTTAATTTTCTTTCTTAGGATTTATGGTGAAGCACCAAATATGTTTTATTTTATGAGCTTGTTAAGATTTTTGTCTTGAATTTCATTCTATGTTAAGAGACAAGGTAAAGGCTCTGAAATGTCCTATAACATTTTAAAACATCAAAAAAATTAACATAATTTGAACTTCACTGACTCTTAGAGATACCCACAGACATTTTGGTTAACCCTTCTTTTCCAAATATACAAGAGACATTGGTCTCTAATAATAACAATATTCATGGTATTTAAAGCTCTCTCTCTCTCTCTCTCTCTCTCTCTCTATATATATATATATATATATATATATATATATATGTGTGTGTGTGTGTGTGTGTGTGTGTGTGTGTGTGTGTGTGTGTTCTCTTTCTCTCTCTCTCTCTCTCTCTCTCTCTCTCTCCATATATATATATAGTGTCTCACTCACTGTAGCCCAGACAGACCTAGAACTCACTATGTAGTCTCAGGGTGGCTTTCAATTCATGGTAATCCTGCTACCTATGCCTCCTAAGTGGTGGGACTAAAGATGTGAGTGACCATACCTGGCTTATTTTTTTAAAACATTTATAAAGTATTTTTATTTATTTATTTGAGAGAAAGAAAGAGAGGGAACCAGAGGGAGATTCAATATGGGCACACCAGGGCTTCCGGCAACTGCAAATGTGCTCCAGACATTGTGCTACTTTATGCACCTGGATTTACATGGAGATTGGGGAACCAAACTTGAGTCTTCAGGCTTTGTAAGCAAGTGTCTTTAACCACTGTGCCATCTCTCTAGCCCCAATAGCTGGTATTTCTTAAACAGTTATTTAAAGATGTCCTAAAGTAAAGTCTGTTATGGTTAAAAAAATAACTAAGTAATATTCCTATTTTGTTAATAGTGACTTCTACTAGAGTCCCACTTTCCTTTCTGATCCTAAAACAATAAGTAACATATGGTTACATACACAAATAATACAAATCCTAATCTGTAACATATCTGACCTTTCATTTTTATCCTTGTCAATGAAATATTTGGTTCATGAGAAAAGACAATTTGTTATAAATATACTATGGTTATCTGAGATCTTCTGCAAATAAGTGTCCATTTATTTACTTCCTCACAATGGAATTCAGTACAATACTAAGCTAATAGTACCAATCCAAGCCAGGCATGGTGGCGCACGCCTTTAATCCCAGCACTCAGGAGGAAGAGGTAGGAGGGTCATTGTGAGTTCAAGGCCACCCTGAGACTATATAGTAAATTCCAGGTCAGCCTGAGCTAAAGTTAAGACCCTACCTCAAAAACAACAACTACAGGGCTGGAGAGATGGCTTATTGGTTAAGCACTTGTCTGTGAAGCCTAAGGACCTGGGTTAGAGGCTCAATTCCCCAGGACCCATATTAGCCAGATGCACAAGGGGGCACATACGTCTGGAGTTCGTTTGCAATGGCTGGAGGCCCTGGCGTGCCCATTCTCTCTCTCTCTATCTCCCTCTTCTCTCTCTGTCTGTTGCTCTCAAATAAATAAAAACATTTTTTAAAAAAGAACCAAACTTAAAAAAACTAAAACTACAACAACAAAAATGATAAGTTCTTTTAGGTATTCCAAATGTCAAATAAAGTATTTCATAGAGTACAAATATCTGCAAACACAGAGGACAATATGTAGTCAATCTCATATTAAAATATATACATTTTACTATTTTAACCAAGTAAAAATTATATATTATTTTATTATATTTAATTTTAAATATAATTTGTTACATGTGCATGTCATATCAGATAAAGAGAATAAAAAGCTCAAATCCAGATTATAGTTGCAAGTAGATTTGACATGATCCAGGTTTCTTTCTTTATGGCTTTATCAGCAACTCCTTTCTCCTAAAGATAGTTTTACTCCCCACTATAAGGCATCATCTATATTTGATCCTAGGAATCAACCGTCCTAGCTGCATGGAACATTATAATATTTGGCCTCTACATGTACAAAATCTTATGCTTGGCCCACAGAAGTGAGTGTGAAGTAGTTCCCCAAAAGTTCTACATCTAGTTTGAAAAAGGATGAATGGATCCTATGATCACACATATGGAATGTTTCAGGATCAGAGCCAAATTACCTTGAACTACTTTTAGCCCCTTAGTAGCCATACATGGCCCACCTCCATGGTGTCTGTCCTAACATCCTTAAGATTATCAGGTGGTCATGTGACACCTTTTTGTAGTATACTTACCACCAGCTTCCACCAACCCAAAGGCTAAGACTCTCAACAGATAGCACCTGAAGCCTACAGCAGAGATTTCCCACTTAGTTGTAACCTCATTTCCTGATCTTTCCACCAGTGTATTTGAAAAGTAGTGTTTTTTTAAATGAATTTCTTTTGCTCTATAACTACAAGGCTTTCATGAAATTATTAATATGTTAAAACATGGAATTTGTGGTAAACTATGTGTTGTCAGGCCATGCTCACTCATATTTCACTCCAGAAAGAAACTATTGAAGGAGAAACAAGAGAAAGAGCTCCTTATAGGCAGTCAACCAGGGGGAAAGGCCCATGGAAAACAGTGAGATTCCACCTTGCCCGAGTTGGCATGATTAGAGATTAAACCTGTGTCAGATCCATTCTCATCCAGGAAGGCTACAATCAACACTTTCTGACAACAACTTCCCTTTCTCCTTCTTCCTCAGCTCAGCACACCTGCAGAGGGCTGACTCCTGCTTAGTCAGCCCCTTGATTCCTCAAACCAATCAGGTCTCTCCCTTACACACTTGAGTCTAAAGGCATGGTCCATCCTAATTAGATGTTTGTTTCATACAAATGTGTCTTACACATGTGTCTAACACTCTCTTGCCTATTCCTTCTCCTGGTGGCTCACTATCCTGGTCCCTGCTGTGGTAAACTCTTCCCACTTTGCAGCCTAGCTATTGAAAGGGAGGGTTGCAGATTTCTTACTTACCTGAGCATTCTCTGGCTTGTTTTCTAAGTGGGTGGATTTTGCCTCAGATGCCTCTCACTTTGCCACAAGAATGATCATTGTTTTAAAGATCCGAGTCTGCTACTATACAATTGATTTGCTTTTTCTGACACCCTAGATGAAGGTGAAGGCCTGTGTTCTCATGCTTTGCTTCCCGTGTGTGCAGGTATGTGTGTGGGGAGTGGCTTCTACAGAGCCTCCTTCCCTGGAGGTTTCTCTATCTTTCTATTTCCTTCCCCCACTTTCCAACAAGAGGAGGAGGAGAATTCTCTGTTGGCTTGAGTCTTTCAGCTAGCCATCCCCTGAATTATAACTCTCCCTCATGATAAACCTCATAATTCATCATTTACCCTTCTCAGAGTCCTTTTCAGTTCTTTGCTAAATAAGATAAGGACCCAAAGTTAGAGTCAACAGGCCTGGAATCACTTGCATAATCCCTGCCTGGGCCAAAAATTCTTGCATGACTCTCTCTTATCTCTTTTCAGTTGAGACTTGTGCATTTTTTTTTTTGCATTTATTTTTTTTTAATTTAATTTATTAGTTTTCTTTTCAGCAAATACAGGCAGTTTGGTACCATTGTTTAGGCTCATCCATGATCTACCCCCTCCCAGTGGACCCTCCTTGTTGATGTAAATGGGTCATACATTGTGGAGTTAGCCCACAGTTATTGGTACGATAAATGTCTCTGCATATCATGACCCAACATGTGACTCTGACATTCTTTCCGCCCCCTCTTCCACAAAATTTCCCTGAGCCATGTTGGGTTCATTTTTGGTCTGCTTCAGTGATGAGGTATTGGGGGCCTCTGAGGCTCTGGCTCTCTGATTTGGTAGGAGTTGATTTTTCTCTGTGTTGGTCTCCTTCCCCTTTGTGCTGGTATCTGGTTCATCAGGAAAACAGCACCCTTGTTTGTTTCACCAATTTTCTTTAGTTTCAGTCGGGCCCCTTTTGAGGTATGTTTGCATCAACAATAATTTGCCACATTTTAAATTCAGTATATATGAAAATATCATCTAAATTTCAAAAAGCAGTCAAAGCTCTGAACTGCAAAATTTGATCTTGGGAATTTTTTTATTAATTTTGTTAAAATATTCAATAATCTATGACAGACATCAAGAGCTGGGGAAATGGCTTCAAGGTTAAGGTGCTTGCTTGAAAACCCAAAGAATCTAGGTTCGATTCCCCATAACATGTTTAAAGCCAGTTGCTCAAGGTGCCACATGCATCTGGAGTTAATTTGTGGTGGCTAGAGGACCTGGTGCACTCATCCTCTCTCTTTCTCTCTCTTCCTCTTTCTGTTTCTCTCTCTCTCTCAAATGCATGAATAAATAAATATTTAAAAAACATCAGTAGCTCCTAAACTTAGTTGATATATTGAGAAACAATTTTTCAACTATGACTTAATCACTTTGTCTTTTTTCATTAGTTATATACATATTCAGTGTGTGAACAGCACATGTTTGTACCATCCTTGCTCTCATCCCTGCCCTCACCCCACCTCTGAAGGGACTCTCCTCGTTGGGGATGCCAATTCTCCCCATGTGCATTGTGGGGGTAGCTATCAGTTATGGCAAAGAGGCAATGTCTCTGTGTGTAATGTAAGTGGCTCTAACCTTTCCACCCCCTCTTCCATGAATTTCTCTGAGCCATGTTGTTGAGTTCATTTTAGATCTGCTTCAGTGATGGGCTCTTGGGAGTCTCTGTGTCTCTGGATCTCTGATTTTTTAGGAGTTGAATGTTCTCTGTGTCTATCTCCTTCACCCTTGTGCTGATACCAGGTTAACCAAGAAAGCACTTTTTCTCATTTCCCCAATTCCTCCATGGTTTCTGCCTCGTCCCTGGTGAGGTGCAATGGGCTAATTCTCTCCGCAGGTTCTGCATTCATATGAAAAAGAGAAGCAGATTCTCCAATGGAGATAAATGAAATAACACCTTTATTAGTTGAGAGAGAATTTAATAGGTGTAGGCCTTCTGGTAGCCCAAGATTGGTGGGAGCTTGATACAGGAGAGCGAACTTGTTATTTGAATATGATTCTGACTTGTTTCCCAGCTCAAGCTATGGGTTCTGTTCCACTGAGCAGATCAGTTAGCCAATCCAAGAGCAGTTGATTAACCACCATGGCTGTGTGCTTCTAGTAACTTAGGTGAGCCATCACATCAGGTTGTTTGTTACTGTGTAGCTTACACTTCGAGTTGCTTGTACAGATGTTGACCATTTTCCCACAGTAGGTCATGTAGCACCTTCTGGTACTAGATGAGCTAACTGCCTGGGGCTCTTTTCCCAGATTCCAGCCAGGTCTCTCCATGTCCTGTACCAACAGCATATGGTGTCTTTGGCAGTAGGGTTTTACCATTAACCCTTGGTGGGTAATGAAGTTCTTTGACAGAAGTCTGTCTTCTTTTGGGAAACCTTGTAGGTCTCTCTGATCAAAAGCTCATTGTGGATGTTAACCGCATCCTGGCAGTGGGGGTTACAGACCAGCACCAAGGGAAAAGAAGGAGGGAAAAGATAGGTAATATGAAAGAGAGAGAGATTGAGAAAGAGAGAGAGAGATACAGGAGCAAATTAAGGTTAGGCTTCATCATACCCTGTCCAGGGCCCTTTGATTCACGTGTTCCCTCTAAGGTATACCAAATGTCTGAGAAAAAAAAAAAAAATCTTAGAAAGAGGGGAGTTTATTTTGGCTCAGAGCTTCACAAGTTTCCTTTCATATGTGGGTCTGTCAGTTTTGAGCCTGTAGTCTAGCAGTGTGTCATAGCAGGAGGTCATGGTGGAGAAATTGTTTACTTCATGGTTGAGATGGAAAAGATAATGACAACATGACTGAGGTTCATCAAAAGCACACCTCCTGCAATTAGAAAACTTATTAGTGAGCTCTACTTATTAAAGAGTCCACCAGTTGGGAATCGAGTTTTAAGACATGAGCCTTTGTCTGAACACTTAACTATTCCATAGCAAAATAACATAACATAATATGATGATTGTGTGAATTAACTAGTCTATTCTGACCAAGTGAAAACCCACAGACCATTTATTTGCATTTATTCTATTTTTGATGTGTCTGAAGAAGGATACAATGAATGAGACTTGGAAGACCTGGAAGAAAATGGAACAATTAGAATTCAGATTTAAGGAGTGGGAGAAATTGACATTGACATTTCTTCTTAGGAAAAATTGTTAAAGACTCTGAAACAATTCTGCTACTTCCCCGCCCCCCCCCCCCATACACAGATTATTGAGTGTCTTTTCGGGAGACACTAGGCTATATTTTTAGCAAATTTTAGGGTTCCTTGATTTAGTGGGTGCCTATCCTTTCATGGTTTATAATTTAAATTGTTCATTGTGAGTTGTAGAAGAGTATAATTACTAAAATTATTCTTGTCAAAGAAAATGCTCTTTTTGGTTACAGTGATTACGTTCTCACCGTGTGAGTCTGTTTTTCATCCATTAGATGATAGCCTATGTAAATGTCATCTCTGAAATATCCTCTAAGTGAAATTTGTTATTTTACTAGTTTTCTCCTTAAATCATATTTATGGTATATTTGTAAGAATTATTATATTTATGTTTTAAAACATGACTCTTTCACAATAGTCTTAGGGCTCAGTACATATTATTCCACAGTATAGAAACCTGAGCATTTTCAGAAAAAGGAAATTGAGAGTGCTGTAGAAGCAAAAAGGCTACTCTCTGAACTTTCTCTCCACTCTCTCCTGATGCAGGTGATAAAAGATGCCTAAGATTTGTCTCTCCCATGTGTAGTTCTAAAGACCTTCCACCGAGGTCATACTCTATACCCAGGACTGAGAAGAATCAGATTAAGGGACCTACAAAGCCTCTGCAGCCAAGACATCAACACCCTTGATCTTTAGACACACTTTTAGAAACAGCCCACAAAAATTTGTTTCTCCTAGGCAAATGGGAATTAATTCATAAGGCTTCTGTGACACATGCAATACATGGACTTACACTGGGTAAGTTGGTTGTTGTGGCAGTTTTAATGTGCAGTATCTCCTATAGCCTCACGTGTTTGTGTTTAAGTCTCATATGTAACCCCCAGCTGGCAGAACATTTTCGAGGTGGAAATTTGTTGGAGGAATGTGCCACTGGGGATGGACTTTGAAGTTTATTAGTTTAGTTAGTTCACCCTTTTTTTAAAAAAAAATTTTTTTAAATTAGTTCAGTAATCTGTTCATCTATTTACATATATACAATACCATCTCCTTAAGTCCTCCCCACTCTTTCCTGCCTTAAAACCCCTTTCTAGCTTACTGGCCTTTGCTACCAATTTTTACCCCAACTCACATACAAATCTAAACATTTGTAGCTTGGATCCATATATATGAGACAGAGCATGTGGTATTTGACTTTCTGGGCCTGAGTTACCTCACTTTGCATAATCCTTTCTAGATGTATTTCCCTGAAATTTTCATTTTTTTTTTTCTTTACCACTGAGTATAACTCCATTGTATAAATGTACCAAATCTTCCTTCTCTATCTATCAGTTGAAGGACATCTAGACAGGTTTATTTTCCTAGCTATTGTGAAAAGAGTGACAATAAACATGGTTGAGCAAATGTCTCTAAAGTCCTGAGAAGAGTCGAAAGGAGATACACCTAGGACTGGTATAGCTGGGTCATATGGTGAATTTGTTTTTAGCTGTCTCAGGAACCTTCATATTGACTTCCACAATGGCTGTTACAGTTTACATTCCCCAAAAAACTGTTTCTCTTTTTCCACATCCTAACTAGCATTTATTGTCAGTTTTTCTCTTGATAATAGCCATTTTGAAGGGAGTGAGATGGAATTGCAAAGTAGTTTTAATTTGTATTTCCCTGATGGCTAAGGTTGTAGAACTTTTCTTAGATGTTTACAGGCCATCTGTATATATTCTTTTGAGAACTCTCTATTTAGTTTTTTAATTAGGTGGCTTGATTTCTTATTATTTAGTTTTTTGAGTTCTTTGCATATCCTGGATATTAATCCTCTATCAGATGTACAGCTGGAAAAGATTTTCTCCCATTCTGTAGGTTGCCTCTTTGCTGTATTCACAGTGTCCTTTGCTGTACAAAAGCTTTGTCATTTCATGAGGTCACAGTGGCTGATTAGTGGTTTTATTTCCTGAGCAACTGGGGTTATATTTATAAAGTTTTTGTTTAAAACAACCATCAAGCATACTAACATAAGGAAAATAGAAGTGATAATTATGCTTCCACTTAATATGTTAAATCCCTACACTGAGAAAATTCACATTATATGAAATAGACTGCCTTAAATATAGGTATCCATGGGTTGTTCTGTGTTCATAATTACTAGTACATTTTCTTTTCTTTTCTTTGGTTTTTCTGAGGGAGGGTCTCACTATAGCTCAGGCTGACCTGAAATTCACTATGTAGTCTCAGGGTTGCCTAGAATTCATGGCGATTCTCCTACCTCTGCCTCCCAAGTGCTGGGATGAAAGGCATGTACCATCATGCCTTATTTACTGGTAAAATTTTGAAATAAAGGTACAAAGAATAAAAATGAATGCTTGAATTAAAACCATATACAAAGAAATGATCACATGCCATGTTAATACCTTCTTAATTTAGATTTAAAACTACAATTGATGGGAACTCAGTTATTTGGATAACTTAACACATCATTCCACTAAACTTGCCACTTACTGTGAGAGATATTTCAGCATACAAGAAGTAGAAATGATAACAAAGCACCTGGCCTAATCTCAATGGTTGTAATTGCTCAAACAATTGCAGTTGAATGGACAGCAATTTTGGCCCAAAGATTTAATTATTTATGTGCTATATCCTTCTGCTCACACCAGTCCATTTATACACGATGCAACCCTCCTCAAGTTCTCAGGACACAGGCCTAACAGCAAGGCTCTCACACAAACTACCTCTAGCCCAGTCCAGGCAAAGCTCTTTCTGGGCTTCATAAACCAAACCACAGAATCTATAGTTTTTATCTTATTCAGGTCTCTCAACTCTGACAAGAATTATCCATCAAGCCATACTTATTGCACTGCCAGGTATCTCTTAGGCCAAGGTTTCAAATCCTTCTACATTCCTTCCTCTAACCAGCAAGCCACACAGTCAGGTTTCTTACTGCAATGGCCTCACTTCTTGGTGCCAATTTTACTATTGTTTGTACAAAGAGCCCAAACAAGAGTAACTTGTGGGTGGACATGACTTATTTTGGCTTACAGACTTAAGGGGAAACTCTGTGATAGCAGGAGAAAATGATGGCATTAGCAGAAGCCAACATCACCTCCTCACCAACATCAGGAAGACCACAGCTGCAGGAGAATGTGCCAAACCCTGGCAAGGGGAAGCTGGCTATAGCACCAGTAAGCACACTCCAGAGCTCCAATTCCCAAATTACCACCATTTGGGGCCTAGCATTCAGAACACATAAGTTTCTGGTGGACGCATGAATCAAACCACCACAGTTAGCTTTCTACATGGTTCAGTAAGAGAGAGAAAGAGAGAGAAAAAAAATACTGTTTGGAAGACCTGTTTCTATTTTTAACAAGCAACATTGATCATTGATTTTTACATTGATTCTGTGTTGTAAACTGAGTAACACTGGAAGTTGGGTGGTTCCAATTTGATCCCTAGAATATTTACCAAAGAAATCTTCCAGAAAAAGTTCCTTGAGAAGTTCATTAATGCTCATGCCAAGGGCATATTCTAATGTAATACTCTGGTGACATCAATAACTATTGCTCACATGTGACCAGGATTTTTAAAATGTGCAATACCAAATGAGGCTATTGAGGTAAAATACATGCCAGAATTAAGTGCTATTCAATTTTGTTATACATTGCCAAATAACCCTGAAAACAAGAGCAGCAACAGATTCAATTGAAATAAAGACTTAATGAATACATATTATGAAATGATTATTTTAATATTTAGAAATCCCCAAATAGTATTATAATCTGATATTTTATTTCTTTTCTATTAAATAATGAAGAAAACAATTTAAGATTTTTCTGAGCTGTTATTGCTGATCTTGATGATTCTCTTTTTACCTCATCTACCACCTCTTTGTTGCTCTTAGCAACAATCTTTCTTCCTTTTCTGACATGGCAGAGGATTTCTTCAATCTCAGATGTTTATTTTCATCTTTTCATTATTGTCATCTGTGGTAGAAAAGAGTACTTTCCTATGTTGACCACTTCTATGTCTAATATCTATTCACATATCTATACATTCATTCATTTCTTTTTTTTTTTTTTTTTTTTGGCTTTTCTAGGTAGGGTCTCACTCTAGACCAAGCTGACCTGGAACTCACTATGTAGTCTCAGGGTGACCTCAAACTCATGGCGGTCCTCCTACCTCTGCCTGCCGAGTACTGGGATTAAAGGCATGTGCCACCACACCTGCCCATTCATTCATTTGTTAAAGAACTATTGCTATAAAATATGTATGGGTTAGGTGTTCATTGTACATAGGCTGATTTTACTGATCATATGGTCTGTGTTAGTTTCTTTTCTTATTGCTGATAAATGCTTGCTAAGAAGCAACTTACTGAGGAAGGATTTATTTCTCCTGTTTCAGAAGACACAGCCCATCCCACTTGGGAAAGCATGGCAGCTGCTGGTTACATAGTACCAATTAGGGAGCAGAGATTTTGGGGTGGAACCCATAAATCCTTCTCATTACTGACCAAATGCTTGCTAAGTAGCAACTTACTGAGGAAAAATTGATTTCTCCTGTTTCAATGCCACCAGCTAGGAGCCAGTGTTGAAACACATGAGCTATGGAGGGCATTTTGTATTCTGATCATAACATGATCCTTTAAAATTATATTTAATACTTTCTACAGTGTGATAATCTATGCATATTTATATGGCCAACAGAATAACTAATGCTTAATACTGTGGCACAAACTTCAAAAACAGTATGAATTCAACAGTATTTTTCAAGACACAGAGTTTTAATGTGCCTTAGATTTGTGGAAGAGTTGTAACAGCTTTATTGACTCATAAAAGCTAATTATTATATTTTCATGAAATTTGAAAGCCATCTAATCTCTTACTGACTTCTTGAAATCAATATCTACTTTAGAACAACCACTAAATATTTGTCATCACAGTACTGTCTTGGTATAAGGGCATCCATTCAACTGGAGTTAAAGAGTAGGTAGGAGGGGGTAGAGAGATGGCATAGCAGTTAAAGCACTTGAGCATAAAGCCTAAGGACCCATGTTTGACTCTACAGATCCCATGTAAGCCAGACATACAAGGTGACACAAGCACACAAGGTCACACATGTGCACAAGATGGCCCACACTCTGAAGTTCGATTACGATGGCTGAAAGCTCAGGGGTGCCAATTTTCTCCCTCTCTCTCTCTCTCTCTCTCTCTCTTTCTCTCTCTGTCTGTCTCTTGCATTAAAAACAGCAAGTCTGTTAAAAAAAAAAAAATAGGGTAGGTAGGAGGATCACCATGAATACCGAGCCAATAGTGAGTTCCAGTTCAGCCTGGGTTAGAGTGAGGTCCTCTCTAGAAAAATACAAAAATCAAACAGACAAAGAAAACAGATTACTAAGGAAGCTAACACCTTAGTTCAGTAATGGTGGGCAGTATTGAGTGTGAAAGGGAAAAGCACTGCACTTCAAGATATTCAACTATACTTGTGTATTATAAAAATCCAGCACTTATGGTGTAAGGCAAATGAGACTGGGAGGGTTTTGCAGAGAGACAGTTATGGCAAGTGGGGGGGAAATTGTAAATTTCTGGAATTAAGTTCCCTAGGACAAGAGCTTTCCTTTGTGTTTACTACTGTATCCATAGAATGCAGGATGGTGCCTGAAACATAGAAGGGACTTATAAATGAACAAAAACATATTAAAAAGTTAGGGAAGAGCATTAATAGAAAAGCCTCTCATTCAAACTCATATCTAGTCTTTTCAGTGACATTTGGAAGATAGTTGAGAAAGAGATGATTGCTGAAGGATACTAGAAGCTTATACAAGTGTCAGAGGATTGGGGAAGGTGTTATTAGGAATGGGAAGGTCAGTAAACTAACCTAAAACCCAGGTAAATTAGTTGAAAGTTGAAAAGAAATAATTAGGGAGGACCTAATAGAATGGAAAATGACCCTTGTAGGCATGTATGTATTTGAATACTCGATTCACAGTTGGTGGCACTGTTCTGGCAGGTTGTGGTGCCTTTATGCAGTGAGGCAGAGCCTTCTCGAAGAAGTGTGCATCACTGGGGATGGCCTTGGATGTTCTGACATTCTGCATAACTTTCTTGTGTGTGTGTGTGTGTGTGTGTGTGTGTGTGTGTGTGTTCCAGGTAGGGTATCACTCTAGCCCAGGCTGACATCAAATTCACTATGTACTGCGAGGGTGGCCATGAATCCACAGTACTCTTCCTACTTCTGGCTCTGGAGTGTTGAGATTAAGGGTTGAGCTGCTTAATTTTTCTTTCTTAGTCCATGCTGTGTTCCTACTTCCACTCGGCTGATGAAATGATTTGAGTCACCTCCTTGCTCTTGTCATGTGTTCTCCACCATGATGGACTCTGTAACTTTAAGCAGAAATAATTACTTCATTAAGCTGGTTTTGGTTGGTTTGTTTGTGCCAACAATGAGCAAGTAACTGAAACATTAATATTTTGGATCTCAAAGTAGATAATTTAAACTTTACATCATGAGTCTAAGATTTCACAAAGTGATTTGAGCACATAATTTTTAAAATGGAAAGTAGAACTTTAAAGGATTTAGTCCTATCTTTCAGGGATATTTTATAAGAAATTATCTGTCAACTTTGTGATGATGGGGGAACAAAAGAAAAGAATGATTCTTCGTCCACCTGAATTATCACATAATTTGAATTTAGTACTGATACTGGACAGGACATTTTTAGCCCATTGCTTGGAACACTTCTGACATTAAATAAGTGAAAATACTATCATTATTACTGCAAAGAGGGTAAAAGCTAGAAAACTTTTTAAAAATAACTTCACACTTATTACTTTGGGCATACCATTGATGCTTCAGAAATCATGAGTACATTTCTGTAATCACAGTACACAAAAGAAGGGAGCAAACATGTCAGACATTTAATATACTGAGGCTATTAAATTATTTAATACATCGGAGGACTTAATATACATATGAAAATTTCAGTTTAGGTTTTTCTTCCCTCTATGCTTTTTCTTATTTGATATCCATTAATAAATATGTTTAGCTGGGCGTGGTGGTGCACGCCTTTAATCCCAGCACTCAGGAGGCAGAGGTAGGAGGATTGCCATGAGTTCAAGGCCACCCTGAGATGACAGAGTTAATTCCAGGTCAGCCTGGACCACAGTGAGACCCTACCTGGAAAAACCAAAAAGAAAAAGAAAGAAAGAAAAAAGAAATATGTTTATATTCTACCTGTTCTTCCATATATGTAATTGCTAACAGTTCTGTTCAATAGAATTTAAATAGAATTTACCGGGATGGTGGATACATTCTCTTTCTTTGCTTCCAATAATTATGACAGTTCCAAATAGACACAAATTGGCTTTTCAGTACTTCAGTGTGTCTTCCTTCCATCTAACCAAGAATATTTGCATTACAGTAATCATTAGCCTATGTACACAGCGACTACAACACGTCACATGGGTAAAATAAAGGCATTGTAAAGATCTATAGTTTCATAATTTAAAGTACTTGATTATTTTATTCATAGTTTCAAATTTTGTGGTTTTAATATTTTATTTCTAGCCCTATGATAGTAGTATTAGTAGATGGGAATAATTAATAATAATAATAATAATAATAATAATAATAATAATAATAATAATAATTAAGTAATGTGTTTAACTTGAGCTGAAAAAGTATGTTGGTTGCCATTTGATCTTTACAAGCCAACAGTTTTTTAAAAGTTTCAGATTAGCATAAAAATACAATATTTCTTTTTTTAAATTTACTTTGCTGAGGAATAGTTCCTCACTCCTTTTCCTCCTACTCTTCAACTTAGGTGGCCTTAGATTTCTCTCCTATGCTCTAGGATACTTCTGTCAGCGACTGACAAGAGCAGTGAAATGCTAAAAGATAAATCACAAATTTTAGAGAAATACTGCCACCTGCTGAATAAATCATGCATGTAATTGTCTAACAAGAAACATATTGCCCTGAGAATGAAAAGTATATACACATACCAAAGCTGTTACTGAAATTATTTCTATCTAATAAAGGGCATGTGTCACATCCCGCGAATAGAAGTCAGAGAACTTTAAAAAGATAGTCAATGCTTTTCTTGGCAGTTACCTGTAAAATGTGTTGCATTTTTATTACTGAATAATTATGAAGATTCTCACCAAAACCCCTCTATTAATGAGAGTATGACAGTGACATATTGTTTTGTCTTTCTTTAACATGGAATTTCTCCTCTGACTATTGATGATTATGAGAAAGGAAGCCATAATTATTACTGGAAACATTTAATCAAATGACAGATTTATAATTCTGCCTACTCATTTTTCTCTTTTCTTTAAAAATATTTAATGTATTAATTTATTAGAGAGAGAGAAGGAGAGAGTGGAAGAAAGGAAGAGAGAGAGAGAGTGAGAGAGAATGGGCACACCAGGGCCTCTAGCCACTGCAAATGAATTCCAGATGCATGCCCTACCATGTGCATTTGGCTTATGTGGGACCTGGAGAATTAAACCTGAGTCTTTCGGCTTCATAGGCAAGTGTCTTAACCACTAAACCATCTCTCCAGCCCCTTCTCTTTTCTTTTATCACCTAAAAAAAGTAACAAAACTTATTGGGGTATGTGTTTGTGTGTGTCTTCTTCCATGTGTGTGTGAACAGGAGAGTGCGTGTGGAGGTCAGAGGACAACCTTCAGGTTTCCACCTTGTTTAAGGAGTGGTGTTTTGTTGCTCACTGATACTTTTGGCAGGCTAGGTAGTCGCCAAACTCCTAGCAGATTCCCTTGTCTCTGCTCTCTTTTTGCCTATAGGCAGGGCCAGGACTAGAAATATCCACTTACAACTTCTCGTTTGTTTTTCATTTACTTGAATGCCGGGGTTATGAACTCAGGTAGTGAAGCTTTTTATCCACCCAATCTTCTCCCCAGTTCAGGACTTCAATCTCTCTCTCTTTTTTTTTACAGAATAATGCTAGTTTCAGCTTGTAGAATTTTCTCAACTCTAGTTGCTTTTGTATCTGTTTTATTTTATTTTTTTTTCCCCATTTACTTGTCTTGTTTCTCATGCAATGTCTGAAGTATTTAATCTAGAAGTACTTCATAAAGTCTTCTGTACAAAAGTGTGGTAGTTTGGGACTGGAGAGATGGTTTAGCGGTTAAGCGCTTGCCTATGAAGCCTAAGGACCCCGGTTCGAGGCTCGGTTCCCCAGGTCCCACGTTAGCCAGATGCACAAGGGGGCGCACGCGTCTGGAGTTCGTTTGCAGAGGCTGGAGGCCCTGGCGCGCCCATTCTCTCTCTCTCCCTCTATCTGTCTTTCTCTCTGTGTCTGTCCCTCTCAAATAAATAAATAAATAATTTTTAAAAAAGTGTGGTAGTTTGAATGTATGTCTCCCTTTGTCTCAGGTGTTTTATTAAAGTTTGGAACTTGGATCTCCAGCTGCTTGGCTGGAGGAGGTCTGTTTGGGGACAGATCCTGAATTCCAGCCAAAAAGTATGCACAGAGATTTCAGCTCAGTGGGGGTCCATCTTGCTGCCAGTTTGTGTTGGCTGCTTTTGGTAAAATTGGCTTATTGTTTGTCTCTGCTTGGGTGTATGGAAGC
The DNA here is from genome assembly GCF_020740685.1 of Jaculus jaculus. Classification (NCBI taxonomy): domain Eukaryota; kingdom Metazoa; phylum Chordata; class Mammalia; order Rodentia; family Dipodidae; genus Jaculus; species Jaculus jaculus. The sequence continues at coordinate 128,434,208 of NC_059107.1, forward strand.
AACTTCTTCCACCATTGATGAAACTTTCCCCTTGTATGTGTAAGCTGAAATAAACTCCTTCCTCCCATAAAGTGTCTAGTTTGGATGTGCATCTCAGCAACATGGAACTGACTACAACAAAAAGTAACCCCCAACTGTGGCACATAGTACTTAGTAAATATTTAATAAATAGATTGATTAAATTACTATGCTAGTCTATAATAATTGAGTTTATTGTAAGTAACAAGGATATAAACTAATTTAGGGTTATTGGCTTTAAAATTATTTTCTTGACATTACATGTTCCTAAAACTATCACATTATTTGTCTCAGTGGATTTTTTTTTTTTTTTTGGTGTTTTATGTTATGAAATGCTTTATAGCTCTTGGGTATGTTTTCTTTTTTCTAGATAGTTTCAGTTCTAGCTGACGCCATGTTCTGTGGTTTGCAGTGTTATACCATGTGCAGTGTATGCTTGACATCATGAAAGCATGGGGCCAGTTTTAAGAGGCTGGTTCCGGAGTAGGAGGAAACCAATCTGAATAATGAGCTACAGGAACTACTAGAAAGTGTATGAGTGGGAATTTTCCTTGTTTCAGATTATGTTCATCCTTCCTTACTTTTTTATCTATGGTCAAATTCCTCCTGGATCTCAAGTATATTTTTGCCACTGCCAGACACATTGACAGATATCTATAGGCTTTTCTACCTGTTTAAACTCTCCTGCTGCCTTCTTTTCTCCCAGCTCTGTCATGGAGTCTCATTATTTGATTAAACCAAGGCTAGGTGTGCCATGATGGGACACTGAGGAAATCTGTCCAGTTTTTACTTCAATTGATCCTCCAGATTCAGAAGCTTTGCATTTCTATCATCAATTTTGTTAATTGTAGCATGTGGGAAAGGTGTGGTCTTCTCCCACAGTCTGAAGAAGAACTTAAACTCAAATTTTGGCATTGGTTTGCAATGGATAGAGAGGCAAACTAGAGAGCTGCAAATCTTGCATTAACCCAGCCATGAAATGTGAAGGCATAGCTTTACATACATTGATGTGGTAATAACTTAAATATTAGGTAGAGTCAAACTGAAATGCATAATTACAAGGCCCAAGTATCGACATACACTGAAATTATTTCTTTCAGTCCAAGGAAGAAGACTGGTTCTGCTTTGCTCCTTAGAAGCATGGAGATCCCTCAGGCAGGTTTGGTCTGTGATCTGAAAATTTTCTCCAGATATGACTCTTCATAGCAACAGAATGGGCAGCCACAAAAGAGGATTAGAAGGAGAAAAGAGGGATAGCATGCAGCCTCAATGCATGTAAATATAGAAGAATTGTAAAAGTTATCAGAGAAATTTGAGTCAGATTAGAAAATTAAAAAGTTATAGTTAAGTGCTAGAAGTAAGAAAAATTGGGAAAATTTGAGAGATAAATTCATAAATTCAATATGTGAAGATTGAGTTTGAAGTTACAGTACTTGTGGACCCATAAGTACCAGAAATGGTGAAGGGAGGTGGATAGTATGAGCTCTGATGATTTGGATATAATCCCTATCATCCATGGATCCAGAATATGTTCATTGGAGAATCTGCTTCTCTTTTTCAGATGGATGCAGGACTGGAGGAGAGAATCAGCCCATCACATCCCCACTGAAACCATAGAGTATTTGAGGAAATGAGCAAGAGTTCTGCTTTCTTGGTGAACCTGGTATCAGAACAAGGGTGAATGAGACAGACACAGAGAACACTCAACTCCTATCAAACCAGAGATCCAGAGACACAGAGGCTCCCATGACCTCATCACTGAAGTAGATGTAAAACAAACGAACCCAACATGGCTCAGGGCAATTTGCAGAAGAGGGGTCAAAAAAATTGTTAGAGCCTCAAGTTGGGACATTATGCACGGAGACAATGCCTCTTCCCCATAGCTGATGGCTGCTGGCAAAATGCATGATTCACAACCTCCACGGGGATGGCCAGCATCCCCAGTGAGGAGGCTCCCTTCAAAGGGGGGAGGACAGGGATAAGGGTAAGGATGGTACCAACATGTGCTATTTACACACTGAGTATGTACATAACTAATAAAGAAAAAATAATAAAAAATATCAACATATGGCTAACCAAAATAAATAAATAAATAAATAAATAAATGAAGTAGTAGCATGCACCACCATGCCCAGCACCTATATGCTTAAAAATAAAATAAAATATTTTTAAAAAGAGAAGATGGATTGACTACAGGTAAGAAAGTACAGAGTTTATATGGTAAAGAATGGTAGGATCGGGTGCATGATACTTCTAAGCATACAAGGTAAAAATATAAGGCATGATCTCGTTACAATTAGGGGAAGAAGAAATTACTGGAATGATGGGATATGACACAAAAGTCAAAAGGGATGATTACTCAGTTCTTCCAAAGGCAACAAAGTTGATTTAAAAAATGTGTCCCTGGCAAGTGTGATGGCGCATTAGTCCCAGCACTCGGGAGGCAGAGGTAGAAGCATCGCTCTGAGTTCAAGGCTACTTTGAGACTACATAGTTAATTCCAGGTCAGCCTGGACTAGAGAGAAACCCTACCTTAAATCCCCCCCTCCAAAAAAAAAAAACGTGTCCCTCGTAGTTATGAAAGAGCAATTCAAGTAAAAAAAAAGTTCAAACACAACAAACTGGTTATTTAAGCAATGGTCTAAGAAAGCCCAAAGTGATGTTTACACAGAATGATTAGAGTTGGTCATGCATTATTAGTCTGTTCAGCTTCAGCCACAAGCGTCACACAGTGGAAACATGGCCAACAAAAATTGCACTAATACAAGAATACACAAGGTAGTGCTGTTCTTATTGAAATAACTGTGATATGGAAGCCTCATATTTTCTTTTGCTATTAACAGACTATTTGTCCTAAGCTTAACCAAATAAGTTTATGGTGTGGCATTTCTTTGATAGTTCCCAGATAATTTAATTGTCCAACAGGAAAGATATTTTAAAACCATGAATGCTATAAGGGTGGATGTTTTACAGTAATTATTCTGTTCATGAGGGTTATTTACCTCTAGTTCAAGAAACTCAAATAGCACATTTGTTCTTATGTTACATGTTAAATACCAAGAAATGTGACTAGAAAGAGATGACCGAGTAGGTGCTTACCAAACTTAAATATTAATGCCTATGAACAAATAAATCTGAATTACATGTCTAGTTGAGGGACAGAGAGCAAAGGAACAAGAAGACAATTGACACAGTTTAATATAATTAATGAAAGGAATGTGGTTTAACGCTGCAGGATGGTGCAAGGGATAGAAAATAGAGTCAGATCATTACAGATCTGACAGGAAGTAGAAATGGCAGTATTAGGGTGGTGAAGTGCTGGTTATGAAAGTCGAGCCCAAGTCTGTAGAGCTTAAAACATTGATCTCATGACGGTAGAACACTTGTACAATCTATAATTTTAATTTAGTCCACCAATCGTCAAACATTTGCAAATCTGGCATTCTTATGCTATTTATTACCTTCACTGTTGTTAGTTAGGAGTGAGACTTAGGGTGGTAAGATAACGTGCCCATGTTTACCCAGTTAGTACGTGTTAGAATTTGTATACAAATCCAGAAATATAAACTATTCTGTTGATAAAATTTTCAAGCCTTAGTGTAATCATGTGTAAAAGAAGAATATAAAAGTATGCTTCTCAGGCTGGAGAGATGGTTTAGCGATTAAGGTGCTTGCCTGCAAAGACAAAGGACCTAGGTTTGCTTCCCCAATACCCATGTACGCCAGATGCACACAGTATTGTCATGGCAAGCAAGCAACTCCAGGTCGCACAGGTCAACATCTGGAAACAGAGTTGAGGCAATTTCTATACTAGTAACTCAGCCACGCCTACATATGGATAGCTCAGTTGAAAGTCAGGTTATCTCTACTTGAGAATTTATAGCAAAATTCCATGTCTCCGTTTAATATTTTCCTAACCTTTGTAAGTATCAGAATCTACCTGGAAATAAAGTTACACTTTTGGTTCGCCTCCTGAAATTGCAGTGCGTGTTCCAGTTTAGAATCAGAGTACTTTGTCCTTCTTGAGCACCTGTAAACCCTGCCGCTGGGTCTCCGCTGGGATTGGCTGCTGTCATGGTAACGGTTTGTTTAGGCGCCATCGGAGGACGAAGCAGGGGATTCCGCAGCCTGAGGGTGAGCGCGGCCGGACTCGGGGGTGCGGGGGGGCTGGTGCTGCCACCCGAGAGGACCTTGGGCTTCCCGGAACCGGGGATACCATGCTAGGCATTTTCTTAGTTCTCCTGAAAGCTAAATGTCTATCAGACCAGCTAGGGCGCCTCTCACAGTCACTCTTTGGGACCCCTACCTTTCCCATCCATCTTTTCTATGATGCCTCTTCCCCATACACCCATCTCTCAATCTCTCTCTCCCTCTCTCTCTTCCTCCCCCCTCCCTACGCCCTCTCCTCCCTCTCCCCATTCCTTCTACATTCCGCATTTATTGCTGCTTTATGAAATAGATTGCTCTTCCATTTCCCGTGGCATTCACTTCTTTTTTTTTAATTTAATTTTTATTAACATTTTCCATGATTATATAAAAAAAAATATCCCATGGTAATATCCTCCCTCCCCCCCCCCCACACACTTTCCCCTTTGAAATTCCATTCTCCATTATATTACCTCCCCATCTCAATCATTGTACTTACATATATACAATACCAACCTATTAAGTACCGTCCTCCCTTCCTTTCTCTTCCCTTTATATCTCCTTTTAAAACTTACTGGCCTCTGCTACTAAGTATTTTCCTTCTCACGCAGAAGCCCAATCATCTGCATTCACTTCTTAAAGTCATTATCAACTTGAAGTAGTGGAATCCATGTGGGGAAGCTGTATCCTAGAAGGGCATTGAAGACTGGAAATGAAAGTCGCCCAAAATTACAAATGTTGTAGGTATAAAAAAATACACGCCAGATTTCAAAGGGTTAGTAAGCAAAACAAGAATGTAAATTTTTACATTTATCTTAGCTTTAGGGTTGAGAATGAGCTTGTGGTAGAGCCCTTACCTAGCACCATCACGTCCCTGAGTTACAACTTCAGTTTTGGGTAAAAGTGGTAGAAACAATAGTTTTTATACTGATTATATATTGAAACAATATTTGGATAATAGGGGTTAAATCAGATACATCAACAACTTTCCTGTTTTGTTTCTCTCTTTAAAAGTTCTACTTAGAAAATTTACACTTATGTTTGTGTGTGATACAGAAATAGTGGGTGAGGTTGGCCTGCAGTGTCAGAAGGTAAATAAAAGGGGGCATATAGCGAAAATGATTGTTACTCTTGTCTGTGTTCTTTTGTGGCACATTAAGGCTTTACTTTTCACCTTAAAAAACTTTATAATTGTACTTTGAATTCAGTTACAGGACACTTTGTTTTCATTTCTTTTGGAGAGAGAGGATTTCAGATAAAATTAGAAATATTTCAGAGAGGTTCAACAATTATAGAAGTAGTGTATATTAAATACACGAACAGTCAGTTAACAGGTATTAAAATATTAAAAATTTCTCCAATTTCTTCTAGAAAGAGGTTTCTATGTCTAAAAATGTGTACATCTAGTTACTTAAAATCTTAACTGTGCATATATTTTTGTCATTATTAAATTGTCTTTATTGGCTGCCTCTCCAAAAGTGGATAATAAATGTACGTATTCTTATAACTTGTATAGCATTCTCTGTGTTCATGATAACTTATCTAACCTTTATTACTGTCTGCTTAGGGTAGCTTTAATTGAATTTTTATTGAGGTAGCTATAAACATGAAACCAGTTTTATGAAATAATACATACTTTTGTATACTTTGTTCAGTTTTTTCCAGTGGTAAGATCTTTGTGATCTGTAGTATAATATAATCAGCATCCTGACATTGATACGATCCACTAATTTTATTGAGATTCCCTGGGATTTTATACTCATCTATGAGTAATATGTTCCACACAAATGTCATCAGTTGGTGGTGTTCAGTTGTCAACCACTACAATATTTGAATAGTTCTAACCCAGAAGTCTATCATGTTACTTTATAACCATAACCATCTCCCTGTTGCCCTGCCTCTCTCAGCTTCCCAAACACTCATCTCACTTCAGTTATATGATAGTTCAGTGTTTTATATAAATATAATCAAATGATATGCTAATAATTTGCTTTGGCTTTTTAAGTCAGCATAGTTACATGAAAATTGATCAGTTATTAGCAGTTATCAATAGCTCACCCCATTTTTCTTGAATAGTATTATATGAATGATAAGGATATTATGAACATTTGGTTGATTTTACTTTAGAACTAGTGTGAATATAGCAGTTGGGAATTTTAGCTTACATGTTCTGGGATGCATTTAACTTTTCATTTCTTGGATAAATGTCCAGGCATTCAAACATCATGTAGACAACGGTTACTAAATCACTTATGTAACAGAAAGATGCTAATACCTAAAGGAGAGGCTGGCATAGGTGAAGTTTTCTCAACTTGAGAGAGACTAGTTTGTGTTTACATGGAGAGGAATGCAGAGAAATAAAGTGAGTGATGAGGCAGACAGCACAGGGAATAATGAATGGAATGTACAAGTTGTCAATTTAGAGTGTAGGTGGGTGGATAGGCCTATAGGAAGAGGAGTTTCTCTCAGTAAGATGAATTAAAAGTGATGTGAAAAGAAACAAGAAAATACAATTGCTTATTTTCTCTGTTATCTAAACTTTAAAGTCTGAGAACACTGAATTAATTTTCTCAATTAGTGTTAAATGCAGCACCTAGCATTGCTGAGAAAAGACTGAATGATCATAACAATGCTATGGAAATTATTCAGTCTAATGTATTTTCAAACTTTAATGTCTGAGATTTTCAGGAAATCTGGTAACAAAAAACATGTACTGCACGAACATTGTACTCATGTTTCTATACATATATAGATCCTTAATGATAGAAACCAAAATAATAGTTATTCTTAGTCTACATATTACAATTGTATTTTACTTTCTATACTGGCTTAAAATTTCTTATTCTGTACTTTAATTAAAACTTGTTGATTTTTTGATTAATTCATGAGTCATGAGCTACAATTGAAGACTATTGGGCTAAGTGATATATAGAGGGATTCCTTGAGAAGGTCAACTTGATTTTTAAACCTTGTATTAGTGGGAAGAGCATGAAGTCTGGATTTAGCAACTGTAAATTAAGATTCTGTTCCTATCACTTATTTACCTAATGGCTGAAGATGGTTATGAGAACCTATTCAAACCTGCTTTGTGTGTATGTGTGTGTGTATATATATGTATGTATGTATGTATATACAATGATCTTCATTGTGTTATTTTGTGGTAAAGATCATCAATAATGTAAATTGGTTATCTGTATCCATTTAAAGCATTAAGGATATACATACAATGAATTTTAGACTATATGTCATTTTTCTGCCAGTATGTGCTAGCAAAAATTGTTACTTTCTAAGGCAGAATTACTATAATTTTGAGTCAAGGAATGTACAGTAATATCAGATATAGATTTAGGCTTTTTAATCAGTATATTAATCAGTAAGTAGTCAGCACTCAAAGATTTTATTTCAATGAACTCAATTCTTGAGGATAAGTTTTAACTTGAGGATTTATAGCTTTGGATAATATCTGTCCATTGATGTAATTTCTCCCTTAAAGAGATAAAAGGGGCTGGAGAGATGATGGCTTAGCAGTTAAGTGCTTGCCCATGAGGCCTAAGGACCCCAGTTCTAGGCTCAGTTCCCCAGTTCCCACTTAAGCCAGATGCATAAGGTGGTGCATGCATCTGGAGTTCATTTGCAGTGGCTGGAGGCCTTGGTGTGCCCATTCTTTCTCTCTATATCTTTCTATCTCTGTCTGTCTGTTGCTGTCAAATAAGTAAATAAAAATAAACAAAAAAAATTAAAAAAGAAATAAAAGAGTAGTACATGACTCTCAGTCAATTATTTAAAAATTGAGTAGATAGCTAAAACAAATGTTGTTGAGCTTATAGTGCAACTATAATGTGATATAATATATGCTTGAAATTGAAAGGCATATATACAGCATGCTGGATTTGTATGGCAGATTAAAGAAATGATAGCTGGAAGTATATTATACTTGTTATTTCTATTAAGTTCTGTTTTTTATTATTAAGAAATATGGAGGACAGTGATGATGAAGATGCAAAACTCAAAGAAGAAATAGAAGCTGAACTGGATAAAATCAGCATTTCCTCTTTGGAAAAAGATGAGATTGAAAGTGATTCAGTATCAGACACTGAGAGTGATGGGAGTGATACTGTAAGTGTTGTGTTTTAGCTTTAAATCTTTGAATTCAAGTAGGATTTTCAGTAGAAATATTACTTTTTGTGTTTTTTTCATATCTCGTTTTATGACTTACTGTTATAAATAATATACATATATGGACATGAAATATGAAGATATATCAAACAGATTACCTATGTATGTTCACTTTGTAAAAATTGATTACACATATTGAATCATTTTTAAAACTTAATTATGGACACTTTAATGGGAACAGATAACATGGAAATAAAGCCTTTTGTAAATTATTTTTGGAATCAGATAAGTTGCCTAATTTTCTGTGTTTTTCTCAATGTATATATGCTCAATAATTTCACTTGTGAATACATTCACTTATAGTAAAATGTGTAATCAGAAATTATTTGCAAGAATGTTATGAAATGTATATATAGTTTGAATTTTTCTTCTACATACTAACATTTCTAGTGTTTCTTATATTCTCAGTTTGTCATATATTTTCTGCACATATTTATACACAAGTTATACTTAAGATTGATTGTCAATTTGACAACATCTACAATCACCTAAAACATAAGCCTCTGGGCTTGTTCTGTCTAGATGGGGTTAATTAAGGTGGGAAGACCCACCCTAAATGTGGGTGGCACCATTATCTGGACCGAATCAAACGGAGAACAGAAGCTGGCCAAAGCATTTCTCTCTCTGCCTTCTGACTGTGAATGCAGTGTAATTAGCTATCTCACTTTCTTGTTCCCAAGTTTTCCTGCCAAGGTGGACTTTAATCTCAATCTGTAAACTGAAATGAACCCTTTCTTCATTAAATTGCTTCTTATCATGTGTTTTGTCATAGCAACAAGAAAAGTGACTATTATAACCTATGATATATCAAGAGATATATATTATTCAGTATTCTGCTAATTTTGTCCCTAGGATTTTGTTTTCATTTTAAATACTAAATGAGGTGAAATCCTATTGTTTCAAAAATTTCTCAACTCATCTTTTATTTATTTACTTATGTTTTTTGAGATAGAGTCTCACTGTAGCCTAGGTGGACCTGGAATTCACTATGTAGTCTCAAGTTGGACTTGTACTCATGGTGATCCTACTACTTCTGCTTCCTGCCTCCTGAGAGGTGGATTAAAGGCTTGCGCCACCATGCCTGGCTCAACTAATCTTTTAGTTAGTGAACAAAATCATGGGTTTTATCGTGACATTTCCCTCTCTTTGTATATGCCTATATATGTACGTGTATATACATATATACATATATATATATATATATATATATATATATATATATATATATATATATTTTTTTTTTTTTTTCCCCACACTTTGCTCCCAGTTTCCCTCTATTGCTGTCTCTTCTTCCTCCCACTGGTCCTCCCCACCACCTCACTGAATGTAATCCCCCTTCTGCTTTCAGGTCTTATGTTCAACTAAGATTTTCAACAGGAATTTTTATTGTGAGGTTTTAAAACTAGCATTATAATTTTTCTTTTTTGGGGGGGAGTGGAGAGTGGTTCATGGTCACTCACATTAGACAAGTGCTTTACTGCTGTGCTACTTCACCAGCTGTTCTGCTTTCCTTATTAATCAAAATTGTGTTACAGTCATCTGTTACCTATAGAAAAATAATTTTTATTTTACTCTGTCTTTTATATATACATAATTTAAGTGAGATTAAAATGAAGATTTAGTTGTGTACAAAATCTAGTAGAATAATATATTTTGTTGTATTCATTACATATTTATACATAAAGATAAAAGAATACATTTTAGTGTCCTTCCTTGACTAAAGATGCAAGTATTTGCATCATTCAAAATAAGGATTATTACCAGAGGAGCAAATTATTAACTCAGGATGAAATATTTGAGGATTAAAGCTTACACTTTATGTAATAGCAACTTCTGTTCTCCAGGGGTCTTTTAAAAAAACTTCTTTTTTCTTCTTAAAAAAACTTTTAAGCCGGGCATGGTGGTGCACACCTTTAATCCCAGCACTCAGGAGGCAGAGGTAGGAGGATTGCCATGAGCTCGAGGCCACCCTGAGACTCCATAGTGATTTCCAGGCCAGCCTGGGCTACAATGAGACCCTATCTCCAAAAACAAAACAAAACAAAAAAACCTTTTAAAATAGTTTATTTATTTATTTATCTAAATATCTATTTATTTATTTATATTTGAGCGGGGAGGAAGAGGTAAAGGGAAAGAGGCAGATAGAGAGAATGGGCATGCAAGGCCTCTAGCCACTGTAGATGAACTCCAGATACATGCACTACCTTGTGCATATGGCTTAAGTAGGTGCTGGGGAATTGAATCTGTTTCCTTAGACTCCACAGACAAGTGCCTTAAGAGATATGCCATCTCTCCATTCCCCAAATACTTTTAAAAATAATTTCATTTGCAAGCAGACAGAGAAGAGGGCAGAGAGAGAGAGAGAGAAAATGGGTGCACCAGGGCATCCAAGTGCTGAAAACGAATTCCAGATGCATTTGGCACTGTGTATCTGCTTTACATGGGCATTGGGAAATTGAACCTGGGTTGTTAGGCTTTTCAGACAAGCACATTAAATATTGAACCATCTTTCCTGCCCTTCAAACATATTTTTACTTATTTACTTGCAGAGAGAGAGAAAAAGGAAGAAAAATAATTAATGTTTGGGGACATCTTAGCCTCTTGCCACTGCAAATGAACCCCAGATGGATGTGCCGCTTTGTGTATTTGCTTTGCTTGGGTACTGGATAATTGAATGTAGGCTGGAAGCAAGCACCTTTAACTGCTAAACCATATCCCCAGTACAAAAGACTTCTTCATTAAGAATCTCACTCCAGTACAGAGAACAAAAGAGTACAATTATCATGTTTGTCAATACTAAGACTCATTTTTAGGACATAGAAATCTGTTTGCCTTTTTGTCCTACTAAGAGGAAAGGTGATATTTTAACTTTATATTCCATATATATAATAAATATTATACATATGTATGTATGCATATATATATACAAATTATACACACATATATACATATATATATACATACATATATAAATAAGTAAATATATATATATGTATGTATATATATATGTATATATGTGTATATATATGTTTGTTTGTTATTTTTGTTTATTTGAAAGAAAGAGAGAGAGAGCATACCAGGATCTCCAACCACTGGAAATGAACTCCAGAGGCATGTGCTACTTTGTGTATCTGGCTTACGTGGGTCCTGGGGAATCAAACCTGGGTCCTTTGGCTTTGCAGGCAAGTGCCTTAATTGTTAAGCCATCTCTCCAGCCCTTAACTTTATATTCTTTTTTTTGTTGTTTGTTTGTTTTGTTTTTTGAGGTAGGGTCTCACTCTAGCCCAGGCTGACCTGGAATTCACCATGTAGTTTCAGGGTGGCCTTGAACTCACAGCTATCCTCCTACCTCTTCCTTCCTTCCTCCTGAGTGCTGGGATTAAAGGTGTGCACCACCATGCCCAGTTTCCTTAACTTTATATTCTGATGTTTCTTGTCAAAGCTAAGCAATGATAGTTATAATAAAGACCAACAGATGTTTGAAAATGTGAAAACCTGCAAGTGCAATATGACACAAAACGTTCTTGTATGTAGATGAAATCAAGCACATTTAATATTCTTCTATATCATAAGCACTTACGTTAATTCAATCCCCTTGTGTTTTAGATCTCTTAGGAAAGCCTTTCTTGTCACCATTTCTAGATTTGTAACTTTGGATTATTAAAAGTATTTCAAGGTATTTTCAATGTTAGTTTATATGAATGTTATTAATTTTTATTATATTTTATATCTAGGTGTGCTGTTTGTTGGGAAATACTTAATTTTGACATGATATATACCAATATTAATATATTTATCTATTTATAAAATGTTCATTTTTACATATGCTATATGAGTAGACGTGCTATAATAGTTCATAAATTCACTTATCTCTGACACCTACAAAGTAAGTTTTAGAATACAACAGTTATCTAAGGTATTAGTTATTTGTTATAATTTGGAGAAAAAAAAACCACTTCATAGCTTTGACCCATAATTAAGAATATTTATTTGTTGTTGGGATTGACTGATCAATAAACTTAAATAATACAGGCATTTAAAAACATGTAGCCTTGTAATAAAATTGATGAAATTGATTTATAGACAATAATTTTTATTTGTTTCCTTAGGGCTTCCAAGAATGCATAACCACCTCAACATAAATTATAAAATGAATCAAATAATATTTCTTTTAACTATATTCTTTCTATAGGGCCTGCTACCTCATTTGCATCTTTTGTTCAATTTTGGTGTAAAATAAAGGATACAGTATTTCATACATAATTGTGATTTTTCCCTGTCATGTTTTTTAAGTTAATTATGAATTTTACTGAATGAAAAAAAAATCACCTGTTGGCCACATTCCCCCTGTTTTAGCCTTTTATAATTCCTTCTGTCCTGACCCTATTCCACAGAGGGCCCTTCTCAGTGAAGTTGCTGATATTGACCATGCAGTTATAAATACATGTCAGTCTCTGTGGAGGTAGCAGGGCAGTGCCTCTGAATACTCATTCTCATCTTGTGGCTCTTACAATCTTTCTGCCTCCTCTTCTGTGAGTTATATTCATCTATTTTAGTGTTGAGCTCTCTGCAACCTCTGAGTTTCTGCTTTGATGATTTTTGCTTATTCTCAGTGTCCATCTCCATCTCCCTGCAGCTGGTTGTAAGGCTAGCAGTGAGAGCAGAACTCGAGCTTAAATAACTGCTTCCTCTGTGATATCTCCTGAGTCTTGGCAGATATACTAGAGGTGGCTAGTGTAGTGCTAGACAATCAGCCATCTTTTCTTATCCTGTTGATGGTATTTGGTTCTTTCATGTTTTCAGTGCTATCTGTAAAAGACTAGATTCTTTGACCAAAAAAGAGCAGAAGTGTTATGTTATTTTTTTAAAAACTTAAAAAAAATTAATGATGAAGTTTACTGCACATCCCCTCATATTGTCCTCTTGCATATCCTCTCTGTGTCCCCTCTCAGGTGTGATTTCTTATCCTTTTCCAGGGTTTGGATGAGCTGCCAGAGTCAATGCTTCACTGCATCAGTGTCATACAGAACAAGAGAAAAGCCACGGAAGAACTCATCCTGCAGGATTTAGAAGATCCTGATGCTTTTAGTAAGTATGTTTTTCAACTGCTTGGCCAGTAAGTTTTCTGAAAGTGAATACATTATAATTTACTAAACTAATTTTCCTAAACTTCTTGTCTCTTGTTATGTACATATGTCTATGTTTATCTCAGATGTATTTATGGACTGACTGTGGGGTTCAATTGATTCATTTATTCTGACTGCTTTCCTCATGTCATTTGTAAATATTGAGAACCATAGTTTTTCTCCTAGTATGAATTCTTGTCATCCATTTTATTACTTTTCCATAAAGGGAATCATATTAATAATAGAGCTGCTTTAAATACACCAGCATACATATATTTTTTGGGAAAAATGACCTTTGTATCATAACCTAACTGTTCATTGGCTTGAGCTGATTAATTTTATTTCTTTTAATCATGGGATGAAAGTCTTAACTACAATTAATCATGGTTTGGTTTACTTATTTATTTTTTAAAAATTATTTATTTGAGAGGAAGCAATATATATATATACATACACATATATACACATATATGTATACACACACACACACACACACATATATACACACATACAGAGAGAAAAAGAAAAAGAGAAAATGGGCACACCAGGAATCCTGTTCCTGCAAACAAATTCTAGATGCATGTGTCACTTTGTGAATCTGCTTTATGTGGTATTGAGGACTTGAACCCAGGCTGCAAAGTTTTGCAAACAAGTGTCTTCAACCCATGTCTTGATTTAATTATAAAGAATAATTATCTAAATGTTAACAGAACTATGATTTATCCAATAATACATGCAGCAAATATTGAAAATTTTCATGCCATATTGTTAAAATGTCTATGAACTGGTTCTACCCACATTTGGGGTGATGCTTCTAGTCAGGACTATTCTTTATGCACCCTCTACGTGACTAATTGTCACACTAGATTATTAAAAGATTAGTGCAGTGTTATAGGAGCAGATCTGAGAGACTTAAATATAGAAATGAGGTCATATTCTGGAAAAAATTTTTAATTTTTATTTATTTATGAGCTCCAGGCACATGCAGTACATTTTACATCTGCTTATGTGGTGTGGCAATTATATAGTACAAAGTGTAGGGACACAGCTGTGGAAAATTAGTGGCTTGAAAGGACATGCATAGGGGTTTAGCAAATGATCAGAAATTCCCATTTATGGCTTAATCAAATAGGTTTGACAATATCAATGGAGAAAATAGTTTTCCAAGAAATCTAAATTACCAGAATTATTTGCAAAAAATCATGAAAAAAATGGTAAATTAGGAAAGTAGAGTCTATTTTTTTTAAATATCTGGCATTTTTTTATTTATTTATTTATGTTTTTTTGAGATAGGGTTTCACTGTAGTCCAGGCTGACCTGAAATTTACTATGTAGTCTCAGAATGGCCTCTAACTCATGATGATCCTTCTGCCTCTGCCTCCTGAGTGCTGGATTAAAGGTGTGTGCCACCACACCCTGCTAAGAAAATGTCCTTTTAAATGTTATCAAACTAGGAAAACATTTGCAAATGAATTCTTACAACCTTTCCAGAAAAAAAAAAAAAAACCTTCACATTAGATAATAGTTTATTTTTAAAAAGCTTTATGTTTCTAATCAAAACTGTAAAACATATATACAAAAGGAATTACAGGCTAGTGTTATAGATACATTTAGATTTGTGGATTGAGATGCTTAGTTAGCTTAATTGTGGCTAACTTAAACCATAAATAAGACTTTTTTGTTGTTGTTTTTGATGGGTGGAGCAACTGTTTTGAATATTTATTGTTAAGAAAATTAGTGAGTTTGACAATTTATTGTCTTTGTGGTCTGGCAGTTGATTGAGCTCAACTAGACTGTTCCTCCTTGACTTTTTCATGCATTTGCAATTGAATGTTGACATAAATCTGCAGTTCTTTGCATGCCTGTCTGGATTGGAATTCCAAGATGGCTCATTTGTATACCTGGCAGCTGATGTGGTTTGCTGGCTGTGAACTTCACCTGTAGCTCTCAACTGGAGGAACCTAAATGTGGCTGTTTCATGTAGCTTAAATTTCTCAGAGCATGCCACTTGGTTTCTGAGTGTTCTGAGGCTTTGAATTGGAACCTCATAAGATTTCGTATGTCCAATTTGTATTGAAGTGTTTTCATTGTCTTGTACAGTACTATATTATTAGCTTGTGGCAGGTGGAATTAAACCTTCCTTGATTTGAACATGTCACTCATTTAATATGTCATCTGTCTCTTCTTCCAGTAATACACATTCTGTGGGGACAATTTGTTTTTGTACCTCTGAATTTTCTAGCACTCGGTACTGGACATGATGTATGGGAGTTGAACAAACACTAAACACCTTAGTCACTGAGCCACATTATCTGGGGAGGGCAGTCCAGTGGAGTACTTCTTGCATTAAGGTGACATAGATTTCTAAATAGTACCTATGTCTACTCTTTACCCTCATTTTATTCAAACCTAAGCACTTTGAAGGCATGTGTACATCCACTGCCTTGGCAAGCCTGGCTTCTTATCCTTCAGGTCAAATGGCATCTTCTCACTGTCTTTCTCCATAACCACTCCAGCAGGAAACTCTGTCTACCCCTATTACTACTATCCTGTTTATTTGGAACACAGTACATATCACACTGTAGATTTATATTGATTTCTCACTTTTTTTTTAACCTCTCCCCATTAGAAAGTTATGTTTTTAAGTACAGTAGTATGTTCTGTAGATAGAACATTTACAATATAGTAGACATTTCATAATTACCTGTTCAATGCTCCAAAACAACTCATACATATTCTCCTCTTGGTTCTAATAACTGTTTTGTTGTGTTTTGTTATAGATAGAATCTCATGTAACCCTTAGGCTTTTCCTTGATTTTTTTAAAAAGTTTTTTTTTTATTTATTTATTTGAGAGCAACAGAGACAGAGAGAAAGACAGATAGAGGGAGAGAGAGAGAGAATGGGCACACCAGGGCTTCCAGCCTCTGCAAATGAACTCCAGATGTGTGTGCCCCCTTGTGCATCTGGCTAACGTGGGACTTGGGGAACTGAGCCTCGAACCGGGGTCCTTAGGCTTCACAGGCAAGCGCTTAACCACTAAGCCATCTCTCCAGCCCTCTTCCTTGATTTTTAATTGGAATGTGAAACCAAACCATGGATATGTATTCATGGGAAGTAAACCTTAGTCTAGAATATGAAAAATGACAGAGCTACAGGCTTAGAAACTTTGTTGCTTTTATTTATTGTTTTATTTGCTGAAGGTCTTTATTTATATCTAGTAGCTAAAGAGCTATCTTAGAAAAAAATTTAAATTATCTCACTTAATTATTGTATAGCTTTTATTTATTAAGTAGAAACTTTGTATGGACACATCATGTATTAGTACCATCATTTCTCTCTGCCCTGCCCCCATTCCTCTGGGGGTCCTCCAAAGTGGTATTGCTGGTATTACCCCTGGAGTTGTGGGTTATGAGATCTGAGAGCATTGTAAGGGGGCCATTGCCTCTGGACATTCCCTTCTACTTTGTGGCTCTTTCTACCCCCTCTTTCACAAAATTCTCCGAGCCTCTGTGAGTGTGTTGTAAGTATACTTTAATAGTGAGCTCTCAGCAGCTTCTGGATTTCTGCTTTGGCGTGTTTTGAGTATCCTCAGTGTCTACATCCATCACCCTGGTGCTGGTGGAGAGGATTTCCATAGAAGCAGCACTCTTGTTTATGTTGCCAGTTCCTCTGTGGTTTCACCTGGGCCCTGGCTCATGTTTGAGGTATGGTTTATCTCCTTTGTTCTCATTAGCTTCTGAAAAAGAATAACATATTCTCCAGTAGAGAATGAGGTCAGCATAGGTTCAGTGGGATAAGCCTTGTTAATTAAGAGAGGTTTTTATGGATGTAGCTTCTCTTTTGCCTAAATAGTAGAGGAAGCTTCTCAAGGGAGTCCATGTTATTGGTCTCCATATGATTCTGACTTGGTTCCCAGCTCCAGTTATGGGTTCCTTTTCACTGAGTGGATCTCATAGCCAATCAGAGAGCCATTCGTTACCCACCTAGGCTAGGTGTCACTATTGCCCAGGTGCAGTGTCCCCTACTAGTACATAAGGTTGTTGGCCATTTTCCCCCACAGCTTATATAACACATTTGAGCACTGTATGGGCTAACCATCTGGAAAATGTCTTTCTTCCTGATTCCAGCTGGATCTTTCAGTGTTGATGTTTTATGTCAGCAGCATCTGATATCCTCAGCAATAGGGTCTTTTACCTCAGGTGGGTAATCAAGTGCTTTGACAGAAACCTATCTTGTTTTGGAGACCTCGTTGGTCTCTCTGATCAACTGCTCAGTGTGGGTTGTAACCAATTTCTAGTCATAGGAATTATAATCCAGAGACAAATGTTTTAGGGTTAGGCTTCATCTCACCCTCTCCAGGGCCCTTCTTAGCAGACAATCCCTGCATATTCCTATTGAGAGTTGTACCATTTTTAGTCAATCATCCAGGAGAAATTTTCTATGGAATGAATTTATTTTGGATTTAGTTTTATGTGTATCTTCCCCACTCCATTTGGCCTTTCCTGAAAAATTTCCTTCCCTATCTGACCCTTAACTTGCCTGTCAGGTATGAGTGCAACTCAAAGTGATCTAGGTTAGCAACCATAGATGAAGGAGACCATGAAACATTCATCTTTCTGTGCTTATGTCAGTTTGCTTAGTATGATCTGTTTCAAGGCTGTTCATTTTCTTTTTTCCCAAGTTTTATTTTTTATTATTGACAACTTCCATAATTATTGACAATAAATCATATTTCCCTCTGCCCTCTACTTTCCCCTTCACAACTCCACTCTCCATCATACCCACCCCCTATCAGTCTGTCTTTTATTTTGAAGTCATCTTTTCCCCCTATTATAATGGTCTTGTGTATGTAGTAGCAGGCACTGTGAGGTCATGGATATTCAGGTCATTTTGAGTCTGGAAGAGTGTATTGTAAGGAGCCCTACCCTTCCTTTGGCTCTTACATTCTTTCCACCACCTCTTTTGCAGTGGACCCTGAGCCTTGGAAGGTGTGATAGATATGTTTCAGTGCTGAGCACTCCTCTGTCACTTCTTCTCAGCACTATGTCACCTTTTGAGTCATACCAGAAGTCACCACCATCTGAAAAGAGAAGCTTCTTTAGGCAAAAGTGTGAGTAGCAGTAATATATGAGTATGAACATTAAGAAAAGTGCTCACCAGGCAGCTTAGTGAGCATTATAAGTACATTTAGTCAGATATCATCAGGCATTACATCCCTAGGGCTCATAACTTCCCTCATCATAGGTTTCAGGCATGTATTCTCTCACATGGAGCAGGCCTCCAGTCAAATTAGAAGGTGGTTGGTTCCCCCATAAAGACATGCCACTATTGCACTCATTAGCTCATTTGGCCTGGCTGGCCCAACTTAAGGCTTGCAGTGTCCACTGTTGTTTATCTCTGCTGATGACTTCTTTCTCTCCCATGGATGTGCATGTAGCATAGCTTTTTCCAGCTTTCTTTTATCTGATCTACAGGAAGGAGGTTTTCAGCTCAGTTCCGGCTTAATTTCTCCGTCACCTTGCAGCCCAAGTATGTGGAGTCTTCAACAATTGAGTCTTACCATATATTCCTGGTGGGAAACTGAGCCTTGGCAATGGCCTGTAATGTTTTGGATTCATCAGGGATCTTTCTGGATAGCAATTCACTGGACAGTATCCGATCCCTGGCACAGAAAATTTTCTAGTAACAATCTATGGCTTCTAGATGTACCATTGTCCAAAAAGTAGGTTTCCATATGACTTACTCATACCCTGTTAGATTTTAATTAATCCTTCCCCCACTCTTCCTTTACTCAATCTCTTCCCCACACCTCACTTAGGCCTTTGAACTCCCAGTAATCTGTTCTACTTACATATATACAATACCATCCCCTTAGGTCCATTCCTCTCCTCCCTCACTTATAGCCCCTTTCTAGTGTACTAGCCTCTGCTACTGAATTTTATTCCAATTCACATACAAATTTCATTGTAACATGTTTTTCTTACTGCTGAGTAGAATTCCATTGTATATATGTCCCACATCTTCATTGTCAAATCATCAAATCATGGGAATCTGGGTTGATTCCAGTTTTTAGCTATTGTCAATTGAGCAGCTATAGACATGGCTAAGCAATTATCTTGAAGAGTTGAGCCTATAAGTTGGTAGCCCTAATTTCATCTTTTTCAGGAGTATCCGTATTGATTTACATAGTGGTTGTACAAGTTTGCATCCCTACCTTCAGTGAAAGGGTTCCTCTTTCCCTATATCCTTACCAACATTTATTGTCTTTTGATTTATAATTGCTCCATTGACTGGAGTAAGGTGGAGTCTCATAGTGTTTTAATTTGCATTTTCCTGATGGCTAAGGATGCTGAAAATCTTCTTAAGTAAGTGTTAGCTATTTGTATTTCTTCCACTGAGAATTCCCTATTTAGCTTTCAGCCCCATTTTTTTTTTTAGTAGATTGTTTGATTGTTTTTTTTTTGTTGTTGTTGTTGTTTTGTTTAGTTTAGTTTCTTGATATTAGATAGTCTTGATCTAGATATTAGGCCCCCATCACTGGTATTTCTGGTGAAGATTTTCTCCTATTCTTTGGGTAGTTTGTTCACTCTGTTTATGGTGTGTTTGCTGTACAAATGCTGTTTAGCTTCATGCAACCCCACTAGTTGGATGACTTTAATTCATGAGCTATTGGAGATTTGTTCAGAAGTCTTTTCCCACTCCTATATCATGGAGAGTTACCTCTATATTTTCTTCCAGGAAATTAAGAGTTTCAGGTTTTATGTTGACATTTTTTTTTTTTCTATTTCGGGTTGATTTTTGTACATGGTAAGAGGAGTGGGTCTTGTTTGATTTTTCTATATGTAATTATCCAATTTGACTGGCACAATATTTTGAAGATGCTATACATTTTCCAGTAAATATTGTTGGCGCTTTTGTGAAAGATCAAGTGGCTACAGTTGCTTGAACTAAGGGCTTGGTCTTCAGTTCTGCTCCGTTGGTTCATATGTATGTTTTATGCCAGTATTATACTTTTTTTTTTTTTACTGTGTTATCAATGTTTTTAGACTCCCAATGATTTTTTTCTGTCTTATTTTCCTCCTCAGAGGTTCTTTCTTTCACTTGATTGACTCTGTTATTGAGGGCTTCTAGAGAGGCATTTAAAAGATGTATTTGATTTTCATTTTCTGCTGTGGTTTTCTTCATAATGTCCATCTCTCTTTTGAGGTCCAATTTCAGGTTGAGGTTTAATTTTCTTGATGCTTCCTGGAATTTGTTCTCACATTTGATCATGTCTTCATTAAGCTTAATTTGCTTGTTGTTGAGATCCTCTATTTGTTGACTCACCTTTGATTTGTTTATCTCTCTTTTGAGGTCTCTCTGGTTTTACGCAATTAAGTTAAGCCTAATGATGAAGGCTGTGTCCATTTCATTTATGTGATTTTATAGGTATTTTTTGGTGATTTGTTTCTAGTTCAGCAAGCCACTTGGTTAGGGCCATATAGCTTATTGTGCTTTCACTTTAGGATTCAATTTCTGTTATTTCCACTATGTTTTCATTGGAGACTTCTCTTGTGGGAGTAAGCATCTTTGGTGGAGATCTTTCAGTTTGTTGACTTTAATTTTTTTTTTGCATTGGGAGGTATAAAAGTTTTATTAAGGAGGAAGCAGATATTTGTCCTTGTAGGGTCTTCAGTGAGTGTCCTGTTTTAGGTTTGAACTGAATTCGAGTGGGTTGGGGTTATAGCCACAGATATGCAGGTTGTGGAGGTTGCATCTGTGCCAGCATCTTTGGGCTGGTGGCTAATAGGAGAGCTGATTTGGAAGTCCAGAATCTTTTTAGCTTGTGATCACAGCCATGCCTTGCCTGTGGGCTCAGGAGCAGTAGCCCTTTACCCCAATTCCATCACTAGACCCCAGCTGAGCAGGCTGTGGAGGTGCACAGATTTATCCTTGGGCTTGCCACATGCTCATGTGATCCCCATATGAGGCAGAAGTGAGGTGCCAAGGAGGAAGCTGGGGTGCCTGATGGGGCATGTGGGTGGTGGGAGTAGGGAGGAATATTGGATCTGGGTTTCACAGACCAGGCCTGACTGAGGGTTGGTGGAGGGTTACTGGGACAGAAATGTAGGAGTGTGGAGGTGGCCAGTCAAGCTGCCAGTTCTCAGGGTCCAAGCAGCAGGGGACCTGGGAACTGAGAGGTAAGGAACTAGGAGCTCAGGCATATTGGCTCCACAGGTGTGTACCCTACAGCACAGAGGAACCAGGAGTCAGGGAACCAGGATCCAGGGAAGGGGGAGTTCATGCCTACTCCAGCCTCACCTGTGGAGTGGCCATGCAGCCCCATATCAGCAGTAGGGGTACTGGAAGCCAGGGAACTGGGATGTCGGGAATTGGGAGCTGAAGCCTACTTACTCTGCAGCTTTTATATTTATAACAATGTTAGCAAATCTCTTATAATCCATGTCTTCAATGCCCTTTTTATTCAGTTGATTTGTATTACTGCTGAAGAAAGTATATTGCTAGAAATTAAGATGAAATATATATATATTTTACTATTGGAAATTAAGTTCTTTTCATCATTTCTAGGTTGTTGTTACGGAGCATTTTCAAGCAACTACATACATTTACGGGTAGGGTTATCAACTGAATCCAAAGACAGTTCTGAACAATTAATGAAGGTATATATTTAATATTTTGTTGAAAATATGCAGTATACACTTAAAATTTATGTTTTTCTCTTGTGCAAGATGTTGGTCACCTTGTTTTATGTTCACTGATTTGCAGATAAAATTTGATCATTTTAGAGCTGGAGAGTTGGCTGAGCAGTTAAGGTGTGTGCCTTCAAAGCTTAAAGATCTGTTTACTTTCTCAGGATCCATGCAAAGCCAGGTACACAAAATGGCACATGCATTTGGAGTTCATTTGTACTGAATGAAGACCCTGGAACACCCACATTCTTTCTATCTCTCTCTCTTCTTTCTCTCCTTGTTAATAAATAAATTAAAAATATATCTTGAAAAACCAAAAGAAAAAGATGATCATTTTACCCAATATTTATTTATTTGAGAGTGACAGACAGAGAGAGAAAGAGAGGGGGGAAGAGAAGGGGGGGGAGGAGGGAGGGAGGAAGGGAGGGAAGGAGAGAGAGAGAGAGGAAGGACCTCCAACCATTGCAAATGAACTCCCGATGCATGCACCCCCTTGTGCATCTGCTAATGTGGGTCCTTGGGAATCAAGCCGCCTCAAATTAGGGTCCTTACGCCTCAGGAATCAAGCCTCAAATCAGGGTCCTTAGTCTTCACAGGCAAGCACTTAACAGCTAAGCCATCTCTCTAGCCCAAGCAAATACTTTTTAGCTTTAGTGTTTATTCCAGCAAAATAATATAAAACTACTCAGATTACAGTTATTAAGAATAGTGACATGAGCCCTCAATATTTGAAAATTTAATGTTCTCATGCACAAGACATATAACTATGTTGTATTATATTATTTTTTGAGGAAACAGTGAATACATTCTATGTTTTTAACTTTGTTAGGAATGGCCTGTGTTCCAGTACAGAATAAACGATGTGTAGAAACTTTAGAAGATTTCATATTAATTTTAAAAAACAGATAATGGAAAAATTCCAAAACAATAAGACTAAAGGGATGCATAGCATATTACATAATTCAAAACCTCAGAAATGTGTTTCAGGGAAAAACTAGTACAATTTAACTTCTTAGATTGATTTCTTTGCCTCTTAAGTTATATATTGCATCTGACACTATTCCTACTCTATGAGAGTTATAATGTAACTTAAATTTTACATGTCTCTTTTTTTTCTTGTTTTTTGGTTTTTTGAGGTAGGGTCTCACTCTGGCCTAGGGTGACTGGGAATTCACTATGGAGTCTCAGGGTGGCCTCGAACTCATGTCAATCCTCCTACCTCTGCCTCCCGAGTGCTGGGTTTAAAGACATGCATCACCACACCCAGATTACATGTCTCTTTTTTGGTCTCTTCAGTGATGAGGTGTTGGGAGCCTCTGGGTATCTGGATATCTGATTTGGTAGGAGTTGATCTCCTTCACCCTTGTGCTGGTACCTGGTTCACCAAGAAAACAGCACCCTTGCTTGTTTTGCCAATTATTCTTAGTTTCAGCTGGGACCCTTTTGAGGTATGATGGGGTGATTCTCGTCTTAGGATATGTGTCTATCTGAAAAAGAAGCAGATTCTCCAACAGAGAGTAAAGTTAGCACTAGACAAATTGGATAACCCTTATTTTTTTTTTATAGAGAATTTAATAGGTGTAGGCCCTCTTGTAGCCCACCATTGGTGGTAGCTTGATAATGGAGAGTGGGCTCATGTTTGGATATGGTTCTGACTTGTTTCCCAGCTCCAGCTATGGGTCCTGTTCCACTGAGGGGATCAGTTAGCCAAATAAACAGAGGCATTTCTCCTACCCATAAATGTGGGTTAACTCCACAATGCATAACCTATATACCTCAACAAGGAGGGGCTGGGGGGCGGGTGGTTGGATGTGGATGAGCCTAACAATTGTGCCAACTTGACTGTATTCACTGAGTACAAAACTAATTAATAAAAAAGAATTAAAAAAATTCCATGTCTCTTTTCTTTGTGGAAAATCAAATTTGAAGTACTAATTCTGAGTTATACTGTTACTTCAATGGAGCCAGCCCTCATGTTTCCAACTAGTTGGTAGTGGAAATATTATAGAAAGTATTGATCAAAGTTATGACTTCGGCATAATTAAGGTTGAGATGAAAAATAGTTCTCTATGTTAACATACTGAATACATTAATAATTTATAAGTATAATCAAACACTGCAGGTAATAAAGATAAACATGGAACTTAGAAAATGCCTTGCAAATTGAAGGTGTTTGCTGGCAAAGCCTGCTGGCCCAGGTTCAATTCCTAAGCCAACCACATAATTATAGAAACATTTTGAAGTAGTCAAACAGAATAATTGAATATTGTAAATTAATAATAAAGACCAGTTACAGTTAATAAAAATATTAAAGGATAAAATACATGTGAAAGCACATTTTTACTCATAAGAAAAATAATTATTGATATTTCATATATGTACTCTGTGTGTGTGTAAGTCTTTGTTTTGCATAGGTAATGACGAATTGAACTCAGGCTGGCAGACTTTGCAAGCAGGTACCTGTATTCACTGAGCCAACTTTCCAGACCTATGAATGTATTTGAGAAAGGGTTCATATAAGTACAATTCTTTATAGATATGTGTTTTATAAAAATCTTAGTTTTACTATGTCTTTCTTGTTCTCTTTCATAATTTTTATTCTTTTAAAATCTCAGGTATTATCTGGAATAGAGAAAGAAGAATTTATGAGAAGGAAAACCCATTGTGCCAGGCCTGATTTGATTCCTCAGCCTGACCCTCAGGATATTACTGGCCCTCAGGAAGTAACTGACCCTCAGGATGTTCCTGACCCTCAAGATGTACTTGTTTTTGCAGGTGGGTTAGCCTTTGACTTTTTTGACTACTTTTATATGATTTAGTCCTAAGTAATTTTGTTTTTGGCACTTGTCTCAGTACATAGTTATGAAGCTGGAAAATAATTATGCCTATTTTGGGTTTTAGAGGTAGGGTTTTGCTTTAGTCCAGGCTGACCTGGAACTCACTATGTAGCCTCAGGGTGGCCTTGAACTCATGGTGATCCTCCTTCCTCTGCCTCCCAAGTGCTGGGATTGAAGGCATGTGCCACCATGCCTGGCTAGATATGCTTTTTAAATAATCACTTAACTACATGTTCTCATAGGTGTTTCCAAGGCTTCTAAGTTATTAACTTGATATCAATGTATCTTAACTTCTACTACATGGACATGACTGTCAATGATTTAGTTAATTTTCAGTTTTTTAAGTATCTCCTATTACTTACTACATATTAACACATGCACACATACACCAAATAATATTATTTTAATTTTAAGGCATATTTTAAAGCAGGTTATTTTATTTTTTTATTGACTACAGTGGGGAATGTCTCTGTGTATTCCGATATCCACGGTGGTATGGCTGTAGACATACATGCATTTTCATAAATCAAATTTTTGCATAGTACAGTTTAGCTTTGAAAATGTGTACATGTGATATCTTTGCTCTGACATTACTTTTATGTTAGATTATATCAGTTCTGATAGGCGTGGTTTTATGAATCATACATTTGTTCCTCTTCATGAATGCAGATGATTCCGATATGAATTTTGGATACTTTGAAGTAGAGGAAAGATGCAGGAAGTCGTTTGAAGCTTGGCAAGACAAACAAAAGGAGATAGAAGACAAAGAGAAAGAAACACTCAAGGCATGGGGCGATAGGGAAAGAGAGAAATTTCAAGAAGAAGAGGAAAAGAGACATTGCTGGATACAACAATTTGAACTTGAAAGGAAAAAATTAGAGGATATTCAGAAGGTACATTATTTCATTCACTTTTATGAGCATAACTGGCTCTGAAAAGTACTGGTCTGGATTATGATACAGTTTGAGATTATTCTATGGGTTTTTATCTTTTTTTCCCCAAGGATTTAAATTATTTATTTATAAGAGAGAGAGAGAGAGAGAGAGAGAGAGAGAGAGAGAGAGAGAGAGAGGGAGAGAATGGGTCTATCAAGGCCATGAGGTGTTAATTCCTAAATCTCCATCAGCTGGGAACCTAGCATTTAGAACACCTAAGTTTATGGGAGACACCTGAATCAAACCACCACATTCCTCCCCTGGTCCCCATAAACTGATGAACAGTCATGATGTAAAATGCAATGCATTCAGTCCAACTTTTAAATGACCCACGTTTGGCTTGGGTTTTTATCTCTTGGTACTGGAAACAACTAATGGTGAATGTCAATGCTGAACTACTCCAAAATAACTTCATGCTTTTATTTTTTTTATCAATTCAGTTTTCAATTTCATCAGTTCAATTTTCTTTTATCTCTAAAACATAAAAAAACCCTCAAAAATCATATGATCACTTTTATTATGTTTTGATTTACTGTGTTTTAACTCTACTTATAAGAGAAGCTTCTTAAAGAATAATGATTTTGTTACAACTATACTTTTTATCTCATATCTAGTCCTGTCTGAATAGGTTTTCTTCATGACAACTCCAGCAAGTGAAGTGAATATTTATGATCTGTCAATATTGTATTCTCAGGTCCTTTCTTGGCTTTGTTCTTATTTTGGATTCTGAAGTGTATTTTTTAAAAATGTTTTTGTTGTTTATTTTTATTTATTTGAGAGAGACAGACAGAGAGAAAGAGGCAGACAGAGAGCGAGAGAGAGAATGGGTGTACCAGGGCCTCCACTGCAGTTGAACTCGTGACACATGCACCACCTTGTGTGCATGTGTCACCTTCTGAACAAACATCAGCTGTGTGTCTGGCATCAGTGGGTTATGGTGAGCCAAAACTGGGTTCTTAGGTTTTGCAGACAAGTGCCTTAACAGCTAAGCCGTGTCTTCAGTCCCCTCAATTACTCTTTATACATTTTATTCCCCTGCTTAAGTACTGTCAAAGGGCCTCATAACTTACATAATATAATATTCAGATACATTTTCCACTTCTTTCTATATAGTCAGGTGGGAATTTATGAAGCATTTGCATCCATTTTCTCTGCACCTTCCTCCTGCCATTCAATGTGTTCTCACATGAGCAACCCCATGCTTACTCTGCTGGTATCTTTAGCTTCTCATTGGCTCTCTTTTGAAATGCATCTATAAATTAAGTATTTCATAAAAACATAGCTTCCATCATTTGTGTAATTCAAGATGCTCAATAAATACTAAATACCTGCTTTCGTCTTGAACATCTGGTCATTTTTAAGTACAATATTTTCCATGAAGCTTTTTATGATCATTGTAGTAGTCAGCCTCAGTTACTGGGATGAACCTCCAAACCAGGTATGGTTATGGGAAGAAGGGATTTATTGAAGCAGGGGGAGTTCTATAATGACAGAAGAAGCTGGTCTGCTTTTACAGGTCCATGCCAAGAGAAAAAAGCCACAAAACACCACCAAAAAGTAGGCACACACACTTTGGAACCCCAGGCTAAGCTCAGGCACTTTTCATATATTTAGACTGGAATTCCAAATATGCACACAGTGCCACCTCTGCCATCCAGGCGGCTGCAAATCTAAATTTCAAACTTTAGTAAAATCCTGCAGATATTGGGGACCATCCATTCAAACTACTACAGTCACCTACTTATAGTTCAGTTTACCATCTTGCTATGACACGTTATAGTTAAACTAATCATACTAAAGTTGTATAAGATTATTGTGTCCTAATATTAAAGGCATAAATTTTGATTAAGGGGATGCTACACTAATTTATGTTTATTATGTAGTCTTAAGTAAATATTTGCACATAAAAGCTTACTTGAAAGAAAATCATTACTGAAATAATTTATGCTATGAGATAAATGGTATCAGGTGGGAAGATCACCATTGTAATATAAAACATAAGTATCATTTTCAGTTTTTAAAAAGTATGTTTATTTGCACATGTGTGTGTATAGACATGCCAAGGTCTCTTGCTGCTGCAAATGGACACCAGATACTTGTGGCACTATTTGCATGTGATTTTGTGTGGATGCCAGATAATTGAACCTAGGTCTGCAAGCTTTGCAAGCAAGTGCCTTTAACCACTGAACAACCTCCTCAGGCCCTACTTGCAGCATTTGCAATTATAAAACAGTGCTTATGTCCAACATATTTGTTAGTGTGGAGAAACTTATACAGATAAATAAAATCTTAACTAGGTTATAATCATTTATATGGCCTTATAATGGGAACTCTAGAGGTTGTTTATATGATATTTTAGTTTGACACTAGATTTGATTCTAAAGTTTGTTTTTTTTTTTAATTTATTTATTTGAGAGCAACAGACACAGAGAGAAAGACAGATAGAGGGAGAGAGAGAGAATGGGCGCGCCAGGGCTTCCAGCCTCTGCAAACGAACTCCAGACGCGTGCGCCCCCTTGTGCATCTGGCTAACGTGGGACCTGGGGAACTGAGCCTCGAACTGGGGTCCTTAGGCTTCACAGGCAAGCGCTTAACGGCTAAGCCATCTCTCCAGCCCTAAAGTTTTTATTTCAGTATAAAAACTTATGTCTGTTGGCAGATTGAAATTATTGTAATTTATAATTATGGAATATAATAATCATATGTAATTAACAGAATCTTTGATAGTTGAATATAATAATATTCCATCATGATTCTCTGTTCAGCAAGAGCAGGACAAAATGAATGATGAACTCCAGAGAGAAGAGGAACTGTGGAAAGAAAAATCTAGACAGCACGAGGTATGCATTGTTTTGAATCAAAGTATTGTTATTTCTCCATTTGAATTGAATTGCTATGCTTGAAAGGGGCATTTTTAAGATCATGTTGCCTCTTTGCAGTGGAATTTATTACAGCATTAAAATTTTATTACTGGAAATGCTTCTTGAAATAGAATGTCCTAAAATAAAAATTGTTTGATATGTTGATAAGTTTTATCTTTATAAGGTGGGCGTGGGGGCGCATGACTTTAATCCCACACTTGGGAGGCAGAGGTAGGAGGATCACTGTGAGCCCAAGGCCACCCTGAGACTCCATAGTGAATTCCAGGTCAGTTTGGGCTAGAGTGAGACCCTACCTCGAAAAACCAAAAAAAAACAAACAAACAAAAACAACAAAAAAAACCAACCAACCAAACAAACAAAAAAAACCTATCTTTATAAATTAGAAGTCGTAAATATGAACTCGTTAGGAACATTTTATAGCATTTAAGTATTGCTATAAAATGATACTGTATTTATTGAAATCAATTATTTATAACTATTTTGAATTGAAAATGATTTTAATAATAATTTTTAAATTATTTTACTTACAGATTTATATGAATTTTTTATTGTCATTTCACTTAAAATTTCTTATTACAACTTAATTTTTTTCTTTACATATAGTGCTTTAATTTAGTTTATTTTGACAATATTATACATATGTATTGTATTTGAACACATCCCATCTGTTATCTTCTCTTATTCCCATTCATCTCTTGCCAAACCCAATTAAAGCCCAAGGATCACAATAAATGTCAAAGTAATATTATTTAAGTACAAACATAAACTAGGCACACTATTCCATAAACCTGTTATCCATATAAACATATAAATATCTTTCTTTATACTTCCTTTGAGCCTTTACTTTATTACTCATGGATAAAAAGCATTTTCTTTAATTATTTTAAATTTTGTTTATTTGAGAGCAATAGACAGAGGGAGAAAGGCAGAGAGAGAGAGAGAGAGAGAGAGAGAGAGAGAGAGAGAGAGAGAGCACGCGCGCGCGCGCGAATGGGTGCTCCAGGGCCTCCAGCCTCTGCAAAGGAACTCCAGACACATGCGCCCTATTGTGCATCTTACTGAAGTGGGTCCTGGGGAATTGAGCCTAGAACCAGGGTCCGTAGGCTTCACAGGCAAGTGCTTAACTGCTAAACCATCTCTCCAGCCTGACAAAAGTATTTTCATTGAATTGAATAGTTTCACTTATTTTCTTATTTATTTATTTTTATTGAGCTCTTCCATAAGTATACACAATAAACCATGGTAATTCCCTTCCTCCCCACTTTCCCTTTGTAACTTCCCTCACCATCATACCCCCTCCCATCTAAATCAATCTCTCTTTTATTTGGATGTCATCATCTTTTCCTCCAATTATGATAGACTTGTGTAGGTATTGTCAGGCACTGTGAGGTCATGAATATCCAGGCCATTTTGTTTCTGGAAGAGTGCATTGGAAGCTGTTCTACCCTTCCTCTGGCTCTTATGTTCTTTCTGCCACCTTATCTGCAATGGACCCTGAACCATGGAAGGTATGATAGAGATGTTCCATTGTTGAACACTCCTCTGTCACTTCATCTCAACACTATGACCTCTGAGCCATCCCAAGATCACTACCATCTGAAAAGAGAAGCTTCTCTAACCAAAAGTGAGAGTAGCATTAATACATGGGTATGAACAGTAAGAGAAGTGCTTACCAGCCAGTTTGGTGAGCGCAGTATATACATTTAGCCAGACACCAGCAGACGTTACGCCCCTCAGGCTCATAACTTCCCCCATCATAGATTTTCTGCATCAGGCATGTATTCCCTCCCATGGAGTGGGCCTCCAGTTCAATTAGAGAGCAGTTGGTTTCCCCCATAACAGACATGTCACTATTGCACCCATTGGCTCATTTGGCCTGGCTGGCCAAATTTAAGACTTGCGGTGTTCACTATTTTGTGATTTCTCTCTCTTATGGAACTATATGCAGCATAGCTTTTTCCAGTTTTCTGTCGGCTGGTCTACACAGAGGACTTTTTCAGCTCAGTTCCAGCAGGATGTCTCAGTGATCTTGCAACCCAAGTATGTGAAGTCTTCAGCAATAGGGTCTTACCACCTTTGGTAATGACGTGTAATGTTTTGAGGGGCATTAGGGACCTCCCTTGACAACAACTCACAGGAAGTTATCCCAGCCCTGGCACTGAAAGTTTTTTAGTAACAATTTATGGCTTCTGAGTGTTCCATTGTCCAAAAAAAAGTGGGTTTCAATGTGACTTATTCATACCATCTTAGATTTTTTTTTTTAATTTTTATTAACATTTTCCATGATTATAAAATATATCCCATGGTAATTCCCTCCCTTCCCACCCCCACACTTTCCCGTTTGAAATTCCATTCTCAATCATATTACCTCCCCATTACAATCATTGTAATTACATATATACAATATCAACCTATTAAGTATCCTCCTCCCTTCCTTTCTCCACCCTTTATGTCTCCTTTTCAACTTACTGGCCTCTGCTACTAAGTATTTTCATTCTCACACAGAAGCCCAGTCATCTGTAGCTAGGATCCCCATATGAGGGAGAACATGTGGCGCTTGGCTTTCTGGGCCTGGGTTACCTGACTTAGTATAATACTTTCCAGGTCCATCCATTTTTCTGCAAATTTCATAACTTCATTTTTCTTTACCGCTGAGTAGAACTCCATTGTATAAATGTACCACATCTTCATTATCCACTCATACCATCTTAGATTTTGATTAGCCCTCCCCCCACCTTTTCTTTACTCAGTCTCCTCCCCTGACCTCAGTTAAACCTTTCCACTCCTATCACTCTGTTCTACTTACATATATACAATACCATCCTCTTAATTCCCCTTTCCTCCCTTTTGTAGACATGTGAATACATAATTTTATTAGGATGAATAAAAGGAAAAAAGAGAGTTATAGCTAACAGATATGACATCCAAATGTTGAAATTAGTGGAACCATTGGAATACCCATGATTATTATCAAGTAACAAAATAAAGAGTTAGGTGGCCAATAGCAGAATTTTGGTTTATCTGACCACTATATATCAAAAGTAAATATATGATGAGTGGAGAAATCAGAGCTCTGGAATTTTAAAGACCCTAATGAGCAAAGGAGTCATTTTTTTTTTTTTGTACTGTTTTCCTTCTTCCTTCATTTCAGTTTTAAAGTCAGATATTGGTTTTATTTTCATTCTGTTGTAGGTAGTATGTATTTTTCTTCTAAGTCATTTTGCTTCTAAGTCTTTCCTTTTTTCTTCCTGTGTCCTAAATTTCAGTGATTACAGTATTAAATTCCTAGGTCTGATTTTCTTAGTAGCTATTCTATTAGGGGATAAATGATGAAGTTGCTTTACAAAAGCAATCTGAAGGGTTAATGACGTGGTTCAGTTGCTAGAGTGCTTGCCTAAGCTGCACAAAGCATTGAGTTTCATTTCACCACTGAATAAACCTCGTCACGATAGTGCAGACTGGTCATCTCAGTAGTCAGGAAGTGGAGGACCAGGAGTTCAAGGTCATTATTTACCTGTAGAGTAGGATCAAAGTGAGCTTAGAGTACATGAAACCCTGCCTCATAGATAATAAATAAATATCGTCTTAACAATTTGTAATCTTGCCCATTGTCTCTGCTGTATTCTGTTTCTGTTCTGTCAAGACTATTTTCAGAATATATCCAATCTTTTCACTATGTGCCCATACCTATTACATTTCATGTCCTCATTTCTGCCTTTCCTATTTTCTTGTCCTTTCTATGCATTTGTGTTGGACATTTGCTGTTGAACTCTCTTCTGTTTTACTACTTCTCTCACCTGCTGTGTTCAATACTTAGTCATCATACCCATACACAGATTTTTAATATTCAAATTTTTTTAAAATATAGATAAAACATTCACCTGTTACCTCATGATAAATCAAATTTTGTTATCACCTACCTATTTATTTTGTTATTGGATAATAATCATGAGTATTCTGATGGTTCCACTACTGTGTATGGTGGGGGGTGGGGTGAGTGGGGTGTGGGTGTTTTATACGTACGTGCTTTAACCACTGAGCATTCTCTGCAATGCTTAGGAACATTTTCCTATTATTGTTTTTCTTCTTTTTTTTTTATTAGTTATGTACATGGTGTGTATACAATCATGTTGGCACCCTCGTTAGCCTCCTCCCTGTCCTGCCCCCTTCAAAGGGATCCTACTCATTTGGGAATATGGGCCATGCATTGTAGGGTTAGCTGTTAGTTATGGGTAAGAGGCAGTGTCTGTGCATAATGACCTAACTTATGGCTCTAACAGTCTTTTTGCCCCCTCTTCCGCAAATTTCCCTGAGCCATGTTAGGTTCATTTTAGATCTATTCAGTGATTGATTAAGTCTCGGGAGCCTCTGTGTCTCTGGATATCTGGTTTGGTAGGAGTTGAGTGTTCTCTGTGTCTATCTCCTTCACCCTTGTGCTGGGACCAGGTTCACCATGAAAACAGCACTTGTTGGGCTGGAGAGATGGCTTAGCGGTTAAGCGCTTGCCTGTGAAGCCTAAGGACCCCGGTTCGAGGCTCGGATCCCCAGGTCCCACGTTAGCCAGATGCACAAGGGGGTGCACGCGTCTGGAGTTCGTTTGCAGAGGCTGGAAGCCCTGGCACGCCCATTCTCTCTCTCTCCCTCTATCTGTCTTTCTCTCTGTGTCTGTCGCTCTCAAATAAATAAATAAATGAAAATTTAAAAAAAAAAATTCCTTTAAAAAAAAAAAAAAAGAAAACAGCACTCGTGTCATTTTGCCAATTACTCTTGGTTTCAGCTGGAGCACTGTAGAAGTGCAATGGGCTGATTCTCTCAGCACCAGATACATGGGATAACCGTTTTTATTTTAGAGATAATTTAATAGGTATAGGCCCTCTTGTACGCAACAATTGGTGGGAGCTTGATAGTGGAAAGAGGGCTCATTTTTTGGATATGGTTCAGACTTGTTTCCCAGCTCTAGCTATGGGTTATGTTCCCCTGAGTGGATCAATTAGACAAATCAAGAGGAGTTGGTTACCCACCATAGCTGTGTGCTATTATTACACTTGTGTGAGCATCACATCAGGTTGTTTGTTGTTGGATAGCTTAGACCATGGGTTGCTTGGACAGATGTTGGTCAGTTTCCATCAGTCACTCATGTAGTTCCTTCTGGCACTAGATGGGCTAACTGTCTGGGGACTGACTCTTTTCCAGATTCCAGCCAGGTCACTCCATGTTCAGTACCAACAACATTTGGTATCTTCAGCAGTAGGGTCCTGCCACTAACCTTTGGTGAGTCATCAAGTACTCTGACAGAAGTCTGTGTACTTTTGGGGAACAATGTACATCTCTCTGATCAACAGCTCATTGTGAATGTTAACCACATGCTGGTACTGGGAGTTATAGGCCAGAACCAAGGAAAAGAAGAATGAAGAAGATAGGTAATATAAAGAAGCTAGAGAGAAAAGAGAGGAGAGGGGAAGGAAGATAGAGAGAGGGAGAGAGAGAGAGAGAGAGAGAGGAAAACTTAGATAGTTAGTCTTCATCTTACCCTCTCCAGGGCCCTGTGATTCAGGTGTTCCCTCTAAGGACCTGATGAAGATTCAACCATTTAGTCTGTCATTTAGGGTGTAGAATTTTATGTTACCATTGTCATTTGGGTCCAGTTTTATGTCCCCCACCCCCTACCCTTACTCTCTCTTCCCACCCCATCCTCCCTTTTGTCTGGTCCTCCAGATGCTTATTAGGTATGTCAGCATCTTGGGTTGATTTAGGATAGGAGCCACAGATGAGTGAGACCATGAGATGTTTATCTTTCTGTGATTGGGTGAGTTCACTGAGAATGATTTGTTCCAGGTTCAAGCATTTTTCTGCAATTTACATTGTGTCATTTTTCCTTACTGCTGTGTAGAATTCCATAGTGTAGATATAATACATCTTGGTTATCCATTTATCTAATGATGGACATCTAGCTCTTAGCTATTATGAATTGAGCAGCTATAAACATGATTGAGCAAATCTATCTGAGCTTAGGTGTGGAGCCTTTAGGGTAAATGCCCAGTAAGGGAATAACTGGGTCTGTTGGTAACTCTATAGTTAACCTTTGTAGGAGTCTCCATATTGCTATCCATAGTGGTTGTACCATCTTACATCCCCACCAGCAATGTATGAGGGTCCTTATTTCTCCACAACCTTTCCAGTATTTGTTTTCATTTGATTTTATAATGTTTCCTACACTTACTGGGGTAAGATGGAACCTCATAGTTGTTTAAATTTGCACTTCCCTAATGATTAGGAGTGATGAACATTTTCTTAAGTGTGTGCTTTCCACTTGTATTTCTTCCTTTGATAACTTCCTGTCTAGTTCTTTGCCCTGTTTTGTGAGTGGGTTGTTTGACTTTTTATTGTTTAGGTTTTTGAGTCCTTTGAAGATTTTAGAAATTAGGCCTCTTTCAGTTGTGCAGCCAGCAAAAATTTTCTCCCATTCTGTGGGTAATCTATTGGCTCTGCTTATTGTATGTTTGTCTGTGAAGAAACTTTTCAGCCTCATGTGATCCCAATTGTTGAATGATTGTCTAAGTTCCTGAGCTACAGGGTTCCTCCTATTTTTTTTTTTCCCAGTAGTAGCTGAGTTTCTGGTCTTATATTGATGTCTTTGATCCATTTGGACCTGAATTTTGTGCATGGTGAGATGTGAGGATCAAGTTTTATTTTCCTGCATGTGGTTGTCCAGTTTGTCCAACACCATTAATTGAAGATGCTGTCTTTTTTCCAGCCTACATTTTCAGGGCCTTTGTCAAATATCAAGCAGCTGTAGTTACTTGACCCAAAATCTGAGTCCTTGATTCTGTTCCATTGGGCTGTAATTCTTTTTTTTTTTTTTATGCCTGTACCATGCTGTTTTTATTACTGCGGCTTTGTAATATAGCTTTAGATCTGGTATGGTGATGCCTCCAGAGGTATTTATTTTGCTGAGGATATGCTTGGATAATCGAGGTCTTCTGCCATTTCATAAGAATTTTGAGATCATTCTTTCTACCTCTGTGAAGAACAATGTTAGGATTTTTATTGGTATTGTATTAAATCTATATATTGCCTTTGGTAAGATTGAAATTTTCATAATGTTAATTCTGCCTATCCAGGAGAATTGGAGGTCTTTCCCTTTTCTCAAGTCCTCCTTAATTTCTTTATTGAATGTTTTTAATGTTTTTATTGTATAGGTCTTTTACATCCTTAGTTAATGTTATTTCAAGGTATTTTATTTGTTTTTGTTGCTATTGAAAATAGAATAATGTTGCTTATTTCTTCTCTGTATTTTTGCTTTTGCATATGGAAACACTACTGATTTTTGAGCATTGATTTTTGTATCCTGCTATTTTGCTGAAGGCATTAATCTTGTTTAAGAGTTTTGAGATTGAGTTTTTTGGGTGTCTTATGTATAGAATCATGTCCTCTGTGAATAGGGCTGACTTAATTTTTTCCTTTCCAATTAGTATCACTTTTATTTCTTTCTCATGTCTTATTGCTTGAGCTAGGACTTCCAGTACTATGTTGAAGACCAGAGATGAGAGTGGACACTGCTGTCTTGTTCCTGATCTCAATGGGAATTTCTTCAGTCTCTCTCCATTCAGTACTATTTGGACTTTAGGAAAACATCACCCTTATTAGGAGCTTTATATATAGCTTTTATTATGTTGAGATATAAACTGTCCATGCCTGTTATCTCCAATGTTTTGATCATGAAGTGATGTTGTATTTTGTCCAGGGCCTTTTCTGCATCTATTAAAATAAAATGATCATGTGGTTTTTGTGTTGAAGTTTATTTATGTGGTAATATTACATTGACAGATTTCCATATGTTAAACCATCCCTGCATTCTTGGGATGAAACGTACTTGATCAAGGTGGATAATGCTTTTGATGTGTTGTTGGATTTGGTTTGTAAGGATTTTGTTCAGGATCTTTGCATCTAAATTCATCAGGGAAGTAGGCCTATAGTTTTCTTGTGGTATCTCTGCCTGGTTTTCGTATTAGGGTGACAATAGCTTCATAGAATGAGTTGGGGATTCTTTCTTTGTTCTCTGATTGTGTGGCAGAGTTCGAGAAAAATTGGTTTGAGTTCTTCCATGACGGTTTCATAGAATTCAGCTGAGAAGCCATCTGGTCTTGGACTCTTTCTTTTACAGAGGTTTTTGATTACCTTTTCAATCTTGATAGATATGATAGGTTTGTTTAGGAGATTAATCTACTCTGAGTTCAGCTTTGGTAGGTGGTATGTGTCCAGGAATTCATCTGTTTCCTCTATATTATCCAGTTTTGTAGAGTAGAGGGTTTTGAATGAGCCCTGATGATTTTCCCAATTTCACTTATATCTTTTGTGATCTCTCCTTTTTCATTTCCCATTTTGTTAATTTGAAGTGTCTCTCTTTTTTTTTGCTTGATCAAATTGGCCAGGGGGTTTATCAAATTGGCCAGGGGGTTTATCAATCTTGTTTATTCTTTCAAAGAACTAGCACTTTGTTTCATCAATTTTCTTAATTGTTTTCTTAATTTTAAATTCATTAACTTCTGCTCTGATCTTAATTATTTCTTTCCATCTAGAGCTTTTTAGGTTGGATGCTGCTTGAGGGGATTGGGGGACCAATGGGCTACCTGGGAATGTGGGAATCAGTGGATTATCTTCTTTTGCTCCTTCAAACCCTCCCACTGGAGGTCTATTAGAGTCTGCTCACCACTAGAAGACCTAATATACCCTTAACATATTGCCTTTCCTTCCCTGGGAGGTGTGGCGCAGTTAGGCAGACACCATCTTGACTAGAAGTCTTTTTCTTATTTCTTTGTCCTTCTGGCCTTGTGTTAGAGTTTCTATGTTGATATTGTTAACTCCTAATTGTCATGTATTTTATATCTTTGTTAATAATGCTTAATTTTTAAGTTTTCTTTAGGCCATCAACCATTCAGCCATTTGCTTTGGATGTTTTTGTCTGAATGTATGGCATTGTTGTGTGAATATTTGTTTCTTATTTTTATATGTGATTATTCATTTTTCTATGAAAAGTTTTTTCTTTTATGTTTTCTATCAGCATTCAATTATTCATTCCTTATACTTAATTGGATATTTTATGTTAATGCTTCTTAAATATTTGCTTAATTATTTTGATGTGTTTTCTTTTGTTCTATACTTCTAGAAACAATGGCATTATTTTCATTTAACACAAACCATCTTATTCTTGTTTATCATCTTTTTGAGAGTGGAGAAGGTGTAAGCTCTATGACTATGTGGGAGGTTCAGATTGTGTATAGGTTCAGATTTCCTGGCCTTCTTTTCCTCCCAACTTATTGACAACAACAACAAGAATTTCCTGCTTCTTTTATGTATTCTAACTGTGAATATCCTTTGTAACCCATCTCAGGAAGTTGGAAGTTATTACTTTACATGAATTTGACCTGTTCTTTTCTTAAAAACATATTTAAGAGAAAGAGGGGGGGGGGAGAGATGAATGAGGGCAGAGAGTGAGTGAGTATGGTAGCTCCAGGGCCTCCTGCCACTAAAAATGAATTCCAGACACATGTACTACTTTGTGCATCTGGCTTTTGAGATGAGTACTTTTGAGTACTGGGGAACTGAACCTGTACCAGCTGGCTTTGCAAGCAAGCACATTTAACTGCTGAGCCATCTCTCCAGCCTAGTGTTTGCTCCTGTTTATCCTATATCATTCTCATTTTCAGTGCTTTCTATCTGTAGGTAATTCCTCAACATTGACTTTGGTGGCTTATATTAGAGCACTATCAATTTACCAATGTGATCCAGTCTTCTATATTTAAATATAGATACACACACACACACACACACACACACACACCCACTCTGACACACATATATATGTATGTGTGTGTGTATGTGTGTATATGTATATATATATATATATATATATATATATATATATATATATATATATGTATATATATTTAGTTCTTCTAAGAGAACTTTAGAATAAATTCTATAAACCTCAGGCTTGTTTTGAATGTACAAATAATGTCACACTTAGTTTATGCTAACTTCTATCTATCTCCCTTTACTTTAGGAGTTTATTAGAAACTTGCATTTGCAAATGGAAGAGGAAAGAGCCAGATTTAATGAGCTACAAGAAAAAGAAAAGTCTCGTTTGCTAGAAGTGCAGCATAGTGCAGCTGTAAAAATTCAAGCTAAATATAAAGCGTATATAGCCTACAAAAAATATGGCCTGATCATCAGAGAACAAATAGAGAGTAAGAGAAGGAAAGCTCAAGAGTGGAAAGAAAAGGAAGCAAAAATTCGACAGAAAGAAGAAGAAAGACAAAAAAGATTAGAGGAGGAACATAGGATAGAAGAAGCGATAAAAAGGAAAATGCAAGAAGAAAGAAAAAGGAGAGAAAAAGAATATGAGGATAAAAAGAACATCTTGAGAAAAGAAAGAGAGGAATTAAGGAACCGAGAAAAGATACAATCACAAGAAGATACTGGTCAACACCTTATCATCAACTGTGCATTAAGGAAGAGAGACTGTACTGCCAAGCATGTAGCTGTTACAGATAAGAACAAGGGAACAATAGCCCAAAAGTTAAAGGAAGCAAATTCTAGAAAGCACAGTGTTTGTGTAGTTGAACAATTAGACAAAGGAGAAAATGTGGACAGCCAGCTTATATTTAAAGAATCAATAGATGCAAAATTAGTATCAAGCAAAGCAATTTTGGCAAAATTGAATGTGAATAAAAAGAGTGAGAACTTAGCGAAACAACAGTGTTTATTAGAACTTGTTAAAAAAGAGGTAAAATATGAAAGTATTGAAAAGCCTCAATTGGAAAACAAAGATATAGTAGAAAATATGAATGAGCAGTTTCAACTGCAAGAATTCAAGTCTCAAGTCCCAACCAAAGAGAGTGTGGAACATACCACACATGAGGAGATGGGAGGAATCCAAGTGAATGGACACAATGAAGAAATGAATGAGCTGAAAAACCCTGAAGTACAGAAAATAATCAAGGGTAATCAGCAGAAAGCAGAGGAAGAGGACAGTTCGAAACAAAGTGAGTCATTGCTTGAACAGAGTCACACTCCAGTTGTTTCAATGGAAGAAAACCAACTGCTGCTAAAGTTAGAAAATTGTGAAACTACAGGTGGCCATGTAATACTAGAAGATAAAGAAGTTAATTTAAAATCAAAAGAACTTGAGGAGTTCTCAAAAGGTAACACACTGAGTAGTGATACTGTGATTTCTATCACAGATGCTATGGCAAATACAGAAATAAAGAAGCAGAAGTACAGATTAGTGGAAAACGCTCCTACTGAAGACTTGGGCAGTTATTATGCAGGAAGCTTCCAGGCTACTACAGAAGCACACTCTCTTCAATCTAAGATTCAAGAAATTCAAAGCAATGGCCAGAAAAATGGAGCTGCACGGGAAAGTATCAAGTACTACTCTATCCCAGAGGCAACAATTTTATCTTCCATTGAAGAACAGAGAAAAGCTTGGGTAACATCATGTAGATCTTGGTTAGAAATCCTCAAAGAATATCAACAAAAGAAAATTATTAAAAGGAGAAGAACTATGAAATGTCCAACCAATATGATGCCTCCTTTGAGTACATTAGACATTCTTCAGTGTGGTCCTTGGGATACTTTACAACAGGTATTGATAAGTTGACACTACAGTTGTTAAAATTTAATTGAATGAATTCTCTAAAGTACAAGTTTTTGAATTTTTTTAAAAAAATCTTATTGGCTCAAGGGGAGGGAGGGAGGGAGGGAGGGAGGGAGGGAGGAAGGGAAAGTGAGAGAGAGAGAGAGAGAGAGAGAGAGAGAGAGAGAGAGAGAGAGAGAGGGGGGGGGGGGGGGGGGGAGAGAGGGGAGAGGAGAGGAGAGGAGAGGAGAGGAGAGGAGAGAGAATGGGCACAATGGGGCCTCTAGCCATTGCAAAATAAAACTCCAGATACATGTGCTACTTTTGTATTAGGCTTCATGTGGGTACTGGGCAATTGAACCCAGGTCATTAGTCCTTGCAGGCAAGTTCCTTAACCACTGATGCATCCCTCCAGCCGCAAGTTTTTGATTTTTAATGGAATATTTTATATATAAAGTTTCTCTTAGTACATGAAGTTAGTAACAAAAAGTGTTAAGAAAGCAAATTATTATTTTTTAAATAATTTTTTGTTCATTTATTTATTTATTTATTTGAGAGCGACAGACACGGAGAGAAAGACAGATAGAGGGAGAGGGAGAGAATGGGCGTGCCAGGGCTTCCAGCCACTGCAAACGAACTCCAGACACGTGCGCCCCCTTGTGCATCTGGCTAACGTGGGACCTGGGAAACCGAGCCTCGAACCGGGGTCCTTAGGCTTCACAGGCAAGCGCCTAACCGCTAACCCATCTCTCCAGCCCAAGAAAGCAAATTCTTTTTTAAATTGTCAATTAAAAATTTTCAGGACACTCTACCCTTACCACTATAAATAGAACTTTGATTTTCATTTTTCAATATTGTTATCTTTATTCAAATATCCACTAAGCCTGGATTTCTTAATGGAAACATTATTTGGTTTCCTAATGGAACAATTATGTGCTGTATAACTTAGGGTACTTGTGCCTCAAACATAAAGTCATTTGCACCAAATGTTAATTTTATCTGAATCAATAAGAGTAAGACAGGGCTGGAGAGATGGCTTAGCGGTTAAGCAGATGCCTGTGAAGCCTAAGGACCCTGGTTCAAGGCTCGATTCCCCGGGACCCACGTTAGCCAGATGCACAAGGGGGCGCACATGTCTGGAGTACGTTTGCAGTGGCTGGAAGCCCTGGCGTACCCATTCTCTCTCTTTCTCTCTATCTGCCTCTTTCTCTCTCTGTCTGTTGCTATCAAATAAATAAATAAAAATAAACAAAAATACTTTTTAAAAAAATAAGATTAAGACAGAGAAACTGATAGATTATAAAACAGGGAAATATGTTAAATAATAGTGTTCCAATTTAGGATTCCTATTTAGGGCTTGGAAACCAAATGTATTTTAATGTGTATTTAAATGTATATTATCCTTTTGCAAGGAAATAAACTCTGACTGCTATAGAGATGTTTGAGTTGTTCTCAAGACCGACAGTTCATTCATTTACACACACACACACACACACACACACACACACACACACACACCCTTATTCTTTAATTGCTGTTTTTCAAGCTAAGCATACAGTGATGGTCATGTGATTATTAATTCTATACTGACCTTAAGTTTGGGGCACAAAGCAGTTTTGTTGTCATGCATGTTTCAAATAACTAATCTGGAATTTTATTTTGGTATTATATTTTAGGAACAAAGTCTAAGTTGAGGTACAGAATATGGCACTAAAATATCTACTTTGATATTCAATGAAATAGAATACTATAAAGTCTTCATATTCAAAGTAGATAATCTTCCACCCATTGTCTTGCAAGCTATCTTAATTTAAGTCAATGAGTGAAATAAAAGCATGAGCTCTAGATGGGGGTTAATGGGGAAGAAGGTGTTAATGGGCAGAAAAGGGAATAAGAGGTAGAATCGGGGATAAGATAATAATACATTATTCATGTGGGTGAAAATTATAAAAATAGAAAAATAATAAATTATTATTTTTAAAAAGCAGGAACCATTAACAAGGGAACTAGCCCAGCTGAGCAGTAATGAAATGTGACTAGAGAACTCAGACAAATTGCAACATCCTCTGTAACTAGAATGTAATTGTGCTTGTGTAGCTGATTCAAAGCAGCACAGTAGTAAATTGGGCAGAATAATGCACAGTATAATACCAAACAGCATGTATTACTATGCAGTTATTATTATCTAATTTTGAGCTATTAAAGTCACAGTTCTTAATATGGTTTTCATTTTCTAGTATAAAGCCAATTTTCTAATTATATAATGAATTTATTTGTTTGCTTTCAGAGTCAGTAAATTATTGCCACAGGAATAATATATTTTCTTTCTGAAGAAAAGGAGATTCATTTGTTTTAAAAATTGGCTTATTTTATTATAATAAATAGTTGAGACATTCTTAAGATAATATAAAAATGAAGTAGAACCTTTCTTTTGCGTGTGTGCGTGTGTGTGTGTGTGTGTGTGGTATGTGGTGCATGCATGTGTCTGTGACCATGTGGCATCCCATGCATGTGCTTAGAGTGGCCAGAGTGGAATATTAGGTGTCCTGTTCCATTGCTGTTCTGCCTATTCTACCCACACATATGTTGTTTCACTCTAGCATAGGCTGATCTAGAATTCACTCTGTAGCTCCAGGCTGGCCTCAATCTCACTGCAATCCTCCTCCTTCTGCCTTCTGAGTGCTAGTACTAAATATATGCTCCACCATACTTGGTTTCATCTGCCTGTTCTTTTTTAAACTGGAGTCTCTTACTGATCCTGGCCAGAGCTTGCTCTTTGAGCTCCAGTGATTGTTGGGTTTCAGCTACTCCATGGGACTTTGGTTAAAGACATGAGTGGCCACATACAGGTCTTATGTGGCTCCTGAGATTCAAACTTGAGGAGTTGCTTAGTCATCTTTAGTGCCTTATGGTTGCACAGGAGGTGCTCTTGACTGCTGAACCATCTCACTAGCCCTAAAAGTAGAAACTTGTTCTGCCTCAGTTTTTATTAAATGCTTATTTCTTTTTATACTTAATTTTAAAAAAATCACTTATTTTTATCTCTACCTTCTTTTTAATTTACTAGTCTTATTTCTTCATTATTGTCAAGCAGGGATCATAAGCCTTTGTGTATAAATGAAATCATTTTGAAAATAATGCCAAAGATGAGAAAAGTTAGTTTTTTTTAAACTTAGATAATTATCAAAATATTGCCTGCCTTTTATTTGAACTTGCCTTGGATGATAGAATTCTATTGTCTTGTTCAGTGGTGGAAAAAAGAGACCAGCAAGCTGAACTAAAATTCAGTTTTTAATTTTTATATTTGAGGCTCAACATATGCTATTAACTAGGTGGATTTTCTAAGTAATTTTGCAAGGCTGTTATAGTTTGTGCTGTGATATTAGACAGCATGACTCATGGCAATTTTCTTGCATTCTCTAGGTTACAACTATTACCCTTCAAGGTTTGCCAGGATGCAGTCTCTCTACCTTGGCAGACTGTCCAAATCTTCAGTTTCTGTCTCTTCAGCGCTGTGGATTAGTGTCCCTGAATGGCCTGAGTCACTGCCGAAAACTGAAGTTCATTGATGCTCAGGCATGTCCTCTGACTTTCACTTATCAAACCAAAATATGAAATGGATTCATGCTTAGATTCATGCAGAGATGATAACCTTCAAGAAACTAAAGTATCATTTGAGTTGGAGATTCATGTATTGATTTAGAGATCACATCTCATTCTTTCAAAATTTCATTGATTAGCCATTAACATAAACTTATCTTTTTCTTTGCTTTAGGAGAACTATATTGAGGCTATCAATTGTGAAAATATGGAAAATCTCTCTATTGTTCTTCTTAATAAAAATCAATTGACTTCTATTCATGGTTTGGATGGTTGCACTAATATCCAAAATCTTGAACTCTCATATAATAAAATTACTCGAATTGGTAAGAACAATGGGATTGTATCTTTTAAGCATTTGTTTTGCATAATTGTATTATTTTGTATTTGCTCCTTTTTAATAATAGGGCCCTATAACTAATGTTTATATTTTATTATTTTATAGTTACTTAATTTGGATTGAGAAAATATTGTAGTGTATAATAAGCAAATATATTCCATCTGTGGCAAATGTGTGGCTGTCATTAGCTTATGAAGTTAGTACATTCCCTTCTCTGTTTCTTTCCTTATAAATAAGCCTTCTAGTAGTGACTGGAACTCTACATGTTAATAGGATTTATAGGATATTCTTACAGATCCATTGTCATAATCTGTTTCTGGTGAAGTTTTTCTTACTATTTCTTAGCAAGATACAGCACTGTATTGACCTCTCACTTTAGGTGATGTTAGACAAATAACAACAACAAAAAAAATACATCAGGATGAATCTACCTAAACATCTGGGTCCCCCTCCTCTGTGTTTACATGACTGTGTATCTGTGTGTTCGTATTTTCTCATACAGATACTTCAACAACTAAAATGTCTATTTC
This sequence comes from Jaculus jaculus, assembly GCF_020740685.1. NCBI lineage: Eukaryota > Metazoa > Chordata > Mammalia > Rodentia > Dipodidae > Jaculus > Jaculus jaculus. The sequence goes on from NC_059107.1 coordinate 128,479,127, forward strand.
AGATAAAAACCACTCTTTCTGTTTATTATTAACATTTATTCCACTTCTATCTGGAACTTGACTCCATCATTTCTCAGCTGCCTTTGTCATATTCTTCTTATTCTGTAGCCCTTTCCAGCTTTTGTCATTCTACTGCCACATCTTCCATGCTCATGAATTTCAAGGTTTCAGAAGAATCCATTATTGCTCTCATCCTTTGTTGCTGAAGTATTCTCTCTTTCCTGTCAGCAGAAAATCAATATGAGCTTACGTTTACATTGTTTCCAGTACACTAATCCATACGTAAAAGTCTTACTGTCCCAAATTTCTTTTTGTCTCCTATTATTTAAACTTTAAGTGGTATATCCCTCATAGAAGCAGTTAATGGAAAAAAAAAATCAAGGGTTGTCAAAAAGTCAGGAACTTGATAAAAGCTCTGACAGCTTTATAGATAAGTTAAAAATCTGGCCCCCAGTAGATGCTTTTCCCTTATCCTTCCTTCTTCAGTCTCCAGGAAATCTTCCTGGTACAGAAACATCAGGGCATAGGCTGGGTGCATGTTGGTGTGCAGAAGAGTCTGCTCACTTTCCTGTGTAGGGCTGCTCTTACTAGGTTTCTTAACATTCCTTTTGTTTGTATACCTGTATTTGCTGTTTCTTTCTTTTTGTGGGAAAATTTAAAACATTTATGAAAATAGAATAATGCAAGGAAACTCTATGTGGCCATTTCTCATGATTAGCATTCGCTTCATCTTTGCTTTTGCTTCTCTTTTAAAGAAATCCTAAAACCATGCAATTGTTTCTGTTCATTTTTGAGGAAATCATTTTTGAGAATATGACCATCTTTGCTTAACCTAATACAATTAATACTGAATCCTTGTATAAACCAATACATTCTATATTTTAATAAGTTTCAAAAGCATCTTTTTAAAATAACAGCATGAACAATGAACACAGAATTTATTTGTCTTGCCTGTAACGTCCATTTAATTTGCAGCAATCCCCTTACTCTCCCATGTCAGTGGTTTTTTACAGAGCCAGTGTTTATTACCTTACTTCTAGCCCTGTCCATGTCATACCTTAGTTTCCCTAAGCTTTATACAGAGGTGTGGTTACAATCCACTTGCATTAGAAGGAACTCATCATAGGTGGTGGTCTGTCCTGAATGTCGTGTGTACCAGCAGTCAGATGGTGGTGTTCATTTTCATTGAAGCTATAGCAGAATATCTGGTACAGCCAGCTGGTGGCAGCCTAACCCCTTTATTCTGAAGCACTTCAACACTCATATACTGAATAATGTTGCTTGAATAAATGGATGTTATAGGAGATAGAGACAGTGAGTTTTCTAATTTTATCATTTCCATATGGTGAACTATCTGATTTGGTATATTAAGAAAGTTTGTAGGGGCTGGAGAGATGGCTTAGCTGTTAAGTGCTTGCCTGTGAAGCCTAAGGATCCCAGTTCAAGGCTTGATTCCCCAGGACCCACATTACAGAATACTTGATCATTTATTGTCTTGGGTTCATTTTCAGTATTTTGTATTTATGGACCAAAGGATATCTATAATTTAAAATGCTAGTGCCAAACTCCCTTAATATGTGGGGTACCATTCTACATTTCTAACGCTAATATGTTTTAACGTATTTTTATTGAGAATTTTATTACATGGACATACTGTAATTTGGTTGTATCTTGTTACCCTCTTTTGTCCCTGTCCCCCACTCTTATTCCATTGAGAACCCAACTCTTTTGAAGTAGTCTTTGTTTTGATCTCCCATTATTTTTGTCATCATCTTCCCTTTAAGTTAAATCATGCCAGTCTTGTGGAGGTGCCAACAGGCACTATGAGGTTGTGAATACACAGGTCAGTTCATGTCCTCACGACAGTGCTCCAAAGTAGTTGTGATCCTTTGGCAATTGTATACTTTCTGACCTGACTTCTCTAATGTTCCCTAAGCCATGGAGGGGCTGGCAGGGATATCTCTTTAGTGTTGAGCTCTCAATAGTCTCATGTTTTAGCTTTGTTGAATTTTGAATCTTCTCAGTTTCTACCACTATGTCCATAGAAAAGCTTCAGTGGTTAGCAGTGACAGCACTAACCCTTTTTCTGTTATTTCCTCTGCAATGTTCTCTGAGCCCTGGCAGGTGTGGTAGAAATTATTTATCTAGAAGTTGTAAGCAGTGGGATTTCTCTTCTTGTCACCTTGGTGAGTCCTGGGTCTCACCAGTTTTTGTCACCATCTTTTAAAAAACCTTCCTTGGCCGAGTGTGGTGGTGTACATCTTTAATCCCATCACTTGGGAGGCAAGGGAAGAGGATCGCCATGACTTCAAGGCTATTTTGAGACTACATAGTGAATTTGAAGTCAGCCTGAGCTAGAACGAGACCCTACCTTGAAACACCAAAAAAAAAAAAAAAAAAAAAAAATTCCTTAAGCAAAAGTGAGTATAGCATTAATCAGTGAGACATACATACATTATCAATGTGGCATATATATTTGGAAAGCAATTTGATGAGCTGAATGTATCTATTTAATCAAAGAACAGTGGTAGCTTCCCTCTAGGGCCTATGTTCTCCCAAGCTATGTGCTTGTGATTAGTTTTTTCAGTACGTGGCATGAATTCACAAGCCTCAAATCCAATTAAAAAGCAGATTGTTATTCCCATACCTTAGGTACCATTATTGCACATGTAGGCACAACTTGCCTAGCTGGTTGATTGTGTAGCTTGCATGATCCGCTGCATGTTTCTACCACTAATACTTGATAGACTAATTTCTGTTCTGTTATTATCATGTTCATTCACATTCTCAAATTAAGTATTTAATTTAAATATGTTTTAGCTTATTTTCATTTCTTGTGAATTCCTTAAATCTATAAATTTTCCTCTACATAGTACTTAGACCATAGTTTTTGATATGTATGCATTTCCATCAGTTCTGCAATTTATGTTGCCCTTTTACTGAATATTTTTGCTTGGAAAGTTTTTTACTAATTTTGTTAAAACATTACTACCTCAACAACAATTTGTTCTTTTTGTTTGTTTGTTTATTTTTATTTATTTGAGAGTGACAGAGAAAAGAGGCAGAGAGAGAGAGAGAGAGAGAGAGAGAGAGAGAGAGAGAGAATGGGCATGCCAGGGCCTCCAGCCACTGCAAATGAACTCCAGATGCGTACGCCCCCTTGTGCATCTGGCTTATGTGGGTCCTGGGGTATCGAGCCTTGAACCAGGGTCCTTAGGCTTCACAGGCAAGTGTTTAACCGTTAAGCTATCTCTCCAGCCCTAAGTTTTATTTATATTTTAACCAGAAAAAAATTATTTTCTTGTCCTTTTCCTAAATCTGTATGAAATTAATTTTCATGAATATTTTATGTACCTTAGGAAGAAGTCAGATTTTTTATTGATACATACATTTGTTTCCTTATCTGTAAAATCTACCATAGTGAAATGATTTGGGTTTTCTGATAACTTAGATTGGGGATATTTTGCTATTTTAAATATTCGATTTGAAACGGATTATGTGTTAGTAATTTATTTATTTATTTAATTTTGTTTTTTCAAGGTAGGATTTCCTGTAGCCTAGCCTGACCTGGAATTCACTATGTAGTCTCAGGGTGGCCTCAAACTCAAGGCAATTCTCCTACCTCTACCTCCTGAGTGCTGGGATTAAAAGCATGTGCCACCACAGCCGGCCCTTACTTTACTTTTTATAGCTTTTACTACCATGCTGGTTATGAGTTCCCATGTTTGTCTCTTTGCTCTTTGAAAGTAAACTCCACCAGTTTTGCTGTGGCTCTACTTGTTCTTATTTGCCTACCTAACCATCTTTTTATTTTTATTTTTTAATATTTTATTTGTTTATTATATGAAAGAGAGAAAGAAACAGAGAGAGATAGAGAGAAGATGGGCACATCAGGGCCTCTAGCCACTGCAAACAAACTCCAGATGCATGTGCTACCTTGTGCATCTGGCTTATGTGGGTACTGGGTAATTGAACCAGGGTCGTTAGTCTTCATAGGCAAGTGCCTTCACTATTAAGCAATCTCTCTCCAGCTATTTTTTTAAATGTTTTGAATAACATTGTTTTACTATTTACTTTTATATAACATAGATTTGTATTTTATTTTTGATCCAAGTTTAGAGACAGTTCTGCTGCATAGGCTATAGCCACTTATATCTATTAATCACTTCACGTGTTAGCTACCATTTTTTCTGCCCCCATTGAGAACTGTGTTCTCTCTTGTTGGAGGGAAGCCTTGCTCAGACAAGAGATCATCCACCAATAGGAGCTACTCCTGAAGGTTTCCAAAGGTCCCGTGTACTCAATTGTGGTGTCAGACTAGATTATGTTTATTATAATTTGATTAGCATCCACTGACACTAAAAACATAAATTATGGGCATTTTTCATTGTGTTGCCTTTTGAATATCTGTAGGAGTTAAGGAAAAGTTGCATTTAGTTAGTATTCACCCTCCCCTTTATTTCATAATGAAGAATGAATGTATAGTTGGTTTTCAAAGCAAGCTCATATTTTCCAAGCATTTTGTAGGCTATTCTTTTGAATATATGATTTATTCATCTTCTTTAATAATTTACTTTACCTCTGTCCCTATACACCATGCCTTGGGACTACTAAGAGTTGTCCAAAATGGATATATTGAAACTTTTGCTACATTATTTTTATTTTAAAATTCTTGGGTAAATATGCATGGAAATGCCTCTGTTGTTTGGTAAATAGGGATAATTTTACTGATAATGCCTGTTACTACACTGGAACACACTAAAGCCAACACACAAAGCAAAATAAATGGAGTATTTTTAAAAAGAAAAGCTTGAATTCCCACCTTCTTTGGCAACAGTGTTATAAGGGAACTTTTGTAAGCAGTGGATTTCCTGTGGTAGGATATTATGTGATTTATGAGAACACTGTCATGGTAGTGATTGGTGTGCGTGAGGTATCTCCATAGTGCTCAACAAACAAGGCTAGTCTTTGCTGTCTGCTGGCTATGGTGAGAGTGCTGTATTTAGTGCTGTATTTATTGAGTGTGAGAAGATTGTACGTGAGAAAGTAGATGTTCTGAAGACCAGCTGGAGCCTGTTTTTCATCTTTAGGATCTGCTTAGAAAGCCTGGTTGAGCTAAGTGAAAAGATAGATTTTGTCTTTCTATGATATAGTATTACTAAGAACTCTCAGGAAGGGGCAAAAAGATGGATTTCTGTTTATGAGTTAATAAGTTAGTTTTCCATGTTACGATGTTTCTTTTTTTTAAGATTATTTTTAGTTATTTATTTTTGTTTGTTTGTTTGACAGAGAAAGAGGGAGAGAGAGACAGAGAGACAGAGAGTGGACATGACAGGGCCTCCAGCCACTGCAAACAAACTCCAGACATGTGTACCCTCTTGTGCATCTGGCTAACGGGTCGTGGGGAATTAAGCCTGGGTCCTTTGGCTTTGCAGGCAAACACCTTAACCTCTAAGCCTAGCCCATGTTATAATATTTCTTAAGGAGGTGAAATAAAATTGGAAGCATTACAATTTTACATTTTTTATTTCAAATTTAACTTGATGCTTATCTCTTCTAAGCCATCATCACTATAGTAGTTAATATGTAATGTGTACTGTACTCTTTTTAATTACAAAATATCAGTATTTTTGTTTGGCTGATTTCAACTTCAGTTTTCAATAAAGTGAGTAAGAATGTTGATATGACCATCATGTTTTATGTCAATTCAATTGGAATTGAGATAATTCCTTTGAAATTGAACAATGTAAGAGCAGAAATAAAGCAATATGAAAAAATTAAGATTAATTTCAAATAAGAGGTGCTTTTTTTTTATTACTCTATCCCATGCTGACCTGGAATTGACTATGTAGTCAGGCTGGCTTTGAACTCACAGTGATCCTCCTACCCTGGCCTCCTGAGTGCTGTAATTAAAGGCATATACCACCATGCCCAGCAAGAGGTAACATTTTTTTTTAAAGATAATAGTTTACATTTTAATTCTTTAGGTTAGAGTTAAAAGTTAATAGCTTTTATTCCTTTTTTGATGCATAATTATATTGTATATTATCAGTATAGATATGATAGATATAGATAAGCTATGCTGTTCATTATTATTTAATCATAATTGAAATATAAATGAAAAAGTAAATCAAATGGAAACATGAAGATTTGTGCATTCAGAAGTACCAATTATTTTCTAGTCAGTTAGGTAAAGGAATGGACAATGTTGAGGTTAGAATGTAAAATGTCGCTCATAGGTTTATGTGTTTGAACACTTGATTTCCAATTGATTGCACTGTTTGGGAATATTGTAGCACATTTAAGAAGTGGAGAAAGAGTCACTGAAGTATGGGCTTGAAGTTTTGTAATCCTATCCCATTCGCTGTTTGTTCTTTGCTTCTAGACTCTAGCTGCAGTGTGAGTAGCTAGACTGCCTTGCCTTTCTTGCCATAGTGTACTGTGACCATTTGAATGGAAAGCTGTAATCAAACCTTTTCTTCCTTACAAGTTACTTCTGGAGCTGGTGAGATAGCCTAGCAGTTAAGGTGCTTGCCCGTGAAACCTAAGGACCATGTTCAACTCTCCAGATCCATGTAAGCCAGACGCACAAAGGTGAGGCAAGTGCAAGGTTGCACATGCCTACTAGGTCCACAAGCATCTGGAGTTCGATTGCAGTGGCTGAGGTCCTGGTGTGCCAATTCTGTCTCTTGCTCTCTGTAAAATAAGAAAAGAAATTTTTAAAAAAGTTAGTTCTAAACTGGTATTTGTTTAAAGTAATGAGAAACTAACTGAATTAAACAGCCATATTGGAATATATATGTTCATATAAATTCATATTAATATTCTTCAATTAGTTTTCTATTGAGAATAGCCAAAGCAGGGCTGGGGCAATGGTTCAGTAGGAATAGTGCTTGAGGTGGGACACCCAGCACCTATGTAATTTCTGGGCAGGTGTGGTGGCCAGCCTGCAATCCTGATACTCAAACTGCAAAGATAGGGGATTTTTGAGGCAAGCTGACTAGGTAAATTAGCTGAATACCTGAGCTCTGGGTTCAAGTGAGAGAATCTACCTCAGTAAAAGCAAAGTAGAAAGCAATTCTTGAAGGCACTCACCATCAACCTCTTCACAAAAATGTGCATGCCCACCTTCAAACATGTGTGTCCCCAAATGTAAATGCACATTTACTACACATAAATATGTACACAAAAATTTAAGTAGTCAAAGCAAATGAAACATTGATAATTCGTAATTTGCAGTCTGGCTTTTCATTTATCCTACATAATGGTGTTTTTTAAAAGATATTACTTTGTGTGTGTGTGTGTGTGTGTGTGTGTGTGTGTGTGTGCGCGCGCATGTGTGTGTGTGTGTGTACGCGTGCATGCACAAGTGTGGGCATGCCAGGGACTCTTGATGCTGCAAATGAATACCAGATGATTATACCATATGACTTTTTTTTGCATGTGACTTTATGTGAATGTTGAGGAATAGAACCCAGGCCACTGGCTTTGCAAGAAAACACATTTAACTTGAGCCATCTCCCCAGCCCCTTTGTTGGGTTTTAGTAAATCCAGCGATAACATTTTGAAATGAAATTATTTCTGAAAAATACCTTCATGTTGTATGGCCAAAGTGTTTTATTAATCTTATATATAGAAAAGACTACAACTTCAGAATACAATAATGTACATATAGTCTTAAGTACTTTAGACATGTAATTCACTTGGTTTTCACATTTATGCTGTGAGTTAGGTACAAATCTTTCCCCCTTCTCCATAGGAAAACTCAGGCATAAAGAATTAAGGAAATTGCACAGAATTAGTGCTACTAAATGGCATAGACAAGACTTGAAAATTTGAAGTCAACCTAATTTTTAAAATTAATTTTTATTAGCATACAAAGAATTTGAGTTTATTATGGTGTTTTCCAACAATTTGTTTTGTTTCCTTTCCTGCCTGTCTTTCTTCACGCTGCTCTCTTGTGTCCTCCCCTCAAACTAACCTCCTTTCTACTTTCCCACTACATGTTTCCTTTAGTCATTTCCTCCCTTCTCATTATCTCTTGTTTCCTCTGTGGTTCCCTGTCTCAAATCATATCCCATACTCTTGTCACACTTTCCCTTATTTACTTGCATATAAGCATTAAACACTGGGATTCACATATGAGTAAGAACATATGGGTTTTGTCTTTCTGAGCTTGGGTTGCTTTTCTCAGTATAATTCTTTCTAGTTTCATTCATTTTCCTGCACATGTCATAACTTTATTTCCATTATAGCAAAATAAAACATCATTGTATGCACCACATTTCCATTGTCAGTCACTAATCGATAGGCATTTAGGTTGAATTCCAATTTGTAGCTGTGGAGATTAGAGAAGCAATAAACACAGCATGAAATTGGTAGGGCATAGAGTTCTTTGGGTATATGAACTGAAATGGTATAGTTGGGTCATATAGTAGTACAATTTTAGCTTTTGAGAAATGTCCACACTGATTTCCATAGTGACAGCACCAGTTTGAGCTCAACAACTATGAATCAGACTCTTCCTTTCCCCCAGCCTTGCCAGCCTTTATCTTCATTAGTTTTGTTCTTTCTTTTTAAATATATTTTATCTATTTATTTATGGGAGGGGGAGAGAGAGTGAAAGAACAAGAGATTGGGCACGCCAGCGTCTCAAGCCGTTGCAAATGAACTCCAGATACATGTATTTCTGTGTGCATCTGGCTTTATGTGGGTGTTGGGGAATCAAACCTGGCTTTTTTGGCTTAGATGACAAGCACCTTAGCCACTAAGCTGTCTCTCCAGACCCTCATTAGTTTTCTTGATGATTGCCACTCTGACTAGTATGAAATTTCAAAGTGATTTAATTTGATATCACTAAAAAATAAGGCTGTTGTATATATTTTAAAAATCAGTTTCCCATTTGTATTTCTTCTTTTGAGAATTGTTCATTTCTTTACCTGTTTATTTATTTATTTAATATTTTTATTTATTTATTTGAGAGAGAGAGAAAAATACATGAATGGGCATCTTGTACATCTGGCTTATGTGGGCCCTGGGGAATTGAACCTGGGTCCTTTGGCTTTGTAGGCAAGCACCTTAAAGTACAAAGCCATCTCTCCAGCCAAACCTCATATATTGATTGGCAGTTTTGGCTTTTGTTATTGATGTTGTTTAGATTTGTAGTTTGTAGTTTTGTTTATAAATAACACTCCTAGTGAAAAACTTTACTGAGTACCTACTATCTATACATAGTTTCCCCAGCATGAGTACTCAACAGCAATGACATTTTGGTGAAGATTTACTAACTATATATCCTACTGAGCAAAAAGAAATATCAATAGATTATGGATAGATAGAGGTTTGTAAGTATTTTTTTAATGACTATATTTTATTTATTGACTTGCATAAAAATTCAAGTAAATGTGACCTTAAAATTGTAGACATTTTGGGTGTGGAAACTTTTTACATGTGAATCTTACTATTCCACTAGATGGCACTAGGTTACCTTTGGATTGGGCACACTGCTAGTGTGATGAGGAATTTTACAGATTTGCCAATAGAGAAAAAGCCAAGTCAGTTTTCATCTCATGGCAGAAATGTAACTAGAATCCAAATTTTTGATTCCTGCTTCAGTATTTTTATGTACAACGTATATAATATGGAATGACTTTTGTACTGAAATTAATGCAAGATGCAGATAAGCATGTATGTATGCATGTATTAAAAGTTCTCTGGGGATGGAGAGATGGATTAGCCGTTAAGCCCTTGCTGGTTAGAGGCTCTATTCCCCAGGTCCCATGTTAGTCAGATACACAAGGGGGCGCACGAGTTCATTTGCAGTGGCTGGAGGCCCTGGAGCTCCCATTCTCTCCCTTCCTCCCTCTCCCTCTCTCTCCCTCTCTCTTTCTCTCTCTTCTTCTGTCTGTTGCTGTCAAATCAAACAACAACAATAACATTGTCTGCTCTAACAATGCTTGAACAGCTGAAGGAGCTCAGTCTCCAGTGAACATTTTATTCAGTCCAAGCTTCCAAGCTAGCTTAGCATATTTAGCTTTTTTCTTTCAAGATATTTTTCTTTGTGACAGGAAAGTTTTATTAGACTTTTGGTTATTTTCTGTGGGAAGAACTCTTTGAAACAGATACTTATAACAAGCATGTCCAAATATTAATTTCATCATAGGTTGGGGTCTTTTGAGCAATAAATACATTTGGACTAAGTTCTTTTTTGGGGGTGGGGTGGATCTAGAAATTATGCTCTAAAAGAGCTTTTTAAAGCATTTATTTGTGCAGTGAACTCAATATGTTAGTTACCCTTTACATATATTTAAGTCCATTGAAACAGGCTCTTACATACTTTGTGACTGTCGTATATTTTGTTTTAGATAGAGAGGTGGGTGAAATGTTTGGTGTTTTGGAGGAGAAAGAATTATTTTACTAGAGGAGGCAAGATATTCGTAGTATACCACAGGTTACATAGTATTACATAGAATTTATGTAGTAAAGCTACATATCTGATTTAGTTCTCATCCTTCAATTGATAATGAATAATTGTTAAGATTAAAAGAGGAAAAATGTGAACTAACTCTTGACTTCCTTTCTATCTGCATGCCTTTGTTGAGCCAAACCTATTTACTAGATCAAATTTCTATTTAACTAGTTGTATGTTAATATATTATTTCTCTGTCATTATATAGCATAAAAGTATGATCTCTCTGTAGAGGACAGATTTGATTGTGACAGATTTATAGGATTTTTAGTGTAGGTTTTATCATAAATAACTTTTAGGAAATAGTGGTTAAAATTACTTCAGTGCCTATCATGTGAAAGTCCTGCTCTAAATGTTTCAAATATTGTTTTTAATTATTCTAAAACTGTGAAGTCGTATTAGCTCTTAAAATAAAGCAAATAAAGTCCAGAAAAATTATATAATCTCCATGTATTCACAAAGTTAGTTTTGAAATAAGCCTGTGTTTCCGAAACCCCGAACTGTAGCCTGTTAGTTTTTCATTGTGCCTTAGGCCTGGGTTTATAACTGCCAAGTGTGGGATCAGATGACACTCAGCCCTTCTCCAACTCTGATACTTGTGAGGTAAGTGCTCCCTCTCATTGATCTATCTCCCTGGACTCCTACTTTTGTCATTGTCAGATTATCTTTCCATCTGAAATTTTCTGTCTTAGTCTTCTGTGTCTGATGTATTTAACATTAATTTCTAAAATATTTTTATTTATTTTCAAGGGCAGGGAGAGAGAGTGGACATGCAAATGAGCACATGGTCATAGCAGGGACTCTTTCTGTTGCAGATGAACTACAGCTGCATGCATTACTTTGTGCATCTGACTTTCTGTGGATTCTGGGGAATTGAACCCAGGCTAGTAGGCTTTGTAGGCAAGTCCTTTTAACTACTGATCCATATCTCCAGCCTGAAAACAACTTTTATTTTTGATATATGATATGTATACTGTAAAAAATTATTGAAGACTTTCACAAATAGTTTTATGTGGATTATTATGTAGCAATGCTAACAGTATCAGAACCCCCACCCAAAAAAAAACATACTTTTTCTTTGCTCATTAGAATTTTTCTACAGGTATGCAGGCCATAGAAGAATGCCAGGTGCTCTCCTCTATTGTCCCTCCATCTTGATTATGGGTTTTTTTTTTAATTTTTTTTATTAGTTTTCTATTCAGCAAATACAGGCAGTTTGGTACCTTGATTAGGCTCATCCGTGACCTACTCCCTCCTCAGTGGCCCCTCCTTGTTGAGGTATATGGGTCATGCATTGTGGAGTTAGCCCACAGTTATTGGTACGATAAATGTCTCTGCATATCATGACCCAACTTGTGGCTCTGACATACTTTTCGCCCCCTCTTCTGCAAAATTTCCCTGAGCGATGTTGGGTTCATTTTTGGTCTGCTTCAGTGATGGGGTGTTGGGGGCCTCTGAGGCTCTGGCTCTCTGATTTGTTAGGAGTTGATTTTTCTCTGTGTTGGTCTCCTTCCCCCTTGTGCTGGTATCTGGTTCATCAATAAAACAACGCCTTTGCTTGTTTTGCCAATTTTCCTTAGTTTCAGTTGGGGCCTTTTTGAGGTATGATGGGGTGGGTCTCCCCTTAGAATCTGCATCTGTCCGAAAAAGAGAAGCAGAATCTCCAACGGAGAGTAAGTTAGCGACAGGACAAATGAGATAACCCTTACTTTTTTTAATACAGAGTTTAATAGGTTTAGGCCCTCTTGTACCCCATGCTTGATGGTAGCTTGATATTGGCGAGTGGGCTTATGTTTGGATATGGTTTTGACTTGTTTCCCAGCTCCAGCTATGGGTCCCGCACCACTGAGGGGATCAGTTAGCCAAATCAAGAGCAATTGGTTCCCCACCATGGCTGTGTGCCACTATTGCACTTGTGTGGGCATCACACCAGGTTATTTGTTGCTAAGTAGGTTAGACCATGAGTTGCTTGGACAGATATTGGTCATATCCTCCAGTCACCCATGTAGCACCTTGTGGCTCTAGACACACTGACTGTCTGGGGACTGACTCTCTCCTGGCCTCCAGCCATGCCATTCCATTTTACATGTCAGCTGCATATGGAGTCTTCAGCAATAGGGTCTTACCACTGATCTTTGGTGGGTCATCAAGTACTCTGACAGAAATCTGTCATTCTTTTAGGAAACCTTGTAGGTTTCTCTGATCAAAAGCTCATTGTGGATGATAGCCCCATGCTGGTACTGGGAGTTACAGGTCAGTTCCCACTAAGAAAATGAGGAAAAAGATAACTAATATACAAGAGTTAGGGAGGAGAGAGAGAGAGGTGGGGGGGAGGGAGATGATGATTTTGAAATAGAATCTCTTGCTGGCCCCCCAGTCCCAGTGCTTCTTCTGTCATTTCCCTTACAGTACTGTGTTTATAGGCATGAGTGTCCATATCCAGCTTTATGCATGGGTACTTGGGATTGCACTCAGACCCTCTCTGCTTTGGTGAGCCATATCCCCAGCCCTGTTTATTTTTTAACATTATTTTTCAATCCATGAACAAAAGAAGCTTATTCCTGTTTAGTTTTGAGTCTTCTTCAACTCATTTTCCCATGTTTGTAGTCTTCCTTATAGAAATCATTCATTGAATTTATCAGTTATATTCCTAAGTGGTTTTGTATGCTTTTGTGATTAAGTTTGATTTCTTTTAAAATATTTTATATTTTTATATTTTAATTACCCTTTTTAAATTATATGTTAGTTTTCTCATACCTGGAAACTTGGTTTTTACACTTTTGGCAGTAGGTTTGACTATGTTCCATTGGATAGGCCTGGAAACTATATACTTTGAATGTACTTGTTTTTCATGTTTAGCATTATTGAACTGTTTTAATATGAGTTATTTTAGGATAACCTCATCACACATTGCTCTCATTGTAATGATCTAGTCTTTGAGTATAGTTTGATTTCAATCTTTCCTTCTATTTACTGTTGTTTATTAAATAAATCTTCATTTGCATTTTGATTTTTTGAGACATAATCTTACTCCAGATCAGGCTGACCTGGAACTCACTTTATAGGCCAGGTAACCTTAAATTCACAGGAATTTTACCTCAGCCTTCCGAGTGTTGGGATTGTATGCATAAGCCATCATACCTGAATCTTTATAATGTTTTTAAGTTATTTATTTGGTTCTGCCATGGTATTATTATGGTCATTTTTGTAAATCTTTGAATATAATTCCTTTCACTTGATTATATTTTCTTCTGAAAATAATTTTGTTGTATTGTTTGTTATTCTGATGCAAATGACCTTCAAACATAGAGGCTTAGGACAACAGTCCTTTTTTTTTCATATTTTCTGAGTGTGAAATGTGGATGGCATCTCTGAGTGACAGCTAAGTTGGTCAGTGTGCTAGAATTACTGAGGGAAGAAATCAGAGGTGGATGAGTATGGAGCGATACTGAGAATTAAGTCACAGAAATGTAAAGGTGGTTTAAAAACATTCTCCTTATTATCAGAAATCTAAATGCAGTTAAAGATGAATTTTCTTCTCCTACTGTATCATGGCTTTCACCCTGCTGAAGCTGTCTTTGTCTTTTTTTTTTTTTTAATTTAATTTATTAGTTTTCTTTTCAGTAAATACAGGCAGTTTGGTACCATTATTTAGGCTCATCTGTGATCTACCCCCTCCCATTAGACCCTCCTTATTATTGAAAATGGGCCGTGCATTGTGGAGTTAGCCCCCAGTTATTAGTATGATAAATGTCTCTGAAAATCATGACCCAACATGTAACTCTGACATTCTTTCCGCCCCCTCTTCCGCAAGATTTCCCTGAGCCATGTTGGGTTCATTTTTGGTCTGCTTCAGTGCTGAGGTGTTGGGGGCCTCTGAGGCTCTGGCTCTCTGATTTGGTAGGAGTTGATTTTTCTCTGAATTGATCTCCTTCCCCTTTGTGCTGGTATCCAGTTCACAGGAAAACATCACCCTTGCTTATTTCGCCAGTTGTCCTTAGTTTCAGTTGGGCCCCTTCTGAGGTATGTTGGGGCAGCTCTCTTCTTAGGATCTGCATCTATCTGGAAAAGAGAAGCAGATTCTCCAACGGAGAGTGAGTTAGCACCCAGAAAATTGAGATAACACTTACTTTTTTGATAGACAGTTTGATAGGTGTAGGCCCTCTTATACCCCGTGATTGATGGTAGCTTGATATTGTAGAGTGGGCTTGTGTTTGGGTATGGTTCTGACTTGTTTCCCAGCTCCAGCTAAGGGTCTAGTACCACTGAGTGGATCAGTTAGCCAAATCAAGAGCAATTGATTCCTCACCATGGCTGTGTACCACTATTGCACTTGTGTGGGTATCACATCCTGTTAATTGTTGCTACTTAGGTTAAACAATGTGTTGCTTGGACAGATCTTGGTCATTTCCCCCAGTCGCCTATGTAGCACCTTCTGGCACTAGACACGCTGACTGTCTGGGGACTGACTCTCTCCTGGCTTCCAGCCATGTCATTCCATTTTACGTGTCAGCTGCGTATGGAGTCTTCAGCAATAGGGTCTTACCACTGGCCTTTGGTGGGTCATCAATTACTCTGACAGAAGTCTGTCATTGTTTTGGGAAACCTTGTAGGTTTCTTTGATCAAAAGCTCATTGTGGATTGTAGGCCCAAGCTGGAAGTGGGGGTTACAGGTCAGTGTGCACTAAGAAATTGAGGAAAAAGATAACTAATATACAAGAGTTAGAGAGAAGAGAGATAGAGGGGAGAGGGGGAGAGGGAGGGAGGGAAGATGTAGGAGATTTAGGTCAGTCTTGATCCTACCCTCTCCAGTCTTTGTCTTTGTCTTTAGTGGAAACCTCTTCAGCTCTTTCCTCACTGCCAACACCATGGCCCTTTTTATTCTTTGACTACTGTGCCTCTACTGTGAAATATAGACACTTTAGCAAGGTCAAAAATACCTTTCATCATTTGAAAGATTATGCCCTTTCATTTTCATTATAACATGCCTCTCTTAATAACATGTATTTTTTCTCTCAACTGTCCTTTTGCTGGTCTGCTTTCTCCTTTCAAGTTCTTTTTTCAGTCTTTACCTGCCCTCACTGGGTAAAGTAACATGCTTACTTTTTTCTTGGGTAGCCTGTAAGAAGTTCACACATGTGTTTGCCAAGTGAATTAATAGAAAATTCTACTTCAGATTAGCTCTAATGGTTGTTATGCTGTGTTTTGTTTTGAAATAACTCAGTGCCTAGGGTACACAATCATGCATTTTTTCATCTTTGAAGTGATGTATAATAACTATGCCATTCAAAAGTATATCCTTTATGCCAGACATGGTGTTGAATGTTTCTAACCCCAGTAGCTAGAAAGATAAGGCAAGAGGTTTAAGAGTTCAAGGCAGGGCTGGAGAGATGGCTTAGTGGTTAATCACTTGCTTATGAAGCCTAAGGACCCCTGTTCGAGGCTTGATGCTCCAGGACCCATGTTAGTCAGATGCACAGGGGGACGCACACATCTGGAGTTCGTTTGCAGTGGCTGGAAGCCCTGGCATGCCCATTCTCTCTCTCTCTCTTTCTCTGTGCCTCTTTCTCTGTCTGTTGCTCTCAAATAAATAAATAAAAGTTAAAAAAAAAAGATTAAAAAAAAAGTTCAAGGCAAACCTGACTTATGGTACAACTTTTAGGCCAGTTGACTTACAAAAGGGTCCCTGTTTCCAAATATATGTACAAGCGTATATATATATACATATCTTCAAATGCCAGTTTAAATGATAATGTGATTTTATGAAGAATTAATGATACACTTATGACATTATAACTTTTTCTTCCAGGTGGTTTGGAATCTTTAAAATGTCTTCAACAACTAACTGTGGACCACAATCAATTAATTAGTTCAAAAGGTCTTTGTGATGCACCTACCATTGTATACCTTGATTGTTCTTATAATCATCTTACTGACCTTGAGGGCATAGAAAATTGTGGATTGCTCCAAATATTGAAATTAGAGGGAAATTTTCTAAGTGAGGTAATTATTAATTAATATCTGTGATTAGGATATTTATCTTGATAAAAATACTGACCACACATTTTTAAAGCAAATGTGGATATCTATTTTTAGTCTTTGAACTAATCAGATTTATTTGATTTAAAATTTTATCTATTTCATATTTTTATAAACAATGTACAATATCTAATAAATCTAATTTGACATTGGATTGTCAAACTACAAAATGTAACAGATACACAGTTTTGGTGCTAAGTAGGTACAAAAGCTGGAACAAAATAATCTGTTATGAAATTCTAATTGTATCTTGCTATGAAATTCCCTTTATAAGGAATCTTAAAATGAGGGTTGGAGTGATGGATCAGTTGGTAAAACATGAAGACCCAAGTTAGAATCTCAAATGCCCATATAAATGTCAAAAATACAAGGGAATACTTATCATCACAGCACTCATGAGGCAGAGAAATAGGGCCCTGGGGCAAGCTGTCCAAATTGGTGAGCTCTACTTTTGAGTGAGAGAACCTGTCTACATAAATAAAGTAGGGAGTGTCCAAAGGAGATACCTATTATCAACCTCTGGCCATCATGTACACACAGGAAAGTATGCTCACACACACATATATATACATGCATGCACATCACATGCATATACATGCAAAAATTAAAGCACCAATGTTAACCAATAGAAATTTTATTAATAATTAATTTCTCAGCATTATATTAGTTATTATTTTCTAGTTTAGCAGAAATCAATGTCTAAGTTTTGGTTGATCTTATATTGTTAGATTTGGTAAGAAAATATTTTGTTTGCTATCACCTAATAAACTGTATTAAATACAGCCTCCACCTTTGAAGAATCATGTTCTACTAAGAGAATTACACTTGGATGATAACAGTATTTCAACTGTGGAAGCATTTTCTTCATATTGGTTGCCCTTACTACAAGATCTTACTCTCTCTCAAAACAGGTGAAAATGTCTTTAGATTGAGCAAACATACAGAAAATGGTTACCGAATGTGTGATGTTCAGAAATGCTAGGTATTTTTAGCAAGGCAGCAAAATGCATCAAAATAGTACATAAGTTATAAAGATAGTTTTATGGGATTAAAAACTAAATGAATGATTAACATAACTTAGGGTTTTAGTAAACTTTAAATTCCCCATTTATCCACCTTATTTCATTTGTTCTCAAAGATGCACTTGTAGAAATATCTCTGAGAAGTTTGTTTATATATACAGAGAATTTGTACTTAGAAAAATACAGGAGGTATTTAATATAATTCAGAAGGTTGTCTCACTCACTCAGATGGTTCTGATTAAATCCTGAAAGAATTGTTTTTAATTGGCTCTCAACTTGAACGTTTTTAAATAACTATTAAGATTCATTTAAATGGATCCATCTTAGGTGTCTGGATGAATTTCCTAAAAATATAACACTTGAAAAAAATAACTTATTATCATAGTAGTGTGTACCTGCATCTAAACATCTATTTAAGACCACCAAGTATCTGGATCTTTGAAGAAAATGGTCTGAAGCTAAAAATGAGCATATTATATGTTCTTCCTTCTCTGCCTAATACTTCCTTAAGACTCATGTACTCTGACATGATAAATTTGATCAACAAGGGTATGTGAAGTAGGATAAAGGAACCACCATTAACAAGAAATTGCTTTATGGAGGTATATGTTAGAATGAGACCCTGCCTCGAAAACACCCCCAGAAATACAAAGGACATTCAGGCATGTATGCATGCATGTATGTTTGTGCATGTTACACACATATATGGGAATGTCATTTTGCCCCAAACTTTAAAAACAGTCTTTCCATCTCTGCCCCATCCTTTTTATGTGTATGTATCAGACAATGAAGTGCCTAGCTATCAATGTTTGACATGTGAAATCCGAGTCTATATTTAAAATTCCTCCTAACTTATTTTAATCATAGGTAAATAATGCAAGATGATATACATTTAAAGGTCTTTTCTTGGCTTTGAATTAAGCTCCTTCAGGAAAAATTGTTTATGTCATTTGAATCTCCATAAACACATTAGAAATCATTTCATACCAGTTTGTAGGCAAAAAATACAATCTCAAAATAGAATGCTATGTTCTGGACACAAGTGATAAGTCACTCAGGAATTGACAAAACTTATGTGTTTGGTTAGAAGTACATTTCAAAATCACATTACTATTATTAGAAACTAATTTTAAAATAATAAAATATAACTTGGTATACTTTTAGCCTACTAGAAGATACACTTTATCTATAACCTAAAACTATAGAGTTAATTTTTAAATAATTGATAGAGATAACTTTAATAATTACTCTAAAAGATTGTTTTGTATATTTTTTACTTAGACTTATAACATTTAAAAATGGAGATGAGACTTGCTGTTCTCAGGGAAATAAAAATAAGAGCCATGAGTCCTTAGCCTCAGAGGAATTAGAGAGAAAGTGATATTCTTTTAGGTTTTCTGTCAAAAAAAGGTATCAGACCCAGAAAGACAAATATCACATGTTTTTCCTCATTTATAGACCCTAGATATATTGACATGTAATATAAAATATGCATAAAGCAAATGAGAGTAGAGGCCAAAATGTCTAAGGGATTGAAGGTGAGTTGCTAGAATGGGGAAACGAAAAGGGAAGGGGTATAAGAAAATGCAGTCAAGGTAAATTTCTAATTTTATGAAATTTTCATTATGAATCCAGGTGTTATGCATATTGAATATTGCATATAATTATGCATATAATGAATATATATATATAATGAATATATATATATATATATATATATATATATATATATATATATTCATTTTAAACTTTTTTTTTCAAGGTAGGGTCTCACTCTAACCCATGCTGACCTGGAATTCACTATGGAGTCTCAGGGTGGCCTTGAACTCACCACGATCCTCCTACCTCTGCCTCCTGAGTGCTGGGATTAAAGGCATGCGCCACCACACCGGCTTCAGTTTTAAATTCTTAATACTGATATTGATATTTGAAAGTATTCTTCTTGTGCTTCTAAAACTCTTGCATAAGTCACATCATACTGTTTCTGAGAGGTGAGAGGATGAAATCTGAAGGCACTAGGGAACTATGTATATGGATATAATGGAAAATGAAATAATTCTCTAATACCAATGCACAGTTTCGCACTAACATCATTCCTCTACATATGCATTGACTATTTTCAGGATCATATCTGGTTTGTTAAAACTCAGCAGATCTAGATTTGAATTTTGAATACATGGCTGACCAGTCAGTTGCCAGAGAGTGACTTTCTTTTCCCTAATTGGGCCTCACTGTTTTGTTGTTGTTGTTGTTGTTGGTGGTGGTGGTGGTGGTGGTGGTGGTTTTCTTTTACCATGTATGAAAAGTCTATTATTACCCACCTTATGTGTTTTGCAAAATTCTAATGCTGATCAATATAGAAATGTTTGAGTATGTTTCACTAACCTGAAAAGACTTTTAGAAACATGTTCATAATTATTTGGATATGTAGTTGGGATGTCCTTTTAAGTTGTATGTAGTTTTCCTTTATTTTTTGGTAAGTATTTTCATCACAAGGAAGAAATTATATATGCACATGCTTTCTTACCCAACAAATGAAACACATATAAAGAACGATACTTAGTATACATTGTTTAAAATTCTTGTTTCATCCTGACTTCTGGTTTAAATTTTCATTAGGACATGTGACTGTTTTAAGTTTGACTCAGCGGAGTTCTAACTAGAAGACACTCTGGCTACATAAGCTTTTCTATTTGCAGTGAGACCCTAAGTAGGAGCAGAAAGTGGAAACTTACCCATTGGGTGCTCCTTGGACAAATCATTTACTTTTTGTCGTCTTTGAAATTTATATCTTTTTAATGCCCAGGGCTAATGTGACAAGGTCAAGTGGTATTAGGTTTTCACTAATGTCCTTTGTCTTTCTGGTTTGAATTTTCTTTAAAAAAATATACATAGAGTGTTAGTAAAAAGAAAAAAGTATAGAAGCTTAAAAAAATTCTATGATTATATTTCTACTATTCTAATGAATAGCCATAAAGGTGCATGACTAGCCAGTTTTCTTCATTAAGATTTCAAAAAATATTCTAAAACCTCACAATTTAAAAAAAAAACTTGGTCTTTTGAAAATATATATTTTCAATAATATATCTTTATTATAAACTGACTTTGTAGAAAAAGAAATAATTTCAAAACTTCATTGGTGATTTTCATTTGATCTCTTACAGATGTCACCATATAAGTTATTATTAGATTAGATTTTCAAAAAAAAGACAAATTATGTTTTGAAGGATTAAATATTTTATTAGCTATTAATTTTTAAAAATCCTTTCAGCATAAGAGAAAGACTTAAGACTAATATATATTAAAGTTACAACACAAATTAGTTTTTATTGGTAAGTACTTTTATATTTTTACTTGAAGAACTTAAAGTTCTTTTCTATGCTAATGCTCCAGAACATACTTAGGCAGGAAATGTTGTAAAGTTAAGGCTTAAATACAATAATTATGTATCCACAGTGTTTTAATTGTTTGCCTCCTCTGACCCTCCCTTAAGTTTATCTTCTTCCGAATCTCTACTTTTGATTTTGTTTTTCCTATCCTCTTTTCTTTCTTCGTTTCTTTCTTCCTTCCATATGCATTTGGCATTTCAATAAATTCTCTGGTGCAAAACAAATGAAGTGAATGCATATACAATATATTATCACATTATATTATCACTGCTTTTGTACTTTTTTCACATAGTACCCTCCTTGAAAGTGTTTCAGAGAAGTGGTGGTGTCCAGGATTCACATGAACAGTTGTATTGTATTTAGCTTTATAACATCTAGAGATTAGTATCTCCTGTTCTCATTATTTCATTCACTTTTTCATCAGCAGTATCTTCTTTCTTTTGGCTAATGCAGAACAGAGTAATACAGGGAGGAGTCAAGGTGCATACAAGGGTTAGTCTTGTGCCAGACCTCAAGAGGTTTGGTCACAGGGCTTCTCTATGGATTCTGACTTTAGAATAATAGGCCCCAAAACAATGATGGGAAGTTCATGGAAATAAATAAATAAATCTACAATGACAACTGGAGGAAAAGCATGAAAAGAAAACATAAGTAGAAGCTAATGTGTACTTTTTCTTTGTATCAGAGACATCCCTTTAGCTAAATCATTGTTTGAACAGTTCTGGGATTTCAACATTAATCAGAATGATTAATTTTAGAAGACATAAATTTCATAGAAATGAGCTTATTCAAATGATCATTTTGCCTTATTAAATATTTTAGATAAGCTGATTTGATTTTAATTTCAAAATAGTTATAATAATGTGATCCTATATTAAAAGTATCAGATTTATTAGTTGGACATTGAATCAAACTAAATTATATTTTTCCTCATACCTTTGGTATTCAGCTATATGTAACTTTTCTACATCATTTATGTTTCTTCATGGCAGTTATAACTTAACAAAACGTTAAGAATTTTTACAAATGGAGTTCAGTTTGTTGTCACAATTTTAATATTCATAACTAATGAGAGTTCATTTAATGGCTAATTTTTGTCAAATTTGAGTTCATTATATTAATGTAAAACTTTTAATAGTTTTATGTAGCTTGGAATTACTATTCTTATGTTAGCATCTTTAATTCAGAATTAAGCCTCATACAATACTTGTTTCTTACATAACTTATAATACTTTGACTATAGTAAGCAAAGCATTGTTCATTAAAGAAAAAATAGTGTAACCAATAAGTTATCATTTGAAAAGTTTTTAAATGTTTGCACTTTAAAAATTTAGGAAATGCGTTTTAACCAGGAAGGGGGAAAAAAAGATCATGCAGCTTCTATGTAAATTGCCTTATATATAAATAACTCAAAAATAATAATTAAGTAGCTACTTATTTTAAATTGAATCACAGATACACATCGAAGACTTTGGCTTTTGTGACTTAAATAGGCAATTTCATGATAATTTCTTTTTATAGTGAAATAAAATCTTCCATTATAGAAATATTCTATGATAATTTTTATTTAAAAATGAATAGAAATTTTCCATAGTAGAAATAGAATATATTAGAGTATAATTCTATGTTCTTTGCATTTTTAATAAATACACTTACTAAATGTTATAACTATATTGTATTTACTATTATATAAAAGTATATAATTGTGTTCTAAATTTGAGTTTTATCTTAATAATATTAAAAATGTGATTGCTTAAAACTTTCAATCAGCTTTATGCTTTTGTTTTCAGGTTGACAAATATTGTACCACTTTTTCATTTTGTTTCTTTGGAAAAGCTGGATATCAGCAACAATTGTCTTTCTGGTAAGTTTAAAATGTATTTATGTTATTAAAAATAATAGGCTTTCCAAATGTGTAAAAATGTTTAACTTTTAAATTCCTTATATAGATGCCCAGTAAAGTATCATGAATTAAGTTGACTAATAACTTTCGAAAACTAGCCCTCTTCTGTTTTATTATCAGTCCCCTCCTAGTGGGTTACCACAATTTTCTTGTCACTATAAGTTAGTTTTATCCTTTTATTCAAGGTACAAACAGTATTAATTTTTTGTCTTTGACTTCTTTGCTTATTATTCATGTGATATTGGACCATATTGTTTATTTAGTAATTTACTCTATTTGAGCACACATATACTTTTTCTTTAAGTCTGTCTGAATTTGTTTATCCATTCCTCTTTTGTTATCTATCTATGTATCTATCTTTTCTAACTATCTGGGTGTGGTGTCACACACCTTTATGAGAGAGAGAACAAGAGACAGAGAGAGACAGAGAGAAAGAGAGAAAGAGAGAGAGAGAGAGAGAGAGAGAGAGAGAGAGAGAGAGAAGAAAGAGAGAAGATTGGCATACCAGGGCCTCAGTCACTGAAATCGAACTCCAGACACATGTGCCACCTTGTACACATGTGTGACTTTGTGCACTTTCTTCACCTTGTGCTCCTGGCATACGTGGGACCTGGGGAGTCAAACATGAGTCATTAGGCTTCACAGGCAACTGCTTTAATTGCTATGTCATCTTTCCAGCTGTGGATTGATATTTTGAACATTTAGGAATTGGACCTACTACAAAGATAGTGTTCATATAGATATATTCCTTTTAAATACATTTGTGTTCAGTACTCTTGGATAAATGTGTAGAAATATAATTGATGGATAATAGAGTATTTGTAGGATTAAATTTAAAATTAATTGGTCCGGTATTTTTTGTGCAGAATTTATGCAGGTTAACATAGCCATGATGAGGTTCTGAATATAATGTCCACTTCATGTCTAGAATTTTCAAAGCACTCCTCTCCATGCATTAGCATGCACATTTTTTCAGACCCCAAGTCTGTAATGTATTCTGAGCCTTGGAGGGCATGATGGCAATGTTTCATTTAGTGTTGCTCACTCAACACTCAGTCTCTTATTCTTAGAATTTGAGTAAGTTTTCAGTTTACTGATAGACACAAGACCTGCACAGTTTTGGGCCCATAGATATTAGATCATAGATTATGGAGAAGGGCAAAAGAAGTCATTAAAATAAGAGGAAAATTTGGAAAGAAGAAAGAGTTTAGTGGGATGGGGATAGGAAAGATAAAGTACATAGCGAGTGGGGATTATGATCAAACTACATTGTGTATATGTGTAAAAATTTCCAATAAAATGTTATAAATTGGCAAACTTTATTGCAAAGTTGCTTTGTTAACACTCCCACCAGCAATATATGAGAGTTCCAGTTTCCCCAGTCTAGCATGTGTAGTACTTCATTGTGTCGTCTCCTTGTTATGCTCTTTGGTTGATGTTTACCAATTTTCTGGTGAACGTTGAGACATTTACATGTAGCTAGCCAATTTTGTTGTGTAATTCAAATACTTCACTGTTTTTAAACTAATTATTTTGTTTTACTTATTGATCATTGTTAATCTATTCTGGAATATGCTTTGTAACACTTTCTCCCAGCTTGTTTTGCAAATTAATTTTTGAAATGGTATATTAAGATGAGCAGGTGTATTCAATTTTGATTAAGTGTACTTTAAATAGATACTTTCTAGATTTTTATGAGCTATTCACAGTTCTAATGTTTGTATACTCAATTGTGCAAAGCATCCTTTTTGCTTGGATACCACTGTCCTCCTGGGGAGTAGTAATGTTCTTTCAGTCAGAAAATCAGATATTGAAATCGTTACCTTTTATAGTTCCTTCATCTCAGAGTCAGACTTGTTAATATGTATAGGAGTGTGTGTGTGTGTTTCCAGTAGTATGGTAGTTTCTGACAGAAATGAATTTGTTACATATTCCTCTGTAGAATACTTTAGGTTTACTTTTTTTTTTTTTACTTTTGAAAATATAAGAGGTTTATGTAATTCTACTTATGTATGTATTAAATTTCAGCACTTATCCTATTACTATGGATTTCACTTTAGTTTATAATGTAGCAAAAATGGTTTAAACTCTTTAAATACATTATTTTATTTAGTCCTCAGCATATAAGATGTGTCTGAATCTGGGGTTGGGAGATGGCTCAGCAACAAAAGGCTCTTACTTTCAATGCCTGCTGGCCCAGGTTCAATTCCCTAGTTTTCATATAAACCAAGATACACAAAGTGGCACATGTGAAGTTGATTTGCAATGGTAAGAGGTTATGAAATGTCCACACTTACTCTCTCTCATGTAAATAAAAGATAAATATATATATTTTAAAAGTTATATGTGAATATAAATTATACTTACCTAACTTCTCTGTGCTTAATATAGTCTTTTTCAGTTCCTTCTTGCTTCCTAGTATCTTATAGCATATTCAGTGAAAAGGATAAAAATATCAGTTCACAAGTAACCAGTAACTAAAAATGGATATTAATTTATGATATTTTTATCTTAGGATTCTTTTCATAACACATGTATTTGTTTTATTTAGATCTGACTTGTGTGATGAAATGGCTTGGTGCATGTTACTCTCTCCGAGAACTCTCTCTTACTGGAAACCCCTTACTTAAAGAAGTAAATGGGAGGTAAAAGTGCAATTTATACTGATGAACATCCTTGTTATTACTTCAAAAAACACAATTTGATAAAAATTATTGACAAAATAAGAATTATTTAGTGAAAGTTCATTGAAAACCAAATTTCAAATTATTTTCAAAAGTTTAAAAATAACTCTAATATATTATTGATCTGAAATAAGTTCTTAAATATATATGAAATAATACAAATTTTTAAAAATGGAGTTGTGATCCAAGTCATTGTGTATATTCCAAACTTAATATTATATGAATTTGCTTTATGCATCTATAGAGAAAATATTCACAGATAACTATTTTAGGAAATTAAATCACACAGCCTGCTACTCAAATTTTTTCCATTTTTGTAATAAATTAATTCTTTTCTGTTTTGTTTTGATTATGCATTTAAAATATTTTGATTGGCATATAATGTTATGTACCTATTGGCTATATTGTGTTTTGAACCATATATATCCCAGGAAGTGACCAAACTATAATAACTACCATGTCCATCACTGTAAACTTTGCTTAAAGGAAAACACTGATATTTGTGTAAAATTAGACATTGTGAGATTGTGTGAATTCATGCTTCTCTTTAGAATGCTTTAATGCATACATTTAAGACAATAAAACACATTCTGTAATTTTTAGTTTTTTTATTTCAAAATTCCAAGTGGCTATAGGAATAATGTATTTTGTATATAAAAATAACTAAATACAGTAGTGAATCTTGATGTGTGCTATACAAACAAGTGATAAATGATCAAAGTAACAAATATGTTAATTATACTGATTTGATCATTTACGTTTATTATTATTGTTATTATTGTATATGTATTGATATCTCACATCATGCCTCATATATCTATATTTTATTATGTCTGGTAAATATAAAAAATATATATGTGTGCTTTATATGTGATGTGTCTTGTGTGACACATGTATGTGTGTGTGTGTGTGTGTGTGTGTGTGTGTGTGTGTGTGTCCAGATGCTTATTCATTGTGCACATGTGTGGGGAGACCAGTGGGAGACTTTGGTAGTCCTCTATCATTATTTTATGTCTTTTCTTGAGATAAGGTCTATCTCTCAACCCCATGCTGCTGTTTTTCCATAATCAACCCAGTGGACTGGGGACATAGACATGCATGTCCATGCCCATCTATTTATGGGAGTTCTGGAGGAATCAAACCTGAGTGATGTCAGGCCTCAAAGGCCATGCTTAAGTAGCAAACTCAACCACTGAGACATTTCCCCAGTACTAAGAATTTAATCTTTTGAACACAAAGATCAAAATAGCAAAATTCTGTATCATCTTAATCACCCAGTGTCCTCTGTGGACAGTTCCTTCTTGCTTCCCAGTGTCTTATAGTGCATATCATCATGCATTAGAACTTTGCAGAGATGCATGTGTTCAGTTCTCTTTCTCTGGGTAATTTTAAATTTTCTCACTGTCATGGTTTTTTAGCATTTTGATGGTCTTATGTTTCTGTAGTTTTCTTTAGGTTTAGTTAGCCTAGGTTTATTAATCTCTTGAGTACAAAGACCTGTTATTTAGAAAATATTAGAAAATGTTTGGTCATTAATTTTTTTCTGAAATATTTCATATATCTTTTCTTTTTCTTTATTGCTAGGTCTCCAGTTTCAAAAGTATTATATCACTTGATGTTTCCTCAGAAGCTCTTGTTGCTCTATCCTTTCATGTATTTTTTCTATGTTTCACTTTTTTTGCTGGCATGTATATATGTGTAATTTTTACATTCGTATCTTCATGTGTGTGGTCACACGTGTTCATATGCATGCCTGTGTGTGCACAAACATGTGGAAGGCAGAGGTAGACACAAGGCACCATCCACACTCACTCTCTACTTTATTTTCTGAGAGACAGGTAATCTCACAAAATCCAGAGCTTAAAAATTCAGCTAGACTAGGCAACAACTAAACCCTGGGGATTCATCTGTCTCCACTTCCCAATTCTGGTGTTACAAGAACAACATGTGTGTAATTTTTACAGGAGTGCTCACAATCTTAAACATCTATGACACACTTTACACTCTAAACTGTGCCCAATCTCATCTCTGAATACTTTCTATTATTACTCTGTCATCAAGTTATGACATTTTACTGTTACAAATTCTATTCAGAATATTGTTTTTCTTTTTGGATTTAAAATATTTTGCATGCACATGTATGCTTTCTGAAACTTTTTGGACATATGGAATTTTTTTTTACCAGCTATATTAACAACCTATTGTGTCTTTTATCACTTGAAGGCTGTTTTTATTGGATATACCTGACTTTGGATCATATTTCTCTGCTTCTTTGCAAATTTTGTCAGGTTTTAGTGTATTCCAGCCATTATATGCATTGTATCATTGGTGGATACTTTTTATCTGAATATTTTCCCATATGATCCATGTATATATCCTTTCAACTTCAGCTAGACAAAACTAATTCCCTATCTGTCTTCCTTTCATCATCCTCCTTGTTGCTTTCCACTCATTTTTACCTTGTTTTGGATGTTTTTCTCTCATAATTCTCAGATAAGTACTTTTTAAAACCATATTTAAGTGATTTATACCCCTCATTGTTCCAAAATCTGGGCATGTCTGCTTTGGAATTTTCTAGCATTCATGATGAGTGTGGTTGACATTATTGTCTCTTTTTATGCTGAACAACATGCATATGTGAGATGACCTAACATGACTGTTTTTTTTTTTTTGTGGACATTTGTATCATGTCCAGTTGTGGATACTTCAAGATAAAAACACCCCAGAATAGAACATCTAAAGCAGAGCAGGCCAAGTGCTATAATTCAGCACAGTGTGTTTGTAACATGAACATGCTAAGAGTAAGGAAGTTTAAGGAGGAAAATATTTTCAGGATACTAGTGTTTGGATAGGAAGTCTTGTTGACTAATTCAGAAAGTAAAAATATAGCATTTCTAAACAAAATGTATGCAGGAGAAAACAAAGCTATTGTTTTGATGCCTGCGTCTAGGATAGAAGCAGTTGATTGGATTTCCTTGCAATATTTGGACATAAACAAAATAGTCTTGGATCTGATATCTTCAGAGAAGCACAAAATATCTTATGGAAAAAGTAGTGTTTAGTTGTCTCATTCCTGCACCCAACTTAGCCTGCTGTAGAATAAGCTGAGAGTTTAGGAAATATTTTACTCCTTGGGCCACTAAATATCTATGACTCCTCCTTCCTTGGTTTTCTTTCAGGTGACCTTTGCTCAAGAACACAGCAGTATTTTTATGCAAGCCAAACACCTGTGTAATTCACTCATTGATAACTTTTGTATCATAGAAGAGTTATACTTGTCACAAGTCTTTCTTTTTCTTTTTCCACATAAGGTTTTGTTTATATTTTTTAAGGAAAATCTGGTAAATTGATGCATAGTTATGAGATAAATTGTCAACTTCCACTTCTAAAATGTCTTTTTCCAAGTATACCTTAAGCTATGTAATATAGAGGAAATAATCTCGCCTATCACAGTAGATTTCGGAAGTGGACATCATACCAACATCATCATTGTCATGCAAAGACACATTAGAAATTTATTATCTTGAGGGGCAGGAAAGATGGCTTAGTGGTTAAGTGCTTGCCTGTGAAGCCTATGGACCCCGGTTCAAGGCTCGATTCTCCAGGACCCACATTAGCTAGATGCACAAGGGGGCACACACATCTGGAGTTTGTTTGCAGTGGCTGGATGCCCTGGCACTCCCATTCCCCCCCCCCTCTCTCTCTGTCTCTCTCTCTCTCTCTTCTCTCTCCCTATCTGCCTCTTTCTCTCTCTGTCACTCTCAAAAAAATAAATAAAAATGAACAATAAAACAATTAAAACAAAGAAATTTATTTTCTTGAGACGCCTGTAGACTCCTGAATCAGAAAGTTGGGATGGCACTCCAGTAACATCAACCACACTAAACTTTGAAGTTTTCTATTGTTTTAAACAAGAACACTATGTTAAAATAATTTCTAGGGCCTGGATAGATGTCTTAGCAGTTAAGTGTTTGCCTGTAAAGCCTAAGAACCCCAGTTCAAGGCTCGATTCCAAAGGGCCCACATTCGCCAGATGCACAAAGGGGCCCATGCATCTGGAGTTTGTTTGCAGTGGCTGGAGACCCTGGCGTGCCCATTCTCCCCCCCCCCCTCTCTCTCTCTTTCTCTCTCTCTCTCTCCCCCCTCCCTCTTTCTCTGTTTGTCACTTTCAAATAAGTAAAAATTTAATAAAAATCTTAATAAAAATTCTATGTCAAATGTCAAATTAACCCAAGACAAACAGCTTATAGCTAGAAAGGATAATTGGCTTATGGTTTCAGAGGTTTAAGTACATGGTCAGTTAGCTCTATAACTTACAGGCCTATTTTCGTTAGAAACTCCATGGCATAAGGGTGTGATAGTGGAAACATGTACCTCACCTCCACCAGGAGATAAGATATACCTCGTGAGGTCATGTCTTCTCTGACCTACTTACTTTTAGGCTTTGACTCCTAAATCCTCTTTCCTATATTACTTGTTCCCATGATTATCCTTAACATTCGTAGAAGTACTCACTCTTTCATATGATGTATTATTGTTACAATCAGAAAGCAAAAGTCCTTCTCTGCAAGATAAAGAAGTTATTCTTTATCTATGGTCATTGAGAGGGACTATCGCATAGTACACTTTGGATTAAACTGCTTTGGAGTATATACAGGATTACATCATTGATTATGTTAGTACTTTCATAATCAAATCCCCTCTTAGTAACACCACTTCCTGGGTAGCAAACCCTCAACACATGAACCTTTAGACACACTTTGTATTCAGGTCATAACAAACATCCTACCTCTGTACCATATAGTGTGGCCCTGCTTCAGTAAGCTGATCCTAAGTGACAAATGAGGAGAATAATCTCATTCAATGGTTGTGAGAATATGATGGTATAATATATGTAATTAGTTTAGAATTCCTGGAACATAGGAAACAGATGCAAATTGACTGTTTTTCAATACAGTAATAAATTATGCATAGGTCATTCATGAAGCTTTTAGTGGACCCAAATCGTAGGCAGCCAATATCCTAACATACTGCATATTAAATTTTTATTGTGTATGTGAGGAAATGTGCAGAATGTATGGTGGTCAGAGGACAATTTTTGAGTCTTCATCTTTCCATCTCCTGCTGTACTGCAGGTTATCTTCTGAGTTTACCACAAGCTGCCTAGAGGCTCTCCTGTCTACTTTCCACCTCACTGTTAGCACAGTGGAATTACAGAGCCTGCCAAAGCTTCTGGCTTTTTACATGGGATCTAGGGATTGAACTTGGGTCCTCAAGTTCAACTAGCAAATGCTTTATGTACTGAACCAGCAATATTTAGCCCAGATATTATAATTTAAACCATAATATCATGTATTTTTAAAAAAAATAATTTTGTAAGTGATATAAAATATAAAATATATGCATGTGAAAAATTATCTTCACAACTTTTAGAATAATGTTCACCTTATATCTAACATTTTTTGATTGTCCTTCAAAATACAACTAAAGGAATATGTATGTGGCCTCATATCCCCACTTTTTAGTTGAGGAAACTAAGGGGGGAAAAAGTCCAAATAACTTCCCAAAGTCATGCAGATAACAAGTGCAATAACCAAGAGTCAAACCCATTTTGTATGGCTCCACCTAATATACTATAACCATCAGATGCTTATATTAAGTAACAAATCGGAAAATTCATGAAAACTTTTCAGTTTAGTAGAAGTAGGCAATACTGCTTCAGACAAAGGCGGAAGCTTTGCGTGAAAACTCAGAAGTATTCTCAGAAAATAAAGAGAAGAGGAAATGTGAAATATGCAGTTGGTCTCTGCTAGGCCACTCTGTTTTGGTGTAAATTGGTTTACTTCGAAATACCCCTTGGAAGACAAGAGGAATGGAATGCATACATTTGTAGTATATCAGTGATGTGACCAAGTATGTATTTCTTTTCACTGAACTGCAGCCCTATGAGTCAGGCTCTGTGAATGTCTTTTTTTGTTTTGTTTTGCTTTTAACAGAGCTTAGGTATTTTGTAATTCCCTTACTTTTTATATGAATAAATGGAGGGGAAGGGATTTAATTTATAAAGGTTAGAGTTTAAACCTTGTATTCTACCATTTCATGTGATAGATTTATTGCTACACAGGTGATAGAAAGATCCTTGTATGCTAGATAAGGACGTTGTCATGTTTTTTTCTGTGCATATACATGTATGCCTTGGGAATAAGCATCTCAGGGGTATATCTCACTCTATCACCACACTAGCTATTCAACCTTGTGTAGGTTATTTCACCTTATTGTATTTGTTTCTTTATGAGTGCCTATGAACTCTTTCAATTCTTCCATTTTGTTAAAATGTAGAAATTATGGTATAGATATTAATTGCATACTTACCATAGCCTACATGTATATGTTTTAATGTCATAGTAAAAAAGTATTTCCAAGAATCAATACTTCTATATATTTTTTATTGGTTATGTACCCAGTGTATATATAGCCATGTTGGTGCCATCATGAGCCTCCTCCCTGACCCCCCCCCCACAGGGACCCTCCTCATTGGGGAATGTGGCTCATGCATCGTGGGGTTAACCATCAGTTATTGGTAAGAGGCTATGTCTCTGTGCGTAATGTCCAAACATGTGGTTCTAACCATTCTTTCTGTCCCCTCTTCCACAAATTTCCATGAGCCACAATGGGTTCATTTTAGGTGTATTTCAGTGATAAGGTCTTGGGTGCCACTGTGTCTCTGGATATCTGGTTTGGTAGGAGTTGAGTATTCTTTGTGCCTATCTCCTTCATCCTTGTGCTGGCACCAGGTTCACCAAGAAAGCAGCACTCTTGCTCATTTCCCCAATTACTCTTGGTTTCAGTTGAGGCCCTGGTGAGGTATGATGGGCTGATTCTGTCCTCAGGATCTGCATCTATCTGAAAAAGAGAAGCAAATTCTCCAACAGAGAGTGAAGTCATCACTACATAAATGGGATAGCAGTTATTATTTTAGAGAGAATTTAATAGATGTAGGCCCTCTGGTAGCCCATGATTGGTGGGAGCTTGATAATGGAGAGAAGACTCATTTTTTGGATATGGTTCTGACTTGTTTCTCAGCCCCAGCTATGGGTTTCAGTCCACTGAAGAGATCAGTTAGCCAAATTAAGAAAAGTTGGTTACCCACCATGGCTGTGTGTCACTATTGCACTTGTGTGCACGTCAGGTTGTTTGCTGCTGAGTAGCTTAGACCACAAGTTGTTTGGACAGATGTTGGTCATTTTCCCCCAGTTGCTCATGTAGCACCTTCTAGCATTAGATGAGCTAATAGTCTGGGGACTGACTTTCTACTAGATTCCATCCAGGTAAATCCATGTTCCATATCTACAGCATATGGTGTCTTTGGCAGTAGGGTCTTACCACTAACCTTTGGTGGGTCAACAAGTACTCTGACAGAAATCTGTCTTCTTTTGGGAAACATTGTAGGCTTCTCTGATCAACAGCACATTGTGGATGTTAACCACATGATGGTACGGGGAGTTACAGGCCAGTGCCAAGAAAAGAAAGGAAGAAAAAGATAGGTAATATAAAAGAGAGAGAAGAGAGAGAGAGAGAAACAGGAGATTAAGGTTAGTCTTCATCATACCCTCTCCAGGGCCTTGTGATTCAGATGTTCCCTCTAAGGCCCAGATGAAGGTTCAACCATTTAGTGTGTCTTTTAGGATGCAGAATTTTATGGTACCATTGTCATTTGGGTCTACTTTTGTGTCATCCACTCCCACCCTTACCCTACCCTCACACCCCACCCTCTCTATTGTCCCATCCTCGAGATGCTTATTAGGTATGTTAGCATCTCGGGAAGATTCAGGTTAGGAGCCACAGGTGAGTGAGACCATGCAACGTTTATGTTTCTGTGATTGGGTGAGTTCACTGAAAATGATTTATTCCAGATTCTATGTTTTTAAGAGATGGGAAATATTAAATTAATTTTTAATAACATTTGTATTATATACTTTAATAGTACTTTCTGAATCACAGTGTTCTGTAATCCCCCAAAACCAGTGGCTGGCTTATTTGTTCTTAGCATTGAAACTTTGTTTTCTTAAAATAATTTATGAGATTTCTTCTCTTGATATTATTTATATTTTTTTTCACTGAGATATGTTGTGTGATCAATATTAGCCTTTACAAATATAAATGTAGGCTACTTCTACATTATTTTTACAGCCTAAGAAAAACCACAAATATTTATTTATTTATTTATTTATTTATTGCAAACAAACTCCAAATGTATGCACCACTTTGTACATTTGGCTTTACATGGGTACTGGGGAATCTAACCTGGGTCATCAAACTTTGCATGCAAGTGCCTTAACCACTGAGAAACCTCTCTAGCCCCCCAAAATGTTTTTAAAACTTGAAACATTATGTTTTCCATTCATGCTAAATATATACTGTTTATGTTTTTGACACTGTGGCATCCTTCTGCTTTTTAACATTTTTATTTCTGAAAGAGGAAGCAACAAAAAGTTCAGAAATAGAGTGTCTGCTTAGTAAGAGTTAATTTAGTTATAAAAACTGGAAAATTCCTGGGCATGGTGGCATACGCCTTTAATCCCAGCATTTGGGAGGCAGAGGTAGGAGGATTACCATGAGTTCAAGGCCATGCTGAGACTACAGAGTGAATTCCAGGTCAGCCTGGGCCAGAGCAAGACCCTACCTTGAAAAAAAACAAACAAAAAAAGCCTGGAAAATTCATTTTGCTTCCAAATATATATTGAGCATTATCCCAGCAAATTTTAGTTCTGGCAAAGAAAATTGGTTATTCTTTCATGATATAATTTTTAGGGCAATTTGAAGTATTTTACTTATTCAGGTGTGATTGGGGGAAGCAATTAAAAACACCTGATTTTGAGTTGTAGCATGTGAATATACTCCTCCCTGTTTTTTCTCTATACTATGTAAGATCTTTCAACTTACTGAGTAACACTCAAGCTAATGTATGTATGTATGTATGTATGTATGTATGTATGTATGTATGTATGTATTATTCCCAAGCAGATACGAGAGAGGGGTGAGAGAGTAAAATACAGATAGACAGAGGCAGAGAGAGAATAGGTTCACCAGGGCCTCTAGACACTGAAACCAAACTCCAGATGGGTCTGCCACTTTATGCATTTGTTTTTTATGGGTACTAGGGAATCAAACTTGGGGCATTAGGCTCTGCAGGCTAGTGCCTTACCTATTGAGCCATCTCTCCAGCCCTGACCCAGGCTATCTTTGGGACAAAAAAAGTGCCATAAATAACAACTGTGTTTTCTTGCCCTCATATTTGGTTTCCAATAAGCTCATGGCTTCCTTTTTGGTTTTTACCTTACCTAATGGCCGAGGCGTATGTCTCTCTTTGTCTCTGGGAAAATAGTAGGTAACAATTAAAAACCTACATTTGTTGGTGGGTGCTTTGTTGGAAAAATGCTTAGATTAAAAAGGACATCATATGATTAGAGACTGGGAGTGTGTTTTTGTATATATTTGTGTGTACACATGTGTGTGCATGGACATGTGCATGTGTGTTCAGGCTTTCTCACTCTCCATGAAACCACCAGTATTAAGTCATATATAACCTATTATGCTGAACTTTGCCTAATCCTTCTCCTTTCCCAGGTGCCTGACCTCTAACCTCCACAGTCAGATTAAGAATCCATTGTTTTAATTTTGCACAATGAAAATTAAATTCCAACATGATGTCCAGAGGAACTTAACCACATTTATACTTACATTGAATATTATTAGTCTTTACCAGGTACCCCCTGGAAGTGTTCATTTCTCAATTTGGAGATGCTTGGAACATACTGAATACACCTTTTAGAAATTTTTCTTCTTATTTTCCAAAAGCAAGAGCAGAAAGGAAGCTTTCAAAAGAATAGAATGAAGCATAATTATTAAAGGATTTGCTATTCAGAACTTGGAACCAAAGTTGATGGTGAAGAAAATTATATTTCCTTTCTGGTTTAGTGGTCATGTGATGAATAGTTTTGTCAACTTACAAGATTTAGAATCACTTCAGAAATAGCTTTGGGTGTGCTGTGAAGTCATTTCTAGAGAGATTAACTGAGCAGGAAAGACTTATGGTGAGTGGACTCTACTGTTCCTGGTCTGAGGTCCTTCACTGAGTAAAAAGGTGAGGGGGAGCCAGTGGAGCACCAGTGTTTATCACTCATGCTTCCTTTCTGGAGACACATTATGACCAGCCACTTCAAAGCTTCTGCTACCATGCTTTCCCAACTTGATGGATGTATCCTTCCTAAACTGTAAGCCCAAATAAGTCCTTGTTTCCTTGAGTTGTTCTTGTCAGGCATATTGTTACAGCAATTGGAAAACAACAGCTTTGTCTATAGTGTGAAATTTTAAAAACTATACTCATCTGTGACATTCCACTGAGATAAGTCCATTTGAGAAATCATACTCATATCCTTTAATTTCTAGAGAAAAAACATATTTATTTAAGAAAGAAAGGGGGGAAGGAGGGAGAATGGGCATGCCAGGGACTCTAGCCACTACAAATGAACATGAACACCTTGTGCATGTAGGTTGGGTACTGGGGAAACAAACATGGGTCCTTTGGCTTTGCCAGTGAGTGCCAGAAATGCTAAGCCATCTCTCCAGCCCTCTTAATTTTTGAAATTAGACAAATGTGAATATCTAGAATTTTATATTTCTAATAGCAATGCATTTGTCTATCATTTTTGCTACTTGTTTCTTTTTTTATTAAAAATATATTTTTTAAAATTTTTATTTATTTGAGAACGACAGACACAGAGAGAAAGACAGATAGAGGGGGAGAGAGTGAATGGGCGCGCCAGGGCTTCCAGCCTCTGCAAACGAACTCCAGATGCGTGCGCCCCCTTGTGCATCTGGCTAACGTGGGACCTGGGGAACCGAGCCTCGAACCGGGGTCCTTAGGCTTCACAGGCAAGCGCTTAACTGCTAAGCCATCTCTCCAGCCCTGCTACTTGTTTCTTAATGCCAATATGGTGCCTTGTGTCAGGGTTGTGAAGAAGTATTTTTTTCGTGGAGTACTTTATAGAACTAGGTTACATTATGATGTCTAATAACATGAAAAAGTTTATGTTTGTGACTCTATTTTTTTTCTTTTTAAAAAATTCACTTTATTAATTAAAATGATAATCATTATAAATTAGTAGTTATCAATATTTGGAGTTCTGAAACTAAATTCTACAGATTATCTAGAGTTTTACCTAGTGTTTATCAGGTTGGGAATGTTTACTGAGAAATTGAACTCAAGGACAAAATACTATTAGATCCTATGTAATTCCAAATGGTAATGGAATCCAAAATTTAACATTTTAAAATTTGCCATATACATGAAACACCACTTAAATATATTTATAGATCTCTTAGTGAATGACTCCTTTCTCAGGAATAGAAGCAGTTAAGGTCTTGACAGGCAGCTCCATTAATTTCACTTTTTCAGCTGTTTTGTCACAAATATGGAAATTGCTCTCACAGGCACAGTATCATTTTTTACCTTACTAACTATATGAATTACCTCTTTCATGTTAAACCAAAATTGGCAATTATGCTCATTGTTCAAGATCTAGTCAGAGGTGCAGGGCAGGTAGAACATGGATTCTCCTGCTGATGTGATGTCACTATTAATCAAACAACTGGCATGTTATAATTATAACAGTTAGAAATAAGCCCAATGTATCAAGTCATTTTGATTTTTAAAATAAGTTATTTTTATGAATTATAAAACCAATAGGATTGAATAAAATACATTTGTGGTAAACATGCTGATATAAATATATTATAAAATTATGAAAACATTTTCACATTTTATTGTCTCTATATTATTTTAAAGAAAATATTTAATTAGAAATAGTAATGATCCAAAAGTAATAATATGTGTATTATTAGGTACGTAATATTATTTGTCTATTATAATGTCTATGATTAAATAAACTCTTCTGAGCCAGCATGGTTTTGAATATTGCACTTTTCAAATTTCACTTATAATTTTAATTATCTTGAAGAACAGCTCACTTCTCTAAAGGGTTTTAAAAAGTCTAGAAATCTATAAAATACAGATTTATTAATGAGGGATCAACTCGAACTTGAAGCATTTTGTTTCAATGAACTTTATATAACCCCTTGATACCAACAAAAGGATTAGTTATAGATTTTCCC
Source organism: Jaculus jaculus (assembly GCF_020740685.1). Classification (NCBI taxonomy): domain Eukaryota; kingdom Metazoa; phylum Chordata; class Mammalia; order Rodentia; family Dipodidae; genus Jaculus; species Jaculus jaculus. The sequence continues at coordinate 128,516,806 of NC_059107.1, forward strand.
AACTGTCTTCTTACTTTCATGTCTAGCCAGTGATAACATGGACAAACTGAGTACTAATTTTTTTTCTTTTAAAACATATTCTACAGACTCAGTTTGAAATCTCCTTTGAGAATTTGTTTCATTCATGAATGATTAATAGAGCTTGCTAAATGACAGAATATGCACCAGGAAGTTTTTACTAAATGAAATATTGATTTGGCCCTCACCGAGGAAGAGCCCAGCTGGAAAAGCTAATCTGGAGATCTCACAGTATTCGTGTACCTCATTTCCAGCGTTCATCAGCTTGTTACAGCTCTCTCATGTGCACTTCACAAGCTCTTAGGTCGGACTGATCCATTTCAGGCCAGTCTGTATGGGATGATTTTTTTTTAAAGAATTAAGAGAGAAAGTATTTAAAATAAACCAGTAAATGCAATATGAATATATATTTCAAATTTAAACATATTCTTGCAGTCTCAAAATCAAAATAAGAACCTTAAAATGCCTCTGAAAGTAAAGTAAATTGTTTGAGATCTTTTCTTTCGATACTTAATGAATGCAGCATGAAAATATTCCTAACAAAATCCAATTCCTGTTGATTCAAACACACTAAAATTATAGTCTTTAGCTAAAATAATTTCCATATGATATATGTATCTGGAGCCATGTCAAAAAATAGTACTTGGTGTTAAAACCATTTTCTACCCCTTTGCTGATCTCTATATAAACATCTACCACATCATGCCAATTGCAATAGCTAGCAACATGCGTTACAGTCCTTATTATCTTTAAACTTGTTTGCTTTTCTTTATTTTGGTTGTGTGGAACAATAAATAATACTTACTTTATGTGAAATATATATTGTGAAATGAGCTTGCATAACCACTAATTGGATAAAATGAATTATTTTATGTTACCTGTAGGCTTGTATTAAATTATTTAGCTAAAATGTCTTTTTATTTCCCACAAATTATTTCTTGATAAAAAGTTGTCTTAGGGCTGAGAATATAGCTTAGTGGTCGAGTACCTATCTTTCATGTGAGAGGCCTTTGGTTCGGTTTCCAGCACTGAAAATTAAATTATTGTTTCTCGGTATTTAATGAGCATTCACCATATCCAGTATTCTAGGGATAAAACTAATCACATAGTATGGTGGTTTGCATGTGTTTCTCATAGCCTCATGTGCATTTTTAAAATAGTTATACTTATTTATCTTCAAGGAGAGTGTCTGTGTTTGTATCTATCTGCATGCTACTTCCTTTTGGCACTACAAAAAAAACCTACAGACACATGTGCCACATTGTATTTCTGACTTTAAATGGGTATTAAAAGGAATTAAACTTTCTGTAACCTGCTTCTGGCTAGGCATTTTGTCCCAATAATGAAAAGGTGACTGTTAAAATGAATCATGAACGAAACTCTGCAGTGTGGCTTCTTACAGGCAACAATCTTAAATATTCTGCTCAAAAAATTCTTGTTGATATTCTTAGTAGATATGATATATGCTACACATTTAATGCTAAGGTCTTGACTGGTATATTGGGACTTAGAACACAATGTAACTATCATTTACACAATGAAAGGTTAATTGATATGCCAATTATATCTTATTAGCAGCTTTAATTTCAGAGAGTAAACTTTCCTCGATTTTATGATAACTTAGTCAAAGATTTTACATTTCTTATTTATCTCTGTGTTCATAATCCGTTCTTTAATTTTTTTAATTAATTTATTTATGTGTGTGTGTGTGTGCATGCTAAGTCCCCTTGCCACTGTCAGTGAATGCCAGATGCTTATGCCATGTTTTGCACCCATCTTACATGGATGGCTTGAGAATAAACCAGGCCGGTAGGCTTTGCAAATAAGTGCCTTGGACCACTGAGCAATCATCCCAGCCCCTCTGTGGTGATAATATCTTATTATCACACTGCTTCTGTGATACCTACTATCTCAATTTGGCACCCTTATTTTTGCCATATCCAATAATGAATACAACCAGAAACAAGATACATGTCATTTATTTAATCCCTTGTGGTAAATGTTGAAGTTTATGATTTGACAAACATTGGTAACCTCAAATCTACTTAAAAATGATCAAAAATATGTTTACCCAGGCCTGGCATTATAGCTCAGTGGTAGATTGTAGAATACTTGCCATGCACTGTGAGGCCCTCAGTTTGATTATCAGCAATATATTGATAAAGAAGTATACAACATTTCTGAATTTACTACAACAATTCACTAAAAAATGACAAGCTTCTTAATAAATACTAAAATTGTATGTCTGAATTTGTTTGTGTAAGTAGATATGTTGGCTAGATAATACAGTATAGCAAAAAGAAAAAAAAATACAGTAAAATTCTTCCTGGCATTTCCCTTCTCAAACCTTAGCAGTTTAGTAACATTGCCTTATCACTCTTCATTTGAGATATGTAAGCAATTTCTTTTTCTTGAATTAAAATACAATTTACAGCAGTTATAGATTAATTGAAAAATGAATAGAAAAGAGTCCTTTATTCCCTTTCCCCACATACATAAACTCCCCACTACAGACACCTCAAGCAAGAATGGTATACTTGTTAAAATCAACACATATTTTCACCAACTGTCCATAGTTTATATTAGCACTTGTTCTGGTACTGAACATTCTAGTTGTTTTGACAATGTGTAATGATATTTATCCACATTGTACCATCAAAAGGTATTATTAATTTCAGTACCTTCAAGATCATAATCTAGCAACCACCAGCCATGTCAGCTAGTAATCTAGTTATTGATGCTTTAGTTTTACATTTCCCAGAGGGTCATATAATTGGAATCAAAGACTACATTATGCTTTTAGATTAACTTATTTAATTATCATTTTAACTATTTTTTACTTTCATTTTTTGGGGGGAAAGAGAAGGCAAGAAAGAGGAAGACAGAGAGAGAATGGGCATGCCAGGGCCTCCAGCCATTGCAAACAAACTCCAGATGCATGTGCCACCTTGTGCATCTGGCTTACATGGATATTAAGGAATCAAATCTGGGTCTTTTGGCTTTGCAGGCAACCACCTTAACCATTTAGCCATGTATTCAGCGCATAGATCCCTTGTATTAATAATATGAATTTATGTTTGCTCTATAACTTGTCCATATAAGTCAGTTCTTTTAAACACTCAGTAATATTCCCTTGGACAACAGTACTGCAACTAATTTATGTGTTATCTACTGAATGCCAGCTTGAATAAAATGGCGCTAAGCGTCACTGTGCAGGTTTTAGTGTGGATATAACTTCTTAATTCATTTCAGTTAATACCAAGGTGTATTACTGCTGGATTATATGGCGGGAGTATAATTTTCTTGTAACAAGTTGCCAAATTGTGCTCCAAAATGTCACTGAGATGTTACATTTCCTTGAGAAATGAATGAGTATTCTGTTACATTATATTTTTAACACAATTTGGTGTTATTTTGGCCATCCAAAGTGATGCAGTGATTATTCAGTGTTACTTCTATTTCAGCCCCTTTAAGAGGCTCACTTTTCTTCTGTAAGCCTTCTTTAGGGGTTCTTGGTTTGGCTGTCCTGAGCATTTTAAAAAATATTCTGTATCCCTTATTTTTGACTTTTGGGTTTTCTTTGTGTATTTTGACAGCGTGTCTTTGCCAGGTGAAAGTATTTCAAATATTTTCCCTGATTTTATGATTTGTTTTTTCATTTTCTTGACATTAATTTTCAGAAAGAAATTTTTAGCTTGAATTATTTCAAGCCTATAATTTTTTTCTTTCATTGGATAGACCTTTACTTTCTGATCTAAACCTATGGCTATACTAAACATCATGTAGAATTTGATTATATCTTGCTTTCTGGAAGTTTTATATTATTGCATTTAACATGTAGGCCCATGATCCATTGTGACTTAGTGTTTTGTAAAAGGTGTAAAGTCTGTGTTGTAGTCTGGTGTGCATTGCTGGTAGAAATCACCCAATCAAGAGCAGCTTTTTTTTGGGGGGGGGGAAAGAGGTTTATTTTGGCTTACAGGCGCTTGGGGGAAGCTCTCTGATGGCATAGGCAGAGAGTGGACATCACCCCCTGGCCAACATCAGGTGGACAATGGGAACAGAACAGTGTTCTGTCCAGGGAATGCTGGATATAACACCGTTAAACCTGTCCCCAGCAATGCACTGCCTCCATGAGGCGTTAATTCCCAAATTTCCAGCTGGGAACCTAGCATTCAGAACACCTAAGTTTATGGGTGACACCACCACAGTCTGTCTACTTAATTCTTGATGTTTATACCTTTTCTCAGTTTGACTTGGCTCTGTTAATTTTTTTCTCAAATATGGCATGAATATATACCTGTGTGTCTGTTTCTGGCATCTCTACTGTATTTCACTGATCACTTTTTCTTTTGCATTTGTTACCTAGACCACACAGTCTTCATTATTGTAGCTGCATTTTCAGTCTTGAAATCAGATATAGCCAGCAGTCTGACTTACCATCTCCTCCTTCATCAATACTGTTAGCTATCCTCATTCTACTGCACCTTTATGTAAACTTTACAGTCAGTTTGTTAATATTTATGAAATGCCTTCTTGGTTTCTGACTGAGATGTAGTTGAACTCTTAGTTGGTTTGGCAAGAACTGACACCTTCAAAACAATGACTGTTCCTGTCCATGAGCATGTTCATAAGTCACCATTTATGCTTCTTAATACTTACTAGACGTGTTTGTAGGTTTTCTTTAAGCAAAAAGTATTTTTTAAACAAAGAGATTTACTTGTTTAAGAAGTTCACTTTTCCCCTGCATTTTATTAGCAGCCTTGTAAGAAGTTCTCTACTCATTCCTTGGGGATGATCTGTGCAAGTACTATTTAATGATTGGGCTTGGAAGAAATGTCTTGCTGACTTGTATGTTTTTAAACACATTTTTCTCATAAATTGTCATAGCTTCTTTTGTATGTGCATGTGTCCATGTGTATGCATATATAATTGTTCATGCCGGGGGTGACACACTTGTGCATGTATCTATGGGTGTGCATATGTGCATGTCTGTTCATGTGTGCAAGGGAACACATGTGCATATGTCTGTGTGTACACAGTGAATATCTGTTCATATGTGGGTGGATACTTGTGCATCGAGATGCACATTCACATGTGCTCAGGTTCTTTTGCTAGCAAGAAGAAACTTTCTGATATATTTTTTTTAATTTTTTATTTATTTATTTGAGAGCGACAGACACAGAGAGAAAGACAGATAGAGGGAGAGAGACAGAATGGGCGCGCCAGGGCCTCCAGCCTCTGCAGATGAACTCCAGACGCGTGCGCCCCCTTGTGCATCTGGCTAACGTGGGACCTTGGGAACCGAGCCTCGAACCGGGGTCCTTAGGCTTCACAGGCAAGCACTTAACCACCAAGCCATCTCTCCAGCCCTTATATTTTAAAAAATTTTGTCCACACTTTTTTAATTTGAAAAAGGGTCACTCACTGACCTGGAGCTCTACCAATTAGGCTACACTGGCAGTCCACTTAGTCCCAAGACTCCTCTTGTCTCTACCTCTCCCTACACAGGGAATATAGGCGAATGCCAACACACAGGTATTTCATATTGGTCCAATTTCCAGACTCAGGTCCTCAAGCTAGCTAGGCATATATGTTGCCTACTAAGCTGTCACTCCAGCCCCCAGTGCAGCCTTTCCATCACACCTAAATTTTATTATAATTTATTATAACAGTATTCAGGAGAAAATATATTTCCAGGTGTTCAAAACACATGAAGACAATTAGCAACCTCTTGTTTAGCTCTACTCACACTGTTTTACTGAGACACAATCAAAATACATCTTTATTTCTGAAATAGCAGTAATTTTGATATTATCCTTCAAAAAAATCATATTATTCATATATGATCACCTCATAATGAAATTTCTGGTCTAAAATTATTCACTGCAATTTAATGCTATCAGATTTGTAAAACCTTATGCAAGTCACAGTCTTATACATTTTTATTACCATTTATTTTTGAGAGAGAGAGACAGGAAAAGGAAGAGGCAGAGAGAGAGAGAGAGAAAAAAGAGAGAACCAGGGCCTTTCAGCTGCTGTGAACCAACTCCACATGCATGCACACCCTTGTGTGCAGGTGCAGTTTTTTTGTAACTGTACATCTGGCTCTGTGGGACCTGGAGATTTGAACATGTGATTTTAGGCTTTGCATGCAAGCACCTTAATCTCTAAGCCATATCTCTAGCCCACCAACATATACATTAAAAAATCCTATTATTTTCTCTGCAAAGCCAATTACTTTTTATGAGGCATAAACTAAGCTATTCATATGATAGACATTTATTTTAAAATATAACTTGACTTTCAAAATTATTCATTTTTCCTTATTTCCAATAGGAATTCCCTACTTAAAACATTGCCAGCACTTAGAATCTTCAATGGTGAAATGGTAACCTCTTCTTCAGAAATCCCCACTGAAGGAGACTGTCATCCATCCTCAGGAGGCTTCCTGGCACTCTGTCAGTCTCAGATTCAAGAGTTTTCCACAATATCTGAGAACTATACTACTCAGAAAGGGTAAGACCTTCTATTTTCTTCTAGTATTTACAATCAACAATATAACATATTCAAATGTTTTAAAATATTCCCATGATCTAAATGATACTGGTTTTAAATAAAAGCAATATGTTGGAAGATTTTATCTGTTTTCTTTAAAATATGTTTATATGTATTTTGATCAAAATCATCAAATAACCAAACACAAATTTATTCAACAATTATCATGGACAAGATTTCCTTTAATTTTTTAAAATTATTTGTTTACTTGTAAGCAGAAAGAAATAGAAAGGAGAGAGAGAGAGCTGGAGAGATGGCTTAGTAGTTAAGTGCTTGCCTGTGAAGCCTAAGGTTCAAGGCTTGATTCCCCAGAACCCACATAAGCCAGATGCACAAGGTGGCACACACATCTGGAATTTGTTTGCCATGGCTAGAGGCCCTGACACACTCATTCTGTCTCTATCTATCGGTCTCTTTCTCTCTCTGCCCAATAGTTACTCTCAAATAAATAAATATTTTTAAAATAATAAAAATAAATATTTTTAAAAAAATAAATATTTTTTTTTAAAAAAGGAGGTGGGGGAAGAGAGAGAGAGAGAGAGAGAGAGAGAGAGAGAGAGAGAGAGAGAGACAGAGAATGAGCATGTCTGGGCCTCTAGCCACTGTAAACAAACTCCAGATGCATGCACCACTTTGTGCATCTGGCTTTATATGGGTATTGGGGAAATCAGACCTGGCCTTAATTTCTGAGCCATCTCCCTAGCCCTACAGACAAGATTTTTAATCCTCAAGGAATTCACAGTTTATATATATATATATATATATATATATATATATATATATATATATATATATATATATACATACATACATACATACATATATATATATATATATATATCACATACATATTAGAGAATCATATTACACATTTATTATTTATAAACAGATATATATATATATTTGTTCATTTAGGACTATAGTGGAATCAGTATTAGTATACATTCAGACTATAACATCTAATAGCTATAATCAAATTTGAAACAATTAGAACTTCCTTTTCCTAACTTGAATTCTGAAAGTATTACAATGCATGAACTATAATTGATTCTTTTGAGCTGAATTTTAAATTTTACATTGCTCCAGAAAGTGCAAATATAAAAGCAAAATAGTTTAAAGTCTTTCTCCCATGGTTAATCATAATCTTTAATTATTACTATTTACATTTTCATACATATTTCACTTGTATCAAATGGTTTTCTGTTTAAATATTTTGCATATAGACTCATGTTAGAAACAATTCTCACTGGGCATGGTGACACATGCCTTTAATCCCAGCACTTGGGAGGCAAAGGTAGGAGGTTCCCCATGAGTTCCAGGCCACCCAGAGACTATATAGTGAATTCCAGGTCAGCGTGGGCTAGAATGAGAATGTACCTCAAAAAGCCAGAACTAAAACAAATCTCATATTAATAATTTTTATAGTTAAATAAATGTTTATATCAATATTAAGGTTATTGACATTTGTATTTATGTAAATTTGAACTAATACTTCCTCATATATAAGTGGTAATATATAATTTCCTATTAACCTTTGATATACCATGTGTCTATCTGAATTTTAATTTTATATTTGTACTTTTAAATGTTATTGTTAATTATTGTTAATTGTTAATTAGGTTTTCTTTATAATTTAAAATGAAGATTATGTTTGCAGTGTACATATTGGTAAATAAAAAACTTGCCAGAGCACTCATTTCTACATTATTAGCTAACAAAATTGGTGAAACACACACACAGAAAAATCTAATAATTGTCTTCATGAGCAAAGGCACTAATACCTGTGTTTTAAGAAATAATTATATGACTCATGTTTTCTCTGTGTAAATATTTATTATTTCTTCCATTTTATTGCTTAGGAAGGTAAATCAGGTGGAACATGTATTTAGTTTACCAATAAAATAATAAAATGGAGGAAGTAATTCATTATTTATTTCATTTTTACATATCGTGTGGTACTTAAAATTGTGACTCTGTTTATACTATGCAAGTATTGTATATCTGCTATTCTGAAAGTACACTTTCAAAAGTGAAATTAAGACAATTAAAGTGCAGCCAAAATAAGGCTGGCACAAGGAGGAAGTCAATTTATTACTAAGCATTTCAGATTGGCAAAGATGGAAGTTTGATCAATTGCATGCATCACAAAGTCCAAACGACAAAGATCCAACCGTGGTTCAGGAGACTTTTAGCAATTTATGCTTAAAATATTTGGATTATATTTGCCGTGGGCAATGTTTCCCGCCCCCCCAGGGAAAAATAGTAAGCAAAACATTCCCATAATGTTAGTTCTTTGTTAAGATGGCCAATCCAAATATTTTGTGTGGCAAATGTCAATGCAGAAAATGCTTTGATTTCATGAATAACTTCTCCAAATTTAGGCAGCCATTATTTATCATGATCATTATAGTAAACACATGAATGTTTCTTATTTGTTTAAATCAAAATACATTATATAGAATGGTCCTAATACCTTTAGACATTTTTTCATGATTGACAGATTTAATTTATTTATATTGGCTTTTTGAGATTAGGGCCTCACTGTAGCCCAATCTGACCAAGAATTCCCTGTGTAGTTTCAGGTTGGCCTTGAACTCACATTGATCCTCCTACCTCTGTCTCCCAAGTTCTGGGATTAAAAGCATGCACCATCATACCTGGCTCTACTGACATATATTTTCAGATTTTGCTAAAGATAAGATAAAGTTTTATGTAAATAACTACAACTGAATTTTATTGAATAGAGTAGTTAATCTCTGTGTTTACTTTTGACAAAATTCATTTTAAAAACCTATATATGTGTGAATGTCTATGGAGTCTTATAAATGATGTCTTCTTTTATTTGATCAGGGATGTTTTTACTTTGGAGGCTGTAGAAAATCTCTGTGATTATTTTAAGAAATTGATGGAACTTAGTAATGAATGCAGATATGCTCATGAACATGGAGATCTGAGTATCACCGAGACAGTAGAAGCAGAGGTCCAGCACAACCATTTGGCATTTTCAAGCAATAACAACACACCGAAAAACATGGTCTTTCAGTCTCAGACTAACAAACACAACACAAACTCACCAGATATTAATGAGAAATTGATAGACTTTGACTCCATGAATACCCCATTGAGCTGTGAAGATATGGAAGGAATAAATCAGAAAAAAATAGTAGGTCAGAAGATGGAAGATGGCAAGCCAAGTTGTATTCCCACTGAAAGAATTACATTCGTGGAAACAGTAATGATAGATTCTCCATTGAGTAATCACCAAAATATTGAACACTGTGAAACAATGTAAGATCCATAAACCATTTTACTTACAGAGGTCATGTTTAGTGTTTTTTTAAATGATGTTAATTAATGGTGCCCAGTAATTACTAGGTGACATAAGTTTTATTGTTTTTGTTGTACACAAATTACTAATCACAACACAGACTAATTTGTTAAATTTGGCTGGTTCTAATTTAAATTTTAGTATTGTTGAGTGTAAACTGAGTATAACACTATCTTTCTGCTTTTAAACTTCAAAATTTCTAAAATTAACTTGAACAATAAAGAAATATATATTCTAAAGAAATATTTTGTTAATTTTTTTAATTTTAAAAATTATGCCTTTACATATACCCCAATCTTGCAAATGTTTAGTTGTTTGATATTTATGTATATAGATAATATTTTCCAAGTATGCTGCAATATTATTCCTGGGCATAACAGCTCTTTAATGTAGAAAAATATTCTCAGTGTCTGTCAATTTTTGAAAGCTGTCTTTTACTGCTTATATTGAGTCAGTAAAGACTGGATTTTACTTCAGCTTGTCAACTTCATTTTCTTTTTGCAATTAACCTCAGTGCCAGGCCAGAAAGCCCCAGCTTTTCCTATAATGAATAGCATAGACTAACAGAGTACCCCAGGAGACTCAGTTCTGTAATGATTGGTACTGAACAGAGTATCTCAGAGACTTGACTTCTGTAATGACTGGTCCTGAACAGAGTACCCAGTAGACCCGGCTTCTTCTATAGTGGATGGTTCTAAACAGAGTATCCCAGTAGACCCAGCTTATCCTAATATGACTAGTACTGAACAAAATATCACAGTAGACCTTCTTGCCTTTTCCAGTCTCTCTGTTTTCAGCAGTTGGCAGTTTAAACCAGGATTTCTTTTTGGAAGCTATATACATAATTGGACATGAATTTTAACACTTAATAAAAGTGGCCTTAGTATTTCCTGGTTTGCTTTAACATTTTAGTTAATTGTGATTGCCTTTCTCCGAACACTCCAGATGCTGTCTATGCAGACTTCTTATAAACAATGCTTGGAATTTCTTGATAAATCATAAGTAAAATAGTCAAATGGTTATAACATATAGGGGAGAGAAACTGAAAATACAAAAAAAAAGTACAAAAAAATTTCTACTGAGCTGCATCCCCAACCATTAGTTTTTTTGAGATAGGGTCTCACCATATAGCCCAAGCTTGTCTCAGAACCATGTGTCTTATGTCTAAACCCCCAAATTTTTGGATTATAGGCATGTGCCACCTTGGCCAGTTTTTTCTTTATCCTCCAAAGAATATATTGTGTTCTTTTGAAAAATTGTCATCAGCTTTTTTCACAAGATGTATAAATATGCACTAAATTCATAGCAAAATTTACAAATTTCTGTTTTTTTTTTTTTTTTACCAAGGGAAGATTATTTGTTGAAATGCAACAATTTCTTCCAAATATTAGCATTACAAGCTAGTTTGTTTTAGTCCCGAAGTTTTAGCCATTAACTTCAGTTTTGTATTCATGGCAAAATATATTGAAATATACACTGGCTGTGTAAGAACTGGTGATGATGGTACCAGTCACAATAGTAAATCTACACAGCAATAGAAAATGCCAGCATCATTCTTCCCTAATTTCTCACACATACACTACCAGACAAAAATGGTGCAATTATGTCTCTTTGTTTTAAGCTGAGGAACATGAGGAAACTGAAAATTTCATTGGTTTTAGCAATCAGTAAAGTTATCAGAAACTATTTTCAAGGAAATAGTGGGGAATGGAATCGTTATTACATATACATTCTAAACCAAACAGTAATTTAACAGGAATTATGACAGTATTGATAATATTCCTGTAATAATCTGTGTGGGGAAGGGAACATGCTAGTTATGAAGAGCTTAGTGATGAAACTGTGACCTCACTTAGAGTCAGTGAACGTTTGTGTTTCATTTAGTTTAGTCTCGTAGTGCAGCTTTGGGGGGCTATGGACGACCACCAGTGTTGAATGATTCAAGGTATGGATATCTACAAATGGCAGTGGTCTAGGAACGTGCTAAATTTTTCCATTCAGTTTGTAAAAGTGTGGTGTATTTGCTATTGTGCAGGGAGAAAAGAGAAGCTGGGAAGGTCCTCATGGGTCTCTCTTTCTAACCTTGAGGAACCTACTTCCTCTTCTTCTCCAAGGAGATCCACAGTAATGAGGACTTTAAGCTTCTTTTCCAAGTCAACTGTGGCATCCACATTAGTTCCTTCTCTTCTGCATCTTCTCTTCCCTTGCTTCTGCCTGACAAACATCCTCAGTGTCATATAAAAATCTCTGTAATGTCCTCCTTTTGAAATATATTTGGGGAAAAAAAGCTCCTCTGAATCTAGATCCTTCTCTAACCTCCTGGTTCATTCTTTCCTTCAGATTAGAAGGCTCAAATACTACTTTTACTTCTATAGATATAGTTAAACAAAAGAAGGGGCATTATGTATAAATTTTAATTGATATTTTATGTGTTTCATATATGATCTATATTTGTAGAGGGCCTCTTGTGTACCAGTATCCATTTATATATATTAAATATGATAAACATTGTTTCTCCTCCTGACAGTTCAGCAGCTATGATAATCCAGGCTTACTGGCGTGGGTACATTGTACGCAGGCAGAGAAAATTTTCTGAAAATATAAATCTTCCTGACAAAGAACCCCTGCTGAGTCCCTTAATGCATAATCAAACTACTGTAAAGAAAGAAGGAAGAGGAAATGCTGTGAATATCCAAGAACAGAGGGAGATGGCTGCTCTTTGTATTCAGGTTAGTTTCAATCTTTTACAATCAAGACTAATTATAATAGATAAGTTACTCATTATTCACTGGGTTATTCTGTATTAAAAAGAATTTTTAGTGATCTGCCATTACTTGTATTGATTTCTTGCTTAAATGGGTATAGAGACTATAGTAGGAGAGTAGCTGTAATTCTGCTTACTATCTGGACTGAGGAAGTTAGCCTTTGAGTCTGAAATAGTGTGTATATAACTACAAATCAAGCAAGCCACACAATGATATTTGACTTTCTCTTCTATGCAGCATTTGCCAAGTCAGCTAAGATTTGAATAGTCAAAGATAATCATTTGGATATTTGTAGAAGCATGTTCAAAAAACCTATAAAAAATTGTTAATGGTGGGTCTACAGAGATGGTTCATTGGTGAAAGGTGCTTGTTTGCAAAGCCTGACAGCCTAGGTTTGATTTCAAGTAACCCACATAAATCAAGATGCATAAAGTGGTACGAGTGTCTAAGTTCATTGGCATGCCCATACTCTCTCTCTTTCTCAAATAAATATTTTTTTAAATCACTTATGGTATTAAAATGCCTATTTCACTTAATATTTCAAAAAGTAAGACATGAAAATACTGTTTCTACAGAACTAAGACCTTATTTTGAAATGCATATAGTTTGATTATATTCTTCCATTCATTTACTTATTCAACATGTTTAATTATTAATTTAGTGTTTAATATTGTTAAGCAATGCATGCTTAGGAAATAAAGCTACAAATCAACAGACATGGAATATGTCTCTATAAATTGTCATTCTGGTGGAAAACACCAACATGAGCTAAATGCATACTTAAGGGAAAGTCTATATACGAAGTCACAGAAAGTACTTTTCCTGAGCTGGTTGAATGTAATTCTGCAAAACTTAGCATTTTTCTTTATTTATTCTTTCAGCAAATATTCCCTTACATAAAAGCCCAACTAAGTTGCATTATATTGAAGCCCATGATTACATAATATGAATGAAGAAGAAAATGTAAATCAGCATATGTGAAAGAGAAACTTCATTGTACATGTGTGAAATGTGCATATGTATATCCATATTTATGTGGTGTGCATTTGTATGCAATATTCTGTGTACAATGTGAGTGTGTGTGTGTGTGTGTGTGTGTGTGTGTGTGTATGTGTGTGTGCATTCACATGTGGTGACCCAAAGACAACTTCAGAGTTTCATGCTCAGCAACACTATCTACTCTTTTAGAGGCAGGAATTCTTATTGGCTTAAAGATCACCAATTAGACTAGGTTAGCTGTCCCATGAGGTCCAGGGATCCTCCTTTCTCCATCTCCCTAAAGTTAGGAATATAGATGAACAGAGTCACATCCAGCATTTTTAAAATGTGTATTAGGAATAAACTCAGGCAATGATGTTTTTGAGAACTTTGCCCACCAAGATATCTCCCCAAACCCAAGTTTATCATTTTAAATAGATAAGATATAGAAGACCATAAGGTGACACTGAACTGAAAAAACTATGCTTCTTGTTATCTAGGGGAAAAAATCCCAGGCTAAAAGGATATCAGAATTAAAGGTCTTATCTTAGAAACATATATGTACAGTATTTGAAGAATGACAAAAGTGAATATTGCTAGAGAAAGACAAAGTAGAGATACATAGGAACTATAAAACTTAGGGGTTTGTATAAATCTTTGGCATTAGTCTGAAAAATATGGGAAGATGGTGACAGAGTTTAAAAAGTATACTGATACTGTCATGTTCAAATCCACGTTTTGCTAATTTATATTGGAGGAGAACAGGAGTTATGGCTGAAAGACTAGTTAGGAACCTAGTATAGGATATTGAGAAGAAATATGGTGACATGGATAAGGCTAGCAATGGAAATGGTAAGATTCAAATATTCAAGGCTATATATTGATTTATGTATCATCATATAGAAATATATAATATGGATGTAAAGGCTGACAATGTTAAGGGTGGGGATGTGTTTTATGAGACATGTGGGAATTAGGAACACCTTCTAGGTATTGGGAACAAACTAGAAGAATAACATTAAAACTAACAAAGATAATACCTCAAGTGACAAAATTTTATTGTTAATGCCACTATTTTCAAGGGAAGTAGTTCTGTTAAGGGTTTCATGACTAATCAATATTTTAGTTTGCTTCACTTTGTTACATTATTCCTCCTGAAAGTACTATGTAGTCAGAGATTTTACTAATGCTTGGTAGTGGTAAAATAAGGAGAGGATAGTTTGTTTCAAGGCAACTCTAAGAAAAAGAAACATTAGTTACTATCTCAGAATATTATTCTGCATAAAAGTATAGCTACCATTGTGCTACTATTCTCCTGCCAATCTGGGCCAAGCAATGCAATGTTTAGCATTAATAGTAAATAAGCTAGTCAAGTCTTGCTTCAATCATCTCAACAAAGAAAAATTCATTTCATTTTACATTCAGTGGTTTATACCTCTAATGGATATCTTTTGGTTTAGCTTCTTTGAATCTATAATAAAAGAAAGCATAATTCAGACTTCTTATATAATTAAGGGGAAATATTTTTCAAACATCGTGGTAGTTAGGTTACTGAGTTCATCTTTTGCTTTGTATAGTCTTCTAGTTTCCAAGTTTATTCAGCTTAAAATATGAATTCTAGATTGCCCAAGCAAGCTGGGAGTAGATTGTGATTTAGCAGAAATTTACCTTGTTCTTAGAACATAATGAAGAACTCATGAAAGATGCTGAGAGTGCTCTCTGCTCATCAAAATTCAAGTTCTCCTTCCTGTCTATATTTCCAGGACATTTTCAGTTTATTTCAGTTCTCTACCCAACTTTAGTTAACATAATATAAATGGAATACATTTGCACCACTTCCATGTCTTCCCCATACCTCCCATGGATATTCCTCTGTATAGATTTCTGTTTCTGGTTGACTGAAATGTATATAGCCCCTGAAGCATCTTTGGAAGGACCTCTTGTGAATGAAAAGTCTGCAATGCCTGTGTGTGTGTGTGTGTGTGTGTGTGTGTGTGTGTGTGTGTGTGTGTTTGGTTGGAACAATAGTGCTAAATTGCAACTAGGCTACAAAAACAACTAGAATACTGAAATGATACAGAAGGATATAAAGTGATTAATATATATGCCTGGTGCCTGGTGACATAAATTTGGACCCTAAGACCGTATTTAAAAGCCTGATGCAAGCATCATACACTCTGAAATCCCAAGTGCCTAAGACAACAGGATGTAGAAATAAGAAAGAATATTTCAAAATTCAGAGACTAGCTAGTCTAGAATTTGTAGCAGCCAGCCAGGCGTGGTGGCGCATGCCTTTAATCCCAGCACTTGGGAGGCAGAGGTAGGAGGATCACCATGAGTTCAAAGCCACCCTGAGACTACATAGTGAACTCCAGGTCAGCCTGGACCAGAGTGAGACCCTACCTCGAAAAAACAAACAAACAAACAAAATAAAATAAAATTTGTAGCAGCCAAAAATAAGAGAGACCCAGTGTCAAACAAGGTGAAGACAAAGACAATGCACTGAAGTTGGCCTCTGATCTGCCCATGCACACTATGACATGCACACACCCATATTACTTACATTCTGCATACACACATACACATATTCATGCACAAATGGCAATAAGAAACATGGCCAGAAA
The DNA here is from genome assembly GCF_020740685.1 of Jaculus jaculus. NCBI lineage: Eukaryota > Metazoa > Chordata > Mammalia > Rodentia > Dipodidae > Jaculus > Jaculus jaculus. Next base: position 128,533,077 of record NC_059107.1, read on the forward strand.
TGTGTATTAGATTTAAAAAATGCTCTGTGAGTCGTAGTTGATAGTAATTAGAAAATAAAAAGATTTTAGGTGTGCACAAGGATGATAGTATTGTCTGGCTTAAAGTTGTTTGGAATGGGTTGGAAATGAATTCATTTTAAATGGATTACTGTAGATAAATATATACCTTTACCACAGTAAGTAATTTGAGTTTATGATCCAAATACCATATTCCAACACATTTATATTGAATGATAAAAATTTCTAGAGCTGTAAATCTTGGCTTTAAATAGACTCATGAGGCAAATATCTCTAGATGGCACAACAGAAAAATAGACAAAAATATCTTTGTGAAAGTCCTGTCTCTTAAGATGATTTGTGCTGGAGACAGTGTGAGTACTAATGAACCAATTATTTGATTTATTCCACTGAAAGCCCACATTAAAGGCTACCTTGTTTTACTTTTTTCACTTACTGTGTCTGATCTTGAAATCTCAATATTATATTGGTGCAAACGTGGGGAGTAGTAGGTGAAAAGTTAGCCAAGGAGAAAAAGAGGATCTTGCAAGATCAAGATCAGGGAAAAAGGGATATGAAGGGAACCTCCCTTGCAGAGAAAAGAATTCTTCTGATTTTTCACATTCAGAAGAATAAAATACAACATGAAGAATGGAACCAAGAGAGAAGAATTTCAGAAATAAGAATGTATAAGGAAAGATGAATTGTTATAATCCTAAAATAAGAGGGGTAAGAGCAAACTAGGGCATTTGGCATGTGCTAGTCATCCAGTGAATGAGACTTGCCTTGTTCTATAAAAACAACCTAACAAATTGAAAAAAAAAGTATCATGAGAAATACACAGACCTGGTCCCACTGACCCTAATGGGCAGGAGAATCAGGAAAGCCACTTTCCTCTTTTTTTTTTTTAAACTTAATTTATTAGTTTTCAGCAAATACAGGCAGTTTGGTACCATTGTTTAGGTTCATCCATGACCTACCCCCTCCAAATGGACCCTCCTTGTTGAGGTAAATGGGTCGTGCATTGTGGAGTTAGTCCACAGTTAGTGGTACAGTAAACATCTCTGCATATCATGACCCAACATGTGACTCTGACATTATTTCTACCCCCTCTTCTGCAAAATTTCCTTGCGCCATGTTGGGTTCATTTTTGGTCTGCTTCAGTACTGAGGTGTTGGGGGCCTTTGAGGCTCTGACTCTCTGATTTGGTAGGAGTTGATTTTTCTCTGTGTTGGTCTCCTTCCCCTTTGTTCTGGTATCCGGTTCATCAGGAAACAGCACCCTTGCTTGTTTCGCCAATTTTCTTTAGTTTCAGTCGGGCCCCTTTTGAGGTATGTTGGGGCAGCTCTCTCTTTAGGATCTGCATCTATCTGAAAAAGAGAAGCAGATTCTCCAACCGAGAGTAAGTTAGCAACCGTAAAATTGAGATAACACTTACTTTTTTGACAGAGATTTTAATAGGTGTAGGCCCTCTTGTACCCCATGCTTGATGGTAGCTTGATATTGGAGAGTGGGCTTATGTTTGGATATGGTTTTGACTTGTTTCCCAGCTCCAGCTGTGGGTCTCGTACCACTGAGTGGATCAGTTAGCCAAATCAAGAGCAGCTGGTTCCCCACCATGGCTGTGTGCCACTATTGTACTTGTGTGGCATCACACCAGGTTATTTGTTGCTAATTAGGTTAGACCATGAGTTAGGAAAGCCACTTTCTTAAGCAGTGCTTCCAATTTTGTTCTTCATTACAGAAGAAAGTCCACTATTCTGCTCCTCCCACTTAAATTATGTAAGTTCAGGAATTTATTGACATCCTGTTCTTCTCATATTTTGAGAATCATGAGAAGTAGACATTGTTGTAGCAAGTTCTAAAACAAATATTACATTCACTGAAGTTAATTTTTTGAGGCAAAATCATCAGACTTTAGTCAATAGTTTTTAACATTATATAATGTTTAATGTTACAGAACTTTCTTACTTGGTTAACTAAAGTAGGTTTGCTAGAAGAAAAGGGTCAAGGTCATTAAGAAAAGGAGTAATTAGTGAATGTCTATTATGGGACTGGCATTTTCTTATTAGTATATATAAATTTTCAACTTGATCTAGTGTCACTACATACATTTGACAATAAGAGAAAATTTAGTACAGCTTCCATTTTTTGCAAATAGAAACAGTGACTTGGGGATCTATTTGTTTGAAAGAAATATTCAATGTCTGAAATTTAATTACAAGACAACTTGGCCACAGCATCAGAATGCAAGAACACTTGTGAGCAGTAATTATAGGCAACTACAGAAATCTTACTGATAACATAATATCATCCTTTTGGTGGCTCAATTAACAATTTTGCATATAGATGATGAAAGTAGATGGATAGATGATGATGATGTTGATAAGTAGATGATAGATTGGTAGATAGATAGGCAGACAGACAGATAGACAAAGACAAATGGGTATATACATTCTGACTTATGCATTCAGTTGTTAAATTACACACTAAGGGAGTCCTGCTTGCCACTGTTCCCCAGTTCCTAGCTATGCATTTATTAGTACATAGAACTATTCCATATGTTGTTTATTTCCCTTATTTATTATACCTGTTTTCAATCTCATCCACATTGTAATAGAAAGTCCATGCATACAAATTTTTTGTATGTTTTATTATCTGCAGTAGACATGCAATCATTGTCATTGATATATATTCATTAACCTTCAAAATCCATGCTACATATTTGCCAACCACAAATATATGATGAACTATCACTTAGAATATTGATCTTTTGGGGCTAGGGAGGTGGCACAATGATTAAACAGACCTGCCTACAAAGCCTGTCTGCCAGAAATAACTTTACAGTCACCTCCATAAAGTCTGACCCAGCAAGTGGGGCAAGACACACACACACACACACACACACACACACATGCACAAGCCTGCATACATACAAACATACATGCATACATACACTCATACACACACATGCACAGACTTGAAATAAGTAAATAAAAATACTATTTTCATTTGTATTTCCATAAAAAAATTGTTGGTGGACCATGCCTATTCTCCTATTACTTGGGACATAGAGAGAGAAGGATAAAAGTTCAAGGTCATTCTTGGCACACAGTGAGTTCATGACTAGCCTAGAATACATAGTCACTATCTCAAAAAAAGAAAAAAAAATCATATCAGTTACATAAAGCATTTCTGGAATTTATGGATGACAACTAATAAGAGCCTGATGCATCACTTGGTTTTCAACAGTAAGCCTTGTTTTCTGACTGCACATGATCATTAGTTATTGAGCTACTGGCCAGTATTCTCACATTTAAAACCAGTACACATACACTCCTTATTATATGTGTTATATATCACCATATTATGTGAAAATAATCATTATAGATAATGTCTGTACACATTTTATAAGACCTATTTTGAAATATTTCTACATTGCTGTCTAATAGTGATTATTTTCCAATATCTGCAAATCTCACATCAATATTCCTCACTACTTTATAAACATTTGTTTAGACATTGGCTTAAAATACAAACAAGTATATCACTTAGTTTTATGTGTTAAATTTAAGCTTTATATACAAAATCCTCCTTTTTTTCTTGAACTTCATTGAGTGAAGAAATTAGACCATTAACACTACAGAGATTTTCACTTTCTGAATTTTGCCAAATTCATATCCCTGATGTTTAATATGCTCCTTGCCCCTTATTTTCTGTAAAAATGATGATAATATCTTATATTGGGTCTGATTTAGATGTCTTTGTTCTTCTTGTATTTTTGAGGATGCTTCATAGGTGGTGGTCTGTGTCACAGCCATGAAGTTCATAGTGGCTAGTTTACTCTCATTAAGGAGCACTACTATCCAAAAATAGATGTTGTGAAGGTCAGCCATTATTAATTGATTTAAAAATGGTCATTGATTGCATCTACTACTCCACTGTTTAATGAAAATTTGTCAATTAAAAGAAACTGAGTCTAAAATATTCCATTACTCAGAGGTATAATAATACAGAAAATACAGACTAAATGTTTTATACTTTATTTATCAAGTTTTGATTATTGAGGATTTTTAGGATTTGACAGAGGTTACTAAGATGTGAGCTTTGTATTTAATGTATAAAGAGAATGTGTTCTGTTTGTTCCCATTGCAGTCACTTTTGTTTCTTTCATACTACCCCTGATTTGTTCAGTGGTATTTTCTTTGAGTTATCATTTTAGATACAATTCTGTAATCTCTCAACTTCCCTTACTTTCAAATGTGCTACAGTGTTGAAAATTCATTTAAAATATTTTTTCTCTAGGCTTTAAATCAGTACTTTGCCCACAGTTAGCTTGGTTCCTTTAGTGGAAATGATATCTAGAAACTTCAACCTAGGTTTCAGAGAACTGATTTCTAGAGGTATGACCATTGTTTTTGGATTGTTTCTAGTTCACTGGGCTTGAAAACACCTATCACTTGTAAATTAAGAAGTTGCATTTAGTTCATTTTTGGTCTGCTTCAGTGATGAGGTGTTGGTGGCCTCTAGGTCTCTGGATCTTTGATTTGGTAGAAGTTGATTTTTCTCTGTGTTGATCTCCTTCACCCTTGTGCTGGTACCCAATTCACCAAGGAAACAGCACCCTTACTTGTTTCGCCAATTGTTCTTACTTTTAGCTGGGGCCCTTTTGAGGTATGATGGGGTGGCTCTCTCTTTAGGATCTACATCTATCTGAAAAAGAGGAACAGATTCTCCAACGGAGAGTTACTTAGCACCAGACAAATGAGATAACCCTTACATTTTATAACTGTGGGCCAACTCTAGAATGCATGACCCATATACCTCAACAAGGAGGGGCCAAGGGAAGGGGGTAGGTAATGGATGAGCCTAGTAATGGTACCAAATTGACTGTATTCGCTGAGTACAAAACTAATTAATAAAAAAAAATAAAATAATAAATCATGAATTTTTCCAAAGAAAAAGAAGTTACATAGTTGCATTTACTTAACTACATTTGCACATCTGTTTTCTTATCCTTTTTAAATCCTTTTTCCTAATGACATGCATATTCCCTTGTTTTCTCTTTTCTCACTCCCCCCAGTATGTGCAGGTAGGTGTGCATGTGTGTGTGTGTGTACATCTATTCAAAGGTGGAATACAGATTACACAAATAAGAAAATTCTGTTTATTATGCCTCTGCTATAGGAAGGGAGCCAGCTGCAACACCTTGCCTTTGACTACCAAGTCTTAATTATTCTTGGTCAGTGGTTGAGAGGTTCTGACTGAGCTTTCTGGATTCTTTTCTGAAGTGATGGTGTGGATTCACAGGCTTGTTGTTATATAGATTGTAGATAATTACTATCCTTTCATGTAGTCTGGCCATCTTGCATATTCTGATTCTCTGTATTGAATATATTTGAATAAAAGTTTGAGGTTATTATCAATCTTTTCATCACAAATTGTAAGATGTCATTTGTGGCCAAATTTGTCTTTTAGGTGTATTTCATTAGGGTAAAATATTATCAATCCATATTATAATGAATTTTGTGTTGTGTGATTATGCCCACATACCAATATTTTTACTTTGAGCCAGTTATTTTTATATAGTGTTTATTTTATTTTGGTCAGAGAATTCAGGCTTTAATTTCTGTACCATCCTTCCTGTATTTACCTTTATATTTAACCACTTAAAATTAATATTATTTTATTTTATATGTAAATGATAATATATACACATGCATTTCAAAATATATTTGTATAATGTATATGTTTGTAATATATACATGATATTCATGATAAATAGAATACTAAAAAGTTTATTTTTACTTTGTTTTTTTACTTTATGTACACTAACTCTCACCATATATGTGTGTATATATATATATGTGTGTGTGTGTATATACATATACATATACATACACATATACATATACATACACACACACACACACACACACACACACACACACACACACATATATTTGATGAAGTTTAGAGAACTTCTCTATCCCAGGATATTAAGAGATCTAGATGACTTTAATATCAACTGAAATTGATTGTTATTGGCTGTTCTACCTCCCTAGTATACCCATGTGTATATACTGAGATTTTCCTATTCTGTAGCTTATTTTACTTAGAATGATTTGAAAATGAGCAAAATGGGTTTCTCTTTGTATCTATTCTTCAAGTTTGGAATGGGTCCTGGAGGAATTGTCAGATAATTGATTGGTTGACCTACATGTGCAGTTGAGGGAGTTTCAAAGATTCCTCTCTGCTTACCACAAAGCTAGTCTCCTGAGATCCAGACACATGCAGTTGTTTAATTTATCTTGAAGTTTTAAGTGTCACATAAAGTTCAAAACACAGATTATTGAGCCATTAAACTTAGTTCTGAGATGTTTTATCTTCCTAATGGGATAACACAGAGAATCTGGCTCCAGATTTGATCTATAACCCCACATAACATACTTTACATTTTTGTTTAGGCAGTGTGGAAGGGCTTTATTTTACGGAAGAAGCTGGTGACAGCCCTAGAGGCCATCAACAGTGAAGAGTCTGGGGAAGAATATGAAGAAATAAATTTAGAGGACTTCATTTTCGATGAAGTAAGTGCCAACCACAACAAGCAGTTGTTGCTGTTAACATACTGAGTATGCTGTTTTGAAATTAAGACAGTTTCTAATGTGTTTATCTTACAAATATTATATTTTGCCAAATAACACTTGCAAAAACATGCTACTACTTTCTTAACATCTCTTTCACTTGTTCTCTAAGCTGGTACAGTATATTAAGTGGCCATATGGTAGTGCCAAGACATTTTGCACCCTTTGACCTGATTCTCCAGAAGTTAGTGTCTTATGTAACCACAGGACGGTAACTAAAATTAGGGAAATAACATTGATTCAGAATTACATCTGGTTGACCTTATTCAGATTTATGTGTTGTCCTATAAATGTCCAGTCATGTAGTAGGAGCTTCAGGAATCATAGATGCCACTTAGTTGTCATTTTTTTTAATGAAAATTTATTTTTTCTTTTATTTTATGACTGTGATTCATTTAGTGACTATAGAAATTTCCATTTGGTCATAGTTTTAAAGTTTAAATAGAAAATTCCAGAAATAAGTAATACATACATATTAATTTGTATACAGTACTGAGTACTACTGCCGTTCTCCATCTTTTGTGGAACACAAGTCAACATTTTACCCTTTGTATAGCATATCCTCAGCATCAAAACATCCTGCTCACTAGCCACTCAGCAGAAATCTTTGTTATCAGATCAGATATTGCAAAATTACAATTTGTGTTCAAGTTATGCTTATTTTAGCCTTGGAGCTAGAGTGTAAATTAGAGGTGCTAGCCATTCTATTACCAGTATATAGTTCTAATTGTTCAGTTTTATTACTTATTATTTCTTTAAATGTCTTATTGTTTTGCATAGGATAAAAACACTACAAATAGGATTTGATATTGTGCATGACTTCAGGAAGCCACTGTGGGTCTTGGATGCTGACCCCACTGCATAACTCAGTTAACTGTGACTTATGTCTGTATGTGTGCATTGCGACACAGCTTTGAGAATGCTGATAGTTAATAGTACAGTGTTTGTCAAGTGTCATTTATGAGTTTAAATTCTATGCCATGTGCTTTTCTCTATTTTTTTTTATTTCATACAAAATTCAGTCCAAATCTCATTGCAATTCTGTTTCATTAAATTGTATGTCTGACTATACAGACTATCCTATTCCTAATGAAATAGATGCTCTCATTTGAGTTGATTTTATAGAGTCAAAAGGAAGCCTGCATGCATTCAAATTTATTTTGTTAGGATAAAAAGCCCTTCAGTGGTCATTGTTAGCATTCTCTAATTGGTATATGGATAATATAGCTGTAAAGTTGGCAAGAATTTCACACACTTATGTTTCTCATGCTTTAAATACTCAAAGGAATAATTGAGATGTTTCTTAAAATTACTTTATACAGTAAATTATTTATAGTTAAAAAAGATATTTTATTCTGTATGACAAAAATTTCTTGCTTTCTTGAAAATAAGTTAATTGTTTTAAAAACACAACTACAACTCAGATTCAAAATATTTCTGGTTTAGATATCATTGTAAATTTATTTCTGGTGTTCAACAATTTTTAATTAACCTGACTTTTCAGACAAAATTGAATTGAAGCCTGTTTTCCTTATAGAGAAGAATTTAACAACATATTCAAAAGAGAAAATACTATTTTATATTGGCTTACATTCGCATGAATAGTGAGTTTCTGCTGTTTCTAATATTATAGTGTTTACAAAAACAAGCAAACAAACAAACAAAAAACATAATGAGTTGTGGACTGTCCACAGTAGAAAGAAAGAAGCCAGAGAGATTCTCTTCATAGTGCTCATGGCCTTTTTTTTTTTTTTTTTTTTTTTTGGTTAGATACATTCCTAGGAATTGATGTTTTTACCTGTTTTGCACAATTCTTATGCTTACATTTGTCTTTTACTTAGTCACTTTCCCAATTACTTTAGTAAAAAAGGATTATGTCAAAATTTAAAAGATCTTCTATGCAGTTATGCCACCTAAGAACGAGAGCTTTCTTTTTTCCAATCCCTTTTTTTCTAATCCCTTTTATGTGTTTACTTATTTTTGTATTATTGTCCTAATTACTATATCCAGTACAATTTGAGTAAAGTTGCTAATGTCAGTCATCTTCTTTCTACTCCCTCATTTTAGAGGTAAAACTTTTACTATGCCACGTTTGAGTAAAATGTTCCTGACAGCTTTGTTATAGAAACACTTATGGATTAAGGAGCTTACCTTTCTTAGCAATATGTTGCAATGGTGGTTTTTATGGATGTATGTTTATGATGATGAAGGTATACACACACACATATGGCTTAATATATGTATGTATGCATATAATGCCAAATCTTGCTATTTTATTATAATCGAATTCAGGTATAATGCATTGTCAAACATAGAATATTTGACTTGCTAAAATTTTGTTCAGTCTTTATGCATTACTACTCAAGAAATAGTTAAGTCTGTCAATTTTATTTTATTTTTCATTTGTGCTTGTACTTTTATATATTTTTAAATTTTATTTACTTTTTATTGGTTATGGACATACTCAGTATTTAAACAGCACATGATAGGACCATCCTTTACCTTATATTTGTCCCCCCACAAAGGGACCCTCCTCACTGGGGATGCTGGTCATCTCCATGGGGATTGTGGGTTGTGCATTGTGGGGGCAGTCATGTGTTATGGGGAAGAGGCAATGTCTCTGTGCATGATGTCCCAACTTGTAGATCTAACAATCCCTCTGCCTCCTCTTCCACAAAATTCCCTTAGCCATGTTGGGTTTGTTCCAAGTCTACTTCAGTGATGGGCTCTTAGGAGCCTCTGGATCTCTGGTTTGGTAGGGGTAGAGTGTCCTCATTGTCTATCTTGATGTTCCCTTGTGCTGACATCAGTTTCACTGAGAAAGCAACACTTGTGAGCATTTCCCCTAATCCTCTATGGTTTCTGCTGGGGTGGGGTGAAGTGCAATGGGTCATTTCTCTCCTCAGGTCTCACTTCTGTCTGAAAAAGAGAAGCAGATTCCCCAATGGAGAGTGAAGCCAGAACAGGTTAAATGGGATAACTATTATTATTTTAGAGTGAATTTAATGGGTGAAGACCCTCTTGTAGCCCAAGATTAGTGGGAACTTGATATTGGAAAGCAAACTCATTATCTGGATGTGATTATGACTTGTTTCCCAGTTCTACCTCAGGAAAAGAAACACCTCTTGAGGTATCACCATACCTGATATAAAGCTATATCACAAAGCCATAGTAACAAAAATAGCATGGTCCTGGCTTAAAAACAAGAATATAGATCAATGGACTAGAATGAGGATATGGACTTTAGGTCAAGTAACTACAGCTACTTAATCTTTGACAGGGGCCCTAGTAATGTAGACTGCAGAAAAGACAGCATCTTCATCAAATGGTGCTGGTACACTGGCTAACCATATTCAGAAAAATGTAACTAGACCCACACATCACACCATGCACAAAAATCAAGTCCAAATTGGTCAAAGACCTCAATATAAGACCTGAAGCTCCTCTACTACTAGAAGAAAAAATAGGAGGAACTTTTCATGTTATCAGAAAGGGAAAGACTTCCTTAGTAAAACACCAGTAACTCCAGAACTCAAACAATCACATAACCATTGGGATCTCATAATGCTGAAGAGGATTTTTCAAATACAAACATACTATAAGAAGTGCCAATCTCCCACAGAATGGGAGAAATTTTTGGCCCGTTATACATCTGACCAAGGCCTAATTTCTAGAATATACAAAAAAACCCTCAAAACCTAACCAGTAAAAAAATCAAACAACCCACTCACAAAGTGGGGCAGAGAACTGAATAGGAGGTTCTCAGAAGAAGAATTACAAATGGCTAACACACACTTAAGAAAATGTTCAATATCCCTAACTTTTAGGGAAATGCAAATTAAGACAATGATGAGATTCTACCTTACCCCAGTAAGGATAGCAAACATTAAAAAAAAAAAAAATCAAACAAAAACAAATGTTGGCAAGGATGTGGAGAAATTGGAGCCCTCATTCACTTTTGATGGGAATGTTAGCTGGTACAACCACTATGGAAAGCAATATGGAGGCTCCTAAAAAGGTTGACTGTAAAGTTACCAAGAGACCTAGTTATTTCCTTATTGGGTATTTACCCTAAAAGCTCCATGCCTCAGTTTAGAGATATTTGCTCAACCATGTTTATAGCTGCTCAATTCATAACAGCTAAGAACTGGAATTAACCCAGGTGCCCATCATTGGATGGATGGATAACCAACATGTGGTATATCTACCTGATGGAATTCTAGTCAGCCCTTAGAAAAAAATGACACAATGTAATTTGTAGAAAAATGGCCAAACTTGGAACAGATCATCTCAGCAATCTCACAAAATGACAGTTGTCATAAGGGCTCATTCATTTTCGGTTCCTAACCTGGATCAGCCCAAGATATAAATTTTACTTTAAAAATATTTCCTTTCTTTGTTTTGTTTTGTTTTGTTTTTTTTCAAGGTAGGGTTTCACTGTAGCTCAGGCTGACCTGGAATTCATTATGTAGTCTTAGGGTAGCCTCAAACTTACAGCGATCCTCCTACCTCTACCTCCCAAGTGCTGGGATTAAAGCTGTGCACAACCATGCCCAGCTTAAACATTTTATTTTTCTATGAGAGTGCATGCACGCGCAAGAGAGAACGAGATTTAGAATGGCTGTGAGAGGACTTGTTACAACTGAACTTGAACTCCAGACACATGTGTCATTTTGTGCATCTGACTTTATGTGGGTACTAGAGTATCTAAAAAAGGCCATCAAACTTTGCAAGTGTCTTTAACCACTGAGGAATCTTTTCATTCCCTAAATTATTTTTTATACCTCTTCAGGAGTCTCTGTTGTCACATATTTGGTTAGCAACCATTTCCTCTGTTCTCATTTTCTGAAATATTTTGATGTAAGGTTAATATTGTTTCCTAGAAGTGTGGAAATACTTGAATACTTAAAAGAAATGTATGGCTAGCCAGTGTTACTAAAATCTTATTTCTTCAAGTTTTACTGTGTTTTTAAAGCAGCCCTCTGTATCTGGAGAGATTTAGGGAAAGGACAGTCTATGAATTATTGAGGAAGTGCACTAAAGTCTCTTTCCTTGATTATGTGTCAGTGTTAATTGGCTTTTAGTATTTACATCGGTAATACAGGCCTCATATTTTGAGGCTACATATTAGAGCATACGTATTGAGGGTAGCTGAATTATTGTATCACTTGATCTTTGTTGTGATAATTTTCTCTGTAAGTCTAGTTTTTCTGTTTAACTCTTTTACTCTGACATATGCATATCAAAAGCATCTTTCTTTGGTGTAGTATATTCATTATGGATATTTTTATAGTTAATTATATTGAGCATTTCTATTATTGCATATTAAAATGTTGAATAATAAAATACATTCAGCTTTGTTACATTATAACATTTTCTGATATTTTCTCTTTTGATATTTTCTTCTTAATAGAACATTCTATTTATATCCATAGCCACAATCTGCATATTTATAAATCAGCAATTGAATCATCAATGGTGATATTAAATGTCATAGGTGTGCTTTTTCCCCAATCTGTGGACTCACATATCTTTATTTTAATTGAGGTTATAGGTAGTTGGCATGTTCATAGATGATATATGAACATGTTGAAAAGAGCCTGTAGCCAACACTACCATCAATTATGCAGAAATGTTACAGGATTGTCTCTAAGCCATGTCAAGCCCTATTTCTTTCTTTTTTAATAAAAACATATTTGGTATGGATACATCATGTGTTGGTACCCTCTTTTCCCTCATCCCTGCCTCTCAGTGGGGTTGCAGTTATTCACTCTGGCATTTTGGTTTATGTGTGTGGGAGCAGCAGTCAGTTATTTTAGGGGGGAAGAGAATGCCCCTGGGCATGATGTTTTTACCTGTGGCTCTTGCAATCTTTCCTCCCCCTCTTCTGTAAAATTCCCTGAGCTGTGGTGGGTGAGTTTTAAGTCTACTTCAGTGATGAGCTCTTAGGAGTCTCTAAATCTCTACTTGGGGTAGGTACTGAGTATCCTTAGGGTCTGTCTCCTCAACTCTAGCATTTATTACCAGGTTTAGCATGGATGGAGCACTCATGCTTATCTCCCCAATTTCTCTGTGGTTTCAGCTCTTCAAGTCCTATCTCTATAAGACAAATTTTCTCACAATATGCCACCCTCATCTGAGTAATTTTGGCTGAAGTGGTGGGGACAAAATTCATTAAATCTGTCATATGTATATTTAATTAATATTATTAATAAGATCTAAGTTCTCCTTCTGACCTCCAAACCAGGCTTGATAATTTAATCTAAGTATAGATATGTAAACTTCTTATCTCCAAAAGAAAAAAAAAAAATCCAAGGCAATTCATCTATTCAGGCAGTCTGGGCCAGTGAGTTAAAGATGGCTTCATGTTTTCAAAGGCCAGAGTAGTGTATTCTTAACTATTTGAAGGATCTTATGATAATAATATCCTCTGGTGGCATTTGTCCATCCAGTAGGACAACTGGCAGTAGGTTTGGATAAACTATCTGGCTGTGGTTTGCATGGAAGGTATAGGTCTTAGGTCTCTTTCATCTTTAAATAGACTTCAGAATAAGTTTAAGAAAATATTTATCAAGTTAGAGCCAAAGAAGGATGGCATTTTTAGAATTTGTGAAATTTAAGGTGCTTTCAGCATATTAGCAGAGCCACATAGAGGCATTTTGTTTGGGAAGGAAGTGTGCAGGGGTAGTTTGATGGACAAAAATCCAGTAATCCCTCTCCCTTGATCTTCCTCCCATAATCTCATATATTCCTTTTATAGCCTGTAGGTTGCTATACACCTCATCAAATTCATGGTATTCCATTTCAATAACTACAACTTTCCTAACTGTTCTCTAATTATACCTGACTCTTTCTTTTTAGTATTTTATTTATTTATTTATTTATTTATTTATTTATGACAGAAACATTTTATTTATTTAGAAAGTGAGAAAGAGAGAGAGAGAGAATGGTCACAACAGGGCCTTTAGCCATTGTAAATAATCTCCAGATGCATGCACTACCTTGTGCATCTGGCTTTACATGGATAATAAGGAATCTAACATGAGTCTTTTGGCTTTGCCAGCAAGCCCTTTAACTACTAAGTCATTTCTCCAGCCTGAGTTTTTCTTTTATACACTTCTGGTAAAAGTCTTAAGTGCATTTTAATAAAATGCCACCAGGATTTATTTCAATACCTTGAATGCTCATTAGGGCAGCTGGTATCCTAAACAGGTGTTAGTCACACTGCTCAATGTTTGCTTTAGGGAAGAGAAATGCTCCTCTTACCCATGAATGAGAATAGAATCTTGATTTAGTAAAATTGATTTATGCTACCCACTACATATTTTTCAGATAATTATCTAGGAAGTGGCTGAGAGCATATGATTCCTTTCTGAGGACAGTCATATTCTCTGGTCAAATTGCCTTATCAAAACTGGACACAATAATTGGGGAGATGAGCAAGAGTACTGCTTTCTTGGTGAACCTGGTACCAGCACAAGGGTAAAGGAGATAGACACAGAGAACACTCAACTCCTACCAAACCAAAGATCCAGAGACACAGAGGCTCCCAAGACCTCATCACTGAAGTAGACCTAAAACAAACCCAACATAGCTCAGGGAAATTTGCACAAGAGGGGGCAGGAAGATTGTTAGAGCCACATGTCAGGACATTAATCACAGAGCCATTGTCTTTTCCACATAACTGATGGCTAACCCCACAATGCACCACCCACATTCCCCAATGAGGAGGGTCCCCTGGGGGGGTGCAGGGAGGAGTCTAACTAGAGTACTAATATGGCTGTATACACACTGCGTACATAGCTGACAGACACACAGAAAAACCTGGACGCAGGGGAAGTAAGAGAGGTAAAGTCAGAAGGTCAGATCATTGTTGAATAGCTTTTATGATTCAAACTGTCAGACCAAATAGTCCAGAACCTGAAATGTCAAAGGTTTAATTCCATAATGTTGCAGGATTGAAGTTATAATGTTGTGTATTTTCAGAAACAGGCAGGGGCAATGGCCCAAAATGGGGCCACATCTACTATAGGGAAACAAGGTGAAATTTCTAGAGTCACAAGCCTGGTACTCATGATTAAATTCTATTTCAGAAAACAGTCAAATAAATCACTCAATTCAGCCGGAAATGGACTTGTACTATGGGCATATGTGAATAAGCCAAGTAGTTTTAGCAATATCTGTGCTTTGTTGAGGGCCACAACAAGGTGTCTGTAGTTTACTAGTGTGAGGTCATTGGCAACAGCTTAGCTTAACCATATCAGATCTAGGTGCAAGCATTTAGGGGAACCTGATTAACTGGGGCTCCTTCAAGCTAGAAGCTTTTCTTCAGTCATGATGTGTAATTAATTTTCCCTAAGGAGAATAACAGCCAATGTTCAGATAAAGTTCTCTTGCTATGTAGGACAAAGGGATACATTTTTAAGTAAACAGTTTCTTTGGACAAGGGAGACTTTTGAAGATCTTCCCACCTTATTAGCTACTGAATCTAAAACTGGGAAAATCATCCTAGATAGTAATAAGGCCTGACTGATCAGCTTTTTAGTTCCAACAAGAGTCCTAAAGGAAGCCTGTAGGAGTGTCAGAAAGGCCTCAGATCCAAACCCTGTGACACCTTCGTGCATTTGGCCACTGGATCCTGTTGACAAATTTATGCACCATAGAAATGTGAATGGCCTATAGTACTGAGTGGGTACTAGACACCCTTTTACTTTGGAAGAACTAGAGAGCCAATAGTTTCCTGGTTATTTGAGGGACAGAGAATTATGAGACTGATACACTACTAACTGCACCAATGAGGCATCTTATACTGAGAGTCATGTGGACATGGTCCCAAGAAAAACCTGGGAAAAATAAGCCCCAGAATTTTGTCCAGGTTTATCAGCTAGCCACACCTGCTGGCAAAAGAGTGATAACACCTATCATAATCAGAAATTAAATTATGACCTTTTAAAAGTTTATTTACTTGAGAGAGATAAAGAAGCAGATGAGGGAGAAAAAGAAAGAGAGAGAGAAAGAAAGAGAGAGAGAGAGAGAGATAGAGAGAGAGAGAGAGAGAGAGAGAGAGGGAGGGAGGGAGAGAATGTGTATGTCAGGGCCCCTGGCCACTGCAAACAAATTCCAGACAAATGGCCACCTTGTATATCTGGCCTTATGTGGGTCCTGGGGAATCAAACGTGGGTCCTTTGGCTTTGCAGGCAAGTGCCTCAATCGCTAAGCCAGCTCTTCAGTCCTAAATTAAACCTTTAAAAAAAACTGAGTATGCAGTTATCTACAGTGATAGGTTCAGGTGTCAGAGGTTAGAGGGGATCACACTAACTTCTGACCCACTGATCATCCCAGAGGAGGCAAATCACAAGAGATAGTCACATTATTACTCCTCTATCTGTGACTCTGCTCTTATTTGGATAATCTCTTTTAGCATTAACAGAATAGGAAAAATAAATCTAAAGAAGTCATCTTCTACTCTATATTCAGAGATATAATTAATGAAAACAGCACACTGAATTAGCCTAAAAAAAGCTCACTAACAAAGTAACTCTAAGCTGATTTCTTCTTTGTGTGTGGCATACACCTAGATCTCATCTATGTCGTCTATGTGCTTCCAGTACCATGAGTTTTGATAGGACAATGATCTGTGTGATGGAGACACAGACTTTCTCTATTTCACCAGGCCATCAGCTATGCAAACATCCTTGATGAGAGAGTGTGGAAAAAGCTGTCACAGGTCATGCAGTTGAAGCACATCCATGAAGAACTCTGCCCTCCACCGAGTACCTTCACATAATGGGCATGATGAACCTCTAAACTAATGATGAATGCAGTCATTTTGATCCATGGGTCCACAGTGTATTCCATTGTCTAAACAATAATTTTAGTGTACTGAGATTCACTTTTCCTGTGGGGGAGCAGTTGTGCCAAACTATCATAAAATATTAATAATTTTAGAAGTAGTATAGTGATTTACATTGGCCCTTTCACTTTCAACATATAATTATAGAAAGGAAACAAATTTTTGACTTGGTTTCTCAGATTTTATTTTCACTTTTACTTATGCTATTTAGAAGAAAAAACCCAATATAACTGTCTTTAAACAACGTGAATCCCGAAAAATGTACAGAAAAGCATAAAAAGTTAAATTTGGATTTTTTTTTTTTGTGTGTGTGTTAAAGAATTTTGAGGAGGAAAACTTATGAAGCTGGACAATTTTCATCTCTGGAGATTTATTTTTCTCTATTTCAACTACACAGAGTGCTACATGTTATGGTGAATCATGCAAAGATAGACTAAACCTACAGATGAGGCAAAGCAAAACAGTAAAGAGAAGTGTTCTCTGGCTTAGTGAAAGAGACATAGTATATAACAATAATCTCCAGCCACATAAACAATCATGCTTTCATACTTAGAGTGGTTGACAGAGGTCAGTAAGAAAGTAAGATTCATCCTGGGCCAAATTTATACACTGCAGTGGTGGTGAGAAGCTACAAGTGCATATCAAGAAAATATTAGAAGGAATTTTTATTACAATGAGTCACTTTGAAGATAACTGGAAATGAATGGCAGGAAAGTCATCAAGTCAGTGCTTACAATGTTTCTAGGGCCCCTTCAGCACTCCCTAATCCATGTACAGAAGCAAAACTCATCTTTTTATTCTGTGTCATTTAAATAAGAGTAAGACTTTGGTAATAGTCATGAAATAGCCAGAGTTTTCCTCAAAATCTCAGTCTACCTTAAGGGAATTTGGACATTGGTTATCTTAACCAATGACTAAAATTTGTATAAGTGTTCATTGGTAATAATCATATATTAATACACATTTTAAAATGTTATGCATTTATTTAAAAATATATTAATTAGTTTTGTATTCAGCAAATACATTCAGTTTGGTACCATTATTAGGCTCATCCGTGACCTACCCCCTCCCCATTGGCCCCTCCTTGTTGAGGCATATGGGTTAGCCTTGATCCTATACTTTCCAGTGTCTTGTGGTTCAGGTGTTCCCTGTAAGGGCCTGGTGAAGGTTCAGCCATTTGGTCTGCCTTTTAGGAAGTAGAATTTTATGGTACCATTGCCATTAAGTCTAGATTTGTATTTCCCACCCCTTCAATGCTCTCCCTTCCCTCCCCATTCATATGTTGCACATTTAAATGTATGTACGTATTTAAACCTTTGCAAATTCTTCTTGATATTTTCAGATTTTTAAAAAAAGTTCTTTTAATGTAGTATAGAATATCAAACATATTTCATTAATGAGCTTCTATTCATATAAATCATAGGTCTTGGTAATATTTATGGTTGTATTTAAATAATTACTAAAAGGAGCTTTTGCATTTTTCACTAAGTATCCTTTTTTAACTTCTAGTAATTTTTAGGATACAGTGGTTAAATAATTATTCTATAATGAGCTCTCAGGAGCCTCTGGATTTTTGCTTTGGTATGTGTTGAGTATCATCAGTGTCTGTCACTTTAATTGAAGTAGACTGCAAACACACCTACCATAGCTCAAGGAATTTTACAGGAGAGGGGGTAGAAAGATAGTAAAAGCTACAGGTTGGGATTCCATGCCCAGAGGCATTGCCCCCCCCCAATACTGACTATTGCTCCCATGATGCATGAACTACAAACCCATGGGGAATACCAGCAACCCCTATGAGGAGGGCCCCCTGGGGAATGGAGGCAAGAGAAGGGAAAAGATGGTATGAATGATGATGCATCCATATAAAGTATGTTCATAAGAAAAAAAAAAAAGAATTATTCTAAAATCCTATAAAATTCTTAGTACAGAGCCCTGCATTATTTCTTTATAAGAAGCAGAGTCTTCATATGAAATTACAAAACTGTATCAAAAACTCCATATATATGCTTGTTAAATTGAGATGAATTAAATTGAATTGCCAAATTTTCCTTTAAAAAAGTTTTTACAATCTTTTACTAAAATAATCAAAGTTATCCTTAGATTTAAACATCAATTTTTTAAAAAGTCAATATTTCCAGACTCAATGTAGGCTTCCCAAGGAAGAACAGTCTTTCAGAATTGATATGGTAAGACAGACTGGTTACTGTGCTGTTGGGACCTTAGCCTGCTACAGAGAGAAAACAGCTGGTTTTCCAGGGCTCATCAAAAAGAGGTGGTTTGGCAGGTATTTAAAAACAAGTTTTTTATCTATATAAAAATCAGTGTAAAGGTCAGGCTCTTTGCCTGACAGCCCTGGTCTTTTGCCATAGTCCCAGTCAGATGGCATGTGCCTTTTATAACATTGTCTCCTTCATATCTTCTCACTTCTCTTCATGTTAGCATTTTTATCAGAGTAATAATATAACTTTATTTATAGGTGACCTTTGGTGTTTCTCTGTCTTTCATGGAATATATCCAGAATTTCCTTGCATTCAAAAAACAACCCAAAAATCAGAGTCCAGATTCTTGTTTGAAATTTTACATTGAATATCAATTGTTTTTTCCTTCTTACAAGAGAGCAGTCATCACATTTCTTTATTATCCTTTATAAGCAAAGCATTTTGCCCAAGTCAGTGAGACTTTATTGAATTTCTGGCATGATTTAACAAGTAATTAACATTAGCAGCTGAAATATACTGCAAATAATTAACAAACTAACTTTTGTTATTTTCCAGAAATATCAAAGGAGGGCCACTCTATATCAACTCTTTCATTTCAAAATCTGAGAGTAATTTATTTCTTTCATAATAATGTCCCCTGAATTATAGCCTTTGTTTCTGACTTCCCTTCTTCAAGTCTTATCTTTTTTGGTGTGAGATAGAGGAGGAAAAAAGAGGGGAGGGGAAGGAGGAAGAAGAAGAGGAAGAACAAGGAAGAACAATCAAGGTTCTGGTGAAAGCCCTTCTCCCTTTCATACCCCTTTACTTCAACAATACTAAGGTTTCATAATTTACTTGGCAAAATTATGTGTTCGTTATATATACTATGATATTTAAAATGTGAATTCCTGGTAGAATGGGTAAATTAAGTTTATTGGCATATTTATTATCTCATTGATCATGAGAATGTTGAACTTTCACTCAGAGTTGTTGAAGAATGCATTAATTATAGTCACTCTGTATACAACAGATCTCTTGAATGTTTTCTTCAATGCCAAATAGCAATCTTGAAGCCAGATATAACTGTGAGAATGTATATTTACATGTCAATTTTCCATATCTAGGAGGAATCTTACAAACTACTTACCAAGTAGAAGTGCCCCATTTCTATTATATGATAATCATATAACATAAATTTTATTCTATTTTCTACATTTACGTGTCATAAGTGAAAGTTAGCTATTGCCTGTCCTATTAGGAGCCAACATGTCTTAGTCCCACCTACCCAGTCATCTTTCAGAAGGCAGTCCAGGCCAAGTACATTGAAATGGTAGGTGTAGAAAATTGCATTGTTATCTCCTCTGTCTATAGTCATTCTAATTTTAAGTCAAAATGTTTGCTCATTTTACTTCTTTTCAAAAATTGTTATTCTGATCATCTATTTTTCATAAGGAATTACAGACCTTTAGTCCAAGATGCATTAGATAATCCAGTTAAATAAAATTCAGGTAATTGTATCTTAAATACACAACAGTAATATAATTGGTATAACATCACTCTAGAAAAAGTAATCTTGGAGATTTTAAAAATGTAACAAAGATGTTCTAAGATGAGGAGAGAGTTTAAAATAAAATTTTTAAGATTTGAAATTAAAATTTACATTTTTACATATTTAGTTAGCAAATAATTATATTAAGAGTGAAGTTCTATAATGCTACTTTATACATTGCCACAAAATGTTTTCTATACATTTAGAAAATTTATGAAATTTTATATATATATATAAGTTGAGCTATATAAAGAAAATTTAATTTCCATGTTATGATATTATAAAGTTTCAATAATGAAATTTCACATAAATATAATATGCATAAAGAAATTACAAGATGATTCCCCTTGGATTCATCCAGACTTGGGTGAAAGTCATCATGATAAACAAAAAAAAAAAATAATCTGTACTTCAATTTAAGACATTCGAATATCAAACCTTCATTTTATCCAAGCCCTGGGTATCAGAGTTCATATCCTATATTGTAGAATATTTATATCAAACAGAGGTGCATCCTTTTACAATAACAAATAAAAACATCCTGCAAGTAAAAATTCCACTGTAGTTTATCAACATTTGTGTTATGTTATGCAATTTGAAGGAAGCATTGTGAAAGTTATGCAAGCTAAATTCTGTACATTCTAATATTTGTGCAGGCTGCCTTAGAGAAAGAATGGCTAGCTTTAGCTTCCACCCGCTTCCCTTCACAAACACTGCTTCTCTCAAACCAGCTGCACTGGCCAAAGGTAACATGTCATAGAAACTTCTGTGTGCTCCATCATTGCTCACTTCTTAAGGTTCTGCTATGCCGTGGTGATTAATAAGACAATTTATTGACTTAAAAAACATAATTACTTTTAGAAACCTTTGACTTCCTTCTCATCCCCAGATGTAATTTTTCATGTGACTTTTCTTTCATTTGCTCCTAATTTTTTCTTTATTTTGGATTTCTTTCAACACTTTATTTCACAGTAGCAAAAAAAAAAAAAAAGAAAAAAAAGAAAAAAAAAAGTAAAAAGATCTGCTTCAGCTGTGTGTTTGGCAGGAGACTAAAATCACTAGCTGATAGCATTTTAAAATACAGAAATATGCATTAGGAGGGCAGCAGCTGAAGACCCTCAGTCAGGGGTCAGGGGACCGCAATAGCTATTATTTATTTGATAATCTTTGAAGTTTTTGTTTTTTGAGATTTTTAAAAAGATCTTTGTGCAATTAATCATATTGTGTGTTTGTAAGCTATACCAAAGAAACATAGAATCATATTCATTCTTGATCATTATAATAAAGGACATTCATGTATAGTCAAGTAATATAATTTTATCATCATTTCAATTTTGTAATTGATTTATATTTTGAGATGACATGGTCATATGTATATAAATTAATACAACATAATTGCTCTAATTTTAATTTTTACATTTATTTTCACTCTTTTAAGAACTCTGGAATTGTGAAAATTGATGACAATTCACTTAATATTCCAAGTCTCCCAGCTCAAGCATGGCTGTGTAATGAAAAAGACAATGTGTCCTCTTCAGAACACACACAATTAAATAGCAGGTATTCTTAATTATTTCTGTAGGGAGGGATAAACTAGAAACGACAAAAACATCACATTCCTTACAAATGTATTATAGCTACAAAATTGGATGTGCATTTATTTGTTGAGGATGTGGAGCATTTGGTGTTAAAATGATTATGAGTTCTTCTGCATCGGAGAAGTGTGTGATGCATATGCATTAAAGCAACAATAAAGCTGCTATTTTTATTTTATTGAAATAATCCAACTACTTGTTGTAAGCAATGAATCTTTACTGCTTACAGGTAGCCACAAGGATTAGAAAAAACAATCCCAGTGCTGCCTTCCTTTCAGAAAAAGGATTGAAATATGTATCCAGTAATTGAAATGTAAACATTTTAAATTAATGGCAGACTTTTATTACTTTTCAAGATAAAGTTGTTCTGTAACTTAAATGAATTTTATTTCTAAGTTAGAGACAACATAAACAGCGTGTATTTTTAGAAAGTGCTGATCTACTGGTGTTGATCCAGTTAAAAGTCATTTCATTTCTTTTATTGCCAGATCGGAAAGTGGAACTATATCTTGGACACCTGCATCAAAGACAAGTCCAAAGAGTTTGCTGAAATCTGAAAAAGAAGAAAGAATTTCAGAAGAATGGTATGTGCTTTTACAGTGAAAACTAGAAACTGACAGACTGGAAAATATTGCTATCTAAGACAAGACTTATTCAGGACTCAAGAATACCCTCATAGATATCAGGATACTTAAGTGAAAGTAGGACTTTATTTCAGAATTCTTTAATTCAAATGTGAAGACTTTCTGGTATGCCCATATCTAAATATGGACTGTATATTTTGGCCTTTATTAATCGTGTCTTTAAACAGGGGTTTTAAGGATATTTCTACTGCTCAGCAAATGCTGAAGAGGGCAGAGAAAATGAAATCAAAGAAATTAAAGAAAAAAATAGGTGAGTAATTGATGACCTGTTAATAGTAAACCTGTGTAATATTTATTATAGTTATATTAAGATATATTTTTATGCTTAATCTAAATAGAAATGGTAATTATATATAAGATAATTTAAAAACTTATTTAGAGACAATTATACTATGTATTGAATGATTTATTATACTCCTTTCTTTTTGCTTACTCCCTTTGATTCATATCTAGTGTAGTATTGACTCTTGTACCTGTGAGTTGATGTATAAGTTGTGCTGTGATCTGTCTCTAAGCTGAATTCAGTTGCAGAAATGTTGATTCTAAAGGGTATCTGCTAAATGTGTTTCCATTATACTCATAAATTGTGTGATTATTTAATAAAATGAACACAGCAGTTTTATTAGATTTCTTATAAACATGTGATACCTTGGCAAAGAGGCACAATTAATTTATCTTATGATTTTGAAGAAGTTGGGAAAAAGTCAAAGGCATCATCTTTTTTTCAACTTTCCAAGATAGTCTTCTTTCTTTGGATATCAGTTTACAGATATCAGGGCCAGAAAGAGCTAATTATTATAATTTAACTATATTTATTGAAACTATTTTGAGTTTTTACACATTGCATGTAGGTTTGCATTTTCTGGTACCTTTACAAACTCATTAACTCCTAAAGTCAGCATAAGCCGTATGACTATCTAAAAGCTGAGTGTTGTCCATTACCAAGGATGTCTGTACTTATCCTACCATTCTGACTTATATAAATAGTTATTCAAAAAATGTCTCTCAGTTTTTCCATTTATTGAATTCTGAGTACTGTGTCTGTACTTTTTGTTTAAAAATTTGAGATAGCTTAATACTTTTACATCTAATTAATAACCGATTTTTGTTGGCAAATAACAATTATTGATTTATTTTTTCCATAAATGTACAGCTTTTCTTTCTTGCTATTTGATTAGTAAGCTTAAATTTATATTTTTGAGATAGCTAAATTTTATTGGTGTACTAAAAATTGGTCAAATATAAAATACTGGAATTGTTAGCATTTTTCAGTGTGTCACTACTGCTTTTTTTTTTTTTCCTAACTTGTCTGTTCCTTTTATTCTCTTGTTTTGTAAGTTACCATCCAGTTTACCATAATACTGTGAACTGAATGCTATGTGATGTTACCCATTTGAAATAGTATCTCAAAACTTAAGTCGTATTGAAAGTCTTTCTGTTCTGGGTATGTGGAATGCACTATAGTAAGCAGGGTGGCTTGATAAACAGCTTTGAGCTTTGATGTGCATTTCTACTAATGACTATAAAAAACAGTGGTTTTAAAAATGATGTAAATTTATGGAACACATGATACAAATTTATGGAGCTCCTTGGGCAAATTTAAATGCAAAATATTTCAAGAACCTATTATCCATCCACTATTCAAAAACTACTTATATTTTGCTTTTATTTGAGAAATATTGCTATATCTACTTTCTAAAGATGCCTACAGTATTTAGAGCAGCCTATCATAGTCTGAGGAAAACTAGGCTTTAGTCTTTCCATATGATTCTGTCTGAAAATATGGAGATTTTTATTTACAATTGTTGCAACAGATGGTTGGTTTTTGTTTTGTTTAAAAACTCGTTTTGATAAGTCAACAGAGTAAATGCATCTTAGCCAAAGATTCAGTGAGCACTATCCACTCACAGTTAACTTGCTTTGACTTTCGTGGCAGCAACCAGACACACCTATGAAAATAGTAGCTACTTTTTTCAGTCACAAGGTGGCATGGTAGGGTAACAAATAAGAAAGGAATCCCTAGAAGTCCAATTTGGTAATTTCATCTTCAATGTAACCGTTTTGGTAGTAGTTATTCAGAATGATCTGTGAGGTAAAAAATCTAAAGGATGTTTGCTTCATTTTTTATGGCAAGATAACTATTACATAATAGTAATCTAAATGCCATCCTTACTACTGAGATTTCAAAAGTTCTGTTACACTTTGAAATTTCTTTTGTTTCATCAAAATACTGTTATTCCTTAAACAAAGTCATTTTAATGATGTAGCACTTGTAGAATTTTTACCAACAAGGGAATTTTTAAAGATTGTCTCATGGATTTTCTTCCTGGAGATTATTTTTTTTTTTTCCTGATGCCTTTTTGCGTTTTGTAACTCAATTAGTGCTGTCATTAATTTAAATGAGAGCATTCAAATAACTGCAATTTTAAGTTTTACTTACTGAGCTAAACATGTTTAACTAAATTTTAGTGAAAATTTAAAATTATTACCAATTGTTAAATATTTCTGGAGATCATATGTACATTTTATGCAGAAAACTTGGGAACTTGAAATTTACAAACCACCAGAGGGCAACCTTGTCCACAAACTGCTTAGAGAATAGTCTGTGGAATAAAAAGGTGGGAGAGGTTTCAAAGGACAGGAACTGTTTATAAAAGACAATAAACTTTGCTTCACAGTCCAGCACAGGAGTGATCCTCAATGAAGTCAAGAATAAATACAGAGAGGACAGAAGCTTTCATTTAAATTTCTGCTATGAAAAAAAATTCTGCTATGAAGAAGTATAAAATGAGTTGCTCAGTAGGGGGCCCTTAAAATTTCCTGTTTATATCTTTTCATGCTTTTATTAGCCAAGGACTATGAATTAACAATATTTGTTTAAGGTGAGAATGAAAATAAATGCAGAAGGTTGATTTCTTTAAGAAGATGGGGTTTAATGGAATTAGTTGCCCACAGAGAAAGAATACTGCTGAAGAAACTGGCTAATAAAAGAAGCAAAGAGCTGAGGGTGCAGATAGTGTGGACAGCTATAAAGGAAGACTTAGTATTGATGACTGCTGTTGGTATAAGTGAAGCCATCTGCTTTAAAGGGAAGCATCAGGCAGACAAATGGAGAAGATGGGGGAGGAAATGACTGGAAGCCAGAAGGTGAAGTCTACTGTGAGGAGTTATCCTGGCTTACTTCCATGTGGGTTATGGCTGTTTTTCCTAGTAAGTAATTGCTTTTGCCCTAATGATTGACATTGGCTTGCATCAATAATGTCTTGTTTTTGTGTGCAATCTGTTATTTGTTCCATTGCCTCATCCACAAAAGAAATTTCAGACTTGGTGACAAGAATCTGAATTCACTAGATTCTGAAGGGAGTTTAGAATTCAGTATTGCAATAAAGGCTATCATATGTAAGGGAAGAGTTACAGGTTTATTGAAAACATGCAGGGTCAATAACCTGAGGCTTGTGAGCATAATTGGTAGCAAGAAGGGATGAGTCAGCTGGGTGGGTGGTTTGATGTGTGGCACTCCTCAGGAGGAGTTAGAGTGGACAGATCTGAGTGCACATGGAGCTGGTGAAAGCATGGGGTGAAGAACATAGAAAGCAGACACTATATGGCTTATCTGTATTTAACAAATGCATAGTTACCACACTTAAACTTAATAAGTAGAACAAATAAGGGGTAACTTGAAACAAAATTAATTTACTTGTAAAGGAATGAACCATAGGTAGTGATAAAAAAAAGATTTTTCAACTTTTTAACACATACTAGTATGAAGAACATAATTATCACTCCCAATTTTATGATTTTATTTTTATGAAAATTAGCTCAAACTATGTTTATAGCATTTGAGCATATCCAAGAATTGATCAAGGCCAGTTTTCTACATATGATAAATAGCTCAGGTGTAATAGGAAGGCAGTCAATTTATAAAATGGCCACTAAGAAATTTTAAGTGAGAGATGGCAAACACACACACACACACATGTACACACACACAATATTGATAACACTCCAACCAATAAAGCTAATACAAAATTATTTTACTTACCTCACTAACTTGTAGAAAGGAATATATGAATGTTGCCCAAACACAAGTTACTTTGTTGTTCCTTCAATTCTAAAATTATTTGAGTAGTAAGCAGGCTGAGTCACTTGTTGCTCCTCACTGAGTGTCCAGAACCTACAACCATACCTAGCACCTATTACATATTCAGTACATAACTGACTCAACAAAATATTGTATAAAATCAATGATATACACTTGATAGTGTCTATGTTTATGATTGAGTGAATATTTTACTATTTGTATTGGGGAAGGTGAATTTAAATTATTAGATAGTATATGCTACAAAGAGGCAAAAGAGAGCAAATCATTCAAAATTAACGTAAAAGTTATTTTTTTCAACATTGCTGTACTAAGCACTTTCAAAAATGATAATGATCAGTACAAACTTTTAACACTACAATTTATGATGCTTTATGTAAGTAAAATGGCATGAAGCTAGTGAACCAAAAGTGAAATTGTAACTGAAAAATGATTAATCAGATGGTGAGTATTCCTATAGAGATTATTCATTGACTGAAATTATGATATTTCAGTAAGATAGTAGATGTGATGTTACTTCAGTGAGTTAGTGGATGTAATGTTACTTCAGTGAAATAGTGGGTATGAGTGTCAAGGATAAAACCAAATGCATAAAACAACTTGGTTTACTTACCCTAGAGGTTTCTGGAGATTTTTCTAAAGGCATACAGAATGCCTATGTTTTGTTTATTTATTTATTTTTGACAAAAGGCAGGTCAGCCTAGTAGATACAAAAAATTTTTAAAGCAACATAGATGAACTAATGATGACAGAGAAGTACATTTAAGGAGCAAAATGGCTTTATAATATATGAAAAGTGAGAGTAGAAGTGGTACTATTTATTGCATCTTTATCTCCTGGCTTTCTTACTTAACTTATTATTTCTTGGGGCTAAGAATGGTGTTTTACTCCCAGTAGGACTTTTAGGAATATCAGCATCTATTTATCGTTCCCATCTTAAATTGTCATGTTTCTGGCTTCTTATCAATACCATTTGCAATTTGAATTTAGTTTTAAATCAGCTTCAGGTGATGTAATCAGAATGTTTTGAAATAGAAGGCTATAATGTAGCACTGCATATTACTTTTGGGAAGGTTATTTTATCTAATAAATTGAGTCAGACAACTCTTCCAAATACTCTATGTAAATAATTGGACCTTGACAATAGTATAAGGAAAGTGTTATTGTTACCTCTGTTTTACACATGAAATGATGCAAGTGGAGTTTGTTGTTTGCCCAAGGAAAGACCACCGTTTTCTTTGAAAAACCTAAGGCATTTTCTAAGAACATAATAAGTTTGAAATATTATCATTTGTGTTGAATAATGTCTGCTAGCTGCAGATTTTAAGTATCTATACTGACATGGACATGCTACACTGCATACACTGTTTCATAAACTCGCACATTAATACTTCAGAGCCAATATTATTGCTATTGGCAAGAGAAGGCAGAGTGTAAGATAGGCTTGGTTATAACCATATAACTAGTAAAACTTGGAATTGGGATACAAACAAGTTATGTTGAATTTTAACAAAACTCTTAAAAAATGGATGTTCATCCATGGAAAGGAAGAAGGACAGGGGACTAGAAAGCTGGTTATAATGGCCCACAGCATGGTGCAGTGTATAAGCCCATGGGACTATGTATTTCCTGAGTAAAAATGTTTCTTTTGATATGTCAGTACTATTTGTATATGGCTCAGATGACTTATACTCTATGACATGTACAAATGTGTTATCATTGAAAATTCATATTGTATTACTATAGAAATCTCTAACAATTATAACACTTTTAGAACAGCTATTTTAGACTCTACACAAACATTAACAAATTCTTTCTTTAATCATGAGACATAGTCCTTTTGAAACACATAGTGCTTAGTGAGGATAACTGAGTACAAGAAGACTGAAGATGCTTAACACAGAGCTTCATTCTGCAAATGTTATTTATTCTGCTTCTCAATACAAAGTGTGAGAAGCAAACTACTTTACCATTAACCTAACAATATAGCTTGGTATTTATAAGATTTCTGATCTTGATTTTTTCATTTATCATAATTAATTCAGTTACAGTAGGTATCAATCATGGGTTCTTAGCTTCCTTTAATGATATGTGATACTAAGAAAATGTATACCACCCTGAATTGTGTCTTGATGCCACCATACATACTAGAATCCAAGATTGCCTACTCTGCATCTCCCAGGCACATACATTGCTATATTCTTGCCTTGCAGACCAGAACCAAAACCACTTGCCTGCAGTAAGGCCATGACTCCATTTAACTTTCCACAGAGCCATTTATTACTAATAAAAGTTTTAGGGTCCTACATTAACAATGACAAATTCTGTAAAAGTGACAGGCTTTGGATGTTTCAAGTTTAAAATTATAAAGAATTTATGTGACTTCTCTGTTGTATATTAGTACTGAATAGAAAACATGATTACATGCATGAAATTATCATTGTCCGTGTGTTCTTTTGCCACTGCCTCTTGCTTCCATCTATTTATTTAATGCCATACATTGCTTTCATCTATTTATCTAAATGCTATAGTTCAATAGAAATAAATATACAGTATGCATGTTTTTTTCTTAATAAGCAGATTTTTCTCACTTGTGATAAAAAAATAAGATTTCAACTGAAGTAATAGACGTAAATACTTGGATAAAAAAACAGTGCAATGACCAGAAATAGTGTATGCAATTTTTTTTACAATATTAACATTTCTGTCATTCCAAGGAAGGGGGTATCTGTTTAATCAAATGGTCAAGAATCTAGACATGATTAGGCACCTTTTATACTATAAAGTACAAAGTGACATCAATTTCACAGAAGTATATAAATACATATTATTTTTACAGCTAATATAAATGAAATATATGGTCATTTTAGAGACAGAATAACTCAGAGCTAATTTTTTTCCTCTTATCTTTCTCTTTAATTCTAGATCCCACTGTGCGTCTAGCATTATTCAAAAACAATGAAAATAAAGTTTCTGTGAAAAATCCATCAAAGAAGAAACAGGTCAAAAGATATGATTACTTTGAAGGTAAGATAAAGTAACAGAAAAACACAACAGTAAAATAAGCAAATATATAAAATTTTACTCATAATTATTTTAGTCCTCAAAATACCTAGAATATATCGATGAAAGGTATATAAAATAATCCTGAATAAGTGTAAAAGCATGTTTCCTAAAAATAGAATAGCTATTCAGTATTCTGGTATATATGATAATTTATTGGTTGTTTTTTGGTGTTTATCTAGATTTTAAATGTCTTGAACTCTGTATACATATCCTATAATACAATGTCATCAGCACTGATAATGTTAAATAAATTTGACAGTGAAAGAAAATAAAAGTGAAATATGTTAAAATTATATTCTATCTATTACTGCTGTTATGTGCAGAATATAGTTCCATTGTATTCTGTCTTATTCAGTAAAATATGAAGACAGGTGAGTATCTAGAATAGCATAATACATGTATATAGCTTGTTTATAAAATTATGTCCTAGTTCAGAATAGTGACAGGAAGAAAAGTGGCCCATTGAACATGAAACTTTTCCCCATGAACTTCAGGAGTGGTTTTTGTTTTGGTTTGTTTTTCTCTTCCCCTGTGTGAAATGTTCCTCTTTAGTACTCTGAGTTTTGGGTTTTTGTTTGTTTGTTTGTTTGTTTGTTTGTTTGTTTGTTTTTGAGCAAAGGGGTTGCAACCTCAAATGTGCTTGGTATTTCATTTATTTTATTAAATGAGCTTTATACAGATAGAGACTCCTATCAGGTGAGTCATTTTAAGGCTGTTAAATCTAAAGAATAGGCTGAGCAAAATGGTTCTACATATAAGATTTTTTCTAATATTTATGCATATATTTGCCCTATGTTGTCAGGGGCATAGAATGAGGTAAAGACAGTGCATTCACTGATGACCAGGTTGAACTCATGCTTTGTTTAACTGCTGCTGTAAACTCACCATCATTCATCCAGACTCACACTGATTCTGATGCTGAGGGCAGCCTTCTTTCATTAGCAGCTGAACAATCTTGGCTGTCCAGCAGAGGGTGCATTGTGAAACAAATGAATAAATTTAAGGCTGCAAGTCAATGAATTTTACTGTTACATAACCATCACTGCATCCTCATTTTAGATGATTGCAAAATTTTATTCCCCCTTTAATACAAAAATATCAAATAAAATTAGTCATTTAAAATCTTATCACTAACCCAAAATGAAGAATATCAAATTAAATTTTGCTCTAAGTTCTAATTCCATGTAAAATAGCATCTCAGTACAATGGTATGCCAGTATTGTCTTATATTGTCCTATTTGTTTAATTTTGTTCAGATTAGATATTAATATTATGTATTATTTTCTGTAATTCCAATTCATTTTATAGCAACATTATTTGAGTTTATTAAAAACACTCAGTGTTTCACTTTGCAGCTCTGATCATGAGAAGTATCTGTGTTTCTAATCACTTGTATTAAACTCTTTGATTATAATTGTGAGATGATTCTATATGTGAATAGCACAAAGAATACTGAATACAATTATGTTTGTCTAAGTGGAAATATACTGACATATGAAGAAAACTTGATGTTGAATAAATTATATTAAAAAAGCAATGCAATTTTAACCATCCATATAACATATCCATTTACTTTGCCACATTCGTATAAGGTGGACATCTTTTGACCTTTGACCTAATCAAAAGTGAGGAAACCCTGACTACATTGGTGCCCAGGGTAAACATATACACCTGCCATGTTTCAGATTATCTAAGGATTATACAGATTTATTCTGACTAATTTGGTATATTGATTAGTTGATTGATCTATTGTTGGTTAGTGCTGTTAGTTTACCTCTAATAGCACCTACACTTCTTAGGTTTGAATGTCTGGCCTTGCCTTTAAAGCTGAAACATTTTATTCTCTTCAAAATTTCTGAAAATAGGATTTCCCATTTGTCTTAATTAGTCAGGATGGAACCCTTATTTCAGTCTCTTTTTATCTGTCACTGTCCTTAAAAACACACCTGTATGAAAATATGTATGCACATTCCATAGTTGCATTTTCTGTTTCTGCTGTGTTCTAGTTAAATTATGCATATAGTATCCAGTATCTAGTTAAATTATGCATATTTAAGTATTTGCAGTGTGCCATTCACAAAAGTGTTACTTAAGAGATGTGCAAACTTAATTAATAGTGAATAGTGAGTATGTTGATCATGTCACTGAAAATGTCAATAATCCCTATGATAAATTATTTTGTTACTAGTACTTTATGAATAAATCAATCATATGCATTTATGAGATACAATGTGGCCTTTTTATCTCATTTCTTTTTTTCCTGTATTTTGTAGTGCTTTTGATTGAACCAATGGTCTTACACATGTTAAGCAAGTGCTATACCACTGCCCTATATCCCTAGCCCTGAAATATATATATAGATATAGATAGATAGATAGATATGTAGATATATAGATATAGTGATATGATTGACTCTAGCTAGTTCACATACCTGTCACCTCAATTCCCTGTTACAACTTTTGCAATTTATTCTTATCTACTTTGAAGTACATACTATCCTTATCTTCTATAATGATTTAGAGATCTCACAGATCTTTATGCCTATTTAGCTTTACATCAGCAACTTCCAATTTCCCTTCCTCTGTATACCATGAACTTCTGGTAACTGTCATTGGAAACTACTTTTACAAGGTCAGTATTATTAGATTCCATATCTATTTTTGTTTTTGTGGCATCTGTCTTTCTAGGCCTGGTCTGTTTTACTTAGCCTAGTGTCCTCCAGATCAATTCATGTTGTCACAAATGACAGTCCCCCTTTTCATACTGAACAGTATTGTTTTGTGTATATAGACAACATTTCTTTACCGATTTATGAGTTATTAGACATAGTTACATATGCTAGTTATTGTAAATGATGCAGCAGTGAATGTGGAAATACAGATATCTCAAACATTATGATTGCATTCTCTCTGGATAAATGCCCAGTAGTGGGATGGCTAAATCAATTTTCAATTTTCTGAGGAATTTCCATAGTCTTTTCCATAATAACTTATACTAATTTACATTTTCCCTCACAATGAATATTGGTTCCATTTTCTCCACATACTAGCCCACACTTTATCTTCAGTTTCTTTGCTGATAGCTATGAAACTAAAGTATGAAATATCTCATTGTGGTTTCAGTTTTTATTTTCCTTATGCTAACAGTGTTGGACATTTTCTTACATATCTTTGGTTAGTTGCATATCTTAGTTTGAGAAATTTATATTTGGAGCTTTCATTTGTTGATTAGTCACATGCTTTACTTTCTTGCTATAAGCTATTTGAGTTCCTTATACATTCTGCATATTTTGCCCTTACATATATATGATGTGCAAACTGTCTAATTCACTCTGTAGGCAAACATTTCCCCTTACCAACAGTCTCCTGTGTTATGTAGACACGGCTTAGGTTGGTAGAATCTCATATGTCTGATTTCGATTTGTTGCCTGAGCTTTGGGGTTATATATCTTTAAAAATCATGCCCCAGACCATTGTCTTAGAGATTTGCCTTTTATAATGGACATTTTGTAGTGATTTTACTTTAAGTTTATTGAAATTGTCCATTTCCAGTTGTGTGATCTTGGGACTTTATTTTATTTTAGTTTTTGAGGTAGAGTCTCACTCTTGCTCAGACTGACCTAAAATTTGCTATGTAGTCTCAGAATGGCCTCAAATTCATGGTGACCCTCCTACCTCTGCCTCCAGAGTTCTGGGATTAAAGGTGTATGTAACCACACCTGGCAGATCTTGGGACTTTTCTTCACAATAGAGCTAACCATAAATACGTTGTTTTATTTCTGGATTTTCATTCATATTTCATTGTTCCCTCTCTCTCTCTCTCTCTCTCTCTCTGTGTGTGTGTGTGTGTACAAGATGTGATGTTTTAATGTCAGTAACTTTCTATCTATGCTTTGTGGTCAGGAAATGTGATGTCATTATCTGTGTTCTTTTTGCTCAAGATGGTTTAGCTACTGTGTAGTTCCATATACATTTATGTATACTTTTTCATTTTTGTGAAATGTGGCATTGTTTTATATGCAAAGGCTATCACAAGTCACTGTTACCATCTTTATACAAATACCCCTGGTTACCTTCCATTATTTGTGTTTTCTTTAGTTTGCTTCATCAGTATAGTTTCTAGCGCAAACTTGTTTTTCAGTTCTTTTATTCTTTTTATACCTTCTTGTTTTTGTTGTAAGTAGGGTTTTGAATAGTTGCTTTTAAATATATGAAAACACCACTGTCTTTTATATGCTATATTTATATATTATGTCTTCCCCAATAGTATTTTTATTTTTTAACATTTTTAAATGACATCAATTTTTATGTCCATCAATTTATTTATTTATTTCACTTATTTGAGAGAGAGAGAGAAAGAGCATGGTCATATTATAGCCTTCAGCTGCTGCAAACAAACTCCAGACATATGTGCCACATGGTGCATCTGCCTTACTTGGGTCCTGGGAAATTGAACCTGATTCCTTTAGCTTTTCAAGTAAATGCTTTAGTCAGTAAGCCATCTCCCCAGCCCAGTTTTTATTTTTATTTTGATGAATTAGTACATGATGCTATCAAGTAGAGAGAGTTTCACTTTCTCCTAATTAAAATATTTTTTTTTCCTGCCTAATTCCTCTGGCTAGAACTCCTAGTACTCTGGGTAGAGTGAGCAATCTAGTCTTATTCCTGGCCATAGGGGAAATTTTTGAATTTTCACCATTGAGAATGATTATCATTCACTTTGTTAATGTAGTGTATCACATTATTTTTTTTAATTTAATTTATTAGTTTTCTTTTCAGTAAATACAGGCAGTTTGGTACCATTATTTAGGCTCATCTGTGATCTACCCCCTCCCATTAGACCCTCCTTGTTATTGAAAATGGGTCGTGCATTGTGGAGTTAGCCCCCAGTTATTAGTATGATAAATGTCTCTGAAAATCATGACCCAACATGTAACTCTGACATTCTTTCCGCCCCCTCTTCCGCAAGATTTCCCTGAGCCATGTTGGGTTCATTTTTGGTCTGCTTCAGTGCTGAGGTGTTGGGGGCCTCTGAGGCTCTGGCTCTCTGATTTGGTAGGAGTTGATTTTTCTCTGCATTGATCTCCTTCCCCTTTGTGCTGGTATCCAGTTCACAGGAAAACATCACCCTTGCTTATTTCGCCAGTTGTCCTTAGTTTCAGTTGGGCCCCTTCTGAGGTATGTTGGGGCAGCTCTCTTCTTAGGATCTGCATCTATCTGGAAAAGAGAAGCAGATTCTCCAATGGAGAGTAAGTTAGCACCCAGAAAATTGAGATAACACTTACTTTTTTGATAGACAGTTTGATAGGTGTAGGCCCTCTTATACCCCGTGATTGATGGTAGCTTGATATTGTAGAGTGGGCTTGTGTTTGGGTATGGTTCTGACTTGTTTCCCAGCTCTAGCTAAGGGTCTAGTACCACTGAGTGGATCAGTTAGCCAAATCAAGAGCAATTGATTCCTCACCATGGCTGTGTACCACTATTGCACTTGTGTGGGTATCACATCCTGTTAATTGTTGCTACTTAGGTTAAACAATGTGTTGCTTGGACAGATCTTGGTCATTTCCCCCAGTCGCCTATGTAGCGCCTTCTGGCACTAGACACGCTGACTGTCTGGGGACTGACTCTCTCCTGGCTTCCAGCCATGTCATTCCATTTTACGTGTCAGCTGCGTATGGAGTCTTCAGCAATAGGGTCTTACCACTGGCCTTTGGTGGGTCATCAATTACTCTGACAGAAGTCTGTCATTGTTTTGGGAAACCTTGTAGGTTTCTCTGATCAAAAGCTCATTGTGGATTGTAGGCCCAAGCTGGAAGTGGGGGTTACAGGTCAGTGTCCACTAAGAAATAGAGGAAAAAGATAACTAATATACAAGAGTTTGAGAGGAGAGAGATAGAGGGGAGAAGGGGAGAGGGAGGGAAGGAAGATGTAGGAGATTTAGGTCAGTCTTGATCCTACCCTCTCCAGTGTCTTGTGGTTCAGGTGTTTCCTGTAAGGGACTAGTGAAGGTTCAGTCATTTGGTGTATCACATTATTGATTGGCATGTGTCCAACTATCCTTGTATCTCAGTGATAAATGTCACTTGATCATAATTACTTAATTCTATCATTTATTAGCTATGTCATTTTGTGGATATTATTTAACCTTTCTATTTATATTGCTTTGTACATATAAAAATGGTTACTAACACCTCATGTGTGCAGGTTCTATGAGGATTCCGTGAGATCCTGTCTGTGAAGAAAACAATATACACACATAGTAAATGCTCAGAATTTGCAATGATTGGCAATAGTAATTGCAGAAATATAGCTTTATTTCTTCTTGTTTATGTTTTCCAGTATTTACTCATATCCTCCGATTAAATCTTCTCACAAACTCTAAGAACAGTACTATCACTTTCAATATTTAATAGGTGAGCAAAGTAGGATGTTGAGTGATAAACAACTTGTCCAAGATAATACCAAAAATTAGACTGTATAAAGAAATGGAGATCATTTATTTATAAAAAGAAAGCTAGCAAAAAATAACATAAAATGCAAATGTTGAAGAGGTCAAGGTTAACTTTGAAATGCATCATCATTAAATACCAGATATATTTTACTGTACCATCATGATAAACTTCACTGTATTTCAGGTCACATATATTAATTTTCAGATGAATAATAAGTTTTTCACATAGCCCCAAAGTAACCATTATATTTTTGCTACATTTATTCCTGGTTTTATTTATACATAAATGAAATGTCTTTCCTACCCCCATCTCCTGAAAATTCTAAATTTGTTACTTCTAAAGCCAATGCCAAATATAGATTTTTGGCATTAGCCAAGTGGAAAAGTAATCCAGGAAAAAAAAAAAATGAGTTGAGCCTGACAACTTTGTCAGGAAGATAGTTTTTTGTCTTATTCCTCCGTTCCCGGGGACAATTGTACTTGATTTAAAGTCGGATTTTCTTAATTCCCAGGGTGGTGCTGTCATCACTGGCATGATTCTTATTTGTCCTCTTATAAAATAGAAGATTTACAGAGACCATATGTTTCTATATGTCATAGATGTTTAAATATTTTGTATTAAATTTTTGAGTAATGAAGACATTAAAAAACTTTAATTTCTATATTTTTTTACTTCAGAGCATGTTAATCAAACCATCTTCTTTTGTGGTATTTTTTACTTTATGATTACAAGCATTTTCTTCTGCTTTCTCCCTTTTAATGACAGCTTAGAACACAAAATCACAATATGTAGGTTGTTTTAAAGTAGGTCTTGCATTTCCATAGCTGTATATATAGTACTTGCTAATAGTATGCAATGATTGTGTGTTAAGAGCTGGAAAAGTAAATGCCACAGGGAATGTGCAGGCAAACAAAGGATATGTGAAAGTGTCCTCTTAAAGATGCTCACAGAAATGTTTGTACTGAGCACTACTTAATGTTAGTCAGAGAATACATAGGTGCAAGTGTATGACATGTGGATTGGTCATCAGTGTCTTTGTTTCTGACCATGACTGATTTGAATTATTATTTTCCTACTAAATAAGAGCTTCTTATATTCTTTCTGTTAGCATAGAGGTCTGGGGCTAGGGTCATAAAAAAATGTGTACCAATGACTGAGATATGACCTACCTTTCCATGTGGATTAAACAAGAGTATTGGATCTGGAAGGTGGCTTGGTATCGTTCTTGCCTTCAAAACGAATGACCCAAGTTTGATTCCCTAGTACCCACATAAAGCCAGATGCACAAAGTGGCACATGAATCGAGTTCATTTGCAGTGACTAGAGGCCATAATGCACCCATTCTTTCTCTGTATCTCTATGTCTCTGTCTTTCTCTGTTTGGAACTAAATAAATAAAATTTAAAAACATATGAGTACTGTTGACATTCAAATAAAAGGGTATCACTAAATATGTTCCATTATTAAATAATTTTCTTTTAAAATTTATGTACAGAAAAATAAAATGGCTTATGTCATTAAAAATCAAAGCCTGAGCCGGGTGTGGTGGCGCACACCTTTAATCCCAGCACTCGGGAGGCAGAGGTAGGAGGATCTCCGAGAGTTCGAGGCCACCCTGAGACTACATAGTGAATCCCAGGTCAGCCTGAGCCAGAGTGAGACCCTACCTCGAAAAACAAAAAACAAAACAAAAAAAAACAAACAAACAAACAAAAAAAAAAACAAAACAAAAATCAAAGCCTAATGAACGTTTCTCTATGGATAAGTAAAAATTAAAGGATTGTTTTACATAAACTGTTTCAAATATAGATAGGGTTCAAAGATGCTTCCTCGTGTCTTTAACATGCTGCTTCCTTTGCTAAAGCAGATATGCTGTTCTACACATTCCAGAGTCTCTTGACTTAGAAAATGCCTGCTCTCTCAGCATTTAGTCATTAATACTCTTTTGATGTTACCTTGGGACACCACTGACTGTATTGCCATGATATTCTTAAAATCTTTTATTCATCAAATAATGTAATAAGTGGATAATATCTTCTTTTCTCTTGACCATCATTTACCATTTGTATGTTTATTCCTAATAGCTCTTGGTGATGTCCTCTCAAGGTCAGACAAAATCTTTGTAGAAAAGATAATTCAAGTGAAAATTATGCTGAAATTTTCAAGAAATTAAGGATGAGCTAGCATTCAAATTGATTTTTGAACAGATTTATTTTTTCCTAACTGGTAGAGAAAAAGATCTAGAGAGTCAGCTAGAATAAAAGTGAAATATAGGTTGGTGGCATATTGAAAAATCCATAGTTATGTTTTAATTTGTTTAAAAGATAAATATAAATATGCTCTCAACATGGTGATGCATATCTTTAATGCCAGCACTCTGGAGGCAGAGGTAGGAGGATCACTGCTCAAGACCATCCTGAGAATACATATTGAATTTCATGTCACCCTGGCTGAAAGTGAGACCCCACCTCAAAAAAAAAAAAAACTGGTTAATATGATACTTTGACTTTTGACAGTTTTGTACTCTCCACTTACTCATCCATAAAAAGATACATGTACTGTACTTCACTGTCTTTTTATCTGTACATTGTGTGATATGTAATTCACGTATAATATAAATATATGATATACAAATAACCATATCTACTTAAATTATATTTCATGCATATGATATGTGTGTGTGTGTGTGTGTGTGTGTGTGTGTAAGTGTGTGTACGCACTTGTTAACATGTGTGCGAGAAGGTGGACATGTACATGCTAGGACATGTGTAGCAGTAACAAGACAACTTCTAAGTTAGATTCTATCTTTCTACCACAATTGATGCAAGGTTTCTCTCTATTTTTATCCTATTTTATTTTTTACTTTTGGTACTTCCATATATGTATGTAATGATTTTCATAACCAATTATTTATCTCCCTCCCCTTTCATTAGCACCTTTCTTATACCCCATTAATCACGATCTTATTTTCATGCCTGTTTTTAACCCATTGCTTTACTTTAGCATTGCTTGCATGATCATGGGTGGACAGTTATTTACTGTGGAATGGGCAGCTTGCCATATCTCCCTGTTCTTGAGCTTCCAGAAATTCTCCTGTGTTTGCCCCCATCTTGCTGTCAACATGCTGGGATTACAGAAGCACTATAAGACTTCTGACTTTAAAAATATATATATTTAGTTATCTATTTGACAGAGAGAGAGAGAGAGAGAGAGAGAGAGAGAGAGAGAGAGAGAGAGAGAAAGAAAGAAAGAAAGAAAAGAAAGAAAGAAAGAAAGAAAGAAAGAAAGAAAGAAAGAAAGAAAGAAAGAAAGAAAGAAAAGAAAGAAAGAAAGAAAGAAAGAAAGAAAGAAAGAAAGAAAGAAAGAAAGAAAGAAAGAAAGAAAGAAAGAGGACACCAGGGCCTCCAGCCACTGCAAATGAACTCTAGACACATAGCCTACCTTGTCTGGGGAATCGAACCTGGGTCCTTTGTCTTCACAGGCAAGTGCCTCAACTGCTAAGCCATTTCTCCAGCCCAAGACTTCTTACTTTTTTCATGAGGTTTTAGGAATATTGAACTAGGGTACACAAGCATATGCAGCAAGCACTTTATCCAGTGATACCTCTTCCCACCCCAGGAGCACATTTGATTATATTATCAGTCCCAGTTAAATGGAAGTACCCTTTCTACTAACTCTAATTTATTCAAAACAAATCCCAAATAGTTTTATACTGAAAAATATAACTCTAAACTTCAAGTCATCACTTTACTCTCTTCTATAGAATATGTATTTGGTATACCATAAAAATAACCATACTATTAGATAGGGTAATATCACTGAATACCAAGAAAAAAAAACATAGATAATCAAAATAGAGTGAGTGTGATTTTTAGACACTCTTCCAAGAATGCAAAAATTTATAAATCATAATAAAATTGTTAGTACCAAAGCCAAAACAGATTAATAAGAACTTCAAGAAAATACTACATTCAAGGAAGCGACAGTAATAGTCTTGTCCTTTTATAAAACTTGTCTTTTTACATTAGACAGGAACTCGCTAAATTGTCTAGGTTGGCTGTGAACTTACAGTCCTTTTGTGTTAGCTTCCCAAATAGCTAAGATCTATAGGCCTTCACCAACAGGACTGGCCAAGCTAATTTCTTCATAGAAACAGTGAAAACTAGAAGACAATTTTTATGGACTGGATTTTATTCCTCCCTCCCAAACCAATTCATAGGCTGAAGACCTGACTTAGAGTGAAACCTTACATGAAGTTAAGACTTAGAAGGAAATTATGGTTAAGTAACATTAGGAGGGTGGAGCCCTAATAAAAATGTACTGATGTCTTCAGCCAGACCTGGTAATTCATGCCCAAAATCTTAGCATTTGGGAAACTGAGACCAACATAGGAGAGTTGCCATGAATTCCAAGCCAGTCTGTGCTACAGAAGAAGTTCTCTTAATAAAATAAATAAAAAGGAAAAACCTATGTTCTTTTGTTAAGAGGAGACATAATTGCATGTACAAAAATAAAATTAGAAAAAAAAGCTAGAGGCAAAATGAAGGCCACCTTCATGACCTAATCTAACACTGTTTACATATCCAAGTAACAATCATATCTAGGATTGGAGTTTCAACATCTAGATTTCATGAGGACACAAATTCAACTTCTGACACCACACATTTCACACAAAGCATGAGATTTCAGGTCTTTCTAGAGTCTTGGGAAATAAAACAATCTAATTGTGAATTATAATATTTTCACACAATAAAAATAATTTATATTAGTAAAAAAAAGAATATAAAACAAGCTACAAATTCTTCCTTTTTTGGTATCCTATAGCTCTCATCTATGTACCATTCATATAGTCATAAGTACACAAGCTCTAAAGAATTATCTAGATCTAGAATGTAGTTTATTTATGAAATTGGAGAAAAGGAGTGCATGTGTGTGTGTGTGTGTGTGTGTGTGTGTGTGCACACACATGTGTTAGTAGTATATAAAGTTTTATCTTTCTTTTTTTTTTTTTTCAAGATAGGGTCTCACTGTAGACCAGGCTGACCTGGAATTCACTATGTAGTCTCAGGGTAGCCTTGAACTCACAGTGATCCTCCTACCTCTACATCCCAAGTACTGGGATTAAAGGCCTGTGCCACCAAACCCAGATTAAATTGTTACCTTAAAAAGAGCCACAATCCCCATTGGGATGACCTGTATCCCCAATGAGGAGGGTCCCTTTGGAAAAAGGGCAGGGATGAGAGAAAGGATATGTAACATATGCTGTTAACATAGTATGTCCATAACTAATAAAAATGAAATATAAAATTTTAAAAAAATAAGTTATTGTATAGATATGGGGAGATGACTCAGAGATTAAGGTACTTGCTTGAAAAGGCCTGATGGTCTACATTTCACTCCCCAGTAAGGCCAGATGCACATAATGGTGCATAATACATCCTGAGATTTCTTTCTTTCTTTTTTTTTTTTTTCTTGTTTCTTTCGATGTAGGGTTTCACTGTAGCTCAGGCTGACATGGAATTCACTATGTAGTCTCAGGGTAGCCTCGAACTTATGGTGATTCTCCTACCTCTGCCTCCCGAGTGCTGAGGTTAATGGCATGTGCCTCCACACCCAGCTTCATCCTGAGTTTTCATTCATTTGCAGTGGCAAGATGGTGGACCCTTCCTTCCTTCTTCTTTCCTTCCTTCCTACCTTCCTTCCTTCCTTCCTTCCTTCCTTCCTTCCTTCCTTCCTTCCTTCCTTCCTTCCTTCCATCCTTCCTTCCATCCCTTATTCTCCTTTTTTTTTTCTCTCTCTCCCCTGGAAGCAAATAAAGACATCATTTAAATAATATGTTATTGCCTAAGTTCAAATATCAAAAACACACATCAAGATCTATGAATAACAGAAAAAGGTACCATTATGGTTGAACATGATTGCATTTTCAAAGTGAAGATTAAACATGACAATTAGTAAAGCTGAGGTGAGTTCCACTACTAAATATCTGTAGGGTAGGAGCAATGGTTTATCAGATATGGTGC
Source organism: Jaculus jaculus (assembly GCF_020740685.1). Taxonomy (NCBI): domain Eukaryota; kingdom Metazoa; phylum Chordata; class Mammalia; order Rodentia; family Dipodidae; genus Jaculus; species Jaculus jaculus. Next base: position 128,575,198 of record NC_059107.1, read on the forward strand.
TTGCCTGCAAAGCCAAAGTACTCAGGTTTGATTCCCCAGGACCCATGTAAAGCCAGATGCACAAAGTAGCACATGCATCTGGAGTTTGTTTGCAGTACTTAGAGGCCTTGGTGTGCCCATTCACTCTCTATCTACCTCATTCTCTCTCACACATAAATAAATAATATATATGTAAAGCTCTATAATAGCTTAATGTTAATGATATACAATTTAAATGCTAAAAATTAGGCATATTTGAAATCAGCAGTAAAAGCCTTATTTTAATAAATTTTATAAATGAAAACGTGTTAAGGTAAATTAATATTTTAAGTAAGCCTAGACAGAGATTGTCACTACCAAACCATGTTTAAAGTAAACACAAAATAGCATTTTTCAGGGTGTAGGCTTCCAGTTAAAAACGTGGAAGTAAGGAATAATAAAGAAGTGTGAAAATATCAACCACACTTGGTCCAGAAGCCATTACAAAAGCCTTTTTTTGGGGGGGGGGTGAATGAAGAGATGGCTTAGTGGCTAAGGCCTTTGCCTGCACAGTATACGGAACCAGATTCAATTGTCTAATACCCAAGGGAGCTAGATGCACACGGTGGTGCATGCATCTGGAGTTTGTCTACAGTGGCTAGAGAACCTGCCATGCCTATACTTTCTCTCCCTGCAATGTATCACTCTGCTTGAAAAAAAATAGAGTCTTAAAAAACTTTCATGAGTTTAGGATCTAGAGAAATAGTATAATAATATAATAATAGTATAATAATAATGATCACCTCTCTCTATCCAAGGTTAGCATCACTACATACAATTAACAAGAGTTTAAAAAAAAAAACTTATCTAAAAAATTGTATCCTAGATGCTTGTCAGGCATGGCAACCTGCCTTACTCAGTGAGTTGGGGTAGAGACACGGCATGCCCAGGACAAGCTGGGTAACAAGGCTAGCCATATTTGTGAGCCCTTTGTCAAACAAGAGGCCTTACCTACATAAATCAGGTGGATGATGGAGATACCTCACATCAACCTTGGGCATCTACATGCTTGTAGATACATTTTTATACACACTTATGCACACACACTGGTGTGAAGATACCTTTTATATATATATTTTCATGTCACTATTTTTAAGCAATATAGTTTAGCAGTTATTTATGTACCATCTAAATTGTTCTTTATATTAAAAGTTATGCTCTAGAGAAATTTAAAATCTATGTAATATGCACAGTTTATATGAGCACAGTACAATTTTTTGTATGAATGTGAGGAAAAAATTATTTAATATGTTGGATTTTAGTAATGAAGGAATTGGGCAAAATCTGCGGGATCAATCTTTTTACAAATGCTTTTGGGTGACAATACATTGTTTTCTTAAAACTAAATAAAATTACTTCTCATGCCCAAGACATTTTTGAGTGTGGTGATCCTTTCCTTTCTTATTATCCAGTTCTACTTTACATAAGAAAAAAATACACAACTTAAAATCATATTGAGTTTAGTTTGAATCCTAACCTCAATATATAATTTTGGCTGTTATTTAACTTTTCTAAACTTGATAGCCTCATCAATTAGTTAAAGTAGTTAATATGTGTTATATTAAGTCATTATGTAAATTAAAAATATTCAAAAAACTTTGGAATGAGCTGTCCTTTAAATGTGGGAACTGGATATCATATGTCTTCCCTTTTTAGGCTATTAACAGTTTTATTTACTGGGCTCTTTGTTTGTGTAAGGTAATTAGTATGGGATGATAAATGAAATGAACTTGAGTAGTGGAGTGTATTATTTTGCAGAAGGAAAGAACAGGACAGGAGGTGACACATAGTACATACATAGCACAGCTTGGTGACATTCTGTGGAAGAAATTTAAGGAGAATTCAATGTGAATCTAACCCTGAGCAATAGGGAAAAGATGAACACTTGAACTGCAATTTAAGGCTGAGTGACAAAGTTGTAGGGGTGTTGTGTTGCAGTTGAAGGCATGAGTCTGTTGAGAGACTGAAAATGGAGGCAGCCTCGGCTACTCACAAGACTGGAAAGAATGCTTATATGAGAGGACAAGGAGGAGAGGTTCAGCTGGAGACATTGGCAGGGGACAGAGTAATGTTAGCCCATGCTATGTATTCCATACTGAGGAAGTGAATTTCTGTTCCAAGACCAAAGGCCATGTAGGATTTTAAGCAAAAGAGGACATGACCGTTTTTATTTTTTCAGTTTTTTTTTTAATATATATGTTGAGGATAGATAATAAAGAATCAAGACTGAATATAGCAAAAGCTATCAGAAGTTTTTGGCAGTTGTGCAGCACAGAGATGAAGAAACTAGGCATAAGGGTAGAGAGGGGGAAGGCAAAGAAATGGCAATCATAAAGTAGGATCACCTGCATCTTATCTACCGAATAGAAAAGTCATACCTATCCCTTAGAGTAGATGAGAGGAGCAAGTTCATTGCTTAGTATAATGCACAGTACTTGGCATATACAGAAAGTATCATTTATATTTTCATTACCATTTCTGTATAACTTACTTTTACTCTATCTTGGGAAATGGTACACCATTTGAAGGCACCCCTTTTGGGGATAAATAATGCTTCAAGTTCAATTTTTAGATTAGAATAAATAAATAAATAAATACTGGTATTTTAAATAGACACACAAAGCCTGCTGTGGTGGCACACACCTTTAATCCCAGCATTTGGGAGGCAGAGGTAGGAGGATTATCATGAGTTCAAGGCCACCCTGAGACTACAGAGTGAATCATTTGTAATTTTATTCTGTTTCTCATTTCCTAACTATCAGTTCTGTGCCACAAATTCCCTTGCCTTCTTACCCTTATGTGTTGTGTCTTTTTGAATATCCATACATGTTTCACTTCTCCATATTTCAATAGTCCTCTAAGCCACAATTCTTTTTGTTTGGGGTTTATTGGGGGAGGGAGCCTGTGTTTTGGGGCATATTGTTGTTGCTGGAGACAGAATGTTTCTATTTAGAATCGTCTAACCCCGTCCTCCTATCTTAGCTTCTCAAGTGCTAGGATTATATGCAAGCACCTCCACTGTTGTTGAGAATTGTGTGCTTGTTGCCTGTAGGACAACTTCCAGTCTTTGGTATATAATACCTTTCATTTCTTTATTTTCTAGATTTACCTTGTAACATTATTCCTCACCTTCAAATATTCCCTAATTATATTGAACAATGTCAATATAAACCTATTGAAAATGAAATATTGTTCTTTTCAAAATGTGTTCTTTCATTCACACCTTATTTCTTCTATATGTACAACCCTTCCTCATCTTTCTCCTATCAGACTTCCATTTACCCATCATGATTTAAAAAGATATTTCATCTTTCAGTCATTCCTAATCATCCCAAGCTTCCCATGGTTCTATTACATTGCCCTATAAATACCTGTTTCCTCCCGTCTGGTAGTCTTTTCGAATTTAAGGACCAAATCTTAGTAATATGTCTGTTTCCTCCCATTCTCAGATCCAGCAACAGTATTCAATTCACTGCACTAAACACTCAATAAATGTTTGTTGAATTCATATGCATTTGGAACTTTAAAAAGTTTGGATTCTTGGAAACACTCTTCCTGCCAAATGCTATTACTCAAAGTCATATATTGGCCTGATCCCAACCTAAACTTACAACTCATTCAGTGTTCACATTCAACCTATATGTCCCACTGTCTCAGCCACTCCTGATGTCTATGTAGTAAACTCTGGAAATCATTTTAGCTTTACATACTGAAGCTCCACTTAGGGAAAGGGAATAGATCTCAAAATCTTGGTCACTATAAACATCATCCCTATTTTAGGTTTCTAACTTTTGAAACACTATCTGAAAGAAAAGGATGTGCATATCCTCAATATATGTTCTATGTGTCTCAGAAAACTAAATGATTTATGTTTTTTTTTCTGTCAAGATTTCAAAGTAGTTTAATGTGACTGCTAGGCACAATTTGCTTTTTCTCCAAACTTCATTACTTTGTGCAAGATCTTTCAAGATTGCCGTTCTAATTAATAAAGGTAACTTCCACCTACAGTGTTGGCTGTGGAGCCTGAACACTTAGAGATAAATTTCACCTCTGTTCTTTGTTAGGAATGTGACATTAATCTTTAGCATTTCTATTTTTTGGTTCCTCACTTAAAATTTGATAAAATTGAGAAAAATTACAGTTCATAATTTCCAGAGCTGGAAATATGAATTAATAAGGGTAAAAATGACAGAAATCATCAGTCTAGATTAGCTGCTACTATTATCGGGGGAGGGGGAATCCATTTGCAATTAAATTTGCTAACATTTTGGTACAATTTTGATATGTTTTGAAATGTTAATTTTTAAAATATTTTATGTGTAGGTTATGTGATTAGGACATTTATTCTTAGTGAAAAAAATTTTTAAAGAAAATAATTTTTCTAGGTTTTAACAAATGAATATTTCTGAAGTAAATAGCCAAGATTCTGATTCTGGTCAGAGATCCTATTCTACTCAGTGTTTTACTTGGATAGATTTAATAAGCAGCTTTAATCCAGATTTTTCAAGGTGATGTCAATCAATCAATCAGTCACACTTCTTCCATTAACCTACCACCCCCAATTTCTCTTCTATCCCTTGTCATTGCTTCTCTTCACCCTGTATAAGGTCTTGAACTTAGGTAGCCTACTGAAGCATGAACTAAAGAAGAAACTGATATCTTAAACATTCCAGTAGTAAATCTAATTATAAAAATTAACTTAGTTTTTATCCTTCACTTAGAGATGAAATATTTTGTTTCAAATATCAATATAAGTTATATAAAGATAAAATTTTAATTGCTGTTTTATTAAAGTACAGAGAAAATTTAACATTTCTAAGAATGCTCATCAGAGGCAGTTAATTGATTTCCTATAAATCTTATGGTTCTAGGAATTAGCATATTTAACAATGTTAATATATTGATATGGAGAATAAAAATCTTTTTGTTTTATTAGTTTTCTATTCTTCAAGTACAGGCAGTTTGGTACCATCATTCGGCTCATCCATGGCCTACCCCCTCCCCATTGGCCTCTCCTTGTTGAGGTATATGGGTTTGAAGCTTCCCAAAATGTAGCTTATGTTTAATGTACCAGGGACCACAAATTGTATTTGATACTTTCCTATCGAGGACAAATGATTATATCAAATACTATTTGAAACTTAGGAGAATTCTCTTATAAGTAATATACAGACTTCTCGGATAAAATATATTTACTACTGCAAGTCAGCATTTTGCTATTACCCAAATGCTGAACTCAAAGTTAAAGGTCTTTATATCTACATGAGCAGATGTCATGTGGACTGACTTGTATTTGTAACATACAAACTTGTACTCTTCTCCATCTCCTTGTGATGTGCCATCTCCCTGGTACCTGCAAACTATGCATTACTGTCTGTGGAATGAGTTTTTATTCTTGGTAAAACTTGTTAACCTAGATTTTATTCCTTTTCCTAAAATTGTTTGAATTATCTGGTTCTACATTAAAATATACTCTATTTTTATTTTTTTTCCATTACTTATTGGTATCATATAAATTGGTTGTACTCTTAGAACCCTTTATCCTTTCCACAATTTGGCTGTGGGTCTTCTTTGGTGTGGTTATTATGGTTATTGCATTATCCTTTGGTGAGGTTCTGTTAATATTAAAAGTATAGTTATTTAAATATATTATGTCATAAGTCTTCTACTGTCAGATATTGTCAATTCATATATCTAAAGTATGCTAATGTTAGCAATACCACTAAAATTGGAACCTTGGGTACTAAGGTATTTGAATATATTCTTGAAGAATCTATGCAAACTTTCTGCTTTGTGCTGTTTCCCTAAAGAAAAGGATGCCCCTGTTTAAACACACAATAACCATGTAGCAAAAGCTCATCTAGTAATCTCTAAGTTTAACATGATTTAGTTCAAGTAGAACATAAAAACACCTGACTGATTTCCCTAGAACACACACACACACACACACACACACACACACACACACACACACACATATATATATATATATATATATATATATACTCATATATAGAACTCATTATATATATATATGCACATATATATATTTACATGAGTTATATATATATATATATATATATATATATATATATATGCATTATATATAAATACACACCCACACATATATATATATACATATATAGTAAAATTTGAAGAATAGAAATAATGACAGGAATTGGTATTTTAGAATGAGAATAGATCCTTTACATATTTTTATTTGAATTATTAACTACAATTTTATGTGCCAAGATTTAGATTAGTGAAAAATCCCTACAAAGTAAGCTTATGGAAACAGTAACTGATTGTTTTAACATTGTATTTTTTAATACATCATAAGAATGCCTTTCCCCCAAACTGTAAGATACCTATCTTCAGATGTGATGAAGTATTTTTTTAAAAAAATTCTATGGTAGAAGACAAACATCTTTCTTAAAATTCAAATTCTTGTATTGTAGCTAATGTGATCTCACACAATAGAACCGTGGTGCACATTGAAATATTTTCTCATTTTTTAGAGAATTAATGGCTCTCCACCAGCCCTTTAACATGTAAAATGAGTAAGTTACTTGTGTCCAGTACATCCAAAAAAGAGCCAGGATAAAATAAACATAAGGGGTTGGATATCTTGGAAAAAATCTGTCATGGGTTTGGGTTAATCATCTCCAGAAGAAATTCAACTTGATGCCTGAAATGTAAGACTTCTTGGAGAAAGCAGAAAGGCCTGAGGCAGTGTTGATCTGAGAGTGCTCTCCATGGGTCAGAGCGGCTCTGTTGGCAGAGTGCAAACCCAGTTCACAACCGCGGCCTCTGAAAAGTTGTAAAAGACTGCAGGGGCCTTCCCGTGCATGCACTCCAGCTTTGGTTACATAGTTTTAATGGCCTGGTTTCTTATTATAAAATAAAATTTAAAAATAAAACCTGTGCCTAATTTTCCAACCTTCTGTCCATCAATGATAGGATTGTTGCCTTCTCCATTTGTGAAATAAAGCATCACTTTAAGGAGGAGAAAAAAAAAATTAGATACCATCAATAGAAGTGTCTGTGAATATGACATACCTTTATTTGATGCTACTTTCATAAAGTCCTGTCCATAGTCTTTTGGATATTGGGAAATGAGCTATTCAATCAATACTCTGCGTTTAGTATTCTATCGCTTTCCATGCATATTTGAAATACAATATTGAGTTATTAATTATTCCTGTATAAGATCTTTATAAGACATTTGGGGACTGGAGGGGAAAAAAAGATTATTTCCATGCTCAACAGTGATTATGAACTTCAGGGAAAATTACCTCATATAAGGTAACTTAATTAAAATACGTCCTCTCCTTCCCTCTGACACTCCCATAATTTTCCTCTATCAGCATCAGAAATAGTTTCTGTTTACCAGGAATGTCAGAAGGATATGAAAACACAAAAGAATCTACTGCAAACTTGAGTTAGTTACGAGTATAAAGATATTCATATGATTTAATCATGAATGACAGTTAAATATGCTGATAATTAACATAGCAAGTTTTAAGTCTATTGTAGAATAAAATAGCATAAAGATAATTTTAATTCCCACTGCATACCTAATTTTACTACTCAAAACTACCAGGAGAGGTGAAATCAAATAACCTGTTAATCAAAATATTTGTGTGTCCCAAAGACATATAAAGCCCTTGCTGACACTCATATCCTATCTGTTTGTACTGTTAACTAGATTTTTTCTTATTGTTCCTACAGTCATATAAGTATAAGCTGCTTAGTGCTAGTAAAGACATTCCAACCTTTACACAGTGAAGAAGTCAATCATTGGAATGAATAGAGTCCTAAGTGCTGAAGCATTTCAAATCCTTTTTCATTTGACCACTGGGTGACCTGATAACTATTTCCTGTCCCTAAATAAGGTTGTGACCCAGGTCTCAGAGTGCGAAACCCTGATAATTTTAGAAACAAGTCAAATGTCATAGAACTAAAGGAGGAGAGGGTTTCACTAAAATCTTCCTTATTGTTGAAATTTTATATCTTAAATATTAAGGAATAAAATATATACTTAACAAAAATAAATAGGTATTGCTTTCTATTTTTGATGTTTAAAATTATAGGGAAAGAAATGTGATGTTTAAAATGATATTATTGTGAATTAGGGTGAAAATTTACCAGGTATTTCTACATTAGATGGTAGTACAATTTCTTATTTGCATTCTACAATAAGTTGGATCATAAAATGAAAAGAAAAAATGATATGTGATAACAGTAAACTTTGAATTGCCCCCTAGTATAACTTCAAACAGTTGATGTTAAAGTAATCTTAACTATATATTTGTGTATTTTATATTCATGTGAGTGTAATTATTTGTCTCACCTCTATTAATATTTGTCACTACAAAAAATCATACCAATCAAAAAAGAAAAAAAAATGCTTTGTATATCAGACAGTATGACAGGAATGTGTCTAACCACCTTTAGAGTTGTTAGCTTGGGGAATTGGATTAATGGAAGGAAGACTCTTACAAGTGCATTGTGATGATCTGCAAATGTAATTGACTAGTTTGTTTTGATAAGTTTTTTTGCTTTTCCATTACTTGGATGTGAAATATAATGTTATGAAATGTTAATTATTTTAATGAGGTCAAGAAGTGTTTCCTTAAAATAACACTTCTAATGTTTAACATATGATTGATACATTTTCTCTTGTATAGTTAATAAAGTCACAGATTAAAAATATATCAGAACTGAACTTTAAAATATGATTCTTAAAAACATAAATATTAAGAAAAGACTCTCAGATTGGCACTTAGCCTGAACTGTTTAAGCTGAGCTTTACACTTATAACAAGGTCATATAATTTATCAAGTAAAGTAAATTCTAGTTTTGCTATAATACATTTTTAAATAAAAATGATTTAAAAATAAACAACTAATATTTATAGAGATTACTAGAGAGTGGGAAACTCTTACAATACTGTGGCAGGATGTGATATGTCATATTCCTCATCAGGATTACACTTTTTCATAGATATGAAATTAAGTGAACAGTCAAGAAAGTAGAGAACTTCACTCTTAGTCAAGTGAATATTGAAACATTACCAGTATCTCATTGATGATTCTTTACTTTGGTTTTGTATGTTTCACTTGGCTCTTCTTCATGGAATTGTGTGTATGTGTATGGTCTTTAAATATTTAATTTAAGAACTTGCACAAAATGAAATATAAATTAGTAGATACAATTAATCATTAAGCAATAGGGAGCTCTTAGAAATTAACTTTTTCAGTCATGACTTGTGAATTAGTTGGAGTAATAATGTATACTCAAAATGATAGCCTTAAATTATAGGTATTAAAATTGTTATATTCTAAGCAAAGTTATTTTAAACATTATCATATCATCTGTAGCATTTGAAAAGTAGTGGTTATTATACATCAATTATGAATTGTTTTGATGAAAATATATATAGATATTATGAGTTGTAAACAAACATCCAAGTCTAACACACATGTATATTCTTACTATTTGATTTACATAAGATTTAAATATTCAATAATATTTATATTTCAGCTACAGTTTTGCAAACACAACTTCTATACAAATTATATACTGTTTATGCATTTTATAGAGATTTTTAAAAGTTTTTTTAGTTTAAGTGATAATTAAAATACATGCAATGAAACATGAATTGTAATGAGTAAATTTTGAAACTGTAATTTGAACATAAAACGTTTCATTATTATTTTAAGTATAATCCAATGAAATGTATGCTAAAATCAATGCTTAACATTAATATTGTCAGTGTATGAGAATTTTAAAAATCATTTGAAAGCAAATAACAAAAATACAATTGGTGACAAATGCATACATTGAAATAAAATGTTTCTTTGGATTGTAAATGTTTGTTTCAGACAGCAAAAAGGAATGAATACATCTACTTGATTAAAAGAAAGTTTCACTTGTAAGATTTAAAACTGTAAGAGATTAAGATTAGACAGTAATGTGTAAGTACTAGAAGAACTCAGATTTAACCTAGAGGTGACCTGGTCCTGTTTGTTCAGATGACCATTCTAAAAGTATACAGGGACTATTTCCCTTTAATACAATTATTTGCTGCAAGACTTGACCTCAGTGACTGTCATGAACGAGATCTGAATTGGCCCATTCTCTGATATAGTGACATTGCTTCTGTTGCCTCGATTGTGACCTCTGATTGCATGGTACCCTTGAGAGTTCCACGTAACAAGCGTAACTCCTACTTCATAGCAGGAAGGTTGCTCTGCCTGCACAGATTTGTCAGTCCCCTAAGTGTAAGTTACATATGCTGTCCCTTATGGCATGGTATCCACTGTGTTATTTTGTATCTACATATCTCTCTGAGAATTTTAAGAGCCTGATTTCACCATTAGTAATGCATACAATACTTCCCTTTGCTAATTAGAAGCCTCTGCATTACTTTATTTCTTAGAACAGATGCTCATTTTAAAGCATTTTCATTTCAGTACATTGTAAACTTTATATTTTTAAGAATAATTTAACCCTTTACCTTTGTCTGCCTTTGAGATTTCCACACTGCTTTCCATACCTTATCTCCTTAGTCATACCCCATCTAGTCTACAGAGAATTGAGGCACAGGGTAGCTCTGCCTTCATAAGGATGATGATTAAATAAAACATACTTATGACTTTCAGCTTCCCCATATGTTACCATATGCATCACCCTTAGGCTTCTTTTCTCACTTTTAAAAGGAGAAAATATTAATGAAGAACACTATTTAGAGCTTTTATAAGAATTTAAAAAAATAAATATGCAAACTGTATATTACAACCATTAATATGTTTTAAATACCACTGTGTATATGCAGATTTTAAATAGTATTATGAATATAAATATTTAGTGCTTTAAATATTGTTATGCATATGCACATGCTAGGTTTGTTTTGTTTTATATACCTCCCCAAAATGAGAAATCCATGAGTGGCCTACACATCAATACATACCAGACTTTTCCCAAACTCTTGTAATTTCAGGATGGGATGGATTGTTCCACACAGAGCACAGGGTCCTGAAAAGAAGAATATACACTTCGCTTATTACAGTTTAACTGAAAACCAGATTGGGATCATTTAGAATCATGTGCTTGTTAAATGTGTGGTCAGATATGATTTGTTTATTTGAAATCCCATTATAAATGGGCAATAGATTTGCCAATTTAACTTAAAATTTTTCAGGGTAAGCTTTAGTACTTGTCTATTATATCAATGGTTTTCATACTTGATATTTATGCAAAAGTCTCTTTTGTTCTCAAGTAAATATCACCACAAGTTCCAGGTAATATAAAATGCCTGGAGTATGTCTATCCTTCTTTAGGAAGTATGTTTGCTTCCTTAGCTAATAGTAGTAGTCACCAGGGTGAATTTGAAAAATCACTTGTGCCTTCACAGTGCACAGCTTAGAGTCAGTGTGGGTTTACCAAAGAAAAACCCTTTGCAGTATCCTTTCATGACCCCCAAGACCAATATAGCACTACTTACCACTTATCACATGCAAAAGTTTGTGTTCAGTAGATGTTGACTAAATTGTTTTTATTCTGTATGCTACCTAAATGTCAGACTTCCTTGGTTCTTAGCTGAATCTACATTCTGTAGAAAAATCTCTGAAAAACAGTAGTCAGTAAAAAGAAAAAAAAAAATACAGTCCATGAAAATGTAAATAATGTGAATAAGAAAAAATCATGCAGCATACTTTTTGTACTAGTTAGTGTGACTTAATAAAAATTATTTTTATGGAAAATTACACCATATTAAAAATAATGTGCTAATGCAAATGCTATTTGTTTATTTTCACTAAGGAAAAGATAAGCATTTTTCACATTTTAGCTTCTTGAACTAAGAATAAATAGGTATCATGGTATGGGCACAGTACATGGCAGCCTAGAGAGGATGTCAGCCAGGTATTACTTGATAAATTATGTGAAAGCTTTTGTCACTTTCTGGCAAAAGGAGGATCAAAGCAATGTAGATCTAACAAAATAGCCATGCTTTAAATTTTTCCAGGTAATTGTATAAGACAGGGAAAAGACTGGTGTGTGTAATTAACGACTTGAAACAGCTATTTGAACACATTTTTATCTATGGGTGAGTAGTTACTTGATCTACAAACTTATTACAGCTTTTCCAGCTCAGCCATTTAGATTTCACGTCTAGTTATTGACACGGAGTGATTGCGGCAGGAATATCCTCAGCAGCAAGGGCCCCATCCCCAGAACCAGACGCCGCTCAACACTTTTGTCCTTTCTGGTAATTCAGTGGTGCTATCATCGAAGTTAATTTGGTTTTGCAGAGGTCCCCTTTCAATGTAATTCAAATCTGAGAATGAGTTTAAAAAGTGTTGTATTTTTCCAAGTTTTATGGATTAAAAAATTAGGGTCAGCAAGGCAGGGTTACCTTTCTGTTTCTACTGCCTTAAGGAATAGAAACAGGAAAAGGAGAAGATGGTTTAGTGTATAAAGTACTTTTCATGCAAGCATGAGCCCCTGAGTTCAGATCCACAGAACCACAATAAAGCTGGAAATGGTAACATTAATATCTGTAATCTCAGACCACCCAGAGTGGGAAGAGAAGGAGAGATAGAATCACCTGGAAGCTTGTGGCCCAGCTATCCTTGTGAATAAAGAGATGAATTGTGAAAGGAGAGACCATTCTTAACCAAAATCCAAAACTGTCCTCTGACCTGTACATCATTATCTTAGTAAGCACTTGACCACACTCACAGAGATGAGGATTCACACACATACACAAACACATAAGAAAATTACATGTTCTAAAACAAATAATTTTAAAAATTAGAAATTGACAAAAGTAGAATATCTCGGAAACAAGCATTTATAGGCACAGCATTTGTGAGATTGAAATGCCAAGTTAAGGAGCGGGAATATATCTCAGTTGATAGAGTGCTTGTATAGCAAGCCCTAAGCCCTTGCTTAGTATCTATTAACCCAAGTAGTGTAGGACACTCCTATAATCTTAGGAGACAGAGATGGAGACAGATGAATCAGAAGTTCAATGTCATCTTCAGCTATATAATAAGTTAGAAGGCATACTGGGGTATATGAAAACCTGCCTTAGATAAACGAAAAACAGCCAGGTGTGGTGTCACATACCTTTAATCCCAGCACTAGAAAAGCAGAGGTAGAAGGATCACCATGAGTTCAAAGCCACCCTGAACCTACAAGGTAAATTTCAGGTTAGCCTGCTCTAGAGCAAAACCCTACCTCAAGAAATGAAAACAAACAAAAAACAAGTATTTAGTAAATATAAATCAATAACTTATTCAAAGGTATGCCTTTGCCAGATAATGCCAACTCATATCAACAAATATCATGTGAAATAATGTATATTTTCAGGACAGAGGATGATCTAAGAAAAATAAAATGGTTATTCAATTTTAAGGACCATATGGATATTCATATTCCAGAAGATACCTTGCATGACAATTAGTAGAGTGCCCCTTCCAAGAATTACCACTACAATGTGACTAAACATATGTTACGGAAGAAAACACACATGGGAAAAGAAACAACAGAAAAGGTGTATAAGAATAATAAACATTAAAGAATGAATCATCTTTTTTCTACTGTGTTTAAAACTCTTCTCCAAACCGAAGACCACCTTGATTTCCTCCTATGTTATATCTTAGAAATTCTAGAGTTATATGTTTTTATGTAAGCCTGTTAATAATTTGGAGTAAATTTTTATGAAGTCATTCATATTTCATAGTCATTACTGCTCCCTCTTTTCTTGTTTGTATGTTTTGGTACTTTGAATGTGCAATAAATGCCCTTCATAGTTTATGTGTTGTGAGTAAGCTCCATACTCATCCCAGCTACTGGGTTTTTGGAAAGTGTAGAGCCCTTCTGGAAGAGATGTGTCTCTGAGGGTGAGCATAAGTTTTATTGTTCTCCACTGGGTATTCAGAGCTCACTCTTGCAGCTTCCTTACTACTGATAAGTGTTGGCCAATTTTCAGTTCCTGCTATACTTTTCTTGTCATGGTGAAGCTTCACCACATTTACATATGAAATATTTGCTTTTTCTATCATAATTGATATAAAGTTGTATGCATTTTCATGTATAATGTAATGTTTTGTTATGCATGCACATGGTATGATGAAATATAGCTAATTAATTATATCTTGATAATTAATAATATCTTGATTACTAAAGCTTTATAGTATGCCTGGAAGTGCCCAGCATTATAAAAAAGTTTAAATTTGAGAAAAAAAAGTAGATAACTCATCAGAACTCAGTTGACCATAAACCATACACAGTAGTCCCTCATTATCCATGGGTGATATATTCAAGAATCCCACTGGATGCATAAGCACATACATGAAAATATATGCACACATGTGATGCTCATTTTATAGTCATAAAAAATGGCCATAGGATATTAATATGAATTTTCTATCCCTATTAAATTTATTTTTATATTTATTTACTTGAAAGACACACACACACACAGAGAGAGAGAGAGAGAGAGAGAGAGAGAGTGAGAGAGGAGAGAGAGCTCAGACAACATGGGCACACTAGGGCCTCCAGCCACTGCAAATGAACTCCAGATGTGTGCACCACCTTGTGCATCTGGCTTCCATTGGTCCTAGGGAATTGAACCTGGGTCCTTTGGCTTTGCAGCCAAGTGGCTTAACCATTAAGCACTCTCTCCAGCCCTCTATCCTTATTTAGAACTTACCATTACTGTTTTCTTTGTGTGTGTGTGTGTGTGTGTGTGTGTGTGTGTGTGTGTGTGTGTTTATAAATGTATTTATTCCTTGAAACAGTCAATAAATTGTATACTCAATTACTTGATCATATAGGTGATTAAACAGATATGGGGCATAAAGAAAATTGTTCAGGGCTACAAAGATTATGCCTGCTGAATGTTACTTAAACTCTATGCTTTTTATATTGTACACTAGATCCATTTCTAAGTTCCACTGAAGATACATATTCAGTGAAGCTTCATGCTCTTTATTGACACTTACAAAAAGGAAATATTAAAATTGTTAAACATTAAGACATGCCTAAACTAATTAAAAATATTCATATAGCTAAATATCATGAAAATTCAAATATTATATGAATAGTTTATCATTCTATGGAGAATCCATTGGATATGGTATTACATAAAGTTTGTTTACACAGGAAATAGCAATTTTTAAAATTCACAAAAAAAATCATTGAAAGAAGCAACACTCAAATAAAGAGTAATCATGAGTTTTACTGTTTTCTTTGTGATAAATCTTAAATAGAATCACTCCTCCTGAACTTGACAGAGGGCAATTTTAATTAATATAAATGTTCTTTTTGTCAAAACAATGGGATACTGTATATTAAATCTAACAAACAAGACAGCTGATAATGCTATGGAGTGGAGAGCAGACATTGTATAGATAGATATACTGTGCGTAGGGTGCTGCATATCTTGTGTGAATTAAAGATATACAAAGAAACTTTATCATGTTTCTTGATATCACATAACTTAATAGTATGAATGATTCACTTCCGAACTTTTCCATTTAATGTTTTTGGGGCGCAACCACTGAAATTACAGTAATCACACCTGAAGATAAGAGCTTGTTAAGGTGGAAATTATCACAAGTGTAACAAGAGTTTGCTTTGGAGATCCTGTAGAACATAAAGAGAATAGGCATTCAATTTCTTGAAGAAGCTACTAAAAATCTTTTTTAACTGAGAGAAATTAACATTACAGCTCTAAAATTTTCATTAATTTAGATGAATAACAACTGTCATTAGTCTCCTGAGCAAATAAACCACAACAGTGAAAGTCAACATGACATTGTACATATAGAATATACCTAATGAAAGTAAAATAAATAGTAATAATAATGATGATAATAATAGTTGACTTATCTGATAGGCCATAAAAATAAGCATTTACTAATGAAGCTATAAAATAATAAAAAAAAAACACTAAAGACCTGGAATTTTACATCATGATTTGTCATCAGTTTTGGAAGGTGAGGGGTGGAATATGGTTGTTTGAAACAGATGTCTCGCATAAACCCATGTGTTTTGAATACTTGGTCTTCAGATGATGGCAGTATGGAAGATAGAGCCTTGCTGTGGGTGATATGATTTTAGGGGCAGGCTTAGGGTTGTTATACTCATTTTCCTTTTGCCAGAACTTGCCTCACTCTGCTGCTACTGGCCACCTGATGTTGGCCAGGAAGTGACGTCCAACCTCTTCTCTAACATCTTTTCCCTGCCATCATGAACTTGCCCTCAAGAATGTAAACTCATGTACACAGCTGCTTTGGGTCAGGTCATAGAAACAAGAAGGTAATGAGACCACCACTCCTTAAGAGTGTAGAGAGCTAAGCTAAATTTCCCAATCACCTTAACTCCGACAATGTGGCTTCTGGTCTTGAGACTTGGGAGCTGCTCTCAAAAGTGCCCCTGACTTCCTGCCTCCTTGCTGCATTTGGTATAATTTCATTGACTTTTTGTTATGTTTTCTCATTTTAAAAAGACAATGACTGTACAATTAGTTTTCATTGCTAAAACATGCACTTTATCTTGGGACTATCATAGAAAAAAATCAATAGAAAATTCACAAAATTAAACTCTTAATAAAGAACTGTACATCTAAAAATCTTAGTTCCTAAGGAGCATTGTTTAATATGTTGAGTTAAGTGTCACAGAAGAAAAGAGTATAGAACACTACTTTTAAAGATTATTATCTAGGGATTTTGTTTATGTCATTATGTCTTTACAACAAATCTGAGAGAAAACACTATATTTTTGAGAATGACACAAGTCTTGAGACTACCCAAAAGAAAATCCAGAATTTGAACCTATACTTCTGACTCCAAAGCCACTGAACTATGAAATTGTATTTTCTCACAAAAATCCCTGCAATGAATCTGTGAATATGGAAGTGAATGACATTTTATAATGTCCTTAATATACCAGTTACACCAAAAAAAATAATAACCTAGGATTTTATTTTTTTCTTCTAGATAAGTTTTGGAAAACAAGTAATCATTCTGAAATGCAGCAATTTTCCATGTTTATTCTTGGAGGAATTTTTAAATTTCTTTTAAAGTGATTCACATACTAAGTTATGGGAAAGATAAAGCACCTGAAAATTCCAGCCACATGAAATTATGTATGAATTGGTCAGAAGCCACAGTGGACGTACAGTGCAATGCCTTCTAAAAAGCAGCTCTTTCACACATTTTAGGGATAAATACAATTATAACAACTGACAGAACAAACTGTGTCAACACTCACTGAAATCCATTGTAATTATTGGCTGTATATGTTTCCATCCTGCAAAAGTATTAAAAAACCAGAACATTCTTGATGTAAAGATTGTATTACCATCCTGACTTTTTTTTTCTTTCTTTTAAATTTAAGGGTAAATGTTTTAGTCTACTTTTGTTTGCTTTTGTTTAAATTAGAGAAACAACTTTATCAAGCTCTCTTCAAGTTGAACACCCAATAGCATAAACAGTGAGTTGGATATAAAATTATGGGTATGTTAAGTCTGTCTACAGAGCTGAACCATAATAACAGTACAGAGAAAGTCAGTCAGTTCATATTCCATACCGTCTTCCTGCTTGTGTTGGGAGTAATTCACATCCTGGCATGACCTGGAAGTTGAAAGTAGAGTACCAACTTTCATTTAATTCCACACTAGCTTTTCAAATTTAGTCACATACCAAACAAGCTTAAAATATATGATAATGTCTCTTCTCAAGCAAATGGGAAATCCACATGTTACTCTGTGTAGTATAATGTGTCCCATAGTGCAAAGCCAGATTAATTTATAGCCAATTATAAAATGTTGACCTTCCTAAGCTTGTTCCAGACAATAATACAAACCTACCATGTGGTATCTACCTCTCTTTCTCTTCAGTTTTGTTGAAGTTGAGGGTCACAGGAAGTAACTCAAATGTACTGATATTTATGCTTATTGCTATATTATTAATAAAGCCCTTTGTCTCCAACCTGGGAATTATATCTCCTATATTAAAGTTATAATAACAGATTACCTGAAAAGTAGGACATAATCGCCAGAGTATCAGAAATTTTTAGATTAAAAAAATTAATTTCCAAACATAGATATGCAGTAATAAGAAAATGCCACTAATATTGAAGGAGTTTTGCTTTATGGAACATCATTAATTAATTTTTATTAGAATACAAATGATTAGATTTCATTAGTTATATTTCAAACAAATTATGTTTCTTATTTCTCCTCTTTTGTGCCTTATCCTCCTCAAAGCCTCCTACTTTCATACCATATATTACCTTTTGTTCTGTCCCCTTGTTCATCACCTCAATTCCCTCTCATGTTCTGCTATCTCCATTTGTAGCCTATGCTCACCCTCATATCCCCCTGTTTATTTATACATAAACATTGTTAGGGTACACTCATGTGGTACAGAACCTTCTCTGTCATGTGCCTCTGACTAATGATGTTATGCCTAAGTACACTGACTACCCCCAATGAAATCATGCGCCAAAATAAATCTTTCGTATTTTTAGAGTTTTCCATATACTTTGCAAAAGTAAGGAGAAAAATATCTAATAATAGGCATAATTATTTTAGTTTTTTTAACATTTTATTTATTTCCTAAAGAGAGAGAGGGAGGATGGGCATGCCAGGCCTGTAATCACTGCAAATGAACACCAGATGCATGCTTTACTTTGTGCATTTGGCTTAATTGGGTCCTGGGAAATCAACCCTGGGTCTCTAGACTTCTCAGGCAAATGCCTTAACTGCTAAACCATTTATCCAGCCCATGTTTTTAGTTTTTCTTATGAATTAGTTATAACAAAATTTTAAAAATGATATCAACAGGAATTAAATAATTACTAAGTGTTAGTAAAAATTTCAGCAAGAATATTGGTAGATGTTTTTACACCATTTCTTTCAATAATTTATAGGATACTCAAAACAATAGTAAAAGTACCATTTGATAAACAAATTTACCAAAACTTGCCAGAAGGTTATGTGCAGAATATTGACCAACTGAAAACATGTTATCCTCATTTACACCATGGATATTTAGCAAAATTGAACTTGTACTCACTTTATGTCTGGTCTCAAACATTGGTATGGTTAAAAAAAAATCTTGTGGAATGAATTTTCTGAATATAATGCTATTAAATTAGAAGTAAATACCACTAAGTAACCTAGAATCATCTTCAATTGGTCATAAATTTAAAAATCACAAGTAAAAGAAATCATAATAATTTAAGAAAATTATACAACAGCAAAACATCATGTTCCATAAGAAAAATGGTTAGTGGAGAAAAATATAGTGCAATAATAAAAGCCAACATCATTACAAAAACACTAATAAAATGGTTGAACTTTTGATAAGTTTGATCATGAAAATAAAAGAAAAAGTATGTGTAACTGGCATGATTGATGGAATGACCGGTGATTCAGACTTTGTAGCTATAAATGAAATAAAATAAAATAAAATAAGCTATTATATAAACTTTATTGCAGTGAATTTGAACATTTGGTAGAAATTTTAAAAAATCACAAAACAATAAAACTTACTAAAACTGGCCCCAAATCTTATCTGCAAGCAAACTGATGGCAGAACAACCTGGAAGAAAAGAAAAATGTTTAAACCATTAATCACATTTCAGATCAGATACCAAAAATACACCTAATAAAATCTTTATGACTCCTTGTGGATAGAACCACAAAACTATGTTGAGAATGTCATTAAAAAGCTTTAAGTATATGTCCTAAGTATAGCTCAAAATGTAGTCTTCTTCATTTACTTTGTTGATACAGTGCAGTATTAATTAACTTCAAATACATTGATTTGAGGATGACAGAATGTACTAAGTCTAGTATGTAAAGTCCACATAATCAAGTTTCAAAAAGTTTCTTAATTTTTGTGTAAGTTCCTGCCTACTTACCCCACCCTTTACCCCTCTAATCCCTTCCCACCCCTGACATTCTGACTGTCTCCCAACCTGGTGGGAAACCCTCCTTTCTTTTAAACACATTTCTTCTTTTTACTGGTCTCACTCTAGTTTTATGCCTTAACTTTCAAATATTTAAAACTTTCCCTAATTAATTTGTAATTTTTCATGTTTCAACCAAGGTGTATAATGTGGAAGAACCTGCTACACCAATACAAACCTTATAAAATAGTTGCAAAAATTAAGCCAATAGATATAGTGATACATGGCAGGGTGATCACTGTGTGGTGGAGAGGCAAGAAGGAAGGAAGGCTGAGGTGTAGCATGTAGTAACATGTAAAGTGGCAATGATGAGTTAATATAGACCCATGCATTTATGCTAATGTGGCATTATAATAGGGGTTCTAACCCAAATCTTTGGTAAATTGGTAGGTATTATAAACTATTTATACTGATAACAATGTAGTTATATTCAGCTGTCCTATGTCTGCAGTCTGTGTAGTGTCTTCAGCAATAGTTTTACCATTTAGCTCTGGCAGGTAATCGAGTGTTTTGGCAATGGCCTAAATTATTTTGGGACCTTATGGGTCTCCCTAGTCAACATCTCACTGTAGGTGGTAACCCAGTTATGGGCCCTGAATTTAACAGCCTAAGTCCATAGCTGTAATGTTAAGCTTTTTCCACTTTCTTTCCAGATTGTCCCCCATCCCTCTTTTTTTTTAAATTATATTTATACTCAGTGAATACAGTGAAGTTGGTACCATTGTTAGCCTCCTCCCTGTCCTCCCCACCCCTCCACAGGGACCCTTCTTGTTGGGGTATATGGTTCATGCATTGTAGGGTTAACCATCACGTGTGGGTAGGAGGAAATGTCTCTGTGTATCATAACCCAGGGATTGGCTCTGACATTCTTTCCACCCCATATTCCACAAATTTCCCTGAGCCATGTTGGCTTCATTTTAGGTGTGCTTCATTGATGAGGTCTTGGGAGCCTCTGTGTCTCTGGATATCTGATTTGGTAGGAGTTTATTGTTCTCTGTGTCTATCTCTTTCACCCTTATGCTGGTACCAGGTTCACCAAGAAAACAGCACTCTTGCTTGTTTTGCCAATTATTCTTAGTTTAAGATGGGGCCCTTTTGAGTTATGATGGGGTGGTTCTGTCCTTAGGATTTGCATGTATGTGAAAAAGAGAAGCAGATTCTCCAATGGAGAGTAAAGTGGTTATATCTTGCTAGTCAGAGTGAAGGTTCCGTGGAACTGATTCTTAATGCTGTCTTAATTTTTGTGTAAGTTCCTACCTACTTACCCCAACCTCTACCCCTCTAATTCCTACCCACCCCTCACATTCTGACTGTCTCCCAACCTGTTGGGAAACCCTCCTTTCTTTTAAACACATTTCTTCTTTTTACTAGTCTCACTCTAGTTTTATGCCTTAACTTTCAAATATTTAAAACTTTCCCTAATTAACTTATAATTTTGAACTTATTTATTTATTTATTTACAAAGAGAGAGAGAGAATGAAGCCAGGTGTAGTTATGCAAACCCTTAATCCCAGAACTTGGGAGGCTACAGTAGGAGGACCACTGTGAGTTCAAGATAAGCCTGAGACTACATAGTTAATTCTTGGCCATCGTAGGCTAGAGCAAGACCCTATCTCAACAAACCAAAAGAGGAGAGAGAGAGAAAGATTGACTCTATGCACCATGGCCTCTATCCACTGAATATGAACCCCAAATGAATGTGCCACCTTGTGCATCTGGCTTTACTTGGGTTCTGGGGAATAGAATTTAGGCCATGAGGCTTAGCAGGCAAGTACCTTAACTGCGGAGCCATTTCTCCAGCCCTGTAATCTTTGACTCTTTTTTCCTTTTGCTTTATTTTATTTTTTTTTGCAACAAGTACCTTTAATTAATATATATATATATATATATATATATATATATATAATATATATTATAATTTATATATATATAAATATATATAATATATATTATAATTAATATATATAATTAATATATATATATATATATTAATATATATATATATATATATATATCTGTTAGTATTGTATATACTCATTGTGTAAACAGCACATGTTGGTACCATCATTAGCCTCCTTCCTGTCTTCCCCTTTCCTAAGAGACCCTCTTCACTAGGGATTGTGGGTCATGCACTGTGGGGTTAGCCAACAATTATGGGGAAGAGTCAATGTGTTTATACTTAATGTCCCAACTTGTGGCTCTAACAATATTTCCGCCCCTTCTGCGAATTTCCCTGAGCCATGTTGGGATCATTTTACATCTACTTCAGTGATGAGGTCTTGAAAAAAAAAATGCTTTTTTTTAGGGCTGGAGAGATGGCTTAATGGTTAAGGTACTTGCCTGTGAAGCCTAAGGACCCAGGTTCAATTCACCAGATCCCATGTAAGCCAGGCACACAAGTTGGCACATGCATCTTGAGTTTGTTTGCAGTTGCTAGAGGCCCTGGCATGCCTATTCCTTCTCTCTCTATCTCTCTCTCCCTCCCTCTTTGTCTCAAATAAATTAAAAAAAAAAAACTAAACACTTTTTCTAAAAAATTGTTTTTTTTAGGACTAGGGAGATGGCTCAGTAGTTAAGGTGCTTACCTGCAAAGCCTAACGACCAGATTCAATTTCCCCCACTTAAAGTCAGCCAAATGCACAAAGTGGCACATGCGCCTGGTGTTCATTTGCAGTGACTATAGGCACTGGTGTGATCCTTTCTTTCTGTGTCTCTTCTCTCTGTCTCTCTCTGCTTGCAAATATTTTTTAAATGCTTTTCATTATGCTGACAAGCAAAATTTAAGTTCTGAGTAGAAGGGCAAAGTTGACTTATAAGTAGCCAAAATACACTCAATAAAAATGAATGAAATGAGATAAACTTACTATACATGTAGCATTCCATACACCATAACTTGTACAACTTCCAAATAATGATAGAATATAAACTGTAACACATTCTTGCAGTGAAATACAGTGTAACAATTTTAAAAAATGAACTAGGTCTATGCTGGACAACACAACACAGATAAATAAAAGGTGGATGTCTAGAGATGTGTCTGTTTGTATGTAACTTAAAAGTGAATGAAGCTGTATTACAGTTGTGAAAATACTCAGGAGTTAAAATGATCAATGAAATGAGGAAGTTGGAGCTAGGAGGATAGCTATGAGTTGTATGCCAGCCTGGCACTACAGAGTGACTCGGGTCATCCTGGGCTAAAGTGAAACGCTGCCTCAAAAACAAAACAAAGCAACCTAAAACTAAACCAAACCAAACAAACAGAAATCACGAAATATAGGTTATAAACATCAGTATTATGGTTATGTTTAAGTAAGATGTTGAACAGCGCTTCTAGTTATTATAGAGATAACTTCATATGAAATACTCAGTATATCTGAAAGTAGATCTTCTATCATCTAAAGCCAGAAGTGAAAATTATTCTATGGATCTATGTTTTAAACAATAAGTCCAATATAATATTTATATATGTTTATTTACATAATTATAATTATAATTTACGCAATTATATAATAACTATGGCAGAGTTAACTGTTAGCTTTATATGCACATACTGCATACAATATTTTCTATGTGCTGCATTTTATATAGTAAAATAAAAATGACTCAAAAGAGCTTTCAAAAACCTTTATTTTCATAAATGATAGTTTATAGCTGAAAGTGAATTTGTAAAGTAGATATATCTTTATGGATTTATTCTACTAGCATGTGTGTAGATAAGGAATGATTTACCTGTCTGTAAATTAATAGTGAAATCCAGGTAAAAAGAATCTTGCTTATCCACAGAAAGTTCTGGTACAAGAAATGAAGTCTTATCTTTCTAAAAATAGTGTAAGAATACATTCTATTGATTAATCATCCACCAAAATTTTCTTTAATATTCAGCAAGCTGTAGGGAATCACAAATTGAGAAAAAAAAACAACTTCACTTATTGCTTTATATAATACATCTTTAAAGATATACTGAGTATTTCATATGAAGTTATCTCCATAATAACAGAAGGCTATATTTTAATTTGACAAATATAAAAATCACAATATGATAAAATTACATATAATTTATAATATTGCATTAGCCGGGCGTGGTGGCATATGCCCTTAATCCCAGCAATTAGGAGGCAGAGGTGGGGGGATTGCTGTGAGTTTGAGGTCACCCTGAGACTGTATAGTGATTTCCAAGTCAGTATGGGCTATAGAGAGACCCTACCTTGCATAAGCATAATGGGAAGCACATTATTTTTTTTTTAACTCTGTATGTCCTATGTTTGTTTGTTTGTACTTGAAATAGGAATTATATATATAATATGTATATATATATGTATTCTTTTTTATTATTAGTTTTCTATTCAGCACATACAGGCAGTTTGGTACTACTATTAGGCTCATCCATGGCCTACCACCTCCCCATTGGCCCCTCCTTGTTGATGTATATGGGTCATGCATTGTGGAGTTAGCCCACAGTTATTGGTACGATAAATGTCTCTTCATGTCAAGACCCAACATGTGGCGCTGACATGCTTTCCACCCCCTCTTCCGCAAAATTTCCCAGATCCATGTTGGGTTCATTTTTGGTCTGCTTCAGTGATGAGGTGTTGGGAGCCTCTGAGTCTCTGGCTCTCTGATTTGGTATGAGTTGATTTTTCTCTGTGTTGGTCTCCTTCCCCCTTGTGCTGGTGTCCAGTTCATCAGGAAAATAGCACCCTTCCTTGTTGCCAATTTTCCTTAGTTTCAGTCGTGGCCCTTCTGAGGTATGATGGGGTGGCTCTCTCTTTAGAATCTGCATCTATCTGACAAAGAGAAGCAGATTCTCCAATGGAGAGTAAGTTAGCATATGCAGCTGACACATAAAATGGAAGGGCATGGATGGAAGCCAGGAGAGAGTCAGTCCCCAGACAGTCAGCATGTCTAGTGCCAGAAGGTGCTACATGGGTGACTGGGGGAAATGACCAATATCTGTCCAAGCAACTCATGGTCTAACCTACTTAGCAACAAATAACCTGTTGTGATGCCCACACAAATGCAATAGTGGCACACATACTTGGTGGGGTACCAACTGCTCTTAATTTGCCTAACTGATACCCTCAGTGGTACAGGACCCATAGCTGGAGCTGGGAAACAAGTCAGAACCATATCCAAACATAAGCCCACTTTCCAATATCAAGCTAACATCGATCATGGGCTACAAGAGGGCTTACACCTATTAAACTCTCTATAAAAAAAAATAAGGGTTATGTCATTTGTCCTGGGAAGCACATTATTAATACATAAAATATGTGCTACAAGAATATTTCTGTTAAATTGTCTTGTAATAAACTAAGATTATAATTTTATCAAATAACTTGATAAATCAATTTATGTCTTATTTACTACCCATTAATTTATGTAATATTATTTATTGCAGTATCATTTATTATCTCCCTTTAAATGAAAAAAGCACTTGACCATCAATAAATAAATATTAATGAGTATATTGTTAGCATATATTTACCAAGGGAAAAACCTATTTACATGTCTGTCACGTAAAGACTAGCACCATAAAAAAATAGATGATAGTGATATTTATTTGATCACTATTACCATACTTTTCTGAAAACCAACTAGTTACATCATCACTCTTGATTGTTATGTTGGGTGGGCCTTAGTTTGGATGACCTACCATATTAACACTCCCTGAGGGAATCTAGGTTGGACAAAGGAATATTTTCTAAGGATAATTAAATTGAGAGAGAGAAACAGAAGATAATCATGTCAGTGGAAACCCTTTCATGGTTATTACTAAGAAATTACTAAAAATTATTTGAAACAACTTAAAATCAATTAGGACCATATACCCTTCTTATCGCTTTGAAATGTATTTTCTTTCCTAAAAGACACACTAAAATGCTTACATATTATGAGACTAAATATATTTTTGAAAACATCTACTGCAGATTTTGAATTTTTATAAAGACATTCTGGACTCACTCCCAAAAAATGACTGTGTCTTGCTTTATGATTAATTGTGAAGTCTTTCCCTGCTGCCATTGACCCTCTAGAATCATGAAGTTAGTTTTACTGTAGAAACCTATACAAGCTTTGTCTTCAGGATTGCCATGTCCTGATCTGCTTCTAATTAAGCAGTACTAAGGCCATGCAAATTGGAATTCTTTGTCTTTGAAAACTATAATTATTAAACTATAATTGTTAAGTACAGCTATAAGGCATGCTATGGGTCTCTTTTTTATATTTTTATCTTATGTACTTTAAGAGGAGAAAAACAAGGCAGAGAGAAGAAAATCTCTTCCCAAGCATATACAGATGAACGAAGTATAGTTATCTGCTTTTATAGATAGAAATGTTAGTTAATAATCAGTCTTTAATGTCACACTTCAGTGCATCTTCTTACAGAAAATGCAGTGTTGTATGACATTCATAGGAACAGATAGAAATCCTATGTCTAGTGGGTAGCCCCAAAGACAGTGTCCTATGACACTGGTGTCACTGTTACATAGACATAGGTACATGCCAAGGTACAGAGAAGATCAATATTACTGATGTTTCCCTTGTTTCAAGGCTCCAATATTGCTTTACACATTAAAAGCACTAGTATTTTCTTCATCATAAATTTTTACATTAATTTTTATATTAAAAGATTGCAATAAAATATCATTCTTAATAATTGAAATTTTATGAGCCTCTTACATATTTTTGCCTAAGAACGTGTCACACATATCATACTCACCTGAATCTGGTAGGACATGGTTCACTTACATCATGGGAGAAATAAAAAAAGAAACAAAACACCTTCTTTTATATAAGATTTGGTGGCCTGTGGAGATTGCCTAGTGAGTAAAGCACTGATGCACAAGGTGAAGACCTGAGCTCAGATCCTCAGCATCCATGCAAATATGAGGTAGGTGTGGTAGCCCATCTGTAATACCCACAGTCAGGAGTCAGAGACAAGGGGTGTCAAGCATGGTGGCTAGATAGATGAGCCAAGCTGATGAGCTTTTCTTGGAAGTTAGAAACCCTATCTCAATAAAATAAGGTGTAGGGAGATTGAAGAAGGCACCCCAGCATCAACCACTGGCCTCTGGGTGTACACACACATATAAACACATGTATACACACACACATACATACAACCACTGGTATTACACTATAAATAAGTGAGCAAAGAGATAAAACTTAGCTGAATGAATCAAATTTCACAAAATAGTATCTTTTAAAAAAATTTATTTTATTTTTTATCTTTTCAAAATATCCCATGGTAATACCCTCCCCCTCCTGCACTTTGCCCTTTGAAATTCCATTCTCCATCATATCACCTCCCCATCTCAATCATTCTACTTACATATATACAATACCAACCTATTAAGTACACTCTTCCCTTCCTTTCTCTTCTCTTATATCTCCTTTTTAACTTACTGGCCACTGCAAATAAGTATTCCTTCTCACGCAGAAGCCCAATCATCTGTAGTTAGGATCCACATATGAGGGAGAACATGTGGCACTTGGCTTTCTGTGCCTGGGTTACCTCACTTATTATAATCCTTTCCAGATCCATCAATTTTCCTGCAAATTTCATAACTTCATATTTCTTTACCACTGAGCAGAACTCCATTGTATAAATGTGCCACACCTTCATTATCCATTCATAAGTTGAGGGACATCTAGGCTGGTTCCATTTCCCAGCTATTATAAATTGAGCAGCAATAAACATGGTTGTGCACGTACTTCTAAGGAAATGAGATGAGTCCTTAGGATATATGCCTAGTAGTGCAACAGCTGGGTCATATGGAAGATCAATCTTTAGCTGTTTTAGGAACCTCCACACTGATTTTCACAATGGCTGGACCACATTGCATTCCCACCAGCAGTGTAGAAGAGTTCGTCTTTTTCCACATCCCTGCCATTTATGATCATTTGTTTTCATGATGGTAGCCAATCTGACAGGAGTGAGATGGAATCTCAATGTAGTTTTAATCTGCATTTCCCTGTTGACTCGTGACATAGAACATTTTTCTAGATGGTTATATGCCATTCGTATTTCTTCCTTTGAGAATGCTCTATTTAGCTCCATAGCCAATTTTTTGATTGGCTTATTTGATTGCGTTTTATATAACTTTTTGAGTTTTTTGTATATCCTAGATATTAATCCTCTATCAGATGTATAGCTGGTGAAGATTTTTTACCATTCTGTAGGTTGCCTCTTTGCTTTATTCACTGTGTCCTTTGCAGTGCAAAATCTTTGTAATTTCATGAGGTCCCAGTGGTTAATCTGTTGCCTGAGCAATTGGGATTGTATTCAGAAAGTCTTTGCCAAGACCAATATGTTGAAGGGTTTCCCCTACTTTTTCTTCTAGCAGTTTCAGAGTTTCTGGTCTGATGTTAAGGTCTTTAATCCATTTGCACTTAATTTTTGTGCATGGAGAGAGAGTAGAATCTATTCTCATCCTTCTACAGATATATATCCAGTTTTCCCAACACCATTTGCTGAAAAGGCTGTCTTTTCTCCAGTGAATATTTTTGGCATTTTTATCGAATATGAGGTGGCTATAGCTACCTGGACTTACATCTGGGTCCTCTGTTCTGTTCCATTGATCTACATGTCTGTTTTTGTGCCAGTACCATTCTGTTTTTATTACTATGGCTCTGTAGTATCAATTAAAATCAGGTATGGTGATACCACCAGCCTTACTTTTCTTGCTCAGTATTATTTTAGATATTCGAGGGTTTTTTTCTTTTTGTGATTCCAGTGAATTTTTGGATTGTTATTTCTATTTCCATGAAGAATGTTTTTGGAATTTTGATATGGTTTGCATTAAATATGTAGATTGCTTTTGGTAAGATTGCCATTTTCACAATATTGATTCTTCCAATCCAGGAACAAGGGATGTTTCTCCACTTTCTATTGTCTTCTGCAATTTCTCGCTTGAGAGTTTTACAGTTCTCATTGTAGAGATTCTTTACTTCCTTGGTTAGGTTTATTCCAAGGTACTTTATTTATTTATTTTTTTGATGCAATTGTGAATGGGAGTGATTCTCTGATTTCATCCTCTGTGTGTTTGTTGTTAGCATATATGAAGGCTACTGATTTCTGTGTATTTATTTTGTATTCTGCTACATGGCTGTAGGTTTTTATCAGCTCTAACAGTTTCCTAGTAGAGTCTTTAGGGTTCTTTATGTATAGAATCATGTCATCTGTAAATAATGATAACTTGATCTCTTCCTTTCCAATTTGTATCCCTTTTATGTGTGACTCTTGCCTTATTGCTATGGCTAAGACTTCCATAACTATATTAAATAAAAGTGAGTACAGTGGATACCCTTGTCTTGTTCCTGATTTTAGTGGAAAAGCTTCCAGTTTTTCCCTATTTAGTAATATGTTGGCTGTAGGCTTGTCATAAATAGCTTTTATTATATTGAGATATGTTCCTTCTATTCCCAATCTCTGTAAGATTTTTATCATGAAGGGATGTTGGATTTTATCAAACACTTTCTCTGCATCTAATCAGATGATCATGCGATTTTTGTCCTTCAACTCATTTATATGCTGTATTACATTTATAGATTGCATATATTGAACCACCCCTGCATCTCTGGGATAAAGCCTACTTGGTCAGGGTGAATGATCTTTCTGATATATTCTTGTATTCTGTTTGCCAATATTTTGTTGAGAATTTTTGCATCTATATTCATGAGGGCAATTGGTCTGTAATTTTCTTTTTTTGTTCTATCTTTGCCTGGTGTTGGTGTGAAGGCGATGCTGGCTTCATAGAAGGAATTTGGTAGAATTCCTTTTTTTCTATTTCCTGGAAAAGCTTGAGAAGAAATGGTGTTAGCTCTTCCTTGAAGGTCTGGTAAAATTCAGCTGTGAATCCATCTGGGCCTGGGCATTTTTCAGTTGGGAGATTATTGATAACTGTTCGGATCTCCATGTTTGTTATAGGTCTATTTAATTGATTAATCTCATCTTGATTTAACTTAGGTAGGTCATATAAATCAAGGAAGTCATCCATTTCTTTCAGATTTTCATACCTTGTGGAGTATATGCTTTTATAGTATGTCCCTATGATTTTTTGAATTTCTCTGAAATCTGTTTTGATGTTAGCTTTTGTATCTCTAATTTTATTAATTTGTGTCTCTTCTCTCTTTCTTTTGGTCAGATTTGCTAAGGGTTTATCAATCTTGTTTATCCTTTCAAAGAACCAACTCTTTGTTTCATTAATTTTTTGGATTGTTTTCTTGTTTCTATTTCATTTATTTCTGCCCTAATCTTTATTATTTCTTCCTGTCTACTGATTTTTGGTTTGCCTTGTTTTTCTTTTTCTAAGGCTTTAAGGTGAAGCATTAGGTCATTTACTTGTGACCTTTCTAATTTTTTTTTGGTTTTTCGAGGTAGGGTTTCACTCTGGTCCAGGATAACCTGGAATTAACTCTGTCATCTCAGGGTAGCCTTGAACTCATGGCAATCCTCCTACCTCTGCCTTCTGAGTGCTGGGATTAAAGGTGTGCGCCACCATGCCCGGCCTTTCTAATTGCTTAATATAGGCACTTAAAGCTATAAATGTACCTCTTAGGACTGCCTTCATTGTGTCCCAGAGATTTTGGTATGTTGTGTTCTCATTATCGTTTGTCTCTATATTTTTTTTATGTCCTTCTTTATTTCTTCATTGATCCATTCATCATTTAGTAGGGTATTGTTTAGTTTTCATGATTTTATGTATGCTCTATAGCATTTCTTGCTACTGATTTGTACTTCCATTGTGGCCAGATAAAATGCAAGGAATTATTTCAATTTTCCTGAATTTGTTAAGATTTGCTTTGTGTCCTAATATATGGTCTATTTTAGAGAACGTTCCATGTGCTGCTGAAAAGGATGTATATACTGCAGCATTTGTATGAAATGTCCTGTATATATCTGTTAGGTCCATTCCTTCTATGACCTCATTTAGTCCAGATGCCTCTCTGTTTATATTTTCCCAGGATGACCTGTCAATTGTTGAGAGTGGGGTATTAAAGTCACCCACCACCACTGTGTTTGCTGTTATCTATGATCTTAGTTCTAATAGTATTTGTTTGATGAATTTGGGAGCCCCCATGTTAGGTGCATATATGTTTAGGATTGTAGTGTCCTCCTGTTGGAGTGTGCCCTTAATCAATCTAAAGTGAACTTCCTTACCTTTCTTGACTAACATTGGACTGAAGTCTACCTTGTCAGATATTAGGATAGCAACCCATGCTTGTTTTCTAGGCCCATTTGCTTGAAACACTGTTTTCCAACCTTCCACCCTAAGATGATGTTTAACCTTTGTAGAAAGGTGAGTTTCTTGGAGACAACAAATTGTAGGATCCTGCTTTTTAACCCAGTCTGCAAACCTATGTCTTTTGGTTGGGGCATTGAGGTCATTGATATTAAGAGATATTATTGAAAGGTGTGTTTCTAGGTTTGCCCCCTCCCCCTTTTTTTTTTTGTGGTTCCAGTTCTACTTTTGCTCTCTTGTGTTAACTAGTATTTGAGGATTGCTTGGTTTTTCCAGGTTCCTTATATGTGTGCTTTTCCTTTTCTTTAGCATGGCGGATTCTTTCAAGTATTTTCTGTAGAGCTGGTTTTGTCTTCAAGTACTCCTTTAACCTGCTTTTGTCATGGAATGTCCTTATTTCTCCATCTATTTGAATGGATAGCTTTGCAGGATAAAGTAACCTTGTTGTCTTTCAGAACTTGGAATACATCACTCCAAGCCCTTCCTCCTTTTACAGTTTGTGTTGAATAATCTGCTGTAATCCTGATGGGTTTTCCTTTGTAGGTAACTTGATTTTTCTCTCTAACTGCTTTCAATAGTTTTTGTTTGGTTTGTGTGTTTGGTAGGTTGATTATAATATGGTGAGGAGAGGTTCTTTCCAGGTTTTGTCTGGCTGGGGTTCTAAAGGCTTCCTGCATCTGCATTGGTACCTCTTTCCCAATTTGGGGGAAATTTTCTTCTATGATTTTGTTGAAGATGCCTACTATGCCTTTGAAGTGGAATTCTTCTCCTTCTACTAGGCCCTGAATTCTTATATTTGTTCTTTTCATAGTGTCCTGAATATCTTGAAATTCCCTCTCATACTTTTCTATAAGTTTGTCCTTCTCTTTGCTGGACTGTATTAGATCTGCCACCTGGTCTTCTAGCTTAGATATTCTGTCCTCTCCTTCTTCCATTCTATTGGTGAGGTTTTCTACCAAGTTTTTTGTTTCATTATCTGTGTTCTTCATTGCCAGTAATTCTGACTGGTTTTTCTTTATTATTTCTATTTCCTTATTTATGTCTTGTATTGCCTTCTTTATTTCATGTAATTGGTGTCCTGCGTCTTCTTTGATTCCTTTGATTTCCTCTTTGAGTTCCTCTTTAACTCCTTTGATTTGTTCTTTGACTTCTTGGAACATATTTACAATCATTCTTTTGAAATCTTTCTCAGGCATTTCCTCTATCTCGTTCTCACTGGAGGTCATTTCTGATGCATTAATACTTTTAGATGGATTTATATCATCTTGCTTTTTTAAAAAAAATTATTTATTTATTTATTGGAGAGCGACAGACACAGAGAGAAAGACAGATAGAGGGAGAGAGAGAGAATGGGTACGCCAGGGCTTCCAGCCTCTGCAAACGAACTCCAGACACGTGCGCCCCCTTGTGCATCTGGCTAACGTGGGACCTGGGAAACCGAACCTCGAACCAGGGTCCTTAGGCTTCGCAGGCAAGCGCTTAACTGCTAAGCCATCTCTCCTGCCCTCGTCTTGCTTTTTTAGTGTTTCTTGTGTTATAATGTATATATTTTTGCATCTTGGATTAAGTTAATGCTTAGATTTTCTAGCTAGCTGGGTATTCTTAGCTGTATCAATTGATCTGATGTTATATATCTTCAGGGTAGGAGCTTAAGTTGTTAGGTGTGCCTCTTAAGACTTTGTAGAGTATCTACAAAGGTGTTCCTAGGGGTTGAGTTTGCCTTCTATGGGAATATTCAGGCAGGCTGAGTGGAATAAACTATAGGTAGATTCTAAAATTTAACTAAACACTGTACCCATTCAATCAAAAACAGCACTGAGTAGTTATGCAACAGTAGGTATTATAACAATCAGATCCCATATCAACAAAGAGCTTAAGATTTCTGGTCTGTTGAGTTAGCCAAGTCAGCTTGTGACCAAGTGAGACCCTTCCCTGGTGCTATCCCAGTTACCTTTTTGGATGATTTTGGTCTCAGTCAAGTTGCTGGCTGGGTCATTGGGCCACTGTTCTGATTTCTGGAGCTGGGCACTGGCTTTTCCTGTGGGGCAAACTGAGCCTGGCAACTGTGGGCCTGCAGATCAGCACCCCCGGTGCTACTGCTGCTGCTGAAGCTGCTGTTGCTGGATCCTTTGCTGCTGCTGCCACTGCTGGATCCACCACTGCTGCCTCTGAAGCTGCCGCTGCTGGAACCACTGCTGCTACCATTAAAGCTGCTGCTGCTGCCGCTGAAGCTGCCACTGCTGGAACTGCTGCTGCTACCATTAAAGCTGCTGCTACTGCCGCTGAAGCTGCCACTGCTGGAACTGCTGCTGCTACCACAAAAGCTGCTGCTGCTGCCGCTAAAGCTGTCATTGCTGTATCTGCTGCTGCTGGGGCCGCTATTGCCAGTGCCAGAGCCGCTGATGCTGCTGGACTCTGCTCCTGCGTGGGTCCCGCTGTTGGCACAAGTTGGCTTGGCTGGTCCCAGGACTGTTGCTCTGTTTGCTGGAGGTGGGCTCAGGCAGTGGGGAGGGGAGGGAGCCGCAGCTGCTCTAGATCTCTCACTGTTCCAAGTGTTCTTCTACCTTGTGATCTGCTCCTCCGTTGTTCACTGCCACTCTCCCTTCATGTTTCTTGAGTTTGTGGAGAGCTCCACTGTGAGTGGAAGCTCCCCACACCTGGATTTTCCTGCAGCTCAGGTCGAGCCTGGTGCCTTTCTGGTGTGCTGATGCCACTGCGGTTGGCGGGCCTGCTGGGGCCGCTTTTGCCAGCCTTTGCAGGCTCTGGATGCTTTGGATCTCTTCTACTTCTCTGCTGCCATTTCAATTTCCTATACACCTCACTATTATGTAAAAGTGTATATTTTGCTGAGTTTTGGGGGTCTTTTTTCCCCCTATGCTGCTTTGGCGTGGTACGTACACTGCCATCTTAACTGGAAGTCTCCCAATACTATCTTTTTGATAGTTATACATGTTGCATGCAATATATATTCATTTTTTAATTATTTATTTTCAAGCCAGAGAGAGGCTGGGCATGACAGTGACCCTAACCACTCTAAACAAACTCCAGTAACATACACTACTTTGTGAATCTTGCTTTACATGGGTGTTGGGGATT
Source organism: Jaculus jaculus (assembly GCF_020740685.1). NCBI lineage: Eukaryota > Metazoa > Chordata > Mammalia > Rodentia > Dipodidae > Jaculus > Jaculus jaculus. The sequence continues at coordinate 128,609,550 of NC_059107.1, forward strand.
TGAAAGTGGGTCCTTATGCTTTGTAGGCAAGCACCTTAACAGACAAGCCATCTCTCCACCCCCTACATACAGTATTTTAATTCAATAATAACAATGACATCCACTTTGTTAAAGGAATTGTCTGTTATTGCAAATTATTAACTTAAATCTAACCATTCTGTTTTTTTTAAAAAAAAAGTCTTTCAAAATCCCCATAATCTAAAATATATAACTAAGTAAATTTTTTATGTTTTGTTTTCATCAGTATAATCCATGCACTTTATATACCCAGCCTCCAAACAGATCAGTTTTAAAAAATTAATTCAAATGTCAGAAACTCACAGTCATCATTTATTCTGTAGTATATTTATCCTCTCTACCATCAAAATATAGTGAAACTTGTATCAGAATGATTAATGCTGCACTTAGCCATTGACCTTAGAGCTTTGGCTATCATCCCAAAGATTCTGCTTTTAAACTTTTATACCAACAATCCTCTTTATACATGAAGTCATTTTTCCTTAGTGATCTGGTGTATGTATATATATATGTATATATATATATATATATATATATATATATATATGTATATATGTATGTTTATATGTATAAATTTTAAGAATAGAGATGTTGCTGTCGTGCACAAACAGCTCTCAGAGAGTAATTGGTTTTATGCCAGTACTACGCCTTCCAAAAGCAGATTGGATTGGTTAAGGATGATACCATAAACAGCCTATCAACATGTGTTTATACAGATTTTAATGAACTTAAAGTTCAGCTAGTGAAATTATGCCAAATTCCACTTGTTTTGTCCTTTATTTGTGAGGTATGAGTGCAATGATTTCTTTGAATAAATATGTTTGGATCACTTATACTTTGTACTATTTTTTTCACTATTCACAACATAAGATATATGGAATTGGTCATTTGTCAAAATTACATAAAATATCTCACAGCATATGAAGTATTTTACTTAACAATAACCATGCCATTTAAAACTTTTCATAAAGAAATAAACTCATCTCTGTCCCAAAAAGTATTTCCAAATTATATTACCAAGAAAAGCCACTAGGGGAAAAGAAAATAGTCAAGAGAAAGTTACCTCATGTATTAAAAATATAAACACTTAATTTATTTTTATGTTTCCTAAATAATAATTGAATCTTAACCTTCTTCAGGATGGGATATTAGACTATATAGACAATTTAGAAAACATTTATATGAAACATATGGGTTTACTGAGCGTTTTTATATTGCCTTACATGAAGAGAATAATATTTCCATTAGTTTTAAAATTATTTTCATTTCTGTTGGATAAACTTATAACACTAAAATGATTCCTCTAGGATTATGTACATTATAGAAATACAAAAGTTCAGTCTTTTGGTTCTGTGTTTTATTTGCTATATTTATTTGTCTATTTTTAATCTCAATCTAATTCTTTAAAGTTAAAGATTATACTACTGTATAATCTAATCATGTTTAGACATGTGTGACCTTCAATACTACTCAGCTATATGTTCATGTTAAATATCTTTAAATTTAGCTCTAAGAACAGAAAGAACATTAAGCATCTGTAACAAATGTTCCATAATTTCATCAATTTCACTGACATTTACTGAAAAACATCATATTGGATGCCATTAACATATTATACATATATATATATATATATATATATATATATATATATATATATATATATATTAGTTTACACTAGCTTATATTATAGAAGAGGAAGAAAACTTAAGGAAGAAGGTATGTGATATTATGAATGCTGTCATAGAGTATTACAGGATGTGTCTCAAGTTCGAAACCAAGACATAGCTACCATGAAAAATATAATTACAAATCAGAGGGTTGGGGGAAACATTATCCAAAGGCAATGGAAAAAAAAGTTACACTGGTAGATTTTATGTATCTATGTGACATCTAAACAAAAAGTGTATTAGTCTTTTCATCAATGTGACAAAACACTTGAGAAACACAAGATTTCAATCTTATAAGTCCATTATATTGGATTTGAAGGGGAGAAAAATACCACAGGAAGCATGAAGTGGAGCAAAGGTCTTGATCTCTTGGCAGGTAGGAAGACAAGAGCATGGGACCAGTGACAAGTTGTACCTTTGAAGGTCACATCCTCTATGAATTGCTTCTCACCTTCTTCTCCTTAATTCCACCCTTTTGTTCAGTCATGAAGCTACCATTGATTGAGGCATTGGTGAAGGTGGAGCCATCACTATTCAGCCACCTCTGCAAACTGTAGCATTGGAGATGAGCCATCAACACAATAGCCTATCAAGAGCATTCTAGGAACAAAAGAGGATGGGGTACTTCAGATATCTAAGTTAGTCAGAAAAATAGCAATTGAAGAAATCAAAAAGCAATGATCATGCAAGAACAATATAGCTAAAAATGATACAATGCCAGGATAGAGCACCAAACAATATGAAGAGATTGAAAAAGCTAACAATAAAAGAGCCCCTTAAAGACATTATAGAGTATAATAAAACACTGGAGAAAACCAGTAGTGTAATTAAGTGAGTTCAACCAGAGCTGGTGAGAAAATTGTTAGTAAAGTGCTTCCCTTGCAAGCATTAAGACTTGAAGTGGATCCCCAAAACACACATAAAAGTCAGCCATGGCTATATGTGCCTATCATCCCAACTCTGGAGAGGCAGAGACAGGTAGATCCCTGAGGTTTACCAGCCAGCCATTCTAGAAGAATTGGTGAGCTCCAGTCTAATGAGAGGACCATTCCTTTCAAAAGAGATGGGTAAACCCAATCTTGTAGCACACTCCTTTAATCTCACCACTCAGGAGGCAGAGGTAGGAAGATCACTGTGAGTTCAAGGGCACCCTGAGACTGCATACTGAATTCCAGGTCAGCCAGAAATTTAAATTAAATTTCATTTTTTTTAAGACATAAACAAAATATCTGAAAATGATTCCTGAAGTTGTCTATCCACATTCATATGCACACATGGTCATGGCACTCATGCAGATACATGTGTCAACATATATGAATACTAATAAGCACATACATGTACATCACAAATGCATACACATTCAATACAAATTAAAAGGAAGCCATGGAGGTTACATAGCACATAAAACAAAGTAAAATTTTGGGAGATGAGATGGTGAACATATGGGGTTAAAGTAAAATTTTGGGAGATATCAAAAATACAGAAGAAAAAGTCAGGTGTGGTGGCACACACCTTTAATCCCAGCACTCAGGAGGCAGAGGTAGGGAGGATTGCCATGAGTTCGAGGCCACCCTGAGACTACATAGTGAATTCCAGGAGAGCCTGAGCTAGAGTGAAACCCTACCTCAAAAAAAAAAAAAAAAAAAAAAAGAAAGGGGCAGACAATGTCAGGAAATATATTCTCTGAAAGGATCTGGGCTGTGGTTGAGTGTGTTGGGTTTGGAAGAGGCACCTCTTGTTGTGACTGGTCATAAAGACGCATGTCACTGACACAAGCACAACTCATTCATGTACCAAATAATTGAAGAGGGTAAGGGAAAGGAGGACCCAATGAGTGAGATATGAAATATCCAGTAGGTAAATTAGATCTGGTTTCTTTTTAGGATATTGCTGCTTAAGTAATGATTAGCCAAGGCTAACTGTATAACAGAATGTTTGGTCTGATAATGTGGGAATTCAGGAAGGAAACAGACTTTAAAGAGATAGTGATAATAAATATGAGTTGTACTTCTGAAGTTCAGCTGGAAATATGAGATATTTCTTAGAGTATTATAGAAGCTGATTCATGCTCTAGGCTACAAGCCCTATGACATAAGCAACTATGTCTGTCTAGTCAGCTGTCATCAGAAGCCAATACAATCTGAGGCATAGAATAAGGACTCTTGGATACATGTAGAATGTGAATCAACAACACACATCTAACAAAAATAAACTATAAAATAGTCTGAAGATCATTGAATGTGGAGTCTCTGAGAAGAGTTTTATGAGAACAAAACTGGCCTTCACAACTAAATTTAGCAGAAAAATAAATGTATTTATTAAACAAGAAATTTTCAATTTTTTTTTTTTGTTTTAAGGAGTTTGGGGTGGGGTGACATGTTAAGCCAGTCTGGCCTGGAACTCACTATATAGTTCACATGGCTTCCTGCCTCAATTTCCTGAATGAATGCTAGGGATACTAGTATAAGTCAACAGATCTAGCTAAAGTTAGGGCATACCATTTACATTCTTTTCTGTTCTCGTAATTTTTAGCTAAAGGAATTGAAGCCAGACAATTGCACATGCTAAGTGAGGATTCTACCACAGACCTTCATTCACAACCATCAAGCCTTTGTAGTAAGTACAATTCCAATTTGGAAAAACTATATCACAATAAAATAATAAGAAGAACATAAAGTGACAAGTTCGGAGAATAAACAATGCTGTAGCTTTTTCTGTGAATGACAAAAATAATGGGACAGTGCAGAATGTGTCCACGAAATTTGAAATCCAAGGCAGTTTATTGAATCTAGAGATATAAGCCTACAGATTACAAAGTAAAATTATATATATACAAATATACATTTACTAAATGTATGTTAAATATATGCATATTTGCTATATATGTATACATATTTCCTAAATAATATTGCTACAAAATTGTATACTAATGTATGTACATATATATTTGCATGCTTACAGAAAAAGAAAGATGACCTTTTTGTAAACCTGTATAGAAACTAAAATTAACCAATGGTCAAGAAAATATTTTCATTAGTATCAACAGAGAAAGGATCTAAGGTTAGTTAACATCATAAAGAAAAATGCTATGATGTAATAGTAAATTGGAGAATGAGAAACATTTTTTTTCAGTATGTAACCTATTATATGATCAAATGGGTTAATGTTCATTTTCACTAGCAGTGAAGTCAAAAATATGATGCAATTTGCAAGAGATACCAATATTAAGCAGGGACACAGTGAAATATGCCACCATATATATATATATATATATATATATATATATATATATATATATATATATATATATGCAAAATTGGTTACATCTTTAAGAACATCTGTATATATGCTAAATATACCAAGTCCCCTAAATATTGAAAGGAGAGATGTGTGGAACATCCTGACCAAATTAAAAAAACATCTCTTAAGTCATCCTTGCCACTGTTATTATTCTTACACAGTATGTGTTAAGAGTGGAATATCTGCTTGGCTCAAAGATTAAATCTTACTTTCTGTTTCTCAGTGACAGGGATTGTAATCTTTCAATGAGTTACCCAAGACAGAATCACTTCCTTTACTTTTAAACTGGGATACTTTCAATTATTTCTGACCATGTTCACCTCTGTGCTTGTTCTGTTTGTTATACTGAACTTGAGCCAATCATAAATATGTGTATATATATATATATATATATATATATATATATATAATTTTTGTATTCAATGAATACAGTCAAGTTGGTACCATTGTTAGCCTCCTCCCTGTCCTCCCCCCTCCTTGTTGGATATATGGGTCGTGCATTGTGGGGTTAACCATCAGTTTTAGGTAGGAGGAAATGTCTCTGCATATATTTTAATGATAAAAAGCAGTACTATGAATTTTCCATTGCAATATCTCTTCTTTATGTAGGACTTTTTAACAACCTTGACTGACTCCTGATACAAAACAACTTAGGTTTTGAAGTTTTTATGAAATGTTTGTGAAGTATTATCCCAGAGTTGACAACTATCAAAACTGTTGCCTTTAATAAGTGACTGCCATAGTGCATCACTATTTGTAAATACAGAAAGCCAGAGATTTAAAAAAAAAAAAAAAACAACTGAATGACATTTGTTATAGTAGGATTTACTACAGTTGTCAAGAATATGCTTCTCAGCTTGTTTCTTTATGATAAAGTTTGTATGTATTCTTGAGTGAAGTTTTACACATTCACCTTTCACTTAAAATAAATTTTATCCCATATGAATATATTGAGTTCCTTTGTACAAGCAAACATAGTGAAATTATCTCAAAGTCATATTTACCTTGGATATTGTTTTATTTGTTATTCATTTTACTTTTCGGTGTTTGTGCAGGTATATGCATGTGATGAGTTTGTGAGTATGTACTTGAGTACATGCTTATTCTCACATATGGAGGTCAGAAGGCCACCTTAGTGTGTCAATCCTTACCTCCCATTTTTTGTTTGCCACTGAAAATGCCCATGTGCTTCAGGATTTTCCTGACTCTGCTTGCAGTTGCCATAGGTGTGTTGGGATTACAGACTCCTGTGCCATTGCTTTCCACTTTATGTGGTTCTGAGGACACAAACGTTGGTAGTCTAATTTGCTCTGTAAGCACTTTTAACCACTAAGTCATCTTCCCAGATCTAATTTGTCTTACTATGCATTATTTTTAGAAGCAGAGTTGCTCTGTGTATCCTCAGCTTTCATGAAACTTGTTTGCTATGCAGTCCAAGCTAGTCTTGAACATGCAATCCTCCATCATCTTCCCAAGTGCTTTTACTATAGGCACACACCACCAACCATGGCAAAGTTGACACTCTAATTGTGAAGTTTAAACTATATTCTTCTAGGCTTAATTACATGAGATAATTTTGAAGTATACAGTATGTCAGTCCTGCAAAACTAGTAAGCCCCTAAATAAGGTGAGGGTTCAAAGAAAGTACTAGTGTAAAAGACAAATTCCCTGCAGAGCAAGGCTCTAAATTAAATATATGGAAGTAACCAGGTATCATCTTCAGTTTTATAAAGACACACATATGCATCCATAAAGTAATTTTTTTGTTTTAACATTAGGGTTGAACTTTTTCATTTTTAAAATATTTTATTTTTATATTTGTTCACCTTTTAATTCTTGTGTGTTATGATTTTCCATCTTGCATACCCATTTTTTTCATCTTTTCCTATCCTTAAATTGCCTGCTGAGCCATAAGTACAGGTGTCCTTAAACCTGATATAAGCCAAGTTTGTAGTTAAAATGTAGCAAATAGTCATGTATGAAGATAATCAATGGAACATAATTAATATGCAATAATTGAAAATTATATATGTACAATTTTCAATGATATATATGTACAAAAATTATATATGTATGAGGCCCAGTTTTATAAAATTAAAATTCTGTTGAAACACCTTCAATATAATGTATAAAAGCTACTTATGGGACTGGAGAGGTCGCTCATTGGTGTGTGCTTTCTGCACAAGCATGAGAACCTGTGTGGGCCTGAGGCTACTGAGGTTCAAATCTCCTGATCCATGTAATTAGTTGGGCATGGCCATATGTGCAGGGGAGCAGAAACCAGAGGATCGTCAGAGCCCCTCAAGGCTGAAATCAGAAAAGATACACCGGCTCAAAGCAACCAGGTGGAGGAGTGATGGATTGGGACTCCTGATGTTCTTCTCAGGCCATCGTAGGCAAGCGCCCCCTGCCACAGGTGAGCATATGGGGTGCTATATTCCCGCAGAACACACACCATTTAAAAAAAAATCTGTTCATGGATAAGACTAGTTTAATGATTAAAAACTAAATAAACATTAAAATGCAAGGAAAGGGACTATAGAGACTGTGAGTGGTTAAGATGTTTGCCTGTAGAGCTAAGGACCTAAGTTCAATTCCCCAGTACCCCTATAAGCCAGATGCACAAGGTGGTACATATATCAGGAGTTTATTTGAAATAGCTAGAGTCCCTGGCAAGCCCATCTGTCTCTCTATCTGCACCTTCTTCCTTTCATAAATAAATTAAAAAAAAATAAAAATGCATGGAAATGAACACATAATCTTTTTATATTAGAAGAATTCTATTGTCTAATAAAATAGCCCTGAACTTTCTAATTAATAAATAAAACACAAGCTTTTCACTTGGTGGTTGCATTTAAATGTCTCCTTTCTTTTTCAGAATGGTTGGGTTTCTTACAGATGTTTTAGCACGCATAACTAAGGCACTGTTCTTTTCTTGTGGTGATGAATATGTAGACTCAATTTGAATGTCTGGCATGATTTGATCTCTTCAAGTAACAGATATTCTGTGTTCCTTCACCAGGTAAGGCAGAAGACATTATCTACAAGGACACCAGTCTAAATGAAAAACTAGAAAGGAGCAAAGAGTATACATACCGATGGCTTCACACACAGACTGGGATTCATGAAACAAATATTTCCAGAAATATGAAATGGTGAGGTCATTTCCTTTAAATTAGATTTTTGTATTGTAAATATATTTTGAAAAGTGAAACCTAGGTTAATTTTGCTAAAGCAAACATGACTTCATAGCCAAAGGCCAATACTTCACATCGCCAGGTTACAAAAGGGTCTTTCATACAAATAGGTTTAATTACTCTCTGTATCATTCATAATAATTTTTTTAGGAACAACTGTATTTTATAATGATTAAAATCCCCAGATGAAACATAAATAATATTTTCCCTGATAATGTAAAAGTGTGGTATCTGTTAACTATTGCTAAATTTGCTTATATAGAATAGGTTTACTTGAACTTGTATTATTTATAAATTTGGCAGTTAAAATTCTAGACTCACCATTTTAAATAACATATATGAAATAAAGTTTCATACATGATGAACTCAGCCCATTTAATTCCTTTTATAATCTGCAAATCATATGAAATCAAAAAGAAAATTAAACTGTTATAAATTATATAATCATTTATTGATTTATTGAATAAAGAATGTAAAATTAAACCACTAAATATTTGAGACTTTTTATTTTTAAGTATTCACATAATTACAATCACAGCCATTTCATGCAGGTATTAACCAGTTTGTTGGGGTTAACAGGGATAGTGTCCTTAGATCTACAAATGGACACACAGAATCCATCACTTACCATCTGTATTAAGCAGATGTAAGAGGTGTTGTTTTGAAATTTAGAGCAATAAATGATATTGAGGTACAGTAAAATAAATAAGAAAAATTTAGGGGACTAGGTTTTAGATATGCTTAAACATGTAATATTATTTTTAATAGTAATCTATATCTCAGCAGATAACACATTAAACAAATGATCATATAATTTTTATTGTGAATATATAATACACAATGTAATATCAACAAAATTGCTTCTAAAGACAAAAATTCTTGAGAATTAAATGTCAATATTCTTTTTTTATTTTTTATCATTTTATTTACTTATTTATTCAATACAGAGGGACAGAGGGGGAGAGAGAGAGAAAGTGGGTGCACTAGGGCTTCTAGCCACTCCAGACAAATTCCAGATTCATGTGCCATGATGTGCATCTGCTTAATGTGGGACCTGGAGAATAGAACCTGGGTCCTTAGGCTTTGTAGGTAAGTGCCTTAACCACTAAACTCCAGCCCCAATATTCTTGTTAAAATAAGAATTCATTGTAAACATTAGTATAATGCATTAAACACTGTAGAACAAGTTAAAAGTGGATAGCATAGGCAGGAATTATGACTAAGTCGTTTGGTGATTGCCTGCAAAGCCTAACATCCTGGGCTCGATTACCTTGCACAAAGTGGTGCATCAGGAGTGTATTTGCAGTGGCTGGAGGCCATGGTGTACTCCCTCACTTCCCATTCTGCTTGAAAAATACATAAAAATATTTTTTAAAAATAGATAGCTTTTGGCTGGTGGGATGGTTAAGCAATTAAAGTTTTTTACTTACAAAGGCTGATGGCCTGGGCTTCATTGCCCAGTATCCATGTAAAAAATAGTGAGTTGAAGGCTAAGCTTGATTACATGAGTCTCTCACTCAAAAGCCAATTACAAAAAGATTATAAGTAAATGTAACCAAAAATAAGTTTTCCATATTTTGTTAACTATTATTGTTAGTATTTTCAGACCAAAGGTGAAACTGAAACATTAAAAATTAAAATTGACATAACATTTTCATTAGAAACCTTTTTAAATATATAAATCTATACTTATCTTGTATATAACCTAATTTGAAACTATTATTTTATAACTAATTAGCTCTTCAAATTTGTTTATATAGGCATTTTTTCATGTAATTCCTTCAAATTTACATTATACCATATTTTCACTTTTTGTCACCATGTAGTGAACACTTCTTGCCGGAGTTAGATCCAGATGTACTTAATGGTGGAAGAGTTCAACTTGTGGTAAGGAACATGTTTAAACTTATAGACATGAGCACTCAATAAGTAATATCTTAAAATGGCCCCATGATAATTTTAAACTATTAAAATACCACAACTATATCTATTTGGGGTAACCTCACAATACCATGTGTTAAACCAGGTATGCTGGTGCATGCCTTTAATCCCAGCACTTGAGATGCAAAGGTATCACCATGAGTTTGAGTCCACCCTGAGACTACAGAGTGAATTTCAGACCAGCCTGAACTAGAGTAAAATCCTACCTCAAAAAAACCCCCAAAGAAATAATAATACCATGTGTTAAAACAGTGATATGTTTTCTTGACTTGTAATATATAATAGTTAATATAATAGTACTATATTGCATTGCTTCCAACATTAAATATTTTGGAACGATGTGAAAGCACCAGCATATTAATATTTTAAAATAAAATTCAATAGGAAAATGCTTAATGGAATTACTTTCTTGAAAATAATTAGAACTTATAGATTATATTTAAGAGAAACACCAACACATGCTCCAAACATGGAAAAATCAAACCACATTAAAACTAATAATTAGCTCATCTACCCTATATATATTGCAGTTATGTCCCAACAAATAAATTACCCAAACATTAAAGACAGATTCCAAACATTTAGTTTAGAAAAAGAAGGTGAGTGTTTGCTAAGGTCAATTGCACTACAAGCTATTTGAAGGAAGACATTGCAAACATACCAGAATGGCCGGTATGGTACAAAATGAGATTTGTTTTTCTTCTTTTTACAGTTTCAAAAAATTTCCAAGGTATAGAATACCATAACTTTTGACAACATGTACAGTCTCTTTAGCAGATGCCTTGGGTGACCCTAAGTTTGTGGCACCTTGCATTTGTACCAAAAAGTTCTCTTTGCTCAGATTCTACATTTACCAAGAAAACCAATTACAATTTAGTTTTACACAAAGAAAGTAACACCACAGGATGCTGTACTTTCTGGCATAAATGAATTTTGTGGTCCTGGGGACAGTTATCCACATCATTCACGAACAACTTGTTCATGAGTAAAAATTACATAATAGCTAAGTGAAACTCAACATATATATATATATATATATATATATATATATATATATATATATATATATATATATATATTTGTGTGTGTGTGTGTGTGTGTGTGTGTGTGTGTGTGGAGGGAAAGAGAGAGAGAGAGAGAGAGAGAGAGAGAGAGAGAAATAAATGGGGAAAAAATACATGATAGTCAGGGGAAGGGAGGGTATTACCATGAGATACTTTTTATAATCATGGAAGTTGTTAATTTTAAAAATATATGATAGTTAAGTAAAACTTAATATGATTATGAATAAATAGTTTATTGATAGATCAATCTATATGTATATTCAAGATCATTTTGAATTCAACAAAGATTTTTTTTTCCTGGGCTGGAGAGATGGCTTAGCAGTTAAGTGCTTGCCTGTGAAGCCTAAGCACCCCTATTCAAGGCTCAATTCCCCAGGAACCACTTTAGCCAGATGCACAAGGGGGCACACACATCTGGAGTTCGTTTGCAGTGGCTGGAAGCCCTGGCACACCCATTCTCTCTCTCTCTCTCTTTCTCTCTCTCTTTCTGCCTCTTTCTCTCTCTCTGTCTGTCGCTCTCAAATAAATAAATAAAATTAAACATTTCTTTTCCTTATTGAAGAGATATAACTTTAAATAAAACCAACATATATGGTAGTGTAGCAGAACTAGGCATATATTTTTTAAGCATGTATGTATGGAGGGGGCATGTCCACAAGACAAGGTTGAGATCAATATCAAAGAGACACAGTGGACTGATTGAAAAGAGCAATTTTTATCAGAAGGACTGGAGCCAGTTCAAAGCTAGAGGGAACTTTACCATGCTGGCTTGGATGAACAGATTCATGAACATGACTACCAATTTTAAGAATAGATTTATGTCTGTTGTGAAATATACTTGCTATGTAATAAGCCTAAGAAATAAGAGATAGTATATTAAGGAACATCCATTCAGTAAATGGAAGTAACAATAATCTAAGCATAGCAGAGTTATAAACAGTCCATATACATCTTTTATAATAGTTAATAGAGTCCCTAAAACTGAAGTATTGAAGTTTGAAAGATAAAAAAATAATAAAACAGATAAAATAAAACAATGAAAAAGTATCTTTACAATTGAGCAAGGAAACTTATTTTAAAAGACACAGTAGTTTATAAGGCAAAACATGGTTGAGTTGACTTATTAAATTAAAATCTTCCCTTATATAATGCATCACATAGAAACATTTAACAGACATAGAACATTGGTAAACAAACTATTTTCAGTGCTTTAAACTAGCAAAAGCTTACTACTTTTATTTAAAAGATATCACTTGAAAATTGTCAGTATAAATCATGAAAATGAGTGAAGATGACATTACAAGTAGTACACAGAGATAATGCCTAAATGGGCAAATCTGAATAAAAAAGATGCTCAACTTCCAGAAGAAAAGAATGCAAATGAAAACAAGTCCTGTGGCTATGCCCAATTTAATGGTAAAACTTGGAAAACTGAGCTGCAGAGATGGATCAGTGGTTATGAGCACTAGCTGCATAAGTGTGAGAAACATTAGGTTGATCCCCAACACCCACATAAGAAGCCAGGTGAGGCCTCATGCCTCTGTCTATTAAAGTAGGATTCAAATTCTCTATTAATTTGCAAGTCCATTCTTGGAGAAACATATAAGATGACAATTGTCTCCAAACTTGACCTATAGGTTCAGTTCAATCCTAGAGAAGTTTCAGTAAAATCTATAAAAATCATTAGCAAGTCCAAAAAGACACAACTATAAGGAAGGATAATTTTCTTTTTTTTTTATTTTTTTTTAACTTTTATTTATTTGAGAGCGACAGACACAGAGAGAAAGACATAGAGGGAGAGAGAGAGAATGGGCACGCCAGGGCTCCCAGCCTCTGCAAACGAACTCCAGATGCGTGTGCCCCCTTGTGCATCTGGCTAATGTGGGACCTGGGGAACTGAGCCTCGAACCGGGGTCCTTAGGCTTCACAGGCAAGCGCTTAACCTCTAAGCCATCTCTCCAGCCCAAGGAAGGATAATTTTCTATAAAGAACTTAGTTCAGAGGAAAAACTTAAGGTTTTCAACAAATGAATCTGGTCATCTATACACCCATATGGAGAAAAAGTTAACCTTGACTTCTGTTTCACACAATATGCAGAAATAAGCTTGAGATGAATTAAAGCCTATATGTAAACATAAAGTGATAAAATGTTGTGAAGAAATATTAGCAAGACACCATGATAACCCTGCAATGCACAAAGATTTTTATAGAGACAATACAAATATAGTAACCAGAAAAGAAAAAAAATGAAGACAGGACTGGAGAGATTGCTAAGTGGTTAAAGGTATTTGTTTGCAAAGCTTGGCAGTCTGGGTTTGAGTAGCCAGTACATACAAAAAGCCAGATGCAGAAAGTAGCACATTCATCTGGAGTTTGTTTACAGTGGCAGGAATCCCTGATGTGCCCTTTCTCACTCTCTTTTTCTCTGTTTCTCTCAAATAAATGAATGAATAAATATTAAAAATGAAGATGAAAATAGAATGTTCATTTAAATTTAAAGCATTTTTCCTAAGACAAACACTTCACAAATTTATCCACAAGAATGGTATTGATTATCATTAACCATTTGGTATGTAAAGCTACTCTATTATACCATTATATGCTTACTATTATAATTAACAATATTCAGTTATTGAAATGTTTACAGGCTAGCAAATGTATAGAGCAACTGAATCTCTCATGACACTGAGGTTTGTACAGCTATTCTTGAAAACATATTTCTGTGTATTGGATTTTTAATGACAATTCATTTTTCTAGCAAAGATATTTCAGTAGTTAAACTCTTAGCTCATATGCTTGTTTACATAGCAGTCTATTAGTAGAAGCCTGAAACTTACCAGATTCAATATCCACAGTGAGGGTGTAAGTATAAAAAAAAGGCAAAATATGACCCACAATCCCCAACAAGGAGGGTCCCTTCAGAGGAGGGGAGGACAGGGAGGAAGCTAAGCATGAGCTGTTCATGCACTGAATATGTACGTAACTAATAAAGAAAAACAGTGAAATATAAATGTAATAGATATGTACAAAATGTTTGAAAAGCAATAGCCAAGAAAACTATTAAAATATATACGTACTCCATTGAGTTTAAAAACATCATATGAAATTAACCTGGCCATGGTGGCACACATCTAAATCTCAATGACCACAAGTTGAGGTAGCAGAATCACAATGAGGTCAAGGCTAACCTGGAGCTACAGAATGAGTTCCATGCTACCCTGTGTTAGAATGAGTCCCTGTCTCAAAGAAAAGACAAGAAGAGAAGGGAAGGGGAGGACAAAGAAGAGGAGAGAAGAAAAGAAAATAGAAAATAAATGAGAAAGAATTAGAGGAAGAAAAGGGAAAAGAAAAAGGAAATTAAATATAACATGAAATGGAAAGAGCCCATCTCAAAAAGTTGTACACTGTAACACTGTATAATTTCATTCCCATAACATTCTCAAAGTTCCAGTGATAGTAACAAATAAGACATCAGCAGGAGGATGATGTACCTATAAAGGAAATATAAAGCATTTTTAATAAAATATCATGAAACTGTAAATAAAAGAACTGACACTGTAGAAACTGGTGAAGTCCTAACAATGTCTATAGTTTAGTAATATTTTTATTCTGATGACAATTTCTTGACATCTTATACAAAATGTAATCGCACTTGGTTTATATAAAGTAGTATAGGTCACACTGATTGAAGGATGTGGAAAATATTCAGTATTATTTTTTGCCAATTCTATGGAAATATTAATTTCAAAATTTCAATATAAAAGTATTAAAATATTGAATCTTTACATTTAACACATGTGTTTTAAACCTTCACATGTAAACTTGTATTTGCATGTAAATAATATCTGGGCAAGTTTTATGATTATTTGTTTTGTGATGTGTGTGAATGTGTGCATGTATGTGGAGGTCAAAGGACAATATTCAAATCTGTCCCTGTGTGTCCACCTCATTTGAGGCAGGATTTTTCATTCTGGATTCTCACCCTGCTATTGTTTTTCACTGCACTGGCCCTAAGCTACCAGCAAATTCCCCATCTCCACCTCTCTTCTTTCTATTAAGATTCTGGAAATACAGTAGCCCAACATGGCTTACAGTTTTTTACATATGGTTCAGGGTACAACTCAGTACCAACTCAGGTACTCCAGCTTGAGCAGTTCTTTTATACAATAGGCCATGTCTCTAGGAATATATCTATATCTATATCTATATCTATATCTATATCTATATCTATATCTATATCTATATCTATATCTATCTATCTATCTATCTATCTATCTATCTATCTATCTATCTATATGTATGTATATATGTATGTTTAAAGCAACTAAAGTACTATTCTCACTCATAAAGTTGCTTTCTCACTCAGTCTACCTTAGTATATGAGAAATATGTACAATGTCTATGATGTATTATGAATTGATTGATGTAACATAGCTCTGTGCAAGGAAAACTAAGACTTTTTAAATTTTTATTTTTTAATTAAAAGCTTCCACAATTATAAACAATAAAACACAATAATTCCCTCCTCTTCCCCACTTTCCCCTTCACAAGTCCACTCTTCTTCATATCCATTCCCCATCTCCATTAGTTTCTCTTTCATTTTGATGTTATTGTCTTTTCCTCCTATTATGCAAAATATTTTCAAATGACAGATAGGTCTAGACAGAGTAAACATAATAACATGGTATTTATAATATGTGTAATACTTTAATAATTATTAAAAGACTTACAATAAATGAACTAAATTTAGATCTTGCATGTATATAGTCAGAAAGGAAATTATATGAAAATATTGGAATATATTACTTTTGAAAATAGTACAGTCCAGGGATTTCTCAGTGAGTAAAAGTGCTTTTCATGCAAACATGAAAACCTGAGCATGATTCCCAGAACCCATGTAAAAGCCAGTTGTGGTATCATGACTTTAATCACAGCACTGGGGAGGCAGAGACAGAAGGATTTTCAAAATCACTGGCTATTATTGGTCCTCAAGTTCAGTAAATGACTCTCTGTTAGCAAAATAAGGTGGAAGATCAACAGTGGAAGACCTCCAGCATCAAACTCTGATTTCTGTACCTATATGCACACACACACAAAAATATGCGAACATGTAAAAGAAATGTAGAATTGTACAGAGCTTAACATCAGATACATCTTGAAAATGCATTCTTGGTTGATTTTGCTGTAGAAATATCATGGATTGCATGTACATAAAACTAAATTGCATAGAGACCATCACTTGACATGGTCTTTTTATGAAAATAGAGATACATATCTAAGAAATATCTTTAGCTCTTCTGGCATAACACTGCATATACTGTTTCATTGTAAGAATTATTTTTATGTGTATCAGTATACTCTAACATAATGACACAATTTATACTATAATAATATCATGGGCTTTTAATATTATCAAGTGTATGTATTGTACATAATTATGTTTATATGCTGTTATATGATTGGCTTTCAGTAGGCCCTTATATACCAACACCACCACAAATACATCCATAATACATTTATTTTACTAGGAAGTTCAAATATCATTAAGACAACAAGAATTTTTATTTTTGGAACTTCTACATATTATGGTGCCATACTAGCCACACTAAAGCAGCCTAGGGAGGGAAATAAACAGAAACACAGCAAAATACACTCTCCTACTGGAAATTGAAGATGTATAAGTTATTATCAACCACAGCAGAGAAGCAGAAGATACTAAGATTGTACAGAAAGGAGGGAAACAGCCAGAATCATACCAAGGTGCCAGTGGCCCCAATCCACAAACCCACCAGCCCATCGAGCAGCACCAAGAGGCAGGAGCAGACACAAAGTGAGGTGATATTCAGCATCCTCACAATGTCAAGAAACCTGAAGAGGAAGATAGGAGAGACCTGGTGAGTAATTGCTGAAGGAGGATACAAACAAGACCAGTCGGCAACTCAGGTACAACTCCAGGCACCCTGCAAAGTCTCCCATCCCCCAGCCATCAGGGTCATGAATGACTGGAGAATTCATTCACTCCTGAACACCTGGCACCAAGAGAGATCAAGGTGGGCACTCAGCATTGGTGAGATTGGAAGCTATCCCAAAAGGTAACATGGCCTATTTATACAAAGTCAGATACATAGTCCTGCACTGAAGGTGCTAATCTTTCTTTCCATATCAGGAAAGGTTATGTATTACATTTGACTGATGTATTCTTGGTTGGCTCTACCCTTTTCAAATAAGCTGTATTGTGGTGTTGACTATTGTTGCCTTTGATATTTCCTGACTTTTAGGGCCTTTGTCTTTTTCTTAAGTCACTATTGTGGACAGGGACTGACTGGCCCCAGGCTGACTTGGAACTGATTTCAGATAACAAATCTCAACTTCCTAGTTGACAGGATTAATGATGTGGGGCCATGGTAGGAGAATTGCCATGAAACTACAGAGTGAACTCCAGGTCAGCCTGGGCTTTGGTGAGATCCTACCTCAAAAAAAAAAAAAAAAACAAAACTGATCATTTGTATGAAATATATGACACAATATTTCTGAAATTTAAATTTCTTTGTTTTATGTTTATTTATTTATTTGAAAGTGACAGACAGAGAAAGAGGCAGAGAGAGAGAGGGAGAGAGAATAGGCCCATTCTGTGGGAGGGAATACATGTCTGATACTGAAAGCCTATGTATGACAGGGGTAGTTATGGGGCCTAGGCATGTAATGTCTGCTGGTGTCTGTCTAAATGTATATGTCATGCTCACCAAACTGCCCTGTAAGCACTTCTCTTAATGTTCACACCCACATATTAATGCTAGTCTCACTTTTGGTTAGAGAAGCTTCTCTTTTCAGATGGCACCATTCAGATGACCTTGGAATGACTCAGAAGTCACCATGGTGCTTAGAAGTGACAGAGGAGTGCTCATTACGGAAATATCTGTATCACATTCCAAGGCTCGGAGCTATTGCCAAAGAGGTGGCAGAAAGAATGTAAGAGCCAAAGAAAGGGTAGGACTCCTCATAATACAGTCCTCCAGACACAAAGTGGCCTGGATGTCTATGACTGAACAGTGCCTGATACTACCTACTCAAGACCATCATTAGGAAAAAAAAAAAAAAAATGATGTCAACAAAATAAAAGAGAGACTGAGATGGGAAAGGAGTATTACAGAGTGGAGTTTCAAAGGGGAAAGTGGGGAGGGAGGGAGGGAATTACCATGGGTTATTGTTTATAATTATGGAAGTTGTCTATAAAGAATAAATTTTAATTTTTTTTTCTTTTTGAGCTGGAGAGATTGCTTAGTAGTTAAGGCACTTGCCTGCAATGCCAAAGGACCCAAGTTCAATTCCCCACGATCCACATAAGCCAGATGCATGAGGCGGTGCATGCATCTAGAGTTCATCTACAGTGGCTAGCGGCCCTGGCATGCTTTCTTTTGATCTCTATTTTCATCTTTATCTCTGTCTCAAATAAATAACTAAATAAAAACATTTAAAATTATTTTTTTCTTAATTCTTAATTTAAGGAAGTGCTGTTACACATATAATCCATTACTGACCAAAATATCCTTATTAGGTCAATGGCTATATTTAACAAATGACGTATATGTGTATAAATAACTACTAGGTAGATTACAATAGGACTTCATGTTTATAACACTTGACTTCTTTTTTTAAAACCATCTGGTTAATAAGTAGTACATGAGTATTGTTTTTGATGTTTGCTATTTAGTATGTCTACACTTCTAAAAGTATTAAAAAAAAAACAACAAACAAAAATAGGTCTGAAGAGATGGCTTAGTAGTTAAGGCACTTATGTGCCAAGAAAAAGGACCCAGGTTTTATTCTCAGGACTCACATAAGCCAGATGCACAAGGTTGCAAATGAATCTGGAGTTCATTTTCAGTGGCTAGATGTCTTGACACACCCATTCTCTCTCTATTTTCTGCCTTTCTCCCTCCCTCTCTCTCTCTCTCTCTCTCTCTCTCTCTCTCTCTCTCTCTCTCTCTCTCATACACACACACACACACACACACACACACACACACACACACAATTAAAATAATACTACAAAATATTTTAAACAAATTGTATCAATTTATTTTTCTTCACTGGCCAGAAACAGCTTATGGAAGGCAAGAGTTTATTTCTAGCTTACCTGTTTTAATGGGAAGTTTTCTCATGGCAGTGAAAGCATAGCTGGCCAGAAATCCAGACCTAATATTAACATATCAGCTGAGAGAAAATGTAGAGAGTGGTCTGAGTGTAATGTGAGGCTGAGCTACAACACCCCTCAAAGCCAGTCCCCAGCAACAAATGTCCAGTAAGGCTATACCTTCACTCTACCAGCTGGGCATTGAGTATGAGTCTTAATTACAAATATATATGAGGGATATTTTATATTCTAGCCACCACATATATATTTATTAGAATCTTGTTGCTAAAAAGGAAAGTAGCAAAGAGGAGCTAGTGCCTTTTTATAAATGGGAAAATAACATTATTTTTAATTGTTATAATGGTTAGAGGTAGATCAGAATCCAAATGTGTAGAGTCTTGTTCCAAAGTAACACCACTATTACATTGTGAAATAAGGATGAAATTACAAAAATACTTGAACTAGAAAGGTGGCATTTTCAGTAAAAAATTATTTAGAACTTTGCAATATTACCATTTAATGACTTTTTGTTATTTAGCTATATATTTAAAAAATTCATATCTGAACTTATCAAGAAAACATTTAATATTTTAATATTTTAGAATTTAATGTGCAACTTTGTGTAATAAGTGGTTAATGTATGATTATCTATGATCAATTGCTCTTTATAGTTGCTGTGTCTCTATTTACATACTTGGTCAAATGATAATGAAAATGTTCCAATAAAGTTTTGTCTGTACTGCCCACACAGAGTTGTTTTTTTTTTTTTTTTTTTTTTTAAGGTAAGGTCCAGCTCTAGCCCAGAGTAACCTATAATTCGTTATGAAGTCTCAGAGTGGCCTTGAACTCATGGTGATCCTCTTACCTCTGCCTCCCAAGGGCTGGGATTAAAGGTGTGTACCACCACATCCAGCCAGAGAGTTTTTAATATTTTTCCCTCTACAACACAGTTATAATATCTATTCACAAAGCATTTATATTGTATCTATTATTTATCTATTCACAAAGCATTTATATTGTATTTATTATTAATATGAAGGAGATTGAAAATTGTGTAAGTCACAATCAATGTTAAATGCAAGCATGAATATCTTTCTCATCCTCCAAGATCCTGGAATCCATGGATTCTACGGAGCACCTGAATGTGCATTCTGCACAATAGTGTTAACTAGTATTTTTTCACTTAGAAGAAGAAAGATTAATTTTGGCTCACTCTTTCAGAGTTATCAGTCCAATATGACTGGTTCATTGTTCTTGGACTATGGTGAGATAGTACAACATAGAAAGCTGATCACATCACAGCAGCTAGAAAATGGAAAACATAAGATGGTGCCCTGCATAAGTTATAGAATCCTAAAATGGGTTCTCAGTGATCTACCTCCTCCAATTGCATGCTATCATCAAATATTTCCACCATTTTCCATTAATTCTGTGAAGTTATCAGTGTGTCAGTAGATTATTCCACTTATCAGGTCAGAGCCCTCATGATTTAATTCCCTTTCAGTGATGGTGTCCACCAGGGGGAAACCATGCCTTGAGCATGGGAGCTTTTTGGAGTACCACTTCTTATCCAAATATCAGCTATAGAAAGAAAGGCATATTTCCTTTATAATTTATCTGAGTTAACAGTATGAGAAAGAATGGCATTATTGTGACAGTAAGTGTTTCAGATATTTAGTACTTAACTTATGGGTTAGGCCAGGTAAACTGATAAGACATGCAACTAGTCCCTGTATAAAAGTGTCAGGTTTACATTTAAGCTGCTAGGTGGCATGTTTGTGAAATCATGCATTCCAGTTCAATATTATTTCCAAATCTAATTTCCTGAGTCTTATGGTTTTAATGCCAGATGTGCCCCCAAAACACATACTGAGGACTTGGTTTTCAGTTAATAGGTTTAGAGAATGTGATTAGATTCTGATTTAACACATTTAAACCCTAGATGGACCATCCTATTATCATATTGCAGAAAAGTGATGATATTGGGAATCAAGACTTAGTTGTGGGAATTACTGTGGGTGTGGGGATTTATATTGGTTATCACTTTTGACAAGATCTGTGGTCATGTTTAAGAGATTAGGTTAGGTTAGGCTAGCCTTTCTGCATGTCTGTGGGGAATTGCTTTGAGTAAGTTAAGTAAGGTAGGAAGACCTAACCTAACTAGGGGTAGCACCATTCTATGTGCTAGGGTCCTGGACTATGTTAAAGGAGAGAGCTGGCTGAGAAGAATTCATCACTCTTACTTCTTCCCACTGATGTGAACTGGCTTTCTGCTCTTACCATGCTTTTCCCACCATGATGCACTCTACTCTCGGGAACTGAAAGCAAAAATAAGCTCTTACTTTCTCTGAGTTGTTTCTAAAGGAGTATTTTTCCAGGAAGTAGAATGTTATTGACCTACTGGGTAAGCCCTGGAGATATTTACTTTGTGCACAAAGCCTCACTCTGCCACCCCCTTCTCTCTCTCTATTTACTGGACACCATGAATTGAGTGCCTTTATCCCTCAACATATTCTTTCCTTCATGATATTTTCACCAAAGGTCCACAGCAATGGTGTCCACCAGTCATGGACTCAACCTCTAAAATCATAAACCCAAAGTCACTCTTCTACCATTTAAATTTTTCTCTCAGGTATTTGTCACAGTGACAAATTTTCTGAGTAACACAGTATGTGATCTGACACCACTTTTTCTCTATTTAGAGTAAATACCCTCTTGGGTGTTCTGTGAGATTTTGATAGGAGATTTGATAACAAATGGTTTCTTGGCCATAGGTATATCTTCTTATTTGAAGGAGAGCAAGACTTCCATTTTAAATAGAAGTGGTGAAATTATGTCATCAAATTGAATTAAATAAATCTCAAATCTCATTTTTAAGTAAAGAAGCTTTTATGTAAACCCTTCTTTGTCAACATAAGGTACCCTATATAGGCAACAGTTTTCTAGTCTCACCTCAATTGTGATGTTTTCTTGGTATTTCTTCTTGATTTAAGTATTAGCATTGGAAAAACTATTTTAATAAGAATGCTAGAGAAACCATTCTAGTAAGAATATGTTCTAGTGCATTCACTGAAATGAATTTCAGAAATATTGGGGCTGGAGAGATGGCTTAGTAGTTAAGCGCTTTCCTGTGAAGCCTAAGGACCCCGGTTTGAGGCTCGATTCCCCAGGACCCACATTAGCCAGAAGCACAAGGGGGCACATGCGTCTGAAGTTCGTTTGCAGTGGCTGGAGGCCCTGGCATGCTCATTCTCTCTCTCTCTCTCTCTCTCTCTCTCTCTCTCTCTCTCTCTCTCTCTTCCTCTTTCTCTGTCTGTCACTTTCAAATAAATAAAAAAAACATAAAACAAAAAATTTTTAATTTCAGAAATATTGTGTCATATCTTTCATACAAATGATCATTTTTTTTTTTTGAGATAGTGTCTCACTATAGCCCAGGCTGACCTGGAATTCACTCTGTAGTTTCATGACAATCCTCCTACCATGGCCTTGTAGTGATCGAATTAAAGTCTTATGCCTACACATCCAATCCTTAACAGTGTTTTTAACAGTGAAATTACATAGTTCATTCAATTATATCAAACTAAGTGGAAATTTAGAAATATTCCTATTCTAACATCAGCAATAGCTTTATCTACTTACTTAAAAATGACAAATGTGTGGTAATTTGCATGATAAAGTTCTACTTGGCCATTCCAAAGTTTTACCCATGTTTTAAGACATGATGCATCAAATAAATATTTTTATTAATTAAAACATAAACATATTGGAAGAAAATTTTCATTATTTCATTCATGTGTGAGTTCAAAAATGGGAAGAAGAATGAAAACCAGGGCAAATCAGGCATGGTGGCAAGTTCAAAGCCAGCCTGCCCTACCTGGAGAGTTATAGGCACCAGGACTACATAGTACAAAGCTGTATCAAAAGTTTTTTTAAAAAAAAATTAAAATCCTTGCAGTGACAGATAGCTCTGTGGATAAACTGCTTATAGTGTCAGCAATTAGGATCAGGGTGTAGATCCCTAGGGCCCTAAGAAATTGCAGCATGTCATGGCTCTCCAAGGAGATAGAAACAAGAAGAACCCTAAGACTTGCTGGCTAGCTAGTCTGGCTGCATTGATGATTCCCAGGTTCAGTGAAAGACCCTATCTGCAAAATGAAATAAGTAGAAGAATGACTGAGAAACTATCCAACTTCAACCTCTGGCCTCCCCAAGCACACATGTGCACACATATCTACACAGAAGCACATATATCCACATACATGTGATCACATATATTACACACAACATGTCCACATAGAAAGATCTAATTAAAAACTAAAAACAAAAGGATTTTAAAATGACAAATGCCCAAATATGGAAGAGGATAATTAGATATTTATATTCTGGCTCCTTGAGTCTTGGTAACTCATTACACAGAGATAGCTTTTGAACCACAGTGGTGGTTTTATGCCTTTATTCTCTGTATTTAAATTTTCCACACATCAACCATTTAGGACAATGCTCTTCACAGGGCTGCAGTCATCCTGTGGTTTGGCTTACACAACCCATTGCTTAGAAGCTTCCTTACATTCCCATAATATCTTCTCCTTAACAGCTTAATCCTGAAAAAGTCTTGCTCAATGATATTAGACATTCTGGAAAACAGTATTTTGTAGATATGAAGCAATGGCTTTGACTGCTTTGGTCATTCTAAGGGAATAATACAAGTACAAAGGTAATTACAAGTGAAATGAGTGATTTAATCCATAAATGTAAAATACAATTTGAGTTTTCTATGAATTAACATTATCTCAAATGAGAATTGTATTGAATATTTTCTTGATTAATTCAGATACAAATTATATTGACAAGGATTGTAATGTCAAAATGGAAATCATCTGTCACTTTGCAGTACACAAAAGTGGAATGAAAAATATTTTAAAGAATTTTGTTAATAAACTAATCCCTATAAGTGGTAACATATAAATATTGCAGAAAATAATATAATATGACATTTCTAACATTCAGTTAAGAATTAAATAATATACTTGGTAAGTAAGTGATGTTAAGCTGTTTAAAGTTTCACCAGCTGCTTTTAAGATTGATTTTCATCAAAATTACTGTACTAAAATGTTTTCTTTGTTGTACAGACACAAATAGCAAACCTCAATTTTAAAATCGGCTCTTATTTTCAAAAACTGCTTTGACATAGTACATTTGTTCTGCCTGGGCAGCGGTAAAGGGCTGTGGGATCATGTTGAAGAAGGTTGTTTGACAGAGCCTGTTTGTTTATTTGGGGTAATGTGAGCTGCATTCAGAAAATGCCATATTTTGTTTCATGATTGTATATATTCTCTCCCCATTGCTCCCAGGCAAGACTTGTAAGCAGAGAAGACACGGATTTGGACTTTTTTTCCATGACCAGTGGAAGTGCTTTGTCTGTGAACAGAGAAAAAAACATTCAGGTACACAGACACTCAGCAGGATCTTCAAGTAAGTTGTGGTTTCCTTCGGAATTAATTTAGAAATCACAATGACTTGATGGACCCCAATGCCAACAAGCATTATTTTTCAGATAGGGAGTAGGATTCCAGCAACTAGAGCGACCCTCTAAGTGGCTATTTGCTTTTTTCCTCTTCTCTGTCCTTGAAAAGTTTTCCTTTTTTTTTTTTACATATATAGGCAAAATTAAATCATTTCCAAAGTTAATGAGCATCAGTTTTTTTTAATGATATTCTGATTCAGTGTTGTATACACCTCCCACCCTGTAGATCCTACTAAATTATTTGATCACTTGTTTCTAAAATAATTTTAGTTTAATTTTTACAATTTGGATTTATATTTTTAAATATATATTTTTTTTAATTTATTAGTTTTCTTTTCAGCAAATACAGGCAGTTTGGTACCATTGTTTAGGTACCAAACTCTCTGTATGATCTACCCCCTCCCTATGGCCTGTCCTTGTTGATGTAAATGGATAGTGCATTGTGGAGTTAGTCCACAGTTATTGGTACGATAAATGTCTCTGCATATCATGACCCAACATGTGACTCTGACATTCTTTCCACCCCCTCTTCCGCAAAATTTCCCTGAGCCATGTTGGGTTCATTTTTGGTGTGCTTCAGTGATGAGGTGTTGGGGGCCTCTGGGGCTCTGGCTCTCTGATTTGGTAGGAGTTGATTTTTCTCTGTGTTGCTCTCCTTCCCCTTTGTGCTGGTATCCAGTTCATCAGGAAAACAGCACCCTTGCTTGTTTCGCCAATTTTCCTTAGTTTCAGTCAGGCCCCTTTTGAGGTATGATGGGGCAGCTTTCTCCTTAGGATCTGCATCTATCTGAAAAAGAGAAGCAGATTCTCCAACGGAGAGTATAAATTTATTTTATTTATTTGAGAGAGAGAGAGAGAGAAAATGGGCAAGCCAGGACCTTCAACCGCTGCCAACAAACTCCAGATGCATGTGCCACCTGTGCATCTGGCTTATGTGGATCCTCAGGAATTGAACCTGGGTCCTTTGGCTTTACAGCAAACACTTTAACCACTAAGACACCTCCTGCTCTAGATTTATATTTTAAACAGGTGCATCTGGACTTTTACCATTAATGAACGTTGTATCTAAATTATTTTGGATAGCATAATATCAAAAAAAAAAAAAAACATGCTTTTGGCAAGTACCCCAACTGGAGCAACAACAGTTTAATTGTGCTAATTAATGATAATTTTTATGTGTTCTTGATCATTTTTAAGTAGTACAGACCAGTTTTCTTTATGTTTATGTGTGTATATTTCAATGAAGCTTGCATTGTAGTAATAAACTCTGGAAAAGTAAACATTTAAAAATATATCACATTGAATTTCCTGGGAATAAAGCATGTATATTTGCTAAGACTTTTATCTCATACTGTACTTTTGAAATATATTCTAAAATATTATACAGCACTATAAAAGGTGCTACAAGCAGTCCTTTTGGCAGAGTGGACAAGGCATCAGGCTCATAAAATATGTTGCATATCATATTATATTGTATTAATTTCCCCAAAGTATCATCAAACTCAAAAGTGCAGTCTACACATAAGTTTATACTTCACCATAATTGTTCATTTTGAAAAAAATTGATATTCATTGATGATAATTATATCTATACAAATCAATATTTTAATGAAAAGAATTTAGTAGCCCAGTTAATGCTATTTAGATCAAACAAAACATCTGGTTGATTCTGACTTTTATTTTTCATCCAAATACTTGGGCTTCATTAATTTAGACATTTAAATCCATTGATGAAAGCATCTTTAATACGTTTTAACTTATATTTTGTGATAATCTTAATAAATTTATCAGGTTTAATGAAACATGTTTCCCAGCCATTGAAGAACTTCACATGCTTGAATTTTCATTAATGAATTATACAATATTAGCATTGAATGTTTGATATATATGGCGATGAAAGAGGTATTTTAGGACTGGAGAAACAGCTTAAAGGTCAAGGTGCTTGTCTTCAAAGCCAAAGGACCCAAGTTCATTTCTCTAGTACCTACCTAAAGGCAGATGCACTAAGGAGCAAATGGGTCTGGAGTTCGTTTGCAGTGACTAAAGGCCCTGGTGTGCCCATTCTCTGTATCACTACATTTCTCTCTTTCTCTCTGCCTCTTTTTCTCTCTCAATCTCAAATAAATAAAATATTTTTCAGAAAGAGATATTTTAGGTTTATGAGCATAAGCAAAATTAGTCACAGGTAATAGTATAATGCTGATTATTTCAGTTTTTCAAACATATAGCCCATTTCAGAAGACATCACCTTGTTATACACATAATAATTCTCCTGCTTGTACACTGAATATCACAGCCTCCCCAATAACTGTGGATAAGTGTAGTTCTAAATGAATAACCTAAATGAAAAATCAAACAAAACAATGTCTTCTCACTCTACAGTGCATCAAAACTTCTCTTCAGGGCTTATAGTTTAGTTTAGTTGGAGAGAGCTTGCCTTGTATGTACAAGCCCTGACTTTGATGCCTAGTACTGTAAAGAAAGAAACAATGACACAATTCTTGTTCATAATGTGTCATCAAGAAATTACAACGTGAATGGGTCAATAAATTAGACACTATTATATAATACACAAGCTTTATCTCTGAGTTAAATGGCATTGAATCACAGGTTTTAGAATATATATTATCATTAGATCAATTTTATTTCAACTCATTCTAAAGGAAACTTAGATAATGTTATTCTCCCTGTGCATGATTCTAATTAAGAGTCAATAGGTAACACTTCTAATCTCCAAATATGTTGAACAACTGAAGTTTTAAGATAAACAACTTTGGAAGAATATTTTATGAAGCAACTAGATGATGTTCTAACATCACCACAATATAACTGCCCAGAGTGTGAGCTCTGACACCAGTTATACCTCAAAAAGGAAGATATAAAAATTCATCTTAGTAGCCAGGCATGGTGGTGCACGCCTTTAATCCCAGCACTCGGGAGGCAGAGGTAGGAGGATCGCCGTGAGTTCAAGGCCACCCTCAGACTACATAGTGAATTCCAGGTCAGCCTGAGCCAGAGTGAGACCCTACCTCGAAAAACAAAACAAAACAAAACAAAACAAAAAAAATTCATCTTGGTAGAATAATTGTTAGAATCAAATGTAGAGCAATTAAAACTATAACATACACAAAATAAGTAGTTAATACAGTTTTTTTTTAAAAAAATCTCTACCTATATACAGATATGCATGACTCATGTTATGATATTTTGATCTCAAATATATGGACACATGGACTGACAGGTTCTGTATATATATTTAAAAAAAAACTATCAGTGAATCAAGTGCTTGCTTTGCATGTAAGACTGAGTTCAGATCCCTACAACTCATGTAGAAGTTAGATATTGTGGTATCTATAATCTTAGAACATCAACATCAAGAAGAGAGGTAAATATAGGATAAGCTCATGGAAGCTTGATGAACAAATGCCATGGCAACAAATCCAATGAACAATGAGATCCTGCCTTAAACAAAACAGGAGATGAGGACCAATAAATGCAGTGGTCCTCCCACCTCCACTCACATGACATGGCATGTGCATTCCCACATGAATACAGTCACACACGTATATAAAAACATCATGTGCACACACACACACACACAAAGAAAAGAAAAAGAAACCTACTCTTTGCTGCTTAACCACAGTACTTGGCTTAGCCTATTAGTCTATAGATGTCTTTTAACCTTCAAAGGTTTTGGAACCTACACTTTACTGGCCCAAGGCCAACCACTTACAGCTTTGAAAGCTTTTTACTTCAGCTTTCTCTCTTTCTTAAAACTTGTCACCTTGTTAAAGTTAAAACATTTCTTTTTCCTTTGCAAGCCAAATATAGAGACTAGTTTATGGGTTGCAGCTGTAAAATTCTCTTTGAGCCTTTGAACCCTTCTAGAGAGTTCTTATTCAGTGGTGCTAGAATACTATAACATGCATTTTTTTGTGCTCAGATAAGCCCTGGTTTAGAAACCCAGTACCACCATCAAAGACACATCCTGTGATGTTAAGTAAATTATTTAGCTTCTAAACATAAGTTTTCTATCTGAAAATGAAAGAAAGAATGGTTAGTCATAGAGTACTAGGAAGAAATGAATAAGTATATGTAAAAAACCTGTGATATATTCCCTAGTAAATTGGGAATTTGTTTATGGAAGAGTATCTGTTGTTTACATTGTTTGTTATCATGTATCTATGTTTCTGTTGCATGATTTTAAAACAATTCCACAGCAGAATGGTCTTCCTTTTCCATGTGTCAAATAAAAAATTAACAATACTTTGAGCATACCAACTAACCCAGTAACCTTGTGTTTTCATAAAGAATTTAATTTTCATAGCTTATTCTTTTTTAATATTTTCTTTGTTCATTTATTTATGAGAGAGAGTGAGAGTCAGAGAGAATGGGTACACTAGGGCTTCTAGGCACTGCAAATGAACTCCAGATGCCTGCAGCACTTTATGCTACTGGCTTATAAGGGTACTGGGAAATTAAACCTGGGTTCTTAGGCTTCACAAACAAATGCCTTAACTGCTAAACCATCCCTCTCCAGGCTTCCGAACTTCTTCTTTAAATTCTTAGCTATTCTTTTTAGACAAGCCAAAGCATCCTGCACCATCTGGATTTTTAAACTACCACATGATTGCAAAAGAAATGAAAGCACCTTTATTCTCATTCCAAATTTATATGCAAAGAGATTTTCTCACTTAGATAATGTGATTTGAATGTGAAATGTTCCACATAGGCTCACCTGTTCAAGCACTTGATCCCCAACTGGTAGTGCACCTTGGAAAGAATGTGGAACCGTAAGGAGATGGGGCTTTGCTAGAAGAAGTAGACCACTAAAGGCAAACTTTGAGATTTAATAGTTAAGTTCCACTTCCTGTTCTGTCTCTGTAACCTGATTGCTTATACTATGTGACCAACTCTACTTCTTTCCTCCCATGATGGGTTGTAACCTAGAACGATAAGCCAAAACAAATCTTTCTTTACTAAATTTGCTTTTCTCGGGATATTTAATCATAGCAGTGAGAAAAGTAATACGTAGATAAAATATTTAATTTTGATAAATGATTTGTTCAACCATGTTTTTCTTGTTTACTACTTAAAGTATGCATTGCAATGCTTTTATTGGAAAACAACTTATAATTTTAGAAATGATTTTAACGATCTTTTTTATTCCTTATGATTATTATTATTATTATTATCTTTTTTTTTGTTTGTTTTTTCGAGGTAGAGTCTCACTCTGGTCCTGGCTGACCTGGAATTAACTCTGTAGTCTCAGGGTGGCCTTGAACTCACGGCGATCCTCCTACCTCTGCCTCCCGAGTGCTGGGATTAAAGGCGTGCGCCACCATGCCCAGCTCCTTATGATTATTTTTCTTACATAGCTGACATATTTATGATTGAAGAATTTTGCTAATTGAGGGCTGGAGAGATGGCTTAGTGTTAAGGTACTTGCCTGTGAAGCCTAACGTCCTACATAAGCCAGACACAAAAGGTGATGCAAGCATTCAAGGTCGCACATGTGCACAAGGCAGTGTACACATCTGGAGTTCTGTTGCAGTGGTTAGAGGCCCAGGTTTGCCAATTCTCTCTCTTTCTCTCTCTTTCATTAAAAAAAGTCCAGTGTGTTGGCTTGCCTCAAAATAAATTATTAATTTACTCTTAATACACAAAATGAAAAGAAAAGAAATTAAAGTGAAAGAGGCCATCTAAAACAAGCAAAGGGTAAAGTGAATAAATATTTGGAGGACATTGAACAATATCTACAGTAGAGCTTCCACATACTGAAGAATTAGAAGAACAGAATATAAAGTAATATAGTTTTTATCTTTAATTTTTTTTTTAACTATGGTCTTATTATGTAGTCCTGACTGGCCAGGAACTCACTTTGTAGACTATACATACTTTTTAAAAATTTATTTATTTGAAAATGACAGACAGAGAGAGAAAGAGGCAGACAGAGAGAGAGGGAGAATAGGCACGCCAGGGCCTCCAGCCCCGGCAAACACGGGTCCTGGGGAATCGAGCCTTGAACCAGGGTCCTTAGGCTTCACAGGCAAGCGCTTAACCACTAAGCCATCTCCCCAGCCCTCTTTAATTCTTTCAAACAAGAGAATAATGTGAAATAAGATTGGATATGAAAGAAAGCCTAGTTTTATTTAAAACTTAAAGTGGAAAATTTGAAACTTTCTCCTAAAAATGAGTAACTAATGATAAATTTAAAAAATACCTCATGCTTAAAGTTAGTAGAATAAAAGTATTCAGAGTCTAACCTAACCTTGTATTAAATATATTGATCATAATATTTCAGTTCCCATAAAATGTGAAATTTGTTTGTCCATAGCACAAAGTGAAATAGTTGAACATATATCCATGCTCAATATTTTATATAGATTGAGATGTTATAGGTGGAAGATTAAGGAAAATTTGATTCCATACATAATCCATAGAATTTATTTCAAGTTGAATTAACCAATTTTAACATAATTTTAAATTTTCAAAGTATTACAGACACATTATGTATGCTATGTATGTTTATGTATATATGCAAATATATGTGAATACCTAAGTTGTGCTTAGCTACACTGATGACAGCACATTTAATGTGTTTAAGAACTTGATATTACTGCATACATTTTGGCCTATTATATAAACAACATATCATGGTATCTAGCAGCTATGTGCCTTCAATGTACAGAGCACTTCTACAAACCATTGATAAAATTTAAAAAAGCATATGTAAAGCCAGGTGTAGTGGCACATGCCTTTAATCCCAGCACTCAGAAGGCAGAGGTAGGAGGATCACTGAGAATACAAGGCCACCCTGAGACTGCAGAGTGAACTCCAGGAGATACTGAAATAGAGTGAGACCCTACCTCATAAAACCAAATCAATAAATGAAAAGAGGATATGTATATGCCTATGACATAGCAGGAACTTGCTTTGGTAATACAGATAAAGATACAACACCATCATTTCTATATTACTATATGTCCTATTTCACTGTATGTTTCAGTGGGTATTGTCTTCTATAAAACAAAGAAAAGCATTTCATTAATATTCTATAGATTTCTCTGCAGTTCCTGTACATGAAATTTAAACTGACAAATGATTGCATATGTTAAAGTATGGTTATGTTATATAAGAAATAGCGTTCTATGATGAAATTAAATTGACATGAGAGTAGAATTTAAAGAGTTTGGCCTACATTAGGAAATAAATTTTGAAAACTTCTCTCAGAATATAATGGACTTTTTCAGATTCTAATGGATAAAATGGTGTCATACTTATTTAATAATTAATCTCCATGTTCCAGCAGGGCAGAGAGCTTAATGAAAAATTCTAGATTCCTGGGAGAACTCCCTGGAATATAGTACATACTTGACATGTGGATGCATAAATGTCAAATAAGGGTACATCTGACATTTTTATCCTTATATAAAAAGCTAGGTTTGATAGTACACTGTGTAACTTCTAAGAGTGTCTGATCTGCAGAATAACCTTATTTGTATAAGCCATCCATATCAATGTATGATGGATTTCATTCCCAGTGAATTTTTTAAAAGAACTCAGCCATGAAACACATGATTCAATTGGTCCCTTTTATATGAACTCAATGCCCATGAAATATCCATGAGGGCCTGGGGAGATGACTTGGCAGTTAAAGCACTTGCCTGGCAAAGCCAAAGGACCCAGGTTCGATTACAAAGGATCCATGTAAAACAGATACACAAGGTGTCCCATGCATCTGGAGTTAGTTTGCAATAGCTAGAGGGCCTGGTGTTCCCATTTCTGTCTCTCTCTATCTGCCTCCTTTCTCTTTCTCTCTCTCTTTCTCAAATAGCTAATAAAAATTTTAAAAAATATCCATGAAGAACTCCATCTGATACAAAATTGTGCAAAAATTCTTAAGTGTTAATTTTTTAAAAAATATTTTTGAGAGAGAAAAAAGCAGGGGGGTGGATAAAGAATGGGCATGCCAGAGATTTTGCTACTGTGAATGAACTCCAGATGCATAGCCCCCTTGTGCACGTGTGCAGCATTGGGTGCTTGCATCACTGTGTGTCTGGCTACGTGGGGACCTGGAGATTCAAACATGAGTTCTTAGGCTTCACAGGCTAGTGCCTTAACCCCTATGCCATCTCTCCAGCCCTCTTTAAGTATTAACTTTTAAGACTGAAGGACTCATACCTGCAGTTTCTAGCTACCTATTTTTACTTGTGCATTGAGAAAATAGGATTCTGAAGAGGTTATGCATTTTATTAAGAGACTCCAAAATTCTTGTGGACCACAGTGCTTAGGAAGTTCCTTTAGCAAGTCATTGTCTGAGTAATTGCAGTAACTCTCATAAAGAATATTTCAAACTGGACTACTTACATGTGTGACACATGATACACTTAAAACTATAAAACTAGGAGATTTTAACATCTCAACTTGGCCTTCATGGCTCAATAGCACCTGTTCAGAATCATCTAAGAAGTCTTCTTCAGCAAGGAGAATGTTTACCTAGTCATGCATGATTGTTCCCTACCTCCCAGAGTTATAATAATCTCATCATACTGTCTTACTGCTAAAGCTCAAGAAACACACAATTGTGTGAAATTTTCACATTGGAAACATTCTTATTTTAATCATAAATTTATGCTATATTAATTAAGGGCAAAATTGTAGGAGATGACAGGTGATTGATTGATAGATAGATGGATAGATAGATAGATAGATAGATAGATAGATAGATAGATAGATAGATAGATAGATAGATAGATAGATAGATGTACAAGTGTAGATACAGATATAGATGTTGATACATAGGTGAGAGCATACTCAAGCTTGTGCATAGAGAACCACCCTTCTTAATTCTTACCAAACTATCATTATAGCTACAAGTAGAGAACAACTTATATGCTAAACATGAATATTTCATTGCAGGGCTCACTTGCCCATTTTGTTATTTTGTTGATCTACAAGCTTTCCCTGGTGCTCCTAACTATATATCTTCCTTTATAAGGCTCCAGGATCCAGTGTTTTGATTATTTACATACCTATATTAGTTTCTAGGGTTCCCCTTACATACCCTAACTTAAACTAACGGACATGATTTCTTCACTAAATTTTAGAAAACTTTGACATGTACTTCAGTTTTTGGTGCTTGTGTTAATACAAATATACCTGATTATGTGTAGCATGTGTCTGCCTACATATTTTCAACATATACTGAAACTGTATTTTTAAAATTATGAATTGAATTTTCAGTCAGTTATCTATAAACTAGCAATTTAGTTTTATTTATACCTAGCCCTTTGGAAATCCAGATATTTATATATTTCTGGTGCACTGTCCTTCGAAATTTTCTTAAAGAAAATAGCATGGGGAAGTCTCTTATTCTGTGTCTATTTTCACAAATGAGACATGACTGTTAATGTAATTAAAGTGTATGTTTATGTTTGTTTGGCCAAAGCCACACAAATATAGTAGTATTCTTTTTGAACAACTTTAGAACCAAATCATACAAAAACCATGAAGGATAAACAGGAAGTTAGTGAAATAAATATAAAGATATAGAAGTCTGAAAAAAATTTTGGTGATATAATTTATATATTTAAAAAGTATGTGTGGCCTACAATAAATACAGAACATAGAGAGGTGATGATGAAAAGCATGGTGAAAATTTATATACATAAAAGATAGGTCACTATGTTTCTTCTGTACTTATGAATATTGATATAATTTTAATATTTTTAGTTTTATATATCTGATTTAAAGGATAATAGACATTCAAGATTGAAGTTTCATACAAGAAAACAGATACCCATCTTACATTTTTTAATGTTTCTGATACTATAGATTAGAGGCATACTTTATTGCTGAATATAATGTAAAATATCATCTTCTTTTTAACCTAAATCTAGTTTTGTAAAACCATCTTTTGATTCTGTTACAATTGTGAGTCTGTGGGAAAGTAATGTACTTCTTTACGTAAACGTTCTTTTGTTTAAGTTTAACTAATTTCTTTAAGAGAGTGAGGGGGAGAGAGAAAGAGGTAGATACAGACAGAGAAAGAGAGAACAACAGAACACCAGGACCTCCAGCCACTGCAAACAAACTCCAGATGCATGAGACACCCTGTGCATCCTGCTTATATGGGTGTTGGTGAATCTAACGTGGGTCCTTAGGCTTCTCAGGCAAGAGCCTTAACTACTAAGCTATCTCTTTAGCAAATTATCTCATTTTTAAATAAGAGTGGTTGTATCTTGCAAAGTGGTAATAGTTGGAGCCTGAGCCATATCTCCCTGATATTCTTCAATATGACATTTTCAGTAATGTCATGTGACCCAGTTGACATTGGGAGAGAATTGAAGAACAAGCAGATAATGAAAAATATGGACAGCACACTTAATGTGCTGATTTAATATTCTAAGTATAGATTTTTAATGCTAAATATTCATTGTTTTCTAAATTAGTATGTGCTACTATTGGTCTTTAAAAATTTGCAAATATGCAAGTGATAATACTCTGCTAATAAAAATTTCTACCAAAATAATTACTTGATATTCACTTTCTAAGACAATTGTAGAGTTTTTGTAAGACAATTAAATTAACTTTCATAGTATTCATTGAGATGATTTAAATTAAGTTTTCTCACTGGAAATTATATTTTCCCATATAAAATCAAAAGATTGGATATTGTTGATAATTATCACCAAGTTAAACTATTTTAATTTATATCCAGTACTACTGAGGAGTGGTTTTTATTCTCATTTATGTTGTATAGTGAAATTAAAAGAAATAACAATAAAGCAGTTACAGAGACACCTATAGGAATTATTAGTATTATATTTTGGTATCCAATAATGTAAAAAATTTCACATCAAAATTCCTGTTTATTATTGTTTCAACCATTAAGTTGATTTTTTTACCTGAAATTAATTTTATTCCCAAACTTTGACAATTAATTAAAGAAACATTACCATTAATAGTTCAACCTTTCAAATATTGTAGTATCCAAAACTGGATAAGAAATTTAATTACTATCACATCAAGGGCACATTTCATTGATAAGTTCTCAACATGTGTGTGTGTATATATATATATTTTTTAAGTTAAATATATATGTACATATAATTTCTAGTTTTATAAAGCCATCTTTTGATTCTGTTACAACTGTGAGTCTGTGGGAAAGTAATGTACTTGGTGTGTGTGTGTGTGTGTGTGTGTGTGTGTGTATTTAAGTTATATATGTACATATATATGTGTATATATGCATATATACTTGTGCAAATATATACAAAGTATATATAATGTACTTTGTGTATATATAATTTATTTAAGTTAAATATATGTGTATATATAATTTAGAAGTCTATTTCTTAAAAATTAGGCACTAAATGGTTGTTGACTCAGTGTGTTTGAACAAATAGATATTGTACATTTCTAAAATCTGAGACAGCATCATGGAATAGTTAAAAATGATGACAGGCCCTCTTAAATATAACATTTATTAGTAACCACAGAATAAATTTTACAGATCTAAAACAGTAGCTGGCTTCAACAGAAATTGGCATTATCCAAGGAAAGACAAATGTCATCTGTACTTATGTGAGAAAAATAGTTGTACATGTCAACTACATTTTTGCTTCATGGAAAAAAAAAAAACAAATTTAACTTTTTTGAAGACAGGATCCAGGCATGCTCTGTTGATAAAAGATTAAAGCATTCTGTTTCTAGCTGTAATATTTCAGTTCTTTTCCCTTTCTTTCGTGATCATTTTCTTTCTTAAATAGTTTTATCCCGATTTTTTTTTCTTTTCAGTTATTGTTATTGTTGCTTTCAAACCAATTTCTTACACTAGCTAATGTGGTACAAAAATAAATGAGTATAGTGAAATGTGAAATGCATTTGTCAAATGAATGAAACTGAAGTGCAATAATAGAATAAATCCTCAGGCTAGTCATGTTTATTGTTGCCAAATGTCTCCCTGCTAAGAACTAATAAGCATGAAAAGGGATAATGAAAGTTTCCATGAAAAATTTTTGGGAAACCTATCCACAAGTCTTCACTATCTGGGAATGTGGAAATAAGTATTTGTTTTATACAAGTTCCATATGAGGACTGTAAAGATGAAATTTAGAGAACATATTCACATGGGAAGTAACTACAGTATGAGAGTTACTAATACTGCTTGGCTCACAGAAGAAAATTGACCAGAGAGCTTTATAGGAGACTGGAATAGAGCAGTGCTCACCACTTAAAAAGGAAAACAAAGACATGATGATGAATGTGTGAATCAAAGAAATATTTTAAATTAAAACTCTCAAAAAATGCCAAGTGATCACAAAAGTGCAATCAGGGTTTTAAATATTCACATTGTAAAAGATGTGATAAATATTTTAGTAATTACTTAAAATACATAGTTTAACTACAAATGTACTTTGGCAATGAAAATGATTAAAACGGGGCAAAGGAGAGAAAAGGAAAATCATTAAAGCTTGAAATACAATGTGGTTAAGACCAAGGTTGTTCCAAATAAATACACATCTGTCTGGGGCAAAAGTATATTGTGCATTGTCTACCTTGTTGATGCCACTCTTCCTTGGATTCGTATCCCTTCAGAAACTGGGATGTAAAAATATTGAAACTGGACACAAACCAGAAAAGGATATTTATAAAAAGTGAATTGAGAAGAAAATGGGGCACCCTTGATCAGGTTTTAGAATTTCTTTTAGAACATGATACGTATGCACAGATATCCTAAAATACAGTAACCAGAGATATATAAAACCAGAGTTTTCAAAGAAAATAAAGTTTTCAGGTAAGTTTAGAGCCATGTGTAAAAATGACACTATTGTTCTGAAGCAAATCATAAAATATATTCAGATATTAGAACCAAAAGATAATTATACAAAGAAAAAAATTAATGAGAGCCATCCTGACCACTCATAACCATAGAATTGACAGGACTGAGAGTTCACACAACACACTTGTCACCTTCCAGCCATCCTTGTCTGTGTAAACAGAGTAACAAGACATCCTCAAAAGATAATTCAACTCTAGGTTGCCAAAAGCAATCAAAGCTGTAAAAACAGTGTGTATTCTAAGGCAGTAAAGATTCTAAATCAATTATATGTGGTGGATATTGTAAAATATTTAAAAAAGCATAAGACAAGATATCAGATATGAAACTATCAAAAAAAATTTCAAACTCTATGTGATATATTGTAGATATTATGTTAGAATTTTTTCCAAATAACTATGTATAAACAATTATTAATTATTTGTGCTCTGTAACTTGCTATTTAAAAATACCAAAATAAAGTTATAATTTAAAAGTACTAAACAAATTCAGGCATCTTAAGTACTTTAACACTGATATCAAATGCTGTGGGTACTTTGTGGCTACCAAGTATATCAACATTTTTATTTATTTGTCCCTTAAGTACTAAGAAGAATAGTTAAAGGTGCCACTGATCATTACAACTTTGAGAAACAGAAAAGTTCTGTTCACATTTGTATGACCTACAGAAAAACTTTCAATCACCGGAAAAAAAAGCCTAAAAATCTCAACAAGGAAAATTGCATTGAGAAAACTTTAGCATAAATAAGCTCTGTGTTATTCAATTTAATTCTTAGTGTCAGAATTTAAATAATCTACCTGAAATTCACTGTACATGATGAATCAAATTCAGAGTTGGGCAGAGCATTGATATTGGAAAGATCTGTTACTTGACGTCTGTCCTAACTGCTTCCACCTCAGGCTCACCCAATGTAACTAATTCATAGCTCTCAAATTGATGGAAACGCTTTGCTGCTAAGAATTTGTTCTGGTCACTTTCATTAAAATGTTCGATATTTTTTTTTCTCCATGCTATACTTAGGCTGTATCTGTTGTTAAGTGATACAATATGGGTAGGCCTTTGAAAAAGTCTCTAAGGTCCAAACACAGTGTTGGGTGCATTGATGAAAAATTCGATGACGTATTACTATACATCGTGAGATTTCTATTTTGACCTGTGACAGTTTTTTATACATACCAGGGGAGTCATTCAAAGCATTTTCCATATTAAATTATGTATCAAAGCAAAGCATATATAGACCTTGACATTTTTAAAGAACCAAAAATTTAACCTTAATTTTTTAAAAGATCAGAACAAATCTTGTGCAGAGTATAGATGATGTGGCAAAGAGGTGATTCCTTGGTAAAAGAGTGTACTCACCAAGACATACTTGCAGCATACATGCAAAGACCAGTGGGCTGGCTTCTGTAATAAACTGCACACATGCAGCCAGTGGTTATGAAAAAATATATATATATATATAACAATGATGTTACAGAAAAGAAAAAAAAAATATACTGCCCAAGTGCCTTTGGCTGTAATTTATTCCGTTGCAGGAGCCCATCAGTAGGTCTAATTCTAATATCAATCTTTTGAAGCAAGAATCTTTTGCTACTTTATTTTCACATGGTAAGTAATTTTAGAATGATTACACATTGACCATATAAAATTGCCTTCTTTATTGTTTTGTTTCATTCCTAGAGTAATCATGGAGCAAAGTAATGACTTTGTAATGAATGCCAACATGTAATTCTTTCATAGATGTGCTGTTTTACTCCTGGATTTCTTTTCTATATATCCAGTGGTTTGAGTTTATAGGATGACAAAAGACTCTCCCAAATGAAATAAGAGAATAAGCTATATTGATTACTGCTCAAATTATTCATTTATACATAACAAAAGAAGAAAATTCAAGCATTCAATCACCTTTAAACTATTGTTTTAGAAAAACAGCATATGTACTATAGTGTTGGTTATTTTAAAAATAATTTACTGCAGAACTCTTATTCCAAGGAAGATATACCTCAAAATTGCTATGATGTCTTATAATGCTTTAAAAATTACAGTTATTACTTGCTGAATGAACTTCACTGAGCAATGAAAAAATATAAGCTGGCTTTATACAGTATTACAAGGTGGATAAGTAGAAAAAGATTGGGGGTTTCATCAGCAGACCCAATATAAGTATAAGAACAGTGTTACAAAAGAAAAAGCAGTACATCATAACTTTTTAGGAGAAAAACCCTTCAGAGTGCAGAAACAGTGCTAAAAATTAGTTTGTTTTTTGAAAGACTTTTAGTAGGTTTTAATCTAATTTTATAAAATTTTATATATGCTTTTGGAAATACATGTAATTTTCTATGAATGTTTCAGTTACTTATGCAGAAGTTATTAGTGCTCATAAAGGCTGTCATTTTAGTATAAAGTTTTTACTAAAAATAAAGCCCTTAAGTATTACATATTTATTATTTTTATACTGTGATGCTATATATACTAAGATAGTTTCACTGAGAATATTATTAGCCAATAAAAACTATATTATTGAATTAAAAATTAAAGAACATAGTTATTTGTATATATTTGCTTAAAACTTGCTTTAGTTTTTTCTGTTGGAACAAAAATTTGTGTTGGCCATAAATGAAACTCTGCTTATTCTTAATCTCCATCTTAACATAAAGATATATGAATTGTAGAGGTATCACCATATTTCTTAATTCCTCAGATGTCCTGCTCTTCCACACCCAGCCTTTGCCCAGACCTCTCACTGTGTACTGTGTCCTCATTTTTTGTTTTTGTTTTTGTTTTTCATCAGGAAATATCAGCTGGTGATATGAGATGGAGGCTGTTACTGTTATTGAGTCCAAGTAGACGTTCTATTCTGCTGTTTATGCAAAAATTAAATTAGACCTTTCCAATATATAAACAGAAAGAGGGGGATGAGCTTTAAAGAAAATGTTAATACTGTTCAGTACACTTGTTTACCATCTAGGAAATTCTTGCTCCGTGTCTACAGTATCCATGTTGCTTGGAGTTCTTGCAGTTTTCCAGTTTCTCTAAAACAGGTAGCTCAAAGTAGGACACCCAATAAAGTCCACTTCTGCTGTTATTTAACTCCTGTTCATCTGCTGACTTTGCATTCAGGAGTGCCATAGAAGGTCTATCAACCTCAGAGTTCTGTTCTGTTTCCAGCTTCCTAGCAGTTCAGGGTCTTTCCAAAGCTGATAGCCTCTTTACATCCTTCACATCCTTTCACAAAACAAAAGCTTTTAACATCTTTTTCCTTCTCCTCAGGAATGCCTACATGTGGACTAGCAGTAAAATATAATCCCTTTCTAGAAGCATATAAACAACTTGGAATGTGTTTTCCTTATCACAGTATTAGCATTAGAAACTAAGATGCAATAATCTAATTGTGAGATGACTTTTAAATATAAACTTCTACAGTTCGTATTCACTATCATGTTATAACATTTAAAAATCATAAACCAATTTCCATAAATGGTCTGACATATGCTCATTCTTTTTTAGAGATTTAAAATTTTATTTAAAAAATGTTAACATAAGTAGATTTTTTCTATAAATTTATTCAAACTGGAGATCATCACAATGGAATCATGTGGTCTGAACCTTTGCCTCAAGCCAATACTGAGCAAGGCCTGGAATGCCTCACTCTGCTGCCTTCCCAGTGGTTTCTCCCATACAGCCCTGTGTTCTTGCTTAATCCCGTGGAGATTCAAAGCAGATGACAATTTTGTAATAGTATTCTTTATATGCCATCTCAGGGGTCTTGCAGAATAAAATTTCTGTAACCCACCCACCAATTTTCACAACCTCTATTTGTTTTTAACCTCTAATGGTTTTTGATATTTTGCAGAAAATTTATGACTTAATTGAGACAAACAACAATATCACCCATATCTTAGCTCCTGCACACAAAGCATCCTCCCAGGTCACTGCTGTGCAGTAGCTGGTACAACCAGGAAGGCTGTGTTCAATATCACCCTGCCATGCACATATAATGTTCATCAATTATAAAACTCAAAGCTGGGACCTGTACATTTTGAAGCCACACCAGATTCTATAGATATCCTCAAATTTTAGGTCTAATGAATTTACCATTCATGAAAAATTGCTTTTGCTAAAGAAATATTCCAATAATTAAGAGTATTTTATGTAAATCTCTAGCATATTATTTATTTATAAAAGTATAAGTAAACAAATAATAACTACTTGAAAGTATATATTAAAATATTTTATCATTGCATAGTATTGGAATATGTGACATAAAATCTGTAGAAGAAAACTATCACATGTATTTAATTTTTCAGCCAATTTTGTTTATTTATCCTTAACACAGTGTATGCCAAGACTTGATTACGTTACTTTGCAAACAAAAATCTCAATAAAGATTTTTGTGTAAGCTCAAAGATTATAGAATTTTCAAATGCATGTTGTTGACATAAGTATAGTTCTTCCTCTAAAGTGTAATTTTACTTGGATGTTAAGTGGAAGTATGCATTTACTCTCACTGTAGGTTGTCCAAGTAATGGAGTACTTACACCAATGGTAACAAATACAAGACCTTCTAAAAAGGAACGTATATCATTCCGTGACAATCCTGTTCGATTCAGTGGTGGATGGGGAAGTGGCAAAAAGAAGGTGAAAACTTCCAGCTAGTCCTTCAGGCTTCTGCTTTCAGAACACATGGCACATGGTTCATTTAAAAGAAGTCTGGATATCTGGTCATGTTACCAGTGGCATATAAGGTTTTAGAGTACTTTATTTTATTTCTATTACTATACATGCATCACAATTTTGTTTTATGCTGAAGTTATCTTCATTCTGAGCTCTAGAGTTTGCAGTCATGTGGAATAGCTTTCCAAAATTTAATTCTGGAAAGATTGCAATGAATTTATACATGTGTTTTTCCTTCACTTTGTATTTTATTATACAATATTCAAGATGATACCTTTTACCAATGCATCATTTTGATATTATATACACATAGAACAAAGTGTAACTATATTGACATATGTAATATTTTAAAAGTTGTATATTCTTAAGCGTGAATCTACCAGATTATGATAATTGGTTATTTCTTACATAAATTTCATATGGAAATTTAAATAGTGAAATTTGACCTTTATTTTTAATTCTAAAGCATTTTAGAGGATTATAATAAGAAATTGTACATTGTTTATGTCAAGATAAAATTAAAAAAATCAGCTTAACAAATTGATAATTATCTAATATTTCATTATAATGTCTTCATTAATAAGATATACATGCAAATTCTGATTCATTAACATTTTCCCATCATTCAATAATAGTTGATCATTTTAAATTTTGTTAACATTTCTTTAAGTTTAATGTTTTAGTAAACTAGGAGCTGTAGTTTCAGAATATTATTATATTTTCTAAAATAATAGACCAATCTTGAAGTGTTACTAGCATGCAGTCAGTTTTGTGCTCTGTCATGGTAAACACAATGTGCAAAGTTCTGCACTTGGCTGAGGGCTCGAAGTCAGAGTCTGGAACTTATACATAGTTCTCAGGGACTTCCCATAGCTGTGTTGTTGTGTGATAGGGTCCAATGAACTTCAGCTTTGCCTATTGATTTTCCTGCTCTTTAGTGAGACTTTTCTCCTAGAGATGACTAAACAGATTTTGAGATGTATTGATTTAGTTCATATCCCCATCTACTTTTGAAGACCTATTGCATTTCAGACCTATAAATTTCTTTGAACTTGATTGAGATCAAAATGTTAATGAGCCTTGAGCTGTCAATCTATAAAGAAAACAAGGATTCATGTGTTTCACTATAGAAATTGAGCTTCACATGTAGTTGTTTTAGAAACATGCTGGTAGGCCATCCTCTCACTAACAACATCCCCAAATCCACAAAGGGTAATTATGGAAAATATTTTATCATCTCTGCAGGAGAAAACCACATTAAAGCTGATATTAATAGTGTTTTATGGTTCATATACCCAAACCAATGAAGTGGAAAGGCTAGTATCAGAAGTAAGATGCTTATGATGAAACTGTCTTAGTGTGTAAATATAACTTTATTCTATTCTGTAACTTATGTATTTTTATAATATGATGTGTGAAGAATAACTGATATTGGTAACTCTTAAATTTGTAGGTGGTGATTGATATATAAAATAAAGCAGATTCATAAATAGTGTGTTAATTTTTAAGTTCTTTATATTGTGTATTAATTGTGTCCCACCTAAATATAGTCATCTAAAGAAGCTTTCCAAGCTCAAATATCATTTGGTAGCACTAGCTACTGCTGGTATTTTTAAATCATAATAAAGTGTAGAAGTATTTGAACCAATATTTCTATTCCTCCCATTTATTTATTGAGGAGCAATTTTAACAAATAGCTGACTTTCAGATTCAGGAAAGGTGAAAACCTGTCTTGTGACTTACTTGTCATTGAATTTTACATTGACAGAGATGGACCTAGGCAATGGGGCTATTCAAGTACATGACACAAATTGACTTTCTGTCCTTTCCTGAACACTGTCATACTTCCAATCCCTTCTGAGCTTAATTATTACATTCCTATCTATCTCCTACCCCCAGAGCCATAGCAAACAGTCATCAATCATTTTTAGGATAAACACCAAAGTGAATCACTAGTCACTGATTGCCTGCAGAAGCATTAGGTGGGTTGTGAAAAATTTCAGATGTTTTGATAAGAAAGTCAATCAAGTATATTCTGAAGATACCCCATTCTTGTAG
Source organism: Jaculus jaculus (assembly GCF_020740685.1). Taxonomy (NCBI): domain Eukaryota; kingdom Metazoa; phylum Chordata; class Mammalia; order Rodentia; family Dipodidae; genus Jaculus; species Jaculus jaculus. Next base: position 128,653,978 of record NC_059107.1, read on the forward strand.
TCTATTCTGTTTACAACCACCATGTTTGTGCATGTAGTCTATTATAATGGATCTTATTAGACCAGTTGCAAAGCATTAGAATTTATGGATCTAAATGCCTTCATATGTACATAAATTAGTTTTAAGTCTATGATTCACATTTGAAAGAAGTAACAGAACAATGTAATAAAAGGAAAAGCACTGTTATAGCTTTTGGTCTTTTGCCTTGTATACAAAAGTTAAGGATAGATTTTTTTTTTCATTTTCAAAGAAAGTAAGAGAAAATATATTTTAACAAGAAAGAATGTCAGAGGGCAATAGAGGATAAAGTATTGTTGAAAATGAAAATGAAGAGGAAATTGTAGTCTTTTAAAAAATTATTGTTTATTGTTAAATTTTTTATCATGATGATAAATGTTTTAGTATCATAGTCAAATTGTTAATTGCCTTGATTTTGTCTTAGCATACAATTTACACATATTTTCTCTGTGTTGAGAAATTTAAAATAGCTTAAATAATATTTTGCTTATATTATACCATAATCAAAGTTAACTGTAGTAAGTATTTTTGGAAAAGAAACATTTTCCCTATTTCTGTGTGTGCATGTAGTGTGTATGTGTATGTATTCCTGTGTATGTACAACTGTGTTCAGGTACGTGTGTGTGTGTGTGTGTGTGTGTGTGTAGGATCCCTCTCAACCATATATTTTGAAACAAGATCTCTCACTGAGTGTAGAACTCACCAGTTCACCAACAATAGCTGTCCAGCAATTCACAGAGATTTTTTTTGTCTCTGCCTTTTCTTTTCTAGGATTACAGGCACACATCACCATGCCTACTTTTACATGGCTGCTGGGGTACTAAAGTTGGTTCCTTACCTTACCAAATGAATAATTTTCCCAATCCTGTTTTTGCTTATTTTAGAAAGAAAATAATTTGCCAGTAACATAGTACAAATTAGTAAATTCTCCCTTCACAAAGTTATAAGTCTAGTGTTATAAAGACCAGAATATTACTCATAATAGGAGTTAATGGTTTACATGCATGTATTGAATGAAATGTATTATCTAAAGAATATACTAATTAGAGAAAGAAGACCTTTACACATTGTAGTATTTGTCAAGGTTAATTTCTAAGTAATTACTAACATGAAATGTAAATCTACAGATGAAAAAATCTGTTACCTACTCACCCATCTTGATGTAATTTTTGTGTGATTGGCTGTAAGTTTCATAGCTAGATCTTTTCTGAGCAATAATCTTACATCCATAGCATATATTATTCACTAACAAAATGTGCTTATAGAGCCCATGAAAAACAGTTCAGCTTGGTTTCAACATGTTGTATGCATAAAATATGTATAAGATTTTAAGAATTTAGTATGAAAATATATATCATTATTTTATGATTTTATATTGATGCTGTTGATATTACAATATTTTGTTCCTTCTAAACATGAGTACTAGAAGCTTAAATTACAGATGTGGCTAATGCTGTATTTGTTTTGTTTGAGTAGCATTGACCTTGAGGCTGTTATGTGTGGCAACTGGGTCAGAATTTGGATGCAGAGATTAAGGAAAGAGTCTGCAATAAAACATGGTTTACTTTTAAAAACATAACTGACTCTGCTAAACCTAGTGAATATTATGAAATAAACAGTGAAGATAACTCCATTATAGTTCTAGACTTTTAGAAGTCATATTTAAGTTTAAATTTTATATAATAGAATTTGTGTCTACATTTTGGATCTAGTAAATATAACCTAATTTTAGTTCGAGAACAATTTATGAAAGTTAAATTCCCTCATGTTAATAGGGGCTTATCACTCCTTTTCAAACTATGTCAAACTTCAAATATAGAAATGGATTTTGTTTTCAAATTTCATGAATTGAAGTGTGATACAAATGTGTTCTTGTAGTGGGAGCTATATTCGTAATTCTGTTATATCAAAAATTCAGTTGAATTTTAACCCACAAAACACAAAAAATAGTAACAGTTGCCGAGCGTGGTGGTGCACATCTTTAATCCCAGCACTCGGGAGGCAGAGGTAGGAGGATCGCTGAGAGTTTGAAGCCACCCTGAGACTACATAGTGAATTCCAGGTCAGCCTGAGACAGAGTGAGACCCTATCTCGAAAAACCAATATATATATATATACACACACATACATACATACATACATACACATACATACACACAGTTGTATATAAATAATACTTCTGCATGTTAGCAAATCTTGTGCATACATGACTTTTAAAGAGTGTATGATCAATTCATACTTGGTGTAGTATCTCTTGCCCACAATCAGTTTCTCCCTGCTAAATATGCATTTCATCTGCTATGCCCAGAAGCCAGAATATTTCCCAAACAAAACAAAAGTGACATTTTTCATAGAACTTCCTTATAACTCAAATCCTTAACAGCTCTTTAAGACAAAGGGCAAATGTTTTTCAAGAGCTTTCTCTTATAGATGTAGAATCTATAATGACTCACACCTTCTTAGAGCTCAGTAAGGAAGTGTACATGAAGCATCCTTAAAGGTGAGTGTTAATGTCTACTAAGCCTCTTGTCATCTTGTATTTCTGGTAATGACAGAATGGTCCTTCTAGGAAGCCTTTTGTTTTGTGTTTTGTATTGTATTGTAGGTGTGTGTTGTTTTATGAGACTAGATCTTGTTATATAGCATGACTAGTCTGATGCCCACTAGGAAGCCCAGGCTGGGCACAACTCACCACAGTTCTCCTCTGTCATCATCCAAAATGTTGGAATTACTTATATGTAACACTCCATTCACCTTTTTAATTAATCTTATGAGAAAAGCAAACAAGACCAATCAAAAGAACAGGAAGAATCCTCTTTATCTTACCAGCATATACTTACTCTTACTAGGAGAATAAAACCTGGATTAGAATCAAATTTTAAGACCTATTGCTACAACCACTTTAATATTCAAGAGTTATGACTAAGAATCACTGCAAGGCTGTGTTTTTCTTTGTTAGTAGTGATCATGTAAGTAGATGTAAAGCATAAAACATAACAAATATGTCATTCGAATGTTTCCCTTCAAAGGTTCTCATTAATTTTATCCTGCAAAGGCTAGAATAGAAACTTTCAGACTTGTTTGATTATACATATAGAAGTGGTCTAGATCATAACTGTGAAACCCAATGTTGCTGTAAAAGTGTCTTGTAGCCACATTAAATATGCTAAAAGAAATTAACAAAAGTATTATCTTATTTCCTTAATCTTCTCTATGCAATATATACATTACTTCTCAGTATTCTAAAAGTATGCATTCAGTTGGGAAAGGGGAATGTGTTTTGCATTAGAATACTTCAAATATATTAGCCCTTAATATTATGTCTTAGAGAAACCAAAACTTATGACGATAGAGAGATTATAAATTTACATATTTATAAATGCATGAATACTTAACCATACATATCCAAAATCAAATAAATGCAAATGCTTTTTATTTTAAACTTTAATACAGCTTTGAGTTTTCGACTCACTTTTATTGGATTCAAGAATTATAAAACCAAAAATTACAAAAAGGCACAGTAGGACTGGGGCTGTTTCTCATCTATGCACCACTCAGATTTGCTCTAACCATGGATTCTCTATGAACTTCAAATTGAAACCAATGTTTAGAATAATAATATGATACATAGTACAAAGTAACAAATCAACCCACAAGTCTTATTTTGCTAAATACACATTTTGGTATGAGGCATGTATTGGGAAGTGAAAAGAACATGGTTTTTGTAATCTGACTGTCTTGTCTGATAATCTTCACTTTGATGAGTCATCTTAAACAAGTGGCAAGCTCTGAATCTATTGCTTACCATTAGATTATGAATAAAATACATAGAATAAAATGCAATGAGGCCAAGTAGCAAAGTACTTGAGAAGCCTCAGGCTCAATATGTTGAGGATGTATTACAGCATTCAATAAATAGTAATTTGACATAGCAAACCTTTCCATATCAATATTCCAAACTTAAAACAAAATTTCTCTAAGAAGATTAAAATTGGATCAATTCTGGTTATCTTAGGAAATACTTCCATAAAAATAGGAATATCTACTTACCATATATTTAAGAAGTTATCTCTGTATATTTAATTTGAAATGACAGTAGAATTCAGTGCTCTGAATACATACATTTTGGGTATACACTAATTAAAGTTTGTACAACACTTTGGAAATGTAAATGCTGTACATGTATAAAGACATTCTCACTTTTTTTTCACAGGAGCAAATAAATGGTACATATTTGTAGAAAATAGGGATATTAACATCATATCTCTGTAGAGATACTCAAAAATCAACCCATAGTATTTCCATTACCAGAGTTACAAAAAGTATGCCAGACAATTGGTTAGACTGAATCATACTCTCCACTGTTCCTCCTTTCTTCTTGATTTATTTATTTGAGAGAGAAAAAGCCTCACCATATCAGGCCCTCTTGAAACAGTAACTGAACTCCAGACTCATATGCCCATCACTTTGTGCATCAGGCTTTATTTGTGTCCAGGAATAGAATCCAGATGAAAAGGCTTTGAAGCAGTTGTTCAACCACTGAGCCATCTCCCTAGACCATCTTCCTCTTCAAATGTACATATTGGTTCATATCTCTAGGTGCACAAAGAAAATGAAATCCTTCCTTTGGTTTGGTTTATTTTCTAAAAATGTTCACAATGTACAAGGGTCTGAGGATGTATCTCAATTGGTAGAATGGTGGTCTAGTGTGAAAGAAGCCCTTTGTTCAATCCTTAGCACTGCATAAAATGAGCCTAGTGGCATACATTTTTAACCTCAGTAATTGAGAGACAGTGGTAAATTCCAGGTTATCCTAGGCTAAAAGATATCCAATAGATGATAGATGATACAGAGATAGATAGATAGATAAATAGATAGATAGATGATAGATAATAGAAAATTATTCTATTTTCTATTGAGAACAAAATATATTAATTTCATACACTTATTTTTAATATATGTTTATTAGAGAAAGAGAGAGGGAAAGAAGAGAGAGATGGAGAGAGAGAGAGAGAGAGAGAGAGAGAGAGAGAGAGACTGAGCATGCCAGGGCCTCTGGCCACTGCAAATGAACTTCTGATTTATGCACCACCTTGTGCATTTTGCTTACATGGGACCTGGGTCCTTAGGCTTTGCAGGCAAGTGCTTTAAGCCAGCTCTCCAGCCCCAAACACTACTTTTAAACAGCAACCTATACTTAATAGTCAACACCATGAGGAATATTTATTTAAGTATATAGCATGAGGAAAAACTTCGTAAATGAGAAGAATGTATTTCAAATAAGAATGGACAGGGAAAGGATCATTTGCTACTCTATAATTTTTTTTTTCAACTCAACACTTGAGCCATTATTTTTAATGTGCCAGTCCATGCAGCCTCTGCAAGAGCAGTGAATGAGCACTAGGGTTGAATGATGGGTCCTCTCTTGGGTAGAAATTTTAATGCACTGGGTAATGTACCAAGGTAGAATTAGGCAGAAAAAGAGGCTACATGCATGAATAGTTTGGAGAATACATACTCTCCCAGAATTGGCAATATCTGGACAGAACAATGAATGGTGAGGATATTTCTAAGCAATCACTATGTTTAATGAGATCATTATTACACTTTTTTGTTGTTCTTGAAGGATGAACTGATATAAGAAAAATATAGGATGCAGCTGAACTAAATACCTGAAGTTAGATAAAAGTAATTTGCCTAGGAAATAAAGTAGCTCACCCAAGGTACCTGGTTAACACATAGTATTGAGGGATCCTGGTAAGAGAAACAGGAAGTTCATGAGAAATATAACTAGACAGTAGGAATAAAATATTCAAAATCCACTGAGCTCTTAAGCTTTAGGTTACATATGTGGCCTCTAAATAGAAAACTATTAGCAATAGTTTCTAAAATAGAAACACTAGTATTTTCAGATAATAATTACTAATAATCAGATAAATTTTGAAATAAAAACAAGTGCTAGCAATGTGTTAACATCATTCAAATATGAAATTAATGATAATAACAATACTAGCCATACTCAGGTCCCTACTTAATGAGCCCACAGATTCCTTCGCATGTCTTTAGACAAGGAAACTTAAATGATCTATGGACAGCATTAATCTTCCAGAAACTGATGAGAGTTGATTTTGATATGTGTTAGTCCTTCTTAAATGAGTGAAGCTGCTTCCAAGTCTAAACCTTGGCAGAACCATTATGAATATTTTCCTTGGAAGGATATTGATATAGACAGTGATTTCTGGAGCAAGCTGTGCTACCCCTGGAGATGATTTCCCTGAATCTTTTGGGAGCTCTTGGCTACATCTGCTATGGCCAGGCACTGTAAGCAACAGTTACAGCTTCTAATATGATTTACAAGAGTTGGAAGCGTTTCATCTTAGTCAGCCTGTGTTCTCATAACAGAATATTACAGACTAAGTTTTCAAACTACAACCATTCCTTTCTTAGTTTTTGGATCCCACATTCTGGGAAAGTAGGTATTAGCATTCCTGGGTTGTTGGGACCTTTATCTTGTTTTGCAAAAGGGATCTTGCCTGTTATCACACATGGTGGAGAGATTCCTTATCACATCGTCACCTTTTAAGGGCATTAATCCCATCATGAGGGCCCAACCCTCTTAATTGAATCTCATCAGGATTTCCTGCAAAGTCTCCAACCCCAAATATTCTCTCCTTTGAGATTAGCCTTGCTCAACTGGGCAGAGAAGAAACACATTGACTTCTAAGAAGCCTCTTAAAGCTGTAAGATTTAATTGATAACCATATTTCCACTAAATCTTAATATGTAGTTTTAAAATGATAGTTTAATAGTAGAAACTGAGGTAATTAATGGCTTTTGATTTAGGTTGCAGAGATAATAGAGCTAAGAGTAGGACCCCAGTTTCTTGAGTCACAAAGGTTTTGGAAATTTTATATTAGAAAAATACCTATGTTTATGAATATTAATGGTGGGGAGTTAACTAAACTTATCTTATAGTAGTTCACATACCTCAGTACTGAGATATTTTTTCTACCATCATTTAAGTAATGTAAGTATATATTTCATTTTCTTCATTTAAATAGTTGAATTTTATTGCTGTTTTAAAGTCCCTAAGTCCATTATGTATGTATGTATGTATATGTGTATGTATATATGTATGTGTATATTATATATATATAATTATAAATTATAAAATTATATATATATAATTTTTTATATGCAATCAGAGACAGAGAGAAGGAGAGGGAGAGAATGGACACACCAGGGCTTCTTGCCACTGCAAATGAATTCTAGGTGCATGTACAACTTTGTGCATCTGGCTTTACATGAGTGCTGTAGAACTAAACCTGAGCCATTAGGCTTTAAAAGTAGGCACCTTTAAGCCACTGAACCATCTCTCCAGCCCCACATTCTTTTTTAATTTATTATTTATTTTCATTGTATAAGACATTTGGAGGTCTATGTGTAGATGCATGGGCCAGAAGTCAATGCCCAATATTTCCTTCAATGTCCTCCACTTCATTTACTGAGACAAGTTCTCTCATTGAACCAAGAAATTACCAATTTGGCTAGCCTAGATAACCAGCATGCCTCAGGGATCTCATGTCTGTGGGCCTTGAGTTCTGGGATTACAGACATGCACCACTACAGCCAGCATTTAACTAGTTGTTGGAATCAAAACTAAGGTCCTCATGATTGCACAGCATATGATTTAACCACTGAACCTTGTCTCAAGCCTTGTCCATAATCTTTATTAAGTTCTTTCCCATTCTGAATTTTTAAAAATCATAACAGAAAACACATATGTTATATGACCAGGTACTATCCTAAGTGCATTAAACATATTCGTTACATTTATTCCAACCCCCAAGATCAATGCTATTCCTCACTCCCATGGTATAGTAGATGGCACTGAATCAAAACTCAGGTCCTTATAGCAGGTTACATACCATGACCACCATTCCAGTCATTTTTAATTATTTTTTTTACAAGAAGAGAGTGAATATGAATGCATGAATATGTATGTCAGGGTCTCTCGCCACTGCAAATGATTTCGAGATGCATAGATGTATGTGCCACCTTGTGCATCTTCCTTTACATGGTACCGGGGAACCAAACTCTGGTCATTTGGCTTTGCAGACAAGTGCCGTTGAGCCATCCCCAAGTCCAGTTGTATTTTTGACATCATAGGTTAAATATACATAACTCTTCTTTATGAAACATTAGAGATTATCAGTTACTCAATCCTCTTCTCAAAAAGAAAAGCAGAAGTTATAATAAAACTATAGGTGGGCAGAACCATACAATATTTATCAGAAGACTTTAGAATTCTAAGTACAGTCTGTAATTTCTTCTCCAGTCCAAGTATAACACAAATTATATTTTTTTCCTAGAGAAAATTAATATTAATTTGGAAACTAATTGTACTGTAATTTTCTTGTGAGGCAACTTCAGAGATAGGAGCTATGTGAAACATTAAAAATATCATTTTGTTGCTTTGATTCAAAAGAGACTTGCATGGTCCCTATTTACCCTTGTAGTTAGTATCTCTTGTCCATGAATGGGAAGCTCTGAGAACCAGCCCACTTTAGCCATAGGGAATTTTCATCATTAAAATGTTTGCTTTTTATATGAAAAACCCATTTTTTGACTCACACCAATTCTCCCATTTCCACTATAAGTCTGAATAATATTAATGTGTTCATTCTTATATCTTGTCTTAGATAAAAGTCACTGCCACATTTACACCATTCTTCATATAACATGGTTTATAATCTCTTTTGGTCTCAGTCACTACAAATTAGAGAAGCTCAAGATTGTTACTTTACGCTTTGTACAAAACAAATTCTGAAATATTTCTGATTCAAGATTTCTGCATATACAGCACATAGCACGAGAACCTTTTTGTGCAAGTACTTTACTTCTGCAAATGCCACATAAGCTAAACTAGCTTAGCTTCCTGGACAAGTAAGCCAGGCAGTAGACACAAAATATCATTCTTGTGTCTTTAAGCATGGGAACTTTATGATTTTGCTGCCTTCAATTTTTTTAAACCTCAGTTTACACACTTTGTGGTGCTTGTATACACTGATTTAATTCTATCACTCTTCACCAAAGACATTTGCACTTTAAGTTTTGTTGTTTTCCAAAATTTTGACTAGTCCTCCTAAGATGCAGAATTTGCAAAACATTTAGACTTAGTAAGAGAAGCACTTGAATCTGAGTAAAAATTTTAATAAAGATCCACCTTTACCAGAAAATATCTGCCAGAAGATTCTTTAAAGTGATTTATAGGATTCCATTATTACTTCTGGAGTGAAGAAGCTACATGAGCTACAATAGAGATACTTTTACATCGTAAATAAAGTTCATTTTTCTAAACTGTTAGCTAGCTGGGAGAGATACCAAAAATAAAAACAAACAAACAAAAAACTTGTATGTACCTTAAAGGAGACATAACCTACTTCATTGCATTAAAAAAATTACCTTAACAAAGTTTCTTTCTTTAATTCATTTTGCCAAGATTTACATTTCTTTTTGAATTCTAACACAGAATTCAATTGTATTAGCATTAGAAAGAACACAAGATTAAAGGGAATTCTTACTCAAGATGAAATAACGAGTTACTTAGATTTTTCTTAATTCAATTCAATTATTGAGCAAATCCTAATGTGCGGGAAGGTTGAGTGTGTACCTCTCTCCCCCAAAGTAGCACATATGAATCAAATACAGTGTGAGAGAAAGCATACGAATAACATCAATCAGAAATGCATATTATTGGAATTGGATTCCCTATAACTAACTGCATTACAGAGATTTTCTCCAAAACAACTTCTTTTAAAAATTTAAATCCTACTAAAGAATTTAGCTTATTATAGTAATGTTTTTGGTTTTGCACAAGTGTTTGAAACCCTGCAAAGAAACTTAAAAGACTTGTCTAAAGAAATTTTCCTTTCTTCTCAGTATCTTTAAAAAAAGACGCACCTAGGTAGTTGATACAATATCAGTATTTGAATTGCTTACTATATTTCAACGTTATCTGCATATATCAAATTGTATGGTTTTTAGAGAGCAATTGTGAAGTCAAAAATCTGCTGTTTCTTTGACTTGATACCAGGTTTACATTTGGGGAATCTGATGTTGGAAGAGGAGCGATCACATAGTTTCCTGGGGTTGCGAGGCTCTGTAATTTAGAAGTCTGGATGCCATGCGTGCGTCCCTGCTAGAAATAATGCGTCAGCTTTGTTGAATTAACAAAAAGCATACAAATTTCAGTGAAGGTAAAGGAATTTTTCTTTTAGAATAAGCTCTTGTAAGAGACTTCATAGTGGCCTGGCAATCAGGCAGGAAGCTGGCATCCTTTACCAGGGAGAATGGATCCTGTGCTGTTGAGTGCAAGGAGCTCTCTGAGTGAGGCGTGTGCTGTACCACTTACTAAGAGCACAGGAAACCCTTCACACACCCAGACACGCGACCTGCTGTCAAAGAAAGCTACTTGTCTCGGGCCTTACTCTTGTAAATCCGCAGCAATTAGTGATATGGGTTAATACTGATTCTCGACCTGGGAAACAAAAACGCCACTGTCCCTACCCAAGGACGGTTAGATGATCTATTTGCCAACATCAATATTTGGATGGAAAGCTTAAGATATGTTGTTTTTCCAAGAGTTAGACTTTAAAGGGAAGAAAGCACAACTGAAGAAATATTAGCAGCAAATCGGTTAACCGCTAACTTCGCTCTGGATTCGGAGAGGCTCTTTTAAGTTTCCATTAGGGAAACTTCGTTCTCTTTTCTCCGAATTAGACACATCTCATATGCAAGCTTAAACAGTCTTCCCTACGTGTGGTTCACTTTGTCTACAGTGTTGGGGGTCACAACGGGCGGCTTTTGGTATCCCAACAACCTCCCAACAAGCCTGGCACTGCGGTCCAGCGCGTATCCCTAGGTGGGTACTGCGGAGGGTGGTCTTCACAAAGGTGCGCACCAGGTGGCGGTTTACCCTAGCTGGGAGGCACACTTGGTGGCTCTGCGTACTGGTTGAACATGTATCCTTGACCAGCGGATATTGGGTCCACAGAGGTTCGGTGGCCACTGGGTGAGGGTTGGGCTCCAAGAGGCTGGTTTGCGCTGCCAGCGACCCCAGGTGCTTTTTTCTCCGCTATGCTCCTCATCCCCTCCGCGAACTCTCGAGCTTTCTGTTCTGACATTCTGTAGAGGATACTTTTCAAGTTAAAACTGACTTATCCAAATTCACAATAGGAATACAGTGATAGACAGGGCCAGTCGAAGAGAGAGGAGAGAGTGCATAGTATCTTTACCCTCTAAAGTTTTTTGTTTGTTTGTTTTTTTTCTTACTGGTTTTTCAAAATAAAGAGTTGATGCTTTCACCTCTGAATAATTTTTCCTCTGAGTAATCCTTTCTGAAGAAAATCATGATTTCCTACTTCTCGTTGTTTTATGAGGTGCGACAGAAAAGAAGTTAGAGTTCAAATAGGTTTCATGCCTACAAGGAGATACCCACAGACTCTACACCCAAAACCTGTCCTTGATCTGGAAGTGAAAGGTACTGGCAGAGGGAAGGACACAGATGAGAAAGAAGAGAATGTTTCTCTCTGCTAGGATCTGCCTTGATTTTACCTACTGGCCTTACCCCTTAAAGCTGGTTTTAATGAGCATGGACTTTACACTTATTGTTGTGTAATTCGAGCTCAAAGGAAAAACATCTGCCACTTTGCCTCAATATCTAGACTGAGATTTTTCTTTCATAAGTTGTTACCTGAAACGTGAAAAATCTTATGTGGTTTACATGCATATATTAATGAAAATAAGCAGATATGTCTTTAAGACATGCCCAAGAGACCAGTAGAAAAAAATAATTAAAAATATATTGAATAGCAATTTAAACAATTCACTTATCAAATATAACATGAAAATAATATTTTAAAAAATGTATTATTGAAATCTGGACTTAGGAACAGACTGCAGTTTTAATTGTGAATATTTAAAGGTGTAGGTGTCCTAAGAGAACCCTGGCATTCCTTTATTTTGTTAAAAATTTTCTAGAACCATGAAGACAAATAAAAGTATCTGGAATATCTACATTAATTATGGCTATTATATTTATAATAAATCATGATTCTCTAGCTAATGTAAACACTGTAGCAAACCATTAAACAGTTAAAATATATGTATTCATTCAAATAAAATGATAATACCTAAGTGTTAACATTTTATTTGGATCCTGTAGGAACACAGAACTGAAATCTAATCTATTTCTCTCACTTAAGAAAATGCCAAGTATATGAAAAACTTTTACTGTAACCAGTTGAAACTCAAATACAAGCATAGCTCTTTGAAAATCATGGGATTCTTTGAAAAATAAATGAATATTATCATTGAAATCAAGGTAAAATGAGCTCATTACATTTGAAGACTGATAACACAGTTGAAAGACTCATGGTTATTTAGCATTCCAGTCACTGTTTTGTTTTGTATTTTTAATACACACTTCACAAATGTGACAAGTGCTCCACCTTCCTCTGAATGTATGTTTTCTGAGGACAATGATGATTTAATAAACATTGTAAGTCCTATATATTTCTTTTGTGCATATACTTTTTATTTTAATGAAATCTACTGGGATGTTTGATGCAAAATGTATTTCGGAGTCTGTTATGTATGCAGAGCTGTGGGAAGGCTGAGTATGAAGTCAAGGAAGAAGCACAACCTCGGAGCTGAGCACACAAACATGAGGCCATCTGGCTTGCTGCCATAATACATGACATTCAATTATTTTAGTACTTTTTCACAAGAGCTTCCCTCCACCAGCTCCTCCTCCCCTCTCCAGACCATTGCTTCTCTACATTTGGCATAGCTTGCCTGATTCAGCACACATTTTCTCCATAACCCTATTTATAATAAGAGTCAATTTCTCCCTCCAAAAAAAAGATAAACACTAAAACTAAAATTATTCACCTACATCTTGATATCTCTACTATTAGTATATCAATGTCACATATATGTTAACTTGAGAAAGGAACCAGAGTGAGTGGTTCACACATTGTCTTTCCTACTGCTTTGATGTGTATAAGTAGAGATATTTTTCATTAATCAAAATACATTTGCACAGGACAACAGAGGATCATTAAAGTCAGCTTTTAATCTATGAGAATTATACACACACACACACACACACACAGAGAGAGAGAGAGAGAGAGAGATCAGCAAGCTCCATAAATTATAAATCTCTTATTTCAACTTTCTTATACACATACCTGCTAGGAGTGTCAAAGTCTTTCAGATAATTTTAATTCATTGGGAGAATTAGTTAGAAAACTAAATGAAACTTAATAATAATAATAAAACCTTCAAATCCCACTTGGTGGGGTTTGCCATACAAGAGTAAAGATTGCAGCAATGACTTTTTGATACAACGTCAGGTGGTAATACCAGAATAATCTTCACAAAGTAGACTTTCCATTTATTTTGCATCGCATGGTGTCAGAGAAAGGATGCAGTTTACTCTAACACATCTTAATTACTAGAGGAGAAAATAGCTCAGACCTGACCCCAGAAGTCTTCCTAACCTTCATCATATTTTTGCTTTCTCCACTCTCCACATTCCTTCCTGACACCCTCAGCAGGTGCTGCACCTCCCATCAAAAGCTGCGTGGTTCCAGAGATCTGAAAGTGCTGGAATCCTGAGGGGTCCTAAATGTTTTTAAGCTTCAAAAGAAAAATAATGGCCCTCCACTTCGGTTATTCTTCTACCGCCAACACTTAGATGGGAGGAAAGCAAATCAGAAAAGGATCCAGGGTACCATTTCTTTACTGCAGTGAAAAGCAGGGAGGTGAACTCTAGGTCTGGATCCTGAGTTCTAATGAGTGAGGTCTGACTTCAGGGAGAAGTGGAATTAAAAGGTGGATCAAAATAACAAATGGAAACTTGGAGGTGAGAGGACAGGCTGAGCATTCAGACAAAATGCATGCTAAATTCTGACTTAAAGAACTGGTTCTTCCTGGCCAGATGACCAGCCCTCAGACCACAGACTCTGCTACAGTGTGGGGAAATTACTGAAATTAGAGAAAAGAACCAGTATGGTCAGAAGAAGACAGTTTTAGAAGGCTGTTGAGTTAGGAACCACCATGGGTCTGTGAGGAATAGCTGAAAACATGTGTCAAAGTGTTATAGTAGGCAGACAAACCACAGGCAAATCACTGGAAAGGACAACAACAACAACAAAATGATCTCTAATTTAGGTTATTCTCCCCCTTATAATTGCCAGAAATAACTTCATTAATTATTGTTTTAATTAGTACTTTTTAATTTAATATTAATGCTCCAATGGGCAAAGCTGTATCATTGCTGTAAACTCGATCTCAGCTCTCAAAATCCATTCAGTGCAGCTCTTGGCAACCAAAGACAACTCCTTGCCAAAAACTGCAGATTATGCATTCGTTATGGGAGTTTGCCATTAGCTGTTCCCTCTGTTATGGGCACATGTGGTTACATGTCACAAAACACACGGGATTCCGTGTAATAGAGTTGCATTTCCAGGAGCCTACAGAGATCTGAAGTGGGTTGGTGATGCCTTGCACCTCAACCCTTCCAGCACGACTGTCAAAAGTGCTCTTGAGTAATGGAGCGGGAATGGGGTTCCTAGGCAGCTTCTGACCTGAGCTGCGCTGCTCTTTCCTTTGACTTGGACCTCTATTGGCTCACAAGCACCCTAGAGCTTGCCTCATATGTCTTTCATTTAAAAGACACTGGATTTTTTTTTTCCCAGGGAATTTAGAGCTCTTAAATCGCGTATTTGTAAACAAGCTGGCAGAGCTGCTCTACAACATAGCTAAGTTTATAACCAGCAACTCTTGGTATATTTCAAGTCTACAATAGAAGCGCTTGCTGCTCGGAATTTCCGAAAAAAAAAAAATTAGATAACTATTTCTGTCTTCTCCTCGTGCTTGCTAGAGTCATAATTTCAGAACCTGAAGGTAAGACATATAAAAGGGGGATGAAAGGTCATGAATAATCACCAACTCACCCAGCAGTGAGTGGCTAACTGCCTACTTGGTTGCCCTGTGGATTAATGGGTAAGTATCTACAAAGAGTCCTTGAAAACACAGAAGAAAATTCATCAATGGCTCTTCCAGCTTGTGCCTCCTTGGCCTTTTTTTTTTTTTTTTTTTTTGAGGGGGGTGAGGGAGACTGGAGGGTCGGAGTAAATCTGATTTCATCAGGTCGAAGATGCCTAGTTTCGAGTTCCCACTAAGTAGCCAGGCTTCCCGCTTGCATCCAATCACGTTTCTGTGACCGCGCCCCTTGAAATGTGACAAATTCCCAGTTGGTGAATGCCATCCATTTTCAGAGACATTAATAATACAATAGGGTCTATGTAAAACCAGCAATAATGTCAACTGCCTGGAACTTTAGTGTGGCTCAAGGCGGCTTTATTTGAGGGGAGCTTGTGCCCCTCACTGGAAGGAACCATCTTGAATGAACCGTGGCCGGGCAAACAAGACCTTTCTGGTCACGTTCTTTCTGGAGGTATCTGGGTTTTCAATGCCAGTCTCACCTTTAGGGCAGAACTAAGAAGAAGCAACTCTGGGCTTCAAAGTCACACCTTCCTAGAATAGTGTCTGTCAGGCTGAGACCAGGTCAGGCCTCAAATAGGGTCTCAACTGTGAAGCATGGGTCAGACAGGACCACCCCTCCTCCCAAGAGAGTGAAAATTTCCAAACCCATTAGGATGCCCTCTTGTATTGAGCTTATTATCTTTAAATTCGGGGTTACCGGTGTGTCCAAGGCCCAATTACCAAGCTGACCTGGAGAGAAGTGACCGGCACTGTAAAGGCCTGTGTCAGGACGTGTGAGCAGAGCCCTGTCTCCACAATTTGTAGGGCTCACTAAATTAGCCAGCATTGGGGGCCATGGCAAATGGTTGCTTCTTTGGTTGCAAGACACCCGACGCTTAGCGGTCTTGCCTTCTTAGGAGCTGAAGTCGGCACAAAGCCAGAGATTTTTCTACTCTGAAGTGCTGTCCTGTCCTCGCTATATCCCCTTTGGCTAGTTGAGAGGTCTTGGCCCCTTAAGTGCGCCCAGCTCGGCGCACGCGAGCCACGCACTCCCCAAGCGCTTTTCAGAGGAGCCACCTCCACTCTTTAAACATACACACTAACTTTATAAAACACGCCCCAGGCCTTCCTCCTCCTCATAAACTAGTTTGGGTTATAAGCCTCCCTCTGCCCTGTACTAAAGGCTCTTAGGAGGCACAGGTCCTAATGGATTTTCTTAAAATACTTTCGTTTTAATGATAAAAGTGTTGGCCTAAGGTTGAGGAGGCTAGGTGGGACAAGCAGTTGGAATTGGTCTAATCGGGTGTTTGCCTCTTGCTCAGTTTCCCCTTCCCACCCGTGGCCATCACGTCTACTGCACGCTGCCCTGCGGAGCGAAAGGGAAGTCTGGGGCCTGGGAGAGCGCTGAAGCCCGGGGGACGCCAGCCAGCCTCTCCGGATTAGAAGAGGCGGCGGCCCCTTCACCACCGCCATCCAGGCTCAGAGCTGCCTCTGTATCCGGCTTCTTTGGGCTCAGATTAATGTGGATCTTCCACGTAAACGATTTACGGATGAAATAAAAGCCCTTTAAAGCAATACTTCCTTTCAAGTACTTAAGATGCCTCTAAATCTTCCTGGGAGTGAGTGGCTGGCGTGGGGGCGGGGTGGAGACCGGGTGTGGGGTGGATGCCGCGGCTAGGCGCATCAAGAAGGGACTGGGGGGTGAATTGCTTTGCGATCTCACCAACCTCTTCGGAAATGCCAGTCCACTGTTGAGTCGACAGCATTTCGGGGTGTCGGGGCCTGGTCTCTCCTGGCATTTGTCTCCAATGGAACCGCCTGTCTATCTTTAGGCCTGGACGCACCCTGCCGGGGGTAAGTGAGGAAAGATGGGGGGGAGCGGAGGGGGCCCCGGGGTGGAGTTAGTCGCCTGCCTATTTTCATATTCATTAGGACTGGGAGGTTGCCCGAGGAGCCCAGCTGAGTTTCAAGATATAAAAGCAACTTCGGGTGCCCCCTTTGCAGCCGGGACGTATTAAAGGGCTGGGAGTCGGGCAGCTCCCGGCGTCTCTGGGCTCGCGTCCCCGTCCCTCCTCTGGGCCTTCCCTCCTCCCGCTCCCTCCTCCTTCCCCCTCCCTCCCTCTCCCGAGCCCTCAGTACTGCCCGCGCGCCCGCGGAGCTCCCACGCAGCCTCCCAGGATTATGGAGTTTCTGAGCGAGAAGTTTGCCCTTAAGAGCCCGCCAAGTAAAAACAGTGACTTTTACATGGGCACAGGAGGCGCATTGGAACACGTTATGGAGACGCTGGACAATGAGTCCTTTTACAGCAAGGCGTCCGCAGGCAAATGCGTGCAGGCCTTCGGGCCAGTGCCCCGCGCCGAGCATCACGTGCGCTTGGAGAGGACCTCGCCCTGTCAGGACAACGGCGGTGAGTCGCCTGCGCCCGGGCCCCAGCCCCAACGATGCGGTCCCTAGCAGAAAAGTGGAGACAGACCCGGAGGAAAGAAGGAAGAAGAAATGAGTGATCCAGAAAGCTGGAGGGAGGAGGGAGGCTGCGGGACGCGGCGCGCTTTAGGACGTCCTGGGATCCCTTCAGTGGACTTGGGTGGAGGGCGCAGGGAGGATCCCCCCCCCCAACCCCAAGTAAACGGGGTAGCTGGGCGCAAGTCTGCTTTGACGATCAACCAGTTCCCACTGCTGGACCGGCTGAGCCCGGGACCCCAGCGCTGACCCAAGAGACGCTGAGGGGAGAAAGGGGGGGGGGGGGAGAGGGAGAGAGAGAGAGAGAGAGAGAGAGAGAGAGAGGGGATCGAGAGAGAGAGAGAGAGAGAGAGAGAGAGAGCAGCCGCCCTCCGTGCGCAGTGACATTCACATCCATCACCCCACAAGAGCCTCTGCACGGAAAGCTTGGCGGCGTTCCTCAGGTGGAAAAAACAAGACAAAACACAAACCGTTATTATCCCAGGCATAGCGATAGTTGCTTTTAATTGTGAGGTCGAGGTGCTGCTAGGTACTCGCCTCCGTGAATTTAAATTATCTTTATCTTGGCTTTCTCTTTCTCTCTTCCCCTCACCCCCTTTTCGTTTGACATCAACACCAGTATTTGTTGTTGTTGCTTCATACCAACACACATGCACTTTTTTTTTTTTCCCTTCTAAATGCCAAATCACTTTCAGCTCTGGGCAAAACATCCCGGATATCATCCCTAACACTCGGATTCTGCTGATCTACTTTTCTTAATCCACATAAAAGAAAAAAAAGTCATTCAAGCAACCTCTGGGATACTTTGGGAAAAGTCTTCGATTTTAAATGTCTGAGTATCTCAAAGTCAAAATGTTATCAAAACAAACCATCTATCTTTCCTATCTTGTAACCCAAGACAAACCTATTATTTCAAATCGTGACAGCTAAAGCACATTTACAATTCCAAGAGGACTTCTCCTTATCGCTGTGTATATTCCACCGCGAAGCTAGAAGGAGCGGCTAGCTTTAAAAATAACAAACAAATTAAGTGTGAAATAGTTATCAGCCTCCGCCCCTGATTTTAATGGAAGTTAAACCTAGCGGGCATAGGAACTCATTTGATAAATACTTTGTGTGCAAGATTTAAGAAAATTCCATCCTTTTCCTCCTTGATAGTGCTGCAGGTTACTTTTGACTTGTACGGTTAAAACAAAAACAGAAAGCGCATATGACAGAGATAATTGGTTAAATCATTTCGTTCATTTCTTTGGAGAGTCGGGAACAATTCATTTTTTGCAGGCAGTAAATTTTGGGTGTTCTGGCTGTGTTCTGGTCATATGAGTGTTTTTGGAATTCGCAGATGCATGCATAAAGTGATTTGATCTGACAGGGCTTTATTTAATGGTTTGGCAGTGTTGCGTGTTGACTACTGGATACACTCGGCCATATTTTACATTGTCGGGAATCCAAAATGAGAATAGAAATAAGCGCTTTGGGGTGCTCTTAACTTTTAAGGGCTTATCCTACTGTAAAAACGATCTTTAATAGGAAAAAACTGAGTACTATGGACACGGAATGGCCGCAGGGTTCATGGGGTAAACCCCGCATCTTTCTCCTGAGATGCCCTCGCCATCCCAGTGCCTTCCCCTCCCCCTCCCTAATTGCCGCGGTTCGGATCCCCGCTTAACTCTGTCCTCTAGACAAAACCCTATTGTTCATCATCAACCTGGGCTGTCTTCCTAGCACCCTTTTTCACGTGGACACCCCTGGCAATCTGAGTCACATAGACACCGAGATTCACTGCATTTAAAGTACGCATCTTAAAATACGCTATGGGGAATAATTTAAAACACAGAAGCAAATGAAAAAAAATATATATCTATTGGAAAATGCTGACTTGTTGGATTGACTTTATCACAAACTCCCACATTTCATTTCATTATGTACACTGTTGTGTGTGTGTGGGGGGGTGTGGTTTTATATGATGGATTTTTTTTTTGTTATATTGCAAGCATGTAATCCGAGGGAGAATACTAAAATTAAAACACCTCTTAACTGAATGTCAGATGCCATCTTATACAGGATTTTAATAGATGTTTTAATCTCTCTGTGTTCTTGGAGAAAACAATAAAACTTTCTGTACTAAAACTTTTCTTCAGCTAAGTAAAAATTAGAAGTATTTAAGACATGCGAGATGAGTTTTTAAGGTAAAGACGGTTACTCAAATTGTATGCTTTTCTACAGAAAACACTCTCAGAAATTAATGAGAAATTCATTTTTAATTCAGCAGATTACTTTACGAAAATTTAAATTCAGACAGATTATTCATCGAAATATTTGAAATGTAGTTGAAATCCTGCCTCATTTAAATCTTTTCCTATGTCTAAGAGATGATTTTGAATATTGGCAAACAGATATTACAGTTGAAATATCTTTTCGGAGAGAGACAAAATTAGCTTAATTTTGTCTTTTGTAGTAAGTATATTGGTTTAGTTTTCAAAAGTCATGGTAACTTCGATATTTTTAAGTCTAGAGCATCTTTTCAATTGACTAATTTGGTTCCAAATTATATGCATAAACAGTACATTATCCATATATAATAGATCTGTGGTCATTGGCAAATTATGACTCCATGTTCATACTTTAAAAAATTCTTAAGCGTGTTCCACAATAAATTTAAAATCGTTCACTGTCTATCATGAGATGATCAAATTAATACTGGTGAGATAATCATTAAAAGGACTATTTCCATATGCTTTAAGTAGACTCAGTTCTTTCATCAAAATGTATGGCATAGTTCTGAGAACTGCTGTTTTCCCCTCTGGGTGCAGTGAACTATGGGATCACCAAAGTCGAAGGACAGCCCCTACACACAGAACTGAATCGAGCCTTGGACAACTGCAATAACCTCCGGATGTCTCCCGTGAAAGGGATGCCTGAGAAGGGAGAGTTGGATGAACTGGGGGACAAATGTGACAGTAATGTATCCAGCAGCAAAAAGCGGAGACACCGAACCACCTTCACCAGTTTGCAGCTCGAAGAACTGGAGAAGGTCTTTCAAAAAACCCATTACCCGGACGTATATGTCAGAGAACAGCTTGCACTGAGAACAGAGCTCACTGAGGCCAGGGTTCAGGTAGGCACCAAATGGGGACCTGCATGGTAGAGGTGAAAAGAAGGAGAACATTGGTATAGTTTTCATAATTGCAAAACTGCATTTTCTTTTAAAGCAATGCTCCCAGCTGAAGACAAAGAACAATGTAACATGTATGATGTTCATTAACATTCCTTTTTACTTGTAAAAGCTATGGCCACTCACACAAAGCCTAGGAACAGGAGTTATTGCAGATGGAGTTAAATTATTAAAAAGAATAGATATGATAATGTACTTCTTATTTATTTATTTATTGAGGCAGGGTTTCGCTCAAGCCCAAATTAACCTGGCATTTCTCATCCTAGATGGTCTCAAACTCACAGTGATCATCCTTCCTCAGCTTCCCCTCTGCTTTGTACTGCAATTATAGGCCTGAGCCATTATGCCCAGGCTGTCTCTGATATAAAATAAGTAAGTTTTGAAGGATGAGAAATTAATCCACAGCTATTCTTTAGGAAATAAATACATTCAATTTTCTTCTTCTTTTTTTAGCTATTGAGATTCCTTTTAGATTATATACCAGGTAATTATGAGTTATTATAATATATCATAAATGTATAGTTTTATGAAGATCAAACTTATAATAAAATAATAAGATGTATGTGATATATAATGTGAAATATTTCATTAACATAATTAAAGAAACATAAATTGACTCATTCACAATTTTCTGGCCCTAGTCATTGCCAATATGTGCTATTCCATTCCAGTTTGAATATCAAGATAGCTATGTAGCTTTTTCAGAGTAAATAGTGATAATTCACTTGAAGTTATTTTTGTATACACTTCCTATAAAATGTGTTCATATTACCCAATCTGATGATTCAGTGTGTTTAATATTTTAACATTTTTCAAAAGAAAAGTTATATCGAATAAAATCTCTCCAATTCTTAACTATATTTTAACCTATTTTTATTATCTGCCAATTAATTAATAAGAAAAAGTTAATATGCAGTATTAATTCTAAATAAAGCCTTTTTCTTTGTGTGTACTTTTACTACTTTAGGAAAATTGTTGAATTTTGTAATTCTCAAAAGCCATCTGTATGGAGGGATGAATAGTGAAATATTTTGTTGCAAGTGGAATAAG
Organism: Jaculus jaculus; assembly: GCF_020740685.1. Lineage (NCBI taxonomy): Eukaryota > Metazoa > Chordata > Mammalia > Rodentia > Dipodidae > Jaculus > Jaculus jaculus. The sequence continues at coordinate 128,675,735 of NC_059107.1, forward strand.
TGCTGCTTCTTAAGACTATGGCAATGCAAATCCCATATACCATTAAAAACAATATCCAGTGTTTCAAGGATAATAGGCAGCAGATTTTTGCATGACTTTATGGAAGCAAATGATTATTTTATCTTAGTTCAGGAAGTATATAGCACAGTTTGTGCTATCAAAGAATTTTACAATTGTCAACTATTCACAGCAATCCTACCCATATTTCTTCACCTTGTGTTTATATATTTAAATTAGTTATACTTGTAACTATACAAAAATGCATTTGCACACAGAATGATTAACTGTGTACCATGCATGTCTCTCCCTTAAGTGCTGATTAATTTTTCTGTGAGAGCACTCTCAGAAAGCTAACCTGAACCTAATTGACTCAGGTTGTTCTCCTTCCTGTCTTTAACACGAGGGTGGAAATTTCACGCACTCTTTAAAGAGATTGTCAAACGAGGAAAATAAAATGTAAACAAAACAAAAGATAACTATAACAATAACAACAAACCTCTAGTTATTATAAATATGGTCTCCATGCTTGTCTGTGGAAACAGCAAGAAAATATGCATTTTTTGGATTATGTTAGCTCCAGAAGTAGACAATATTCTATCATGTATTAAGAAACTGTTGGACAGATAGCTTTTTAGCCTTCATTTCTGAAAACTCCTCAAAATGTTTTCTTAAATGTGTAATATGTTCTGAATCCTCAAGTAAATATTAATTATTAACCAAAGTTGTGAAGGTATGAAAATACAGAAAATTAGCATTGGGTATGAAAAAAAACTGTATACAAATGTTAAGTAAACTTTAATGACAAGCTTTTTATAACTTATATTTTTATACTTAGGTTTGCAGCTCCTTTCTTAAACATTTATATTTTGCATATGGTTATACAAAATGGACTGAAGAGGTTACTGACAGCTGTTTATTTGATGTTTACAAAAAATACCAAACTTTTCATTTAAATATAAATTTCCTTGCAATATCAGAGAACAAGGTTTGGATAAAAAAAGATGTGTGAGATACTTTTTAGTATGCATATTTCCAGTACATAATTAAAGGAATGGTGAAAGATACTTTAGTTACTGTGTACAGGCCATCCTACCATAGACATTTTTGACAGTTGGTTCTATATACTTTGTTTGCTATTTATAAGTATTTTGAACTTGATGTGATAAGTAAAGTTATATATTTTAGAACCACAGTTCAGCTTCAGGTGAGTCCACATTACCAAAGACCCTCATGAGATTTAATGTAATATATAGTCTTATTTTTCTATTTTTACATAACTGAGATATTTCTTTTGCTATGTGTTTTAGAGGTAATCTCAATCCTTTAATTTTTATAATTTTATCCATGTGTAGGTTCTTCCTGAGCAAGTGTTTGCTTTATGACATTTTTTAAAGATAATTTTGAATTAACCCAGATGATAAAGGGGGAATAAATTGGCTAGGACATTGCATGTCTTGTCTTCTAGTCTTGCAGCATTCTCTTAAAGAAAGATTATCTGTGATGATGTGTAGATACAAGGACGATCTCTTAAGCTAATTTCATTTTAGTTTCCACAAATAAGAAACACTGGCCTATAGATGAATGTACTGAAGACCCCTGCCTCTTTCTATTAAATTGTATCGCCTCACAGATGCACAATAAATAGGTTACAAGAGAAAACAAAATTAGTGAATCTTCCTCTGACATCAAGTGACTCCTTGATTACTTATTTTACTGACGTGGTGTTCTTTTATGGTTTGAAATCTTTTAATGTGAAATTTGCTTTATTTAATATTCGTAAGTTAAAATCTTACTGTTTTTTTTTTTCCCTTAAAAAAACAAACAAACTAGGTTTGGTTTCAAAATCGAAGGGCCAAGTGGAGAAAAAGAGAACGTTATGGGCAAATCCAACAAGCTAAAAGCCACTTTGCTGCCACCTATGACATATCAGTTTTACCAAGGACAGACAGCTACCCGCAGGTATGGTCAATGGTACAGTGCTGAACAGACATGGTGGGTGTGGTGTGTGTATGCTTTATGGGGTCAGTCCTGGGTGTATTACACTTAGTATAATTGTTAACAATGAAAACCTCCAGACAAATGTTTTCATGTTTATTTTCTTTCAGAGCCATTCAATGAAAACAATATTCCATGGTCTCTCTTTTTTGAGTCTTGTTATAGATGACATAAAATAAAATGTTATATTTGAATGATGTGTTTTAATTTTACTGTTCACTTTAACAGTTCAGGCACTTTTTCTTCATCAATCACAAAAGTGAAGTGCTGCCAATTATACTGTCTGTGGTCACTGCCTTAGGGTCTATGCACAATACTGCTGTCTAATGTGGCCTGTTAAACCCTAAATTCCACTTAAAAGTTTCATTCTTTTCCCAGGATGCTTTTTGTTTCTTCCAGATTTGATGGTGTTCCTTGTTTCAAGGACAAATGTATTCCTTTATGACTCAAAGACAAAATTTTAAAAGTTAATTATGCATAAAGATACTACACTATACTTTCCTTCACAATAGGAGCTCTCTTACCTCATTTCAAAGTAGTAATTCTCATTTTTTTAAAATCAAGAGTGTGTTTTTAATTATTTTTCATGATGAATAAATAGCTTTCATTTTATTAATGTATTTCATATATTTTGTTCTTAATATTGGATAATAATATTCAGAATTTTATATTGACAAATGATACCATGTATTATTAGAAGCAAGCCATGTGCTGTTTTATTCTTTAGTACTTAATGATATATAAATTGACCACTGAGAAAGCACATATGAAAAACATGGTGGATAAATGCCTTACCTTGATAGTTCCCTAACAAGATCATGATAGCCCCCAATGTAAGGGTGTTAATGTCCTTTAATAGAAATTCATACCCTGTAAATGTGAGTTCAATCATTTAATATGCTTTTCTTGTGTTCCTTTGTATTTTTTGTCTGTTTGTAAAACCTTCTTGGGAACTTCACTCTGCAACTAATTTACTAAATTTGTTAATGTAATTTTATGTATTAAAATGAGCCTTAGACAGCACTTGAATAAACGTCTCATGTCTATAAGTATAATAAGTATCTTGCTTCTCCTTTTTTTGATTTTAAAGCAGTTACCTGTTTTCTTCTATTTAAAAAAATAATGGGTATATACCTGCTTGCTTACTATCATAGAGCTGTTGAAATGAGTTCTAAACAAAATCTTATGGATGAACATGTTTCCTCTCTGTGCTGAAAAATCCTAGAGGACAGGAACTCTGTGTCTTATAGTTCTTAACAGTACCAGTCCCTTCATAGGCACCATACTAAGCAGGTGGTGTTTATTAACTTATTAAACCCAGACCACAGTCTTTGTATGTGGTGGGTGTTATTAATTATCTCCATTTCTCAAATGAGTAAATTGAGGCACAGAGAAGATGTTTTCTCACTTTCACTAGTGGTAAGGCCGAGATTTCACCAGAGTCAAATTTGAATTACTAACAATACAAGATCTTAACCAATACAACAGAATGTCTTTCTTAGTATATCTAAATGTTTGAATGATTAACAAACAGGTTAATTTCAAAGGAACTTACATATTGAGTTCCATTGTTAGAGTGTGAAGTATTCTTCAGAAGAGCAAAAAAGGTGCCCCAAAGTAGTGAAATAACAGCACAACATGTGAGACCATCTATAATTTATATTATTTGGGGCTACTGACTTCTGGCTCTAGGAAAAGTAAGATAACAAAACACGGACTGTTTTCAAGTGGAAGCTAAACCATCTTTCCAGTAAGTTTACTATACTACACTTGGCTGTGACAAATCTCATTTTCAGTACCATTTTTTTTCTGTCTTCCTTCCTTTCTTTTGAAACCCCATTTTTGTCCATTTGTACTTCTGTTTTCTTGGCCTTTTGCTTGATCTTTGACTCCACTTTGTTTTCTAGTGCTTTATAAAACATTTGGAATAGTGTCTGTCACCACTTAGAATCAATATAAGGACTTACGTAAAAGACAGGATACACACTATTTTTTTCTAAGATTATTTTTTCCATCATATGTCTGTACCTCACAGTTTTGGATATCAATTAATATAATATGGTGTCCTAGAACTAATGTAGGAAAAGGAAATAGCATATCTAATTATTCTAGGGATTATCTAGTTTTTTCACTGCAACTAAAGATTTAAAAATATTTTCTTGCATGAATCATGAGAATTTTACACTTATTCTCCTTGAAGCTTCTCCATCATTTGAATATATTACTTTATATCAAAGTACAGGAATACAGAAATATTATGGCGAATATATTTTTATAGTGAAATTCAGTAATAGTTATAAAAATGAACACTATAAGAAATCCCTAGTGCTCTTCTATATCTGTAAGTCATTTGTGTTTTGTTCCCAGAAATTCTGAAACCAAGTGTATCTAGCACTTCCCTGTAGGTAGGCAGAGAACAATTTTCATTTTACTTAAAAATATGGGACAGATATTTTTAGATCATTTGAAAAAAATAATTATGTCAAGATCATGTCTTCTAAGTTGCAGCCTAAAGGAAATGCTTTTTATGATATGGGTCAAAAATAGAAATGTATAATGGGAGAAATAGGAGCTGAAATAGAATCCAACAACTCAGTACCGGAAGATGTTGAATTTGGTTACTGTTACTAATTACAGAAAAAAAAAAAGTATTAACTACAGAAAAGTTGGAAACTAGAAAATGTTGGAGGCAAGACAGAAACAAAGAATTAACAATTTGGCAGGGTAGCAAAAACATACACAGAAATAAAAGTATAATTAAAATTCACAGAGATTTAGAAAATGTTTCCTGAAGCTTGTTCAGTGTGAATAATCATTGTACCTAGCATAAAGATGTTTATATAAAACATATAGTATCATTACTTATGAATAATAATTGAGTCTTAAATAGTTTGTTTCAACTGGTTTTCATTACAGTACAGTAATAACACGCTAGTAAAAATTGTAAAAACAACAATAAACAATGCAGTTTTTATCATAAGCTAAGCCAGTTACTGTCCTTTCTTCTTGTAGACACCAACACACTTAATTTCAGTCCACGTTTTCTGAGTACTGGCATTGTGTTCTTTTTTTTTTTTAATTTTTTTTTTTAAATTTATTTATTTGAGAGCGACAGACACAGAGAAAGACAGATAGAGGAAGAGAGAGAGAATGGGCGCGCCAGGGCTTCCGGCCTCTGCAAAGAACTCCAGACGCGTGCGCCCCCTTGTGCATCTGGCTAACGTGGGACCTGGGGAACCGAGCCTCGAACCGGGGTCCTTAGGCTTCACAGGCAAGCGCTTAACCGCTAAGCCATCTCTCCAGCCCCATTGTGTTCTTTTTATGTAAAATACTGACCTTTACTCATCACAATGAGTTACTTCTATTTTTACGCTAACATGTAAAATAATTGGAAAGGGAAAATGCTTTTATATGCAAATGTGTAGAAAAAAATAAAATATTTGAACAGAATTGTCACAGATAATTCTCGAATATTTTTGTAAGCCTGTAAGTGGTTCCCCAGCTACATGTTAAACAGCTTACAAGTAAGAAAATGAGTGGATATTTCCCATGGTCATCTACTTTAGGGAGCATATTTTGGTGTACTGATAATAGTACTAAAAAAAAAAGACAAGGGGGCTGGAGAGATGGCTTAGTGGTTAAGCGCTTGCCTGTGAAGCCTAAGGACCCCAGTTTGAGGCTTGATTGTCCAGGACCCACGTTAGCCAGATACACAAGGGGGCTCACATGTCTGGAGTTTGTTCGCAGTGGCCAGAAGACTTGGTGTGCCCATTCTCTCTCTCTCTCTCTCTCTCTCTCTCTCTCTCTCTCTCTCTCTCTCTCTCTCTCTCCCTCTTTCTCTCTCTGTCACTCTCAAATAAATAAGTAAAAATGAACAACAACCAAAAAACCTTTTATTTTGGTCCACAGTGATGATTGACATTTGAAAACACCATGACTAAGCTAAATTAAACCATTTTATGTTGCTCAAGATGTGGGATTTTTATTAATATTATCACTGCTTGGGTGTGGTCTGTTTCTTTATGGGAATTCCCTTCCCCTCACTCAAGCTGTATTTCCTCTTCAAACAAGTAAATTCCTTAAGCAGCTCATCATTGTCTTAGAGACAACAAAGTAAGTGATATGCAAAGTCTGGCTCTCATTTACAATGTGATATAGTCACTTTTGGATCATTAGAGTGTGAAATTGAGATATTGAACAGATGTGAATAAAAGCACTTATGTACTTGAATGACAAACCCAAAATTGTAAAATACATTATGAAACTAAAAATCATCAATTTCCAGAATATTAGCTGGCTTCTAGAATCACTGCTAGTGACCAGCTCCGTGGATTTAAGCAATTAACCTTCCCTCAATTTCCTTCTCTAATAGACTAGAAAGAATTTTAGACCCCATTTCAGTATGTTATTTTTTTTTTCTTAGAATATTATTTGCATTTTACCAACAAACATGTATTAGTTACTGGTGTCAGCATGGAGGATATGTGAATGAAAAAAAAAAATCTCTTGTTTTTTCAGGCAGATTATAAACCAGGCAATGTTCATACAAAATTCTACACACATTTCTTTTGATACAAACCAGAACCAACTAACCAGAGACCTAAACAATCTTAGACTTGAATTTATAAAACAGACTAACTTCTCCAATAGTAGATATCCAATTGTTTATGATTTAACAAAATCAACACAAGTACTACAATAACTTTTCGATGGATCTTTTCTGTTGAGTAATAAATATTTTCTGCAGGATTATAACCAGTTTTCATTCCTACTGGGATTGCCATTTCCAGGTTTGCTTCAGATTATATGAGAATCACTTTATAATGCTAAGTGATTCTGGGTGGGTCCCCTGATTTCCTACTCTCCAGAATTTATTTGTAAGCTGGAGGCATTGCTATTGCTAGTGCTGGAGGTGTTGGCACTGCACATGATGGTGATTCTTTTGTTACTGCCAGGATTAAACTGATTTCTGAATAGAAAAGCCCTGTGCTTGTAGTCAATGGAATTGAATCCCAAGACTTGAGGAGAGCATGGGGTTAACATCTTACTGTGAGTTCCACAGTTAGGGAGTCACAGTTTTAGTTATAACCCTGACTTTGCTACTTAATTGCTTTCAGATTTTTGGCAAATGAAATAACTTCTAGGAACATTTCTCCTCACTATAAAATGTGGATAAAAGTTCATATGATTATGAATGCTGAAAAAATTGTATTTACAAAGTCATTAGAAGATGCCTATTACATAAGGTGTTTTCCACAAATGGCAATATTCTTTTTTTTTTTGTTGTTTATTTTTACTTATTTATTTGAGAGCGAGCGAGCGAGAGAGAGAGAGAGAGAGAGAGAGAGAGAGAGAGAGGGAGAGGCAGAGAGAGAGAGAGAGAGAGAGAATGGGTGCGCCAGGGCTTCCAGCCACTGCAAAGGAACTCTAGACGCATGTGCCCCCTGTACATCTGGCTAACGTGGGTCCTGGAGAATCAAGCCTCGAACATGAGTCCTTAGGCTTCACAGACAAGAGCTTAACCTATAAGCCTTCTCTCCAGCACAAATGACAATATTCTTACATCCATGACTTGTCATTAATTTTGTCCTAGGTAGCTATCTCTGTAGAGGTAGGTTTCAATATTCTCTTACATTATAGCCTTTAAACTAATATAATCTGAGTAAATTTAGTATTTTAAGGACCTAGGGAAAGTTAAGTTAGGACAAAACAAATGTGGCTCTTTTAGGAGTTTGGATGCCTTAACAAATCACTGGAAATATTTTTTCATGAAGATGACATTTCCACACATAATTTGTAAAGAGTCATTGCTGAGTCTATGTCTACCAAATGTACAGAGTGATTCCCACAATGCCTTGGATCCTGTTCTACTGAATAGTGTGTTAGTATGTGGAACCTGAAACTACACACAGCAAGATATAAATTACAGGTAACTTTCCCTAAAATTATTAGTATCATCTTAGACATAAACCTCTGCAGAACTTATGACTTTCATTTCAAATAGAGCAATGATATAATTTCAAAGGTGAAATTCTAAGATTCCCATATAATTTTGATTGTAATGTTATTCATATTATCTTCTATCACAAGTTTCTGACATAGTGTTAAAGTTAACTTCACATACAGGCAAATAAAGAATGAAGCATGTGGAACTTATGGCCTGGGACCAATATTCTGTAGCAACTTGAGGTCATATGGAGCAATTTTTACCTTTGCAAAAAAAATCATATTTTTATAAATTATTTTTGATTTTATAAAATATATTTCAAAGAAACAAGTGAACCAATACCTTTTAAAGAAATGTTCATTGTCCAGATATTTTGGGTACACTGTACCTAGTGTATGAAACCACTTATACAATAATTGTATGATGATGTAGGAAAATACCTTGTAACTGTTACTGGAAGACAAACGTGCTACTATCACTAAGTCAACAAATCATATTGTACATTTTTCAATAATTGTAATATTTAAGATCATAGAGAAATACAGGGCACTCTATATTATGCAAACAAATATAGTTACACAGTAAATAAAGCTGCTTATTTAATTAAATAATTAAAATATATAGACTTTTATAAACATGTATAAGGGCTATTTCATTTATGTGTATATATGGTAAAATAAGTTATGTCTATCACGGTATTTTGTATGTATCCATTAGGTAAAAATGCAGCTATCCAATATTGTTTAAATATTAAGTTTTTAAAATATGTGTTTTATTTATTTGAGAGAATGAAAGAGGGAGGGAGGGAGGGAGACAGAGAGAGAAAGATATAGAGAGAAAGAGAGAGAAAAGGCATGCCAGGCCCTTCATCCATTACAAACAAACTCCAGATGCATGTACCACCTTGTGCCTCTGACTTATGTGGGTCCTGGGGACTCAAACCTGGGTCCTTTGGTGTTGGAGGCAAACATCTTAATCACTAAGCCATCTCTCCAAACCTAATTTTATTAAGTAGAAATTTTTTATGGCCACATCATGTGTTGGTAGTATCATCTCCCACCACTCTGCCTCCATTCCCTTGCAGGACCTTCTCAATGGGATTATTGGTAGTTTTAAATTTAATTAAATTATTTTACATTTTTAAAATTAAAAACTTTAAGATATAAAGAAAGCCATTCTAAGAAAATGAAAAACATCCTTCATTTAATTTATAAAATAATTACACTTAAATTTTTGAAAGATGTAATATTGTATTTAATGTGAAATAATATCTATATACAATAGATTTTTTGCTTACAGTATGCAGCCATTGTTAAAAGCATTGAACATGACTAAACTTTTCATAAGTGTTTTCTTAAGAGGAAACTTTTAGTCAATTGAATACTTTACTAAAAGAAATAAGAAACATTATATAAGGAAATATTAATACACATAGAAGGATAGAAAGGAAACATGTAGGAGAGAAAACTTGTTATTTGAGACTGTTGTATAAACCCTATGTTACCCTTCAGTGCAAATTTTACAAATTCCATATTTATTTTTAACTTATTTATTTATTTATTTATTTGATATGGGTGTCACATTTTGTTGCCCAGATGGTATGTGCCATATTGTTTGTCTAGATTTTCTTTTTTATCATAAGTTTTGTAATATTAAATAGGAAAAACTTTGCACAAATTCACAGTTGATGTTTGAAAATCATAAAAATAAAATGAAAATATAGTCATTAGTACACATTGAAGATGAGCATTTACTCAGAATTGTACAGATACATTCCAGGTTAATGCATGACTTTACAGGGGAATGGCTAAAAACATCTTGTGTAAATTAAAATGTTTTCCTACTTAATTTTATTGTAAATTTTAGATATGTAAGAAAACTATTTACAAATTTATATTTTTGCTTTTAAAATTATAATTGTGAATTTACTTGAAGAGAGTAATTTTTCTTAGTAATTATTTAATTGCCCAAGAGTTACTGGTACTTGTCTTGCTTGTTTTCAAATACATAAAAATGAATATAACAAATGTCCAGCAAATATTCCATACTTACATTGTTGCTTTTAATATTGCTTTTAATACTTAAATAGAAAATATGGTCAAACTATCCAGAACCTGCCTAATATTGTCTGATAAAAATAGCAAAGGTTGGGAGTAATTATGGTATTTCTTTCTTAAATTAATTTATTTAGAAAGTCTCATTTTAAGGGATAAATCATGAGATTTATGAAAATCACTTGAATGATCCCAGTTACTACAAAACTTAAGAATGAATTAAACACTCAAGGAAAATAAATCATGTACTTAATGTTCTCATATTTGTAGCATTTATTTGAGTAATAATTTAAACAGATTGATATGTTGTTATTTTGAAAATTTCTAGGCACTATCATTTAAGAAACAGTGTGTCTGTGTTAGCACTGACAAGGCAGATTTTCTGTTCTTTTTTTTTTTTCTTAGATTGTCAGTTTCTTGTGACTGATACATTTAGCACTCATTTTTGAAAATCAGATTAGCAGTCTACATCATTATAAATCCCTTGAAACAATTTTTAGATGAAATTTTATTTTAAAACATAAACTGACTATCTATGTTTCTATAAGAGACTTTTTCTGATGTATATTTTCCAATCATCTGCTTTATACTACTGTATATTGAAGAAATATACTTTGGGAATTAAAAATATATATATTTTCTTTCTTCTTTCTTTGAGTCTTTCTTTATGTAAGAGACAGAAATAAAAGGGAGGCAGATAGAGAGAATGAGTGCACCAGGACCTCCAGCCACTGCAAATGAATTCCAGATGCATGCACTGCCTTGTCTATCTGGCTTGTCTGGGTTCTGGGGAATCAAGCATTGGTTCTTAGGCTTCGCAGGCAAACACTTTCACTGCTAAGCCATCTCTCCAACCCAACTTTGAGCATTTTTGAGATGTAAAATTATACAAAAATTCTTATATCATTTGAGTATCTTATTAAAATTATTTCTATTAGGTAGGGATTGCTGAAGTGGCTTCATTTTTATTTTGAAGTGGTACTTGAAATGCAACTATATTTATCTTTTTGCTGCTTAGTGAATTCAAGTTGGGATTCTTTCAGTCACTGGAAGCCAATTCACTACTTAGAATTATATTCTTCTTGTCAATAAGTCATTGATGTAGTAAATCAAAACTACTAGTAGGAAGCTGATGTTAGCCAGTAGTCACAAATATCTGCAACTTACTAAGCATTTGATTCTTTTTAAAAATATTTTTTTTAGTTTTTATTTTATTTATTTATTTGCAAGCATAGAGAGACAGAGATAGAGAAAAGAGAGACAGACACAGAGAGAATGAGTGCATCAGAACCTCCAGCCTCTGCAAACAAACTCCAGATACATGTGCCCCTAGTGCATCTGGCTTACCTGGGTTCTGGAGAGTTGAACTGGGATCCTTTGGCTTCACAGGTAAATGCCTTAACCGCTAAGCCATCTTTCCAGCCAGCATCTGATTCTTATTAGGATTTTGTTATCCTAAATTTTATAATTAGGGACATACTAGTAAAGTATGTAATAGTTTCTTAGAAAATTAAAGTGCTTTAGAAAAATTTCTGTTTTCATTTTTAAGAGGTCGTATAAAATATAGTGAATTAAGTTAGATAGTAATAATGTGTTGATAAATTTATATAATAAGTATTTGAAAAATATGCAGAATAGTCAATAAATGTAAACACTTTGTCAAAGAGGAAAAAACCCAAATAATTTTTTGGATTTTAGTGTAAGGAACGTGTCACTGTAATGTCTTCACAAATACCTCTTTGTGAGTTGCTGCCCTCTATCTTTTAAAACAGCTTTTACTTAGCTCCTACAGGGAAGTGTATAAGCATGTGATATGAGGGTAATGTAAATGTGCATGTGATGCATGCATGTAGTGCTTAGTGTGGCTATAGGAGGTAGGGAAACAGACTTTTATGAAAAAGAAACAAGTAGGATTAAATCAATTTATTTTAGTAGGAAAATATTTAAATAATTGTTTTGGGGCTGCTTTTATATTAAGAAAAGGCTGTTATTAATTTGTTTTACATTTTTTTCTCTTTTTTATGGTGTTCTGCATTTCTATTAAATACAGAAGCTGTCTGTATTCTAAACGGTACTAATTTTAGAATGTAGGATATAAAATATTATGAGGCTATTTTATTTTTATTTCACACCATGTTTTTTTTACAAGTATGATAATGTTTCTTTTAAAATTTTTTCAAAAATATTAAATATCATTCTAAGGAGAAATGAAACATATTTATACACCAGGTTCATATACTAAAATGGACTTTTTGTATTATATGCAAAGAATTGTATCTGTATTATGTTCTAAGGTAAATTAGCTATATAATTTTATAATTGTTAATTTCCAAAATATTTTAAATCATCATGAATATATATCCAGAATTAAGAGCACAATCTTTCTTTTTCTCTCTTTCTTTCTCTTTGAAATGTCTATTTTTATATACTTTGTATATATTTACAGCTGTCTTCTACTTTCTTCTTTGTCTTAGAGAAAAAGGAATGTCAAATAAATTTGGTTTCAGTTTTGAAAGAATCAAACAAAACAACATTGCTCCACAATTCCAAAGGTGTGGGGCAACTAATTATTAACTTTGTATTTGATTTGAAAAGCATTTGGTGCTATATGTTCAAAGTGGAGTGTAGTAAGTCAGCTGAATGTCCATTCATGCTATGAGGCATTTGGCTAAGTTCCAGGTCAGGGCTTTAAATATATCCCTAGAACCTTATAGAAAACCAGAATAATGTTGTGAAGCACATTAAAACATGGAATGTTTTTAGGTTCTTCATTTCTTTTAAGCATACGGATACTCCTTCTCCATGATTTTTAGAAAATGCATACAAGAGAAGGTTGTGGCTGTAAAGTGCTTGAATATTGTGCAGCTTTAGAGACTCCCAAATAATTGTGAATGCTGAGTTCTGCTACTGTGGTGTCTATGAAATAGTCCTAAAGAAAGCCAACATATTTTACTAAAGAATCAATTTTTCTTCCAAAATTAATGAATGTAAGGTATTTATTATAATCAGTAAGTAGATGAGATTTTCATGGCTTTGCCTGTTGACAAGTAAGTAATATGCAACTTTAGATAATACAACTTTTATATTCTAGTATACATTTTAAGAATGAAAACCTATATAAGAATAAAATTGGCATACATTTAGAAAGAAGGTAGCCTGCTGCGTCAGAAGTAGATTTAGCCAACTATAAGAGCAAACAACTATTTTTTTTCAAGTACTGCCTTCAAGAATAACAGAAGTAGATAGACTTATTTGATAATACTTTATATATAATATTCTGTTGTGTATACCATAGATTGACAAAGGTAGATTGTTGACAACTCAAGAATAACAAGAGGAGCATAGCCAAATTATTGTATAGAAGCCATATCCTACAAGAAATGGTTAGGAGGACCTGAGAGGGTTACAAGGAGACATGGGGATCATTTTTATTTGTCTTATGAGATTTGAAACTTTCCACATATAGGAAGAAATAATGCTTATTCTTTTAAGCTCTCTAAAATATGGAGTTTTGAAAAACATTTGAGCTACATATCACAAGAAATGAACAAAATTAAAGGTGTGGTGAATGTTTGCATCTGGAAGTTGGATTGCAATAATAATTTCCAATAGTTTTATAATTGCATGTATATATTAATGTCACTGTAATTTTAATACAAATCTTCTGAGCACATACCACATACATAATAAATCAGAATTTTAAATCAATCTGTGTAGTTAAATTCTCACTTGAAAAGAAATAAAAGGTCCAGATAAATTCACATAGCAATACCTGTGGAAGTAGAAATAACTGATGTTATAATTATAGTGTGGGGGCAATTAGAGTTCCAACTGTGAAATAAATATTAGACATAGAGCATAAGCTGCCTCTAAAACTTTGATATCCATAAAATGGATCCATCTACATATTTGATTCTTAGAGATTCTCAATTGTTCAATCTATTTTGTAAAGGATTGATTATATGCTCTCTTACACCAGGATAAGACCAGAGTTGAGATAAATGATTGTGAAGCTTGGTATCAGAGCATAGAGTCTCTGTATCCTTACACATTTGTGATGATGCATAGAGAAACAGAGAATCTAAACATATAAGTCCAAGTATTCATAGCTTAGCCCAGAACAGGCACATGATAACTTATGGTCTTCATCATTTAATACTGACAATCATAAAACATTTAGATATCCAGAAGAAGTGTTTCAGAAATAAAATCAAAACTTATTGGCAAATATTGTCATATGTTCAGTGGATAAATTTTTGAATAATATTTGAATATCCAACCAAAATGTTACAATAGTAATTTCCTTTATCAATAATCTCTGACTGAAAAAAAGTTTCTATGTAAGAATGTTTTCAGCACAACTAATGAATTTAAATGCTTGATCATGTTCAGATAAGTTTACTTCAAAATAAAATTACTAACAATAAATCTTTTTCAATATAATATACTTTAGATATTTTTAATAATTTATGGATAGACTAAGAAAAATATTTCTTAATTTAAATGTACAGATTCTTTTCTTTCCTAATGGGCACCTTTTTAATTTTCATTGTATTACCTATTTCTCTTGTGTGGAATATAAGTAGGTAAATTTAATAAATTTGTGTGACATTATGTATAAATTGAGAAGTCCTTTAAAAAATAACACAAATGTATTTTTACTCTACTACTATATTTCTTTCCATATTTTTTAAAAAATAAGTAAGTACATTTGCCTTCCTTTCTGAAAGCTCTTTGTCAGATGTGTCTGTGGTTTTTATAGTGTAGTACCACATTTGATTGAATGTCAGGAAAGTCACTCAGATTAAGTTAGAAGGGGTAGTTTGACAGAGTAATGATATTAACAGCCCTCTTGCTGGTTTGTGATACATAACTCAGCAGCCAATGGCACCAATCATATTTTTGCTAATGTAAAATTCATATAAAAGAATAAGCTAACAGTAAAATAACATAGCTCATACTGATATGAAGATTAATCAAATATGCCAATAATCATACATATCTAGAAGTCCATCTAAATGTAGATATATCTGCCTACAGTGATACAAATCTCCAATGTTTATATTTAAGGTTACATAAATATATGCATAACAGATTTAACATAGCTTGATGATATATTTACTATACACATTTAAAACAGCATAGAAATAAAATGTTACCATACACTGAATTCCCACATAAAGTTTTGCAATTAGTTGTACAAGTTTCTTTATGTTTTGAAAACTGGTGAAGCAATCTTATTTTGAGCTATTCCTCTATCAGTGTGAACTATATTTATGGACACATTTTTCCAATTGAAGATAATTGTCCTAGAAGATAGGACTAAAATATGAGTTTTGTGAAACTGCATCAGAGGTTATATGCAGTGGCTTGAATTGTCATGCAGAAATACGTATGAGGAAGCTTTGTGTATATGTCAGAAATCACTGATTTGCTTTTGTTATCATAACTTTAAAAAAATTAAGAAACGTTTATGTGGTGAAATTGTATACAGGTACTATATTCTAGCTTAAATTTATTCAAAACCTGATGCAAGAAGCAAAATGCTTGGATTTACTGTGCATTCCTATATTCCCAGCACTTAGAAGCCTGAAGAAGGAGGGTCACAAGTTTGAACCAAATTTGCCTGAGATAACTATTTACAGCCATTTCTAGTCTGCATAGCAAGGCTCTGTTCAAAATATAAACAAATACACAAAGTACACTTTTATTTAATTCTATCTCCTCTGTATCCATTTCTGTACTGCTGTAACATTCTAGTTTCCTTTCCCGAGTGTCTGCATCTGTATCTCCAGTTTCCAGTAATGGATGTAATCACTAGTTTTCTTCTTTGTTGTTTGCCATAATTGAAATAGTTTGTATTTAAAATTCATATTTTACAATTTCTATGTAGTATTTATTTTCCTTGCTACTAACTTTAGAGAAATTTGTTCTTATTGGTAACATTTTATTATTTTTTCTGTAGGGATTTATTAATATGATCTGGGAGTTTTTTGAGCACAAATTGTAATGATTTTCAAACACATAAATAATATTACATGGTACTTCAGGTGTACTGATAAGCTAGCTGTTTAATGTTTGCATGTTTATTTCTGGCCCATATTTTACAACTCTAAATTTGGTTTACAAGTTACATGTCTGTTTCAAATTCATATATCACATATAAACAATAGAATAAATGTTCAAAATTTATACATATTTCTCAGATTCTCAGAGCCATTGATTCAATTTTCTAGGGCACAAAACAAAAAAGAAAATGAAGGTTGGAAAATTTCCAAAGTGCATTTGATCAAAAGTATCTTTATAGACTAAGCACTCCAAAGTCAGCATTGGTTTCTGACAGAAACTGTGGTTCTAAGAATCCAACTTCAAACTTGAAAGAAAAATGTAGTTGTGTCATTTTGTTTAGAAAGATTTTAAATCCTTTTTCAAAGCCCATGAATTACAACTAAATCTTCCTTATGCATTTAAACATCACCACTTTGAAAAGAATACTTAAGAAATTGGTATGCTTTGAGGGTATTTTATGTGGTTAAGTATGTGTGCTTTCATGACTATTATAGTATACAAACTAGGAGGAACTCTCAAATAATTATTTTTTGGTTATTGTTTTGTTTACTTAGAATGAAATTACAGAACACTCAACAGAGTCATATAATGAGTAGCTAACCAAATTTTGCAAATTTAAGAAAGTAAGATCACACAAGTGAGAAAGTGTGAATGTAATCCCTGTTGTTTTATATATTCCAGATTCAGAACAATTTGTGGGCAGGAAATGCAAGTGGTGGTTCTGTGGTTACTTCATGCATGTTACCACGTGATACTTCCTCCTGCATGACACCTTATTCTCACTCGCCTCGGACAGATTCCAGTTACACAGGGTTTTCAAACCACCAGAATCAGTTCAGCCACGTGCCCCTCAACAATTTTTTCACTGACTCTCTTCTGACTGGGGCTACTAATGGACACGCATTTGAAACAAAGCCAGAGTTTGAACGGAGGTCTTCCAGTATCGCAGTTCTTCGAATGAAAGCCAAGGAGCACACCGCCAATATTTCATGGGCCATGTAACATACAGTACTCTTTTATTTTTTTTCTTTTTCATAGCAGTAAAACGTTCTTGTTTCTCATATTTAAAGGATGCCACAATAAGCTGCTGTGTGTGGAATGGCTAAAGGTCAAGATATACAGTGAGACCAACATAAATGAATAGTTCTTATTATTTAACATTAAAGTTTAATAATAAACCTCTGAAAAGACTAAATAGGTTTACCATGCACCAGTCTCCACAAATTCTTTTATAGTAGTAAGATTTTTTTTCCCTATTGTACAAGTCAGTGAAATATGGCCATGCAACTTCTTAAAGGAATAAATGTATTAAACAAATTCCTCTGTGATAGATTGATTTATGTGAGTTCTTTTCAACAAGAAATCCCTTGTAAATGATACCTGATAAGGGAGGAAAGGCACTGGGGGAAAATGTCAGGATAGCAAATTCTGTCAGGTAAATATTAAACCAGGGTATTTCAGGGAGTAAATGCACTTGTTCTCCACCCGCCCTCATCTCTAATCTATCTATCTATCTATCTATCTATCTATCTATCTATCTATCTATCTATCTATCTATCATCTATCATCTATCTATCATATTCAAGATGCAATGGAAATATCTCCTGTTGCTGAGAATTTATCTTTAAGCCTCAAATAGATTTTTTTTATACCTTTAATGTTTTAGTGAATTTCCACTCAGTGAAAAAATGCTTTTTCAGAAATGACCAGTATTTGCATGAAATATCTGGACATAGTTTCATGAAACCATGGGCTAAAGGTGATAACTCAGATGCTCTGGTGTGATTTAAAATACATTCAACTAAACAGATTTTATAAATGCAAATTCTTAATGAAATAAATAGCATGGACACAGAGACTTAGTGATCACTAATAATAAAATAAGTCACCAAATATACTGTTGTTTAAGTTTTTAAAACATGTGGATTGAACTTCACATACAAACATCTAGTAAATTAAAGGAGACCAAATTAGAATTTATACTTATCTTGTGGGTATGTCTATACTTGCATAATTGTGTGTGTTTGGTCCTTGACATAGTATGTCTTAACCATACCTGCTATTGTGCTTTTGTGTTCAAAATTGAGATGTCCGGAGGCTCTCTAAAATTTCTGGTGTAAAAGAAGAGAAGAAAAATACATCGCATCTGGAAAATTGCTAACCCCTTTGATTTACTTCTCCTCCCTTTCCCCTGTCACATTCCAAGTCTTTTCAGATGAGTGAAATGTCAACCCCCTTGAAAGACTCTTAAGTTCATACAGGCAGAATAAATTAATTGAAATGAAGATGACTTCCGTGGCTCAGATCAGAGCAAGATCTGCTCTTTGTACCCATTTACTTCTTATTGTGGTTCCTACAATCTGTAGGAATCCACTAGAAAGCCATAATGGCCAGAGGACAAGAATAAATGAATTTTTAAAATTTAATTTGAGGAATACTACTTTTATCCAGTAAGTTGTCTCTTGTCATTGGGAGAATATTTACAGCAACTAGATATGTTTTGTAATAAAATTTTAAATCACGCAGATGAAGGAATGAAGATGAGTGATGTTCTGAGTAAACATTCCATGACTTCTTAATAATTCTATTCTTTATTGCTTTTGTTTTCTTTCTTTTTATTTTGCTTCCAAGGGGGAAAAAAAAGTTCAACTTTAGCCCACAAAACTGTGCTTACATGCAGGAGCTTTTGCTAAAAGATGGTTTAGGCAGCTGTTAAACATCCTTCAGATCTTAGAAGATAATGACAGTTTATAATATATTCAGATATGTGGTTTGTAGGAATTTTTGAACTGAAATATAGAACTAAATATAAGATTTACTTTTTGACAATTTTGCAAGTTAGTATCTTAATTTTAAGTTTCTTCTGTTTTAATAGATTTCAGTGCCTCCTGGCTAATATCTTATGTTTTTCAAATAAAAGGCAAAAAATAAAAAAGTATAATTTTCACCTTAATTTTCAGTTTTCTGACTTTTTTTTCTCAACATGTTTACTAAGTAGTTGGAGTTCCTAGAACTCTACCCTTTATTTCAATTCAAGCTATCATTATAGTTGATTTTTTTACATCTACAATGCTCTCTATAAAGTTAATCAGCATATATTTTCTTTCTACAGAGTGTTAAAACATTTTGTATAATAAACACCATTGTGGGAGTGATTGGTTTTATGCTTAATGCATTCACACTTTCTGTGGACATACAACCATCTTAAGTTTATATACCTTCAAGCATGTGTCAATTTGTGTGTATGTGTGTGTGCATATTAACAAGCCAACTAGGTTGATTATTGGCAGAAATCTTTATTATGTATTATAGCTGCCAAAATAATAAAATGAACTTTTGGTGTAATTGGGTAAGAACAAGCTAAAACAAATACATAGAATTCACTTCTTGTATATTCTCTTGTTTTTTGTTGAACTGCTATTAAAATTTCATATCCTGAAGTTAATGTTGCTCATAAGAAGTTGTACTTATGAGTGTAAGAGTCAACCCACTTATGGAGAAGTTTATTTTTCTATGGGCTCTTCTTTGACAGTGTGGATTTTTGGGTCTTTTGGTAATTCAGTTCTTTTTCCCACATGGTCATTAATTCCTATCAGGTAGTCATTTCGCCACATGTCATAACGTTCTTGCATGGATGGTTTAAAAGATGGTTCTTGCCTTCTTTTTACTGAGCAGTGTGGATAAGGCTTGGACCCCATGACAAGAAATAAGTTGACTGAACACTTCTGTAAGGTTTTCAGTTTCTTAAGCATAAAATGGAATTTCAGAAATGTAAAATTTAATAATATCTCATTTCTCATGAATATTAAAAATTATTTTATATAACATCTTATGAAAGTAGAAATATAAATTCACATTAGTTGTTGCCTTCAGTCCTGACATCTCTTAAAAGAATAAAGGAGTTTTCCTGAGTAAATTTGAGGAAACTCATGATGGTGGTGCATCCATTAGTGTCAGTAATGTACTTCTCTTACTTCTTCATCTGACTTGATTCTTCTCCCTTTACCAAAGGGATATTGGGAGACCATCGCACTAGTTCATTTCTCATAAAGATAAAGTTTTTTACACTTCAAGTTTTACTTTCTCACCTCCAATAACTCAATGCTTACTTTAACTTTCATCGTAAAAAGTTTACCCATATGACTGTATGTGATGCTGCTTTTCAGATAGTAGATTTATTGTTTACTTAACTAAATAATTCACTGCATATGATAACAGAAAAGATCAATTACAGTGTTGGCATAAGCTGTTTAAAATTTTAATTTTCTAAGTTTATCATTTATCTTGACTTTTATCTTTCGACATTTAACATAATTAGTAGTTTGTGCAGTAAGCACGTATTGTAAATATATTTTTATTAAACATGACTGTAACTTACATTTATTAAAATTTAAGAAATAGATGGGAATGATCTGAAAATTTAAAGCTCAGCTGGGCTGAATTTTCTTTTCTCTGTTTAGACTATATAAAAACCCATGTTATTTAAAACACAACTTCTTTCTTTAACCCATCTTTATTTTGTTAAGGTAGGCATTAAAATTCCTATATATATTATTTTCCATAACTCTTCATGTTGTGCATTCAATTGCTATTTTATAACAGCATTTATTTATTTATTATTAATTAGTTTTGTACTCAGTGAATACAGTCAAGTTGGTACCATTGTTAGCCTCCTCCATGTCCTACCATCTCCCCTTAACCCCTCCTTGATGAGGTATATGGGTCATGCATTGTGGAGTTAGCCCACATTTATGGGTAGGAGGAAATGTCTCTGTGTATCATGATCTGATATGTGGCTGTGACATTCTTTTTTTGTTTTTTTTTTTTTTTTTTGTTTGTTTTTCGAGGTAGGGTCTCATTCTAGTCCAGGCTTACCTGGAATTCACTATGGAGTCTCAGGGTGGCCTCAAACTCATGGCAATCCTCCTACCTCTGCCTCCCAAGTGCTGGGATTAAAGGAATGCACCACCACGTCCGGTGGTTGTGACATTCTTTCCTCCCCTTCTTCTTCAAAATTTCCCTGAGCCATTTTGGGCTTTTTGGGTCTGCTTCAGTGATGAGGTGTTGGGAGCCTCTGTCTCTGGATATCTGATTTGGTAGGAGTTGATTGTTCTCTTTGTCGATCTCCTTCACCCTTGTGTAACAGCATATATTTAATTAAGTGGTATATTAATTAGTGTTTTATTCTTAACCTCTAAGTCATTTGATATACATTTTTTAAAAGCCAGGTAATAGCTTTTAAGATGTACATGGTAGTAATGCCAGAGAAAAAATGTCCTATAATAGTGCCCCATTTATGATTCAAAGCAAAAGTTGATTAAATGTGGTATTTTATAGAATATAATAAATGGTAAAATAGATTTTTTATTACCTCTGATACTTAAATGAATATACTGTCATTCTCTATTCTATTAATCTATTAGAAATTAAATACTGAGCAAAGCTACAATACAGTAACTTGCTAATTCTTCAATTTACTCAACAACATTGTTGAGAATAGAAAAGTCTTTCTAATCTTAACCTCAGAATAATGCCTTCATTAAGATGCGTAAAAATAAATATTTGCATAAGCTGTTTAAAATTTTATTTTATAAGTTAAATGTATCCTAAGAATTTTCCTAGTTTAAGGGATAGACATGTTATTTCATTTGAGTATTCTAACGTGGCATTATTTTATATCATGTCTTTTACTTAAAGCAAGAAAAGTTATGTTTGCAATATTGCATGTACCTTCACCTAGTGTATACTTATAAGATTTACTCTCTCCTGTTTACTTTGACATAACCTTTAAAAAATTTAAAGAATAATCCAGAATAATTTTTGCACTGTTAAAACTGAATATTTTTCATGGAAGACAAAAAGAGCCATCAATAGGCTTTTTACATAGTCCAAGTCGGTGTACGTGAAATGATGAGAGCTCAAACTCTACCCATTAGTACAATGCATAACACAGGACAGGATAGGGAAGTCAGATTTCTAGACAGAACTCAGAGATTCACACAATAGAAATTAAATATATTTTTCCCATGGGTGCCTGGGTTGGAACATTTTCTACTATTTGTGAATATGGACAATAAGTGTACAGTAGGCTCTGAATCCAATAGATATGGTAATAGTGTGCAAATTTACATATTTACATTATAAAAATACTGGACTGATTTTAAGAGTTGTAAAACTCTGGATTTCAGAACCTGTGCTGGTCTTGGATCCAATCCCTTCTGAATATACAGGGACTAATGCTGTTAGAAGAAAGATGTATTTTAATGTAAATTTATTAGTAAATATTTGAACTATTATAATTCAGGTAAATCACTTGAGTAGGATGCTTTTTAAACTACCTGAAAATTAGTCACTTTTAGCTTGAGTTTAGCTTAGGCTAGTTAACTAGCTCTACAGATAAGCCGTTATTACTATTCTTGAGTAAATGTTGTACTTTTAGATGTATTTCAGTGAAATTAGCTTCCCTTAAGTCTCCTCATTTTCTTCATCTTAAGGAGGAATTCACAAGCTTCATCAAACTATAGAGCTTCTTGGCATTAAGAAAATTCTTCAGAATTTTTTTTCTTAATTAAGAATTTAAATTCTTAATTTCTTCAGATTTTTTTCCAGTTTAAATTTAGTTTTCACCATAAAGGATTATCACATTATGAAAAGAGTAAAGTACATGGTTGGTTTCAGATCATCTCTCCAGAAGATGTAGGGATTAGAGAATAAGTATTGTTTTAAGCAGCCCCCTCTGCTGTTGGAATGAATGAAGGAACTGCTTTAATGAAGATACCTAAGGGGTCATGAAGTAGAACCAGGGGGCATAAATTCCAGAAATGGGGAATAGGAATAATGATAAAGGAATCCCACACCTCCTACTTTTTAGCTCTAAAGATTTAAATGAGTTGCTCATTTTCTCCGGTACCATTTTATCATCAATAGTTGAAAAAGTTTCATAGAGTTGCATATTAACAAAGCACTTTTATATTTACTTCTTTACTTGACCCTTACAATTTTATGCCATTGCACTGAACAGATGAAACATAGGCTTTTAAGCCCAAGTCTTCTCCTTCTGCCATCTTATTCTATGGAGACTCTTATAGCTATTAAGGAAAGTGATCCAAACACATGTTCAAAGAATACTTTTGTAATCTGAGAAATGCTTAATGAAAACGTTTTTAAATAGTTTCCAATTTTTCTACTATTGAATCAATGTTAGATTTTTTTTCTTATCTTAACTTAAAAAGCCACTAAATTTGGTTTAACTTATAATGATGTGTTGAGAAACTCATACCCTTTTGTGCTATGACTTTATATAAAATGTTGCTTGAGGAGAAAAAAAGAACAATAGAAATAATTATAACCTGGAACTGACTACAAATGCTTTTGTCAGAGAATAATGCAAATCCTTCAACACTTGATAGCTTATAGAAGGCTGCACAGAAGAGATGATATTGTAGCAAGACCTTGGAAGATGAAGAGGAACTTAGGTATAACAATTTATATCCTTTGCTTTGTAAGGGTATCTAAGTAAATTTTGGAAAGCTATTTCTATGCTAGCTAAAGTATTTGTGATCCTCAGTTTACTTACACCATAATTTTAAAGATTTCTTTTCCTTTTAAAGATTACATTTCTTAGCTAGACCAGAGTTCTCACATTTGAAAAGAAAAGCATGTTTTTTTAATAAAGATTTTATTTTTATTTATTTATTTATGAGAGAGAGAGAGAGAGAGAGAGAGAGAGAGAGAGAGAGAATGAGAGAATAAGCACCCAGGGCTTCTAGCCACTGCAAATAAACTCCAGATGCATGTGCCACCATGTGCATCTGGCTTATGTGGGACCTGAGAATCAAACCTTGGTCCTTAGGCTTTGCATGCATGCATCTTAACCACTAAGCTATCTCTCCATCCCCAAAAGTATGGTTTTTATTCAATAATTTTTTTCAACCTTTCTACTACCAAATACTCCTATGAATATGTTCTTAGCTCAGAAACTACAATGTGCTCTGCTACCAAGAGAAGTTATAAATAAATTCAAACATTGGCTTTTGTCTCCAAGAATTACTCAGTTTAATTGGGTGGTTGACATTTATTGAAACTTTCCCAACATGAATGATAGCACATTTTAATATGATTTAAATATGAATATACAAAAATATTAATGAAAAATAAAAACACAGTTCAAAATAT
This sequence comes from Jaculus jaculus, assembly GCF_020740685.1. Classification (NCBI taxonomy): domain Eukaryota; kingdom Metazoa; phylum Chordata; class Mammalia; order Rodentia; family Dipodidae; genus Jaculus; species Jaculus jaculus. The sequence goes on from NC_059107.1 coordinate 128,699,975, forward strand.
GCATCTGAAGAAAGTGGATGGAAAAGTTCAGTAAGAAGATTTAACCCTGCAATAGCCCTTGATCTCTGACCAAGAAAAAGAGAAGATTCTGATATTTTTAAAAAGGAAGCAGTTGGGAATTACTGGCTTTATGTCTTTAATTTAACTCTTTATCTCCCTCACATTGACCAGTTTTGTGTTTCTTTTTATATAAAACAGTTGTTTAAAATTTATAAATCTTGGTTTCATGGAGGAATGTCTTATTTTGATGTTTGTATTACCATTTGTGAAACTAGTAGATATTTTGCAGCTCTGAGGACCTTTCTCTTATAGATATGTTTTCTGGTTTAAGAAAGATAAACTATGAAAACCATTATTTAGGGAAACCCTATTCCAAATTTTCAAAGACCTAGAAAAAGAACTAAATGCTATTAAGAGGAAAATCCTCACCATTGTGAAGTGCATGAAAACAAAGGGAAAGAGAGAACTTGCTAGGCTCATACAGTTGTATGAATCACATTAGCATATGTTGTATGAAGATTCCATAGGATGTAAATTCTTCACATCATGGTCTGTTGACAGAAGCTGAGGTCCTTAATGAATTGGTGGACAGAATAGAGATCCTGATCCTACGTGTGTCATTGCTGATCAGTACCATCTCACCTCTGAGTTCTCAGCATGTAATTCAATTCAGCAAATATTTATTGAGTGCTTATGGCTGCCAACTTTTCCAAGTCAGAGAAAAATAATGAAATGTTAGCAAAATGTGACTTGCCTTAGGTCAGACAGCCACAAATACATACCTCCATTAACTGCATTGCCGTTTTTAAAACAGAAGTTCATTTCAAGTGCATGGATGCCGCTGATAGTGAGCCTGGCTTCAAGGAACAATAATATCTACACTGGATTCTTATTATTTCTGCAAAAATCATCCGATACAAATTATGGTCCTAAGGCTTGAGTTGTAAGTAAAAGAATGCCAACCTCTCCTGTCTAGCATTATTTAGGCACATCCCTAATAGCTCAGCTGAGGAACAACATTAGCCATTATATAAACTAATTGGGTTAATTCTGCTCTGGAATTCAGATAAATAATGTAACTGAGATAAACAGTGGGTCACTTATGCGTCTACTTGTACACATTTATCTACACTTCTTATTTATACTATTAAATGCTTAAAACAACACAAGGCTATAAATTTGCCTTTTCTTTCTGATTCTCTTGGCAGGGTTTCTTACATGCTTAACTTTTAAAGAGTGGAGATCGGTCGCCTCTCAAATAAATAAGAAAGCAGTAGAAGGGAAAAAAAACCCCTGCATCTACAAAGTAGTTCTAACCCATTAAACACAGATGGCTCACAGGGGGCTTAATCATCAGGAGTGAGCACACATCAAGCTGAAATATAGAGCTGTTTTCTATCACTTGTTACCATTTGAATGTCTGTCTCAGGAAAGTGAATTCCATATATCTTCCTGGCCATCAGTTGCCCTTTGAATACTCCTCCCTCTGATGTAGCAAGATTTCTCCTCAGAGCTTACTGAGATGAATGAGCTCTTGCCACACGTAGAAGTGAAAGAAAACATTTCTTTCTCTACCAGAACAGATGAGATTCTTCAGTAGGAGAATGGATTTGACCTTGTAAAGTGGACCAAAGCGATTAACAAACAAGCACTTATGTTGATTATCCTTATCTTCAGAAGCTGGATTTTAGTTTTGTTTTATAATTATTAATTTTATTTTTTTTTAAAGGTGATCACCAAAGTGTCATAGACTGTTGGGTCCCATCTACTGAAAATAATTCAAACTGGCAAAAATAGCATCTCTAATTTAACTATTTATATGGGAAAAAAATTAAAGAACAGTCAGATAAAGAAAGAACATATGAAACATATGGGTTTATCCTGAAATATGTTCTCAAGTGAAATTCATCAAGAAATTATTAAACGAGATCTATAAACCTTGTTTTTTTAGCTTATTGGTAAAATGTCTTTAAAATTATCATGACAAATGTAACTGGTTGCTGCGATGCTTATTTTTTTGCATTTGCTTACACATTAAAATCTTAGAAAAGCTGGTTTATGGACAAACCAGAAATTAGCATTAAAACCTGTATGAAATAATTATGATAATTAAGAACAAGAGCTATTCTCATATTCATTATATAAACTTCTTTAAAGCATTTATCTCCTACCTAGTGATAGATCTTCAATAGTGTCTTTCACTCCTTGACAACTGCGTGTTTGTTTGCCCTTGAATCTGTTCTCCTCTTGGAGACTATATTTGCTAAACATTCTTCAGTTCTAAAGTCTTTGGTGACATTCAGGAAATCCAGAACACAGTAACGGAAAGAAAGCAGCTTAATTTCTATCCCCAGCTTCTAGTTAAGCTAATGCTTTTAAAGTGAGTGACACAATCTTGAGCTAACCCAGCTGATAAGCCTTGTGGAGGACACTTGGTTACCAATGACCCACACTGCTTTGGTCAAGTCTTTCATTAATCTTTTTGTCTTAGTTTATAAACCACCCAACAATGTGGACACTTAACATCAGATTCAAAGTAATTTTTTAACATCAGAATTATCTAGGCAGACCAAGGTATCAGTAGAAAGGCAGTCCTTCTATTAAAATTACTGCACTTTTATTTAATGTGTTGTGTTTTATTTTACAATATCTACTTTTTAAAAACAGCAAGTGAGAAGGATAGCCAAATGACTAAAAATTTAGAAATATCAATTTATTCTGAAAACTCCAGAACCTTTTATGATGGAGAGAAATATATCCATTTATTTTTATTTTTAATGTTTTCAACCAGTAGATGGCACTGCACAGGTACGTTGTGGTTTTAGGGAGAAAATCATCAAAAGTGATGCCAAGAGTCAAGTTCCATCCACTGGAGATAGATCTTACAGTTAAATTGTACCCAGAATCATCACAGCTCATGGGAGGAACATAAATTCATCAGCAGTAATGTTGCTTAACAAATTGTCTTTATTCGTGATGGTTGAGTGGTCTGGTCCCCTTATTCTCCTTTCCAGGTGAGAGAATTAAGTGTAGAGGGATTGAGTCTTAATGTGAAATGTTTAGCCAGTGTTAAGACCTGGGTTTTGCAAAATCATTTGTTCCAGTGTGTACTTCCTCTCAGTTTACTAGCATAGATTTCATTCATCCATCATGTAGCCAAACTTGTAAAGATTGGATAGTTTCCAAGTAGAGAAGAGAAGTTTTAGAAGCTTGGTGAATATAAGGAAGGAAGGAAGTTTCTCAAAGTCGGAGGGGAAAAAGGGTTGGAGGAAACTGGGTAAACTAAGAGACAAAAGCATCACCAGAAAGGAAGAGAATGCCCTACAAACCCACTGGTTCAGAAATTTACCTAATGTATGGTCGCTCACTAGTGTTTCAAATATGTATACTCTTTAAAATTGTTCAGGGATATTTTATTTAGAAAATATTCTATTTAGAAAATGTCTGGTCAAAAGCTTTAGTAAGGAGGCTGGAGAGATGGCTCAGCTATTAAGATACTTGCCTGCAGCCAGGCGTGGTGGCGCATGCCTTTAATCCCAGCACTCAGGAGGCAGAGGTAGGAGGATCATTGTGAGTTCGAGGCTACCCTGAGAATTCCAGGTCAGCCTGAGCTAAAGTGAGACCCTACCACCAAAAACCAAAAAAAAAAAAAAAAAAAAAAGATAATTGCCTGCAAAGTCTAACAATCTAGTGATACATGCATCTAGAATTTGTTTGCACCAACCGAAGGCCCTAGCATGTCCAGTCTTTCTTCTGTATCTCTCTGTTTTCAGAAGAAAAAAAAAAATCTGAACAGAAAGCCAGTTGTGCTGGCACACACCTTTAATTCCACACTTGGGAGGCAGACAGAGAATACATAGTGAATTTTAGGTCACCCTTGGCTAAAAAGAGACCCTCCCTTGAAAAACAAAACAAAACAAACAACAACAGCAATAACAAAACTTTAGTAAAGAGTCAGCCTTTGAGGCTCAAGCCTATAATCTCAGTATTCAAGAGACTGAGGTAAGAAGCTCTCCATGAGAGAGCTGTATCCCAACCTGGGATACAGAAGAACAAGTTCCAAGTCAGTCTAGTCTAGAGTAAGAACCTGTCTCAAAAAGAAAAAAATAAAATAAAAACATAAAATCAAAGAGTCAGGTGTAGTGTCACAGGCCTTTAATCCCACCACTCAGAAGGCAGAAGTATGAGTTTGAGGCCACCTTGAGTTTACAAAGTGAATTCCAGGTCAGCCTGGGCTAGAGGGAGACTCTATCTCAACAACAACAACAACAACAACAACAACAAAAATAAAATAAAAAAGAAATAAATCTTGTGCTTGTGCTTGCTTTGGCAATACAGATGCTAAAATTGGAAGGATACAGAGAAAATTAGTGGCCCTCGTGCAAGGATAATATGCAAATTTGTAAAGCACTTCATATTAAAAAATCTTTACTAAGCCGATCTGTTGCCTGTCTGGTGCTGTAGGCATTTATACCCCTTATGACTTCTCAGAGCTTCTATTTACCTAGAACTGTACTATATTGGAAGCTCTTGTTCCTTGGTGGCACCTCATTGTACCAGGAGTTTTGATATGGTGTCTTCACCATGCCCATTATGCAATCCCATCATTTGTTCCAGTACCTTGACCTCTGCATGCTTTCTTTGACACATCTTTCTAACTTCACTTCCTTTTCTACCCAGCTTCAACATCACAGCCCATTCTTTATTTTCTGCCCAATGTCCTCAAATCCCTGCTGTTTTTCTTTAGTCACACTTGTTTCCACCTGGGCTTAATGAATATCACTACAAAGAAATCAGTCAAGGGTGTATTCTACAAGAAAGAACATCATTTAAACTCACAAAAAATATGAAAGTCCAAAAGGTTCTTATACATACCTGAACACTCTCAGCTATTCTGTCCTGCTTTCTACTAAAAACTTTGTGAAGTCTGTTCACACTTCAGTTCTCCTACATCAGTGCCTGCTCACCTCTCTGCAGCTTCACACATTCCCACAGAGATTTCTTAAAATTAGTATGCCAATTGCTTGCTACTACATTTGTAAATAGCCTTATGTCCAATATACCTGTATGGACATTTGTCTTTCAACTTGGATTAAAGACCTACTCCCTTCATGATTTTTCAATTTTTAAAAAAATATTTATTTGAGACAGAGAGGGAGGGAGGGAGAGAGGGAGAGAGAGAGAGAGAGAATGAATGGCATGTCAGGGCCTCAAGCTACTGTAAATGAACTGCATTTGCTTGTACCACTTTGTGCATCTGCTTACATGGGACATGGGGAAACAAACCTGGGTCCCTAGGCTTTGTAGGCTAGTCCCTTAACTGCTGAGCCATCTCTCCAGACCTCTCTTCATAATTTTAACCTGTGTTCTGTATTACATTCTCCCCATCTTGTCGAATTATCATGGTATCTCTTAATGTTTCAATGGATCTTTCAGCTATTCATCCAAAATTTCTAGCTGAAAGTAACAGTAATGTATGTAGAGGGGAAAAAAAAAAAATCCCACCCATCACTAGTTTTAGATTTGCCCTCAAATTTTCTCTACTAATTTATCTCCACTCACTCTCTATGATTTTTTTTATCTTTCACTATTTGAGTCATGTCATTAATAGACACTAATAATAGAAGTAATTCTTTTAGTTAAAAATATTTCATGCTCATCAGTGTAAATACATTGGTCATATTCCAGTTCTTTTGGTCAATTTTGTACTCCCAAAACACATGTCCAAGTTAACCTCCAGTACCTATGAATGTAATCTTATTTAGAAGTAGGGACTTTGGGGATTTGGCAGATAATCAAGTAAAGATAAGGTTATATTAGATTGGTACCTAATCCATATATTGATGTCCTTTTAAGAACCTAGAAATTAGGACAAGAATAGATAGGAAAATAAAAAAAAAATACTATCACATGATGAAGGAGGCAAGAATTGGATCACTGAGTTTACAAGCCAGGGAACACACAACATTGCTGGAAAGCAGGGCCACCTAGGAGATAGGTGTGAAGAGAATATTCCTTCAGGTCTGCAAAGCCTCTCAAGCAACACAGACATTTCAAACTTCCAGCTTCTATAGCCATGATTCAATGCATCACTATTGTTTCTACCTATGTAATTTGTGGCACTTTGTCACAGTCAGCAGGAAAACTAATGTTGTGTAAATTCTGAATTCATTTAGCATGTCTGATACTAACTCTTCCCTCCTGGCCAAGACCAATTGAATGATATACATCATCCTAGTTGTCTTTCTTCTCCAACTGTTAACAGTGTTGGTAGTGGTTTGAGTCATGTGACCCTATAAACTAGTGTTCTGAATGCTTGGTCCCCAGCTAATGCTAATTTGGAAGGTGGAGCCTTGCTGGAGGAAGTGTGTTGCTGAGGGCAGGCTTTGGGATGTTTAGTCAGCTGCTCTTTGCTAGGGTTTGGTTCACTCTCCTGCTGCTGTTGTTTACCACCTGCTGTGACAGAGAGGATGTCCAGCCTCTGCCCCTGCTGTACTTCTCCCTGCCTGGAGAAACTTCCCCTTGAGACTGCAAGTCCAAACAAAAAACTTTTCTTGTCATTTTTTTTTTTTTTTTGGTGGGGGGTGCTTTATCACAGCATGGAGGAGGTAGCTGCAACAATGTTCTTATCCTTTTTGCTCAAGTGTTGGGAGATCCTCTTTTTGCCCTTTCCTCACTCTGTTTGCAGGTGCATTTGTTGCATTGCCTGGGTCCCACATTCTACCCCAGATATTCCTTATAAGCTGCAGAGGTACATAATTAGTGAGCTCAGAAGGGATCATGAAATCCCAACTGTATTAGTCAGGGTTCTCTCGAGGAACAGAACTGATTGAATGGTTATATGTTGCAAAGAGAATTTGTTCAATTGGCTTTGATAATATGGGTTGGATGGTACAACCAAAGACTATCTTATCTGTAGGTTGAGAGGCTAAGAACCTGGTAACTGCTCAGGCCACAAGGCTGAGTGCCTCATAAATCCCAATCTATCCTTAAAGGCCTGGAGGATTCCTGGAGAGCCTCTGATCTTCAGTCCATTGTGGAAGGCTGATGGCTTCCAATGTCAGGAAAGGATGGCAGCAAGGTAGATGCACCAGAGAGGAGCAAGGGCAGCCAGGCAAGAGCATTGTTTTTTTTGATACCTCTTTATGAAACAAGCTGCTGCCTGAAGGTGCTATCCAATGTGGGAGAAAGTCTCCTCTAAGTTAATGTTTCCTGGAAATACACTCACAGACCTGCCTAAGACTTGCTCTTATTAGTGACCAAATCAAGTTGACAAAGATTACAATCCCAGTAACTGACTCCTCCTGACACACAACAGTACATAATTAACACTCATGGTTTTTAGAGTAGGCTTAGGTTTACAGAATACTTGGTTGGAAACTATACAACATTCTTGTATACTTCCTCCTTTTCTAACATCTTGAGTTACTGTGGGGCATTTTTACTATTGATGAGCTCATGTTCATACCTTATTCTTTACTAGGATTCTTAATTTAGAAGCCACTCTTTGTGTTTTATATTTAATTAGTTTTAATATACCAGCATATCATCATTACAGTAGCATACAAAATAGATTCACTGGCCTCAAAAATCCCCTGTGATCCACCTATTCTCACTGACCTACCTTCTGCTAAGCTTCTATCAATTACTCCTCTTTCAGTTGTCTCCACAGTGAGACAGTGCTCTGTCTAACACAGGACACCACATTATTGTAATCATACATTGTGTGTCCCTTCCAGATTGGTTTCTTTAGCTTAGTGTCAATCTGAGTTTCCTCCTATCTTTCCAACATCCAACAGCTCATTACTTTTCATCATTGAATGATGTCTGATTATATGCTTGGATGTACAACACTTGAATTTTTTTGGTACAGAAAGGCATTTAGGATTGTATGAGCTTGGGCAAAAGTAAATATGATTACTTAAAGCTTACTATGTGAGAATTTTCATGTATGGACCTGAGTTTTCAAATGAATTGTATAAATATGAAGGAGCATGTTTTCTGAATCATATGGTTAAGAGTATAGCTGTTGAATAAATTTCCAAACTTGCTTCCCAAACGACTCTGCAGTTTTGCATCCCTACCAGTAATGAGTGTGAATACTTGTGGTTCCACATTTCCAACATGTAGGACTCTCTCTGATTAGACTTCTTTCTTTCTAAAGGATAGCTGGTAGCATTTCATTTTTGTTTTGGTTTGCAATTCTATGATAACACAATGAAATATTTCTTCAATATACTTCTTTGCCATCTCTATAATGAGCTATCTATATCATTTAAAAATTGGCATTTAAAAAACAATTGACTTTTTAAAAACTTGTTTATTTGTTTGAGAGAGTGAGGGAGAGAGAGAGAGAGTAGAAGAGGGAGAGGACATGCTAGGGTCTCCCAGCCTCCTCAAACAAACTCTAAACTCCAGACACATGCACCACCTTGTGCAACTGGCTTATGTGGATTCTGGGGAATCAAACCTGGGTCCTTTGGCTTTACAGGCAAGCACCTTAACCACTGAGCAATCTCTCCAGCCACTCGAAATTGACTTGTAATATTTGTTTGTATATTTTAAAAACAATTACTTTATCCAATATGTTTCTTGAAATTTTACCTGTTTAATGAGCTTGTCTTTTCATCCTTACAGTGTTTTTTCCAGAGTCAAGATTTTAATCTGCTTATGCTATACTTGTCTGTGCAAAAACTTTTCAGCTGCATGAGATCCCATTGGTTGAGTATTTGTTTAAGTTCTGGAGCTACTGGGGATTGTTCAAGAAGTATTTCCTCACTCCTATATTGTGGAGAGTTCCTCCTATTTTTTTTCAAATAGTACAAATATTTCAGGTATTATATTGAGGTCTTTAGTCCACTTGGACTTGATTTTTGTGCATGGTGAGACGTGTGGGTATGGTTTCATTTTTCTGCATATGGTTATCCAGTTTGTCCAGCACCATTTGTTGAAGATGCTGTCTTTTCTACAGTCTAAGTAGCTGTAGTTACTTGACCTAAAGTCCAGGTCTTTAAGTCTGTTCCACTGTTCTATATTCCTATTTTTATGCCAGTATTATGCTGTCTTTGTTACTATGGCTTCGTAATATAGCTTTAGATCAGGTATGGTGATGCCTCCAGAGGTGTTTCTTTTACTAAGGATATGTTTGGGTATCTGAGGCCTGCTGCAATTCTGTGTGAATTTTGACATCATTTATTGGTATTGTACTAAGTCTGTATGTTACTTTTAGTATGATTGCCATTTTCACAATGTTAATTCTGCCTAACCAGAAGCATGGGAGGTCTTTCTATCTTATCAAGTCCTCCTCAACTTCTTTCTTGAGTGATTTTATGTTTTCTTTATATATGTCTTTCACATCTTTGGTTAGTGTTATTCTAAAGAATTTTTTGTTGTTGTTGCTATTCAAAACAGGACAGTGTAGCTAATTTCCATCTCTGTATCTTTGTCTTTTGCATATAGAAAGGCTACTGATTTTGTTGTCTTAATTTGTTTTTTACTTTGCTTAAGGAATTAATCATCTTTAGGAGTTTTGAAATGGATTCTTTTGGGTCACTTATATATAGGATCATATCATCTGCAAATAGGACTAACTTGACAGGAAATTTTGTGGAAGAGGCAGGTGGAAAGATTGTTAGAGCCACAAGATGGGACATTACTCACAGAGACATTGCCTTTCCCCCATAACTGGCTGCTGTCCTGACAAAACACCACCCTCAATCCCCAAGAGGAAGACCTCTATCCCCAGTGAAGAGGTCCTCTTCAGAAAAAGGGAAGGGGTGAGGGAAAGGACAGTACCAAAATGTGATGTATGTCCATAACAAATAAAAATAAATTTTAAAAAAATTTAAAAAAGTATGTGAGAGGGCTGGGAGATGGCTCAGTAAGAATAAAACTTGCTGTCCAAGCATAAAGACTAGAGGGCAGGTCTCCAGCCCTCCTATATGTTAGCACCTGAGAAGGTGAGGAATCCCTGGGGCAAGCTGGCTAGCAGGATCAGCCAAGTTTGCAAGGTCTGGGCTCAAGCAAGAGGCCTTGCTTCAGTGAAATCAAGGAAAATGCCTGATGTCAACTTCTGGTCTCCACATGCATTGTATGTGAGCACCTACACCCACATCCACACCAAAGAAAGAGACAGAGAGAGTGGGCAAGAGAGAGAGAGAGAGAGAGAGAGAGAGAGAGAGAGAGAGAGAGAGAGAGAGAGAGAGAGAGAAGCATGTGAGATGATATATGTTTATTGATCTAGCCATTCCACAATGTATATATTCTTCAAAATATCATGATGTACACTATAAATATATGATTTTGTAAAAAAGGATTTTATTCTTAATGAAGTCTAATTTATCCATTGTTTGTTTTATTGTTGGTGTTGTATTACTAAACATGAGGTACTTAGATTTTTCTTTCATGTGGATTTTCAGAATTTTTGTAAGTTTGTGATTTATATTTAGGTCGTTGACACATTTTTATTGATTGTAGTGAAGTTTACATGAAATTGTAAACACCTTTACTTTTGTATGTGGATGTCTAGTTGTTCAGAACTGTTTCCTGTCAAAGTAGACCTCTCTGGCTTGTGTGTTCTTTTCTCTTCTATCAAAGATCAGCTGGTACCTAGGTATAGTGGAGCAAGCACATTATCTCAGACCTCAAGAGGTGGAGACAGGAGGATCTGCAGTGTGTTCTTGGCTATATAGTGAGTTTGAGGCCATCCATGGATATATGAGATCATATTTCAGAACACAAAAACAAAAAGATTCAGAGAGTGAGGAGAGTATTTTAAGGCACTGCCCTCCAGATGTGAAGTGATTATTGCATTTATGATCTCACAACAGCTATCACCAAAAGACCTGTACAATACTAAGCACATCAACATTTCAACATAGATACATGGATTAAGGAGGAGTGATTAAAAAAGACATCAAAATAGAGGAGGGACTAGCTGGAAAGAAGGGGTTAAATGGAATGGGAAAAGAGGAAGAAGAGACAAAATATGGTAATAGGACAGAATTAAGGTCAGATTATAGCAAGATAATGTATGAAAATTCTCAATAAAAAGTCAAGAAAATCAGATTAGCACATTTGTACATCTGATTTCTTGAAATCATTTTTAATTCCTATATTATCAGCTTTCAAATATATATCTGAATGCCATTTTCCTCCTATCAAGTCCAATCTGGTAGTAACTTTGATATATTATTTGTTTAAACATTATAAAATATTATTCTTAATATGTATTTCACCATATAGGCCTTAAAAGTGTCTGAACAATTGTATTTTGAGGTCTGAACTTTCAAATGTTACAGGACTAGCTAATGAACTCATTAATACTTCTTTAAACTCATTTACCATCACCCCTCAGTAAGCTTACTAACATTGATTTTATTTCCTGCATTCAGTCTGGCCCCACTCCAGATGGTAGTTTCTGAAACAAAAATCTGGAGTCACTGATCATAAAATTATCTCATAGTGCCCCATCATCTCTAAAGTCAGTATGCTCAAAATAATATATCAACTTTCTTCATGAAGATCCTATCTTGGCTATGCTGGCCTGCACATATTTTTCTGTAGGCACTGCTCCTTTGCTTATATCTGCATCCTTGTGCATCTGGATCCATTTACTTCCATTGGTCATTAGTCTTTTCTGTCTCTTCACTAAGCTCCTTCTTTACCTTCAAATTAAATCTCACTTAAAAAATTATGGCCTCACATTTTCACTGTTCTTGTAATCAGTCTTGACCATCAGCATTATGGAGTATGTTTCTAGTGCCTATAGATCAAATATTTGGGGCATCCTAATTTGATTCTAACCTTAAATACTTTGTGTTACTACTGGCTGTACTCTTCAGATGTATTTTCCATTTCATTTTTATATGCTTAGTAGCAATTTCTTTTTATATTAACTTTTAAGTCCTTTGTTTGCAATTTTTGAAACTAAATTATACAATCCCTAACGCCATTCTTGCCAAGCCCTCTTTGTCCATTCAGATGCTTATAACAAAATGCCACAATCTGCATGGCTTATAAACACCACAAATTGAATTTTCAAAGTTTTCTTTTAAAGAATGGGATGAAGTTGTTTCATTAGAAAATATTTTTATTCACTTGCTGGAGAGAGAGAGAAAGAGAGAGAGAGAGAATGGGCTTACCAGGCCCTCTTGCCACTACACACAAACTCCATAAGTATCTGCCACTTTTTACTTCTGGCTGTATTTGGATACTAAGAAATCAAATCTGGGCTGTCAGATATTGCAAGCAAGTACCTTTAACCACTGCTTCTTCTCTCCAGCACCCAGTTTTTTGTAGTTTTGGAGGGTGAGGAGTGAAGCTACAGGCAGAGCTATTCAGTGTCTTACTAGGACAGTCTTCTGTGTTCATAGATGGCACCTTGTCACCTATTGAAGATGAGACAGTCTAATTTCTGCAATGCATTATAAGGTCATTAACCCCATTTCTGAGAGTTCCATCATGTACCTAATTATTACCCAACGGCTTCAATACTGTCATCGTATTGAGGATTGGCTTTCAACACATGAATTGATCCTTGCCTTCCCTTAGTATGGAAAAAAAATATGAAAAATATTCAATTGCAGCTTGCTAACTATATAAATTCTCTGGACTATAGCAAAATATTATATTCTCTTTTTGATGTCTTTTTACAGGGGCCGTAACAACCTGAAATGTAAAATATTGCCTACTTACCTGAGCTAATCGGGTAGATGTTTGTTTTTCTATGTTAGAGAAGGTCACTAGTATTGTCTGCAATGCAATTGAAGAATACTAATCTGTGGGGTTGATAATAAGCATTCATCAAAGGAAACAAATTATGTCTTTGTTTATCAGCTCAATAAAACAAGTTAAAAAATTCTGGCCTCTGGGAATTTTAGGAACTATTAATATGTTCATATATAAATAAGTTTCTAAGGTAGTGTATAATATGGGTGATATTTCTAAGTTAATTAACAAAAATATATCTTATTGTTAGGTTACACATAATTTGGAGAATGATGATTTGCATATTGATGCTCTCCTTAAGGTAAATGTGTGTATCAAATTGAGTTTTTATTTGTTATATTCTTTGGAATGTCTGACTCAGAGATGTGAATACATAATTCATCTAAGAGACCTAGCTTTCTTTAGTTATGTCCATCTGTTTTAAACTACAGGGCCAAAAAGTTTCCAAAATAAATGTTCTTGAGATTTGGCATATAAAAAAATAAAGTTTTGCTTTGACATAGAAACTGGTAAGGCCATAAGGAGCTATGTAAAATCCTTGAGTAGTTGAATATATTTTCGATTGCTGAACATTTGGTATTTTTGGATTTTAAAACAAGAAATTCAAAGGTAAAATATACTTCTCACTAATGAATGGCACATGTGGTGTGGGTGAAGTCCCTGTAGGCATAGGCAGTGCTGGCCTGATGTGTGATCAGAGAACACGGCCACCTGTGAGCTCACTCTGAGCATCCCAAATGCCCGATCTGCCTTCCAGACCCTATTCACCTCCATTTTTTAAATGAGAGTGAATCACAAGAAGGGTTATCACATACACTGTTGCCTATGAAAGGTGGTACATCAAGTTAGTAGAATCTGGAAGCTTGTATGGGTTTATGACATTATTTTTATTTATTTATTTATTTTATTAGTTATGTACACAGTGTACATACAACAATGTTGGTACTATTGTTAGCCTCCTCCCTGTCCTTCCCCTTCTGCAGGGAGCCTCCTCATTGAGGAATATGGGTCTTGCATTGTGGGGTTAGCTATCAGTTATGAGTAAGAGGAAATGTCTCTGTGCATAATGATCTAACATGTGGCTCTAACAATCTTTCTGACCTCTTCTGCAAATTTGCCTGTGCCATGTTGGTTTCTTTTTAGTTCTATTCAGTGATGAGGTCTTGGGAGCCTCTGTGTCTCTGGATATCTGGTTTGGTAGGAGTTGAGTGTTTTCTGTGTTTCACGCTTGTTCTGGTACCAGGTTCACCAAGAAAGCAGCACTCTTGCTCATTTCCCCAATTACTCTTAGTTTCAGCTAGGGCCTGGTGAGGTGCGATGGACTGACTCCTCAGGATCTGCATCCATCTGAAAAAGAAAGGCAAATTCTCCAATAGAGTGTGAAGTCAGCACCAGATAATTGGGATAACCATTGTTATTTTAGAGAGAATTTAATAGATGTAGGCCCTTTTGTAGCCCACAATTGGTGGGAGCTGGGCTTATGACATTACTATCATTTATTGTATTGCAAGCAATTAATTTTACCTATCCCTTCTTCTGCTACATATGTCAAGTACTATAAAAATAGATTTGCACAGTAGTGGCCATAATTAACTTATCATTTAGTGTACTGCACGCAGTGCCAAAATTAGACTTGTATTGTTTCATTTAATTTTCCTAATAATCTTATAAGCAGATGTCTCTTTTATGCCAGATTTTCAGATAAGGAAACAAATTCTTAGAACTCTTAAACAACATAATGAAGATGTTTAATAATTTCCTGACATTACTTTGGAATGATGCCTCTGTTCTGTTAGTCTGAGCTCTTAACTCAAAATATGATTCTGATTCCCCAGTTGGGACAGATTAGAGAATGGCACCATGGCAGGCACTTTTATTAACTTTTACTGTAGGGAAAAAAAGGCTCAGAAAATCTATCTAAAGTTTTTAAAGGATTTGTATATAAATTTCACTTTGGCAAAATAAAAATATAAATTCTAAGACTGCTAATGTTAGCAAAAGCACAAATGTGAGCAACAAAGTCATATAAGAGGAGGCAAAGGGTAGGACCAGGAATGGAGAAAGATGAACCTCAATGACACCTACATTTTCCTGCCTAATAATTATGTTTCAAGCTTTAAGACTTTTCAGAAAAAAATCCTTGTTATCTTAGTTGCTGTTTTCTAATTAAGAATGTACTTATACAATGAAGTGGTTCAATAGAATTTTTTTTTTTAATTGTAAGAAGCAGACTATTTGAGGCCAGGGTGATGCCAAGAAGAATTTACCAATACTGAAGTGCACTACATCACATGTGTTTTCTAAGTGTTTAGTATCCTCCTGAATTTGCTTAATTGATTTGAGGTTTGAGGAAGGAAAGTGGCTTTTGGGGAACTTTTCAACCGCAGAGAGGGTATGCTCAAAGAAAATCTCGTCAGTGATAAAGCAAGAGATAGAAATTGCTGAGTCTCATTAAAAACAAGGGTCCATCTTGCTTAAAACATCATAAGAACACTTTTTCTAGTCCATAGCAAATCAATATTTTATATTTCATGTATTTTATCTTCTATAATTTTTATTTTCTCTGTCACTTTTCATATGAGGTCTCTGTTATTGAGCATCAAGTGCTTCTTTCTATAACATGCTGTTGAGTTACTATGTAATGTCATTTGATGCTAATAAAAACTGACATTTATTGATATCAGACCCTGCTGGGAAGAGGATTTGGAATATAGAAACAAAGAATTTTTCATGGTGGTTATTTGACTCAAACATTTCCTTTCAAGGAAACTTTCCTGGATAAAATGTTAATTTTACTACTCAGTCAAAATGGAAGTGAGTTGATATACAACAAAGGATAATATAGGGAGTGATCCTACTAAGCACTTTAACAATTATTTTACAAAGCACCCTGGGAAATACCTTTCATTAATCTCCTTAGTATATAATGAGGAAACAGGCTGTGAGAAAGCAAGTCACTGATACAAAGTCACACAGCTGGTCCACAGTAGTGGCAGGATTCATACTCTGTCAGCTTCACTCACAGCCAGCATTTGTAGCCTTGATGGTAGACAAGGGCTCTTCTGGAAAAAAGCGTGGCTGGGAACCCAGTCCTGACTTGGTCATGGCCTTCCTTGCTTTGTGTCTCACACTCCTACTCTGTGAAAGAAAGAATCATTCTAGCTGGCTCTCTGAATCCATTAGATTTTATACTTTATGATGCTCTAATTGTTATAGCAAAACCTTAGAGAAATGACTGCATGTCAAGTGTCCAAACTGGATTATAAGTGGAAAAGCTAGAGAGAATGAATGGTGATTTATGAAAGGGGAAGTTAAAATCATGAATATTAATAACTTCTGGAACACAGTGGATTCATTTAGCATTCCCAGCACACAGGAAAAATTTTTTTTGCAAATTTTGCCTTTGGCAGGCACATACCTGGGCCATGTAAGTTAAAACTTGGAAGATGTTTTTGTTGTTTGTTTGTTTGTTTGATTTGCTTTAGGCATTTGAATTCAGACAACTAATATGGACCACCTTTATTCTTGCTTATATTCATGATTAATTATAAATTAGAAAAAAAATATGCCAGGGACCATTCAATTCCATATTTATAAAATACATGCATCTGGTATTTTTTGGGTGTTACCAAAGGAATTTTAGTCTTTGTTTCCAAGTGAACTTTTCCTCTTTGTAACTTCATCTTCCATTTTTATTAACCAGTCAAGCATGTTTTACTTTACACTGTGATAAGGGGATCAGAAACAGCTTCCCCACATCTAAGGCCACCTTAATCAATTGCAAGGAATACAAGTGACATAGTGTGGAAGCTTCCTGCCTTGAGGAGGAAGAGATCTCCTCTAGATTATTACTTTTGATTCTGTTGATAGAGGGAGAAAATTAGGTAGTCTTGAGAACAAGGTAATTTTGCCTGTGAACTTCTTGAAAGGACATGAGGTAAACTGTCACCCCCTCATGACCCTCCACTAACCTTTCACTTTTAACATATGTTTTGAAGTGCTGGCCATGTTGATTTGCATGGCTGTTTTAGTACATGTTTCCAAGAAATGCATTACCTCCAAGTCTTTAATCACTTTTTTGAACTTTGAGTATAAATGCTACTGATTCTGTCATGGCTCAGGAAGACTGCCTGACTGGCATGGATATTGAAACTTCCACCAAGGAGTGTTAAGTGGCTACTCACATAGCAAGCCAAGTATGAGGTTTTATTACTGAGATGGGAAATGTTTTGTGTAAACTCAGCGGCCTTGCAGTCATGAAGTGGGTATTGTATACTCAGTACTCTGCCTGTGCCACAGTCTTGGAAAAGCCACTCAGCTCAGGGGATACTTTTCACATTACTTCCATTAGAACTAAAGTATTTTGTGCTAATATTTCTGTCAAGGACACAAAGGAATGAAAGATAAAGAAAAAAGATGAAGGAAGACATGTACAGTTAATGTGACAGGAGACTGATATCATCAAGAAGAAAGCAAAGTGTCAAATGTTTGTTCCTAGGAAAGACTCTTTCACAGTGGAGTAATCTGTAAGACCAAATGTGCTGTTAATCATAAGCCCACATGAAGTGACCCTTCAAGGGAAAAAAATAGTGAGTGTTAAACATATTGGATTTTCTTGCCTTCTTTTTTGGCATCGGATAAATAACTTATTATTATTATTTACTATTATCTTTGCTACCAATGGTCCACCTCTACAATATGCACCACTTACAAAAGAAAAAGAAGTAAATTCCCATAAATGAAATGAAATCAAATCTCACTAGCATCCAGGGCAGAAGCTGGCAGCCTTCCAGAAATGCTTTTCCATAATACCAGTCTCAGGTTTTGATTGTCAAGGGGGAGGAGGGAAAGGCAGGATTTGGGAACATTGAGAACCCTTTGAGGATTATCGCCTGCTCATACACCTCATGACAGAGCTTTAGTGTTTGAGCCCCTGGAGGGCCTTGCTTGGAGCCTTAGAGATCATGAAGAGGGACTGTGGGAGAGTGGAAGTGTGGATGGGGAAACCAAAGAATGGATCTCATATGTAATATTATTGATATTTGCTTCTAGTCTATGTCAGATAAAAGCATCTCTTGTAAATTGACATGTGAATACTGAATTCTAATCAGCAATGTTGATTAAATATAGTGATAGAGTGAGCAAATTCGATGCTTTATAAAATGTGCTTTCTTTTGATATTCAGTGAATGTCTAATGAGTAGCTATGCATTATATCACAAGTGGAAGATAGGAAGTCTTCTATAAAACTTTATTGATGTCAAGTATGGACAACACAGCCACTAATAAAATCTATCTTAAGAATCATGGATTGTATAGGAATGTATACCAAGACATAGTTCCTATTCTTAAGGGGATTTATGGTTTAACTATGCTCATATGAGTTTGAAAGCCATATGATATCAATTGAATTAATTTTGAATGCCTTTGGTGGGGGATCATGTACTAAAATTTTATTTGGTTTTTTGAATACCAAGGCTAGTTATCACTCATCTTTTAAAATACTCATGTAGCTATGAAGAAATTAAGTATCCATCAATAAATAAATATATGTGTATTGGCATCTTGTAGAAAATCCTTAGTAGAACCTATTTAAACCTAGATGTCTGTTATTGTGCACCTATGTGTATTCATGATTGTATGTGTGCATGCTAGGCATACATGAGATAATTATAGTATGAGAAAATAAGATACTGAAGCCGTACTAAACATGTCTTTGCTGAATTAAGGTTGAACATTAGTTTGAAGAAAAAAAATAATAATTGATTCTTGACTGAAGCAATGGCTCAGCAGTTAAAAGTGCTTGCTTGCAAAGCCTGATGGCCTGGTTCAATTTCCCAGTGCCTATTTAATGCAGGATGCACAATGTGGCATATGCATATTAAGTTTGTTTGCAGTGGCAGGGGTCCTTGGCATGCCCATTCTCTCTCTCTCTTATTTATTCCTCTCTCTCTCACAAATAAATAAATAAATATAAATATTTTGAAAAATCTGATTCTGAGTATTCCATGGAAACTAAGATAAAAAAGAACTGTGTTTACATTGGAATATAAATTTATTATATTATATAAATTAATTTAATATAAATTTTGTCTACTTGTACTTCCCATTTCCAAAGCTCTGAAACATCTGATTATTTCAATCCTCTGCTTAACACGCTTCTAGGTCTTCATATGTCTTTGATCACATTCAGCCACAGGCGACATGTTTAAGAATATCTTCCCATGATCTGTCATCTGCTTGTATCTCCAGACTTCTCTTCTGATACTACAGCTTGGTGGCAAATGTTTTTTTCTTCCTAGACATACCATATCCTCTTTGATTTTTAACTTTTCCTACCCATTACCTTTGGTTAGTGAAATAGAATTTTTTTTTTGTCTATAAATGTCTGCTTATCATAACTTTTTAATTGAAAGTCATATGTTTCAGGAGCATTTTATAATTCTTCTCTGACATTGAAATATATGATTGTGCCCATTGTCTAGCCAGCACCTACTATGTCTTGAGTTCTATGCCTCTGGTTGTAGCAACTATCATGTTATTTTAGTTGCAGCTACAAGCCTTCTGTTTCCTAGGTGCATTGTTCTCCTTGATAAACACAGTGTTAATGAACATTTTGTTTAGTGTACATGGAACATTGTAGAAATGCAACATTTTGGTCATTTATTCACTCATTAATGGTGGCAGGCACTGTTCTAAATGTTTGGCTGTATTCAGAGAATTAAAGGGATACAATCCTCTGCCCTGATAAAGATTCTATTCCAAATGAGCAAGTGAAAACATAAGTTACTAAGGTCAAAAGTTGTCGTGGAGAAATGACTCAGAGGTTAAAAATAATTGCCAGTTAAGTATACAAATTTCAACTCCATGGATTCCAGTAAAAAGCTGGGTGTGGCTTCACATGAATCTTTTGACCTACTGATGGACAGCAATTCCAGAATGAGGAGGAGACCTTCTCTCACTGAAGTATGCCGATAAGCAATAAGAAAATAATACTTAACATTATCCTCTGTCACATACACACACACAGAGTAAATGAAGAAAAGTGTTCTGCTATTAAAACATAGCAGGACAGGGAGAAATGGAATTGCTGAGATGAAAGAATGTGTTTAGTGAGAACGAACACTGTGTGGAGAGATAGTAACTACTGAGGTAACATGTCTCCAATATGTGAGATGACCAGAACTCAAAAAGGACAGAGGACCATACATGTAGGTCCATGACAGTTTTTCAAATATCCTGTGTCTCTTTAATATTTCATCTACTAATTTTAGTATTTATTAGTAAATTGTGCCTGTAGTATCAATTAAAGTTGTTTTCTAATGATGATTTAAAAAAAATTCCTTTATTCTATATCTGTCACTTAAAATTCTTCTGTAGATGTTTTCCAACATTTGCTTTTATTAGTTGGTCCGAATATGCTCACTTCTTCACTATGTGTCACCTATGGCTTCTACTTCTGAGATTGAACTTCCTTCAAACTGGCCCTTATCTTCTTTCAGTATGTTAATATGGACCAAAGAAGTCTTTCTAACCTGCTAGTTGGACGTTAGGTGAGTTGACATGACTACTATAATTTCTGAAGCAATAGAAGTATGGTTAATTAGTATGTGGGCTTTGAATGCCATCTAAGGTGTCAAAAATATTACCATTTAAGAGTGGCTCAAGGATGTGGAATTTGGTATAATATCTGATTATGCAAAAGGTTAGTTAATAAAATTCAACATAGTCATTGAGAGTAACTATATATATATATAGGTTTTTCAAGGTAGGATCTCACTCTAGCCCAGGCTAACCTGGAACTCACTGTGTAGTCTCAGGGTGGCCTTGAACTCACAGTAATCCTCCTACCTGTGCCTCCCAAGTGCTGGGATTAAAGGTGTGTACCACCACGCCCAATGTATATTTTAATAATTATTATAGCAAACACAGTTTTTACATTAAATAGCAACATGGAGGAGATTATAAACCTCAGCAATGGGACTGAATTAGGCTCCATGAATACTAAGCAGTTATTTGTAAAAATTCTCATCTATTTTTTTAATATTATGAGGAAAAATATTCCTAGAAACTTAAGGTAAAATAGCTTCCTTCAGATTTTATTAATGAGTAATTCTGTCCAATGGTGTTTAGTGGGCAAATGTAACTGAGTTTTTAAGGATGGGTAAAGCATAAAACCTGCATCATCAAAGGCTTACTAGACAGGCACACATCAACAAAAAAGTGCCTGGATACATACAATCACACACAACATTTCAGTAATTACAGTAGATGTGCCAAGGTATCTGTGAGCCTCAAGCAAGTGCTCTTCCTCCTTCTACACCACCCAGATGCTAATGACTATGCCTTCATCTTTGTTCAGTCATTATTTTCCATCAATCAGTAATACTGCTATATACCCTCCCATGTTTTCCCTTGTTTTTCTTTGTTTCTTCTTCCTTCCTCCTTTTTCTACCCTTGTGTTTCCATTTCTTCAAAACTGGCTTTGCATTTCTCTTTGATGCTCTAGCTCTCCACCATGGTTCTTCTATCATTGTTCTTTGCAGTTCTTTAGCTCGACGTGCCCCAGAATGGATCACCCTGTCTCTCCTTTTGCATTCCCTTCAATGTGCAGTAAAGACAAGGATGTGATCAATGAACAATTACCACACTCACTCCTATGTCACCAGGTTATCTGTGGTATGTGTACACACATTTTCATTTTTTCCTCTATGCTTACAAACAAGAAATATTATTTCATCTGTTCAGCTCTTGTCAATCACAGAATACACACACACATACACACACACACACACACACACACACACACACACACACATTTATAATTTTTCAAGGTTTTCAAGGTAGGGTCTCACTTTAGCCCAGGGTGACCTGGAATTCACTATGTCATCTGAGGATAGCTTTGAACTCACAGTAATCCTCCTACCTCAGCCTTATGAGGGCTGGAATTAAAGATATGTGCCAACACACTGGCTCTATTATTTTTTTTTTAATTTCATGACCGAAGTAAGTTAAAACATTAAAGTAGTTTATATAACTAGACAGCATCACTCTGGGTCTGCTGGTCTGGTTTGTTATGACATAAAGTAGTTTTCTGAATTTTTTTTTTTTTTATAGAATTCAGGTTATAACATTTTCTTTGAAATCTGTGGCCACCGTTTATGGAAGCTGTCTGCAGAATCTTCAGTTTTGTAACCCCTACCTCAGTTGTGACTTGTCAGTTTGTTCTGAATTATTCTATGACACTTTGATCATATCCTGATGACATCATGCAGTATTGTTGGATGAACATAGTTTCCTTGGCTGGATTATACATCCTTCAGAGAATAGTTTTGGTATAGTTAGCATTTCATTCAGTTCCTTTTACTTAGTAAACGTCTTGGTACTTATTCCATTAATAGCTGAATATTTTCATTATAATTATAAAAAACAAAATATTGAATTATCATTTAAGAAAATATAGATTATGAATAAGAAATAGCAGTAAGAGGGGGTGGAGAGATGGCTTGGTTCTTAAAGCATTTGCCTGCAAAGCCAAAGGACCAATTCAATTCCCTAGGACCCACTTTAGCTAGATGCACAAGGGTGCACATGTGTCTAGAATTCATTTGCAGGGTCTGGAGGCCCTGGCGTGCCCATTATGTCACTCTTTCCTTCTTTCTCTGTCAATAAATAAATAAATTAATTAATTAACTAAAAATAAATATGTAAATTAAAAAATTTTAAAGTAAAATTAAAATACTTTATAGAAAAACTTAATAAAAGAAATAGCAGCAAGCAACATGATTTTTTAACATCAATTTCCCCTTTATTATTAATTTCTCAATTAGATCATATCAACAAAATGGAGATGTCATATTTTCTTATTCTCTCTGACTTAATTGATTTACAGGGAAAAAATATTAAAGAATTTTTATGAAAATGTGGATCTTTCCATTGAATTAAATGCAGTGTCCATTGTTCAGAAGCTAACATTCTTTGAAGATTTTACTTAGATTTCAGTTTATGTAACTTTTAATTGGTCACATATGTCCTGTGAATATCTATGTATATTAATGTGTTCACAGTATACTTATAGATAAAAAAACAATCAGATACTCTTTATCAGCTGATCCTTTTTTCCTTTGAAACTTCTAAAATTTACTAAATCCATATAAGTGCTGTACCTTTTATTGCAAACGAAACCTTCCCCAAAAATGTACCCATACATATGTCTTTGTATGCCAAATGTACACATTTACAGATAGACAGAAAAGAAGAGAACAATAAAAAAAAGAAAAAGAGGAAATACGTTTATGAGAGAATACATTTGTGAGGTAACGTGGGTAGGTGTCTCTTGAAATGTATCTCTGAATGTTGGCAAATGTGCAAATATGTACGTGCCAATGCCATTTCATGGATATACTACATTTTGAAAAATTGTATATATATAATATATATATATAATTTTATAAATGAGAATATTTTTGCTACCCTGAATATCAATTATGTTAGAATGCTCATAATCCTGATAGAATTACATAAATTACATAAGCTTTGAGTGTGAATGATATAAGTATAATCATATTAACCAAAATGTAACTATGAGGAACTTTTTCCATTACTGGTGGATCTTAAAAATTGAAATACCTTTGCTATCTAAGACATAGATTGAAGTATTTAATTGGGATAGTTACTTACTATTTTCCAGCTCAGTTTTTATTCTTAGAACAGATTGTTCAGTAGTACTAAAACTTGCTTACAAGACATTTACAATAGTATTTGATAAAATATCTATTAATAGTAATTATTTTCAGTAATCTAATTTCATGTTTTATGTGAAATGAATAACCTTGAATACAATTTGAAAATCATGCAAATTAAACAACACCCCACATGATACCTAAATGTTCAAAATAATAGATTATATAGCAAAATAACCTATTCAAAACACAAGCCTCCTCTTCCTAATTTTCAATTCTTAAAAAAACACAAAACTCTTCTTATGAGTAACTCTAAGTTATATTTGCTTATAAGGAACATCACTTAAATCTATAATTGCATATTACTATATTAAAAAGTTGTCATTTCTAAACATATATGAATAAACAGCTAAATATTAGTTTCTTGGCCTAGGGAAGCATAAATGATTTATTGACAATATAAATATCAATGTTTCAGTAAATTAACTAGAAGCTGTCAGCCTTGAGAAGAGCACAAGAGAAGGTTTTGTTGGAAAGCACATAGAAGAAAGGATGTCTATTTAAGCTGGACTACTTACCCACCAGCAGAAAACAGATTCATTGCTATAATTTTTATTCTGATAGCATTTATAGGATAAGAAATAGTAGATGTCATCAAATAAATAATGCTTTGCTTATGTTCTAATATTTTTAAAGATTTGAATAGGCAACCAGACTTAGCTTCATATTGGTGGATGTATTTCATTTAGTATTTTCCAGACAAAAAGATATTTTTCTCAAAAAGTGTAGACAAATAAGGTCTTTGGAATAATTGGGCTATAAGCATTTTTTAGCCAGTTTTTTTTTTATATTTTAATTTAAATCTAGGTTGTATGTGAGGATGGGGTGAGCTCTCATTGCCAAAATTTGGACACAAATGCTGTCATGTGATATATATGAATAAAGTATAAAGTCCACATTTTCAGTGCAGTGTTCTTAAATCTAGTTTCAGTATATTTTTTCCATATGCACCATGAATGAAGTCTTCTAACAGACATTCTCCAAGATAGAAGCATCACACTTCTCCCAGCAGGGTCTACTGGCTTTTGTGAGATATATCTTTTCTCCACTTTTCTCTTTCCTTATTTCATTTTCCCTTCTCCTGTATTTTTCAAAACTTTTATTGTTGAATAGTGACCCATACACCAAGAGCCTGCTTTCACCCTTAAAATATGTGATGCCCATTTGTATATGCCCATCTCATTAGGCAGAGACCATCTCTCTAAAGACACCAGAAAACAGAATGGAAAAGAGTTAACACTGCCTCATTCTACAAAGGACAGATTTCAGTCCTTGATAAGGATTTTAATTTTCCTTTGGACTTTGTCAGGCAGCTACTTGTCATTGTATGCATTATGTCAAGCAAGAAAGTTCATAGATTGTATCTGGTTACACAGAAGGATGTTTAATTGCATGATTATAGCAAAGTTTAGCATGCTACAAACTTCTGACGAACACACACAATCCATTGCCTCAAAGCTCTGTACATTCATGGGGAAATTCGTGATAGATGATGATTCTTGCAAGACAACATTCTAACGTTACAAACATTTTTGTCCTCTTTGCATGTATTTTATAAATTTTGTATGGAAATAATGCTCTGTTTTATGTCTCTAAATTTCACTCAGTTTTATCCTCAGTCTAGGTTTGGATACAGCCTGTGTTCACTTAATATCACATCTCTAGATCTGGTCAAGGTTCCCCATCCTGCCCCCTCCACCAAACCTAAAGGAAATAGTTGAAAGGAAAAAGCTCAGAATAAAATATCTTAGGAAGACTTGGACTTGGTCTGGCTCTGTTTAGATTTCTTTCAAATTTTGGCTCTGGTTTAAGCTTTATTGGCAGTCTCATTCAGAACTGTGGGTTTATTCTCTCTCTCTCTCCCTCTCTTTTACATTTGGCTAATATGATTTGTTAAAACGCTCTCTGTTTATTTCTTCTTACTTAACATTTTTCCACACAGCAGGGATAATGAATTTTTGTTTATGATGGGCTGTACTGCCTGAATTATGGTATGGAATCTGGGTTTGGTTTCTTTGCAAAGGTATTTTATTGCTCTTTTAGGCGATTTATGCAGCTCCTGGTGTTCTATCTCAGACATAAGTCTCTCCGAAGTTGGTTACAGTGGAGGAGCTATTTCTTAAGAAAACTAGGCTGTATTTGGTCATAAATAACCACCACAATTTATTAAAGTTAGATTTACCAGATTTCTTAGTATATAAGTGTTACCATGTTTCCTACTCACCTGTTTTTATGTTTGAATTATGTATAATTCAGAAAATAATGTGTATCTTTCAAAGTTAAAGTACTTAAAACTCTTTAATATGCCATATGCACTGGGGGCCATTGATGCTGATCAGCTACAGAAATACATATTACCATAATCCTCCCTGAACAACTAAGAAGATCATGTTTCTTTCTACAAAGAGTACCAATGTGGGCTACATTTTGAAATGAAAGTAGTTGAAGAAATGATTATACCTCTTTGAGATGTCTTACTGTCAACTTAAATCACACAAAAAAATATACTTCTAAAGAAACCAAACCACAATTTCCTGGTTAATGTGAAAACTTACCACTATGCCATGTAAACTGAATTGATGTGTTAGAACTTTCATTAGGGAAGGATACTCATTCACTTATTCATATTTTCATTCATTTTTATTGTATACTGCATTTTTTCCAACAATTATGGAATAGAACATTTTCAAGTCAATTGTTATGCTAAATTTCCAGCTATACACAGATGCATAAAAAGTACAAAATTCTTCATGTTGAATATTTTCAGTTTATTTACTTCCATCACAATGAACATCAAAGTGTTGCTGTCTCATAGAATAAAGAATAAAGACTTTGAAGCAAGGCTGTCTTCATATATAATACTATTTCTAGCTCCAAGTAAATTTCTAATTTCTGCTGAATATTGGAATTTTTGCCGGCACACAATTAAGAATGTGTGGCTGAAAATTATTGTGCAAAATAAATGACATGAGTACAGTATGTCTATAGTTGCAGTGTTTTATGTGTTTGATAAATGATAGCCAGTTTGGCTTTCTCATCATTGTGCATGCATGAGTATACCAAAAGAGGAATTTTGAAATGAAAAGTTTAGCATGTATGACATATTTATGAAAATATATATACTATATTTAATAGTAGATATGGTAGTTACTTTTTTATTGTTGGGATGAAATAGAATCAGCTTATGGGAAGAAAAGGCTTATTTGGTGTACAATAAAGAGGGGGAGTTTTATTATAGCACGAACAACATAGCAGGAGAAGGCAGACAGTCATCACATTGTTACAACAGCAGGGAAAGAATAGCTGAGTGTGACAAGCAGAACTGTGCTATACCCACCACAATGCTTATCTCTAGTGACACACTTCTTTCAGCAAGGTTCCACCTGCCAAAGTCTCCATTTCCCCAAAGAACCAACTATGGATTAATAATTCAAACTTGTAGGTATGTGGGCCATTCTATACTCAGACCACCACAATTGCTGAACAAAATATGGATTAGCACTTTGGAACTGGAATTCAAAAATATTTTTACTTATTTATTAATTGTCAAGTAGTGACACACACACACAAACAAACACACACTTCCCCAGTATCCATGTAAAGCCAGAGCCTCCATCCACTGCAAATGGACTGCAGACACATGTGCCACCTTGGGCATCTGGCTTATGTGGGTGCTGGGGAATTTAACCTGGATCCTTAGTCTTCGCAGGCAAGCACCTTAACGACTAAGTCATATCTTCAGCCCAATTCATCTCTATTTAACAACAAAAAAACACAGTTGTTTGATGCTGCTCCTTCTTGCTATGTTGTCTTGTCATCAGCTTGACAAATACTTGCTCTTTTTTATCTTCTCATAATTTCAATCCATAATATCTAATAGTCTATTTTTTTTGAACTAACTTGATGGAAAGATCCATATGCTCAAAATAATTAGATTAAAAACAGAAGCTCCAACTGAAATGACATGGTAACTATACTCTTTTTGTCTCATTATAAGCTTTTAGTTTTCAAAATTTCAAGTATGTCTAGATCAGCACTAGCTAGGTTATGATGCAGTGAAAAATCTAATGGTTTAAAGTATCAAATGGTTCAACAAAGACAGTCAAGAAACTGGTCTGATAGAACCCAATGAAGTGCTGCTGGCTCTCATTGCAGAGGGAGAGAGGGCTTTTCTAGTAAATAGGGAAAAGGTGCTCTTGCTAGAATGGGAGAGTGTGCTCTGCAACATCTTGCATGATATCACAGATCTAGTTCCACCAGATCTAGTTCCATGACTCCTCATAAACCACAAGAAGAGTAATTCTCCCTTGGGTCTGGTAGCAGAAAGAACTGGAAATATTTGTTAAATGGGACCAGTTACATTATGTGTCACTGCTGATATACTGTTACAATAATGACAGAGTTCAGCTTCTGAAACCTGTTTGCGGTCTTATACACATTACATATCACATGTAATGTTATTTTTCTGAACTCAAATATAATTTTAAATGCCAAGACACTGCTTTCAGACGTCAAATAAGAACTAGGGGCTGAGGAGATGACTCAGTGGGTAAGATTGTTTGCTATGCAAGTATGAGGGTCTGAGAAGGTCAGGTTTTCTCTGAGTGCAATACCCCAGCACCCATATAAAAAGCTGGGTGTGGCTGTGCATCCCTGTAGCTCGGTTCTGTGGGGTACAGAAATCAGAGAATTGCTGCAACTTGTGAAAACAGCAGCTCTGGATTCAGAGAAAAGATTCTGACTTAAGAAAACAAGCTGATGAGTAACTGAATATTCTCCTGTACCCTCCACATTTGAATTCTTAGCTCACAAGCACACACACACACACACACACACACACACACACACACACGCATATACCAAACTGTGTGTGTGTGTGTGTGTGCACGCGTGTGCGCGTGCTAAGAATTAATAGGTAGGATGCTGAACTCAAGGACAATATGACTAGGTTTTTGTTTTTTTTTATAGAACTTTTGTCCAAAAGCTTGATATACCTACATTACATATTCAGCTGGTGGTTGGTGAGTGTTACTGAAGTACAGAGAAGAGTAGTAGTACCTGAGTTCAGTAGGATGGCTTCAGATAGCGATTACATTGACACAAGGAAGTGATGCATGGTTGTCGGGACCAAAGGCATGGTAATCATTTCTGATTCATTTTAAAAACATTGTGTTACTTGTGCCTTGTTCATACCCACTATGTATTCAGTTTTAAAAAAATAATTTATTTGCAAAGAAAGAAAGAGAGACAGAGTGAGAGAGAGAGAGAGAGAACGAGCATGCACCAGGGACTCTTGCCACTGAAAGCGAACTGCAAACATCTGAACCATCTGGCTTCATTTGAGTGCTGCAGATCTTTAACTGCTGAGCCATCTCTCCAGTCCAATGTACCAGATTTTGATTGTACATGAATGTTTATGATACGATAAATAAAATGCTCATTGCTTCAGGGAGAATAGATAAGAATTAAGTCTAAAAATAAAATCCTTATGCTCCATCATGTTGGTGTTTTAAGCTGTATTATACTAGTCTATAACAGCATTCTGTGTTACCAAAGGTGATTAAATTTTCCAGGTGGATCATGAAACCTCCTATGCTTTGAAAAATCCTTCAGATACAGAAATGTCAAACTTGTTAGAAGTGATAGTTTATGAGAAATGAAGAGAATTATTCTGCTTTTGCACTTGTGCAGTTAGGAACATTTTTTTTTTTCAATACTTAGGTTATATTCAGTATAAAACCTAGCTGTAACCTCAAATCTGATTTTTTTTTTTTTTTTTTTTTGCTCTTGGTTTGGGGATTCGTTGGCTTCTAGTTTTCCTTATGCATATTGCAATCCTGAAGCCCTGTTCAAATTCGCACAAATTTTATCACTGCTGTTCTTTATTTCAGGTCTTGAAAATATTTAGCAGAATTTGATGAATGATTGCTGTACAAAAAGTGGTATGAACAGTTTCTGAAAAAAAAAAAAAACTAGCTACACGTGTGTCAATACTTGAAGTGAAATTGCAGGGCCATCTCTGAGATGGGAAAAACATGAAAAAAAATGAAACAGTTTATATTTGTAGAGGAAACACTTCATTAAGAAAATGATGAGGAAGAGTTAATATTAAAGTCAGAAGGTTTTATTATATTTTGTACATTATATGTAATTGAATCATTTATGAAATACATGGTCCAGTAAGCACATGTTATTAACTTATTGAAAATATTCCAGAGTATGAAGCAGCTTATATATAAAAATGGTAGAAGTGAGAATTATGCTGCACCTTTGTCCTGTAGACATCGTTTAACCAACAAAATGAAACTAGCTAGCCAGTATTTAAAATACTATCATATGTTATGTTATAGAAGACTTTTAGAAGTATCACTTATTTATTCATTTTTAAATTTGGTGACACACACCTTTAATCTCAGCACTTGGGAGGCAAAGGTAGATGGATTGCTGTGAATCTGAGGCTACCCTGAGCCTACATGATCATTCCAGGTTAGCCTGGACTAGAAAGTGAGACCCTACCTTGTAAAACCAAAAAAAAAATTAATTTTTATTTTGAATTTGATAAAAATTTAAGCTTTAGATCTCCTCACCCCACACCCAATCCACTTTCTCTGAGGGGCCTCCTCTGTTGGGTTGTTGGTATTCACTGTGTGATCAGAAAGGCCTCCTGGTATGTGGGGTGCTGTGTCTCAGAATATTCCTACCTACTCTGTTCTGTGGCTGTTATCATCTTTCTGCTCCCTCTTCCTCAAAGTTTCCTGAGCCAAGGTGGGCTTATAAGCAGTATGATTTAGTGCTGAGTTTTCTGTGGCTTCTGGGTTTCTTCTTTCCTGGATGTTGATTAGCTATGTTTTCTGTCACCATCTCCCTGGTTCTGGTTGCAGAGAGAGAGAGAGAGGGAGGGAGGGAGGGAGGGAGGGAGGGAGGGAGGGAGGGAGGGAGGGAGGGAGGGAGGCAAGGAGAGAGAGAGAGAGAGAGAGAGAGAGAGAGAGAGAGAGAGAGAGAGAGAGAGGGAAAGCAGCCTGTATTAAAAGGGATATGCATAGTTATTTGACAAAATTTTTGGTGTGTATTCTCACTCTTGATATTCAGAGAACAGTGGGAGGTTTTCTATGGAGTCTCCAAGTTTCCTGACCATGGATACTGATGTGGTTCCCAGCACCAGGTATGAATTCTGTCCCCCCTTGAGCAGAGTTCTCATGTCCAATTATAGAGCAGTTGTTTATCCACACAGGTTCCGTGCCACTATTGCGCAGATGTGTCTCTGGCCTGGCTGGTTGTTTTCGCAGCTTGCAGAGCCCTTGTTTACTTATAGGGTTGGTAACCACTGTCTCCCAATAGCTTTCATAGCACCTTTTGGTACCATGAGGTCAAGCCAGGAGGGAGAACTGGCTCCTCTCTCAGATTCAGCTTGGTAACTTGATGTCCTGTTGCCTGTTGCCACAGACTTTGGTGCCTTCAGCAATAGGGTTTACATTTTTTATTTTTATTTTTTAGCTCAGGCCAGAACCGAGTCCTTTGGCAATGACCTGCATTATTTTGGGGACTTCATGGGTCACTCTGAACAACAGTTCACTATAGGAATTAACCCATTTATGGGGCTGGAATTTACCTCCCAAAGCCCATGATTCTAGGATTAAATTTATTGCATCTTTTACAGAGCATTTCTGTCCAGACTGCCTCCTTCCTCCATTTATTGTTGGTGATACCTTGTAGATTTCTATTGAAGAGGAAGGTTTCTGTGGGTTTGATTCATGTTACCTTAAGATTTATATGATTCTCTTTCCCACCCTCCATACCCCTCCAAGACCCTCCCATACCCTCTATTATGCACTTCACCTAGCATGTCACATATATCCCCTTCTCCTACCTCCCTATTTCCTCTTCTTCTGGTTTCATTCATGTTCTGTGCCCACATTCCTGGGGTATACTGCCGTTTAAACTCATCTCCTGTTGATCCAATGTAGGGACTGCTTATGAGAGAACATGTGGCATTTGTCTTTCTGAGCCTGTGTGAGTTTGCTTAGGATTATTTTTTTTCCAACTCCATTCATTTTCCTACAAATTATATTATTTCACTTTTCCTCACTGCTGACTAGAATTTCATTGTGTATATGTACCATATCAGTTGATGGATGTCTGGGATGATTCCAATTCTTAGCTATTGTGAATAGAGTAGCAACAGACATGACAGAGCAATTACCTCTATTGTAAAGGGTGAAGGCTTTAGGGTGTATGTCCAGAAGTGGAATAGCTGGGTAAGATCAGAGATCTATTTTCATCTTTTTAAGGAACATCCATAGCAATTTCTATAGTGATTATAAAGGTTTGCACTCCCAACAGTCGTGGATAACGGCTCCTCTTTCCCCACAGGCTCTCTAGCATTTGTTGTTATTTGATTTTTTTTTTTTTTTTTTTTTTTTGCCAAGGTAGGGTCTCGCTCTATCTCAGGCTGACCTGGAATTCACTGTGTAGTCTCAGGGTGAATGCTAATATTAAAGGTGTGTGCCATCACGCCCCACCCTATTAGTTTCTTCTAGGTGTTGTAGAACTTCGGGTCTTATTTTGAAGTCTTTACTCCATTTGGAGTCAACTTTTGTGTGGGATGCGAGAAGTGGGTCTAGATTCATTTTTATATCAGTAGTAATGCAATTTACCCAGAATTACTGCTTGAAAATGCTATTTTATTTTAGATTTATTTATTTATTTATTTGAGAGCGACAGACACAGAGAGAAAGACAGATAGAGGGAGAGAGAGAGAATGGGCGCGCCAGGGCTTCCAGCCTCTGCAAATGAACTCCAGACACGTGTGCCCCCTTGTGCATCTGGCTAACATGGGACCTGGGGAATCGAGCCTCGAACTGGGGTCCTGAGGCTTCACAGGCAAGCGCTTAACCGCTAAGCCATCTCTCCAGCCCAAAAATGCTATTTTTTATTCCGTGTGTGGTTTTGGCCCTTTTGTCAAAGATGAGGTAGCTATAGTTCCTTGAACTTAAGCCTAGATCTTCTATTATGTACTATTGATCTATGTGTCTGTTTTGGGGCCAGTGACATGCTGTTTATATTACTATGGCTTTTATCTTGAAATCAGGTAAATCAGGTATTGGGAATACCTCTGTAAGTATTTTGTTTTCCTTAAGGATACTTTTGGCAATCTGAGGCCTTCTTTACCTGCATATGAGTTTTGAGACTATTTTGTTTTTCAGTTCTGTGAAGAATGTCATTGAATTTTTTTTCAATATCAGCTTCTTTTATTTTCTTTATTTTAAAAACACAAATAGCATGCAATGGCCAAGGGAAATGCAGACAGTACAAAATGCTTTGCAGCTTACTACCTGAAAAAAAAAATAGTGAAGAAAACCCCTGATTTGAAAAACATGAATAGAAAGCTATTTTTATATATATATAATATAGAAAATCTGACTATGGCACTCTCCTAAGAGTCTTTATTATGTTGAAAAAATGCTTTATCCTTTTTATCAATGACAATTTTGATCCTGTCATAACTGGGAATTTAAAATTGAAATAATTGTATTCTTTTTTATACATTTTAAAAAATTTAATTTATTACTTTTCTTTTCAGCAAATGCAGGCAGTTTGGTACCATTTTTTAGGCTCATCCATGATCTACCCCTCCCAATGGCCCCTCCTTGTTGATGTAACTGGGTCATGCATTGTGGAGTTAGCCCACAGTTATTGGTAGGATAAATGTCTCTGCATATCATGACCCAACATGTGACTCTGACATTCTTTCTGCCCTCTCTTCCGCAAAATTTCCCTGAGCCATGCTGGGTTCATTTTTGGTCTGCTTCAGTGCTGAGGTGTTGGGGGACTCTGATGCTCTGGCTCTCTGATTTGGTAGGAGTTGATTTTTCTCTGTGTTGGTCTCCTTCCCCTTTGTGCTGGTATCCAGTTCATCAGGAAAACAGCACCCTTCCTTGTTTCACCAATTGTCCTTAGTTTCAGTCGGGCCTCTTTTGAGGTATGATGGGGCAGCTCTCTCCTTAGGATCTGCATCTATCTGAAAAAGAGAAGCAGATTCCCCAACAGATAGTAAATTAGCACCCAGAAAATTGAGATAACACTTACTTTTTTGATAGAGAGTTTAATAGGTGTAGGCCCTCTTGTACCCCATGATTGATGTTAGCTTGATATTGGAGAGTGGGCTTATGTTTGGATATGGTTCTGACTTGTTTCCCAGCTCCAGCTATGGGTCCCATACCACTCAGGGGATCAGTTAGCCAAATCAAGAGCGTCGGTTCCCCACCAAGGTTGTGTGCCACTATTGCACTTGTGTGGGCATCACAACAGGTTATTTGTTGCTAAGTAGGTTAGACCATGAGTTGTGTGGACAGATATTGGTCATTTCCCCCAGTTGCCCAGGTAGCACCTTCTGGCACTAGACACGCTGACTATCTGGAGACTGAATCTCTCCTGGCTTCCAACCATGACATTCCATTTTACGTGTCAGCTGTGTATGGAGTCTTCAGCAATAGGGTCTTACCACTGACCTTTGGTGGGTCATCAAGTACTCTGACAGAAGTCTGTCATTCTTTTAGGAAACCTTGTAGGTTTCTCTGGTCAAAAGCTCATTGTGGATGATAGCCCCATGCTGGTAGTGGGGGTTACAGGTCAGTGCCCACTAAGAAAATGAGGAAAAAAATAACTAATATACAAGAGTTAGAGAGGAGAGAGGGGGGAGGGGGAGAGGGAGGGAGGGAAGATGTAGAAGATTTGGTTAGACTTGATCCTACCCTCTCCAGTGTCTTGTGGTTCAGGTGTTTCCTGTAAGGGTCTAGTGAAGGTTCAGCCATTTGATCTGCCTTTTAGGAAGTAGAATTTTATGGTGCCATTGTCTTTGGGTCCAGATTAGTGTTTCTGACCCCTTCGATGCCCTCCCCTCCCTCCCCATCCATCCTAGTGTCTAATCCATGAGGTGCTTGCTGGGTTATTGGAATTACACTGAATATTTACATTGCTTTTGGTAGGATGTCTATTTTCACAATATTAATTCTTCCAATCCATGAGCCTGGAAGATATTTTCAACTTCAATTTCATTTTTCAGTGTTAATGTGAAGCACATTTTAGGGTAAACCTTTCTCCTTGGAGTCTACATGATTTCCTACTTATCTGTTTCTGTAGAACAGCGGAGAAGGCAGTCATAGAAGAAGTTTGACATTAGATTGAAGCAGATATGAAAGCCAGGATTTGCTCCTTTCCTTCTATATCCTTGATAAAGTTGGAAAAACTCCCAAGTAAGACTTCACATGTGTGAACTAAGGAAGGACACCATGCATACAGAGCAGTGTCCATGAAGATGATGCAAACTCAACTCAGCAGGTGGTGATTGTGGGTGGGTGTAGGCAGCTATGATAACCTAGGGATGTTACTGCTAGTGAACTGCTCTCTCCTCACACTTGTAGCCTCAGACTTGCAGGGATGCTCTTGACTCTAACTCGTTAGTGAGCTAGTATTATAAGCCTGTGCCAACATACCCAGAGGTAACATTGTTTTTAAATAATAATAATCAGTTTATGTCATTATGAAAGGACAAAAATTCTACCTCAGAGAAAAACCTGGGTTGTGAATTGGGAATAAACAATTCTAGAGATGGTGCAGGGTAGTACTGCAAAACCAATCAGCCTGAACTGAAGGGTAAAGCATTACATCAGATGGATGTCATCACAGCATTAGTGCTTTTAAAAAAATTTGTGGGGCTGGAGAGATGGCTTAGTGGTTAAGTGCTTGCCTGTGAAGCCTAAGGACCCCGGTTCGAGGCTCGGTTCCCCATGTCCCACGTTAGCCAGATGCACAAGGGGGGCGCACGTGTCTGGAGTTCGTTTGCAGAGGCTGGAAGCCCTGGCGCGCCCATTTTCTCTCTCTCCCTCTATCTGTCTTTCTCTCTGTGTCTGTCGCTTCAAATAAATAAATAAATAATTAAAAAAATTTGTATTTTTATTTATTTATTTAAGAGTGACAGAGAGAGAGAATAGGCAGAGAGAGAGAGAGAGAGAGAGAATGGGCGTGCCAGGTCATCCAGCCTCTGAAAATGAACTCCAGATGCATACGCCCCCTTGAGCATCTGGCTAACGTGGGAATCGAGCCTTGAACCGGGGTCCTTAGGCTTCACAGGCCAGTGCTTAACCACGAAGTCATTTCTCCAGCCCAGTATTAGTGCTTTGAAAGTCATGTGCTCTATGAAGGCATGCACTTCTCCTCTTCTAATTATTTGTGGCAACACAGTGTTTTTCATTCTCATTCATGTGGGTAACAGCAGTGAACTTATATAGAACACAGTTCTATGTTTGAACCTGCTGAGCCCTTCCTCCTTCCTGCTGCTGCATGTGAGCCAACATTTTCTTGGTCCTCCTGAACCTGTCCCATCCATCTACTCTTGATTGCCCTCTTAAGCATTGTTCCTCTCAAAATCCCTTATATATATTTTTTAAATTCCTCAAATGAAAAAGATGTTTTCTTAAACTTTCTGGATGATGCCGGGCGTGGTGGCGCACGCCTTTAATCCCAGCACTTGGGAGGCAGAGGTAGGAGGATCGCCGTGAGTTCAAGGCCACCCTGAGACTACAGAGTTAATTCCAGGTCAGCCTGGACCAGAGTGAGACCCTACCTTGAAAAACCAAAAAAAAAAAAAAAAAAAAAAAAGTTTCTGGATGATATTATTAGGTTTTATGGTTTAACTTTTGTTCACCTACCTACGCATTCAACTATAGAAAAGGAATATTTTTTTTTCTGTATTTTCTCACCATTGCCTCTATAGATATCATATACTTAGTGACTTAAAAATTCAAAATGCAGAGACTGGTGAAGAGAGCTTAATGGATAAAATCTCTCGCCATATTAGCCCGAAGACTTGAGTTGAAACTTAAAGAATTTACATGAAGCTGAAAGTAGTTTTTTCTGTCTATAATTACAGCATTCACATGGTGAAGGTATAGGTAAGTAGACCCAAAATTCCCAGAAGCCAGTGGTCTAGCAAGCCTTGTGTATATAGTATTGAACTGCAAGAAACCCTCCCTCAAAGAGGGTAGAAGACAGGAAATAATAACCATACTCACACTTACACATGAACATTTTATATTTCCAAAAGAACTTTTTTAGGTTACAATGAGGGAAATTATTTATTTCCCAACTCCTGTTTCCTAAGATGATATTTCTTTTAGTTCATGATCCTTTTGTTAATATTTAAAGCAAGCAGAATAACATCTCTACTCTCTGATCCTACTTTCATTCTAATGTCTTCTTTGTTGATGCTGATCCTGTTGCCACCATCTCTTATGGACCTCTGTGTTTACATTGCATCAACCTTGAAAGTGCAAGACAAATTTCTTACCTCACAGTCCTCAGTCTCACCTTCACATCTCTTTCACTGTGTATGGTGGTACTTGTGAGTTCCTTTAATCAAGTAACAATCTAGGGATTTGGATGTGGGCATCTTTGTGGGACCATTTTTCAGTCTATCATGGTAGCCAAGGTTCTGATGGATATCACCAACACTATGATATCCAAGCACTTTAAAAAAGAACATGTAAAAAAGAGTTCAGCACATTATTCTATGTGGTTGGGCAAATTTCATTTCTTTTTTAAATCCACCCCTTAGCTGATCACAAAGTCATTCCTTTGTTCACTCAAGTCAGAAATGTAGAGGTCAATTATGACTTTCCCTCTATTCCTTATATGTAGTAAAATATAATGATATTCCATTTTCATGTTTATTTCGCCTATCATATTTTAATTAAAAAACAAAATGTGTAGTGTATGAATTTGTGTTTTGTAGTATGTGTGGTGCACTGTGTATGTGGTATATACATATGTGTGGATGCCCACAAAAACCTTGTTTGCATATATGTAGAAGCCTGAGAAGAGCTTTACTCTTCCATGTTGGTTCATGAAAGAAGTTCACTGAACTGAACCTGGAGCATTAATTTGGAGCAGACTGGCTAACTAAAGCACCCAGAAAATCCCCTGTATCAAGCAAGATTGGGGTTACCAATGTGTGTCATATGTTTCTATGCATTCTGGGGATTGAACTCAGGCTACCTCAGTCCTTGATGCTTGCATGCAAGTGATCTTATTTACTGAGCCATGTTTCAAGCCCCCCAGATTTTTTCTTTGCTTTCAGGTTTTCATTCTCAACTATATCATGCTTAAAAAAGCATCAATTAATAAAAAAATCTGTACTGTCTGGACAAAACAGTAATACATATCCCAATCTCCCTTGCAAGTGTATGTGTCCATGTAGCTATATGGAAGACAGCAGGTACAGACTAAGGGGAAAGAATCTTAGTCTCCAGAATCACAATTCCAAAAAGAGGCTTTTGGAAATTGAGAACACTAAATTTGGCATTACAAGAATGAGAGATGCTCATTTTTATTAGATGTGAGCTAATGTGTGCTTGGGAATGACTTTGTTGACATAACTGACACAAATCTCTTTCAGAATCAGAACGCTGTGGCTTTATTCTTTCACCCCCTCTTTATGGAGGAAACTTTCACCTTTGACATCCTTAATCATTCACCACAGACTGTATTTAATCCAGAAAAATTGTACTGGATCCCATATATGTGCATGAATGCTTCTTCTTGTTACTGCAGACAGTAGGCTCAGTCCCATCGATAAGTTTCAGCATTAAATTGAAATTATGTGCACTTATATGTTTATCAACATAAGCAATTAAATGTTTCAGCTTCATAGAGGGAATAATGTAATAACTCTATTACTTCATCCAGAAATACTTTGCCATGCTTGGTGATACAAATTTATTATACAAAATTGCTGCTTCCAAATGGCAACAAATGCTCATTGGACTGACCCCAACACAATTTCCTCACCTATAAAAATAGCACAATAATTCAGAACCCATGTGGTTACTATGATGATTAAGTGAGACAATGTATGAAAAGCACCTGGCACGTAGCAGGTACTTACTGTTCTTTTCTTTCCTTCACCTAGCCATCCTAAGTACCCATGTTATCCCACACTTTCTTCTTTTACCTCTATTGTCTCCATTCAGGATCACACTTTGGCTCCTAGTTCTTTGATAATGATTTTACATATGTATTAGTTTTTGATCCCCATCTATATCTCAGACATATTTTAGAAACTACTTTTTGTTTAATCCTTCTAGCTAGCCTCATTGCCCTTTAAGAAAGGAGGTGTTCAATATACACTTTGTAACCAGCTGAGTACTCTGTATGTATTCTATTATGTTACATTAAAAACAGCTCTAAAGCCTGGTTTCCATGACAGCAAACAAATCCTTGGCCAAGAAATAAGCCAGTGCATAAAACATGCTGTCAACTTGGCTTTCATAATAACCTATGCAGGTGTGTCTCTGTTTAGGGAGTAGGATATTATCGAATATCAGTGCCAATTTAGTGTGGGGGCTGAGGTAAGGGATGTGTATGTTTGTGCATAAAAACTTCTATAAAACTGCTGAAGTTACTGGCCATCTCTAAGGAGAATACAAATAAATGCATACATACACACTTTTATACACATATAGACTCTAGAAACCATATGAAATTTTGCTATAACTTGACCAAATATCATCTTACTTCTCATGTTACCTCTAAGATTACATCCCTTCTTAAATTTATCCATCTATATATATAACAGCAACATTTGGCATCAGTTCAATTTATATAGATAACTAGATTTGCAATGTTAAGGAAATTCTGGGAAGTGGTTTATTGTACTGAGAGTGAAGGAAAGACTGAATATTCCATGCTGAGATGGTGATCTCAAGTATAGTATGGCGGGTGATAGCACAGACTATGGAAGCACCAGAGTTCATTCTGGGCACTCCTCTTACTGTGGGACACCAGCTTGTTCAAGTTTGTTAGAATATCCAAAAGTATCCATGAAGTCTCTAGCATGCTACAGACCTTGCATTCAATGCTCAGTGAAGAGCATACACCAGAGAAAAAGACTTTCTGCCACAGAACATACATTAAAGGAGGAGAAGACAGACAGTAGCCAACAACAATAACAACAACAAACAAATGTGCATAGTGCTGTCTAGTGAAAATATGTTGACATTCTCTCAGGGAAAACATGAAACACACTAGGAATATGGATAAAGAGTGCATGCAAAAATGGGATTGAATTTCTGTCAGAGAAATCAGGAAATTATTTCAAAAGAACTTGGAATTTGTTAAAGATGCTTAAAAATGACAGGGAGCAGATTTTGCAGATATAACTTAAAAGCTTCTAAGAAGGGAAAAACAGGTGTGAAGCCTTTGAGAAATGAAAGGAAGAAGAAGTTGTAGAGTTTATAAGTCCCTTTGGTCATTTCCGAATTCAGAGTGATTTGCAAAGCAATGAAAGTTTTTTGAGTAGAGTCGTGGCCTAGAGGAATTTATGGTTTCTACTTAGTATTCTGTTTGGTCAGATTAAACTGAAAGAGTGAAGCAAGTGACTAGGAAACTACTAGTAAACTCATTGAATAAAGTCTAGCTCTGAATTTAATATGGAGCTTAGCTAGGTTATCATCTTTGTAATAATACTAAGAATTCAAGTTTGGGATTATATTTTCCAAACAGTTGATATGCTTTGTGGAGTGGTATAGCAACTGAGAGAATCTGACCAAGGATAACACAATGATGTAAAGTGTGATTAAATAGTAGAAGAATGGAATCACTATTAAATGAGAGAAGATATGCCAGAGAGAAAAGTATGTCAAAAAAAAAAAAGACAAAAAACACAGAGGAGTTAGCTCAGTTTTCTAAGGCTCTAAAACATATTGTACACATAAAGCAATGAAGTGTATGAATCAGAAGTCTAAAAGAAAAAATTCAAATTAGAATATAATGAATTCATTCATCATAAAGGTAGCATTTAAAGCTGTAAGATTAGATGATATCAGCAAGGGAATTTGCATAGGCAGTAAATTTCAGATCTTGCAATGTATTTGTAGTGGTAAGAATTAATGTCTTATTATTAAAAATCATAAGTAGTCAAAAAATTAAGTTGTGATAATTTGGTAACAAGTATTTATTTTTAAGTGAATAAATTAATTTATTAAAATAATTGACTTAGCCATCTGCAACAGTAACTTCAACTTCCATTTCTGGCTCAATGTGATGGAAGCAATCTGCTTAATAATCTCAGAAGGACAGTGTAAGTTAATGAGTTGCCTGTGGATTCTCATCAGGAAGTGATCCCATGTCTTGGAACCTTTACCCCAGGGTGTTTTCCTGGTAGTTATGCTCACTGTATGGGTGGACATGAGAACTGGTTCTTTCACTTTGAGGTTCTTGTCTTTGGTTCTTCTGATCAAGTCAGCATACACCTTTGCCAAGGACTTCATGTTGCGTCTGGTGAGGGTGATGGGGATTCTGTGCATGGCCACCTCCAGTTCCATGGGTGTCTTTCTGGTATCCTTAAAGTACATGGCTGCA
Organism: Jaculus jaculus; assembly: GCF_020740685.1. Classification (NCBI taxonomy): domain Eukaryota; kingdom Metazoa; phylum Chordata; class Mammalia; order Rodentia; family Dipodidae; genus Jaculus; species Jaculus jaculus. The sequence goes on from NC_059107.1 coordinate 128,740,860, forward strand.
GCCTGTGTGACTTCCTGACTTATTCCTTGCAGGGAGTGAGCAGTGGTGAGCCAGGAGCAGGAGTGGAAGGGAGCTGTGCTGCACCCATAGCCACATCTCAGGAAGCTAGTTAAATATTTGATTATATGTTGATACTAACATTTTATTTTGAATAATCACTAATCTATAGAAAATTGAAAATACACAGAAAGCTTTATGATGAACTATTTAAAACATTAATGCAATGCTGTCTCTATAATTAGAATATAATATCAGTCATGAAATTAATATTGAGACCAAATAATGCTATTAAATCATGAAAACCCAACCAAATGTCATCCTTTGTCTCATAATGCTCAGAATAGAAAATAAAATCCACTTAAAATCATGTGATATTTTGCTGTTATATTGTGGTAGTATTTTTCAGTATGCAAACATTCTTCAATTTGTTACTCAACTTACATGATCATGACACTTTTGAAGATTATAAGCTTTTTATTTTGTTCCATGTCTTAGACTGGATTTGTTTTACTTACTGAATTCCATTAGATACTACACAAATTCAACAATAGTTTCATGCTAATGAGCATCATTTTGGCCACTTGAAGATACATTTCAACACAAAGTTCAGTGACACTAATAAATAAAGATAAATAAAGCATAACTATTGTGTACATACTATGTCACTATGTGGTTGTTTGCAGACAGATGGAATTGTTGCATTCATTTTGTGTACTCTTTGCCCCAGCCTGGGAACAAAAAAAAAAAAGAGAGAGAACAAATAAAACAGCAAAGGATAGTTCAAAAGCCAAATATGGGGCTGGAGAGATGGCTTAGCGGTTAAGCGCTCGCCTATGAAGCCTATGGACCCCGGTTCGAGGCTCGGTTCCCCAGGTCCCACGTTAGCCAGATGCACAAGGGGGCGCACGCGTCTGGAGTTCGTTTGCAGAGGCTGGAAGCCCTGGCGCGCCCATTCTTTCTCTCTCCCTCTATCTGTCTTTCTCTCTGTGTCTGTCGCTCTCAAATAAATAAATAAAAAATGAACAAAAAAAATATTTAAAAAAAAAAACCAAATATGTTTACTATTTTCCAAGTTATGTTTAAATTTCATATAAAACCTTTTTTCTCTATTTGTGCTAAGTATTTAATATTTAATTACTATTATCTTTTAGTCAGTGACTTTGATTAAATCAAATATCTATCAGATGAGAGGTATAGAACAAGTGTACAAAAATTTATTTTAGCTCACTTTGTTCATTTGTAGAATTTCATATAGAAACATATGCAAAATAATTAGAATTGAAAAATCCTAGAGTTCATATGAATCGAGCCATTTCCCAATGCCCAGGTTGGTCTGTAGTTGCTTGACTATCTCTCAGTATTTTCTTAAAGCATTACAAAGACAACACCTCCTTTTAGGAACTATCTTCTTTTCTTTCATCCCACTAGTACTAGTCCTACATGTTGGGATCTGGCAGAAAAAAAAAAATGCCATTTTTCTGCATAACAGTTATTGCATCATCCTGAACTCTTGGATGCTGCTGACTGGCTTTTATGTCTGTTCTACTACTGGTGGCACACCCCCAGTATTTTCACTGTCAATAATATGCATGTTCCTGATCTTTCACACTGCTATAACAGCAAAGTATATTAAGACTGGGAATATTTCTATGCTTATAATTTTCTATTATAATTTAATAACATGAGTAAATAATTACTTTGGGTTATTGAAATGAATATTAATTTCAAATAGAATAAGGATAGGCCTTGCAATGTACTGTAAGGTCTATGGTCTAGTAGCTACACAGACACCTTGTAACACTTATGTATACTATTTTCATAAAGCACCACATTTTGTTTTCTAAATTTACAACATAGAAAACTCAATAAATGTTAAAAACACAAGTTTCTGAACTATGAAGTTTAGTGCTAAATCTTTACATTGAAAGAAAATTTTAGCTTGAAGCTAATTCATATGTTTATATGAAAGAAGGAAAACTGAGATTTAATACAACTAGAGGAGGTTTAATTAAATTTCAGATCCATCAGCCTTGCTGAGAAGAATTTACTTTTGATCCCTCACTTGAAGCCTTGGTGAAAATGCCATCAAGGGTGTGGTCATGGAGATACAAGAGATAATTTCCAAGAATGGTAAGAAACTGTAAGATAGTATTAAAATGTAACTAAACTTTGTGAGTACCAAATGAGCATCTAATTTTTTTAAAAAGAAAATTTCTTTAGAAAACCTACTGATAACAGTTAGTGTCAATTACTGAACCAGCAAGAACCTAAGTAATTATGAGTTATGTTGTGGTTTGATTCAGGTGTTCCCCATAAACTTCTATGTTCTGAATGCTAGGTCCCCAGCTATTGTGAATTTCTGAATTGAAGCCTCCCAGAGGCAGTTTATTATGGGGTGGGTTTATGGGTGTTATAGACAGCTTCTCCTTAAACATTCAGAGAATGTTTAACACATTCTCTGGCTGCTGTTGTAAACCTGATGTTGGCCAGGAGGTGATGTCCACCATCTACTCATACCATCATTTTTCCCTGCTGTCATGGAGCTTCCCCTCGAGTCTATAAGCCAAAATAAATGCTTTCCTCCTACCCACTCCTTCTGGTTGGGTGTTTCCTGCCAGCAAAGTGAAGCTAACTGCAAGAATTAAATTGGTACCAAGAAGTGCCTTCATTATTGCTAGAAACCAGTGGCTTTGGACCTTTTGGAACTGATTTGGAGGAACAATGTGGAAGGATTTGAAACTTTGGCTTTGCAGTGCTATAAATGCAGCTTGATGGACTATTTTGGTCAGAGTTAAAAGATATGAGTGCAATGCCATCTATGGACTGTGAGGTTTGGTTTATGAGGGGAAGAGTTATGTTTGAACTTGGTGAAAGGCAGTTTGTGTGAGAGGCTTGCTGTTATGCTTATGTCCTGAGAACTTGTGCAGGGTTGCATTGAATAGAAATGGAGTGGTATGAGACGGACATAGCACAGAAAAAATGACTGGGCTGAAATTGCTGCCCATTCAGCTGCAATTGTTTGAGAGATTACAACCCTTGAGATTGGACCCATTGACCTACACTGGGACAACAGAAAAAAATGCAGACTTCTTTGCATGTGTCTGAATGATGAAGGAGTGTCCTGTTCTTCAAAGTCTGCTTTATAACCCCCCCACCCCCCGCCCTCCAGGATTAACAAATTGGTAGCCTACCTGGTGTGATGAAGTATAGTAAATACAGGAAAGAGTCATCAAATTTGCATAGTGGTTTTGTTTTTTGGGAATGGACTTGGAAAATTTTAAGCAGGCTTGTTGGATTACTTGTATAGAAGACCAATGGAGCCATGAGGATGAACTGTGGGTTGCAGTGGCGACCCAAAGGAGGGTCCAGGACTATGGGATGGCTGCCAAAGACAGCTGCCAGCACCAGATGAAGGTTTCCAGGACTGTGAGTAGTCTAGCTGGAGGGGGAGAGTCAGAACTCCAGAGACTTCTCACTAGTTAGATTAATTGGATTTGGAGACTTGGCATTAGCTAGAGTTGCTGGACTTGGAGCTACAGAGTTTGATTTTTGCCCTATTTGTTTTAAGTCTGGTATTGGTTCAATATTTCTTTTCTATGCCCAATGTCATCTTTTTGCAGTGTGAATGTTTATTCTGTGCCATTATGAGTTTTTTTTTTTCTTTTCGGGGGCCATTAAGGGTCACTTAAAGGACTTTGGACTAAAGGGATGTGTGAATTATTGGAATTGATAAAAATTATAAGGACTTTTAAGTTGGACTAAATGTGTTGCATTTAATATCATAGATGGTTATCAATTTATGGGGGCCAGAGGCAGACTGTGGTGGTTTGACTTGTGTACCCCGTAAACTTATGTGTTCTGAATCCTAGGTTCCTAGCTTGTGGTAATTTGGGTAACCTAGTTTTGCTAGGTTTCTAACTTCTAATGATAGAGTGGAATCAATTAATTAATTGTTTTTCTGCAAAATGCAGGCCTAATTCATTTCAGAGAAAGAAGCTGGAGCATTAGCTTTACCCAGACAGCTTTTAAAGATAGATTAAGACTTTCTAAAATGTTTTAAGGTGTATGTCGTTTTTATCTTATTTTATTTTATTTTTTGGTGACACTTTTCACTGGCATTGAAGTAAATCATCTCCTACACATTACAACTAATGTCACAGAAATACAAAACTCATTAGGGGATATTAACGCATTAGAAAATCTAAAAAATGGGCAAGTTTCTGGATATAACTGATGTACCAAATTTAAACCAAGAGGATTTAACAAAAGTGACTAGATCAATAACAAATAATGAAATCAATTCATAAATAAATTGTGTCGAAACAACAACAAAATTACAAGATGGCTCAACTTTTAAAGAAGGACTATTACCAATCCATCTCAAACTGTTTTATAGAAGTGTAACCAGGACACCTTCAAATTCATTCTCTGAGAACAGCATTTCTCCACTACCAAAACCTAACAAGGACTCAGAAAGAAAGAAAAAAATAGAGAAAGAATGGCAAATTGAATTAATGAGAGAAAGAAAGAAGATATGATTTCATACACAGAAAATTCTAAAGACATTAAAAAACTAATAGAACTGCTAAATGAACTCAGTAAATTAGCAGAATACAGCATTTGCAAACAAAATCAGTAGATTTTCTACAGTTGAATGGTAATTTTTTTTAAAGATAATCAAATCTTAAATGGAGTTCTAGTCACAATACACACACACACACACACACATGCAGGCACACACCAAAATACCTGAGTAAAGAAATTAAAGATTTCTGCCATGTTGATTATAAGTCACAAATGAAAGAAACTGAAGACACTAAGAAATGAAAACATTTCTCAAACGGAAAAATTGATATTCTTAAAATGGCAATTTCTTACTTGTTTCCCAGCTCCAGATATGGGTTCCATTCCACTAAGAATATTTGGGGAAATAAGCAAGAGTGCTGTTTTCTTCATGAACCTGGTACCAGCACAAGGGTGAAGGAGATAGACGCAGAGAACAATCAACTCCTACCAAACCAGATATCCAGAGACACAGAGGCTCCCAAGACCTTATTACAGAAGCAGACCTAAAATGAATGCAACATGGGTCAGGGAAATTTGCTGAAGAAGTGGAGGAAAGAATGTCAGAGCCACATGTTGGGTAATGACACCTAGAGACATTGCCTCCCACCCATAACTGAGGGCTAACACCACAATGCATAACCCATATTCCCCAACGAGGAGGGTCCCTGCATGCAGGGTAGGACAGGGCAGAGGCTAACAGTGGTACCAACGTGACTGTATTCACTGAGTACCAAACTAATTAAAAAATGGCAATTTCAAAGGGGCAGAAGAGATATAGTTCGATGGATCAATGTGATTATTAAAGTATTATCAACCTGAATTCAGATCTGCAAAGTCCACCTAAAGCCAGAGGAGACAGTGTGTGCCTATAAGCTAAGCGTAGCTACAGTGAGAAGGGAGGTGGAAGTAACCTGCAATGTGCAGTGGCAAAGTACAGAACTTACCTCAAACAAGTTGGAAAAGGAGGATTGACACACATGCACAGTGGCACGCATATGCCCTCACTCATACGTGAACAACATATTCACACATCATAAGGATATGTGAAAGTGCACACACACAAGTGCATGCACACACACACACATGCATACACCAAGGAAATATTAGCAATTTTTGCCTTCATTAAAAGTAGGTAACTTTTCAATACAAACAATTTCAAGAAATTAAATAAATATAACATGTATTAAATGAAATAGTTAAAATGTTGAGGCAAGTATAGTGGTCACACCTATTATTCTAGAACTGAGGCAGGAGATTGCTTTGTGTCTGGTGCCAGATTGGCTTACCTAGTGAGTTCCATAGTGAGGCCAGCCTGGGCTACAGTTGGAGGACTCTGCTTCTAAAACAAAAACAGAGTTAAAAACAAATATGGACTGATCTAAAAGAGAAATTGTGACAAATAATACTAGAATTTAATTCCAAAATCCATCAGGAACTCAACAATGATGAGGGACTTACATAATAACACATGTACCAAGTTATTGGAAGTATACTAAAAGTGACATTTAATTTCCATGTATCTAAAGTTTAGTGTGATCCTTTCTAAATGACCAGTCCTGCTATATGTCTCCTGACTTTGTAAGTTGGCAGTGTTCTGTTTTCATCTGCTAATGAAGGGCTTTAGTCCAGAGCTCAGTGACCTCTGACAAGGCTCAGGACAGGATTAGAGCCTGAAAGGAAGCAGCTGGGAGAAGTACTCACAATTCACACTTTAAGTAATCCCTGAAAATTCCCCAGCAGTTATGAGGAAGTAATGGTTTGACTCCCTTGTGAAAGAGACTAATAAAAGATATTTCAAGCAGAGTTTTTGGGACTCTAACCACAGTTTCTAAATTAAAGCAAAATTATCAGGTTCTTTAAGCACCAGTCAATAGAGAATAGTTTCCATGAATAGATTCAATCTACAGTTCCATTTCGTGCAGCCACCACTTCAGTACAGTGATAAAAACCTCGTTTGGCCAATGGATTGTTTGTAATTGACTAACTTCTTTAACGGCATTTTAATTTGTTTCTCATGTAAAAACATTTCAGCAAGACCTCACAGAGAATAATAGTTGCAATCAGAAATATAAAATGGTCGTTATCTGTAATAATGATGGCAAAGGATCAATAATAAAGATGTTGATGTGGACTTTCATTCTCCTAGCATGCCATTTTATTTAAAATGTATGCATTACACATAGTAACTATTTTTCTATCATCTTGCTTAAAATTCCACTTTCCATTTAACACATAGAAAGTATTTAAACAATATCTTGCAAATATTTATATTTAAAATGCTAAGTAATATCTAATTTTTATAACCTATATAGATACTGACTTGGATTACATTAATTTTAAAAGAAAACTATTCCTTTTTTCTAGTAACCTCTTTCTTTAGGCTCCAGGATATTGATTTTCTTTTCTCTATCTGCTCCTCTTTTGTTAAAGTGGTGACTAAAACTCACTCCATAGAGAAAGGTAAATATAAGAGTATAATTTTCTTAGAAATTATTCTATTTGTTAACTGTGAATTTTAGTTAGGTATACTATGTGTGTCTTAAGCACTTCAAATATACCAGACATCTGGTTACTATAATGGACTATTAAGTTGAAGTGTCTGATCAGTGTAAGTTAGGAACATAGTTACATTATTATTTTTAAAAAAATCTCTTTTGTCTGAGATAAATATATAAAAAATAGTTTCTTTTGGTCCTTCAGCAAATATTGCTTGTTCCATTCTGTGATAAACTTTGCTAAAGTCACAATTCCAAATATCTTTAAAATTTTTCTATTTTGTGCTTTAGGGGCTCTAGGAAGACAGGAAGAATAGTTGTAAAAGTAAAGGAAATCCATGAAAGAAACATTTTCACATTCTGACCATAGAAATTACTCAATAAATGTTAAACTTATGGTTTAACCTCTAAATTTACTCATATGTCTAAAATAAATTTGGGTTAATAAGTTCACATTTATTCATATTAATCTCTGCATCTATGAAGTATTCTTTGTTTAGGAATGGGATCATTTCTTTCAAAACAAGAAAGCATATATATCATGTTCCCAATTTTCTCCATAATGACAACATAATGGCAATAAAACTATTGTCCCTTTTATACTTGTTCCTTCTATATTTCTCCTCTTAAAGTTAATTGGAGAGCTTTCTTGATCATAATACTTATGAATTGTCTATCTGAATTTAGGCTAAATGTCCTCAAGTGTGTTTTCACATCTTTATGCTGTTAGGATGGCCAAAGTAAGAGAAAGGAGAAGAATATTTGTCCAAACACTATGGGTGATGAACTCCAGATTCATTTCTGAAATACTTAACTTTGTAACACACTAACCACATGAATATGGAGAGAACTGAGAAGGAAGGAGGGAATTCCAGAAGCAATGGAACAGGTGAGAACATCTGTGCAGAACCGGTGAGATAATGTGGCAGGTAGAAGGGTAACCTGTGTCTCTTATGCAATGTGTACTAAGAACTACAGTGAGTTCAAAAGTAGTCACAGAAAATTAGTGAGATCCTCGGTCAACATAAACAAACAAATAAAAACAAAACATAAATATGTAAAGGGTTTGGGATATAGTTCAATGATAGAGTATTAGCCTAACATGTGCCAGGCCCTAGCCTCAAACCCTAGTACAGAAAAACAAAACAGAACAAAACAAAAATGAGCAATAGAAAACCCCAACAACAATAACCAGGACAAAGATTCATTTAGTCCTTGTGTTTTTTAAGTAAAAGAATTATTGTTAAATAATCAAATTCATGGTGATTTTACTTAGTTTCATGCTACTGAAAAAGACGATGGAATCTTTCTAAATTTAGCTTTTTCAATTTTCCAACTCTCAGCTGGAATTCTGTTTAAAAAATGCTAGATGACTCTTTGTTATATCTTATCTTTTAATTGAGCTCTTGAAAATACTATTATTCTTGGAGAATACTCAAAGATAATATGTAGTGTATCTTGTCCCTTCCCATTCTTACAAATACCTACAGGTGATTTGTTCTCATGAATTGTTCATTTTGACATTGCTTTATCAAGGGACATAGCTGGGAAGATGTGGTTAAGTGGTTAAAGATGCTTGCTTTCAAAACCTGCCAGCCTGCATTCAATTCTGCAGTACTCATACAAAGCCAGATGCGAAAAGTGTCACATGCATCAGGAGTTCATTTGCAGAGGCAAAGAGGTCCTGACATGTATGCACATGTGCACACAATTACACACACATGCAAATAAATAAATAAAAATTTATATTTAAGGGCTGGGAACATGGCTCAGCAGTGAAGGCACTTGCTGAGTAAGCCAAAGGGCTCATGTTTGATTCCCCAGTACTCATGTAAAGCCATATGCACAAGGTTGGCACATATGACTTGAGTTCATTTGCAGTGGCTAGAGATCTTGGCATGCCTATCTCTTTCTATGTCTTTCTCTCAAATAAAAAAAAAAAAAACATTTAAAACTTGATATTTAAAAAGACAGATTATTTTGGAGTACCTATGCAACATGAGTCATGGACTTCCACAATAAAACCTTATCTCTACCATCTGTGACTAATCACAAAGTGTTCAGTTAATTGAAAACATGTCAGCTTTCCTCATTACTAAAATTGAAATTAAAAATTCCAGATATTTGAACCCAACATGGTTCAGGGAAATTTGTGGAAGAGGGAACAGAAAGAATGTTAGAACCATATGTTGGGTCATTATGCACAGAGACATTGCCTCTTAGCTATAACTGATGGCTAATCCCACAGTGCACAACCCATATTCCCCAATGAGGAGGGTCCCTGAGGAGGGGGAGAACAGGGAGGGGGCTAACAATGGTACAAACACGGCTGTATACACTGTGCATATAACTAATAAAAAAATTTTCAGATATTGTAAAATTTACATGAGTGCACAAAACTATATTTGATTATTTTTACTTATTAATTTGAGAGAGAGAGAGTGAATGGACATGCTAGGGCCTCCAGCCACTACAAATGAACTCCAGAAACATACATACCTTCTGCATCTTGCTTATCTGGTCCTGGAGAATCAAACCTGGGTCCTTTGACTTTGCAGGCAAGTGCCTTAACCACTAAGCCATCCCCACCAGCCCCTACACGTGACTATATATAACTTAAGTTCAAAGCCCCCCCAAACATTTAAAAGGTCAATAAATTTACATTCTTTTTACTGCTCTCTAATACCCACTCTAATTTGCATTTAAGGACTATTTTCTTCATTTGATAGAATGTCTTCCAGTTTCATTTACCAAAGACAGAAAAACAACTATGTCATCAAGTTTTAATTGACTCATTCTGGTAAAGTAACCAGTATGCTCAAAATTGCCCATAAGTCTTTGGGCAGGAAATAGTAAGAAGTAGTCTAAAATGATTAAAGAGATGATAGATAGGAAGATGAGTAGTTTAAAGCCAGAAGGCCTTTGTCATGGAAGAAGACATGATAGACACAGAATATTGAAAAAAATGCAGAATAAAAAAGACAAGATAGCACTAGGGGCTCTAGGAAGACAGAAAGAATAGTTGTAAAAGTGAAGAAAATCCATGAAAGAAACATTTTCACATTCTGACCATAGAGAACACTCAATAAATGTTAAACAAATTACTGAACGATCTCGAAGAGTATCAAATATCTCAGAGGTCAAAGTAGTTAAGAACTTGCAATAACTAAAAGGCAACTATGAGGCTAGTAGTGACTGCTCTGAAGGGAAATACAATGGAGATGAGAGAGCAGAAGTCATACTGTAGAATAATGAAGGATAAATGAGCTAAGAGAGCTTTGAGGATAATTATAATCTTTCTTATAGGAAGTTTGTTTAGAAAGAAAGTTCAGTTCAAGTGATATTTATGGATCATTCATTTTGCAAGAAGTTCTGTGATAATCACTGATGAGGCTTAGTATCTGGTGGAGAAAACCCTCATTAAGTAGGTAAGCTGACTGTTACAAGAAGGTAAGTAAGAGATAACATGGGCAACAAAGAACACAGTGCACACTGAGGGATAGCTTTCTAATGAAGAGACAACTGTGATGGGACTGAGAGTGAGGGGAAGTTACCCAGGCAAATACTGGCAAAAAGATAACAGCAAGAAAACACATGCAGCTACATAATTGAATTTTATACCCATTGAGTTATACTCATGGTTATATATAGTCAAAATTTCATTGAATTTAGATTTTACATTATGTTCTTACCAAGAAGATGTCAGTAAAAGGGAAAAATAACATTGAGGCATATAGCACTTTTAAATTGTTAAATAGATTGTACTCATAAGAGTTAAGATATAAATTTCAAGGACTTACTACGTCAAGTACATCAAACATTACAAAAGCTATGAAGCCTTCTGTGATCCTCTCACTGTTAATACTTTCTACTCTCATCAGTATGTCCATTGAGATATATGTGTAGATACAATTTATATTCACAAAATATGTTCATTGAAAATATATACAGAATATTAGCCAATATATAATTGCCTTCATGAACTTTGCATATTTTATTTGTCATGCATTATATTGTTCATTGGTATGCATGAATTTGAATATTCCTAAGTTTTGTTGGTTTTTAGTTTCATGAACATGGATGTATATTTCATTTAATACTGTGGATTTTCACTCTGCATGATATTTTGAGACATGCTTGTTAATTTTAGTAGCTTAGTTAAATTAACTTTCACTATTGTAGAGTGATCTGTTGTAAAATATCATAATTTGTTTATAATTTAGCTCATTACTAGAATTTTGTTTTACCAACACTAAAGTTTTATGTCCTGTTAGATGTCATTTATGGCACAAGTATGGAAAGTTTAGAATTTTGAGGGGTTGGATATGACCATGAACATTACATTGAAATGTAATGTCAAATTGTATTTTGAAGATTATAGAATTTTTAAGAACTTTAAATACATTGTGATAATTAAAATATATAGACAGAATGTCAAGTTAGGAGGAGCATATTGCATTCGAGGCCAGTCTGAAATACTGTAGTGAATTCCAGGTCAGCCTGGGCTATAGGGAGTCCCTACATTGACTAACCAAAAAAAAAAAAAAAAAAAAAAAAAAAAAAAGCTTGTTAGTTTGTGTGTGTGTGTGTGTGTGTGTGTGTGTGTGTGTGTGCGTGTGTGTGTATAATTTAGTTTGCATGTGTTCATCATGTGTATTTATGAGACCATATGGAAGAAAACTAGTGCAGTGAAGAATTTTGAAGGCATAAATGAGAGAATTATGAATAGCACAAGTTCCCACATGAGTGGGGAGAATATGAGTTCAAGATCATAGGTGAGAGGGGTAAAATTGAAGCTCAGAGGTATCAGCTGAATCTATACCACAGGCAATTGAGTATAGGGTTTTCTAGTTTCACTGCACAAAATTTCCTTGCACTTGCTAAAAGTCTTTAATACTAATGTTAGAGCAATGTAAAAGTAACTACATCATTCCTTTATGATTTAAAAGAGACCAATTATAGTCAGGTGACTATGGTTTATGGCTTTTTCCATGCACCAATTCACATTAACATGGAGAAAATACAGCTTAGTCCTTAAACCAAAATATGAGCATTTCTATGTTTTCTTGCAAATATCCCTTGAGGAATGGCTTAAAAATTTCACTAGTCAGTATTTTCATAGGCCTTAAGAGAATTTAATGGAATTGATAGTAATAGAGCTATATTCTTCAAAATGGTGCATGTCTGAATAGAATCTTTAAAATGCTCTTATTTTTATTGTAGCATTGAGGAAGAGACCAGTGTCTTGATAATTATATGGAACATTAACAACCAATCTGTTCAGGTAAAACCTAGGAAATCAGTGGGAATGTCTGTGTGAATTAACCAAATGCTTAGGCAGAAAGGTATGTTATATCTATTTTATTTTTATGCCATGAACCTCTATTTTGTATAAATATAAAATATTTACATTACCTATCATAATAATTTATTTAAATGTTTAGACTTTTGGAAAAAGCTATTTTTTTTTCTCAGTTGGGATAGGAATTTCATGAGTCTTCTTCTGGCTTCAAGAATTGGTTTTAAAGTGGTCATTTTAAATACAGTAATAGGTAAAAAAAAAAAATATCAAGGAAGCAACAGTAAATACTTCCGGAATACCCCTACTATTTATAAGTAAGCTAGACACACCTATCTATGCTGACCTACTGTCATATCATTTGAATAACTTTCTTTGTAATAGATAAACTGTAACATGTGTCTGCTTTATGTTTTCTAAGTACATAAGAACCTGTTTATTTTTTGTTACAGAAAGACTTTTTTTTTTTTCTTTCTAAATTCAGGTTAAATGTGTGTGTATGTGTGTTTCTTCTGTACTTTTTATTCCCCCTTGAGGATAATCTCAGGAGAGAACGCTTCCTGTTCCAATTTCCCCAAAGTCAATACCAATGCTTTGTTTTTTGTTGCTACTTGAGGTCAAAACAGCCCCCAATCCCTCCAGCCCTGATGGTTTTAACTTCAGCACAAAGCAGGCAGCTATGCACTTGGGAACCATGTGTGTAATTTATATGGCATGGACAATATCTTTAGCACTCTGCATGAAAACGTTTTCAAGTAAGAGCTCACTGGTCTTCCAGTATAATGTAACACCTTTTTATCTCTATTAAATTATCAGAATCACATGTGTTTTTGCATCTTTATAAAAGCTCCTATATGAGTAATATATTAAAACTGCACATGATTTTTCCATTGCTGTCGGTACTAAGGTCTGACCTCAGCTGGAAAGATAACACTTGACTTCTTAGGCTCTTTTAAGAGTAAGTTTCCATTTTCTTTATAATCCAGGCCACATCAGAAAAGATTTGTGAAGACTATTTGTATGTGAATGTTTTAGCTTCTGACCCAAACTCCTGATTTTAGCCTCTGTTCCATCTTTTGCTCCTAGTACAAATAGCCAAGATATAATAGGAAGTAGAGTTTTTTAACTTCACCCGCCACTACACAGATTTGCTTGAAAATGGAAATTTGTGACAAAAGTAGAAGCTATATGACATACATCGGCCTAGATTTATAATGGAACTTGGAAAAGTTCCTGCCATAAATGGAAAAGTTATGAACTGGCCTCCCCAACTACCAGCTGATAACCTGCTGCATCTGTCTTATGTCTGAGAGCTGAGCTTCCCGCAGAGCCAGGCAAGCTTTCCAGCTCAGAAGTCAACATGAGAAGAAGCAGTGACTAGAGGTGAGAATGATTTATGTACCTTTGACTTCCCTTCCCTTCATCAAACACCCATCACACATATCAGGCATCATTCTGCCATTCTTGTGCACAGTAAGCTTTGATTGTTTTTTCTTTTTGCTTGTGGGTTACTAGATACCTAAGGAGCTGACTTAATATTTTTACAGTAGCATATATTAATAATTGTCATCACATTTAGCTACAAGATGGCTGCAAATGCCATGGATTAAATATGATTATCTCATGCTGGTGTTGAAAAAAACTGAAGCTAAAAATGTTTCTTTTTTTGAGGCAAACCCAACAGACTGCCTTTTCTTCTTTTCTTTCTTTCTTTTTATAACGAGAAAGAGAGAGAGAATTGGCATGCCAGGGCCAACAGCCACAATGGTCAGATTTGAGATACATGCACCCCCTGTGCACATGTGCAGCATTATGTGCTTGCCTCATTGTGTGTCTGCCTTATGTGGGAACCGGAGAGTTGAGTACAAATAAGCCTTCACAGACAAATGCCTTAACTGCTAAGCCATCTATCCAGCTCTTTCAAAATATTTTTATTTACTTATAAGGAGAAAGAAAATGGCATACCAGGGCCTCTTGAAACTGCATGCAAACATGTACCACTGTGCATTTTGCTTTACATGGGTACTGGGAAATCAATCCCAAGGCATCAGGTTTTGCAATAAAGTATCTTTAATTGTTGAACCATCCATCTTTACAGCCTCTACTAGTATTTTTATTTTAATCTTCTCAAAGTCACATGTTCAATAAGACTGTATATCTGGTGCAGTTTTCTTCAGCTTCTATCTTTTTTTTTGTTTCTATCTTATACAATGTTGAAATACGAAGCATTTGCTTCAACTTACATTAGTAATCTTTTTTTTTAATTAGTTTTGTACTCAGTGAATACAGTCAAGTTGGTACCATTGTTAGCTTCCTCCCTGTCCTCCACCCCCTCCACAGTGACCCTTCTTGTTGGGGTATATGGGCCATGCATTGTGGGGTTAACCATCACTTATGGGTAGGAGGAAATGTCTCTGTGTATCATGAACCAATGTGTGGCTCTGACATTCTTTCCACCCCCTCTTCCACAGATTTCCCTGAGCCATGTTGGATTCATTTTAGGTCTGCTTCAGTGATGAGGTCTTACAAGCCTCTCTGTCTCTGGATATCTGATTCGGTAGGAGTTGATTGTTCTCTGTGTCTATCTCTTTCACCCTTATGCTGGTACCAAGTTCACCAAGAAAACAGTACTCTTGCTTGTTTCGCCAATTATTCTTAATTTAAGATGGGGCCCTTGTGAGGTATGATGGGGTGGTTCTTTCCTTAGGATCTGTGTCTATCTGAAAAAGAGAAACAGATTCTCTGATGGAGAGTAAAGTTAGCACCAGATAAATGGGATAACCATTATTATTTTAGAGAGAATTTAATAGCTGTAGGCCTTCTTGTAGACCATGATTGGTGGTAGCTGGTTCCTTCTGACTTGTTTCCCAGCTCCACCTATGTGTTTCTTTCCCCTGAGTAGATCAGTTAGCCAAATCAAGAGCAGTTGGTTTCCCACCATGGCTGTGCCCTAGTATTGCACTTGTGTGGGCATCATGACAGGTTTATTTGCTGCTAAGTAGGTTAGACCATGAATTGCTTGGACAGATATTGGCCATTTTCCCCCAGTTGACCATGCAGCACCTTCTGGCACTAGACATGATGACTTTCTGGGTACTGACTCTCTTCCAGCTTCCAGCCATGTCACTCCATGTTACATGTCAACAACATATGGTGTCTTCAGCAGTAGGGTCTTACCACTAACCTTTGGTGGGTCATCAAGTACTCTGAGAGAAATCTGTCATTCTTTTAGTAAACCCTGTAGGTCTCTGTGATCAAAAGCTCATTGAGGATTATAGCCACCTGCTGGTACTGAGAGTTACAGGTCAGTGCCCATGAAGAGAAGGAAGAAAAAATATAAGTAATATAAAAGAGTTAGAGAGAAGAAGGAGAGAGAGAGAGAGAGAGAGAGACAGTAGAAGATTAAGGTCCGTCTTCATTGTACCCTTTTCAGGGCCTTGTGACTCAGGTGTCCCCTCTAAGGGCCTGGTGAAGGTTCTGCCATTTTGTCTCTCTTCCAGATGTAGAATTTTATGGTACCATTGTCGTTTGAGTCCAAATTTGTGTCCCCCACCCCATCCTTTGCCCTTCCCTCCCTCCCAACTGACCCAATCACAGAAAGATAATCACTGCATAGTTTCACTCTTCTACAGTACATTAGTAATTTTATTATGACATTTAGTAGTTCATGTCTTTCCTGCTTGCAATTATACTTAAATAATTTTAAAATCAATTTTCAACTACACAAAGCCTCTTTATCTGTGCTAATATAAATCAATTAGTTTCCTTTACTTTCTGCAGAAAGATCCAAGCTTCAAATGAAGTGTCTATTAAGTTTGACCATGTGCCCAATGTACCATCAACAACAAAATAAACATAAGTGTGATGTGCTGACTATTGTGTTAACTATTCAGTTTTCTTTTATAAATATCCTTATAAAAGACCAACAATAGGGCTGGAGAGATGGCTTAGCGGTTAAGCGCTTGCCTGTGAAGCCTAAGGACCCCGGTTCGAGGCTCGGTTCCCCAGGTCCCACGTTAGCCAGATGCACAAGGGAATGCACGTGTCTGGAGTTCGTTTGCAGTGGCTGGAAGCCCTGGCGCGCCCATTCTCTCTCTCTCCCTCTATCTGTCTTTCTCTCTGTGTCTGTCACTCTCAAATAAATAAATTAAAAATTAAAAAAAAAAAAAGACCAACAATAACCAGCCATTATGTTTTTTACAGTGGCAAAATTTGGGTGATATAAAAACAGTCATTGGTTATCTCTTGTTTTCTTTTACTAAGAGTTTTCCAGTTATTGTTTGTTTAATCTGTATTTTCAATCAGCACTGTAATAAATTTCATTATTTCACTAACCTTTGTACATTGCAATTGGAACAATTTCTAGTGTGTGGTAGATTGACACTATTTATTGTGTGTTGTCATTTCTGTATAGGTCAATGTGCTTGAAAAAGTAATCTTGGGAACTGGGGAGATATTTCAGTGGTTTAAAGCAATTATTTACAAAGCTTGCCAGCATGGGTTCAGTTGCCCAGCTGCCCAGTGAAGCCAACATGCATTTGCAGTGTGGCTCTTAAGAGACCATGGTGCCCACCCCCATAGAAATAAATAAAAATAAAATAGCTTGAAATAGAACACTAGCTACCATAGGCATACAGAGAGCAAAGGATGGAGAGAAGATTGGTGGAAGGCAAGGGATATAGAAACTTCAAATATTCCCTATCACAATAGCATAATGGTGCTTAACAACAAAGAATTATATATTTCAAGATAGTTCGTGGAGAGAATAATAAATATTTCTAGGGCTGGAGAGATGGCTTAGCAGTTAAGTGCTTGCCTGTGAAGCCTAAGGACCCCGGTTTGAGGCTTGATTCTCCAGGTCCCACGTTAGCCAGATGCACAATGGGCACATGCGTCTGGATTTCATTTGCAGTGGCTGGAGGCCCTGGAGTACCCATTCTCTCTCTCTCTTTCTATCTCTATCTGCCTCTTTCTCTATCACTCTCAAATAAATAAATAAATAAATGAACAAAAAATAAAAAAAAATAAAAAATAAATATTTCTAAACATAAATGAATAGTTCTTGAGGCTCAGAGTAGTGACATACTCCTTTAATTGCAACACTTGAGAGGCAGAGGTAAGAGGATCACTGTTAGTTCAAGGCCAGCCTGGGACTATAGAGTGAGTTCTAGGTCATCCTGGGTTACAGTAAGACATTACTTCCAAAAATCCAAACCCAAATAAAGTAAAAATAAAAATAGAGCAGGATGTGGTAGTACACACCTTTAATACCAGTCCTCAGGAGGCAGAGGTAGGAGGATTGCTATGTGTTCCAGGCCAGCCTGAGACTATGTAGTGTATTCCATATCACTCCAAGCTACAGCGAGACTCTACCTCAAAAATGAATGAATGAATAAATAAATAAATAAATAAATAAATAAATAAATAAATAAATAAATCAAAAGGGCTGGAGGGATGGCTTAGCAGTTAAGACTTTTGCCTGCAAAGCCAAAAGACCCAGGAGCCAGGGGTCTATGGACTCAGGAACAAACACACTGACAAGATGCACACAACAGTGCAATATTGGCACACAGCCTTGGTGGGTAACCAATAAGTTTATTATTGGCTAAGAGATCCACTCAGTAAGAGAAAGCCAAATCTGGAATTGAGAACCAGATCAGAATCCTATGGAGACAAAGATTGTGCTCTCCAATGTCAAGCTCCCACTAGTCTTTGGGTAAAAGAGGGGCTACATCCATCAAATTTTCTCTAAATTAATAACTCTTACCACATTTAACCTATCCTAACATCACTATCCTTTGGAGAATCTTTTTCTTTTCTTTCTTTCTTTTTTTTTTTCTTTTTCAGAAGGTAGTGAAACCTGAGGAGATAAACTACAATTCGCACTTCAGCCAAGCCCCAGTTGAAACCACAGGGGAATTGGGGAGCAAGAATGTCACTTCCACAGTGAGTCGCTTCCATAGTGAGCCTGACAATAAGCACCAGGGTGAATGAGACAGATGTTGAGGATACTAGACACTTACCACAGCAGAGAAGCAGGAGCTCTTAAGAGCTCATCACGGGAGTACAGTTGCAACACACCCACCATGACCCAGGGAATTTTATGGAAGAGGGGCCTCTGGCAAGATTATAAGAGCCACAGTTGAGACACCATGCACAGAGGTATTGTCTTCCCCCAACAACTGACTGGTGCTACCATGGGGAATACTTGCAACCCCACTAAGGTGAGCCCTAGTGGAATGTGGGTGCAGCCACAGTCAAGGGAAAGGATGGCACCAACACATGATGTAAGTATGTCTGTAATATTCAAAATAGAATAAAAATAAAAACAATTGTGGTTGAGATGATGTCTATACCAATTACATTTATCTGATCGTTACATGCTGCTAAGATATGTATGTGCATAATAGTATATACATAACTTCTTTCATAGATGGTGAAAACTATTTTAAGTTGGTCAATGTAATCGTTACTCTGAAGATTTGTAAAAGCATTTTATTGTACACTTTAAATCAGTAAATGGTTTGACATGTAAATTACATGTAATAAAGCTAGTTTTTAAGAACACAAGTATCCTATCCTCTTATTGTGTTGTTTACAGACTAAATTTGAGACAATATTTACAAACTTGTTAAGTTTAAAACAACATAGCTTATGCAAAATGGAGCTTCTCTTTACACTGAGCATTTCTTTCTGTTTATAAGAAGATCATAGAAAGTGACAATGTGTTATTGTCCAAGATTTTATTTGACATTCAAATTACATTCATTTTCCATGGAAAAAAGTTTGTGTGTTGTCATTTGTGAGTCTCATAACATATTTTTGCTGAATAAAGATCCAGAAAGCCAAATTCTTGTGGCAGAGCTACTAGAAACAATCCATATAGGCTGACTCCTCCTTAATCAACCCTAGAGCAAATGCTGGTTGGCTTGGATCAATCGAGATAATTCTAATGAAAGAGGAATTGGGATTCCTTGCTAATGCACTAACACACACCAATGCAAAGATATCATATGGGAACTTGGGGTGTCCCTGGATTCTTGTCTGATGAATTCATAGACCAGAATATAAGGTTCAGAAAGATTTTATTAGATTATTGATAGTACTTAAGAAAAGAAGGAAGTTAGAGCTCATGCCTACGAGGAAGAATGAGTGGGGTTCTTGGAAACGGGGAAGCCCAGACTTAAGAGAAAGGAGGGAGAGAGAATCCAAATAGCCCTTGAACATGAGAAGACAGGAGCTGGTTGAAGTCCAGGTAGAGACTCAGCTTTTTCAATTCTAGATGAGGGCTGAAGTAGCCATTCACTATTCTTGGTTTCTACATCTGAATAGATGCTAAAAGAATAGGCCACACACAGGTTTAATCCTTCCAGGAATCCTAATTCTAGGAAGAGCAGAACTCTTCCTTAGGGACAAACTCCCAGATCTGATGAACTCATGTATGCAGCAAGCGATAAGGAGAAGCCAGCCCCTTCTTTGACAGCTAGCAAACTGAAGACTGCAAAGACAGGTTCAAGGATATTTCCCACGTTAACTTTCAGAACCCAGTCGCCCTAAACTGTCTCACTAAACCCTGCTAATGGAATCACCTAGCAGAGACTAAAAAGGTTTATTAGAGGAATTGATAAAAATAGACCCAAAAAGAGATATATCTCTTCAGTCTTTAAAGAAAGTCTTGTGAAGACATAATGTGTGAGGAACATGGCTATAGAACTCTGAGAGATAGAAAACTACCGCCTGAGATTCTGAAAATTACTTCCCACACCATAGGTAGTAATTTGAGTAGGCCAGTAGTTCCAAACCAGTTGTTCCTATACTCTGTGATAGTGATAAATAATTTTGGGATTCAAGACGGATCCCCAAAACTTATTAACCTCAATTTTTGGTCTTTATTCTAATTTTAACAGAGCTGATTAAAACACAGACTCAAGAAGTATAAATTATAAATTATTGAGTTTATTTAGGGAGAAATTACAAATTGTGGGTTTATTTAAGGGAAAATTGGATCTATAAGAAAAGGTTGCTGCAGAAAGCTACCCATACTAAGAAACTGTACTATTGTGTACCCAGCTAGGTATACATATGTCCAGGCAGGTAGATCACAGGGCAAAGAGAGGGATGGGAACAGCACAGATAAGCTTTTATAGTCAATTGAAAATGTAATCTTTTGTCAGATCCAGGCATGTAGGGGGAAGACCTGATCAGTTGCAGATTCAAGGGACAGATCCCCAAATTCAGCCCACCTAGCTAGTGTCTTAGACTGTAGAGGCAGCAAAGGTCACTGTAGCTGTTGTGGATGAAACTAGATCAGGCACAAGTTCCATTCTGGCAAAGGCAGCACCTTCTTGTTCTCTCTTTGGGTTCCTGTCCCTAAATGAAATTGCCTCAAAGAAGCTAGCTTCCCCCTGAGTCTCCTTCAATAGTGTTCAGAATTGTATAAAACTTGGAGCTCCTTTTAACTTTTAGCATCATGATTACATTTGCTACATATATAATTTTCTTTAAGTTTATTCAAACTAAGAATTTTTGAAAATTTATCATTGCAGATTTACCAAAACAAATTGATAATTAAATATACCCATTTGGAAATTTAATCAACTGACAAAATAATGTTTGCTTTGGAGTACAGCTATAAAGTAGAACTCATGTTTAGCGTGCATCAAGCCCTTGTGGCAAACCTCAGCACCCCAGATACATAAAAAAGTACTCAGAAAGTTCAACTTGGTAGCTATACAGAAGAAATTATTTTTATTGAAGTTAATTTTTCAAATATTTTAGATGTAGCAAAGTAGCAGAATACAAAATCAATGTACAAAAATCAGTAGCCTTTCTATATGCAAATAACAAAGATACAGAGAAAGAAATAAGGGACATGGTCCCATTTTCAACAGCAACAACAAAAACCTTGGAATAGCATTGACCAAGGAAGTGCAAGATCTATAAAACAAAAACATAAAAATACTAAGAAAAGAAATTGAGGAGCACTTGAGAAAATGGAAAGACCTCCCATGCTCCTGGATAGGCAGAATTAACATTGCAAAGATGGCAATCCTACCAAAGGCAATATACAGATTTAATGCAATTCCAATTAAAATCCCAACATTGTTCTTCACAGAGATAGAAAAAAAATGATCTCAAAATTCATATGGAAAGGTAAAAGGCCTTGGATATCCAAGCATATCCTCAGCAAAAGAAATACCTCTGGAGGCATCACCATACCTGACCTAAAGCTATATTGCAAAGCCATAGTAATAAAATCTAATACACTAAAATATATCAGAACAGAGAAAAAATCTGTCTAAAAATTTACATTTTAAATCATAGCTTTTTCAATAGATCTTTTTATATGATGCATTATAGGCATTGCCTTTGACACAATGATGCTGTGAGGACATGGTTTGAAAAACTGGACAACTTGGCACAAATACAAAAATTGACATGAGAAAGCATACACATACCATGAAGGATAAAAATTGTTTGGTGCTCATGGCAAACGCAATGTGGCATTTTCAGGTGCATATTTATTACTTACAAGAAATATAGATTCTTTGGCTATATTGTGATTATTGCTGTTGATTCAATTATCATTTATCTACTGTATCAAAAATGTGTTTAGAATAATGAAAGCATCTATTGCAAAGTAATCTAATTTCATCACAGTCCTTTTGCATATTTTCTTAATTAAAATAAAAGTTATGCTGAAACCAAAGGTTCATTTTATTTTTCTGAGCATGTGCAGCTAGCTGGATTAGCAATCAACCCAGATATAAGGCCAATCATTGGGTTATTAAACAAGTTCAGCAATCCAAGAACATGTTGTTGATTTTGGCTATCCCCTAAGGAATGTTTGTCCAAATATTCAGGGTAGAGCTGAATTTAGCTGTTCTTTCTATTAGCATAATATTCAAAATAAAATCTTTCACAAGTCTTCCTGCCAGTGATATTTCTCTGAAGAAATGCTAGAATGTGATTATGGATTTTTATAGTTCCTCAGTTGGATCCATTACTCTAAAAACTCAAGATCAGCTCTAACAGATCAGGATGTAAAATAATTGTCCAGACTGATTTTTTTTTTTTTTGGTCAGGTGACTAATAAGGATAGGTTTGTTTTTCCTTCATCAATGGTCAAAAATTCAGATCCTGAATTTTTGAAATGCCCCACATTTGTAACTAAACATGAATCCAGATACTGTAGTTTTATAGTAGTGATATCTATTGCTGTGTTTGCTGTGTGGTGATTCCTATGCTCTTTGATGTTTTGGATATTTTCTGTATTTTATATACACAATGCATAGTACATACACTTTTGTTATTTCATTAAAACTATTGGGTTGGAGAGATGGCTCAGAGGTTAAGGGGCTTGCATGCAAAATCTATTGACTTGAGTTCAATTCCCCAGTACCCACATAAAATCATGTGCATAAAGTGGTACATGCATATGAAGTTCCTTTGCATTGGCTGGAGACCCTGACATACCCATTCTGTCGCCCTCTACATAACTATCTCTCTCTGCTTGAAAATAAAATATTTATAGAACTATTAACTTATAATCAAATCATCTTTGATTAAGAATTATAGGTTATCATTGAAATATTTTAATTATTTAGTCATTTTAATTATTTATGCTCTGGGTTGGAGAGATGGCTTAGTGATTAAGTGCTTGCCTGTGAAGTCTAAGAACCCTGGTTCAAGGCTTGATTCCCCAGGACCCACGTTAGCCAGATACACAAGGGGGCGCATGCGTCTGGAGTTTGTTTGCAGTGGCTGGAGGCCCTGGTGTGCCCATTCTCTCTCACTCTCTCTCTCTCTCTCTCTGCCTCTTTCTATGTCTGTCACTTTCAAATAAATAACTACACATAAAACAAAAACTTTAATTATTTATGCTCATTAAGGCCTATTCGATAAATGTTTAAGGTAAGTTTCTATTACCCACCAAATCATATATTCCCGGTACTGACATACTTGATTGAATGTTGAGGATGTTAACATTGAAAAACAGGTGAGAGCAGGTCATTGTAATTTAACATATGTTCTCATGCATTTTGTAAGTTGTGCTGAGAGTATTCAAATGCAGCAATTTCATAGCACGGTGATAGGTAGTCCAGTGTTTTCTAGAGCATATAGCTAGGATCTCTCACCCCTTGCATACCAGTGGACTAGTAAGTAGAGTCCATATAGGAAACTGGGCTGGTCTACAAACCTCAGAGCGCACCCTTAGTTACATACTTCTGTGAATTAAATCACAAAAGTTTCATATCACTCAAAAAATAAAAATAAAAGATGACAGTCATGGGGAACCAAATGCTCCAGCACATGAGGCTCTGGGGATGTTTGGTAACAAACTATAACACTAAACATTACAAAATGTTAGCTATTGTGCTCACTACGGTAGCACATAGACTAAAAACATGAGATATATTCACAACCTTGTTAAAACTTCATAAACACATGATTCTACAATCATTCCTACGAACTGCTTAGCATTTTGCAATTTAGTTGCAATTTTAATATGCTAAATGACAAATGTATGACATCATAACATTGGATACTTATATAAATATGTAAAAATTGGTGATATAGGAGACCACAAGAGGGGAACAAGAGTGAATGTGAAAGGGAGGAATACACAGGAAACACAAGAAGGAAAGTGGGAAGGACTGTAAATTGGGGGCTATACCAAAAGGGAGGACAGGGTAAGAGAAGGAAAACAAAACCAAAAAAATATTGTTTCAGTGGACCATAATGGGACCTAACTCTTTGTATGGTAATACAAACAGGATATATAGGAACTTATATGTGCCTATGTCTTGTTACCAAACCTCCAGATAGTGTTTTATTTATAGTTTTCTTCTTTTAGTAAAAAGAGCAAATGAATGAATCAATATATTTTTAAGTCTTGAGAGTTGCCACAGCCATTATCATACTTCCAGCTACTAAGGCTATTGAATGAAAGTAAAATTATTTGGCTGAGTTTTCTCTTTCTTTCTTAAAGGAAAATCAATATAAAATAATTTTATTTAAGCTGTGAGTTTTAAAATTACAAATGACTACCCTCAGATTCACAATACAACCAATTCCATGATGAACAGAATAAGATCATCAGGATAGCTTTAACTGAACAAGCTGTTAAAAGAAAAATGAATTTAGATATCACAGATAGTTTATATATATTTAGTTTTCAAATTATAGAAGGCTATGTAGTAAGAACAATAATAAAACCTTCACTGTAGTCCATTTCTTAAGTATTTTCTGTGATAGTATATTATAATAATGCATGTCCAGTTTTGGCTTGTAGAAAATTTGTTATAATATTTATAATAGCACATATCTCACACTGAGAGTTCACTAGGAATAGATACCTTGCCAAACACTTGATATGAATTTCCAATCTCATTGTGCAACAAACCCTGGAAGGTAGTTGCTGTTTTCTTCAGTCAGAAAATAGAGGCTTAAAGTGGGTGAGTAACTGGCTCCATTAAGCCTTTAGTATTTGTAATCAGATTTGAATCCAAAGACTCTGACTTCAAACTATGGTAGATGTTTTCTCTTTTTAAGTGAAGTTTTGACCCAGTTTTGAGACCCTTGCTAGAGGTTGGCTTATCAGATGCTCTTTGCGAGCTCTGAACAGCTGAAGTTTGTACTCTAACTATGATTATTTTCAGCCTCTCACCCTCTGGGCCTTACATACCTGCTTCAGTTATCTCTGGGCCAAGTATCAAACACCAAAAATCATTCAAAATAGCCAATCACAAGGAACTCAGGAAACGTAGCCAATCCCATTTCCTTGACCACACATTAGATTCTCCCCCAGCTCCGACTTGCTGTTCTCCATTTCTAGGGAACACCCTCCGTTCCCTCCTTCGGCCCTGTCTGACAGTTTGAGTTGTAAGTCACAGCGCTCTGCCTTTCATCTAACGAAGAGTCTTTCTGTTAAGTCCTACATCACAACAATCTTAAATCTTATAGAACAGAGTCCACTCCTTCTACCTCTACACATCCTCCCATCCTGAGGATGCATAGTGAAGGTATTTAAGCAATGATTGATCATCTTAGATCAGTTACTGTTATGAAAACTTGACTGGGACTGTAAGTTATAAATCAGTTAATCCTTTTTTCCATATAGACTTACTTGGCCTTGATTCTTATTAGCTAGAATTTGTTGCAGGCATTTTACTAAGAACTTCTCTTTTATGTGGGAATAAAGATTGTATGTAAGAAAGCATTAAATTTGATAGGGCAAAAAGGAGGTTATAAAATGAATAAAAAGAACAGGCTTTAAATAACATTATACTTCCTGGCAGGTTAATGAATAATAAACTGTTAAGCAAACTTATCACAAAAGGAAAAACATTATTATGATATATAACTAACTCAATACAGTGCAGATATGAAATAACTATTAAATATGAAATATGAATGATAATTTTAAATAAGATCCCACATTAAGTACATTAAAGATAACTACATTAGTGCTGATTTCTGTCATGGGTGTGAATAAGAAGTGACTGTAAGGTGTAACCTGCCATGAATTTCTTTAATAGTCCAATACAAGGTTCAAAAAGTCTTATCACGAGTCAGCTACTATTGCACACATTGGCTCATTTGGCCTAATAAATATTTTAATGCTCCCAGGACTGTGATGTCTCTATCTCAACTATATACTCTGCCTTCATAGTTCACTTGCTAACTGTATTTAAGTGGTTGGATGTGTCTGTGTTCTAGTAAATATTTCTTTACAGAAGCAGGCAGCAGTTCAGGCATGGCCCATGATCCAAACTTTTTTGATCCCTGTCTTGCTGTATGGACTTATGACTCTGGCTTCCTTTCTCAACCATGACGGACCTACTTTTATATCAGGAATCTCATGCCAGGAACAAAATTAGTCTGGTGTGATTAAACTAATGGAGTTACCTTTTTATAACATAAGTACGATTATAATTCCATAATGTCTTTAAGGCAGTGGGTGAAGGTCATATAAAGCGTGCTTTACAATGATGGTACAAACAGCTTGAAAAAAATGGAACTTTTGTGGCACAGCTAGTCATCTGACATTGAATTTTCTGTTGTTTAATTTTCCAAAAGTAATGTAGACCTTTGTACCCAACACTTAAACGCATTGTACTAATGATTGGAACTAGAATAACTCCCTCTTATGACATGCTAAGTAAGAATCACAGTGATTGTATTAATAATAGGTACTCTTTGTTGAAAGTTTATTATGTGAAATACTGCTTTTTAGTTCAAGAGTTAGGTACATTTTTCCAGGAACAGCCTTGTCTGAGTGCACAGCCCAGGTGGATGGATGGATGGATCGATCTCTATCTATCTATCTATCTATCTATCTATCTATCTATCTATCTATCTATCTATCTATCTATCATCTATCTATCTATCATCATCATTATCATCTATCATCCATCTATCTACCTTCCTACCTACATACCTACCTATATATCTATTGTCTATTATTTATTTATTCATGTTTTGCATGTGTATGTGCATGTTTGCATGAAGGTGGGCTCACAAGTGTGTGAGTGCCTGTGAACATGGGTGCGCATACACATATATGTATGTGGAGTCAAGAAGACAACCTTTGGTGTTCTATTGGCCTAGAACTTACCAATATGCTTGAATGGATGGCCAGCAAGCTCCAAAGATCTCATTTTCACCTTCCCAGTCCTAGAATTATAGGTACGTTGCCACATCCAAAATTTTACATGGGTACTTTGCATCAAACTCTGATCTTCAAGCTTGCAACAAAAGATCTTTACCCGGGCTGGAGAGATGGCTTAGCGGTTAAGTGCTTGCCTGTGAAGCCTAAGGACCCCGGTTCGAGGCTCGGTTCCCCAGGTCCCACGTTAGCCAGATGCACAAGGGGGCGCACGCGTCTGGAGTTCGTTTGCAGAGGCTGGAAGCCCTGGCGCACCCATTCTCTCTCTCTCTCCCTCTATCTGTCTTTCTCTCTGTGTCTGTCGCTCTCAAATAAATAAATAAATAAATAAATAAATCTAAAAAAAAAAAAAGATCTTTACCCACTGAGCTATCTTTTCAGCCCCTAGACATAGTTTTCTGTTCTACTTTATTTCCCATCCCAGTGATTTACCTTCTAAACTGATATTAAGTAGTGGGGGGCCAGAAACAACAATTTATTCATCTTTACTTCCCAATGCCCTAGCACTATACCTGGCTGCCAGTAAATCTCATCTTTATAAAGTAAATAAATAAACAGATATTTGGCCAGTTTGCCTTTTGAAATCCTTAGAAACCAAAATGAAGACTGAAGTGAGGCATGGTCAAGGTTCATTTTATATGAAAGTGTCATTACTCTGAATCTTTTAGCACAAATGATAAGATTTAAATGTTGTTTTCTTGAGCTTACCCCACTGTAAGATATCTTAAATTTCACTTTCTTCTCTGGGCATCCAGTTATTCTGATTGACTGCTGAATTTTTTTTTTTCCACTCAAGACAAAAAGAGAGAGAGAGAAAGAAAGGGAGAGAGAGAAAACAGGTTTGCAAACAATGGGGATACATGCAGATTGTTTTTCTTGTCTGAGTCCTCTTTGTTTATGTTTATCATAGGCCCAGAAGGAGGATGCCTATGGAGATGTGTGCACATAGGGCTTCAGGAATGAAATTCTAACTTAACCTTGGCTCAGAATGAGCTACTCTCCCAAATATCTTTGACAATGTGCTGACTGTAATACTTTGACCAGAAACCACTGGTAATAACAAAAAATTAGGCCCTGGTTAGAAACATATTACTTCTCTGCCAAATCTTTCTGTGGAATTCAACTACTACATATTTTAGTTTCAAGAAAACTAACTCTTCTGCATGTTGGCCAAATTTGACTTTGGTTTCAAATTATCTCAGAGAAGTTTTAGCTGATAATTCATTCTATATTATTTGTGTTGCATGGAGGTATATTTGCAATGTGTCTGGTATGTAAATATCTTTTCTAGTAAAAAGGTTAAATGCATACCCAGTAATACACATTTAACTGAAGGCTCTCTGGGAAATATGTTTATTGTTCCACTAGGGGAAAATGGAATTGGATAGAAATTTTGCTATATTAAGTCATTGGAAATGGGGATGGCTACATGTGTGGCTTGAGATTATGAAGGAAAAGAAAACAAACTAAAACAAAACAAAAATTAGGATCTTGGGCTGGGGAGATGGGTTAGTGGTTTAGGTGTTTGTCTGCAAAGCCAAAAGACCCAGGTTTGATTCCCCAGGACCCACATAAGCCAGATGCACAAGGTGGCACGTGTGTCTGGAGTTTGTTTACAGTGGCTGGAGGCTCTGGGGTGCCTATTTTCTCCTCCCAATCACTTTCTGCCTCTTTCTCTAAATCTCAAATGAATAAATAAAAATTTAAAAAAATAGGATCCTAGATGAATACCTGGAAATGTCTAGAACCTCAATCCAGACTGACACTGCTCTCTACTATTTCTGATGGTGCTTGCTTTTATACGTTCATTAAATTGTGTGTGTGTGTGTGTGTGTGTGTGTGTGTGTGTGTGTGGTGTGTAGTTTCTACTTTGACATTTTTCATCTTCTCTTGGTGTATGTTTCTTCATTCCTTTCTTCTTATAAGATAAAATGTTAAAACCTATTGGTGACACAGGCATGTTGGAATATCTCTGAATTCAACTGAGTAAGAAACAGCACAAAGTAAATCTACACTGTTCTAGTAATTTATAATATACAATGACAATATTAGAAGTCATAGATACCTCAGGATAACTCTTATTAGAATTTCTGTTTTCTTTCTGTTTTATTTATTTATTTATTTATTGACATAGTGTCTTAATCTAACCCAAGATGACCTGGAATTCACTATGTAGTATCAGAATGGCCCAGAACTCACAGAGATCCTCCTACCTCTGCCTCCAGAGTGCTGGATTAAAGGCTTTAGCACCATGCCAAGTTCTCAGTAGAATTTCTTTTAAAAAAGAATAAAAAGAGAGAAACAAATCAGTTCTCTGGAAATAGTCTGTGCCAAGAACAGAACCCAGTATTTAGTTCAGACTCCACTAATTATTTGAAAAACAGTTTACTGAATGCTTTTTATGAAGAAATGGGTAAAGGTAATTCTAAAGACATTATAATTCATACTCATTTATTGGGGGAGTGAAAACAATTGTAAAAATTTACAATTTGACATTTTGACATGATGGTTCTCTGAAAAATTCTCACTCCCAAATTCCAAAATAGATTCTTATTTGTGATAACCTGAGCAATGACCTTTGTAAGTTACCAATTTGGTCATGTTTATAATTCATTTTAGTAAATGTTTTCTTATTTTTCATCTTCCTAAATCAGCCCTGACAATTTAATCTAATCCTTGAAAGTGAATTGTGTCTATGTGCTCTGAGCTTATTTTCAATTTACAAAATGCTAATGAGAAAGAGTGCTTATTTATAGCAAAAAATTCTGTAGAGCTACATAAAATACTCATATTTTAATAATGAAACAGGAAGTATACTTACTCATAGCATTATGATTTCACCAAAATTCTTTAATCTTTTTGTAAATAATTATTTGCATTTAAGGAATAAAAATATTAATTTTGGCCATAGTGTTTATAATAGCTATTGTGTATTAGTACATTTTTCTTTTTTATAAAAAACTAACTAAAACAAAGGAAGAAACTATTTTGACTCCTAGTTTCAGAATTTTCAGTTCAGGGTCAGATGGCTATCTTCTCTCTAGTCTATAGTGAAGTAGAACATGACAGGAGATAGACATCAAGAAATAACATTGACCACCTCGTTGCAGGAAGGAGGGGTAGGGAGGGAGGGAGGATGGGGAAGAGAGAAATATGCCATTAGTGAGCTATTTTCCTAAGCCTACTCAGCCTCCCATCACCTCTCAATAGAAGCACCAACTGGACACCAAGCTCTTAATACTTGAGCCTTTCTGAGTGACAGTTCATACTCAAATAGCATTAAGACATATTGCTCTTTTTCATATATATATTTTTAATTTTTACTTATTTATTTGCAAGAAGAGAGAGGAGAGAGACAAGGGAGATAGAGATAGATAGATAGATAGATAGATAGATAGATAGATAGATAGATAGAGAATAGAGAGAGAATTGGCATGCCAGGGCCTTTTGCCACTGCAAACAAACTCCATATGCATGTGCCACTTTGTGCGTCTGGCTTTACTTGGATACTATGGAATAGAAATGGGCCTATTAGGCTTATAAGAAAGAACCTTAACTGCTGAGCTCTCTCTGTGTCCCTATATTGCTCTTTTTTAGTAAAACTTCACATTAAAGCAGTACATAGGCACTTAACTAAGACAAGAAATATCTATTATGCTTTAGTTAATTAGCATAGTCATATACCTCAGGCTGTGGTTATAAATACAAGCTAGCATTACTTATTCTTTAAAAAACATAGTTTTAAGTTTGTGATTTATTTTTCCAGTTTTCTTTCATCTAGAACTAAAGTTAGAAAATTAAATACCAAAATACCTCTACAGATCTAAGCTGCCTTCTATAAAGAACAATTCAGTGACATTTTTTAAAATTAGTTTTTAATAATTTTTTTAATTTTGTTAATTTTTATTTATTTAGTTAAGAGTGATAGAGAAAGATTCGGAGAAAGGGAGAATGGGCACGCCAGGGCCTCCAGCCACTGCAAACCAACTCCAGACGCGTGTGCCCCCTTGTGCGTCTGGCTAACATGGGTTCTGGGTAATCATGCCTCACACTGAGGTCCTTAGACTTCACAGGCAAGCCCTTAACTGCTAAGCCATCTCTTCAGTCCTTCAGTGGCATTTTTTAACGTCTAAAATATGAGAGACTAAAAGGCTTGTCCACTGACAGATTTGCATTTAAAAGGAAATCCCTTCTGAGAATTGATATTTTTTTTAATATTTTTGTTTGTACTTAACAACAGAAAATTACTTTAGGCAGGGTCCTCTAGAGCACTAGAACCAATAAAATGAATATGTATTATAAAAAGGGACTTATTAGATTAGTTTTCAGAATATGGGCTGGGCAAGCCAACAATAGCTTAGCTGTCTGAGCCATCTGTAGGTGGGAGAGTCAAGAACCTGGTAGCTATTCCGTCCACAAGGCTGGGTACATCTGTGATCCCAGTCTGTCATTGAAGGCCTAGATGATTCCCATTGAGTTGCTGATATTCAGTCTATGTTGGAAGACTGATGAGGCTGAGTATAATAACAACAAGGTAGATGCAATCAACAGGAATCAGCAAGAGCAGCTAGAAAAAATGTCCTGTGTTCACCTGGAAATTCTACACATAGTCTACCACAGGAATGTTTGCTGACTCAGTGGGAAGATCTTCCTCTCCCAGTCTCAGACCAACCCAGGAGGCATATCTCTTAGTTGCCTCCAAATCTGATCAAGTCAACAAAGAATTTAACTATCATAATCACTTTGGCAAACTATCAAGAAACTGATGATAAACAATAGTGCTAACTTATCTTGCACACTCCTTGGAAATAAAGAACTCATGTTTAATTAAATCTCTGTTAGTCAAGGAATTATTTTATCTAATACATTTCAGAGTAACAATGTAAAAGTTGTCAAATTGATGCAGTAATATACACAAATATGTTAATTCATACATAAGTTAATACACGTTGACAATAGCTGACCAATTCAAGTATATGGAGTTTTCTGGTAAAAACTACTTAGATTGTGAGCTTCATAGGATATATAATACAATCATATAATTTAACCAAAATAATGCTGACCTCGGAATCAAAGAAATGTGTGTTCCAACTCATAATTTACTATGACTTGCACAGTGACTTTTGGAAGATTATTTCAGCTCCTAAGCCTAGGGTTCCTAGTCTCCTCAGTTTCTACCCATACCTGACATTCGGTGCTTCTTGGGAACTGAAACACAGACTGGAAAAAAAATTATCTCTTTTGAATGAGTACAGGGTTTTCAGTGTTATACGACTTAGTCTCAGATTCTTTCATGAGTAGAAGATTCTCGTGTGGTTTGTTTTGCTTTACATAGCACCATCCTTTCTGATCATTTAACTGCTTTCTATACTTTGGTAGATGCTTGATAACATGACATACTTTGAGTTAGGATGGATAGAAAGTAGTGATAGAATGAATAGTGCTGAGTATAGGTTCATAGGATTGTATAATTGAGATAATAATCTGGAAAAAATAGTTTTACATTCTCTGTTTTGTAAAATATATATATATATATATATATATATATATATATATATATATATATACAATTTTAAAAAAGTTTTGGGGTCATGACAATTTAAATGGAAGAAGGAGTGGTTACACAACTCTTTCTTAACCTTTTATCACTATTGAGAACAATTAGCCTGTCATCTGCACCATTTTTTTTTTTTATTTGAGAGCGACAGACACAGAGAGAAAGATAGATAGAGGGAGAGAGAGAGAATGGGTGCACCAGGGCTTCCAGCCTCTGCAAACGAACTCCAGACGCCTGCGCCCCCTTGTGCATCTGGCTAACGTGGGACCTGGGGAACTGAGCCTCAAACTGGGGTCCTTAGGCTTCACAGGCAAGCGCTTAACTGCTAAGCCATCTCTCCAGCCCATCTGCAACATTTTAAACATCTGTTTGTTTATTCAGATTTGTTTAAGCAAATGATAGTCAAGGTTTCTTCCCCTCTTTTCCCTGAAAGTACTCTGGAGACTTCTTAAGTTCTACCTTGACATTACTGTTCATGCTTACTTTATTGAACCCAGTCTTGTTATTTACATTCTCTTGAACTCTTCCTCCTTAGATATGTGAAAGCTCCCTTCTGTCTCCTAATCTTTTGATTCAGAATCCTTTGCTCACTGCCCTCTGCCTGCACTCTCACATATGTCTGCCTCATAGTGCCATCACAGACTCCTTTCTGACTCAGTTTGATGATTCCAAATATATATCTCCAGGGCTGGAGAGATGGCTTAGCAGTTAAGCGCTTGCCTGTGAAGCCTAAGGACCCCGGTTCGAGGCTTGGTTCTCCAGGTCCCACGTTAGCCAGATGCACAAGGGGGCGCACGCGTCTGGAGTTCGTTTGCAGAGGCTGGAAGCCCTGGCACTCCCATTCTCTCTCTCCCTCTATCTGTCTTTCTCTCTGTGTCTGTCGCTCTCAAATAAATAAATAAAAAAATAAAAAAAAAAACAAATATATATCTCCAATTTTCCACTTTCTTGCAGGTCAAGGCTCCTATTTCTTTTTCTTTAATTAATTTTTTTATTAATTAGTTTTGTACCCAGTGAATACAGTCAAGGTGGTACCATTGTATGTCCTACCCCCTCTCCCTGGCCCCTCCTTGTTGAGGTATATAGGTCATGCATTATGTAGTTAGCCCACAGTTATTTCTAACAACAGCTTACTCCTTTTAAATTTCCATATGAACCTTAAATTTAACATGAAAAGAAGTCAATTTTAAATGTTCACACTTCCAAAAAATTTCTTCTGAAATGATTGCTTTTTTTTTTTTTTTAACTCCTATGATATCTGTGTCAATTACTTGTCATTTTAAGGTTATATCAAAGTAATTAACTAGACAGAACCAATTTGTCAAGGCTCACAGTTTGGGAGGTTGCAGACCTCACTTGGGTGCCCTGTGGTTTTATGCCTATGTGAGAGCAGAACATTGTGGCAGAAGGGATGCACAAGGGCAAAACCACTGGAGAGATGTCAGGGCAAAGTTACAATATCTCCCCAGCCCCTTTGATGGCACACCCTTAATGATTTAGGAACTTCTTATGAGGGCTCGCCTATTAAAGATTCCACCACCTCCCACCAAAATCAAGCCTTTACCATGTGGGCTTTGGGATGACCTTCAACACTCAACGTATAGCACCAACTACTTAAATTAAATGTGAGACTTAATTATCCCTTGTTACTCAAGGTTTTCTAGTTATAAAGCAGACTCTGGAGTCTTGTTTTTGAATTTGAATTTTAGCTCTACAGAACTTCATATTGGTGTGACCTTGGCACAGATAGTTTAATGGTCATTGCCTTGAGTTCTTCATTTGTAAAATGGGGCTAATAATCAAATCAACCCATTGGGTTGTCCCAAATGTTAATTGTTTTAATTATGTGTGGCATCTTAGATTGCTCCTAAAAGAGTGAGCTCTTGATTAAATAACTATTATTGCCATCATCATTATTATCTTCAAATGGTACCTTTTGATTCCTTGTGACTGACTGCCTTAAAAAAATTCACAATCATCATTACAGGTATGCTCTTGTCTTAGTGACCTGTGCCATCCAAAAAGTTCTCGGATTTTTTTTTTTTTTTTTTGTATTTTAGTTTAGTTTATTATTTGAGAGCAAGAGGGAGAAGAGAGAGAGAGTAAGAGAAAAAGAGAGAGAGAGAGAGATATGTACGGCAAGGCCTCTAGCTGCTGCAAATGAACTCTAAACACATGTTTCACCTTGTATATCTGGCTTATGTGGGTACTGGGAAAGTAACCTTAGTCTTTTGGCATTGCAGGCAAGTGCCTTAACCACTAAAGCCATCTCTCCAGCCTGATTCTTCTCTCTTCCTCTCTCTCTCTCTCTTTTTTCTCATAGCCTACTCTGCCATTTGAGTGACCCTGCAGATATTAAAAAAAAAAAATCTACCCTCTGACTTGTATATGTTATTTGCTTATTGCTCTACCTGACTAATATCAGTAAAGGGGAGGATAATAAGGTGAGGGTTGTGTTTTATGCCTTTTCATTTCTAGGACTTCACATAGAGATAATACATGGATTAATGCTTTAGGGTCAGGCTGTGGAGATGGCTCAGTAGTTAAAAGCACTCGATTGTTAACCATAAAGGCCCCTCACACAGGAGATTGATTGCCAAGATCAATGCTTTGGAACACATGTAAAGGCTGGTGGAAGGAGTGGGGAGTACCGTAGGATCTCTGATGTTGACAGCAGCTCTAGGTTGAGAGATATAACTCATCACAAGAAAATAGATATGCCAATAAGCAGATGAGAAATAATAGGCAGCAGAAGTTCTCTTTTGGCCTGTGCATCTACACACATACATACACGTGCACCACACATCACACATACCATACTACATATGTTCTCTAAAAACAGGTTTAAAAAGTAGCAACAGCAAAAACAAAACAAAAAATTCATCATGGTTATCAAATTGAGCTTACTAACTAGAAAATTAATCACATGAAGTGAATGGTCCTAATACTCTTTGTGCAGTTAAAACATTATTAGTAAAACTTTCTTGAGCAAAGAATAAATACAAATTTCTAAAATCAAGTCTGTGAAGAATAAACTCTCTACCCATCTGCAAGAATCTTACACACAGTGAAACAGGAAGCTTCTAGATCTAATCTTAACACTTTTCAGTTAAACTTGCCTCCTTTGGTTAGTCTTTTACCAGTGCATGAGGCCAATGAAAAGCTGCAGTGAAGCAGACATAAAATGATCCCAACATGGCTCAGGGAAATTTGAGGAAGAGGGTGCGGAAAGAATGTCAGAGCCACAGATTGGGTCATGAGACACAGAGACATTGCCTCCTGCCTATAACTGATGGCTAACCTCACAATTCAGGACCCATATTCCCCAGTGAGGAGGGTCCCTGTGAAGGGGAGAGGACAGGGAGGAGGCTAACGGTACCAACTTGACTGTATACACTGAGTACAAAACTAATTGAAAAAGAAAAGAGCTGCATTTTGACATATTCTTAGAGAATGAGAAATTCATGAGAGGTTTTCTCTAAATAGCCCTGCAAAGGAATTCATGAACTTTAATGAGTTAGACACAACTTTAGAAAACAAATCTTTGGCAACTGTTTTGTTTCCAAAGGACTCAGTGCACCTCAGCAGGCCCTCACATTATATAAGGTATATGCTTAAACTGAGAATCCACATGTATTCTATTAGCTGGCATCTAATTGACTGTTAGCCTTTTGTTGTTGTTGTGTATTGAGAACTCTCATATATGAATATACAGTAATTTGGTCATGTTCCTGTCCCTTTATCTTCTTTTATCCCTTCTCTGAAGCTCGCATTGCATTGAGGACCCTTCTCTTTCACGGTTGTTCTTCCTATCTTTTGTTGCCTCATGCCATTAGTTCTCTACCATCT
Source organism: Jaculus jaculus (assembly GCF_020740685.1). NCBI lineage: Eukaryota > Metazoa > Chordata > Mammalia > Rodentia > Dipodidae > Jaculus > Jaculus jaculus. The sequence continues at coordinate 128,777,297 of NC_059107.1, forward strand.
GTCTTTCTCTCTATGTCTGTCACTCTCAAATAAAAAAAAAAAAAAAATACCAGAGGAGGTCAGGTGTCCTTGTCTAGCACTTTTTCCACCTTATTTCTCTTAGAGTTTCTACTGAACCTGGAGATCCTTGTTTTTACAAGCTAGACTGGTTGACTAGAGACCACAGCAATATTCCTGTCCCCCCACACCCCACCCTCAGTGCTGAGGTTATAGGAGTACACAGTCACTATATGGCTATACAAGAGAAGAGGAGATTGGTGCTACACCATTTTCCTCCAGGGCATGCTTCCAATGATACAATGATTTTAAGCCTATTAGGCCCTACCTCTAAAGGTTCGATGTCCTTCCAATAACTCTAGCTTTTAACACAGGACTTTTGAGGAACATGTAAAATTCAAACTAAAGCATGCTTCCAGTTTGCAGACCTGCACAAATAACTAGAAACTTATTATTACACTGAAGATACTGCTAATATCAAGTTCCTCAAAAAAGAGTGTGTACAGTTTCTAAACATAAATGTGAAACCTTAACATGGTTAATATATTATTGAATGCAATTATTTGAATTTATCTGTTGTTATTCTTACAAATAGCATGAATGTGGTATCCAATATCCTCAACTGAGTTAATAATATTAAATCAACTTCAAAATACCAACAGATTTTCTCACAGTGTTTGATACAATGTGTGTGTGCATGTGCTAGAATAAATGCCTAAGATCAATGAAGATACTGGTTAGGAAGAATAGGGAATGGGGGAGGGTTGATGTATCCAATATCAGAACTTAGAATGAAGCAATAATGACTGCAGTATATTCAATAAGGCAGGATGGAATGAGTTCAAGGGGAAACAGTGATGAATGAAATTCTGTAGAGACTCCAGAAACTGTGGCTGTGTGACTATGATATGTTAGCTAAGTTTAAATAATGTTTCTCAGAGGACCCATAATGTTGTTTGAATTTCCTGAAACTTCATTCATTATAATAGTTACCCAGCTGATTCACATCTACCCCAGTAAACTTTTCTTGATTATTTTAGCCTAAAGTCCATCATGCCTGGAGCTCTTACATATTTCAGAGAAAATATATAGTGAAGAATTAGCATGGTGTTTGGTTTTTATATAGTAAAATCAAGTATTCAAATGGAGGGAAAAGCAGTGTGGGACAAAAGCTTTTTTCTCTTACAAAGGATTTTAAATGATTTGTTTTGGACTGGGTAGATTACAGAGTTCTACTAGGACACATGAAGGAAGCCACCATATGTAATCTACAATTAAAGCTAGAAAAACACAATAGTTATCATTCCAAGGTGGATGATTGGTTGACTTTTTTTCAATGTTATATTTTTATAGATAGATAGAATTGAAATTCTTTTTTTTAAAAGATTTTTATTTATTTATTTGAGAGTGACAGAGAGAGAAAGAGGCAGATAGAGAGAGAGAGAGAGGGAATGGGCACTCCAGGGCCTCCAGCCACTGCAAACGATCTCCAGACGTGTGTGCTCCCTTGTGCATCTGGCTAACATGGATCCTGGGGAATTGAGCCTCGAACCGGGGTCCTTAGGCTTCACAGGCAAGCACTTAACCACTACACCATCACTCCAGCCCGAATTGAAATTCTTAAATGTTTCTCAATAAGATATTAATCAGTACATTTAAAAAGGAAGAAAACAAGGAAGTAAACATGAGTACTTAGCCAAGTCTATAAAATATTAACTAATTCTTGAGTATTAACAATTATAAGTAACATACCAAACTATCTGGGAAATCTGGCCAGAAAGAGCTCAGATATTTGTATAAGCTAATCCTTTGAAGAATTGTCTGCAGAGTACATTTCTCCTCAAATTCTTAAATTCCCTAGAATTTATAGTAGAAAATTGTTATGATACACATTCACAAAATTTAAAAAATTTCTATTCTTTGAATAACTAATTCATATGCTTCCAAAATCAGAGCAATGAAAATGCATTATGTTTAGACTCCTTTTTTCCATTCATTCCAAGACTTTTTTTTTTTTTTCACTTCTAAGATTAGCCTTATTTTAAGGTCCCTATTTATATTTACAGTGTTTTTTCAATGACATGGAAATACAGTATGTCTGTAACTTATCACTTTTGTTACACACAATAAGTTGTACCTTTTAAAATGTTATTTTTATTTATTTATTGAGAGAGAGAGAAAAAAAAAGAGGCAGTTAGAGAGAATGTGTGCCTCAGAGAGAGCCGCCAGCCACTGCAAACAAATTCTAGATGAATGTGCCACCTTGTGCACCTGGCTTACGTGGGCCCTAGGGAATTGAACCTGGGTCTTTGGTATTGCAGGCAAGTGCCATAACTGCTAAGCCATTTCTCCAGCCTCAAAAGTGGTACCTTTAATACACTTTCCCATACCCAATATACATGATTCACCCTACTTCTTTTTACATTAGTATTTGCAAGCCTTTGTTTTTTTTCTAAGTTCATAATACTTTATTCAATGAATGCTTTAAGGGTTATACCACTAGTACCCTAAATTTGGATACAAAGATTATTTTGTTGCTTTAATTATAATAAATGACCAAATGCATAAACCTCAATGCATGTCATTTCATTGGTGTGCTAGCATAATCATGGGATACATACAAGGATTTGTAAGTGAAAGGGTATTTTTGAACTTTTGCCAATTTTTGTTAGCTATCATTAACATCATTCTGCACCCCATACTCCAATACTCCTCTGTGAAGAACTCAAACACAGTGCTGGTTATATAATGACCAAGCAGTGTGTGGTAACACTCATTTTAACTTTATGTTACCCAGTTTTACTGTGCTGTAAAAGTCCCAGCAGTTATCAAAACAAACAAAAAGATAAATTTTCAAATAATGTTATAAAAGCCAATATCCTGCCTTGATGCTTGTGTTCTTTTCTGGCACTTGACTCATTGCCTTAAAGACAGAAAGGAGAGAGCGGAGTAGGACTAAACCCTAGGAAAACTCTTGATACTTGTAAAATATTTGAGGCAATAGAAGCTTAGAGATGCTGGAGGAAGGAGGCGTGAATGCCATTTCAGTAATATTCATCCTTATTAACACAGAGAAGTGTGTTAAACAATATTTTATTCAGGGCACATTTACTTATCCTAGACATGCATATTTCTAGGACAGCAAAGGGGCAACTGCTAGTATAGTCATTAATTGAGATTAAAGATGCAAGTTTTGAATTATGCCATGATCTTTCATATACATTCCCTCATTTAAAATCATTGTATATGTTTAGTGTACTAAAATGACATTTTATTTTTACAATTTGGTATATGTGTGTGTGAGAGAGATATGTATGTGTTCATGTGTGTAAGAGCAGGTTCATGCATATGAACCACATGCTTGAATGTGAGAAGGCAGGTATCTAGGATTGGTCCTAGCCTTCCACCTTGTTTGGGGGTGGGGGTCTCTCCTTCTCATGGGTACTCAATATGGAATTCATTAGCCTAACTGGTCTGAGAGCTTCCAGGAAATCCTCACGTTTCTGTTGAGCATCTTCCCATTCACACACTGGGACTACAGAAACTTGATACAGCCTCTAGCTTGTGCATGGAGTCTAGGGATATAAACTCAAGTACTCAGATTGTGTAGTAAATACTTTATTGACACAATTTCCCAGTGCTCTAATTGACACTTTACATATTCAATATAACAATAGCTTTGCCAGAAAAAAAAAAGACTTAAGCAATAATACTTTCATCACAATTGGACTGGAGGTATGGCTTAGCGGTGAATATGCTTGCCTGCAAAGCCAGAGGGCCCAGGTTCAATTCCCCAGGACTCATATAAGCCAGATGCACAAGGATCTGGAATATGTTTGTAGTAGCCGGCGTCCCTGGCATGCACATTCCCTCCTCTCTCTCTTTCTCTCTGTCTCTTTTTCTCTCACCAACAAATAAATTAAAAAAATGTAAATCTTAAAACTAAATGCAAGCATAAATTGAAGCTATGTACTAAAGTATAAAAATCTACTATTCTTTTATTGAAAAAATGTTCATGAATTCATTCATTCCAGTTCACTTATTTGACAATTAAAAACTATTTTATGTGGCTATACACTTCTTGGTTAAGAATTGGTTCATATCAATACATTAAGAGACAACACTTATTGATATCCTTTACAAATCAGCTGCATACACAGAAGCCTATTTTCAGAAATATCTTCCATGGCACACTAGAAAATATGGGTATTTATGAAAATGAACTTGACAAGGAATCATATTTATATGCTAAAGGAACTGTACTTCAGTAACTTGCTTAAGAAATAATTGTGCTTAATTTAAGAACCAAAAAGTTCAAAATAAAAATGATTCATATTCTTCTTTTATGCATTGAAAATTGAAATATACCTACATGGCTATACACACATGGGTGGATTCTCTGTCTCTCTCTCTTTTGTCCTTTTGAAACTGAAGCTAAAAGCCTAGTGAAAATAAACTTCCTGTTCAAAATTTATGATTCTACATTTTTCTTTTCACGGAAACAGAAGTGCTGAAGTGCCGTTTTTCCCTTCAGAGTGCAGTATTTGTGTTTCCGAGCCAAACCAAACGAAAGCCATCTGGGAACCTGCCATTTGTCCTTCACCTTTCAGCATACATACTGAAGTAAGACCATGACCTATAGCTCGTCTTGTTTTGCAGATAACTTCACCTCAACACTTTGAAGAAATGCCATTCTGTTGTCCATGTGATTTTTATCTACCATTATTAAATTTGTTCTCTATATATCTATCTTTTTATCCAACAGTAACTGTAAGTTCTTTATGATGTATCTTTTTTATTCATGTTAATTCATAGAAGGATGGAAATTACACAATATATACTCACAGTTACCTCTGAACTCAATAGAATGTGGTGACCCACTAGACCCAAACAGCATTAGAATCCAGGTCCAATAAAAGCCCTTTTAAAACATTCACTCTGTTTTGAAATTCCTATGCATATAACCTAAATTATACTGCACATCTTTATAAAGCTCTCCTGCATTCACTTTCTCCTGTTTGTGCTACATCCATTCCTAGGTGTACAGGAGCAAGGATAGTGGCGATTTTCCCCTCATGAGTGTACAAATGCTTAGATTTAAGAGACAGTGAAGTAAGTGGAAGAATTAAAAATTTGAGTTCTAATTAAACAACAGGAGAAATAGAAGGTCTACTTTATTTATTTATGTTTTTTCTTGTAGACTAGAGAGGGAATTCTGTGAGAAACGAAATCTAAGGTCAGAAATTAATGTAAAGACCAGCCAAACAAAGAGCTTGATTGGGCCAAAGCCCTAGTTGCTATTAGGATTACCCAATGTGCTATTACTGAGTAGTACTTTTCCTGCTATTTCTCTGTTTTTCTTGTGTTTTTAAAAGTAGCTTTTCATTACTTTTTATTACTGTTCAGTTTTGTTCTGAAGCCTCATGAGCAGTGTTAATAAGTATTAGGAATGGACTCATATTTCCTACTTTAAATCATCATTAGAGTTTTCCTATGAGCAAACTTTGCATAGTGATTATGAACCACCTTATCCCCCAGATCCTTTCATTTTGAATAGTCTTTAATGACCCAGATTTTATTGATCTTTATTTTACATTTTGTTTCTGTCATGGCTTCTTAGGAGCTGGTGCCTTCCAAAATTGATACACTGAGGAGTATTATGTATGTGTTAATTTATTTACAGGTTTACTTTTCCATATTTTAATCATTTAGTTATTTGAGAGTACACTAGGGCCTCATGCTGCTGCAGAACTCCAGATGCATATGTTACCTTGTGCATCAGATTTACATGGGTCCTGAGGAATTGAATCTGGGTTCTTAGGATTCGCAGGCAAGTACCTTAATCATTAAGCCATCTCGCCAGCTTAAGATTTAGTTTTGAAACTACCCTATCTTACAATTGCAAGTGTATCTTCTAAGGTTGGGCAGTGGAAGTTACTATGGAGTAAAGAATTTGTACCCAGATGGGTAGTGTTCTTTGAAGCCATACCTGTGAGAAGTGGGAAGGAAAGGTCTAGGCAAAAGAACGAATTGGTTGAAAAGCTTCAGTTTACAGGTTGCTCTGGCACTGAAGGTCTCTTTAGACCTAGCTCTTCATTTGAGATAAGAGTTTTTTTTTTGTTGTTGTTTGTTTGTTTTTTTTTGAGTTAGGTTCTCACTCTAGTTCAGTCTGGCCTGGAATTCACTATGTAGTCTCAGGGTGGCCTTGAACTCAGGACAATCCTCTTACCTCTGCCTCCCAAGTGCTGGGATTAAAGGTGTGCACCACCATGACCAGCCAAGAGGGTTGATTTAAATGTCTATATTTGTCCGGAAATTTAATGGGGACTTAGAAGCTTCAATTAGTTCATGCTTGAATCTCTTTAGCTGAGGAAAATTTTCAGAGAAGGATTTCAAGAGCACATATCTTATCAACACCCCAAAATCTGGAAGGATGAGTATCTCTTGTCTGAAGGAAGATCACAGAGACAAAGCCCAGAGGGGGACCGTTTCTGACGTCAGAACACATCATTAGCAAGGGGAATTTTAGGCTGCATCAGAAGCCACTGTACATTTTTACATATATGAATAATTAATAGTAAAAAAACTCTCTACAGGTATTCTATTTATTGTGTATTTTTACAGCTTGTTAGCAATTATAAAGAAAAACATGTATGCTGACAATTATGGTTTAAATATTTCTAAATACATCTCATAAATTAAAAAAATGTTTATGTATATTAGTTAATTAACATGCAAAATCAGGAAAGATGTACAGAATCAACCACATAACAAAGAATAAGTATATATTCTTTTTAAAAAATTTTTTGTTTATTATTTTTATTTATTTGAGAGTGACAGACAGAGAGAGAAAGAGGCAGATAGAGAGAGAGAGAGAATGGGTGCGCCAGGGCCTCCAGCCACTGCAGACGAACTCCAGATGCATGCACCCCTTGAGCATCTGGCTAACGTGGGTCCTGGGGAATTGAGCCTTGAACCAGGGTTCTTAGGCTTCACAGGCAAGCACTTAACCACTGTGCCATCTCTCCAGCCCAAGAATAATTATATATTCTTTTAAAGAAAGACAGAATTATTCAGGAAAGTTGGTCAAGTTCTAGAGGACATATCAATATTAAATAAAATTCTCAAATTACTATCTTACAGATTGTCTATCCTTCAGTGAAGTAAGTGACTTTAAAAATTCCATGTGTAAATATGTTTCTTCCATTTCTACAGAAAGTGACTGAGAATTAAAGTAATCCCACCAAAGATGTTCAGCAGAATTGGGCAGGGGAGGGAGGGCTTATATGTGCCACTTTTTAAATATAAATAATTATAAATGAAAAATATATTTCTAAAGGCTCAAGAGCATATTATGTAATCCTTGCTTTCAGAAGAACTGTCACTTGTGAAGTGTATAGAACTGAAACATAGCAATATTAAAAATAAATAAAAAATTATGTCGAACATTACTATCAAGGTCCAGTAGTACATTCAATAAAAAGTCATATTTAAAAATAAAAGGAATTCAAAGATCAGATGCAAAAATTATAACAAGGACTTGAGAGAGGAAATAGGTCAGTGGATAACATGCTTGCCATGCAAGCATGAGGACCTGGGTTCAGATCCCCAGAAACCACATAAAATCGGATATTGTAATGTAAATGTCTGTAATCCTAGTGTGTTTATGGAACAGCAAGAGAGGAAGACAAAAGAATTTACTGGAGGCTTACAGGTTAGTTTGCCTCGTGAATGCAGCAATGAATGATGGACTCTGCCTGAAGAAATGTATAAGAAAAGCATCAACACCTGAAGTTGTCTTCTGACCATCACATACATTCTGTGACACATACATGACACATGCATGTCACATTTACCTGACCTGTACATGGACACACATACTCATCATACAGATACATGCACAACAAAAAAGTTGAGATAAAGCAACCAACACAAAAAGAAAAAAGAAAAAAAGCATATTCTAAATATAGATAAAATAATTAAATAATATTTGAGAGGGGGAAGAACAAGAAAATAGCATTTAAAAATCTTGGTCAGACATTGTTTAATTGAATAAAGTGATTGCAAGCATTAATATATGGATAAAACAATAAATAAGGTAAAAGGTATATATTTTTCCGATAAAGAATGAAAATTAGTAAACTTCAATGTCATTAAATTTGAAATCCAAGGGCTGGAGAGACGGCTTAGTGGTTAAGCGCTTGCCTGTGAAGCCTGAGGACCCCGGTTTGAGGCTCGATTCCCCAGCACCCACGTTAGCCAGATGCACGAGGGGGTGCACACGTCTGGAGTTCGTCTGCAGTGTCTGGAGGCCCTGGCGCACCCATTCTCTCTATCTCCCTCTTTCTCTCTCTGTCTGTCACTCTCAAATAAATAAATAAATTAAATAATTAAAAAAAATTGAAGCCGGGCGTGGTGGCGCACGCCTTTAATCCCAGCACTTGGGAGGCAGAGGTAGGAGGATTGCCATGAGTTCAAGGCCACCCTGAGATGACAGAGTGAATTCCAGGTCAGCCTGGACCAGAGTGAGACCCTACCTCGAAAAACCAAAAAAAAAAAAAAAAAAAAATTGAAATCCAAGTGCAAGAAAATTGTAAAATATGATGAAATAAAATTTTGGAAAATATTAAAATTTTATTTTAATAAACAATTAGCCTTTAAGGAGGTCTGATGAACAAATGGCTTCATAAATTCCATAGCACAAACATGTCTTTGCTCATACTCCTTGTGAGGGTGAAACTAAGATGGGAGGGGTAAATATCTCCCTGGTTTCAGATTTATGTCGTTGCTAGACAGTGTAAAGGAGGAAGTGGTTGGGGAGGGGTAGTGTGGGGAGATAATGGGATTATTTTGAGGTATGTTGAGTTAAAGGTGCTTGGATGGCATTTAGGTAGAGCAAGAACTTCAGCTGGATTTTCCAGTACTGGTCAGAAAAGAATTGTGGATTGAGATAGAAACCAGCACATCTTCAGTAAAATTGAAAGTTGAGTCCTTGATAAATCTTTCCAAAGCATAAATATTTTTTTATATGGAAAGCAAGTAGATATCCTCTAAGAGTTTAGCTATAAAATAAAACATCCAGGAAAGGGCTGAAAATTGCCAATTCATGGATATATTCTTAAGCAAAAGTTACTTGTCTCCTCTTACCCTGAGGATTTCATCAAACTCAAAATACAATAAAAGTGGCTGGGAAATGATTCAGTGAGTAAAATGCTTGTGTTGATAGCGTGAGCATCAGTGTGATTCCCAGAACACACACAGCTGGAGACTGTGGTTGTTCACAACTGACATCCTAGTGCAGGGTTAGCAGAAACAGGTGGATTGCTGGTGCTCACTACCCTGTCTCTCCTACTTGGTAAGGATGAGTGATGGAGAATGCTATTTCAACAAAGCAGAATGGGGCTGTAGAGATGGCTTAGCAGTTAAGACTTTTGTCTGCAAACTCAAAGGTTCCCTGTTCACCACTCTAGGATCCACATAAGACAGATGCACAAGAGGAAGCAAGATCTGGAGTTAGTTTGCAATGAGTGGAGTGCCCACTCTCTCTCTCTTCCTCTTTCTCTTTCTCAAATAAATAAATAAAATATATATTTTTTTAAAGTTGGATGGCACCTGTAGAAGATACCTATATTTGTCCTCTGACTTTCACATGCATAGGCACACATAATGGATATATACCCAAACCCACATATGCATATGCACACAACCCCATATATATGTATGTGTATATGTATATTCATGTATATATTTATTATTTAATGTTTCATTTTCATTACTACAATAAAAAATAACCCAATGTTTTCTCTTTCATTTATCTTGTACTACCCACTATTCTAAATGCTTTCTTGGACCCACAACATACTGCCGATATTTTTAGCAAGAAAGTACAGCAGTCCTTGTTGAATAGGTTGAGAAAACTGTGCCCTGTAAAAGTTTAGTGTCAGCTAATAAGGAACAGTTCCATGGTTCAAATTTTTCACTCTTCTGATTAGTCAGATTTAACAAATGCAAGTCAACTTTCATCCACATACAAATAATGTAGATGTATACGTATTTTTCATCACTTAGTCATGTTAACCAAGCAAAAGAAATATCAATAGCTTAACTTTCAGAATGGTGGTATGTACACTTATGTATAGTATTTTAATGAGAGTGCAATATTTCAGTATCAATTTTTTATCATCTTTTATGATAGCATGCATTCAATTTCATTGGATAGTGCATCTCTGTGTTTCTACTATGATCACATACATATATACAGCATACATATACCCCCACACACATATATACACACCATATAATCAAATAATCAATAATCATCACCAATAATCAAAAATCTTATCACAAACCTAACCAGAATAAATTACAAATTTCATGCATATCAGAATATTTAAAAAATGTATAAAGTCATAATCTAAGTAAACTTAAAGTAAACTGTGCAAAACATTCTGAACATCCTACTCATATCAATGAAATCAGCATGTAAATCATACATGATTAAAATTAAACAATCTTGAATTGAAAGCATCTTTAACTCCACACATTGCCTCTTCCTTCAAGTCCAGTGAAAAACCAAGACATCAGTTCTACTTCCCTGAGGTCAAATAAATCTAGCTGTTTTCTGTCATATCCCTTCTGTATACTATATTTGTTTTCTGCTCATCTCTTGTCAAAACTTTGCAGGACTTTCCTAACTTGTGCCCTGGTCTTCATGTTGACAACAGCTTCAGCTTAATTCATCTTTCATTCTGCTTCCAGAAAAATCTTTGCTAGAGCTCCACCATGATCATGTGATACATATTTTCAAAACTCAGGCTCTATCTTACCAAATAAATTGCATGCCTATCTCTGGATTTTGCCATTGAAGACTCTATCTCCTGAATTTGACATTGGTGTGATGGATGCAGTTCATATGTCTTCCTAGAGTAAATATCACACTATGAGCCGATTGTTAAGCAGTCATTAAAAATGAATTTACATAAATATTATTATATAATTTATTTAAAACTAAGGTTACAAATACTCCCAATATATGAAAAGTACTTTTCTGGTTGTTTCTTCTAAGGTTATATACATTGCCTGTATATGGTGGCATCTCTCCATCATGTGTGGCTATGTATTATTTCCTAAGCACATTCAGTAGTGCAGCCATGGGGCCTGATATTACCATCAACAGCAAGTATACATCACAGGAAGGGAAAGCACCACATATCAGGAATGAAAATCACTGCTTCATAATTTGTTTAGAAATGAAGCTAGTAAAGTATATATTCTGTGGACCAACTGCCTGCTTTTATAAGGGATTTCAGCCTCTTGCTTTCTTTATTGCCTATGTATACTTTTCTAAGGCATCACAGAGTAGAATAGTTCTTTTTTTTTTTTTATACATGGTCAGTTCCCAAGAATAAAAACTTTTTAAACTCCTTTTGCAAAGGTTTGTAGAAATTTGCACAAAGAAAGCAACCATAAATAATAGAGAAGAAAATGACAATGTCCACTAAAAACTTTCTTGTTTTTTTTTCCAAGACAAGGTCTCACTCTAGCCCAAGATAACTTGAATTCACTATGTAGTATCAGGCTGGCCTCAGACTCACAACAATCCTCCTACCTCTGCCTCCTGAGTGCTGGGATTAAAGGCGTGTACCACCATAGACAGCTAAAAACTTTCATAAAGCTGTATACTTGCAAGGACAGTTGAGGGAAACATGTGATTAATGACTGTATTTTGCTGACCACATGTACAGACTTAAGAAGGAAAGTGATAGGATATATTAATAATACATATAAATATGTATTATATCTATAACCATCATGACATCATAGTTGATAAATATTTTCTCAGTATTCAAAATTATCCAATTCAGCAAAGAACTCTTTTACGTTACTACTGTAAGAAAGCCTAATAAGTATTTTATTTCTTTCTGTTCATTTTATTTTTACTATTAATGTTGGAAACAAACAAATATGGATTGTCAATTGTGCATATAGTTTGGCTTTTGAGGCTGGAGTGCATCAAAAATTGGGGAAATTCCCCTGTAAAAGTCATCTGGCTATACAGAAATTACTGTATATTTTATTATCTATATCATTAAAATGTATAAATCTATGAATATTAATATTTGAAATTATGCACATATACTTCTATTTATAAAGACATTTATTAAACATTTACAATTAGATGATAGTATAGAACTATTCTACAATCAACATGAACAGGTGATAATGTATGAGTTTTCCTTTTATTTTTTCAACTTACTAGGTCCACATTTCTCTGTCTACCTGGAACAATTTTATAATTGAATTCCATGTATCACTACCTTCTTATATATTTTCAAGATTTAAAATACTTGGTTTTGTCATAGGCTAGGCATGTGGCTCAAGTGGTAGAGAACTGCATCCCCAAAGCCAGACTTCAAGTTAAACTCGGAGTATAAAGAGAAAAAAAAAGTCCTATTATCTTTCAGAATACATAAAACGTATTTCTGCTCAAAATAACATTAGTATTTTGTAAAAATAACTAATAGTGAATTTTGCAAAATATTACAATTTATCAAAATTCTTTGTATGTTTATATAATATTTGGTGTAAAGTCCCATGAGACTCATGCTGTATTATTTTCATTTCTCATTGCTTATTTTCTGTACATAGTGTTTGCTATACTTTATTGAGCTGAGTTTAGTAACACAATAGAAATATAACTGATAAATAAACTGGGTGGGTGGGGTGACACATTCCTTTAGTCCCAGCATTTGAGAGGCAGAGATAGGAGGATCACTGTGAGTTCAAGGCCAGCATGATTAATAATGTATTTGAGATCAGCCTGGTCTAGAGCAAGACCCTACCTCAAACAAACAAACAAACAAAAAACTACAGTCTTTCTTCTCTGAGCCAAGCCATGTAGAATCTAATCTCCTAATGTTAGCTGATCATAATAAAGTTCTCTAGAATTCCAAAGATCCTTCTCATTCTACAAACAGTATTCAGGAAAAGAATGCTAAAGACTCTAAATAGAAAAGTCTTCCTGGGTTTTCTTACTGAGGCCTCTCACAGCCATGTCAGTGGAAAGAACTCTCTATAAACACACACAAGGAGTGGATTCAGAATGCTTCCAAACAGATAAACACATGGAGGTTACTGGAGTGTGGAATCTCCCTGTTCTCCTCTATTCCTCATCCTAGACCTAGCTTCATTTATATTCTTTATAACAAACCACTTCTGTAAACTGCTGAAGCAAGTAAATCAAACCCAAAGTGGGATTTGTGAAATCTTGTATTATAGCTAATATGTTAGAAGAAGAGGGCAAACAATTTGGGACTCATCTGCAATTCACCTGGGGTTATAGTCAAGAATAAGCCTTCAGTGTATGGGATCAGTTGTTATCTCTAGGTACAGTCAGTATGTAACAGGGAAAAAAAAAAAAAACAGTTTCTACTTTATAATTATTTGCATCTTTGCTGGTTGGAAAATTCCTCACAGAGCATTTTGGTGTTGGATAGTTTGGGTGTGAAATACAGAAAAATAGGCAGTTTTATTTATTTTTTTTAGCATGACATCCTTCTGTATGGATATAGCTTTATCCTTTCCCTTTTCAAGTTAGTGTATCCCTATGTGTTCCAAGCTGACCCTGAACCACCTGTGCTCCTGCTTTACAGATGTTGGCCACCATGTCTGGTATGGATATACGTTCTTGAAGCAAAGGACTGCATCTTCATCTTCACAAAGCACAGAACCCCTTCCCAAGCATGCAAGACAGAGCCTTGCACTCAGATTCTCCATGTAATATTTCATAAATAACTGGGATTCTCATGTCTTTATTTCCCTACAGTGCTAAGTAGTGTGGAAGGCATTGTTGCCACTCAATAAATACTTGTTGATTGATTGATAGGTTAGTGGAACATAAAAGCTAAAAGTAGTTGGAAATTAGACTTACATTTGACTGAAATGCAATAAAACTATCTTCGGTTTCTAAGTATTTTAATGCTTTCAACTGTTGTTTCATCTTTCCATCACAGCTTAATTTTTATGCAATGTCATGAGGCTGTTGTCTGCTCAAATTTATAAGACCCTTACAAATGCACAAGCCTCATAGCAATGCTAGGATCTAGGAAATCTGCAGTCATTTACGATTAATGATGCTCTGGGTCTTGTGAGACATTATTAAAAACAGAAGCCTATGACTTCACTGTTACTGACAATAACTTTGAACACAGGGTCAGTCCTTCAATTTTAGCATTTCTTTGTAAGATTAAAAGAAAGTAAAAACAATCACACTGGGAGCTTCACCCAGATGGGACAAAATGGGAGACACAAGTTTTCAATCTGTTTCTGCCAATGAAACGTCACCTCAGTTCATAGAATATTGATGATGAGCAAATGTTACTGAAGGGCAAATCTAGTCACCAGGAAAACATAGAGTTCAGGACTCTTTCAGGCATCACACAGTCAATTCATAGAAGATGTTAACCAAAAGATTGAAGAATAACCTATGTGCTGACTCAGAACACATGCACTTTAATATTCATGTCTCCTTCCAGATGAATAAACGGAAAGAGAATGACCAAGCTTCAAGAAGCCAAACCATTCAAGGTTATATTAACAATATAAGAATGTACTTGATGTTTCCTTAAAAGCTAGCTACATAATGTAAAGATATTTTCATTCAATTTCTTCCAGCAAATTAAAAAAAAAAGAACATTATAGTTGCTTCTAAATGAAAATGTCAGGTTCAAGAACAGATGTAGCTTTCTCTGTATATGAGATTAACATGCATGTATAAATATACACATAGTTTATTCAATTGAATTTATCAGCATTGCTTATACAAAATTTAATTCAAACATGTCAACTCTGCATATTGTCAGATTTTTAAAATCCACAGGATGTAAAACCCAAAGTCTTAGAAGAATCAGAACAGCCTTTAGAATAAAGCATTGTGGTGAATTACATTGCAACTGCCTTCTTAAAAGCTTAGTTGTCAAGTATTTAGGTGAAGGTATTCAGAATAGCTACAAGCATGAAACTTTTTTCTGTGTAACAAGAACCTCAGAGGTTGCTAAACCACAGTCTGACCTTAAATTTGTATGAAAAATTAAGTGGAATGCCCACAGCTGAGTTGTGGTTTTTCTCAGTTTAATATGATTGCCCTGGAGTCTGGCAAGGGAAGAAAAAACCAGCTGCCTGATAGGAGTTGTCACTTTCCAGTCAGTCACTGCAACAGCACTGGGAGGGAGGGATTTAGCTGGTGCCAGAGCGGAGCAGAGCCTTCTTCCTGAAAATGTGATGATGTGAGAATAGACAGGATCCAAGGCGGGAGTCATCCAAATTTTCTTCTTCAATTCATTACTAAAATTTAACTTTGAGCTTAAAAGAAGGGTCCATTTGCCTTACTTGCTTCAAGGTAGTAAAGCCATGTGTAGCAGACAGAAGTTAGGTTCAATAGTTGTGAGCTGGGAGAACAAAGTTCTAATCAGGTTGTTTTCAATCCTTACAGTCATACACAAGTAATCAGAGAAGAGCTCTGTGATTACATATGTGATGTCTGTAACTATGTAGTTTAAAAATTGTTTTATTGAACTGAACAAGACTTGTGAATCTGGGGTTGCAGGGCACATGTCACAGGGAAGTGAAATACAGTTTGCCTTCAGATACCCTTTTGGTTAGTAACAACAGTCTTGGTCTTGTGGTGTTGCTTTCTTTCAGTGAAAAAGCACGCCTTCATGTATAGGTTTTGGAAGAGAGTTGTTTCTTTTCATTACTTGGTGTGGTGGTTTGATTCAGGTGTCCCCCATAAACCTAAGTGTTCTAAATGCTAGGTTCCCAGCTGATGGAGATTTGGGAATGAATGCCTCCTGGAGGGAGTGTATTGTTGGGGGCAGGCTTATGGGTGTTAATAGCCAGTTTCCCCATATCAGTATTTGGCACATTCTCTTGTTCCTGTTTTCCACCTTATGTGGTCCAAGGGTTATGTCCACCCTCTGCTCATACCGTTGTTTCCTCCTGCCATCATGGAGCTTCCCTTTGAGCCTGTTAGCCAAAATAAACACCTTTTACTCACAAGCTGCTCTTGGTTGGGTGATTTCTCCTAGCCATGTGAACCTGACTGCAACACGTGGCTTATCATTGCTTCCATAACTTCAGTATTTGCCCAATTTGGAAAAAAAATTAAAAAGTACTTTCTAGATCCAAATGTTCTGAGTGTGGATTTCTAAAGGTATTGGGTAAATTCTATAAAAGGGATAATACAAATAATACAAAAGAT
The DNA here is from genome assembly GCF_020740685.1 of Jaculus jaculus. Classification (NCBI taxonomy): domain Eukaryota; kingdom Metazoa; phylum Chordata; class Mammalia; order Rodentia; family Dipodidae; genus Jaculus; species Jaculus jaculus. Next base: position 128,793,552 of record NC_059107.1, read on the forward strand.
TGTTGCTAGTATTTTTTTTTCCCCTTTATGTTTCATGGGTTAACCAAGCTAGGAGCAAATGAAGAGAAATGTACTTTGATGTGGTCTGAAAAAATCCTCCTCAACACATGCATGAATCAGTCCTTCCCCCTCTGAAGGTATTAGGGTTTATGAAAGGGCCTACGGTTCACTGCCTTCCTTCTTCTCTCTTCTCTGCATCAGGCATCTTTGGGTATCTACCCTCACATGGTCCTGTGAGATGCAGTGATAAAGAAGACAGATAAGGTCTCATTCCAAGAATGTGAACATGACTATCAGTCTCACCAGGTCTGAGTATACTGATATACAAATAATCATGAACAAATAATTTGGCAATGATTAATAAAAACAATTCAAGAAATGTTAAGTCCCCACTGGAGAGGTGACTTTTGACTGAGATGTAAATATAAAGATGTCAGAAACTATGTAGATATCTATTTATCTATAAGAGCCATAAATTGAAACATCATACCCAGAGGCATTCCCTCTCCACAAAATAACTGACTGCTACTCCCACAACACATAAACCATAACCCCATAGGGAATACCTGCAACCCCACAGAGGAGAGTCCCCAACAGAATGGGTCAGGGATGAGGGAAAAGAGGGTACCAACACATGATTTATCCATACTAAATATGTTGTTGTTAATAATGATAGTAATAATAATAATAACAATGAGGAGGAGGAGAAGGAGAAGAAGAAATTCCACGGAGAATCTCCAAGAGAATAAACTCTAAGCTCCGGGTATTTGGGACCTGAAATAAAAGATAAGTGTGGCCAGAGTGTAGTGTTAATAAGAAATGACATGTGAAAAAAATTATGATGATATCCTGCCATACAAGACAATTTCCTTCAGCCATTTAAAGAAAAATAGCAAGAAATTTAAAAGTTTAAAGTTAGGTGCTGGAGAGATGGATTAGTTGGTAAGGTACTTGCCTGTGAAGTCTAATAATCTGTCAGATTCTCTAGTACTCATGTGGAGCCAGATGTACAAAGTGACACATGTGTCTGCAATTCATTTGCAGTGTCTGGAAGCATGGAACGCCCATTCTCTCTATCTCTTTCTTTACTTGCAAATAAATATGTCAATAATTTTTATAAGGTATAATGTAAAGCATAATCCATATTCTGCCGTACATAATACCTTATAAAAATTAGTTTTTAAAGTTCTTTCTATCTAGGATGTCATGAGTAAATTATAAGGAGCAGTAGAGGTATGTGGGCACCCTGCTACTGCAGCAGGGAAAATGATGGGAGAAAACACTGGGTGGGAAAGGAAATGAGCATGGCATGGAATTCTCCTGAGTTTTCACATTTTCTTCTTAATTTGTTCTTTACATGTGGATTGAACAATGTCTTTCCTTTGCTTCCTTTTCTATCAACAAACCCTATTGTCATCCTGGAAACTTCATCTATCACAATAAAAACAATTCTCTATTCCGGGGCTGGAGAGATTGCTTAGTGGTTAAGGCCTTTGCCTACAAAGCCAAAGGACCTCGGTTCGATTCTCTAGGACCCATGTAAGCCAGATGCACAAGGGGGCTTCTGGAGTTTGTTTGCAGTGGCTTGAGGCCCTGATGTGCCATTGTCTCTCTCCCTCTCTCTACCTCTTTCTTTCTCTCTCAAATAAATAAATAAAAATAAAGTTTAAAAACATATCTATTCCATGAAAATATCTTGAGTAAAGAATTATAATTTTATATTATCTCTAATAATAATAAGCAAAGATCTTCAAGTTAGTATCACCGTTCTCATCAGCAAGTAATAATAACTAAAAATAGTCAATATGTTGGCCAGCTTCTCAAATGATGTATGCAGAGATTAAACTATGAATTTTCTAAAAGAAAAAAATTAGAAATATCCTTTTTAATTTCCTATTCCATTCCAAACTTTTTTTGTCAGCTTTTAGTTCTTATTGTCAAGTTCATTATTTAATATTTTTCATCACTGTAACAAGTAGCTGAGGAAAACAACTGTAAGGAGAAACGGTAAATTGGCCCAGAGTTTTAGCCCATGGTCAGCTGGTTTCACTGTTTTAGACAAGTGGCAAAGCAAAGTATCATGAAGGAAAGACATGTTGGAGGAACTGGTCATTCCATGACATCCAAGAAGCAAAGAAGGTAACAGAACAGAGACAGGGCAAGACATATTCTTTATCCACACTCCTTCAGTGACCTGTGGCTTCAAACTAGTACCTGACCCCCACTTCTAGCACCTCCAATACTCTCACCCTATGTATCTATCAAGAGAAGTATGCATTGGTTAAGTGAAAGTTCCTCTAACCTATTAGCTCAAGATGATTGGACCCACTAGTTGGGATCAAGCCCTCCACCTCAAGTGATGATTAATTACATGCCTCTGTTCACAGGTACAGTGAATGCTAAAATGCTTGGTAACTGTGGTGGTTTGGTTCAGGTGTCCCCCATAAACCTAGGTGTTGTGAATGCTAGCTCCCCAGCTGATGGATATTTGGGAATTAAGCCCTCCTGTGGGAGTGTATTGTTGGGGGCAGGCTTAAGGGCTTTATAGCCAGTTTCCCCATGCCAGTGTTTGGCACACCTTCCTGTTGCTGTGGTCCATCTTCTGTTGGCCAGGGGTGATGTCCACCCTCTGCTCATGCCATCGTTTACCCCTGCCATCATGGAGCTTCCCCTCGAGCCTGTAAGCCAAAATAAATCTCTTTTTCCCAGAAGCTGCTCTTGGTTGGGTGATTTCTAACAGCAATGTGAACTGGACTACAACAGTAACAGATAGCCATGTTGGCACTTTTAAAGCAATAAATACGCACAGCTGACTGCTTTGCACAGTGAATTGCCTTAGTCATGAATGTCTAATTATTTTAGAGAAAATAATAGCTATAGAAATAGAAAATTCACCAAAACAGAATGACTCACATAGTAAACTCATCCTATTTGCCAATTTCTCTTTTTCATGGGCACATAAGATAAAAGGCACATAAGGGGGCTGGACAGATGGCTTTGCACTTAAGGCATTTGCTGGAAAAGCCAAAAGATCCAGGTTCAATTCCCTAGTACTCATGTAAATGAGTCAGATGCATAATGTGGTGCATGTGTCTGGAGTTTGTTTGCAGTTGTAGGAGGCCCTAGAGTGCCCATTCTCTCTCTCTCTCCAATAAATAAATAAAATCATTTCTAAAAGGCACATAAGGGAATATTGAAGTATGTAAGTTGTTGTACAAGACTAATTTGTACAACATTCCTAAATAAGAGTCCTTGAGAATCAGTGTGAGAGTATGGAGAAAGAGCTCAGCTGGTAATGTTTTCTTACAAGCAGGAAGACACAAGTTCAATCTCCAGTATCCATGTAAAAATTCCAGACAAATGGGATGGAGAAATGGCTCAGTAGTTAAAAATACTTGCTTACAATGCCTGCCACACAGGATTCAGTTCTCTACCACCCACATAAGCCATACACAGAAGGTGATGCCAGCAAGTGTTATTTGTTGGCAGCATCAGAAATCCCTGGTGCATGCGTGCGCGCGCATGCGTGCGCGCGCGTGCGCGCGCGCACACACACACACACACACACACACACCTGAAAATAAATAAAGTAAAATACCAGGCATGGAGGCATGCTCTTGCAATCTTAGCACTTAGAAAGCCCTTGGAGGCTTGCTGGCTAGTTAGACTAGCCTAACTAGAGTTCTGCAGGACAATAAAGAACATGTTTCAAAAAAAAAAATAGATGAAAGACACCCAAGAGGAATAATGCTCAAGGTTGTCTTTTGGATGGCACACCCATGTGCACACATGTGAACCTGCACACACACACACACACACACACACACACACACAAAAAAAAAAAAAAAAGAGTGAAAATGAGCATTTTGTCTTTCTCTTACTGTCTATGCCAGGAACCTCTTTTTGGCTGACAAATCTGGTTACGAAAACTTTTTTTTCCCCCTGATCTATTGAATTCTGGTGACAGGCTTGGCACATTAAAATAAGTACAAAGTGCATTTGAGTCAATAATTTGAGGTTGATTTACTTAGAAAAGATTTGACACCAATCAGTCCTTTTATGAAATTACATATCTACTAAGGGGTTAATCTTATGTCTTTGTACATATGGGAGAATTAATTTAAATAATGTCTAGTATTAAAATAAATTTCAACTTCAAACAATAAAATTGAAGAACATATCCACTTCACAAACGTGCAATACCACATTCACCTATATAACCAAAGGGACCTGCTCTATAGTTAAAAGGTGGGCAGTGATAAGGTAAATATTATGCCTCCTTGTAAGTTGTAGAAGGTAACTTTTAGTTTCTTAACATCTCCCTTCATTGATTTTTATTTTTTGCTACTAGAAAATGACTTAGCTTAAACTCAGTTAAATACCTCAGATTCTGTTTTCAGAATATTTATCTGTCCCATGAAGAAAACTCTTATGAGTATTTTGAAACACAAACTTGTAGAGCTCTATTCCCACCATTACAAAGCTGAGTTCAACATGGAGTAAATGGTTGGTTATTCCATCAGAATTTATAGAATTTATATTACAAATATTTAATCACAGTCTGTCTCAATTTAATTAAATTTCATAGAACAATTTGATTATTAGGATGTAGACACATTGTATTACATACATATTTGTATTTGTTGAATACACAGTTTGACTTATAATTGCTGTAATGCTGTGGGAGTCCAGAAAATAAATGAAAGAAATGCTGCATCCTTTTAAATGAACTTGAAAAGGTATATTTCATTAGAAAGTGTTTCTTCATTTTTACATGAAAAATGGAATATTAATTGATCATTGGCATATCTAACCATGACAACATGTTACACAATAGTAATGTGAAATCATTTTTAATTTTTGTTTTACTTAAATTATTGGTAATTACAAATAGTTTAAAATTAAAAATAAATTAAATGTGTTTAAAGCTGATTTTTGTCTTTTATTTAGGAGGAAAAGCCTACCTCACTCTTCAGGCTTGATGAAAGTAGTATTCTCAGCAAGGGTGGATTTGTCCCCAGGAAACTTGGTTAAAGTCTGGAGACATTTTGGCTGTCACAAAGGGGAAGGAGTGCCAGAGGCCTCTAGCACATGAAGATAAGTCTGTTAGATGACCTTTAATGACCAGAACAAACTTCAAAAATAAACAACTACTCTTTCCCAATGCTATAAGGCATAAATATAAAGGTATCAGAGTATTGGTAATGCTGAATGTATTATGATATATAGAAATGGAAGCTATCATGTAGACAGAGGCATGTTCTTTCTGGCTAACCTTATGCTTTGCATGTTGGAGACAAGTACTTATGGTAAAATCAGATAGTATACAGACAGTGGTTCCCAGTAGACTTACTCAGTTTTTTTTTTTTTTCTAATTGAAAGAACATGGATAATTTTCCTTTTCTATACCCTAAACAACTTCCAATCATTGCTGTATGCAACATATCTATGTGATATATGGGAAGAGTTTTTAGGTCATGTTTATGCTATTATTCAGAATTTATATATGTCTCAAACACATCCCTAATTCTCCCAGTATAGGGGACATACTAACATGGACTTGATAAATACATAAATGAAACTACTTTATTATATTGCAAAATTATTGCTTACTCTTATGGAACAATAAAATATGTGGAAAGAGACCCTTCATAAATGTTAGTCATAGCTGGTAGAATTTTAATATACCCCAGACAGCAATATTACTTATAAATTTAGACCATACACGACTTTAATTTAAACTATTTTTTATTAAGGGGACTGATCCAAGTCAAACCACATGCTATAGTTGTTGCCTTATGGATCTTTCAAACATTCGGCAAGAATAATTATTCTTACTTAATGGTGTTGCCAAAGAGAATGTGGCACTGATGGCAAGACAAGTATCATGTAATGAAAACCCTCTGCAGACCTCTAAAGGCTACGCTGGGAGGTTGCAGCTTTGTGGGTATTTTATTATCAAGAGACAAAATAGCTGTTGAAATCTCTAAAAGAAGAAGTAGATAATAAGTATTCAAAAAACTATCCTAAACCACTGGATAATTAGTGAATAATAAAACGTTTCACTCCCCTGGGGAATTTAAAGGAAGAGAAAAGAGAGAAGGGAGAGAAAAGAAAGAAGGTATTTTCATGATATTTTTATGTGTTTTGGAAACCAAAGTATATTGTAGACCTCACCATTTTGGTTTTGGTAGAACATTGAACAAGCCTCCTAAGTGTATTTCACTCAGTCTCTTCCATCTAGCTCATTCTTTGGAGTTTTGTGTGTGTGTGTTGCTTTCAAAATCACAGATCTCAAAACATCTGTCCTCAACCTCAAACCTCTTAGCTGGGAAGAACAATTCTTTTGTTAAGTTTATTTATATTTATTTATTTATTTATTTGTTTGTTTGTTTGTTTGTTTATTTGGGAGAGAGAGAATGGGTGCACCAAGGCCTCCAGCCACTGCAAAGGAACTTCAGACTCATGTGCCCCCTTGTGCATCTGGCTTTACATGTATCATAGGAAATCAAACCAGGGTCCTTTCCCTTTGCAGGCAAATGCCTTAACTGATAAACCATCTCTCCAGCCTGAACAATTCTTTTCATATATGATCACAGTCCTTTATTCAAGTTGTTTCCCTGCCCCCATCATGCTCCAGTCACTCAATCTCTAACTGGCTCTATGAATGCCAAGCCTTTTATAAAAGTTTAGATGTCTTGGCTTGTTCTTTTCTACCTAGGTAAGGTTGAAGGATCTTCAATGTCAAATTTTAAAAAATCTTACCCAGTCTACCTTTGATTTCACTTCCCCATGGTCCTAGATAAATTTCTGTATGTATGACATTTTGCCAAGTTTATGCCTTTGAGTATTTGTCTTCCAATGGATGAGTGCATCTTTGACTGAAAACACATGTATTATTAAACTTTTATAACTACAGCCAATGTCTGAAGTATATAGTAGATGCTTTATAAAAAATTATTGGGAACTCTATCATATAAACATGTGGTCATGTTCTCCTAACATTATCCTCTTTTATGCCCTGTCACCTGCATCCCATCCACTGAGGACACTCCTCTTTCAAGCTAGATTTTCTATATCTTGTCATCTCGTTCCTTTATTTCCTCTCTCACTTTTGGTTATAGAGCCTGCTTTTCACAGGTAGTAGATGTTTTAGATGCAAAGTAGATAAACCAAAAACAATTGACTAACAAAATCAAGTAAGTTTAGTTGTGAATGCAAAAGAACTGAAACTCTTATGTTGCAGGAAGAATTGTCAAACAGTACAAACCACTTCAGAGTTTAACAGAAGATGACAAAAATAATTAAGTGTGTCTTTATATGTGACTTCCCTATTCTGTCACCAGGTAATTACCTATAGGAAAATGAAGCATGTGTCCATATCAAAACTTCTAATTAGTGTTCCCAGATACATTACAGACCTCCAAATGAAGCCAAATTGTAATCAACAACTCATGAGTGTACAAACTGACATATCGACACATGTAATATAACTTACCATTCTGCAAAAGTGCATTTTTAATGAAGTGTAATGATGGAAAAGAAATATAGCCAAAATGTGTAAAAAATGTGATATATATGTACATATATTTATGTATATATGCATATTTTTTAGCCATAAAAAAGTGAAGTATTGCAATGTGGGTCAACATGGATGGACCTAGAGGTTATTGTGTTATATGAACTAAGCCAGGCATTGAAAGACAAATGCTGTATATTTTTACTCATTTATGATGCTGAAAAATATGTTCTCATAGAGAGTAAAAGTGTGATCACTAGTTGTTATAAAGGAAGGAGAAGATGGAATTTAGATAAACAGATACCAAAATTCATTTAGATACTATTTATAGCTTATAGTATAGCAAGATAACCATGCAAATCACACATAAATTATATTATTATTTTATGTTATATATTATGTGTGTATGAAATGTGAAAGACTCTGACTTGATCATTATACATGTATCAAATTGTAATATCTTATCCCATAAATAAATATAAATATTATGTCATTAAATGACAGGTATAAAAAACAAGTACTTGTGTACATCATTTTTTTATGAAGCCTTGCAAAAGAACTCTTCTGTGTGGTTAGTGGGAGGCAGAATAGTGGTTGCTGGGGTAGACGGTTGAGGAAGTAGCCACTCAGGAAGGATTAGGAAGGACTAGATTGCTAGAAAAAAATTGCTAGAATGATGGATATATTCTCTGTATTTTGGTGATGGTTTCATGGATATAAACACATGTCAAAGCACATTAAGTTGTGTATAATAAATGCATGCAGCCCTTTCTGTCATTTAAACTTTGGTAAGGCTTTTCCTGAGGAGAAATAAAGAGGTTGAAATCATGGCAAAAAATATTTTACCAGCAATGTTACATGACAGACACTGTTGATTTCATTAGGATGCAACTGGATAAGTATATAGACTGATTGAATAATTGGATAATGCATATTTCACTTTTATAAAAAATGACAGAATTATTGATTTGAAATGCTATATGCTAAACACTATCATACCTCATTTACAAGTTTCTTTCATAGGTTCTGTGAGTCAAATATATAATTATTTAATATCTGTATGGAAGTATGTGAAGTAGAATTGAACTGAATATAATTTTGCCATGATCATTATGTGGCACATAACATATAATTTAAGTTTGTTGGAGATGACCACATCATTTTGTAAAGTATAGCAGTTAATACTGAAGGAATAGAGCACTATAAACATTGAGACAATACGTTCAGAAAAAAGTATATAGGAAAGGGGTTACAGATGCTGGATATCAAGCACTGCTACTCATGCAGGCTAGAATCTTCAATGTCAATGAGGTTGTGCATAAGATCTGTGAAAGAGGGCTGGAGAGATGGCTTAGCGGTTAAGCGCTTGCCTGTGAAGCCTAACGATCCCGGTTGGAGGCTTGATTCCCCATCACCCACGTTAGCCAGATGCACAAGGGGCAGCACACGTCTGGAGTTCGTTTGCAGGGGCTGGAGGCCCTGGCATGCCCATCATCTCTCTCTCTGTCTCTTTCTCTCTCTGTCTGTTGCTCTCAAATAAATAAACAAAAAATAAATAGATAAATAAATAAATAAATAAAACTGAAGAAGTACAAGTTACCAGTAGGTGTACTGTGAAAAGTAAGGACAAACCTGGGAACAGTGGCTGAAGCCTTCAATCCCAGCACTCAGGACCAGAGACAGGAGGATCTCTATGAGTTTGAGGCTACCCTGAGACTACATAGTGAGTTTCAGGTGAGCCTGGGCTAGAGTGAGACCCTACTTTGAAAAACAAAAACAAAAAGAAAGACCAGGGCTGGAGAGATGGCTTAGCGGTTAAGCGCTTGCCTGTGAAGCCTAAGGACCCCGGTTCGAGGCTCGGTTCCCCAGGTCCTACGTTAGCCAGATGCACAAGGGGGGCGCACGCGTCTGGAGTTCATTTGCAGAGGCTGGAAGCCCTGGTGTGCCCATTCTCTCTGTTTCCCTCTATCTGTCTTTCTCTCTGTGTCTGTCACTCTCAAATAAATAAATAAATAAAGATTAAAAAAAAGAAAAAAAAGAAAGACCAAAAGTCCCTGAAGGAACAGTGTAGTCCCTCCTGACTTGAGACTCCAGAAAGGCTCTAAAGTACATATCATCAGATCAGTACCAGCAAGGCAGAGTTTGTATTGTAACAGTGCACATCCCATGTTACTGAACCAGACATGGAAAGAACCATAATGGAAGAATGAAAGACCTCCAGCTCCAGCAGTGCACAGCACGTTTGTTAAGAGGAGACTATTGTTGGTAACTGGAGCAAGGTTATTTTTATAAAAACAAGTTGGAATGTGGGGTGAGCATGGAAAGATTTGGGTGCACATCATGGAAGGCTTTGAATATCATGGTTCAGAAGTCCAGACACTTGGCTCAGGCTTCAGAAAGTGATGGTGTGGAATGCAGCACTTAAGTGAAGCCACAGAATGACAATGAAAGATTGTTTCTGAAATCGGTTATCCTTCACTTTGTCTGGAGCAGTTAGATGCCTGACAAGATGAAGCACGCCACTGAAGTATCTGGTTAATAAGAAAGTGATTTAGCTTAGTGAAATGGTGAACCTGAGGTGCTGGGACATTGAGCAGGTACAAGTACCCAGGGGAAGCTGATTGGAAAAAAAAATAGACTAAGTCTATGACTTGAGAGGGCAATGTGAATATAAAAGCTCATAAATCTTATTTATTAAAGATTTACAATATACATGGAAGTAGACAGAGTTGTGACTTTTAAGTCATCTGGTCACTGTGCCATGCCTCTAGTATTCCATAGGGTAAAAAGCTATCCCTTGGTAAAATCCCAACTACTTGCCTCAACCTTCTAATTTCTGCATACTTTGTTCCATCCAGAGGTGGGCTTTTCACTCTTCATGGAACTTACTGAGCATCACCCTTTTTGCCTTTATCCTTGTCCTTTACTTTTGCCCAGAACACTTTTGCTTCTAACATTTCTAATGTCTACCACATCTCTGCAGAAAAGGAAAAGTCTTTTCAATTGATTACTAGCACATAGGAGATGCTAAACAGTATTTAAATGAATAGTCAATATACCAATTAATAGTTATGTCTTACAACCTCAGTAAATTTTCCAGATATCTCATTTAATGCTTTCTAAATTTTATTTACTTACTTATTTATTTGAGAGAGCAAGAAAGAAAGAGGGAGACAGAGAGAGAAAGAGAGAGAGAGAATGGGCATGCCATGGCCTCCAGCCACTGAAAATGAACACTAGAAGCATGTGCCACCTTGTGCATCTGACCTACATGGGTCCTGGGGAATCAAGCTGAGGTCCTTTGGCTTTGCAGGCAAATGCTTTAATTGCTAAGCCATCTCTCCAGCCCATTTAGTGCATTCTACATGAGAAACTTGCTTCTAATGTATGAGCCTAACACATTATTTCATTTGTATCTAGACCATATCTAGACATAAAGATCTTCATACAGAAATATTTGGAACTATGGGAGGAAGTAGAATGATACTGGCTAGACCATACAGCTGTGTTAGAGATAGGTATTGGAGTAACACTACTTAGCCTTTTTGAGCTCATGAAATTTTTTTTTAAATTTAATTTATTAATTTATTAATTTTCTTTTCAGTAAATACAGGCAGTTTGGTACTATTGTTTAGGCTCATCTGTGATCTACCCCCTCCCATTGGACCCTCCTTGTTGATGTAAATGGGTCGTGCATTGAGGAGTTAGCCCCCAGTTATTGGTATGATAAATGTCTCTGCAAATCATGACCCAACATGTGGCTCTGACATTCTTTCCGCCCCCTCTTCCGCAAAATTTCCCTGAGCCATGTTGGGTTCATTTTTGGTCTGCTTCAGTGCTGAGGTGTTTGGGGCCTCTGAGGCTCTGGCTCTCTGATTTGGTAGGAGTTGATTTTTCTCTGTGTTGGTCTTCTTCCCCTTTGTGCTGGTATCCGGGTCACAGGAAAACATCACCCTTGCTTGTTTCGCCAGTTGTCCTTAGTTTCAGTTGGGCCCCTTTTGAGGTATGTTGGGGCAGCTCTCTCCTTAGGATCTGCATCTGTCTGAAAAAGAGAAGCAGATTCTCCAACGGAGAGTAAGTTAGCACCCGGAAAATTGAGATAACACTTTTTTGATAGACAGTTTGATAGGTGTAGGCCCTCTTATACCCCATGATTGATGGTAGCTTGATATTGTAGAGTGGGCTTGTGTTTCCTTGGAAAGTTTTTATTTATTTATGTTTTGCTAGCTTTTTTCCCCTGCAGCAGGTTCATTCTAATGCTGGCCTCTGACCCTACAACAAATCATGAACCTTTGTATACACTTAAGCTTAAACAGTAAAGCTCATTGAAACCTGGTGCCTCATGTACATTCCCAAGGTCATGGTAAAACCGCATCAAAATATCATGTGGACCACCTGATTGTGTCCACTCCCCACTGTGGCACTTTACCACTTTCACTGTCTAAACTGAATCTTTCTTTACTTGCCTTCCTAATGAGTCTGAACTTGTCAATTCTTTGGGAGATGTAAGGCAGGAACTCGAAACCACTGGTTTGAGATGCTCCGTTGTTCTCAAAAACTGGTACCACTTTCACATGTAAACATTATGATCCTAACTGGACTCTGAATGTAAATGACTAACTGCAAGTTTTCAGACATCACAGTCTCTTGTCTTTTGCCCCAGCCAAGAAAGGAGGGAAGATTTAATACCTCCATGTTGCACATGAAATAACTCGGGATGTGGCTGAGTCCAGTGAGCATCCAGATCCCTCCAGCAAAATACTACTACTTCTCAGCATCAAAACACATTATAAAGGCAAGAGAGATTTCTCCATGGTTAGGGTTCTTGCCTGCAAAGTCTAAGGACTCTGGTTCAATTCCCCAGTACCCGCATAAAGCCAGATGCAAAAGGTGGTGAATGTGTCTAGAGTTTGTTTGCAGTGGCCAGAGGCCCTGATACACTCTGTCTCTTGCTCTCAAAAATAATAAATAAGGGCTGGAGAGATGGCTTAGCGGTTAAGCGCTTGCCTGTGAAGCCTAAGGACCCCGGTTCAAGGCTCGGTTCCCCAGGACCCACGTTAGCCAGATGCACAAAGGGGGCGCACGCGTCTGGAGTTCGTTTGCAGAGGCTGGAAGCCCTGGCGCGCCCATTCTCTCTCTCTCTCCCTCTGTCTTTCTCTCTGTGTCTGTCACTCTCAAATAAATAAATAAATAAATAATTAAAAAAATAAATAATAAATAAGTAAACAAACAAACAAAACATAAATAAAATATTAAAACTATGATGGTCAGTGCTTTGAACTGGCAATATTTCTTACATTGCTGAAATATAATGAAATATAAATAAGCCAGATTGTAAGACATGAAACTGAGAGATTTGCCGGTTACTGATGGCAAAGTGAGCATAAAAATCAAGAAAAGTCTTAAAGTCCTAGTGCAAGAATTCCATTCCCATATCCCAGCCACTATCATGTACAGTTTAGTTCTCCTTGTGGAGAAGATCTCCATGGTACAAGGTTATGATATTGTGGTCTGTTGCACAATTACAATGAAGGTTATATTATGTCCTAGATCCTTGGAAACGCAGTAAATGAAAGTGTATATACATTCACTTGAGAAGTTTAAATAACATTTAATTTTCTTTTCTTCAAATTTGAGGGCAATTTGAACAATGATTAAGTGGCATAGTTCAATTATTTATCTGCCCTCCCATGCATTTTTGAATCATCCACTGATTTCACAGAATGTACTTGATGGTGAAAGAGAGAGATGTTCATGTAATTGATGGTATCTCAGTGATGGATAGCAACGCCCAGGCTGCCAGTCTACTCTGTGCTCAGCTTATCAGTTAGCTAGTGAAATTCAACACGGGTGGTGTCTGCCGTATGCTGAGAGTGTCTCTGTGTAAACAGAAGAAGCCAGAGGAGAATCTTGTTTTGGAGTTTTCACCCCATTTAAATACATTCTTCCCTTCAGTTTAGAAAAGACATTCTCCGTGTGGTCCTGCTTCCCATTAATGAGGTCCAGGAAAGGATTAGGTTCGCCTCACTCAGTCTTTCCAAAATAGACTTGAGTCACATAAACTCTAAGAAAAGGTAAATACTCTATTCTGATTCAAATTAACTTAGAGAAGGTGATCCCAGGTTGTTTATTTTATTACAGCTTGAGCTTAAAGTCTCAAAAGTTAAGGTCAATAAAAAAAAAAAAGATAGGCCTTTTGTTGAATGCCAAAGAAAGAAGAGACATTAGTTTAGTAATTTTTGTTACTTCTATTCATTTTCTTTCACTTCATGAAGTTTGCCATGTCCATTCATCCAATAAAAAGTCAGTGGCAGAAAAGCCTAAAATAGTCGGGAGATTGTGTTTGGTAGGGGTTAAATATTAAAGAAATTAGTATTAAACTAAAATGTTGAATATTATAATTATCATAGCATTATAAAGGGAATATAAGTGTTTGCATATCTGTTACGTTACATGAAGAAAATACTTCCTCTATGATGGCTTTTTGTCTGATTTTGTAGAAAATTGGACACTTGTTCATTAGTTTCTTTTTTTTTTTTTTCCATGAAGGCAGTCAGCTACTATACATTTAAATCTTGGCATTTAAAAACAGAGATAACATACGGAAGCTAGGATAATGTGATTTCATGTTTGCCCAGTTTTGGTAACTTCTATGTACACCCTTTATCTGATTTATAGTGGTAATTTCTGCATTCTCTGACTAAAAGTGATCTGAATATGCTCAGAAGAATTTACATAATATAATCTTTCACAGGCAAAATAAGCTCTTGGCTTACTTATTTTTTTTTAAAAAATAATAAATCTGCCACTTATCTGTTAATGAAAGAGCAGCTAATTTCCAGAAGCAAAAAAAAAAAAAAAAAGAAGCAATAAGAATATCATTCATTTAGGTCAAATTATTCATGTTCTTAAAAACATAACATGGTTATACATTTTTATTTAAAATAAATTATTTCACCTAAAGCAATCAACAGAGTTGTAACTGAAAATATTTTTTTTTTTTTTTTGCATGAGAACCATTAGGCTTGATGCTTTTCTGGTCTTGCATCTCCCAGAAGGTATTTAAGGCCAGCCAGAACTCAGATGTGCTGACACCTGTAATCAACACAAGAGGTCTCCTTTAAACTAACAAATCATTCCTCCCAGTGGAAGCATAAACAAAACACTAATTGGAGATTTTGCTAACTATTCTCCCTGCTGGGAACACTAGTTAGTGTTTGGTGTATAAGCGGTAACATCAACTACAATTTATAATTGGCAGAAGATAAGAGCTAATTCTTCCCATTCAAACTGTGTTACCAGAATTACTTAAGTCAAGCCTCCATAATTATCTAATCACAAATTGTATCAACCATCTTGAATCTATAATTTCCAGAGACAAACAATAGTAGCTAACCCAGAAAGTGCTGATGAAGAGCCAAGCTCTGTTATTTTTTAAAGTAATTATAAACTTTACTGTAGGAACAAATATTGTGTGGGTCCATTCCCCTGGTGTTATCCTTCTGTATACCCTCTCCCACCACCATTCCACTGAGGACCCTCCTCTGTGGAGCTGTTGGTATTTACCACTGGGTTATGAATGCATCAGTCAGTCTCTTGGGGTCGGGGCAATGCCACCCCATAGCTCTTACAGTCTTTCTTCACCTACCCTTCTGCAATGTTTCCTGAGGCTTGCTGGGTGTATTATAAGTCTACTTTTGGGTTGAATTATCTGAAACCTCGGGATTCTTCTTTAGATGAGTTTTGAGTGTCTTCAGTGTCCATCACTGCTGCCTTGGAGCAGATTGTTCAGAGTAGCAGTGAAAGCAACACTCATGCTTATGTCTCTTGGGCCTAAGCAGATGATCCATTTCTTGCTAAACAGCCGGGTACATTTAGTTATGTACATGCTCAGTGTGTAAACAGCACATGTTGGTACCATTGTTAGCCTCCTCCCTGTCCTACCCCCTCCAAAGGGTCCCTCTTTGTTGGGGAATGTGAGTCGTGCATTGTGGGGTTAGTCATCAGTTATGGTAAGAGGCTATATCTCTGTGCATAATGTCCCAACTTGTGGCTCTAACAATCTTTCAACCCCCTTTTCTGTGAATTTCTCTGAGCCATGTTGAGTACATTTTAGGTCTATTTAGTGATGAAGTCTTGGAAGCCTCTGTGTCTCTGGATCTCTGGTTTTGTAAGAGGTGAGTGTTCTCTGTGTCTCTCTCTTTCACCTTGTGTTGGTTCCAGGTTCACCATGAAAGTAGCACTCTTCTTCATTTCTCCAATTACTCTATGTTTCATCTGGGGCCCTGGTGAGGTGTGATGGGCTGATTCTCTCCTCAGGTTTTGTGTCCATCTGGAAAGAGAAGCAGATAAAATACTGAACTAGGCTAGAAAGATGGCTCAGCAGTTAAGGGTACTTGCTTACAAAGCCTAACAGCCTGTGTTTACCTACATAAGGGTGCATGGTCTAGAGGTCATTTGCAATAACAGAAGGCCCTGGCACACCCCTTCTCTCTCTGGCTCCTTCTCTGCCTCACTCAAATAAAAATTTTATTTTATTTTATTTTCTGGTTTATTTCAAGGTATGGTCTCACTCTAACCCAGGCTGACCTGGAATTCACTATGTAGTCTCACGGTGGTCTCGAACTCATGGCAATCCTGTTACCCCTGCCTCCCAAGTGCTGGGTTTTAAAAGTGTGCACCACCATCCCTGGATCCAGCTATCTTTTCTTGACATGTTGATCGGTTTTTACTGACATCTGTATGGAGGTTAAAAAAAAAATAAAAATAAAAAGCAGATTCTCCAACCAAGAATGAGTGAGAGTAGTATAGATTAATAAAGAGTTAGATAGTTTATTGAGTTGCATTTTACTGGGTATAACCACTCTTTTTGGCCAAAGACTAGTCAGAGATTCTAACTGGAGTATATGACATTTCTATCCATAGGATTCTAACTTAGTTCTCAGTACCAGATTTTATATTTCTCTACCACTGAGCATACCTCTTATCAAATCAGACAGCCACTGACTGCCCACATAAGCTGTGCACAGGTGGGCACATTTTGTCCAGTTGGTTGATTTTGTAGCTTGTGGGATCCACTTCTTGTTCCTGTTGTTTGTGGCCATTATTCCCCAGGAGCTTACATAGCACTTTCAGCTAGCCAGTAAGACGTTTGATCTCTCAAAGTTTTGTGTCCACAGGGCTTCAGCAATAGTGTCTTAGCTTTTAGCTATGGCAGGTAATGAAGTGCTGTGGCAATAACCTGCATAGTTTTGGGAACCTCATAAATCTCCCCAAATCACTGTGGAGTATAACGCAGTTCTGGCACTGGAAATTACAAACCAGAACTCATGGAGGGCCCTTCTATGACAATGACCACCTTCCTTCTTATTAAGGGTTATATCTTTTGGCTTGCTCTCTAGGAGGAAGATCTCTATGGTAGTTATTCATATTGTCATTAATTTTATGTAAATCTTTCTTTACCCTCTTTTCCCCCTTCATCTCAGGACTCTTCTTTCCTCCCCAGCCCCATTCAGCACTTTGAGTTGCATGTCAAGCATACTCTTCTCCCTCCCTATGTCCACTTTCTTCAAGATTCATTGTAGTTCAAGCTCTGCTTTAAGCACTGGGACATATTTAAGTTGATTTCATTTCTATCATGGGCACTTACAGTTCATGTGAAGATCATTCTGGGCTTATTGATGAAGGTCTGGAGGCCATATGGTGGCCTGTCTTAAAAATAGC
Organism: Jaculus jaculus; assembly: GCF_020740685.1. Classification (NCBI taxonomy): domain Eukaryota; kingdom Metazoa; phylum Chordata; class Mammalia; order Rodentia; family Dipodidae; genus Jaculus; species Jaculus jaculus. The sequence goes on from NC_059107.1 coordinate 128,810,794, forward strand.
AATCACCAAGCAGTAGAGATGAGTCAAAACGACCCCAGCCTGTGCCTTCTCTTTTCACTAAAAATAAAATTGTAATTAAATAAAAAAAATTGCAGTAACACATAATACAACTAAATTTAATACAATCCACTGATAAATTTCCTCATACACGTTTCCTAGGTTAAACTCATCCCTAGGCATTATCAGGCCCAAAGTTTGTAAGTGTAACCATATTCCTGATTAAAATAATTAACAAGACGAAAGATATGAAATCTCAGTTTGTAACATCTGAACACAAATCGGTAAAAACATTGTTAATTCAATAATTTGTGCTTCATTTTGTCTCAGAATACACAAATTCTTTTTATTTTATTTTATTTATTTGAAAAACAGAGAGAGAATGAGCATGCCAGGGCCTCTAGTCAGTGCAATGCTGCAAACAAACTCCAGGTGCATATTCTACCTTGTGCATATGGCTTATGTGGATACTAGAGAATTGAACCTGCGTTCTTAGGGTTAATAGGCAAGTGCCTTAACTGCTAAACCATTTCTCCAGCCTCATTATTACATTGAAAGAATGAAACTTTCCCCTCTTCCTGCTCTCCATGTAGCTATCCATGTGTTGTCAGACACATTTTCCTGTTCCCTAAAATAGATTTTGCTAAGATGCAAACAGAGAATTATGTAAAATTGACATAAAATGAACAATGATACTGTGATGAAGCCAGGATTAAAACAGAGTATGACAGGCAGAAGTTAGGTATAGGGTCTCTGTTCCAGGTCCTGCACATACACAGACACTAACCCAAAGCTTGGATGGCAGCTTCTTTGCAGACTATGAGGACAGAATCAGCTACTTTATTTATAGCCCAATAAAAAATTAATTTCTTATTCTACATCAGTGAAATAAGGACAGAAATTTGAAAAATTTTATTGTCCTAATAAAAAAGATACTTTAAGGGGAGCTGGCTTAGCAGTTAAAGCACTTGCCGGTGAAACCTAAGAACACATGTTCCACTATCCAGTTCCCACATTAGCCAGATGCACAAAGATGAGGCAAGCACAAGGTCACACATGCCCACTAGGTGGCACAAGCATCTGAAGTTCGATTGCAGTAGCTGAGGCCCTGGTATGCTGCCAATTTTCTCTCTCTCTCTCTCTTTGAAACAAAAAGTAATAAAAAGGTACTTTATGATGCTTATATATCAACACATTATCCTAAAGATAGACCTGTGATGATTCATGCAATTATCCCAATAAGTAATGTATTAAAGACTAGACATGTAATTACAAATATTTTGATAAGTATGTGAGAAGAAATACAAAATTAAAACCCACTGGGATGAATCTCCACATAGGCTTACTTACAAAAACATGCATAAAAGTATATAAATCAATAAACATACATATACAAACCAAAATAAAGGAAAAATATTTGTAGGCTTTATAATCCATTGCCTTTTTATGTATAATATCACATAGTCTTCTGAATAATAAAGAAAAATGTGGAATAAAATTATTCTGTAAGTTCACAAACATATCCCTTTCACTAAAGATGTAGTTTTGATTCCAACATTTATAGGTTCTAATCTTATAAAAAAAATGATTTATTTTTGCAAAATTATGTTCTTATTTGTTTCATAATTTGTTTTTGATAGGTCCTTGTAAATGAAACCAAGATCAGGAGACTTAAAGGCTAAAGGCTTGTTTTTAAAGAACAAACAAATATATATAAAGACTTATTTATTTATTTATTTCACAGAGACATGGAGAGAGAGGGAGAGAGAGAAAGAATGGGCATTCCAGGGCCTCCAATCACTGCAAACGAACTCCAGAGACATGCGCCACCATGTGCATCTGGCTTACATGGGGCCTGGAGAATACAACCTGGGTCTTTAAGCTTCACAGGCATGCACCTTAATGGCTAAGCCGTCTCTCCAACCCAAAAGTTGTATTTTTAAATTGCACCAAAGGCCCATGAATGCATAAATGTTCTAATTAACCTAGAGATTCTCATTATGTTTAGCTTTCAAATAATTGAATGCAGAGATACCAGTTAGTTAATATTTCAAGTACTAGCCATTGGCAATCTTTCTTCTTAGAAACTGGATTTTGGGTCAAGCAACTATAGCTACTTGATATTCAACAAAGGCCCGAATAATATAGGCTGGAAAAAAGATAGCATCTTCAACAAATGGTGCTGGACAAACTGGAGAACCACATGCAGGAAACTGAAACTTGATCCACACATTTCACCATGCACTACACTCAAACCCAAATGGATCAAAGACCTCAACATAAGACCAGAAACTCAAACACTACTGGAAGAAAATTTAGGAAGTACTTTCCATGATATAGGAATGGAAAAAGACTTCCTGAACAAAACCCCAGTGGCTCAAGTTCTTAAATTGTCACATGCAGTCTTTTAAAATCACATATCTTACCAGTGTCAGCCTGTTGCAGTCAGGTTCACATTCCTGGCAGAAAACACCTTACCGACAGCAGCTTATGGGGGAAAAGGGGGGGGGGGGCTATTTTGGCTTACAGACTCAAGGGGAAGCTCCATGATGGCAGGGTAAAATGATGGCATGAGCAGAAGGTGGATATCACCTCCTGGCCAACAGCATATGGACAACATCTATAGGAGAGTATGCCAAACATTGGTAAGAGGAAGCTGGCTATAACATCCATAAAACCACCCCCAACAATATACTGCCTCCAGGAGGGATTAATTCCCAAATTGCCATCAGCTGTCAACGTAGCTTTCAGAACACCTAAGTTTATGGGGGACACCTGAATCAAAATGCCACATTTTGCCCCTGCCCCTGATAAACTGATAATCATCCATAATATAAAATAAAATGCAATCAGTCCAACTTTAAAAGTCCCTATTTTTTTTTTTAGTCCCAATGATGATTAATGTCCCCATAGTCCAAAGTCTTTTAACTGAGCTGTAATAAAAAAAATACCTCCAAAACCTGTAATGTCATAGAGTAATCATTCACATTGCAACAGATGACACTGGGCATAGCAAATAAATATTCAACCAATCAACTAATACAATATTTAAAACCATCTGGGCAAACATGAAACTCTATAGCTCTAAGTTCAATAACTCTAGTCAGTGACAAGTCTTCAAGTACAATAATTCTAACCAGTGACAAATATCTGGAGTTTTAATTACACCCCTCCAGCTAGACTACTCATACTCCTGGAAAACTTTCTCTGGTGCAGGCAGCTGTCCTTGGCAGCCATCCCATAGTTCTGACCTCTCCACTGCAACACATGGTTCATCCACATTTCTCCACTGGGTCTTTATGCAGGTAATCCAAGCAGCCTGCTTCACACTGCCCATAGCCATTTACAAAATACAAAACTGTATTGCAAATTCAAATGCCTTTTCTTTCATACATTTGTTATACTCCATAACACCTGGTTAACTGTCAAATTGTTAATCCCGGGTAGATTAAGCAAACTTTGACTAACAGGGCACGCCTTCAACATTCAGGTCTCTTTAAAAGACTCTCCCATCTTCCTGTTGCCCCAATTATTCAGGTCAGCTGGGTCAATCTCAATAGTTGTGATCTTTCAAACAACTGCAGCTGAACAGGCAGAAGTTTATGCCCAAAGGTTTCCTTCTGTGCCATATCCCTCTATTCATATAAATTCATTTCTATGCAATGCAACCCTGTATATGTTTTCAGGATGGGCATAACAGCAAGCCTCTCACACAAACTGCTTCTAACCCAGTCCAGGAAAAACTCTTTCTCACCCTCATAAGCCAAACCTCACAGTCCATAGTTCTAACTGCATTCAGGTCTTTCATTTCTGACAAGAATAGTCCATCAAACTACTTAAAACACTGCAAGTTGTCTCTGAAGCCAATGTTTCTTCACACATTTCTCTTGAAAAATCAGCTTCAAAAGGCCAAAAGCCATGCAGTGAGTTTTCTAGCAATGATTATCCCATTTCTTGGCACCAACTTTGCTGTTCCAGTCACGTTTGCACTACTGGCAGAAAACTCCTTGCCAAGAGCAGCTTGTGGGAAAAACAGATTTATTTTGGGTTACATACTCAAGGAAAAGCTCCGTGATGGCAGGGGAAAATGATGGCATGAGCAGAGGGTGAGCGTCACTGACTAACCAACATCAGATAGAAAAGAGCAACAGTACAGTGTGCCAAAAAATGGAAAGTGGAAGCTGACGACAATATCCATAAGCCCATATCCAATAATATACTGCCTCCAGGAGGCATTGATTCAACCAAGTATTAGCTGGAGACCTAGCATTCAGAGCACCTAACTTTATGGGGGACACCTGAATCAAACCACCACACAACCTAAGAGAATTGATTTTCTACATGGAAACTGTCCTTTAATACTTATTGAACATCCTGCTTCACCTAGAAGAGTTTAAATATGAACTATGTATTATGTTTTGCTGGCATTAATATTGGGTTGAAGTGAAACACAACAGAGAATCACAAATTTCTAGTAGTTCACATAAAACAAGTGTATATTTTAAACATTTAAAAATCCAATATGAATCTTTTGGTTGGGGTGGAGGACATTTACTCCATTGAGTCACTTAACCACCAGGGGTTAATAAAGGCTCTTCTATCTTTGAATACAGCTTCCAAAACCACCTTTCATGTCATCTCCAGCTGGTAAGAGCTATAGCTGAAGAGATAAACACAATTTATCTTGACTGCCTAGGTACAAATTACATTTACCACTGTTTCATTAGCAAGAATTAGCATATAAACACATCTAGTGCATATGTATATAAAATTGAGCAAATTGCTTAGGCCTGATTTTCATATTTTTTTATTTGAAAATGGGGGTAATAGAAATCAACTCACATGGTAATTGTGAACGTTGAATATTCCAAATGAATTTCTTTCCTCATCTTGTTTATACTAAGTACCTAATAATGATACTCTTATCATCATCATGGCCACTATTAACATTACAAAAGACATACAATGAAATACAATACATTAAAATCATAGTTTCAGAAAGTTATATTAAAGAAACACCTGAAGACAGGGTACAAAAATACCTATTATGTAAACACAGGGTACAAAAATACCTATTATGTAAAAAGTTTGGTGGGATCTCAGGCATCCCTGTTTAGTACTACATACAAAAAGATGTGTCCAAAGAAACAAGAAGATTCACTTACAAGGACAACTAAGGAGTAACAGGGAAAAAAGACCAATTTTTGCTTCCTTTTGAAAGGCAGTTAAAAGATCAACTGAGGAATGAATAACATATTGGCTAAAAGACATGGTGGTTATAAATTCTAAATTTCTGAGTTAAATTTACCTCAGGATAACAATGAAGGTATTAGTTTAAAGTACATATAATTAAAGAAGAAGCATTAAAAGGCAATGTATGAGTTAAAATGAATGTGTGATATTCATTTAAAAAAATAGGAGAAACTGAAAAAAAAAAACCATGAAAGCCTATATTACATCAAATAGAGAAAAATGAGAAAGACTATTGGGAACAGTAAAGAATAGAATGTAGGGAGAGGACTTCTGGACAAGATGGTGGCTTCCTAACCACACTTCAGCTCCTGAGGTACTATCAGGCAAGAGCAATGTGGCTGCTCTAGTAGGTCTTAGCAGACCTACAGTGGGTGGACACAGAGGGGCACAATGGGGAATCTTCTGATTCTCATGACCTCAAGTAACACACTAGAACCTTAAGTCTTCTCAATCACTTGCTCCAGCTGCCATGTCTCTGACTCCCTGAGCAGACTGGTACTTCCATCTGAGGCCCATGTTCTCCCCTGTCTCCTGCCACACTCCCACAGGCTCCACTGAATAAGTACACAAACCACCTATGCTCCTCTGTCTCCCGCTTTTCTTCCATAGGCTCCCATGCACCCGTGTACTTCCTGTACTTCCATGTACTTCGACAGGCTCCCTGCCCTACTGCATTTGTCAGCAGCCAGGGCACACTTCCATTTCTCCCAAAGCCCCCCCTCTGTGTCCATGGCTCACTCTCATCCCCCTGTCTCATGATGTGATTTTTCAGGCTCCACTGACTGAGACCTCTGCCACTGAGCTTTCCCACCTCCTGCCAGCCTCTATTATCATGTATACCATAAGGAGAAGAAATTCAAAAATGTCAGAGTCACATGTTGGGTCATGATATGCAGAGACATTTATCGTACCAATAACTGTGGGCTAACTCCACAATGCATGACCCACTTACATCAACAAGATGGGGTCATTGGGAGGGGGTAGGTCATGGATGAACCTAAACAATGGTACCAAACTGCCTGTATTTGCTGAAAAGAAAAGTAATAAATTTAAAAAAAAATAAAGCTATAAATCAGCAACAAGAGACACATCAGGATTTCCACCAGTTTCTGGAGGCTGAACAACATACTTTTAAACAATGAATGAGTGGAATAAAAGAAGACATTGTAAAATTTCAAGAAGGAATGATAATGAGAACACAACTTAGCAAAATTGTGGGACACAATAATGGCACTCCTAAGGAGAAAACTTGTAGCACTGTAGGCTTATATCCCTATGTACTCAGATGCAAAGATGCTAAACAAATCCTCACAAACTGAATTCAACAACATATCAAAAAAGAGAGACCTACAAGGCTTCCTAAAAGAAGGACAGATTTCTACCAGAGTACTTGATGATCCACCAAAGGTTAGTGATAAGACCCTACTGCTGAAGACACCTTTTGTGGTTGACAAGTAAAATGGAATGACATGGCTGATAGCTAGAAGAGAGTCAGTCCCCACTCAGCTTGCCTAGTGCCAGAAGGTGCTACATGGGCAAATGGGGGAAAATGACCAAAATCGGTCCAAGCAACTCATGGTCTAACCTACTTAGCAGCAAATAACTTGTTGTGATGCCCACACAAGTGCAATAGTGGCACGCAGCCATGGTGGGGAACCAACTGCTCTTGATTTGGCTAACTGATCCCCTCAGTGGTACAGGACCCATAGCTGAGCTGGGAAATAAGTCAGAACCATATACAAACATAAGCCCACTCACCATTATCAAGCTGCCATCAATCATAGGCAAAAAGAGGGCCTACACCTATGAAATTCTTTATCAAAAACAGTAAGGGTTATCTCATTTGTCTGGTGCTAACTTACTCTCCTCTGGAGAATCTAATTCTCTTTTTCAGATAGATGTAGACCTTATGGAGAGAGCCACCCCATCATACCTCAAAAGGGCCCTGGCTGAAACTAATAATGATTACTGAAACAAGCTAGGATGATGTTTTCTCGGTGAACTGGGTACCAGCACAAGGGTGAAGGAGATCAACACGGAGAAAAATCAACTCCTACCAAATCAGAGATCCAGAGACCCAGAGGCCCCCCAACACCTCATCAGTGAAGCAGACCAAAAATAAACCCAACATGGCTCAGGGAAACTTTGCAGAAGAGGGGGCGGAATATTGGGTCATGAAATGCAGAGACATTTATCCTACCCATAACTGTGGGCTAACTCCAGAATACATGACCCATATACCTCAACAAGGAGGGTCCAAGGGGAGGGGGTAGGTCATGGATGAGTCTAATAATGGTACCAAACTGACTGTATTTTCTGGGTACAAAACTAATTAATAACATAAAAGAAAAAAAAAATTATCCACCTTGATCAAGTAGGCTTCATCCCAGGGATGGAGGGATGGTTCAACATACAGAAATTGGCCAATGTGATACACCACATAACAAACTTAATGACAAGAACCACGTGATCCTTTCAATAGATGCAGGGAAGGCCTATGACAAAATACATCATTTCATCAAGATAAAAATGCCAGAAAGAATAGGCAAAGGATTTATATCTCAACATAATAAAGGATGTATGTAAAGCATCCAAAACCCAAATAATACTTAATGGGAAATGACTCAAGGAGTCCCATTGAGATTGGGAACAAGACAGGAGTGCCCATTCTCACCACTGCTCTTCAGGATAGTACTAGAAGTCCTAGCTTAAGCAATGAGACAGGAGAAAGAAATAAAATGGGTATAAATTAGAAAATAAGGAGTCAAAATAGCCCTATTTGAAGATGACATGATCCTATGTATAAGTGACCCACAAGTCTTCATCTCAAAACTTATAAAGGTGATTCGTTTCTTCAGCAAAGTGACAGGATACAACATAAACACACACACGCACACACAAATCAGTAGCTTTTCTATATTCAAAGGACAAAAATACAGAGAAAGAAATCAATAAGGCTGTTCCATTCTCAAGGCCACAAAAATTTTAATACCCTGGAATAATAGTAACCAGGGATGTGAATGACCTATACAATGAAAACACAAAAACACTCTGGAAAGAAACTAAGGATGACTTGAGCAGCTGGAAAGGCCTTCCATATTGTGAAAATTTCAATTCTACCAAAAGCAATATGCAGATCTACTATACTACCAATAAAAATTCAAGTGTCATTCTTTACAGATGTAGAAAAAGTGATCTCAAAATTAATATGAAATAACAGCATGCCTTGGATATCCAAACATATCTTCAGCAAAAGAAACACCTATGAAGGCATCACCATACCTGATCTAAAATTATATTATAGAGGCACGGTAAGAAAAACAGCATGGTACTGGTATAAAAACAGAAATATAGACCAATGTAACAGAATTCAAGAGCTGGGCCTTATAAGGAGTAACTACAGATACTTGATCTTTTACAAAGGTGCCAATAATATAGACTGGAAAAAAGACAATATCTTTAACAAATGGTGCTGGACAAATTAGATTACCATATGTAGAAAACTGAAACTAAACTCACTCATCTCACCATATACAAAAATCAATTCCAAATGGATTAAAGACCTCCATATAAGACTTGAAATGCTTCAACCACTGGAAGAAAAAACAACAGGAGGAACTCTCCACAATATAGGAGTGGGGAAGGACTTCCCAAGCAAAACCCCAGTAACTCAAAAAATTAAGCAATCACTCAACTAATGGGATCTCATGAAGCTGGAAAATTTTTGCACAGACAAACATACCATAAGCAGAGCCTATAGACTACCCATAGAATTGGAGAAAATTTTCACCAGCTATACCATTGACAGAGGCATAATATCTAGACTCTTAAAGTAACTTATAAGCTGTTTTCCTGGTGAACCAGATACCAGCACAAACGGGAAGGAGAACAGCACAGAGAAAAATCAACTCCTACCAAATCAGAGAGCCAGAGCCTCAGAGGCCCCCAACACCTCAGCACTGAAGCAGACCAAAAAAGAACCCATCATGGCTCAGGGAAATTTTGTAGAAGAGGGGGCAGAAAGAATATCAAAGCCACATGTTGGGTCAGGATATGCAGAGACATTTATCGTACCAATAACTGTGGGTTAACTCCACAAATCATGACCCATATACCTCAACAAAGAGGGGTCAATGGGGAGGGGGTAGGTCATGGATGAGCCTAATAATGGTACCAAACTGCCTGCGTTTGCTGAATAGAAAACTAACAAAAAAAAAATGAAGAAAAAAAAACCAAAAAAATCAAATAATCCACTCAAAAAATGGGGTGCAGACCTAAATAGGGAGTTCTCAGAGGAAGAAATACAAATAGCTAACACATACTTAAGAAAATGTTCAACACCCCTAACCATGAGAGAAATACAAATTGAAACAACTATGAGATTCTACCTAATTCCAGTAAGTATGGTAATCATTAAAAATTCAAATAACAACAAATGTTGATGAGTATGTGGGGATGGCAGGACCCTCCTTCACTGTTAATGGGAAAACAGACTTGTGCAGCCACTATAGAAATCAATATGAAGATTCATGAAGAAAAGATGACTATAGAACTACCAGTAGACCCAGTTATTCCCTTCCTGGGCATTTACTCTCCATGATTCATGCTTCACTAGAGATATTTGCTCAACCATACTTATAGCTGTTCAGTTCATAAGAGCTAAAAACTGGAACCAAACCCAGGTGTCCGTGACTGGATGAATGAATAAGAAAGTTGTGGCACATTTGTAAAATGGATGTTATTCAGCAGATGCATTGAAATTTGTAGAAAAATGTATGGACTTGGGACAGGCCATACTCAGTAAACACAAATAATTATAGAAAGACGAACACCGCATGTTCTCAATCATCTGCAGTTGTTAACATGCATCAGTTTGTGTTGCTTACATACCTGATAGACAACCTGAGGTTCAGATAATAGATATGGAAGAGATTTGGGGAGGGGAATGGGAGGATGGGGAGAAACAAACACAAAATTAAAGCCAAAATGAACTGATATCATAGAAACCTTTATCTCTGCAGGCAGACTAAAAGATTTCACCCTCAGCAGGAATATTGAGGGAAGGGGTGCGCCTGCAAAGAAGGACCCTGGAATGAAGCCTAACCTTAAAAGAGCCAGTACCCAAACCCTTACTTAGCTCTTCCATTGTTGGAAAGTGGTACATGATGTACTGGGGAAAAGTAGGCAACAATGGTGTGAGCATGCAGAGGACTAAGCTAGTCAGAAGCAAACTCCTTAACACGAAGTGCTTAGCAGTGCAATGGTGGCAGCACCCTCAGTGTGTATTCCATTGTTTCTTGATTGGCTAAGAGATTTGCTCAGTGGAAAGAAACCCATATCTGGAACTAGGAACTGGGTCAGAACCTATGGAGACAAAGATTATGTTCTCCAATGATAAGCTCCCACTAGTCTTTGGTTAAAAGCAGGGCTATACTCATCATATTCTACCTAAATTAATAATGTTTATTCTATTTAACCTATGCTGACTTCACTCTCCTTTGGAGAATCTGTTTTGCTTTTTGAGAAAGTAGTGAGATTTGAGGAGATAAACCACTTCTTGCATCTTAGTCAAAGCCCAAATGAAACCACAGAGGAATTAGGGAGACAAGCAAGAGTGTTGCTTCCATGGTGAGCCTGACAACCTGATCCAGGGTGAAGGACACAGACACTAAGGATGCTCAACACTTGCCAAAGCAATGATCTAGGGGTTCCTAAGAACACATCATTAAAGTAGACTTAAGAACACACCAAACAGGGCTCAGAGAATTTTGCAGAAGAGGAGGGCAGAAAGATTGTAAGAGCCACAGGTTGGGATGTCATACCCAGAGGTATTGTCCTCTACCCTCGATGGCCCACTTCATGGGGAATACAAGCAGCCCCACTGAGGAGGATCTCCAGCAGATTGGGGGCAGGGACAAGGAAAAGGATGGTACCAAAACATGATATATCCATTCTAAGTATGTCCATAATAAAAAAGGAAGGAAGGAAGGAAGGAAGAACAAATGAACGAGAGAGAGAGAGAGAAAGGAAGAAGGAAAGAAGGAAAGAAAGAAAGAAAGAAAGAAAGAAAGAAAGAAAGAAAGAAAGAAGGAAGGAAGGAAGGAAGGAAGGAAGGAAGGAAGGAAGGAAGGAAGGAAGAAGGAAGAAGGAAGGAAGGAAGGAAGGAAGGAAGGAAGAAGAAGAAAGAAAGAAAGAAAGAAAGAAAGAAAGAAAGAAAGAAAGAAAGAAAGAGAAAAAAAATCCCAGAAAGTAGGACACTTTGATGAGGTTTGAGATTTAAAGTAAAAATCACTCTGGGTGCATTTTCACGAATTGATTTGAAAAAAAAAATTAAGAGTGGTCAAGGGGAATCTTGTTTAGCAAGTTATACAAAGAACTTAGGTAAAAAGTACACAAGATATTTGACTGGAGAGAAAATGAATGCATTTGAGAATTCTTTGACTGCAGCTGTTGTAGGTTTGAACTTGTGCATAAGAACAATAAGAAGGGTGACTGACCATCTGGCTCTGGTATTAGGTAGTAGTTAGGACAGTGTTGGAGTCAGGTTTACATTGCTGGCAGAAATTATCTGACCAAGAGCAGCTTGTAGGAAAAAAAAATAAAAGGTTTGTTTTGGTTTACAGACTCGAAGAGAAGCTCTGTGGTGGCAGGGGAAAATGATGGCATGAGCAGATGGTGGGCATCATCTCCTGGCTAACATCAGATAGACAATAGCAGCAGAAGAGTGTGTCAAACACTGGTAAAGGGAAACTGGCTGTAATATCCATAAGCTTGCCCCCAACAATACTTGGTATCCAGGAGGCTTTCATTCCCAAACTGCCGTCAGCTGGAGACATAGTATACAGAACACCTAAGTTTATGGAGGACACCTGAATAAAACCACCACAGGTGGCGTCACCGCAAGTGGGGCTAAGGACTTGAACGTTTTTGATTTTTTAGAAAGTTTATCTTGTTTGGCTTGGGAATATGTGAATGACTTTGTTATACAGGTATTTGGATCTGCAGATCAAGCATGCAAAATAGTTCTTTGTGTAAAAATACAAAACCATAATGTCATGGGTCACAATGAAAGGTTAATCAGTTTTTTTCTAAATCTCTGCACCACTGACATATTACACCAACTCGCCCCTTATTTTTCAGGGTTGTCCTATGCACTGTGGATGTTTAGGGCATACCTGGACCCTATCCGTCAGATGCCAGTTTCAACCCTTGTGTCATAACCAGAGAAGACCCCAGATTTTACCCCATATGCCATCTGTAAATTATCCCTGTAGAGATTCATTGCTTTAATGATGGCAACTAAGAGGAGTAACAGAGTAATAAGAAAACCATTATAACCATGCTGACACCAGAAACTTGAAATTTAATTTGGTTCCAAAAACTATGGCTTGGGTATTTTTTTAATTGGAATAGTTGTCATGGATATAAGGGTGGATAATGAGAACAAGAACCCAGCATTTTTGTATGTGTTATTGTAAGTTTAATATAGGACTCAGTGTAGATGTAGAAATGAGACCAGAAGAATGAGAGATTTCGAAGTGGTTGAAGATGGGATTTTCTGGAAAGAGATCTTAAAAGGTATGAAATGCTTTTAAATTCCAATTGGAATTGCTGCATTCTCTTTAGAGTGTAGGTTAATTATGCAGGGATGTGTTTAGGTCAAATACAACAATTTTGTTCATTTCATTTTCAGAAAAGGAGCTGGGTGGTCTGTGTCTGGAAGATTAATGTGCACACAGATCATCCCACAATCTTTTGCTTTGAGTTTTGTTGGTCTCTTTTTGCTTTATTTTGTTTTGATTTTCTGCATTAAAAAAAAAAAAAAACAGGGTCTTCCATATCCCAGGTTTAACTGATACTTGCTATGCATCTAAGGTACAATTTAAACTCACAGAGATTCTCTTGACTCAGTTTCCCCAGTGTTGTGGTTACAGATATTCACCGCTACACCCACATGGCTGTGCCATGATTGCAAATGAGCTCTGATGGCTTCATGAGAATGGTGTGGTTCTCAGCATCTTTAAACTTTCATAGAGAGTAGTTTGATGAAGAATTATGCTGAAATTAATATTAGTTATATTATGGTATTACCAACAAGATTTTCAACATATAGATTTATTCATTTGTATGAGTTCAGATTTACAATGTTAGAAAAATATTTGCATTATGGGTCTGATTATTTTATTAAAAAGCAAGTAATACTTGCTTTACTGGTTTACTGCTAAGCAGAATAATTCCTTCTTCCCTTAAATATGTGCACACATATTTTTTTTTTACAGAATAAAACTAGTGGAGCCTGAAGTAAACTATGAAATATTTTATTCCTATTTCATTAGAATTCATTTTATACATTTATAAATACTCATTGGTATCATGTCTTTAAAGTATTGCATTTAAGTTTCCTTGATTGTTTTCTACAATGTTTGTAACATTTCTAGTCAGTCTCTTTGCTGTATAAAGTTCATTTAGAATACTTAGTATGGCAAGTTGTAATTTGCCTACAATTGCCAGCTCCTTTGAAAATGAGAGTGAAAAAAATAAACTCCTTTAAAATCATTTTAAATGTTCTTTTTTCCCCCCTTAATGACCAGAAATTTTTAAAATCCTGCTTTCCAAAAACCATGCCATTTAGAAATTTCCCTGGCGGACAACACTGCTCTGCTATATTACATGTGGTTAATGTTAGTCACATCCTTGATGTAACATAACACAAGCTGGCTAAGGTAATCGGATGTGACATATGACAGCATTGTGAGCTAGTCTGGGATATTTGAAATTACGCCATCTTTCAAAGACCATGGGTAGATGGCATGGTAAGCCAAGATTGTGAACACTGCTGCTTTGATTTGCACAACAACAGAAGCATAGCTCTAGGAAAATTATAAGGCAATTTCCAAACTGGTATATTGTAACAAATTCTAGCTCAAGCGTATGTCCTTTACTTGCTGTTGAATTTATACTTCTAACCACTTAAATCATTAAGAAAAGTGATTATACATAATTATGGGTATGAAAATGAGACAGAATTTCTTAGATAATATAGAGATGAGCTAACAATACTTAGCAATTTACACAGATGTGACAAGTGGGAAAGAAGTACCCAGTTATATATTACTTTTTAAAAGGGTTCAGTTTGTATCCACTGTGATTTAATCATCACTAATGAAGAAACAGTCTAGAAACAAGAATACAGGCAAAGTATAAGTTTTCTACATATGTTGTTGGGTTTCACTGTAAAAAGTCTTTCTGTCCTCAACTTAATTTAGTGTGCAGGCTGTGGAGAATTTGAAAGCCATGTTTTCTTCTAGGATTACTTCAAGATCAGTTCCTATGGTTTCAAATTTATTTCACATTTGTTTGAGTAAAAAATACTAGCAATAATAATTCCTGATGAATAGTGATGAGTTACAGAAATGAAAATAACCTGGACACTAAATTTGATAGAGGATGGAAAAGGAAATTGAACATAATGTGTACATCTCATAGTGAAAAGGTGAAATTCAACTACAATTTAAAGGATCAGAAAGCTGCTCTTGAGAGCCAAGATGTGCTGTTATTGCCTTACTCCACTATATTTTAAGAACATTCATAAAAACTTGTATATCTCTCTATTTAAAATTTTTACTTATTTCTGCACAGATCTATGAATGACCTCACTTGAATAAATGTAGAAAACAATTAACTTTCTTACAAATTAAAAAAAAGGATATCTACTGCTTGTATAGAAATATATTTTAATTCTTCATTCAAATGTATGTTTAACACAGTTGAATTAAGTTTGGCCCAACATCTAAAGCTACTTAGGAAACCTGAATATAATTCTATTTACTTTGTCTTATATAGGATAATGAAACTTCCTAATGCCTTTATATAAGTCTCACAGTGTTTAATAATGCTTTTATAGTGTATTCTGATTTGAAACTCAAAATTGTATCCAATTTATAAAGATAGGTAGTTTTATCCTATGTAACATAAGGAGATACTGAGGGTTGAGTATGTTCTAATAATTGAATCCTTATTTCAATTGTGTCATCAAGATTGAAGTCCACTATTTTTCTTCTTATGGTACTCCTCCAATAGAGGGTTGTTGAAATGATACAAGATCTATTGAATAGTGTCAAAATTTAGTGTGAAGATAATTTAGCATTAAATAAAGGATGTACCTCCACAAACTTAATATAATACTTCAATAATGGTAAATGAGCACACATAGACATTACATTTAAACTTCTAGTTGATGATTACATTAAGAGCTTTAAGTTAAAGACATTTAAATATTTTACATTTTGTATTAAAAAGTTTGGATTCAAAATATGATAATGTCAAATAACTAAATATATAATATTTTTAATTTAATAGAAGTAAAAGTATTGCCAAACTGTTACAAAATTGAACAGCACAACATATTACAAAAAAAGAAATGCATGGTTCAAGGAAACTAGAAGCGAAAAGATGTAAACTGAAGATAGTCAAGGTGAAGTAAATTATTGTATTCACTGGATTAGCTTCAAAGAGTTTTACTGACCATTTTAGTTCTACACAACTGTGTTCAACTCCACAAAGATGCTGCCTCAATAGGAGTGAGGAGATACTTGGAAAACATGTTACTTGTGAGGAGAGTCCTCGCACTCTGTTTTTCATGCATCATTAGTTCTCATAGAAAGTATGAAGGGGACTGGTTACCCTTGATAGACATGAAGAGGTGTGGGTCACAGAGGTAATGTGATGAATTCAAAATCATGTACCTTATAAGTTGCAGAGGAGGCATTTGACCTTAGATATAGAATTGAAAATTCCTGATATGATTATAATATGAATATTAATCATAGAAGATATATATATATATATATATATATATATATATATATATATACATACATACACACATATATGTGTGTGTGTGTGTGTGTATGTATGTATATATTAAACAAATTATGGAGAAAATTAAGAGAAAACCATAGAGCTCTTTGAACAGGGTGTTTTAGCATTTAGAAGGGTCTACCCAGGTATAGCTATGTGGTTTGGATGAATATTTCTTTTGTTGTAGGCAGGTTAATTAAGCAAGTGAGGAACTCCTAGTGAGCTGACTGGAATGCATTCTGACTTCCTTAAATACCATAAGACAGGACATAACATAACATAATATAGAGCCAGAAAATTCTGAATTCATTTCCTTTCTGTCTGGTTTGCTAATGTGTTACTTTGGGCAAAGTACTGAATTCCTCTGATCCTACACGCAGTCTTCATTGAATGAATATTCATGTTACTTACCTTGTTCTGTTGAATATGGTTAAACTCTGTATGCCTTTCAACAATAAGGTTGTATGAATTTCTTGGATGGATTGTGGTCCTTTTCATGCCAATTACATCTCTGTTTCCTTGCTGGGAGTTAATCTCCTGTCAGAAAGGGAAGGGATGCAAGAGCCATGAGCCACCTCTGAGAGAAGAGGCATAAGCGGCTCACATGTGCTCATTGACCATTAGATGGACCAAACAAAGTCACAGACCTGAGTCTCATGTAATGGGAGCAGGACATTGTTTTCACCTTTTTGAGAAGGGAGAATAACTAGGAGCTATCTTATACTCTACCACAACACCAACAGGATGGTTGTGACAAGTAATGAGGAAATGAAAATCAAAACCTCTGGCAGAGTAACAGGTACATAGCATGTGCTATAGAGATTGGATGTCACTTTTATTCCTAGTGAAGGTTCTAGAATCAATTTGAATAAAGACAAAATTCACTATATTGCAGTTATCCATCATTCACTTTGCCCATTACTATTATTATAATAATTGAGAAGTACAAGTAAATTAATTTCTATATTTCTCATCAGAGACTGAAAATTTTAAGAATTAAAGCCATATTTAAAAATCATAGTAAACCAGAAAAACCTTAGTCCTCCTGTTTAACCATCAAGAAGAAATAAAAACATTATAAATTATGACCTGACTTTTAAAATTACATTGTTAATTTCTTAGGAATTCCCAACATCACAGAAACTTATTTTGTAACTTCTGCAGGAATATATATATATATATATATATATATATATATATATATATATATATATATATATATATATATATATGTGGTTGCAGTTTTATGTAACAAAAATGAGTACCACCAATATAGCAGAGCAAACCTTCAATCGGAAGGTAGGATGTGGAATACCAGATGTGACTTAATGTTGGCATTGGCAAGGATTATATTCCAATATGAAGTCTCACAGAGACTTTTGAAAACTCTACAACAAGAGGAAAATTCCTTATTTAATGTTTCTAAACAGGTCTCTGTTCTATGACATGTACTAAGCCCTCACAAGAGAGTTGTTTTTTTTTTTTTTTTTAAATAAGTAGTGGGTTTAGTCTTGTAGATTTTTGGATGAATCTTGAGGAAAAAGTCAAGAGGTTTGGCCTTCCTTCTCTGAGATCAACAGCACCACTGTATTTTTGGTATGAAAAGAGTTTTGCCATGGTTGCCAAAAATACACTGTTTGCCATCAGCTGCTTAGTGACCATGCAGTGATTGACAGAATACACAGTGTCTCCAGGGTGGCTGTCTTTTAGCTCAAAGGTAGTGAGTGCTTAACTTGAAACATATTTTGAGTTATTTTTGGATAAAATTCATAACAGTGCAAAAATAGTTCTTCCTTCCAGCTGACAGTCAGTTAGTAACACCCAGTGAGGAAGGTGTTACTTCAGTAAGAAGCCCTTGTGAATAGATAGGACATATTTTTGTCTATCTATGACCAAAGACTAAGATGTATGTAATAATGTGTCTAACTTTTCCCACTAATATTTAGTGAAGAAGATTAATTTCAGATAAAGACTGATTATTTAAAAATGTTTCTGCTAAAACTTTTGAGATACTTTGTGGGAAAAATGTTTGAGGATATTTTTTGGTCTACCATTCTCCATGATAAGCTTTATACACCAATAATAATCCATTTATTTCATAACTTTTGATACACTTTGTATTCTTTCTAAGTACAGCACACAATGCAACAATCGTTTTAAATGCTTTTAATTCCAGCTCTTGAGAGGCAGTGGTAGGAGGATCACAGTGAATTCTAGGTCACTCTGAGAATACAGACTGAATTCCAGGTCATCTTGGACTAGAATGAAACTTTATCTTGAAAAACCAAAATAAATAAATAAAAATAGACAGTGTTAAGCACTTTTATTATATAGTGCTGAAGGATACCATGATATATAAAGTTTACCATGGCAACACAAAGTGAGAAAAAGTTTGAAAATTTATTTGCTTTCAATTTAGTATGTTTATCAAAAATGTAAGGAACTCAATACATTGCTAAACTAAATCTCCCAAAAGCATATTAGCAAAATAAAAATAAATAAAAGAACAAAGGTTGACTAAAAATCATATTTGTCACTTGTGAGAGATGGGAAAACAATTCAGATCAACATTGTTCTCCTTAAGAATGTGAATCCTTTGAACTTTCTGTCAGTATATGTGGGGAACTCCTGGCTTACACTAGTGCTTACAACTTGACATTGTAGCCTTCAGTTACATTTCCCTGAAGTCTCAGGCCCAAATTACTAAAGTAATATGATGCAAAACACTTAGATATTTTGTGCCTCAAATTGCAAGACTAAGGCTATGAAATTCTGGATCACTAGAATTCACTGGTGACTGCATCCAAAGATTAAATTTACCTGAAAGCTGCTTAACTTTTACCTGCATTCAAAGGCACTGTTTAAAATCAGAGGTTTTTTAAAAAAGTGTTTGCATGTTGTGTCAATTGATTTAGGAGTATGTTTCCAGCTCACCTTTGATACTACAAAATGAAGGTGCAACAGTTTTTAAAGCAAACCTCAGTACAGATGGTTAGGATGCACTCAGCTCTCTTATCTTTGATGCCTGGGCCTGGGTGTAGTTTTGAGAAAACAGAAAAAAATCCGTGAAATAGATAAAGTATGCAGTTAAAATTTGAGTTTCATTGATAACTTATGTATTCCATTTTAGCCCAATTTATCAAGTCATTGTCACTGCTTGTGTCTCAATATCCAGCCCAAAATGGCCAGTGATATAAGGTGGATATTTACATCTACCATCTGCATTAAAAAAAGATAGTGCACTTTTAGACAACTCATGTGGTATCTATTTTATTAGCCAATATAAAGCTTTCAAATGAAATTCATGAGAGTATCAAAAAACCCTCAGTAATTCTAGAAATCCAATTAGGATAAGGTTATTGACAAATTCAGATGCTTACGGTAATAATATTGCTATATGACATGTGTAATTTTTCCGAAGGTGAAAATTGACAAACATCCTGTTTCTTCTACTTTCTACTCTGTAAATGTCTAGAATCTGAAAATAAGTTCATTCCATAATGACTTATTACAGAGGAAAAAACAATACTCTTTGGCAGATATACATGCAATAGACTCAAATTGTTACATTAAAAAGTAAAAAAGCCATGAGTGATAGCTATCTCTTGTCAATTCTTTTCAGATATTTGAGCTTGCCAGAGTACTAAAATCTGAATCATTACTAGAAAGTGTATGATTTCCAAGGTTTTTTTAAATTGAAAAGCTTTTTATCAGTTTTGCTTCTATACCAAATTAACTACTTCCTTTGGCCATAACCAGTCAATGAAGAAGAGTCATTGCTCTTCAAAATCTATTCATCTTTACTCCATGTTATTGAGTCAGAAATTAAAACATATGAGTTATCAATAATATAATTTTAACAAATTTAAAATATACACAAGTGAAATAACCCTTTGGTGTTTGGCTTCCCAGGTTTTGAGTAAATCCTAATATATGCCATTCACCTTCAGTAAACTATTGATAAAAACACACGGAAATTGTTTTCTGACACCCTTTCTTAAAAAGAGTAAACTCAAGCACCAAACTTAAAAAAGTAGTTAGATAGCAGTTAAATGCTGAATCAAAAAAGTAGCAATCTCTGAAAAATAAAAACAGAGACCTCTAAAATAATGTTTTATTTATCACATACAAACTTGTTTGCCTAAGAATTATTTCCAGTATGGGACGCCATATGGAAGTAGACAGCCATTACAGAAATGCCCTAAGATGGTTTGTATCACCTGCAGAACTTGTTTTGTTCTATGCCTCCAGGCTTCAAAACCCGCTTCCCATATTTTTTCCCTTTCTTTAAAAATAATGTACATCAGTTTAATTTATCCCAGGTCCTGACAGCAGGATCGGATTTTAAGCATTTAATGCTGTGGTTTCAAATCCAATTTCTCAGTGTTCATCATTTCAAAAGTGGCAGAATTTGGTTTTTGAAAAGGTTTAAGAGCTTGGAGAGGATTGGCCTCCTTTCTGAAGTCTCACATTGATGTTAAAGGCAGCTCTGTATGGGCAGGCACAATTTGGTCTGAATTTTTCTATAGTCCTTCAAGAAACACTCAACTCTCAGCCTACTGCAACAAGAGCCTCTTCTTACTAGTGTCAACCTAGGAATACTGTTTAAACTCAAAAGGCACATTGAATAAATCATCCATTTACAGATTTTCTCAGCTACGATGTTGATTGGCTGGTGCCTTTTCCTAAAAGGGGGTATCAATAGATCTGCTTAAGGCTTGATTCCCCTGAATGTGCTCGAAGACAACTTTCCTTGTAACCACTGGAGTTTTTTATCCATTCAGACACCGTGGCACTAGATCCTTGCACAGTAAATTCATTGTGGGCTCTCTTTATTGCTGGTGGGGGAAACTCAAAAGGTCAGGAGTCCAGATTGCTTCAAATAAACATCCAGAATCTCAGATGCTTTTTTGAAATGGGCCCAAGTTTATTTGAACCTCTTTCTCTGGTTTGGAAATCAGGCTGAAAATTTCACAGAAACAGATTTCCTTGTGAGAGATCTCAGAATGTTGTGGTTTAAGTAAAGTAATAAACAAACTTGAAAAATGAAAGGGAAAATTGGCTCAAACTCACCTGGTTTCATTCTATTGAATGCCTGAAACTGAGTGGTATTGTGCAATTTTTTTAAAAAAGAAAAAAATGATAAACAGCATTTGGCTGTGGTTTAGCCTAGAATTATCAAGCCGTTCTCCTGAGGAGGTGTAAGATATTTTGCTACTCTATACACCTCTGTTTTAGTGTTTCATTAACTTTCAACTATTTTGCCCCACACCTCATTTTGTCTTCAATTGCAAAGACCTCAGTATTGGTCTTTCATTTTAAAACTGCTGATGAAGAGTAACCCTTGGTCCTTTTGAAGTGGTATAATTTCATTTTAATTATAGGTATGAATAATTTGAAATATATGTCACAGTATTTTCATCATGTATATAAAAGGAAGGGAGAATTTTCAACAAGACAAAGTATAACAGTTGTTAAAACTTCTATATGTATCTTACTTGTTATTTAATTATCTTAGCAAAATCATTAAGCAGGCATTTTTATTTTTAGAATGTAGCAGCTTAGCTACATGTGTGTTAAAGCTCCTAATGAGGGGACAGGTAGGATTGGGGCCAAGGATGTTTTATTGCAAAGAGTTGTAATTCATGTGTATATTATAATTCCTACTACCAATTTACAAAATTTTCTGTAAAATTGTTAAGAGTTGCATAAGAAAAATAATAGTCCATTTATTTCTAAAACCTTCACTCTTATCTATTTTACATACTGGATTGTATATCTTGCATGCTACTTTGGATGAGCATTTGCTTTAAAACTCAGAGAATTCTGATGTATAGCTTGTTTTTTTTTTTTTTTTTTCCAAGGTAGACCCTCAATCTGGCCCAGGCTAACCTGGAATTAACTATGTAGTCTCAGGGTGACCTCAAATTCATGGTGATCCAACTGCTGGGATTAAAGGCATGTGCCACCATGCCCGGCTGATGTATAGCATTTTTTAACGCTACTACCTTACATTTGTAAAGCATTTTGAAGTATGCAAAACTTTGTGTATTTGTATCTCATTCTGATCCTTCCAACAAGCCAAGAAATGGAAACATAAGCCTTCTAATCCTTATGAACAATTAAGTGAGCTGCTACAAAATTGAGATTTTTTTTCCACTCAGGAAATTCAGAGACATACACAAAAATATCAAATCAAACCTTTTCCCACATAAAAATTATTCTTTACAAATCAGCAGTTTAGAATTCCACTGTCGGTGGTCACTTTTTAATGTTTTATGTTCTCATCCTTCTGTCTTTTCATTTATAGTATATTTTCTCTATAGGATTTTTTGTGTAATTCAGCTTTGCACATATATGATGCTTCTGATAAAATAAGTTCTATACCCACTGATAAAATCCAAACTACTTTTACAAAGCCCAAAATAGTCTGGACACATGATACCAATGCTGTTCTTGAGCTCCCCATTTAAGTTATGTATCAAGTCTAAATTTAATCAAGGCCACATTTTATTTATACATTTCATGCATTAAACTCATTTAAACTTTTAGTCAGATTTCATTAGAAGAAATACTACCGTGCACACCATGCAGTAGGAAAGCTAATGTGCTTCAGGAATTTGAAAGGAGTTAGAGATCGGGGGTCTGATTTCAAAATTTCTTTTTCTTTCTCTTCTTAGTGCTTGCAGCAGGTCTGTGCGCGGCACACAGTTTGTTTCCTAAGACACTAATACGGTCAGCATGCTCCATACAAATGTGTAAACACAGACATTCCCTGTAATCAGGGAAGTTGGTGTCTTAAGGCAAGATTATGTTTTTTTAGGAAATGCAATTTATGTTCAGGATTGAGTTACGTTTGCAGACTGATAACGTCTGGAGTTCAGTGAGATGATGATAAGCATTGTGTCCTAACTGCCTGCCTGCCCAGTATCTAAAGGCTTGAGTAAGTCTTCCTGGGTAGCTCTCAGACTTGTGATATGTAGTTAAACTATTTACAATCTTCCTCTCTTAGGATGAAGAGCAATGTAAATGCCATGAAAATCATTTAAACTTAACAAGTTTAAAGCATGTATAATGCCTCATGGATCAGCACAAGGGAATACAGAGAGACACGAAGTAAAAACATGCAACACCAGGGCTAACTGAGTGAGGAAATTTAAATTTATGCCTGGTACTTTGGTACTCTTTAGGTTGGGCTAGTGGGTGACTAGCAAGTTGAACACGATTCTTAGAATGTAATCATTTATGTCTGCTGGAGCATAGCCCTAACATCCTAAGACAAGTTAAATATATGGCAAATATTCTCTCTGATTTTAAATACACGTTGAAATAAATCCACCCAAAATGCTACTTGGTATTATAACTTTCTCTATAAATTCACCCGTTAATGGAATGCCTTGATTTCTTTTCCAAAGCATGAAAAATGTTTTTACAAGTTTAAAGGATAGTTTCTATACACCAAGTAGCTTTTTAGCCTAATATCAAATTCTCAAGACTTCTACCTCCACTTCCTCCTCTCTTTTTTTCTAACCTTTTTCCCTTTCATTTCCTTTTTCCATTTCCCACTTCTCTGTTTAATTTTCCCTTTCGGAGGCAGAGATCTATAGTCCCATCAAAGCCCCTACACAGTGAAAGCACATCATGCAAAAGAGAACTTTGGCCTTGATCAGCTGATTCCTTCCATCTTTAAATAAACAAATGCATAAACAAATAATTAAATAAATTCCCTAAGTGAATTGAGTACTCAGAGCTGAATTTTTTCTGACCACAAAGCAAAATGACATCCTTTTATTCATTGTCATATTTTAATCATGGTAACAGGTACTGTGTGGGGAGAGGCCAGACCACAGAAACCTCAATGTGCCTGGGCCGTGACTTTGAGTACTGGGAGAACCAGTGGCCAGGGTGAGGAGAGTATTGGATTGTTTGTTTAAACATATTTTCTAAATTACCTGTTTGTGTCAATTATGAGATTATGAGGACAGGCCTGAGGAATGTGAGTTTGACCTGATTTTTACAGAATGAAGTCTTTGTATAGTATTGTATTCTAAATGAGTAGATATGCTCTTATAGGTATATGACAGACTTTCTATATTCTGATTCCTAGTTTTCATTCCAAATTGCTTGAAAGGAAACACATTGTAATTTAGAGTAAAATTCCTTCACCCTACTCCTCTGCTTGTCCTACTAAAAATATAATTCTATGATACTCAATCATCTAATTTCTTGACCATTTATTTAATAAGAAGAATGTTTCTGTTCTGAGATGTAATATAACTGAGTATGTATTTTTTTTCTTCATAGAGTTAATGTTTACAGCAGAGGGCTAAAACGTATTAAAAACCAGGAGGTAAAATGGAAACTCTGACATCATTTAAGTTGCTATCCTGCTGCCTTAACTGAGGAGAAAAATATTAGCCCTGGTCTTAGTTACTTTTTCGTAAGGTGTAAAAAGTACCCCGTATATGAGACCCAGATCCAGAATGACTTGCATGTTAGTCCTATGCACACCCATTGTTGTAAGCTGGCACTGAATGAGCTGCTGATTCCAACCATATGGCTGGAGGCAGAAGTGTGTTGAGGAATATCCTCTAGGGTGCCCACATAGTGTCCTACTGACTCCCCAGGCTGCCAAAGAAATTGAAAATTGTGAGTTCTCCCATGATGAGATTCCATCCAGATGCTCATGTGGTTATACATTCAATAATGAATCATGGCCCTTAAAGAATAAAATTTTAAAACTTGGTAGACTATATGAATTTCTCCACTGGGTGGCGCTTAAAGGCCATACTACTCACAGATAGGAGCCTGAAAATCTAATTTAAGACATATCAGAGCTACAGCTCTTCTAATGAGATTACCAACTTAATAGTGCAAAGTGCCTTTCAGACCACCCTTTCATGACTGATAGGTTGTTGTAAAGAATTCTTCATTAGAGAACATGAAGAAATTTAAAAGGATTTTAAACTGATAAATTGAGACATTTTGAATTAATCATCACAAATCACCTTATTATCATTCAGGTATGTATTGAAAAATCAGTTATCATGACAAATTTTCTGCAACAAAGTAAACTAGAAATGTTGTCTTGGTTATATGTGGAAAATGTAACATGTCATATCTGTTTTATGCTTTGAATTAGAGGTAGAAAGACAAATTTCAGTGGAGGACATAGAGGATCTATATAGGTGATTGTATTGAACTTTATGGAAACAAACATCTTCATTAATAATAAGATCTACAAGACATTGAGTTTGAGAAGGTTTTTGTTTGTTTCAATAAATTGCTTGTGTATGTATGTATGAATGCTATTGATAATATGTTTATCCATCAAGAAGTTTGATAAATTAGAAGGCTTTTGTATACCTTATTTTCTTGGAAGACTCAAAAAAAAGTTAAATTCAGAATGTTAATGTTTGCATCTCCACCATATCCTCTGAAGTTCTGGTTTCTTCTACCTGATAATTGATTAAAGGAAATGCACTATTCTAGCACATTTTGTTGTGACTTAGGACTGCTAAGAAACACATACATGCAGATCTGGGCATGGTGGCACAGGCCTTTAATCCCACCACTTCAGAGGCAGAGGTAGGAGGATAGCTGAGAGTTCAAAGCCACTCTGAGATTACATAGTGAATTTCAGGTTAGCATGGGCTAGAGTGAGACCCTACCTTAAAACAAACAAAACAAAACAAAAACAAAAACAAACAAAAAAAAAAAAACAAGAAGGAAAGACATATATGCTCAGGTCTTGGAGTATAGAGTTTTCTAAACATAAAGATTAAGCTGGAACCTTAAGGAGAAAAGGAGATCTCAGATGGGAGAAAGGAACCAGTTGGAATAAGAGAATAATGCTGGCACATGTCTTTAATCCCAGCACTGGGGAGGCAGAGATAGGCAGATCACCATGAGACCAAGGCCACCCTAAGACTGCATAGTGAATTCAAGGTCTGCCTGGGCTAGAGTGAAATCTTACCTCAAAAAAAAAAAAAAAAGAAAGAAAGAAAAAAGAAAAAAAGAAAAGAAAAATGTTAAGGAGGTGGAAGGTCACTTTGTAAAGGATTTACACTTGTACTTTTTTAAAGGACTTTGGCTATTTATTTTGTTTCCAATACTGTAACGTGCTTCAGTTTCATGTAAATTAAGGAAAGGCTCAACTTTATAGTCAATTGTGGTGCATGCCTGCATGCACGTACATGTGTGCGAACATGTGTTGGCTATGGTATGTGTGAAATTGAGGAATGGGTCAGCATGGTACCCATACAAATAGATTTCTAGGGACAACTCCATATGACAGAAGGAGCTTCTTGGTACATGACTGGTGTGGAAGGAGAGCCCTGAAGTTGTCATTTGGGTTAGACAGCCCAGGAGTGAACATGGCTAGCATTTTGTCTGTTCTGTC
The DNA here is from genome assembly GCF_020740685.1 of Jaculus jaculus. Taxonomy (NCBI): domain Eukaryota; kingdom Metazoa; phylum Chordata; class Mammalia; order Rodentia; family Dipodidae; genus Jaculus; species Jaculus jaculus. The sequence continues at coordinate 128,837,306 of NC_059107.1, forward strand.
AGCTGTCATTAGCTATAATAGTTTATTTATTTATTTTAATTTTTTTTTTATAATTTCTATTTATTTATTTATTTATTTGAGAGCAACAGACACAGAGAGAAAGACAGATAGAGGAAGAGAGAGAGAATGGGCGCGTCAGGGCTTCCAGCCTCTGCAAACGAACTCCAGACATGTGCGCCCACTTGTGCATCTGGCTAACGTGGGACCTGGGGAACCGAGCCTCGAACCGGGGTCCTTAGGCTTCACAGGCAAGCGCTTAACTGCTAAGCCATCTCTCCAGCCCTATTTTTAATTTTTTTGTTCATTTTTATTTATTTATTTGAGAGTAACAGAGAAAGAGGTAGATAGAGAGAAAGAGAGAGAGAGAGAGAGAGAGAGAGAGAGAGAGAGAGAGAGAGAATGGGCACACCAGGGCTTCCAGCCACTGCAAACGAACTCCAGATGCATACACCCCCTGGTGCATCTGGCTAACGTGGGTTCTGAGGAATTGAGCCTCGAACCGCGGTCCTTAAGCTTCACAGGCAAGCGCTTAACCGCTAAGCCATCTCTCCAGCCCAGTTATAATAGTTTATTTTTGTCAGTAGTAACAACATAATCCCTAATGCTAATCATGTTTGGATTTAACAAAACAGACTCTAATGCTAAAACTGATAAATATAATTGCTACTTCTTAATTTCAGTTTTGGCAAAAATAAAGATTTATTGTGAAGGGTAATGATTATAATCCAGTCTGGTGGGGAAATATTTTTGACAGAATTCCCTTGTGGTATCTCTCAAATCACATAAAAAACAATTTTGTTGTTAATATTTCTTATAAACAGTATTGAGTAACTGAAATCATGTGTTTTTTTTTAATTATGTTATTATGTGGAAGAGAAAGAGGCAGAGAGAGTATATGTGACAGAGAGAGAGAAAGAGAGAATGGGTGCACTAGGACCCCTAGCCACTGCAAACATACTCTGATGCATGCACCATCTTGTGCATCGGGCTTACATGAGTACTTGGGAATTGAAGCTGAGTCCTTAGACTTAGCATGCAAGTGTCTTAATTGCTAAGCCATCTCTTAAGCCCACTTAAATGAATTTTTTTTTTCTTTTTAGATTAATAGTAAACATGTGAACAAAAAAACTGTGAAACATAGTCAATTTATTTTTTTCTATATCATGATGATTCCCTAAAGTGGCAAAATTTAAGAATTTGATGACATTTGGTAACAAAATTAATGATATTTTATATATTTCAAGAATGTTCATGGCAATTTTAAGAATATTTAATTGGATGAATTTTGTGAATTTAACCAATATGAATTGAGCTAATATTAAGCATAACGTGAATATAATACAAACTTATTAGCAATAATGCAGATGTCTTCCATTGTGACATTTACTACTGTACCACAGAGGAAAATTTTTTTAAATCAGAAGGGTTCATATCAAAATAGCCAAAAAACTAAGTAAATGGGTAAAATTCTCAAGAGTCAAAAATCTAATATAATGGCTACTAGCTAAATTTCTTTCAATTAAATAAAATTTGAACATTAACAACAGTCATATGTCAAATGCTCCCTATCTATGACCGATTTCAAAAACCACTTTGGATGCTCTGAGAGTGACACAGCAGAACCACTCAAAGAAGCCTGCACTCATGTGGACAGACACCTTCACACCCTGTTCCTCATCTTCTCCTTTATCGTGTTTGAAATGTTTTTGTGGAACAGAACTTCTTACTTTGAATGTATAATTTCCTCTCTATGGCTAACACTTTCTGGGTTTGCATAATAAAATTTTGCCAATCTCAAAGGCTCAGGAAGATATTTTCCCATTTTCTTTTAAAAGACTAAGACTTACAAGTTCTATTATATTATTCATCAGCCTTAATCTATTTGAGATGGTGACTGGTAATGTTAAGAGATACACATATTGGGCTGGGGAGATGGCTTAGTGGTTAAGCACTTGCCTGCGAAGCCTAAGGACCCCAGTTCGAGGCTCAATTCTTCAGGACCCACTTTAGCCAGAAACACAAGGGGGCACAAGTGCCTGGAATTTGTTTGCAGTGGCTGGAAGCCCTGGCACACCCATTCTCTGTCTCCGTCTCTTTATCTCTCTGTTGCTCTTAAATAAATAAATAAAAATAAACAAAAAATTTTAAAAAGAGATACACATAATATACAAATAAATATTTATTTTATAAAAACTGTATTTTTTCTCAAGGGAAAGTATGGGAACACAGAAAGTAATCAAAAATATTTTTTTTCCTATTGAATTTCAATTTTTTAAATTGTTTGAGCTAACCTCACTAATACATAATTCATTTGATATTGTGCCAGCAAGAAAATGTTTTGGAAACAGCCTATCTCTTTCATCAACAGAATGTGTTTTTAGGAATCTCCATTGTATCTTCTAACCCCTTCACATGCTTATTTGAACATGATTGCTTTATAGATCAAAACTTCCTGACGTAGTGATACACAATCATCTGTTTCCTTTTCAGGTTTTCTTTATCTGTTAGTAAGTGAAAATAAAAATGGTATGTATTCAGACATAGGACAATGGTTAATCAGTAAGTTATGTACTTTATAATTTATAGGGCTTACTTAATGCTTGGGTTTCATAAGTTATTTTTTGTTTACACTTCATATTTCTTCCTAATGATCAAATGCTGACTGTTTTGAAGCTTATTTTATGTTTTATTTTGTTCTCATAACTCTGAAATTCTTAGTTAATTTTGGTGTCATCTAAATCATCTTTGTAGTCCCTACTCACCTCAAACTCTGAAGATGGGTAAAATATAAAATGTTATCACATGGGTGATAATTATTCAAACTTTTCTAAGTTTGTGCTCAACCTTCAGATGCTATTGGTTTTTCTTAACTGCAAACATATGTGCAGTAGTCAGGGTCCTTTAATGGGAAATAACCAATTGAGTATGTAATTATGAAGACCAAAAACATCTTATGATATGCCATCTGTAAGTTGGAGATCCAAGGAAAATAGGAGTGTGTCTCCATCCAAGTTCAAAAGCTGTAGAACTAGAGAAACTCTCTCAATGAACAAAGTCATGAGACCACAGAAGGATGTTAGTGAAGTTGTTGTATCCAAAGTCCAAATAATATGACGTTTCAATGTCAAAGGCTTGGAAGAAAGGTGATCCAGTTTCAGAAGGTGCATGTTTGGGGGTAGAGAGGAAGAGATAATAGAATAAGTATACTCACAATCCCTGACATTTAAGGCATAGGTAAAATCATTTGTATTAGGGCTGGAGAGATTGCTTAGTGGTTAAGGCACTCGCCTGTAAATCCAAAGGACCTAGGTTCAATTCCCCTGTCTGATCTCACCACTTTTCATTTTATACCTACCCATTGTGCCCTTGGTTCACTGTCACAATTTTCATACTTTGAACTGTATTTACATCTCGAATTATGACCACTGTGTTAGTTGTTGCTATTTCCATTGCTGCTATGGTTTGAATGTGTATTCCTCAAATTTGTGTGCTGAACCCAGTGTAACAGTGCTCAGATGTGGGGATGTTGAGAGGTAACTTGGTTCTGAGTGGAGGAGTCTGCCATCCTGAATGGGAAAGAAGCCTTAATTAAAGAGTCTGGCCGCTTACATTATAAGCAGTGCTAGAAAGCCCTGTTTATGCAGAATGGGCCCTTTGCTGACATTGAATCTGTTAATGTTTTAATCTTGGGTTAAAGTAGTTGTGTTTTAACACCCTGAATACATGAGACAATAAAATAGGCAGACTGAGGAAACAAAGAGCAATTAGCCATAAACCACATATCTGCAAAAAAGGTAGGGAGTAGTTCAATATGTAGCTTTTATAAAAACATTTATTTATATATTTATCTTTCTTTTGGACAGGGTCATATGTAACCCAGGTTGGCCTTGAACTTGTGCATGAGAACTATGTGCATGAGAATGAACTTGAACTCCTGATCTTCCTACTTCATCTCCAAAATTCTATAATAGGCTATACCATTATATATGATTGCAGTTATGAATAGGAGAACTGGTTTTATGAGTGTGCAACCAAGGCTTTTGCAAAAACTCTCTTCATCTTCCTTAATAGTTTTCAAACATAGAGCAACTCATCTGTATTTTGTGCTAGGCTCCACATACTAAACACTAAAATCTGGCTTTAAGGCACTCCAGGGGAATAGCAATGGTTAAAGAAGTATAAGTAGGTGCCAGACATAGTGGCACACACCTTTAATCCCAACACTCAGGAAACAGAGGTAGGAGGATAGCCATTAGTTCGAAGCTACCCTGAGATTATATAGGGAATTCCAAGTCATCCTGGGCTAGAGTGAGACCCTACATCAAAAAAAAAAAAAAGTGTAAGTAGGAAGTAGATACAAAACATATGATGAAATAACATGTCCTGATGGCTTTGAATAACTTGGATAATTTTAAAACAGGATTATTCTAACTGCTATACTGAAAATAGAATGGAAAGATCAAGGGAAACGTTTTAAAAGAAATATGAAGTAAAATCTCAGCAATATTTAATGGTGGGGGGTAACATCTGCTCCTAAGCTTAAAATTCCACTGTATTACCCTGTTTTTAATTAATGGAATAGGCTTCAGTGCATTTCAGTGACATTTAGGTACAAAAATGAGCAAGCCTTATAATAAAGGCATACTTGCTGAGTGAATTCGGATCCTGGAAGAAGATCATCTCATATCAATATATCACTTATCATCCATGATCTAAATGTACCACAGATACTTTTAAAAGTCTGTAAATTATATCTGTAAATTCTCTTTCTTATTCTTATTTTCTTTGACTTGCACCTTGTCTTTAACCATTTAATACTATTTTGAATCTGATTTCATCTTACTTTGGCCCCAGATGGACTGGGTTTACTTGGAATTCACATTTAATTTTGAGGGTAGTGGTGTTGTCGCAGGTTTTATATTTTAATATAATTTTATGCATTTAATCTATTAGAATCAAATTAGATAATGTATATAAAATGTTTTGGAAAGCCTAAGTCACTCTACAAATAATAAAGATTAAGTGGTATATTAGGAAGATTATAGCTTAAGTCTGTTTGAAATAATATGTTTGAAATCTCGCTTACATTTTCCAATAATTTGGGAGAACTATATACATTTTTTTTACTATAGCTAAAACATAGAACTTGCTTTCATTTTATAAAATTAAATTTTTGGAGAAGGATTAACTAGCAATTTTGTACATAGTGTAAAGATTGTTCTTCTGATACTGGCACTTGTAGACTGTTTAGAATTTTCCTGCCAAATGTGCAGTTTCTTGAATTTTTTAAGTTGGTGGGAGAGAATTAATTTTCTGTGCTCCTACTTGTTTCCAACTTTAGACTTCAATTTACAAGCATGAAAATAATCTTTTTTCCCCCTACCTAAAATGTTAACTTCAAGTACTCGGACTTTGGATCAAGTTGTTGGCAATTACAACATTGGCTCCAAGTTTCTGTGTGTTCCTCTCAGCCAGACAGTGATGTAATTGTAGATATGTTTCTTTAGGAAGATGGGGATCTATGCAGAGATGCAATCCTCCACTACAGTCTTGATCCTGGCTTCAAACCTCAAGTGTTAATTTTTACCCAGATCTCCCTGGACAGCTCTCCCTATGTTCCTGGATTGGGTCACATCCCTTCACTGACCTCCAGCCTCTTCCTCCAGGGCAGCCGTCATGATTAGATTGATATATTTTTGATTTGTCAGCTAGCCCACAGATTCTAAACTTGGTTGGAATATAGGAATAGAGTCCCTGTCTCATTGTTCTCCCAATCCTATCATATCACTTAGCAAAGAGAAGATATTCTGTTGATTATATTATTATATTATGGTGATTGTCACAAAGGGAACTGTTGAGCTAAACAATTTGGAATTATATATATATATACATACATACATATGTATATTATATCAATAATTATGTAGTAAATACAGTTTGCCTTCAACTGTTTTTATAAGTAAAACTTAAATATACCATTTTCTGCTGGCTTAATTAGTCAAGTTAGGTTAAGTACTCTAAAATTTCACCTTCTGGATGTTAGTACATATCTAGGAAGTCAGTGGGAGCCTTTGCTCTAGAAAGTTAGTTAAAAACTACTGCTCCCTGACATTATGCTGGGTTTAGACTTCCTACTTCAAACATTGGCAAACATTTATCTAACACTCTTGCTATAACCTTCATAAATGCAGGGGCTGTCAATGTCTTGTGTATGGAGGAAAAAGAGACAAAGTAGATGGAATGAGAAATAAAAGCAAGTGCCAGGAAATTTTTTAAGGTTAAATAGTAATTATTTTAGCTGTTTGAATGAGAAATTACAAATGAGAAAAAAATAAGTAAATAAAAACTCACTTTTATTCAGCAGCAGACCTTGATCAAATAATATCATCCAAAAGGCCAAGTGTATGTTTATGTGCATATGGTATGAGTGCATATATGCATATGTGTTCATATGTGCATGGGTGCTCATGTGTGCATGTGGGTGCATGTACATGTGTGTGCTATGCTTGTGAAGGCCAGAGGTTGATGCTGAGTGTCATCTTCAATTGTTCTCCAGCCTATTATAATTTTATTCTCAGGGTCACTCACTAAACTTGAACTTCAAATGTGCTTAGACTAGCTAGCCAGTGAACCTTAAGGATTCTCCTGTAACTGACTTCCCAGTGCTGGGGTTGTGGATATGCAGCACCATGCCTGACTTTTAGATGGAGACTAGGGATCTAAACTCAGGTCTTCATGACTGCACAGCTAGCACTTTACTGACTGAACCATTTCTGCCACCCATTGAATCATTTTATTAATCATTTCCTAAGCATCACTCGGGAGTAACATTGTTTAACCTTTTTATTTAATTTAACTAATTTTTTACTTGACAGAGAAATAGATATAGAGATAGAGAAAAAATGGGTGTGCTAGGGCCTACAGCCAATGCAAACAAACTCCAGATGCATGGGCCTCCTTGTGCATCATCTGGCTGATGTGGGCCCTGGGGAATTGAACCTGGGTCCTTTGCAGGCAAATGCCTTACCCTCTAAGCCATTCCTCCTGCCCCCTGTTTTCCTTTTTAATTTCTTCTCTTCACTCACAATAAATTTGAAAGCTGAAATTTATAAACTTGAATAAATTATTAGACTAAAAAGGAAGGAAAATGATTATTTATTATTTTAGGTTTTGTGTATATAGCACTTTGCAACTAAAATCTGACAAATGTAAAAACATTATGAATGAATTAAATGTAGTAGAGTTATTCAACTACTCAGCTTTTGAAGCATATTTTAAATGACCACAATGATGGTCACCAGGAAGGCAGTGATTGTGATGGTGGGATAGTGAAGCAATAGTAACTGACTTCCACACTATCAGAACCTAAGTGCATTCACATAATAATGAAATATAAATTTTCATAGAGAGCCTTGCACTGAGCATAAACAATTTGTTTTGATATTTTAACTAATTTTACAGCTTACTAAATACTTACTTCTTTTAATATAGTTAAAAAGCTAATAAGAAAAACGGTCAAATGAAAGAAATACACAGTAACAGACTCAAATCACACCCACCAGACTCTGAAAGAAATGAATGTGACCAGAAATTATTTTGGTTTGGAAGAGTAGCCTATGTGCCCTAGATAAGTTCTCAGGCAAGATTGTTCTGCATCAGACAAATGGGCTATTCTAGCCACAACTGCTTCTTTCCACTTAACACATATACAAACTAGACATAAATGCCATAATTAAAACCTTCATGCACAGAATCAATTGCTGAAACTAAATATAATGTGTGGGTGTCTTTAAGTGGCAAATACATTTGTGTCACAGAAATGCATATTCTAGGAAACTTGATTTCACTTTCTACAACATCCTGGCTCGACTCATACTTAATCCTACAGAGTACAATCAATGTTAAGTTATAGTGCCCACACCTCAGATTTCTCAGACTTCAGAAGTGCTTGCTTGACTTACTTTGGACACTTCTTGAAAATATGTTTTATATAAGTGATTACAAGTATATATCTTTTTTTCTTTCCAAATAACAATAAATTTTATCTTTTTTAAGATAAGTTTTGTAAATCTGTCTCTGTGTGTGTGTGCAATGTGTGAGGGAATGTGAGCACACATGTGCCATTCTTAACCAAGAGGTCTGAGGATAACATTTGGATATCAGTCCCAACCTTCCATCTCCTTTGACACAGAGTTTCTCTCCTGGTGGTTGTTATTCTTTGCTGCACTGAGCTTCTGAGAAATTTTTGCCTTTGGCTCCCAAATTGCTGTCATGGCACTGAATTCCAGAAACCCATATAGCTTCTGTCTTTTTATTTGGGGTCTAGAGATCTTTACTGAGGTGATCAGACTTGCAGGGCAAGCTCTTTTACCAACAACTCATCACTGCAACCGCGAATAAGTATTTCCTGTACTAAGACTGATCCTAGGGTGGTGAGATAGCTAAGTAGTTAAGGGCACATATTTACAAAGCCTGTTGGTCCAGGTTTGATTACTCGTCACCCACGTAAAGCCAGAGGCACAAAGGGGTCTCCGTGTCTGAGCAAGAAGCCCTGATGCTCCCACAGTCTCTGTGTCTTTCTTTTTCTGTCTCTCTCAATAAATAAGACATTAAAAAGGTAGAAATCTTAAATTGCAACCAATTTTTTTTGTTTGAATACTTCTTAGTAGTGGTTAGAAAATGATTTAATTGAAGAGGATTTATTGAATACTTATAAACATATTGTTCAAGACCTTTAAACTGATTACTAAAACAAGATCTCTATTCTCATGGGGCAAAAGGTCACATGTGGGTAATGATAAGTAAAAAACATGTCCTGTGATAGTAAATGAGTGGCATGGCAGTGTTGAGGATGTGTGGAATCACTGGGGAAAGATCTGAAATGATGTGGCCAAGTAAGAATAGTCAGAGGAACAGTACTCCAAGCAAAGGGAAGAAGTGGAGAAGGGATGTGCACCTGATGGGGTGGCTCAGCCTCAAGATGACTCCTGTGTCTTGTGTGGAAGACAGGAACATGGCACATTCTGAGGCTTGAGCAAGACTAGGAATCCCTGCAGCAGATCTGAACTCTGTGTGAGACCAGTTTTCCTCAGATTTTGAAGAAGGCAAGGCCATTATATGAGTGGTGACTGGAAGGGATACACCAGCTCCTAAGTTTAAAGTTAACTTTAGGAAATCTAGAAGAAGAATCAAGGAGAACACTCCATGATATATACATAGGGAAAGACTTCCTGAATAAGACTCCAGTAACCCAGGAAATTAGATCAAAACTTAACCACCAGGACCTCATGAAAACAAAAAGTTACTGGACAGACAAGCAAACCATCAACAGTCAATAGACATCCCACATATTAGAAAAAAAAATCATTTATCTAGAATCTAGAATTTATAAAAAATTCAAAAAACTAAATAATAGAAAATCAAACAACTCAATCATAAAACAAGATAGAAAATTGACCAGAGAATTCACAAAAGAAGAAATAGAAATGGCCATTACACCCTTTAGGAGATGTTCATCTTTAGTCATCAGAGAAATGCAAATATAAATGACTCTGGCATTTCATGTCTCTCTAATCAGGATGGCATACATCAAAAAGTCAAATGACAACAAATGCTGGCAAGGCTTTGGGAAAAGAGAGACCCTGACCCACTGCTGATAGTAGTGCAAACTTGGACAACCACTATGGAAATACATATGGAAACTCCTGAAAAATATGAAAATACATCTACCATTTGATCAAGCTATACCATTCCTGGCTATATATTAGAAGGACTTCACTCTTTACTCTAGAGGTACTTGCTCAACCATGTTTGTTGCAGCTCAGTTCAGAATAGCAAGGAACTAGAATCAACTCAGATGCCATCAAATGATGAGTAGATAATGAAGATGTGGTACATATACACAATTCTACACAACCATAAGGTAAAACAAAATTTTCCAGAAAAAGGATGGAGCTGTAAAAACATTATTCTAAGCAGTTATGCAGAAACCGAAAGACAAGTGCCACGTGTACTATCTCATATGAGGTTGCTAACCAGGATCAAGTGGAAAGAAATGCAAATGGCAGTTAACACCAGGAATATGGGCATAAAACTAGAGGGGGGACCAAACCAGAGAAAAAAATGGGGTGGGGAACGAGGAGGCATTTCAGGATGGATTGGGGAAAAGACAGTATATTAGGGATGGGAGGGGATTACAGAAATAGGGAGTGGAGAGGATGGGCAGGGAATTAAACAAAAATTATGACACCATTAAGAATCAATTCCATGGAAACACTTTTTCCAGCTACAATTTTACAGGATATAACCACCAATTACCAGCGAGGGAGAACAGTCTGGACAGAAGATAGATAAAGCTTAATCTTACACCCATGGACTCGAGCTGGTAAATCCCAGGCCCAGAATTGAGTTAACCCTCACAATGAGCTGTTGGTCAGGGAGACCCACGAGGTTCCCAAAACAATGTAGGTCATTGACAAAATACTTGATTACCTGTCAGAACTGAAGGATAAGACCTTACTGATGAAGACACTTCAGGCTGCAGTCACAGGACATTGGAATACTATGCCGGAACTAAAAGGGAAACTATCTCCTTCCTGGGTAGTCCTGTTAGTATTAAACAGCTTTATGGGAGTCACTGGAGAACAATGTCCACCAACAGAGTGAATATGCTGGGGACTCTGCAGACTATGAAATCAACCAGCCAGAAAAACAAGCACATTGTGGTGCAGTAGTGGCACACAGCCCCTGTGGGTTCAGTGGGAGGGAACTCATATCTAGTACTGGAAACCAAGTCAGAATCCCATAGTTAGGAAAGAGTGGTCAAGCACACCAAAAATTTCCTAAACAACTTCGCATACCACCTTTAACCCAAATTGCTTACTACTTCATTGGACAATTTTTTATTTATATTTATTTATTTTATTTTACAGATGGAAGAGAAAATGGAGGCGAACTCAGATTCATTGATAAGACAAGAAAATAGCCCGCTGCACAGCACTAGACTTTCCAACTCAAGCACTCTGCCAGGACCCAGGAGAAATTACAAAGGAAGTGACTTCATAAATACTGCTTTTTCTGCTAGGCTGACAACGAGCTCCAGATTGCTTGTGACATACATATAGAATAATCAAAAACGTATGAAAGCAGACATCCAGACTACAAATAACACTGAATCGGACTGCCAATAGGACTGCAGTGGAATATTACAGAAGAGGAGACAGGAAGATTGTAGGAGCCACAGGGCAGGTAGGAGTACCCTGATGCTCAGTCCCCTTCTACCCCATAGGGACTGACTGAGGCCATCATGATCCCATAAAGATTATGTAACCCCACTGAGGAGGGCCCCAGGGTAATGGGAGTTGTGACTAGGAGATAATAGTACATAAATTGTTACCATATATATATATGTGAAATTAAAATATACTAACAAACTTTAGAACTGAAAGGTCTGAAGCAAAGAGATGTAGCGATTGTATGGTGACTAGAATAGGATAATAGCAACAGGAATTAGAGAAAGAGAAAGAGAAGGGGAGAGAGAGAGAGAGACAGAGGAGAGAGGATTATGTCTTTGATGTCTTTCAGGTTTGAGGCTAAAGAAACATCTGTTACCAGTTCAGCTAGGCAAACTATAGGCAAAATAAGTTACTATGAGACTGGTTCACTCTTTTTCTAGATTTCATGTGGTACATGGTGAGTTTGAGATAACCAAAACTCATAAGGAAACATTGAGTATTGGATATGGAGCCAATAGTCACATTCTAATGAAAGGTTTTTTTCAAGATGATATGCATAAGGACCTAGTCAAAGACAGTCATGTGATTCCACTTCACATAGAAACAGATTTACCTTTGGCTTATACACTGCATTATATAGTAGTTTATATAGCCCACACAACTGTTTATAGTCTTGATAGTGGGAACATAGCGCCATCTTGTGGGTAAAACTATACAGATTTTTTACAAACAAATCTAAGCGAAAATGACAGGATAACATTTTGAATCATTTAATGCCTTTGAAACATAAATGCATTTAAAGTGGCATAATATTTATACATATTTAAACAGTGCAATGTGGTATTTTAACCTGTTTGAACATTTCATAAAGAGTTCATCAGTGCAAGAAATATATCCAAGACTTCACCAGGTAGTCATTTTGTGGAAAGAATATTAAAATCCTTTTTATATTTGTAAGCTGAAAACATTGCTCTCATCAAACAGAGTACAAGAAAGTTACTAACAGGACAGGGACAGCAAACTGATTTTAGAAGATGCCTAAGGATTTTCGCAAATACACAATTCATTATGTTTTCTTTTATAAAACTGGACCTACCAGGTACAAAAATAATTCACAAAGCCAGGAAATCTGTCAGGATATTGAATGAGTCAAATAAATGTGAACTCAAAAGTTATCTCACAGCATTTTCTAATGACTGAGTAAATTATAATGTAAATAACTAGAAACTTCTAAAAAGATGAGATGGCCATAAGTGTTGCTATCACCTTTATCTAGTTAATAAGATTAGTATTTCCAGTACTGGAATGAACTCATATCAACAGGCACAGAAGTGTCTAAAAGCAAAGTAGTTGATATCAATATGTAACCTGAATATAATAGTGAAAATGCATTTAGATAAATTTAGAAGGTATTCAATAATACAACCGGCTTAGACTGTAAAAACGCAAATGTCAAAAAAGGTGACCTGGACTACATAAAATGATCTGAAAAATACATCTCATGTGCTTTTTAGTTTTATTTGATAATTTATCATTGGGGAAAGATGACAAAATAATTCACTGGGAAAACTGCATATGGTGGATGGTTGTTGTTGCATTAATGGTAAATTTCTTGCATGTCCTAATGTTATTGTGGTGATGCAAAAGAGCATCCTTGTTCTTAGGAGACAATATCAAAAGTATTATGATGCTCAATTGGTGACAAAGTATCATCATGTTTGAAATTCGTATTCCATTTTTTCTGCACAAAGAAAGACAAATACTTCTATCATCATTACATCTATGTCTACGCTTATATGAGCTACTCTATGTCACTATCTGTACTTGTGTCATAGCTACATATATATCTCTAAAATTTATTTACTGATGGTGAATCTAGATGAAAGATAGGTGAAAACTCTTTCAGCATTTAAAAAAATAAATTTGGCAAATTTTATCCAGTAGAATTTAGTTGAAATTTACCTTCGTATTACATGTTTTCCTAGACTGCTTTATATTTTTGAAGTAAGATATGTTATGGCCAAAACCAGTATGAATACATGTCATATTTACCTGTGCATACAAAATTAAAATGTGGCAGGAATGACATGTCATCCAAGCACAGGAATAAATCTGTGACCTTGGCCTATCATATTGATTTTACTGCAAGCTAACCACAGTCTGCAAGCTTGCTTGTGACTACTAATTTTAGTTTTCAATATTCTCATTACTACTTTCTTCTATCATTAAATTCTAACTTCAAGCAAGCAACTGGATTTAGTTTAGCTATCAGTTCTTTGATTCTTTCTTTTTTTTTTTTTTTAATTGAGACAGGGTATCAGAAGCCCAAGGGCCTCAAACTTCTTATGTGGCCAAGGATATCTCCTGATCACCCTGCATTTACTGCCAAATTTCGAGGATCACACTGTGCACATCCATTTTTCTCCTTCCCGCCCTCCTACCCTAGCTCTTTGCTACCTTATTCACGATTAAACTACTTGAAAAACCTTTATAAAATAAGAGGTTTGGACTAGCTGAATGTTCAGCATGAAACTAACGTCTAGGAGTGCTTTGTGTAAACTTTACTGTATGATCTTATTGGCAGGCTTTTACAAATTAGCCCAGGCTGGCTTCTAGCCCCAAATCCTCCTGAGTTAGTCTCCACTATTGAGACTGCAGGTGTGTGCCACTACCCTTCTATACGTCAAATTCAGAAGAAGAGAAGAGAGCATTCCGTTTATATACTGGCAATTAGCTTGAAAGAGAATAACATACTTACTGAATTAACAGTAATATGATCATTGTTTTAATTATGTACTACATAAGTGATGTCATATTCTGGTTATTCATATATACTCTATTTTTTAGTCACTCAAATTTCTAAACACCCCAGAAATTTTAGTTTCTGTTATAATTTTGAATTAGAATTTAAGAAACACAAATATGTTTTCATAAGGGTTATAAATATAAGTGAAAAGAATTCTACTGAAATAATTCAATCATTTTGAAATTGCCTTTGTTTTTTCTGGATGTGGGTTTCTCTCTTCCATTATGATTCCTGCCCTGGGTATCATGGCAATGAAAGTCTCATTCACTAGCAGAGGGAATTTTGAAAGCTTCCCTTCCTTCTCTCTTTGGAATACCCATTTCCTTTGCATTAATTAAATTAAGAAAAACTCCTTTACTTTCCCCCATACTTTAACAGAGACAGCATTGAGGAACGACTAAAGGAAAGGTAGACATAAACAAGGCAAAAATTCAACAAATGCAATAAAGAATGGGCACAATGTTTTCGTATAATAAACTGAAATCACTTCAATTTGTGCAGGGAAAATTTATGGACTCTGTAAAGGTTCTCTGCTTTATAAGATGATATTGGCAAAAGCATAATACCTTGTTCTCAGTGCCTAAAAGTCTTATTAAGATAAATCTATGGAGCAAGGATTCAAGAAAATAGGAGAGGTATTGGTTCCTACTAGGAAGTAATTAAAATTATATCTGCATGAAATAGGACTTCTATCACAGAGATGTATATCCCAGTGTATTTTGCATGGTAAAAATATTTAGCAAAGTGTCCTCTATTGTATTGTCTTGACAGACATGTTTAATACAAATTTTAATATAGTAATTCCAGTTTACTTCATTTCTTTTTATCAGATTCAGCTGTGCACCCAACAGAATTTTGGCCAAATATGTGTGATAGGAGCAAATTGATTATATTAATTCAACAGAGTATAAGAAAAATATTGTTGTGAAGCTCTAGTCTCTCTCCCCTTCTCTCTCTTCCATCTGAGAAGGCAAATCTTCACCCTTTTTCAAAAGCGGAATTGAGACATACTGATTATCATGCCTCTTCTTCCAGCAGAGGTCTGTTATTTTCAGATCTTTCATGAGAATCCATAATTATGAGTGTTTTAATCATATGTTTAGTTGGAAGTACATTCCAGACTTGTTTCGAGGGCAGCTTTGCTCTTACAATTCTCAGATACCATCTTCTACCTCCATCAGAGGTTGGCAATAGCAAGTCAAGTGCACTGACGTTAGCAGTGCTGCCACTTAGCCACTTACGGTTTCCTTTCCTAATGAAGTCACACTATGTTTTAGAACAAAAAGCACACACAAAGCAAGATGAATGATATATGGAAGTCAGTGTCCTCAGAGGGCTTTAAAGCAAAGTCCCTGAACATTTAAAATCAAAATGCTACGCAGTCTATGTTACTATTTGTATATTGTAAGCGCCTCAGAATCTAACCAACAACAAGAGTGCAAGCATGAATAATAACATATTTCATAATAAATAGTCCAGATTAAAAGTGTATGGATGGTATATAACATGCCTGCTTTCTTTTTGCTATAAAAATATCACATACAGCCGGGCGTGGTGGCGCACGCCTTTAATCCCAGCACTCGGGAGGCAGAGGTAGGGGGATTGCCATGAGTTCAAGGCCACCCTGAGATGACAGAGTTAATTCCAGGTCAGCCTGGACCAGAGTGAGACCCTACCTCGAAAAATCAAAAAAAAAAAAAAAAAAAATATATATATATATATATATATATATATATATATATATATATCTATCTATCTCACATACGTGGTATGTGGTTCTCTTTTCTGAGGGACAGTTTTAAGTATTATAAACATTTATCATCTTCACCTTCTTTGCTCTATGAAATAGTCAGTAAAACCACAAAATTCTCTTCCATGGTTGTGCCCAGTGGTGAAATAGATGAATAAGCAAATCAGAGAATCCGCGGGAAAGGCTGTGTAGTTCTAAAATACAGAATCCAGAGAGATGGGGATGTCAATGTATGTGTAGTGTGCGTATGTGTATAGGTGTATTTGCATATGCATGCATCAGTGTGAGAGACCTTGCCTCAGTAACTAAGCAGGTGTATTTTCAATCACTCTCCACTTTTTTGTTGAAGCAGGATCTCTTCTTTGAATGAGGAGCTGGCAGATTCTGCTAATCCAATTAAGCAGATTACCCTATGATACCTTGTCTTGTGCCTTCTAAGCAATGGGGTTACTGGGGTCCTAGCAGTCCAACTCAACATTTCATGGCTGTTGAGGATCCTAAGTTGTGGCTTCACATTTGCACAGCAAGCACTTTACCTCAGCCCTCTCCCCATCCTCTCCTCATTCCAATCTTTTATTTTATTTTATTTATTTATTTATTTATTTATTTATTTATTTATTTATTTATTTATTTGAGAGCGACAGACAGAGAGAAAGACAGATAGAGGGAGAGAGAGAATGGGCGAACCAGGGCCTCCAGCCACTGCAAACAAACTCCAGACGCGTGCACCCCCTTGCGCATCTGGCTAACGTGGGTCCTGGGGAACTGAGCCTCGAACCGGGGTCCTTAGGCTTCACAGGCAAGCGCTTAACTGCTAAGCCATCTCTCCAGCCCCTCATTCCAATCTTTGAAAGAACTAATTACCTGTGTTTAATTGACAGAAATGTATATATTTAACAAGCATAGCATGTTCTTGGAAATATGTATACATAGTGGAATGGATCACTATATTAATTAACATACATGCTCCCTCACATATTGTTTTTATAGTACAAACACTTAAAATCTACTCAAAAAATTTTAAGAATATAATACATTGTTATAAACTTTTGTTAACTTGTTGAGAAACTAATCTCTTGAACATAATTCTCTAAGGAAACTGAAATTTTATATTACTTTGTAGCAATCATTTTGAAATATAGTTCATTTAAAGTTCTGCATGTTATTTTGAAAGCAATTTCACTATCATATCCCTTTATAGATCATTATTGTTAAAGTTTCTTTTCACTAAGTTTGAAAACCTATCATATTTTTTAAATGTTTGTTACATACTGATATTTTAAGGTAGGATGTGTTATTTTTTAATCTTTATAAATTTTCTTATTTATCTTGCTAATCAATAGCATTTTTGGATGAATCAGGGACTGGAGCTCTCTCTCTCTCGCTCTCTCTCTGTCTCTCTGTATGCATTTTTTCCATCTAATATGTTTGAAAGACTAATTTTTCTATTCAGATAAAAATCAAATGTTTTCTGATTTTTTTTTTTTTTTTTACTGGAAGACTTAAGGTCCAAACCTTCAAGGTTAATAAATATACTTTGAAGTGACTGTATTTTAGTATATTGTTTATAGAAGTGTTTACGTGTGTTCTTAACTGACTAGAACACAAAACAATAGGCTATCGATTTTGTGCAACAACCAAAACCTTGAATGTTTAAATCAATTATTTAATGACCAATTGAAATATATTATGTGAAAGATTAAAAGTATTTACTTCCATTAGCAGTGACCATATTTATTTCATTTTTGTTTATAGAAGCAATACTATCTACGTGTATATTTAAATACACCAATGCAAAGAATGCTCTAGGAAAGTAAATTTGACCTTGGCAAATCGTTAATTAATTCTACAGAATGTGAGGAGATCTGTGTATGCAATGTGCCTTCGTCAGAAACACTCCATTCCAAACCAGGGAGGATTAGAGTATCCTAGATCTGAGTGATTTTGAACTTTATGCTCTGCAATTTGAAATTAGACTTTTCTCTTAAAATTTTTAAATTGTTCCACAAAGGAGCTAAAAAAAATTAAATAACATAATTATCTGACAATTACTTTGAAAATACTGAACAATGGTGTTTGAAAAAAATAAAATCACTGAACTATAGAATACTAGAATGAAAATTTCAAAACCTACTGTCTGGATTTTTTTTTTCTTCTCTGCCAAGTTGATGACTCACATTGCCACAGGTTTCCTCTACCTAAAATCACAGAAGAGTTTAATTAATACTCTCAATGTTTTATAAATTACAAAAGTGGACCCTATAGCAATGGAGTCATAAATTAAAAGTCTTCTATAATATCCTTTAATTTTCTCAAAATAGGCCTTATTCACAAGGGCTTCTCCTAGGACATATCTCTCAACATTTTTTTTTCAAGTAATTTTGCAACTATATCCATGACCTTTCTAAGACCTAAATATTCCTTAGAACTTTTATGACCAAGTCTGTCAGTGTGCTAGGGTTGGAGAAGTCCAGTATGGCTCAGGCACTCTTTTTTTGAGATGTTTTAACCACTGATCAATTTCTGATATATATATATTTCTTCTTGGTTTTTCAAATTAGGGTCTTACTCTAGCCCAGGCTGACCTGGAACTCACTGTATAGTTTCAGGGTGGCCTCTAACTCATGGCCACTCTCCTATCTCTGCATCCCAAATGCTGGGATTAAAGGCGTGCATCACCACACCCGGCTCATATTTTCTGTTTTGTTTTGTTTTGTTTTTTTGGGTTTTTTTGTTGTTGTTAATATTGAAACATAGAAGCTGGGCGTGGTGACACACCCCTATAATCCCAGCACTTGGGAGGCAGAGGTAGGAGAATTGCCGTGAGTTCAAGGCCACCCTGAGACTACATAGTGAGTTCCAGGTCAACCTGAGCTAGAGTGAGACCCTACCTCCAAAAACCAAAAAAGAAAGAAAGAAAAAGTCATAGGACTATCTTATGAGTATGAGCTTATCTTACAACTTTTACATTAAACATTTCACATGTGTCATTAACATGAAAACACTGTTAATAAGTTTTTAAATTATAGTTTTATTAAGTAATACTAGTCTTAAAACATATGTTAGTAAAGTTAGGGGGTCATTTTCTACGTCATGCTATATAATCTAGATCATGTAAACTCAATAGCTATTGAATCTCTTATTTTTTAATATTTTTATTTATTTTAGAGACAGAGAGGGGAGGGGGGAGGCAGTAGAGTGAGTGCAGGCAGAGCAGGGCCTTCTGTTACTATAAAGGAACTCCAAACCATGCACTGCTTTGTGCATCTAGCTTTCTGTGGATGCTGTGGAATCAAACCTGGGATATCAGATTTTCAGGCTTTGCAGGCAAGCACCTTTAACTGCTGATTCATCTCTCCTGTCTCCCATCGAATATCTTCTTTAAGGCCCAGACAGTACTTTTCATGTTTAATTTTACCACTGAAAGAAGAACAACAATTTAACCGGAAATAATAAGTACTTTTTGGGGAAATGAGTGAATAATTTTTCGGTAAAAACTTTTATCAGTATTACAAGGTGTATTCAATACTGAAAAACAAAAGACAGGGTCATCTGACCTGCATATTATTTTAGCATCTTACAAAATGAACACATAAAGCAGATGCGTTTAATGTGCAGCAGGGAAAATATTGTTGAGTAGAGACAAGAAACATGTCTCAGCAAGTCTTAGGGAAAATTCAAAATTAAGTCACAGAATAGTTTTATCCCCCTCCATCTTTCTCTGAAAAGTGGGATCTCCATGTTGCACACAAGATGGACTACCAAAACCATCAGTCAAGCTGCCTTCTGTCTTGTCTTTTACTATTACTTTTTTTTCCCCACTCATTCACCCTGCTCTGTCAGGCTGGCTCAGTGACAGTGGCCTTGGTTCCAGCCACTTGACTATTTGTCCGTATGTGTGTTGTAGGATGCTTAGCAGAATTCCTACTTCACACAATTAATGCCCAAAACACATACCCAAATTTTGATAAACAAAGACTCTAGATATTGCTACATGTTCTACTGGGCAGAATCCCAAGTAGTCTCAAAGAACAACCTATAGACAATAGCCTCCAGTTTCCCCTCCTCTACCTCATACTAAAACTCACCTTCACATAAAAAGATCTCAGAGGTGGTGGTTTGCCCAGCCAGTGTCTTAAGAGATTCCTGCACTGGAGTTAAATAATATGTTAGCTCTTATATTTAAGGGACAATAAACACACCAAACTGGAGGCACAATTGGCCTTTACTATGTTGCTATTCATAGGAATTTAGTTATTTATTTACTTTAACGCAGAGATTTGGTAGAAATAACACTGCTACGGTCAAGAATTTATTTCAAGTCCAATAATTCCTTTGTTTTTTTTTAAACCGTTTTTATATTTTATTAAAATCAAGTAAAATAAAATAGACTAGTTTTCACATGGCATATAGGTTTAAAATATGATTTAGTTTTCAGAAAAGAATTGTATCACTCTCTTTTTTATTTTTATTACTATATGCAGAGGTCATTATATTTGCTGGAATATTTTATATTTTAGAATATTTAATTAATTTTAGAATGCTTAAACTATTTGGATGACCTTGAGAAGATGCTGTTGGCACATAACATGGAGTGACATGACTGGAATCTGGAAGAGAGTCAGTCTCCAGACAGTTAGTATGTCTAGTGCAGGAAGTTGCTACATGAGCAACTAGAGGAACATGATCAATATCTGTCCAGACAATTCGTGATCTAAGCTACTGAGCAGCTAACAACCTGACATGATGCTCACACAAATGCAACAATGGCACATAGTCATAGTGGGAAACTGACTGCTCTTGATTTGGCTAACTGATCTGCTCAGTAGAATGGAACCCATAGCTGGAGCTGGGAAACAAGTCAGAATCATATCCAAAAATGAGCCCACTCTTCATTATCAAGCTCCCACAATCGTGGGCTACAAGAGGGCTTACACATATTACATTCTCTCTAAATAAATAAATAAATAAATAAATGAGTAAAGGTTATCCCATTTATCTGGTTTTAACTTTAACCTTTTTATACCTCAATTTTCTTACAGTAGGGTAAATGTAACACCAATGTCATAAGATATTTAGGATGACTTAATAGGCTAATATTATTAATTTTTAATGTTTGTTAAGTGTTCACTGCAAACAGTGATTATCTCTATTTTTCTCCAAAGTTTCTTCATATGTTAATATTATTGTTTCATGAGAATAACAGATACCAAACTGATCTCATTGCAAATTTTAACTTTACTCTCCATTGGAGAATCTGCTTCTCTTTTTCAGATAGACATAGATCCTAAGGAAAGAGCCACCCCATCATACCTCAAAAGGGCCCCAGCTGAAACTAAGAACAATTGGCAAAACAAGCAAGGGTTCTGTTTTCTCGGTGAACCAGTACCAGTGCAAGGGTGAAGGAGATCAACACAGAGAAACATCAACTCCTACCAAATCAGATTTCCCAAGACCCAGAGGCCCCCAACACCTAATCACTGAAGTAGACCAAAAATGAACGCAACATGGCTCAGGGAAATTTTGTGGAAGAGGGGTTGGAAAGAATGTCAGAGTCACACGTTGGGTCATGATATGCAGAGACATTTATCCTATCCATAACTATGGGCTAACTCCAGAATGCATGGCCCATATATCTCAACAACGAGGGGCCGGGGGAGGGGGTAGGCCATGGATGAGCCTAACAATGGTACTAAATTGACTGTATTCGCTGAGCACAACACTAATCAATAAAAAATATGCAATTTATATTTTGTAAGTTATATCTTCATAAATCTTAAAAATGTTGATTAGAAAAAACTATATATGTTCACAACATTGTTTATCTGGTTATAAAAACATTTCTTAAGCTGGGCATGGTGGCACACACCTTTAATCACAGAACTCAAGAGATCATCCTGAGACTACATAGTGAAATCCAGGTCAGCCTGGACTAGAGTGAGACCCTACCCTGAAAAACCAAACATATATGTATTTTTTGAAGGTGATGGTTTGTGTGATCTATGATTTAATTAAGTTGTATTAAGTTTAATTAAAACTGTTTTTTTTTAACTGCACTGGTAAGAATATTTAGTATTGATTGTATAAGACCAACACAAACCATAGTTCCTTAGAGGAAGCACTTTGGATAGATAACATATTTGATATTCATTTGTGACTCTTTAATTTCTCACTCTTCATTAGACAGACTTCAGATTTAATACTTCTCACCCAAATCTCTCAGCACTATTATTCCATCGCTTTAGATTTGACAGGTCTGTGTGACAGAGATGTGCCTTACTTTGCTATTGTTCAATATGGCCATGAAACTTCCTGTCATCACATTCCTATGTGGTACGTTTATTTTTGTTCAGAAATGATTGATACAGTATGTGAACCTTTCTTGATATTTAACTTAATAGCATGCCATGAGTTAAGTGCATTGTCACTTCCTCTCTCTGGAGAACAAATGCTCCTAAAGCAATTTAACTTCGTAATTTTCATTGAAAGGAAGTGTTAAATTCTCAAATTTCCTCTCACCTCCTCTGAGTCAGATTAATTTAGCCTTTTCTATTGTGTATTTTTCTGTTTCCCCACACTGTATATGAACATGGCATTTTCTGAAAACTGTTTAAAACCGTCTCTGAATGGGAAAAATTTTATCAATATCTGAAAGTACAATGGCAAAATCCTCCCCCACTTTCCTGTACCTGATGAACCTAAAGTTCTCCTTTCATGCTTGAATGGATTGAGAATTGGAAAGTTTAAAAAACTAGATTATCAGCTAGAGCACAAATTACCTTAACTGTAATAATATAGGTACTAACCTAGCATCATACCAACACTCTAGTTAGTATCAGTATTTGTGTTACACACTCATTTTATAAAGTTATTTTCAATAAAAATATACAGTAATTGCAAAGATTTAGGAAACAAAGGGATCGTTTTTATTGTCTCGTTGTGATGTTGACAATCACAGTATTCATCTATATGAAGGCTTTTCTTTGCCCAAACCCAAAGTGGAAGAATATAATGTGTGCAAGTGCATCCAGACAAGGCTAACCTCACATTACTGGTAATCTTTCTGTTTCATCTTTCCAAGTGCTCGTATTACAGGCCAGCAATACAAGTAAAAAACAGCCATATCTTTCTTTTTTGTTTTCCTTTTTTCCTATCTCATTAAATATAACTATATTCTTACTCAGAACACAGTCTGAGTAGCTACTCTTTTCACAAAATGATCTGGTAATGAAGGTATCATTTTGGTTCCTTATTGTATTTTGGCTTCATTTTTATTTGCACAAGTACTTCTTTCTCTGTTATCCTCTAATGACATCTCTTCTACCAGCTTAATGTTTGCCAACGATCCCGTAACACCTCATCTGCTATACTGCTGCTTCGGGCATGGGTTCTGTTATATGCAGTTGGTAAATGGACATGGCACACCGTTCAACACAAAGGCTTCTATTTTGAGATCACCTCCCACACACATATCTGGATGTCTTCTTATCCTTCCTGATCATTTTCTGGAATACACTTTTTCTCTAAGTTTTATTTCCTTCATAGGTCTTCCAAGGACACCACTAGGTCCTTCTCTTCTTGATTTGCCTATATTTAATTGTAAAACAATAGATTTAAAAGTAGAAGGAGTTTCAGAAATTTCATATTTCATCCCTTCGTGAGGCCTGAAAAATTGAAGGGAACTCATTAGTGGCAATGGCTACTCCATATCTGAGACAAAATTTATTTTCCCCACATTTTTATATCGCATGACAGCACCTTTTCTCTAGTACCATGTAGTTTTGTTTTGGTATGCAATCTCACGCTATGCTGTTATTCATTTGTTTTTTTTTCATCCTGTAAGTCTTGTTTCTATTTGGGAGAGGTTTCTTGAAACTCATGTATTCTAAATTCATAGTTCTTCCCAAGCTATAAGTGTAATATATGTGTTCTTTCTCTCTCATCTTTACACATGCACACACAAAACATACAACTCAGTTATGAGCTGTACAATTTCAAAAATGGCTTTGGTAGTTATAGTTCCATGATATTAAAATATAGCCCAGGTATCCAGTAGGCTATAGGATCTAAATTGGTATAAGTATACTCTATAATGTTTGCTTAAAGGCAAAATCATCTAACTATACATTTCTCAGAATGTTATCCCCATCATTAACTGACTCAGGCCTGTGTGTGTGGCGCCCATGCCAATGTGTGTGTATGTGTGTGTGTGTGCATGTGACAGTACTTATTGATGTGTATGGTAGTCTAAAAACAATTATTACCTCAATTGAAAGCTATTTTAAGGATCTTATGAATATTTTACACCCAATTTACAATCTGTTAAGGTATTTCGTGAAGCCACACCTGTTTAGTTTGAGACAACTATTAAAGAATAATACATTGTTGTGTGATTCTGTAATTCACCTTTGTCTCTGCTATTCTAAACCACTGTCTATCAAACCCATCATCTTCTTATTTTCCACTTTCCATGGCAGTAGAAAAACATCATGTATTTGTATGTTACTCATATTCTCGCATGTCCTCTACCAAGGCAAATGTCTATGAGCAGATACAAAGGGCCAGAGCGCAGGATATTAAGACTTTATACATGTGTTTAGGAGCTTGCTTCCTTTTTCCCTGATAAATTCCATGATTCTTATTACTCTAGCTTTGCTCTTTGAATCGACTAGAAAAGATGTAGTCACTGGATCGAGTACATCTTTGTATATTCCTATAGAGATTTTGCCTCTTTTTCCAGCTCAAATACAAAGAAAAATGTGCACGGGTTGGGAGGAAGAGACTAGGAAGCTTCTACTCTAAAGATAGTCATGTGGAAACCTCATGACTGAGGCATAAAATGTGCTGCATGAAGTGAGAACAGGTTTGAGCACTGGGAAGTCTTCCAGTGAATTGCCCCTTCACCAGAGAACAGTCCCTTTGGAGCATCTAGTTAGTAATCCAAGCTATACTTCACTGTTAAAACTGCCCAGGCTTCAATAAGTTGCCTTAGTCATTAATTAAATCATAAAACCACTGAATAAACCAACTGACATCTTTGCAAAATGGCGATTTAATTATAAAGTTTAATCTTGGCAATGTTGCTTAAAGCGAAACTTAAAACTGTGACCATAAATGTGGATACTCAATAAACCCTAACCTTTCCACATTTTAGCAATACTTCCTTCCCTGAAGGAGTTTCCTTTCCTCAAGCTGTTGGCACATTTGACCACCTTATTAGTCCATAGGAGACATATGTACTTCTTCAAATATGGAGGTAACATTCAGAAGCCCATTGAATGACTTAGAAAAAGAAACCTTTAAAATATGGTTAAACAGATTTTATTTATTTATTTACTTACTTAAGAGAGTGAGAAGAAAGGAGAGAGAGAAAGAGACAGAGAGAGAGGGAGAGAGAGAAAGAGAGAGAGAGAGAGAGAAAGAGAGAGAGAGAGAGAAAGAGAGAGAGAGAGAGAGAAAGAGAGAGAGAGAGAGAGAGAAAGAGAGAGAGAGAATGAGCATGCCAGGGCCTCCAGCCACTGCAAACGAACTCCAGACTCAAGTGCCACCTTGTGCATCTGGCTTATGTGGGTCCTGCAGAATCAAACTGAGGTTCTTTGGCTTTGCAGGCAAATGTCATAACTTCTAAGCCATCTCTCCAGACCAGTTAATCAGAATTTTGATTGGAGAAAAAAGATGTTAAGTGACAGTATGATGTAATTTACCTAGAATTTAATGTAATCTTTTTTCTTTTAAGAAAATTATTAATATTTTATTAGTTGTGTACACAGTGTGCATACAGCCATGTTGGTACCATCATTAGCCTCCTCCCTGCCCCCCCCAAAGGACCCCTTCTGGCTGAGGAATGTGGGCTTTGGATTGTGGAAAATAAATAAAAAAGAAGTATTCATCTGCTGCAGAATCCTCTGCCATGTAGGAACTTTCTTTGTGGGAAATGAACTATCTTAGAGGTAATACTTCTATCGCCTGCACTGGAATGACCTGAGCTCAAAGGAAAGGATGCCTTTGTGCATGCTTGCTCTCTAGATCTTTTGCTATAGTATGCTTCGGAAGGAGCCTTCCACAATGCAATCTGTCCTAGGGTTTTGTTTAAGTGAGTGAAAATTGTCTAACTTCTATAGCAATATTTCCCAAATAAGAAATTTTCTTTATAACACAGATTACTAGTCAGGTAAACAACTGGACAGACCACTCTGTTTTTAGTCATTCAGGCTCCCAGGGCAGGGAAGTTGGTAAGTTTCTGTCTTTATCCAGTGTTTCTGAGGATATGCTGTGAACCACAATCCTGGTTGGCATGCAGGGGAATATTCATTGAAGAGAGACTGTCACAGATTTCATGGACCAACATTGGTGGTAGCACCTGCTATTTGCTAGAAATCAGTCAAGTGGTCACCTTTAATAAGAAAAGGGAAAAGGCTGGCTGTGAGTTCTAGAACACATGCTCACACACTTACATGGACAGCCAGTGGTTTCTGCTACACCTCTTTCAAGTTACCGCAACTCTTCAGTAGAGCAAGAAAGGAGTATCTTCTCATGGACAAGCTCATTTCAAGGAAACTCTGGTCTTCTGAATGGAGATCTAACGGGGCAATTTCCTGATTTTAAATTAATGATTTTTGTCAATACCTTTGAAGCCAGTGGAATCAAACATATGTACATACAAGTGGCTATTATTTACAACAGAGATTTTATAATGATTGGAGTCTTTCTTTCTGTGCTTAGAGTCAGCCACATATTTTCCCCTTAAGTCTGTCTTCTCCTCTAATATCTGTGATCCTGGAATGCACAAAAATAGCATTAGGCTGGGTTTGGAGGCTTGGAAGACCCCACACCAACTTGGTCTTACATTACTGAAAATCCATATGGCTTTTCTGGTTATGAGTTTTATAAATAGCCTCTCCTACCCACCATTGTTGTTGTTTCACGTAACTTATCTTTTGGGAAAGTAAGGGCATGTTCAATCTTAAAAATGAAACCATTTTTTCTAGCAGAGTAGACTGTGTAGTACCAACCAGGGAATACTCTGAACTAAATCAATCTCTTTCTCTCTCTTTGCCCTCTCCTCTTGTCAGTGATGGTGGGTGCTCCAAATGAGGCCATCCCATTCTTCTTTCTGGTGTTCTGAACAAGTACCAGAAGTCTGCATCTCTTTCCTTAGACCCACCGACTGTTTGCTGAGCTTTCATCTTGTAGCTACAGCTATGGACAACTCTGGTAAAGCATTTTCATAGTAGGAAGTGTTCCAGGCTCTTGGAGCGTGTAGAAAATCCCAGGTCAACTAAGTTGAGCAGGTGCCCTTATAAGCTGCAAATCCTATAGGGACGCTGGGCACTAATTGTAAGAGCAGCACATGATGTTACACTTCCCCCCTTTCCACTCAGGACCATGCTTGCTTTTATGGAAGCAGCAGGTGTTTATTGATTTGCCTTTGGCTCAGCAGACTTCATTACTCAAATTGTGGTCACTCCATCTGCAACAGGATAGAAATGCCTTTGAAAATGCAAACCTCTGAGTTCTAACCCCAGTCTACACTCAAATCACAGCCAATGGGGCCTCGAAAACCACACTTCTAATAAGTACCTTATGGTATAATTTGGATACACTAAAATTAGGGCTTTAGTTCCGTGACAGGTCCATTTATAGAGTAGTAACAGACAGCCTCTTTTTTCACCTGTCTGGATAGTGTTTATGTAACTATAGCTTTACCAAAAGCCACAGTGTTCCTTTCGAATGCACAAAATTTTAGAAAATATAACTGTGTATACAAAAAAAGTTGCAAGTTGTAGTCACACAACTGGGGCTTGCCAAATTCCTGCTGCTTGTAGAAATGTGGGTGTACACATGATGCTCTCAGCATCATTACCTCAGTGTAAACTTCACCCCTCCCCAGGGCAGTGACTGAAAATCCAATCCCTTCAGGCCATCCTTTCTCTTTCTCACTTGGTAGTAGCCATTTAAAAGGTTTTTACTTCTGTTTATGCCCATTCCCTAATTCTACAGGAAAGGCTGAACTTTTCCTTCGACCCCTGGGTCCTTTCTCTGCCGGGTGTGCCAGTGAGAGTGCCCTGCCACTCTGGAATCTGAGCACAGCGCCAAGGGCTTCTCAGTGTCATGTGTATATTCTGAGGTCCTGCCTGTCCCCTCCTGCCTCTCTAGGCTGGGTGTTTTATTTATTTTTAAGAAGGGGGGGGGGGCATAGTTAGCATTACCTCCTTCCTGGGTCTCTAGATTGAAGCTTCCTTTAATTTGCAGGCTTTCTCTCGCTTTTACCATTTTTGTTTTGGGATAGTACACTCCCTTCCATTCAAATTCCTTGTTTTGTTTTAAGAAAAGCGGGATGGAGGGTGGAGAATAGCCTGCTGTGCACCATCATACTCCATATTTCCACTAGAGGGCAGGCCTGGGTTAGCTTTACTTTTAGTACTTTCAACGTGGTTTGTGGAAGAAGGGGACAAACGCGGCGTGTTTATTCTCTTGTTCAAAACCTAGATTTAAAAGTGCGTATGTGTGTGTGTGTGCGCGCGCACGCATGCATGTGTGTGTGTATGTGTATGTTCATTTCACGAAACTGGAGAGAGTCGGGGAAAGATCTTAAGTCAGAAATTGAGGGGGGAAAGAAATAAATATAACAAGAATATGAATGCTGGAACTAAAAGGAATAAAAAGGAATGAGCTGTATGGGGAAATAGTATACACAGGGGGCAGTGGGGTAAGGGAATGGGTGAAAATACAGATTAATGACACATATCTATGAAGATGATATGAAGAAACACACTACTTTGCGTGCTAATGTAAAAATATATATATTTAAAACTTTTGAAAAAAAATCAACAAATAATAAGGTGATGCTTCTACTCCATAACTGTCACCATTTCTACAAATATTTTGTTTATTTTCATTTATTTATTGAAAACAACAGACAGACAGAGAAAGAAAGAAGCAGAGAGAGAGAGAATGGGTGCATCAGGGCCTCCAGCCACTGCAAACAAACTCCAGATACATGCACCGCCTTGTGCATCTGGCTTACGGGGGTCTTGGGAATCAAGCCTTGAACCAGGGTCCTTAGGCTTCACAGGCTTCACAGACAAGCACTTAACCTCTAAGTCATCTCTCCAGCCCCTCTGCAGATACTTTGTAAGACTTGCTTTACCAGTCATTCAGGCTGCAGAACACATTCATGATTTATTTATTTTCATGCCACTGAAAATAATTTTTATTTCAGCTTACAAATTACGATAGTAATTTTAGAAAAGTACATATATTGACTTTGCTAAATTCACTTTCAAAATTGGTTTTTATAGGTTCTGTAAAATTGTGTGTATACACATATCATTCACCAATATATAGTATTTTTATTTTCTTAATTTAAAAAATATTTTTAGATTATTTTACTTATTTGAGAAATACATACATATATATATATATATGTAGAGAGAGAGAGAGAGGGAGAGGGAGAGGGAGAGGGAGAGAGAGAGAGAGAGAGAGAGAGGGAGAGGGAGAGGGAGAGGGAGAGGGAGAGGGAGAGGGAGAGGGAGAGGGAGAGGGAGAGGGAGAGAGGGAGAGGGAGAGGGAGAGGAAGAGAGGGAGAGGGAGAGGGAGAGAGGGAGAGAGGGAGAGGGAGAGAGGGAGAGAGGGAGAGAGGGAGACAGACACACAGAGCGAGAGAGAGAGCGACAGAGAAAGAGAGAGAGACACAGAGACAGACAGAGAGAGAGAGAAGGGAGGGAGGAAGAGAAAGGGAGGGAAAATGGAAATGTCAGGGCCTCCAGCCACTTCAAATGAATTCCAGATGCTTGTGTCACCTTGTACATCTGGCTTGGTCATGGGTCCTTAGGATTCACAGTCAAGTGCCTTAATTGCTAAGCCATCTTTCCAGTCCCTAAAATGTTTTACTTATTTATTTATTAGCAGAAAGCGATCAAAAAGAGACAGACAGGGCTGGAGAGATGGCTTAGCAGTTAAGCGCTTGCCTGTGAAGCCTAAGGACCCCAGGTTCCACGTTAGCCACATGCACAAGGGGGCGCACGCATCTGGAGTTCGTATGCAGTGGCTGGAAGCCCTGGCGCACCCATTCTCTCTCTCCCCCTCTATCTGTCTTTCTCCCTGTGTCTGTCACTCTCAAATAAATAAATAAATAAATAAAAATGAACAAAAATATTAAAAAAAAAAAAGAGAGAGACAGACAGAGAGAATCAGATTGCCATAGACTTAAATGGGAAACAACTTTAATCAAAAAATTCTGAGGCTATGGGGGACATTTATTCACATTCAGTCCACCACACCTAGATAAATAAAGAAGCAAACTCTAAACTTTGGGAGTGGAATAAGGTCAAGGTATCACACCTTTTCCTGCTTAAACATTTACCAGAAGACTTCTAAAAAACTTCCTCTTTCCTCTATCTTGTGCTTCCTCTCAGCACATATTCACAATTTCCATTTCTGGTGCTTTATCAAAGAATATTATGAAAAGTACGTTAGTTTCCACGCATTATGCTTCACTTTGAATTTTTTGAGATCAGTGTTACTCCCATCAGAGCTGGCACCACACCTTGAAAGCCTGATGGCCTTGGTTCTTTCCCCAAATACCCATGTGCAGCCAGATTCACAAAGTGGCACATGTATCTGGATCTCATTTTCCATAGCAAGAGTGCCATTCCCTCTCCCGCATGCTCTCTCTGTCTCTGTGCTTGCAAATAAATAAAATATTAAAAAAGAAAGGGTCATTGGATTTGCAACTTGGTTTTGTTTTTTGAAATGACACCTAGGCAAAATGAGGCAGTTTTGAAACCCCTGCTTGAGTGCCCAATAAGGTCATTGTATTAAGGTGAATAGGAGCCACTGAGATGTGACATGTCAAGCAGGGTTGTTGAAATCCCTGTGTGGAGACCCAATAAGGCCATTGTAAGAAGATGAACTGGTTCCAGCTGTTGCTGAGATGCAGTAAAGTGAGACAGGCTTGAAATCCCTGTGTGGGGAACATGTAAGGTTATTGGCTATGATGGTGAACCATGGTTTGTAGTGTAGACTCAAAGATGATTTAATGTACTATGACTATGGAATGGCTACCATAGAGAGTTTATGGGCCAGAATGGGGTTCTTCTGGCCTGTTTAGCCCAGCTGAAGGGGTAGACTTGAAAATCCAGAGACTATGTTACTGGTTATGAATGTAGGATTTGAACAGCAGATGTTTGATATTTGCCTACTGGTTATTGATTTTTCACATATCAAGTCTCTCCTTCTTATCCCTTTTTGCAATAGAAAGGTGTAATTTGTGTCATTATGTGTTGTAAGTATATAACTTGGATTTTTATCTTACTGGACTCATACTTATTACATTGTCTTGAATCTCAGATGAGACTTTGGAGTTTGGAATAGTATTAAATTTGGTAAAGACTATGGGGTCTGATGTTGGACTGAGTACAATTTGCATTTTCAGATAGTCATGAGTTTATGGGGGCCAAAAGGGTAATGTGGTGGTTTTAATGTGACCTTATGTCCCCTGTAGCCATTGGGACTTTTAATTAAGGTTTATCTTCCTTTATGTGTACAGTAGCCTGCTGGAACAGTTGTCAGCTGGGCATATTTCTTTAGTCCAGCCTTACTAGTTGTGTAGAAAGAGGTTTGAGCTTTGGTTGTGTTTGCAGGTCTTTGGTGTTTTTTCTTTTCTATGGATCTATGAAAGTGAGTTAGATTCCTCCTCCATGATAGAACTTCCTCTGTATTCTTTAAGCCTAAAATAAACCCTTTCCTTCCATAAGCTATTACTGGTCAGATGTTAGTGTAACTGTAACACCAGATAAGAAATGAACAGAAATGTTGCTTATGTAAAGGCATCTAGTGGCAGGCTGTTATCATCATTTGTTGTGCAGGTCTGAGATTTTCTCCTGTTAATCAAAATAACAATAATAATACTTAAAGGGGCTGAGAGATTGCTCAGGAAGGTACTACCTGTGACACAAACATGAGGGCCAGATTCATCCTGAGTTTAATTCTCCAACATCCACATAAACAGCTGGTAGTGGTCACACATGTCTAATCTCATTCCTGTGGTGAGCAGAGACCCCAGAGTTGCTAGGACTCATTGGTCAGCCAGTCCAACAGAAGACAGAAGCTCTGGGCTGAGTGAGATACTACATCTCAAGCAAACACCTGGAGGTGCCATGGAGGAAGACACCTGACTTTCTCCTCTGGCCTCTGAAAGTGTATGTGCATACACACACATAAACACATCCTATACTATCAAGTTATCTACTTAAACTTTGCAATTTACAATTTACATTTATATTAATAAGGGCATTCTACTTAAGGAAAAAATTAAAATCTCATGAAATTATAAAAACAAATGTATTCATGCTTAACCTTGAGAAAGTTATACATATTCATTACCTAAACTACAATTTGTGCTTGATAAAAAGGAATTCATTGATTAATCATTTTCCCCATGATCTTAAGTTGCTGCTTTAAATTAATCCCTATGATGAGAGTCCAGTGATGAACAAGGTTGAAGTTCTTTTCCTAAGAAGGGAATGCTCAATGACCATTTGGCTTGCTTTCTTCTGAAGTTCAAAAGTGTGGCCATTCACATTCAGTTTATCCCATAAGCATATTTTCCTTTTCTCCCCTGTTTGGCATTTACAGAGTGATACTACTTATGTATATGACAAGCAGAAAATCCCTTTAGTTAGCAAAACAGATTAAATAGGATAAATAAGTAGCCACAAAAGTGAAAATGATTTCAGGTTATTTACATAAACTTTCCCTTCAGAACTAAAAAGTAAAATTGTCAAGTAATTTGTCATGTGCAGTGATCTTCAAGATCAATTTGCCACAGCAGTCTACCAATTCCTTGTGGATCAGTAGACAAAATAATTCCTAGCTAAATTTATGAGGGAATTTCCATGATTGTCAGATGCTATTTTGGAGATCTCTATTAATAAATGTTAGAATGTCAAACTGTGAAGGCTTTCCATGAATAAATATTGTAACATGTGGATGAACATTTGGCTGATTTGTGGAACTAATGAGTCCTTCACTCCAATGGTATAGGAAGCAATTTAAGGCTATGAAATAAAAATGAATAATGGTAGTTCTCACATCAGCATTCCCAGAGAGCCAATTCTCATCCTCACTCTCAAAGGAGAGTAAAAATCGAGATGTAACATGATTCCTAAGGATCTAAAATTTTGACTGACAAGATTTGAATAAGAAGTTTAAGTTTATCCTTAACTTGAATATGAAAGAATTTCACATGAAATAACCCATGGGGAGCCTAACTGAAAATATATAATGGAAATTGTTGGGCCCTGAAAGGCCTGGACGCGAGGCCTAGTGGAACTTCCTGAGCCTAGCTAAAGTTTGGCGATCTGCCTCTGGCCAGCTATGACTCAGCAAGGCACCTAATGGCCTCTGGCCTGCTACTTCCGCATAGGAGTTGGAATTACTGCATGCACGCACTTAGAACCAATAACTTCAAAAGTCGTGGTATACTATTGGCTGTTACCTCTCCCCCCATCCTAGAATCCCCACCCTCGTTCTCAATGCTATATAGGCAACCGCCTGTAATAATAAAGTGAGTTCCCACTTTGATGAGACTCCTGGCTTGGTGGTGTGTTCCTGACCTTCGACACTCACTCCTCAACCCCTTGGGAGGAACCAGCAGGCCTGGTCCTTCTTCACCACTACCTGCCGGGGAATCCTGGCAGGAAATAATAGTTTTGGCCTCATTGAACGTTTTAGATTGTTTTTTCATTATATAATATCAAGGAAAGCTATTGGCTCCAAAAATAGCAAAGTGATAACACTGGAACTGACATAAAAGTATTGCTTAAATTTAGATAAAAATGGTCTACCTAGTATATCCATGTTTCTGGAATGGTCTATTCAGTATATCCATGTTTCTAGAATGGTCTACACAGTACATCCATGTTGCTGTTCACAAGTTCTTATTTTCTTCCTAGGAGACTGACTCTAAAATATAATACCTATCAACTTTATGCATCTATTTATCCAACTTGAAAAACAATAACTGATATCTTACTATACAAATGAAAGCACTATAAAGTGAAACTTATAAATTAATTGATATAGTTTGCATACTTAGTTTGGCCACAGTCTACTTGGATTGAATAAGACGAATGTGTCTGTCCTTAAAGGCTGATCTTTCCATGTGGATGATGTGATCCATAAGTATAACTTTGCTTTAACCGCTCTGCAAAGGCAGGAAAAAATATACAACCTTTACAGGAAGTTGTAGGCACTTAACAATTATTGACATATTAACAAAAAGCATTTTTGGTTTTCTTCTGGTTCTAACTACTAAATTGTAGCTGTTTTTACCAGACTCTTCAGGGGACTTGTGTTTGTACACTGAATTACCACTATGAGGTCTGAGAGCCTGAGGGTCACATGGCTGTGACCACTTGTCCCTAGCTCTATAAGGATATCAAAATTACCTGGCTTATTGTAAAAAGTTAGAAATACCCATAGCTTCTCCATGTTGAGTGAATCAGAATCTCTTTGAAAATTTCTCATATTGATGTTAATATAGAGACTAAGAAGCACGATTATTCCAAATTTCCACATGGAAAGTGGTTTGATTCAGATCACTAATTCTGAGTTAGCTAGCAACTGGGTGTGGTATAATGTGCATATAATTCTCAGCACTCAGGAGGCTGAGACAGAAGGGATGTATGTTCAAGGACAGCCTGGTCTACATAGTGAGATTTGATTTTACCACAAAAAAACCACCTAAAACAAGCAAATAATACTAAAGTAAAACAACATGTAAGTTACTATATTACCCCATAGAAGGAATATGGAAAAAAGTGAATATCTTGTCACATAACAAATTACATGAATCTTATCCCAAAATGTCTCATCTTCTTTCATATGTGCACAGTTTATTTATATAGGTATGAAGAAAAATCTGTTTATACAGATTATAGATAGTGAAATCCTGAAATCCATTTAGACTAAACTTTCACAAATGTAGGTAACATATAAATAATAATTATGATACCTGTTCAGTAACAGTTTACTATGTCCCAAGGCAGTCTGATAGTAGATAACCTTAGTTATCAGAAAATATTTTCCTCCTTAAATTAAACTGTAATATGTTGTCTGTCATTCCACTTATTACTGCTAAAACTATCATTGAAGGCAGTCATCAGAACTTCTTTCTTCAACACATGAAATTTCAATGATTCCTCAGATATTGGATTGAAAAGGTAGGGGTCTTTTTGGAATAACTGATGGGTTTGTGGCTGAGTGTCAGATTTTATTCTCTGATACTATGCAGACTATAAAGGTTAGGCCTTTAGAAACCATTACACTCAGGCTAAAGAGATGGCTTAGTGTTTGAGGTACTGGCCTTTGAAGCCTATGAATCCTGGCTGAATTCCCCAGTACCCACGTAAGTCAAATGTTCATGGTGGAGCATGTATCTGGAATTCATTTGTAGTAGCTAGAGGCCCTGGCACATCCATTCTCTTCTTGTCTCCTTCTCTCAAATAAATAAATAAATAAATAACCATGACACTCCATCCTGTTCACTGGAGAATGCACTATTAAAGTCCCAACTTACCATGAAGCCCAGTAGCCGCCAGGCAATTGTTCATGTGAGCCTACATACACAAGTTCCTGACCATACTCAGCTGTGCTCTCCTTCACACCCCCTCATCCCTCACAAAGATGTCACTCAACAACTTGTGTCCCAAAGTTTCACTCATAAAACCAAAAGATATAACTGTGGCAGTTTCCACTGCTACTTTTTGGGAGACAGTCAGCAGCAGATACTAACCCAGACTACTTTTACTACTCGCCACACCCTTCAAGTTGTACGTGATTTGATGACTGAGCAGTCTCTCTAGCCTAACATCATTTATTTTTGTAATATTCTGGGTTTTTTGTTTGTTTTCTTGCTTATTTTTTCAAGGTAGGGTCTTACTCCAGCTCAAGCTGACATAGAATTCACTATGTAACCTAGAACTCATGGTAATATGGCAATCCTCCTATCTCTGCCTCCCCAGTGCTGGCATTAAAGTATGAGCCACCACACCCAGCTCTAATGTTCTTTAGTATCATCTGATATTCCATACAATGGACTTCAGTTCAGATTTGTAAAAACAGAAGATATGAAAGAAAAGAAAACTGTAAGATCCAGGATACCTTTCTAGATCCAATCTAGCAGAGCATAATCTATTGTCAACACAAGTGGTCCTAAGAAGTAATTGGCTGAGGAGATGGCTCAGTTAGTAAAGTGCTTGCCTTTTAAGTATAAGGACATGAGTTTAATCCTCAAAATCCATATCAATGCCAGACATAGCGGTATATGCATGTGATCCTAAAGCCAGGGACATGGAGAAAGGAGGATTCCTGGATCTCATTGTTCAGCCAGTCTAATCTAACTGGAGAAATCCAGGACAATAAAAGACATTTTCTCAAAACAAGATGCATGATAGCATCTAAAGACAGCACCTGATGTTGGCCTTTGGCAAATGCATATAATGTGGCCCACATATACTCTAATAAGTATAAACATATGCACACACATACATGTGCACAGGCATGCATGCATAGACATGCACACACCGAGAGAAAAATAAAACAAAAGAATTAAAAATAAGTTGAGCCTGGTTTGGTGGCACACGCCTTTAATCCCAGCACTTGGGAGGCAGAGGTAGGAGGGTTGCTGTGAGTTTGAGGCCACCCTGAGACTCCATAGTGAATTCCAGGTCAGTCTGGGCTAGAGTGAGACCCTACCTCAAAAAACCTAAATAAATAAATAAATAAATAAATAAATAAATAAATAAATAAATAAATAAAGTTGAGCTGGGCATGGTGGCACATACCTTTAATCTCAGCACTTGGGAGGCAGAGGTAGGAGGATCACCATGAATTCGAGGCTACCCTGAGACTGCATAGTGAATTCCAGATCAGCCTGAGCTAGAGTGAAACCCTACCTCAAAAAAACCAAAAATAAAAATAAAATAATAAAATAATTAAGTTGAGTAAGTGAATTAAGATTCTGAAATTTGGTAAATGATGTCTTAATATTGGGCATTGTTATAAAAGAGCAAAAAGATTGTTTTTATTTGAGATGTTGAATTTGCTTTCTATGTAGATGCTTTCATAGACACATACACATATCACATAGAAATTTAAAGTAAAGGTACAGAAAAGTGATTGTTTTGTTTTCTGGAAATACATTTCATTGCTGTATCTCAGATTGTACCACTAGATGGCACACCTTGCTAGAATGTTAACTGCTTCCACGCAAGGTACCACTTTCCAATAAATATTTCTTTGATAAATAAAAAAGACCTCAATCCTCAATTATCCATAACACTTCAGATTAAACATTCTGAGAGATCATTGACACTAATAAATTCATAAATTACTTTCCATTGTTTTTGAATGAAAAGTGTAGATGAATCCTCATAAAATAGCCTGAAAACATCCCGAGTCCTCAGAACACTCTTTTCTTCATGGCACACAGATAATACAATCATGAATGTACAGAGTCAGACATTCTACTCATGAAACAACATACCCTAAAAATTTCAAGTAAAAATGGTAGATCATAAAAAATAGTCTGAGATGTTTTCTGGGACATCAATTAAAAGCAAACTTAGAAAATTGGCAAAACAATGAACATCACAATGCCATTGTTTGGTTCTTTTTAAGAGATGAAAACTTTGGCCATTTTTCCTAGTAATTTGCATATATTTATTGAATTTATCATGTGGTCAAGAGGTTCCATTAAATATGCCACATAATAAAAGGTGATAATGAATGAAATTAGACTTTGTTGTTAAGATGCCAGGCCAGGGTACTCCTTTGATGATTTAGGCATTGCCTATACATCAGAAGGTGCCTTTCACTTATTTGTTCAGAGAGAGTAAATATAAACTCACAACAAATGTACAGGCCAGCAGAAAGAAAATATCCTTTTATAGCTATAATTTATCATTTCAATTATACAATTCTGCATTCACATCATGCATATGTATTTAGGGTCTACTGAGGTGAAGCAACTATGCCAGCTCATGGAAACTAATGACAACTCTTCATTATAAATTCTATCTTGGAATTGGAAATATGCCTGATGAAGTGCAGAGGAGAAGAGGAGAAGGCTGCATAGGTTGTAAATTCCCACTCATGGTGACGTTAAAATAGTCCATGCAAAGAAAGAAGGTGTTGAAGAATGACAAGATACTTTGTTGCATAGAAATGTGCATAGATAATGAGATCCAGTAAAGTGATCCAGAAAATACTCATCACAGATTCTCTACTGAATTCCTACCCTGGGATTACCTAGGTGAGAAACTCGGTGGTGAGAGTTCAGGGATGTGAGTACTTGGAATATGTTTTTAATGAGTACTGGGGAAGTTTTGGCCTCTAAATGTGAGGTACTTTTTCTCAAGAAACTATGAATAGTAAATTGATTTGTTCTCAGAAACTCACATGATACTATACAAAAGAAATCAGAAGAGAAGAAATTCCATATTTTTTTCAACTCTTTGAGAACAAGACTTACTACCCAGAATTCCTATGCATATATTTCACATGCATTCACATGAGAAGAATGGAAGACAGTGGGTGTGACAAGGTGCTGGATTGAAAAGATGAATCAGTTGTCTCTGGGAACCTATGTCAGAGAGCAGTAAGGTCAAGAATAGCTCTGCTAGGCCCTTATCAAGTAGAACATCATGGTATTGAGAAAAACATTGTACAGTTGTTTCCTCCCACTTTCTCTTAATGGATTGTCATTCTAGCCAGTACTTGAAGTCTCTCAGATTTCCTAATGTGGAAAGATTAAGAATGAGTGAGGATCAGAAGGTTACTCTACAATGTTTATAAGACTCCCCTTTCTCTTTTTTCTCTCTCGCTTTTTTGTGTAATGTGGTGAAGTGTACGTAGTGGAGCTATGTGTGTGTAGGGGTGTGTGTGCACATGTATGTACCTTATGTATTTATCTATGATGGGGTGCACTCACCTGCAATGGGTGGAGTGGAATGTTGGTTATCCCACTCTTTCACTCTCCTACCTGTTTTTATTTGAGCTGAATTCTCTGCTGAAGTATTGTCTTGATCCTGGAGATTTCCAATTTTTTCTTTATGTTATTTGTACATACGTAGTGTGTAAACCGCACATGTTGGTACCATCCTTACCCTAATTCCTGCCACCCTGAGGGGTCCTCCTCACTGGGGATGTCATGGGGATTGTGGGTCATACAATGTGGGGGTAGCCATCAGATATGGGGAAGAGGCAATATCCCTATGCACAATGTCCTAACTCATGGCTCTAACAATCTTTCCTGCCCCCTCTTCCACAAATTTCCCTGAGTATTCCTTTTTGGTCTACTTCAGAGATGAGGTCTTGGGAGGCTCTTTGTCTCTGGATCTCTGGTTTTGTAGGAGTTGAATGTTCTCTGTGCCTATCTCATTCACCTTTGTGCTGATACTAGGTTCATCAAGAAAGCAGTTTTGGTCATTTCCCCAGTTACTTTATGGTTTCATCTGGGTCCCTGGTGAGGTGTGATGGGCTGATTCTCTCCTCAGGCTATGTGTCCACCTGAAAACTAGAAGCATATTCTCCAGTGGAGAGTGAGGTCAGCACTGGAAATAGGATAACTATTATTAGTTTACAGAGAATTTAATAGGTGTAGGACTTCTTATAGCCCAGGATTGGTGGGGGCTTGATATTAGAGAGTGAACTTGTTATTTGTATATGATTCGGATTTGTTTCCCAGTTCCTGCTATGGGTTCTGTTACACTGAGTAGATCTATTAATCAATCCAAGAGCAGTTGGTTACCCACCATGGATGTGTGCCACTATTGCACTTGGGTGAGCATCATGTCACGTTATTTGCTGCTGAGTATATTAGACCTCGAGTTGCTTGGACAGATGTTGGCCATTTTCCTCCAGTAGCTCATGTAGAACCTTCTGGCACTAGACAAGCTAACTGTCTGGGACTGGCTATTTTCCAGATTCCAGTAAGTTCTCTCCATGGTCCATATTGATAGCATATGATGTCTTCAGCAGTAGGGTCTTGCTATTAACCTTCGGTGGGTAATCAAGTGCTCTGACAGAAGTCTGTCTCCTTTTGGGAAGCTTTGTAGACCTCTCTGATAAACAGATCATTGTAGATGTTAACTGCATCCTGGTATTGGAAATAACAGGCCAGCACCAAGGGAAAAGAAGGAAGAAATTGATAGGTAATATGAAAGAGAAAGAGAAAGAGAGAGAGAGAGAGACAGAGAGACAGAGAGAAACAGGATAAAATTAAGGTTAGTCTTCATTATACCCTCTCCAGGGCCCTTTGATTCAGGTGTTCCCTCTAAGGGCCCAATGAAGGTTCAATCTTTTAGTCTGT
Organism: Jaculus jaculus; assembly: GCF_020740685.1. Lineage (NCBI taxonomy): Eukaryota > Metazoa > Chordata > Mammalia > Rodentia > Dipodidae > Jaculus > Jaculus jaculus. The sequence goes on from NC_059107.1 coordinate 128,877,472, forward strand.
CTTTCAGGTTAAAGGATTGTATGGTACCAGTACCTTTTGGGTCCAGTTTTGTGTCTCTGCCACATACCCTTACCCTCCAGCACCACCCGCCCTATCGTCCTGTCCTCAAGATGCCTATTAGGTATGTCAGCATCTCAGGCTGATCCAAGTTAGGAGCCACACATGAGTGAGACCATGAGACAATTGTCTTTCTGTGATTGGGTGAGATCACTGAGAATGATCTGTTCCAAGTTCTACCATTTTTTTCTACAAATTTCATTGTGTCATTATTTCTTACTGCTGCGCAGAATTCCATTGTGTAGATATACCACATCTCGATTATCCTCTAATTATCCTCTAATTATCATCTAATGATGGACATCTGGGTTGATTCCAGTTCTTAGCTATTATGAATTGAGCAGCTATAAACATGGTTGAGCAAATATCTCTAAACTGAGACACAATCTTCAGTAGATTCTCTATTGTAGGATCTTTGCTCTCCTAAGGGACTAGAGTTATAGATATGCATGGCCATGCTAGCTGTTTAAGTGCATTCTGGAGATGATACTGGATCACACAGACCCTTAAGCTTGGACAGGACATGTTCTGAACTGCTGAGTCATTTCTCCAGCCCAAAGATCACTCTGTAAATCTAATAATCTTGATTCACTGTCTTGTTGAAATTACAGCCCATAGAAGAGGAGTTAACAAATAACCTCTCATATTGATTATGTGATTATTTTTTCCAGAATAAGTAACTTTCTATTTTGTTCTGCTTCCAGTTTTGAAAACAGTCTGCTTATCTAAGATACCAGAATAATGATTAACCCTGACATCTTCAGAGACCTGGGATAATTTGACATAGGCAGGTGTTAATTCATGGTATAAAAGAGAATGAGTTTGTATTACGTAATAAAAAATCTGCTATTTGGTGAAAGTCTTTTTAATGACAACAGAAAGTGCTCTTTAGCATTCACCCTATTTGTATCAGATGTCAATGTAATAGAAATCAATCAGCCATCCACCTAAGAAGAAACAGGAAAACTGTAATGTTATTTTCTTGCCTGTTCAATATAATTTGAAGTCATCAGAATTAAACTGAATCTCAGAATTAAAATGTGTTTCATAAATACATTTAATAGAGGCTAGAGTAGACAAAGGAAATGAACAGGAAACAAAGAAGCATTTATAATCCTGAGCTATTCCCACCTGGCAGCAGTGAACTCCTACAGCTGCATAGAAACTGGCAAGTGACATTCTTCAATATCAACAAAGGACATGCCGACTACTTTCTTTCAAGAGTCCAGAAATAAACAATTTGTCATGGAAACCTCACCAGTTTCAGGGACAGCATGTGACTCTATCCCAGTGAGGAAGCTGATGAGGTTCTACATCTTTATAAACTGCAAGAGAAGCCACATGGTTATCTTCATTCCTCACTTTAACTCTAGAAAAGGTTTGAGCAGTTAAGATGTACCAGACATTAAGCTATGTAATAGCACTTAGTTGGACACATATAAATGGGAAAAATAAGACAGACATTTTATATCCCATCTTTCTATGAACATTTCACCAAGTCTAGGACACCATTGTGGTAGGAGCTTCCTTCCATGAGCAGTTAAGGGTAATAAATGTGTCACTAGTTAAAATAAGGCAAAGTAACATTTCTAAAACACAGTATACTTTCAAAGGAAATGGCCTCAGTTAAATGTGAAAAAAATTTGAATGATGGTATATATTTTCTCATATGGATTAGGTAGAGGCCATACATATTTGTGAAGATCATAATAGCAGAATCTTTCTTTAATTTTTAGTTTCTAAAGAAAATATAATAAAGTTATAATGCATGCAAGATGCAGATTCTACCTGGGTAATGGGTCAAATTTTGTGAACTTTTCCTACTCTAGTGATATGGACTGGAAAAAAAATCAAAGATTTCTGGAATAGTTTTCATTATCAATGACCAATCAATTTAACATCAGGCATTGTCATACTGTAGCATAATGTTCACGTTGGTGAAGTGGGAATGGACCAGGCGAGACTAGGCATCTTGGCTCAGCAGTCTATTGGTTACAATCCCTTGGGAAAATGATTTCAAATCTATTCCTCACCTGTGAAATGTGAATAGCAATGTAACTACCTTGTGAGTTATGCAGTTTCCTGTTGTGTGAGTTAGTGAGTGTGTGTGTGTGTGTGTGTGTGTGAGTGTGTGTGTGTGTGTGCTAAAGATAGCTCAGCAATTGGCAATGCTTAGAATTGTGTGCATTAAACTTTGTTCTCCTTGCTCATCACACAGTGCAAAGAAAAATCCTACTACATGCATTTATTTTTGTTTATTTATTTATATCTATAGATCTCTTTTCTCCTTGTCCTGAGCTGGCATTCTAAGATTTGGGCTGAGTGTGTGAGGGAAAATGCTAGCAAGCTCACTCACTTTGCATGTACTTAAGTACATATATTCCAGTCTACATTTAAACTTTATTTTCATTTATTTTATATATATATATATATATATATATATATATATATATATATGTATATGTATATATATATATATATATATATATATGGAGAGAGAGAGAGAGAGAGGCACATAGGGAGAAAGAATGAGTGCACAAGGGCCTCTAGCCAATGCAAATGAACTCCAGACACATGCCACGTCTGGCTTATGTGAGTCCTATAGACTCAAAATCCTTCGGCTTTTGAGGCAAGTGCCTTAACCACCCGGCCATCTCTCCAGCCCAGCTTTTATCTATGATAGACTGAAAACATTGACCTTTGACTCCCTTCTGTCTCTTTGTTGGTTCTCAAATCTGGTGCACAAGATAATTTTTGTTTGTTTGTTTGTTTGTTTTTGAGGTAGGGGTTCACTCTAGTCCAAGCTGACCTGGAAATCACTATGCAGTCATATATCAATGATATACTGCCTAATGCAGAATAAAAGGGAAAATGATGGTGCATAAGTACATTGCTTTAGTTCCAGAGAGCTTGCAGCTAAGGAGAATTATTACACCTTCTCCAATCTAGCTCAAAATGTTTGTATGGTTTTACATCTCACAGAATTCTGAAAACTCTAAGGAATATAAGGATGTTGCCTGTTGTAATCCTGAGAGAATCTTCACAGACAATTACCTCGAATCATTGCTTTTCTCTCTGGTCCTCCTTCCTCCTGTTCTACAAGCTTGTATGTGTTATGTGTAAAAGCCATGAAGAGTAAGAAGAAAAGCTTAACAATATTTAGGCTTTCCATCATCTTTTTCTTCTTCATGCATTTCTTCTTTTCTTTTGAGAACCAGACTTAGGATTTTCTGGAAAACTTCAGGGAACATTCAGTTATTGTAAAATACCCTAACAGAAAATTTGGTGATTAATTATTTGTCATATGAAATGAAAAAAAAAAAATAGGAGCCTCCATTTCTACAAAGCATTGATTTTTTTTTTTTTACTTTTTCAAAAGCTGTGTTCTGATTAGTAGAAAATTCTTTGACAGGTTATTGTGTTTTGTAATGTTGAAATTTATTAAACAGGAAATGTTATAAGTCCTTGAAATCTAACAAAAATGAGTGAAGTGTGCAAGGAAAATTAACAGTCAGCATTTGTGCAGTCTAGAAACACAAGCATGCATTAGCTCCCAGAAAAGCACACTGAGTTTCAAAAGGGATTTCATCATAGCATAAAGGGCCGTAAAATCATGTTACAGAGTTTCTCATTGAATAGGAAGCTGGAGTGGAGTAATTCTCTTATGAGGGAAAAGTGGGCCATTATTATCAATCAGCTCGGACTCTTTGGCCCTGTTTGCCTTACTACTTCCACTTCTATGTCCTCTAAGGCCACTCACATATTCCCCTGGTAAAGAAACAGCACACATTATTTCCTCTAGGGCCAGATCCTTGTCAAAATTCAGGGCAAAGGTTTTGTTGCCAACAGTTTTTGAGCCATTGATCATGGCCTTAATTCTAGCTTACTTCTGAGAATGCTTTTAATGCTTTTGAGAATGATGGACTTGGATGATATTTCAAGGTACGTTATGCCTCCCATGTTACAGTGTATAATCAGCTAAAAATAAGTAAACTGTATAAATGAATTTTTCCTGTTTGATTACCAGTAAAGCCAATGTCTGTATCTGAGATGTTTAAAACCAACCAAATAAATCAACGTTCTGATTAAAATATTCTATCTAAACAGAACTACACATTTCTACATATGAATGAAATAAGTGTTACAGTAACTTTTTCATTGCTTTGACAAAATAACAAAATACTCAACCCGAAGCAGCTTACAGGAAGAAAGGATTTGTTTCAGGCTTATGTTTTTGTTTTTCAAGATAGGGTCTTACTCTAGCCCAGGCTGACTACAATTCATTACATAGTCTCAGAGTGGCCTCAAACTCTCAGCAATCCTCCTATGTCTGCCTCCCAATTGCTGGGATTAAAAGCACCATCACACCTGTCTAAAGAGAAAATGGGGTCACTGAAAAAAGACTCCAGATACATGTGCCACTTTATGCATCTAGATTTATGTGGGTATTGGGGAATCAAACTTGGGTAGTTAGGCATTGCAGGCAAGTGACTTAAGTGCTGAGCCATCTCTCCAGTCCTTAGATTTACTTTTGAAGGGAAGTTTTATCATGGTTGAGAGAGTATAGAAGAGCAGGTAACCACCTCACATCTTCAAACATCAGCGGCAAGATCAAGCTAGCTAATGGACACCCAGTAGAACTGAACTAAAAATCTTCAAGGTCTACCCCCAGTGACACACCTCTTTCAGCAAGGCTCCACCTCCCAAAGTGTCCACCGGCTGGGGATAAAGAGTAAATGAGGTTTCACCATAAGTACATGAGGTGATTGAGGCATGTTACATTCAAAATACCAGAAAGAGGTTCATTTAGGATCATTTTAATTCCTGGGAAATTAATTATTCACCCTATTTCTAAGCTACATGGTCTCACAATATTCTTTCTGTAATATTCAGTGTAAGTAAAGATTTTGTTGTTTGTTTATCTTACATGAATTGTTTGTATTATATGTATTTATATGAACTATTGGGATTATTTTAGAGAATAATATATGTAATTTATAAGGAGAGAGGGAAAGAGAGAAGAGGGAAAGAAATGGGCACACCAGGGCATCCCACCATGGCAACTGATCCCCATATTCATGTACCACTCTGTGCGCTCGGCTTTATGTGCAAATTATATATATGGTCTTCCATCTCTAATTTTACTGTAAAGTAATTGAAAAAGACTAAAAATTTGATAAGATTAACTCATGTACATAGTTAAGGGATTATCAAAGGAATGTTTGAATATAAATTTAAGAAATTCTTAAGCATAGAGAGATGCATTTGTTTGCATATTGGAAAGTCGCCTTGAGGAAACAAATTACTTCCCATCAGGCTGTTTTCACTTGAATGTGGAATAAAATCAACTTTAATTTCATTTGGGGTTGAAACAACTTCCTTTTTTTTGGTTTTCTTCAGTTTAGTTTTATATAAAATAGTATTTTCATTGTTTAGTTTAAAGAACACTGCCATTTGATGACATAAAATGTAAATCACAGAATAAAAGAGATTTGTTTTCTTGGCCAGTAACAGAAAAAGGGGAGGCAGTCAATGCCTCTATTTGATTTTGTTTGATTGTTGTTAAAAATTAAACATTCTGAAGTTACCAGCTTTAGAAGGTCATATCAGACATAATCGTATTGAAAAGTCAGGGGGGATAAAAATAATGGAAAGTACATACTTTGCTTTTAGTGGATTCTGATTCTAATTTTTTGTAAAGGTTTTATTGACAATTTTCATATATGTACATGGAAATTTGATGGGCATAACATATCCCCATAGCCAAACAACAGTAGTAGCTTTCTGCCTAAGGGGCTATGACCACTCCAGTCATAAACTTTTGATTAGGTTTTCAGTACCAGGTATAAATTCCTTCCAGTGGAGTGGACCACAGATCTAAACAGAGAGTACTTGGTTGCCACCAAAGCAGTAATGCCACTATTAAATCTGTTGGCATATCTTGCCTGGTTGATCAGTTGCATAGCTCATAGAGTCCACTTCTGAATAATGACTTTCCTCCCTGAGAATCCTTAATAGCACTTTCTAGTATTATGACAGCTAGACAGCAGGTAGGAAGTTTCCAGCTGAGTTTCATCTTGTATTCTCAGTGACCTGTAACCAAAGCATGTGGTGTCTTCAACAGTAGGGCCTTTCCGTCTAGTTCAGATAGGCAGCCAAGAATATTGGGACATCTGTGGCCTTCTCAACCAATAACTCACTGGGAGGATGGTGATCCCAATTTTTAACTGCATTGGAAAAACAATGGACCATGAAATTCATAGACTACTAATTGCCATATCAGTTAAGAATGTTTTAAATTAGGAGAGCTGAATGGGAAAAATGGGGACATTTTGGCAATTAAAAATGCCCTGTAGTTGAGTATGAGTTATGTGCAGCAAAAGTATGCTACGCCTTGGGCTCTATGGATAAAGACAAAAATATGACAAACCATTAATTCTTAAAGTAGACAATGTGATACTCTAATTAAATTAAAAGTGAACTTTGCTTCTCACTGCCTAACTTATCTATGTACATACATCATTGAACTTAATGTTATGAGTACTGTAATTTAGTCTTTTATAACATAACTCATAGAAAGCAGGACTATGCAATGATTTGTTAAGCATTTATTGTTTATGAAGACATATCTACTGTAAAATAATTGTCTATATTTGGAGAGACTATGAGATCATAACTTGATTTATGTGTTTTTCCAGGATTATATTTTTCTAAATTATAGCTTTTAATGTTTGTATATTAATAGGGGCACCTCATTAGGCAATTTGGTGTGCCTAACATGTACTATGAGTAATACTGTTATTGCCTTCACAGTTAAACATAAACACTGGGAGATACTCATCTAAATTGACTTAATCATGATTTAATTACTATATACCAAGACACACCCATTACAAAAGTTAGACTCATATTGGCCAGATAATAGATCCAAAAATACAGTATGATCAGACAAGAGTAGATAAGAAACTCACTTACTAGATGATTCTTACATTAATAGTGAAGAAGAGAAGAGAGTCACTTCTTTTGTTTTTCAAGGTAGAGTGTAAATCTAGCTCAGGCTGACCTGGAATTCATTATGTAGCCTCAGGTTGGCTAACTCACAGTGATCCTCCTACCTCTGCATCCCGAGTACTGGGATTAAAGGTGTACACCACCACACCAGGCTCAAAGTCACTTTTGAATTTAGAATGGTAGCTTTCTAGACCCCCTACTTACCTGGTTTGATGATCAATTAAGAATTTACTGCACTATTGGAATTTAGAATGTAAGTAAAAGCTTATGACAACATTTAGATTTCTGTAATTTTGACAATTATATCCTTAACTTATCCCTTCAATGATGCCAAAATAAAGAGAAGTAGATATAATATGTTGCTCATAAGTGAATTAAGTTACCCAAAAGAAGATTTGATAGAATGAATTATTTTACAAAAGTTATATTTCAATTATTCTTAAGACAGTGGAAGCTCTGAGACACAGTCTCTCTTTACAATAGTTAAATTGTATGATCAAGCCTCACATCGCTTGTCCACAGGCACATATTTATTTGAGTCTTGTATGTTAAATCAAAATTATCTTTACTGTGAGGTCAATATGAAGTAGTTTCAGACTAGTGCCGTGCTCTCGATGTAGCTCCATAAACATTTCTATTGCACATAGCATTTCCTAAGCACAATTCCATAAACTCAAGTGAAATCTGGCCTTACAGACCCTTGGGCCTATGACACTTCAGCCATAGTTCTTTTCTTTAATATAAATATTTTCTTGGAGGATTAAAATCCACAGATGTGAGCTGAGGTAATGGTGCAGAAGTTAAGAGTATTTGCATTGGGGAATTTGATTCCTCAGAACTCACAAAGAAAGCTGGGCTTGGCCAAGCACATCTATAACCCCAGTACTGGGTGGGTTGGGCAGGAGAGACGACAAATAATTGCTGGGGTCATTGAAGGAAAATACTCAGATGAAGTAATAAATCCTTTAAACCTCTCATGAATTCAGGGAAAGTTACCCATTTTCTAAATTTCTGCAACTTACTGTTTATATCACTGAGTTTGTGTCTAACCACATTAAGTTTTAGAATAATAATAATTAAATTTGTCCTATCTAGAACATTGGCCTTATTTTAATGTTTGGCACTTGGGACAGAATAAGCATATAATGTCAAAAATGTTTTGAATGTTGATGGAGAATAAGAATATCTATGAACTTGTGAAAAAAAAGAAACATGAAAATCAACATATAGCCTTGTTGGCACATACCTATATCTCAGCAATTAGGAGGTAGAGATGGGACTTAGAGGCCAGCCTGGGCTACACAATGAGAACCTATCTCAGCAAAACATTAAAAAGGAAGAAAGGAAGCAATGGAGGAAGGGAGGGAGTGCCGGAGCCTGCCGGCTGAAAGGGTTCGAGCCTGATGGGGAGTGAGGATTAAGGAAAAGACAGAAGAAAGAATGAAAGTATGGACTCCAGTCCAGGGCTGAAGCAAGGCCTCAAGCCAGGACTGAAGACATGGTTTATTTCACAGCATTCCTTTTTATATCTTTTTACAAACAGTTTTTCTATGGACAAAGATTTTATGAGCTTTACAAGTTCCTTATCAAAAAAGCTTCCCTTACAGAGGTTTTGCATTTCAATCATTTCTCAGTACAAAGGACCAGCCAAATGGCTGAAGATACCTAATCTTGCTTACAGGTAGGCTGTTATGGTTATGCTAATGTCTTGCTGCCAGATGGCTTCCAGACACTGAAGATACACAATCTTCCTTGCAGGAAGGCTGCCATGGTTTTGCTAATGTCCTGCAGTCAGAAGCCCAGGGCTATGGATACAAGTCCAGTCAAAATGGCTCCCGACAGAGGGAGAGAAAAAGGAAAGGAGAAAGGAAGCAAGTGTGGGGGTGAGGAGGGCAACATGAGTAGATAATTCAGTTTATAAAGTACCTGCCTTGAAACCTGAGTTAAAATTCTAGGATCCATATAAAAACATTGGGTGTGGTTACACACTTATAATGCCAACAGTAGGGAGGTAAAGACAAGTGAGAGCCCTGGGAATTTCTGACCTCTGATCTGTCTATCTCCGACTCATCAGACAGCATAACTCACCCCAACCAACAAACACAAAAGAGCATAGCACAAAATAAGTGCTACTTCTTATTCAGTCCTGATCATATGCTAAGTATTATGCTAAAATATTTTTAGAAATAATATTGAACTTCATGCAGAACTTTGAACAGATATTAACATGATCCCCTTATCATGTATTCCCATATGACAATAAAATGTATTAATTATTTGTCTTTGTAACCTATTCTAGATTGCATGGCATTGATTCTTCTCTAGCCCATAATTAAATGCATAGCACACAATAATCAAAGCACTTCCTGCCATCTATGAACCCATCCATGCACCAATTATAGGATGTCTTTTGCCTGTTTATTTAAAAATTCATGTTTTTCCAGAATCTCTTCCAAATACTTTACAAATATAAGCTGATTAAACTATCTCTTTGAAATCCACTGTCTTTCATTGTAAATTTTGTAATGTTTATACATGGAAACTGAGGTACACATAGATTTTTAAACCTTTTCAACCAAGGCCGTATGGCTAGTTATGTTGTGCATACAGCTCTTGTAGTAGAAATGCAATAAAATATGGGATATTAAATCAGTCATATTCCTCAAAAAGCAATTAGGGAAACTAACCAGACTTGGATGGTGTTGAGGTCATGTTCGCATTGCTGGCAGAAAACACCCGACCAAGAGCAGCCTGTGGATAAAAGGGTTTATTTTCACTTAAAGACTCAAGAGAAAGCTCCATGATGGCAAGGGTAAACAATGGCATGAGCAGGAGGTGGATATTACCTCTTGGCCAAACAATAGCAAAAGGAGAGTGTGCCATACACTGGCAAGAGGATAACACCCATAAGTCAGCTGCCAACAATACACTGCCTCCAGAAGGCTTTAATTCCCAAATTGCCATCAGCTGAGCATCTAACATTCAGAACACCTAAGTTTATGAGAAACACTTGAATCAAACCACTACCAATGGGATGGCCATAACTTTTCATCTTTCTTTGGTCATTTCCAACTTATGTTGTTGGCTTCGTTCTCCTCTATTGTTCCACAATCAGTATGCTCTCTGCATTCTGCTTGATATCCACATATTCATTACACATTCTTTACTCCTGAAGAAGTTAACTAAAGATTAGAATTTCAGGGCAGGGGTGATGCTTGATGATTAAATGCAAGCCTGGAGAGAGGAGTTCGAATTTCCTTAAAACACATATAAAGATAAAAGCAGTGTGGTGCATGGGTCTGTGATCCTTAGACACGAAAATCGAAGATGTAGCCAGGAGAATCCCAAAGCCCAAAGTAACAGCATCAAGAAAACCCTGCTCCAAAAGGTAGAAAGAGAATAAAAACACCACAAAATTGTCCGCTAGCCTCCACATGCACATTATGGGATACCCTTCCACCCCACACACATATCATACATATGAACAGACATATACATGCACATAAATAAACAACAAAGGTAGAAGAAATAAAATTTCATTACATTGAAATTTTAGTCCTTATCTTCCAATTACCTTTAAAACTTCTGTCCCTAATTAATGATTGCATACATTGGGTAGGTTAGGAACTTCCAAAAAATAAAACCTGCTTTCAAGTATAAGTAAGGTTTACGTAGGTTTTACATAGCTTTAAAATTTTAAGTAAAAGAAAAATACATCCATTTCATAATTCATTTCATAAATGTCCCCATCTCAAAATAACTATTTCCCCATTATATTAGTCCCTCCTAGCCAAGGAGTGTTTTTTTTTTCTTCTCTTTACTATAAATCTGTTAGCTTTGCATATATATTAACACTCATTTCTTATATAAAATATTAGTAATTTTGTATGAAAATCGATCCACTTACAGAATTACAGTCACTGTTGGAATATTAATAATAACAATAATTGTTTTAATTGTTATGAGTAATTCAGAGGATTTCTTGGTGAGTTGCAGTTGAACAGTAATCTGTTTTTTCTATGCCCATAAACACACAGTAAATAAATTAATAGCTCTCAAAGTTATAGTATTATAGAATAATAAATATGTTCACTGAATATTTTCAAGTCAGTCTTAAAGGTTAAAAGGCATTACATATGGGTAAACATTCAACATTTTTGTAACCCTGGAATTTGTTTTGAAGGTGAATCCAGAATATTCTACTATAGTTCTATAATAGTTATTTTTTAATGCCAGATAACAACTTACCACAAATTTATCAGCTGAAACCAATTTCCATAAGTATATTACATTTTTCATGGCTGTGACCACATATCTTACAAGAAACAACTTAAGGATAGAAGAGTTTATTATTGCTTACAGTTGGAAGGTATTGTCCACAGTCATGTAGAGAGTCTAGTTGGGAATGGGACTGCTCTCCACTCTGGTGAGGGCAGCCTGCTCATATCTGAGTGGGTAAAGCAGCAGATAAGAGAATTATGGTGATCATTTCATTTTTTTTTCTTTTTCTCTTTTTTCTTGGTCTACAACCATTGGCCTTGGGATGGTACCACCCACATTCAGAACAGATCCTCCCTGTCAATTACTAGTCTCTAGGAAAGATCTCACAGGCATGCTCACAGCTGTGTTTATTAATGCTATAAGTGTTTCTTAATTCTAATAATGTTGAAAGTCAAAATTAACTATCATCTAGTAATTCACAGTTTTCTATGGCAAAAGTCCACCTGGGTGTGTCCAGGCACTTCATTCAGGTAATATCACAGGGCTGAATCAAGTTGTCCTCCAAGCTGAGCTACATTCAGGAGTAACTAGGGAAGAATCTGTTTTGAGATCAATCAGATAGTAAGCAGATTCTGGTACTGCACAGATACTGAGCTGTCTGTTTTCTCCTAGAAAGTCCCTGGTGTCTCTCAGCATGCTTTTCCAACAATTCACCTCCATCTTTAAGCCAGAAATGTTATGGCCTGGGCTTTTGTTTCACTCTTATCCAAATCTAAAACTGGCCAGAGAACAGTTTATGCTTTGAAACAGCTTTCAAGATTGGGTCATCATGACCTAGGTAATTTCCTTATCTTGTCAGTTGTGCCATGTAACATCTTATAAGTAATGAGGAAAATAAAATATATTCTGTTCACTCTCTTTGGGATTACTACAGTGCATATATAGACTGGAAGGACACAGTATTTAATTGTTACAATAATCCCCAGTTAGGAAAGGTTGCCTTCCGTACCATTTCATCCCCATGAAACTGAAAATGATCTCATGTATCTTTTCAGATGACTCCATGCATTTACATTCTGGCAACTTTCGTAATAATAATATTTTAGAATTAGCTTAAGTTGAATAATGAAATTTCTATGTGAGTACACATTTGTGAGATGTATATACATATATATATTCACAAAAGTGTGCAAGGCACTGAATATTAACAACAGTCTACTGAAAACTGTCATATGTGAGTTTGCAGAACCTTTTTAAAAGCTATATTTAAGTTGTGAAATCTATCCTTGGTGAATTTTCACATTAAAAAAAAACTCAGAATCTGTATTAGCTTTCTGGGGCTGCCATTAAGAAACACCAGTCTCAGTGACTTAAGTGAGAGAATTTTCTTATTTATTTATTTATTTATTTGAGAGCGACAGACACAGAGAGAAAGACAGATAGAGATAGAGAGAGAGAAAGGGTGCGCCAGGGCTTCCAGCCTCTGCAAACGAACTCCAGACGCGTGCGCCCCCTTGTGCATGTGGCTAACGTGGGACCTGGGGAACTGAGCCTCGAACCGGGGTCCTTAGGCTTCACAGGCAAGCGCTTAACCACTAAGCCATCTCTCCAGCCCATAAGTGGAAGAATTTTCTTAACTCACACTTCTGGATGTTGGAATTCCAAGGTCAAAATGGAAACAGTTGATTTACATAGAGGCTTCTTTTCTTAGCCTGCAGATGGCTGCTTCTGTTCTTCTGTGCATTCCAACCATGCTTCTCTATGAGTCCTGATCCCAGATTGGATTAGACTCCACCTGTTGTTTTGTTTTGTTTTGTTTTGTTTTGTTTTGTTTTGTTTTGTTTTGTTTTGTTTTGTTTTGTTTTGTTTTGTTTTGTGTGTGTGTGTGTGTGTGTGTGTGTGTGTGTGTGTGTGAGAGAGAGAGAGAGAGAGAGAGAGAGAGAGAGAGAGAGAGAATCATAAACACAATTGTCCTTCACACTCAAGACTACTGGGATTGTAGGTGTGCCCCACTAGGTTCTGTGTAACATCATTATACCTTTAAAGACTCTATCTCCTTTTCAAATCACAATCAGAAGTTCTGGGAGCCAGGGTTGGTTGTGTGACTTTTCCTGGGGAGATCTGAACACATATCTATTAATTCTAGATTGGGTACAAAGAAGTGATTCAATCAAGAAATCTCTGTTAGTGAGCCAGTAAGTTAATAGGGTTACGTACATGAGCATGAGTGATTCTAAGGCAGCTGCATCATTGAAAAACCAATTTCAGCATACATGATAATTAAAAGAAGCTACATCTTTAGAGCTTCTTGCACAACCTGAAGGCAGCTTAGTCTACTAGTCAGGAACTCTCTTCTCCCAGTAAATTTACTGTTGGGGAAGGGAATTGTGAATCCTGTAAGACAAGCTTTGTCAGTCTTATTTACTTCCTGAGCCTTGAAAATTTAGTATTTTCCTAATTATTTTTTAATTTTATATGGACATATGTAGTATGTAAAGAACATATGTTGGTACCATTCTTTCCCTCCTTCCTGCCTCTTTTTTGAAGAGGCATTCCTCTTTGGAGATACAGGTCAACGCATGGGGACTGTGGATCATGAATTATGGGGTAGTGGGAAGAGGACAGTTCTCTGTGCAAAATGTTGCAACTTGTGGCTCTAACAATCTTTCTGCAACCTCTTCTGCAAAATTCCCTGTTCCATGTTGGCAGCATTTTAAGTCTACTTCAGGGATGGACACTTAGGAGCCTCTGGATCTCTGGTTTGGTAGGTGTTGAGTGTCCTCAGTATCTTTCTCCACCACCCTTATGCTGATATCAGATTTACTAAGAAAGTAGCACACTTGCTCATATCCCCAATTCCACTGTGGTTTCAGCTGGAGCTGGGGCTGGGGTGAAGTGGGCCGGGGTATTTTTCTCCTCAGGTCCAGCTCCCATCTGAAAGAAGAGAAGAAGATTCTCTGAAGGAGAGTGAAGTCAGCACTAGTTAAATTGGATAACCATTTTTAATTTAGAGAGAATTTCAAGGGCGTAGACCTTCTTATAGCCCAAAATTAGTGGGAGCATGACAATGAAAAGCAGAAATAATTATCTAGATATGAACCTAACTTGTTTCCCACTTCCATATGGTTTCCTTTCCATGGAGTGGATCTGTTAGTCAATCCAAGAGCATTTGGTTACCCACCATGGCTGTGTGTCACTATTGCAATTGTGTGAACATCTCATCAGGTTATTTGCTTCTGAGTAGCTTAGATTTTGAGGTGCTTGGACAAATGTTGGCCACTTTCCCCCAGTAGCTAATGTAGTACCTTCTAGCACTAGATGAGCTAATTGTCTGGGGACTGCCTATTTTCTGGATTCCAACCAGGTCTCTCCATGGTCCATGCCAACAGCTTATTGTGTCTTCAGCAGTAGGTTCTTACCATTAACTTCTTGTGGGTAATCAAGTGCTCTGACATAAGTCTGTCTCATTTGTTTTGGGTCTCTCTGATCAACAGCTCATTGTGGATATAAACTACATCCTGGTAGAGGGAATTATAGGCCTGCACCAAGGAAAAAAGGAAAAAAGAAAAAGACAGAGAAGAAAGGCAAACAGGAAAAAGTTAAGTTTAGGTTTTGTATCATCAGGGCCCTTCAATTCAGGTGTTACCCGTAAGGTCTTTTTGAGGGTTCCACCTTTTAGTTTCACTTCAAGGATATAGGATTCTACATTACAAGTTCAATTTGGGTTGTTTTGTGCCCCCCACGCCCACCCTCCCCCTTCCCCCGAGCCCTGCCCTCCCTATTGTCCAAGCCTTGAGATGCTATTCAGGTATGTCAGCCACTGGGGCTGATATAGATTAGGAACCACAGATGAGTAAAACCATGTGTTGGTTGCCATTCTGTGATTGTGTAAGTTCACTTAGAATAATCTCTTCCAAGTTCGACCATTTTTCTACAGACTTCATTGTGTCAATTTTTAATTACTGCTGAGTAGAATTCTATTGTGTACATATACCACATCTTGGTTATTCATTCATCCAATGATGGGCACCTGGGTTGATTCCAGTTCTTACCTATTATGAATTGAGCAGCTATAAACATGGTTGAGCAAATATCTCTGAACTGAGACGTGGAGCTTTTAGGGTAAATGCCCAGCAAGGGAATAACAGGGTCTGTTGGTAACTCTATATTCATGCTTTTCAGGTATCTCCATATTGATTCCCACAGTGGTTGTACCAGCTTACATTCCTACTAATTATGAATGAGTGTTTTTATTTCTCCACATCCTCACCAACATTTATTTTCATTTGATTTTTTTTAATGTTTGCTATTCTTACTGGGGTAAGGTGGAATCTCATAGTTGTTTTCACTTGAATTTCCCCAGTTGTTAGGGATGTTGAACATTTTCTTAAGTGTGTGTTAGCAATTTGTAATTCTTCCTCCTAGAACTCCCTATTCAGTGCTCTGCCCTACTTTTGGAGTGGATTGTTTGATTTTTTATTGTTTAGTTTTTTGAATTCTTTGTAGATTATAGATATTAGGCTTTTGTCGGTGGTATAGCTGGTGAATATTTTCTCCCACTCAGTGAGTAATCTATTGCCTGTGCTTATGGTATTTTGGCTGTGCAAAATATTTTTCTCTTCATGAAATGGCTGAGTGACTGTTTAATTTCTTGGGCTGCTAGGGTTTTGTTCAGGAAGTCTTTTTCTAGTCCTATATCATGGAAAATGCCTCCTTTTTTTTTTTTTTTTTTCTTCCAGTGCTTCAGGTGTTATATTGAGTTCTTTGATCCATTTGGACTTGATTTTTGTGTATAATGAAATGAGTGGATCTAATTTCATTTTTCTATATATGATCATCCAATTTGTTCAATACCATTTGTTGAAGATGCTGATTTTTTCTTTCCAGTCTACATTATTCATACCTTTGTCAAAGATCAAGCAGCTTTAGTTATTTGACCTAATATTCTTATATATATTCATATTCTTGGTTTGTGTTTTTCCAAGGTATTTAATTTTCTTGTTGCTACTGAAAATGTGACAGCCTCACTGATTTCTTCCTCTGTATATTTGTCCTTTGCATATAGAACAGCTACTGATTTTTGTGCATTGATTTTGTATCCTGCCACTTTGCTGAAGAAATTTATCAGCTTTAGAAGTTTTGAGATGGTGATTTTCGTCTTCAGTTCTGTTCCATTGTTCAGTGTTTCTGTTTTTATTCCAGTACCGTGCTGTTTTTTTTTTTTTTTTCTTTCTTTCACTAAGGCTTTGTAATGTAACTTGAGATTGGGTATGGTGATACCACCAGAGGTATTTTTTTTTCCTGAGGACATGTTTGGAAATCCAAGGCCTTCTGCCATTTCATATGAATTTTGAGATCAATTTTTGATTTCTGTGAAGAATGATGCAGGTATTTTTATTGTTATTGCATTATATGTGTATATTGTTATATGTGTAAATTGCCATTTTCACAATATTAATTCTATCTATACTTTCCATCTTCTCATGTACTCCTCTTTTTCTTAGTTGGGTGATTTTATGCTTTCATTATATAGGTCTTTCATATTCTTGGTTTGTGTTATTCCAAAGTATTTCATTTTTTGTTGCTATTGAAAATATGACAGCCTCACTGATTTCATCCTTTGTATATTTGTCCTTTGCATATAGAAAAGCTACTTATTTTTGTGCATCGATTTTGAATTCTGCCACTTTGCTGAAAAAATTTATCACCTGTAGAATTTTTGAGATAGTGACTTTTGGGTCACTTACATATAGGATCAAGTCATCTGCAAATAGGGCTAACTTGACTTCTTCCTTTCCAATTTGAATCCCTCTTATTTATTTCTCCTGTCTTATTTCTTGCACTAGTACTTCTAATACTATGTTGAAGAGCAGTGGTGAGAGTGGGCACCCCTGTCTTGTTCCCTATCTCAGTGGTAACTCCTTGAGTCTTTCCCTATAAAGTATTATTTGGGCTTTAGGAGCTTTATATATAGCTTTTATTGTGTTGAGATATCAACCCTCCATGCCTATTCTTTCCAGTGTTTTGATCATGAAGTGGTGTAGTATTTTGGCAAATGCCTTCTCTGCATTGATTGAGGTGATCATGTGGTTCTTATGGTTCATATGTGATGTATAATGTTGACCGATTTCCATATGTTAAATCATCCCTGTGTTCTTAAGATGAAGCCTACTTGATCAAAATTGATAATGCTTTTCATGTGTTGTTGAATCCGGTTTGCAAGTATTTTGTTCTGCATATTTGCATCTAACTTCATTAGGGATATAAGCCTATAGTTTTCTTTCCTTGTTGCATCTCTGTATGGTTTTGGTATTACAGTGAAGCTAGCTTCATAAAAACGTTAGGAAGAATTTACTGGTCTCCAAATATGAGAAAAATTGGCTTGAGTTTTTCAATAAAGGTTTGCTAGCATTCAACTGAGAAGCCATCCAGTCCTGGACTTTTCTTTGGGGGGAGATTTTTGATTACCCTTTCAATCTCCATGAATGTGATAGGTTTGCTTAGGAGATTAATCTGCTCTGAGTTTAGTTTTGGTGGGTTATATGTGTCTAGGAATTCATCCATTTCTTCTAGATTATTTAATTTGTGGAGTAGAGGTTTTGAAAGTATGCCCTGATGATTCTTCTAATTTCATTGATGTCAGTTGTGATCTCTCCATTTTAATTTCTGATTTTTTTTTTTTAAATTTGAGACTTCTGCTCTTTTCATTTGGCCAGGGGTTTGTCAATCTTGTTTATTTTTTCAAAGAGCCAGTTCTTCATTTCATTGATATTAAAATTGTTTTCTTAGTTTCCAGTTTACTGATTTCTGCTCTAATGTTGATTATTTCTTTCTTTCTGGAGCCCTTTGGGTTTGATTCTTCTTGTTCTTTCAGTGCCTTCAGGTGGACAGTCTGGTTATTAATTTGAGATCTCTCTGTCTTTGTAAAGAATGCATTTAGGGCTATGAATTTTCCCCTTATGACTGCCTTCATTGTGTTCCATAAGTTTTGGTAGGCTGTGTTTTCATTATCATTCAATTCTTAGAATCTTACATTTTCCCTTTTGATTTCTTCCACCTCTTCAATGTTTAAAAGTGTGTCGTTACATATATGTAAATAGAAGGACACATTAACTAAGTGAGGTCAGAGAAAGAGAATTACTAAATGAAAGGAGGAAAGATGGAGGGGAGGGCTAATCAAAATCTAAGGGGATATAAATAAATCATATGGAAACCTACTTTTTTGGATAATGGAACACTCAGAAGCTATAGATTGTTTCTAGAAAATTTTCAGTGTCAGAGATGGGATATCTCCAGTAAGTTTTGTCCAGGGAGTTCATTGATAACCCTAAAATATTACAGGCCATAGGTGAGGCTCTTGGTTTCCTACAAGGAATAGATGGCAAGATCCTATTGGTGAAGACTCCACATACTTGGGCTGCAAGGCACTGAGAAATCCTGCTGAGGCTGAGCTGAAAACCTCCTCCATGTAGACCAACTGACAGGAAGCTGGAAAAAGCTACACTGCATGCACTTCAATAGGAAGGAGAGAAATCATCCGTGGAAATACTCAACAGTGGACTCTGCAAGCCTTAAATTTGGCCATCCAGGCCAAACAAGCTGTTGCAGTCAAGTTTGCATTGCTGGTAGAAATCACCCAACAATGAGCAGCTTGTGGGAAAAGGAGGTTTATTTTGGCTTACAGGCTCAAGGGGAAGCTCCATGATAGCAGGTGGAAATGGTGGTATGAGCAGAGGGTGGACATTACCCACTGGCCCACAAAAGGGAGACAATAGGAACAGGAGAGTGTGCCAAACACTGGCATGGGGAGACTGGCTATTACACCTATAAGCTCACCCCCAACAATACACGGCCTCCAGGAAGTGTTAATTTCCAATTGACATCAGCTGGGGAACCTAGCATCCAGAACACCTAAGTTTATGGAACACACCTGACTCAAATCACCACAAATGGTATGTCTGTTATGGTGGAAACCAACAGCTCTGTAATTAGACTGAAGGCCTGCTCCATGGAAGGGACTACATCCCTAATACTGAAAATCTACAACAGAGGTAAGCATGAACCCAAGGGATGTATTTTCTGCTGCTGTCTTGCTAAATGTGTATACTATGCCCACCAAACTGCCCAGTAAGCACTTTTCTTAATGTTCATACCTATATGTTAATGCTACTCTCACTTTTTGCTAGAGAAGCTTCTCTTTTCAAAGGCCGTGACCTTGAGATGATGATGAAGATACCATGGTGCTAAGAATAAGTGACAGAGCAATGCTCAGTACTGAAATATCTCTATTACATGTTTGAAAGCTCAGGGTCCATTGTGGAAGAGGTGGCAGAAAGAATGTAAGAGCCAATAGAAGGGTAGGACTCCTATCAACGTGTTCCTGCAGATACAAAATGGCTGGATATCCATGCTCTCACAGTGCCTGATATTACCTACACAAGACCATAATAATAGGAAGAAAAGATCATGGCATCAAAACAAAAGAGAGACAGATAAAGAGGGGGCAGGGGATGTTATGGAGAGTGGAGTTTTGAAGGAGGAAGTTGGGGGAGAGACAGAATTACCATGAGTTATTTTCTGCAATTATGGAAATTGTCAATAAAAATAAATAAACAAAATAAAAAGTAAAAAAAAAATTAATTAAAAAAATAAAAGTCTTCTGGAGCTGGTGGAGTTCTTGATGTGTCTCTTGTTAATTTCTAGCTTTATAGCACTGTGATCTGACATGATGTAGGAAGTTGCTTCAATTGTCCTGACTATACAGGCATGCTTTATGGACTAATATATGTTCAAATTTGGACAATGTTCCATGGGCTGCTGAGACAAATGTGTATTCAGTAAAGTTGGGATGGAAAGTTCTGCAGATATCTGTTAGGTCTAATTGATCTATCTTATTTGCCTGTTGATTTTCTGCTTGGATGATCTATCTATTGATCATAGTGCAGTATTGAAGTCCCCAACTTTGGGGATGCTGGTATTTATTCCTGTTTTATTGACTAGTAGATTTTATATTATAAATGGTGGTGCATATGTTTGCACATATATTTATGATTGAGATGTGCTCATGTCGGATCATTACCTTGATTAATAAGAAGTGACCTTCTTGTCCTTTTTGATTACTATTAATTGGAAGTATACTTTGTCAGATATCAATATAGCAACTCCCACTTGGTTTTTATTTCTATTTATTTGGAATACTATTTTCCAGCCTTTCACCATGAGGAGGTGTCTAACTTTAGTGGTGAGGTAGGTTTCCTGAAGGCACCAGATAGAAGGGTCAAGTTTTTTTCTTTTTAAAGTCCCCATAGTTTTATTAATCCCAATGATGTGCAAACATCCCCATAGTCCAAGATCTTTTTTTTTTTCTGAGTTATATGGTTTTATTTTTAAAATTTTTATTAGCATTTTCCATGATTCTAAAAAAAATAATCCCATGTTAATTCCCTCCCTCCCCCCACACTTTCCCCTTTGAAATTCCATTCTCCATCATATTACCTCCCCATCACAATCACTGTACTTACATATATACAATATCAGCCTATTAAGTACCCTCCTCCCTTCCTTTCTCTTCCCTTTATGTCTCTTTTTTAACTTCCTGGCCTCTGCTACTAAGTATTTTCATTCTCACACAGAAGCCCAGTCACCTGTAGCTAGGATCCACATATGAGAGAGAACATGTGGCACTTGACTTTCTGGGCCTGGGTTACCTCACTTAGTATAATCCTTTCCAGGTCCATCCATTTTTCTGCAAAGTTCATAACTTCATTTTTCTTTACCGCTGAGTAGAACTCCATTGTATAAATGTGCCACATCTTCATTATCCACTCATCAGTTGAGGGACATCTAGGCTGGTTCCATTTCCCAGCTATTATAAATTTAGCAGCAACAAACATGGTTGAGCACGTATTTCTAAGGAAATGAGATGAGTCCTTCGAATATATGCCTAGGACTGCTATAGCTGGGTCATATGGTAGATCAATCGTTAGCTGTTTTAGGAACCTCCACACTGATTTCCACAATGGCTGAACCAAATTGCATTCCCACCAGCAGTGTAGAAGGGTTCCTCTTTTTCCACATCCCCGCCAACATTTATGATCATTTGTTTTCATGATGGTGGCCAATCTGACAGGAGTGAGATGGAATCTCAATGTAGTTTTAATCTGCATTTCCCTGATGACTAGTGACGTAGAACATTTTTTTAGATGCTTATATGCCATTTGTATTTCTTCCTTTGAGAATGCTCTATTTAGCTCCACAGCCCATTTTTTGATTGGCTTATTTGATTCCTTATTATTTAACTTTTTGAGTTCTTTGTATATCCTAGATATTAATCCTCTATCAGATATATAGCTGGCGAAGATTTTTTTCCCATTTTGTAGGTTGCCTCTTTGCTTTTTTCACTGTGTCCTTTGCAGTGCAAAATCTTTTCAATTTCATGAGGTCCCAGTGACTAATTTGTGGTTTTATCGCCTGAGCAATTGGGGTTGTATTCAGAAAGTCTTTGCCAAGACCAATATGTTGAAGGGTTTCCCCTACTTTTTCCTTTAGCAGTTTCAGAGTTTCAGGTCTGATGTTAAGGTCTTTAACCCATTTGGACTTAATTCTTGTGCATGGCGAGAGAGAAAAATCTATTTTCATCCTTCTGCAGATATATATCCAGTTTTCCCAACACCATTTGCTGAAGAGGCTGTCTTTTCTCCAATGAGTATTTTGAGCATTTTTATTGAATATCGGGTGGCTATAGCTGCTTGGGCTTACATCTGGCTCCTCTATTCTGTTCCACTGATCTACATGTCTGTTTTTGTGCCAGTACCACACTGTTTTTGTTACTATGGCTCTGTAGTATAGGTTAAAATCAGGTATGGGGTCAAGTTTTTTTGATCCATCCTGATAACCTGTGCCTTTTGATGGGTGAGTTAAGACCATTAATATTTAAGGTTATTAATGTGAGGTTTGAATTAATCCTTGCTATGATGAGTTGTTTTATGGGGTTTGGTGCTTTATTGTACTTGGTACTATTTTGAGCCTGGCCTATTTTTGTTATTGGGGTCTTCTTGTTGGCTCCTGAGATTGGTAGTTTGACTGTGCTATGTGGAGTATTTCCTCAAATATTCTCTGTAGGTTTGGCTTTGCGTTCATACAATCATAGAGTGGACTTCTCTCATACAAAGTTTTTCTTTCACCATCTATTTTGTGGGACATTTTTGCTGAGTAGAGTAGCTTGGTTTGGAAGCCATAGTTTTTCAGACTTTGAAGTGTTCCATTCCAGGCCCTTCTGGTTTTCAGGGTTTCCATTGAGAAATCTGATGTAATTATGATGGATTGCCTTTGTATAGTGTGCATTGTTTCTCTCTTGCATCTTTTAACAGTTTCTTTGTATTCATTGTTAAGAGTTTTTTTAAAAAAAATTATTTATTTATTTATTTGAGAGCGACAGACACAGAGAGAAAGACAGATAGAGGGAGAGAGAGAGAATGGGTGTGCCAGGGCTTCCAGCATCTGCAAACAAACTCCAGAAGCATGTGCCCCTTTGTGCATCTGGCTAAAGTGGGACCTGGGGAACCGAGCCTCGAATCAGGGTCCTTAGGCTTCACAGGCAAGCGCTTAACCGCTAAGCCATCTCTCCAGCCTTCATTGTTAAGAGTTTTAACTATGATGTGTCTTGGGGAGTTTCTTCTTTGCTTCTATCTGTTTCAAGTTCTGTGGGCTTCTTTTTTTTTTTTACATTTTTTTTTAAATTTTTTTGTTCATTATTTATTTATCTATTTGAGAGCGACAGACATAGAGAGAAAGACAGATGGAGGGAGAGAGAGAGAATGGGTGGGCCAGGGCTTCCAGCCACTGCAAACGAACTCCAGATGCGTGCACCCCCTTATGCATCTGGCTAACGTGGGACTTGGGGAACCGAGCCTTGAACCAGGGTCCTTAAGCTTCACAGGTAAGCGCTTAACTGCTAAGCCATCTCCCCAGCCCCTCTTTAAATTTTTATTAGCATTTTCCATGATTATAAAGAAAATCCCATGGTAATGCCTTCCATTTCCCCCCCACACTTTCCCCTTTGAAATTCTATTCTCCATAATCTGTGGGCTTCTTGTATCTGGATGGGACTCTCTTTTGAGAGATTCAGAAATTTTTCTTCAATAATTTTGTTGAATGTGGTCACTGTGTCTCTGGCCTGAATTTCCTCTCTTTACTGTATACCCATGATCTGGATGTTTGTTCATTACTGTATCCCACAGTTCTCTTGCATTGTGTTCACTTGATTTTTTTGAACTTAGCAATGTTTTGGGCCTCCAGATCAACTTCTTCTGTAATTGTCTTTCAGGTCAGAGGTTCTGTCTTCCACATGAGTAACTCTCTTGGTGAAGGGTTCTAGAGAGGTTTTTATGATTTCTATCTGATTTTTTATTTCTGTTTTGTTATTTTGCATCATGTCCATCTTTTTTTTGAGGAACAATTTCAATTCGAGTTCTGATTTTCTTGATGCTTCCTAGAGTTCATTCTTGCAATTGATCAAGTCTTCATTAAGCATAGTTAACCAGTTGTTGAGATCTTCCATTTCTTGGCTTACCATCAATTTATTCATATCTCTTTGTATGGTTTAACATTTTCTTCAATCAAGTTAAGCCTACTGCCAAAGCTGAACATTCTAGGAGATGATTCTATTCAATTTAATTGTTATGATTTTTGGTTCATTGATGGTTTGCTTACAGTTCAATGAGTTTTTTGATCAGGGTCTCATTAGTTTTTTTTTTTTTTTTCATTTTGTGAATGAATTTCTGTAGATATCTCTATGAATTCATTGGAGGCTTCCATTGTAGGTCTAGGCATCTTTGGAGGAGATCTCTCAGTTTTCTGACTTTTGTTGGCTTATTGCATTATTGTCTGCACATTTTAGGAAGCAACTTTTGCCCTTTGTCCCATGCAACCTCTGACTCAGATGATTAGGGATGTTGGTAAGCAGTGGCCAATCAGGGCAGGGTAAAAGGCATAATTCCACAGTTCACATTGGGACCAGGCCTCTCCAAACAAGGCACAATGAGACCTACCAGGACCACAAGACTGGGAGGAGTCAGGGAACAAAGACCTGGCCTATTTACTCCATGCTGAACTGTCCAGCACACAGAGTGGCTCAGGGAACTTGGACTTGAGAACTGGGAGGAGCCAGAAAGGAGGGGTCTAGTCTACTCACTCAACATCAGAGGCCTACCTGCACACAGACTGGTGCGGGAATCCTAAACCAGGAGGTGGGGGGAACCTGGAAATAGGGGTCTGTTCTATTCACTCCAGACAGATATGCCCACCCATACACTGTTTATGCAGGGAACCCAGACTGAGGATGTGGGAGGAGCTGGGAAATAGGGGTCTGACCTACTCACTGCAGACTGCTGTGCTCACCCATACACTGTCTGCACAGGAAATCCAGACTGGGGAGGTAGGAGGAGTATTTCCCTAATTCTTGTAAGCCTTCCATCTTCTTATAGGAAGGAAAGATTCATTTTCAGACAAAGTAGCTATGCAATAGGCTCCACCATATGAATTAATTTATCCTATAACAGAATCTGAATAACACATACTATAGACTCCTTTATTTTTTTAGCATGATAAAATGACTGTTCACAATTCACATTTTTTTCTCTCTACATATTGTTACATATAAATGTCAATAAAATGACACTTGAAATGTTTATATTTCCCCTGGAATATTTTATTCAAATTGAATCATTTATCTCTTATTCCCTTATCAAAGATTCATGCAGATTTACCTTATTTAAAGCTCAGAAGACAAAGTATATATCTTTTGAAATTTGAGTTCAGCATATCATTAAATCAACATATTTTATTGTATATAAGTCCTATTTTAATCTACATAGTAATGAAAAAGCTGAAAGAAAACACTAACAAACTAAGAGAATTAAAAATATATTTCTTCTCTATTCATATATATATATGTACATACACACATATATATGGAAGCATTTGATGTGTGGAATTTAGTAGTAAGTGTAACATAAATTGAGGTTATTAACTAAACAAATACAATGAATTAGAATTATATTGGAGATACTTAGCTAAGATAACTATAGTGGTTTGATTTAGGTGGCCCCCATAAACTTAGGTGTTCTGGATGTTAGGTTCCCCAGCTGATGATTGCAATTGGAAAGTAAAACCTCCTGGAGGCAGTGTATTGTTGGGTTTGGGATTATGGGTGGTATAGCCAGTTTGCCTATGCCAGTGTTTGGCACCCTCTCCAGTTCCTGTTGTCCACCTTATGTGGGTCAGGGGGTGATGTCCACCCTCTACTCATGCCATCATCTTTCCCTGCCATTGTGGAACTTCCCCTTGAGTCTGTAAGCCAAAACATACCTCTTTTTTCCACAAGCTGCTCTTGGTTGGGTAATTTCTACAAGCAATGTGAACCTGGCTGCAACAGTAAAGTGGTACCAAAGAGTAAAATTGCTGGTAGACACCTGACTGTGTGGCTTTGGCCTTTTGGAGCTGATTTTCAAGAGGAATGTGGAAGGATTTGAAACCTTGGCCTAAAAGACACCTTCCAGTCAGTACAGATCAATGGACTATTCTGGTCAGAGTTGCAAGACATGAATGCAGTAAGAACAATGGACTGTGAGGTTTGGCTCATGAGGGTGAAAAGAGCTTTACTTGGACTAGACTAGCAGTTTGTATGAGACGCTTGCTTTTATGCCCATGTCCTGAGAAGTTGTGCAGGGTTACTTTGCATAGAAATGAACTGGTGTGAGCAGAGGGATATGACACAGAAAAAAAAAAACAACTGGGGTGAACTGCTTCCCATCCAGTTGAAATTGGGAGATTACAACCTTTGAGATTGGACCAGCTGACCTGCACTGGGGCAACAGGAAGAATGTAAACTCTTTTGACATGAATGCTCAAGGAGTGTCCTATTTTTCAAAGTCTGCTTTATTCCCCCATGGATTAACAAAGTGGCACTCTACCTGGCATTTTATAGTATAAGAAATGCAGGAAAAAGAGGGCCATTGAGTTTGAAACACTGTCTTGTGTTTTGGAAATGGCCATGGGCAGTATGAAGCAGATTTGCTGGATGTCTGCATGGAGACCCCATGGGGCCAAGAAGATGAACCATGGGGTAATGGAGACCCAGTGGAGATGCCAGGACCATAAGATGACTGCTAAGGAGAGCTGCTGGACCTGGATGAAGTTTTCCAGGTCTCTGAGTGACCTAGCTAAAGGGGCAGAATTGGAATGCCAGAGACTTGTTGCTGGTTAGAATTGTTGGACTTGGAGATTTGTCACTGGCTATAGTTGTTGGACTTGAAGTTACAGAGTTTGATGTTTTCCCTGCTTATATCTTGAGTTGGTTGAAGATTTCTTTGCTATGCCCAATGCTATATTTTGCAGTGTGAGTATTCTGTGCCATTATGGTTTTATTGGTGGGGGGATTTTTGGTATGGCTCACTTAAAAGACTTGGGACTATGGAGATGTTTGAACATCATTGGGATTGGTAAAAATCATGGCTACTTAGTTGGACTGAATGCATTGTATTTTACATCATATATGGATATTGGTTTATGGGGACCAGGGGCAGTAGGTGGTGGTTTGTCTCAGGTGCCCCCCATAAACTTAGATGTTCTGCATGTTAGGTTCCCCAGCTGATGACAATTGGAAATTAAAGCCACCTGGAGGTGGTGTATTGTTGCAGGCAAGCTTATGGGTGTTATAGCCAGTTTCCCCTTGCCAGTGTTTGGCACACTCTCCTGTTCCTATTGTCCACCTTATGTGGGCCAGGGGATGATGTTCACCCTCTACTCATACCCTTGTTTTCCCCTGTCATCATGAAGCTTCCCCATTGAGTCTCTAAACCAAAATAAACCTCTTTTTCCCACAAGCTGTTCTTGGTTGGATGATTTCTACCAGCAATGCGAATCTGGCTGCAACAAGTATGTTTTTAATTAAGTTATAATATACTGCATTAAAAATATATTTCTTTAATTTCAAGATAAAAAAAAACAGATGATAAAGAATTTATCATTTCTAGAGTGATAGAAGACTCTTGCTAAAGATCCTTACTCTTACCAAAATTCCAAAGTCAATTCAGTAACTGTGGTTTAACTTCTTTGTGTATTCAGTTGTGTGTGATTGCACCTACAATTGCAATAAATTATTTTAAATTTAGCAGCCTGAAACAATACAATTTACTCTTCTGCAGTTTATAAGGATCTTTTGCAAAAATTATACTCATTTAAGCTTGAATGGGGGTGGATGTTACTCTGCTTGTCTAAATTTCAGGGGCCCCGAGTACTCCAGGCATATCACTTCATTATCTGATTTAGAGGTTTCTTGTCTTTTCATAGCCAGATCTACCTACCTCTCTAATAAGGGTAATTGTGATGCATACAGATAATACAAAACAATGTCCATGTTGCAAGATTAATAACTGAATTACACAAACAGTAATTTTTGTCTTTTCAAGTAACATTCATAGACTTTTGAGTTTAATCCCCCTATCTTTGTGAAGTGGTTCTTCAACCTTTCACCCTATTATTATTGGTGGTTGGTTTGTAAAAATGGTGGAGATAGGCTCTACATGAACTAGATCTAACTATTTAGGCATGTCCTTTATCAAATAAAGAATATTTCATAGCACCAAGATAGCAATAACGAAAATAAATGCTTAAAGAAGAAAGCAATAATTTGGAAGCAAATGTAAAAATGCATGTACAGAATAGGAAGCTATTGATGAGTACACCATAAGCAAATATTCTTGAGATAAAATTAACATATGGAGGGCAGAAATATACATGCCATAGGCTAAATTACAACTTTTAAATTTTTATTTATTTATTTATTTATTTGAGAGCGACAGACACAGAGAGAAAGACAGATAGAGGGAGAGAGAGAGAATGCGCGCGCCAGGGCTTCCAGCCTCTGCAAACGAACTCCAGATGTGTGCGCCCCCTTGTTCATCTGGCTAACGTGGGACCTGGGGAACTGAGCCTCGAACCGGGGTCCTTAGGCTTCACAGGCAAGTGCTTAACCACTAAGCCATCTCTCCAGCCCATAAATTACAACTTTTAAACTTTTTCCATTTTGACAAAAGACTTAAATAAAAGCCAGATTAGGGCTGGAGAGACAGTTTTGCAGTTAAAGCACTTTCCTGCAAATCCTACAGATCCAGGTTCAGTTCCCTATTACACACATAAATTAGATGAACACGAAAAAAGAAAAAAAAAAGCCATTTTATATAATCAGTAATTTAGACCTAGTGTACTTCTAAGCAGAATGCCCTTGCAGGAAAATGATAGCTACGTTGGAAATCCAATCTCGATTGTGAATTGCAGTCATTGGTTCTGTTGAATGAAATACCATCCCTTTCCTGTAAGTGTAAATCTGTTATAATATTTAAATTCTCTATGCCAAACTTAATGATGTTTTACTGCTAACTTAAAAATATAGATTCTAGTTTATTAGCTGCTGAATTAGGAACACTATGTTACAAAACTTTCAAAAAGTTGTTGTAATAATATTTACTCCCCAAAGTACAGTTGAAACTTGACTGAGGTTGGGGGTGTACACTAATGATCTCCTGAATCATCTGCTCTCTCATAATCTTTATTCCTCTACATTAAAAAGCATACAGCATATTGCCAGTTTTTCACTAATGAAGCATAAAATGTAATGACTTGTATGAGCTTCCAGACTATTATATGAATAACCTTCAGTCTGATGTTTCACTGTGTGCACTAAACTCATATTCCATAATTGCATGGAGGTTACTTTTTTTAATTTTGCAATTGCTCAACTGAATTACATACTAAAATCGCACTACCTGCAATTGTAACTTGTTTAATAAATTTCCATCAACATGTAAGAACAACTATTATTTTGGCTCTAAATTACACAGGTACCAAGAATAAATAGAATTATCTCTTAGTTTACTTATACAGATTATTCTGGGAAATAAAGACCATTAATGAAAATGGAATAATATACTGAGTATAAATATTTATTTTTGCCCTTAATACTATATAGTTTTCTAATTTGTATGTTATTTCCTTTATAGCACCTATGATATTATAATCTTGTATATTTGAGTTATTTTAAAATTACTTAAATATTACATTTATGAGCAAAGGGCACTTCTGTGTCTCACTTCAGGTTGCATCATTTTAATAAATCTTGACATCAAGAATGTGAGTCAACGTCAGGTGTTTCTCTTTTTCTCTCTCTCTCTCTCTCTCCCTGTGTGTGTGTGTGTGTGTGTGTGTTCATACTTATGTTCATGTCTGTGACTTCAGGCATACATGTGCCAGAGCAAGTGTGTGTAGGTCAAAAGACAACTTTATGCATGAGTCCGCACTTTCTACCTAGTGTGAGGCAGAGTTTCTTTTGTGTGTTCCCTGTTGCATTGCCAGCCTAGCTAGTCTACCAAGTTGTGGAAAATATTCCTGCCTGCACCTCACATCTCATTTTAGCAGGTTGGGATAACAGAAGCTCTCTGTGGCTTCTGGCTTTTATGTGGGGTCTGCAGACCCTAACTTGGGATCTCATGTGCTTATAAAGCAAACACTTTATCTGCTGAGCCATCTCTGCAAGACAAATCAAATCAGACTTTTAATAGTTGGTCCTTTTTGCATCTTCAGCTAAACAATGTTGGATTTCAAATCTGTGTTTAATCACATATGATAATACTCAAACAGTTATGTAAAGTTTCATTAATACTGGTAAACAAAAATACACTCATTGATTCAACAATGAAAGATGAAAATAATAATTCAAAGCTATATCTGCTTATGACTATTGTGGTAGTTTGCAGTGTTAGTCAATAGATTCTGGAGTTTATTAAAGCTCATAACTTAGGTTTACTTAGATCTTCAGCTGCCTGGCTGGAGGAGGTGTCACTATGGGCAGATCCTAGGGTCCAGCCCTAAGATATGTTTGGGGGCACATATGGAATTCCAGCCTAAGGTGTGCAGAGAGCAGCCTGAGTTCTGCCTGGGTTCCCTGCTGTTTGGTTGTCAGGTGTTTGCTCTTGCTTTTGGTGGTGAGTTTTCACTTTTTCGCTGTTACAGAACTCCCTCTGGATCTGTAAACCAGAAGCAAATCCTGTTCCTCCCATAAACTGTGCCTGGTTTGAAAGTTCATCCCAGCAACATGAATCATATGCCTATATTAGAATCCATTTTTAAATCAAACCAAGGGTTAAATACTCAGTTAATTTTAAATGGTCTGTAAATCATGCAAGGCTATGCTTGTCTTGTGTTTTAGGATGAGGGACTAGCCTTGGCTCAAGTATGTGCTCTAGAAAGGAAGGGAAAGGAAACAGAGCTGGTTATAGATTAAATGAAATGTAGGTGCTTTTGAAGAGTTGAATGCACATTTAAATCAGGAAGCCATCAGTTGTGACTGGGAGAAAGGCACATTGACAGATGCAACGTTATGGATGTAAAGATACCTCAGGATGTACGAGTGACAATATGAGCAAGACAGGGGAGTGGTGCATAATAGAAAGATGAATTTTGTGGAAGAATTTGGAAGATAAAATTAGAAGAAAGAGTTGTGTTAGTGTACTTAATTTCATGATTCAAGGTTTGAGGATTTTGTTCAATGTGTTAGGAAATATATAGCCACTGAGTGTTCCCAGTCATGGGGGTGGGATCATAAAATTCTAAGTCAGATTTATTTGTAGATCCAGGATTAACAGTTTTAACAGGACTGGCATGCCACATAAGGTAAAAGTAGTATATAAGTGACTGAGCTTGGCTGGGTGAATGACGAGCATTACTGAAGTAGAATTTAATGAAGAAGTATTGTAAAGTACAATGACAGTAGAAAAGTTAGACAGAAGGGCTCTGGAATGCTTAACATTGTTTCACTGACACTGCCCTGTTGGCTAGTAATGGGTATTGCAGTATTTATGGGTTATGAACTCTGCACTGATGTTGATCATGATATCTACTATTGTTCTGAAAATAATCTTTAGTAAAATTACCTTAAAATATTGGAGCTTAAACTCCAGAAATAAAGATGGCTTCCTGTAAAATTTCAAATTCTAATGAATTGCTACTGTAAAAGACTCACACTGAACTGTTTTTATAAATATTTTTATTTTAGTTTATATATGTGTGGAAACAGAGTATGTCAGGAGTAAATTATGTATTTACATATCCTTCTTTGTGAATATACTTACTAATGTTCATTTAAGTATTAAATGATTATAAAATATGAATGAGTAGTGTGATATGAAGCTGGCAGACACCCTCTTCTCATACATTCTCCAATCTGCTATTTTGATTCACTTATCTTATTACTCATAAGAACTAAATTTAAGGTAAGATCTTCTGAGAACCTTACCTCCATGGACTGCTTCCCTCCATGTCTGGTCCTGCTCATACTGAACCACATGGACTCCTAAAATCCACTCTCTGTCCTTGTCTCCTGTAATTTATATGCAGCTATCTCTTTGCTCATCATAATAATCCTTGATCATATTTCATGTGCTTGAAGACACACACACACACATATATATATATATATATATATATATATATATATATATATATATATATATATATATATACATACATACATATGAGAAATTCTACAAGGTTTTGCTTATGGGCTATTTCTGGAAATGTCCATCTTACTAGTCTTTACATTTGTTTTTAATTTTTAATTTATTATTACTTTTTATTAATTAGTTTTGTACTCAATGAATACAGTCAAGTTGGTACCATTGTTAGCCTCCTCCCTGTCCTCACCCCTCCCTCTGGGCCCTCCTTGTTGAGGCATATGGGTCATGCATTGTGGAGTTAGCCCTCAGTTATGGTTAGGAGGAAATGTCTCTGTGTATCATGACCCAAAGTGTGGCTCATATATGTGTATACATATACATATACATATACATATACATACATACATACATACATACATACATACATACATACATATATATGTGTGTGTGTGTGTGTGTGTGTGTGTGTGTGTGTGTGTGATATATTCTTTCCACCCCCTCTTCCACAAAATTTCCTTGAGCCATGTTGAGTTCATTTTAGGTCTGCTTCAGTGATGAGGTCCTGGGAACCTCCATGTCTCTGGATATCTGATTTGGTAGAAGTTGATGGTTCTTTGTGTCTATCTCTTTCACCCTACCCTTCAACTGCATAAGGTGTCTTCAGCAGTAGGGTCTTACCATTAACTTTTGGTGGGGCATCAAATACTCTGACAGAAATCTATCTTTGTTTCAGGAAACCTTATAGGTTTCTCTGATCAAAAGCTCATTGTGGATGGTAGCCACATGCTGGTACTGGGAGTTACAGGTCAGTGGCCACTAAGGAAAGGAAGTAAAAGATACCTAATATAAAAGACTTAGAGAGAAGAGAGAGAGAGAGAAAGAGAGAGAAAGGGGGGGAGGGAGAGAGAGAAGCTGTAGACAATTATGGTCAGTCTTCATCATACCCTCTCCAGTGTCTTGTGGCTCAGGTGTTCCCTCTAAGGGCCTGGTGAAGGTTCAGTCCTTTGGTCTGCCTTTTAGGATGTAGAATTTTATGGTACCGTTTGGGTCTAGATTTGTGTTTCCCACCCCCTGCTTTTCTCTCCCCTCCCTCCCCACCTGTCCCATTGTCTAGTCTAGAAGCTTGAAGGTATGTAAGGCATTTTGGATAGATTCAGGTTAGGTGCTATAGATGAGTGAGACTATGTGGTGATTTTTTTTTTTTTTTCTATGATTGGGTAAGTTCACTGAGAATCATCTGTTCCAGGTTCAACCATTTTCCCTCAAATTTCATTGTGTCATTTTTTCTTACTGCTGTATAGAATTCCACTGTGTATATATGCCACATATTAGTTATCCATTCTTCTAGTGATGAACATCTGGGTTGATTCCAGCTCTTAGCTATTATGAATTGAGCTGCTATAAACATGGTTGAGCAAATCTCTCTGGACTGAGGCTTGAAGGTTTTAGGGTACATGCCCAGTAAGGGAATAACTGGGTCTGTTGGTATCTCTACAGTCAGCTTTTTCAGGAGCCACTGTATTGCTTTCCAAGGTGGTTGTACCATCTTACATTCCCACCAACAGTGGATGAGGGTTCCTATTTCTCCACATACTCACCAGAATTCATTTTTATTTGATTTTTTGATGTTTGCTATCCTTAGTGGTGTAAGGTAGACTCTCATAGTTGTTTTGATTTTCATTTCTGTGATGATTAGGGATAATGAACATTTTCTTATGTATGTGTTTGTCATTTGTATTTCTTCCTCTGAGAACTGCCTGCCAGTTCTTAGCCCCACTTTGTGAATGGGTTGTTTGACTTTTATTCTTTAGGTTTCTGAGTTCTTTGTAGATTCTAGAAATTAGGCCTCTGTCAGTTGGATATTCAGCAAACATTTTCTCTCATTCTGTGAGTAGTCTATTGGCTTTGCTTATTGCATGTTTGTCTGTGAAGAAACTCTTCAGCTTCATGTGATCCCATTGGTTGAATGATTGTTTAAGATCCTGTGTTATGGGGTTTTGTTCAGGAAGTCCTTTTCCATTCCTATATCATGGGAAGTTCCTCCTATATTTTATATCCAATATTAATATAGGTAGCCTAATTATTTCTTATTCCCATTTGCTTGGAATATTGTTTTCCACCCTTTTACCCTGAGGAAGTATCTGTCTTTAGTGGTGAGGTGGGCTTCTTGAAGACAACAAATTGAGGGGACTAATTTTCTGATCCATCCTGTTAGTTTGTGTCTCTTGATGGGTGAATAAAGGCCATTAATATTTAGGGTAATGACTGTGAGATTTGATTTGATCCCAGCCATATTGTGTTGTCTATGTGGTTTGGTGTTTTCAAGGACTTTGAAGTTTTTTGTGCCTTCTCTGAATTTGGTTATTGTGATCCGCTTCTTGTAGGCATTTGAGGTTGATTATTTGATTCTGCTCTGTGGAGAATTTCCTGAAATTCTCTCTGTAGGTTTGGTTTTGTGTTCATATAATTGTAAAGCTGAGTTTTGTCATGGGAAGTTTTTCTTTCTCCATCTATTATGAGGGATACTTTTCCTGGGTAAAATCGTTTGGGTTGGAATCCACAGGTTCTTAGACTTTGCAGTGCTCCATTCCAGGCCCTTCTGGCTTTCAGGGTTTCCGTTGAGAAGTCTGAAGTAATGCTGATGTGGTTACCTTTAAAAGTGATGTGCTATTTTTCCCTAGCTGCTTTTAGGATTTTCTCTTTGGTGTCAATGTTTAGAGTGTTCATGACAAAAAGTCCTGGAGAGTTTCTCTTTTGGTCCAATCTGAGTTCTGTTAGTTTCTTGTATCTTGATGGGCCTTTATTTTGAGAGAGTGCAAAATTTTTCTTTGATTATTTTGTTAAATAATTTCTCCATGCCTTTGGTCTGAATTTCTTTTTCTTCTGGTATTCCTATGTTCCAGATGTTAGGACTTTTAAGGATATCCCACAATTTCCTCATGTTCTTTTCACAGAAAGTTTTAAACTTATTGAAACTTTTAAACCCCTGAACTGTTCCTTCTGTCTTGTCTTCCAGATTGGAGTTTTTATACTCCAGATGGCTGACTCTATTCTTGAGAGCTTCTAAAGAGTTTTGGGCTTGTTCAGTTAGGTTGCATTTTCTACTACTTTTCTATGTATAGTTTCCATCTCTCTGTGAAGCTCCTTTTCACATCATTTTCTGATTTCTTGATGATTGTTGAAATTTATCCTTGCATTTCTGTATATCTTCATTTAGCATTGTCAGCTTATTTTTGAGGTCCTCTTTCTTCACACTGTCCTTCATATCAATTAACTGTCTTTGAACTCCTTCTGTTTTCTTATGTATTAGGTGTTGTCTAGTGATGGCAGCATCCACATTATTATTGATCTTTTGTTGCATTTTTGCAAGTTCTACCAGTAGCCTGGTCAAGGTTGCATTGCTCATAGCTTCAGTTTGGTGCTCTGATCCTAATGTCTCTTCTATGGTTTGACTAGAGATGTTCATTGTAGGACTGGGTGATTTTGCTGGATTTACCTGAATTTGCTTTTTCATGTTATTTCTTTTGCACTGTAGTATGCCCATCACAGTGTATGGACACGGAAAATGGGACAGTGGTCTCGATGGGTGGGGAAAGTTGTTTCTCTTGGAGAAGCTGGCCTGAGCTAGCAGGCAGGCAAGCATATGGGCATAGTTGTCCTGAGATAAGATGTGGGTGTGCAGATCTGCCTGAGCCTGCGTGTGGCAGGAAGCCAAAGCATCCTGAGGCAGACCCCGAAGCAGCCTGAGCTCATGCACTGCAGGACCCCTGAGCTCTCACCCAGTGGGTGAGCATATGGGCCAGTGGCCAGTGGATTAGACAGGGGATTGGGCCTGAGCTGGTGCAGGTGGACAGGAAGAGTGAGCCTGAGCTCCCATGGGCAGGCAGAATGGACCTGAGTTGGTGCATGGATGGGAGGGTGGCCAGAGCAGTAAGTGGGCAAATGGGCAGAGCAGCTAAGCTTGCAAGGGTAGATGGGTGGCAAGCATGTGGTGGCCAGATGGATGGATCAAGCTTGGGCAGAGCCTGCCTGAGGTCACACGTGGGTGAGTGTAGTCGTGTGATTGCTCCTGTGCAATGAGGCAAGTAGAACTATGTTTGCCTGGGTCTCCTTTCCTACAGTAAGTGCAGTACTATCCTGGGGCTTGGACCATAGCTATGGTGGCTGCTTGGGGGTGATAGGGGACTGGTGGGCTACCCATGATCGAGGAAATCAGCAATTCACTCCTCCCCCACCCCAGCACCATCTCACTGGCAATCTATTAGAGATTGTTCTCCTCTAAAAGATCCAGTGAACTCTAACGCCTTGCCTTTCTTTCCCAGGGAGGTGCAGAGCAGTTAGGTGGTTGCCATCTTGACCAGAAGTCCTATATATACTTTTTACTTTTTATAATTAACAACTTACATTATTATAAACAAAATCCCATGATAATTCTCTCCCTTCCTCCACTTTCCCCTTTGAAACTCCACTCTCCATCATATCCCCTCCCCCCTCAACCAGTTCCTCTTTTAGTTTGATGCCATCATCTTTTCCTCCTATTATTATAGTCTTGTGTATGTATTGTAAGGTGCTGTGAGATCATGGATATCCAGAAAATTTTGTGTCTGGAGGAGCATGTTGTAAGGAGTCCTACCCTTCATTTGGCCCTTATATTCTTTCTGCCACCTCTTCTGCAACGGACTGTGATCCTTGGAAGATGTCATAGAGGTATAGCAGTGCTGAGCACCCTTTTGTCACTTCCTCTCAGCACTGTGGTCATCTGAGTCATCCCAAGGTCACTGCCATCTGAAAAGAGAAAGTTCTCTAATGAAAAAGTGAGAGTATAATGAATATTTGGGTATGAACATTAAGAGAAGTGCTTACTTGGCAGTTTGATTAGCATAGTATATCCATTTAGCAGATGTTACAACCCTAGGGCTCATGACTACGTCTCTTGTAGGTTTTCAATATCAGGTTTTCAATATGTATTCCCTCCTATGGAGCCAGCCTCAGATGTGCCACTATTGCACCTGTTGGCTCATTTGGCCTGACTGATCAAATATAAGTCTTGCAATGTCCACTGTTGGGTATCTTCACTATTGATTTCTTTCTCTCTCCCATTGCACTGCATGCAGCCTGGATTTTTCCAGCTTTCGGTCAGCTGGTCTACATGGAATAAGTTTTCAGCTCAGTCCCAGCAGGGTTGGTCAGTGACCTTGCAGCCCAAGTATGTGCAGTTTTCAGCAATCAGGTCTTACCATCTATTCCTCATGGGAAACCAAGGGCCTGGCAATGGCCTGTAATATTTTGGGGGCATCAGGGATCTCCCTCGCCAGCAACTCACTGGAAGGTATGCCATCCCTGGCACTAAATTTTTTCTAGTAACAATGTATAGCTCCTGAGTGTTCCATTATCCAAAAAAGTAGGTTTCCATATGTGTATTTATAGCCTCTTAGATTTTGATTAGCCCTCCATCCATCTTTCCTTTATACAATTTCTTCCACTGACCTCACTTAAGTCTTTATAATTTTTTACTTCATTTATTTTCTTTGTTAGAAGAAAGTAACATTGTGATTATTTTATTGAAATGTAATCTCAAAACTTTTGGGAGCCTTGTCAGGCACAGACAGGGCCCCAAGTTAAAGCAAGCCTAAGCTGGCAGACATGGCTAGGGAACTCAGGCTACAGAGAAGTGGCAGCAGCCTGAACCACCAAACAAATTTTGGTTCCAGACTGGCAAGAAGGCTCCCACCCCCATTCTCAGGGTGGCAGTGAGCCTGGGTCCCCAGACAAATCTTGACCCTGAGATCATCAGGAAGTAGGGCCATTAGCCTCCTGAGCCCCCACCCTGGGACAACAGTACATCCTGTGAAGACTTGAGTTTCCTTCATAGCACTGTGACCTGTTGGCCAGTGGCCTAGGAAACGCCTTATATGGTATCAGCTAGCAGTCTTCACACAGCCCCATCTCCCTGTGAACCATACACAATGCCTCTTCCTGCCATTAAGTAGATCACCTGATTCTTCCCTAAATGCTGGAATGAACATCCCTATATGCCAACTAGACATCGGCAAGCAACCTTTGAGCCCACCAATCTTTTTAGGATCCTCTTCCCACTCTCTCTCTCTCTCTCTCTGTCTCTCAACTGCTTGTAGAAACTCAATCCCCTGACAAATAAATAAGCTGTTCTCTGAAGCTGTTTCCCAGGTGTTTTGTTTCTTCCCTTCACACTCATGGCTTCTCAAGACGTTATGGCACAGTTGCCTGGATGCCTCCAGGGAGCCAGTACACAATGCCTGCCCCAAGGAACCAGGGACCCACAGAGCCTCCCAAAGAAGGGCATTCTACCAAGCCACGGAAATGCCAATAGCCAACTTGCACTTGTTCCCAGGTTATTGGGAAAACGACAGGGAGTTTATTTCTTTGGGAGCAGAATACTGTTTATATCCCCGAGGCACACTTTCAACAGTTTCACCAGCTTTTCTAACTTTTAAAATTGAACCATGAGAAAAAGATGGAACTGTGTTTATTTAATTACAGAATTCAAGCAAACTTTTTTTTATCTTATTGTATAGAGATAAAGTTCAGCAAGAATATTGTTATATCAAAAATCTCCCATACTATACACTGAAGAAGAACCATTTCTACCATCATCTTTTAAAGAATATCCATCAAAGAACAATAGCACCATGGAGAGTCTATGTTCTAGCATGCATTGATATCACCTGTTCAAATAGAAAACTCAAAAAAATACACTGTGCTTTTATTTGCTATGGAATAATGACATTATAAACAATATTTCTATCTAAAAGTAATAAAAATATTATAAAATAAGTGACTTAAAGAGGTATCGTACAAACATGACTTAGAAAATGCAAATAAAAAATTTAAAAAGTGTAAATAATTATTTCTGATTTCTTGGTACCCATAAGTTAGTATCAAAGCTAATCTAGAGCAAATTTTCGAATCTCTAGACAAGGGCTAGTCTGCTAATGGCACTGTCTCATAATAACCAAAATTAGGAATTGGTTACCACCCACAATGAGCTGTTGAATGGAGAGACCTACAAGTTATCCAAAACAAGATAAACTTCTATGAAAGCACTTGATTGCCTGCCTTAGGTAAATGGCAAGACCCCACTGCTGAAGACACCATCTGCTGCCGGCACTAAACACGGAGAGACCTGGCCAGAATCTACAAGAGAGCCAGACTCCAGACAGCCTGTCTAGTGCTAGAAAGCTCTACATGAGCTGTTGGGGGAAAGTTGCCAACAACTGTCTGAGCAACTAGGGGTTAAGCTACTGAAAAGCAAACATCCTGACAAGATGTACACACAAGGGCAATAGTGGCACACAACCTTAGTGGGTAACCAGTAGCTTTCTAATTGGCTAAGAGATTCACTCAGTGGAAAGGAACC
The DNA here is from genome assembly GCF_020740685.1 of Jaculus jaculus. Taxonomy (NCBI): domain Eukaryota; kingdom Metazoa; phylum Chordata; class Mammalia; order Rodentia; family Dipodidae; genus Jaculus; species Jaculus jaculus. The sequence goes on from NC_059107.1 coordinate 128,916,667, forward strand.
CATATCTGGAACTGGGAACCAAGTAAGAATGCTACGGAGACAAAGATTAAGTTCTCCAATTTCAGCTTCCACTATTCTTGGGCTAAAAGAGGAACTACATCCATCAAATTCTCCCCAAATTAACCTGTGTTAACTTTACTCTCCATTGGAGAATCTGGTCTTCTTTTCCAGATGGTAGCAAGACTGGAGGAGATCAATTACCCCTTGCATTTCAGCCAAGGCCCAGCTGAAACCACAGAGGAATTGGGAAGATGTACGAAAATGCAGCTTTCGTGGTGAGCCTGACAATCAGTGCCAGGGTGAAGGAGACAGATGCTGAGGATACTCAACACATACCAAACATAGATCCAGAAGCTCCTAAGAGCCCAACACTGGAGTAGACTTAAAACACAGCCAACATACCTCAGGGAATTTTGTGGCAGAGGGGGCAGAAGAAGTTGAGACATCATGCCCAAAGGAATTGCCTCTCCCCAATAACTGACTGTTGCTCCCACAACACATAACCCACAACCCTATGGGTAAAATACCTGCTACCCCACTAAGGAGGACCTCCTGCAAATGGGGGCATGGGAAAGGGAAAGGACATATGATGGATCCATACTCAGTATCTCCATAATAACTAAAAAAAATAATCAAGGAAATGCTAATTGTTGAGACAAATCCACTGTTGTGAAATTGGCATGTCTTAACAGCTTAGACAAATAAATTGTACCATCATACATGGAAATATTATAAAAGAGTGAAAATTGATGAACTCTGTTAAATATATTATTATGTTGTAATCTCACAACCTGTGAAATAAAAGAAATTCTAGAAGCAACAAAAAATGTTAAATAATTATTGTAAGCATTGGGCTGAGTCATTGTCATTATATTTTGTGGGTATCCTGTACGTTACCTGTGATTTTAAGATGCAATGATTAATAAAGTGCACTATTTTTTGAAAGATGAATCAATTGAATAAACAAAAATCAGAACATGGGGTTTAAGATAAAGAAAGGTACAGAAGGGGAAATGAGCAAGACTTTTATAACACACACACACACACAATTTTTTCAAGGTACGGTTTCACTGTAGGCCAGGCTGACTGACCTGGAACTCACTCTGTAGCCCCAGGCTGGCCTCAAACTCATAGTGATCTTCCTTCTGCTTCTTAAGTGTTGGGATTAAAGGCATACACCGTCATCCCTGGCAATACACACACACACACACACACACACACACACACATATATATAATATATTTTTTTTATTTATTTACATGAAAGAAGGAGAGAGAGAGAGAGAAAATGAATGAGTGCACAGGGGCCTCTTCCAGCTACAAAGGAACTCCAAAGATAAGGCTTACATTGTACTTCTGGCTTTACATGGGTACTAAGGAATCAACTTCAGCCTGCTAGTTTTGCAAGCAAGGGCCTTTAACTTCTGAGCCACTTCCTCAGCCTTCCATATAAATATTTAAATCTAAGGCAAAGGTAAAGTGACTGGAAAGCTGTAACAAAAATTCTGGCCCTAGAAGAGGTAAAGAGCTCTTCTAACTACAGAATCTACATACAGCAAAGGGACTGATAGAAAACACTTAAAGATAACACTGGCAGTGGTAGAGTAGTGGAAGCATTTCAGAAGGTAGAGTTCTGTAGGTTTGAGATTGTGAAAGATCTGTGTTTTATACCATCTCAGTGACTCTACACACACAAAGGGCCCTGATTCTTGCTAAACATAGCAAGTCCCTCAGAGTGAATTCCTCTATCAGGCCAGTTTCAAAGGATCTACATGCCATCACTAAGCATGGTAATTGAAAGAGACTGCAGGGTCCTTTCAAGATAAATGCATCTCTGGCTTAGGGAAAGCAGTGTGGGAACAGGGAAGGGCCTAAGAAGTTAGGGAAGAGGGTTAAGGGATTTGGCTAATAGTCCTGTTACAGTTTCTTTCCTTGACCTTAGATAATGCTGGGAAACAAAAGAAATTCTTAGAGTCACATGTTGGGTCATGATTTGCAGAGACATTTGTCATACCAATAACTGGGGGCTAACTCCACAATGCAAGACCCATTTTCATTAACAAGGAAGGTCTAATGGGAGGGGGTAGATCACAGATGAGCCTAAATAATGGTACCAAACTGCCTGTATTTACTATAAAGAAAACTAATAAATTAAATTAAAATACACACACACACACACACACACACACACACACACACACACACACAAAGAAAAAATTCTTTGAATCCCAATTGTTCTTTTACTTATATTTAGGCTTATTGTTTTTTATAGTGTTGGGCAGTTCAGAACAAAATATTTCTAGGAGACAGAAAGACAGGATAGAGTAAAACACACATATAAACTAGAAGTGGCAAGGAAACAAACATACAGTTATTAATAAAAGTAGTAGAGGGATGGAGAGAAGGAATAGCAGGTAAGGTGCTTGCCTACAAAGCCAAAGGACCTAGGTGTGATTCCCTAGTACCCATGTAAAGCCAGATGCATAAGGTGGCGCATGCATATGGAGTTTGTTTCCAGTGACTAGAAGCCCTGACACATACATTCTTTCTCTCTATGTATCTGCCTCTCTCTCTCCCTGTTTCTCTGAAATAAGTAAATAAATAAAATAATTTTTAAATCATTTTTTAAAAAGGAGTAGAATATAATTCTAGATGGTAAAACTGTAAATTTATTTTTATGAACATCAAGAATCTGTCAATGAGGAACTATGACAATTAGGACTAATTGAGAAGCAGCAAGTATAATCAAATTATCAATAAAATTATCATAAGTAATATGATAATGTTGTGTAGAATAAATGATTTTTGTATACCTTAGCATGATTTTTAATTTGGATTTCAATAACGTGACTCTACTATGAATGAGTAATAATATATTTTATATATTCAGAAGAATTTTTATACATACAAATACTTCCCTCTTTCTTACCATGTTTAACATTAAAGATGCAAAGTTTTGAATGAACCACTATACATGCCAATATAGTTATGTCTATTGACTCTCATCCAACTAACATGTACTGAGAAGAAGACCTTTAGGATTTCAGCTCCTCATCATCTTCATGCTACACATACTTCCTACAAATTTTTTTCTGGTCACACAAGAGTATTTGCATCCCATTTTTCTTGATTGAGAATACTGTCTTGAACATGCATCACTCATTTCAAAAGGCTCTATAAACTGGGCATGGTAGTGCTTGCCTTCAATCCCAGCACTCAGGAGACAAAGATAGGAGGATCACTGTGAGTATAAGGCCACCCTGAGACTACACCCTGAGTGAATTACAGGTCAGCCTGTGCTAGAATGAGACCTACCTCAAAAAACCACTATTGCATTTATGTGAACATCATGTCATGTTGTGTGCTTTTGAGTCGCTTAGACTTTGAGTTACTAGGACAGATGTTGGCCACTTTCCCCCAATAGCACACGTAGTGCCTTCCAGCACTACATGGGCTAATGGTCTGGGAACTGGCTCCCTTCTGTATTCCAACCACGTATCTCCATGGTACATGCCAACAGCATTTGGTGTCTTCAGCAGTAAGGCCTTACCATTAACCTGTGGTGGGTAACCACATGTTCTGACAGAACTCTGTCTTGTTTATTTTGGTAGATCTAGTAGGTCTCTCTGAGCAATAGCTCATTATGGATGTAAGCAACATCCTGGTACAATGAACCACAGACCAGCACCAAGGGAAAAGAAAATTGAAAAAGAAAAAGACAGATAAACAGGAGATATTTAAGGTTAGGCCTTGTCTTATCCTCTCTAGGGCCCTCTAGTTCACATGCTTCACCTGAGGTCCTCTTGATGGTTCCACCTTTTAGTCTAACTTTCAGGATATCAGACTGTATGGTACCAGTACAATTTGTGTTCAGTTTTGGGTCCCCTCCCTACCCTTCCTTTTCCCCCATGCCCTATCCTCTCTATTCTCCAAGCCTGGAGGTGCCATTCAGGTATGTCAGCAACTTGGGCTGATCCAGAATAGGAACTGCAGATCAATGAGACCATGTGAGAAATTTCTTTCTGTGATTGTGTTAGTTCACTTAGAATGATCTGTTCTAAGCTCAACCATTTTCTACAAATTTCATTTTGTCATTTTTTTCTTATAGCTGAGTAGAATTCCATCATGTAGATATACCACATATTGGTTATCCATTCATCCAATGATGGGCACCTGGGTTGATTCCAGTTCTTACCTATTATGAATTGAGCAGCTATAAACATGGTTGAGCAAATATCTCTGAACTGAGATGTGGAGCTTTTAGGGTAAATATCTAGTAAAGGAATAACAGGGTCTGCTGGTAACTCTACATTCATCCTTTTCAGGAGTCTACATATTGATTTCCATAGTAGTTGTACAAGCTTACATTCCTACCAACAGTGAATGAGTGTTTCTATTTCTCCACATCCTCACCAACATTTGCTTTTATTTGATTTGTTAATGTTGCTGTTCTTACTGGGGTAAGGTGGAATCTCATGGTTGTTTTAGTTTTCATTTCCTTAATGGTTAGGGATGTTGAACATTCTCTTAAGTGTGTGTTAGCCATTTAAAATTCTTTCTCTGAGAACTCCCCATTTAGTTCTCTGCTACACTTTTGGAATAGGTTATTTTTTTAGTAATTTTTTTTAAATTTTATTTTTATCTCATTTTTTTAAACATTTTCCATGATTATAAAAAATATCCCATGGTAATACCCTCCCTCCCCCACTTTTCCCCTTTGAAATTCCATTCTCTATCATATCCTCTCCCCATCTCAATAAATCTCTCTTTTATTTTAATGTCCTGATCTTTCCCTCCTCTTATGATGGTCTTGTGTAGGTAGTGTCAGGCACTGTGAGGTCATGGATATTGGGGCCATTTTTAGTCTGGAGGGAGCATATTGCAAGGAGTTGTACCCTTCCTTTGGCTCTTACCTTCTTTCCGCCATGTCTTCAGCATTAGACCCTGAGCCTTGGAAGGTGTGTTTGAGATGTTACTCAGTACTCTACTCACTTCTTTCCAGCACCATGATACCTTCTGAGTCATCCTAAGGTCACTGCTGGAAGAAGCCATTCTACATGCAGTTCAATGGGAGAAAGATACACCACCAGTGAAGATGCTCCACAGTGGACACTGCAAGCCTTATAATTGGCCAGCCAGGCCAAATGAGCCAATTGGTGCAATAGTGGCATGTCTGTCATGGTAGAAACCAATTGCCCTCCAATTGGACTGGAGGCCCACTCCATGGGAGGGAATACATCCCTGATACTGAAAACTTAAAACAGGGGTAGTCATGAGCCCTAGGGGTGTAACATCTGCTGATGTCTGGATAAGTGTATATACTATGCTTATCAAACTGCCCAGTAAGCACTTCTCTTAATATTCATACCCTTATATTAATGCTACTCTCACTTTGGGTAGAGAATATTCTCTTTTCAGATGGCAGTGACCTTGGGATGACTCAGAAGGTATCATGATTTTTTTTTGTTTTTATTGTTTAGTTTATTGAGTTCTTTGTAGAGTGAAGATACTAGGTTTTTGTCAGTGGTATAGCTGGTGAAGATTTTCTCCCACTCAGTGGGTAATATATTGCCTGTGCCTATGCTATTTTAACTGTGCAACATATTTTTATCTTCATGAGATCCCATTGGTTAAGTGAGTGATTAATTTTCATGGCTACTGGGGTTTTATTCAGGATGTCTTTTCCCAGTCCTTTATGAAGGAGATTGCCTCCTATTTTTTTTCTTACAGTAGTTGAAGTGTTTCAGGTCTTATATTGAAGTCTTTAATCCATTTGGACTTGATTTTTGTGTATGGAAAAATCAATGAGTGTTATTTAATTTTTATACATATGGTCATCCAATTTGTCCAACACCATTTGTGGAAGATGCTGTCTTGCTGGGTAACTACTGCTCTTAGATTGGCTAACAGATCTTCTCAGTGGAAAGGAAACCATATTTGGAACCAGAAAACAAGTCAGAATCATATCCAGATAACAATTTTGCTTTCCAATATCAAGCTCCCACTAGTCTTGGCATATAAGAGGGTCTCACCCTTTAAATGCTCTCTAAATTAATAATGGTTATCCCATTTAACTGCTGTTGAGTTCACTCTCCATTGGAGATTCTGTTTCTCTTTTTCAGATGGGAGCAGGATTTGAGGAGATAAAGGACCCAGCATGCTTCACCCTGACCCCAGCTGAAAATACAGAGGAATTAGGATAATGAGCAAGAGTGCTGTTTTTTTAGTGAACCTGATATCAGCACAAGGGTGAAGGAGATAAACATTAAGGGCACTCAAAACCTGCCAAAGCAGAGATCTGGAGGCTCCTAAGAGCCCATCACTGAAGTAGACTTAAATATGCACCCAGCATGGCTCAGGGAATTTTGCAGAAGAGGAAGAAGAAAGTTTGTTAGAGCCATAAGTTGGGAAATTTTTCACCGAGACATTGCCTCTCCACATAACTTAATGCTGTGCCCATAATTCATGACCCACAATCCCCATGGAGTTGACCTCCATCCCCAACAAGGAAGGCCTCTTCAGAAAAGGGGCAGAAAGGAGAGAAAGGATGGTACTGACATGTGTTGTTTACATGCTAAGTATGTCCATATCTAGTAAGAATAAATTAGGAAAAAAAACAACAAAGAAGTAAGGGTGTTGGCAGGAGATTACGATCATGGTTTACTGTTAATATTTATGGATGGTGCCAATAAAAGTTAAAAATTAAATTAAAAAAAATAGATCCCTGATAATGAAAACCTACCACAGGGGTAGTCATGAGCCCTAGGTGTGTAATGTCTGCTGCTGTCTGGCTAAATGTATATACTATGCTCACCATACTGCCCAGTAAGCACTTCTCTTAATGTACATACCTATATATTAATACTACTCTTACTTTTTCATTAGAGAACTTTCTTCTTTCAGATGGCAATGACCTTAGGATGACTCAGAAGGCATCACAGTGATGAGAAGAAGTGACAGCAGAATGCTCAGCACTGTTATATCTCTATCACATCTTCCAAGGCTCAGGGTCTACTGAGGAAGAGGTGGCAGAAAGAATGTAAGAGCCAAAGGGAGGGTAGGACTCCTTACAAAATGCTCCTCCAGATGCAAAATGGCCTGAATACCCATGACCCCACATCACCTGACACTACCTACACAAGACCATAATAATAGAAGGGAAATATGATGATATCAAAATAAAAGAGACACTGATTGAGAGGTGGAGGGAATATGATGGAGAGTTTCAAAGGGGAAAGTGGGGGAAGGGAGGGAATTACTATGGGCTATTGTTTACAGTCATGGAAGTTGTTAATTGTCAAAAAAATTAAAAATTAAAAAAACAAAAAAATAACCTAAAAGAGACTTTTATAAGAGTGTGGTGGTTTGATTAAGATGTCTCCCATTAACTTAGTTGTTCTGAATGTTAGGTTCCCAGCTGATGGAGATTTGGGAATTAATGCTTCCTGGAGGCAGTGCATTGTTGGGGGTGGGCTTATGGATGTTATAGCCAGTTTCCCCATGCCAAGTTTTGGCACACTCTACTGGTGTTATTGTCCACCTTATGTTGGCCAAGGAGTGATGTCCACCCTCTGTTCATGCCATCATTTTCCCCTGCCATCATGGAGCTTCCTCTTAAGACTGTAAGCCAAAATAAACCTCTTTTTCCAAGAAGCTTCTCTTGGTTGGGTGATTTCTATCAGAACTGCGAACCTGACTGCAACAAAGAGAGAGAAAATGTTTAAATGTTTAGGTAAAATACATCCATTTCTTGTATTGTCACCATTTTATCTTCAACAATAGGTCATCAAAATACTCTGTATTGATGGAACACTGCTTTAAACTCTTAAGCACATTACATGCATTTATGTAAAAAACTTTCAGGAATTTATGGACCATGATTACCACATTTCACTTTATAATATAATTCAGTGTATTATGAATATATTTACAACTCATATCACAAAGTGAAAAGTATGTCAAGTATTTGTTGTACTTGCTCAAAAGTCCAAATTTTGTAGGAATGTAAAATGAAAGTGTTTGAAATCTTAGTAACATAATACAAAAATCCCAATGGCCTACATTCTTTGCTCATTTTCACCTTATATTTTAAATTAAGCAAACTGTTTTATAATGTGGCTATATGCTTAGAAAATAACTTTAAAATTAATATTTGTGAAAAATTCAGAAAAAAATCATACTTGGTTGGTGGATAAATTTCCACTTTCTGCAATAAAATAGACCCATGATGTTAAAACTACAGAGTTTTTTTTTTTTTTGAGGTATAGTCTCACTTTAGGCCAGGCTGACCTGGAATTCACTATGTAGTCTCAAGGTGGCCTTGAACTTATGGTAATCCACCTACCTCTGCCTCCTGAGCTGGGATCAAAACCAAAACATTTTATCCTCCCACCTCCTCCCCAGTCTGAGTTCCTTGAGTGGTCACTGAATGGGCAAGCACTGTGGTCTGAAGTAAGAATATCATGTGTCTTGGAGAGGTTCTGATCTTCTCCCATGATCTGGTCTGAGTTCCATGTGCAGTCAGTGTGTGGGTGGGTGCAGCAGTCTGAAGTGAATATGCCAGACCTATATCTGGACTCCTCCCACCGCCCAGGTCTGAGTTCCTTGCACATCATTGTGCAGGCAGTCTTGGCCTTCTGGAGTGAGAAGACCAGACCCCTGTATCTGGGCTCTTCCCACCTCCTCAGTCTAGGATGCCTGCATTGGTCCATGTCCTGGAGGGCTCTGTACAAAGTAGGCCAGATCCCTGTTCCCTTACTCCTCCTCTTAATTTATTTTCATTTTACTAGGGAAACATTCTAAATTTGGAGGGTGAATGTGAATAACCATGCAATAATAGGCCACAGGTCCAAGTTTCCCATGTAGTACAGTATGCCCCAGTCTCTAAATTCTGCTCATTGAAAACAGGGGGCAGATTTACATTTATATTAGCATTCCAGAAAATCTTGCTCTGGTTTCTTTCTTGCACTGGAAGTCCCATGCTTTGGACAACAGAACTTTAATTTTTATTTATAATCCCTCCCTCCTGCAATTAGACATTTTTGGCACTGAATCCACTGTGCTCAGTTGTCATGGAATCTTAACCTTCCCTGGTCTGTATAAGGTACTTTATAGCATTACTAATAAATTGAAAAAGTCGTTGTAATTGAAATATTTATTATATGCAGTATTCACAGCTTCCCTGTGCACACAAGCAATGTTTCTGTCATAAAATAGTGCGAACCCACAAACTTTTTAAAAAAATTAATAAATGAAAAACTATCAAGAATTAACTGAAGGAATTAATTTTTCAATGCCCTCAATTTTCCTTCTTTATTACTTCATCTTTTAACTAGAGATTTGATAACAATAAACAAAATAAAAGAAGCAATATTTTTGAAGATGTGTGAACATGAAGGTATTTGTTTTGGGTAAGCACTAATCATGTTTATGTTAGGTTCCACACTTTTTTCTTCTTTCTGCAGAGCTAGGATTGAACCTATGGCCTCATGAATGCTAGGTTAGTGCTCTTTCACTGAGCTATGAGCTCAGATCCTCTCACAGACTTTAAAAGTTTGTTTTCTTTTTAATTATTAGTTTTACTTTTGTGGTTTTACTTTTTATTTTTTTGATTTTTCAAACATTACCAGGGGCTACACTAAGCCTATCTTCAAACTGAATTACAATAAGGAAGTATGAAGGGAGTGAAACTGTGCTCTGTTTATACCAGTATCCTTGGAGAGTTACTAGCAACTCTTTCACTTTTGAAAGTGCCCTGGTTCGTTCCATAAAGTCTGTTAGTTAATCATTACCTACCAACTAAATTTCAAGTTTACACAAGTGTAGGAGGAGTGCAGCGAAAGCAACCCAGAGAAGAAAAATGAACTGGAAAAGTAAAAAATAGACTTGTCCTTCTCTCTACATTAAGACTCTATCTGTAGCTTTATAATTTCTGTTTATCCACCTCATACCAGCAGCATCCAGGGCAGTAACATTTGTTGTAAATTAGGCTAAGAGACATGTGTAGAGGACTGTGTTTGCAGTGGCTCTTAAAATAATAAAGTATAGTATTTGAACAATTACATTAATTTGAAAACCTTACTTTTATAAACAAATGAACAAACAAAAACACTGAAATTTCCAGGCATGGTAATGGCACATATTGGAAGGATGGTTAAAAAAGCAGAAAGCCTATTGTGGTTCAAAGAGATATAGTGTTTACTATTATATTTGTGTTGTATTATTGTCAAAAATGTGTGAATCCAGTGAAACCTTTTAATTTTAGTTTAAAGTTTATAGTGGAGAAAAAAATATAGGAAATGTTCAGCAAATTCCTCTGCTAGACAATTTGTCAAATGATCAACAATTTCGTAAAGAAAATAAGGCTGCGCAGTTAAAAGAAGGATTAAGTGAGGGTAAGGAAGAGCAAGGTTATATGTCCCACTTATTATCATACCATTATGGTTAACAAACTATGCATCCTTGGTTCTGTTATTTTTGAATGTTCTGTCTTTTTACCATTCATTTGTAAATAGCCATAGTTTAAAAAATCATAACTTTGCTTTTTACAGAATTCTATGTGTGCATATATTATCTTTAGGCAGGCAAACAAGGATAGCTTAACAAATCTGTTTGGCTTGAGCAAACCACACACCCCTTTCCTAATAATGTGTCTAGTGTCCTGGGACTCCCAACTTCACTGAACTCAATTCAAACAATTCATTGGGTCCATTCTCCACTATTAACAACCTAGTAATTTTCTTTCTGCAGTTAGCTTCCATTCAAATATATCCTGGAACTAATATCAGGGGGCCGATCAAAGCCTAAACTGATTTTGTGTGAATATGCACTAATTGTGTCTTCTGAGTGAACTTTTTTTTTTTTTCTGAGTGAACTTTTAAGAGGAAAAAAATTCCCCTTCTTACCATCTTATGCCTATGCATTACTGGATATTCATATGATTACAATCAGATCCATTGTGGTAAAGGACACATGACATGAGCAGAGGCTCACATAATTCTAACCCGTCAATTGATGCACAGAGATTACTAACATCTCAACCTTAAGATAAAACTCCTCCTCCCTGGCCACCTAATAGGAAGTTCCAAACAAAAACTGCTGTTCTGGGACACTCTTGCTCAAGTAGCTCCCCAGTTCCTTTCAGTGTATTCCTGCACTGTCTCTTTAAATAAAACTTCTGGCTAATTTATTATGTATATGTGCTTTCCCAAGTGTTTGGAAAGGATAATAGAGTCTACAACAGCAATATCACTTAAGATACACCATAACTCTGAGGAACACATACTTGAACTTGCTTCAAACATAAATCTAAGGACTTAGTGAAAGTCAGCATTCTATTTTGAAAAACAATCCACGAACTTATTAATATGAACATTCCTTGGTCCTGAGTTTGCTAAAGTTCATGCAGAGTATGTAAATAATAAACCAGTATAAGGAGAACATCAAGACTGGGGAGCTAAATGGAGGGGTGAGGATGAAATAAGAGCACAGCAGTGTAAATCCTATGACTGGTAGGTTACCATTTTGGGTATTTTAAGTGTGTCTAAATAAGTGATGAAGTGAGACATGAAGCCATCTGTGGTAATTTGAATTTATATCTCCCAATAGACTCAAATGTTTTATTAAAGCTATAAGTCAGTTTTCTAGTCACCTGGCTGGAAGAGGTGTCACTGTTGGGTTCCAGCCCTAAGATGTTACTGCAGGTGGACTTATTTTCAGCATAAAGGTAAGTAGAGTGCTTGAGCTGTGCCTGGGTCCTTGTTGTTTTGCTGTAGGTTTTGCTTATTCTTTTTTTAAAAATTATTTTTATTTGAGAGCGATAGACAGAGAGAGAAAGAGGGAGATAGAGAGAATGGGTGCGCCAGGGCCTTCAGCCACTGCAAATGAACTCCAGACGTGTGTGCCCCCTTGTGCATCTGGCTAACGTGGGTCCTGGGGAATCAAGCCTTGAACCAGGGTTCTTAGACTTCACAGGCAAACGCTTAACTGCTAAGCCATCTCTCCAGCCCGGTTTTGCTTATTCTTACTGGTGGTGATTTTTCTCTCTGTGTGGATCTGCGAAAGGCAGCCAACTTCTTTTGCCATTATGAAACTTCCCCTAGATCTGTAATCCTGAAATAAGTTCCTTCCTCCCATAAAATGTGTCTGGTTTGAAGTTTCATCCTAGCAGGATGGAGCTGACTGCTTCAGAAATTGGTAACAAGAGAGGAGTATTCATGAGTGATGAATCTGTCCATGTGGTTTTTGACCTTTTGCAACTTTTGTGATTGAGAAATGGACATGGACTTGGTACTTGCAAATAAGTCACCTTCCAGAATTGTAAGCTAAGTTTTATGGACTACTCTAGTAAGATTTAAAAAATGTTAAGTGGGGCCAGAAAGATGGCTTAGCAGTTAAGTCACTTACCTGCAAACCAAAGGACCCAGGTTCAATATGCCAGGACCCACATAAGCCAGATGCACAAGGTGACACATGCATCTGGAGTTCATTTGCAGTTGTTGGAGGTCATGGTGCACCTATTTTTTCTCTCTCTGTCAGATTCATAATAAATAAATAAATAAATAAATAAATAAATAAATAAATAAAATATTTTTTTAAAAATGGTAAGTGCAGAGATAATTGTGTTTGGACTCTTTGCTTATAAACTTTCTAAGGCAAAGACAAGACTACAGAGAACTTTGTTGGAACTGGGATACTTGCACAAGTGCTGGCTGCATTCTGCTGCCCATGCCCAGAGAATTTGATTGAGGTTCAATTTGTAATGGACTGATGTGTTTGGATATGAATATGAAACTGAAAGATATATGATCTACAATTTCAAAAAATTCAAACATTTAAAATTTACAGGCACAAAGACTGGTTTTAGGTTACAGAAGCCACTCTTGTCAAATACATTACCAATCTAATGGATGATGATTTGTCATTGGTCATTTGTTATGGATATCAGACTTAAACTGCAGAAGTTGGCCAAATATTGAATTTACATTGTTGCAGTCTTTCCTTGTTATGTCTTATAGCAATGGAAATGTTTACTCTGTGTCATTTATTTAGAAACTTGTATGCATATAACTTGTTTTATTTTACAAGACTCACAGTTAAGAGATAGTCTTAGATGTCAGATGAGACTTGGAACTTAGGAACAATCTTAACTTTGCAAAGACTATGAGACCTTTTAAGTTAGATTGAATATAATTTACCATGTGAGATGATTATGAGTCTACTAGGGGCCCAGGGAAGAATGTTGTAGTAAGAATTTATGATACCCAATAGACTCCAATATTTTATTAAAACTGTAACTTGGAGTTCTAGCTGCCTGGCTAGAAAAGGTTTTACTGTGGGCGGATCCTGGGCTCTAGCCCCAAGGTGTTACTGTGGCTGGATTTGTTTTCAGCCTAATGGTATCAGGCTTTCCAGTCAAGAGGGAGAAAAGGCAAAATATTTCACACATACATACATGAGCAGAAACTGAAGAAAGAGCAGTAAAGACAGGGGATGGTATGGTGGTCAGTCCTTAGTAATTTTTTCTTTCCACCGAATGAGTGAAGCAACTGTGGACAAGAACCTGAAGAGATTTGGAGACAATTGCAAATATTTTGAATATGAGGGAGATAGGTAGCAAGGGGTGGATGCTATCAAAGACATGATATATTCTGCCTCATGTATGGTACTTTAAGAGAACAATTATTCCTAGTCATCCTAATGGAGAATAGAAGATGCTTCATGTGATTTCATTCTCCAAGAAAAGGGCCTTTGTGGTTTGGAGAAGTAATTAGTAGTGGAGGTGAAAAAAAGTACTTATAGTGTAAATATATTTTGAAGGTATGTTTGCCACTGTTGGGATGCATAGTCTTCCCCATCCTCTCCCCACCCAAGTTCTTGGTTTTGTATAAGACAATTTAAAGACAGACATATAAAGGACAACTTATCAGAGTTCTGTAGAGAAAACAACAAGGCAAATGAATTTGGAATCTCAGCAGCTTCTTGGAGGAAGGAAATGGGAAAAACAATGTTGCAGCCAGGTTCACATTGCTGGTAGAAATTATGCAACCCAGAGCAGCTTGTTAGAAAAAAAGAGGTTTATTTTGGCTTACAGGCTAGAGTAGGAAACTCCATGGTGGAAGGGAAAATGATGGCATGAGCAGAGGGTAGACATAACTCCCTGGCCAACATAAGGTGGACAAGGGAGTGTGCCAAATACTCACATGGGGAAACTGGCTATAATACCCATAAGCCTGCCCACAACAATACACTGCCTCATGGAGGTTTTAATTTCCAATTGCCATCAGCTGGGGAACATAGCATCCAGAGTACCTAAGTTTATGGGAGACACCTGAATCAAATCACCACATTCCACCCCTGGCCACCATAAACTGATATTCATACATGATGTAAAATGCAATTCATTCACTCCAACTTTAAAAGCCCCCATTTTTTTTTTATCAATTCCAGTGATGTTCATATATCCCCATAGTCCAAGATCTTTTAACTGAGCCATAATACCAAAAAAAAAAAAACCCTCCAAAAACCCATAATAGCACACACAAACATTCACACTGCAAAAGATGGCATTGGGCATAGCAAAGAAAGATTCAAGCAATACATGATTTAAACAGGGAAAACACCAAAATCTGAGGTTCCAAGTCCAACAGCTCTAACCAGTGACAAGCCTCTGGAATTCTAGTTCTGCTCCTTCAGCGAGGCTACGCACATTCCTGGAAAACTTCAGGAACATCAGCTCTCCTTGGCAGCCATCTCATATTTCTATTTCTATTGCAACCCATGGTTCATCCTCATGACTCCATGCAGCCATCTAGCAAATCTACTTCATACTTCATACTACCCATGGCCATTTCCAAAACACAAGACTGCATTGCAAATTCAATGATCCTCTCTTTGCTGTACTTCTTACACTCCATAATACCAGATAGGGTGTCAATTTGTTAATCCATGGGGGAATAAAGCATACTCTGAACAACAGGACACTTGAGCACTCAGGCCCCTTCGAAAGACTCCACATTCTTCCTATTGCCACAGTGCAGATCAGCTGGCCAATCTCAAAGGTTGCAATCTCTCAATTGCAGCTGAATTGGCAGCAGTGCATCCAAAGATTTTTGTTTTTTCTGTGCCATATCCTTCTGCTCACACAAATTCATTTCTATGCAAAGCAACCCCACACAACTTCTCAGGACACGGGCATAATAGCCAGCTTCTCACACAAACTGCTAGCCCAGTCCAAGCAAAGCTCTTTCTCACCCTCATAAGCTAAGCCTCATAGTCCATAGTTTTTATTGCATTCAGATCTTTCAACTCTGACCTGAATACTCCATCAAGCTGTACTTAAAGTATTGCAACGTGTCTTTTAGGCAAAAGTTTTAAATCCTTTCACATTCCTCATAAAAATCAGCTCCAAAAAGCCAAAGCCACACAATCAGGTGTGTAGCAGCCATCCCTAAGTAATCCAATAAATTCTCCTCTTAATATAATTCATTCTAGCAGTTCTGCTCCTCTAGAGAACCCTTACTAATACAGGTTTGGGAACCAGAAGTGGTTCTAGAGAAACAGAATTGAATTGTAAGGATAGATTTCTGTAGTGGTCTTGGTGTATCTGGGGTTGGCTTTCAAACTTCAATGCTACTAAAGGCCCTGCTGGTGATAAGAACACTTTTACTAGTAATATGGAGGGAACTAGTAATCCATGGCAAGAACTATTTATTTAAAGAACTCCATGGGATAGATGTATTTGGTGATCCTGAGTTATGTCTTGTGAAGAGCAAGGAGTTTAGTGACTCTGTATTTACAATGTTTGCATATTTGTGGAAAAGTAAGACAAAGGATGAGGCTGGGTGGTTGCTTCTGGCATCTCTGGACAAAGTAGTGAGGGAACAACAGAATCTCAGAAAGATTAAGACCCTCATACATGATCTGAAGGTTTCTAAGGGTGCCCTGGAAGTGTCTCCTCTCTAGCCAAAACAGGGCTCAAATTGCAGAAAACCCAACCAAAGCTCTCATTATAAGATTGGCTAACTTGCAATGTAAACTCAAACCCCAGCTTCCCCAGCTATCAGAAGTTAAAGTGAGGGCACTGATTAGAAAAGAGAGGGATCCTGTGACTTGGATGGTGATGAGTGGGAAGACATTGCAAGGGACATTGAAGTGTCAGATTTTGAAGAGGTTGTTTTGGATGAAAATATGACCCCCCCTCCCTTAGCAGCAGCTGTAGTCACACCCTTGCCTGAGGGAATTAGTCCTTTGTCTGAGGAATCAGCAGGAGGTGCTGATGCTTCTCTGTTCTCACCCATCTTCATCTCTAGGCCAATAACCAGAGGGAAGGCTAGTCAGGCCCCTAAAGGTAAGACAGAAAGTGTGACACAAGAAGAGGTGAGTACACCTCTAAAGAGCTTCAGGAGTTGTCTGACTTGTACAGGCAGAAGCATAGGGAATATGTGTGGGAATGGATATTAAGGGTGTGGGATGATGGATGTTGCAGTCAGGTTCACATTGCTGGTAGAAATCAGCCAACCAAGAGCAGCTTCTGGGAAAAAGAGATTTATTTTGGCTCATAGGCTCAAGGGGAAGCTTCATGATGGCAGGGTAAAACGATGGCATGAGCAGAGGGTGGACATCACCCCCAGGCCAACATAAGATGGACCACAGCAACAGAAGGGTGTGCCAAACACTGGCATGGGGAAACTGGCTATAAAGCCCATAAGCCTGCCCCCAACAATACACTCCCTCCAGAAGGCATTAATTCCCAAATATCCATCAGCTGGGAACCTAGCATTCAGAGCATTTAAGCTTATGGGGGACACCTGTATCAAACCACCACAATGGGCGAAGGAACATAAGGTTAGATCAGGCTGAATTTACTGAAATGGGCCCATTGAGCAGATTTCAGATTTAACACTGCAGCTTGTGCAGTAGGAAGAGGTGCCAAAAGTTTATTTGATTTGTTGGCTGAAGTATGGATCCAAAGATGGCCAACTGTGAATAAACTCAAGCTGCCTGATATTTCTTGGCTTAATGATGAAGGGATTGAAAAGTTCAGAGAACTTGGAATGCTGGAGTGGATTTTCCATGTAAACTCATCTTTGCCCCCAAAATGGGAGCATCCAGAAGAAGTGCCTTTCACTAAGACTATAAGAAACAGATTTGTGAGGGAGCCCCAGCATACTTAAAATCCTTCATCATTGGTCTTTTATGTAAAGAAGACATCACAATACGAACTGCACTTGCTGTATTAGCTGACTTAAATGCAATGGGTCTAACTTGATCTAGGGGTGACAAGGGCCACGTGGCAGCACTGAATCACCAAAGGTGGGGTGAATGTGTTTTTCATAATAGACAGCATAGGCAAAATTATGCACATGAAGGTATAGCTCCTATGGACCTTCAGCATTGGCTGATTAATCGTGGTGTTCCCAGAAGTCAAACAGATAAGACGCTTACTGAGTTCCTGCTTGATCTGTATAAGCAGGAAAGTTCAAGAGCAAAGGAACATAAAACCAACTGGAACTATAGCAATAGAGAATCAAGGCCTTTTAATCAGTTTCCAGACTAGTTTACAGATCCTGAGATGGCCAGGTCCCCTTGAGGAAGGATCCTCCTACAACCCCAAAAAGTTTCAATGTTAAGCTTACTCCTGTCCTTCCTCAGAGGGACCTGCAGCATTTTCCTAGGGTAACTGTACACTGAGGAAAAAGAAACAATCAGATCTTTCTTGGCCTACTGAACTCTGGCTCTGAATTGACATTGATTTCAGGAGACTCCAAAAGGCATTGTGGCACTCCAGTTAAAGTAGGTGCTATTGAGGTTAGGTGATCAATGGAGGTTTGGCAAGTGATAGACTGATAATGGGTCCAGTGGGTTCCCAAACTTACCCTGTGGCAATTTCACCAGTCCCAGATTGCAAAATTTGCATAGATATACTTAGGAGTTGGCAGCACCCTCACATTGGTTCCCTGACTTGTGGAGTTAGGGCTATTATGGTTGGAAAGGCCAAATGGATGCCATTGAATCTCCCACTACCAGGGAAAACAGTGAATAAAAAACAAGATCACATTCCTGGAGGGATTGCAGAAATTAATACCACTATAAAGGACTTGAAGGATTCAGGAGTGGTGGTTCCTACAACATCTCCCTTTAACTCACCTGTTTTGTCTGTTCAGAAGACAGATGAATCCTGGAGAATGACAGTGGATTATCAGAATCTTATTCAGGTGGGGACTCCAATTGCAGCTGTTGTACCAGATATGGTTTCTTTACTTGAGCAGATTAACATATTTCCTGGTACCTGGTATGCAGCTATTGATCTTGTGAATGCTTTCTCCTCCATATCTGTCCATAACGACCACCAGAAGCAATTTGCCTTCAGCTGGCAAGGTCAGTAGTACACCTTTACTGTCTTACCTCAAGGTTATATTAACTCTCCAGACCTGTGTCATAGCTTAGTTGGCAGGGATCTTGATCACCTGTCCACAAGGTGTCACCTTGGTCCATTATATTGATAATATTATGCTGATTGTATCAAATGAGCAGGAGGTGGCAACCACTCTAGAGTTGCTGGTACAGCATATGTGTATCATGGGATGGGAAATAAATCCATCCAAAATTCAAGGACCTTCCACCACAGTGAAATTTCTAGGAGTTCAGTGCTGTGGAGCATCTGGGGATATTCCTTCTAAGGTGGAGGATAAGTTGTTGCATTTGGTTCCTCCTACCACTAAGAAAGAAGCACAATATTTAGTGGTCCTATTTGGATTTTGGAGACAGCACATTCCTTACTTGAATGTGTCATTCTGTCCCATATACCAACTGACTTGGAGGGCTACTAGTTTTCAGTGGGGCCCAGAATAAGAGAAGGCTCTTCAACAGGTCCAGGCTGCAGTGCAGGCTGGTCTGCCCCTTGGACCATATGATCCAGCAGATCCAATGGTACTTGAGGTGTCAGTGGAAGATAGAGATGCTATTTGGAGCCTTTGCCAGACCCCCATAGGTAAATCACAGTGGAGGCTCTTGGGATTCTGGAGTAAGGCCCTACCATCATCTGAGATAATTATTCTCCCTTTGAGAGACAGCTCTTGGCCTGCTATTGGGACTTAGTGGAAACTGAACATTTGACAATGGGCCATAAAGTTGTGGCCTGAGCTGCCATTAAGAACTTGGTATTATCTGACCCACCAGGCCATAAAGTTGGATGTGTACAGCAGCAGTCCATCATCAAATGGGAATGGTCCCACTTACCATTACCCCAAGTGACCCATTTGCTAAATTTTTGCTTCCTGTTCCTCAACTAGGTGGTATATATGTGATCAAGTTCAAGCAGGCCCTGAAGGCACAAGTAAGTTACATGATGAAGTTGCCCAAATGCCTATGGTTGCTACTCCTGTTACAATGCCTTCTGACCCCGAGCATGCACCTATGGCATCATGGGATGTGCCCTATGATCAGTTGACTGAGGAGGAGAGAACAAGGGCATGATTTACATATGGTTCAGCACATTATGTGGGCACCTCCCAGAAGTGGATAGCTGCAGCATTAGAGCTCCTTTCTGGGACAACTTTGAAGGACTGTGGTGAAGGGAAGTCTTCACAATGGGCAGTACTAGCAGCAGTGCACACGGTTGTGCATTTAGCTTGGAAAGAAAAATGGCCAGATGTGCAGTTATACAATGATTTCTGGGCTTTGGCCAATGTTTTGGCTGGATGGTCTGAGACTTGGAAAAAGCACAATTGGAAAATTGGTGAGAAGGACATTTTGGGAAGTTGTTTTTGGATGGACTTCTCTGCATAGGCAAAGGATATAAAGATATTTGTGTCCAATGTTAATGCTCATCAGAAGGTGACCTCATCAAAGGATGACTTTAAAAATCAAGTAGATAAGCTGACCTGTTCTGTGGACAGTGGTCAACCTCTTTCCTCAGCCATCCCTGTCATTGCCCAATGGGCCCATGAACAAAGTAGCCATGGTGGCTGAGATGTGGGCTATGCATGGGTTCAACAACATGGACTTCCACTAACTTAAGGCTGACCTGGCTACAACTATTGCTGAGTGCCAAATCTGCCAGCAGCAGAGACCAACTCTGAGCCACTGATATGCTGGCATTACTCAGGGTGAACAGCCAGTAACTTGATGACAAGTTGACTACATTGGACCTCTTCTATCATGGAGGCAGCATTTTGTCCTTACTGAAATAGACACTTATTCTGGGTATGCATTTGCTTTTCCTGCACGTAAGGCTTCTGCTAAAAATACCATCTGTAGGCTTACAGAATGCCTTATCCACCATTATGTAATTCCACACAGCATTTATTCTGACCAAGAAACTCACTTCACAGCCAAGGAAGTATGGCAGTGGGCTCATGATCATGGAATTCACTTGTCTTACTATGTGCCCCACCATCCTGAAGCAGCTGGCTTAACAGCATGATGGAATGGCCTTTTAAAAAACTGCTACAGTGTCAACTAGATGGCAATCATTTGGAGGACTGGGGGAGTGTCCTCCACCAGGCTGTATATGGTCTGAATCAGTGAACTATATGGTACTGTTTCTCCTATAGCTCAGATTCAAAGGTCCAGAAATCAAGGGAGGGAAATGGCAATGGTCCCACTTACTGTTATCCCAAGTGATACATTAGCTAATTTTTTTGCTCCCTGTTCCTCAAACCTTGTGCTCTTCTGGCCTAAAAGTCTTGGTGCTAGAGCAGGGAGTGCTTTTGCCAGAAGGCACAAAGAACATTCCATTGAACTGGAAGCTAAGACTTCACCCTGGCCACTTTGGGCTCCTGATGTCCTTGAGTGAACAGGCTGAGAAAGGAGTTGCAGTGATTGTAGGGATGATGGTTCCAGACTACGGGGGAAATCATAATGCTGCCCCACAATGGAAGTAAGGAAGAGTATGTCTGGAGTGCAGGAGATCCTTTAGGGAATCTCTTAGTGTTACCATGCCCTGTTATCATAGTCAATGGACAGACAATTGCAACAACACAATAGAGGTAGTGTGATAAATGGCCCAGATCCTTCAGGAGTGAAGATATGGATCACCCCTCCAGGTAAGGAACCAAGACTTGTTGAGGTGCTTGCTGAATGTGGAGGAAATACAGAATAGGTAGTACAAGAAGGTAGTTACAAATATTAGCTAAGGCCATGTGACCAGTTACAGAAATGAGGACTGTAATTGCAATGTTTCTGTCCTACCTTGATACAGAGTGTTTGTACATATCTATGCCAATATTAAGATAATATCACTAGCTAACTGTTGAACTTATATTAGACCTATTATATTAGAGACTAAGCATTCCTCAAGGAACCTTGGTTTGGGGGGAAGATTTTGAAGTTCCAGTTGTATATGGGACAGTTATACCATGTTAGGTGGAATTATGAGCTTGTTACTGTTTTTATTTGGAAATTAAGTATGATTTATGGAGATAAAGTTTGGTGCTAAGTTGACAAGGGGTGGACTTATGATAGTTAAGGTGTCAACTTGATCTGTTTAGTAATCCACAGAAATCCCTTTTGGGTGGGCCTCCTCCGAGGTTGCTTCCACCAGGGATTAACTGAAAGAGGAAGTCCTTCCTTCAGAGTGAGCCCTTCCCCCCAGAGCAGGCAACCCTTCTCAGAAGGGGACTTTATAAAAGGAAACTGTGGGTGAAAAGAGCCCCTTCATTCCTTCTACTTGGCTGCCAGAGATGCTTGCTGCTTTCCAGCATGGGTTGAAGACCAGCATAGACTGAAGACCAGCATCAACTGAAGACCTGCCTGGATCCAAAACCAGCAGATCCTCATAAGCTTCCAGGACTTCAGTGCCAGATCGGAACTGCTGAGGCATCTGGCCACATGGACTGAGTGGCTACCAGGTTCTTTGATTCTCGGACCTGCGTCTGGTATTGGACTACCATAAGATAACCCAATAAATTCCCTCCTTAATATAATTCATTCTAGCAGTTCTGTTCCTCTAGAGAAACCTGACTAATACAAACAAGAAGAGAGAATATTAGGCTAAGTTAGAACTGAGAAGTGGACAGATTCAGCAGAGGTTATCAAGCAAAAATTGTTTCAAGGGGACTGATACCCCCCATTTTCTTCTCTTGTATTTAAGCATATCAGATTTCTTTTCACTTTCTGCCTTTATACTTAGCTTCTTAAGAGTGCAAACCATGCTTTCTTCCTTAATATATTAGGTCATTGGGAATGTCTGCATAAAGGAAGCAACAACTTTTATAATAAGGGTGGTGTTAACCACTGAGTGTGCCCTTATTAAAGAGAGATGCTTACTACCCACCATGCTGCTTGTGTAAGATGATGGTTTTATTCATATGTCAAAGTGTCCCCATCAGAGCAGGCACGTGCTGTCTGTGATAGAAGAATATTACTGACCACTGATCATGCCATCTATCCTTGGAAACTGCTATATTGATATTCACATGCCCCAAATGATTCCTGAGAAAGGACTGGCTTCTTATGACACTTTTCTTTCCTTTATTCTTTCTTAGCATGTCCCATCATACCATATATGGATTTGCTGACAGCTGGAATGCATAAAAGGTAACATGAGTGAAAAAATTTACTCAAATCTGTAAGGTTCCAGACTTAGTCACCTATAAGGATATAGATGGCATTTACTGAGCTCAGGAAAACTGAGAAGGTGTAGATTTTCTCACGGAGAAATCAGAACTTTTGGTTAGGAACATGGTAAGACTGATTTCCCTGAAACATCTCTGAGTATAGGTCAGATAGGTAATTAGAAAGCATGAGTATCAATTACAGAAAAGTAGACTGGATATATAAGTCATTAACACATAGATATGGTATTTAGAACCATGAAGTCTGATCTGATGAGTCAGTGGTGGGAATAGAAAGAAGGGAGTTCTTATGAAAAACTCTGGAACATTCTACTGTTGTGTCAGGAAGATAAAATGAAAACGAACAAAGAAGATTGAAAGAAACACTAGGAATGAAGAGGCTGCCAGACAGAGTACTGTCTCAGAAGCCAAGTTAAAATATTGTGAAAGAGCCCAAAAGACAAAAGTTGTGGTAAGAAGAATTCTGAACAAAAGGCATACTATAGATCCACAATGGAAAAGGAAGTAGTCAACTTGGTGAAATGTTGTTTATGTTCTAGGAATATGGGGTTATTTATTTTCCATTGAAATTATTAAAATACAGGTCACTGATGGCATGCCCTGTTAGTTGTACAAAATATTGTTTGGTATGATTCAAAGGAGAATAGGATATGTCTTTTATTTTTACTAGTGCTGTGTAATGCTTTGTTAAAAGGAGTGATTTAAAGCAGATCTATTTACTAGCTCACAGTTTTCTAGATTTTAACTTGGGTAAGACATGTGCATGTTTTCATCTGATGATTCTTTGAAGGTTATACAACTGTGGCAACATTCACTTATTTGTGGTTGTCATACTGAGCTTTGTGCTTCCTTGCTGGCTGTCAACTGGGAGCTACTACTCAGCCCCTAGAGGTATATGGTCGTGACAATGTTCAAAGCCAAAAACCATTTCAAATCTCTCTGGCACTATGATTTTCTTATTTCATTTTCAGTAAACCACTGGAGGAGCCTCTGCACTAAAGGTTTCATGTAATTATTTCTGGCTCACCTGAATCCTCCCCCTACTATGTGATTAGCTGTGCTACACAATATGATCTCCCCACAGAAGCAAGTCTTGCTATTAGCAGTTCTAGGGATTATGGAAGTTCCATAAACCAGGGGAAAAGTAAACATTGTATGTCAACTTTGAATTCTGTCTGCCTCAGTGAAACTGGAGACAGAATAGACTGACATTTAATGAACTTAGTTTGCCTATTAAATGGAGCATATAAATAGGAAAACAACTTCAAGTAAAATAGTAACAAAGATGGTATTTTTACTATGCAAAAAGTAAAGCACACTGTATGCTAGTAAAGAAAATTCGGAGAGAGAAAGAGAGAGAGAGAGGGAGGGAGATGTTTTTGGGGAAGGGTGACTGCTTCAATGATATCCATGAGTAGGTCAGGAACAGTATGGAGGGGTGTGGATCCAGGACACTAAACACACAACATATGCCTGAAAATAGAATTATTAGTTTTCTCAGAGCAGTCAGAAATTGTTTATCTATTTATTTTGTTTCTCACTCTGTATATTAGTCGTAGTTCTCTATAAGAACGGAATCAATAGAAGCATCTGTGTACAAAGGGCTTATATATTAGATTGGCTTAAATAATAAGGGGTGGGCAGTCTAACAATGCTACATACATGCTTGCATGGCTGAGACCTTACAATTGGTTATATTTCTCATTTCTCTGATTAAATACATGACAAGAGCAACATAAAAACTAGTTTATTTTGGCCAGGCGTGGTGGCGCATGCCTTTAATCCCAGCACTTGGGAGGCATAGGTAGGAGAATTGCCATGAGTTTGAGGCCACCCTGAGAGTACATAGTGAATTTCAGGTCAACCTGAGCTAGTGTAAGACCCTACCTTGATAAAACAACAACAACAACAAAAAAAAAAATAGTTTAGTTTGAATTACATTTTAAAGGTTCTACTCCATCATGGCAGGGAAAGTATTGTGGCATGAACAATGAGAAGTTGGTTATATCACATCCATAGTCAAAAAGAAAGGAAGGAGAGAGAGAGAAAAAAAAAATTGGAAATTCACTCACAAGGATGAAAGATATCAAGTAGCTGAAGTAAATCTGTGAAACAAAAATAAGGCTGAAAGTGTTATCACAACTGATTTCAAGGTATAAAACAAAGCCATAGTAACAAAAATAGACATGTAGATCAATGGAACGAAAGACCCAGATGAAGAGATATTAACCTATGCATTTATATTTATGTGATATAGTAACATTTTACATGATTACATAAAAGGTATCCCATGATAATACCCTCCCCCCCCCCCACTTTCCCCTTTGAAATTCCATTCTCCATCATATCCCCTCCCTATTTCAATCAGTCTCTCTTTCATTTTGATGTCATGGTCTTTTCCTCCTCTTATGATGGCTTTGTGTAGGCAGTGTCAGGAACTATGAGGTCATGTATATCCAGGCCATTTTATGTCTGGAGGGAGCACATTGTAAGGAGTCCTACCCTTCCTTTGGTTCTTACATTCTTTCTGACACCTCTTCCACTTTAGACGCTGAGTCTTGGAAGGTGTGATTGAGATGTTACTCAGTACTCCAGTCACTTCTTTCCAGCTCTATAATACCTTCTGAGTCATCCCAAAGTCACTGCCATCTGAAAAGAGAAGATTCTCTACCCAAAGTGCGAGTAGCATTAATATAAGGATATAAATATTAAGAGAAGTGCTTACTGGGCAGTTTGATAAGCATAATATACACATTTTTTCCAGACATCAGCAGATGTTACAACCCTAGGGCTCATGACTACCCCTATTTTAAGTTTTCAGGGATGTGTTTCCCCCCATGGGGCAGGCCTCCAGTCCAATTAGAGGACAGTTAGTTTCCACTATGACAGACATGCCACTATTGCACCCATTGGCTCATTTGGGCTGGCTGGCCAATTATAAGGCTTGCAGTGTCCACTGTTGAGTATCTTCACTGGTGGAATCTCTTTCTCCCACTGAACTACATGTAGAATGGCTTCTTCCAGCTTTCTGTCAGCTGGTCTGCATGGAGGAGGTTATCAGCTCATTTCCATCAGGATTTTTCAGTGGCCTTGCAGCCCAAGTATGTGGAGTCTTCAGCAATAGGGTATTACCATCTATTCCTGGTGGGAAGCCAAGGGCCTCACCAATGGCCTATAATGTTTTGGGGGCATCAGGGACCTCCCTGGCTAACAACTCATTGGAGGTATCCCATCCCTGGCACTGAAAATTTTCTAACAACGATCTATGGCTCCTGAGTGTTCCATTGTCTGAAACTGGAGGATTCCATATGATTTATTTGCATCCTCTCAGATTTTGATTAGCTCTCCCTCCACCTTTCCTTTACTCAGTCTCTTCCCCTGACATCACTTTTGGCCTTTTCACCCCCATTAATCTATTCTTCTGCTTATGTATATACAATACCAGCCTAGTAAGTACCCTCCTCCCTTCCTTTCTCTTCCCTTTATATCTCCTTTTGAACGTACTGGGCTCTGCTACTGAATTTTTTCCTTCTCACACTGCCCAATCATCTGTAGCCAGGATCCACATATGAAGGAGAACATGCAGCATGAAAATTCTTAATAAGAGAGTAATTTAAGGAAACCATAAAGGCCCTATCTCAGTCATTCATTTTGTTTTTCCAATAAGGCTCCATCTCTGAGTTTCCTCAACTTTCTCAAATCAAACAATGCCAAAAAATGGTTATGAAATGTTCAAAACCATGAGAGCAAAGAGAGGCATTTTACATTCAAACCATAAAACACAGAATAGACTTATGAATGAAAATAATTATAACTAAGTAGTGATGAAGTTCTGAAGGCAGAAGGAAAGCAGGAATTCCTGTAATTGACATTGGGATTTTTCCATCACCACAGCATTATATCTGTAAAAGTATATAAAACATAGCTCTGTTGTGAAGGATTTAAGAGTCTTATCTGTATGGTTCATGAATGACCAGACCAGGCAAGACCACTGTGAAGATACAAGCTTCCAGGCTGCCTCATGAGAGATCAGCTCAGCACCTTTGGGTTCATAAAGGTTAGGTTTTATAAGACCTTTCAGCTTGAGGAGGGCAATAAGGGAATGGGGGGCTTGTTTGTGAAGTTAGGTTGGGGAATTTATTCACCGGAATTTTTTCTGTTTATCACAAGATTATGGTCAGGTAGTTAGTGTGTGTCACCAAAACAGAGGTCAGGTGGTTCTCAATATAAGGTAAACAGGAAACTGTGGTCTAGGAACAAGGGGAAACAATGGTTCTGGTGGTTTCTGAGGAATATTGTCAGCTTGGCTATTGTATTTTCACATAAGGCTGGTTCTCGTAGCTATTTTTTTTATCTGCAGCAACTCCACATTGGGATCTGGTCTGACCTAACAGTCCAACCTTTTCTTAATGATAGTGGGGTGTCATTCAGGCTTCTATATCTAACTCCTGCTGAGTGTGGGTGATGGATCCTGTGATCCATGGGTCACCTTGGAGCCAGTGTTGGGAAGATGGCTCCATGGTGACTAGAGGCTGATATGGATTAGGAGAGGGAGAAGTTAGTAATGGTTAAACTTTTGATGGGTAAGTTGCTGTTTACCCTGGGTTCCTCCATTTTGATGTGGACAGTCTTCTTGGGGGCTGGGCCAGGTTCAAGGGCACCATCAGTCTTCAGCTGTCAAGCCAAGAAGATCATTGAGTGGATCCTGTTGGGGCAGAAGGGAAGGGGCTGGCCTACTTTGGCTAGGCAAGGAAGAACAGTCCACCTTCCACTGTCCCCAGAATCCACAGTGAGGACAGGGTCCTGGCAGCAGGCGTGGGTTGAAGCAAGCTCTGGACCAAAGACCAGTGGTGCCACCCTAGTAGCATGGTCCCCCGGTTATGATCACTAAGGCTACAATGTCTTCTCTGGAAGAACCCAGACTGCTGTAGCCAGGAGTATTTTTGTTTCTCTCTGGGCAACCTATCAGTCCACTCCTGTTCTTCTAGGTTTTCAAAAACACTAAAGACCATTTCAAGCACATACCCCTGGGGGGGGGGCTTTCTTAAGGTGTTTGAATTTTTTCTAAATGTCAGAGGCAGATTGAGATAGGACTTGGTTGTTATGAATCAAAACACCTTCCTGGGAAGTGGGATTGAGGTGGGTACATTGAATAATTGCCTCTGTTAGTGTCCCATGAATTATGCTGGGGTTTCATTGGGCTTTCGAGTTACTGATAGGAATATATTAAAGTTAACAACCTTGTGGGAAGCCTTTTAGAGGCCTGCCAAGAGGCAGATAACCATCTGGTCTTGGGCCACCCTCCCTGTGGAAGTGGGGGATGTGGGTCTTCAACGGTAGGGACAGGGACTTAGAAGTCCCAGTTTGGGTTTTTCTTAGGAACTGCCATAGCACTGACTGGATAGGTTGGATTGATTAGACGGATATTGTCGGTGTGGGCCTCGGCAGCCACCCAGGTGTGCTTGTGTTTAACTGGGGTGAGAGTGTTAGACAGAAGGACATAGATATCATGCCAGGTAAGATTGTAGGCCTGAGTAAGGTAGTGTAGTTCTTCAATATAGTGGACAAGGTCAGAAGAAAAGGATCCTAGGTGTTCTTCATTTTGAGACAGGTCAGGCATAGAAAATGGGACATGGATGTATACAATTCCTTCCATCCCCACCATGTGGCAGAGAGGAAATGTCTGTCTGTGCATGAACAAGTGCATTGAACATGAAAGAGGGGGAGGATGGAGGTGGTGAGGATGGGGGTAGGTTGGGGGACTAAGGAAGAATAGGAGAAACACTACGGGCAGGTAGTGGATGACTTCAGGACTGAAAGCTGAAGGTGGGGGAGAATAGGTGGGTGTGCTGAATTTGATTTTTTTCCAAAGGTGTTGGCCAAAGAATCTGGTGTGAAGGGCAAGCCGAGCAGAAAGGATGGGCATGTAGTGTTTTATAGGGAATTTTGGACCACTTACCCTTGTGGTGGCAGAAGTTATATAAATCAGTAAGAATTTGGAAATTGAAAGTACTAGGTTTGGGCTATATAGACTCACTGTCCAATTTATACTGTGACCAAGCCATATTACAGTAAAATATTATGTGGTGCAGTTTAATATCATCCTGTAGTCTCAGTGGTTTCACGTTCTTAATGAGACAAGCCTGGAGGGTGATGGGGATCAATTTAGAGGCTTTGCTTCCCATATCAGGTGAGAGGTAGAGGGTACAAACACCAAGAGGAGACAGGAAAGGAGAGATAGAAGAAAAGAAGAAGAGAAAAAAGGAGGAAAGTGTCCTGAAGCTGGCAAAGGAAGCTGAAAGGTGACCCTTAGGTTTTAGTAGTCTAGAGAGAGACCCGAGGTATAGAGAGGCTCATCTTTCTTGGGGCCTGGGGTGGCCAGGCACAGGGAAAGGTGTAGCCTGGCAAATCGACATGGCTTAGATGAGAAGGGGATAAACCTGAGAACAGACCAACCCATGAGGTACACTTGCTGAGAAGGGGGAAGGAGACAAAGAAGGGAAGAAGATTGAGGCCAAATCGTCATGGGCAGGAGGCCTGGCACCAGGTAGGGATGGTCTAAAGCCTTCAGAGGGTCACTGGCAGCTCAGTCGTCTGGTCAGGGAAAGAAGGTCTGGTCACCTGAGAGGACAACTGGGAGCCTCCTTCCTGAGTCATAGCACCGGATATAAGGTTCATGAATGACCAGATCAGGAAGACCACTTTGTAGCAAAGTAAAACTTTTATTCAGGAAATATACAAGTTGCCAGGCTGTCTCATGAAAGAAGAGCCCAGCACCTTTGGGTTTGTAAAGGTTAGGTTTCTATAAGATCTTTTTTGCTGGGTGGGGGGTAAGGGAATGGGAGGCTTCTCTATGAAGTTAGGTAGGGGAGTTTCAGTAGGAGAAATTTTCTGTTAATCAAGTGATTGTAGACAGGCAGTTAGGGTGTATCACCTAAACAGAGGTCAGGTGGCTCTTGAGATAAGGTAAGCAGGGAACTGTGGCCAAAGGGAAAGGAGAATTAATGGATCAGGTGGTTTCTGCCAAATGTTGTCAGAGTGTATAATATATAATAGGTCAGAGTAAAATAGAATAAATTAGGGTAAAATAAGGGACCTGAACATCCATTGATTGTGTTAATTGTAGGATAAGTAATGAATGATCTTCATTTAACCTGTCCTAGTCTCAAATAGTGCATCAATTCAGACGTATGCCCCAGAAAAGAGCATGCACTCAGGTTGATAATATTTAATCATTTTTCAATACACAATGTGTGAAACTTACAACAAGCTTGATCATGATCATGGCTGGAATATAGTCTGAAAACTCTGTTGATTATCAGTTCTCATAGATGTGGTCTATATCTGTCTTGGCCAACTCCATTGACCTTCATATAACCCTATTTGAGTTTCTAATTTTACCAAAGCTATATTCTAAAACATCATCACAAGCATGTATATATATAATGAATGAATATACAAAAATATTCAAACATCTTCCTATCTGAAACCTCTCTGTTCTCATTTCTTTGTTCTGTCATTTCTGTCTTTAAGTTCATGGAAACCATCATGAACTTGTCCATTTCATCTTTTCCCCTGTAGCTACATGCTTTTGTTTTCTTAACTGATTCACTTAATTTCATGCACCACTACATGGTAATGTTATCATACCAGTTGACTGGATTTTCTGTCAATGTCCTCAGGTAGTTAAATGTTTTACTAGGACAAATCTAAGTGATTATAACCTCCACTGGATTCTACTAAAAGTAAATCCTGCTGAAAATATTTGCATATAATGAAGCCACTGCAAATGTGTGATATACTTACTAACATATCCTATCTCCCCATCCTTCCAGGAAAGGATCAACATTTCCCTAGCTGGCTGACTCACACTTTCTATAGCCCCAGTTGCGGTTTTGAATTGTAATCCTGTTGATTTAGTAGTAGATGTCTGCTCTTAAGATAAAATGAACTCATTGTATTTCCCCATTAAGTTGAATTGAACAGCATATATTCAATAGAATTATGGTTTTATCTGTTTTCTTTTGTTTCCTGAAGTGATAGCTTGATTACTTGCTTCCATTATTAGCATGGCAGATTATATGACATCATAAGCAATATGAAATAAAAGTAATTCAATACAATGTTATATTGCTATGCTATGTAATAATCAGAAAATATATTAAGAACAACAAAAGTAATAAACACAAAAGTTATAGAATTGTGAGCACATAAAAGGTTATAAAAGAATGACTTGAAGGAATATGTAAGAGAATATTACTGAATCTTTAAAGATGTAAGAGAAGCCAAAAATATTTTTTGAATAAGCAAAGAAATGCAGTGAATGGAGGCAGCACCCATTTTAATGGGAGTTAAGACTTCAAAGACTGAACATATTAGGTAATAGTACTGCTAACCATAGGGCAAACAGTTTGTGTATTCTCCACTCTGATTTGCTACAAACTAATCCTTGTTCTCACAAAGACTCAAGCAAAAGACAAATCTTGTGATGTGATCATAATTTTAAAGACTTACATGAAATATATGTAATAACATGAAATGTTCTAATTTTCATGCATCGGTGTGACAATTATTTGCATAGTGGTGTACTTACCTTAAATAAGTATTTACTTACTTATGAGTATAAAAATTCTAAATTAAAACCTTTTATTTTTAAAAAAACTAATGCTCTTTTCTGTGTTTTTGTTTTTTTCTTTTCTTTTCTTTTTTTCCATTTGTGATCACATCCAGGACTTCCCTAACTTTTATGTTATTTCATAGTTTATTTGAATATTACCTTAAAGAGAAGTTCCAACAGACCAAAGTCATCCAAAGGACAATACAGTTCTTCTATGAGATTTTTCTCTTTGGAATCTAGTATATGTCTTTCATATCAAACAAACTCTAGCACTCTCTAACAGGTAGCAATGATCCCGTATGTATTTCTACAATAAATATGTACTTACATTACAAACCTTATGAATCAAGGGCAAGTAAGAACAGGTGTTTTATGGCTGTGTTATTCATCTTTCTGTAGCAGTGACAAAAATACCTAAGAAAAGTCAATTTAGAGTTGGTTTTATTTTGATCCATAATTTCACTTCAGTTTGTCTTTATTGTTTTCTGTCCTGTGGTAAGGCAGGACATCATGGCTGGTAAGATGTGGTGCATGGAGTAAAGCTGCTCACCTCCTGGTGGCGAAGGAGACAAAGGGAAAGTGGGAGCTGCAAGCAGTACAGAGCCTTTTAGGGCATGCCTACCTAGACCTTCAATTTGATGCCTTCTACGTTTCTATCACTTCACAATAACCTTCAGATTATGAATCTGCTAAATACACTAGTCCATTAATGATGTCAGAGCTGGCATAATCCATTAACATCCAAAGCACTGCAGACAGCTTATTAGGGACCAACCTTCAATGTGCTTCAGTGCATATTCCTTTTGGAGACATTTCAGATTTTAAAAATAACAATTTTAAGTTAAAAAGAGCAAGTGCCTTGATTCTATAACAGTATACTGACATGTAGTATTTTTTTAAATTATTTATTTGCAAGCATAGAGATAAAGGCAGAAAGATAGCTAGAGAGAGAAAGAAAGAAAAGAAAGAGAAAAAGAATGGACTGCTGGGGCCTCTAGCCACTGCAAACGAACTCCAGATGCATACACTACATTTGTGCGTCTGGCCTTATGTGGGTAATGGGGAATCAAATTTGTGCCTTTAGGTTTTACAGGTAACCCTTGTTGTAGTTTGATTCAGGTGTCCCCTATAAAATCAGGTGTTCCGAATGCTAGGTTCCCAGCTGATGGAGATTTGGGAATTAATGCCTCTTGGAGGCAGTGTATTGTTGAGGCCATGCTTGTATGTATTATAGCCAGTTTCTCCATGCCAGTGTTGGGCACTCTCTCCTGTTGTGATTGTCCTCCAATGTTGGTGAGAACTGATGTCCACTCTCAGCCCATTCTGTCATTTTCCCCTGCCATCACGGAGCTTCCCCTCAAGTCTGTAAGCAAAATTACCCCCTTTTCTCCCCCACAAGCTACTCTTGGTCAGGTGGCTTATGCCAGCAATGTGAACCTGAATGCAACAGCACCTTAATCATTGAGCCATCCCTGCAGCTACAGCTTGCTCCCTAACATGTTTGTTTGTTTTTACTTTTTTTTTTTCTTTTTTGGTTTTTCAAGGTAGGGTTTTGCTCTAGCCCAAGCTGACCTGAAATTCACTACGTAGTCTCAGGAAATGGAGATTTCCAGAGCAGTCTCAGTAAGCACACAATTCACAAGTAACACAATTCTTTGGAAAGATGCAGCAGGTAGCTCAGCCTGGAATTGAGGTTCCCAACCAAATCTCACTGTTCTGTGTGTCATTGTTATGAATCCACACACACACATATAATTGTTTTTAGAGGTTGGGTCTCATTCTAGCCCACGCTGACCTGGAATGCACTCTGTAATCTTAGGGTGGCCTCAAACTCATGGTGATCCTCCTACCTCAGCTTCCTCAGTGCTGGGATTAAAGGTATGTCATGCTAACCGAATGTACTGCTTTTGTGCTATGGCCTGAACTTAACTTTTGTGATGGGTTCAGAACTTGAAAGAATAATTCCATTTTTTGCCATCCTGTGAAAGACAAAGCCTCAAAGAAGACTGTGGGGTTTCAAGAGACATGCCATGATCTAGATGGTAGGTGGTGAGCCCAAAAAAGAGCTACTTCCTTTTGTGAGTCATGCTTGGATCATAGTGATGCAGGGAAGGGGAGGAAAAGAAGGCATCAACATTTTCCACAGTCAGTATGCTTTCAAATGTAGCCCAAGGCAGTATCTATATCAATCCCTTCTTCCCTCTGCCCACCATTTTAGGATTCTTGTTAAGATAGTCAGTATAATATTTTTAAAAACATATTAATTTTTGTTTGTTTGTTTTTCAAGGTAGGTTCTTGCTCTAGACCAGGGTGACTGAGAATTCATTACATAGTCTCAAGGTGGCCTTGAGCTCATGGCAGTCCCCCTACTTCTGCCTACTGAGTGCTGGGATTAAAGGCGTCCTCCACCATTCCCAGCGAAAATACTAATTTTAATAGAACAAAACTTGCTAATAAAATCAAGACCACAGTTGGACAACAAAATTAGTTTGTTTGTTTGTTTTTTTTTGTTGTTGTTGTTTTTGTTTTTTCAAGGTATGGTTTCACTGTAGCCCAGGCTGACCTGGAATTCACTATGGAGTTTCAGGGTAGCCTTGAACTCACAGCAATTCTCCTACCTCTGCCTCCCAAGTGCTGGTGTTAAAGGCCGGCTCCACCATGCCTGGCTCAAAATTAGTTTTTAAAAATGAAACTTTCTGATATTTTCATCAGCTATCTTCTTTCCTGTGCCAGTTAAAATCTGCTAGAGTGATTCCGAATACTAAAAAAGAAAATTGTAAGACCCTGTTTCTGCATCAAGTATTGCCACGTCATTTCACAGATGTGACTCATGTGCTGGACTTGGAGTCTGATCTAAATGGCTTAATGTCTTAATTTTAGTCTGGACTAGGATGAAGTGGTACAAAGGATGATAAAGAAGATGGTTCATATCTCAGTTTTTACTTTTTCAATTCACGCTTAATACTGGTTAATGAGATGTAATGCTTCTACTATGCTATATAGAGAGAAAAGGAGAATTTGTCCAGAAGTTAGGATTGAGCTGCTTTACTGTTGCAGTCCAGTTCGCATTGCTGGTAGAAATCACCCAACCAAGAGCAGCTTCTGGGAAAAAGAGATTTATTTTGGCTTACAGGCTCAAGGGGAAGCTCCACGATGGCAGGGAAAAACGATGGCATGAGCAGAGGGTGGACATCACCCCCTGGCCAACATAAGGTGGACTACAGCAACAGGAGGGTGTGCCAAACACTGGCATGGGGAAACTGGCTATAAAGCCCATAAGCCCGCCCCCAACGATACACTCCCTCCAGGAGGCATTAATCCCCAAATATCCATCAGCTGTGAACCTAGCGTTCAGAACACCTAAGTTTATGGGGTCACCTGAATCAAACCACCATAGGCAGTTTTGTTGATAATAAAGAGCTAGTGTTAATTTTACTGCTTTGGGTTATCAAGTACAGGCAAGCAATGTTCAAGTAAAATAAATAGCACAGTAATAAGAATCATTTCATTCCTTTGTCAAATATTGTACCTTCTTTTTGACTATATGTTGTAAAAACAAAAACATTTATAGAATGATTACTTCAAATTAGAAGTAACAACAAAATTTTAAAGATGGTGGAGGTGAAGGAGAATAGGAGAAAGCTACCTTCTTTTAGGCAGTTTCTGTTAGAAATTGAGGCCCAGAGAGAACCAGGAGATGCCATTTTGCTCTTGCACAAGAATGGAACTCTTGGCAGAAATGGAACTCATGTTGGTCAAGACTGATCTCCAGAGCCACCTGCTGCCCACAGTCTAGTGTGCTATCTAGATAGATGGCCCAGGTGGGCTGGCCTAGGGCCCACCATCCAAATCTACAAACCAGTGCATTTTCCCTTTGAGTACCTGAATTTGAAGAAAGCACACATGTCAATCAACTATAATGACTATTCCAGCTCCTCCTTTGCTCTCTCTGGATTCCCTCTCATCTCTGCTGGGATACTCATGAGTAGTTTCCCCTTTTGCTGCTAGGGAGGTATAGAATCCTGCTTCTGGGTATAGATACTTTCTTTTGGTTTATAGTTTGAAGGAACATCTCACTTTAATAATTTTCCTCTGGTCTCTGAACCTACTAAGTGTCTGTTTTCCTTATACTCCAGATCTTCCATGTGGTTGGTTTCTCTAACTCTAGGTTTGTTACCTGTGCAATTTTTTAAACTTGGGATAACCATGGGTATAACAATTTTTACTACTCATTTCTCATCTGAATATTTTCTCTCTGCTATTCTTCCCTAAGTTAAGAGTATATCCCCTTTTAACTCTCTCCCACAGAGAAACTCAGGATGGATGCTTTAGGTGTTCCTTATAAATCTCCCTATGTAAGCTCCTAAAATATCTCTTCCATATGCTTCTTCCCTAAAACCCTCAATTTCTCTTAAATGAATCTCATGGACTATCCTGATTTTTCCACATGAGTGCATGTTTCCTGCCTCCCATGTGCTTATGGCTCTGCTCTAGCCTCCTTCCTAGCTCCCAACTTCCCTTAAATAAACCCCACAATTTGTGATTTCTCCCTAAAGATATTTAATAATCCATACTTTATCATTCTTGAGTTCATTCTTATCAATTCTCTGTTTAAAACAGAAGAGGACCTAAAATTGGGATTTGTAAACCCTCCTGAACCACAAAATCATGCATCAGTGGCATCCTTGGGCTTGTAGCATGAAAATTATAGTCTTCTTTGGAGCACAGATGTGGGTCTGTGTATATTTGTAACTAATGACATTTTACTTCAATACAAACTTTCTCTATGGAATAAACATTTTGCTAAATGATAGGATATTATCCATCTGTATGATCCTCTGACTCATCCAAGACCAGAGATGAGTAATCCTTTATAAATTGTTTAGAGAATATGTTCCAATTTTCATTGGGAATTTTAGGAGAACAAAATGAGATTGTACTTATTTAGAGTTGAAATTTAAATAGCAGTACATCTAAATTTAAACCTATGGTAATTCTAATTATGAAAAGTAATTGTAGCAAGCCAGCTATCAGAAGATAAGGAAGCCAGGCATGGTGGCACACACCTTATCCCAGCACTCCATAGGCAGAGGTAGGAGGATTACTGTAGTGAATTCCAGGTCAGCCTGGGCTAGAGTGAGACCCTACCTTGAAAAACAAACAAACAAACAAAAAAAAATTACTGACAATATGGTATGTGGTATTACCTATGCAACTATATGCTTTTGTCCCAACTTCATATGCAAGTTAGTGGCTTGAAAGCAGGTTCATTTATACATAATCGAAATCTGAAATTGTGAGATCTTATTACTCCTGAACATGTTTCATAGATACAAGATTCTTTTGCAAATATTTCTTTTTGGTTGTTAGTTTAGTAAACTCTTGTTCCTCACAACAAAAAGTATGTGAATGAAATAAACATAGCTATGAAAAATATTTACTCTCACATGGCTACTTTCCTTGATATTTTCTTTGTAAGGAATATATTTTATGCATATATCTGTGTGACTATAAAATTAGAATTTCTACAAAATTGTTGAGAGTAGATTTGTTCAAACTACTGCCTATCTTTTCCCAACCTCTGGTTAAAGGCTTCATGAGTACTCCAGAGGTGATAGCCCATGGAGGTAAGCTTAGCAAAGTAGATTTCTCAAAATAAAGGTCGAGGAAGTGGAAGACCCATTTGTAGGACAGTACTACAGATAATATTGTGCAGAGTTTATTATTGCTGTATTTTGAGATAATCCATGTGCAATCTGAACAGACATGACTTCTTACCTCCTTTGCTTACTGCATTATTAAGGTAGATAGTTGGGCTGGAGAGATTTCCCAGTAGTTACAGCAATTGCTTGTGAAGCCAAAGGACCTGGGTTCGATTCCTCAGGACCCATGTAAGCCAGATGCACAAGGTGGCACATGCATCTAGAGTTTGTTTACAGTGCCTAAAGGCCCTGGAATGCCCATTCTCTCTCTCTCTCTCTCTTTCTCTCTCTCTTTCTATCTCTTTCTCTCTCAAATAAATAAAATGAAATAAAATGATTAAGGCAGGTAGACATCTTCCAGCTTCTCAATAAGATAGCCATATGTGAGTTGACAAATAACACTGCATGCCAGAGGGCTATAATCTACCCATTATGAGAAAACTAATACAATCAAGAGGTTGCAGATGAAGGGGAGATATAAATGGTAAGTATTGCCATAAATTTATTTGTTTTGTTGAAATTTTAAGAGAGAAATTAGTAAATAGCAGAGGGATAGTAATTTTTCTATCCAATCTTTAAATAATGATCTTAGTGAAAGATATATTTACGAGTTGCAACTCTGGGGTTAGGAGAATCACTCACTGGTTAAAGGCATTTGCTTGTAACCCTTCTCAGCCTAGGTTTGATTCTCCAGGACTTATATAAATTCAGATGCAGAAAGTATTTGGAGCTTATTTGCAGAGGCAAGAGAAAAACACCTTGGTGCTCCCTTGTGCATGTATGCACTCTTTCTTTCTCTGCAACCTAAATAAGTAAAGCATTTTTAAAACTAATAACATAATTACAACTGTGATGTCATTCATTTTTTTAAGACTATCAGAGGAGTTTTATGTGTTTTACTCTGAAGAAAGTTATTGCTCTCCCAACCTCCTTGTTTTGCTATTTGTGGACATCTTGGGAGCTATTTAAATCAGAGATAGTGAACAAGTGTTTATACCTTGGGTACTTCCCATGATGAGTCATCTATTGTTACTTTTATGAACACACTTGTGCAATGACAAAGTACGATTAGAAAAACAGCAATGTTCCAAGAATATGTCATTAATAACAGCCTTCCATGTCATCAGCACATTTTCACTGGGCTGGACACACCCTCTCTTTGAACACTGTCCTCTTGACATTAACAGACTGGTACATTCATGGACCCATGGTGGTTACTGATAACCCCCATAAGTCCAGCATGATCTTGAGCTCATCAACATTTTGACACAGAGAATAGAGGTGGACAAAAGGAAGGAGGCAAAAAAAAAAAAAAAAAAAAAAGGAAAGTTTTATCTCGAAAGAGGAGGCTCTTCAGAGGATGGTAGTTGGGGAGAGGAAACAAAGAGGATAATGTGATGGGAACATAATCAAATTAGTTTTTAAAAATATTTATTTGAGAGAAAAGAAGAAATACAGAGGAAGAGGGAGAGAGCAAGAGAGAGAGAGAGAGAATAGGTGAACCACAGACTCTAGCCACTGCAAATGAATTACAGATGCATGTGCCATCTTGTGCATTTGGCATTCTATGGGTACTGGGGAATCAGACCTGGGTCCTTAGGCTTCACAGGCAAGGATTTTAACCACTAAGCCATCTCTCCAGCCCCTCAAATTACTCTTTTTGGCTAACCTGAAATTCACTCTGTAGTCTCAGACTGGCTTCAAACTGACAGTGTTTGTAGTGGTTTGATTCAGGTGTCCTCCATAAACTTAGGTGTTCTAGATGCTAGGTTCCCCAGCTGATGGCAATTGGAAGTTAATGCTTCCTGGAGGCAGTGTATTGTTGGGGGTGGGCTTATGGGTGTCAAAGCCAGTTTCCCCATGCCAGTGTTTGGCACACTCTCCTGTTCCTGTTGTCCACCTTATGAGGTTCAGAAGGTGATGTCCACCCTCTGCTCATGCCATCATTTTTTCCTGCCATTGTAGAGTTTCCCCTCAAACCTGTAAGTCAAAATAAATTCTCTATTTCCCATGAGCTGTTCTTGGTTGGGTGATTTCTAGTAGCGATACGAACCTGACTACAGCAGTGATCTTACCTCTGCCTTCCAAGTGCTGGGATTAAAAGCATGCACCACCATGCCTGGTCTACTTTACTTTTATATATTAGGGTTTCCAATAAAAAAAAAAATAGTGAGCTGGGCATGTATATGCAGATACATTTGCATATGAATCTGTATGCATGTGGAAGCCATAATTGACATTATTTGTCTTTCTCTGTTATGTTCCTTCTTGTCTTTTGAGACATGGTCTTTCTCTGAACCCTGAACTCACTGACTTGGCTGATCTAACTGGCCAGCAAGCCCAGAGATCTCTAGTCTCCACCTCCTAGCACTCAGATGACAAGCATCTGCCATTACACCCAGCATCTTATGTGGGTTCTGAAGATCTGAACTTGAGATCTTAGACTT
Organism: Jaculus jaculus; assembly: GCF_020740685.1. Lineage (NCBI taxonomy): Eukaryota > Metazoa > Chordata > Mammalia > Rodentia > Dipodidae > Jaculus > Jaculus jaculus. Next base: position 128,956,009 of record NC_059107.1, read on the forward strand.
GAGAGGGAAGCATTTCATGCACTGGGACATTTTCCCAGCCCCTGGGAGTCTTCATTTTGTCAGTCATATACACATAGGCAGACGAATCAATTCCTTTAATATTCAATAAACTGTCAACCTCTGTGGTATTAAAACTAATTTAAGGGGCTGGAGAGATGGGTCAGAGGTTAAGGTGCTTGCCTGTAAATATTCAAGACCTGAGTTCAATTTACCAGTACCTATATAAATCCAGATGTACAGTGGCACATACTGTGGAGGTCATTTGCAGAGGCTGGAGTCCCTGGTGTGCCCATTCTCTCTCCCTCTCTCTCTCTCTCTCTCTCTCTCTCTCTCTATCTATCTATCTCATTCACTTGCTTGCTAGCTCGCTCTTTCTTTCTCTGCCAGGAGTGGTGGTGCATGCTTTTAATCCCAGTACTCAGAAGGATGAGAGCTAAGGTAGGAGGTTCAGTATTAGTTCTAGGCCAGCCTGAGACTAATTCCAGGTCAACCTATGCTAGAGAAAGACCCTAACTCCAAAACCAAATTAGGAAATTGCAGTGAAATGGATAGACCTGGAAAGGATTATATACATAGTGAGGTAAACCAGGCCCAGAAAGCCAAACATCGCATGTTCTCTCTCATATGTGGATCCTATCTACAAATGTTTAGGCTTGTATGTGAGTTGGAATAAAACTCAGTAGCAGAGGCCAGTAAGCTAGAAAGAGAATATAATGGGAATAGAAAGGGAGGGAGGAAGTGGGGGAAGGACTTAAGAGGATAGTATTATATATATGTAAGTAGAAGAATAGATTACTAGGGGTGGAAAGCCTAAGGAAAGTTAGGGGAAGAGATTGAATGAAGGAAGGGTGCAGGGAGGGCTAATCAAAATCTATAAGGGCATGAATAAGTCATATGGAAACTTATGTTTATGGACAATGGCACAACCAGAAACCATAGATTATTACTAGAAAAATTTCAGTTCCAGGGATGGGATACATTCCAGTGAATTGTTGGTTGGGGCAGACCCTAATGCACCCCTGAAAACATTACAAGCCATTGCTGAGGCTCTTGATTTTTCACCAGGATACACAGATGGAAAGACCGTATTGCCAAAGATTTCACATACTTGGGCTGCAAGGTCACTGAGAAATCGTGATGGAGCTGAGCTGAAAACCTCCTCCATGTAGACCAGCTGTCAGAAAGCTGGAAAAAGCTATGCTCCATGTAGTTCAATGGGAGAGAGAGAAATCACCAGTGAAGATACTCAATAGTGGACACTGCAAACCTTAGATTTGTTCAGCCAGGCTAAATGAGCTAATGGGTACAATAGTGGCATGTCTGTTATGGAGTAGTCATGAGCTCTAGGGTTGTAATGTCTGCTGGTGTCTGGCCTAATGTATATATTATGCTCACCATACTGCCCAGTAAGCACTTTTCTTAATGTTCATACCCATATGTTAATGCTACTCTCACTTTTTGCAAGAGAACCTTCTGTTTTCAGATGGTGGTGACCTTGGGATGACTTAGAGGACACATAGTGCTGAGAAGAAGTGACAGAGGAGTGCTCAGCACTGAAACACCTCTATCACATCTTCCAAGGCTCAGGGTCCATTGTGGAAGTGGTGGCAGAAAGAATGTAAAAGCCAAAGGAAGGGTAGGACTCATTACAATGTGTTCCTCCAGACCAAAAAAAAAAAAAAAAAAAAAAAAAAAAACAAGGCCTGGATAACCATGACCTCTCAGTGCCTGTTACTACCTACCCAAGACTATCATGATAGAAAGAAAAGATGATGGCATCAAAATATAAGAGAGACTGGCTGAGAGGGGGAAGGAGTATGAGGAAGAGTGAAGTTGCACAGGGGAAAGTGGGGGTGAGGGAATTACCATGATTTAATGTCTATAATTATGGAAGTTTCCAATTAGAAAATAAATTTTAAAAGGTGAAAAAAATTTAAAAATCTTAAAAGTAAAGTCAAGTGTTGCTTTATGAATTGCTAACCATAACTCAATCTAGAAGGTTCTGTATTGACTTTTACCTCCCAAGCTAGTGCTGAAGGGTTTGGCCACATGGAGCTCAAGGGAACATAAACATGTAGGTTTCACTAGCAGGGTAGAATCACCCTGTGTTCACGCAAGAACTTTTCCATAAAAACTTACAATGTTTACTTTCTTCTTTTCAATTTTTTTAATTAACAACTTCCATGATTATAAGAAACATTCCATGGTAATACCCCCCTCCCCTTTGAAACTCCATTCTCTATCACATCCTCTCCCCATCTCAGACAGTCTCTTTTATTTTGATGTCATGGTCTTTTCCTTTTGTATTGTGTATAGGTAGTGTCAGGCACTGTGAGTTCATGGATATCCAGGCCATTTTGTGTCTGGGGGTGCACATTGTAAGGAGTCCTACCCTTCCTTTGGCTCTTACATTCTTTCTGCCACCTCTTCCGCAATAGACCCTGAGCCTTGGAAGGTGTGATAGAGATATTACAGTACTGAGCAGTCCGGTAACATCTTTCCAGCACCATGATACCTTCTGAGTCATCCCAAGGTCACTCCCATTTGAATACAAAAGGTTCTCTACCAAAAGTGAGAGTAGCATTAATATATAGGTATGAACATTAAGAGAAGTGCTTACTGGGCAGTTTGATAAACATAGTATATACATTTAGCCAGAAAGCAGAAGATGTTACACTCCCTAGGGCTCATGACTGCCCCTGTTTCAAATTTTTACTATCAGAGATGTATGCCGTCCCATGGAGCAGGCCTCCAGTCCAATTAGAGAGCAGTTGGTTTCCACCATGACAGACGTGCCACTATTGCACCATTGCCTCATTTGGCCTGGATGGCAAAATTTAAGACTTACAGTGTCCACTGTTGAGTATTATCACTGGTGATTTCTCTTTCTCCCATTGAATTGCATGCAGAATGGCTTCTTCCAGCTTTCTGTCAGCTTGCCTACATGAAGGAGGTTATCAGCTCAGTTTCAGCAGGATGTCTCAGGGGCCTTGCAGCCCAAGTATGTGAAGTCTTCAGCAATAGTGTTTGACCATCTATTCCTTGTTGACCAGGGAGGTCCTGGATGCCCCCAAAACATTATAGGCCCTTGCCGAGGCCCTTGGTTTCAATGGTTTTTAAAAAATTACATATACCTCAACAAGGAGGGGCCAATGGGGAGGGGCTAGGTCACAGATGAGCCTAATAATGGTACCAAACTGACTATATTTGCTGAATACAAAACTAATTAATAAAAATAAGTTAAAAAATAAAAAAAATTACTTAACCTTTCAAAGATCACATTATTAAGCTATAAAATATAGTCTAACCATAAAGTTCAATATTTACCTCCCAGCATTTCTGTGCAATTAACCATAACAAATAAGGACTTTAACACTCCATATTCTCCTAATCCTCAAGTTGTGGCACAAAATGTGCATAGCTATTAAGTACAAATAAACTTGAGAAAAAGATATAAAATAATATAAAATTTATCACCACCAGTGAACTCCATAAGTCATCAGTTGACTTATTGTTCTACTAATCTCACTATTGTTTCATTAAACTCCAAATCTTCAAGTGAACAAAAAAAGGAGGGGTGTCTTAGGTAATTAAGTAGTAACTTTTTTGAGAAAGAGGCCTTTGCAAAGTCTGTGCTCATTCATCTCCACCTTTTTAGCTTAAGGAAAGAAGGCTGCGGTGGGGGGAGGGCATGGTTAAAGAAGAAAATAATAAAATGTGAATTCTAACACAATAAAACTTTTCACTGTATTCTTTACAAACAAGACTAGGTTTGAAATAGTATCTTTTCTTTCCAAATCCTATCAGTAGGATAATTTGACTTAAAATTTTTATGTCCTAGACTGGCGTGGTGGCGCGCGCCTTTAATCCCAGCATTTGGGAGGCAGAGATAGGAGGATCACCATGGGTTCGAGGCCACTCTGAGAATAAATAGTGAGTTTCAGGTCAGCCTGAGCTAAAATGAGACCCTACCTCGAAAAAAAAAAAAATTGTATTTCTTTTTAGCTACCTGAAGGTGAATGATACCATGAAACCCCCATCTCCCTTTCTCTCTCTCTTTCTTTCTTTCTGCTTTCTTTTTCCATCTTTCTTTGTAGTGTCTTTGTAAACTAAAAGTTACAATTTTTCTCAAATTAATTAAATTTCTTTCCCTAGATGTATCTCAAGAATTTTGTTTGGACTACATGCCTGATAAGATGTAATTGATAAAATTTCTTCTTTCTGGGCTGGAGAGATGGTTTAGTGGTTAAGGTGCTTGCCAGCAAAGCCAAATGGCCCAGGTGTGACTCCCTAGGACCATGTAAGGCAGATGCACAAAGTGCATGCATCTGGAGTTCCTTTGCAGTTGTTGGAGGCCTTGGCATGTCCATTCTCTCTCTCTCTCTCTCTTTCTCTATCTCCCCCAAAACAATTTAAGAAATAAATTTTAAAAAATTTTTCCCCAAACAAAAACTGCTACATCATTCTCCTCAGATTTTTCTTTAATGCAATTTGACTATGATGATACATTCTAATCTTAAAAGATTTTTAGCACAATATTTCTTTTCTGTGAAGTAATTTTATATATAATTTAACACCCACTTCCCTCTCAAAAAAGAATCAGAGGCATTTAAGATCATAACTAAACTACTCATCTTAAAATATAACTAATTAGTTTAACATTATGTTTCAGATTTTCCTTTAAATGACTCTGGAAACAACCTTAATTGTGCATTTTCCATCCAACTGAACTGTGAAAACAATGCAAGACTGTCAGTGGGTATAATAAAATCATTTTGTTGTTAATTTAACCTCTCTACTGATAAGGAAGAGGAAGATTATTTTCTTTTTTTTAATCCTGTCACCAGGACTACAATTATATTTTTAATGTAATTTTTAAATAAAGATACCAGGCTTTCATTGCTTAGCTTTTGAAAGATAATTTAATTGTGTACTTCAACCCTATGAAATTCCCAGCTGCTAAGTACAAAGTTTCTCAGCCAAGGGCGGAACCAGGGATACTTTAACTACCTTTCTCCCTTTCCAGAGAAAGAAGAGGGTCCTTAGAAATGTTACTCTTGGAAAGGCCCTGAGTGAGAACAGGCACAGGCTCAGAGAACACCTGATCTTTTGTCAAACTGTGACATGGTAATTATCTTTTTGCTCTTTCTCAGATGCTGTTAGAAGACCCTGCCTGTTGAGAACAAATTTTTGTGATAGAAGACATTCTGTTCTTTTACAAACTGCAAACCTAGACCTGATAATTACTCTGCTTTCGAATATGCTGGCAGAATTATACCTTTATATTCACAGCTTTATGCCCTGGGTCACATGGCCACATGCTCTCCAAATATAAACTTGATGCAAGAGACCGTGGAGATGGAAAAGGTGACGTCAAGCTCACCACTCTTTTCATCTTTCCTTAATACCTTCTAGCTCCTTGGTGTGGTTTTAGTTATTTAGGGACTCAGTGACAGAGTTTGGGAAGCACTAAGTATTTTCTTTCACATTCTTCTATTTCTTCTTCGATTCTCCTGCATGACATTCATTTCATACATATACATGAAAAAAGTCTTATTCTCCAGGGAATGTTCTTTGAACAGGTATAAAGTCAATAGGTCCAAAAAGTGAAAAAAAATCGTGGAGTACATTTAATGATAATGCTAGTTTATTTATTTACTTATTTTCTTAAAGTTTCTCTACCATGACAGAACCGATTACTCATGAGCTCTGATCATTTTAATTAGATAGGTAGTTTCTTTCCTGATAACTTTGTACTTAGTCCCTTCTGCTTGCTCTTTGCATGTTTTCATACTGCACTCATGTATGATCAATGTTTATGAATCAGTAAATGCAGGAAAACTTACACAAACACAGTTTAAAATATTCTAAGTTTTATAGGGCAGTGACTAGGGAAACATTGTTTATTCTCTTTACCTGTAAAATATAGGCAAAAGCAACTATTTAAGATAAATGTCATATACAATTCAGTTGATAGATGTCACATACAATTCAGTTAATACTTTGCTGCCATAGTCTAAGACTTAAAAATGCTTTCTAATGCTGTTATAAATAAGTACAATGAGAACAGGCACAGGCTCAAAGAATACATTGATCTTTTGTGAAATTGTAGCCTGATATTGTGTGTAATGAAGTCAGAGAGAACTTTATTGAGAAAGTGCTCTGAAGAGACAAGCATAGGTAAGACTGAAAAGTGTTGCATAATTATCAAACACACGTGAAACAGTGGACCACCACTGCCTAAATTTATTTTCCATCCAGGTATGGACACATAGAGGAAAGATTCAATCTTGACTTAATAACCCATAGTGAAGTGAGAACAATACAAACCCATTAAGCAAACACATCTTTTATTTTCTTGGAATAAAGAAAGGAAATTTTATTTTACTTATCCTTTCATATGATAAATGGATTACTTAAGTTTAATGTTTCCATCAATGGAAAATGTTGCTGAATTTCTTTTCCTTTATAAGGCACCACTGAAAATCTTGTGAAGAAAATGAAATCACTTATAGGCTACAATATTAGTGTTTTATGTTTTGTTACATCCCGTTTTTCTCACATCATATCATCTTCTTACTTCTTCTGTTATCATTGAGGAAAGATTAGTTGGCAATCTATTACCTTAAGGAGTTTGTTGATAAGTGCGAGGTAATGCTCAATACCCACTTTATTCAGTTGCTAAAATACTTGATTCCTTCATGTCACTGGACAAGGAGAGGAGGGGAACAATTTTTGAACCAGTGAACTAACATGAACCTTCAACCATACTCATACTGTTAGTCATATATAGATGTTATTCATAGTGATCAATGTGGCCATTGTTCAAAGCCTACATTCCTGTGATAGCCTAAACTCCTCAAAGGTACTTGTAGGATAAAACTAATAAGACTTCTAAATCATACTACATGTGTAAAGCAACCCAAGTAGGGACCTCCTGAGTCTACTGACCTGTCTCACAGCTGTTGGGTGCTACTGACAGTGAGAGATGCTTATTTGACTCCTGGAGCCTCCCTCCTTCTAGTCTGACGGCTCAGCTGCCATATCTGATGGACATACACACATTAAATTGTTTGATTGCTATAATAAATGACTATTTCAGGAGATGTAACACCATTTTTAACAGCAAGACTTTAATTAATAGGTGCCAAGGTGCATAATTGAATGGCTTGGTCTTTTGTCATGTTAAAAATCAAGTTCTTCTTTTCTTTTCTTTTTCTTTTTCTTTTTTTTTTTTTTTTCAAAGGAAGGTTTCACTCCAGCCCAGGCTAACCTGGAATTCACTATTCTCAGGGTGTATCAGGGTGACCTCAAACTCATGGTGATCCTCCTACCTCTGCCTCCCGGGAGCTGTGATTAAAGGTGTGTACCACTACATCTGGCTCAAGTTCTTGTTTTCAAACATTCTTCTCAATGCTTTGGTTTTGTGTTTTGTGAAATATACCATTTAGATTATATATATATATATATATATATATATATATATATATATATATATATATATATATATATTTAAGAGAGAGAGAGAGAATAAGCATGCCAGGGCCTCTGGCCACTGAAAACAGAATTCCAGATGTATATGCCACCATGTGCATCAGGATTATGTGTGTTCTGGAGTGTCAAACCTGGGTTCTTAGAGTTTGCAGGCAAGCATCTTACCTGTTAAGTGATGTCTACACCCCAACATTTAATATCTCACATATTTGAGTGAAATAATACAACACTGATAACATACACAGATTTTAAATAATGTTTTACAAACATTAGGTCAGACCACATGGCTTTCTTCAAAATACTTATGGGTTGAACTTCTCAGTCAGTAAACTCTAAAGCTGAGATGTCCAGTCCTCGAATTTTATGTCACTTTATGGAAAACCATCATCAATGTTCAATGGCATGATTAAAAAAAAAAAATCCCTCTTATTCTTGGGTCAGGAATTCAGGCAGTTCACAATGAAGATGACTTATCTCTTGAAATCCAGCTGGGAAAATCTGAATAGTTACAGGCACTATAGAGGTCTCCAATCACTTAAAGGCATTTTTAATCATGTTCCTAGTCTCTGGGTCAGGGTTGCTAAAATGCTGGGTTCAGATTGTACTGCTGATCAGAGACCCTGCATATAACCTTTACATTTTACTTGGCGTCCCTACTGAATGGTAGGTGGTTTCTAGGAGAAAGTAATTCAAAAGAAGTCTTCCTGGTTATGGACACCCCTCAGACCCAGAGAGGAGCTGCATATGTCTACTGGAGTCTTGCAAGCCTGACTAGCACTTCCCTCCTACTCTGGGTCAATCCATGAAGCAGCTTGCTGCTACCTAAGAACAAGGTGCAGAGGTAACACCTTTCATTGGAGAACTATCAATGAACTTAGACACTCATTTTAATTCCATAATCTCTTTTCTGGCTACACAAAATGGTTATTTTCATATCATATGCAAAAATTTATTCAAAATCTCCAAAGATCCCAAAGTTTACATGCACTATCACATTAGTAGAACAAAAATAGGAGGTAGCTTGGTGAGTAACAGCAATTGTGCAGGCATGAAGGCTGGAGTTTGATCCCCAGCAACCTCATAAACAAGTGAATATAGCCAAACACACCTGCCTGTAGAAAATGGAAATAACAGAATTGTTGGGACAGTTTGAGTGAATAAAAACAACAGCTTCGGTTTCAGTGAGAGATTCTCTCTCAAGGAAACAATGTGAAAAAGTGGTAGAGGAAAAACACCTAATGTTTTCCTCTGTCTTCCTCATATGTGTTCAAAGGGAGCATGCAGCTATACATATAGCACCACACACACTACACCACATGCTAATACACACACAAGCCAATGAAAGGAAAAAGAGAATAAAAGAGCTTAACAAAGTCTCCTTTGCTTTGGCATAGGACTCTGCTTGAGGTCTAGAATGTCAGGAATTAGTTAGACTAGGGAGCTGGTTAATACGTTCTGAATTGTTCCTTGGGTACATTATCCTATTAGATTCCTGGCAAATAATGTGTACATTAACAGGACACATCCATTCAAAAAGAAGGACAAATACTTTACAAACATTAGATCAAGTATGAATTAATGGAATCTCTAAAATTCAGTCAGGTACTTGCCATTTCCTTGCTTATAGCCCTCTAATGTTCTGTAGGCCTGATACCCTCCAGCTCTTTTAGTCTCCAGCTCTTTTTTTTTTTTTTTTTTTTTTTTTTTTGATTTGGCTAAATGATCTGCTCAGTGGAACAGAACCCGTAGCTGGATCTGGTAAACAAGTCAGAACCATATCCAAAAAAATGAGCCTGGTCTCTATTTTCTTTTCCAACTCATTTTTCTTTAGTTTTTGTTTCTAGAAATGATCATGTGGTTTTTGTGTTTAAGCTTATTTATGTGGTTTATTACATTGACAGATTTCCAAATATTGAACTAACTCTATGTTCCTGTGATAAAGCCTACTTAATCAAGGTGGATTTTTTTTTTTTCTGTTTTTTTTTTTTTTTTTTTTTTTTTTTTTTGAGGTAAGGTCTCACTCTAGCCTAGGCTGACCTGGAATTCACTATGTTGTCTCAGGGAGGCCTGGAACTCATGGCTATCCTCCTACCTCTGCCAACTGAGTGGTGAGATTAAAGGTGTGCGCCACCACTCCCAGCTCTTGGATAATGCTTTTTATGTGTTGCTGAATTTGGTTTACATGGATTTTGTTCAGTATCTTCATGTCCATCAGGGAAATAGGCTCATAGTTCTCTTCTTGTACCTCTGTCTGGTTTTCTATTAGTGTGATACTATCTTCATAAATAGTGTTGGGGAGCTTTCCCTGTTCTCTGATTATGTGGCAGAGTTTGAGAAAAACTGTTTTCAGTTCTTCTATGAAGGTTTGATAGAATTTGGCAGAGAAGCCCTATGGTCCTGGACTATTTTGGGGGGGAGGTTTTTGATTACCTTTTCATTCTTTATGGGTGTGATAGGTTTGTTGAAATTTTAATCTGCTCTGAGTTTAGTTTTAGTAGGTGATATGTGTCCAGGAATTCATCCATTTACTCTGATTTTGTGGAGTAGCGGTTTTGGAAATAAGTCCTGATGATTCTCCCAATTTCACTTAAGTCTGTCATGATCTCTCCCTTTTCATTTCTAATTTTGTTAGTTTGAAGCATCTCTTTATTTCATTTGATTAAATTGGCCAGGGGATTATCAATCTGGTTTACTTTTTCAGAGAAGCAGCTCTTTGTTTCATTAACTTCCTTAATTGTTTACTTAGTTTCCAATTCATTAATTTCTGCTCTGATCTTGATTATTTCTTTCTGACTGGAGCATTTTTGGGTTGGATTCTTAATTGTTTGTCCAATGCCTTTAGGTGGATGGTTAGGTTGGTTATTTATTTGGGATCTCTGTCTTTGTTATGAAAGCATTTAGGGCTATGAATTTTCCCCTAAGAACTACCTTCATTGTGTCCCATAAGTTTTGGTATGATGTGTTCTCATTGTCATTCAAGAAATTTTGTACCTCCATCTTTTATTTCACCCACTACCCATGTACTGTTTGAAAGTGTCTGTTCAGTCTTCTGGAGTTAATGGGATTCTTGAAACATCTCTTCTTGTTAATTTCTAGCATTATAGTATTATGATCTGATATCAAGCAGGAAATTATGTTAATTTTACTAAATATATATACAAGCATGTTTTATGGCCCAATATATGATCTATTTTAGAGCAGGTTCCATGGGCTGTTGAGAAGAATGTATGTTCTATAGATTTTGGATAGAATGTTCTATAGATGTCCATTAGGTCTAACTGATCTATGGTGTTGCTGAGCTCTCTTTCTTCTCTGTTGATTTTCTGTTTAGATGATCTGTATATTGCTGATAATGGAGTATTGAAGTCCCTGACTATGATGGTGTTGGTATTTACTTCTGTTTTGTTGCCAAGTAGGTTTTGTATTATGAATTGTGGTGCACCTGTGTTTGCTGCATAAAGATTAATGATTGTGATATCCTCTTCTTGGATCATCTCCTTGATAAGTAAGTAAGTGGCCTTCTTTGTCTTTTTTGATTTATTTTGGTTTGTAGTCTATGTTATCCAATATTAGCATAGCAGCACCTGCTTCTTCTTTCCTATTTCCATTCACTTGCAATATAATTTTCCACCCTCTAGCCCTGAGAAGCTGTCTTTAGTGCTGAGGTGGGTTTCTTGAAGACAGCAGATTGAGGGTCCATTTTTCTGATCCATCCTGTTAACTTGTGTCTCTTGATGGGTGAATTAATGTCATTAATGTTTAGGGTAATAACTGTGAGGTTTTATTTAATCTCAGCCATATTGTGTGGTTTATGTGGTCTGGTTCTTTCTTGGACTTTGTAGTTTTTTTTTTGCACCTTCTCTAAGTTTGGTTATTGTGATCTGCTTCTTGTAGGCACTTAAGGTTGGTTGTTTGACTCCTCTGTGTGGAGAATCCCCTGAAGTACTCTCTGTAGGTTTGGATTTGTGTTATAAAGTTTCTTCAATCTAGGAGTCCAAAGTCCTCTTCATTTTTTTTTTACTTTCTGACTGATTATTTTTCACAGACAGCAGATTTCCTTGACAGGTTAAGTGTACCCCAATAAGATTTGGTTAGTCAGTCAGTCATTGACTCAGACACAAGTTACTCCCACAAATCTAATTGAAATGATTTCCTCTCAGATCGTGGGTTTCTGGAGGACTGCAGTAAACCAGTGACTTCAGTCATCATTAAAATTCCTGTCTTTAGTATAAAACATAATAATTTTTAATATATTTAGAAGGATTTCCCCATTTCATACTACATCATAAAATCTTATAGTACACATGCTGTTGGTATGGGACATGGAATGAACTGGCTAGAATCTAGAAGAGAGTCAGTCCCTAGACATTAAGTTCATCTAGTGCCAGAAGGAGCTATATGAGCATCTGGAGGAAAATAATGAACATCTGTCCAAGCAACTCATGGTCTAAGCCACTCAGCAGCCAACAACCTGATGTGATGTTCACACAAGTGGAATGGTGGCACACAGCCATGGTGGGTATAACCAGCTGATCTTGATTTGGCTAAATGATCTGCTCAGTGGAACAGAACCCGTAGCTGGATCTGGTAAACAAGTCAGAACCATATCCAAAAAAATGAGCCTGGTCTCTATTATTAAGCTCCCACCAATCATGGACTATAAGAGGCCCTACACCTATTAAATTCTCTCTAAAATAATAATGGTTATCCCATTTTTCTGGTGCTTACTTCACTCTCCATTGAAGAATCTGCTTCTCTTTTTCAGATGGATACAGACCCAGAGGAGAGAATCAGCCCAGTGCACCTCACCAGGGCCCCAACTGAAAGAGTAATTAGAGAAATGAGCAAGAGTGCTGCTTTCTTTGTGAACCTGGTACCAATACATGGGTGAAGAAGATAGACACAAAAAATACTCAACCCCTACAAATCCATATATCCAGAGACACAGAGGCTCCCAAGACCTCATCACTGAAGTAGACATAAAATGAACCCATCATAGCTTCAGAGAAATTTGTGGAAGAGGATACAGAAAGATTGTTAGAGCCACAAGATGGGACATGATGCACAGAGATCTTGTCTCTTACCCATTACTGATGGCTAACACCCCCACAATGCATCACCCACATTCCCCAACAAGAAGGGTTACTGCAGAGAGGGGAGGACAGGGAAGAGGCTAATGATGGTACCAACATGGCTATAAACACACTGTGTATATAACTAATAAAAAGTAAAAAAAATAAAATAGGGCTGAAGAGTTGCTTAATGGTTAAGTGCTTGCCTGTGAAGCCTAAGGACACTGGTTTGAGTCTCGATTCCCCAGGACCTATGTAAGCCAGATGCACAATGTGGTGAATGCATCTGGAGTTTGTTTGCAGTGGCTGGAGGCCCTGGTGCACCCATTCTCTCTCTCTGCCTTTTTCTCTCTCTGTCTGTCACTCTCAAATAAATAAAAATAAATAAATCACAAGATAAAAACTTTAAAATGTGATTAAAGAATTGCACAGAAAAACAGTATTACATATTTATATTTTTATATGTACTATATATGTATCTATTATAGATATGAAAGCTAGAACAAAGTAGCTCACAATCATGTTATGATACAGAAAGAAGGTATTGAACAGATGCCCTTATCATGAACTATCTAACTCTGCAGAAACATGGTCTAAATAAACCTCTATTTGATATAAATCATAAAAAACACATATTACTTATTTCATCTTTCCTCCAATACCATTTTCCACATTGTAAAATTATTTTATTGTAAAACTAGCAAACTTCTATCTCCTTTAGTTTTACTTTAAATTCTGCTTTAAAATAGAAAAAAAACTCCTTTAGCCCACCTCAGAGTTTCCATACTACTATACTCTGAATGTTTGAGTTTTCCAAAAGTTTCATATCATCTTGAAATGCTACCCACCACTGTGATGCTGTTAAGGGAGAAGTGTACAGGGGGCAATTAGGTCATGAGAGTGGAGGACTCAGGAATGTTATTAATGCCCTTGTTAGCAAAGATATGGAATCTTGTTGCTCTCTGTATGATCACTGCAGATGAGCATACAAAGGTGTCAGTTTTGTTTCCAGGAAGCAAACTCCCCTCCCCCATAGACAGGGATGCTGTGCCTTGATCTTGGACTTTTAATATATGATCACTGTGGAAATTCAATTTTTTGTTGTTTAAAGCTACACTGTCTCTTAAATTTTTGTGGTGGTATTCAAAAATAAACATTGCATGCACATTTTAATTGAAAGGCGCATGCATACACACCCTCATACATACATATTTACATACACACATGACACTGACATAAATCCCTTATGGTCAGACAATTTTCACTGAAGATGCATTTTTTGCCCAATTTTTATTAACATTTTCCATGATTATAAAAAAAATACACCATGCTAATACCCCCCCCACTTTCCCCTTTGAAATTCCATTCTCCATCATACCCCTCCCCATCTCAATCAGTCTCTCTTTTATTTATTTTTTTTATTAGCTTTATCTTTTTATTAGTTTTATATTCAGCAAATACAGGCAGTTTGGTAGCATTATTAGTGTCATCCGTGACCTACCCCCTCCCCATTGGCCCCTTCTTGTTGAGGTATATGGGTCATGCATTGTGGAGTTAGCCCATAGTTATTGGTACGATAAATGTCTTTGCATATCCTGACCCAACATGTGGCTCTGACATTCTTTCCGTCCCCTCTTCCGCAAAATTTCCCTGAGCCATGATGGGTTCTTTCTTGGTCTGCTTCAGCGATGAGGTGTTTGGGGGCCTCTGAGGCTCTGGCTCTCTGATTTGGTAGGAGTTGATTTTTCACTGTGTGAAGATGCATTTTTGTATGGACAACTTTTCTACCTTCCCTGACACAAAAGAGCAGCTTTTCATAGCATTCTGCTATTATATGATAAAATCAACTTTTTCCAACTTCTAGTAATTCATTCTTTCTTTTAAGTTACTACAGACAGCTTGCTGAATGCCTACCAAACCTTCATATAGTATCTAGTTCAAGGCCTTTTCAGCCTCCTTTTTGTCCTGTCTTGGTAAGCCATTATTAAATGTTTTAGGGTTAAAACAACATCCCCCACAAGTATTTAACTTTCTTCCAGTTTCTATTGCCACAGGGAAAACACCCCAAACCCTAATAATGTAAAAATAGTGTTTTTGTTATTTTCAAAGTTTTTGTTACTTTAGGAACTTGGATAGGACCCAGGGGGGTGAGTTTAATATCTGATATTCATAATCTGTGTTGGATGATCAATGTCACTCATGGGGATTTGAATGGGAACCAGAGTCATGTGAATGCTTCCTTGCTTGTATATCTGGCATGTGGGTTGAAATAACTCCAAGGCTGGATTTTGATCAGGCTACCAATCAGAGAGTTTCATATGGCTTCTTCTTGGAGACTCTTTCAGTAACAAGCTGACTCAGATACATGAAGGAGAAATCTAAAGTAGAAAAACTTCAAGTAAAACATAAGGAAGGTTTCATGATGTTTTATAACTTACTCTTTTTTAAAATTATTTATTTATTTATTTGAGAGTGACAGACACAGAGAGAAAGACAGATAGAGGGAGAGAGAGTGGATGGGCGCGCCAGGGCTTCCAGCCTCTGCAAACGAACTCCAGATGCGTGTGCCCCCTTGTGCATCTGGATAACGTGGGACCTGGGGAACTGAGCCTCCAACCGGGGTCCTTAGGCTTCACAGGCAAACGCTTAACCGCTAAGCCATCTCTCCAGCCCTAACTTACTCTTATGAATAACATCAATTTTACCAAATTTATCCAGCAAAATAGTCACAGGTCCGCCATTATTCATAATCAAAGGGCATTGATTGTACTGTACATGAAAGAGTATCAAATGATTGGTAAACTTTACAAAAACTTACGCCTATAGAACCCATCTTCTTCCTTCTAGTCCCAGGTAATTTCACCTGAGACATCATCTGCTCCTAACCTCACATTGCCTTCTGTCTCTGCGAAAGAGTTTCTTCACTTTTCCTTAGATACAAGTGGGTTGTAGCTCCCTTTGCCTGAGTGATTTTCACCAAAATATCTGCTCACCTCCTGGTCCTATTTATGTATTCCATTTATATGAGTAGAAGATCCATGACAATTTATAGATGTTGTTATTTTTCATCCACCAGCATTTGTGCCACTATCTAATATACAGTGGGTGGTAATCATATGCTGAATATGCTGGGTAAGTTAATCCCCTTATTTTTGCATTGACCATTTTCTCTAGTTTCATTTATGCAGTCTCATTCACCATGAATTTGCCAGTTTGAACATGGGAAAATGAGAAAATAAGAACAAATACTAGGAAATAAAAGACACCAATCAAAATCAATGAAGATGATTAAAAGACTTATTTTCTTCTGATTTTGTGATTTATATTCTCATGACATGTACAAGAATTTCATATATTACATTTTTCTCCTCCAAATAGCTTTTCTACTTTTACCCTAAAGATTTACATTAAACAGTAAACTATTTTCCCCTCTATTTAAAAGTATGAGATTCTTTTATAATTCATATTAGCTAAATATTTGAAAAATATAGATATAATAAAATTTGGACAATAAAATTTTAAATCTAATCTAATGAAATGTTTTTCTGATTAGTTATAATGTAAAATCCTCTAAACTTAAAATATTTAATCTATAACATTATATCCTCTTTAAAATCATGATTAATTAAGGCTCAGCAAAAATTCACATATGAAGCTAGAGAAATCCTCACTTAGGGTGATAATAAATTATGAAAGAATAAACATATATTTGCATTATTTTCATTCGCATCTAAATCCCAAGCATTACTACCCTGTACAAGACGCAAATACCTAACCTCTGCACAAGCCCAATGCTTTGTTTCAATTCAGGAAACCTACTTCCAGAGGTGATGAAATATTTTTTTTAATGTTGATCATTCTTGTTCTTAGAATTCACTTAAAGGTTGAAATAACTTACAGAGTTCAGAGACAACTACTAGAAAAATTATTGATAAAGGCACGGGGTGTGGTAGTGCATGCCTTTAATCCCAGCACTCAGGAGGCAGAGGTAGGAGGATCACTGTGAGTTGAGGCCACCCTGAGACATAGTGAATTTCAGGTCAGCTTGCACTACAGTGAGACCCTATCTCGAAAAACAAAAACAAACAAACAAAAATTTTGATAAAGGGGTTGGAGAGACGCTTTAGCAGTTAAGGTGCTTGTGTGCAAAGCCAAAGGACAAAGGTTTGATTCCCTAGTACCCATGTAAAGCCAGATGCAAGGTGGCAAATATGTCTGGAGGTTTTTGCAGTGCCTAGAGGCTCTGGCTTACCCATTCTCTATCTACATATATTTTCCTCTTTCTCTCTCTCAAATAAATAAATGAATTTTTAAAAAAATGTTGATGGATACTTGTTAGGATATTATTTTAGTAATTTTGCATTTAACTTTATTTTTATTTGAATAAGGAAAGAAAAAAATGTGCTTATCTTCATGGGCATGTAGGACAATCTGATTATGAGCTTTTAGAAATCCCTTGTATGGTTTCAACTTGTTTTGTTCTGAAAGCAATATCTTCCATATAACTAGAAAATAAATGATAATGTCATTTGGACTACTCATAAATTGCTGAAATTTTGCTAAAATTGAATAACAGGATGTTTGAATACTGTGTTAAAATTATACCCTACATTTATGGATTAGGCTTCATGCAATTTAAAGACCTTTCTTCCATCTTCTGATAGGTAATTACCCTCAAGTATGTATCTGCACTACATTATATCTTCTGAATCTGTTGCAGTAGTAAATGATCTTAAGTTGTCATTATGATAACAGATCTGAATATTGAATTGAAGGCTCAAATCACAGGAATGAATTGCAAACATTATGAAGGTCCCAGGCTCAGTTATTTTTTGTGAATTAATAAACACAAAATTTCAGGTTACTGAAGACTAGATCCATTCAGATATTTTTCTAGGCAGCTGAGTGAAAATTATTGTTGGTCACATATTCCAATTACAGTACTTACTGCTGGTTTTATTTTTTCAGTCATATTTAAATGATTTGACAATTACTGAAATAAGTAGTAAATGTAAATGCTTCCTATTTCTACTGAAATGCAAACAACAGTTCTTTTTGTTTTTACAAACTAAATGCTGATTCAACACCTCATCTGAAATGATGTAAGTAGCTGGGTCTCCAGTCAGAAAAGTCATAGCTAATCTCCCCTCTTTCTCTGAACTCCTATTTCAGACTTTTGAAATTCCTTACACATAAACACATTTCACAGTACAGTATTGTCTAGTTCATTCATGTGAGTTAATTATACTTCCATCCTTATTGAATTTTAGCTTCTACAAAGAGACATGATTTCTTGCTTTGCTTATATTCATTACTGCACTGTAATCTTAGTTTTGCATGTACAATGAAATGATAAATTAAAAAATTATGTAACATGCACTTATTATTTAAATTAATTTAAGTAATTTATTTATTAATTTTAGTTTTTCAAGGTAGGGTCTAACTCTAGCCCAGGTTGATCTGGGATTCACTATGCAATCTCAGGCTGGCCTTGAATGCATAGCATTCCTCTTAACTCTGCTTCCCTAGTGATGGGATCAAAGGTGTTATGCTTGTGTGGTTATTGGAACTAGGTAGTTTTTAGACCATTCATTTATTTATTTAAGAAAAGAGGGAGAGAGATAGAAAGCGGCAAAGACAGAGAGAGAATGGGCACACCAGGGCCTTTAGCCACTGCAAATGAACTCCAGATGCATATGTAGGTACTGTGGAATAGAAGCTAGGTCTTTTGGCTTCACAATCAAGTGCCTTAACTGCTAAGCCATCTCTCCAGATCATCTTTGTGTTTGGATAGACAAATAAAGTGTTGGGCTGGAGTGATGGCTTAGCTATTAAGGTTTTTATTGGGAAGCCTAAGAACCCTGGTTTGATTCCCCATCCTAAGCCAGATGCAGAAGGTGGCACATGCATTTGGAGTTCATTTGCAGTGGCTAGATACCCTGTGAAAACATTCTGTCTCTCTCTCTCCTGCTCTCTCTCTCTCTCTAAAATAAATAGATAAATAAAATATTTTATATCAAAAGAAAAAAACATACTGTCTGATAAAATTATTGAAGATAAACTATTACAACAAAGTTCTATGATCATTTGAAGATGTCTTTTGTTTACAATTCAATTTAAGTAATATATATTGAATGTTGCTCACATTCATCAACTCAGATTTAACAATTTTATTTCTATTCGAAATGCTAAAAAAAACTTAAAAATTAGTATTTTCATACAAGTTACAAGGCTAAAATAGGCCTTAATAATTTATTATTTTGTGAAGATGACAATCCTACCAAAGGCAATATATAGATTTAACACAATTCCAATTAAAATCCCTACAGTGTTCTTCACAGAGATAGAAAAAATGATCTCAAATTTCATATGGAAAAACAGAAGGCCTCGCATATCCAATCATATCCTCAGCAAAAGAAATACCTCTGGTGGCATCACCATACCAGATCTAAAGCTATACTACAAAGCCATAGTAATAAAAACAGCATGGTACTGGCATAAAAACAGGAATATAGACCAATGGAATAGCCTTGAGGACCTGGATTTTGGGTCAAGCAACTATAGCTACTTGATATTCGACAAAGGTCCTAACAATATAGGCTGGAAAAAAGATAGCATCTTCAACAAATGGTGCTGGACAAACTGGATAACCACATGCAGGAAATTAAAACTTGATCCACACATTTCACCATGCACTACACTCAAATCCAAATGGATCAAAGACCTCAACATAAGACCAGAAGCTTGAATACTACTGGAAGAAAATTTAGGAAGTACTTTCCATGATATAGGAATGGAAAAAGACTTCCTGAACAAAACCCCAGTGGCTCAAGTTCTTAAACAGTCACTCAACCAATGGGATCATATGAAGCTGAAGAGTTTCTTTACAGACAAGCATATAATAAGCAAAGCCAATAGAATACCCACAGAATGGAGAAAATATTTGTGGGTTATCCAATTGATACAGGCCTAATCTCTAGAATCTACAAAGAACTCAAATGTCTAAACAATAAGAAGACAAATACCCCACTCACAAAATGGGGTACAAAGTTGAACAGGCAATTCACAGAGGAAGATATACAAATGGCAAACACACACTTAACAAAATGTTCATCATCCCTAATCATCAGAGAAATGCAAATTAAAACAACTATGAGAGTCCACCTTATCCCAATAAGGAGAGCAAACATCAAAAAATCAAATGAAAATAAATGGTGGCGAGGATGTGGAGAAGCAGGAACACTCATTCACTGTTGGTGGGAATGTAGGATGGTACAACCACTTTGGAAAGCAATATGGAGACTCCTGAAAGAGCTGACTATAGAGATACCAACAGACCAAGTTATACCCTTACTGGGCATCTACCCTAAAACCTTCAAACCACAGGCCAGAGAGATTTGCTCAACCATGTTTGTAGTGGCTCAATTCATAATAGCTAAAAGCTGGAATCAACCCAGATGTCCACCATTAAAAGAATAGATAACGAAGATGTGGTATATCTACACAATGGAATTCTATACAGCAGTAAGAAAAAATGGCACAAAGAAATTTGAGGAAAAATGGTTGAACCTGGAACAGATCATTCTCAGTGAACCTACCCAATCACAGAAAAAAAATCGCCACATAATCTCACTCATTTACAACACTTAACCTGAATCTACCCAAGATACCTTACATACCCAGCAAGCACCTCATGGACTAGACAATAGATGGATGGGCAGGGCAGGGAGGGCATCAAAGGGTGGAAAACAGTAATCTGGACCCAAATGGCAATGGTACCATAAAATTCTACTTCCTAAAAGACAGACCAAATGGCTGAACCTTCACTAGACCCTTACAGGAAACACCTGAACCACAAGACACTGGAGAGGGTAGGATCAAGACTAACCTAAATCTTCTACATCTTCCCTCCCTCCCTCTACCCCTCTCCCCTCTCTCTCTCTCCTCTCTAACTCTTGTATATTAGTTATGTTTCTCCTCAATTTCTTGGTGGGCACTGACCTGTAACCCCCACTACCAGCTTGTGGCTACCATCCACAATGAGCTTTTGATCAGAGAAACCTACAAGGTTTCCCAAAACAATGACAGACTTCTGTCAGGGTACTTGATGACCCACCAAAGGCCAGTGGTAAGACCCTATTGCTGAAGACTCCATACGCAGCTGACACATAAAATGGAATGACATGGCTGGAAGCCAGGAGAGAGTCAGTCCCCAGACAGTCAGTGTGTCTAGTGCCAGAAGGTGCTACATGGGAGACTGGGGGAAATAACCAATATCTGCCCAAGCAACGCATTGTTTAACCTAATTAGCAACAAATAACCTGATGTGATGCCCACACAAGTGCAATAGTGGCACACAGCCATGGTGGGGAACCAACTGCTCTTGATTTGGCTAACTGATCCCCTCCATGGTACAAGACCCATAGCTGGAGCTGGGAAACAAGTCAGAACCATACCCAAACATAAGCCCACTCTCCAATATCAAGCTACCATCAATCATGGGGTACAAGAGGGCCTACACCCATCAAACTTTCTATCAAAAAAGTAATTTTTATCTCAACTTTTCGGGAGCTAACTTACTCTCTGTTGGAGAATCTGCTTTTCTTTTTCAGATAGATGCAGATCCTAAGGAGAGAGCTGCCCCAACATACCTCAAAAGGGGCCCGACTGAAACTAAGGACAATTGGCAAAACAGGCAAGGATGATGTTTTCCTGATGAACCATATACCAGCACAAAGGGGAAGGAGACCAACACAGGGAAAAATCAACTCCTACCAAATCAGAGAACCAGAGCCTCAGAGTACCCCAACACCTCAGCACTGAAGTAGACCAAAAATGAACCCAACATGGCTCAGGGAAATTTTGTGGAAGAGGGGGGCGGAAAGAATGTCAGAGTCACATGTTGGATCATGATATACAGAGACATTTATCGTACCAATAACTGTGGGCTTACTCCACAATGCATGACCCATTTACATCAACAAGGAGGGTCCATTGGGAGGGGGTAGATCATGGATGAGCCTAAACAATGGTACCAAACTGCCTGTATTTGCTGAAAAGAAAACTAATAAATTAAATTTTAAAAAATTATCATTTGTCTTCATATTTCAATTAGTTTTATGTTAGCCATCTAAATACATGGCATTAAGACATATTATATGTAAAATTTTACATAGGTTTGTACAAACATTCATGAGTTAAAAATTAATGTCTTTTGTTACATTGTTCTAGAACATTAGTGAAATATATATTTAAATGTAAGGCTATTTATTCTTTGGAAATTGTCTATGTCACTTAATGAAAACAGAGTCAATTGAAAGTACTTGCAGACATAATTGTGAAGATTAAACTAGTAACTAATAGTTAAAAATCATTGTAGGGGTAGAAATAATACAGTTAAATCTTTTCTGATTTGCTAGTTTCAAATACCAGTAGTCTTAATGTAGTTTTGTTTTTATTTCAGTCTTCAAAATTATAAGAGAATAACAATGCAAACAAATTATTTTGGAACATATTTCCTAATTGTACATTTATTTTCCTAATTATGTTTACTTAAGCAAATGTTCATTTTTTTCTAGCATTTCTTAAAAATGTGTTTAATGAAAACAAAACAGTATGGATGCATGGCTAAATATCAGGCAGAAGCCAGTCTATGGCTTTAAATTGTCTTTGGGTAATACATAAAAAGAATTCAAATGTAGGTAAATGAGAGGGAATGTATATTGTATATAATTTTGTTTCTTCAGGAAAAAAAAGCAAAGTCCTTCCCCCTGCCCTTTTTTTCTATTACAATGACTAGATTTTGGCATTTCATGGTTACTGAGTTCTATTTTTAGAATAAAATTTCTTCTCTTCATGAAACACTGTAAAATGTAGACAATAAAATGCATATATACAAGAATGATGATTTCAAAGTACCTCACACTAGAGGTAAATTCCGCTGAGATAAACTTTAGGTACTATTTTTTTTTTCCTTCCTTCCACAAAGTCCTCCTCTCTTGTTGACTCCTTTCCCATAGTTTTCTCTCCCTTCCTCTCTGTTTTCTTCATTTTTTTTCACTTTTTCTTATTTCTATCCCACATTACTAAAATGTCAAGATATATTCCTTTACTTATAAATGTTCTTCACCCTAGAATGCCTTTATGTACTTGGAATTAGCTAGGCCCTTGTGGATTTTAAACAGAGAAATAATGTGTTTCACATTTAGTGCTGATCATATTCTTTATCCAAATTTTACTTTTGATAATTTTTTGTTTCCTGTGTCCTTTGAAAATTAAAATTAAATCCTGGCAAAATAAACACCTCTGGTGGCATCACCACACCTGATCTAACAGCAAACACACACTTAAGAAAATGGTCATCATCCCTAATCATCAGGGAAATGCAAATTACAACAACTATGAGATTTCACCTTACCCCAGTAAGGATAGAAAACATTAAAAAAAAAATCAAATGAAAATAAATGCTGGCAAGGGTGTGGAGATATAGAAGCCCTCATTTACTTTTGGTGGGAATGTATGATGGTATAACCACTTTGAAAAGCAATATGGAGACTCCTGAAAAAGTTGACTATAGAATTACCCACAGACACCTACTGGGCACTTATCCTAAAAGCTACATGCCTCACTTCAGAGAGATTTTCTCAACCATGTTTATAGCTGCTCAATTTGTAATAGCTAAGAGCTGGAATCAACCCAGATGTCCATCATTAGATAAATGGATAACCAAGATGTGGTATATGTACACATTGGAATTCTACATAGCAGTAAGGAAAAATGCCACAATAAAATTTGAAGAAAAATGGTTGAACCTGGGACAGATCATTCTCAGTGAACTCACCCAATCACAGAAAGATAATCATCATGTAGTCTCACTCATCTACAGCTCCTAACCTGAATCTACCTTAAACACTGGCATACCTAATAAGCATCTTGAGGACTGGAGAATAGGGAGGGTGAGGCAGAATGGGAGGGTAAAAGTGGTGGTGGTGGACACAAAATTGGTCCCAAATGGCAATGGTATAAAATTCTACATCCTAAGAGACAGACTAATTGATTGAACCTTCATCAGGCCCTTAGAGGGAACACCTGAATCACAAGGCCCTAGAGAGAGTATGATGAAGCTGACCTTAATCTTCACCTGTTTCTCTCTCTCTCTCCCTCTTCTCTCTCTTCACTCTATCTCTTTTGTATTACCAATCTTTTTTCTTCCTTTTCTTCTTGGGCACTGACCTGTAACTTCCAGTACCAGCATATGGCTAATATCCACAATGAGCTGTTGGTCAGAGAGACCTACAAGGTTTCCCAAAAGAAGAAAGATTTCTGTCAGAGTACTTGATCACCCACCAGAGGTTAGTGGTAAGATTCTACTGCTGAGGAAGCTATATGCTGGAAATTGGAAGAGATTCAGTCTCCAATTAGTCTGTCTAGTGCCAGAAGGTGCCACATGAGTGACTGCAGGAAAATGACCAACATCTGTCTAAGCAACTAGAGGTCTAAGCTACTCAGCAACAAACAACCTGACATGATGCTCACACAAGTCAATAGTGGTGCACAGCCATGGTGGGAAACCACCTGCTCTTGATTTGGCTAACTGATCTGCTCAGTAGTATGGAACCCATAGCTGGAGCTGGGAATCAAGTCAGAGCCATATCTAAAAATGAGCCCACTCTGTATTATCAAATTCCCATCAAACATGGGCTACAAGAGGGCCTACACCCATGAAATTCTCTCTTAGAAAACAAAGGTTACACCATTTATCTGGTGTTAACTTCATTATCCGTTGGAGAATTTGCTTCTGTTTTTCAGATGGACACAGATTCCAAGGAGAGAACCAGCTCATCATACCTTAAAATGGCCCCAGTTGGAACTAAGGGTATTTGGGGAAATGAGCAATAGTGTTGCTTCCTTGGTGAACCTGGTACCAGAATAAGGGTGAAGGAGACAGACACAGAGAATACTCAACTCCTACCAAACCAGATATCCAGAGACACAGAGGCTCCCAAGACCTCATCACTGAAGCAGACTTAAAACGAAGCCAACATGGCTCAGGGAAATTTGTGGAAGAGGGGAAAGAAAGAATGTTAGAGGCACACTTTAGGTCATTATGCACAGAGACAATGCCTCTTACCCATAAGTGATGGCTAATCCCACAATGCATGACCCATATTCCCCAATGGGGAGGGTCCCTGCGGAATGGGGAGAACATGGAGGAGGCTAACAATTAATGGTACCAACATGATTGTGTACACTATGTACATAACTGATAAAAAAATCAAATCCTGGAGATGTAATTAGCCAATTAATCCAATTTTTAACACATTTTGAAGATGATGCAGGGAAGTTTTTGTATGTCTATGGGAAGGAACTTCCAGGTCCAGCTGTAAATTGCAATTGGAATCACTGCTGAAAGCCAATGATTATGCTGCAGGGATAAGAATCTGCCAAATTTTAAATCTGAAACATATCACAGGGTTACAGACACAGTAGACAATTGATGATAGTTTGTTTAATGAAAGAAAATGATACTTTGTTGAAGTGGAAATTCAAACATGTGAAATTTTGTGAGGGTTGTGGGTTTGTGGTTTTGTTTTGGAATTGTTTTGATACAGGAAACAGAATTTTAAACAAGAAGTAGAGAACGGTCTTATGAGCTTATATAATTAGCCTCTATACTTTTATATGTAAAAAAAAGCACTCCATTGTGAAGATATTTTTAAGTGTCCAAGATAATCATATAACCCTTATGAATTTGTTTCCTGAAATTTTTTGGGCATGGTCTATATTATTGCCCCACATCAAGTTTATTTCAAAAGATTAAAAGAAAAAAAAGCCTCACTGTTTTTGTGTTACCAATTTGCACTCAATATTTCTGACACTAATATGTTGATTAATGTTGATTAGATAAAATTGTTCCCTCAAGAACTGCAGAACTAAAAATAGGTTACGTCCAGATTTTATGTTAAGTTTCAATTTGAGTAAATTGCAAAGGAAATGACAAGTTTTCATGGATGTGATATATAACAGTATTTTGATATGCTGTAGAAAGAGAAAAAAATAAGGACCACAGCAAGTTTCCATTCTCTGCTGGTGTCTTCATCAAAGTACAACAGAGTTGGATCAAGCTCTTTTCTGTCACTATCTCCAACATTCCATAAATGTGAGCAGAAACTTCATAATAATTGTCAAGGAAGGTCAAACTTGCTGTTTAATTTTTCTTATAAGAATCATCCAGTTAGACCCCTTCTGAACTAGAGGAAACTGTTATCATCCAACTATAAAGCAATCAGTTACCTCATGGCAGAGATGATTCCAACATGTTTACACCTGAAATATACATTTCTTTAATTTTCTAGAGTGTTCAGCACTTACCCTACATTTCATTGATTTTTTTATAATATTTTTATTTTTTTGAGAGAGGGGAGAAAGTAAAAATGGGTATACCAGAGCCTCTAGCCACTGCAAATGAACCCCAGACATCTGTCTTTATGTGGGAACTACAGAATTATCTCAGGGTCCTTAACCTTTGCAGGCAAGTTTCTTAAATACTGAGCCATGTCTCTATCCCCTCATTCTTGAAATACCAATAAAATTACATTTTATGACCAATGTTCAAGGTTGTTCATGTACATAATCCATCTTGACTGTCTTATAAAGATGCTAGGAAGAATAAAACAGAAGGTTAAAATATAAATCTCTATGTTACACAAGACTAGGATTTTCTGAATCTAATGCATAATACAATAACATTTCATTCTTTAGTCAATTAATTGACAATTAAATATATGAATATATTCTGTAGTGCTAGTCTTAGCTAATGACCAAAATTATAAGTCTAAAAGGGCAAAAAACTCATTGCTTATTTTGTTTGTTTTCCATAAATTATACTGGAATGATTTATTAATCTTGAAAAAATAAAGATCTGTGTAACTACACTGAGGAGATGGCTTAGAAGTTAAAGGTTCTTACTTACAAAACCTGCTGGCCAAGGTTCAATTCCTGTTTACCCACATAGAGTCAGATCCAGAAAATATCACTTGTATCTAGAATTCTTTTGCAGCTGGAAGAAACTATAGTGTTCTATTTCTCCATGTCTCTCAAATAAATAACAAAATAATAATATAAACAATATAAAATATAAATCTGCATAACTAATAATGAATGGCTTCTTATAAAGTTTGACCTGATATGTCCTAGCATTTATCTTTACATAGAACTATAGGTGCTTTTGTCAGATAAACATAAGTTGAGTTCTTTAAGGTAGATAATCAGTAAACATTGATTGTGTGTGTTTCTTTCTCAAATAAATTTTAAAAATAGAGTGATTCCATTGTTAGGAATGGTTATAAAATAACAAATGTGGGCAAGAGAAATGACTGTATTCATACTTAGCATTAACAGAAGGAATCCTAACTGCACTTGACCCAATTACATAGGTAATATATTAAGGTGTTTAAGCAACTAAATTTGTGATGCTTTGTTACAGCAGTACTGGGAACCTAATATATTCACCACTGATGTGGCATTCCAGTACCAGGTTGTGAAATCTCTGGACACTAAGCCCTGTGAGTCTTAAACATTTATTGTAGGCCTTCTTGTGTATCTGCTATAGGAGCTTCTTGCCCAAGTACCATCTTCTCTTACAATACTCATGGGATTTCCTAGGGAGAATAAAACTAAACATATATATATATATATATATATATATGTGTGTATATATATATATATATATATACTCATTTTATATATACATATATAAATTATATATACATAATTATAAAATGAGTCTCAAATACAATATTCCTGTGGTCTCTTCAAAGTCTTGAATAAAATGTCTTTAGGACATACTTCTGAGAATTACACAGACCTGAATTAACTTCATCTTCATATTTGAAATGTTACTTTCATTGACAATCAGACAAACACAGTTATTGTTAATTGAAGCCCACACAGTTTAATTATAAAGCTGAAGCTGGATGGCATTCTAGGCAAACCAGTAGGAATTTATTTGAAATGCAAGTGTGTGATTGGTAGGGTACTTCATGCTTGAGTAATTCATCATCATAATTCTTAAGCTTTCAGATAATATATAGCCCTCATAAGTTAACTGCTACCATTTTAAACAAAACAGTGTCCTGAATAGATACTGGCATCTCAATTATATTATATATATTGTAGATTGTCTGAGGAATGGCACTTACTGTAACTACAACTTGTGCTTTGTTAGGTCACACAATTTTAGAAAAAAGTAAAAAAATTATTTATGCTTTAAGTATTGGCATTTCTCTTTACTTTCCAAAACATGTTCAATGTTGTCATATTTTTCTCAATTTCCCTTGTTACTCAGGAAAGGTGGCTATTATATCTGTAAGTGTTGAAATGTATTCCTACATTTATCTGACTCTAGATGTACATGAAATCATGCAAATTCAGTATAGGCATAACTTCATTGTATTTGCTCCTGCAAGTGTTTTTTTTTTTTTTAAGTAGGATATTCTTTGGTTCTAAATTTATAGTCCTCTATTTCATAATCCTCAATAGCTCCTTATACCAATACCCTGTCTTTCACCTGCAACCTAATTTGTACCTTGGGTTAATTTTCTTAGAATTTGTTTTCTCTATTCTATTTTCATCCTACTTCATTCAACATAACATAATTATTTCCCATTTGTGGTCAAATGCCTCTTCAACTGTAACTTTCTAATCATGAACAAAGAAAAGAAGGACATTTGAAAGGAAAACCAAATTTTTTTCTTTTCCTTCTTATAGAAGATTTTTTGTTTGTTTCAGCATGGGGCATATTCAAGTATAAAATTTCTTTAGCTCCCCATGATGCTTATTTTGATGAAAACTGGGTTTTTAATTTTTTTTTTATTAATTAGTTTTGTATTCAGCAAATACAGTCAGTTTGGTACCATTATTACACTCATCCGTGACCTACCCCCTCCCCTTGGCCCCTCCTTGTTGAGGTATATGGGTCATGTATTGTGGAATTAGCCCACAGTTATGGGTAGGATAAATGTCTCTGCATTTCATGACCCAACATATGGCTCTGACATTCTTTCCGCCCCTCTTCCACAAAATTTTCCTGAGCCATGTTGGGTTCATTTTTGGTCTGCTTCCGTGATGAGGTGTTGGGGACCTCTGGGTCTCTGGCTCTCTGATTCTGTAGGAGTTGATTTTTCTCTGTGTTGATCTCCTTCATCCTTCTGCTGGTACCCGATTCACCAGGAAAACAGCACCCTTGCTTGTTTTGCCAATTTTTCTTAGTTTCAGCCAGGGCCCTTTTGAGGTATGATGGGGTGGCTCTCTCCTTAGGATCTACATCTATCTGAAAAAGAGAAGCAGATTCTCCAACAGAGAGTAAGACAAGGACAAATGAGGTAACTCTTACTCTTTTTTTTATAGAGCATTTAATACGTGTAGGCCTTCTTGCAGCCCACGATTGATGGAAGCTTGATAATGGAGAGTGGGCTTATGTTTGGATATGGTTTTAACTTGTTTTTCAGCTCCAGCTATGGGTTCCCTACCACTGAGGGGATTCATTAGCCAAATCAAGAGCAGATGGTTCCCCACCATGGCTGTGTGCCACTATTGCACTTGGGTGGGCATCACAACAGGTTATTTGCTGCTAAGTAGGTTAGACCATGAGTTGCTTGGACTGATATTGGTCATTTTCCCCCAGTCGTCCTTGTAGCACCTTCTGGAACTAGACTGCTAACTGTCTGAGAACTGACTCTCTTTCAGCTTCCAGCCATACCATTCCATTTTACATGTCAAACACATAAGGTGTCTTCAGCAGTAGGGTCTTACCACTAACCTTTGGTGGGTCATCAAGTACTCGGACAGAAACCTATCTTTATTTTAGGAAACCTTGTAGGTCTCTCTGATTTTAAAATATACTTTGTGGAAATTTTTCTTTCAAATAGAAGCATCAAGAAAACACATCAAAGGATTCCTTAGAATGTAATAATAATTATTATTACTAATAAAGATATTGTGTGATGCAGTCCTCAGTGATAAACAGGTATTATCATCTGTTTTGGAAGCAGCTGGAAACATATGTGAGAAATTTTTCATGGTGAGCCTTTTGTTCTTCCCTCATAGAGAATGGAGCTTGCAAAGGCAGTGATCTCAGGAAAACCTTGTGCCAGCTCTATGCAATGATACATAATATCTCCTGTCCTTGGAGAGAAGACAGACTACATAGTGCGTGAATAATTGTGACAAGAGCATCTCATACCCAGCCATGGAGAGAGGATGTTCTGATCCATGTTGAGATGATACCTTTTAATATAGCTGCTTTGGAGACTCCTTGCTACTAAAAATAATCCTTTGCCATGCTCTTTCAAAAGCCCAATAAATCCATTGGTTTGCCTTGTTAATCTCTGGAGGGATTGACCTTTATTTTGTCAAGCTTTCCCTGTCAGTGGGAGCAAGTAAATGGGGGTGTGTCCCCTGAAAATATTTCATGTGAGAGCTATTTTATGACCTAGGAAAGATAAAGCAGTCACTGTGACATGGGTATATTCTGCTGTATATGTCAGGGAGTGAGTGAAGTCCACGGTAAGTCAGTAACCCTATGGTGGTACTAATCTTCTGTCACATTGGAGTTGACACCAGCTATAGCTAAAAAAAGTGCTGGGAAATTCAGTAATATATTTTATTTAACAAGAGACATTAGTTTAAATAAAGACAACTTCTAAGAAAAAAAATAAGTAGCAGGAGGAGGAAGAAGAAGAAGGAAAAAAAGGAGGAGGAGAGAAGGAGTAGGAGGAGAGAGGAGGTAAGACAGCAGAGGAGGAGAAGAAGAAAAAGAAGGAGGTGGAGGAGAAAATATGTCTCCTATAAAAAACAGAGTTTAGTAAATTGCATCAAAATAAATGCACATATTGGAAAGTATCCCAAGTAGAAACTTTACTATACTTAAAAACTCTGGCATGTGTTATATTGAAGTACTGGCATGGAATTTGAGAGTTCTAGCCAAAGCACCACAACCTATGTTATCATATTTTAGAAATTATACAAGAGGTTTGCATGTAGCATAATACAAAAAATGATTCTCTATCCTTATGAAAATGTGAATAATCTTAAGATAAAATCTGCAAGCAATGGAATAAACGACGTGGCATATACAAAACTGCATTATATATGTGCATCTGTAAGAGCCCAGGAAGGAAACAAAATTCCTTTCAGATGGTAGAAATGAAAAGCATTTAATAAAAGGACTATGGATAGGAGCATATCTTGTACTGAAGAACAGGACCACAGAATGAAGAGGGCCTGGAACTAGCAAAAATGAGAAACCACGACCCAATGGCAAATGTCAACAACACAGACTTGGCACTGATGGGAACTATAGTCAGAGGAGGATGTGCAAGCCAGATACATGATATAAAATCAGGGAAGAAATATCTCAACCTATTTCTCCTGCCTCTAGGCTCCTGCTAGTCCCTTTTGACCAGTCATCCTAAAGTTGGTTAGGTGGTAAAAATAAAAAGCCCAAGTACATAAAGTGGTAGTCAGAAGTGTATCCAAGGGGAACAATAATTGTCAGTGGAATGAACACTGAACACAGTATACAACATATTTAACTTCTAAGTGAATGTGTGTAATAGATAGTTACTGATGCTTATTTTAACACTTATGGTCATCTTACAAATCCACATTATAGTTCACCTTCTTACCTTTCACTTTGAAATTGGCTATAAGATATCTTTTGGCTAATATTAGCATATGCTGTACAAAATATCTTGTAATTTTAGACTTGTTCTTTTTGGTTTTTGCTGTTGCAAAGAGAATAGACTCCAGGTATCTAGGACACAAAATAGTATCTCCACTGACAAAATAAATCATAAAATATAAATGTAAAATAAAATGTGGAGTAGGGCCAACACAGCTTATCCACAGACCTGAGGACTGAAGCAGAGGTTTCCAAGTAGAACTGTTAGTATGGCAGGAAATGATATGTCCTCTGTCACTGAAATCAGGAGCAGTTTGCTAACTGGGCATAGACCTGATACAGTATTCACAGTATGGCCTACATGCATTGTACCATTTGAATTCTGAGTTATTGAAACAGTAATCCAAGTAACTTGAGAATAGCCTGAAAACAAGAGAATACAATTTGTACTTAATATTAGAACTCATTCTGTCTGAATGCCACTCTAAACTAATAACCTGGAGGAAATGGGATATTGGATATTATAAAAATAAGACTTGTTTTGCATAGGTTACTTTATTCTACTTGTGTTTTTTTTTTCTCTATTGATATAATATTGTCAGTATGTGTGGTATACATTGTGTGAGTGTAGACATGTGGATATATGCACAGGCCAGAGGAGAACATCTGAAATACTCTAGCTCTCTTCTGCCTTACTGCTTTGAGTCAGGGTCTGCTGCAGAACCTGGTGCTTGCACTGTTTTGCAGTTAACTGGCTCATTACTGAGGCTGACCACTCCTCTAGTCTCTATCTCTTTCAACACTGGTTCCAAAGGTGTTCAACCACTTCTGTCTTTTTAAATGGTTGCTGGGAATCAAACTCAGGTCCTCTTACTTGCATAGTAAGCACTCTTACTGACCACCACAGATGCTGATGCTTCAAACATATTAATCTTTATATTCAGACAGAGAACATGGATCACAACACAATAGATGGAACCCCTGACAAATGCATGTACTAGAAAATTTTAATTTTATGATTTTATTTAAGTAATTCCTCATTTATTATTGTCTTAAATTTCTTAATTACTAAAAGAAATATGATATTAAGCACAATGTTAGTTATTTCTTTATTAAATTTGTTGTTATGGACTGGAGAGATGGCTCAGAGAAAAAGACACTTGCTTTCAAAGCCCAACAGCCTGGATTTGAGTCGCCAGTACCCCATGAAGCCAGTTGCACAAATTGGCACATGTGCCTGGAGTTCATTTGCAGTGGCAGGAAGAAGCCATATGCTCATCTTTCTCTCTTTCTCTTTGCTTGAAAATCAAATATTTAAAATAAAATTATAGTCATAGCAGTGTCTATAGTGCTTCTGTCTTTTTTGTTTGTTTGTTTGTTTGTTTGAGATAGGGCCTTGCTTTAGCCTAGGCTGACCTGGAATTTACTATGTAGTCTCAGACTGGCCTCAAACAACAATCCTCCTACCTAGGCCTTCTGAGTGAGTACTGGGATTAAAATGTGCCACATGCCTATAGTGTTTCTTGTTGTCCTATGTTCATTATTTCATTGGATAACATTCAGTATAGTTTCTTTAGTATGCCTTATTTAACCATTTTCTTGTTAATAAGTACTCACACACTCTTCTTGCTTTGCACACACCATTTTTTTTTTTTTTGCATGGGACTTATGCTATAGTGAAAAGAACATATATTAGCTAATATCATCACATGTGCATGACCATAATTTACCCTGAAAGTTCATGGGCTCAGATATCATAAATTTTTAGTTCATTATCTCTGAGATTACAAACCTAATTAAGATGCATCGTGGAGTTTACAGGCTCTTGTGAGATTAACTTTGTTTACCAAAAGAGATGAACTAACACTTATTTAACAGTTACTAGATATACAGGAGACTCAACTTACTCTAGCTACTAGTATTATGAAGAACTCTTAATGGGTACAGAGTACATCTTAATAGTTATAGGGTAAAAGAAGTTATTTTCAGTATGTACAGCAAAAAAGGGAAAATAATGTCTTTTCAAAAAATGCATCTTAAATACTGATAGTCTTTGTCATGGCAAATAAAATACAATATAAAATACACATGCATACTTTACAGAAGTTTCAAGTTTAATTAAAATAGAAAGCTACTACAAAAAAAGGTATTTCTTTTAGCCAGCAAGACTCAGGAACAATCTTTTGAAGAACATGCTGGAGGAAGAAAACACCTCCCTTAAAATCATCTCATGGATATTCAGAAACAATAGTCTGATGAAACCACATATAAAAGCTTTGAGTGAGGAACAAAAAGAATCCCAAAGGAAGGCACAGTTAGAAACCAGCCGCTTAGGGTTAGACAAGAGTGAGTGTCTAAGAAAAGGCTTATGTTAATGAATAATAAAAAGAAAAATGTATGAAAAAAGAGCTATCCAGAGTTTCTTGTTCTCATAGACATCACATTGAAATGATAATCTCTCAGCATATCCTTTATCCCTTTGATTCAGGGATATATAATACATAAACAGAAGTTCCAAAAATTAATTTCAGTCACTCAAAAAGAAAATAAAATTATTGTCACCTTTATCAAACTCAAGTTTAAATCAAAATACATAATATAGATAACAGGCTGATGTCATCTGGATGACTAGAATTTAAATTTGGTGCTGAGTAGAACATATGGATGTAAGCGTCCCCTACTTACAGATACCATGTCTATACATTTTTATATTCTAATTTGTTGCCAATAACAATGTTACACAGTAGATCCTGCAGAATTTCAAACCTCTAGTTTAGTTGTGTTTCTTCTACAATTCCTAGTTAAGGAAAAATAACTTTCCAAGAGAACCACTTTGTACTTTAACCCTAACTAGCCATTGCTAAACTTTATGATCACTCACTAAGTATGGAGAGAGATTATGAATGGACAGGAGTGGCTTGTTAGAGGCAAACCAACTCCAATACAGGCTGTACTGCTCTGCAGCAATCAACACCATCTTTTGCATGACGTTATGCACTATCCTTTGCCAAGGATAATTAAAAGTCTTAAGCATATAAAGGGTAATTATACAAAGGATCTGTTAAGTGCCCAACCATCTGCACATGAGCTTAAATTTTACCTGATGGGATTTAGGATGTTCCTGATCGATGCTATTCGTATTGACAGAACATTCCTAAAGAATGGGTTAGTGAACAGGAGATGTTTGAGAACATGCTGTCATGGGATTAGGAGCACTGGCCCTGGGACAAGTTTCCAAGGGAAATGTGTAGATCTCCTTTCCTGGACACTTTTGATAGACGCCTTGCAGTCTAGCATAATGAAAATCTGTCCTACCTTAAGTAGAACTGATGATCTAATGTCTAGAGGTTCCTTCCAACTCTAAAACAGAGAACTTAACACAATACAATGCAAACAGAAAAATCATGACTCAAATAAATCGTTTTTTTTTTTTTTAAATCTTTCTTAGGGTTTTTATTTCCTATAGCAATTAATGAATGTGAATAAATGATCGTATACTAAAGTAACTATTCATTGCTTATAGTTAACTGCACTGATGTTATTCTTTTAACTGAATCAAAATTTAAATAATATTTTAAAAGAAAACCACACTTGGTTGTCCTAGAATATCTTCTTGTGGAGTACAATGAACTAAATGACTATATTAGGGGTGATCCTGGCATGTGAGAGTAAGGCATCACACTTCCTTCAAAGATCTTTCCTTCCTTAGCGGTTGATTTAATACAAGGAAATATTTCTGCTCTATCTTATTTCTCACAATTTGCATGTCATCGAAGTTTTGTTTGTTGGTTTATTTTGTATTTTTGAGACATGGTTCTCACTATGTAGCCCTAGATAACTTGGAACTTGCTATGTATGAGAGGCTAGCCTCCTGGTGCTTGGATTACAATGTCAAGCACCATGGCCAAATGAAACTTAAAGTCCTGGAAGAAAAGTCCTCAAGCTCCCAGCTTTGCTTCCTTCTACTTCAGCCTCAGCACCCATCTTTCATTATTGAATCTCCTTTTGAACACATTGACTCAATGGTTGTTTCATCACTTTGAGAGCACATTATGCTCCACTGGAAAACATATACCATAATGACTTCACTTCTGCTGAAATAAACTATATTGTACTCTGCAACTGTTTCAATAAGGCATGGTGCTATGAATTCATGTTCCCTCTCACAGTGTCAAGCAAACTTCGCCATTGCAGATCAAAAGTTTTCAAATTCACTCTCTGAGTTGCCATCACCACTGAATGTTTCCATGCTGCTGAAAAGAAACACCAAAGCTTTTAACATTTTCATAGCAGCAGGGATTTGCTTTTTTAACATACACAAAAAATCAAATTTGCAGTCCCAAGCTGGCATCATGAGGTGTCCCATTTTCCCCAGTTTGCCTGCAGTTGGGCCAACCCTGCCACATATTGAAGTGGGCATCTCTACTTCTTCTGTCTGCTGCAAAGATAATAGGGTAGCTCCCTCTATCACATTTGCTTTCAATATGTTAATTCTAGAGAAAAATTTAGAATGATAAGTTGGGATTTTTCTGCGTCATTTTCTTCCATTATGATTCCAGCAATAGTTCTGCACACTGGCTAACCAAATATACATTGCTGTGTGCATAAAAATGCATCACATCAAACAAAGGCTGGTAATCAAATCTCAGATGCCAAAGGAAAAAAATGCTACAGGGATAGTTCTTTCAGAGTTTCAAATACCTTAGTTGTAGCTATTTTTACAGGTCTGTGTGTGATGTGATGTATTGTGTGTGTGTCATGTATGCACATATATGTGCCCATGTGGTATATAGCTGGGCCACGTAGAAATCCAAGTTTTAATTTAGGGGGGAAATTTTATTTTGCTTTTCATAGTTGCTGCACTAATTTTTACCCCAATAAACAGAACATAAAGTACTCTATTTTAATATTTTTTTCATTTATTTGTTTGAAAGAGAAAGAGAAAGAATTAGAGAGAGAAGGAGAGAGACAGGCAGGGACAGAATGAGTGTGCCAGGGCCTCCAGATGTTGCAAATAACTCCAGATGCATGTACCACCTTGTGCATTTGGCTTGTATGGGTCCTGGAGAATTGAACCTAGGTCCTTTGGCTTTGCAGGCAAGTGTCTTAACCACTAAGTCATCTTTCCAGCCAAATAAAGGTATCTTTTTCCTCACTTCATCACCAGCAGTTTTTACAGTGGTGAGTGGGGCAGGTTCTGCCTCTTTTCTAAGTTTAACAGACAAGTGTAGGACACCTGAGCAGGATTTTTAGTGTGACAAAACCAGGAATGGAATAACTACTTGATTTTTGTGCTTTTTATTTAAGCTTCCTAATTTTTCAAATCCCTTATGTTCTCATCTGTAAATCAATGACAGACAGGTTTAGTATAATAAATAAATGAGATTATGTCATCTATCAAGCCAATAAGCCCCTTAGCAGACAGTTACCAAAAAACAATGTTTCCTGTAGATGAGGTAAAGGATTTAGCAATAAGGAAAAAACGGTATTGAGTTCAAGTAAAAAGCACTACATTAATCATGAGGCATTACATTTTTATCATATTTTGCTGTTTCAATCAAAGATGGAAGCTCAGAATTTGATGAATAGTTAAGAAATGGCATTATCATTTTTAATTATGAACACCAAATATGTGGTGGCCTAGGTACTAAAATAATATTTAGAGATAATTGTGCCCATTGTATGACACATTCAGAAAACAGTCAAATGAGAAAATGTATTATTTCTTATTGTATTAAACATGGAGACCACAAAAAGCATTTTCAATAAACTTATTATTCATAATAGTAATTCTTACAAAGCAACATTGCTTTATTTCAAATGCTATTAAGTAAAGGTAAAACTGCCTAGATTCATCAAATGATCAGAAAGTAATATGCTATCTATCTTCAATTTCACCAAAATAAAGTTAATGTAATTTTTTTTTTTTGCACTTCACAACAAAGATGTCACATGAAAGTCAAGACAACATTAAGCAGAGCTTAATTCCCACCTTTGAGACAGGCAATGCAGGAAGTTGGCAATGTAAGTAAAAGTACAAATTTTACTATTAGCTATTTTATAACTGATCTGACACACACAAAAAAAATATTGAAATACAAAACAACAGAAATACTCTCTCACACATTACAGTTTCCAACATGCATACATGGTATAAAATGATCATTGTCAGATACTATTTTCAAGAAAGTCACTGTAACAGATAAATTCCATAGACAACTTACAGTAAGGACAGTGCTTCAGTATCTTTTGTATCTCTAGTACTTACAACGAATCATATTTATATTATACACTTAACAAAAGTTGGAAAGCATCTAGTCGTTTACTAAACACATGGAATTGAAATCACTTGCCATGAAGTAGTTTATAAAGTATCAAAACAAAGAAATTGCAGTCCAGATGGGAAGAAAGGCATGTAAACATATTATTTGTGACATTGGTGTGCCGCATAAACATGTAATTGTGGCAGAGCAGTGTAAACACTGTCAGAATCGTGGCATGGATAGAGAATGATGATGACATGAAGGACATCTCTTTTTGAGGCTCTCCCAGGGCCGGGCTCCCCTGGCAGGTTGTGCTGAGGAAGGACCAGGCCCGCTGGCTCCTCCCAAGGGGTTGAGGAGGAGGCTGAGTGTCAATGGCCAGGAACAAACCACCGAGAGTCTTGTCGAAACAAGAACTCACTTTATTGTTACAGGCAGGTGTTTATATAATGTTGAGAACAAAGGCGGGGATTTTAGGATGGGGTGAGATGTAAGACCCAGTAGCATACCGTGACCTTTGAGATGATTGGTTTTAAGCATGCAGAGGCTGTAACTTCCTCTGCAGAATAGCAGGCTAGAGGGCATTTGGCCCCATGCTGAGTTCTAAGCCCGCATGGGCAGGAACTCTAATTTCCTGTGTGGAAGTAGCAGGCCAGAGGCCATTTGGTGCCCTGCTGAGGCATAGCTGGGTGGGGCAGTTCACAAAACTTTAGCTAGGCTCAGGAAGTTCCACTAGGCCTCATATCCAGGCCTCTTAAGGCCCAGCATCCTAGGAGGATTGTTAAATATTATTATTCCCTCTTGATTAAAAAAGAGAAAATATTTTAAAAAGCAAAATGCTAAAAATTGTGCAATGGCAAGTTGACGTTAGGGAACTTTAATGGCATATGGATGGACAGACCAGCAAACTTACTGTATTTTAGGAGAAGCTCAAATATTTCAACAAGTTTCTCAAATTGAAGGGACATGGACAGATGTACTTATTACTTACACATTCTGTGAGTAAAGTATGTGAAGGGAAGAACTTAAGGAAAGAAATATATTTTGGCTCATGGTTTGCAAGGCTTATTTATTTATTTGAGATAGATAGAGATAGAGAGAATGAGCATGTCAGAGCCTCCAGCCACTGCAAATGAACTCCAGATGCATGTGCCACTTTGTGCATAATGATGGGAAAACATGGCAGAATGGCTCCTCTGTGGCGATGAGGATGGAAACAGAGAGTTCTCACACCACCCCATATTATAAAGCAGAGTGGCCAGAACTACGGCAGGTGCACCATTCCAGAGCCCACTATAGTGCCCTACTTCTAACAGCCTTGACACATCTACTATAAATTCTAGTCTGTCAAAATGTATCAACTGCTGAGGGGCAAGCAATTGAAGCAAGGACAAATGTAGGGAAGTATGTGACTCAAACCATAACAACAGAGACATGCCAGGAGATAGCAGAGTAGGTAGATGTGAGTGGTCCTTCCTGAGCACAGAAAGCTGGGAACAAAGGGACATAAGAGGAAAGACCAGACAGCCCCATGATATGGATCAGTGGTTCTCAACTTCACTGTGCGTTAATCAATTTATATTATCTATTATGTAAATAGATAGTGCTGGACAATAATCCAGGACAACTGACTTTCTGACACACTGAACCTAAGGTATATTTCTTTGAATTTTCCAATAACTCTTAATATTAGTCTTCTGAAATTTATATGCTAAGAACCTTTATTGTAGATAATAAGGTTGCAAAACAATTTAGGACCAGTTAATGAATGTTGTGAATTATAAAATCAAGAGTGGAGGCTATTATTCATGTTAATAAGCTATAATGCCTTCTTCTATTCCATAATCCTCATTCTAATGAAAAGTTTTAAGACATAAAATATAAAATAAAATTTAGCTACATTTTAGTGAAAATGATCAAATTTCTGAAAGGTCACATATCCAAAATGTTAGAGATGACCTTGAACAAATAGATACTTTCATTTAAAAAATATTTTTGTGTACTTATTTGCAATAAGAGTGTCAGAAAGGGAGGGAGAGAGAGGGAGTGAGGCAGGAAGGTGAGGTGAGAGGAAGGGATAGGAAAAGAGAAAGACAAGAGAGAAGAGGAAAGAAAGAGAATGAATGAGCATCACAGGGCTTCTAGCCACTGCAAATGAACTCCATATACATGGGCCACTTTGTACATCTGGATTAAGTGGGTACTGGGGAATTGAACCTGGGCCAGCAGGCTTTGCAACAAAGTACCTTTAACCATGGAGATGTCTACCAATTCCCCCAAATGCTTTCAAATTGTGCCATAAGAAATGTAAGTTAGTATGGCACTTTGTAGAGCTGACTGACAAAATATAGTAAGCCTGAAAATCTTCATTATTTACGACCGGCAAGTCCAGTCCTTGGGATATCTTTTAGAGGATTTCACATGGTAGTTTGCATTGAGATGCATTCTATATACTTATTGTACAGCAATTTTCAACAAATGGTATGGGACGAACTAGGTAACCATATGCAGGGCAAAGAAAATAGACCCTCACATTTCACCATGCACAAAAATCAAGTTCAAATGGATCAAAGTGCTCAATATAAGACCTAAAACTCTGCTACTACTTGAAGAAAAAGTAGGAGGAACTTTTCATGATATAGGAGCTTAAAAAGACTCCCTTAACAAAAACCCAGTAGCTCAGGAACTTAAACAATCACTCAACCATTGGGATATCAGGAAGCTTAAAAGTTTTTTTCATAAGTCAAACATACAATAAACAAAGCCAATAGACTACCCATAGAATGAAAGAAAATTTTGCCAGCTATACAACTGGCAGAGGCTTAATTTCTAGAATCTACAAAGAACTCAAAAATGAAACAATAAAAAAATCAAACAACCCATGCACAAAGTGGGGCAGAGAACTGAACAGGGAGTTCTCAGAGGAAGAAATACAAATGGCAAACACACACTTAAGAGAATGTTCAACATACCTAACCATCAGGGAAATATAAATTAAAACAACTATGAATTCCACCTTAGCCCAGTAAGAATAGCAAAAATTAAAAAATCAAATGGAAACAAATATGGGTGAAGATGCAGAGAAATAGGAACCCTCTTTCACTATTGGTAAGAATGTAAGACGATACAAGGTCTATGGAAAGCAATATGGAAGATCCTATGAAGGTTGATTATAGTATTATCAACAGACCCTGTTATTCCCTTAATGAGCATTTCCCCTAAACTTTCCATGTCTCAGTTCAGAGATACTTGCTCAAACATGTTTATAGCTGCTCAATTTATAACAGCCATGAACTAGAATCAACCCAGATACCCATTATTGGGAAAATGGATAACCATGATGTGGTATATCTACATGATGAAACTTTACTCAGCAGATAGAAAAAAAAATGACAAAATGAAATTTGTAGAAAAATAGTCAAACTTGGAACAAATCATATTCAATGAACTCTGCCAATCATGGAAAGACAATCATCATATGGCATCACTCATCAGTGGCTCCCAATCTGGATCAGCCTGAGATGCTCTCATACCTAATAGACATCTTGAGGACCAAACAATAGGGTTGGTGGGGTGGGAGGGGAGGGTAAAGGTGGGGCCACAAAACTGGACCCAAATGGAACTAGTACCATAAAATACCCTATCTTGGAAGACAGATTAAAAGGTTGAACTCTCATTAGGAGCTTAGAGGGAACACCTGAATCAAAGGGCCCTGGAGAGGGTTAAATGAAGCCTAACCTGAATTTTCTACTCTGTTTTCTTTCTCTTTTATATTTATTATCTTGCTCTTCCTTCTATTCCCTTGGCACTGGCCTGCTACATCCAGTATCAGGATGTGGATAACACCCACAAAGAGCTGTTGATCAGATAGACCCACATGTTTTCCCAAAAGAAGACAAACTTCTGTCAGAACACTTGATTACCCCACAGAGGTTAATAGTAAGACATTATGACCGAAGACACTATATGCTGTTGGTCCAGAACATGGAGAGACCTGGCTGGAATCTGGAAGAGAGCTACTCCCCAGACAGACCATCTAGTGCCAGAGGTGCTACATAAGCTGGGGGGAAAAACAATGGACAATATCTGTCTGAGCAACTCAAGGTCTAAGCTACTCAGAAGCAAACAAACTGGTGTGATGCTCACCCAAGTGCAATAGTGGCACATAGCCATGGTGGTTAACAAATTGGTCTTGGATTGGCTAATATATCCACTCATTAGAAAGGAACCCATATCTGAAATGGGAAACAAGTCAGAATCATATCCAGATAATGAGTTCGCTCTCCAATATCAAGCTTCCACCAATCTTGGGCTGCAAGATGGCCTACACTTATTAAATTCTCTCTAAAGTAACAATGATTATCCCATTTAACCTGGGATGACTTCACTCTCCTTTGGAGAATCTGCTTCTGCTTTTCAGATGGATTCAGAACCTGAGGAGAGAATCAGCCCATCACACTTCAGCAGGGCCTCAGCTGAAACCATACAGTATTTGGGGAAACGAGCAAGAGTGCTC
This sequence comes from Jaculus jaculus, assembly GCF_020740685.1. Taxonomy (NCBI): domain Eukaryota; kingdom Metazoa; phylum Chordata; class Mammalia; order Rodentia; family Dipodidae; genus Jaculus; species Jaculus jaculus. The sequence goes on from NC_059107.1 coordinate 128,998,036, forward strand.
TTTCTCAGTGAACCTGATATCAAAAGAGTGTGAAGGAGCTAGACACAGAGGACACTTGACTACCAAACCAGTGATCCAGAGACACAGAGGCTCCTAAGAGCCCATCACTGAAGTAGACCTAAAAGGAACCCAACATGGCTCAGGAAAATTCATGGAAAAGGGGGTGGAAATATTGATAGAACCACAAGTGGGGACTTTATGCACAGAGACATTGTCACTTCCTCATAACTAATGGCTACCCCCACAATCCCCATGGGGTTAACCAGCATCCCCCAACAAGGAGTGTCCATTCAGAGAGGGGGACAAGGATGAGGATAAGGATTCTACCAGCTTGTGCTATTTTAATATTGAGTGTATCCATAACTAATTAAAAAAAGAAATATAGGGCTGGAGAGATGGCTTAGCGGTTAAGCGCTTGCCTGTGAAGCCTAAGAACCCCGGTTCGAGGCTCGGTTCCCCAGGTCCCACGTTAGCCAGATGCACAAGGGGGCGCACGCGTCTGGAGCTCGTTTGCAGAGGCTGGAAGCCCTGGCGCACCCTTTCTCTCTCTCTATCTCTGTCTTTCTCTCTGTGTCTGTCACTCTCAAATAAATAAATAAATAAATAAATAAATAAATAAATAAATAAATAAATAAAAAGAAATATACTGATAGTATATATATGACACAAAAAAAGAAAAGAAAGAAAGAAAGAAAAGAAAAGCAGATTCAAGATTTTGTGGCTGGCATAAGGGTGGTGTTGAGAAATGTTCCTTTGGCTCATATGAAAGAAAGAATATGGATATATGGGACCTTTTTTTTAAAAAAAAAAATGCCCTTAATCTTCCTGTTACACTTGATTTTCATTTGTGTGAGGAGTGTGATGCTTCCTATTTGAAAAAAGCAGTAAAAGTATATTGGAGGAAAATTGTGGTTCTTAGGACCCTTGATTAGTTACCATCCTTTTTATTATGCATACAAAGTCTTACATTTTCTCACCATTATTTCCATACTTAAATATCATTTTCACCAATATATAACGTTTCCCAGTTTAAAGAAAAACAGGGGTTTATATTGTATTATTACTTTTTAAATTAATCTAGGTGTTAAAACCATGGAACTGTCATATCATCTATTGACTGTGATGTGCAAAAGTTACTCTAATTCTTAAAGTGGTAATTCAATGATACTTTAATAATAACAAAGGAATTTGAACATTTTGTGTAGGATAGGTGAATTTTAGCAGTAAGAGAGAAATTGAAACTTACTGTTTAGAAGTTGTTTATAGCCACTAGATTTCTAGATATTTCCATTATCATTATGTCCTAAACATAGCACTCCACTGGAATATAACTCTTTTTCAATAGTCAACAAAACATATATATATATATATAAATTTATATAAATAAACATAGGTTTATTTATTTGAGAGAGAGATACAGAAATAGGCAGGGAGAGAGAGAGAGAGAGAGAGAGAGAATGGTTGCTCCAGGGCCTCCAGCCACTACAAATGAGCAAACAAACTTCAATGCATGAGCCCCCTTGGGCATCTGGCTTTTGTGGGCCCTAGGGAGTGGAACTTGAGTTATTTGGCTTATGCAGGCAAGTGCCTTAACTACTAAGCCATCTCTCCTGCCCCAAGTTCAATTTTGATAACACCTGAGTATTAGGAGACATAGATTCAAACTACCACATAGGACATGGTTCTGTGCACCTGTAATACCAGTGATGGGGAGGAGGAGAGAGGAGGATCCCTGGAGGCTCTTTGCCCAGCCAGTTTAGTCTACCTGGTGAGTTCCAGGCCAGTGTGAACCTATATCAAAGGAGGAGGGTGGTATTCCTGAAGATAAGACCCAAAGTTATCCTTTGGCCTCCACATGTGCACCTACACACACAAGTGCTCCAGCATGCCTACACACATGTGTGTGCACACATGCATGAAAATGAAAGCTTGATGTTTACTGAGCATACAATGGACTCAACATTGGAGCAATTATGAGCCTGAGAAACTGCTTTACCATTTGAGTTTCCCATATTATTTCAGAAAGATCCAAAGCAGTGACAACACATGTCAAAATAATTTCCATCATGCTTGATGACCAGAAAATGCCTTGAAGCTCTTAGTCAAAAGGGACAATGTGAAATATACATATGAATATATTATAAACTATGGTTATGATAATGTAATGATCCTTTTATGAGTTCAATGGTAATGGTACATTGAAGCCAATTTGAAGATAAGTTGACATAGACTATAATCTCACAAATAATTTAATATCATCACTTTTTAGAAATTACGATAATTAGACCACAGCACAAGGATAGCATAGGCCAAAGCCTGACTGTACTTCTGACTGGCTGTATGCTCCAAAGCCCTGTCATGCTTCAGTTTTCTCATGAGTAGGAAAAGAATGATGGAACATACCAGATTTCAGAGAAAACTGAGTTCATTTCTATAAAGCACTTAAGAGTAGTGATCATCAGATATTACATAACAATTAATACATGCATTCATGGAACCCAGTATATACAGACTGAGTTTCAAGATTTTGAGTACTGGTAGTAAACCCAGCTGTGAGCTCTCCCTAAAATTCTTAGTCTAAATTTGCGTTTATGGCTTACGTTTTGTTTATTTACTATTTTCTTTTCTTTCAAAGATGAGGATTGATTTTAGAGCCTCACACATGCCAAATAAGAGATCCAGAATTGAGCTATAACCACTTTGGGAACTTACATAGTAAATAACTATGCTATATTTAAAATGATTCCAGCATTGGTTTCTAAAGAATACAACTAATAAAATATTTTTCACTTAATAGCAAAAAATATAATCAATAATTGTCACATACATTTTTATCAAATGAAAAAAAACTATGCTAGTTACCTATTTGATTTTTGTTGTTTGTTTTTCAGGGTCTCACTCTGGCTCAGACTGACCTGGAAATCACTATGTAGTCTCAGGGTGGCCTCAAACTCCTACCTTTGCCTCCCAAGTGCTGGGATAAAAGGCATGTACCACCACGCCCGGCCCTATTTGATTTTCTTAATGAGGTAATCATTAAAATTGAATTGGACAATGACACACCAGTAACTCCTGCTTGTGTCTAACTATAACAGTACCACAAATAAATCTTTCCCCAACTCTCCTTCTCCCTTTTCACTCCATGCTCTGGTAATCACTATTCCATTGAAACATCTGTAGGATCAACATTTTACATGTAGGAGAAATCATACAAAACTTATCTTTCTGTGTATGGCTTATTCAACATCTATGTTGTTAGGACTGTTATTTGTTTTATGACCAAATTGTATTCCATCATGTGCTTGTCCCTCATTTTCTTGTTTTAAAAACTTTTACTGGAAATTTTAATATATGAACATATTGTAAATTGTTCATATTTCCATCAGGTTATTTTCTTATGTTACCTCTTTCTGGCCCTATTCCTTGGAGAGCCCTCCTCAGTAGGGTTATCATTCATCACTCTGGGTTCATGAATGCACCAGCCAGTCTCTGTGGGGGTGGGTATTTGGAAGAGCAATGTCTCAGTATACATCTTCCCACCCTGTGGCTCTTACATTAGTTCTGCTCCTTCTTCCACAATGTTCTCTGAACCTTGGTGTGTTTGTTATATTAGTGTTGTCTCTTTATTCATTCATATTGATGGACACTCAAACTGTTTCCATTTCTTGGCTGTTATATGACTGCTGCTACAAAAAGTATGGGTATGCAAATATCTTTTTTGATGCATTAATATTAATTGAAAATCCTCCAAATATATTCCATATCAAAGTGTGTGTGTGTGTGTTTGTGTGTGCACGTGTATGTGCAGGCATATATGCATGTATGTTCATATGTGTGTGTGTTCATATATATGAGTGGGTGTACACAGCGCATGAATATGAGAATGTGTACACGTGGAGGCCAGAGATTGACACTATCTTCCTTCATCAGTGTTTGTCTTATTTTCCTGAGGCAGGATCTTTCACTGAACCCAGGTTTTACTGATTTGCCTAGGTTACAGAGGCAGTTTGATCCAGGGCATTTGTATATCTGCTTCCTGAGCTCTGGGATTAAAAGTGGACTACCACCCACCCAACACTTACATGACTGCTGGGCAGTGAACTCTGGTCCTCAAGATTGGGTTGCCATTGCCAGAGCACCCATAACAAAGTGTTATAAAGATCATTTAATTTTTAATTTTATTCACTTTTATACAATTATACATTTGAGAAAATCTGTATAATTTACAAAAATAAAATGTATCAGATGTATCTAGAGCAATGATCTTTTCTTGTAAATTAGGAGAACTCATTCTCAGGTAGAAAAGATGATATTCTCCAATCTATCATCTGTTTGTGATTAAAAAAATACTGACAAAAATATTTCTTTACATTCATACCTGACTTAAATTTCTATCCTAATATTTGGAAGCAATCATAAATATATTTTCATGATGGGATATATAAATGCATAAACTACTGTCAGAGCCAAAACCAAAATGAAATTAGAATAAGATGAAAACTATTTAGATCAGTAGTTTTTCCCATGAACTTTGGAAGAGTGTAGAGAATTTAATCTTATTATATCTCAAAGTACTTACTTTATAAAACACAAAACAGTGATCCTTTTTCAACATTTTCTTCAGCCAAAAAGAAAATGATTCATGTGTTAATGATCATAAAGAAGCTTGTTTAATTAGATATGTTTTGTGACATTGTGTTTTTTTTTCATTTAAAAAGCCTCTGTTTTATGAAATGTAGCACAACAATAGAGCATGAATTAAGTAAGTTTTGTAAGAACACATTTCAAATTGTGTCTTCTGTGTTTAAGAAATTTAAAGTGCTCTGTGCAAAGATCCAAAATAAATAAAGTCCCATATAATAACATATCTGCACTTCTGTCTGCATTGGGGCATTCTGGAAAGCATTTAAACAAAGAGCATAATAACAGTGTGCTTCAGTTTGGGCTCTGTGGGGGTACCTAACATAATGGGGTCATATACGAATCTAAGTAAACATCCATAATAAATCAAAAATAACTATGCAAATTCCACCTGGTGCATAAAATAAGGAGATTATAAAGGCATTATTTCAATTGGACATTCAAGACAACTTCCAACAAAAGATATTTTTCTATCATTAAATGAACTAGAATTGTTGAGCAAAACTATAATTATACTCATAAATGAAAAAACATCAAGTCTCCTGCGTATTTTTAGAAGCATAAAGTGTTTATAATCATGCTGAGAATAATGTTTCTCGAAATAATATCTAAACATGGAATCAAATTGCTATTTAACTCTTTTATTGGCATATGCTAATAAAAATATATGACCAGAAAAGTCAACATAGATGACAAATTGGGAGACACAGCATCATTTCCTAATCTGTGGGCTGGAATATGCCACAATGTATCTAGAAGGACATAATGAGATACTTGGCTAGTTAGATGTCTATTTGTTAAGTATTCAGTTCCAGCTCAATGATTATCTACTCTGTATTATGAACTAAATCGAAGTAAGAAAATTTAACTATATAAACTAAATTAGACAGTGAAACATATAGAAGGTAGGCACATTAAAATGAATTAGCTTGTTTCTTATCTTTCATCAGCTAAATTGTTTCTAGGTATAAATGTCATATTATGTCTCACCAAACCAACTAAATTTTCTTTATTGTAGATCATAAATGTGTATATAGAGCTAAGCTTCTCAGTAGCTAAAATCATTAGTTTTTTGAATGGATATGATTTAGTGACTAGAAAGACTGTCCTGCTTGGTTATGAAATAAGCATATCCAATAACTGATTCTGTAAGAAGAAACTTTTGCAGAAAAGACATTCTTTGAAGTTATTGTGAGTAAACAGTACATAACTACAGGTCATTTGCTAAGGAAACAAGGAAAAGGTAAAATAACTCTCTTTAGAGCTGCAGGCATGTCCTTGAAAGGTTTTTGAAATGCTTGCTTCAAGACCTCAGCACACAGAAATGGAAAGTATACAACCTGGGCTCCAAAGGAATAGTTCATCTATGAAGTATTTAGTGCACTTATGGATGTTTTCATGTATTATCTATAAATTTCCATAAGGTAGCATTTCTAACTTGTATTTCTAATAGACTTTCTCAATCCAAACCATGGAAGGTCATTATATTGACCATTGTTGAACCCAACTAATTCAAGGGCTACCTTTCACAAAAATAAGCACAGTTATCATGTGAAATAATCATGATAAAATATGAGGACTGCATTCTCTTTAGTTATTGGGATAGTTTAGATGATAATAAGATTTTCTTACAGAAATGGCTAAGTGATATTTAAGGAAAAAAATAAACATCTTTCTGTCATTAAAATTCAAATACAATATGTTGGATATTGAGTATTACACTTATGAGTAAATTATGCAGAATTCACTCATGTTGCCTTTGTACCCACTAAAATAACATAATGCAGTAAGAGCCATCACTTCTCAGTGATAGGTGCACCTAAATTGTCCTCAGCCATCTGCCTGTATGAACAATTTAGAGAGCTCTATGCCATTAGGGAATAGGAAGTTTTCTTGTTACAAATGTTTCATAGAGGAAATGAAATGACTAACTTTAGAGCTGGGTGCTTCAATTTAGATTAATGTGCAAAAGAGCTACTGAGAGTGAAAAGTTCAATGTGAATTCTCCATTAAGGGGAAAAGAAACAACTTGAGAAATTATGAGAATGATGCTTCCTGTACAGCAGAGATTTTTGTTTGGTTTCAATAGTTTGAGGTGAATCATTCTTTGGAGGTCTGTCCTACCATTGTAGACTTTTCATCAGCATCTCTGCACTCAGAAGCTAGATGGTATACTTTCTCAATTCTGATGGCTGAGACCTGTCCGAAGCTATTGTACTATGTTTCCAAATTGTGTGCTGAATACCAATGCCTAGCATGGAGTGACCTAAATCATAATGGTGCTCATATTGAATCAAGAAATTTAGTTTTGCTTCAGTTATTAACTAGCGTCAGTATTTAATCAGATCATAAGGGTTACAAAATGTTTGTGGTAGATATTTGGTAGGTAAGTAGAATAAAATTAACCAATAAAAATATGTATCAGGGTTGGGAAGATTACTAAGCAGGTAACAGTGCTTCCTTGTAAAGCCTTTCAGCATGGTTTGATTCCCCAGTACCCAAGTAAAGCCAGGCATAAAATGTGGTGCATATCTCTGGCATCTATTTGTAGCAGAAAGAAGTCCCAGGACACACACACACACACACACACACACACACACATGTATGTGTATGTAAATAAATAAACCTAATATATGTATATATGCATACATATACTATATAAATATAATTATAAATATAAATATAAATAAATAAATACACACACACACATTTTGCGATGCTGGGAATTTAACTGTGAATTTTTTGTGTGTGTTCTTAGCACAATCATTCTTTAATTTTTTTTAAAATTTTCTTAATCAAATGGAATCTTCAGGTGAGTAAGGCAGAACACCTTAGTACAAGAAGTAAAGAATCAGGAAAACTTAAAAAGAGAACAAAGTTGAAGGAATTACTGTGAAAAGGAAGAAAAAGGAGAGATTATTGGAAGTTGGTAAAAACAATTGTCAAAAGTGCTTACTTCATAGAAACAATTGGCTCAGAGCTCAATTCTAAGAAAATTTAAGTAATACGTGGTAGAGTAGACTATTTTTGTATTAAACAGACAGATTCAACCCTGAAGCAGACAGAGAAAATTATGTAAGCTTATCAAGTACTTAGACTCCTTAGAGGAAATGGCAATAAAGTTTTATTAAGATAAGATAAATTAGCTAACATGAAAGACAATTGAAATTCATTAATGTAAAAGAACCCCTCTTTAAAAAGTGCTTATCACAAAAACAAATTTTCAAATTCTTGATGAGTTGTTTCTTGGAATGAAAGAGAAACAGTAATTGAAGTGACATAATCTTCTACTTTAATACAGTGGAATTAAACTAAAGTTGATATCACAGTTTTAATTCTCAAATGAAAATCTTTGCATTTCCATGAATTAAAATGTGGTGGATATAGGAAATATTTGCCTCAAAATACTTTTTTTTTCTAAGCCAAAATCAATTCTTTTTTAATTTTCTTATCAACCTAAACTAGCCAAACAGCATTTTTTTTTTTATTAATTAGTTTTGTATTCGGAAAATACAGTCAGTTTGGTACCATTATTAGGCTCATCTGTGACCTACTTCCTCCCCTTGGCCTCTCCTTTTTGAGGTATATGGGTCATGCATTGTGGAGTTAGCCCACAGTTATGGGTAAGATAAATATCTCTGCATATCATGACCCAACATGTGGCCCTGACATTCTTCCTGCCCCCTTTTCCACAAAATTTCCCTGAGCCATGTTGGGTTCATTTTTGGTCTGCTTCAGTGTTGAGGTTTTGGGGGCTTCTGGGTCTCTGGCTCTCTGATTTGGTAGGCATTGATTTTTCTCTGGGTTGATCTCTTTCATCCTTGTATGGTATCCTGTCCACCAGAAAAATAGCACCCTTGCTTGGTTTGCCAATTTTTCTTAGTTTCAGCCGAGGCCCTTTTGAAGTATGATGGGATGGCTCTCTCTTTAGGGTCTACATCTATATAAAAAAGAGAAGCAGATTCTCCAATGGAGAGTAAGTTAGCACCAGGACAATTGAGATAACCCTTACTTTTATTTTATAGAGAATTTAATAGGTGTAGGCCCTCTTGTAGCCCACCATTGATGGTAGCTTGATAATGGAGAATGGGCTTATGTTTGGATATGGTTCTGACATGTTTCCCAGCTCCAGCTATGGGTCCCATACCACCTAGGGGATCAGTTAGCCAAATCAAAAGCAGTTGGTTCCCCACCATGGCTGTGTGCCACTATTGCACTTGTGTGGGCATCACAACAAGTTATTTGCTGCTAAGTAGGTTAGACCATGAGTTGCTTGGACAGATATTGGTCATTTTCCCCCTGTCACCCATGTACCACCTTCTGGCACTAGACACGCTGACTGTCTGGGGACTGACTCTCCTCCAACTTCTAGCCATGCCATTCCAATTTACATGTCTACCACATAAGGTGTCTTCAGCAGTAGGGTCTTACCACTAACCTTTGGTGGGTCATTAAGTACTCTGACAGAAATCTGTCTTTTAGGAAATCTTGCAGGTCTCTCTAATCAAAAGCTCATTGTGGATGATAACCACATGCTGGTACTGGGAGGTACTGGTCAGTGCTCACTAAGCAAAGGAAGAAAAAGATATACAAGAGTTATAGAGAAGAGAGAGAGAGGGAGAGAGAGAGAGGGAGGGAAGGAAGATGTAGAAGATTAAGGTTAGTCTTCATTATACCCTCTCTAGTGTCTTGTGGTTCAGGTGTTGCCTGTAAGGGCCTGGTGAAGGTTCCACCATTTGGTCTGCCTTGTAAGAAGTAGAAATTTATGGTACCATTGTTGCTTGGGTCTAGATTTGTATTTTTCACGCCTCCATTGCGTTCCCCTTCCTCCTCACCCATCCTATTGTCTAGTACATGAGATGCTTGCTGGTATGTAAGGCATCTTGGGTAGATTCAGATTAGGTGCTGTAGATGAGTGAGACTTTGTGGCGATTTTTTTCAGTGTTTGGGTAAGTTCACTGAGAATAATCTGTTCCAGGTTCAACCATTTTTCCTTCAATTTCATTGTGTCATTTTTTTCTTACTGCTGTATATAATTCCATTGTGTAGATATACCACATCTTAGTTATCCATTTTCTAGTGATGGACATCTGGGTTGATTCCAGCTCTTAGCTATTATGAATTGAGCTGCTACAAACATGGTTGAGCAAATCTCTCTGGCCTGTGGTTTGAAGGTTTTAGGGTAGATGCCCAGTAGGGGAATAACTGGGTCTGTTGCTATCTCTATAGTCAGCTTTTAAAGGAGTCTCCATATTGCTTTCCAAAGTGGTTGTACCATCCTACATTCCCATCAACAGTGGGTGAGTGTTCCTACTTCTCCACTTCCTCACCAGTGTTTATTTTCATTTGATTTTTTGATGTTTGCTATCCTCATAGGGGTAAGGTCAAAATACTTATTAAATTCATGTTAATTTAAGGACACTTTCACCTGGGCATAGAAGTATCCCATGGTGTTTTAGGAATAACTAAAGAGGTTTTCCTGAATATCATTAAATCTGCATTATTAAAGGCCGCTTGCAATGATACTTTTGTAGACTGCAGTGTTTTAGAACCTGAGATTGCCAGTATTTCTTCAGAAGAGGAGAGGATGTTAATATTTATTATTCATTTGTACTTTAAAAAAAAAGATTTTATATTTATTTCTATTAGAGAAAGGGGGGAGAATTAGAGAGAGTGATAATGAGCATACCAGGGCCTCTAACTACTGTTAGCGAACTCCAGATGCATGTGCCACTATGTGTATCTGGCTTACTTGGGACCTGGAGAATCGAACCAAAGTCCTTAGGCTTCACAGATGTGCCTCGACTGACAAGCCATCTCTCCAGCCCTCATTTGTACTTTTAGAAAATAGTTTTATTCTTTCTATATCTTTTTATCACCCTATTGAAATGATTCAACATGTGAACATAAAAAGTCAAATTAGAATTTATAAGGAATATTAATATCTAATATAATACACTGAAATTATTATGCACAACATTATTATACTCAGTTCTATGTAATTATCACTAGTTATCTAGTAAGACTAGGTTGAAAAATACTATTTCAACTTTATAGGTGAAATGTGTTAGACTTAGAAGTGACTAATGGTCTCTTAGAGTTAGTAATTAAAGAAATTTGAGACTATAATCCATGCTAAATATGCATTTAAACTTACAAAATCATTATATACATGCTATATTATTATAACTATTCTTTGGCTTTATCAAGCTAATTCTGTAAGTATGTCATGTTTAATCTTCTCTCTGAGACTTTCAGCATGGTTTTGCTTTCATATGGAATGCCTTTTGTAATCCTAATTTCTCTGTCTAACCATGTGTAGATAGCAAAATGTTTATGAGCACTTTTTGAACAATAGCCAAGAGATTTCACTGTATCTTTTCTTGCAGCTTTTAGTTACCACATTTGACTTATTCCTACTTACATCATCTACTGCTTAAATTATAGGTATTATCAAGTTTTATTACCCTATCTACTGTACTATATTTTTAATAAAAATTTTATACATATTCATAGTCATATTCTCTAAAATATGAACTGTTGCATGCATGCATTTCATGACAAAGTCTTAAGTTTTGTATTATCAGTACTTTGATAATAAAATTCATCATTTACTGATATTTATCCTACTGATATTAACTTTTGGGCTGGATAACTATTCTTATTAAATTCCTAATTTAATGACAAATTTCACATGCACACACACACACATGCACAAACACACACACACAATTTATAAATATATAGCTCAACCTCATGTCTTCAGGTGTATGTTTCCTATATTGTCTGGTATTCTTTATTGTTAATTAATAGGTTACCTTTCCAAGGAAATAGTATGCTTAGATATGTTCATAAGTCACATGTCTCCTAGTGAAGATTGAAATGTTATGATAATGGGAACAATCTTACATATTAAATAAGGCAGATGGAGAACAAAATATATCAGGTAATACTGTAATACTATGCTGCTGTTCTTTCTGTAAAATATTTTATTTAATTAATTATTTATTTATTTATTTATTTATTTATTTTCTTTACTTATGAGAAAGAAAGAGGCAGGGAAGAGAGAGAGAGACAGAGAGAATATGTATGTACCAGGGCCTCCAGCCTCTGCAAACTAACTCTAGATGCCTGTGCCACCTCGTATATCTGCTTTACATGGGTACTGGGGAATTGAACCTGGGCCCTTAGGCTTCACAGGCAAGCACGCTTAACTACTGAGCAATCTCTCTAGCCCTACTGTTCTTGTCAAAATTTATTTTTATTTATTTATTTTTAAGAGAGAGAGATGGGAGTAGGAGATAGAATGGGCATTTCAGGGCATCTAGCCACTGAAAATGAACTCCAGACACATGTACCCACCTTGAGCATATGGCTTATGTGGGCACTGGGGAATTGAACCTGGATCCTTGTGTTTTATAGGAAAGTGCTTTAAAAACTGAGTCATCACTCCATCCCCTATACTAATGTTCTAACTTAAATGTTTAGAATAAGCTTTCTAAGTTTAACTGGAAAACTGAAATCTCCTTAGCTATGCTTCCTCTAGAGAGGAAGTAAAATGAAGTTTCAGCACAATAATGATGATCATCCTGTATTCACCAAGGCTTATTTATAACTAGTTTTATAATGACTTATTCCATGAGGCTTATGGTTTAATTCAGAAGATTGCCTGCCATTGTCTAGAAATGATCATCACTATTATTAGTAATAAAATTATATATTCTCCTTTATTGATCTGCCTAAAAAATTTATCACTACTCATAGTTCCAAGAAAATTAAAAATAATCTTAGCTCTACTTTATGAGTAGTTTTAGTAATTAGATATTACACACAAAAATATCCAGGGGATTACAAATGAATAAAAGTTTTAAAAGATTTATTCTTTTGAAAACTATTGACTCCTGTTTTGATCCCTAACACACATGGAGATGAACGCAGACTATTAAACACAAATTGTTCTATTAATTAAAAATAAAATAAATATTTCAAATTCTAAATTACTCTTTCTTCTTGGTTGACAAGTGTACTATATGTTCATGGTAGCACATGAAAGTGAAATATAAGTTGAAAACTAGTTCATTCAGAGTCAGAGAACTTTTCTATTCTACTTACCAAAGAGTAATTTTTCCTTCCTCACCTTCTCCCAACTGAACAAGCCCTACAAAGCCCACTACCTGAAAACTCAGGTTGGCTGTGCTCCTCCCCGTGAGTAAGCCCTGGCAGCTTGTGCTTTTTCCTGAATAAAAGCTTTCCTCTTTGCTTCAGAGTGGTTTCTGTGGTCTTGGTCATGCCCAAACCTTACAATTATGATTAGTTAAACACATCACATTTAGGTGTCACTTGGTTTTCATATATAATAAATATATTCAAATGATGTTGTGGCTTCAGAGGTGGAAAATGTTTTACCTTGAAACCATAGACTGTTGTTGGTAAATTCCCACATCAAAATTAGGTTACCTCCACAATGAGCTGTTGGTCAGGCAGAGCCCCCAAGACTCCCAAAATAACACAAGTGATTGCTAAAAGTACTTGGTTTCCCACCAGAAAGAAATGGTAAACTCTATTTCTGAAGACTCCACAGGCTGCAGTTGCAAGACATTGAGAGATTATGCTGGAACTGAGATGAGAGGCAGCTCCCTAATGACCAGCTCTCATAGTGTTGGAAAGCAGGGGACCCTGAAAACTACAAAATCATCCAGGTGGGCAAGATATGTATACCTGTGCAATACTGGCACACAGACTATGGGGGTAATCAACTGCTCTCTGATTGATGTGAGGCCCTCTCTTAGTTTTCAGAATCAAATCAGAAGCCTGTGGCATGGAAGGCCATTGATCATAGAGGGAAGCTTCCACTGTTCTTTGGGTAAAAGGTGAAGATATGCTCATAAAAAATTATCTAGGGTCTGGAGAGATGGCTCAGCGGTTAAGCGCTTGCCTGTGAAGCCTAAGGACACTGGTTCGAGGCTCAATTCCCCAGGACCCACGTTAGCCAGATGCACAAGGGGGGGCACACGTCTGGAGTTCATTTGCAGAGGCTGGAAGCCCTGGCGTGCCCATTCTCTCTCTCACTCTATCTGCTTCTCTCTCTCTCTCTCTCTGTCACTCTCAAATAAATAAATAAAAATGAACAAAAAAATTAAAAAAAATCATCTAGATGTCTGTTTAACCCTGTTGATCAATGCTGTTCTTACTCTTGGCTAGAGAATCTGCTTTGACAGATGACAGCAAATACTAGGGAGACCCAATGTCTATCAATATAACAAGAAAAGAAAGCCAACTGCCTAGCTAAAGGCAAGTCAAATCTATCACATTTGCTTAGGCCCAGGAAACATTACAAAGGATGCAGTGGGTTAAATGCAAGTGCTCCTATAACTGCTGGTCTGGGAACCTCCTCCAGGGAGACACCAAGGAGACTCAAAATTTATAAAAGCAAAATTCAGAGGCTGGTGAGAGCTCAGCACCAAAAAAAAAAAAAAAAAAAAAAAAAAAAAAAAAAATTATAGCATACTTTCCAAGGCTCAGGCAATATTGTAGAAGTAGAAGTACAAAGAATGTAAGGGCCAAGGGTGGGAAGATGTACACTAGGGAATTCCACCCCCTACCACCCAAAGACTGACTAGTACATTCATGACTACACAGTGATTACCAATAAACCCATTGAAAAGGGTCCTCAGAGCAGGGATGAGGAGACATGAGTATAACTAATGAGGGAATATGTCTAATTTGCAATAAGTTTGTATAATAAAGTTTTCAAAAGAAAAGGGTAATATCCAAATATTTTGAGTTTTTTAAGTAAAAATAAAATACTATATTGGGGAGCAGTTCTCAGCCAATGGAGATTTAATAAACATGGGACTTCTTAACTTGAACCATAAAAGAATTATGAACATTACCTTCAGTTTTCTTTGTATTTGATAATTTACTTGAAACTAAAAATGAAACTGAAATTGATAATATTTAATCCCATAAATAATTACAACTTTCTGCCATGATAAATTGTGCTTTATTAATACAAATTACATGAAATTATACATGGTTTTATAGTTTTATCTTAGCCAAACTTCAAAAGTCTTCCATCAACAGCACCCTTAATATTTACATAGAGTTACAGTGTTATCTCTCATCTTGAATTCATGCCATGTGACCTAAGATAGAACAGAGAGCACTCTGATATAGTAAGGCTTTAAAGATGAGCAAGTGCCTACAAGTTGTGAGAATTATTATAAACTCTGGGACAAATCTGATCTGCAGCCAAGTTCTTCTGGCTTTTATAATTCAACAACAGTTATTTGAAGATAATATTTTTTTTACTTTAGTGTTTCTCACACATAAATATGTCTGTGTAAGTGTGTTTATATTTGTAAAAATATAAGAAGTTGAAAATACTTACATGGACTGGTTTATCAAAGACTGTGGTTAATACATTTTTTTTTTTTCCACAGTGACCTAACTACCATTGTATTTTGGGCAACCACTGTCTTAGTTTTCTATTGGATCTATATGAATTACTTCATATGGTGGCTTATGATCACAGGTGTCTGTTATTATTTATTTATTTATTTGAAAGAGAAGAGAGTGAGAGCGAGAGACAGAGAGAATGGGCAAGCCAGGGCCTCTAGCCACTGCAAATGAACTCCAGGTGCATGTGTCTCCTTGTGCATCTGGCTTATGTCCAGGTGAATCAAGCCTTGAACCTGTGTCCTTAGGCTTCACAGGCAAGTACTTAACCACTAAGCCATCTCTCCATTACCCCACAGGTGTTTGTTATCTTACATTTTGCACTGGTCTGGAGTGTGCGCATAGTTTCACTGTGAGATCATGGCAGGTCTCACGTTCTTAGGCGAAGACATTATTCAGAGGTACATTATTGTGTGGAACTTGGTATTGTGTTCTCAGTCCATCGCAGGGACTGGCCGAATTCCATTTCTTCTATATGTAGGGCAGAGGCCCACAGTTCCTAGAGCATGCACTTCAAAAGTTCCTGCTTTTCCTAAACTGGCAGGATATCAGCTATGTTGATCCCCTTTCATCCTTCAGGGGATGCCTGACTGCTCTTTTAAGAGGATTACCTGGTTAGATCACAGCCCTACAGGTTAATCTTCCTTTGGATTAGAAATCATAGCTCTATCTGCATAATCTCTCTCCTTTTGCTATAATCTATCAGTTAAAAGCAAGATAAAATATCTGCATTCATAAACAGAGAAAGTAAATGTGTGGATGTCAGCAATGGGAATCATGAAGCCTATCATTTGCCTGATGAACTGTCATGCAAAAATTTCCCTACTCACCATGTGGGTCCACTATGAAACAGAAATGTTGACAAATAACAAATAGTTGAACCTGAGTTACTCCTAAAACAAGGTATCATCTCTTAGTATAACAAATACTTAGTTTGAATTTTCTATTTCCATTGTAATTTTCATTGTAGCTTAGAAACTCTCAATTAAACTGCCTAATTGATTGGTTTGTAGTTATAATAGACCACAATGATAACTGAGTTCACATTTTATTATCTATGGCTTTACAATTATTTCATACAATAAGCTCCAAAATGCAAGACAGAATATGCTCTAGTTTACAGAAAATAACTTTATATTTATGAATATTAGCTCAGTTATTTTTTTAAACCACCATTTTAGAATTGTCAGATATGATCTGAGAAGCAAAATAATGAAATTTTAAACTTGATAGACCTGTGAAACTTCCTCTTTTAAAAAGCATAGGCACCTAATCCTTTAATTCCAAATACACAGGGCAGAAGCAAAAAGCAGAAACTAAATTGTGGTCCTTGGAGACATTGGGAATATTTTCCACTTCAACATGAATGCATAGATTTAGAGGATTTGCTTCAATATATTTATAGATTACCCTTAAAGGCATAGTTTGAAAATGTGGACCATCTGAAGTTTATTTTCATGTTTAGTTAAATAATTCCTGGCAGCCTTTTCAATGGTTCTGAAAGCCCCTGGATGTCAAGTGACAAGATAAGCACAACACAATATATCCAAGACACTTAGGTCATGAAGAAAGATGTCCACTGTACAAAGAAATTCGGTGTACTCAGGCTTTGAATTTAGTTTTTGTTGTTAATATTTACTTTCCAATATTGTAGCAATTTTAAAAGTAGATGTGCTTTATTGCAGTGCCTACATGTCCACTTTATATTGTGACAACTTACTTAAAGCAAATTGCATAGGCACTGAAAGTTTGTCCTCTTTCTCTGCATGAAGGGTCAATATTTGTGGACATGCTGCAGGGATGTACTCTGGCAATGGAAGGTCCAGCCAGACTTACTCTCCCCATGGAACCAAGGACTACCCAGATGTATGACTTCTCATGGTTGTCAATCTGAATTGAAATATCCACTGGCCATTTGAAGGCAACCAGTGTTCCTCAAATTGCTCTGAGGTGTAAAAGTGCAATGCAGTGCTGCTGAACAGCCCATGGACCTCTAATGTTTACATACCCACTCATGAGCACCTTTGCTTCTCAGTTGTAGACTGTTTTGTCTCATAGGCTTGACTTGAAGCTCAAACATAAAATTATTAAGAATTTTAAGTTGATGGCAGCAGAAATTTAATCCAAATGTAAGGCCTTTCTGTGAATTACATTCTATTTTTTACTACAGAGCCTGCACATTTATAACCTGCTTGTTTGTGTTGCTTAATAGACTAAAGGATTAAAATAATAATTCTTATATTATAGGATTCACTATGATGATCAATGTAAGTATATACCTCTACATAATATAAAATGGTCTGGAACAAATTGAGCACTCAATAGGTATGAGTTCTTGTGTTACTATGATTAACATAGGGCTCATTTGTTGCCTCATAGTTGTTCCTAGTGACACAGGACTTCGGAGTGTCTTTGAAAGCAATGGAGCCTAATCTTAGTCCCTTAAATTTCTCAGGAGCTAAGGCTCTGGAAGATCATGGTCACATAGTACTTACGCTGTGTCATTGGCCTCTGGATTCTTGTCATACGGATTCAGAGAACTGAAAGCCACAGACCAGAACATAAGATTTAGTGAGGTTTTATTAAATAATAGCTTAGGAGAGGGAGAGCTTAGAGGAATAGAGCTCAGAACAAAAAAAAAAGGGATGAAAATGCAACGTTCCTACCTAGATGGACAGGAGCAGCCTTCCTAGAGATCCAGATTGGAGTCTTTTATGTGAACCCCTAGGATGGGAGACTGGATTAGTCAGTACATTCCTGGCACCAGGTGATGGGGTCAAATTTCATGGGAAAGGGAAATGTTCTCAGAAATTTTAATCTTCCAGGAAGTGCCTTCTTAGAAGTAAGTGATTATATCATAAAGTGGAGGAATTCTCCCAGGGGTCAGAGATGAAGAAGACTCTCCCTTGCAGTCCCAAGAACATGTCATGACTTCAGTCACTTTTAATTTACTTTGGGGGCTTGTCTCTGCTAAATTGCCTCAATTGTCCCTGTAATGAGATAACCATGTGAACAACTCATGACAACAGTACAGCCAAGTAATTACCGCTAGTTACAGGAGTACCAACATGCCTTGTCAACAAGAGACTTACAGAGATGATACAGACATACTCCAAGTTATAGTTCAATATGATCAGTGTGAACTCCACTTCCACTCAAGATGTCAGAAATGTAAAAATAAAAATATGCTACTACAACTTTATGAAGACATAAAGAGAAAAACATCAAGAATGACAACACAGGGCTGGAGAGATGGCTTAGCGGTTAAGTGCTTGCCTGTGAAGCATAAAGACCCCGGTTCGAGGCTCGGTTCCCCAGGTCCCACGTTAGCCAGATGCACAAGGGGGCACATGCGTCTGGAGTTCGTTTGCAGAGGCTGGAAGCCCTGGCGCGCCCATTCTCTCTCTCCCTCTATCTGTCTTTCTCTCTGTGTCTGTCGCTCTCAAATAAATAATTAAAAAATTAAAAAAAAAATGACAACACAGATAGAAGGAAGAAAGGAAGGATGGAAAGATCTTTTAATCACAACAATATTCACAAAGGGAACTTTAGGGTTGCTTGCCAATACATCAATATACCCATGCACCAATAAATTTAAGGTACCCTGGATTCTTGTCTGATGAATTTAAAGAATTGAGATCCATAGACCAAAGGGTAAGGCTTGAGGGAATTTATTAGATTAAGAGAGGCAAAGAGAGCCAGGTGTGATGGCATACACCTTTAAACCCAGCACTTGGAGGTTGAGGTAGGAGGATCACTGTGAGTTTGAGGCCACCCTCAGATTACACAGTGAATTCCAGGTCAGCCTGAGCTAGAGCGAAACCCTACCTGGAATAAACAAAAATAAATAAGTAAATAAATAAATAAAGAGAGGCAAAGAGAAGACACTGCAGAAAGCTCCTGCCATGTGGAGGGCAGGAGGGAGCAGAGAGCCCAAGTGCCAGTAGGGGTGGAGGAGGTCCTCCCATCATGTCATCCTGGATAAGCTCAGAGGAGGGAAAGCTTACTATAACCAGCAAAGGGAGAGTGGCTGCTTAGCTGGTAAATTCCTACTTACAACCTTATTGTGGTGAGCCTTACCTTCAGGCTCAGTGAGCCACAGCAAGGACTAATTGGTCTGGGCTAGCGGCTGGCTGGAGAAAAGGTCAGCCAGGAAGTCAAGTTTTGGAGCTGAGCTTATTAACAGACCACAATACCAGGATCAGGTTTTAATTCTAGGAAAGGGGAACTACCTCCCAGGAGGGGCTCCGGTTATTCTTAGAAAAGGAGGTCTAGGGAACTCCTTTAGGAAAAAGATAAGAAGAGGAAGAGATCCTGCTCTTGATTCCTAGTAAAGTGGAGATTGTGAGAGCACACTTAAGGACATTTCTGCCTTTTACTTTTGGGGCCCAGTCATGCTGAGCTATCTAACAACGCTACCTGACTTCCTCTCAAGCCCATCAGAGAGGAAAGGTTATCAGGAAACTTGGGGAAGTGGAGTCCAATGGCTATCAGCCTTCTAAAATGCCAGGAGATCATGAAAACTTTTTCCTTTGATAGAGTATGAGAGAGGCTGGAGTAAAGCATCTGAAATGTTAACGGATTTTTTTTCTCAATTTTTATTAACATTTTCCATGATTATAAAAAATATCCCATGGTAATACCCTCCCTCTCCCACCCCCACTTTCCCCTTTGAAATTCCATTCTCTATCATATGATGGCCCTGAGAATTCAGAATTCTTAGAAGTTTCCCAGTAGCAAAGTGCCTCCCTCTACCCTCCCTTTCCTCACCATTTTTATTTTATTTTATGTTTTTTACTTTTACAAAAGCTTGCATATACCTGAAAGAATGGGATCAGGAAAGGGAACTTGGGATCCCCTTTCTGTCCAGACATGCAGATATGGCTGGAAGACAGCCATGAGATTCAGGCTCTCCACTCGTGGTAACTGAAAGCTCCTGACTAAGATTGCACCCTTTTCAGTCAGGCCAAACAAATAGGGAACGTGCAGGAAAATCACTTGGCCAAAACCCACGCACATTACGAGAGAGCGAGCTCCGGTTGAGAGGGAGGTTGCAGTAAAGGGGAAGCTGAGGAAGTCTGCCCATGAAGCTGAATCACCACAGGGTTTACCTGAAACACATTAACAGTTCCAGGACAGCGGCAGAGGAAACGGAGTGGGTAGCTCGCATGTGGGGAAACTTGCAGCAAAATGCCGCCCATCCCCCACCAAAAAAAAAAAAAAAAAGAGAGAGAAAAGAAAGAAAGAAAAACAGTGGCCAAGGCTTCAAACAATACAACGGGTAGCAGAAGTCCTCAACTCAGAAGTCAAGAATTAATTACATTGCTAATTTTTCCCATAGAGAAAATTGTCAGTAGATGGCGCCACACCTTGGTCAGCTTGGCAGAGGCTGGACTCCTGGACAACCCATGTTGCTAGGTGGGCAGCCAAATCCTGTTCACTTCCTTATTCCAATCCTGCATTCAACTTTAGGTTTCCTTTTATCATTTGCAATTGTAACATTGTCCTCTTTGTTTTTATATTTGAGCTTCCTAAGACTAGGTGCTACAAAAGTAAAAATACTTAAACCATGTTTTATATAAGCAACTTTCTTCAAAAGAAGTGATGAAACAGAGAGAAAAAGAAGAGGAAAAGGGAGAAAGGGAAGAAGGGAGAAGCGAGACAAGATTAGATAAATGTAAATAATTTGCAAAAGGAAAGCATGTGGGCATATATGTAGTTTATATTCTCTGAGACCCCCATGGGTCATGTAATTACTATTGACACCATAGATTTTCATTTAAAAAAAATACTTAGGTTCCTGCTTTACATAGCAGTAAGAGTAATGTGTTTGTTTAATCATTTTACTGAGAAGAGTTACAGAGAATGTATGTGTGTGTTACACACCCAAGTTCCAAAGAAAAAGCCTAGAGAAACATGAACATGCTTTTACCACAGCATTTCCTACAGGAGTATCTGCTAATTCTGGTAGAAGTAACAGGAAGATTTACAAGTTGAGAATTTTGGAAAATGTTACAAAAGTAGAAGTAAAATCTTTGGCTGTGTTTCACAGTGAGCACAAGCACTGATTAGGACTCTGGTAGTTAACACCTCCAAAACAAATGAAGCATATTTGCAAAGTCTAAGTTACATACCTGATAATATCAAGGTCATTCTAGCTCAACAATAGTCCAAGCCACTTGTATAAGGACATGCAAACACACTGTAGAAAACACCTGGTTTTATTTCAAACCCAACACAGAATAAAAAGCCACCACCAGGCTAAGGAAGAAATGTATATTATAGAAAAGCAAGAAAACCAGATAAATAACAAAAATAAAAGTAACAAGTACCTACTCCAGTGGTTTTAGAAAGCAGTCCCTAAATTGAAAGCTGAGATTGTCCAAGACTCAAAAATTGACGCCTTTCCACAGTCCAGCAGTTCTAGCATGACCTTCCTTATCTCTGTCCACGGCAGCCATAGGGGTCCATTGTTCTCATCATGGTCTCATTTCTTTTCATGATGTATGGTCACTTAATAAATCTTAAATTTTACTTCAAAATATAGGTAAATACGGAAACAGCCCCCTTCTCATCACATCTGTAGCTGTTGTACTGCCCTTGTCTTAGTTGAATTGCTCGTTGTCCCCACACTATAATCAGCGAGGTAGGAAAGCATGAATCAAACGAGAATAGCCTGTATTTAAAACTTTGTAGTTACCAACTTGCACTTATAAGATGAAACTCTTAAAATGAAATACAAAATCCTATCTTCCTATATTGTTGTCTTGGCTTTAGATTCAGGTTCATGTTTGAACAATAAGCACATGCATCTTACCTTGAAGTTTACTGTGCTGGCATAGGCCACATCAGCCTTTGGTGTTCATGTTCCTAGAATATACATGCTTACATTTAGCCAGAAAGGACTCTGTTGGCACTGTACAACAATGTGCTGACAACTGCTTGCTGGCAGTTTGTATCAATGCTTAAAGCAATTTCATAATTTTGGTAGCAGAATTAAGTTTCAGGAAATATTAATAATGTTATGCTGTTTGATGTACATATATGATGATATATACATTGCTCTGTAAATAGCAGTGCTTTAAAAACATCTTCATCTGAAATTGATTTTTTTTCATGAGTTAGCATTATTCTATCCTGATTGATATGTTTTCTTACTCTAGCCACTTCTAATTTAGGAATGCATGGCTATTTTATGTTTTAAAAATATTTTTATGTATTTATTTGCAAGCAGACAGAGATAGAAGAGAGACAGAGAGAATGGGCACTGCAAATGAACTCCAGATGCACGTACCACTTTGTGCATCTGGCTTTACATGGGCACTGGGGAACCTAACTGGGGTTCTCAGCCTTTGCAGATGAGTGCCTTTATCTGCTAAGCTATCTCTCTCCTTGACTCCTTTAATAACTATCATCTGCTAATATTACTAAGGTAAATATAACAAATTATTTTCTTTTTCACTTTGAATAATGTTCCATATTCAAACAATTTTTGGGCAAGTTGTTACTAAATTTCAATCTATTATAGTTTAAAGGTAAATAAAAATAAACATATTCTCCTATGCCTGGGGAACTTTGAGAAACCCGAGACTGAGGAAAAGTGCTGTGGAATGCTGTCTTCTGGACATGAAGTAGCCACGACGCTCGTGACCTCGCAGTGACTATTGTTACTATACAAGACCTGCACCATATCAGGCCCATCATCCTTCTATCTTGGATGTGTCAGAGGGCAAAAGAAAAGTGTCACCAGAACAGAAAAAGGACGAGTTGAAAAAGAGAGGGTATAGTAGAAGGGTGTGGGAAAGGGAGACCAGGAGGGAACTATGATCAAAATGTATTATGTACATGTATGAAAATTGTCAAATATATTACTAGAAAGACACCAATGAGCCTGAATGCCTAGGTAATAATAGGTTTGGTTGTAAAGAACTGCACAGAGCAATGAGACTAGAAATGCGAGCACAGCCCTGGTTGGGTTGGTTCTAAAGCCTTTCATCCATTCAAGTGAGCTAAGACCTATGCCTTCATTCTAGCATCTTCAGATCTTGAAAACTGAGCTTTTCCTCAAATTATTATTTCCTCTGGCTTTTTTGGTATTGTTTTTTTTTTTGTCTTTTCTGCCCTAAAGCAAATTATATCTATAATTTTTTTTCTCAGAAGAAGAAATTAGATGATGTAATTGGGTCACCAACATAAAAATGAAATAAAGACAATGGCAGTTTACACTCATTTTGTATAAACTTTTCATTAACGAAATGACCTGTATGTTCCTACATCAAACAGCCTTGGCTGCTATCACTGTGACCTGTTCCCTCCTAGTGCACATCCGGAATTGTCCTCTCAGACGTCATCTAGAATGGAAGTTGTGACATATTCATGGAAAAAGGGAAAGCACATTTGAAACAGTTTTGCCAAAGACAATTTACTTTGCAATATTTCATTTCTATTATCTGTATCTAAATGATAACTGAAATATGTTTTTTTCTCTCTTCATTTTGATTTGCTGATGAAGCATAGATCAGCCCGCATAGCTTCCTGAGCACAGCTGCCAAGAGCTTTCCACACTAAGGATTATCTCTCAATGAAGGGAGCAAGTAGCCTTACTCCCCTTGTCAAAGTCTTCCTGTTTGGTACAGGAAATTAATCCTCACTCTGCTTTCCTAAATAAGTGTCACTGTGTTTTTAAATGATAAATTATCCCTTTAAATAATACATATGATAAAAAATACCTGAAATTTATATTGATGCTTGTAAGCAAGTTATTTTTAGAAAGTAAATTCTTGCATCAATGATAATCTCTTTCTATGCCTTTTGTTTTTAATATCTAAATTTCTTTTTATATTAACTTCAAATCTGACTGACTAAATGCTACCACTTATAATAAAATTATGATTATCTTCTTAAAACATTTAAGGAGGAAAAATCTTTAAAAATTTAAAAATGGGGCTGGAGAGATGGCTTAGCAGTTAAGCGCTTGCCTGTGAAGCCTAAGGACGCTGGTCCGAGGCTCAATTCCCCAGGACCCACATTAGCCAGATGCACAAGGGGGTGCACATGTTTGGAGTTCATTTGCAGTGGCTGGAGCCCTGGCGCGCCCATTCTGTCTCCCTCTCTCTGTCTGTCTCTTCTGTGTGTCTGTGACTCTCAAATAAGTAAATAAAAATAAACCAAAAATATTTAAAAATAGATTAGCTAATGTTGCAGAGGGTTTCTCTTATAAAATAACACAATATTTAAAAAGTCCATAGGCATAACACTAAAATTCTAAATTCAATTTTTTTTTTTTTAGTTTATTTATTTACGAGAGAGAGATAGAAAGAAGCAGAGAGAGAGGGAGAGAGAGAATGGGCACATCAGGGCCTCCAGCCACTACAAATGAACTCCGGACACATGCTCCCCCTTGTGCATATGGCTTAAGTGGGTCCTGGGGAATCCAACTGAAGTCCTTTGGCTTTGCAGGCAAGTGCCTTAACCACTACGCCATTTTTTTTTTTTTTTTTTTTTTTGAGGTAGGGTCTCACTCTGGTCCAGGCTGACCTGGAATTAACTCTGTAGTCTCAGGGTGGCCTCTAACTCATGGCGATCCTCCTACCTCTGCCTCCCGAGTGCTGGGATTAAAGGCGCGTGCCACCACTCCCGGCTAACCACTAAGCCATTTCTTCAGACCCTAAATTCAATGTTTTTGACAAAACACAGAGATGGTACAAATTATTTTAGGATACACTAAAAATCCTACAATTTAGAAATGCATTGTCAGTATATTTTACTTATTATCTAAAAAAATCTTGAGCTGCATATAATCATATCTTACTGAGTTTATTCAACAAGGTTAGCTTGTGACACAGTAATGACTGAGAAAGGAATGTCCTGTCATAAGGTAACTTAAGACAAGGGTTTATAATGAATCAAAATAGAAAGTTTGAGAGACAGAAAGAGAAAAAACGAAAGGCATATAGACAGCTGAAGGGATGGCTTAGCAGTTAAGGCACTTACCTGTAAGGCCAAAGGACCCATGTTCAATTCCCCAGGACCCATGTAAGCCAGATAAACAAGGTGGCACATGCAGCTGGAGTTCATTTGCAGTGGCTAAAGTTCCTGGCACACCCATTCTCTCTCTCTCTCTCTCTCTCTTTCTCACTCAAATAGATAAAACAAATTTAAAAATAAAGGTAGATAGAGAGAGAGAGAAAACTGTTAAAACAAATATAGAAATATATTTTTGAAATGTTATCATTATTGATTATACAGACAAGCAGGTGATATATAACTGACAAATAATAATGCTGTTATGTGCTTCTCTATTCCTTTGTGTGAAGTCTGCTTAAATAAGTTAGTTCAGAATACCCATACCATCTTCATGACCCATGGGCAGGCACAAAATTCAGATTCATGTAAAACAATTTTATATGGAGGCCAACGGTATTCATACAACTCTCCTAAGACAGCCCCACTAAACCTCTAATATCACCCTGTTTATCTTGTAAGATATGCAGGTGTAGTTGTATTATTGGCATTCTCAACAAGAATGGTAAAATCCTATCCTTATCCTCTGACTCATTTTCATACTTACTTTGATTCAAATTTCCCCAAGGGCAAAGAGTGTGCTTCATGCATCATTTTAAAAAGAGAAACCAGTATCAGGCATTACAATCATGATTAAGCAATCTGTATGGGTTGAATGATTTGTTGCTGGCTAAGTAACTAAATTTTTGGGAGATGAAGACAGCGTGCCTTCAGGTCAATAAAGAAAAATTCCTTAATTAGTGTTTGAGAATGGAAGTTTGCTAGGTCCATACATATGAAAGCAAACCTATCATTGAGGTAGGCTTTGGAATTCATTCCCTCAGAAGTTATTCCTGACATCCATGTTTCCCTGGTCATCTACCCACCTTCCTCCTATCCATAGAATTTAACTGTTCTTTATTTTTCTCTCATATTCCATCTTTACATTCGGTACATATTTTATAATTGTATGTGGTCACGCCTTTTGGTGAGATGATAACCTTTCAATAACCGAACCAATTCCTTTGAACATTTTTGTTTCTATTGACTTCAAGAAGGTTTTGTTTTCTAATCTTGATTATCTAATAGCTAAAATAAACTTGAATCACAGTTGTTGTTTTCTGATAAAGGGTTAGGGATTAGGATTAGTGGGTAAAAGCACTCTCTACACAAGTGTGAAGACCTGAGTTTGGGTTCTTAGAACACAATGCAATGCTGGAGGTAGCCTGAATGCCTTTAATCCCAGAGCTCCTATGGTGAGCTGGAATGTGGAGACAGGAGAATTCTAGAAGCTTGTGGAACAGCCAGCCTGGTGTTTGCAATGGAGAACAACAAAGAGATCCTGCCTTGACAAGGTAGAAGGCGACACCTGACACTCAGGGCTGTCCTCTGACTACCACATGCACATCATGGCACCCATGTGCTCACATTTACACACAAAAACACATTCACATTCATATGAAAAGATAAAAGAGAATAAAATGTTTGATACAGAAGATTGCTTTTCAGAAATGGAATGAAAATCCAAGATGAATGGAATAAGTAACACAAAACTTATTCATTTGTGTTAAAAAGACCCAAGTTGGGATGCAAGCTGTCTTGTTGAAAGGAAAGCATATGCTCAGACAATATGCATAACTTTTAAAAACCTTAACATTTGAGAAATGTTTTTTAAATATATGTATGTATATATATATATATATATATGTTTCATACATATATATGAAATTTCAATATGATGGATACAACATTTTTAGATGTTTTATAAATATGGACTTTGTGACATTTAAACAAGACTAATAGTGAGTGCCATGACCACACCAGCAAAAATAAATCAATGGAAATATAACAAAATTTGGCAATAAAGCTTAGAGAAGATAGCTAGAAGTGAATGGGCCTGAGAAGTGATTTTATGATAGACTGAGTAGATTTACAAGGTATCTATGATTAGAGTGACTCAATCTTCATTTGTGCCTGGGACACACCCATGTTATTATTCTTGTCTTAAAAGTTTAATTATTCATAGCATTCTGTTTCACTCACTAAATTGTCAGACTTTGGATCATGAAGTATATGGTTACTATATTATGACACATGTTCTAATCTAAAATATAATTAGAATGAACTTATTTATACACAACTTACATAAAAATTTACACAGACATGGGCAAGCAAAATTTCATGTTCAGTAAACAAAGACCCCAGATAATAAACACTTCAGTTTATTCCAGTCAAAAATCAATCCCATCTTGAAAACAAATGCCTTCTGAGGAATTCACCTTAATGTTCCACTTTCCTAGTACACTTCTAAGAAGTAGGTAATTTTGATGGTTATAAAATGCAAATGTCATTTATTTCTTGGTGTGCCATTTTTGGCTTTTTATTTTTCCAACTTCTAATAAGTTGCTTGAACATATAATTTTTTTTTCTTTTACTGAAAAGATCTTTAAAAGGTAATTTGGCTTTTATGATTTGATAGTCAGAAAACTGAATAGTGAGAGGTACCCGTTTTCTTTCTTTTCTCATTTCTACAGAGAATATCACCCTATTGACGGTTAACATCCTGATACAGGATTCTGTTATCATCTATTAGTCTTCATTGTTAGTAACAATATTGCTATTTATTTTCTATGACTCTTTCCTCAACCATCATCTGGAAAAATAAAACAGATAAAATAAAAGTTAAAGGTGAATAATGGCTTATGAATACAAAATCTTTCTTATCAAAAATGTCCCATTTATGAAAATAAATATATTACTAGTTTATCTTAAACTAATATGTCAATGTGTTAATGCTTTTATCATTGTTTATAACAAAATATAGTGAAATAAAAACAAGCTGGACATAGTGACACACACCTTTAATCCCAGCACTCAAGAAGCAGAAGTAGGAAGCCACCCTGAGACAACATAATGAATTCCAGCTCAGCCAGGGATAGAGCAAGACACTACCTTGAAAAACAACAGCATTAAAACAAACAAACAAACAAACAAAAAACCTGGCATCAGATGGTACTCATGTACAAAAAATGAAACTTTTAAATCATTATTTGATAAAATCACATTGTTAGAAATATAATAATTTTCAAATAGTCTTCACATTAGCCAAAATTTATGATTGGAAAAGCTGAAGAAAATTTGCTTGATGAATAATAAACACAGATTACCATAATTCAAAAATTTAAACGATTCAGAAGTATTCAAAGACATTTAATCAGTGATGATGGCTTTGTGGAGAATAGAACTGTACATGAAATATTAATGTGGTAACTCATATCTGGAAGTGCTATTAAAATTATGCTAAGTGTGGAACATTGGCAGATTTAATTTAATTTTATTGTCTTACAGCAATTATGCAGTCTGCTTGGACATGAAAATCAACTTATAGGCAATTCATTATATTTTGGGCTAATCTAAATGATTTAAATACTATTTGAAATTAACAGCACTATCAGAAAAATACGCTAATTTGTCCTGCTTTTTTATACCCAATTAGAAAAATATATTATTTAAAGAATTTTAGTAAATCACATAGAGAAGTGATTATTATTATTGTTGTTGTTATTATTAATTTTGAAAGCAATCAGAGTGTCTGGCTGGGTTTCAAGTTGTAGTTCTTTAAGTTCTTTCATATCACAAATCAAATATATGTATTTTGACTTTGTGAAATCAAAATGCAAATCTTTGGTTTTCTCTATACCAGATTCTGCTATGCTATCATACTGAAACAACAAATTACTTACATAGGTGTAGAATACCCCAGAGTCCAAACTTAATCCAGCAAAAGACAGGTTGACTATGGGACAAGATCGTCAATGTACCTGCTTTTTGTCTTTGGAACTGTCTGAGCATAACTCTGAAAACAGACAATGGGATAAAGAAAGATGTCTTTGGGGTACTAGCATAAAATAATAATGGAAGTCTTTCTTTTCACCATTTAGCCAACATTCAATGCAATATAATTATGGAAAATATAGGATTGAAATACACCACAAACCCTGGTGTGGTGGCACATGTCTTTAATTCCAGCACTTGGGAGGCAGAGGTAGGAGGATCACCGAGAATTTTGGCCACTCTGAAACTACTTAGTAAATTCCAGGTTATCCAGGGATACAGCGAGACCCTACATTGAAAAAGAACACACACCACAGTTTTTTGTGTATCTATTTAAAAGTTTTGTAATTAAAAAAAATTTGAATCACTAGGATAATTAAGATTTAATTGAGAAGATATTTAAAGTATATATGACTGGTCAGCATAGGTATGTGCATGCTAGTGTAGGTATGCATAATTTGTAATAGAAAGTGTAGAAAATCATGATTTTCATCATCATATAAGTGAGAAAGTAGTCTTATGGCTGTGGGATGGTTTATTTGAAGTTTACATGAATTCTTGAGCATTGATCCTGCACAGACTTAAACACACAAAGGGAAACATAAGGGCCATGGGAGGCAACTAGTGGTGCAATGCAATTATCAGCATGGCAAAGCAGCAGGATTAACTAGCCCAAGTGACCCATATGGGAAGGACATAAAGCTGGAGAGTATTGGAGCAAAGTCCTCTGAAAAGGGAGCAAGGAAGAGAGAAATGGATAAAGGAGAAGACAGAGGAATATAATGAGAGAGGCAGAAGGAACATGAAAAGTTATTTTAAAGATGAAGAGTTTGGATTGGGAAGATGGCTCAGTAGTAGAAGGCACTTGCTTGCAAAGCCTGACACTCTGTAGCTGTTTCCCTAGTGCCCACATACAGCCAGATGCACAAAGGGACATAGGCATCTAGAGTTTGTTTGCAGTGGCAGGAGGAAATGTTGTACCTATAAACTCTCACTCTTTTTTTCTATTTCTCATGAATAAATAAACTTCTGTTTAAAAATATGAAAAGCTTAACTCTATCATGTATGAATCCTTCTTTACTTTTGCCTTCTTTATAAATCCTTTTTACAAAAGTCTGAATGTGGGTTGAAGAGGCTGCTCAGTGGTTTAAAGGTGCTTTCATGCATGAGGGTCCTGGTTCTATTCCCCCGTACTCATGTAAAGCCAAATGCACAAAATGCATATGCACTTGGAGTTTGTTTGCAGTGAAAAGAGGCCCCGACATGCCTATTCTCACTCTTTCCCTCTTTCTCTTCTTGCAAATAAATAAATAAAAATGTTTTTTTTTAATAGTCTAAATACTTTTAAAGTGAGTTTTCTTCAGGGAACAAAGACAAGTATTAAATGCAACCTTTTTCAGAGGCAAAAATCTTAAATATATTGAGGGACTTACTGTTAGGCTTTTATTGTATTACATATACATATATATGTGTGTATATATATATATATATATATATATATATATATATATATACACACACACACAGAGAGGGGGGGGAGAGAGAGAGAGAGACAGAGAGAGAGAAAGAGGAATAGGAGGACTAATGAAGAAGCTAAAGCTCAAAACTGAAGAATACCTAGAAAGTTTTCAAATACGTACAAAACAAATTTTCAAGTACAACAGAGAAAAATTCACTTCTGTATGTTTCTTTACTCTACTGAGAAGGTTTAAAATAGATTAAAATTCAATCTAATGAATAGATTTAATGTAGAGCATAAATAAAATGATAAGTAATTATGTAAAATTATACCATGTGAGATAATCATATACATGAATGCAGAAAATTACAGGTAAAGTTATAAAATAAAAAGCTCTAAATAATTAAAAAACTAAAG
Organism: Jaculus jaculus; assembly: GCF_020740685.1. Taxonomy (NCBI): domain Eukaryota; kingdom Metazoa; phylum Chordata; class Mammalia; order Rodentia; family Dipodidae; genus Jaculus; species Jaculus jaculus. Next base: position 129,028,847 of record NC_059107.1, read on the forward strand.
CAGCTAGTAGAGTAACAGTGCCCAATACACATTTTGCTTTCATCATTGGTTTCTTTCTCTTTTAAAAGACATTCTTGATTACTTAGATTATTTCTAGCATACTTCTGTTACTCCTGGGACAATATTTGCAATATTCACTGCAATTACAATTAATTAATAAATATTGTTCATGTCTGCTTCTTTCTTTAAATAAAATGCTGTATTAAGATAACCCTAATGCCAAAAAGCACCCTTCCCCATACCTCAAATACACCTTTTCTAGTACTCCTGTGTTCAAAAATTACATCATTAAATATCAAGGAACATAATCTGCAACTCTTATTTTGGTTATGACTGGTTTGATCCTATCTGCATCCCCACCTCACATCAACTTACCATTTACAGCACTGTGACCAGAGTACCTTTTCTGCACACAGCTGTGGGTCTTACCTTCCGGAAAGGAAGCCTCCACCTTCTTCAACAGTCTGATTTCACCCCAGGTTCTCCCTTAAGCTTGTACTGCAGCTGCATGAATGATTTTATTCCTTTGTAATTGCATACTGCATCAAAATACCTCTTGTTACCTTTACTGAAAATAGTATTCTCTTCTTACACCTTTCTATCTTCTTTTAATTCTTCAGATCTCAGCTGTAGAATCTATATTGATTCCATAAGTTATATATATTCTAGTACTACACATGTCTTCCTATATTTGAAATTTGCTGTCTGTGTAATTTTTTGATAATATTTATTTTCCTCGGTAGGCATGATTATGAGAGAACAGGATCAGCATTGATTATTTCATTTTTCAGAAAGTGCAGTCCCTGACATATAGTCAGAAAGAAGAAATAATTGATGAATAAAAAAAATAATGTTCAGATATTTTGTAGAAAGTGTGGAAGGTTTAGACCATAGTACATATTTTAACTAACTTTGAGTCCAGAGGTGATCTCATTATATTGCTCCATGCACAATTCAAACATGGTTAGCATAAATAATGATAGGAATATGACATCCAGCTATAATAAGAAACAATGATGGCCACCTGTGGTTTGAACGTTTTCTACATTCTTGAAATAAATGTATTCTTCTTATTTTGCTCATTATATCAGGTATACTATAGCCTCTATTAGTTGTTTATGAGCTGCCTGAATAAAGAACTTTCCCCCAAGTTGACCCCAATTCATGTGGTCTTAATATCTCTAACAAATTCTGAGTATAGTACTTTTCTACAAAAGTATCTGTGTTGGTTTATATTTCATGGTTACCATGGTTAGAAACTATTTCCTGGGAATGGTCTTTTAAAGTAGCTATCAAATTCAGCTAAACATCTGTTTTACAGTTGATAAGGCTGAGAAAATAGGTAACATGCAGAAATGGTTGCCAGTGGCAACAACAGTTGCAAGAGATCTTGAATAGTATTTTCAGAAGCATATGTACAATACCCAGCAGACAGACCTATGGAGTACATCTGACAAAACCTGATGAAAAGCAGAAAGCTATAGTTAAATGAAAATAAGACTAAGTGACAGAACAGAAAGCTTAATGGGTAAATGGGAGAAAGGCTAGAGAAAAAAAAAGGCAAAAGAAAGGAAGCTGAAAGTAAAAGAATGAGAGAAATTAAAGAATAAAAATTACTTAATTTATCAAGATATCTCAAATTTAAATTTAAGCACTTTCCATCACTATAAAAATTAAGTTACATTCCCAAGTAACATAATTATACCATGATTAAATCAGCTCCACTATTGTTTGAAGTGAAAAATTAATGGAAATTTCCATTTGCTAAAGATCAATTAAAATATCTGTGAGAGCTTCTCAATATATACCTCAGTGTATTATCTATACACAACTTTTAAAAGCTGTGCAATAGTTAAATTTTTATTTTGAAGTTTATAATTTAAAATTTTTAATTTATTTTTGAAATGAGAGAGAGAAATTAAAGTTTATAATTTTAATTCAAACTCATATTTTCAGTCAGATCAACCATGTAGTTATATATAAAATAAACAATTCTTTCATTTTAGTTTGTTTATTCCAGGTAAGGTCTTGCTCTAACCCAGGCTGACCTTGAATTCACTATATTCTCTCGGGGTGGCTTCAAACTCAAGGCAATCCTCCTACCTCTGCTTCCCAAGTACTGGGATTAAAGGTGTGTACTACCATACCTGGTTTAATTCTATTTCTTTTATATACATGTATGTGTAGCCTACATTCCTAAATGTTGAATGTATTTACATTTCAAAATTTCCTTTTTCTTTTTAGATATTTAGATTTCTAGGGCTCAGGAATCACTTGAGTCTTGATAGCTAGAAAAAAGATAGCTAAACAGATGTTAGAGATTAAAAAGTAGCTGTGAACTGAACTGTGTCTTTTTCCAATCTGTTGAATTCTTACGGTGCAAAATTTTATTTGGATATTGGACATTTAAGGAAGTAAATAATACTAAATAAGATTACTAGTAACAGACTTTGATCACATGAAGCCAGTAACCTCATAGGGAAAGGATAGCATGTTTTCCACTTTTATCTGTATACACAAAGGAAAACTTGTGTAAATTCACATCAAGAAGGTGGCCACTACAACTCACAAGAGAGGACACACGAGAAACTAAATTTCCTGGGATCAAGTTCTTGAGCTTCTGCTCTCCAGAACTGTAAGAAAATACGTGTGTGTTGTTTAAGGTAACAAGCCTATGAGATTGTGTTATGGTAGCAAAGAAGACTATCTGTATCTGTAGCATTATTTTTTAGCAATATATTATCCCTGTAGTCCTTAGATTTACAAATACACATGCTTTTGAATAAATAAATAGGTGATATAAAAATTTATAAATATTTAAAGCATTTAATTTATTTATTTTTATTTATTTATTTTTTTAAATTTTTATTTATTTATTAATTTGAGAGAGACAGACACAGAGAGAAAGACAGATAGAGGGAGAGAGAGAGAGAATGGGCGCGCCAGGGCTTCCAGCCTCTACAAACGAACTCCAGACGCGTGCGCCCCCTTGTGCATCTGGCTAACGTGGGACCTGGGGAACCGAGCCTCGAACTGGGGTCCTTAGGTTTCACAGGCAAGCGCTTAACTGCTAAGCCATCTCTCCAGCCCTAATTTATTTTTTAAATAAAAACATTTTGGTGTCCTAAAAACATCTCTTTCTTATGTGGACATTCTTCCTGTAAAATGGCTAAAGAAGTTCCTCAATGAGATAGGAATATTTTTCCATATTTTGGTGATATGCTTTCCAAGTGATGTGGAAGGGCAGCCAGGAACAATAACATTAACATTAATTAACTACGGAAATAAGTAAAGAGTTTTTTCTACACAGTATAATTAGTATAATTATTAGTATACTTGTCACAAATAAAGAATATTTTATATTTTCTAATACCTACAATACTAAAAAAAAAAAAAACTAGCTCAATAGATGTTTGTTGATAATGATGACAATACAATCAGGCATAGTAAGTCAGTTCTAATTATACATCTCCTATATAGTAGATGTTTCAACACATTTAATAAAAATAAATGATTTGTTACTAAAGTTGCAGCCCAGATTAAAATAAATACCAGTCAGAAATAATTTTAGAGGCAGAAATTTCATTACTTTTGATAAGAAAAGTCTGAAAAGGTTAGCATTTATACTCTCCCCAAACAGGATATTCAGTTAGCTTCCAGATTAAAATAAATATAGCCATGTCTCTCAGGTTTGTGCCCTCTCATTTATCCATCAAAAGTTAACCATTTTGACCTTGTAGTTACACTTCCTAGCTCACTACCTTACAAGATATCATCAGCTACTGCCTAGAAGGAGGATATCAGGATGATTACAGCAGTCAATGATCTAGGAGCAAGATAGGAGAGGCTCTGAACATCATGGCAGTTTGAGTTCATAGTGCAGAGTACCAGTGAGGAGAGAACTTCACATAAAGAGTCTCCAAGGAGCTATGAAGCTGTCTTGATTTGTCTGTCAACATAGTGATCTCCACCTGCAGCCAGAGGGGCAGATCAGCAGATGCCAGAGGATATATCACTTGGAAGGATTGGAAGAATCATTACCTGGTGTTCACGCAGAGTTGGACATGACACCTGTTCTCATCAGACATACTTGGAAACTTGGCAAACATGGGACATTACAAAGAACACTCAAGATAGTCTAACAGTGAACAGTAGAGGCATTTAGTCCAAAACTCTGGTCCTGTCTCCCATCACCTGAAAAGAATGAAATGTTTCCAACTAGTTTAGCTTTGCCTAAAAGTAAAAGTTAGAGAATTTTTTGGGGACTACAGAAGTGCTTACCTTCCAACATGGTAAAATTTACATTTAATTACCAACTTATTTGACCCAATTGACATCCATAAAAATGGTTCCAACAGGAGCAGAAAACACACTCTTTAAAAGTACATGTGGGGGAGGGAGGGAATTACCATGGGATATTTGTTTATAATGATGGAAAATTCTAATAAAAAATTAAAAAATACATGTTATTAGGCATTCAAAGGACTGAGCATACCAATTGTTAACACAAGTATAAGGAACCTAGGATCTGCTGACATAGATGCAAAATGTTAAAGCCATTCTGGAAAGAGTTTGGCAGCTTCCTTTAAAAGTCAAAAATGCAACCTATGACATGAATAATATATTCTATTTATACTGCCCCCCAAATAATTTAAATAAACAATGAAATAATTTCATAAGAATGCCATTTTAAAGACATCAAAAGTAGAAACAACTGAGAAGTTCATGCTGTGGCATATCCCACAGTAGAAGGCTGCTTGCAAGAAAAAAAAGAATGAGGGCTAGAGAGATGGCTTAGCAGTTAAGCGCTTGCCTGTGAAGCCTAAGGACCCTGGTTCGAGGCTCGGTTCCCCAGGTCCCACGTTAGCCAGATGCACAAGGGGGCGCACGCGTCTGGAGTTCGTTTGCAGAGGCTGGAAGCCCTGGCGCGCACATTCTCTCTCTCTCCCTCTATCTGTCTTTCTCTCTGTGTCTGTCGCTCTCAAATAAATAAATAAATAATTAAAAATAAAAAAAAAAAAAGAAAAAAAAGAATGAATCCTTGATGCATGGCCCATGTAAAATGAATGAATCTGAAAGTCATTAGGCTTAATGAAAGAAGCCATAGGAACAAAAAATAATTGAAAGCGTCCATTCACATAAAATTCTGACAAATGTACCTGAATATATGCTCATAGAAAGTAAGGCAGTACATATTTGGTCATATAGGAGAGTAGAGCTCAAAATAAAAATGGTGTAAGGGGAAGTTTTGTTGAATGTACATCTTTATATATAGCATATCTACAACACAGTTTGTATATAAAACAATATATTTTAATTTGGTATTGTAACATTAAACAAGTTACTTACTCTATTTAGGATTTCCAACTGAATTATGAGGATTAATAGGCTTTCTCATGAAAATCCACTTTAACATGAATCTAAAGTACTGGGGTGTATTGTAAAACTCATAAATAGTTGTCATACTTCTGTCTCCTTTGAGCTGCTGGCATAGCTCCTAGGTATGGACCACTGGGTCTTTTCGGAATAAGTATATGATCACATCCAGCCATCCATTGAGCTGGCAGACACTACCTTATAAGAAGTAATAAATCTTTTGTCATCTTTCCATGACTTCCATTTATAATCCCTGGAGCTATCACTTTTAATCATGAAAACAAATTTGCCCCATAGACCTTAAAGAAATTTAAGAATTTATAGTACTTAAAATTACCTAGTTTGTATTACCTTTGTTGCCATGAACATCTAGTTTTCATGTATTTATGGAACACATATTCATGGAATATCAAACACCTCTTGGAACCTAGGGATGAAGCATTAAATATTACAGACAAATTCCTAACTTTCTTGTATTTAAGTTGAAATGATGGACATTTTAAACTGAATCAATCTTTGAAAAATAACCAAACCTGAAGGATGAAAAGAAGAAAAAAAATAATTACAAATGACATGAGCAAAACCATGAAATTTTATTCTTAATGGAAAACATTCCCTATTTTTGTTATGAATCATAAATGTCAAAGATTTGACATTGTATAGTAGATAAGCCAGTGAAAAATGTGTTTTATCCTCTATATACAGGACAAATAGCATCTTCACCCCTAATCCCTGCCTGCAAGAACCAGTATATTCACGGAAATGGATAGCTCTTTGGTACCTGCAATCCACATGTGCTTTAAGGATACTGTTGCTTCTGGCCTTAAAATACTAAAGAGCACATGTTAATGATCCCCGCAAACAGACATGCTACTCAGTCATAAGTTGTTATGTTTCTATCTTCCATTTTTCCTGTTTGTTCTGACAGACAGCGGGAGATAGAGATTTGATATTACTTAGGAACAGATGTTCATTTCAGTTCTTCACCTCTTCAGAAAGAAAAATCAATTTTTATTGTCATATACAAATGTCATGAAGACACCAGAACACTGTGCTTTCAGACACAGTAAATTGTAAATACAACTGGTAGCTTTGTACTTCCTGTGTTCATGCTTTACAATATTGCAGGATTAGTATTCATATAAAAGAAAGGTGAATACAGCTAGGTAGTTCTCTAAAGTCTGCACACCAGAAAGGTCATTCACTCATTCAAGAATATTTGCGCTTTGGACAAATCACTAACATAAAGTCATTAATGTTGCTTATGCTAAAGTTTACAAAGACAATAGACAGGGAGATTACTTATGTTTTGATCTTCAGCAAATTCATCATCTCCTAGGAGAGTAGAAAAGTGTCTATAAAAGGTTGTAATAAAGGGACACTAAATCTAAGAGGATATAAATCAGTCATATGGAAACCTACTGTTTTGAACAATGGCACACCCAGAAACAATCGATTGTTTCTAGAAAACTTTTGGTGAAAGGGATGGTATACTTCTCAGTGAGTTGTTGGCCAGGGAGATCACTGATACCCCCCCAAAGATTACAGGCCATTGACAGGGCTCTTGGTTTCCCAGTAGGAATAGATGGCAGACCTGACTGCTGAAGAGTATACATACTTGGACTGCAAGGTCACTGAGAAATCCTGCTGGAGCTGAGCTGAAACCTCTTCCCTATAGACCATCTGACAGAAATCTGGAAAAAGCTACACTGCATGCAATTCAATGGGAGAGAGAGAAATCACCAGTGAAAATACTCAACAGTAGATCCTGCAAGCCTTAAATTTTGCCAGCTAGGCCAAATGAGTCAATGTGTACAATAGTGGCATATCTGTTATGGGGGAAACCAGCTGCTCTGTAATTGGACTGGAGGCCTTCTCCATGGGAGGAAATACATCTCTGATACTGAAAGCCTATAACAGGGGTAGTCATGAGCCTTAAAAAATGTAACATCTGCTGGTGTCTGGATAAATGTATATACTATGCTTACCAAACAGCCCAGTAAACACTTCTCTTAATGTCTATCTATCTGTCTGTCTGTCTATCTATCTATCTATATAGGAAAGAAAGAAAGGGGCTATGAAAATGTTTAATGGTCAAAGCAAGATAGCTGCACGATAAAATTTCAGTCCTTTTCAACCACTAAAAAGCTCTTCCTATGATAGTGATAATTGGTTTTGACTTCGGCATAATTTTTTTGTTTTACTAATTAGTTTTGTACTCGGTGAATACAGTCAAGTTGGTACCATTGTTAACCTCTTTCCTGTCCTCCCTCCTCCTCCTGGCCTCCGCTTGTTGACATATATGGGCCATGCATTGTGGAGTTAGCCCTAAATTATGGATAGGAGGAAATGTCTCTGTGTATCAAGACCCAACGTGTGGCTCTGATATTCTTTCCACCCCCTCTGACACAAATATCCCTGAGTCATGTAGGGCTCATTTTAGGTATGCTTCAGTGATGAGGTCTTGGAAACCTCAGTGTCCCTGGATATCTGATTTGGTAGGAGTTGATTGTTCTCTGTATCGATCTCCTTCACCCTTGTGCTGGTACCAGGTTCACCAAGAAAACAGAACCCTTGCTTGTTTTACCAATTATTCTTAGTTTCAGCTGGGGCCCTTTTGAGGTGTGATGGGGTGGTTCTCTCCTTAGGATCTGTGTCTATCTGAAAAAGAAAAGCAGATTCTTCAACGGAGAGTAAAGTTAGCACCAGAGAAATGGTATAACCCTTATTTTTTTAGAGAGAATTTAATAGGTGTAGGTCTTCTTGTAGCCCATGATTGGTAGTAGCTTGATAATGGAGAGCAGGCTCATTTTTGGATATGGTTCTGACTTGTTTGTCAGCTCCAGCTATGGGTTCCATTCCACTGAGCTGACAAGTTAGCCAAATCAACAGAAGTTGGCTTCCCACCATCGCTGTGCACCACCATTGTACTTGTGTGAGCATCACAACAGGTTATTTGCTGCTAAGTAGGTTAGACCATGAGATGATTGGACAGATATTAGTCATTTTCCCCCAGTCACCCATATAGCACCTTCTGGCACTAGATATGCTGTCTGGGGACTGATTTTCTTCCAGCTTCCAGCCATGTCACTCCATGTTACATCTCAACCACATATGGTGTGTTCATCAGTAGGGTCTTGCCACTAACCTTTGGTGCATCATCAAGTACTTTGACAGAAATCTGTCATTATTTTAGGAAACCTTGTAGGGCTCTCTGATCAAAAGCTCATTGTAGATGATAGCCATCTGCTGGTACTGGGAGTTACAGGTCAGTACCCATAAAGGGAAAGAAGAAAAAGATAAGTAATATAAAAGAGTTAGAGAGAAGAGGGAGAGAGAGAGACAGAGAAGCAGTAGAAGATTAAGATCAGTCTTCATCGTACCCTCTCCAGTACCTTGTGACTCAGGTGATCCCTCTAAGGGCCTGGTGAAGGTTCAACCATTTGGTCTGCCTTTTGGATATAGAATTTTATTGTTCCACTGCTGTTTGTGTCCTCCACTCTCTTGCCCTCCTCTTCCTCACCACCCACCCTATTGGTCCAGTCCTTGAGATGCTTGCTGGGTATGTCAGCATCTTGGGTAGATTCAGGTTAGGTGCTATATATGAGTGAGATTATGCATTGATTATCTATCTTTCTGTGATTGGTTAAGTTCATTGAGAATGATTGGTTCTAGGTTCAACCATTTTTCTTCAAATTTCATTGTGTCGTGTTTTGTTTTTTTTTTTCCTCACTGGACAAATGCATAACTAAGATGTGGTATATCTACACAATGGAATTCCACATACACATATATTAATACTACTCTCACTTTTGGTTAAAAAAAAAAGCTTTTCTTTTCAGTTCGCAGTCACCTTGGGGTTACTCATAAGACACCATAGTGCTGAAAAGATGTGACAGAGGAGTACTCAGCATTGAAATATCTCTGTCACATCTTCCAAGGCTCAGGGTCCATTGCAGAAGAGGTGGCAGAAAGAAAGTAAGAGTCAAATGAAAGATAAGGCTTCTTAAAAAGTACTCCTCCAGACACAAAATGACCTGGATATTGATGACTTCAGTGTCTGACACTACCTACATAAAACCATCATAATGGGAGGAAAAGATGATGACATCAAAGTAAAAGAGAGAATGATTGAGAGGAGGAAGGGTATGATGGAGAGTGGAATTTCAAAGGGGAAAGTGGAGAGAGGGAGGGAATTACCATTTGTTATTGTCTACAATTATGGAAGTTTTCAATAAGGAAAATAACTTTTTAAAAATGGTATAGCAAGTGATTTACTCAATTAGAAAAGTTAATGTGTACCATCAGACTCAAAGGTGATATCCTTCCAGCACACATGAGTACCCATATATATGTGAGCCTATATACAAACACAAAAAGAATGGACACCACACACATTTGAAAAAATTGTTCAAATTTGGAGAAAACTACTAGAAAAATGGCATTTCATATAAGCATGGGCTATAAGATGGTTTTAAAATTTATCCCCTATATCATGATTTGTGAAAAATAGGGAAAAACTATCTTCAAAATACCTGTGATGGAGTTACAAATAGTCCTTTAAAACATAAGACATGACAATATGCCCTAAACAAATTTGGAAGCTTCTGAGATAATTTTGGTGTTCTCTAACCTAATTTGCTCAGTCTTACCACATATGTGGATGGACAGAAGGTCCACAATTAAAGCATAAACAAAGATGGAGACTTGTCTAGAATAAAGAGTAGATTCACTTTCCTCTAAGATCAGATTTTGCACAAACAAATGACTTGGCGTACTTGAGCACTGCTTTCTAAAAATTAATTCATCTTATAGGGAATTCTTCATCTATTTTATTTCTTAAATGGAGGGACCCATATGGTCTTTAACCAAGCCTATCTTGTAGGTTTTCACTAATTACTAGCTTTAACTGAAAGGATATTTTAAAAAGTTAAAAACAGGAGCATGTTTACTCAACCATAATTCCATACCTTTCCTAGCCACCTTTTTTAAGGAAATTAGCTTACAAAGTAATAGGTCTCCTTGCAGCATTTTCTATTATCTATCCTTTCGATTAAGTCTCCTTCCATTCTTAATTTCCCTTCCCCACTTTTCCCAGTGCACCTTTTCACTAATCTATATTAATGCCCCCTCCATTTTATTTAATATTTTTCATGTTCTATCATGTCCCCCATCCTCTGTCCTGAAAGCCTCTTCTCCTCAGTTTCATGGGCTCCTTTCTAGTTTGCTATCCTTTATCTACATTTAATGCCACCCACATACAAATATTTCACAGAAGCCAAGAACAGCTTATGAGAGGGCAAATATATTTTGATCATATACTTCATCATAGATCCAACACAGACATATAATAGCATGAAAGGTCACAGTATGTCCTAATTTAACACAGCATAAACATAGTTTAGAATGCTTCAAAAACAAAGAGGAATGACAATGAAATACAGCTGACAACACACTACTGCCTTTCATCTTCTTGAGATTCATAGGACTTGATAACGAGTGTGTGTCTTTACCCCTCATTCATTTTCCAGCCTTCCAATCCCTCCGTGCTTCAGCCTCCATATGTTCAAAGCACTTACAGACTGACTACTCTCTTCTTCAGGAGCTCTCTTTTCCCTTCAGGCATGGTACATAACCTTTGTCATCCCTTGTGCAATAAAGATGTGGGCCAATTTCCCTTAAGACCTATTGTTCCACAAACAAGTGTCTTGGAGAACCCAAACAGCATCCTTTCTTTTTTCATGTTAGATGCCCTTGCTAGTTCTATTGTCATTGTCACTGTCTGTCCAGAGACCTGGCACAACTGGACAATGTAAAACTTTGCTGTCATAATTGTTCTTAAAATAAGCAGAATGATGTCTAAAATGTTAATGACATCAAATATACTTTCAAACCTAGGTAAGACTACATTTCATATCAGCTCCTGAATCCTAGTTATTTAGTTGTACAGTCTATATTTCCAAATTCAGAGACTCCTTATTCAAGTTTTCATTCAAAATATATTACCCAGAACCTACCCTATGTCAGGAATTGCATTACATCCTAAGGATCAAACAGTAAACCTTCTATATATAGTCTGAGTTCATGGAGCATGGTAGCGTATGTGGGAGGACTAGGGTGTTATGGAGGAGTAAGAGGATACTCCTACTGTAATAAGCACTGAAGTTTCATCAACACATGTTAGTGACACCAAATGTCATCCCAGAATAATGCCTTCTTTTCACTTAGGGATATATGCAAACAACAGACCTCCATGTCTGTGTATCTTAAAGAATTCTTATACTCTACAACTGCTACAAATGTGGGAACAGTCTGGAAAGATGATTCTGCTGTTAAAGGCACTTGTTTAAAATGCCTGTCATGGCATCCACATAAGTTTGGTGCAAAAAGTGGCAGAAGAATCTGATGTTACTTTGCAACAATAGGAGGCCCTGGAATGACATGCATATATACACATATACAAACAAATAAGAGAGATTGATAAAACATGTGTAAACCTCTTTTAATCTTAAAATCTTCTGTTTTTGAAAGATTTGGAAGGAAGACCTGATTACAAAAAAATAAGCACCATGAACAAGATACTTGATTTCATAGAAAAAAACATGCTTAGAGTGTGAAAAGGTAGTCTGACTTTTAAGGTCATTTTCCTGACTGATTTCTTGCTAAAAACAGAGGCGAATAATTCTGCTAGTGAGAAGTTTAGAAAGAGCTAGCTACTTATATAAATGAAATACCAGTAGCCCAATTATGGAGTGGAAAGAACTAGGAACTGTAAGTCTATTGGGTGGTGTCATATCACCTGGTCTCTCTTGTGGGACACTAATGAAAACCCCATCAGTGTGCCCATCACTGTGGCTACTATGTGAATGGCACTGTGTGTTCCATATTTTAAAAGTCACTAATTTACAAAAAGATAGCATATAAATTAGTCCAAACTTTAATAAGCTTTCCTTAGTGTATACCTAAGTATGCCTGTTTATCTTTCTTTTCTCCTTTCTTTTCATTGAGAAAATATGTCCATTTTGTTGAGCTTGTCAGACTGGTTTGAAGGAATTATAAGATAAGGGTTAACCTTTTGAGTTCTTACTCAAGTCTAAAATATGATTACGACTGCAATCATTGCATTTATCTTAATATTTTAGGTATACCAGATTATGTTTTTACATTGAAATGGCTAGAATTTATTTACATATGGAAATCTATTAATACTTTCTGTTATTAGACTATAATAAAAAGAAAAATCTGACTGAGAAGCTAATTTAAACATGAATAAGTTGGGGAACATCAAAATTTATTCAACATATCTGTTTTTTGATATTTATTTATTTATTTATTTAAGAGAGACAGAGAGAGAAAGAGGCAGACAGTAAGGGAAGAGAGAATGAGAGAGAGAGAGACAGTATGAGCATCTCCTGCCACTGCAAATGAATTCCAACAACTGAGTCATTTTGTGCATCTGGCTATATATGAGTACTGGGGAATCAAATCCAGGTTGTCAGTCTTTGCAAGCAAGTGATTTTAACCACTGAGCCATCTCTTCAGTCTCCCCCCCCCCCACCATTGAGTTTATGACTTGAAATTACAAGACAGTTAATTTTAATAGCCCTGCTATCAAGTATGCTAGAATCTCGTTGTGAATTTGACAAATAGCTATTACTAAACACAGTACCAGCAGTGATAAATATGCTAATTTCAGCCTGTGAAAAGTGAGCTGAAATCTAGGAGGAAACACATGGTAGGAAACATCTGCTCCCTCTGATCCCTGCCGAGAGGTAATGAGGATACACCTTTGGGCAATAAATAAATAAATGAATGAAGGAATAATACTAATAATACATTTCAAAACTGGATTGCTTTTTCATGTTATTTTGTTGAGTATGGGACCCAAAAACACATGAACATTGAAGGGGACCAGCTGGAAGAAAGATAGGGGTCAGTGGGTGAGGGAAGAGAAGATAATGGAGGACATGATCAAAATACATTCTATACATGTATAAAATTGTCAGAAATAAAAATATAATTTTAAAATGATAAAATATTCCCCAGTGGTTAAGAACTCACTAAACCTATTTGAATAAGTTAATTATGACATTTTGATAAGGAAGACATTGGTGAAAACTTAAAATAGAACTTTAAAGGCAAAGAAATTTCCAATATGTATTTATATTCTGTGTTAACCCATTTTTAAGATTATTTCTCTAATGTTTAGTATTATAAAAATCTTCCATTTTTAGAGGAAACCTAGGCAAAGAAGTAAATTAAAGAAAAACACTTTTACTGAAAGTTCAGTTCTTTTAATGTAGATGATTTCAATGCAAAAAAAAATTAAAATTAAGTAAGATTAAAATTTCAAACTACTTCCTTTCTGGCCCAATCAACCAAAAATACTGCATATTTTCATTTCCATGTATGTGTGTCCACTTATGCACGCTCATGTATGTGTGATCACTGCTCTTCTGATCTAGGCTCTGTACTTTTTTCTGGGAGGTGCAAGAGTGGAAGTAATAACCAGAATCCCAAGATACTAAAGGAGAAAATGGATGACAAACTGTTCCCCATACACCACTATTAGATGTCAGTTCCACTTAACTGACCAGCAAACAATACAGAGCAGTTAGACATATAGAAGTCCTTCATCCTTGCCATAGGAGAAATACTAACACATTCACTGCAATGGTGAGAGAGTTGTCTCAGAGGTAGGCTCTGTTCACATAAAACCTTGTGTGTCTCGTGTGGAGACTTGACAGCTTTTTCAGGTTGAGAATTAAATTTAAGTCTGTTTTCCTCACCTAAAGCTGCACAAATGCTTTTCGTTTCTCTCATCTTTCTTTTTCTGCCTATTCTGGCTTGGGCACACTTAAGGTCAGGGTGATTGTATTCTTCCTTGTTGCGTTTATAATTTGTTGTAAGTGAAAGGTATTAGCTTCTGATTCCATAAAGACTGAGCCTTTTCTATAAAGACTGAGCCTTTGTGTTCCAAACAGACAGATCTTGCAAATAGGAAAATTACTTTCAAGAAAATTGCCTCTTCTGTGTTTCAAGAACCTAATTTGGTGACTAGAGGCAGATTTTGATTTTTCCTTGTGTTCATTCTATGAAAAATTGACAAATTATACCCTCAAGGTTTCATGTTGGTAAAAGGATTCATAGGAGGGAGAGGAAAGAACATATATTGGGGTATATATATATTTTAATTTTTTGTTTATTTATTTGAGAGCTACAAACAGAGGGAGGGAGAGAGAGAGGACGCCAGGGCTTCCAGCCACTGCAAATGAACTCCAGACGCCAGCGCCCTCTTGTGCATCTGGCTAATGTGGGTCCTGGGGACCAGCCTACAACGGGGTCCTTAGGCTTCACAGGCAAGAGCTTAACCGCTAAGCCATCTCTCCAGCCCTGGGGTATATTATTAAATGAAATAAAGAAAGCAAAACAATGCTAAACCCAAGTCTAGATAGCCATTAATGCAGTGGATCAGCATTGATGTTGTTATCACTCTAATTTGTTGACATTTTGAATGGTATTTAGCCATCATTTCTCTCTTATCACTTCCATAAGCCTCTAAACAAGTATAATTCAAGGAAAAGGAATTGTGTACTGATAGTATTAAACTAAGGGGACTAATCTATTTCATATATTTAAATAGTGAAGTGTTTTCCTTTTTTTTCTTCAACATATTTAAATAATACTTGTTAGACCAATTATTGAAAACTTAATAGTTTATGAACAGAGCCTATTTTTAACACCTGAAATCATATGTGCAGACCAATCAAGGAGTATCTGGCACGTTTTGATAGACGCATGCAGCAACTGGTGTACTCAATATTACTGCTTTAATTTCTAGATTAATGAACCTCTGGGGTATCAGAGGACAGTTGCATGAGGAGGAAGTAAACTCTTGAGGGCACTGGGACTGATACCAGTCCATACCAAGACCTACTGGCTGAGACTCAGATTGTCACAGTTTACATTGTGTTCCTTGTGTTCATGTGTCTTTATTTTCCTAAGGCAGAATTGTCAGGCTCAGTTCCAATCAACACTAAATTAGACCAAAATTTGATCTAAATCTCTGTGTAGCATGTCGTTGTTGATGAAGGGAAATAAGCCCCCTGCTCACTGTTTCTTCTCTGTTTTGTCAAATTGCCATATGATCTCTCTAGACTCTAGAGTCTGTGTATTTTCTTGGGTGAGATAGATCTATTGTTTTTTTAAAATATTTTATTTGAGGGGAGAGAAACAGGTAGACAGAGATAGAAAGAGAGATAGTGGGCATTCCAGGGTCTGCAGCCACTGCAAACAAATTCTGGACACATGCATCACCATGTGCATCTGGCTTAAGTGGGTTCTGGGGAATTGAACCTAGGTCCTTTGGCCTTGCAGGCAAGTGCCTTAACTGCTAAGCCATCTCTCCAGCCTGAGATGGATCCATTCTATCCATAGAAACTTTCACTGAAGGTGTGGGAGGGCAATGCATACCATTAGAAATGGGATTTGGGTTTTTCCATAATGGCCCTTCTATGCATTTTAGTTCACAACTAGAGACCTTTCCACCCTTTACCTCAAAACTCAGCTTTTTAATCTAACCTTTACTTTCAGAAAAGAAAAAAAAAAAAAACAAAAACATAAAACCTTTTTTCTTTGCTTTGTTTTTCAGTCCTTATAGCTTCAAGGCCATAATAATATGTCCTGGTCACTGAACAGTTAGACCTCCTACTTGAGGGCTGGTTTTCATCACATTTATCTTTTTATGAAGAAATTTATCATACAGATGGCATCCAGTAAGTGTTTTTTAAACCAGATAAAATACTTAATTTCTACTACAAGAAGAAATATTCTCATTCTAAAGCTTCTAGCTAGCTTATCTTCTGGAAATTATGCCATTTCTTTTAAATCAGTGATCATTTTTAAGAATCAATTACTAATGTTGTTCCTTTCAGGGATTTGCCAGATCAAAGGAAGTTAATAATTCTAAATCATTAACATTATAATAAAAAGAAAGTTTTTAAATAAAAAATCATGTCCTTCTGTAGCTTCTGAACTATGTCTCAAGGATTCAGTCCCCTTATAATCATCAAATAAATACAACAGTAATTATTTTAAAAAGAACATAATTTAATGAATAATAAATAGCTAGTTTAGGATTTCCCAATTCCACCTTTTCATTCTGTGCTGTTATTGTTAACTAAATGGGAACTAAATAACTATATTAAGGAAAACTGAAATTTAAATGATAAGTAATAGGGGATTGAACGATGGCTCAATGGTTAATGCACTTGCTCTAGAGCCTAACAACTAGAGTTTGATTCTCCAGTACAGTTGTAAGGCTAGATGCACAGTCTCTGTCTGTTTGTCTTTTATTTCTCTATGCTTTCAACTAAATAAAGATATTTATAAAAAGAGGAAAGCTTTGGAAATATGGTAATTATTCACTCAAACTTAAAATCATATTCATTAACTCATGCATAATTCACTTGATAAAAATATATAGGTTTTATTCCACCATAGTCTAGATTTATCTAATAAAATTTTTCTTCCTACTTATGATAGTTCACATTGATTTATAGTCTTTTAATCAGTTTTAACAAATACAAAAAGGATAATATAGGAGATTTGCTAGGCACAGTTATAGATTTGAGGTTTCTTTTAATGAGTATCAAAGAATAAAGATTGAAGGAAGTTCTAGGTATGGGTCTGGGCCACTCCAGGCTGTTAACTATAGCAGCAGGCTACACAAAGGACAGGTCACTCAGATGGTGAAGTTCAATCAAGACAACACAGTGAAGAGCTTTGACTATGCTAGACTGGTTCTGTTCCATAGAAATGACAATGAGATTATGTAATAACAATTAAAATTTTATTTTATTAATTATTATTATTATTAATTATTTTTTGGCTTTTCAAGGTATGAAGGTAGGGTCTTACTCTACCCAAGCTGACCTGAACTTTACTCTGTAGTCTCAGCATAGCCTTGAGATCACAGTGATCCTCCTACCTCTGCATCTCAAGTGCTGGGATTAAAAGCATGTGCCACCACACCTGGCAACATTTTAGATTTTTTTTAGTGTAGAAATCAATGGGTTATTACCAATATTTTAACTATAACATGGGTGTGTGTGTGTGTGTGTGTGTGTGTATGTGTGTGTATACTGAAATCAAATCTGAGACTTCGTGCTCTAGTCAAGCATCCCACTACTGAGCTATCCTCAGCTTTTACTCTTTTCACACAGGGTATTACTATGTACCCCAGGCTGGCCAGGAACTTCAGATCCCCCTGATTCTGCCTCTTGAGTGCATGCACCATCATGCCTGATTTATTAAAATGCGTAATTATATGTATTTTTTGATGACCACATGACTGCTGTCATTTTTTGAATCCAGGTAAGTGAATAAATTTTAAATCTAAGTTTACAAATATGAAATGAATTTTAGTTCCAGTAAATTGAATGAATGCATGACATTTGCAATTATGCAGTAGTTAGCTTTATACCTTGTATACCATTAAAATATTGTGGTTAACCTTTTGTCTTTAGAAAGGAATTTATAGATATATGTTCAGTCTGTGCCAAACTGAACATGTTCACACACTTTGCTTATTACTCATTGTAGAGTATATCATATATCATATCTATCTCTATCATCTCCACAAAGGCATAGAGATTATATTATCTTGGGATTCAATGGCAAATAAATTATTCAATGATTGCATAAAATCAACTCTTATGTTACAAGGCTCAGTTATTGGAAACAAATTCAGAAGTTACTTCTTTTATTAACAGAATTGTTTCTCTTCTTTAAATAATAAGATATGATTTTATCCTGTTTTTGATTTGCATTTTACTCTCAGATTGTATGAACAATTTAGGTTTTCTTAAAAAACATTAAAGACATACTCATTTAAGTGTTATTTTAAAAAATAATCAGGATTACAGACATCTTTGTGCTTTATATTGTTGTTAAAGGTCAATAAAGCAACTGGGAAATAGAATAAATTGCCTGGGTAGCTTGTGCAATCAAACTGCTTGCTAAAAATATTGACTTAAGTGCTAGAGAGATGGCTCAGTGGGCAAGAGTGCTTGCTGTGCAAGCAAAAGAACATAAGTTTTATCTTTAACTCTTACTTTAAAAGCCAGGCATGGCTACCCATGTCTGTAATCCCATTCCTGGGCAGAGAAGGAGGAAGAGAATCAGTGGAGCCTCCAAATCAGCCATACTGAGAGAGAGAAAAAAAAAAATGCTAAGTTCCAGATTCAGTGAGAAATGTATCTCAAGGAAATAAAGCAAGAGAGTGGCAGGTCACCCAGTGTTCTTTTGTGGCCAACACATGAGTGTGTATGGGACACATGTAACTTTATACACACTTCATACACAACATAACTCAAAGGGAGGCCTAATGGAAGGAACTAACATGATCGGAGGTTTGTCGTAGAATATATTAGAAATTTGACTTGTTTCCCTCTCTCCTTGTTTCCTGGTTGCCAGGTTATGAACAGAATGTCTACTCTACCTGCTCCCTGACATGAAATATTGCCTCTTTGTGGGCCCCATAACAAGGGGCCAAGTGAGGCCTCTTAAACCCTGAGCCAAAATGAGTATTTCCTTGTCTCAATCGATTTATATCAGATACTGTGTCACAGCAACAACAAGAACAAAAAAAAAAAAAAAAGATGAGTAACAGATAACTAGATTTCAAGAATTTTCATTACTACACTTACCAAAAGTCAGATGGTAGCTTGACTAAATTAAATATATTACCTGATAATAGTCTTCACAAAGACTCTGAAGTATACTTATTGGTCGTTTCTTACATTAAAAGTAACTGAGTATGGGCTGGAGAGATGGCTTAGCAGTTAAGCGCTTGCCTGTGAAGCCTAAGGACCCCGGTTCGAGGCTTGGTTCCCCAGGTCCCACGTTAGCCAGATGCACAAGGGGGCGCCCGCGTCTGGAGTTCGTTTGCAGAGGCTGGAAGTCCTGGCGCGCCCATTCTCTCTCTCTCCCTCCATGTGTCTTTCTCTCTGTGTCTGTCGCTCTCAAATAAATAAATAAATAAATAAATAAATAAATAAATAAAAAGAAAAAAACAAACAAATGCAGATACATAGGCCTGCACTGGAAATGCCAATCTCTCTTTCCATGCCAGGATATAAAAAAAAAAAAAAAAAAGTAACTGAGTGGTTATAAGCTAAGCAAAAGCAACTTGATTATTCACACATATTGGGTTATTTTAAGTCACTTTAGTTAGATCACACTGGGAATAAATCTTGCTGTAGGTAGCATGCATTATATGAACTAAAATCTCCAGGGACTTTTTTCTCTCAGTCCATACCAAATGGGCATGAAAACAGGTGTCCTGTTTTGTATACTTATTGGCTCCCAGCAATTATCCTTTCCAGACTTATGATGGCCTATATCACTAAAGTTTCACTTAAACAAATGCAACAATAGTACTTTCAGAGTAGCAGAAACTTTTTATTTAGAGTCAAATGAGAAAATTCTCCAAGTGTCATACTACCTGAACATTGGAAATACTGTGAGTCTAGGATGTCTGCCTAAGGGTATAGACTATTAGACATGCTGTAATATTATATATGCTTATACAAGGAGAGAAGTGTCTATGTAATGTTTCTATATAGGTCATACACTTTAAACACTATCCATTCCTCTAAAGAAAATCACTTCTAATGGCTAATTAGTTCTCTGATGCTGATAAAAACAAAACAAAGCACATACAAGAAGGGTATTTTATGCACTTGAAAGAAACATGCCCAATGAGCAAATAATTTTTTATCATTTTATTTATTTATTCATTTATTGTATACAGAGGGAGAGTGAGAGAGAGAATGGGCATGCCAGGGCCTCTAGCCACTGCAAACGAACTCCAGATGTATGTGCATCTGGCTAATGTGGGACCTGGAGAGTTGAACCTAGGTCCTTAGGCTTCACATGTAAGTGCCTTAACCACTAAGCCATCTCTCCAGCCCTGCAAATAATTTTTTATTAGGACAGAATTTGAACCAAGATACTATCCTGCTATTACATAAACAAAAATATAATGGATGTGGGAAATTATGTTTTAGATACCCACCAAAAGTGACACCACAGAATGCAATATATTATATGTGTGTGCGTATGTATGTACATATATTCAACAAAAGCAGAGCAAAATGAAACAAAGGTGCTATCAATGCATGCAAATATGAATAAATATCCATATCATTGTGCTAAGTGGATAAATGAGAGAAAAAAATATATATACTTATATATACTTGGCATACTGATCAGTGTTTATCACCGTAACACATCTATTGACAAAATCACCTTAAATGAAAAAGGGCTTTTGTGTTTTTTTTTTTTTTTTTGGCTAATCACTTCAGAGTTTCTGACCATGGTTTGATGACTATGATTTCTGGGCAATTGTAAGGCAGAACATCAAAGTCAAATGGCATGATGCAGGAAAGCTGTTCATTTCTTTTAGGAAGCATAGTGTGACAGAAAAGTGACCAGGGAAAGAAATATCCTTAAAAAGCATGCTTTCAGGGCTGGAGAGATGGTTTAGTGGTTAAGGCACTTGCCTGCAAGGATAAAGGATACAGATTCACTTCCCTAGTACCCTTGTGCAAGATGCATAAGGCTGCACATGTGTCTGAAGTTCATTTGTAGGCTAGAGGTCCTGATTTGCCCATTCTTGGTCTGTCTGTATCTCTCTCTCTTTCTTTCATAAATAAATAAAATATTAAAAATTACATGCTTTCAGTAACTCAGTTCCTCTAAGTGGCCCCTACCTCCTAGCTTCCACAGTCTTCCAATAATCCTTCAAATTTTTAATTTATCCATTGATTTTATTATATCTCTTTCATAATCCAATCACTCTCCCCACCCAAGAACTGCTACTTAATGCATTGGGTCTTTGAACACAGGAGTCTTTGGAGGTCACTTCTGATACAAATCACAATACTGTATTATTCCATTTAAACAAAATTCTGGAAACTGAGAAGTAATTTCTAAGGAAAAAAGTTATTTCCTATATTGAAAAGCAGAATCAGGAGTGTAGAGGCTCATATCTTTAATCCCAGCAGTAGTAGAGAGGCTGAGGTAGGAGGTTCATTATAACTTCTAGCTTCTAGGCTACTCTGCACTACAGACCAGGATCCAGGTCAACCTGAGCTACAGTAAGACCCTGCCTCAAAAGCAACAACAAAATATCAAAAACAAGCAAAAAAAAAAAAATTACTAGAATAAAGAGAGGAATAAGTTACCAAAAAGGACATGAGTGTTTAGATAGTGATAAAGACCTTTGGTATTCTGAGTGTGATTTTAATCATATACATATGTAGAAACATCACAGATAAACAAGTAGAAGAGAACTTTGACTCAGACATTTAGTGTAGATGAATTGAAACTCAGCAATTTGTGCAACATATAGCTGTGAAATATGTTCTTTCTAAATCTGAGCGGTGTCAAGAGAAAGCAGAGGAGAGAGGTGGACTCCGAGATTTCTGGTGGAGACTTGACTCAAGTTGCACCTAGAAGTGCATCATAGTCCTGGATCTTAGTCATGGGAATCAATAAACATGCCATTTATAGAGTAACCTACTATGGTTAAGGTATGTTGAGGCTTGTAATAATAGAACTCAAGCTACAATGATAGTATTGCCTGTGGTTAGGCTGTAATAAAAATCTAATTTAGATACCAAACTTGGGCATAAAACAAAGTTAAAACTAATTCAAATGTTGGGATATAATATAACATTTATTATTTATTGAACAACTACAACAGGGCAAAGTAGTGATTTTTTGTTGGTTTGTTTTTTGTTGTTGTTGTATTTTTTTTTTTCGAGGTAGTGTCTCACTGTAGCCTAGGCTGACCTAGAATTCACTATGGAGTCTTAACGGTGGCCTCGAACTCAAGGCAATCCCCCTACCTCTGCCTTCTGAGTGCTGGGATTAAAGGTGTGTGCCACCATGCCCGGCAGAGTAGTGATTTTTTTAAAGATTATTATTGGAGGGTCTGAGGAAATGGCTCAATGGGTAAAAGACTATGCAACTGTAAGGATCTAAGTTCTCATTATCAGCACCCACAGGTGCCAGGCATGGGAACACATGCCTGTAATCCCAGTGCTGAGGAGGGAATATCTAAGGCTTGCTGGAAAAGTAGGCAACTATTGAGCTCTAGGCCCAGTGAGATACCTTGCCTTAAACATTAAGGTAGAGAGCAACTGAAAGAGGCATCTGACATTAGGCATTCACATACATGCACATGCATCACACACATGTGTACCCATTCATATACAAACATACACACATGCATTATATATATAAACAAGTACAGAAATTTATTGCTTAAGATTGTTTATTTCTCAGTAAGTTCTAACGAATAGGATGAATAACTACTAGGGATGATTCCTATGACTGTTGATCTGCTTTTAATTATAATATGTGTGTCTAAGCAAATTTAGATTTAATAAGTCATGGCTATGTATGACAGTATCTGTGTGCATACCTGAGTGTACATTTAAAGTATGCATATAAGTAAATTTAAAAATAAATGAGGTATATATTTATATAGTGCCTTCTAAATGATAATAGTTTAAACTTTCCCTATTAAAACAAGAAATATAATGTCCAGACATTTTAAATGCCATCTATTCAATGAATCCTGCATTATTTCCTTTTTTTAAATTTCTTTTTGAGATAATTAAACTGTATTTTATGCTGAAAGTTATTTTGTATATTTTGTTTTTAGATATATTTTTATGGCTACAGCTGACATAACACACCACAGGCTGGGAGACTTAAAGCACAGAGGTTTATTCTATGACAATTCTCAAGTCCCAGATAAAGACAGGTGTGGTTTATCCACAGGTTTTTCTCCTCGACTCATACATGGCCACTTTCTGTGCTCTTATGTGGTAGTCCATCTGTGTGCTTGTGTCCTGATTACCTCTTTAAAAAGGATCATGGTCATATTTATTTCACCCACCTGAAGGAGGGAATTTTAATTTAATTGACCTTTTAAAAAGTCTTATTTTTCACATAATGTCATATTCTGTGATATTGAGGGTTAGGGCTTTAGTATGCAAATTTGAGGGTGCACAATTTAGACCATAGCTCAGATAAGAGTCTATGACTTAGGCCCCAATCTTAGTCTCTAAGTGAAGGCTCTGACTAATCCTCAAATATCAACATGTACAAAAATTAAATAAATATTTTTGATCTTTTGACAATGCTAGCCTTGTTGACTTTGGAACTGATAATGAGGTTATTATCAATAATCATTATTCAAGTTGAAATGTAAATCATAAATCATACTACATTGCACATAGCAGTCATTTGATGGAATTGAATTCTACATGCTTAACCTCACACACTGTTTTCAAACCAATCAAATAAAGTACCCCTATGGGGAATTCCATCTTTTATGCCACTCAAATATTTAGTGTGTGCACATGCCCTGCTGCCTCTGCTTCTGCCTGTCTATTTCATGTGCAGTTATAACATTATTTCACTGGGAATTTTATTTAGCTTTGTAACCTTTTGCTGTAATGTGCAATAGAAAACTCCTTTGGACTTCCAATTTAGTGTTCTTTATCTGACAATCTGACATCTGCTCTATAATTTCCACTCCATTCTTCAAGAGAAAAGCTATGTCCTTGGCCCTTACTTGTACATGATGGTAATCGATAGAATATTAGTTCATTATTAGGCCACTGTCATTTCTGCCAATGAGAGAAATTAGCTACTGGAGCACAAAGACACAAAAGCATTCTGATGTTCTGCTTCTCACTGAAACTATATCCTAAGGTAGACTCTGATTCATTTCATGTTCAACTCATGGCAGCCTATCATTTGCCTGACTGACATATGTCAAGCTGTTCCAAAGCCAGAGTTCTCAGAAACGCTCCCAGGACAATCTCAGCATGCACCCAGAAAATGAAAGTCTTTTCTACATTACCTTGAACAAGAGCACGATCAAAAGGTAAAGGATTAGTGGCAATAAAAATATCACCATAAATACTTATTTCTTGAAAGCAAGCTTGCAAAACTCAGCTGTTCCTCATTTTATGTTCTGCCCAGTGAGGTGTGAATGTAAAAATATCCCCCCAAAGCTCATGTGTTTATGTCCATGGTCCCCACCTGGTGACACTATTTGGGAACCATTAGGAGGGGAACTTTGCTGGAGGATGTAAACCACTCCTGACCAGTCTTGAAGCATTATAGTCTGCTCCCATTTCTTGGCAGCCTCTCAATCCTGATTGTGAACACATTGTGACCAGCTTTACTCCTGCTACCACCCCCTTCCCATCATGAAACTTTCATTTGAAGGTCACCTCTTTCCTTTCTAAGTTGCTTTCTGATCCAGGTCTGGTATCTTGTTCACTATTATGATAAAAATGTTGATATACTATCCAACCTATAAGGTCTGTATGATAGTCAGTGTGGAGAGTGGTGGAGAGACCATGCAAACTACAGAGGAGATGGGAAGACACTCCTGAATTGACCCAGTATATCATGACCCAAGAACACACTAAAATGTGAATACTTCCTGACCCAGGAAGGGAGGTCTCTTGCCCAGGCACCAGTATGTGAATGTAACAATGAATCCTGGGTGTAATTTTTTTTTTTTTAATTACAGACATCAAAGAAGCAACTTTTAGAATCTTCCTCACTGTTCCTTTCCCCAAGAAACTTGTAGTGTTGAATAGCTTCATGACATCAGTGTTTTATGTTATAGAAAATTCATTTTTTCCTTTGAAGTATCTTATCATACCCATTATGGAAGATTTCTAGATTATTTTAGCTTTCCTTTCATTAAGGATTTCTCTGTGTGATCTGTATGTTTCTATGAGTTCATAAGTGTTTGAGTGCATGTGTTTGTGGATGTACATCCCGGTTTAATGTGCATATGGAGGCCAGAGGTTGATTTTGGAAGTCTTTTTCAATGGTACTCCACTTTATTTACTGAAGCAGGGCCTTTCTTGAATCAAGTATGCATGTCTTAGCTAGTCCAGCTACCCATCCTGCCCAGAGGATTCCCTGTCTTTATCCTGCAAATGCTAGGATTACAGATGGACCAAAAGCTCAATATTTATGTGGTTGCTGGAGATCTTAACTCTAGGCGATGCACTTTATCCACTGAGGCATCTTTGAAGCCCCTGTTAGGAATATCAGAAGACATTATTAAAAAAAAAAAATACATCTCTAAAACCTTTTGATGATGAGCCTAGAGAAACAAACTGTTCTAGTTATTGACTTTGGGCAAGGGGTATTGAGTCCAAAAGACACCTGTTTTCCTTATCAAATGCTAAATTGGCACAATATATATGGTAGACTATGGAAAGGCAGTGTTTTCTACTCAAAGAGATAAGTTTCTCACATCGTAAAAACAACACTAGCAAAAGTAAACCACTCATTTAATCTGTGGTAACAGATATATTTGGTAGTAAGTCTCTAAATATTCAGCTACAAAATAAACTACAATGTATCAGGTTTGATGAGTAGCTGCTTGGCAGTTCTGCTGATGTACTTATCATCAGCTGCATCCCAGGTTCCTAAGGAAGACAACCTCTTTGAATACATCCGGTGATCAAGTCAATCTGGGAAGACCAGCCTTTCCATTCAGACATCTCAAAGTGCTATGAAGGACCGCTTTTCATTTCTAACATTCCAAATGAAAGTGCTTAATCAGGCCAGCTGTTTGTCTCTGGATTTCCAGGACCATAAAGCAGAGACTTCTCAGGAGTACCACTAGGGAGCCTTACAGGTGAAATCTAAGATAAGGTATAACATGAGACTACAGGATCTCAAGTGACTAGTTGTGAATACAAATCACCGCCAAGCATTTTGTCTTGTTTGGAGTAAGCCGAAATGCTCTATATAACTATAGGAAGACTTTGGAACATTGTACCAACAACAACAGATCTTCTATTGAGCTGGAGCAGTGTTATCAATGGTTTTCAATCATCGCTGCTTTCATTTTCACTTCCTCCAAAGGAAGTAAGTCAAGCTTTTGACACAAAGCAAACTTGAGGAAAATGTAAAACAGGTTTTCTCCTGTGTCGGGTAGTAACACATTTGAATCTTCCTAGCTTACCTCTCACAGTTCGGTTTGGCAACAATGTCATTTTAAACAGCAGATGGTTAACGTGATTATCATTGGAAAGAGGGGGAGAAGCAAGTGATATATCAACTGGGATCACAGCCCTGGGAAAATGTGCAAATTTCAGCAAAGGCTATGGAGATTTGAATGTTTATAAGCAATAAGGAAATGAAACATGAACAGGAGGCAAAAAAAAAAAAAAAAAAAAAACACCCCTCAGTACAAAAAAGGAAAGGTTAATATAGCAGGAGGTTGGGGTCTGATTCTCTTCCCAAAGGAAAGAATAAATTCACTTGATAATTTTCCTGCTACTTAATATGCACACTATCAGAAGAGTATGTCATGGACACTGAGGTCTATAATAAAGCTGGTAGAGTCATCACAGGTTCCCACACGCCACATTCAGAAGACAGCTCGCCTCTGCACACACAGTCAAGCCCTGTCAGCCTTGCTTACTGTTTTCCTTCTCTGAGTATCCTAGTGCAGTTCTATTCTTGGCTCATCATGAATTAGCAGAATTATGAAGGTGTGTTAATAGCCAGAACAGCGGCGTGACACATGGCTAGTGCTCTAATTGGCTCCAGCTGAGAGGCCTCATACATGACTAAAACTTGGGCCATGTTACAAAGGATGCTGAGTCCTTTGTTTCAGTGCAGTCCAGAATAATCTTCTGAATCTCACTTGATTCCCTTTGCCTATTTTCTTACATCTGTATGTTCTCTCAACTGCAAGTGGGGATAATAATAGCACCTGCCTCCCAGGTCTGTTGTGAGGACCTAATTAGAAAACTTGAAGCAGGGGAACAGCTAGCTCCTGGTTACTCAGTGTTCTTTCACTGACAGGTTAATACTATTTACTGTGTGCAGGTCACAGTACAAGGCAGTTTTTATACTTGCCTCTTGAAAACTTCAAATTCTCTCTTTCCACTCTTAGTCTACCAGATGGCTTTCAAAACCTAGCAAGTAGCTGAGAGTTGGTGCTTACAGTGTGTTAGGTACTTTTCTGTGAGCACTTCATACCCTTGATTTTGCAATAATAAAGACACTGAACATCGGCCCCCTTTCAAATGTGTGAAAGGCAGGATGAAGTGAGAAGAGATTGTGCTATATAGCAATGTGATGCATGGCTGGAAACGCTCATCTTCAAACCCAGGCTGGCTGGCTCCAGGGCAGATTCCCTTCACCACATCTCTCCAGGGCTCCCTGTGTTTTCTTTTGGCATTATCCCACAGCTGCACCTCGCTGCTTTCTTCTATCCAAGCCCTCAGCTCAGCTTCTCAATTCTTTTTGACCTGATTACTTCCCCTCACTTCTTTGCCTGTAAGTCCATCTTTTTTGACAATCTGTAATTCCGCATATTTCTTTGGCTTTTCAGACAACCATCTTTCTGTTGCTTTTGAAATAATTAAATGTAGACTTTTGATTAATGTTCTCACATCTTAAGAGTCACTCATTTCTGTCCACATAGCATTTCAAAAAGACACAATTTAAGTTGGCCATCAATAACTGTTTCCAAGTTTCTATGTGATCCCTCATTAGCTTACACCCTTCCACCAGGATTGAACTTCAGACATTTCTGTGATACTGGGAGGCTAAAGATTCCTTCCTCTTGGCTCTGCTTTTGTCAAGAAACCTTTGCACTTGGAGCTCATACAAAGCAATTTATTCCTGGCAATGATATTGTTGTTACAGTTGATTGAAATATCCTATAGAATAGTTTGTGGAAAACAGAAGATAATATTTCCTTTTTAAAAGTCTAGTTCATTCTTTTTCTACACTTTTGAGGTTTACTTTTGAGGCTCCAATTATATACTGGTCTGAGTGGTACTGGGCTTGGAAGGTTGCCATGTCAGAGAGAAAACAGCCAGTAGACCTGGGTCTCCTGGAAAACAATGATGAGTTCGAGGAGTTTTCTGCTGATGATGGGGCTGGGTTATATGAAGAGGATGCACATGTCTGGGAGGACAACTGGGATGACGACAATGTAGAGGATGACTTCTCCAATCAGCTACATGCTGAACTAGAGAAACATGGTTGTCAAATGGAGATGTCATAACATCCAAATGAAGCACTGAAACCTTGAACTTGAGCTGTATGCTAAATTCTAGGACAGGGAAAGTTGGATGGTAACCTTTAAAAATATGTTTATTTCATGATCTGCTTGGATTTAATTTTGTTTTTATAACAAAAAATGTTTTGATCCAAAAAATTCTACATTTTTATAAGGATAAATGATATGCCATGATCATTATTCCATTCCATGACTCCCACTTCTCCATTCTAAATCCCCTCTCCACAGAACCCCTTTTTCTTCCCAATTAGACTCTCTTCTATTTGGATGTCACTGGTTTTTTTTTCCCCTTTTTTTGTGTGTGTTTGTTTTCCCTCATATTTTGCAGGTCTTGTGTAGGTCATGTCAGCCACTGTTTCTCACTTTTTGATAGAGAAGCTTCTCTTTTCAGATGGTAGTGACCATTGGGGTGACTGTCAATTCACCATAGTGCTGAAAAAAAGTGACACTGTAGTGTTTAGTACTATGTATATTTCTATCACACCTTTCAAGGCTCAGGGACCATTGCCAAAGAAGTGGTGGAAAGAATCTGAGGGCCAAAGGAAGGGGACAATTAACTACTTAAAATGCTTTTTCCCAGAGGCAAATTGACATTGATATTCATGACCCACACCCTACTTATTTTTTTTTTTTTTTTTCCTTTTGGGAGCCTCTCTTGATTACTTAAGAGTTAAATAAGATCCTTTTAAATGTAAATTTTAACAATATCTTTCTAATATCTAGTTTGTTCTCTATTTTTGAGCATGAGTTTTTTTTTCATCTTTTGGCATTTTATTAGCATTGTTCCTTCCAAATTCAAAGTCCTTCAAATTAAGTGGGTAATTAACATAACAATGTTCATGACCCTCATTTTTTTTTAAAGCAATTGACATTTAAAAAATAGTCAGAGAGGTTGTCATTAACATGTAATAATTACCTATGGACTTTTCAGATAATTGCTAATTTAAAAATATTCATGGCTTGATATTATGAATTGTTTAAAAGAAGTTTTCCACACACAATTTTTATTACCTAATCATATAGGCCCTGAGCTAAATTCCATATGAAGGTAAGAATATTTCCTGATTAATCTAGCCTTCCTGAAATTTCTCTTCCTTACTGGCTTTAATTTTGGCATTTTAAAGGTCTAGCTGTCAAACTAATAACCACTAACCATGATGTAGAATAAAGTCACATTAGTTATTTGTTGAATGACTACATGACTTGCCTGTCTTTGTCAAAAAAAAAAAAAAAAAGTGTTTTCATGACTTTTGTTTCTCACTCCTGTTTTCTTTGGCAAAACATCTTTTTAGAGGAGCAGGAAAAAAAAATCCTATAAAACTAAAATTGTGTGAGAGCTACATGGGATTAAAACAGAGAAACAAAAGAAATAAACAGATAGTTCTACAGGGAAAGTAAGCCAGGTGGAGATTGAGGGCAGTAAAGGATGTGTTTCCAGTCCTAAGCCAGAATTAGAAAAATGTTTCCATATGAGACCAGCAACAGGAAAATGCCATTTCCAAACTCAAAAGCAATCATGTGAGAGAAATTCTCTACTAATCAGGGAGAGTTTATCCATTTTTGGATGAAGCCAACTTAACTAGTTTTGCTTAAATCTCAGCCCAAGAATACCCTGAGAAAAACACACAAAAAATGGTGACCAAATATCAAGGTGCCTTGTGGTTCAGTCATGTTGACCTGTGAAATTAAGCATCACTTCAGACTGAGGTATATGGATGAAAGAAGATATGAATAAGGATTAGAAATTTAGAGTTATAAAGCAAATAGGCAATTATAAGTTTTATGAATTAAAAGCTACTAATATAACCTTAACATCCATGTTGTAGTTACCTTTGCATTATTGGCACAAGGAACCCAAACAAAA
This sequence comes from Jaculus jaculus, assembly GCF_020740685.1. Classification (NCBI taxonomy): domain Eukaryota; kingdom Metazoa; phylum Chordata; class Mammalia; order Rodentia; family Dipodidae; genus Jaculus; species Jaculus jaculus. Next base: position 129,059,248 of record NC_059107.1, read on the forward strand.
GCAGTTTGTGGGAGTACAGTGTTTATTTTGGCTTGTAGACTTGAGGGGGAAACTCCATATGGTGGGAGCAAATGAGGCATAAGCAGAGGCTTGACATCACCTCCTGGCCAATATCAGGTGTCCAAAAGCAGCAGGATCATGATCCATACACTGGCAAGGGGAAGATGGCTATCACACTCATAAACCCACCCTAACAACACACCTCCTCCAGGAGACTCCAAGTTCCCAATTACCATCAGCTGAAAACCAAGCATTCAGAACACATGAGTTTATTGGGGACACAACTCAAACCTCCACAATCTAAAATGCTGTATTATAACACTATCTAATTAGTACAGACTATGAGATTGGACCACCTGGAATACTATAAGAATTCAACAATGTAGGCTGGAGAGACGGCTTAGCAGTTAAGGCATTTGCCTGCAAAGCCAAAGGACCCTGGTTCAATTCTCCAGGTCCCACATAAGCCAGATGCTCAAGGGGGCGCATGTGTCTGGAGTTCATTTGCAGTGGCTGGAGGCACTAGCATGGCCGTTCTTTTTCTCCCTCTCTTTCTCAGTCTCTTTCCCGCTCTCTCAAATAAATAAATAAAATATATTAAAGAAAAGGATTTAACAATGTTAGTGATTGCTAGTGAAATAATAGGATGTTTAATTACATACTCTTATTTTAATTCATATATATGCACATATATAAGTAATTTTCTCAAGAATTTTTACTTGCATTTGGTATAAATTGAGAATATAGATGGGAGTTGTGTGAAGAGAATAAAATGACATGTAATCAATTTGATCTTTGTATTTTGAGGTAGGGTCTCACTGTAGCCCAGGCTGACCTGGAATTCACTCTGTAGTCTCAGGCTGGCCTCAAGCTCACAGTGATCCTCTTCCTTCAGCCTCCTTAGTGCTAGGTTTCAAGGTATGTGTCGCCATTCCCAGCCACAATCAATATTTACTTTTATGAATTACATGGTCTTTGTGAGTCATATAGAGCTAGTTCAATACTAGACTCTTATCTTAAGCTACTAAGGTCTTACTTCAGTTTTCCAACACATGGTAATGAAGTAGAGTAGTAATATCTATCTTAGAAATTATTGGATAGCCTAATAAATTATGTGCTCACAATACCATCATGTAGAGGCAATAATATGAGAGTATTCATTGTTTTTATTTCCTTTAAGACATCTACAAGATCACCAGGGAAAAACAGTTTTCATATGTAGCTATAGACACATATGCAAAAATGCATAATGAAGGATTTTCTGATAGTCCCATAGAACATAGAACATGTTACACAAAGATTCATCAGAATAATTTAAATTTCATAGTAGATTCACATTCTAAACATGGCTACTTAGAATACTACATGGGTTAATAACAATAAATTATCATGTTAAGAAATTTATCTGCCATTCATTTCTTTCCAATTCTCTAGAAGTGGAAAGACATTTTTCTATACTTTCAGCAAAACAAAACAAATGATTGATACAGATTCCTAGAGATTAAAAATTTTATAGTTTGAAAATAATTTTTAGCATGCACAGAATATACTTGGTCCTTTTCTGGTTATATGGTATTGCTATTAGATTTTTTAAAGGTAATTTCTCACAAAATCCTTATCAAAACCCATAGGAACAACAATTGCTGTTATAAATGAGTAAGGTTTATCTGTAGCATAGTATTTACTTCACAGCCACTGGGAACAATTTTATTTCAAAACTTAGCTACTTACTGACTGACCCAGAGCATGATATTTAGTCTTTCTGTGTCTCTATTTTCTTAATTATAAAACAGGAATGAGAGTAATACCCATGAGGCATGATGACTCTGAATACCAACTGAGTTAAAATCCATAATATGGGGGAAAAAAAAAATCTCTAGAACAGTACTGGCACTAATGGGAGGTTTTCTTGGAAAAACTTATGTGGTTTTCTTTTTCCTCATCTGGTATTGAGTGACTTCAGAAACGTAATTAACTATAGATTAAATCAAAAAGAAATAAGGAGTTCCAGTCAGAAAGTGTCAGGAACTTCAAACACGTCTGTCCATGGTGTGTTGGAAGCAGTTACATTCCCAGACCCTTTCCCCATGTCAAATGACTATACCTACCCTATAGTGGCAGAACACAGGATATTCATTCTCTGCAGGAAGTGAATCAGAGAAGTCCAGAGAACCAGTCCTAGAATAATCCCAACAGGTGAGAAGACAGAACAAGTAAAGTGTATATAGGGGTAGGAAAATAGTAAGGATGACGAGCAGAATAAAATTAAAATATTCTTACTGAAAACTGCTATTGTTGTTGCTGGAGAGATAGTTCAGTGGTTAAGACATTTGGCTGCAAAGTCTAACTAGCCAGGTTCAGTTTCCCAGTACTCACATAAAGTGAGATGCACAAAGAGGGGCATGCATCTGGAGTTCATTTACAATGATTTGAGGCCCTGGCATGCCCATTCTCTCTGTCTCTATTCTGTCTCTCTCCCTCTGCTTGCAAATAAAATATTAAAAAACAACAACAACAACAACAAAAAAAACCTTCTAACTTCTACTGCTACCTACCCCAATCTCTCAAACAACAGTGAACAAGCTAGGCTCTATTTACACTTGAAATATAGAACATAGCAAGAGAAATAACCACAGGCTGTGGAACTTTGGGTCCCCCAAAACAATAACCACAAAGATAGCTTGACAGCTAGTCATTCAATAAGAAACTCTATTACCTAACTTTGAGTCGGTTCCTTGGTACCTCTGTTTATTCATCTCATTGGAATTTAAACAACAGTTCTAATTAAGAGCTAAAAGTATCAGGCAGAAGAAAGAAGTTGAAGCTGAAAGGATGAAATATGGAAAAGGTGCTTACAAAACTCAAATTACTGGCCTGGAGAGGTGGCTTAGTGGTTAAAACAGCGCTTGCCTGTGAAGTCTAAGAACCTGGGTTCAAGGCTTAATTCCCCAGGACCCACATTAGCCAGATGCACAAGGTGGCACATATATCTGGAGCTTGTTTTCAGTGGCTGGAGGCCCTGGCACACCCATTCTCTCTCTGAATCTTTCTCTCTCTGTCTGTCACTCTCAAAATAAATAAATTTTAAAAAGTACAAAAAAGAATTAACATTTAAAAAATTCAAATCACTATAGTTGTAGAGGTATTTTTGCATGTGCATGTGTGTAGTATGTGGGGCATGGCTTGATGTATTTGTTATATTAATACAATAAAATTTTCTAGAACTGTAAATTATGAGTTTTTTCAATTAAGAGCCCAGGTCTTAAAACAAACATGAAGGCAAGAAGAGGGACACAAAGACAGTTGAAGAGTGTCAGAATATGGAAGGGGAAGAAAGAATAGTTATTCATTGAAATAATTTTAATATTATTTGGTTTAAAAAGTATATTCTTGAATTATTCAGCTTAAATTTAAAATTAAATTCAAAGACACCTATTATTATTATTATTATTATTATAAGATATTTTATTTTTATTTATTTATTTGAGAGAGGGAAAGAGCGAGAGACAGAGAGAGAGAAAGAAAATAGGCATGCCAGGGCCTCCATCAACTGCAAACGAACTCCAGATGCATGTGCCACCTTGTGACTCTGGCTTATGTTGGTCCTGGGGAATCAAACCAAGGTCCTTTGACTTCACAGGCAACCACCTTAACCTCTAAGCCATCTCTCAAGCCCAACATTTATTATCTTTGTCAAAACAAATCTAATTAAAGATATAATCAGACCTTGATCCAGGGATGCTAGCACCAATTTCCACGTTTATATAGTTATTAATGCATAAAAATACAAATAAAATAATAACCGGGGGAAAATATTTGCAAGTCAGTGTTATGACCAGTTGTTTGAATGACTTGGTAAATAAGAGACCCTTAGATTTGATGAAAAGACAACACTGTCAAATCTGGGAAAACTAGATCCACTAGTGTGAAAAAATTATATTTGGAAGGGTGTCTACCCCTTGCTCCTTCTCTTTCCCCTTCCTTTAATAACACCTCAACTCTGCTCTTAGATTTGTCCCCAATGATCCAAGCTGGGGTGATTCCATCATTTAACTCCCCTGGCTATAATAGCTGTGGGCATGGCACAAAATATCAAAAGTATTGAACTAAGAGGCCATGGATGCTGGGAAACATGCCTTTTGCTGTGTGGAGCAAAATAAGAAAGTGAGGAAAGATGATAAAGCCTATAGTTCTGTAGCATGTTGAATACTGTGTTTTCATTTTTTCTCAAGTGTCAGTTTATTTCCCAATGATATATTCACTTACGATAATAAACTCTTTTTAATATTAACTGAGTTGAGTTGCTATCATTGAATTTTACAGTCTTAGTTAAAAGAGGCACAAACAATAAAATGCATGGAAAGTTGTTAGTGTCACTATGTGGGACGAAGAAAAGAGCTGGCAAAAGAGTGGACAAGGGACAAAAGAGCATAAGAAGGGTGTGAATATACTATAGTACATTATATGTGAGCATAAAAATATCATAATGAAACCCACACTTTTATACAATGTATATACTCACAAATATATGCATATACATATATGTATATATTAATTATATATATATATATATATATTAATTATTTTCTTAATAGTTTTCTATTCTGCAAGTACAGGCAGTTTGGTACCATTATTAGGCTCATCCGTGACCTACCCCTCCCCATTGGCCCCTCCTTGTTGAGGTATATGAGTCATGCATTGTGGAGTTAGCCCACAGTTATTGGTACGATAAATGTCTCTGTATATCATGACCCAACAGGTGGCTCTGACATTCTTTCCGCCCCCTCTTCCGCAAAATTTCCCTGAGCCATGTTGGGTTCCTTTTTGGTCTGCTTCAGTGATGAGGTGTTGGGGGCGTCTGGGGCTCTGGCTCTCTGATTTGGTAGACATTGAATTTCCTCTGTGTTGGTCTCCTTCCCCCTTGTGCTGGTATCCAGTTCATCAGGAAAATAGCAACCTTCGTTTAGCGTGCAGTACTTATATGACAGATATATTAATATTTTATTTGTGTGTGTGTTTTTGTATGAGCATGCCAGTGCTTATTGCCAATGTGAACTAATAACCATCTATATTTATGAGGATGGCGGGGGAATTAAACCTGGGTCAGACAATTCTGCAAGCAAGCACCTTTAACTTTATGCCATCTTCCTAACCCCAGTATACTCACAAAAACTGTAAACGCAGCAGGGCTGAGCACCCTGTGACACTGGGTTGAGCTCTATAGGGAGACACTATTTCACAGCAGCTGTCTAGGAGGGGGTAAACCTATGGACGATGACCAAAAATGAAGGAGTAGCAAGATCCATTGATAACAAATGTAGATAGCCAACTGCCCACCATAAAAGTGCCACCTCTATCACATCTGCCAGGGCCCAGTAGAAATGGCATAGGAAGCAGTGACATGAAAACTGTTGTTACTGCTAGCTTAACAACCAACTCTAAGGTGATGGTGACAGACATGGTGATCATTAAAACGTATCAAAGCAGAAATCCCGAGGCTACAGAAAACTCACCATTAAGTCAGACTGGCAACTGGCCTTCCATGGCTCAGGGAACATTGCAGAAAAAGGGACAGAAAGATTGCAAGAGCCACAGAATGGGCAGGAGCACCTGGAGCCCTGGTTCCCCCTCGCCACATAACCCATAGGGACTGACTGAGGCCTTCGTGACCCTCCAGTGAACACCATAACCCCATTGAGGAGGGCATCTGGGGTAACAGGAACAGGGACAAGACAATAAAAGATTATGACCTGTTATATATATATATATATTAAACATTTTTTAAATAAAGATAAATGATTTATATAAAAAGTTAAAACAATCTATATCCCAGCCTTAAATAGCTTTAAGTAGATTTTGGTTATGAACTAGGGTGATTGTCAACTATAATATTGAATACCAAGGTAGTTTAGATTTGTTTAAAGTGCAGAAAATAGTTTTAACAAAATACGCCTTACCTATGGTAGTGAGATGAGCAAGAAGTTGACAATGGGAAGCAACTCAAAGTAAGACTTTCAGAGCTCCCTTGCAAAAAAGGACTGGGCTCCCCTGAGAAAAGGGTCGAACATAAATATCTCCCTTTGCTAGTACTTTGTATTCATTTTAATGGCTATGACTTGCTCTAGCTGCAAGTATTTAAAATGCATTCTATGTCTTTTTATGCAGGATAGGTTAGAAACTAATTTTAAAATGTATGGGGGAAGGGCAAGAAAGATGACTTAGAGGTTAAGGCACTTAATTGCAAAGACTAAGAGCCCAGGTTCAATTCCCCAGTACCCACCTAAGCCAGATGCTCAAGGTGGCCCATACATCTGGAGTTCATTTGTGGTGGCTAGAGGCCCTTATGTGCTTTCTCTGTGTCTCTCTTTCTCTCTCAATTAAATAAATAGATAAAATTGATTTTTTTAATATATGCAGAAACCTCACCTTTAACACCCACACTTGGGAGGCAGAGGTGGGAAGATTTCTGTGAGTTTAAGGCAAACCTGAGACTACATAATAAATTCCAGGTCAGCCTGGGCTAGAAAGTGAAAGTGAGACCTTACCTTAAAAACAACAACAATAACAAAAAGAAGTAGGCAAGAGTTCTGTAACCCTGTGTCAGTCACTTATGAAGCATTGTGTACATCTCAGAATGTCTTTACTGCAGTCTACACAGTTGTTTACATTGCAGCTATTTTTTAGGTGAGGAAAGTTCAGAGAGGTTAACTGGCCTGTGCATGGTTGCATAGTTACTATGCAGATATTGGGATTAATAAAAGTCTATGCCACTCCCAGATGTTTTTGTTTGTAATGCTCTACTGCCAAATTGAAATTCATATCTTGCTATGTAGGTATTGCTATGTTGTCTGAAAGCAAATGTAAATTTATAACAGTACAGTTGTTATAGGTTTTTTTTTTTTTTTTAAAAAAAAGTGCTTATGATCTGTCCCAATCTTATGTTCTTTGAGACCAGACATAGCTTCTCCTTTCTGCCATTGTGCTCACTACGGAGCAGAGTGCACAACACATACATAATTCATAAGATGCGCTCAGGCTTCTGTCACTGTCATGCTGACATGATTCTTTCTGTGTGGAATTCAGTTTGCAACACTTAATCCTATTGTACTTGAACAGAAAAAAGTATTCTATGATTAATATACAGTTGGTGTGTATAATAGGATTTATCTTTCCAAATATATAGCTCTAGTGTGACTTATTGTTGTCTTAGTTTCCGCCAAAGCCTCAAGTGTCTAGACATCATTACAGTTTCTCATTGTACAGGCAGCTACAAGGTCACAGATATAAAACTGAGAGGTCTTTCATATCTGCACTTTGAAATATAGGGGTCCCAAGCCACATATGTCTAGATGAGATCAAATATAAATTAATTTAATTCAAATTAAATACAAATAATAGTTCACTATTCTAATTAGATCAGCCACAACTAAAATAACTTGTAGGCACATATGTTTGTTACCAGTACTAAACAAAGGAGCTGTCAATTATTTCTTTAACCAAAGAAAGTTCCCTTAGCTATCACTGACTGACAAAATTTGAAGAGCATCTGTCATAGCATAGCCAGAAATTGTTTCTTCAGACTACCAGACAATTTTCTCTTATTCCAGTAAGAAATGCATTAAAAATAAAATGTGATCTAAAATTGGGTGCCATATGTAATAAGGAATTTTGTGAAAACATTTGCCTTCATGTTTATATTCTGTCCTCCAAAGTGAAGGGACTCTAAGAGAAGAGCTCTGAATGTTTATGCTATATTTCTGAAGTTAAAAGGATAACATTTTTAGTAATCAAGATTTTCTAGAGGAGCATATGAATATGGATTTTAAAGGAGATTTATTGGATTAGTTTACAGGATATGTGCTGGGTAGTCTTAGAACAGCTGCCTGCAGCCTTGAGCATCAAGGAACACAGTAGCTACTCAGTCCATGAAACTGGATGCCAACTGGAGAGTTGGAGAACCCACTACCTGCTCAGTCCCCAAGGACAGACAGCCTTTGCAGTCCAAAGCTGGAACTACAAAATCCCTCAGGGAGTTACTAGGTAAGTCTACATTGGAAGGCTGATGAAATTTGGTTACAGTGTCTATGAAGGATAGCCAAAATGGGTTAGAATGCATGCATCACAAAGAAGCATGGGCAGCCAGATGAAAAGCATTGTGATTTCTGGGAGTTTATCAGTATTCCATTACTGGAAGAGGAATCTGCTCTGGATAAAGGCCTCTTTCAGTTAATCTCTCCAGGATGTCCTCTCACAGACCTGCCCAAAGAGCATATCTCTTACTTTATTCCTAATCTGATCAAGTTAAAAATAGAATTTAACCATCATAATGTTTGATATGTAAAATCACTCATCCAACAGCTTTAACACAAAAGACTAAGTCAAGAGGCAGGAGGGAGTAAAATGGATGTCCTTATTGTTATCTTCATGAATTATACTCGAATATGTGAGTATATAATAGAAAATCTCAAAATCATCCCATGAGGAAAAAGGAAAGCAGCAGTCAACATAAAGAGACAACATTGTGGGTTGGAGGGATGGCTTAGTGGTTAAGGTGTTTGCCTACAAAGCCAATGGATCCTGGTTCCACTCTCCAGAACCCACATAAGCAGATGCACAAGGGGGTACATGTATATGGAATTTATTTGGAGGCCCTGGCATGCCCATTCTCTCTGTGGGTTTCTCTCCCTCTTTCTCTCTCTCAAATAAATAAATGACATATATATATATATATATATATATATATATATATATATATATATATATTTTTTTTTTTTTTTGAGGTAGTGTCTTACTCTAGCTCAGGCTGACCTGGAATAAACTATGTAGTCTCAGGGTGGCCTTGAACTCACAGAAATCCTCCTACCTCTGCCTCTTGAGTGCTGGGATTAAAGGTGTGTGTCACCACACCTGGCTAAATAACATACATTTTAAAAAAAAGATACAACATTGTTACAACTAAAACCTTCACATGATACTCTCTGTCTTTGCTATACTTCTCTACTCCCTGCATATGGCAATGTGCAAAACCGAAATGTGAGTTAAAATATAGAAAATGGGGTGAATTATGGGGTGAAATGTATACTAAGAGAAAAACAAAGTAAAATATGCTTTTCTTTTCTAATCTAGCATATATATAGGATGTGTGAAAACAATTTATTAAGCAAAGGTTTTAATATAGATTTAAGCATACACACACACACACAGAGAGAGAGAGAAAGAGAGAGAGAGAGAGAGAGGGAAATTTCTATGCACTCAAAGCAAGGGCATTTGTAAGATTTTTAAGATAAAAGTATTAATTTGCAAAATGCTCTGGATTTTCATACAGAAAGGCAAAGAGTTTTGGGGTTTGATTTGAAAATTTTCCAAAAGTCATATAAACTACCTAACTTCATTAACAATATAGAAGAGAAAAAGGAAATTCACAAAATAAATGTCTAATTAGTTCAGTCTGTTGTGCCCTGGAGAATAGAGGATGCAAAAAAAAAAAATCTCAATTTTTAATAAACAATATAACTACCACAACTAATGAACCAGTTACTTTCTTGTTGCTGGGCACAATATTCCAACCAGAAGAGGATTAAAGAAGGAAAGGGTCTATTTGGCCTACAGTTTAAACATGAAATTAGTCAGGGAGGAGAAGCCATAGCTGAAGCACACAGCTAGTTTCTGATTGCTATCTCAGCTTGGGGGAAGTAGAAGGAGCCAGAATGGGATATAACAAGGACTACTCTCAGCGATGCACCTCCTTCAGGGAAGCACTACCTCCTGAAGGTTGCATAATCTTCCCAAACAGTACTGCCAATTACTGATGAAGAATTCGAACACATGACTATGGAAGACATTTTCCATTAAACTTCAGCAACTAAGTTTGCTACTAGAATCATTCTGTACAGAATTAGATATTCTGTCTCACCCCAGTGGTGGTTGTTCTCCCAGTATAGCTTTTAGTACAGAGGCTGTATTTGAATTTTGGGGATAATAATTATCATGTGATGTTTCTTTTAACCTTACCATATTTGAACATGGTATACCTTTTACCTCTGTGTAGTTGTATATTATTATATATTTGGGCAATTCATTTAATATTTTATAAGATTATTTATACTAGGCATGAAATTAATTTGCTTAACAAGTTATTTTATATTATCAATATAGAACTCAGTTGAATCTTATTTCTCTCAGTAAATAATTCTACTCAGCATTAAAATCAAAGGCATTTTTATTAATGAACAGAAAAAGTATTCACAGTCCATGCAAGCTTAATTAACCAGTAGAAGTTGGACAAACTATTTAACCCCCAAATCATAAAGAATTCATCATTTCTGAATATATCTTTAGAATTTCATACCATAATAGAGGTTTAACGATGTTTCTTAAGAGTCACATTACTGTTAAGATAGACACACAGAGAACCGTTGTTAAACTTCCTGTGATTTATGCATATTACTATCATATTATGGTAACAAAGGAGAGTACCCCAAGCCACTGTCCCGATTCCATTAGAACGAAGTCTATTAAGTGTCATGTTCATTCTGTAGACTGAAATTTATGAGTCATTTCACTGTTCCTTGAGGTGGATCGTAACAACTTTTTACAACTATTTCTAACACCCCTTAGTTTCTATAGTCCATAACTTGTGATCATTCTACCAAGGATATATAATAATTAACAATCAATGGGGGCCTGAAATTAACACCTAGCTCCAGTTGTCATCAGGACAAAGCAGAGTGCCAGAGAATTATTACTTTTCTTTCCTTGGCACTATAATTTGGTTAATGCAACTTCAGGATTCATCAGATACTTTTGTGGTCACATCACATGGTTGGCTTATACTGAATGGTAAAGGCAACTTTATTCAACCAACCAATTTAAAAAAAAAAAAATGCAGTCAATCTTATTTTCTATAATCCCGTGTCTATCAAGTTAATATCTAAAACTAGGAATTTACTTTACCACATTGTGAATTTCATTCATTTAATTTGGATCTTCATTAAAAACATATACAAGTGAAACCATAGCCTGTTAACCCTGGTCATTTTTTTGTGGGTGATATTTTCAGATATAAAAGTATATAAAAGTTTCATTCTGTGAAACAACAGCAATAACAACAAAAAACAGCCTGCAATGGTAAGGAAGATAAGAATGAAGGAATAAAAAAGTTTTTCTTTTGGGAGCAACATATAGCTAAACTTTAGATCTTTTTTTTTTTTTTTTTTTTCCCATGAAATAGTCCTTTGCCGGCATTTATCATTCTAGAGTTCATGAAACAGCAGCTCGGAAAACATTTTCATTTTTTTACACCATCTGCATGGATTCCATTCCAATTGGCTCTTCGTCTCCAAAATCAATCTTTAGTTAGATCTAGAGATGACAACCTGGCCTGCACAGTCCATTTTCCTTGCCCCAGATCCTTCACATTCTAACCAAAGACTTCAAAGTAACTAGCGATGTAATTCATGCTCCTTCCTGGTGGATTGCTCATTTTCCCATGATTCAGCAGAAGGAAGCAGGTTAGGCTTTTTATAGATTTTTTGGCAGATTCTTCCTTATCTCTGATAAGAGTTTCTTGGAAGATAGCACCCTTCCCAGTTAGCTGTGGGGAATGTTTATGTAACTCACTGTACACGTCAAAGGAAACCGCTAGGGCTTACTCAATGTCTCTTTCTCATGGGAACAACATTGCTTTCTTGGTGCCTACTTGCCCTTTCTTTTTGCTTTGTGCATATTAATGTAACTGTGTTTTTCTCTCAGACTGTTTTATCATATGGTTCTGATTGTGGTAACTTTATTTTGTTTACTTGCTTCTTAAAAATCAAGTTCAGTTTTAAATATGTCAGGTTTTTCAAAGAACTGAAATTAACTAGTTTTTGTTGATCTTTCACATGTATCTTAAGTGAGAGTGTTTATCAAATCTTAAGTAACAAAGTAATGTTAATATAAAAGTTATTAAACTTGCTCTGTCTCTCTAAACATTTTTTAGTGACTTAAGACAAAGGTTTTCTTCATCATTTACAAATGAGCTGCATCAAAGAAAATAATTTCTTCTTTCATGACCCTTGTGGCTCTTTTTGACATCCTTCACTCCTCATCTTCAATCTCCACACCTCTTGCCATCTTTGTTGTTTTGATTTTTCCAGGTAGGGTCTCTCTCTAGTCCAGGCTGACCTGGAATTCACTATGTAGTCTCAGAGTGGCCTTGCAATTGCGGAGATCCTCCTACCTCTACCTCCTAAGTGCTGGGAGTAAAGGCATGAGCCACCATGCCTGGCCTCTTGCTCCTTCTTACGTCCTGTTTATTCCGCTTGGCACACTTCTAGCTTGCCTGTATCTGCACATGTCCTTGACAGCATATCCCAATTCTAAACAAACAATTCTAAGAATATCTTTTTTTCAAATTAAGTAATAAATTTAATGTAATTTCATATTTATAAAACTAGTACTTTATATTCATATAACGTGGCCTATCTAGTAAATGACTTATATTTTCAATTACTCTAATTTGCATTTGTATATATGTAATATAATATTTATATAACATACTATTTTCAAAATTTTGCAACACATAAAGCTAAATGTAAAGATTAGCAAAACAATAATCACAAACCTCATGCAATTCAATTAAAACACACATACAAAGCATTAATTCACAGTACAATTTTGATTCAAGAGCCTTGGTATTACTCTACACACCTTGTAACCAGAGCCCTTTTACAGCCAGACACGAGAGGTGGTTGTGTAAGCAATCCTAATGTACCTATGGCAATGGAAAGCAGAGTCAGGGGAATCTTGAAGGAGAATCAGGAAGCTTGAAGGCCAGGTCATGTGGTATTCATAGTTGCAAAAATAACAAGAATATCTTTCTTATTAACCATAACTAATTATTAAAAAAATTCATGTGTGTGTGTGTGTGTGTGTGTGTGTGTGTGTGTGGTGTGCATATTTGTATGTAGGTGGACCCATGTATGTATAGGAGTACATATGCATATTATCTGTGAATGCTTCTGGAGGCCAGAGGTCAACATGAGATGTCACCCTTGATTGCTGCCCATCTCACCTTTTTGAAATAGTATTTCATTGACTGTGGAACTCATGGACTCAGATACACTGGTTAGCCAGCAGGTCCCAGGGATATTCTTATCTCTGCCTTCTGGGAGCTGAGATTATAAGTACTTCGCACTGTAACAGCTTTGCTTTGGGTGCTGGAGATCCACATTCAGGTCCTCATTCTCCCATGGCAAGTAATTTACCCACGAAGCAATCTCTCCAATTCCCACATACCTATTAGATTTGAAACATCCAAAATTAGACTTAATAGATATTTGATCTTAGTGTTCCTCATTTGCTTTTTTTTAGCAGCTCAGCAACCTTGGAGCCTGTGAGCTCTTTTATTTTTTTTTAATTTTTCTTTATTTTTACTTATTTATTTGAGAGTGACAGCTAGAGAGAAAGAGGCAGATAGAGAGAGAGAATGGGCGTGCCAGGGCCTCCAGCCACTGCAAACGAACTCCAGACGCGTGCGCCCCCTTGTGCATCTGGCTAACATGGGCTCTGGGAAGTCAAGCCTCGAACCGGGGTCCTCAGGCTTCACAGGCAAGCTCTTAACCACTAAGCCATCTCTCCAGGCCAGTGTTCCTCATTTTCTAATCTTGACTTTTGTCTCTCAATTTACATGATAACCTCCCACTGGGCAGAGGCTGTGTAGATCTCACAAAATTCCTTGCCCCACAACCAGTCCTCTGTAATAAAAAACAACTCCTTAGAACAAGATAGGATCTTCTGAAAGCATTCCGATTATCCAACAAGTGACTTCTCATGATCTGGGTTCCTGAGTTACTCCATGGGGAATCCTTGTCATTCAACAACTGGAGTACTCTCAGAAATGAATTACAATTCATCCCCCTAGAAAATAAATTATTTTCTCCTAAGCATTAGCCTTAGCTTAGTAATCACTTTCTTGGTGAAATCCATCCTTACCAGTGCAAACAATCACAACCCACACAACATGTGCTTCAGGCTCCTTAAAGAATTTTTCTCACCCTATCCTTATTATTTAGGCTTTTAAATTTATATGTGTTTATGTGTGAATTTTTGTATGATGTATACATGTGTATGTGTGTACGTGTGACACAGCACACGTGTGGACAATAGAGTATTATCTCAAGGGTTAGTACCCTTCCTTTCACTTTCTTGAGATACAGTCTTTCTTGTTTACTGAAAAGGTCAGTATGGCTGGGATGTGAGCTTCTGGGTTTCCTGACTTGGTGTCCCGTTGCCATAGAAATATTGGGATTTTAGATCCATGCACTATACATGTCTGGCTATGCATGGGTACTGAGTATTTGAAGTCCAGTCAGCACACTTGCAGAGCAAGTGACTTTAACCACTTAAGATTTTTAATAGCTTTATTGGAGTATGATTGGTATACATACATAAAGGAGCTGAGATACTGGCTCAGCAGTTAAAGAACCAAATAATGCTGGCATGGGAGGCTGAAGAGATGGCTTAGTGGTTAAGCACTTGCCTGTGAAGCCTAAGGACCCTGGTTCAAGGCTCAATTCCCCAGGACCCACGTTAGCCAGATGCTACAAGTAGGCACAGACATCTGGAGTTCATTTGTAGTGGCTGTAAGCCCTGGTGCTCCCATTCTCTCTCTCCCCCCGCCCCAATTCTCTCTGTGTCTGTCACTCTCAAATAAATAAATAAGAATAAACAAACACAAAAAGAATGCTGGCCTGGGTTAAATATTGAAGCTATAAACCTAGGCTGGATACAAAAGTGGTTCAAGCATCTGGTGGTTGTTTCCAGTGATACACACATGCAAATAAATAAAGCAAAAATTTTTAAAGGAACCAAAACTTGCTCATGTATTATATATACAATTTCATGAGTTTAGAAATATGCATACCACAATAAATGTATTAATTTATTATTAATACATATCCATGGTCTTCAACCGTTTGTTGTATCCTTGTGCATGTGTGTGAGTGCCTGTATGGTAAGAATACTTGAGATCTACTTTGTTGTGTGTGTGTGTGTGTTTTCAGGTAGGGTTTTACTCTAGCCCAGGCTGACCTGGAATTCACTATAAAGTCTCAGGGTGGCCTCAAACTCACAGCAATTCTCCTACCTCTGCCTCCTGAGTGCTGGGATTAAAAGCGTGAGCCACCACTCCCAGCTGAGATCTACTTTTTTCACAAAACTTTAAGTACATGATATAGTATTCCTAAATATAAGCATGTTGTTCCTTTTTCCTTACTCAGGCACTGTTTTAGGGTTCTAAAACATACTGATACTCAGTACTTATGATACTGGTATAGTCCCTTATTTTTAAATTAACTTTAATGAACATTTGAATGTAAGGACTAAATCCCATTACATCATATTTTTTTAAATTATTTATTTATTTATTTATTTATTTATTTATTTGAGAGCGACAGACACAGAGAGAAAGACAGATAGAGGGAGAGAGGGCTTCCAGCCTCTGCAAACGAACTCCAGACGTGTGCGCCCCCTTGTGCTTCTGGCTAACGTGGGTCCTGGGGAACCGAGCCTTGAACCGGGGTCCTTAGGCTTCACAGGCAAGCACTTAACTGCTAAGCCATCTCTCCAGCCCTACATCATAATTTTTAAAAGCATATTTAATAAATATATATTAATAAGAGGCATATATATTATGATTAGTATATGGTACCCGGCAAAGTACTTATAGGTTGGATTTTTATCCTGGGAGAAAAGAGATGAAGTAAAATAAGTGATTGGTCATGCTGAGTGTGAGACAATACATAAATCGTTATGGGAGGTAAGATCAGCTTCTTGGAGACACTCATTTGGAATAACTGAGCCTACAACCTTTCATTAAAACATTCAGTTAAGTTGTTTGGAACTTGGAAGAAAATTCAGTGCATGCATGAGAACCTGAGACTAGACCTGTAGGATGCATGTAAATGCAGGGTGACGTAGTGGCTCTGCGATAGTTCTAATGCAGAGGATGTGTGGACAGTGGATCCCAAGAACAAAGAGGAATTGATAAGTTCTAGGTTCCAGTGAGAGAGACTGTCTCACAATAATGTGGAAAGTGATTGAAAAAGACAATACACACACACACACACACACACACACACACATATTTATATACATACATATATGAATGCATAAGCACACATATACATATGCTAAACAAAACAAATAACTGTGTTAAATGTGAAAAAGAGGAAAGAAAAGACCAAATATTTTAAGAACAGAACCATGAAAACAGAGCCTTTCCACACCAATAAAAAATAAAGAAAAAAAAAACAGAGAGTAAAAATGATAAATACCTCTAGAAGGTAGATAGGTATCAGCAGGCTTGGAGGCAATTGGAGGTATATTGACCTTCCTCCTAATCAGCATGGGACTCCACCTCCAATTTCCCTGGAAAGAATGATTTTTTAAAGGCATCATCATAATAGGCCTCTCATTAAGATATTTTTTTAATGAAAGAAAGGAGGGTAGAGGTATTAGGGGTTTGTTAGTTACTACATTAATAAAAAGCTCTTTCCTCTTCACCAATAGGATCTGATTTCTATCTCATTTTCTGGGTTGAAACATAATATCCTAAACTATCCAACACATAGGATTACAAATATATACTACTTTCCTTAATAGTTAATCCTATTGTGTCCAGCAAACACCTGGCCAGGAGATCACGCCTCAGGAAAGCTGATTCACCTGAAGACATGGTAAGGTGATGGGAAAGACAATTATCCCCTTAGTGAGATAATCTGTTTAGACCCCCAGAGGCCACTCCATGGCTCTAATTGATTACTGATCTTCCCTGTTCTAACCACTTCTCTGAGGCCAAGTTGAAAAGTAATGCCTTGGGCTGTAGAGATGGCTTAGCGGTTATGTACTTGCCTATGAAGCCTAAAGACCCCAGTTCAAGGCTTGATTCCCCAGGACCCACATTAGTCACACATGTTTGCAGTGGCTGGAGGCCCTGGCACTCCCATTCTCTATCTATCTGCCTTTCTCTTTCTGTCTGTTGCTCTCAAATAAATAAAGAAATGCCTTACTTTCCCCCTTTCTATTTCTTTTATGTATATTGGCCAAAGTCATAGCCACCCCCCACCCCCGCACAATCCTTTGCAGCTAACCACACACAGATCTCAGTGAACTTTCCTGTTTTCTTGGCCCCTAATTAAAATATGTCTCTCTAATTATACAGTTTCCTCCTCTCCACAGCTGCCAAAAATTATAGCTTGCTTACATTGTTGTTCTTTATCTCTAAAATTCTAATAAAATGTACCTTGAGTTTCCCTGAGTCTGTTTCTAAATTACTTTATTAATGAGATCACAAAGAATACCAGTTTCCTAGTAACAGACAAAGCACTGAAAAACTGTGAGGCAATAGCTTTCTCAATTGGGTCATTGGGAAGCGTTTATAGGATTGTGAGCTCTGATACCTTGATAGATGTTAAGAAAGATGTCTCTCTTCCCCCTCTCTATGGCCATTACCTACACTATATACCTTCCTGTGCCCAGGTCTGTGGATCCTCACTCTTAAGTCTTACCACTCCAGAGATTGGACGAGGAGTGTAAGCTCCTCCTAGTCACCACCTGTAGCCCTGGCTGGGGGGTGGTTGGCAATCCAAACTTTACCTTCCCAAAGGAGTTTAACAGGCAGTCCAGATAAACAGATTGCGTAGGCTTGCACAACACATGCTCACTCCCCCTTGCATCATATCTCCATGTTCCAAGAAAGCTCCCTTGCTTCCTTGCAAATCATCTTTTCCCCTTGTCTCCAAATCCTTAAAACTATCACTGTCCCCTTTTTGTGGTTTACAAACCGCTTTCCTTCCTCTTGGGATCTCAACATTCCCTCGCTTCACTTTAAAATCTTGAGCCCAAGAAACTCTCTGAGCCCTTTAATCTTAAATCCAATCTTAACACTTCTTAGATACTGTGGTGGTTTGAATGAATGTCCTCTAATTGATTCAGGAGTTTATTAAAGTTTGTAACATAGTTCTCTAGCCTCCTGACTGGAAGAAGTTTCACTGTGGGCAGATTCTAGGGTCCAGCCCTAAGGTGTGGGGGTGGATTTGGAATTCCAGTGTAAAGATATACATGCCTGAGCTTTGTCTGGAGTTCCTGAATTGTGCTTGCTTGCTTTTGGTGGTGGCTTTTCTTTTGGGTTGTCTTGGATCTGTGAAAGGGTGCCAACGTCTTTTGCCTTTATGGAATTTCCCCTGGATCCATAAGCTTCAAATAAAATTGCTTCTTCCATAACTATGCCTCGTTTGGAAGTTCTCTTTCCCTCTCTCACTGTTTCAAATAAAAATAAATTTAAAAGAAAAAATATATATGTACACACACACACACACCACATATATATTTTTTCTAATTTTATTTATTTATTTATTAGAGACAGAGAGGGAGAGAGAGAGAGAGGGAGAGAATAGACATGCCAGGGCCTCTAGCCACTGAAAATGAACTACAGATGCATTTAGTACCATGTGCATCTCACTTACATGGGACCTGGAAAATCGAACCTGGGTCCTTGGGCTTCGCAGGCATATTCCTTAACCACTAAGCAATCCCTCCAGTCCATAGTTGTTGTATATATATATTTTTTAAGTAGAAGATATGAACTTCCTAGTGACTCAATAAATTCTAAGAAGCTCCCATGGTAGATTCTGAGGTATTTCAAATGAGGGAGAGAATTTGGCTTCTAGTTCTAGAACATAGGATTTGCTTTTATAAAAATCTTTTTGACATTGCCCTTTTCCCACTAATGTTTTCTTTATAGCACAGAATCTTTCTTTGAATGAGCTCTGTATTTTTTCCTTGGCCTTAGTGGTATCACACCATAAAGGCAAAAGCTGTGCCTCTTACCTCAAAGAAGGTAAGTGATAGTTTATTCTGGAGCCAAATATGAATGACCATGGCCTGGAAACAGATATTCAGGTTATCCCAAATTCTGTGTTCCAACATTTTAAATATTTAATGAAGGATTTATAGTTACAAAATAAAAGGAAGTCATAAATCAAGGTACTTTTCAAATTCACTGGCTGGCCATCAGGTAGGTGGATTATGGAAAAGCAGGGAAATCACCATAGGCCTCACATGCGATCTGGTGACATTCCTAGTTGATGGGAGCTGATGGTATGTCAGCATATTCCAAAAATGTTGTACCTGATCAACTGATAGTCATGTAGATGTTAGTGTAGACACAAAGGGGGGGGGGGTGATAATGGCTATTGAGGGGCCAGAGGTTGCCCAAGGTAATTAATTATGTTTTGGTCTTACAATATCCCATCTCTCTGTGATCACAGGAATTTTGTCAGTCCATTCAGCCTTGTTGGAGGTAGGTGCAACAGATACAGCACTTTCTGGGAACTTTAGTTCACAATACTAAGAAATCACACAGTATGTCCTGTCCTAAAATACAGTAGGAGAATTATATCCGTTAATGAATATATAAGGCAGGAAAATTATATATGACCTTATTTGACATTACACTATTGCCTTCAAGTAAAGTAACTATAAAATAAATATCAATAGTTTTTTTGTTAACTGGTAAATAGTGTGGATAAAGTCCTCAGTTACATGATACATTTGATAAGACTGTCAGTGGAATTTTGCATCATGAATTCGATTCTCCTTTCTTATTTTGTGTTTTCAAAAGTTTTGCTGAGTGGAAATTACTTACACATTAACTTACAAATGTGCATGGAATTAGGGCTTCATTTCTGGGTTTCACACACTATGTGTCAGAATGGTTCACTCACTAGCCTTTAGATGCATGGTCACCTTTTCCACATTCTTATATTTGCCATAAAAAATGAAAAGAATGTTGCAAGTAGCTCAATTA
The DNA here is from genome assembly GCF_020740685.1 of Jaculus jaculus. Taxonomy (NCBI): domain Eukaryota; kingdom Metazoa; phylum Chordata; class Mammalia; order Rodentia; family Dipodidae; genus Jaculus; species Jaculus jaculus. The sequence continues at coordinate 129,079,097 of NC_059107.1, forward strand.
CTGCCATGTGTCCTCTTTTCTTCAGTGCAGTAACCTGGCAAATCTGTCCTTCCTATGTTGTGCTGAAGATATTTCTTTTTATTAACTTTATTTATTTATTTATTTTTATTAACAACTTCCATGACTGTAAACAGTATCCCATGGTAAAGTACTCCCTCTTCCCACTTTCCCCTTTGAAACTTCACTCTCCAGCATATCTTCTCCCCATCTCAATCAGTCTCTTATTTTGGTGTCATGATCTTTTCCTCCTATTATGATGGTCTTGTGTAGGTAGTGCCAGACACTGTGAGGTCATGGATATCCAGGCCATTTTGTGTCTGGGGGAGCACGTTGTAAGGAGTCCTACCCTTCCTTTGGCTCTTACATCCTTCCCACCACCTCTTCTGCAATAGACCCTGAGCCTTGGAACGTGTGGTAAAGATATTGAAGTGCTAAGCACTCCTGTCACTTCTTCCCAGCAGCATTATGCCTTCTGAGTCATCCTAAGGTCACTGCTACCTGAAAGAGAAGGTTCTCTACCAATAGTGAGAGTAGCATTAATATATGAATATGAACATTAAAATAAGTGCTTACTGGGCAGTTTGATAAGCATAGTATATACATTTAGCCAGACAGAAGAAGATGCTATACCCCTATGGCTCATGACTAACCCTGCTTTAAGTCTTCTGTATCAGGGATGTATTCCCTCCCATGGAGTGGGCCTCAGTCCAAGTAGAGGGCAGTTGGCTTCCACCATGACAGATGTGCCACTATTGCACCCATTGGCTCATTTGGCCAGGCTGGCAAAATTTAAGACTTGCAGTGTCCACTGTTGAGTGTCTTCACTGGTGATTTCTCTCCCTGCCATTGAACTGCATGTAGAATGACTTCTTCCAGCTTTCTGTCAGCTGGTCTTCATAGAGGAGGTTATCATCTAAGTTCCAGCAGGATTTCTCAGTGGCCCTGCAGCCCAAGTATGTGGTGTCTTCAGCAGTATGGTCTTACCATCTATTCCTGGTGGGAAACCAAGGGTCTTGGTAATGGCCTATAATGTTTGGGGGGCATCAGGGACCTCCCTGGCCAACAACTCACTGGAAGGTATCCCATTCTTGTCACTGAAAATTTTCTAGCAACAATCTACAGCTCCTGAGTGTTCCATTATCCAAAAAAGTAGGTTTCCATATGATTTATTTATATACTAGCCCTCCCTTCACCTTTCTGTTACCGAATCTCTTCCCCTGACCTCACTTGGACTTTTTCATCCCCATTAATCTATTCTACTACTTACATCTAGATATTTCTTTCAGAGTTATCCTTTAAAAGCTATTTCCCTACTTTTTCCAATCCTCATCATTATTTCTCAGAACACTGTATCATTGGTCTTGTATTTTCCTTTAGATAAGTCTTATAACCTGTTATTTTTCAATGAGGTTTCTAGAGTATTTCTGGTTGGAAAGACTATAATATACTTTGGAAAATATTAGAGACAGTTGCCTAATGAATAAATGGCCCAAGGTACTTTTCTGATCCTTCTTGATGATTCAATAACATTTACTCTGCAAACAGAGGACTTATTTGCTATTTGTATTACAATCCATTTGGGATAAAAATATACATAATATTTATAAGGAGTTGAACAAATATTTAGACACAAAAATTAATAGCATAATGCTTAACTTAAAAGTGTTCATAGTTTAATGACAGAAGTATCAACATAGATTAGACTACCTGGTAAGACATACAAATAAAATAACATTACAGCACAGAAGAAATAAAGCATGTGCCAGTTGGACTCCAACTCTGAAGACAGCATTCTACTGTTAATATTAATTACATAACATTTTGTACAGCTTCCTTCACTCTATAGAACATTCTGTTTTTATACAAACACTTCAGTGAAGAATCTTATCATACAAAGCCTGACCTATTGATAGTAGCCCCCCACCCCACCTGTGTATTCATCAACTAATTCTTTCATACGTATGTTTTGTGTACATTTCTAGTCTGAGTACAGTGCACTCAGAACATTCTTAAGCATGACACAGAAGGTGGATCCACAATCCAGTTCAGCCTCTATTTCACATGAACCTGGGGTCTATTTCTCCACATATATTGTTCACATCAAAGGGAAAGCAAATCAATTCATTGCTTTGTGGATGAGAAAGCAGGCCATTGCTTGTTTACACCTGTCTATGGCTCTTTTCCAGGAGCTTATTTTCAAAAGGCAGATCTCCATCCTTTTGTGGAGCTGAGAAATCAAAAACAAATCAAAAGCTATAGGAGACTTCCTTTGTGGTGGATGAAACTGTGTGAAGTGTTTTTATCTTCTGTGTGTGCCACCAGTGTTACTAAGTCTAACTAGCAAGGGCATTGCTTCATAATTGAATTTACCTACAAGTGATTAAGGTCATAAATTACACAAGGAAAATGAGTATAGAGCTAAAATAATTGCTCCAACCCTAATTCCACCCTGTTACATCTTGCTAAAAATCTTTTGCCATCCACACAGTCCCATCATGCTCATCACAATTCTCAAGCCTTTCCTATTAAGAATTTTTTTTTCCTACTAAAACTTTGCTCCTTCATTACCTTTAAGGATTATGAGGACTGCATAAGAAAGCATTAAAATTAAAACATTCACAACACTGTTGTTCACAAGGTAGCCAAAAAGCTATTGAATTTTATTGGTACCTTTATAAAGCCATATGAAAGAATTAAATATACATGCTTTTATTCTAGAGGCTATATAACCACATTCTCTCCAGTTTCCATGGCAAGACCTTTCATCCACAGAACTATAAAATTAAGAGAACTTCTGCAGTGAATTAAGTTCCTTTCATGTTTTAAGTACTGGATTGATTTACTACTTTCGATGGAAATGAAGGTACTCAAATTATCCCCCACCCATCTTTCCTTTCAAGTTAAAAATGAACTAAATGAATTTATCTTTAGTGTTTTATAATGTCAATGAACTTTAAAGAGCTTTTAAACAAATAAGATTGTCTACCATCATGGTCATGATCATCTGTCCAGTTGAAGCTGTCCTACTGACTCAGGGCAGGCTTCATGGGGATCCAGGATGCCTTAATAAATTTGAGAGTATCACAAAGCAGTTCCAAGTATCTCATCCTGCTGGGCTTCCTGTGGAGATCACATTTGTTCTACTCCTTCCTGTGAAGAAAGAATGTGACCATGGGTATTTTCCTTTAAGTCAAGCCTTTTCCTCACCAAGTAAATCTCTTACTAAAGCTCTAATTATATGCATAAAATTTACAGGAGAGCTCTTCTCAGACCCCATCCCTTTGTATTAGCTCTGCTGGCCACCACCAACTATGCCCCACACCACGAAAATTAGAACCAGTCTTCTTCTGTCAGGCTACAGGCATCATGGAGGTTTGAACACACACGCTCAGCTACTTTTGCTCCTTTGCAGCTCAGCTACCTTTGACAGACAAAGTTGAGCTTTCTCATGAAGAGTGATTTTCAAAGCTAACTCACCAGACAGACATGGCACAACTAATCCAAAAATAATCATTCTTTTCCAACCTGGAATGTCATTATCTTCCATGAATAACACAGGCCTGGGCTTATATTTATTCAGGAATGACAGACCTGAAGACAGCCACATGCTGTTTCATGAGCTTGTTTTGTGGAATCTTCAAAAAACATTTTTTTTTTTTTTTCAAGAGAAGCTTTTAGAAAGTACTAGGTGGTAGCCTTTCAGAAAGTTTGCCTACTTAGAGTCACGATTAAGCTTATTTTCACAATAAAGTATGCAATAATCATTTCTGGTAAGGTATGGGCCGTCTTACACAATTAAATTTGAAACACATTTTTAAGGTAAGGCAAAATGTACTTAAGACACATTCAAATGCTGCCACTTTGATTAATATGATGCCCCGGGGTTACCACTGCATTGTTTTCTTTTTTATTTTTGTTTTCCTTTTTACTTTTATTATAATTTTTGCAATACAACTATTTTATTTAGGTTTTCTCTCGTAGATCCTAATGTTCTTTAATATTAGTATTCATTTAAGCAGATTGCCATCTTGGATTGTTAAATAAATAAATGATTTGAGTTTATATGAAAATCATATTTCAAGACTGGCTCAATGTTTGAAGGCATTTGTTTGCAAAACCTATCAGGAAAAGGTTCAATTCCCTAATACATACTTAAAGTGTGTGGTTCCTTTGCAGTGGCAAGAGGTTTGGGTGGCATACCCATACCCCTATCTTCTTTACTCTTTATCTCACACAAACAAATATATATTCATAAAACATATTTCAGAGCTGGGAAGATGGTAAAGAAGATTACAGAGTTTTATATACAAGCAAGTGGCCCTGAGGGGGGCTGAGTTTGATTTTCAAGTACCCAGCTAAATATCAGGATTTGGCTATGCATAGCTGAACTCTAGTCCTAGGACATAACAGAAGGGAATTACTAGACAATTATGAGGGCTGACTAACAAAAAAAAAGTCTAAAAACAGCTTCTCTGAGTTGAGTGGGGGCTTCCCACTCAAGGAAGCAGGCTCATTTGGTTTAACTATTTTTTTTTTTTTTGCAACAAGTAAAAACTTTATTATATGGGCACATCATGTGTTGGTTTCATTCCTCTCCTTCCTGCCTCCATTCTGCTGAGGAGCCTCCTCAGTGGGGTTATTAGTTTTCACCACGGGGTTGTGAGTTATGAGAGCAGCAGTCAGTTATTGTGGGGACTGGACAATGACTCTAGACACTTCTTCCAGGCCAGTGGCTCCTACAATCTTTCAGCCTTCTCTTCTGCAATGTGCCCTGAGACTTGTCAGGTATGTTATAAGCCCACTCTAGTGTTAGGCTCTCTCAGCAACTGCTGCATGTCTGCTGTTGGTATGTTTTCAGTGCCCTCATTGTCTATTGTCATCTCCCGGGCACAAGGTGTCAGGCTTGCCATTGGAGCAGCACTCATGTTTAGTTCTACAAAATTTCTCTGTGGTTTCACCTGGACCCTGGCTGATGTACAAGAAGTGGCTCATCTCATGATATGGAGTCAGCCATCTTTTCTTTTTATTACTTTTAGTTTAAAGTCTATTTTATCAGATATTTATATAGTTACATTTGCTTATTTCTTACTTCTATAAGCTTAGAAAATAATTTTCCAACCTTTAACTCTAAGGAGGTACCTATCTTTGATGGTACATTGGGTTTCTTGTGTACAGCAAGTGGAAGGATCCATTTCTCTGATCCAATCCCTGTCATGCTGGAAATTTTTGGAGTTTGGTATCTTCTTGACCTTTGCATTCTTTTATGTTTGTTCTAGATTTAGTTAAGTTTTCTCTCTTGTGGCCACTTCAATATGCTTGTTAGTGTGTTCTGTGTAGAGTATTACCTCCTTTATTCTCTGTAGAATTGGTTTCATTATCATACATTCAAAAGTTGGCTTTTATCATGGAAAGAATTCTTTTCACCATCTACTAAGAGGGATAATTTTGCTGGGTATAGTAGTTTGGCTTTGCAGCTAAGTTTGATTTTTTGTTGTTGTTGTTGTTGTTGTTATTTTGAGGTAGGGTCTCATACTAGCCCAGGCTGACCTGGAATTCACTATGTAGTCTTAGGGTGGCCTCAAATTCACAGTGATCCTCCTACTTCTGCCTCCCAAGTACTGGGATTAAAGGCATGCATCATCACACCCAGCTGGGAGCCAAATTTCAAATACTCCATTTGAAGTCATTCTGGCTTTTAGGGTCTCCATTGAGAAATCAAAGGGAATTCTGATTGGCTTACCTTGTATGCATCAAGCTGATTTTTCTCTTGAAGATTTTAGAAATCTCTCTTTGTCTTCAGTGTTTAGTGTTTTAACTATAATTTGACATGGAGAATTTCTTCTCTAATACTATCTGTTTGGTGTTCAGTGAGTCTCTTTTATCTGGATGGATCTCTCTTTTGTGACATTAGAAAAAAATAATTTCTTCAATAATTTTGTTGGTGATATTCTTTATGCTTTGGCTTGTATTTTTTTTCCTTGTTTGCCTATAATCTTGGTACATTTTATATATATATATATATTATTATATATATAATATATATAAATATATATATATATAAATAATATACATATTATTATTATATATATATATATATAATGTGACTCACATGTCCCACATATTCTGTTTTTGAACTTTTGGACTTCTGCTCCTTTTCTCTGTCTTGTCCTTGGGTTCTGATATGCTGCCCTCTGCATGTTCTATTCTGTTAATGATGCTTTCTTGGCAGCCCTTTAAAGGAAGTATTTGGGCTGGAGAGATTGCTTAATGGTTAAGGCACTTGCCTATGAAGGCTAAGGACCTAAGTTCAATTCCCCAGAACCTACATAAGCTAGATACACATGATGGAAGATGTGTCTGGAGTTTGTTTGCAATGGCTAGAGGCTCTGCCAGGCCCATTGCCCCCCCTTCTCTCAAATAAATAAATTAATTAATTAAATATATTAAAAGAGATATTTCATATTTATTATAATGTACATCTCTTTATTCAATTCTATTCTCATTGTCTGTTTTGACTTTCTTGTTGTCTTTTGGATTTCATTCATACATTTGATCCTTGAGTTGTTCCACTGACCATTGCATTTATTAATATTTTGTTGTTGTTATTGATTCTCCTCCATTTCATTTACATATATGACAATTTCATTTTGATTCTCTTACGTTATATTGACTTTATATTGAGAATATGTTGATTCTCTTCCAATTCATTTGGGTATCTATTGAATTCTCATTGATTTGCTTGTATTTCCATCATGCTTTGAGCTTTTTTTGATGATTTTCTCTATTCATCATTTCTTTAAATTCTATTTTATTTTTTAAAGATTATTTTCAAATTCATTCAGTCTCTTGTTCATAACTTCATTGAATTTGTTTAATATGCTTATCATAGTTTAATTATCAAACTCTATGTCTGGAGTTTCCTCTATGATTTTGTTGGAGGTTTCCCTCATGGGACTACCCATTCTTGGTGGAGATCTCTTGGCCTTATGTCTTGCACTATTCGCTTTGTATTGGAATTTGTACATCTTGAGCTAGTACCTTTATTTCATTAACAGTATAGCAATTGTAGCTCTTATAGCACTGGTTGTGTGACCTGTATATGTTAGTTGACACTCTAGACTGAAAAAGCAATTCCTACTATGAATAAGTGTCATATGCTGATTAAAATGGCTTAGACAAGTAAAAATTTAGCATGACTCCAACAAGTCCTTATATAGTTTTATTTATCTATCATTTTGTATATATTCTTCCTTCTTATTTTAAGTACATTGAATATTCTCATAGCATTTTAATTCACACTAACAGTATTAATATCAGTGAGTTTATAAAGGTATTATATGGGGATTTTTACTCAGGGTAGCCAATTTGCAAACTCAACTGGTTTATTGGCTATTGCTGTAAGAAAACTTGGGGTGTTTACCTGTGACTTTTTTATTCTCTTTGTGCTTCTATGTATGCTTGTAAAAACAATACTTTTTTTTTTTTTTTTTAAAAATCATGACCCTGAGAGGAGCTGGCAGGCTCCTTTTAAGCACAACTAGAGGAAGTTTGGTAGGCTTAGTCTTTTCTAACATCATTGGCTAATTTGAACAGTAACTATACTTGTATTCTTTTGATTGGTTCTAAGGTTTTAGCAGGTTACATCTAATCTTTTTTCTTGAAAATAATTATTCATATAAGCAATAATAGTTATCCTGTTATAATATATAGTTTTTATTTTTCTAGGGATAAGTGATATTCCAAAGCTGAAAGTTTAGATGGTATCAATCATTATAAAATGGAGTTGGGGGAGGGGAAGGAAATATAAGGTAGTTAAATTTAGTTAGAAACATATATAAACAGTATAAAGGCTCATATAAAAGTTTGGAATAAAATTATGCTATTGTATCCTTTTGGTTTTATTTGTGTCTAGAGAGCCAGTATGTCTTCTATCCAATTGTGTCCATCTTTTTATATAGAACAGATGATATCTATAAACAGATCGTTAAATTTACATACACAGAACAAGGTGAACAACAGCAATGGTTTAGTTTACTTGATTCATGGGGATTCAATATGGGAAAATTAATTGATTTTACTTAACTTGTACATAAACTACAGCACAATTAGTAAGTCTTATTTTATTTGTTTATATTTTAGTTATCAAATATATTAGGCCTAAATTGTCTCATTAATATGTATATACATATACATATATATATATATATATATATATATATATATATATATATATTCATTGTATTATAACAGTGACATCAGAACTTCCAAATACAGAGGTTCATTGAATTAAAATGGAGCTAACACTTTGAAAATCTCATCATCAAATGAAGATGCACTTAATATATAGAACAGCATCACCCTTAACAAAGTGTACAATTGCTCGTTATCCTGACCCCTTGGTGATATGAGTTGGGGATTGCTGCTGTTGCCCACACTTAGAATGTGATACTACAAAAGACTACCTTGTAAAAATATTAGAATTTACAACTGAAGATATCTTTTCTATTAAATATGTATCATTTTTGATCCATCATAAACTTAAAAACTACTCAAATCACCATGTTAGGATCCACCCATACGTTCTTCCATAAATGTGTGTGTGTCTGTTAAAGAGGTATTGAAGTGAATGCATGATACTTTTTAAAAACTTCAAATTTTTACCCTATAGTCAGAAATTCTAAGTTGACATTTTCCTTATGCCAAAGTTATCTATTATCTTATTCATTCTTTCTACAAATTTGTGTATTTTTTTTCCTTGGTAGTATGTGGTAAATAATTTATATTTCCATTCAAATAAAAAGCTAGGTAAATGTAATTCCTATTTAAAATATATATGATACAATTATTATTTTCTAAGATCATCATGGGAAACCATATTACATCCATCATATTACATGCAAAATTCATAACTTAAAAACAACAAATTATTTATATCGTTCATTTTTCACTAATCATTTAACCATTACTTTAGTCATTATTAATGTTATTTCTCTATAGTTTGTTTAAGTTATGGTGGAAAAATTAACAATTTTAATATTATATTTCAAGTATATGCTTATGAGCCTAACCAATATCACACTGACAAGCTTGAAATTCAGAAACCAAACATGTTTATATGCATTATACATGTCAATACATGACAAATTATGTTCCATTGAATCTGCACCAATTATAAATGGCGGTGTTTATTTCACTGGATATTTCCTACCTCTGCTTATCTCTCCATCTGATGAGCAAAATGCAGACTTTGGCCACTATTTTTTATTTTAATGAATACATTTATGATATTATCTTCATGTAATTTTGTATAATTTTTTAACCTGAGGAAATGAACATTTGGTTTCTATTTTGGCTGTAAAACTTTTTATTTTATTTTATTTGTTTTAATTTAATTTATTAGTTTTCTTTTCAGCAAATACAGGCAGTTTGGTACCATTGTTTAGGCTTATCCATGATCTACCCCCTCCCACTGGACCCTCCTTGTTGATGTAAATGGGTCATGCATTGTGGAATTAGCCCACAGTTACTGGTACGATAAATGTCTCTGCATATCATGACCCAACATGTGACTCTGACATTCTTTCCGTCCCCTCTTCCACAAAATTTCCCTGAGCCATGTTGGGTTCATTTTTGGTCTGCTTGGGTGCTGAGATGTTGGGGGCCTTTGAGGCTCTGGCTCTCTGATTTGGTAGGAGTTGATTTTTCTCTGTGCTGGTCTCCTTCCCCTTTGTGCTGGTATCCGGTTCATCACTGGCTGTAAAACTTTTATGTTTCTATGTAATAGTCTTATAAAGTTCTTATTTTGTCATTAACTCCACTGCTTACTTATGATATTGTTTTATTTATTTTTTGTTCATTTTTATTTATTTATTTATTTGAGAGCAACAGACACAGAGAGAAAGACAGATAGAAGGAGAGAGAGAGAATGGGCGCGCCAGGGCTTCCAGCCTCTGCAAACGAACTCCAGACGCGTGTGCCCCTTTTGCATCTGGCTAACGTGGGACCTGGGGAACAGAGCCTCGAACCGGGGTCCATAGGCGAGCGCTTAACCTCTAAGCCATCTCTCCAGCCCTGATATTGTTTTATTGAAAAGAGAACTCATGTGGGTCAGGTTGTCCAGAGCTCATTATATATCTGATATTGGCTTTGAAATTCTGATTATTCTGTCTCTACCTCCCTAGTGCTGGGATTACAATTTGAAAATACCTAGTTACTCTCAATCATGTTAATTCAATAAGCTATTCTTCCAGCATTTTAATTGTTCATTGTCAAGATTTATATATTTGATATAAAATAAGTTTTGTTTGAGAAATAAGGGAGGGTAGGAACTGTCCACATGTACAGGTTCCTAGGTTTCATACCATGTGCATTTTTATCATACTTTTATTGCATAGCATAACTATAGAGATCCTCTACTCTATTTTTCAGATTCTACTTTGGGCTAATTTCTCAGGTTGGTAATATATATATGCAAGCAGTACATGTAGTAAGAGAAAGCATGCATGCATTTGTAATCACTTCCGTAGCAGAGATGTGTTAAAAAATGGAAAAACTAACAATTTCACTAACTGAATCACTAAAATGTTCCCAATTTAAAAACATACATAATATGTTTTCTGTTATTTTAATAGCCTGTGAGAGTAGTAGATGTTCATGAAGTAAGACAACTAGCTAAAGTAGTGACAACTATACTTTCATGTACAAAATTATACTTTTCAGTCTCCAGGACAATTAAAAGGGTCAATGCTATTTGATGATAACTCAATAAATTACTTGGAAAGCATTTTTATTAATATTTTTAAAACACTATATTGATTTACATAATGTTTTCCTACCATCCTTTTTTTTAATCCCCTTCCACTGAACCTTTCTTAATTAATACTATTCCCTTTTCTATATTAATGTTATTTGGGAGGGGTGTCATTCTCCATCACCCACAACAACCTGTTAATGAGAACATCATTATACAGATCTTGTACAGATAACAACAGCCCTTTTAGGTTGTGAATAAAATTACTTTGTGTCTGGAAAAATATTCAAAAGCACTCCTTCCTATTCTTTGCCTCTTAATTCTTTCTGCCACTTTTTCCACTATATAGTCCCTGAACCATCAGAATGTGTGAAAGAGATATCACATTAAGTGCTGAGTATTCAGCTGTTACTTCTTATCACTTGGACAGCTTTGAAGTCTCAGAGTCTCCTCAGCAGTGACCACCATGTATCAAGAGAAATTACTATAACAAAAGTGAGAGAAATACTAGAAACATCATTTTCTTAAGAAAATTTAGAAAAAAATATTTAATTAATAGACAAATGTTCTGAAAAAAAGACAAAATTTTATTAAGAAAATATAAACAGCCATTAAAAACAAAGCTATTCAGCTGGGTTTGGTGCTATACACCATTAATCTCAGCACTTGAGAGGCTAAGGTAGGAGGATCACTGTGAGTTCTAGGCCACCCTGAGACTACATAGTAAATCCCAGGTCAGCATGGACTACAGTAAGATACTATCATAAAAAATAACTAACTAAATAAATAAATAATTAAATAAAAATAAAATAAATAAAACTATTCAGATGGAGATAAACAAGTATTATAATATTAATTTATGGGTGAAAATTCATGTATGTCAGCCTCTTTGCCTGGGAATTTATACATTTTATTTATTTTCTATAAAATCATACAGACCTGAGCTAATTATTTATCATAGCATTCTAGAAATTCTATTGATTATTATTAAATACTTCCTTTCTGGTACCTTGATATAATAGTGAAATTTAATGATAATTTTATGTTGATTTTGTTTGTTGATTTTTGTCATTGAGTGAGGAAGTCAAAAACCAATTGGGTTGATAAAAGATAGAGTATATTGTATATAATGCATTCAAACATATTTACTCTCTGAAAGTAGACTATATTTTTTAGTCCTATTCTAAATACATGGACACCAAGAGTCAGATCAAAACATTCACCCTGCCATTGTCCACTCCAAGGAAATGCAAAGTTCACTTGTTCACTGATATACAAAGATCAAAATTTTTGTTAAGATGACTATAGAATATATGAGTGTATTAAGTCATGGATGTGTTGACTTCTTGACTATTCTTTAGGGCCTAGTATAATGTTTCACCCTGGAAAAAAAAAATAATGGTTAACAAACAGCACAGTGGAAGGAAAATATAGTTACAAATGGGAAAGAAGCCTGACAATTAGTCCTTAAGCCCTATTTAGATCATGTCCCTGAAGCACCTCTGTCCCACAGAGTCATGTGATCATAAAATAAATTATTATGATCCTACTACACTCACTTTGAGGAGTCTTGAATATATTCTGAACTCCTGGTATTTGTATACTAAGCTTATTTCACATTTTCAAGAGCTTACAGACAATCTACATCATGTGTTGGAACGTGAAAACCTGAAAACCTGAGTTGAATGGGTAAGACTATGATCTCTAAAGCGGAGTATATTAGAAGCTGTGAGTGAATCACATCTATGAACCTTTTGTCTCTGCAAATTTTCCTGCAAGGAATGGAATTACTGATAATTTTCTTGTGTCAAGTTATAATGATATGATTAAGCTTACTAGGAAGGAAACAATGGACTCTGTCTGAAGGGCAGTTATAAGGAGATAATGATGAGATTTCCATCTTGGATAATAAAGTGATAGAAGAAAGTTAGCATAATTAGTGGGAAGTTAATAGTAAGAACCAAAAAGCATATGATATTATAACTTAATTTAGGTGTTTTTCATACTTATTATTGCTTACAATAATGGTTATGATAATGCAATGTCCAGTAAGATATTTAGAAGGAATCAAATTATTAAGTACTATTGTTTGGAGTGTTCCTCTGAATCAGACAACCATTGACATGCTGATCTGGAGCAGCTGCAGTGGCTCAATTGACATTCTCCAGATTGACCTGTTGATAGTCCCACAAAGGAGAGGGCTGGGGAAGAGCATAAGCCTCACTTAAGATCTAAGGTGCCCCACGTGCCAGTTGTATGTAATGAGGCACGAGTTTTATCGAGAAGGTTGAAGATCAGGTAGCATGGAGTTCCATCTTTGCTGGTATGGGGAAGTTATTATCCATGCTGAAAATAAGACTTTTTAGTGCAACAGTCTCCTTGGCCTTTAAAAAAAATTATTCCAGGGCCGGAGAGATGGCTTAGCTGTTAAGCACTTGCCTATTAAGCCTAAGGACCCCGGTTCAAGGCTTGATTCCCCAGGACCCAAGTTAGCCGGGTGCACCACAAGGGGGAGCACATGTCTGGAGTTCATTTACAGTGGCTGGAGGCCCTGGCATGCCCATTCTCTCTCTTTCTTTCTTTCTCTCTCTCCCTTTTTCTCTGTCACTTTCAAATAAATAAATAAAAATAAATGAAAAATATTTAAAAAAATATTCCACCTCATGGATCATAAAATCAAGACCAGTAAGGACTGAAATACCCTTACTTAGTTTCACAGGATCCCAAACTAGAGCAAGAATAGTACAGGAGTAAAGACATTTGATGACCTTGAGGTAAAGTTCACAATATCTTCATGATTTGACCAGAGAATAACAGGTATTTAATGGCAAAACAACAAAGAACTCATAATGAAGAAGTTTAAACCTGTGTTACTGACGTAGACATTATAATGAGCATTAAAATGGTTGTTATAGCTGTGTTTCATATGCTCTGAAAGCTAGGCAGATCCATCAGACACAACAAGTAGCCAGACATAATTTCTAGAAATGAAAACCACAGTTTGTGTGGGTGAATCATCAGAGAGCTCAAAGACCTAGCAGTGACTGATCTCCACAGGAAAGGAAGAAAGAATCAGAACTTTATAAAAGCACACACGCCATTCATCAGTTGATGAGTTGAAGGGCATCTTCAAACAGACTTAGCTACTTGTAATTGGAACGGAAAGAAGCAAAACAATTTTAATGCCAAAAATTTAATACACTATGCCACAGCATATTGATATAACCAAATGAATCTTAATGATAAATAAAATTAAGAAAAATAGTGAGGGAATAGTGCCTGCTGTGCAAACATTATGGTTTGGGCTCAGATTCCAAACAACTACATAAAAGTCTGGCATGGCTGCATACCTGCAATCCCAATGCCAAGGGGGCAGAGAAAGGATTGCTGGGACTCACTGGTCAGCTAGTCTGACAGAAAAATAGTAAATCCATGTTCAGGGAGAGATTCTGTCAAGTTATAAAGCTGAAGTGTGATAGAAGAGGATATCTGTCCTTGGCCTTAACACATATGTACATAGGGCATGCACATACATTCACACACTTTCATATATACCACTTGCACACATCACACATACTATACACACAACAAAAAGAAAAAAAGGAAAACCAAACAAAAATCACATTGAAGTATGAAATCAAATTGTCCAAAGTCAGTGGTGAAGAGAAAATCATCAAAGGAATCTGGGGAGTGCATCATGTATGAAAAGACAGAGCTATAGAGATTTCTCAAAAGAAGAGGGGGCAGTTGGAGAGATGACTCAGTGGCTAAGGCACTTGCCTTCAAAGTCTAATGACCTGGGTTTGGTTCCACGGTGCCCACATAAAGCCACATGCACAAGGTAGTACATGTGTCCAGAGTTCTTTTACAGTGTCTAGAGTCCCAGGGATGCCCATTCACTGTCTGTCTCTCTTCTCTCTCTGCTTGCAAATAAAGAAAATATTTTAAAAAAATTGTTCCTAGTATTATATTATTTATTTATTTTTTTAATTTTTAATTTATTTATTTGAGAGCAACAGACACAGAGAGAAAGACAGATAGAGGGAGAGAGAATGGGCGCGCCAGGGCTTCCAGGCTCTGCAAACGAACTCCAGACACGTGCGCCCCCTTGTGCATCTGGCTAACGTGGGACCTGGGGAACCGAGCCTCGAACCGGGGTCCTTAGGCTTCACAGGCAAGCGCTTAACCGCTAAGCCATCTCTCCAGCCCCCTAGTATTATATTAAATGGAACACTGGGCAATGAAACTAAGCAAAGTGTAGATGCAAAATAATTATGAATTGGATATCACCTGGAGTAATAACAGAACAATATTGATTGTAAACATGGGTGAAATTTTTCCTCTAAGGATATGAAAGCTCCTCTTGCTACCCCACTTGCCTCTCACTAATGCTCTATAAGGAAACTCACTGGTTCACCAGACTGAACTTTGGTGGAATCAGATTTTTTTTTTTCTTTCTTTTGGGAGTACCTTGCTATTGGGAGCAAACAGTCATTGTTACAACTACCATGAACAATATAATGTTTCTTTTCTTTCTTCAGTTCTATAGGAGAAGGCCACTATTTTCAGGTAGCAAATTTCAAATCTTTTCTACAGTACATACAAAGGAAAATTCAGTGTGTTCTGAATTTCTTTTATAGAGCTCATACCCTTTTCTTGTTTGCCTCTCTTTCTGACACCCAGGAACTTCATTGATCCCCAATTTTCCTTCTCATGCATGACTTTGAAATTACGTGTTATTTATAGACTCTATCTAATTTTGTTCTGAGGGAATGATGAATTAACTTAAATTTGTACTTAGGTATTCTTCATACCTTGAGTCCCTATATAGCAAGCTACAATTTAATTTAGTGTATAAGGAAACTAAAAGATCAGTTAAGGAATATATTTGTATAACAAGTGGTTGAGTCAAAACATCATAGCAGTCAAGCTTCAGCCAGTCATTGACTTGGAGTTCATTAGACCATATCCACATATGGCAAAGTGGGACTTGATACAAGTAGTTCCTTAGGGTATTTTCTTCTTT
This sequence comes from Jaculus jaculus, assembly GCF_020740685.1. NCBI lineage: Eukaryota > Metazoa > Chordata > Mammalia > Rodentia > Dipodidae > Jaculus > Jaculus jaculus. The sequence goes on from NC_059107.1 coordinate 129,094,873, forward strand.
TAGACAAACTGTCCAGGTTTTGGAGTCAAGCATTCTGAAGCTTTGCTACTTCCAGGTTATATCTGATTTAAAATTATGTTTTTCATAAATAAGTTCTGCTAAATTTAATTGTCTTAAGATTATTATAGGGATACAAATGACATATAAAGACCTTCCTACATTTTTAAAGCTTTGCTCTATGTATGAATTACTTTGCTCATTGTTGTGACCAAGTAACCTGACCAAAAAAGAAAAAAAAAAAAAAAAAAAGGAAGGGTATATTTCAGCTTACAGTTCCATAGTCCAGTCTAGCATGGCAGCATGGATAATAAAGTGGCTGGTCATCTTGTACTAGCTGTCAGGATGCAGAGGGTCAATAGGAAGTGGGGCCAGCCCATAAAACTTCCAGGCTTACCTTTAGTGACATACTCCTCCAGCAAGACGTCACCTCCTACTTCTGACTCTAAGTGAAGTCCTAACTGAATATTTTGTATGGGTGATTATATTTTGCCACTGTTGACTCTTCTTCCTCCTCCTCCTCACACTCTCTCTCTCTCTCTCACACACACACACACACACCATATGTATGTATGTATGTATGTATATATATGTGTGTGTGTGTGTGTGTGTTAGATATAGATACACGTATACATATATATCATATACATAAAAACATATATTGTCATGTTCAATTGATATTTGCATTAGGTAAAATGATCACATAAATAGAAATGTCATCATGGATAATGTAGAAAAGCAAAGAAAAAGAGACAACAAAAATAAAAAGGAACTGGTTGGGAAAAAAAAGGCTCAATGCAAGGGGTGTGGGGAGACAGGGAAGCTTGAAGGGAGTGAATTATGATTAATATACATTATAAAAATCAATAAAAAGAATTAGCAAGAAAAGGCAATAAAAGACCAGTACAGAGAACTAATTTTCTGGGTACATCAAAATTTCATGTTATATTTGTTTCAAATTGGTTTCTTACGGAAATTATTATAATGTAAAATAGTAAAGAGTGTGATGGAAACATAAACATATGACATGTAGGAAGTAGCATGATTGTGTCATTTGCCACCCACTTAATAGAATCTTGCTACTTGAAAGAGTTAAGGTTTTTAAATAGAATATTTCCTCCCACACTCTATGAAAGAATCTGCTCCAGTTCTCCTAATGTGGAATTTAGGAGTGCTAAACAAGTTCTATTTTCTCCCCCTGTAATTAGCTGTGATAAATCAAGTCATAAATTTTCTCTCAAGTAAGTAGCTCTCAGAGGCTTTTGCTTTTTACACAAAGATTTACACAGGGAAATTCTTACCCTAGCTCCACTTGGTACCCTAATTGCAATTAAGTTTATATTCTGGACAGTTATATCCACTTATAGTAACAGTATTCACAGACCCCAAATCTATAAAGGATTACATGTATATATGTATATATATATCTATATCTATATCTATATATACAGCATCATATATATACATATATATATATATATATATATATATATATATATATATATATATATATATATATATGAGTGATGCTGGTTGAGCAGCTATTGCTTTCATATTTCAAGTAAATATGTTTTCTAAATAAATAAACCTTTGGAAAGAGGGAAATAGATATAATTTAAATTGTATTCATACTGTGACATTCTAATTTCAGAAATTCTAATTTTAGAATATGATCAGGAAATATATTAAAAGAATTTGCCACAATATCTCTTTAAGGCACTTAATTTTCTTGTAATGGTAGGCAATTCTTTAAATAAGTAAGTACAGGAGATGTGTATATGGTGGAGAAATATGTGGTCATTAATATTATTTTACATAATTACATTGTGTATCAAAAGTGAACAAGATACATTATTAAGTAGAAACATATAAATTAATATAATTCTGGGAAAGTAAGGACTCATATTGTGCAAATATATGGTCTACAGTTGTCTATAAGGATATATACCAAAGTAATAATAACTACTTTGTGAAGAAAATAAAGATGATTTTAACTCCATTCCCTTTATATGTTCATTTTTTCAAATATGTATTACCTTTCCTATTGTGGATATATACTGACTACATATTGTTATTATTAGCAACCAAGTATTATAACTATTATTAATATGTAATTATCTAATAACTTTAAACAATAAAAGCAATAAGAAATTTAAGAATTTCTATGAATATCTCTGAAAACCATCCAAGAACTTTCCAGTATATATAATATATATACTTTGCTCTATGTATGAATTACTTTGCTCATTGTTGTGACCAAGTAACCTGACCAAAAAAGAAAAAAAAAAAAAAAATTTTAGGATCCAGATAGATCCTAAAGGTGAGAGAAGAAGGAAGCTAGTTAATTCTGGTATTCTTTTTCTATTTCCTGACCCCCGTGAGGTGAGACATCTTTGCCACACATTGCATGATGCTTCTACCTCACTTTAGTCTCAGTACAGTGGATCCCCCAACCTTAAAGAAGACCCTCTGATACTGGGCTCAAAAAAAGTCTTTCTTTCTTACAGGTGTTCATCACAGCAACAAAAATAACACAACTAATGTCCTTAAAAGGAGACACACAGAAAGTCCTACAGGTGGAGCTGCATGCACACATCAGTGCTATATTAAGTAGTGAGAGCCAAAGGACACACAGGAGTGCTAGAAACGCCAGGTGTTTCTAGAAAAATGTGTGGCAAAGCTTTCTCCTCAAGCCTATAGACAGAACATGACTTTGAGGACAATTAGATTTTGTTATTCTAGCCTCAAGAGTTATCATGGTATGCAAGACTATATTTACCTTTTTAAAAATGTTTTTATTAAAGAGAAACAGATAGAATAAGTATGGGTATGCCAGAGGCTACTATCACTAAAATAATCTCCAGATATTATATGCCACTTTGTGCATCTGGCTTTATATAGGGACTGTGGAATGCACCCCTTTGCTATCAGGCTTTGCAAGCAAGTGCCTTTAGTTAAAGCCATCTCTCCAGCCGTATTTATCTTGTTTTACACTACCTAGTTTATTAAAATTTGTTATAGCAGTCTAAGAAACAAATACAATGCTAAGGTGAGAAAACATGGAAGCTCCTTCTCCAAAGTTTCTTTCTCGCCATATGATAGTTTTAACATCATAGGCCATACTTACACTGGAGTTAACTTCCATCCTTCTGCCCAGCTACTTCAAAATTCAGATGAGCTCAGCTCATTTGCCTGTAACCTTTCAGCTGAGCAAAGACTTAAGGGAGGCAATTACCTTCAATGAATTCACCTTTGCTTAACCTTTCCCTGGTTAATGAGCCAAAAGAAGTTATTATCCAGGGAATGGTTCATGTGAGGAAACGAAGGAGGAATATCTTAAAATCTTCTCTTGATAATCTCTGATTCTGAAGGACTGTGAGGGTGGCAGCAGCCAAGTGATCCAAAGAAATCTAAGCAAGCACCTTTAACCACCCAAGAACCCCTGATTCAAACAATCTAAGTGACCCTCTAAGGAATGCTTCTTCTCCCTGGAAATGTCATGTCAGGAAAGATAAAGGAATGAAAATTAACTATGGAAATGACTCAGTTGGTAAAATACTGTCTGTGCTAGTGTGATGAGCTGAGTTCAGATCCTTCATCACCCATTTAAAAGCTGGGCCTGATGGCACATACCTATTATCCCAGTGCTGTGGAGATGGTAGACAGAGGAGGATCCTGGGGCTTCTAATCAGGCATAATCAGTGAACCCTGGGGTCAGTGAGACAAACCTATTTCAGGAAATAAATATTGAGTGTTATTAAGGAAGATATCCAATGTTAACCTTTCGCAAACACACACAATCAACACACATATGCACACAGACACATATACATGCATACCACAGACACATACAAATGTGAAAATGTGGACAGATTTCCATACTGAACGAATTTCTTTGTACACAGGGGGGTGGGGGTGGGAATATAAAGTGCAGAGGTATAGAACATACATCTGAAATTCTTTTTAATCCCTTCCCATTAACTGTATTAAAATGCTGTTCTCCATGACAGAGTTAAAGGGACTTGTAAAGAGATATGAATAGTGCTGATATCAAGATTAGACTACATGAAGTGATTTGTAATGACAGGGTGAATTAAATCGAAGCAATGATTATTTCTTTAAGCACCTTTGCCCCAAGTCCATGGGGTTGGGTTTTATGAACTCTTCTCATTAGGCTTTTAGAATTCATTGACAGGGACATTTTATTAAATGATCAATTTACCTAGCTTTATTACCTTGAATAATAATGATCAGATTAGCAGTACTACTGATAAAAGTCATAGGGCTCCCTTTTGAAGTACATACATTTCTTTCTTATTTAGATTTTCTTTGTCCTTGTACTCTGCACTCAGGCCAATTAAAGGGACATTATTACTACTGACAAGATACTAGCTGTGTGTACTATCACTACTGAAAATGTGAGTTTATTTTGCTCTGTAATAATTGTAGCTATAGAAATTTTTTTAGAATTCTATTCCCTCAGTTTTTTCTTCCTCCCTCCTTCCTTTTCTCCCATTACATATAAATGCATGTATGGATTCAATGAACTGTTGTTGGGTACTTCCTCAATACAAAACACTTTCTTGACTTTCCCTATTTCTGGTCAGTAGAAATACAGTGAGGAAAGGAAACAGAACATCTCCCCTTCATAAGGCTCATGTAGAAAGCTAGGGAGAACTAAAAATCTATAAATACAGAAGATGACCACTAGAATAAACAGACTATTAGGAAGAGTTTAAAGCCACAGAAATTGAAGAAGGGAGCATGGGAAGGGACCTCTGTCAAGGGGTTATTGGGGTCTCAGTGACTCAGACACTTCCTCCATAAATACTAGAAAGAAATGAATGGAATTTTGTTTTCTATCAAAATAAAATGTAATGTGTTTCTGTTGAACTGATTATGTAATTAATCAAGGAAGCAAAGCATACATAAGAGTCAAAACCAGTGAGAATGTGAAACTTCTATCTTTGGCCAAAGGCTGCTTAGGGTTGAAGTCAGAAGAGTTCAAGAGATCACACACAGATGTCATGGCTGAGAAGCATAGTGAGACTGATGGACAGGGCAGATGTATTTGTTTACTGTTCCAATCCTCTTTCCCTAATTGATTCTAGTGATGAAGTGAAGGCATAGAGTGGGAGAAAGGCTTTTTTTAACCCTTTTGCGGGAATCATTTGAAATTATACAAAGAATGTGTGTTCATGCTAACAGTAGCAATAATAATAATGATTATCTTATAATATTGTGTTTATGACAATAACTATAATAATTATAACATTTGGAACTTTCTGGAATCATGAGTGACTATCTTTTGCTGTTTTTTGTATTTTAAGTAGCGGCTCAGTTCGTAATAGCTAAAAGCTGGAATCAACCCAGATGTCCATCATTAGAAGAATGGATAACAAAGATGTGGTATATCTACACAATGGAATTCTATACAGCAGTAAGAAAAAACAACACAAAGAAATTTGAGGAAAAATGGTTGAACCTGGAACAGATCATTCTCAGTGAACTTACCCAATCACAGAAAAAAAAAATCACCACATAGTCTCACTCATCTACAACACCTAACCTGAATCTGCCCAAGATGCCTTACATATCCAGCAAGCACCTCATGGACTAGACAATAGATGGATGGGCAGGGCGGGGAGGGCATCGAAGGGTGGAAAACAGTAATCTGGACCCAAATGGCAATGGTACCATAAAATTCTACTTCCTAAAAGACAGACCAAATGGCTGAACCTTCACTAGACCCTTACAGGAAACACCTGAACCACAAGACACTGGAGAGGGTAGGATCAAGACTGACCTAAATCTCCTTCATCCTCCCTCCTTCCCTCTCCCCCTCTCCCCTCTCTCTCTCTCCTCTCTAACTCTTGTATATTAGTTATGTTCTTCCTCAATTTCTTAGTGGACACTGACCTGTAACCCCCACTTCCAGCTTGGGCCTACCATCCACAATGAGCTTTTGATCAGAGAAACCTACAAGGTTTCCCAAAACAATGACAGACTTCTGTCAGAGTATTTGATGACCCACCAAAGGCCAGTGGTAAGACCCTATTGCTGAAAACTCCATACACAGCTGACACATAAAATGGAATGGCATGGCTGGAAGACAGGAGAGAGTCAGTCCCCAGACAGTCAGCATGTCTAGTGCCAGAAGGTGTTACATAGGCGACTGGGGGAAATGACCAAGGTCTGTCCAAGCAACTCATTGTTTAACCTAATTAGCAACAAATAACCCGATGTGATGCCCACACAAGTGCAATAGTGGTACACAGCCATGGTGAGGAACCAACTGCTCTTGATTTGGCTAACTGATCCACTCAGTGGTACTAGACCCATAGCCGGAGCTGGGAAACAAGTCAGAACCATACAAGCCCACTCTACAATACCAAGCTACCATCAATCACGGGGTATAAGAGAGCCTACACCTATCAAACTGTCTATCAAAAAAGTAAGGGTTATCTCAATTTTCTGGGTGCTAACTTACTCTCCATTGGAGAATCTGCTTCTCTTTTTCAGATAGATGCAGATCCTAAGGAGAGAGCTGCCCCAACATACCTCAAAAGGGGCCCAACCGAAACTAAGGACAACTGGCGAAACAAGCAAGGGTGATGTTTTCCTGTGAACTGGATACCAGCACAAAGGGGAAGGAGATCAACGCAGAGAAAAATCAACTCCTACCAAATCAGAGAGCCAGAGCCTCACAGGCCCCCAACACCTCAGCACTGAAGCAGACCAAAAATGAACCCAACATGGATCAGGGAAATTTTGCGGAAGAGGGGGCGGAAAGAATGTCAGAGTCACATGTTGGGTCATGATTTGCAGAGACATTTATCATACCAATAACTGGGGGCTAACTCCACAATGCACGACCCATTTACATCAACAAGGAGGGTCCAATGGGAGGGGGTAGATCACAGATGAGCCTAAACAATGGTACCAAACTGCCTGTATTTACTGAAAAGAAAACTAATAAATTAAATTAAAAATAAAAAGAAAGAGGCAGAGAGAGAGAGAGAGAGAGAGAGAGAGAGAGAATGGGTGCACCAGGGCTTCCAGCCACTGTAGATGAATTCTAGATGCATGCGCCCCCTTGTGCATCTGGCTAATGTGGGTCCTGGGGAATCGAGCCTTGAACCGGGGCCGTTAAGCTTCACAGGCAAGCACTTAACTGCTAAGCCATCTCTGCAGTCCTGTAATTAAACATTTTGTTGGGGCTGGAGAGATGGCTCTGTGATTAAAGGAGCTTGCTTGCAAAGCCTGACTACCTGGGCTTTCAAAGCCTGACTACCTGGGTTTGGATTCCAAGTACCCATGTAAAGCCAAATGCACAAGTGGCACATGTGTCTGGGATTCATTTTCAGTGGCAAAAGGTTTTGGCATGCCCAATATTTCTTTCCCTCTCTCTCTGCTTATAAATAACTAAAGATATTTAAAATACTTTGTTTACATTTTCATTAATTTAAAGTCATTAAAATTATTTTACATGCATTAAAAAAAAGAAATCTTTTGCATTTATATCTTCCCAGCACAAATGACTAAGTGAAGACCATTTGATCATAATTCCATTACTTAAGGTAGATTTGGACAGAAAGTCAACCTCTTATTTAGCAGAAATTTACTTCACAATTGTTGTTTTTCCAGGGAGACGCTCTTCGCTGGGGAAGGTGGGTTGTGCATTGTGGGTTAGCCATCAGTAACGGGTAAGAGACAATGTCTCTATGCATAAAGTCCCAATATGTGTCTCTAACAATCTTTCCGACCCCTCTTCTGTCAATTTTCCAGAGCCATGTTGAATTTCTTTTAGGTCTACTTCAGTGATAAGGTCTTGGGAGCCTCTGTGTCTGTGGATCTCTGGTTTGGTAGGAGTTGAGTGTTCTATGTGTCTATCTCCTTCACCCTTGTGCTGGTACCAGGTTCACCAAGAAATCAGCACTCTTGCTCATTTCCTCAATTACTCTATACTTTCAGGTGGGGCCCTGGTGGGGTACAATGAGCTGATTATTTCCTTAGGTTCTGTGTCCATCTGGAAAACAGAAGCATGTTCAACAATGGAGAATGATATCAGCACCAGATAAATGGGATAACCATGATTATTTTAGAGAGAATTTAATAGGTGTAAGGCCCAATTATAGCCCATGATTGGTGGGGACTTGATAATGGAGAGCGGGGCTTATTTTTTGGATATGGTTCTGACTTGTTTCCCAGCTCCAGCTATGGGTTCTGTTCCACTGAGTGGATCAGTTAGCCAAATCAAGAGCAGTTGGTTACCCACGATGCTCTATGCCACTATTATACTTGTGTGAGCATCACCTCAAGCTGTTTTCTGTTGAGTAGCTTAGACCATGAGTTGCTTGATCAGATGTTGGCCATTTTCTCCCAGTTGCTCATGTAGCACTTTCTGACCCTAGAGGAACTGATTATCTTCCAGATTCCAGCCAGGCCACTCCATGTTCTTTATAAACAGCATATAATGTCTTCAGAAGTAGGGATACCACTAAACTTCAGTGGGCCATCAAGCACTCTGACAGAAATCTGTCTTTTTTGGGAAATCTTGTTGGTCTGTCTGATCAACAGCTCATTGTGGATATTGACCATATGTTGGTACTGGGAGTTACAGGCCAGAACAGAGGAAAAGAAGGAAAAAAGATAGGTAATATAAAAGAGATATACAGATAAGAGGGAGGGAGGGAGGGAGGGAGGGAGAGAGAGAGATAGAGAAAGAGAGAGAGAGAGAGAAAGAGAGGGAAATAGGGGAAGATTAAGGTTAGTTTTCATTTTACCTTCTCCAGGTATTGTGAGAAAAGTAAGGGTGGTCCTAACAGCCTGATCAAGCTCCTGTTGGGGTGCTCAGCTTTTTCTGATTAAAAACTGACTATCACAATTCCTTATCACTTTACTCCATGTTTAAAAATGCAATATCCTCACACACAAAATGGAAGAAAACACAACATAGACTCATTCTATATGTATGATCTAATGCAATATATAAAATTTGAGGCAAGTAATCCTGATAAAAACTACAATTAACACTGTATCTTTAGCTGCTCCTGAATGTAAACTTCTTTATATGTATTTCAGTATGATTTATAGTTGATAAAGAAGGCATTACATTTTTACGATATTGACAATATTAATTTATACTAATGAAAGTCATTCATTTCAACACTCATATCTACTGGGAAAATAAAGCTTCTCCTGAAACAAATTAAATGATCATTTTATTTAGCAGATTTACTTCATAACTGTTGTTTTTCCACAAATCATGTTCAAATTTTTTTGTATCATTAGCAGTCCAAGATATACAGAATACCTATGCTAATGACAATGTTCTTGCCTTTATCTTTTCACTATCAGGAGATTTAATTAAATGTGTTAGCTTTTAATAGAAAACTGCCAATATTAGCATAGTGTACATTTTCCTTCCACTGAGTTTCTACACTGTTGGCAAAGAGTCAATCCTTTGAAAGTATGTCTTCAAACATAGAATCAGGGCCAATGTTTGTTTTTTAACCAGAAAGTTAATAGTTAAAGTTATAACCGTATGAGTGCTTTTTGTTAATTACTAAAGTCTAACAATTTATGATTTTGAAGTGAATTTTAAAAGTTTATCATAATAAGTATTTTTAAATAAAATTATTTATTTATATTTAGAAAAACATAATTCCTGAGGCATATATCTTTCTTTTGGGTAACAGTTTCATCACAAAGTAAACAATTCTTTTGTATATCTATAATTTTTAAAATTGTCTCAGGCTGGACTTGTGGAAATGACATTATCTGGCCAAGAAATCAGACAGAGACTCATTTTGGAAAAAGCCTGCTATCCTGGTTTCAGAAAATGGTAAGTTTATGATACTGTTACACTCTCTTTGCTCTTGCAGGTGGGGGGGGGGCTCAGGTAGAAAACAGTCTACATTAAAGTCATTACCTCTCCACTTTACTTTATACTCACAGAGTTCTCACACCAAGCACTCCTCTGAGCAATGAATCAAACTTTTATTTGCCTTTCCCATACCTCACCTCAAACATCCCTCTAATTATCTTGTTTCCTTCCCTAGTGAACAACCAGTACATAATTAGTACTAATATTTTATTTTTCTGAGATTCATTAATCTTTTATATATACAAAGGAATACAGCCTTTTCATTGTACAATATGGAATACATTGAAATGTACAAATTTGTCAATGTGTTCATTCATTGTTGACCACAAAATCTCGGAAATGTTCTCCTGCACATTCATCATGAGAGTTGTAATCAAGTAACATTAGGGTTTTTTTTTTGTTTGTTTGTTTGTTTTTATAAATTTACTTTTTAAAACTATTTATTTTTACTTATCTGAGACAGAGGAAGAGAGAAGAAGGCAGAAAGAGAGAGTGAGAGAGAGTATGGGTATGCCAGGGCCTCTTACTACTGCAAATAAATTTCAGGTATGCATGCCACTTTGTGCATCTGGCTTTACATGGGAACTGGGGAATTGAGCCCAGAACATCAGGCTTTTCAAAAAAGTGCCTTGAAGTACTGAGCATATCTCCAGCCCCTATAACTTTACCTTTGAAGTCGTATTTTGTAGAGAATTCAAGAGATTATGAAAGAAGATAAAAATATGCTTTTATCTTCTAGAAACAAGTACTACTGCTTAACGTGGACATATACAACAATGAGTATGCTTGAATCCTATTTGAAATGGAATGATTTATGTTTGTTTTCAACAATAAGTGGAGCTTTAAAATTTTTAAGAGAGAGAATGGGATTGCCAGGGCCTTCAGCCACTGTAAAAGAACTCCAGACACATGGGCCATCTTGTGCATCTGGCTTAAGTGGGTCCTGGAGAATTGAACCTGGGCCCTTTGGCTTTGCAGGCAAATGCCTTAACTTCTAAGCCATCTCTCCAGCCCTGATTTTTTTCTTAATTAATGTGATTATATGTGTGTGGTATGTAAATACATGCGTTCTAAACAACTTGCTATGGTGACTGTTTTCTTTGGATATTCAGATGTGAAATGATGTGTCAAACAATTACAACTCATCTTAGGAACGTCTAAGAACCATCCCCACATATCACTAAAATGTTGACCCATGCATTAAAATCAACTTGCATTCTTCTAAGAGAAATTCCAAATGGGTCCACATAATTACATTTTTTTCTTTCATTGCAATAATAAATGTTAGATAATTGACCTATTAAAGGGCATAGTTGATTTTAGCTTATATTGAGAACAATGTTAAATAAGTGAAATGATCCATTCCATAACTCAATAATGTGAATTAACTATTACCTTCACTAATATAAATCACATTCTAGGAAAATTCTTGTCACTTAATTGAGTTAAAATGAAAATTCAAACAATTTCATTGTACTCCAGTTACTTTATCGAGGCTTATATTAACAAACAGGGATATAGTCACATAGAACATTAATAGATCTTGCATTTGAATTTTGTCTTCTTTAATATTTTATTTCAAAAATTTCTCTTACAAACAAAAATAAACCTGCCTTAGTTGCTATATTTAGTATAATTAAAACAGAAAATACATTTCAAAGCAAAATATTTTATATTTTATTAAATGGCTGGCATAGAGCCTGCATATGCTCACCCTGTACTGTTGTCAATATTATAAATAGCATATTCTGGCTATATACCATATGTCTCTAGAGAGTAAAATAAAATATTATTTGGCTTTAAAGCAAAGGAATTCTGCCATTCTTTTTGAATTTTTTTTTTTGTGTGTGTGTGTGTGCGTGTGTGTGTGGTATGCATGTGTATGGACTCATATACGTGTGCATTTGGTGACTAGAGTCTGACATAAGCTATCTTCCTCAGTGGCTCTCAACCTTGTCTTGTGAGACAGGGTCCTTTACTGAAGTGGGAATGCACTGATTGTGCTACACCAGCTGGTCAGATAATCCCAGGATCCTCCTGCTGCCACCACCCCAGCGCTGGGCTTACAAAGAAGATCTGCTATGCTTGGCTTTTATAAGGGTGCTGGAGATCAAGAATCAGAGCCTCCTGTTTACACAACAAGCACTACTGACTCAGCCATCTCTCAAGCCTCATTGATGAGCATAAAAGGCATTATTCTAAATGAAATAAACCAGGCACAGAAAGACACATATTATATGACCTCATTTATGTGTATGTACAATCAAAAAAAAATCAGACTCAGAGCCGAAAGAAGTAGAACATTGGGCTGGAAGAGGAGCAAAGTAGGAAGATGTCACTTGATAAAAAGAGTATTATGTAGACTAAATAAGTTCCAGAGATCTCCAGTATGCCAGGATAACTATAGTTAACACCATTGTATGCAGGCTTAGATTTCCTGAAAGTAGAGGTTCTCCTCCATCTTTCTGGCATAACCATGACTCCATGGCCATGTGAGGAGCAGACCTCATAAATACGTTTACAGAGGTAGTCATTTCACAATTTACACATGTATAAAAATGTATTTTTATTATTAAGTTATTATATATATTTCAGGAAGTACAGAGCCAAGGAAAGGAACCCACATGACTAGAGATCACAGGTGAGGATGGGCCTGAGAAAACCATGAAGAAAAAAAAGAAAGAAAAGAATGTTCAAAGAGCTCCTGCCATGTGGGGAGCTGGAGTGTGTGAAAAGCCCAGCAGGGGTCCCTCCCCTCAGCTCAATCCAGCTGGGCCCAGCCAGGCTGAACCAAGGGGAAAGTCACCAGCAGCTGGACATTCCCAAGTGACCTGGAAGCTTAAAAAAATGCAATTTTATACTCCATTATTATATACAGATTTTATTTGTCAAATAGTTCAGACAATGAATAAGAAGAAAGGGACAGAGTGTGTCTACAGCAATACATTCTGAATCTTGAATAAGGAAGATGTTCAGGTAAGTGATTGACAGATAATTCTTGCCTTCCTTCTTGTTTCACTGTATGAAGATTTTGTGATGTGTTTTCTGATTCATGCAGACTTTATTTCCTTCTACTGCCATGTGTTCCCGAGGCATATGGTCCCTGGTGATTTGGACTGACTTCACTTGTCTTCATGTGCCTTTCTCATTATTACTCTCCCATCTCTGCAACTATTGGTAGTAGGATTCAGTAGAAGTGAATCCAAAGAAATGACTAATGAAAAAAATGCAAACAAAATTCAAAAAAAAAAAAATGTGAGCTTCATGCAGAAATAAAAGTAGCACATGCAGAACTGTTGATATTGCTCAGTGGTTAATGATGCTTGTGTACAAAGCCTGACACCCTGGGTTTGAGTCACCAGTAGCCATGGAAAGCCAGATGCACAGAGAGGTACAAAGCATCTGAAGTTTGTTTCCAGTGGCAGGAGGCCTTCTCCCTGGTGCACTCAAGCTCTGTCTGTCAGCTTTCTTCTCTCTACTTCTCTCTTGCTCTCAAATAAATAAAACTTTTAAAATGTAGCATTTTCCAATGAGAATGGAATATGGCCCTCCACTTTAAGTGCTCATCTGTGTAGGGAACAAGAGGCCATTTGCTTGTCTAGAATACAAGCAGGGGTGACCAGTGCACACCATGTTGCAGATGGAGAATTGGTCAGTCCCCTGCTGTGAGAAGTTTGAGAAGGAAAATATTATTCCAAGGACTTGTATTTACAGCTGGGAAACCAAATGTAACATAACCAAAAGGCAAACAGAACGGTATTTTGCTGAAAAATCTCTGTAAGGAAATATCCTCTTATAGAGCTCTTGCTGTACTCCTGCGATTATTGTTCTAAAAAAATATATTTTTTATAGGCTGATGGTTTAACAGTGATGCTAATCAAAAACTCACTTACCAATCTGAAAATATCTCTTTACTTTTATATATCAAATTAGACTGAAATAACTAAGCGAGACCTGCTTCATTGCAACCAAAGTGACAGTCACATGATCAACATTTGTTATCTTTGCATTGCTGGGCAAACACCCTGCCAGAAGCAGTTTATGGAGAAAAGAGATTATTAATGGTTTATGGAAACCATGGTAAACACCATCAAAGGCAGAAGAAGCTGGCACACTCCATCAGTACAACAGAGAGAAAACCAAAATTCAACAGCTAGCAAACCCAAAAAGTCAGAGCTCAAACTCCTCTTTAACACCTAGTAGGACTACATTCACTGGAGACTCAAGTTACAATCTCAATCTTAAATTAAAAAAAAAAAAAAAAAATGCCGGCTGGAGGGATGGCTTAGCAGCTAAGGTATTTGCCTGCAAAGCCAAAGGACCTAGGTTCGATTCCCCAGGACCCACGCTAGCCAGAAGCACAAAGGGGTGCATGTGTCTGGAATTCATTTTCAGTGGCTGGAGGCCCTGGCCTGCCCATTCCCTCTCTCTCTCATAATTAAAAATAAATATTTTAAAAATGTCAGAGTCTATGGGGCCATACACTCAAACCACCATATTTGTTATAATACAAAATTATATCAAAATTCTTTCTTTCCAATTATGACCAAAAAATATGAATATGTATATGAGATTGGAAGAAAACAAAATTTTGATGAAATAGAAAATATATCACAATACCTTTATGCAGTGAAACCAGATAGAAGACAAGAATTATCTAACAATCACTTACCAAAGCATTTTTCTTATTCATGATACAAGTTAAAAATATGTTGCTGGGCTGGAGAGATGGCTTAGCAGTGAACCCACTTCACCGCAAAGGCAAAGGAGTAAGATTCAATTCCCCAGGACCCACTTAGGCCAGAGGCACAAGGTGGTACATGCATCTGGATTTCATTTAGAGTGGCTAGAGGCCCTGGCACACCCATTATCTCTCCTCCCTCCCTCCCTCTCTCTCTCTCTCTCTCTCTCTCTCTCTCTCTCTCTCAAACAAATAAATAAATAGAAGTAAAAACAAAGAATGTGTTCCTGTTCTTTCTCTTTTCTCTCTTTCATTTTTCCTTTAGATTTTCCAATATCTACTTTCAATAGTTTAAAAAAATAACATATTTTGTCATTATAAAAGAGAAATGGAGTTCAAAGTCTTTTGTATTTACTTTGTATAAGCATTGTTCTCTTTGTTGTGACTGCTTTTCATATGTGTCATGCACCTTCTTATTCACAAGGAAAACTGATGTTTAAGTAGATATGGCTTACATATAGCACAGAATCTCTATTTTTAATGCATTGGAAATATACTACAAGCACATCAAAATAATTTTCTTACTGAAATTAAATACAAAAAAATCAATTGATTTGTCTTGCTATATACCTCAAGATAGCTACGAAATTTCTATGTTAAATAGAAAATAACCTAATCATAAAACAAATGACTTTAGAAATAGATCTTTCTGCTTATACATAAGCATACTGATAAGTGAACCCCATTAAAATGGATGCAGATGCATGTAGAAAGGAATTCTTAAGAAAAATGTTCTGCTAATTACACTTTCAGGTGACAACATAAGGCATAGCCCAGAGTCATGCTGCAACATGAATGTCATAAAACCCAGGAAGAAAAGAAGAGAATTCAGCATGTGTAAGTTCTGTGTGTTCTCAATTTGTTTCCCAGGGGAAGAATGCCAGGCTTTCCCACTTAAGGAAAAAATGTGACACTTGTAAATCTCCTTGGTTAATTGTTAGGATTTTTAAAAGGCAATAAACAGCACCATTATCTATGCCTAATTTATGACTTCCTTTTAGTTCCAAAAATCATTGTGCTACTCTTATTCACAGGGAAAATTTGAAGATTCATCAGGTATGAATTAAGTGTAGCAAGGGATGTCTTTATGTTTAATTTTGGAAATGTAATATAGGCACACAAAAATAATTGTCTCTATTGAAATTAAAATCCATAAAAATCTATCTCTAGTCAGTAAATAAAATAAATCAGTAATTTTGTCCAGTTCTTTGATACATTTGTCATAACTATAAATTACGCCAGTAAACAGAAACTTGAATACGTGCTTTTGCTTGCTGGCTAAATGCTATGTCTTTAGACACAAGACATTATGTATTGAAATAATTTTTATTGAGAGAAAAAGATTAAAGTACTTTTTTTTTTTTTTTTTTGAGGTAGGGCCTCACTCTAGGCCAGGCTGAACTGGAATTCACTATGTAGTCTCAGGGTGGCCTTGAATTCATGGTGACTCTCCTACCTCTGTCTCCCAAGTGCTGCGATTACAGGTATGTGCCACCACACCTGGCTAAAGTACCTTTCAATGGAACTAGAATAATTATGCTTAATTTAACCACCTTAACAAAATTCTAAATGCATTTTTCTCTTAAAGAATGGAATTCATTTATTTCCAAGTGAAATATATACTATATATATAAATATATATATATATATATGTGTGTGTGTGTGTGTGTATATATATATATATATATATATATATATATAATCACAATGAAATGTTGTTTCCTTGAAAAATATCATTAATGTTGATTATTAATATAGCAATGGGCTTAAAATATATTCATTTGTAAGTTAGGCTATGTTTATTCACAGTGTATAACCTATATAAATTAGTAATTATACAGTTTCACAGCAGAAACAGGTAGAAACTATTCTGATGAATAGAAAGCAGTTAAGCGCCAGGGAGATAGCTCAGCAGGAAAAGGTGATAAATTTGAATGCAAAAAAAGCAAATTACTTTAAAGTGTTTCATATTAACTATTTCTAAATAATTCTATTTTACTCCTATGGCTTTTCTTCTCCCCTGAAAAGTTTTTTTCAAACAAGTTCTCACCATGTAGCTCAAATTGAATGAAACTCACTATAAAGTCCAGATTGGCCTTAATAATGCTTCTGCCTCAGCAACCAAGTGCTAGGATTACAGGAATGCAACATCACTTCTGGATTTGGGGTTTGTTGTTTTGTTTTTCTATTAAGAATTTTAGCAAAAATAAGTGATAGCTATTATTATTTTGATATTTATAAGAGAACACTTGATACTATATAATCCATTACCACAAGAAGCAAAATTCAGAGGAAAATTATTCATAACAGTTGAAAATTAAACTGTTTAGGATTAATATTATCTACTTCCTATAGTAATTTGGAAATGTGGAACCAAGGTTATACTTATTGAGTTGATAATAGTAACTGTCCAGATTGTTTCAATAAATTGTACAATGCTGATTCTCATATCACTTAACCTATTGGTAGGTAGATTTACTCATAGCTATAGTAATAGGAAAAAAGGTTCTGTTTTAATGCCTTTGCTCTCAATTCAGGTATATACTAAAACAGTATTTACTAACTAAACAAATGCCAAATAGCTTTAGATATCTGAAAATGTGGTAGAAAGTCTGGATGGATGGCTTAGCAATTAAGGCACTTGCCCACAAAGCCTAAGGATCCATGTTTGTTCTCTCTCCAGATCCTATGTAAGCCAGACACACAAAGGTGAGGCAAGTGCAAAGTTGCACTTGGTGGTACAAGTGTCTGACGTTCGATTGCAGTAGCTGAGGCCCTGGCATGCCAATTCTCACTCTCGCTTTCTCTAAAAAAATGATAGAAGACCCTTCATACCTTACTTTAACTTTTTGTTTTGTTTTGGTTTTTGTTTTTTGATGTAGGGTCTCACTCTAGTCCAGGCTGACCTGAAATTCACTCTGTAGTTCTTAAACTGGTTTCAAACTCACAGCGATCCTCCTACCTCCGTCTACTGAGTGCTGGGATTAAAGGCTGCACCACTACAGCCTGCCTTACTGTAACTTTTAATAGTTTTTTTTTTTTTTTTTACCTTTTTTTATGTGTGATTATGAGCATGCATGCATGTGTGTGTGTGTGTGTGTGTATACATGCATGTGGAGGTCATTGGGTGATATCAATTGTCATCCTTGACAATTCTTCACTTATTTGCTGATAAAGTCTTTCATCTCGATTCAGTTTACTGATTTAGTTAGGCTAGTCAGCTTGTCCTCAGGACCTTTTCTCCATTCTTAAGGGGATTATAGGTAGGCCACGATGCTCACTAGGCATTTATTTATGTGAGTTCTGGGGAGCCAAACCCATGTCCTCATGATATAGGGTCTGTTGGGAGTCCAGGAAAGTCCTTGAACCCTAAATCCTAAGTTCATGTCTGCTTTTAACAAACTAATCACATAAAATAAGACTGAGAAGAATAATTATTAAGTTATCATATTTATATAGGGAAGTACAAAAACCAAGGGAAGAAAAATGAATATGCTCACCTGGTCTGAGAGCCCATACAGGTCTAGAAGAAACATAAAAAGAGAAAGTACAGAGCACTCTTGCTATGTGAAGGCAGGACAGGATAGAAAGCCCATGAGGGAGTAAGGGGGAGGGTCTCCCTTCGTCTCTGCCCAGCCAGAACAAGAAAAGAAGCTAGAAGTTCAGGAGCTGGATAAGAGAGCTTTCCCTCCCCTTATGGTGGTGGGCTCTACATTCCAGCTCAGGTGAGCCAGAGACAGCTGATTGATTTGGGCTAGAGGCTGGCTCAGGAAGAGGCTAGCCATGACCAAGTTCAGGTGGCTGAACTTGCCCAACCACAATGTCAGGAGTAGATTTAAATTCTAGGGAAGGGGTCCTCCCACCCAGGTGGGGCTCAGGTTGTTTGTGGGAAAACATATCTAGAGAATTCCTTTAGGCAAGAGATAAAAAGAATCCAGATTCTTCTCTGATCTCTAGCAAAGCCCAAGGACATTCCAGCGTTTTACTTTCAGAGCTCTAGTGCTTAACACTATGTGCTTAACAAAGCTATCTCATCCCCTTTCACTCAGGCTTGCTTGACATATGCATTGTCCACTGAGCCATCTCTCCAGCACCAACAGTATTTTATATTTTTATTTTTGAGGCAAGGTCTTATTCTAGCTCAGGCTGACCTGGAATTCACTTATGTAGTCTCAGGGTGACCTTGAATTTGTGGCAATCCTCCTACTTCTGCCTCCTGAGTGCTGGGATTGAAGGCATGCCCGGCTCCAACAGAAATTTTTAAACTCAACTATACTAACAAGTAAAAATATTCTAATTTGCTTTATCAAAGGGTAACTATCCTTAATGATATATAATTTGATATGAAATATTCACGTTGGAAATGATAATGATGCATATTTATGTCAGTGAGGTATAATTTATCCAAAAGTCATGCATCACATAACTAAAATACAGGGAGATTTATTTTTTACATTCAAATAGTGATGTAAATTGTCAGTAAACTGTCTATTTGATGGAATTGTGGGTCATAAAACAATCAAGATGACAGATGGGTTTGGTGGTGAAGGAAGGTAGGAGAAAGCTAGCTTTCTAAAGGTCGTTTCCATTAAGAAATTATGCCCAAAGAGGACTAGGAGATGCCACCCCACATGCCACCTCATCCTGACTCAAAAATAGAACTTTTGCAGAAATGGAAAATGTGTCTGATGGAGATTGATCCACAGCACTCCCTGCTGCCCACAGCCTTGTGTGCTGCCTGGGTGGGCTGGCCCCGATGGGGTGACCCTCAGCTCTGTCCTCCAAATTTACTAGCCATTTGGGTCTTCTCCTTGCATACATGAATCTGATATTATAAAGGATGCAGCTTTCCAGACCGTTCCACTCTTGGTGTGATCCCCACTCTGTGTGATCCTCTGGGGTCCCTCTCTTCTATGCTTAAACACACATAAGTCTGTCTCCTACCAGTGGGGGTAGGAAAGCATAAAACATTTTCTAGGTCTGGATGGTTTTTCTGCTTGCCTCTGCTTTATACTTTGGGATAACTTCTCACGTTCATTACTTGTACGATTTTCCTCTGTTCTCTGATCTACCACTTGGGTGCTCTCACTGACTCCAGGCCTGCTACCTGTGTAATTTCCTTAAACTTGGGATAACCATGAGTAGAAATCTCATCATTACTCATTTCATTTCTGAATGTCTTGGTTTCTGCTCTTATATTTTCCCTTTTCAAAAAAGCTAGTGGTAGGTGCCATATGTGTCCTGCATCTCCCTATATATACATCTAGGTTCTATCCTCTGTGTGTTTGCCACTCTACTCCAGTTTTTCCTAAAAAAAAAAAAAAAAAAAAAAAAGTCCTCATTTTATTCTAAGTGGCCTTTATTTTCGATATGATAGTATGTCTTATAAATCCCACAATTTGTGGTTTTCTGCTAAATAAACTTAATAAGAGAGAATTTATCCTTCTTGAGTCCATCTTTATTAATTGTTTATTAAAGGTAGGATATAACCAAAACTTGTTGTTCATAAATTCTAGGAGACCCCCCTGAAGCCCCCAAATCCCACATCAGAGGTACATGCCTATAATCCCAATACTCAGTAGATGGAGACAGGAGGATCACTATGAGTGATTAGGATTTAGGACTTGTTATTCTTGGAAATTGAGAAAACAAATAGCAATAGATAGGTCTTCCTAAACTTTCTCATCTCTTCTTCACTAAAACATCATAAAACGTATCTAATCTTCCCACAATATAGAGAATAATATCTATATTCCAAATGTGTTTTCCTGCTGTACTATAACTAGATCCTCCAGGCATGTCAGGGTCATCAGTCATCAAAATGTAGAAAAACTATGGAGACATACGCAATGTCTCAAACCATAGTTGTGCCAAAGAAACATTGAATTGAAATATCTACATCTGTGGTAATGGCTGTAAAAACTACCAATGTCCCCAAGTAGAAGTGGAAATGGAAGGGTCATCATACTCTCCCATGAGATTACAGCCATTACCCTTTTCTGCTTTCTCAACTGTAAATGGTTTGTGGGAGGTGCTCACCTATCAGGAGGTAGAAGATTGAGTTATGGATACTCTTCAATAGTATAATTTTCATGAGTCATAACTCACATAAGAAGGGACTTTTTAGTGATGCAGCTAGTTTTGAGTCACCCAAGCTCCTATAAGTAATCTCAGCAAAGTCATTAGTTCATCTAGCTGGTCTTAGATGGAATTTTTCTCAGGCAGTCCTTCCCCTAGTTGGGGTGACTAGATATTTCTTCACATTTTCCTAAGAAAAGTAACCTAGTATCTCTTTCTATCCAGAATGATATTTTTGGTGTGGACACAGGACACAGGAGAAAATCTGACCCCCCCAAAAGACCATTCTAAATTTCTATAGTTTATTACTGTTAGATTATATTTCTTCAAATTGTCTATTCTTCATCAAACCCAAGCTGAAAAGTGAACAAGCTTCCTTGTTCCTTTGGGTCTTTGTTTCTGAACATTGTTGAATCATAGAGAACTTATTAAATAAAAGTATATGCTTTTCTTCTGTCAAACTGCCATTTCTTATATAGGTATCAGCCATAAGCTTCATAGGAAATGAGGAAATATATTGCTTTTTTTTCTTGCATAGTTGCATGTATTGATAGTTGGCCTCTTTATTGTTGTACAGTGTGCATAAATTGTGGTTTATCCATTCCCTTGTTGATGAATGCCATGTCAATTTTCATTTATTTTGAATAAAGCTGCCGTGAGCATTATGTGCAAGTCTTTTTATTACTCTAAGATTTCATTTCTTTTGGATGAACTCCTAGAAATTGAATTGCTATGAAATTTATCATTTAAAGAAAAGAAAGATATCTTATTTTTAAGTGGCTTTATAGGCAAACACATGTCTCTTCTTGAGTACAAGGTAAAAAAATAAATAAATAAAAAAACACCTGGCCAAGCATGGTGGCACATGCTTTTAATTCCAGCACTCAGGAGGCAGAAGTAGGAGGATCACTGTGAGTTCAAGGCCACCCTGAGACTACAGAGTGAATTCCAGGTTAGCCTGGGCTGGAGCAAGACTGTACCTCAGAAAACTAAAATTAAAATAAAATAGAACACAACCCAAAGATAAAGGAATTGAATGCAGTTTAATACCCACTCCAATTATGTAGATTACTGGAGATATTTAAAAAAGCAATGGTCATCTTCAACAATGGAAATACACATGAGTCTAAACATCTATTGGGTGTGGACACATTCATGAGCAATCTCAAGTTAAGATATACATTACTGCCGGGTGTGGTGGCGCACGCCTTTAATCCCAGCACTTGGGAGGCAGAGGTAGGAGGATCGCCAGGAGTTCAAGGCCACCCTGAGACTACAGAGTTAATTCCAGGTCAGCCTGGACCAGAGTGAGACCCTACCTCGAAAAACAAAAATAAATAAATAAATAAATAAATAAATAAATAAATAAATAAATAAATAAATATAAAATAAAATTTAAAAAAATTAAAAAAAAATATACATTACTATGGATGCTCAATTTAAAGTCATAGTTCAAGAAGACAAGAGGATATATTCTTACAACTTTGTCTCATACTCATATATTACATGTTTGGAAGTTTGAAATGACAAATATCAGCACTCTTAAGCATGTGTTGCTTGAATCATACAGATAACAGAAATGAATACTTCGGGGCATAGCCAACTTGTGTCATAAAGATGGAAGACAGAAATACTTCCAAGTAAGTTCAGATTCATATTCCCAAAAATTTTAGCTGAAACTAAAGGAAGTGATGATTGAAACTAAATTAATATTGGAGTGTGCCCTTAAGGGCTCCTGCCTCATTACATTTCTTCTCACAGCTACATGATTATATGCCTCCAACATATTTTTCTGAGGGTTCTAATTATACCATATCCTCACAAATTTAATCATTGCCATTGTAATGACAGGGAAATGGTTTCCCATGACGTATTTTCAATATATTTATCTGACAACTAATAAAACAAAATAATTTGTTTGTCAACTATTTGAAGATATTTTTGTTGGGATCTTTTACAATTTTTTTCCTAAATGAATTGTTTTGCCTTGGTAATATGGAGAGACAAGAGTCATTTCTTTATTATGAAATTTATAGATACTTATATATGTATAAGCACACACATATTTATAGTTTTATAAATTAAATTTGGATATTATCTAAATATATTTCAAATATGAATTACACTTATTATTTAAATATAAGCTTTAAGTGTACCTAATATGTGCAGTTGCTAGTATTTTATCAGATATATATGTACCATAAATATTTTCTGCCCACTGTGGGATAATACTTTTATGTATCTTTTTTCAAAGACAGGATCTCAGGTAGCACATGATTGACCTCTAACTCCCCATGTAGACAAAGATTCTATTGAACTTCTTATCTATGATTCCATGGCTTGAGTTTTGTTAATTCTAGCATTTTTTAAAACTGTCTCTTTTTTACTTTTTTTTTCTCAATTTTTATTAACATTTTCCATGATTATAAAAAATATCCCATGGTAATACCCTCCCTCCCCCCACTTTCCCTTTTGAAATTCCACTCTCTATCATATCCCCTCCCCATGTCAATCATTGTACTTACATATATACAATATAAACTATTAAATACCCTCTTCCCTTCCTTTCTCTTTCCTTTATATCTCCTTTTTAACTTACTGGCCTTTGCAACTGAATTTTTTCCTTCTCACACAGAAGCCCAACCATCTGCAGCTATGATCCGCATATGAGGGAGAACATGTAGTACTTGGCTTTCTGGGCCTGGATTACCACACTTAGTATAATCCTTTCCAGATCCATTCATTTTTCTGCAAATTTCATAACTTCATTTTTCTTTACTGCTGAGTAGAACTCCATTGTATAAATGTGCCACATCTTCATTATCCACTCATCAGTTGAGGGATATCTAGGCTGGATCAATTTCCCCTATTATAAATCGAGCAGCAATAAACATGGTTGAGCATGTACTTCTAAGTAAATGAGATGAGTCCTTAGGATATATGCCTAGGAGTGCTATAGCTGGGTCATATGGTAGGTCAATCTTTAGCTGTTTTAGGAACCTCCATACTGATTTCCACAATGGCTGGACCAGATTGCATTCCCACCAACAGTGTAGAAGGGTTCCTTTTTTTCCACATCCCTGCCAACATTTATGATCATTTGTTTTCATGATGGTAGCCAATCTGACAGGAGCGAGATGGAATCTCAATGTAATTTTAATCTGAATTTCCCTGATGACTAGTGACATAGAACATTTTTTTAGATGCTTATATGCTATTCGTATTTCTTCCTTTGAGAACTCTCAGCTCCATATCTCATTTTCTTTTTATTGGCTTGTTTGACTCCTTATTATTTAACTTTTTGAGTTCTTTGTATATCCCAGATATTAATCCTCTATCAGATATATGGCTGGCTAAGATTTTTTCCCATTCTGTAGGTTGCCTCTTTGCTTTTTTCACTGTGTCCTTTGTAGTGCAAAATCTTTGTAAGTTCATGAGGTCCCAGTGATTAATCTTTGGTTTTATTGCCTGAGCAATTGGGGTTATATTCAGAAAGTCTTTGCCAAGACCAATATGTTGAAGGGTTTCCCCTACTTTTTCCTCTAGCAGTTTCAGAGTTTCAGGTCTGATATTAAGGTCTTTAATCCATTTGGACTTAATTCTTGTGCATGGCGAGAGAGAAGAATCTATTTTCATCCTTCTACAGATACATATCCAGTTTTCCCAACACCATTTGCTGAAGAGGCTGTCTTTTCTCCAATGAGTATTTTTGGCATTTTTATCGAATATCAGGTGGCTGTAGCTACCTGGACTTACATCTGGGTCATCTATTCTGTTCCATTGATCTACATGTCTGCTTTTGTGCCAGTACCACACTGTTTTTGTTACTATAGCTCTGTAGTATAGGTTGAAATCAGGTATGGTGATACCACCAGCATTATTTTTATTGCTCAGTATTATTTTCGATATTTGAGGTTAATTCTAGCTTCTTTGATTTTTTTTTTTCTATAGATTCCAAAGGTAGGCTACAAATATATTTAAAAAATGTATTTTTAATGGCTACATTTTGGAATCTCTGAGAACATTTACAGTTTGGTTCTTTGTGTGTGGGTGCATGCACATGCGCACCCGCATACACACACACACACACACACACACAATATGGAGGCTAGAGAATGATCTCTTGGGTCATTTCTCAGTAATACTGGCCATGTTTTCTGAAACTGGGTGTTTCATATACCCTGGAGCTTACCAGTTATGCTGGGTTGGTTAACCAGTTTCACCTAGATTTCCACTTGTCTCTGACCCCAAGCTCACAACACCATGCCTGGCTTTCTCACGTTGATCCTAGGAATCAGACTCAGTTTCTTACACTTCAAAGTCAAGCGCTTTACCAACTAAGCTATCTGCCCATCCCTTTACAATCTGTTTTCTACTACACAAATCTTAATATCTTCGTTGGTTTCTGTTTACTTCATTTTCTTCCTTTTACTGTATTTTATAGTTTAAGGTATATAGATATATTTCATTTATATGTATACAGCTACTCTTTTCCTTGAACACCATTTTTAAAATTAATCCTCTAGTTATCCATGGCTAGAACATAGAAAATCAGTAGGTTTTTTTTGCATGTATTCTTTGGCCTTGATAAATTCCTTATTTCCTTCCTAGTAGGTTTCCTTTGAAGATTCAATAAAATATTGTTACATAAGCAATAATGTCATATGTGAATAAATGAAGCTACATTAAATGATAAGTACTGCTTGCAAGCTTAGAATATGGCCTGGGGTTTTCCTTATGAGATTCTTTACTTGTGAATGCTTTTATTTTATTTTTTAGCCTTAAGAAATATAGGGCTCTTATGATTTCCCATTTCTTCATGTGAAAAGAAGCAGTTGAAAGATTTATAAATTATCTTTTCCTGATAATTTCTCCTAAAGAAGCTTGACACGTGACAGTATAAAACTTTCACATGACCTCTGCTTTGTAAATGAGAGTTTCACCAGTGTTACCTCCTGAGCTGGAGGCAGGACAAAGCAAAACCCAAGCAAATACTTGGAGCCTCTGATGCAATTGACTTTCAACAAGATTTCATTCCCTGTGGGGAGACAAAGTCTAATTAAAGAAACAGTGGGAAGCTCACTTGCACTGAATAACCAAATACCAGAGAGGTTAAAAAAAAGTTTTCGTGATGTTTTGTAACTGGAACACAGAAGGAAGTGGATAATATTTAAGGTGGCTTTAATCATAAGAGAAGACATTCTCAAAGGTGGCATACAGTATGGCTTTTCTATAAAACATTCTGAAAGTGACAAAAATACAGAAAAGGAGCACTGACAAGTGGTTATAAGAGGTTAAAGAAAGGAGTTAGTCTAAGAAAATTGCTATGTAAAAGAATGATGGTATAAAGTTAGTCTTTTTATGGTATTATTAATGACTATTACATAAATCTACACTTATAACAAAATACCATAAAATTATGTACAATGGAATAAGCAAATGCATGCATCAAAGCTAGTTATCTTGTTCCAATCAACTTACTGTTTTTGAAAAATTACTATTCTTATTCAAGATATCATCATTTGAGGGGGATGGATTCAAGAAAACAGTGTTATTTTTGTAATTTCATATGAACCTATTGTTATTTCAACATAAAAATGAGCAAATTAAAAATAAATAAAAAGACAATGTGTTGGCACACACAACTCTCTGTACCATTGGCTTTTGTCAATCTGTATTCAAAAGACAGTACTTTAAGGAATAACTACAGATAATGAAAACAAATGGGGCAAATAGTAGCATATGGTTATTGCTAAGTGGCCATA
Source organism: Jaculus jaculus (assembly GCF_020740685.1). Classification (NCBI taxonomy): domain Eukaryota; kingdom Metazoa; phylum Chordata; class Mammalia; order Rodentia; family Dipodidae; genus Jaculus; species Jaculus jaculus. Next base: position 129,121,343 of record NC_059107.1, read on the forward strand.
CCCTATGCAAGACTGTGGAAGAGATGTTTCTTTAAACAGAAGTCAAGATGTCAGCACATTAGAGAACAGGGGCTTAATGTTCTGAAAAATACCAGGAGGGTATAATGATACTGAGATCTCTTCTCACATGATAGAAACATTAACCTCAATAGAAGAGGATTCCTTGATCATTTAAGCAAAAATTCTGTTTTTAAAAGTATATTATTTATTTATTTATTTGCAAGTAGAGAAGAGAGATAGAGAGAGAGAGAAAGAGAATTGGTCCAGATGCATGCACTTTGTGTATCTTGCTGTATATGGGTACTGGGAAATCAACCCCTGACTGCCAGAATTTGTAAGCAAACAGCTTAACTGTTAAGCTATCTTTCCAGTGCTGAAGCAAAAATTCTTAATATATTCTTAGATTTGTATAAGCTTAGAAGCATTGTGGTATTTTAGAAGGTAGGAGCTTATGTACTAAGATGGGAGATATTTTCCTAAAGTTCTAATTCCTTAACCATATATAAAATTACTCCTTAAAGCTCCATAAAATAAGTCTGACCTTTATGCCATGTAACCTGTCACACACGTCTCAATAGACCTGCAGGGCATTCTAGTTACAGGCTTCCTTTTGATCAGTACCAACTTCTATCTGCATTTATTTTACTCTTTTTTTTTTCTTTTTTTTTTGAGGTAGGGTCTCACTTTCACCCAAGTTGATCTGGAATTCACTATGTAGTCTCAGAGTGGCCTCAAACTCAGGGTGATCTTCCCACCTCTGCCTCCCTCATGCTGGGATTAATGGCATGAACCATTATGCCTGGCTCTTTTACTAATTTTTTTTGTGAGCTGGATAATTCAAATTTATGCTAGACAGTATCAAACCAAGCACTGCTACCATTTCAGGTTTACTGCTTTTGTTTGCTGCTTTTACCACTTCTACATTCAAAAGACCTGCATCTAGACTGTGTTCTTATACATTTTAAATCAAGAATTCCTCTTAGAGGCACTGGAGAGATGGTTTAGTGGTTAAAGGACCTGCCTGCAAAGTGTAAGAACTGAAGTTCAGTTCCCCAGAAGTATTTTGTTTTTGTAAATATGAGAAGTTAATTTACCATATATTATTCATTACCATATGTAAATCATTTTTTGTAAACTCTGTAGATATAAAACACTATTAGATAAAATATTTGCATAAAGGGCACAATCCAGATAGGAGCAAGAAAAAGAAAAAAAATTGCAATTATAAATAAAATTTATACTACCTATAATATACTGATTAATATTATGTGAAATAAATAAAGAGGACTAGCTGTTATGAAGGGCTGATAATATAAGAATTAGAAGGGGTTACTTTGCTGAGGAAAGAGATCTGCACAAACTGTTGCAAGAAATGTGAATGAACTGAAAGAAAATTTTTAGAAAAGGAAATCTCTCTGAGCAGAGATTGTGCCCCATGGAGATAAGTATGACAGGAAAAAAGTAAAGGACATGGAACCAGAAAAATACCAGGGTTGAAGGTCCAAGGTTGTAAATCATGGGAGGACTACTTTTGTTTATTCATTCAGAATATGGAAAATGATTGGAATCTTTTGAATATAACAATGATGGGATCTGACTTTGTCCTTGAGTATATTATTGAATTATATTACTATAGGAGGGAAGGAGACCCAAGGTAGAAGAAAGTTCATCAATCCAGGTAAGAGTATTGCCACAGAAAGTCAGAAGTGGAATAATAAAAACAGATAGATACTGAGTATATTTTGAAAGTAGAATAATATTTTTTGATAGTCTAGGTAGAGGAAGTAAGAGAAAGGGGTAGAGAATTTTTGAAATTGGGGCTTAGGGGTTCTGAAAGCCCTTGAACCCCGCACCCTAGGTTCATGTCTACTTTTTAAAATTTATTTTATTTATTTATTTTTTAAGAGAAAATGAGAGAGACAAACAGAGAAAGAGAGAGAAAAATTAGCATGCCAAGGCCTCAGCCACTACATTCAAACTCCAGAGGCTTTCCCCACCTAGTGGGCATGTACAGCCTTGCACTTGCCTTATCTTTTGTGCATCTGGCATAAGTGGGATCTGGAAAGAGATTGAATATGGGTCCTTAGGCTTTGCAGGCAACTGCCTTATCCTCTAAGCCATCTCTCCAGCCCTGTACTTTCAACTAAATAATTGAATTTTAACTAAATAATTGAATTTTAGGTAAATAATTGAATAAAATAAGTCTGAGAAGGATAGCTATTAAATTATTATATTTATTGAAGAAAGTACAAAACCAACCAAAGGAAAATGAATATAGCCGCATGATATGAGAGTCCATGTTGTGGGTTTGGAAAAACCAAAACAGAGAGTTACAGAGGAAGGAAAAGACAGTACATGGAGGTAGAGATGACTTCGCTATTATGGCATTTGCCTGTGAACCCTAAAGACCTATGTGTGACTCTCCAGGTTCCACATAAGCCAGAGTCACAAGATGATGCAAGTGTGCAAGGTCGCACATACACACAAGGTGGCACATACGTCTGGAGTTTGAGTACAGTGGCTAGAAGCCCTGGAGTGCCAATTTTCTCTCTTTTGCTCACTCTTTCCCCTTAAAAAATGCCAGTCTTTTGGGCTTGAGTCAAGAAGAAATGTACAAAGAGCTCCTACTATGTGGAGCACAGGAGGAGGCAAACATCCCATGTGGGAAGTAGGGGCTGAGGGTTTTCCTCTGGTCTCAGCCCAACTGGAACACTCACCAGAACCTGGAGGTTCGCAAGTGATGAATGTGATGCCAAGAGAGGTTGCCCTCCCCTGGTAGACATAGCTATGACCTTATATGGTGATGGGCCTTTCTGGCTCAGTTGAGCCAGAGGGACAGCTGATTGATTTGGGCTAGGGGCTGTCTCACCAAGAAGCTAGGTTCTGGGGACTGAATTTGACCAACCAAAATGTTACGATTAAATCCTAGGAAAGATCTCTGGCCTGGAAAAACAGATCTAGGGAAGAGATAAAAAGTCAAATCATACTTTGATCTCTGGCAAAGTGGAGACTGCAAGGATACTCTCAGGGGCCCAGTCACCCTAACTGCCTAACAAAGCTACCTGACACCCTCTCATTTTGGAAAGTATTTTAGATTGGATATCAGGAGTGGGGTCCCATCATTTAGCCCATTATAAATGTGTCTCATCAGTAAGCCAATGATCCAGCAAATTATTTAAAATTATTTAAGAAACTATACTGGAAATTGCTGAACTCTACCAAGTAGTCTTGTTACTTGGAATCTGAAGACAATATAACTGACACAGAAACAGTAATGTGTTGTTAAAGGAGGATACTTATGCCAGTAATTGACTTTCCTGGTTTAATTTGTGACATGAAAATTCCGTTCCTTTACCTTGCCCTTATTTAAATTTTGGGCAGAATTTTTTTTTCAATGGCAATAATTGTATTTTCAGGAGATTACAATTTTCACAACTGTAAATATGCTAAAATCTTTAAATTGAAACTTATTTTGCTACTTTCATGTTCATCTGTGTAGCTGTATATTACAGTGGTTCTTAATTTTTTTCTAATACAATACTTTTATCATCTTACTATAAGACCATAATGCTAAATACTAATTTTTGTGTTTAAAAATATATTTATTTATTTGAGAGAGAAAAGAAGATAAAGAGATAGAGATAATGGGAACAACAGGGACTCCAGATGCTACAGAGGAACTCTAGTCACATGTGCCACCTTGTGCATCTGGCTTACGTAGGTCTTGGGGAATTGAACATGGGTCCTTTGGCTTTGCAGGCAACCACCTTAACCACTAAATCATCTCTTCAGCCCTTTTCTGTGGCTTTGATATGAAAAAAATTAATCTGTCCTCTTGGTTACTTAATGAAAATTTAATTTTATTTATGATAGAGAATTTAGAAAAGTTTCTCTGTGATTTTAACCAACAAATGTTTTTAAGTTCTGCAGGAAAATAGTTTGAAATGTTAAAACCTGTTTTAAAAAAGTAGTTTACATCTCTGGCTTTTGCTAGTCCTGTCTTATTTAAATTTTTTCAGGATCAAAATCCTGAAAAATATCTTAGAATTAAGGTCTGAAATTAGACAAAACCTGCCCAAGCATGCTGCAGTTGCCTGTGAGACTTCTCTTGACGTTATACAGAGCCATTTGTTCCTTCTCTCACAAACCGCTTTTTGCACTACATATTTTGAACTACTGACACACATGGAGAAATTTTGTCTCTGGAACAGTTTCTTCAGGCACTTTTGCTGCTTTGGTGTCAATTTGACACATCATTCAGTCTAAAACTACTAGACTTTATCAAGACAAAATGTGTTACATTTGCCCAAACATGATCCCTTTGCATAAACATGAGACTTCACAAAACAGATGTACTCAGGGCCTGTAATTCCAAAAAGCCCCACTGTGTAGAGTTCCTCTAAGAACAAGAAAAGGGTGCATATATAATTGTATCTGATGCTTAAGTGACTATATTCTTATCAAAAGAGGACTCATATTTTTGCTAAGCATTGAAGCAAAACAAATTCGCTGCTTAAAATTTTGGACACATAACTGAAGAGTGTTCCACAGACTAGTTCTGGGTCTGTATATTTCAACTTTGTTTCTATTTCACTGCCCACATCCCACACTATGAGTTTTGAGACATATTTGTATTTAATATTAGCTCTGGCATGCACCTGTGAGGGTCAATATGTTGCACCTTCTAGCTCAGTGTTTCAGAAGGCCACTTGGCTCATGGCAAGCACAGCTTCGCTTTATACAAAGCTGACTGTGAATCACACAAAGACACACTTCTATGAATGACCAAATGCCAACTTATCCTCAACTTCTTTTTATCTACATTAAGTAAAAATTCCTATGAACATTTTATGTTCAACTCTCATAAGTAAAGAGTGACAAAGGGACAGCCATGATAATATGCATGAAATTTTGAACATGTAATAAATGCAGTATATATTCTAAACTTCATTGTAAAGCTGGGCATGGCCATGCATGCCTGTAACCCTAGTCTTGTGGCCACGAACAAGATAGGACAATCACTGGGATTTGCAGGTTAGCCAGTCTGACAGAAATAAATGGCAGCTCTGAATGTAAACAAAGGGAATGGGCAATAGAAGTGAACACCCAGTATTCTCCTCTAGTTCCCACATGTCTGTTCACAGGGCATGCATATATGCATGTGCATGCATACACTATACATACACACACAACATCAATGCACTAGACATCCAAATACACACCTATTTGTTAAAATTATTCACTGATCTTACCATCATTCTCAAGTTGCTCCAACCTACCTAACTCTTTCCCACTCACATGGCAAATGAAGGATGTCATCAAGTTCTGGAAATCCTGTCCATGGAGTTAGCCATTCTCATATTAAACATAGAAAGGTTTCCTGTTTCTTAATGGTGTGGTTGGGCCTGTATGTCTTCTCTCTGCATTCTTTTTTTCTTTTTCTTCTTCCTTTCCTTCTTTCTTTCTCATTCTTTCTCTCCTTGTTTCTTTCCCATTCTTTCAAGAATTTTTGGTTATGGGCATATTGCAAATTGGTCATATTCCCATTGAGTCATACTATTATGTTTCCTGCCCCAATTCTACTGAGAACTATCCTTAATGGGGTTGTTGGTATTCACTGTGGGATCATGAATACACCAGTCGGTTTTGGAGACAGCAGGAAGACACTGCTTCAAAGCACAGTTTCCCATCTTGTGGCCCCCATATTGTTTCTTAGCCCTTCTTCTGCAGTGTTCCCTGAGCCTAAGAGGATATTTTATTATTCTTCAGTATCTACCACCAGATACCTGGAGGAAGCTCTCAGGCTAGCAGTGATCTCTGATCTCTGCTTTCAGAATCGCAAAGGTCACCCACTTCTAGAGCATTGATTTTTTTTTTTCTTTTTGGTACTTACTCTTTCATATATACTGTGTATAAATTGAACATTTAATTTTCATTAAAAATCTTTTAATCTAAAGTTGCCTTAAATATAATATTTTCATAATGAGTTTTTATACAAATAAATATGGTACATAACTCCATTTAATTCAGAACTTTTGTATATTTTTGGAAGTTTTATATATATTTTTCATGTTCTTAACATTTTCTGAATGGATTATTTTGAATATTATATTTCTTAACTGTTTTTTTTTTTTATTTGGATGACATATAGATTCTTTTGTGATAAATTCATCTAATCACTTTTCTGGTTAATATTCCATTATTTAATATTGTTTGTGTTGTGATGCATATGTAATCTACAAATAGTGATAACTTTATCATATTTCTTCTGCTTATTGCATTGAGTAGAATGGCAAATAATGATGATACAACTAAGTTTATCTTGCTCATTTCCTTGACATTCTGATTTATGAAACATTTTTGTTAATACTTTTACAAACTAAATAATTTCTGAAAAAATATAACTGTTTGTGTTTTCTTCTTTATCTGGGATCCTCTTATTTATTTATTTTTTCCATTTCTCAGTTGTGACCTAGCTACTTATGATTCCTTCTCCTGGAATACATTTTCAAATACCACAATTACAGTATATGATTTTAGTGAGATAATATAAATATAAATATAATATAAATGAGGGAAAATAAGAAAGAACCTTATAAAAAAGAAACATATTGAAAATACAAAAGTGTCATTTAAAATAGTGATTTTGAAATACAAAGATTGTATTTAGATAAAAGATAAAACTACAAATTTTATAACATGACATATTTATAAGGCATGTGGCATCCTTGATATTAAATGCAAATGCTATTCTCTTTCCATCCTTAATTAATAGCAGAACCCAGATAAAAATAGAAAATCCAGAAATAAATATAAAATAACCTATTCCAACCTGTATGAAAGAATTTGATAAAAATGATTTTATGAACAGAGTTTATTTTTGAATGTTACTAGGAGACCTACTTCTTTTATAGAACCAAATCTCATAAAAACAGTAATTACCATCATTCTAACAACTATCATGTATTAACCCCTAAACAGAACTGTTTACTATTAAAGTGTGGGTTGTGCTATGATTCATTGCCAAATGAGATAAATGGCCTCAGGAAATTGGCAGTCATTTGTATTTCTGCAAGCATCTAAGTCAGAATTAATATGTGCTGGGCCCTTTTTACTCAAAGCAATACAATACAGAGCCTGCACCATTCCTTTTTAGGCTAAAAACTAATAAAGTATCTTTGGTGAAATAATAAAGTTTAACTGGGGTCAGTAGGCAGCCCCAAACAGAAAATCTTCTTTTAAAAAAATCACAAAAATAAGGTTAGAGAGATGGCTTAGCAGTTAAAGTGCATGCCGGAGAAGCCTAAGGACCCATGTTCAACTCTCCAGATTCCATGTAAACCAGATGCACAAAGGTAAGGCAAACACAAGGTTGCACATGCCCACTAGGTGGCACATGCATTTGGAAATTGTAGTTGCTGAGGCCCCAGCACACCAATTTTTTTTTTGTCTAAAAAGAAATAAATGATAGAAGAATAAATGAATAAATAAATAATTCACAGAAACAGAGAACAAAATGTGGGCTTGTGACTTAGAATTCAAGCTGACTCCTTGAAAATTAGGTGCCGCATACCAGAATCCCTTTTCAGTTTTTCTGTCACTTTACTGTTTGACTCCAAGTAAAAATGTCTGTGTGTCCTTGAATCTATAAGCCCTTTTGATATTGAAATGGTCTTCTGGAAACATTAGCTCTTTTTTGTGATAGAGTAACCATTTTAAAATATATTATGGAGAGGAAGATGCTCCTACCCTTCGGTGAGAAACTTCTACAGAACAACCAGCAGATGGAAGGAATATTTATGTCCCACCAGGTTTAAAGGACCTTAAGTGTATAGTTCTCAATCGCTAACCACAATTATATCCTCAATGTAAGGAAAGAGGAGTTTGAATCAAGTCAAACAAGATTTCTGGTATTCTGCACCTAAGTACTTGTAACCACTCCTCACCACCCCTCAAGCAGGAAGAAAGGATGCTGGCAAGGAAATAGAGCCATTCTATCCACCTACAGGTTGGAAGGTGAGGTCACTGAACTTGGAAGTCTTCTTCTCTAAGCTGAAGAATTATAAAATATTTGTTGGAAAAAACAGTCCTTAGAGATAATGAATAATATTGCCTTAGTTGTTAAGATAAAGCACTGGAGGTTATTTCAGATGATGTGATTTCCAAAAGTACATGGAATTCCTTAGGTTTCCTGTCAAGTTGCCAGGTGACTATCTAAATGTCTTTGGATTTATCTGTCACATTTACATTATTTTTATATCACTCATAAATGAATTCATATTCATATAAGTGAAACTTATTAGTCATTGTGAAATGACATTAAGTATAGATAAAAGTAGGCCAGGTGAGTGTGTAGCATTAGGGAAGAAACTACCAAAAGGAAGACTAGATAAGCGCCATTTTTTCTTTACAAATTTTTATTTATTTATTTATTATTCTTTATTTTTTTCTTTATTAGTTGTGTACATACTCAGTATGTAAGCAGCCATGTTGGTGCCATCATTAGCCTCTTTCCTACCTCCCCCCTCCAAATGGACTCTCCGCTTTAGAATTTATCCTTATTCATGCCTATGGATTTTTTTTCAATTTGTTGTTGGTCATAGATAAGAAAACTTGAGACTAGAAATCAACTGACTTGGAGAGTTCTAAGACCATCCAGAGCTCAGAACAGCATTGTTGGCTCTGAACACTATATCATAAATATTACAAAATATTACAATGTACTCATTATAATTGTTTAGAATGTTGGTAACAATGCTATTCTACAATGCACACAATATTTAAAGATTTTAGCTGTATTGCCTGAAATCAAACAGCTAAATGACAAGTTTGCTCATGCAAGTGTTAACTTTCTCCTCTCAGACCAAATTCAACTGAAGCTTACATTGATTGCCTTTTTTTTTTTTTTTTGAGGTACAGCCTCACTCTAATCCAAGCTGACCTGGACTTCACTATGTACTCTCAGACTAGCCTGAAACTCGATGATTCTCCTACGTCTACCTCCTGAATGCTGGAATTAAAGATGTATGTCAGGCTTTGGCTTTGAAGTTTACATTTCTTTCTCTGTTACCACCTTTTTTTTTTTTTAAACTTACTCTTGAGACCAAATGATTTTTTAGGAAGCCTTGAATTATACTGAGCAACAGTGTCTCCTTTGTTAAGAAGTTTCTTGCTGGGCATGGTGGCACACACCTTTAATCCCAGCACTTGGGAGGCAGAGGTAGGAGGGTCGCCATGAGTTTGAGGCCACCCTGAGACTCCATAGTGAATTTCAGCTCAGCCTGGGCTAGAGTGAGACCCTACCTCGAAAAAGCAAACCAAACAAACAAGAACAAACAAACAACAACAAACAGAAGTTTGTCCTCAGTGTTAATTGCAATATTATTTCCATTTTGGGTTTCTGTTCAATAAAGAACACTGCCCATTCTTTTCATTCTAAATTCTCTTTCTACTGCTATTCAAGTTAAGGGTGTTCCAGTATATGGATATGAAAGAGAATTCTAGTTTTGACTAATTCCAGAAGATGCTTTCTGACAGCAACTGCATTTAAAAAAGTTTTATTGACTTTCCTTTTGACTTAAAAAAATAAAACAGTCTTTTCTGCTTTTCTTTTTTCTTAATTATTAAGCAGATCATAGACTTTCTCTCCAAATTTGTATCTGCTCATACTGCCAAAATATAGGTACGACAGAAAGTATGGTATGCTATGAGAATCTATGGACTCTTAGCCCAACAGTAATTACTTAAGTGAATAAAGAGTTGACAGTCCCTTTTTCAACATCTTTGTTTTCTGCTCTTTATATATTTTACTTATATTTACTCTTTGGGGAGTCTCATAACATACTACTGGCTATTGGCTACACATTATTACCAAAATTTATTTAAAAGCCATACCTCTTCTGTGAACTGAAAATAATATCCAATTGTTTCCTCTAAATCTGAAATTTATTATAAACATCTCAACCTTAACAAGTTTCAAATTTTGTCTTGCCCTTCTGATCTTATTTCCACTCTCATGATATCACAATACCAGCTGCTACTTCCATCTAACTCTTCTGCCCATAGTTGTCCTATTTCAGGTTATTAAACTCACTATATGGAAACTATTGTGCCTTGCTTAAAGTATTTATCATACTTTCCCTACAATACATATTTGCTTCCAAATATAGGCTAACTTTCCCCACTTACTCTTCATAATTCTGTTTCCAATTTGTCTCATCTGCTTTTTTTTTTTTTTGGCAAGTTTCCAGACTACATCTCGGTTTCTGCCTTGGTCACTTTAGTCTTATTTTCACACAAAAATTAAAACCATCTCTTTAAGACAGATAAATCTGCTGAAATCCATCAACTGGCATCCTAATTCAGTGAGCCAAAGTTACAGTTCCCACATAAGGTCCAGAGTCCCTAAATGTCCTCTTTGACTTTGCACTCTATGAGTCTTCAAAGGGGTCACTCTCCTCATTCTACACTGACTTATTTTATTGGTCAGTGAACATACACAGAGGGTGCCCCTGGCTAAGCCTGAGTCCTGGTTTCCTCAGTTGAAATGCTCTTCTATGTATCCATGATTCACACTCTTATTCCCTTCCCCAACATGCCACCTTCTCAAGGCAACTCTATCAACCTATTCAAAAAATTTCCATCTTGGCTTTGAGGAGATGGCTTGATGGGAAACATTCTTGCAACATAAGCATAAGAACCTGAGTTTGGATCTTTGGCACCTGCATGAAGTCTGAGTGGGGTGTTGTGATAAAAATGATGTGCAATAGGAGACAGAGGGACCCCTATGGCTTGCTGGCTAATTAGTCTAGACAAATGGCTGAGCTCTTGGTTCAGTGAGAGACCCCGCCTCAACAAAACAAACTAGAATTTGAAAGAGCAATTGAAGATGACATGAGACACCAGCTGCATACTTCAATGTACACCTGCAAACACCCACACAAATACAAACGCACACAACACATATGTATTCACATGAAAACACACCATACACACATACATTCCTCCCTTACTTATCCCAAAGTCATTTAACTTAAGGCAACCACAATATGAACTTTCTATTTTAATTATATCCTTATATTTTATATACTACCAGAATTTTGCATAGCTATCCTTTAAAAATTGAGTCTCCTTCTCCTGGGATCATGGTAGGAAATTTTAAGTTTTGTGCACTGCTTTAGTTGAGAATGTAGAATAACAGGTGCCGAGTAAAGATATACTGAAAAGGCCTACTAGAGGAGTAGAAAGAGCAGGCTGGAGAGATGGCTCAACAATTACAGGTACTTCTTTGTCAGGGCTGCTGATCCAAGTTCAAGTCCCTAACACCCATGTGAAACTGGATACAAAGCAGCACACTCATAAGTAATCCAAACACATCCATGGCCATGGGAAGTAGAGCCAGGAGAATCCAGCTACTGGCATAATTTGGCATATTTTTTGCTATGATAGTTTAGATTTTTATCCTTTTATCATGAAGTGGTTCTTCTCTTATGTCTCTAATGCATAGACTTATCCTATCCATTGTGAAAAGGACAGCAGAAAATATGGCTGAGCATGTATCTCTAGAGAAATCTGTAGAGTCCTTAATATGTATGCTTAGAAGCTATAGCTAGATCACTTAGGTTACTGAGACACCTCCATATTAATTTCCATAGTGTGTGTACAAGTTCACACTCCCAGCAAAGTGCATAGGGTTCCCCTCTTCCCACACTCTTGCCAGCATTTGTTGTCATTTTTTCTTTTATTTTTTCTCTTCTAATATTTTATTTTAGAGTGAAAGAAAGAATTAATGTGTGAGGACTCATCCACTGCAATTGGACTCTAAATGTCTGTGTAACTTAATGGACATGTGCGACCTTGCATTTGCCTCACCTTTGTGCATCTGGCTTATGTGGGATCTGGAGAGTTGAACATTAGTTCTTCGGCTATGCAGGTAAGCACCATAATAGCTAAGCCATCTCTCCAGCTCTTGTTTTTCTAAAATATTTGTTTATTTATTTATTGAAAGCAGACACAGAGAGAGAGAGAGAGAGAGAGAGAGATGGAGAGAGTGAAGGTAGATCAGGACCTCCGGCCACTGCAAGCAAACTCCAGCTTCATGCATGAATAAAATAAATTTTTAAAAAAGAAAATAGTATAAAAACTTTCAGAAAACACAGTGGTTCTTCAGATGGAAAGACCTCAGAGTTGTGCTTTGTTTGGTTTCTAACAGTCACAGTATTTAGTAAATTTGGATTTATAACAAATTCAAATCCTTTGAGATATATTTAAGAACTATCACATATTCTAGTTCTTTCAACCTCATTAACTAATGATGCCATGTAAATTATAAGGAGTTAGTGTTTTGACACTTCACATGTAGCTATGGAGTTTTACTTCTGAACAATTTTTTTATGTATATTAAGAGCTGAGTTTCAACTTTGCAGTATTCTGTCCTGTATAAAAGGACTTCAAGTATGCCATCGGGTTGTTCTGGGGGAGGCAGCATATGACTGGATTGTAGCTCACTCTCCACTATGGATTGTTAGGTGTCCAGTAAGTGTTGTGTAAGTCTTGGAGGTTCTCTCACAGTCACATTTGTAGTGTTTCCTTCATATACTAAGAGATTCTGTAGATGCTGCGCAATGTTAAATTGTGTTTTGATACATTCATTGCATTTACAGGGATTTTTACCTTGACTGAGTAAGGGATGAACTACTATTGAAGACTTTGCCTTTCTTCACACTGGCAGGGTTTTGCTCAAGTATGAATCTTCTAGTACTACTTAAGGCATGAAGAAGCAACAAAACCTTCTCAACGTTTTTTAAAGGTATAGTCTTCTACAGCTCCTAACCTGAATCTACCCAAGTTGCCCAAATACCTAGCAAGCATCTCGAGAACCATACAATAGGGAGGGACTATTTTTAGCTGTCTCAAGAACCTCCACAATGATTTCCACAATGGCTGTACCAGATTACATTACAACCAGCAGCGTAGAAGGGTTCCCCTTTAACCACATCCTCACCAACATTTATTGTCATTTGTTTTTTTGATGGTAGGCATTCTGCTGGGAGAGAGATGGAATCTCAAGGTAGTTTTAATTTGCATTTCCCTGATGGCTAAGAATGTAGAACACTTTTTTAGATGTTTATATGTCATCTGTATTTCTTCTGGTGAGAACTCTATTTAGTTCCATAGCCCATTTTTTGATTGGGTTGTTTTATTTGTTATTGTTCTGTTTTTTGAGTTCTTTGTATATTCTGGATATTAATTCCCTGTCAGATGTGTAACTGGCAAAGATTTTATTCTGTTCTGTAGGTTGTTTCCTTGTCCTATTCACAGTGACCTTTGCTGTACAAAGACTTTGTAATTTCATGAGGTCCCAGTGGTTGATTAGTGGTCTTATTAGCTGAGCAATTGGGGTTATATTCAGAAATTCATTACCTATGCAAATATGTTGAAGGGTTTCTTCAAACTTTTCCTCTAGCAATTTCAGAGTTTCAGGTTTGATATTACAGTCCCTGATGCACTTGGATTTGACTCTTGTGCATGGGGAAATACAAGGATCTAATTTCATCTTTCTACATGTAGATATCCAGTTTTCCCAGCACCACTTATTGAAGAGGCTGTCTTTCCTCCAATGGATATTTCTGGCATTTTTGTCAAAAATCAGATGGCTGTAGCTGCCTGGATTAACGTCTGGGTCCTATGTTCTGTTCCATTGATCTACATGTCTGTCTTTGTGCCAATACCATGCTGTTTTTGTTACCATAGCTTTGTAATATAGCTTAAAATTGGGTATAGTGTTACCACCAGCCTTATTTTTGTTGCTCAAAATTGTTTTGGCTATTTGAAGTCTTTTTCTGCTTCCAAATGAAATTTAGCATTTTGTTTTTCTATTCCTGTGAAGAATGCCATTGGAATTTTAAGGAGGAGTGCATTAAGCCTGTAGATTTCTTTTGGTAAGATTGAAATTTTCACAATACTGATTCTTCCAATCCAAGAACACGGGATATCTTTTCACTTCCTTGTGTCTTCTGCAATTTCTCACTTGAGTGCTTTAAAATTCTCACTGTAGAGCTCCTTCACTTCCTTAGTTAGGTTGATTCCAAGGTACTATTTTTTTTTTTTTTTGAGGCAATTGTGAATGAAAGAGAGTCCCTGATTACATTCTCTGCATGTTTGTTGTTAGTAGATGGGGCAGCTACTGATTTCTGTGTATTTATTTTGTACCTTGCTACATTGCTAAAAATGTTTATCGGATCTAACAGTTTGCTGGTAGAGTTTTCAGGTTCTTTTATGTTTAGAATCATATCACCTGTAAATAGTGATAATTTGATCTCTTCCTTCCCAATTTGTATTCCTTTTATGAGTGTCTCTTGCCTTATTGCTATAGCTAAGTCTTCGATTACAATATTAAATAAAATAAGGGTCAGAGGACACCCTTATTTTGTTCCTGAATTTTGTGAAAAAGCTTTGAGTTTTCCACCATCTAGTATCATGTTGGCTGTAGGTTTGTCATAAATAGCCATTATTATGTGAAGATATGTTCCTTCTAGTACCAGTTCCTGTAATACTTTTACCATGAAAGGATGTTGGATTTTGTTGAATGCCTTTTCTGCTTCTGTTAAGATGATCATGTGATTTTTGTCCTTCAGACCATTTATAAGATGTATTACATTTATTGATTTGAGTATGTTGAACTATCCCCGAATCCCTGAGATAAAGCCAACTTGGTTGGGGTGAAGAATCTTTTTGATATATTCCTGTATTCTGTTTTCCATCTATGTTCATGAGGGAGAATTGTATGTATTTTTCTATTTTTGCTCTGTCTTTGCCTGGTTTTGGTATGAGGGTGATGCTGGCTTCAAAGAAGGAGTTTGGTAGAATTCCTTCCGTTTCTATTTTATGGAAAATTTGAGAAGCATTGGTGTTAGTTCTTCCAGGAAGGTCTTGTAAAACTCACCAGTGAATCCATCTGGGCCTGGGCTTTTAATAGTTGTAAGACTTTTTGTAACTTCTTGGATCTCTGTAATTGTTATAGGTCTATTTAAATGACTTATTTCATCTTGATTTAATTTTTGTAGGTAATATGAATCAAGGACATCATCCATTTCTTTCAGGTTTTAAAATCTAGATACATGTGTATTCTTAAAGTATGTCCTTATAATTGTCTGAATTTCTTTGGTATCTGTTGTAATGGTGACTTTTTCATCTCTAAGTTTATTAATTTTTGTCTCTTCTCTCTTTCTTCTGGTCAAATTTGCTAAGGTTTTATCAATCTTGTTTATCTGTTTAAAGGACCAACTCTTTGTTTTGTTGATTCTTTGGATTATTTTTTGGGGGGTGTCTTCTGTTTCATTAATTTCTGCCCTAATCTTTGTGATTTCTTCTCATCTACTTTTTTTGAATTGACTTGTTCTTAATTTTCCAAGGCCTTAAGGTGGAGCATTAAATTGTTTATTTCTGAACTCTCTATTTTCTTAATATGGGCACATAGTGCTATAAATTTCCCTCTAAGGACTGCCTTCATTGTGTCCCAAAGGTTTTGGTATATTGTATTACCATCATTATTTGATTCTATGAATTTATTGATTTCCTTTTTTACTTCTTCAGTGACCCACTCTTCATTCCATAGCCTACTGTTTAGTCTCCATGAATTTCTGAATGTTCTGTAGCTTTTCTTGTTGCTGATTTGCAGTTTAATCCCATTGTTATCAGATAGAGTACAAGGGATTATTTCAATTTTCCTATATTGGCTAGTATAGCTTTGATGGCAGCAAATCTTTGTACTTTTGCACTGTAATTTTTCAACTTTCTGTCCTTCTCTGTCTTTATGCCTATACTCAAAAGTATTTCTTTGCTTCAGAACTATGGCAAATTAAATTCCATGATATGGAGACCTTGAATATTATGAGATGTTTGGAAGGATCTGTGCCTTCTTCCCTGTATGTTTCAATAACTATCTTCCTCCTATTTTATTTATTTATTTATTTTTAGGATTGACTCTCTCTCTAGCTGAGGCTGACCTTGAACTTACTCTGTAGTCCCAGTCTGGCCTCAAATTCACAGAGTTACTCTTATCTCTACTTCCTAAGTGATATGATTAAAGGCATGAGACACTATTCCTGGTCCCTCTCCCGTTTTTAAATTTTATTTAAATTTATTTATACTTGTAGAAGTACTGGAGATGGAACATAAGAGCTCACATATCCTAAGTATGCACTCTGCCAATGAGCTATATTCACAGCCTCCACCTTCCATCTTAACAAATTTAACTCTGAAAATAAGAAAGCAAACTTTATTCTGGTTTAGAATCACTGGTTTAATGAAAATATTCATATAACATAGTGTCTGATGTGTCATCAGTTTGATTAGTTAGTATCATTAGATTTGTAGTATACAGTTCAAATTTATGTCAGGGTTGATGCAATTTATGGCATTTATGTTCTAAATAAAAAAAGTTTAAATAAAGGTATTGAAATATTGAATAACATTTTAGTTCCAGAAATAATTTCAACTTACATTTTTTTTCTGTTAAAAAAATACAGACTATTTTTCTTACTGCCATTTTTAATGAATCATTTTATGAAGTCTAATTCTCAAATCAAACAAAAGACATGTGAGTGTCTGGTATAGTAATTAGCAAGTTGTAATGTGCTACAATTGTATTAAATGATATATAGCAGCAAGACATGATGGCTCTCATCTCTAATCCCAGCACAAGAGAAGCTGAGGTTGGTGGGTCATAATTTAAAAGCCTGCCTGAACTACATAGTGAGTTCCAAGTTTTTTCTGGGCTAGAATGAGACCCTATTTAAAAAAAAAAAAAAAAAAAAAAAGACTCAATGGTGTTATTCTGCACTGTAGGCTGCAGAGATTCCAACACTTCTCACATCATCTCACATTTAATAACATAACAGTGAAGAGCCACTCATACCATCACATACCATCACTCAGTGAGGATCAAGTGCTTATCTGTCCCAAAAGCTGAGACCATCCCTCTTCAGAAACTGCCAGAGCAAATGGAGATGCTGCACTCAAGCTCATGCCTCCTCTATGAGAATAACCTACCACCAATCACCTCTTGATAGCAAAGTAAAAAGTGTTGCTTCTTGTTGCTAAATTCGAGGCAGCTCTAAATAATGGTCATCATATCTTGAGACCAAATTATAAGATCAAGTACTTCCTCTGATATTACTCCATCATGGTTCAGCCTCTTTAGTCCAACCTTATTTCCCATGTTCTTTTATAAAATGCTTCTGAGAATGCCAAAAGATTGCTCTTCATCTCAGAATTGGATTTCTGGGAACTATATAGCTTATGCCAATAATGCTACTAAAAGCTAACTCAAAATGACATTTTGGAGAAGCAACACCAGTAGCAAGAGAAAAACCCATCACAGTTCACATCTGTGGTCTTGGAAGCCCTAGAATGCCTTAGGAGTGACATCATTAAAACATTTACTTGTAACAAACTGGGATGAAATAAAAATGGTAGGGATTGCCTATTGCAATGTCTCATATCACTTAGATGGAAGTGGAAAGTCAATGGTTCACAATCAATGTTATATCCTTATTTGAGTTATAATGCTATACAGAAGAAAAAAAAAATGAAAGAAAACTTATAAAAGCAAATGTGGTTGTTTGCCAGTACACACACAGTAGCTAACAGCGTCTTGTGGAAGCAACTGTGGGAGATGTTTTCAACCAGTGCAATTACTATACTGACATGAAGGTAGTTGTCATCAAGGAGGGACTCTCCTAAAGCCAGGACTGATGAGTGGATGAGGCTCCTTAATAGCAGTGAATACGATAATATTCATTGAGGTTAACTGCCAGAAGCAAAGTGAATGCAATTTAAGTGACAAGTTAGAGAAGCATGACCAACAGAGGTCTTATGTAAGTGAATATGAAAAAATGATCTAGGATACAAAATATATAGTAACCTCACAAAAATGGAGCTTAACCCATCCATCAAATGAATTCAGTGTAGATGATCAGAAGGCAACTGGTAATAATCCCAATACATCTAAATCCTTTGCCCAATTTCTGAATTTGAGACAGGAGTCATATCTGGAATCCACTCAAGATAGACTACATGCTATATTCAGCCTCCAATATAATTCACAATGATTACTTGTAAGCTCTAAGGCCATGTATTTTATTCTCCATGTAGATTATATGAAATCAGATATACATTTATTTCTTTTCTTATTTTTCTTTTCACAATTTTCATTAACATTTTCCATGATTATAAAAAAATATCCCATGAAAATACACTCCCTCCCTGCACCCTGCACTTTCCCCTTTGAAATTCCATTCTCCATCATATTACCTCCCTATTTCAATCATTGTACTTACATATATACAATACCAACATATTAAGTACCCTCCTCCCTTCCTTCCTCTTCTCTTTATATCTCATTTTTAACTTACTGGCCTCTGTTACTATTTTCCTTCTCACGCAGAAGCCCAACCATCTGCAGCTATGATCCACATATGAGCGAGAACATGTAGTACTTGGCTTTCTGGGCCTGGGTTACCTCACTTAGTATAATCCTTTCCAGATCCATCCATTTTTCTGCAAATTTCATAACTTCATTATTCTTTACCATTGAGTAGAACTCCATTGCATAAATGTGCCACATCTTCATTATCCACTCATCAGTTGAGGGACATCTAGGCTGGTTCCATTTCCCATCTATTATAAAATGAGCAGTAATAAACATGGTTTAGCACGTACTTCTAAGTAAATGAGATGAGTCCTTAGGATATATGCCTAGGAGTTCTATAGCTGAGTCATATGGTAGATCAATCTTTAGCTGTTTTAGGAACCTCCACAATGATTTTCACAATGGCTGGACCAGATAGCATTCCCACCAGCAGTGTAGAAGGGTTCCTCTTTTTCCACATCCCTGCCAACAACTATGATCATTTGTTTTCATGATGGTAGCCAATCTGACAGGAGTGAGATGGAATCTCAATATAGTTTTAATCTGAATTTCCCTGATGACTAGTGACATAGAACATTTTTTTAGATGCTTATATGCTATTCATATTTCTTCCTTTGAGAATGCTCTATTTATCTCCATAGCTCATTTTTTGATTGGGTTGTTTGATTCCTTATTATTTAACTTTTTGAGTACTTTGTATATTCTAGATATTAATCCTCTATCAGATATATGGCTGGTGCAGATTTTTTCCCATTCTGTAGGTTGCCTCTTTGCTTTTTTCACTGTGTCCTTTGCAGTGCAAAATCTTTGTAAGTTCATGAGGTCCCAGTGATTAATCTTTGGTTTTATTGTCTGAGCCATTGGGGTTGTATTCAGAAAGTCTTTGCCAAGACCAATATGTTGAAGGGTTTCCCTACTTTTTTCCTCTAGAAGTTTCAGCTTTTCAGGTCTGATGTTAAGGTCTTTAATCTATTTGGACTTAATTCTTGTGCATGGAGAGAGAGAAGAATCTATTTTTATCCTTCTACAGATATTTATCCAGTTTTCCCATCACCATTTGCTGAAGAGGCTGTCTTTTCTCCAATGAGTATTTTTTTAAAAATTTATTTATTTATTTATTTGAGAGCGACAGACACAGAGAGAAAGACAGATAGAGGGAGAGAGAGAGAATGGGCGTGCCAGGGCTTCCAGCCTCTGCAAAGGAACTCCGGACGCGTGCTCCCCCTTGTGCATCTGGCTAACTTGGGACCTGGGGAACCGAGCCTCGAACTGGGGTCCTTAGGGCTCACAGGCAAGCGCTTAACCGCTAAGTCATCTCTCCAGCCCTCCAATGAGTATTTTTGGCATTTTTATCGAATATCAGGTGGCTATAGCTACCTGGACTTACATCTGGGTCCTCTGTTCTGTTCCACTGATCTACATGTCTGTTTTTGTGCCAGTACCACAATGTTTTTGTTACTATGGCTCTGTAGTATAGGTTGAAATCAGGTATGGTGATACCACCAGCCTTATTTTTATTGCCCAGTATTATTTTAGATATTCGAGGTTTTTTTGTGATTCCAAATGAATTTTTGGATTGTTTTTCCTATTTCCATGAAGAATGCCTTTGGAATTTTGATAGGGATTTCATTAAATGTGTAGATTTCTTTTGGTAAGATTGCCATTTTCACAATATTGATTCCTCCAATCCAGAAACAAGGGTTGTTTCTCCACTTTCTAGTGTCTTCTGCAATTTCTCGCTTGAGTGTTTTAAAGTTCTCATTGTAGAGATTCTTTACTTCCTTGGTTAGGTTTACTCCAAGGTACTTTATCTTTTTTGATGCAATTGTGAATGGGAGTGATTCTCTGATTTTATCCTCTGTGTGTTTGTTGTTAGCATATATGAAGGCTACTGATTTCTGTGTATTTATTTTGTATCCTGCTACATGGCTGTAGGTTTTTATCAGCTCTAACAGTTTGCTAGTAGAGTCTTTAGGAGTCTTTATGTATAGAATCATGTCATCTGCAAATAATGATAACTTGATTTCTTCCTTTCCAATCTGTATCCCTTTTATGTGTGTCTCTTGCCTTATTGCTATGGCTAAGACTTCCAAAACTATATTAAATAAAAGTGGGGACAGTGGACACCCTTATCTTGTTCCTGATTTTAGTGGAAAAGCTTCCAGTTTTTCCTCATTTAGTAATATGTTGGCTGTAGGCTTGTCATAAATAGCCTTTATTATATTGAGATATGTTCCTTCTGTTCCCAGTCTCTGTAGGACTTTTATCATGAAGGGATGTTGGATTTTGTCAAACACTTTCTCTGTGTCTAATAAGATGATCATGTGATTTTTGTCCTTCAACCCACTTATATAATGTATTACATTTATAGATTTGCGTATATTGAACCATCCCTGCATCTCTGGGATAAAGCCTACTTGGTCAAGGTGAATGATCTTTTTGATATATTGTATTCTGTTTGCCAATATTTTGTTGAGAATTTTTGCATCTATGTTCATGAGGGAGATTGGTCTGTAATTTTCTTTTTTTGTTCTTTCTTTGCCTGGTTTTGGTATCAGGGTGATGCTGGCTTCATAGAAGGAGTTTGGTAGAATTCCTTCTTTTTCTATTTCCTGGAAAAGCTTAAGAAGCAATGGTGTTAGCTCTTCCTTGAAGGGCTGGTAAAGTTCAGCAGTGAATCCATTTGCATTTATTTCTTTTCTGATGCTCTTTATTTAGTTTTTTTCACCTTGTAAGTTACAGCAATGGTTATATGTGCTGACATCCTGCTTAATTTCTAACTGTAGGGAAGGTTTTTTAAGTCTTTCACTATTTAAGTATGATGTTGGATGCATATTGGTGAGATGACATGTCTCAGACTGAAGTAGTTCTCCTTTATTCTTATTTTCCCAGAAACAGTAAAATCGTGAGTAGATGCTAACCAATCAGATATTTAAGCACAAAAGATATATGTCATAAAAATATTTTAAAAAACCTTAAAACTAGATAATAAAATTTAATATAGCAGGAAGTATTGATGTAAGCTTTTAATCCCAGCACTTGGAAGACATAGGTAGGATTGCTATGAGTTCAAGGCTAACATGGGACTACATAGTCAATTTCAGGTTTGCCTGGACTAGAGTGTAACCCTATCTCACAAAACAAAAACAACAACAACAAAAATAAATAGCTATAAACCTGAAACAGTTCCATTTTAAGAAGAAAACACAGAATGAAAGATCTGTTGCTTGGGCTAAGCAAATATGTCCTAAATAAAGCCCAGAAGTAGGATAAGTAGAAGAAGAGATAATAAGTAGCTTTCTATTATTTCTGTTATTGTACGAATGTATTGAGAACACATAGCTAATAAAGTATTTATGGAAAACATACAAGGAATACACAAAGCACATAATTAATTCAATAATAAAATGAAAAAAATGAATATATAATTACCCAATATAATATGCAGGGAAGAAATAAGCACATGAAAATTTTCTCAACATTAAAACTCAATAATTCAATAAAAATTAAAGTCACAAAAGTGCTGGGATGCCATTCAGTAGTAGAAATTTTGCCTGCCATGTATAGGACCCTGGCTTTAGTCCCTAGAATAATCAAATAAGCAAAACTCCATGAGATTACAATGTATACTTACAAAACTTTACATTAGTAAAGGTTAAAAATGATAATTTAAAAGACTGAAGAGGATATAAAATTTTATATTACATCTTCTTATAAGATTAACAAAAATATTACATAACTTAATAACCACAGTGACAGATATTTTTCCAAGTGCAAAGTAAAGCTATGTTCACTTAAAGCCTTATAGGCAAATATTTTTAGTCAGCTCATATGGAAGTGCCAAGAACTTGAAGAATATAAATATCTTTGAGATGCATAAATTCTAAATTACAGCAAAATCACAGTATAACAGTAATACAGAAGCAAAAAAAAGGAATAAATACACTCAAAAAATGATAAATCAGAGCCGGGCATGGTAGCACATGCCTTTAATCCCAGCACTAGGGAGGCAGAGGTAGGAGGATCACCATGAGTTTGAGGCCACCCTGAGACCACATAGTGAATTCCAGGTCAGCCTGGCCTAGAGTGAGACCTTACCTGGAAAAACTCTTCCTCAGAAAAATAAAATAAATAAAATAATAATGGATAAATCACAAGGACATTAAGCTAAGAGAAATAAAGCTATAACTAACAACTACATGGTGTTGATTCTATTTATGTGACACTCTGGGTGGGGAGGAGGAGCAAAATAGTAAGAATGGAACAAATAGAATGCTGGCAAACAGAAACAGGCAAGAAAATGGAGACTAGTGACAAATGGTTATTAGGAAATTTTGAGAAGCAATGGAACTATTATTCACTGTTGTGAAAGTATCATGACTATGCTTGATATAACTTGCAGAAATGAAAAAAAAAATTCAAATTTAAATTAAACCCTGGGCTGGGGAGGTAACTCACAAATGGTAAAATGCTTGCATCGGAAGCATGAGGACCTGAGTTTTATCCTCAGAACCCACATAACAAAGGTAGGCATGATCACACTGCCAGTGCTAGGGAGGCAGAGAAAGGTGGATCCCTGGGGCTGGTGGGCAAGCCAGAGTAGATGACTTTGTGAGTTACAAGCCAATGGGATATCCTGTGCCAATTAAAGTCAGACCCTTAGCTTCCATGTGCATGTAGACTCACACTCAAATGAGCACATACACACAAAAACACAGGCACACACACAATAAAAGATATATCTTAATGAAAAAACCTAGAGTTATTTCTAAATTAAAAAATAAAACAAAAAGATTAATTGCATCATAAATTATTTAGAATGGATATCTGATACAGTTTTGACAAATTATGACATTAAGTCAAAAGTCTATAATTTGAAAAACATCTTTGAGTATTTTATTGTTTCCTAGGAGAAAATAATAGAACAGACTAAGTGGCTTAAATAGAACTTTTATCTTCTCAAATTCTGGACTTTTGAGATCTCAGCTTCAAGCATCAATGAGTTATTTCTTTGGAGTCTTTCTTTCCTCCCTCCCTCCCTCCCTCCCTCTTTCTTTCTTCTTTCTTTCTTCTTCTTTCCTTTCTTTCCTTTCCTTTCCTTTCTTTCTTTCTTTCTTTCTTTCTTTCTTTCTTCCAAGCTAGATCTTAATCTAACCTAGGCTGACCTGAAATTCACTATATATTCTCAGGGTGGCCTCAAACTCAAGGTGATCTTCTTACGTCTGCCTCCCAAGTGCTGGGATTTGAGGCATGTGCCATTACACCTATCTTTGAGTCTTTCCTTGTTGATATATACAGAGCTACCTTCGTGTATCTTCATATTTTTTCTTATATATATTTCTGTATGTAAAATATATATCTGCATATAGACTCTGGATGTTTTAGTTTAGAACTACACAAAAAGCTGTATTCCAATTTAGTTAATCTGTTGAAGATATATTTCCAAATGCAGTCATCTTCTGCCCGCTAGGGGTTACAACTTCAAAACAAGAATAGGGTAGGTACATTTCAACCTATAAATAAAATGAATTCAACTCTTCCATTAAAGTTCATTGCTTGGATCTGAACTCAATGTTTTTTTTTCCTCAACTTTCCATATCAGCCAAGGAGTAAAACTACGTGACAGTGTCAATGTTATAAAATGATCATGAAGCAATTAAATATTTCTCTAGCTGAATGAAAACATTTTTTTTTTTTTGCAAAGAGGGTAGCATTTGAACAGGAACATATAGCAGAGCATAACACTTTCCCAGAGGAAAAGATTTTAGTGGCCCACTTATATATTCAGACCAAGATAATTTTAAAATCATATTTATAAATATAGAGGTGCTTTCTCCAAACATACTGAGGATTTAAAAACAAAAAAATTATATAATATTACCAAAGTCACCATGCAATCAATATTTCTCAGAGGTTTAGCAGTTAAGACTCTTGCCTGTGAAGCCTAAAAGCTCATGTCCAAATCTCCAGGTCCCAAGTACCCAGAAACATAGTGATGCAAGCACACAATGTTGCACATATGCACAAGGGGTACACATGTGTGGAGCTCTTTTGCAGCAGGCTGAAGGTCCAGGTGTGCCCATTCACTTTCCCTTTCTCTCAAAATAAAATAATAAAATATTTCTCAAATATGATATTACTGCTAAATTTAGAAGAGGTACCTCTACGTTGTTGAGGTACATGGATTCCCTAAGCTTTGTAAGATGCTTCCAATAGCCATGGTCTTCAACCTTTTTGATTTGTGGCAATCTAGCATATAGCCTGACAGTATCATATGTGACCATATTCCCCCTAACTTAAGAACTGATTTTAAATACTTTCCCACTCTGCTATGATGTCATACCTAGAGGATTTATTTATTTTTTAATTTTTATTAACATTTTCCATGATTATAAAATATATCCCATGGTAATTCCCTCCCTCCCCACCCCCACACTTTCCCGTTTGAAATTCCATTCTCAATCATATAACCTCCCCATTACAATCATTGTAATTACATATATACAATATCAACCTATTAAGTATCCTCCTCCCTTCCTTTCTCCACCCTTTATGTCTCCTTTTCAACTTACTGGCCTCTGCTACTAAGTATTTTCATTCTCACGCAGAAGCCCAGTCATCTGTAGCTAGGATCCCCATATGAGAGAGAACATGTGGCGCTTGGCTTTCTGGGCCTGGGTTACCTGACTTAGTATAATACTTTCCAGGTCCATCCATTTTTCTGCAAATTTCATAACTTCATTTTTCTTTACCGCTGAGTAGAACTCCATTGTATAAATGTACCACATCTTCATTATCCACTCATCTGTTGAGGGACATCTAGGCTGGTTCCATTTCCCAGCTATTATAAATTGAGCAGCAATAAACATGGTTGAGCATGTACTTCTAAGGAAATGAGATGAGTCCTTTGGATATATGCCTAGGAGTGCTATAGCTGGGTCATATGGTAGATCAATCTCTAGCTGCTTTAGGAACCTCCACACTGTTTTCCACAATGGCTGGACAAGATTGCATTCCCACCAGCAGTGCAGAAGGGTTCCTTTTTTTCCACATCCCCGCCAACATTTATGATCATTTGTTTTCATGATGGTGGCCAATCTGACAGGAGTGAGATGGAATCTCAATGTAGTTTTAATCTGCATTTCCCTGATGACTAGTGACGTAGAACATTTTTTTAGATGCTTATATGCCATTTGTATTTCTTCCTTTGAGAACTCTCTATTTAGCTCCTTAGCCCATTTTTTGATTGGCTTGTTTGATTCCTTATTAGTTAACTTTTTGAGTTCTTTGTATATCCTAGATATTAATCCTCTATCAGATATATAGCTGGCAAAGATTTTTTCCCATTCTGTAGGTTGCCTCTTTGCTTTTTTCACTGTGTCCTTTGCGGTGCAAAATCTTTGTAATTTCATTAGGTCCCAGTGGTTAATCTGTGGTTTTATTGCCTGAGCAATTGGGGTTGTATTCAGAAAGTCTTTGCCAAGACCAATATGTTGAAGGGTTTCCCCTACGTTTTCCTCTAGCAGTTTCAAAGTTTCAGGTCTGATGTTAAGGTCTTTAATCCATTTGGACTTAATTCTTGTGCATGGCGAGAGAGAAGAATCTATTTTCATCCTTCTGCAGATATTTATCCAGTTTTCAAAACACCATTTGCTGAAGAGGCTGTCTCTTCTCCAATGAGTATTTTTGGCATTTTTATCGAATATCAGGTGGCTATAGCTACTTGGGCTTACATCTGGGTCCTCTATTCTGTTCCACTGATCTACATGTCTGTTTTTGTGCCAGTACCATGCTGTTTTTGTTACTATGGCTCTGTAGTATAGGTTAAAATCAGGTATGGTGATACCACCAGCCTCTTTTTTGTTGCTCAGTATTATTTTAGATATTCGAGGTTTTTTTGTGATTCCAAATGAATTTTTGGATTGTTTTTTCTATTTCCATGAAGAAAGCCTTTGGAATTTTGATAGGGATTGCATTAAATGTGTAGATTGCTTTTGGTAAGATTGCCATTTTCACGATATTGATTCTTCCAAGCCAGGAACAAGGGATGTTTCTCCACTTTCTAGTGTCTTCTGCAATTTCTCGCTTGAGTGTTTTAAAGTTCTCATTGTATAGATTCTTTACTTCCTTGGTTAGGTTTATTCCAAGGTATTTTATTTTTTTTGATGCAATTGTGAATGGGAGTGATTCTCTGATTTCATCCTCTGTGTGTTTGTTGTTAGCATATACGAAGGCTACTGATTTCTGTGTATTTATTTTGTATCCTGCTACATTGCTGTAGGTTTTGATCAGCTCTAACAGCTTGCTAGTAGAGTCTTTAGGGTCCTTTATGTATAGAATCATGTCATCTGCAAATAATGATAACTTGATTTCTTCCTTTCCAATCTGTATCCCTTTTATGTGTGTCTCTTGCCTTATTGCTATGGCTAAGACTTCCAAAACTATATTAAATAGAAGTGGAGACAGTGGACACCCTTGTCTTGTTCCTGATTTTAGTGGAAAAGCTTCCAGTTTTTCCCCATTTAGTAATATGTTGGCTGTAGGCTTGTCATAAATAGCCTTTATTATATTGAGATATGTTCCTTCTATTCCCAGTCTCTGTAGGACTTTTATCATGAAGGGATGTTGGATTTTGTCAAATGCTTTCTCTGCATCTAATGAGATGAT
The DNA here is from genome assembly GCF_020740685.1 of Jaculus jaculus. Lineage (NCBI taxonomy): Eukaryota > Metazoa > Chordata > Mammalia > Rodentia > Dipodidae > Jaculus > Jaculus jaculus. The sequence continues at coordinate 129,148,443 of NC_059107.1, forward strand.
CATGTGATTTTTGTCCTTCAACCCATTTATGTAATGTGTTACATTTATAGATTTGCGTATGTTGAACCATCCCTGCATCTCTGGGATAAAGCCTACTTGGTCAGGGTGAATGATCTTTTTGATATACTCTTGTATTCTGTTTGCCAATAATTTGTTGAGAATTTTTGCATCTATGTTCATGAGGGAGATTGGTCTGTAATTTTCTTTTTTTGTTCTATCTTTGCCTGGTTTTGGTATCAGGGTGATGCTGGCCTCATAGAAGGAGTTTGGTAGAATTCCTTCTTTTTCTATTTCCTGGAAAAGCTTGAGAAGCAATGGTGTTAGCTCTTCCTTAAAAGTCTGGTAAAATTCAGCAGTGAATCCATCCGGGCCTGGGCTCTTTTTAGTTGGGAGATTATTGATAACTGCTCGGATCTCCATGTTTGTTATAGGTCTATTTAAGTGATTAATCTCATTTTGATTTAATTTAGGTAGGTCATATAGATCAAGGAAATCATCCATTTCTTTCAGATTTTCATACTTTGTGGAGTATATGCTTTTATAGTATGTCCCTATAATTTTTTGAATTTCTCTGGAATCTGTTGTGATGTTACCTTGTTCATCTCTGATTTTATTAATTTGTGTCTCTTCTCTCTTTCTTTTGGTCAGATTTGCTAAGGGTTTATCAATCTTGTTTATCCTTTCAAAGAACCAACTCTTTGTTTCATTAATTCTTTGGATTGTTCTTTTTGTTTCTATTTCATTAATTTCTGCCCTAATCTTTATTATTTCTTCCCGTCTACTACTTTTTGGTTTGCCTTGTTCTTCTTTTTCCAAGGCTTTAAGGCAAAGCATTAGGTCATTTACTTGCGACCTTTCTAATTTCTTAATATAGGCACTTAAGGCTATAAATTTACCTCTTAGAACTGCCTTCATTGTGTCCCAGAGATTTTGGTATGTTGTGTTCTCATTATCATTTGACTCTATAAATTTTTTGATTTCCTTTTTGATTTCTTCATTGACCCACTCATCATTTAGTAGTGTATTGTTTAGTTTCCATGATTTTGTGTATGCTCTCTAGCCTTTCTTGCTACTGATTTGTAGTTTAATTCCATTGTGGTCAGATAGAATGCAAGGAATTATTTCAATTTTCTTGAATTTGTTAAGATTTGCTTTGTGTCCTAATATATGGTCTATTTTAGAGAATGTTCCATGTGCTGCTGAAAAGAATGTATATTCTGCAGCCTTTGGATGAAATGTCCTGTATATATTTGTTAGGTCCATTCCTTCTATGACCTCATTTAGTCCAGATGCCTCTCTGTTTATTCTTTCCCTGGATGACCTGTCAATTGATGAGAGTGGGGTGTTAAAGTCACCCACCACCACTGTGTTTGGTGTTATCTGTTACCTTAGTTCTAATAGTGTTTGTTTGACGAATTTGGGAGCCCCCATGTTAAGTGCATATATGTTTAGGATTGTAATGTCCTCCTGTTGGAGTGTGCCCTTAATCAATATAAAGTGACCTTCCTTATCTTTCGTGACTAACGTCGGACTAAAGTCTACCCTGTCTGATATTAGGATAGCAACCCCTGCTTGTTTTCTAGGCCCATTTGCTTGAAACACCGTCTTCCAACCTTTCACCCTAAGATAATGTCTATCCTTTGTAGAAAGGTGAGTTTCTTGGAGACAACAAATTGTAGGATCCTGCTTTTTAACCCAGTCTGCAAATCTACGTCTTTTCATTGGGGCATTGAGACCGTTGATATTAAGAGATATTATTGAAAGGTGTGTATTTATGTTTGCCATTTGTGTGTGTGTGTGTGTGTGTGTTACTTGTTCTACCTGTGCTCTCTTCTGTTAACTGGTATTTGAGTATAGCTGGTTTTTTCTAGGTTCCTTATATGTGTGCTTTTCCTTTTGTTCAGCATGGAGGATTCTATCAAGTATTTTCTGTAGAGTTGGTTTTGTCTTCAAATACTCCTTTAACCTGCTTTTGTCATGGAATGTCTTTATTTCTCCATCTATTTGAATGGATAACTTTGCAGGATAAAGTAACCTTGGTTGACAGTTGTTATCTTTCAGAACTTGGAATATATCACTCCAAGCCCATCTGGCTTTAAAAGTTTGTGTTGAATAATCTGCTGTAATCCTGATGGGCTTGCTTTTGTAGGTAACTTGATTTTTCTCTCTAACTGCTTTCAATATTTTTTCTTTGGTTTGTGTGTTTGGAAGTTTGAGTATAATGTGGCGAGGAGAGGTTCTTTCTGGGTTTTGTCTGGCTGGGGTTCTAAAGGCTTCCTGTATCTGTATTGGCACCTCTTTCCCAATTTGGGGGAAATTTTCCTCTATGATTTTGTTGAAGATGCCTACTATGCCTCTGGAGTGGAGTTCTTCTCCTTCTACTATGCCCTGAATTCTTATATTGGATCTTTTCATAGTGTCCCGGATATCTTGAAATTCCCACTCATACTTTTCTATAAGTTTGTCTTTCTCTTTGTTGGACTGCATTAGGTCTGCCACCTGATCTTCTAGCTTAGATATTCTGTCCACTCCCTCATCCATCCTACTGGTGAGATTTTCTACAGAGTTTTTTGTTTCATTAACTGTGTTCTTCATTGCTAGTAATTCTGACTGGTTTTTCTTTATTATTTCTATTTCCCTATTTATGTCTTGTATTGCCTTCTTTATTTCATTAAATTGGTGTCCTGCCTCTTCTTTGATTCCTTTGATTTCCTCTTTGATTTCCTCTTTGATTTCTTCTTTGATTGTTTTCATGTGTTCTTTGACCTCTTTGAACATATTTATAATTATTCTTTTGAACTCTTTCTCAGGCATTTCCTCTAACTCTTTCTCACTGGAGGACATTTCTGATGCATTAATACTTTTAGGTGGATTTATATCGTCCTGCTTTTTAGTGTTTCTTGTGTTATAATGTATATATTTCTGCATCTTGGATTAAGTTAATGCTTGGATTTTCTAGCTAGCTGTGTATTCTTAGCTGTATCAATTGATTTGATGTAATATATTTTCAGGGTAGGACATTAAGGTATTAGGTGTGGCTCTTAAGACTCTCAGAGTATCTACAAAGATGTTCTTAGGGGTTGAGTTTCCCTGCTATAGGAGTATTCAAGCAGGCTGAGTGGAATAAAATACTGGTAGATTCTAAAATTTAACTAAACACTGTACACATTCAATCAAAAACAGCCCCGAGTATGTATGCAAGAGTAGTTATTATAATGACCAGATCCTCTATCAACAAAGAGGTTTAGATTTCTGGTCTGTTGAGGTATCCAAGTCAGCTTGTGACCGAGTGAGACCCTTCCCTGGTGCAATCCCAGTTACCTTGGGTGATTGTGGTCTCAGTCAAGTTGCTGCCTGGGTTGTCGGGCTGCTGTTCTGATTTCTGGAGCTGGGCACTTGCTTTTCCTACGGGGCAAACTGAGCTGGAGCCACCACCGCTGCTGAAGCTGCCGCTGCCGTGTCCACCGCCACTGCTCCCCCCGAAGCCGCTACTGCGGGATCTGCCGCCGCTGCCGCTCCTGGGTCCGCTGCTGCTGGGGCCGCTGGTACCGGTGCTGGAGCCGCTGAAGTTTCTGCCGAACTCTGCTCCTGCTTGGGTCCTGCTGTCAGCCCAAGTTGGCGTGGCCGGTCCCGGGCCCGGGCCGCTGCTGTGTTCACTGGAGCTGGGTTCAGGCGGTGGGGGAGGGGAGGGAGCCGCGGCTGCTCTGGTTGTATCGCTGTTCCACGTGTGCTTCTACCTCGCAGTCTGCTCCTCCCTCCGTTGCTCGCTGCCGCTCTCCCCTCACGTTTCCCGAGTTGCGGAGAGCGCGGTGTGAGGGGAAAATCCCGCACTTGGCTTGTCCTGCGGCTCGAGCCGAGAGTCCGGCGGCTTTCTGCCGCGCTGCGGCTGCGGCGGTTGGCCGAGCTGCCCCGGAGCCGCTGTTCCCGCCTGTGCAGGCTCTGGATGCTCTATAACTCTTCTACTTCTCCGCTGCCGCCTCAATTTCCTATACACCTCACTTTTTAGTAAAAGTGTGTATTTTGCTGAGTTTTTTTGGTCTTTTTCCCCCCTAAGCTGCTTTGGCGTGGTACCTACGCTGCCATCTTAACCGGAAGTCCGAGGATTTATTTTTAACCATTGGCCCAACAGTGAAACTTTTTCTAGAAATCTGTGGCATTTTTTAATGTTAAAATTCCAAACAGACCACAATAGAAGTTATGCACATGAGCATTAAAAGAAGTAAGGTAGATTCTCTGAGGAAAACATAATAAAATTGTTTACTTAGTAGGAAGGAGAAACTTGAACTAAATATTTATTTTCCCAATAGACTCAGAGAATAATTTAGACCAATAATAAGAGATAATAGTTATATGAGTATAGCAGGATAAAGGAGAGAAGCACATAACAAGGCCATAAATAACAGCATTTTTGTGTTTATTATTTAATTTAGCAATTTCAAGTCCGAACATGTTCATATTTAATTGTCATATACTACATTCTGACTTACCAATTCAAATTCTTTAAACATCCCATTACCAAAACATTGATATTGCCTTAATATGTTTGTCATTTGTAGCATATAATGTTACTATATATGTATGTATATTAATTTGCTTTATTTTTGTTACAGAGCTCTTCTAAAACTCTGGAACTCCAAGTCACTGGTTTGTTGTTGTTTCTCTTTACTTGTTTATTTCTACTTCTACTATCTTCTTCCTAACAAATAAAGCAATAAGCATTTACCCATACATGGATTTTCAGTTATTTTTAAAATGTTTACAATAAATTTTATATTTCATCTCTAAGTTCTTAAAGGAATCTTGATAAGAGGTTCGTAAGTCTTGAAGAAAGAGTGAGACATATTATCGAGTATTTTCCCATGCCAGACATAGACTGTGCAGTTTGCCAATAGAGTTAGATATGACCTGATTTTGTGGTCAAAGTCAGTAGTGACAAAGTTTGATTATTCTTGATTTACAGACTTGGAAATTAAAATCTAAAAAGCATAATAGTTGCATCAATGATATAAAGTTGGTAAGTGGTGTAACAGAAATGTATGCTGGTTTTCTTTGCCTTAAAGCTCATGTTCTTTCAATTACAGAAATAAGCTATAAAAAATAAGAACCTGCTCAGACTTTTGAGTGGAAAAGTGACATGATGGAAACCACACTTTCAAAAAATCAATGCAAGCCACTGACATGGAAAATTTCAGGACAAAAAATGTCAGAGTTTGGAGGCTATTGAAATAGCCCGAGTCAGGGACAATCAAATCTTTGTAGCTGAATGAAATTGGTAACTGGAAATTGAAGAGAAGGAACTAGCAAAAGGAGATATTATGGACAGAAAATTGAAAGAGCATGATAGCTTATTGAATGTTGAAAAAAGTAAGTAAAAGTGTTAGAGATGATTAGAAATTATTTTCTGACAATTCAGTTTGATGGAACACATAAGTAGTTTTTCACAAATGAATCTTCTAAGGAAGATTGCTAGCTCAATTTTGGACATCCCACAGGATTAAAAATACAAAGTTTCAGGTGGCCATTTAAAATTTAAGACAGCATCCCAAGACAAAGTTAAGGTTAGAACTGAGTATAGAACATGGGTTATCTTTGCTGGCTTAACCATGAGATTAATAGTCTAAGAGTTGAAAATGAAATTTATAGACAAACATGTAAATATTTACAGGCAAAAATTTATAGACAAAAGTGTAAAATATTTACTTTTTAGTAATGACACAATGAAAAAAGTCTGAAGATGCAAACAAAAGTAGAAAAGTTTAACAGAAAGTGGATTTTTATTAAAAAAGAAAATAACTGGGCTGGAGAGATGGCTTAGCGGTTAAGCGCTTGCCTGTGAAGCCTAAGAACCCTGGTTCAAGGTTCGGTTCCCCAGGTCCCACGTTAGCCAGATGCACAAGGGGGCTTATGCATCTGGAGTTCGTTTGCAGAGGCTGGAAGCCCTGGCGCGCCCATTCTCTCTCTCTCCCTCTATCTGTCTTTCTCTCTCTGTCTGTCGCTCTCAAATAAATAAATAAATAATTAAAAATAAAGAAAATAACTAAAATTTTAAGCACTATAAATATTTGCATGCAACATAGAACATTGTTGTATTCTTATCTACTGTAACCAACCAGAATAGTTCATATTTTCCCAATTTCCAACTTATACTGCCTGCATGGCTTTGCCTGAGGTCTTTCTATGGTCTGGAGAACAAGGTGTGCTGTTTGTGTAAGAAAATTTCCCTAAAAAATATGTACTTAGTACATATTTGATGGTCCTTCATGTAAAAATACTTCAGCTCTCTTTTGCTCTGGGTAGGATAACCAGGAGGCCCACTTATACTAGTTGTTCCAATTGCCCAGGTGGCTTCTATTTATGTTACTTTCTTGGGAAATTTTACTGATAAAAGTTTTGTTGATAGTACTTTTTTAATCATTCCTGATTGAGTCACTTACTAGATAAACTTGTGGTCTTACAATCAATTATGATCTAGAATTAGCTTCTCAGTAAACTCAAACAGAAACAGGACTTGAATTAGGGAGATGTTTCAGTCAGTAAAGTGTTTGCTACACAAACACAAACACCTGAATTCAGTTCTCCAGAACCCACATAAAAGCTTAGTATAGCTGTGTGCACCTGGAGCTTCCGACAGACACAGTAAGGTTTAGTATCCTTGCTGTCTAGTTAGTTATTCTACTTGAGTTAAGGAGCTCTGTATTCAGTGAGAGACAATGCTCAGAATATTATGTGGAAAACAATTGAGAAAGACATTTGACATAGAGCTCTGTCATCCACACTCAGGCACATATTTGTGCACACATATCCGTGTGCAAATGTACAGTCATATGCATAAAATACATATACACATGAAAAAATTAAAAAAGAAAGAAAGAAAGGGAAGGAAGGAAGGTAGGGAAGGAAGGAGGGAGGGAGGGAGGAAGAGTGAATATAAAGAACAACAGAGGTGATCAGGGCTAGAGTACTCCTTATTGAATTAAATGCAGCCTTCAAGGCTGGAGAGCTAGCTTAGAAGTTGAGTTGCTTCTTGGCAAAGCCAAAGGGCCCAGGTTTGATTCCCCATTAGCCACGTAAAAGCCAGATGTTCAGGGTGGTGCATGTGACTGGAGTTTACTTGCAGAGGCTAGGAAGCTCTGGCATGCCCATTCTCTCTCTCTCTCTCTCTCTCTCTCTCCTCTCTTTCTATCTATCTGCCTCTCTCTCTCTCTGTCTCTTGCCGGCTGAAATGAATAAATAAACAAATTGATTAATTAATTATAAAAAGAATAGCCTTCACAAGTCAGGGGCATAGACTACTGTGCCCATTCTGTATCGCAGGTTTCCTTGAACTCGGGAATTTCTGCCCTATCCAACTAAATAGAATTACAGGCCTACACCATGAAAGCAGGATCAGGCACAATAATTTATTTTTTACAATTTTTTATGAGCAAGGGAGAGAGAGAGAGAATTGGTGTTCCAGGGCCTCCAGCCACTTCAATCAAACTCCAGATGCATGTGGCACCTTGTGCACATGTGTGACCTTGCACACTTGCATCACCTGTGCATCTACCTTACATGGGATGTGGAGAGTCAAACATGTCGTTAGGCTTTACAGTCAAGTGCCTTAACTAATAAGCCATATCTCCAACATCAGAATAATTTTTGCTTGAACAATTTTATTCTTTTCTAAACTTCTTTCTACAAAACTTCATATTACTTGGAATTTCTTTGCCTAAATTTTGAAGTTTTCTTAGCCCAGGTTGTGTATGTCCCTGACTTAAAAAGGCTGTTCTTTCAGTCAAAAAAGTTGAGAAAAGGATGAAATTATTCAAGCAAAAGTTATTCTGCCTGAGCCTGGCTTAGTGTTATAGGCCCCAGCCACATCTATTTTGAGGGGTAAGGCAAGAGGATCACAAATTCAAGCCCAGTCTGTACTATAGAGTGATCTCAAGGCCAATCCAGGAAACTCAGTGAGACATGGTCTCTAAGTGAAAACATAGTGAATTCCAGGTAAGCCCTGGGGGCTAGAGTGAGACGCTACCCTGAAACCCCCCACCCCCAAAAAAGGGAAAAGGTAAAAAAGAAGTCTGAGAACATAGCTCAATGGTAGAGCACTTGTGTAGTATGTGATTTTCTGGGTTTAATCCTCAATACTACAAAGAAAAACACAATAACACTTTAGAATGAAATGAAGAGGATATTGAAGATTTAAAGAATGAAGGAATTTTCCATAGCTACTGTGACTATTATGATACTGAGTCAATCAGGATGAAAATATATTAAGATAGTGCCAAAAATACAAACAGGAAGCCAGGCAAGGTGGCACATGCCATTAATCACAGCACTTAGGAGGCAAAAGTAGGAAGACTGTCAAGAGTTTAAGGCCATGCTGAAACTATATAGTAAATTCCAGGTCAGCCTGGGCTCCCTTGAAAAACCAAATAAAATAAAATAAATGAAAACAAGAATATTTACCATTAGGCAGATAAATCCTGGCATTATTGCACTAATTATTTGACCATGCACAGGATATTTAAGATCTCTAGCTTATTTTATACAGCTGTGAAATAATTTACATGCAGCAACATGTAGGGACCATGATAAATAGACACTATTACCACATAGTAGGAAATCCAGTTGAAGTCAGATTGCATGAGTACACAGTGGCTATGTTCAGCATGGTGTTATATAGCTAAAATTTAAAAAATCCGAATGCCCATGTCTATTACAGAAGTTGTGGGACAAGAAACAACTGATTGTTCAAAATTTTTCCTTTCCCATGGGTATTTACGCACTGGAGTTGTATTTTTGATAACCTATGACATTTGTCTGGGCATGCACTTAAAACAGTAACCGAAATTAAGGTTACTTCATCGTCAGCTTGTGCCTTTTTACATGGGTATTGCTTTTCAGGCAATGAATGATATCTGATTATTCTGGGGAGAGTCAGAGGGAGCTTTCCTTCTCAGCTTCTCCAGAACAAAGCAATGTACCAAATAACAAGTTGAGAAATTTTGTAAGCACTCGAAATACTTATGTCCCCAAAAGAAGTTACCACCTCAAGTAAACTTTATTGTTCTTAATAAATTGTCTTAATTATTTCTTAAAGATAGATTTGTCTACCTATATTATAGGATTTTAAGTTACTGTTTAGTGAACATGGCACTGCAGAAAAGTAGTCCTGTATTATTCTTTCTATATCTCCAACAAAAACCTCTTATAAAGTTTTTGTGTGTCACACATGTTAAACACATGGATGAGAAGGGCTGGCTAGATCAACATACTCAAAGTTCACGGGGGCCACATTAGCTGAGGAGATATAAAGAGGTAGAAATTTATGAATCTTATGGCTACTGAAAATGATTGCTCTAGTCCTTTACTTCCAGATACTAATTTCTTAACTTTAAAAACCCACATAAAAGAAAATTTTGATGTAAAATAACATTAAAAGTTTATCAGAAAGCATGGCAGCTACATTGAATTGCATGTGAAATTATATGTAAATTATGCCACGAATAATCCTGTATTGGCAATCACAAAAAAATCTGTGCCTGTATCGACTTATGTTCTTTCTAAATTATTCAACACTGACTTTTCAAACTCTCACATGTTCAGTGTTGGACACAAATGATATAAAGATAAATAACTCATTTCCTCAAGAATTTCACCCTAGAAGGAGATAATTAATTGGCCCATTTTCCTTTTATACATACAAATTATAAAGATTAGTTTTCGTTGTCCAGGAATTTAGTTCTTACTTAGAATATGTATTTCTTCCTTTGATATTGTTTCTTTCACTTTTTTTTTTTTTTTGAGATAAGCCCAACAGATTGACTTATGTTGTTATTGCCATTTAATGTGAGATAATAAGTAAAGGGTTGGTGGGGGAAGAAGAGAGAGAATTGATGCACCAGGGCCTCCAGCCACTGTAATAGAACTCCAAACACGTGCCACCTTGTGTCCATGTGTGATCTTGTGTGCTTGCATCACCTTGTGCATCTGGCTTATGTTGGGATCTGGAGAGTCATATACATGGCCTTAGGCTTCACAGACAAGTGCCTTAGCCACTAAGCAATCTCTCCAGCCCTTACATGTTTTTCCAAACAGCAAACTGAGCACCAGCATTGATTTTTTTTTCCTGTTTCTTGACTATGAATGCAATGCGACCAGCTATGGCTTGTTCCTCCTACCATTACTTTCTCTCCATAGTGGATTATACCCTCAAACTATGAGCCAGATAAACCTCTACATTTTTAAAGTTGATTTTGTTTTAGCTATAATATGGTCTCCCAAACTTACTCCCAAGATTTTTTTCCATTTCATTTACCAAGGTTTTCAGGCTCCAAATCTAGTCACTCTCTTCCACCCTTTTATAACATCCATGATCCTGCACATAAAGAAATATTTCAGTTCTGCCTACTTTTCAGCCCTGTTACCACTGGTAGAATATCCTATCATTTCTTCCCATAGAGCCAGTGTTACCATCACAGATATCTTACTTCTTTCCTCTATCACCAGATTCACTCAATATCTGGAGTTACTTTTAACTCATCTTTGCTAGTCAGACCAGGTAAAAGATGATCATGCAATTATTTGTCATGACCACCAACTGTTTAGTCTACTTAAAATCTTACACATCACATTGAGAACAAAGTCTAAAAACCTCATGACTGATAAGATAAGACTCCACCTGCTTCTTATTATATGTCTTCTCTCACTAGGGCTCTATTAATCCCATCCAAGGACTCATCTCTCTAAAACCATCAAATTAATAATTATATTTTAAGATATGAATTTGAGGGAAAAGTTAATCCCATAGCTAAATTCTGACTTTATGCACTTGTTAAGTGAAAGGAAAAACTCAGTTACATAGAAACACATACTTGTACTTTTTTCCTATGTATAGGAATTTTTGTTGTGTGTGCATGTGTGTGTGGTATAGAAGTGTTTGTGGTTGGGGGAACAGTGGCTGATGTCAGGTATTGAACCCTGAGATCATTGGTTTGGCTTTTCTCACTAGTCATCTTGTCCCAGGAACCCAGACTCTGCCTCCTAAGTGCTGGGATTTCACCTAACTTGTCATGCATTTATGTGGTTATGGGGAATCCATATTCCAGTTCTAATGCTTTTGTGGGTTTATTCATCCCCAGCTCTGATTTATAGGTTTTGGTGGCCCTTTTCATTCATTTTTACTAACATATGTTGATCATTTAAGTGTTTCATTACAGCATTTCAATGAATGTATATAATATACTTTGGTTATATCTCCCCCATTACTTTTTATGTGTCCCCTCCCACTTCTCCTTTTCCCAATTTTCAGTCCAAATAGTTCACCTCGTATATTCATGTGTATCTTTTTTATTCTCCTAGGTTCCACATAAGAAAGAAAATACATGACAGATGTCATACAGGACCAGCTTAAAATATTTAATAGGATACTTTCCGGTTTTATCCATTTTCCTGCAAGTGACATGATTTCATTAGTTAGAGCTAAAAACATCTGTATCACATGTACTTACATTATTTTTACTTATTAATGCTATGATTGGTGCCTAGGCTGATTCTGTAATTTGTCTACTGTGGGTTCCATCACCATAAACAAGGCTGTCTGTGTATTCTACAGTAAGCTAGCTTATATACACAGAATTGGGATTTCTAAGTCATAGGGTGGTTATGTCATTAATTTTCTTGAAATAACTGATTTCCACAGTTGTTGGACTAATTTACATTCCTATCTGTGGTGAAGATGTGTTCCCACACACAAACATACATTCTTGCCAGCATCTATGTTTTGTTTTCTTGATCAGAGACATTCTAACTATGCTGTAGTGAAATCTCAACTTGGTTTTCATTTGCAGTTTCCCTGATGGCAAAATGTGTTAAAGTTCTTTCACATATTTTTTGGCACCTTGTTCTTCTTCACTAGAAGAGTATGCTGTTCAACTGTCTATTCATAGGTTAGATTATTTGCTCTCTTTTGCTACTTACTTATTTTTTAAAATATTTATTTCAGAGAGGAAGAGGCTTATGAAAGATAGACAGATAGATTATAGATAATTGAGAGAGTGAGAGAGCACATACAAGAGTAAGAGAGACAGAGACAGAGAGAGAGAGAGAGAGAGAGAGAGAGAGAGAGAGAGAGAGAGAGAGAGAATGGGCATGCCAGGGCCTCCAGCCACTGAAAACGAACTCCAGATGCAGTGCCACAATGCGCTCTGGCTTATGTGGATACTAGGGAATTAAACCTGGGTCCTTAGGCTTCATAGGTAAGCACCTTAATCACTTAGCCATCTCTGTAGCCCATTGTTGTTTATTTTTTGAGCTCTGTGTGTATTACAGTTTTAATAACCACTTATATGAATATGTGACAATTTTTTTTGTGTTTTATATGGATCATCTCACTGCTCTGTTTATTGTTTCGTATGCTGCAAAAAAAAAAAAAATCTTTAACCTGAAGCATAGGTTAATTCTTGCTAATATTTCTTGAGTGGAGTCTTTGTCAGAATGTCTTTCCTCCTCCTAGATGTATCAATAAACATTTTCCCTTTATTTTCCTCTAGTGCCCACCATTATTAATTTCCCTTACTTAAGTTTTCACTTAGTTATTTCCCCTTCCAATTATTTTCTATCTATATAAACTATTTAATAATTTGTGTGGTTTTAATACATGTTCATTTTAGCAAGGTATTTTTATACTTTTGCTCAGTTCTTTAGATACAATTTCCCTTGCTTCATTGGGCATAATTGCAATAGTGAAATTAAATCTTTGTCTAGCCGGGCGTGGTGGCGCACGCCTTTAATCCCAGCACTCGGGAGGCAGAGGTAGGAGGATCGCCATGAGTTCGAGGCCACCCTGAGACTCCATAGTGAATTCCAGGTCAGCCTGGGCTACAGTGAGACCCTACCTTCAAAAATCAAAAAAAAAAAAAAAAAAAAAATCTTTGTCTAAATCCAACAAATGTGCTTTCTCAGGAACATTTTCTACTTCTTCTTGGTTCCTGTCATGTTTCCTTATATGTCATGCCATAAGTTTTGTAGAAAATTCGACATTTAAAATTATGTCATTTACATAAATAGCTGGGTGTGTCCATGCATGCCTGTAACCTCAGTACTACAAAGACAATCAGAGACCAACAAATTTCCCAGGCTCATGAAAAGCAGCATTCTCTAGTATCAGTAAGAGGCTCTGGCCCAAACAAGGATGGATGAAAGAGCAACAGAGCAGGGCAACCAATGATCTGTTATGGCCACCACAGGGGACCACATGGGACACTGCAAGAGCACATACAAATACAAACACCACACACACACACACACACACACACACACACACACACACCACATTACATGCACAGAAGTAAATATGACATTAAAAATGTGATAACTCTGGTGGCAAAATTGTCTTTTTCCAGTGTTTCCATTTTTATTACTGTTTTGTTGGGGTGGTGCCTTCTGACTGGCTTTAATTTTGAACTAAATTTCTAAGTGAATTAGGTTATCATTATTCCTTGTTCTGTGTCACCACCAAAGTCCCTGCTCAGCTTGTTTAATGAACTAATCATTTAGGAGGTATTTCTTACATTCTTATTAAGTATCTCTAGTTTTTCCAGGGGGCTGAGTGTGATAAGCATATATAAATATTTGGGAAATCAATTTACAGCTCTGGCCAGAGACACATCTAATTTTCCCAGAACCTCAAAGCTCAAAATGGAAATCTAAGGCCTTCTCAGATCTCTGGGCATGTACATTTACCCATACCTTTGAGATTCCATGAGATATATATATATGTATATATATTCATGTTTTTAAAAGTCACATGTAGGGCGGTTAAATGCTTGCCTGTGAAGACTAAGGACCCTGGTTTGAGGCTCTATTCCCCAGGACCCAAGTTAGCCAGATGCACAAGGGGGAATATGCATCTGGAGTTCATTTGCAGTAGCTGGAGGCCCTGGCATGCCCATTGTCTCTCTCTATCTGCCTCTTTCTCTCTCTGTCTGTTGCTCTCAAATAAATAAATAAAAATAAACAAACAAAACTTTAAAAATGTCGCATGTAAACATCACACACTTCAATTCTTCCTTGGAGTGTCTCTGAAGGGGAAATTGGGGCTTGGGCCCTTACTCTATGTACCATCACATTGAGGATTAGGATTTCAACATATTTATAGGATTGAAAAGTTTGTGCTTATGAATGAGGAGTTCCCCTGACTGAACAGATTTTTTTAAAATAAGGTCATTTCAAGTAAGGGTCACATATACATGAGAATTGTTTGAAACATGCCCAATACTTTATGTATATAATAATCACTTTATATTTTTGCAATACAATTGATGGTGAGCATTACCAAAGCATTTCTATCACTCCTTCCTCACATTTTTAGAGCAAACAGCCTAGAGTCAAGATGAGAGGTTGAGTAATTTTGTTCATCATCTTGTTATTTTGCTGCTTTTATTTCATGTCTCTGTTAATCCTGAAATGTTTTCTCATAACCCATAATCTTTCCTTCATCACAGCCAAAAATGAATATAGAAAATTATGGAAGACATATTTTTATCCAATTGTCCTCAATTAAATTATTTACAGTGGTAGCAAAATTTAATTTATAATTTATGGCTTTCTTACAGCCTTTGTCCTCAGGATAAAACTCAGGCTTATGTACATATGATTGCCAATGCTTTCAGCCCTAAATCATTTGAAATGTCTGCTGTCTCTGATATTTTTTCAAAGATTATACTATAATGCCTTTTTAAAACAAAAACTGCAATGCATACCAAAATTCTCTATCATAAGCAAAGAAATTTAGTGCAGGACTAGTCAAATCCCTGAAGATCATCAGAAAATTTACAAAATCGTGGGACAATTATGATTCATTGTTTGCCATAAAAACGGAAATGAAATCATTGAAGAAGTATCTATCAAATTTTCCAGATGACTTTAAGGAGAATTTAACTTCTGAATCTGAAAAGAAAGTGCTGTTGACTATCATAAGAAAAATACACAGGAAATTCTAGAATTCTTTGTTATGTTGTAAAATGATAGTCATTTTTTTCATGATGCAAGTACCATCAAGATCAAAGCATTCTATCAGCTGACACTGTACACACTAGTGGATGTGATTCAGAGGATTGTTTTGATGGATTAAGAATGAGGGGGAAGACTAAAACTGTGTGATGTTCCAGGTCATAGTGCTCTGCAGTTACATGGAGACTCAGTGTTGAAGTTGTCCTTTTAAATAAAGTGTTTTGTTTTTCCAGGAAATACGTGATGTGTTTTCTAACTTATAATGCTTATGAAATAAGGAAATATATGATGAGAGTTCAGATAGCAAAATTCCTACTCAATTGCATATTGTTTGTTTAATGTACTTTTTAGAAGGATTGAAAACACATTTTCCACATAGAACAGACTAATATTTTCTTAATTTTTGGATCTACTTATTTGTATCAGTAAGATATTATCAGACAAATAGTAGGTAAATTTTGCTGATCTCCATTTTACCTTGTCTTTCATAAAACCCATAGAACTCTGTTGTTCTACATTTTTCCCCTCTATTTCAGGCTTTCCACCTTTAGTATTAATAATATCCAATCAGTAGTAGCTGAGCAGCTGTGACTCAAATACCATCAATTCATGGTGAAATGAAAGAATCTACTAATAGAATATTTTAGTAATCTACATGAATAAGGATTTTGTGGTCAGATATAGTGGTGCATGACTTTAATCCCAGCACTCAGTAGGCTGAGGGAGGCTAAGGTAGGAGGATCACTGTGAGTTCAAGGCCAGTCAGTGAGACTACATAATGAATTCCAGGTCAGCCTGTGCTAGAGTGAGACCTTGCCTCAAAAACAGGGCTGGAGAGATGGCTTAGTGATTAAGGCATTTTCTTGTAAAACCAAAGGACCCAGGTTTGATTGCCCAGAACCCATGTAAGCAAGATGAACAAGGTGGCTCTTGTGTCTGGAGTTGTTTACTGTGGCTGGAAGCCCTGGCATGCCCATTCTCCCTCTTTCTATCTACCTGCCTCTATACCACTCTCTCTCTCTCTAATAAATAAATAAAAATAAAATATTTTTAAAAATCAAAAACAAGAAGAGGGATTAAAGATTCTGAAGACATAGTGACATATATCTATAACATCATAATTTAGAAGGCATAGGCTGTAGGATAATGAACACAGGGTAGTTTGGGCTACATAGGTAGACCATATCAAATACAACCAAGCAAAAACAATACTAGTCTTGATTTTGCAACAAAAGAGAGACAAGCCTGTCCTGGTGGCATATACTTTTAACCCTAGCACTAGGGAGGCAAAGGTAGGAGGATCACTGGGTGTTGGAGGCCAGAGTGAGTTCCAATTCAGCCTGGGCTAGAGTGAGAAACTACCTTGTAAAAAAATATATATACATACACACACACACACACACACACACACACACACACACACACACACATATGTATATATTGAGAGAGAAAATAATCATTATAATCAAAGGATAATTATGCATGAGTCAGATTGAATGTTGATAAGCAAAACAATGGAATATGAAGTGTTGGAAGATTTGACTTGCATGATGAGTTAAATGGGGAGTTATGTATACCCAGTTTACCTTTGACTAAGCCATATATATATATATATATATATTTGTGTTTATTTTTCTTTATTTATTTGAGAGAGACAGATTGAGAGAGAGAAAGAGGCAGAGAAAGAGAATGGGAGCACCAGAGCCCCCACCCACTGCAAAGGAACTCCAGAAGCATGTGCCACCTTGTGCATCTGGCTTACTTGGGTACTGGGGAACTGAGCCTTGAACCTGGGTCCTTAGGCTCCATATGCAAGCGCTAAACTGCCAAGTTATTTCTCTAACCACTACTAAGTTAATTTTGATAAGTAGAAACTTTAACCCAAATATTCAGAAGGTAGTTAGACATGCATAATATATAAAATTTCACTGAGTTTTACTTCTAGCTAGACATTTATTAACCATATATGTACACCCATTTTATAGTATACACACATACCACTGTGACTCTGTGACAGCTGTGTAATTTTTATGTAATTATGAAGAATAACAAAGCATTGTAATATTGAAAATGTTGCAGAATTAGTGTTTGTACTTAAAGACCTTATAGAATAATATACAGCTACTGAAAAATATCTTCTGAGGTTTATTTTGCAAGTAGAAGGATTATCAGGGATTTCTTTTCATATTAATTTCTAAATTTTTAAGCTAACCTGACTAATCAGCTTTGTAGGTTTGTAAAGACTTAATACTTCCCTTTCCTACTTTTCAAAATGTAAAAGCTTAACTGAAATTTTAGCTCCTTCTACACAAGTTAAATTTCATTCAACTATCTCTTTGACTAATTTGATAATTGCTTATAAAATTGTATAAAGTTTTAAATGTTTACTTTCATTTTTTTTTTCTTAAATTTTATTTATTTATTTGAGAGTGACAGACACAGAGAGAAAGACAGATAAAGGGAGAGAGAGAGAATGGGCGCGCCAGGGCTTCCAGCCTCTGCAAACGAACTCCAGACGCATAAGCCCCCTTGTGCATCTGGCTAACGTGGGTCCTGGGGAACCGAGCCTCGAACCGAGGTCCTTAGGCTTCACAGGCAAGCGCTTACCCGCTAAGCCATCTCTCCAGCCCTATGTTTACTTTCATTTAATGAGTCTATACAATGATATATCTGATAGTAGTAGGAAAATGAATTAGATTTTAATAAGGGACACTATAGCAGACAGCTTCAGGTTCACGGAGATGAACTTTCAGACAAGACACAGTTATGGAGGAAGGGATATGTATTGAAGCTTACAGTTCCAGGGGAAGTTCCATAATGGCAGAAGAAACTGGCCTGCTTTCACAGGTCCAAGCACAGAGAAAGAGAGAGTACAAGCCAAAAGCCAAAAAGCCACACAGCACAGCACACTTCAGGAATTCTATCTAGGCACACTTTGCATATCTTTAGATTGAAATCTGAAACCCACCACCACACCTAAAGATCACCCAGTGACATTGCCTCCAGCCAGGTGGCTAAAGATGCAAACTACAAACAAACAAACTACTGAATATATTGGGGGCCATCTATTCTATTCAAACCACCACAGACACATAATATGATGCTTTGAAATATTATTTTAAATTTAAACCAACATTCTAATGAAAAGATCCTCAGGCTCACCCATTGCAAAATGTCATTTTATAGATTATGAATTCAGATTATGGAAAACTGTAGTTGTAATATTAATAGTCAGAAAAAATAAATGCATATTAATAAACAACTGATTTTTAAGCAGTGTTTAAATCTCTCTGTTCCTATCTACCATGTAGCTCTCGTTCTTTTCTTGCCTATGGAGAAAAGATGAAATTAGAAGTCAATGTGCAGCTCAGGTAGGTTTTCAATTCTAGGAATTAAAGACTACAAATTGTTAGTGAGGATATATTCTCCTACTGTGGATCAACTGCTGAGGAATTTACTTCTCAACTCATTTTGCAGGATAAGAGAATACCTTTTTTTTCCTTTTATATGACTGAATGCCGAGATTTTTTTTTTTTTTTTTTTTTTTTTTTTTATCTTGGCTGGAAGAATCCCTCAAGTTGTAAAAAAGTTCCCATGGAATATTGACACACTCATGTCTGTGGGGGTCTCCAGTGTTTTAAAGAAAAAACACATTTTTTTTTCTATCTGTTGAGGTGGAATGTTATAAAGGAACATATTCACAAGACTCCATTGTATCATATGTCCTACATGATTATGAATATTGATCTAACTGGGTATGTTGGTGCATGCCTTTAATTACAGCATTCAGGAGGCAGAGGTAGGAGGATCACTGAGAGTTCGAGGCCACCATGGGTCTACATAGTAAATTCCAGGTCAACCTGAACTAGAGTGAGACCCTACCTTGGAAAAACAAAAACAAAAACAAAACAAAACAAAAAGGAATATCAAGCAATCAAATAAATGGAGCAAAAAATATGTATTCATTCTCAAGTTACAGGATAATGTGAATAGTCTACCATTTTCTTCAATATCTTATTCTATGATTTTTAAATAAATACTTTTAAAAAATTCATTTATTTGTTTATTTATTTATTTGTAAGGATAGTGGGAAGGAGAGAATGAGGGAGGGAGAGAGAATGGGTGTGTCACGGTCTCTAGCCTCTGCAAGCAAACTCCAGATGCATGCACAACTTTGTGCCTCTGGCTTTCATGGGTAATGGGAAATTGAACCCAGGTCATTAGGCTTTGCAAACAAGTGCCTTAACTGCTGAGCCATCTTTCCAGACATTATGAGAATTTTTAATAGGAAGTAATTTTATTTAAAATACTTAAAAGACAAAATAGAGCATTATCACTCTATTATAAGAATGGTCTTTCAAAAAGCACTATTGTTCCTTACATTAATACAGACAAAAAGTTTTTCAGTAAAGTGTCCAGTGAAAACATTGTAAATCACTGTCCTAATCTTGAAACACATTTTTTATCTCCAAAACTTTTTTGGTGTCATTTGATTCATATTCTCCTGTTATTCTCCAAACTTCCTTATGCTAACTAACACATTCTCACCTTGGAAACTTCAGTGTAGGTATTATGGTGATGATGTCCTTGCCCATCTTCTTGTCACTTTTTATTTATGTGGGGTAATTGTAGACCACAGTCTTCTTCAATTATTATTTCACTGTAAGTTATTCTTGAAATATTGTCTTTGGTGACTTTATTCTTCTGAAATTCTACACCTTTTATTGACATGTGAATGTATATATAACTTTAATCTCATTGTCATATTTGGACATATATTAGCATCATGTCATAATCAACAAAATAATATTAAAGCAAAGTTTCAATCAAATTATTTTGTATTCATATATTGCCACTTATATTAATTATACAAACATTCTAACACTCAATCATTTTCACCTGTCAGTCTGTCTTATTTTGCTCCCTTATTTTATGCATGCAGCCAAGACATAAGAGAAGAGGCAAAAACCTAATGAAATCTGAGGCATGCCTTAGAAGGTAATTTAACAATTAATCAGGTGTCAAATGATGAGTATATGGCTATGGTTTGGGAAGCATGCTAAATAAGAATGTATATGCAAGTAGGAAATTAAGGTGTCAGGAAACAGACACCTGCTAACCCAGTCTTAGAAGACAAAAAACCTTTAATTTGATCATAGGTTTGTCTGCAAAGATAGGTATGGAAAAAGAAAGAACTTTCCTCCCACAAGAAATAACATTTATTAAGCGTGAAGCATTCTTATCTGTTTCTGCGTCATCATTGTCTCCCCATATTAATTTGCCACAGTGGCCTTTATCACAATATTCCATATTAGTTATAAACATAATAGGCTTTATTATATTTTCAAACCATGCTTCATTTACTTGATTACTTTCTAGTCCCACCTCCCCCTTTCTCATCTGCACCACCAATAAACCCCTTTTTGCTTTCTTACATCCCAGTTTCACAAGTGATAGAAAACATGAAATATTTGTCTATGTGTTGTTTACTTTGCTTCATATGATGATCTCTAGTTCTAGCTATTTTCTTGCTAAGAGCAGATTTTTGTGGCTCTTGATGGCTGGATAAAATTAAATTTTGTGTGTTTGCTTTATTCATTCATTCATCAGTGGGTGCCTCAGATGATTCTATAACTTGACTCAGCAGAGCTAAGATAAATAAGAGTGTACAGGTATTTTCTGGCATAAGTTGAACTTGATTATTTTGTGCACATTCCCAGAAGTGATAGCTGGATCATATGACACGTATATGTTTATACTGTTTGGAGGACCCTACATACTGATTTTCATAGAGTCTGGACTAATTTATATCCCCACCACTATTATATAAGGGTTCTTTCCCTTGTGCTCCACATCTCCACAAATATTTGCTGTATCTAGTTTTTGGGATTATTTCTCTCCTATATGGATGATGTCATATCTTTTTGTTTGTGTGTGTGGTTTTTCAAGGTATGGTCTCACTCTAGTTCATGCTGACCTGAATTCACTATGTAGTCTCAGGGTGGCCTTGAACTCATGACGATACTCCTAACTCTGCCTCCCAAGTCCTGGGTTTAAAGGCTAAAGGTATTTGCCACCATGCCCGGCTTCATTATCAAATCTTTAATGATGCAAAACTATAAAAGTCAATCTAAATGGATTCAATCCCCAAGGCTTCCTTCACAAGACAGCACAAACTGAATGTTTATAAGGAACATGCATATATTATCACATGACTATGAATACAGAATCCTAAATTGAGAAACCAGTAGTCTTCTCCTCTTCCAAGTCTCCAGGGGTGACTCTCTTCCAAGTTGAATGATGCCTGAAGCATACTGATGTCTGGTGCAGCTGGTGAGCTCTCACGTTCCCTGATTTGTAGCCATGCAAATCCAGTTCTTGCCTTGTCATCACTAGTGTCTTTCTCCTTTGTCTTTTCATCATCTTCTTATAATGACACTAGTCTTATAGGATTAAGGTCCCACCCTATTCCAGTGTGATCTCATCTTAACTAATAATATCTGCCAAGAGGTTAATTCCAAGTGAGGTCACATACTGGGATACAGTAATGCTGGTCTTTCATATGTCATTTTTAGGAACACAATCCAATCTATAAAAATAATTAGGCAAATATACTTCATTTCACACTCAGAAATATGCCAAAACACTCAAATATCTATCTAAATAGTTTTTAAAATAATTAATTAAAATTTAGGCTGTTTCTGATTATATAAACACACAAAACATAAAAGTTAACTATTTAAAACCAGAAATTAAAGGATACAAAACATAACCACTTAGAAACAAACATTCTGTTAGACTGTTTAATACAATTAATTTATTTAAGGACCCAATATAGCTCAGTGGTTGTGATCATATACAAGTTGTAGAAAGTTTTGTTTCAGTACCTAGCATTAGGAAAGAAACAACCAAATAAGCTAATAGTGAAAACAATGACACAAAAATTCTGGAAATAAAACAAATGCATGCTGTCTGAGTCCTTTCATGCATATCCCATAAAACATGCAGAAAATACTATGAAATAACTTTCACATTTTAAAGACTACATTTGCATACATCATACACGTGCATGTAAAATGATGAATTACACTTTTTTCTTTATAGGAAGACAATATTTAAAAGGTGAGGTCAACTGTACAAACAACACTTTCTCTTAGAAACAATGAGAACTTGACAAAACGATTTTTCACATTATCTGGAAGGCTAAAATGAAATGTTAAGAGGAAAAAAATGGCAGAGATCAAATATCTCAACATCATAACAGGAGCCAGTCACCCTGCTCACGTTTCCTCTCATTTTATTTTGTAAGGGTCTCAGCTTACTGCCGTAACAGAAAGAACAATTTCTGTATGCTGGAATATGATACAATTTATTTACTTTTTTTTGTTGTTAGGCATAAAGGTGATTGGGTAATACAGAGCCAGTAAAGTGTCAGCACACTCACTAGGATCCTTTTGAACTCCTTTCAGGCTGAAGCTTTACCATCCTCAATGGAATGTCCCTCACACTGGCCCAGAAAGATAGATCCTTACTTTATGTCTACATTTTAACCAAGGAAATGGGTGAAAAATGGTAAATAGGGAATTACTCATTCTACTGTGCTAATATTTCATTAGCTAGAAAGTCATCATGTTAAATCCAGCAGAAAGAGAACTGAAGAAATACATTTTTTATTAGATGGCAATGTACTTAACTCAAAAAATATTCATTGGGGCTCGAGGGATGGCTTAGTGATCAAGGTGTTTGCCTGCAAAGCCAAAGGACCCAGGTTCTATTCCTCAGGACCCACGTTAGCCAGATGCACAAGGGGGTGCACACGTCTGGAGTTCGTTTGCAATGACTGGAGGCCCTGACACACCTATTCTCCCTCTCTCTCTTTCTCTCTCTTTCTCATAAATAAAAATAAAAAATATTTTAAAAAATATTTATTGCAAAAAGAAAAAAATATATGAATACAATTTGTTCTATGCTATAGTCTACCATTTAGTCATGAAAATATTATGTGCCTCTTTCTTACTGCTTCTCTTAGTCATCTTTCCATTGCTATGACAAAATATATGAGGTAAACAACTTGAAGGGAGATTGTGTATTTTGGTTCATAGTTTCAAAGATTTAGTCCATGGTGAGTTGTCAATTGTTTTTGAGCCTATGGCTAGGTCACACATCATGGTACATAGCACATAATGGGCTCAAGGTGTTTTAGAAGCTGGTAAGTGAAAGTAGGAGAGAGAAGCCAGAATCCCAGTATCCCTATCATTGCCTTCCTAGGTCTGTCTCTTAAAGTTTCTGTCATGTCTCCATAGCATCACAGGCTGACACTGCAGCCTTTTAACACAGGAAGATACATCATTCTGCAAATAGATTGATTAAAGAACAGATAATTGTATACATAACTGAGGAAAAATATTATAGCAATTTAGTAATTGGAGAAAAGTAATTGATATTTTGTCAGTGCCCCCAAAACTTCACACAAACTTCTATTTAATAGCATCACCAATAACCTACTGTAGGCAATATTTTATTTTTAAAAAGTTTATTGGTTATAAGGTATTAGCATAATTATCCAAAATCTGTAATGATAATGAAATAATAAATGATAAACATTTACTGAATGGAGTAAGATATAGTCTTTAATATTATACCTTTTTTTTTGTTTGTATGTCTGTGTTTGTGAATGCACATGTGTGTATATGTGTATATGTGGCGGGTCAAGGACAAACTCAAGTGTCATCATCAGGAATGTTGCCCATTCTTTTCAAGGAGCCTGGAGCTCACCAAGTAGGATATACTAGTTTCCCAGAGCCTGAAGGATGTGTTTAAAAGTGCTGAGATTACAAATACTGACAGTATGAGCAGGTACCACTACACTCAGTATTTTCATATGGGTTTGGGGACTCAATCTCAAGTCTTACCCAGTGAAAGATCTACCTAGCTCCTAAAAATAGGTTTTAAATAAGCATTCCCATGTTAAACTATGAAGAAAAAAATATCATGGTGATATATTCACTTGTTTTTCAATGATTAGTGTAGGGAGTTCTTCCCACCCTCCTCTGGGTCACAGGCTCCACAAATTCTCTCAGTCCTCCTTGATACTGAGGTAAATTCTGTTTTTCATCTAGTTTTTAGATGCTACCACTAATCTGGACCTGAAAGGAACATTAATAGGCTCTTATTTCTTGTCTGTTTCAAGCAAAGCAGCAACTTTTCTTCGCACTGAGTGACTTACAATTACTTTACAGTAAATCCAGGCTCATCAAATCCTAATAGAAATAGTTTCACTGTTCCTTATTACTCAGAGTAAATTTTCCCCTATTCTGAAACCAACAGCAATGAACTCATTTTCTTAATTTCTAAAGGATATCATCTACTTATTAATATTATTTGAAGTGATTATACTCAGAAAATAATCTTGATAACATTTTGAAGGATAGGAATATAAATATTACAATCCTGTCATTCATGAATTTAAAAAGGTGACATTGATTTATAATTATTCTTGTAGGAAAAAAATATATATAGCTCCTAAATTGTTTAATAGGCAAGATAATCTCTAGGAGTCTTAACAAGTTTAACATGTCATGTAGCTACCATTGATGCACAAATATGTCTATGGACATAAATTCCTTCTCTCAGCACTCTGTGTTAATGGAACCATAATTTTCCAAATGTGTTTCAATGTGCACTTTTAGTCTGTATTCTATATTTCATTAAAATGATGTTTATGGAAATCAAATTGATTATTGTCATCTTTTATCCTCAGCAAAGTATCCATAGTGAGTTTGATCATGTGTTAATGCAATACCCATTATTTCCTATAATGATAGCTACTATCTAGTAAGATGAGAATTACTCCCCACATTTCAAAAATGTTGAAAATGAGCTGGGAGTGTTAATGTAGTTTGCCTGTTTATACCCTTAGTGACACACACAACTGGTGAAGCATTGAGAGGACTCTGTAGATAAGTGTCAGCAAACAAGAAGCCGTGGTTTAGCGTGGGTGTGGGAGGTAAGGAGGTGAGAGTTTGCTGCCAGAAAAATGTTTATTTGGAGGGTGAGATTAGTAGTCTCAGAATAAATCTCACTTTGGAGAAGCAGAAAATAAATGTTTAAAAGTAACTTTTAAGAAAGGAAAAAGAATAAAAGTAGGGCTGGAGAGATGGCTTAGCGGTTAAGCGCTTGCCTGTGAAGCCTAAGGACCCCGGTTCGAGGCTCGGTTCCCCAGGTCCCACGTTAGCCAGATGCACAAGGGGGCGCACACGTCTGGAGTTCGTTTGCAGAGGCTGGAAGCCCTGGCACGCCCATTCTCTCTCTCTCCCTCTATCTGTCTTTCTCTCTGTGTCTGTCACTCTCAAATAAATAAATAAATAAAAATTAAAAAAAAAGAATAAAAGTAGAAATTGTGTTAAAGAAAGAAATTATAGTCAAGAATAAGCCAACTGGGAAACAAAGGAGATATAGCAATAGCACAGAAATAACATCCTGTCATCCTGTGTCACACCACAGATCACAAGTCGTCCTTATTTTATATTTATTTGTTTATCTTTTTATGTAGAGAAAGAGAATGAGCTAGAGAGAGAGAGAGACCTGGTGCCCCAGGGTCTCTAGCCACTGCAATCAAATTCCAGACATGTGCCATCTTGTGCACATATGTGAACTTGTGCATATGAGTCACTTTGTGCATATGGCTTATGTGGTTTTAGGAGAGGTGAACCTGGGTATTTAGGCTTCACAGGCAAGTGCCTTAACTGCTAAGCTATCTCCCAGCAACATCATATACATACATACATACATACATATATATATATATATATATATATATATATATATATATATATATATATGTATATATCTGTATGCATGTATGTGTTTATGGAATCACTGTTTCGTACCTCATAGGTCTCCATAACCAATAGCTCACTGTTGGATGTAACCTAGTTCTGCCACTGGGAATTATATGTAAACACCCAGGGTTAGGCTTTCTCTGTACCTCTCCAGGGCCCATCTGTTGGGGCCACCTTGTATCCCTGTTATTAGGAGTTATATCTTTATTTTTCTATCCAGAAGAAAGGTAGTTATAATGCTGATTGGTGTCACTAGTTTTGTGTCAAAGCTCCCCACCTTCACTCCCCCCCGCATGACGTTTTCACCCTTCTGTGTTATGTCCCTGAAATTTCCTGTCAAGTAATCCCTCCTCTCCTCCTTCTGTATTTCCATTTTCTCCTAGCTACATTCTTGTTCCCTGTCAATACTTCTGATACTGACACATGCAATGCAAACTGTTCTGAGTTAAGAGCCCCATATGAGGGAGAACATGCTGCTTTGGTTTTCTGTGCTTACATGTTTACTTTCTAAAAATATCAATGTGAAACATCCCCGATGCTGACAAAGGTAATTTGAATGTCATTGTTTATTTATACCTCAACAAAATTATAAATGACTTAGTTAATAAAAAGAATGCACAGAGCACACCTGTCACTCACCCAGGATTTACTGAACAATGTCTAGAAACTCCATTAGGACACACAACAAATCATTTTTACTTCTGTGATATTGTGAGCCCCACATAAAACTTAGATTTGAATTTCTAGTCCTTAGAGAGCTAGTGAAGAATGACTTTAAACAAAGTGAAAAGAGTAACTCAAAAAAGAATACTAAGATTCTAGTGGGCAGTGGATCCATTCACGCACCCATTATTCCATCACTGCAGGAAAGCATAAAACTCTTCAAAATTCAGACAAAGATAAACAATATTAAAATATAATTAATAATTGATCAATATATATGGTAAAACTTTAAAAATTTTTTCTACATTTTGTCACAGATGTTCTCTTATTTAGGCTCAAAATATTACAATAAACACACAGAAAACTAGACATATAAAGCTATAATAGTTGATGGCAGGAAAAAATATTACTTCATTCCTATAAAAAATTAGATGAGCAAATCATTACATACAGCACTAAATTAATAAATAATATCTAAAGAAGATTACATAGTTAAGCTTTCAGAATATTATTGTTTAAACTTTATGCCTAAAAATGCCTAGAAAAAGAATGAAATATAGCACAATATTGTCTCTGGGAAGAGGGTCTAGGTTAAGTCAGAACTAAATAATTTTATTCTTGTTTCATTTATTTAAAGTTTATTTACTATATACATTTATTGCAGCAACAAAAATAAATTCTATTAATATAAGAAAAATATCAATACATAATGTGTGCAGATTTAATATAGGTGAACAACTTGGTGACCTGACTTTAGTTCATTTGATATTTTGTTTTATATGTATAATAAATTTCAGATTTCTCTTGAACAAAAAAGAGAAGGGTTTCTAGTAGATCACATATTATATGAGTTGATTTTTCCTAATCAAATGAGTAAATTATTGAGTTATGGGTGTTACTTGAATTTAAATAGAATTTCATAGTCAATGATTGTAGATATTTCCATTCTACTTACAGAAAACATATGTTTATATAATGAGATATATAAGAAGTCTATAATTTAATTCCTTGTGCTCTTGCTTCATGTAACATAGATTTACATATCTACTTTTCTGATGTCCTAATAATTTAACTTTCAATACTCAGAAATGGAAAAAAAGATGAAGAGTAAATTGCATGTGGACTGACATAAAGAACTTTCATATTTTTGTTTGGAAATCAAGTCTTTAAAATATGCAGGCATATACTTTCTTATAAGCAGATGTTGACATTACCAAATAACAAAGTAATTGAGCACAGATGGTGTGCTTGGCATATAAAAACTGCTTAAAGTAGAGTTAGCACTTAGCAAAGACAGCAGATTTCTTTTTCTCTTGTAGTTCTTTTGACTTTAAATATCATACATTTCTTTCTCACTTAATGCCTCCTGGCCAAGGGAGCATTCTGAGAAAGTATATAAATAGTAATTTATCAAATATTAATGACAATCTTTCCGCCCCCTCTTCTGACCCATTTTCATTAACAAGGAGGGTCTAATGGGAGGGGTAGATCACAGATGAGCCTAAATAATGGTACCAAACTGCCTGTATTCACTGAAATGAAAACTAATAAATTAAATTAAAAAAAAATATTAATGACAAGATATACAAGTGACTTTTATCACAAATCAACCTTAAAGAACCCAGGCTACAAAGTCTAACTACAATGATGATATTAACATTACATATGGCTATATTTACATCTTCAATGTCTTTTGTATTCAATTTAATTTTACTCTTATGGTTATCATATACATAGTATTAGTAATTACATAATATAAACTTAGCCTTCAAAAGTGATAGCTTATTATTTCTTATAATTGCAGTGAGTCAGATGTACATCAGAATGAAATAATGCCTACTGTCTCTTGTTTATATTTCCTGCTGAAAGTGTGACTGAGCACTTAACCAGGTTATTAATGGTGACAATTAAAGGTAGAAATGTGGGGTGTAAAGTAAACTCTTAAATCTACCTATGAGGTAATTGTTTCAAAATAGCATTTTGTATAGAATAAGTGTCATTGTTTATTTTCAAATATAGCACCAAGACAGCTTCATGATACTCACAGCATTAAGTAGGTATGTTAAAAATTATTTTGGGGACTGGTGGAATTGCCTAGTGGTCAAGGCATTTCCCTACAAAGCCAAAGGACCCAGGTTCAATTTCTCAGGACTCACATAAGCCAGATGCACAAGGTGGTGCATGTGTCTGGAGTTTGTTTGCAGCAGCTGGAGGCCCTGGTGTCCCCATTCTCTCTCTCTACCTCTCTCTCTCTCCCTCCCTCTCTCTCTCTCTCTCTCTCTCCTTCCCTCCCTTCCTCCATCTTTCTCTCTGTCAAACAAATAAATAAAAATAAATAAATAAATATTTTGAAGGTGCTTTCATTTTGCAAATGAAAGGGCAGAATATCTCAAATTCCTGCAATATGTCCATTTTTAAGCTCAGTTAACAGAGGATTAATTTATCCCTCAAAAGCATCTCTTCTACACAAAGATCTTCCAATTGATTTCAAAGAAGGAACTTTGGAAGTACATATCAACATTGAAATGAATGAAAACCAGATTGATGTTTTTTAATGATCATGGCAAATTGAGGAGAGGAATAGTCAGTGGATTGCCCAGGCTGACAGATTATTGGAATCTATATTGCAGTGAAGTCAAAGCAAAGGACAGACATAATTTTTGGTAAGATTGTGGAAAATTTCAGACTAGAATTCACAACAGAAAAAGGAATTAAATTTTTAACTCTTTCACCACAATAAAGTAACACTACGACTTACCTCTTGATTACTGAATCTTTCATCATGAAGTAAATCCCAGTACACATAGAATTTTTACAAAATCCCATCATAAGGTAGTTGATGTTTATTGTTGCCTGGACAGAACTTTACATAGGATTTGTGGAAATTCTTTTCCAAGGAAACTTCATTCTAAAATTCATACTAGACTGGTGGTAGGGACTAGGCACCCATTAATGGGCAGTATTTTATCATCTGAGAAAAAGAATATTGTACCTTAATTGCCTTTTCCTTAACCGTGACAAGTAAGCATATTAGGAGCCATGAGTTCTTTTTTTTGTTAATATTTATTTATTTATTTATTTGAGAGCTACAGATACAGAGAGAAAGACAGATAGAGGGAGAGAGAGAGAATGGGCGCGCCAGGGCTTCCAGCCTCTGCAAACGAACTCCAGACGCATGCGCCCCCTTGTGCATCTGGCTAACGTGGGACCTGGGGAACCGAGCCTCGAACCAGGGTCCTTAGGCTTCACAGACAAGCGCTTAACCGCTAAGCCATCTCTCCAGCCCCATGAGTTCTTTTGTTGTTAATGTTGATGCATTGTGTTGCACTGTGTGTGTGTATGTGTGTGTGTGTGTGTGTGTGTGTGTGTGTGTGTGTGTGTGTGTGCAAGTTTGTCTATAATAGTGTGGGTGTGTACATGCCAGAATACAAACTTGGAGGTCAAAGGGCATCCTTGTTTCAGTCAGGGTTGTCATCACTCATCACTGCATCGACCAGGCTGGGTGGCTTCTGAGGTTCCTGTTGAATCTCCTGGCCTCACTCCTCACTCCTTGATGCACTGGGATTCCAGACACTTGTGTTATTACACTTGGCTTTTGTGTAGGTTCTGGAGATCTTAACTCAGGTACTCATGCTTGTATTTCCAGTGCTTTATCCACTGAGCCAGCTCCTAAGCTTCAGTATCCATTGTTTCTTAATAATTCTCCAAAAGTCCATGTTTGTGGGGTAATGTGTTTTAATAAAATCTTTAGAAAGGTTAGATAACTCTGGTGATATTCTTAGGGCAGGCTACATTATGAAAGGTATAATTCATTAAAAAGTTTCTTAAAAGGGTAGAATGGAAGGTATTTTTGGAGGAAACTTGAGGAAAAAAATACTAGTGTATACATTTTGGCCAAGGAGATGGTTCAGCAGTTAAAGGCACTTGCCTTTAAAGCCTTTGGGCACAGGTTCAATTTTTCAGTACCTAAATAAAGTCAGAAGAACAAATGTCTCATGCATCTGCAGTTCATCTGTGTACTCTCTTCAGTGCAAGTGCAAATAAACTAAAAATTTCCAAACATTCTTCTATAAATTTCAAAATTACTCCATACACACTTGGTTAACTATGTATTCCTTTGAACAGGTTAAAATTGGGAACAAAGGGTTTGAGAGTTGGCTTCATAGTTAAGGTGCTCCCCTCCAAAGCTAAAGGACCCCGGGTTTGCTTCCCCAGGATCCATGTAAGCCAGATGCATATTTACAGTGGCAGCCATTTTCTTTCTATCAGCTTCTTTCCCTTTCCCTCCATTTCTCTCCCTCAAAAAAATACATACACATACTCACACACATAGATATATGTATATATGTATATATATATATATATATATATATATTAAAAATTGGAAACTAGTTTGCAGAAGCATTGATGGAAAAGTTTCATTCAGATAAGTTTGAAGCTAACATAATACCATAAAATACATAGGATAGCATTGATAGAACAAAGATTATGAAAAAATGTATAATTGGATAAATACTTAAATTAGCACAAAAGTGTGTAGCTGAAGATGCAGGAAGTTAAGCAAGATTTGACCAAGGAAGTGTTTCACATAGGCTCCAAGCTTCATATCAGCAATTATCAAAAGCAGAAACTCCATCTGAGCACGTTTGCTCTTCTCTTCCTTGTGGAAGCAGACCAGCTATTAGGATTCAGATGGCAGGCCAACGTGTTCATGTACCACACAGATGGCAACACTAGACCTCAATCGCAGACTATTTGTGTGACACACAGAAGCTTTGAAAGGCTATGCTTTTCAGTCTCTACAGATACTCTGATTCAATTGATCTTCATAAGCTGCAGATGCCATTGCAGTGAAAAACTTTAGCATTCAAGTGGCTAATGCAAGAGGATATTGAGTCAAAGGTTAGTATACACTAGATAGCAAGACTGTCTCAAAATGTAAACCCCAAAAGACTAGCACAATATTGAATTCAACATTTTGACATAAGAAATGGAGGACAGAAGCAGGGATATTAAAATGGCAGAAGAAGTGCTTGGAAAGAGAAATAGGAAGTAGAGCAGGAGAGGGGAGAGCAAGAGGGTAAAAGGAGGATACTGAGATCAAATTACAATATGTTTCTAATTAAAATTCTCAATGAAAGTTATTAGACTATAATTAATAAGATAACATTTAAATTTATACTGATTGCTGTCATAGAAACAAAAAACAAAAGCTATTTCTTAACTTCCTAGCTTCTAGCAATTAGTGGCATCTAAGAAAATATTTTTTTCATTATTTTATGTCCTGTTATAATGTATTGCACATATAGCCTCCATTACTTAAATGTAAAATTTAAAATACCATTTCAACTGCAAAAGAAAACACCATAATCAGTAATGACAGGCAGTTCAGAGAAATACCTAATTCCTAAGGTTGATAGTTATATTTTTCAAATGCGACATATTTTGGAAAATGAATGCCATTACCCTGTGTGGGTGTCTTTTCTCTCTTTTGTTCAGGTACATTGCATTGAAATGCGTTTTATACCTATTTTATATTTTGCATAGCCCTTTGTTAAATAGCTAAATATACTTCCCCATTGCAGGTTAACAGATGATTGTTTTCTGTTATGCTTTCCAAATGCATTGGGAAAGGTAAAATATAGTAAGACTTCTTTTGAATTTTGTTCTAACTCAGCCACAGGAATGCTGTCTGGATATTTACAGAGTTATTGATTATATAATATGCAGTATGCTGCCAACAATATTCTTGAGCTATTTCTCTTAAATAACTGATTTCCCATATTTAAAGATTTTTAAAAAAATTCAATATCTTAAAATTATAGTTAGAGAAAAGCTACATGAAATTTACACAGTGTGCAATTAAATTAATGAAGGACCATCAATGTGGTACAGTGAGTTGCTCAGCATGAGTGCTCTAAAAACTAGAACTTGATTAATTATGATTTATAATGTATCCCTATCAAGTAGAGTAGCTTAAGCATTGTCATGACTAAAACATAAGGAGACATTTAGTGGAGAGAGGCTATGAGTACTTTGATAACACAGTGTTCCCATTTCTATTTGTACAAATCAGAATGTGTTTTTGTGCAACTTGTAAGTACCTGAGCTCAGAATCCACTTTCTCTTTCCATGAGCACTAATGAATAGGTAGTAGGTTGCACCAAGATTCACCTCAATAATGATTTATATTATAGTCCTACTTAGATTCAGAAATTTTTCTTCTATAGAGCCTTCTACCCAAGAAAAGACCTTTTCAAACTTGACAAAACACTTAATAGCTTTATAAATGAATAATACAAGAAGTAAGTATATGCAATTAGAGCTTCCTTGGGCTGTTTGGTTATCTATCAGTGACCATAGCTCTTTAGCTAGTAATGTCTATATCTTTAACTCTGTGTGGCTCTATGATGGGTACTTTTTATCAGGTAAGTTGCAGAAGTCTTATAAAATCTCTCTGCAACATCATCAATATCCATGCATCCTATGACTCACTTAGATAGTTCTGTGTTTTAAATGTGTATCTCTGCTTTACCCCCTTTTCCAATATTGCAGGCTCTTGTTGAATGGAGTCCTCCATCCCCTGTCATTTTTGTTGCATGGGCTTTTCCTCCTGTACAAAGAGTCATCTTCTATTCAGGCACATCTATAAAACTACATTTTCTAGGGATAGACTATCACTTCATTTCTTCTTTTAAAACTCTTCCCTAACTCCTGACTCAATAGCCTTCATGTGTTTTACTTCCATCCCGTGGGATATCCTGTACGTAAAGGTTTGCCCAGTCAGCAGATGTTCACAAAAGGATCTTATCACCATCACAGAACACTGCACAAACATTCCCTGAAAGGGGCTTCCTGAATTCATCCCTTTAAAGCCTCCACTAACAAAACTGGAAAGCCTCTGTCCTCAAAGGTACAGCTACCCACAAGAGTGTGAAGACATTTGGATCTTTCTTTCCAGTGTATGTAGACCACATTTCCACATACAAAAGGGTTTGTTTAGAAGACATAAATTATGTGCAACCCCCGCCCAACCCTGCAGTTCAGTATCCTTACCTATAAAAGTGGGATAAATCATACTTACTTTGATAGCTTACTTTAAGGACTGGATATAATTCCTACCACAAAGTCTTTTGGCACAAATAAATGAACAAATTATCCTTGTTGACTCATTTTGAAAAACATTGTCTAATATGCATTTAAAGGCCTTCAGTTTGAGGGTTTAAATTCTAGGGGGATAGAAGTGTATAAATAATCTTTGTGTTTCTTGCTCACTTCATATGAATTAAAACTGATACAATATATGATGTACCTATCATGCTATACTTAACCAAGCAAAATCGCAAGCAATTTCAGAGATTTTCAAAAATCATGTGTGTGTGTGTGTGTGTGTGTGTGTGTGTGTGTACATATATGTGCACCATGACAACCGGTGGAGGTCAGAGTAGAGTTATGAGGTGTTTCTACTTCATCTTCTTTAACTCAAGGGATTTTGCCTGTGGAAGCAAACTTTGAGGCTACAAATATAGGAGCATCAGATTCTCTTGTCTCTGCCTTTCCTTGTCATAGGTTTTGGGATCACAGCTGCATGAGTCACTTTGTGTTTGGCTTAGCATTGGACTCAGATAGTTAGGCTAATTCACCCACAGTTCTAGTGTATACCTATGGTAAAGAAATTAAGGCAGATTTATGTCTTGGTATATAGTATATTTTAGATAATGTTCTTAATGCTGCTGGAAAGCATATATATTCTCAAACATTTGGATGAAATGTTATATAGATATCTGTTAGTTCTGTTCCCTTCTATGATGTCATTTAATCCATGATCTTTCTGTTTACTTTTTGCCAGGACAACTAGTCAATGATGAGAGCAGGGTACCAAAGTCACACTCTGCAATTATTCTTACTATTACCTGTGACCTTAAGTCCATTGTGTTTGTTTAATGAAATCGGGAGCACCCATTTTAGGTGCATTTATGTTTAGAATTGGAATGTCCTCCTGTTGGAGTGTTCCTTTAATCAATATAAAGTGTCCTTCATCTTTCCTAGCTAATGTTGGTTTGAAGTCTATCCTGTCAAATATTAAGATAGCAACATCTGCTTGTTTCTTGGCCCCTTTGCTTGAAATACCATTTTCCATTCTTTCACCCTAAAATAGTATCTGTCTTTTATGGAGAGGTGAGTTTCTTGGAGGCAATAAACATAAGGATCCTACCTTTTAATCCAGTCTGCAAGTTTATGTCTTTTGGTTGGGGCATTGAGGCCACTAATATTATAGTTATTAAAAGGTATATATTAGCCAGGTATGGTAACTCATGTCTTTAATCCCAGCACTCAGGAGGCAGAGGTAGGAGGATAGCTGTGAGTTCAAGGCCACTGAGACTACATAGTGAATTCCAGGACAGCCTGAGCTAGAGGGCGACCCCACCTTGAAAAACAAAACAAAACAAACAAACAAAAAATGACAGCAACAAAAGGTTTGTATTGATACTTGCTATTCTTCTTGCTTTGTAGTTCTTCTTGTTTTTCATTTACACTCTTGTATTAAGTAGTATTTGAATATGGTTTATTTTTTCTTCCTGTATTCTCATTTTTGTGCTTATTTTCTCTTCAGTCTGAAGGATCCCTTCAAGTATTTTCTGTAGAGCTTAGTACTCAAATATTCCTTTAGCATGTTTTTGCTGTGGAATGTCAGTATTTCTCTGTCAATTTTGATAGATAGCTTTGCTGGATATAGTAATCTTGGTTGATAGTTGTTATCTTTCAGAACTTGGAATATATCATTCCAATCCCTTCTGGCCTTTGAAGTTTGAATTGTTTAATCTGCTGTTATCCTGATAGGTTTGCCTTTATATGTGACTTGATGCTTCTCTTTTACTGCTTTCATCATATTTTCTTTGGTTTGTGTGTTAGTAGTTTAATTATCATATTCTAAGGAGAGGTTCTTTCCTGGTTTGGTGTTCTAAATGCTTCCTATGTTTATTGACATCTCTTTCCACATTTGGAGGTAATTTTCCTCTATGATTTTGTTGAAAATACTTACTATGCTTTTAGAGGGAAATTGCTTTCCTTCTACTATACCCTGGATTCTGATGTTTGATCTCTTCGTAGTGTCCCACATGCCTTCAATTTTCCATTCATACCTTCCTATTAGTTTGTCTTTCCCTTTGTTGGACTGTATTAGATCTGCTACCTTTTCTTCTAGTTTATGTATTCAGTCCTTTCCTTGATCCATTATATTGGTGAGATTTCCATAGAGATTTTTCTTATTTGACTTACTATATTTTCATTTCTAGTATTTCTTCA
This sequence comes from Jaculus jaculus, assembly GCF_020740685.1. Classification (NCBI taxonomy): domain Eukaryota; kingdom Metazoa; phylum Chordata; class Mammalia; order Rodentia; family Dipodidae; genus Jaculus; species Jaculus jaculus. The sequence continues at coordinate 129,184,250 of NC_059107.1, forward strand.
GTTCTTTATTTTTATTTCATTACTCATATCTTGTATTTACCTCCTTATTTCATTAAATTGGTTTCATGTGTTCTCTTTAGGGAGTTTATTTTCTTTTCTGATTTCTTCTTTGGTTTCTTTGAATATAGTTATAATTATTCTTTGGAATTCTTTTTAAAAAAAATATTTTATTGGGCTGGAGAGATGGCTTAGTGGTTAAGTGCTTGCCTGTGAAGCCTAAGGACCCTGGTTCAAGGCTCGGTTCCCCAGGTCCCACGTTAGCCAGATGCACAAGGGGGCACACGCGTCTGGAGTTCGTTTGCAGTGGCTGGAAGCCCTGGCACGCCCATTCTATCTGTCTCCCTCTATCTGTCTTTCTCCTTGTGTCTGTTGCTCTCAAATAAATAAATAAAAACTGAACAAAAAATATTTTATTTATTTATTTATTTTTATTTATTTATTTGAGGCAGAGAGAGAGAGAGAGAGAAAGATAGGGACAAAGAGAACAGGCCAGGGCCTCTATCCACTGCAAATGAACTCTAGATACAAGTGCCCCTTGTGCATCTGGTTTGCATGGACCCTAGGGAATCAAATCAGGGTCCTTTGGCTTTGAAGGAAAGTACCTTAACCACTAAGCCATTTCCCCAGCCCTCTTTTGAGTTCTTTCTCAGGCATTTAATCTAAATCCACTTCACTGCAGCTCATTTCGGGTAGGATGATAACCATACATGATGTAAAATGTAATGCATCCATTCAACTTTAAAAGTCCACATAGGTCTTATTATTATTATTAATAACACATTCCATGATGATCAAGCATCCCCATGGTCCAAAGTCTTTTAACTGAGCAAAAAAACCAAAAATACCCCCCCAAAGAAACATAATAACACAGAATACACATTCACACTCCAAAAGATGGCACTGGGCATAGAAAAGACATATTCAACTGATACAATATTTAAACAGGACAAACCTCAAACACTGTAGCTCCAAGTCCAACAACTCTACTCAGTGAGGAATGTCTAAGTCCAATAAATCTAACCAGCAGCAAGTCTCTGGAGTTCCAATTCTGGCATTTTATATCATGTATGATTATCAGTTTATGGGGGCCAATGGTGGAATGTGGTGGTTTGATTCAGGTGTGCCCCATAAACTTAGTTGTTCTGAATGTGTCCAGAGCAGTAGGTGAGTAAATGGGCCAAGCAGGCTAAGCTTGCACAAGCAGGGATGGGCACCTTTGGGGGCAAATTGATCAAAGGACCCTGAGCTCCAATGGGCCAGCAGGCATAGCCTGGCCAAGGTCACTGGTGGGCAGGGGTAGCAGGGTGATCGCCCCTGTGCAGTGAGGCAAGTGGAACTATGTTGGCCTGGGACCCTTTTCCTATAGTAAGTGCGGCAGTTTCCTGAAGCTGGGACTGTGGGTATGGTGGTTGCTTGGGGGCAGGGGTGGGCTACCACACATGAAGGAATCAGTGATTCCCTGTTTTATGTTTTTGTTTTTGTTTTTTTTCTCTCTGTGCCCTCCCACTGGCAATCTATTGGAGATTGCTTTCCCCTAAAAAACCCAGTGAACTTTTAATGTCTTGCCTTTCTTTCCCCAGGATGTGCGGCTCAGTTAGGCAGTGGCCATCTTGGCCAGAAGTCCATTGGTTTAAAATTATAACATTATTTCAGATGATACTGGTTTCTAATAAATGTTACCACTGTCTTTCTTCTATACATGAAGATTTATGTGGGCATATAGAAGTTAAAAGAGAGTATTGGGCTCGATAAACAGTTTAGCATTTAAAGTACTTGCCTGAGAGGCTTAAGGATCCGGGTTTGATTCCTCCAGAACCCACATAAGCCAGAAACACATGGTGGCACACGCATTTGGAGTTTGTTTTCAGTGGCTAGAGGGCCTAGCATGCCCATTCTCCATCTCTTTCTCTCTTGTAGATTAATTTTTAAAAAAGACAGTGACATTAAGATGATGTTAGAAATTAATATCCTTTGTATTTAAGTTAACAATAATTGGATAGTATATACCCTTAGAAATTTTCAAGATTAAAATAAAATCAGAATTTTCATATTTCAAGTCAGAAATAAACTGATCTGTGTAGAAGCTGGATACCTGGTGAAAATACTTTCTGAATCATATTTTGTAATAAGAGGACAAATCTCATAGTATCTACAGTATGAATGAGAGCTTGTAATAAACTCATTATTTTTTCTCAAGGTAAGTTTGTGAGCATTGGATGTGCTTGCATGAAAAATTTAAGTCTAAACACAGATATAAATAGAGAGGTGACTAGTTCTAGAACTGAAGCAGATAATGTAAGAGAGGTGGATAGTGGTGATTATAATGCCTAAGGAGGAAACATTCTCAATTAATACAAAAATGCATAACTGGAAAAAGTACTAAGTGTAAGTGACTTTTGTATGTTCAACCCTAGGCATTACCATCTACGTCAATCCCTCCAAAGTCCAGTGAATCTTGAGGAAGAGGGTGTACAAAACCTGAAATAACAAGAGGACAAGGAGGAGCATTGTACAGTTCTGTCCTCTGCATACAGTATAGCCATTGCACTCATGAACTCATAGCTATTGTGGATATCTACATAAGATTGAGCCTATTAACACTCCAGCATGGAAAGAGGAAAGGCTCATAAGGCCTTACTCTTCACATAGCAGCTCTTGATGAATAACGGTTGCTGGGTGATGTGTAGGCAAGATTTTTGGCAGTGAAGCCACTCTACATTGTTTATATACGTGTAAGTAGCTGTCTACTCATGTTCATACAAGTAACCTAATTAAAAAATAATAAAAGCCATAATTACACAAAACAAAAAAAAATACATGAAGGTTGAGAGAAAATTAGCTCAGAAGAAGGCCTTCAGATGGAGAGGAGGGCTATAAGAATGGGTGAATAGAGAATAATATATATGTATGGAATTTTCAAAAATTAAAACTAAAAACAAAAACAAATGCTCCAAAACAGACTGTCAAACTGAATTTCCAGTGACCCACTCAAACAGTTTGAACAACAAAAACAACAAAAGGTAGAATTTGTTATAACTCAAAGTATAAAATAACTATCTGTAATTTTATATTCATATAAATAAATGAAAGAGCAAATAAATGATATGTAGAAAATTACTTTTTGTTGTTTTTTAATAGGTTTTATTTATTTATTTGAGAGAGACAGAGAGAAAGTGGGTGAGCCATGGCCTCCAGCCACTGCAAATGAACTCAAGATGCATGGCCCTCTTGTGCATCTGGCTTATGTGGGTCATAGCTGAACTGGGATCCTTTGGCTTCTCAGAAAAGCACCTTAACTGCTAAGCCATCTTTTGAGCTCAAGATTACTTTTTAACTCATCATGTAACTCTCCAGCCCAAGATTACTTTATAACTCATCATGTAAATGAAACTGGAATAATTTATATAGATAATTTGACTTCAAAGGTTAGGAGCACTACTTTCACTGTTGAAGTATGGACTTTGTTACAAAGAGCATAATATAAAGAGGAGAAAATGCAGGAATTTGATTCAGTTTTGGTCTTATCTGTGTTATTATGCTCTGATGAAAAACTCACCTGTGTTTTCTTCCTGACAGAAACACATGGATCCAGAATTTTTTCATTTGTTTATTTATTTTTGTGAGGACAAGTTTTATTGGGTAGAAAAAAAAGAAAAAGAGGAAAGCTGGTGCACCAGGTCTGCATACGAGTTCAGGATCTCAAGATTCAGCCCTGATCTGTTGGGAGCATCAGCATTTATTGGAAATAGCCACATGATATTTATAGTAAAAACAGGATTGAGAGTTAAACCACAAAGTTGCATACTGTTAAACTAAGGGGGGATATTACAAAAAGTAACAAGGTTACATAGGTCACATAGGTGGAACTGAGGCAAGAAACATTATATGCTATATAATCACAAAGACCTCTAGAAACAAAGAGATACAGGGAGGTCATGGTACATTGCATAGAGGGATCATCAAATTCTTCATGCAACAGTAAACATCTGCATTGTATAGAGGGATTATACCCTTCCTTTCACATTTCATTTTCCATTTCCTCCTCTCATATGACAGTCGCATCTTTGCCTCATGAATAACAGCGTCTAGGGGTGTTTTCACCTAAGAAGGCATATTGTGTCCACATTACCATGTGTTTAAGAGAATTTATTCTGTTCCTTACATATCTACTTATAGCATTAATAATGCAAGGTCCTATGGTAAGGCCTAAGAGCAGTACTATCAGGGGGCCAGCTATAGAAGAGACAAGGTAAGTTAGCCATGGAGACCAACTAAACATTATATGAATGTGTATATGCATGTGGGGCACATGTGTGTGCAGGTAGATGCCAAAAGTCAATATCAGGGTGATCTATCTTTGCCACTATACCTCCTTTTTTGGTTTAAGTCCTCTTGCTAAACCTGGGACTCATTAATTCACTTAGACTAGGCAGCCACTGAGCTTAAAGGATCCCCTATTCTCTGCCTCCATGTGATGGGATAACAGGCATATGCCACCTGGTCCAGCATTTTACATGGGTTCTAGAGCGATCAGGCTCAAAGCCTTAATGCCTGAATGACAGGCAATTTCCCAATGAGCAATCTGTCTAGCTTGAATCCACCATTATGAACAAATTCAAGAAATATTAGTTGAGGTACATCTGTGAAGCACCTGACTGGTATTCTTCCAAATTGCCACTGCTATTGAAAATATCAGAAAATTTTGAGAAACTGCAAGAGTCAAGCAGAACTATAAAAGCTAAATATGCAATTTATGAAATTGTATTCCAAATCAGAAAGGGATATTTGGTAAACATCAAGGAAACCAAGGGGCTCTAGTATAGACTTCAGTTAGTTATCACATATTAATATTGGTCCACTAATTTTAAGGAGAAATATATGTCGTTGTTATTTTGGGTTGAGGTAAGAGGGTGCCCTCTTTGTAGTCATTTCAACTTTCTATACATGTAATACTCGTCATCAATTAAACACTAATTCTTTTTAATAATCTTTTATTCTTGAGTAGATATTTTAAATGCACTGCTTTTATTGAAATGACACTTTTCTGTTTCATCAGAATAAAAAATTATACAAAATTCTGGTAACTGAGCTGGAGAGATGGCTTAGCAGTTAAGCACTTGCTTGTGAAGCCTAAGGACCCGTGGTAGAGGTTTGACTCCCCAGGACCCACATTAGCCAGATGCACAAGGGGGCGCACATGTCTGGTGTTTGCAGTGGCTGGAGGCCCTGGAGAGGCTGTTCTCTCTCTTTCCCTTTTTCTCTCTGTCTACATGCCTCTTTCTCTCTCTGTCTGTTGCTCTCAAATAAATAAATAATTTTTTTTTAATCTGGTAACCAATTTTATCATATGTATGTGTGTACTTGTGTGTACAAAGAATTATCTAGAGAAAAGAAGCAAATAACAGTCTAAATAATGCCAAATATTTTGGCAAAGTGACTGATACCAAGCAAACTACATCATAATAGTGCTTTTAATAGTTTTATACTATTGGATCTTTAACATTTAGTCAAATATATTTTTAACCTTTTATTGACAACTTCCATAATTACAGACAATAAAACATGTGAATTCCCTCTCACATCTCCCGATTTCCCTTTTACAAATCCACTCTCCATCATATACCACCTCCACCCACAATTGTTCTCTTTTTTTCTTTTGTTGTCATTAACTTTTCCTCCTGTTATTTTGCTTCTTATTTTTTTTTTTTTTTTTTTTTGGTTTTTCGAGGTAGGGTCTCACTCTGGTCCAGGCTGACCTGGAATCACTATGGAGTCTCAGGGTGGCCTCGAACTCACGGCAATCCTCCTACCTCTGCCTCCCGAGTGCTGGGATTAAAGGAGTGCGCCACCACGCCCGGCTTTTTCCTCCTGTTATGAGGGTATTGTGTAGCTAGTGCCAGGCACTGTGAGGTCATGGATATCCAGTCCGTTTTGTGTCTGGAATAGTGCATTGTAAGGAGTCCTCCCTTTTCCTTGGCTCTTACATTCTTTTAACACCTCTTCTGCAATGGGTCCTGAGCTCTGGAAGGTGTGATAGAAATGTTTCAGCACTGCACACTCCTCTGTCACTTTTCTCTCAACACTAGGGTGACTTTTGAGTAATCCCAGAGGTCACCATCATCTGAAAAGAGAAGCTTCTCTAGCCATAAGTATCATTAACATATGGATATGAACATTAAGAAAAGTGCATACAGGGCAGTTTGGTATGCATACCATATGCATTTAGCCAGACAACAATAGGAGTTACACACCTATGGCTCATGGCCTCCTCTGTCATAAGCTTTTGACTAGAATTTTAGTAACAGACATGTACTCCTTCCAGTGGAGTAAGCCTCCAATCCAAATAGAGAGTGGTTGGTCTCCTGTCATAACCGACATACCACTATTGCAGCCATTGACTAGTATGGCCTGGATGCCCAGAGTTAAGGCTTGAAGTGTCCACTGTTGTTTATCTCCATTGGTACATTTTCTCTCCCAAGAAGGGATGTTGCACTTTGCCAAATGCTTTTTATAGATCTGTTGAGATGCTTATGTGATTTTTATTCTTCAGTACATTTATATGACGTATTACACTTATTGGTTTGCATATGTTGAACCACCCCTGCATCTCTGGGATACAGCCTACTTAGGAGTGAATGATGTTTTTGACATATTCTTGTATTCTGTTTGTCAGTAGTTTGTTGAGAATTTTTACATCTATGTTCATTAAATTTTCTTTTTTGTTTTGAGTTTGTCTGCTTTCAGTATCAGGGTAATGCTGGCTTCATAGAGGAGTTTGGTAGTGTTCCTTCCTTTTATATTTTTTTGGAAAAGTTTGAGAAGCTTTGATGTTAGTTCTTCCATGAATGTCTGGTAAAATTCACCTGTAAATCAATCTGTGCCTGGACTTTGTTAGTTGGGAGAATTTTTATAACTGTTTTATCCTCTGTGCTTGTTATGGACCTGTTTTAATAGTTTATCTTGCTTTTATTTTGGTAGGTCATATAAATCAAGGAAATCATCCATTTCTTTCAGAATTTCAACTTAGTAGAGTATATGTTCTTAAAGTCCTCATTATTTTCTGAATTTCATTAGGATCTGTTGTAATGCTGTATTTTTCATATCTAATTTTATTGATTTGTGTCTCTTCTCTCTTTCTTTTGGTCAGATGTGCTAAGGGTTTATCAATCTTGTTTATGTTTTCAAAGAACCAACTCTTTGTTTCATTATATAACAGGGTGCAGGAAAGTCCTTAAACCCCAAACCCTATGATTGTTTCTAATTTTAATAAAATAATTGAATAAAAATACTAAGAAGGATAATTATTAAATTGTTATATTTATTGAGGAAAGAACAGAGCCAAGAATAGACACCCATGTGGCTAGAGATCCTACATGTAGGGTGTCGTGGTTTGATTCAGGTGTCCCTCATAATCTTAGGTGTTCTGAATGCTAGCTTCCCAGCTGATAGAGATTTTGGAATTAATGCCTCCTGGAGGTACTGTATTGTTGGGGGTGGGCTTACGGCTGTTATAGCTGGCTCCCCCTTACTAGTGTTTGGCATACTTTTCTGTTCTTGTTGTCCACCTGATGTTGGCCAGAGAGTGGTGCCCGCCCTCTGCTCATTCTATCACTTTTCCTGCCATCATGGAGCTTTCCCCTAGAGCCTGTAAGCAAAAATATACCTCTTTTTTATCCCACAAGCTTCTGTTGGTTGGGTGATTTATATCAGCAATGCAAACCTGACTGCAACAGAGAGCCTGGAAACTCACAGAATGAAAAGAGAGAAAAGAAAGTTCAAGGAGGTCCTGCTGTGTGGGGAGGTGGAGGGAATAAAGAGCCCATGTGGAGAGTAAGAGCAAAGGGAACCTGTCCTTGGCTCAGCCAGACTGAAGCCCAGGCCCACCTGAGGGAAAACTCACCTACCGCTGGGAGTTCCCAAGTTTCCAGAGAGCCTTCCCTCCCCTCGCAAATTTATAACCTTATAGTATTTATAACCTTATAGTGGTGGGAAATCGTCTGGCTCAGATGATCCAGAGGGACAGCTAATTGGTTTGGGCTAGGATCTGTCTCACGAACAGGCTAGTCCTGAGACCAATTTCCAGGGGCTGAACTTGACCAGCCACAATGTTTACATGCTATGAAAGACCTCCTTCACAGGATGGGTTCTGATGTTTGTGGGGAAAAAAAGGTCTAGGTAATGAAGAAAGACTTAAGAAATCAGATCATTTTTGATTTCCAGCAAGTTCAGATTTTTTTTTTGCCCTTTTCACCTTCAGGGGTCCAGTAACCCTAACTCTACTCCCTCTCAACTGATTCTTCTTTTTTTGTTGTTTTTTTAATTTCCATTTCATTAATTTCTTCCCTAATATTTATTATTTCTTACCATCTACTCATTTTTGGTTTGTCTTGTTCTACTTTTTCCAAAGTTTTAAGATAAAGCATTAACTTGTTTACTTGCAGCCTTTCTAATTTCTTAATATAGGCTCTAAAAGCTATAACTTTACCTCTTAGGACTGTTTTCATTGTATCCCATATATGTTGGTGTGTTGTGTTCTCATTATTATTTGATTCTACAAATTTTTATATTTTTCTTCTTGATTTCTTAATTGACACATTCGTCATTTAGTAGTATACTGATTAGTTTCAATGATATTGTATATTCTTTAAAGCTTTTCTTGCTGTATATTAGTAGTTTAATCACAATGTGATAAGATAGAGTACAATAAATTATTTCAATTTCCCCATATTTGTTAATATTTGCTTTGTGTGCTAATATATGGTCTACTTTAGAGAATGTTCCATGAGGTGCTGAAAAAAATGTGTATTCAGCAGCATTTGGATAGAATGTTCTGTAGATATCTGTTAGGGCCATTTATTCTATATTCCAGATGTTCATTTTTGTGGGAATAACATGTAAATTGATGACCATGGCCTATTGAAATCACCCACTTCAACTTTGTTTGGTATTATGTGTCATCTTAAATTTAATAGTGTTTATTTGATGAAATTGGCAGCCTCCATGTTAGGTGCATATATGTTTAGAATTGTAATGTCCTTCTGCTGGATTGTTCCTTTAATCAATATAAAGTGACCTTCTTGATCTTTCTTTACTAATGTTAGTCTGAAGAATATCCATTCAGATATTAGGATAGAAACATATGCTGATATTCTAGGCCCATTTGCTTGAAATACCATTTTCTATCTTTTCACCCTAAGATAGTATCCATATTTTATGGAAAGGTGAGTTTGTTGGAAGCAAAAAATAGATGGATCCTGCCTTGTAACCCATCCTGTGTTTTTTTGTTTTGTTTTGGTATTGTGGCCACCGATATTAAGAATTATTGAAATCTGCCGGGCGTGGTGGTGCACGCCTTTAATCCCAGCACTCGGGAGGCAGAGGTAGGAAGATCACCATGAGTTCAAGGCCATCCTGAGACTCCATAGTGAATTCCAGGTCAGCCTGGACTAGAGTGAGACCCTACCTCGAAAAACAAAAACAACAACAACAACAACAACAAAAGAATTATTGAAATGTATGCATTTATTTTTGCCATTCTTCTTATATTGTACTTCTTCCTGTTTTTTGCTTTACACTCTTGTATTAACTACTACTTGAGTATGGTTTATTTTTTCCTATTTCCTATGTGCTTGCTTTTCTTTCTTTTTAGCATGAATAATCCTTTGAAGTATTTTCTATAGACTGGACTTAGTGGAATATATTCCTGTAGCCTATTTTTGTTTAGAATGTCATTAATTCTCTGTCATTTTAGATGGATAGCTTTGCTGGATAAAGTAATTTTGGTTGATAGTTGTAATCTCTCATAATTTAGAACACATAATTCCAATCCTTTCTGGCTTTTAAAGATTAGTTTGAGTTACCTGCTATTATGTTGATGGGCTTGCCTTTGTATGTGACTTGATTTTTTTCTTTAACTTCTTTCATTGTATTTTCTTTTAGTGTGTGTGTGTGTTTAGTAGTTTAATGATAATATGGTGTTGAGATTATTTCCTGATTTTGTTTGTCTAGCATTTTAAAGGCTTCCAGTACCTATAATAACATCTATTTCCCTATTTGGTGGAAATTTTTCTTCTATGATTTGGTGAAAATACCTATTATGCCTTTGGAAAGAAATTCTTCACCTTCTACTATATTCTGAATTCTTATGCTTGATTTCTTCATAGTTTTTTTTTATATTTTATTTATTTATTTGAGAGCGATAGAGACAGAGAGAAAGACAGATAGAGGAAGAGAGAGAGAATGGGCACGCCAGGACTTCCAGCCTCTGCAAACGAACTCCAGATGCGTGCACCCCCTTGTGCATCTGGCTAACGTGGGACCTGGGGAACCGAGCCTCGAACCAGGGTCCTTAGGCTTCACAGGCGAGCGCTTAACTGCTAAGCCATCTCTCCAGCCCTCTTCATAGTGTTTTAAATGTCTTGAAATTCCCATTCATATCTTCCTGGTTAGTTTGTCTTTCTCTTTATTGTATTTAACTAGATCAGCAACCATGCCTTCTAAATTAGGTATTCTGTCCTCTCCTTGATCCATTATACTGGTCAGACAGAGTTTTCTATTTGGCTTACTCCATCTTGAATTTCTGATATTTCTGACTGGTATGTTTTCATTATTTCTATTTCCTTACTCACGTCTTATATTGACCTCCTTATTTAATTAAGTTGGTTTCCTGTGTTCTCAGATTTCTTCAAGAGTTTGTTTTCACTTTTTATTCCCTTTATTTCTTCTTTGATTTCTTTGATATAGATACAACTTTAAAAAGTTTTTCTGAGGCCTTTCATATAAATAATTCTCATTGGAGATCACTTATGATGTATTTATCATTTTGCTAGAATTGTATTGCCCTGACCTGTGGGTTTCTTGTATAATAATGTAGAGATTTTGCATCCTGAGTGAATTTGATGCTTTGGTTTTCTATTAGACATGTAAATCCAGCTTTATGTATCTGCAGTGTAGGAGCTTAAGGTCCCAGGTGTTGCTCTTATATTACTCCCAGAGTAACATCAGAAGTGACTCTAGGAAACATCAAAGCTAACAATAGTCAACAACAAAATGTTAACCTAATATATAACCTGCCCTGACATGAAATGTGAGATTAGTACCTCTAGTGTAGGCCTATGTACCTAGATTTGTGTAAATAGGCCCTGTAACCTTTTGGGATGTCTTCCAGTCTCACCTATGATGAGTACCCACTTCAGCCCCTTCCTATTGTGCTGTGGACTCAGTTAGCCAGTTTGGTCAGTGGATCTTCTGTTTTGATTGGTTATGCTGAATGCTATGTAACTATGGCATGGTTCTTCAGTGGTTAAAGGCAAGGACAGTTGGGAGAAGGGAGTTTGTGCAGGGTGCCTGAAGTTATACTAGAGTTGCTCAGTTGGTCCCATTTGTCTTTTTTTTTTTTTTTTTTTTTTTTGAGGTAGGGACTTACTCTGTAGCCCAGGCTGACCTGGAATTCACTATGTTGTCTCAGGGTGACCTTGAACTCATGGTGATGCTACCTCTGCCTCCTGAGTGCTGGAAGTAAACGCGTGTACCACCATGTCTTGCAAGTTCCTGCAGTCTTCTCCTTCAGGTTTCTTGACTTTGAGAGGAGGCTGTGTTTTGCTCCTGAAACTCAGACAGAGCTAGGCATCTGCTTGTACCAGCAACATGGTAGGAGGCAAATCTGGCTGATTTTCTGCTTGCTAGAAGCTCTGGGTCTTTCCTGCTTCTCTGATGAGTTTGATAATTCCTTATGCACCTTCACTTTTTGATGGAAGAATGTATTTTGCTGTTTATCTGTTTATCTCCACACCCCCCCCCCCCATCTACAGACACACCCCAGCTTCTTTGGCATGACTGATATGCTGTTATCTTACCTGGAAGTCTTCAAACATTTTTCTCTAATCTATTAGTTCTTAAAATTTAATTAACTTTGATATTTCATGGCTTCCTCTTGATATTTTTCTGCTTTATCTTTTGCTCTATTTACCTTATTAAGCCTATCCAAAAATGTCTACCTCTGAATTTTGAAGAAAAAGTATCTCTTCAGAGTGACCTTCATTTAGCAATGTGAACAAGATTTTATGTGTATGTGTGTGTGTACATATATGTATATGTGTGTGTGTAATGTGTTGGGTTTCTTCCATTTATATTTCTTTTTAATCTAATGCATACGAGATCATAGTTATTAACATGAGCAAGTAGAAATGTGTTAATGTTGCCATACACTACTTTTATGTACATGTTCCTTTTTGTAGTTTCTCCACAGCAACATTGTTCAGTCATGTTAAATGATGACTTCTGAGGTCAATGAGAGGTGAGACATGCATAAGCCTGTTAGTGAACTCTTCTTTTTATCTTATACTAAAGTATAAACTCTAAGGAAAGGTGCATATTTGTGTACTTAAAAATATACAAAAAATATTCCTGTTTTTCTTCTTATTTTAAGACTGTTAAGTGAAACATAATCCTATAAATATAATTCTTATAAAATGTTTTAGGAAATATTTGGCTTTTATTCAAATAAAATCACATTGTGATAAAACATGTTGTTTGCAAAATTTTACTGTCTGTTTATAGCACAATTTTATATTCACAGATAGCACAAAGCCCACAGAAAGCTAACTATATATTTCATTCTCATTTATTCAACAGTAACTACTAAAAATGATAACCACACATTTATTCATTATTTTTTTTTCTTAAGCATTTCTGAATTTGGCAAAGACAACTGTATTATGAATTATATTATTAGAGATTTTACAATTATCAAATTAGTATAGTGAATTTATCTTATAGTAAATGAAATTAATTTTATCTGATTGTTTTTTTCCAAGAACAGTTTCAATTTAAATTGTTAAATTACATAAATTCCTTTCTTAATAAAAAATGAATAAGTTTCTCATTACTGAGATGATCAAAGAGGCATTGTTCAACATTATCACACATGTGATGATAATGAGCATGCTGTCTGAAATGCTTGCCTGACTTCAAGTGGACACTTAAATGTCTGAAAAATTAATATCAGAGAATTTTATACAGCAATTTAGCAAATGATAGCTTTCTATGTTACCATTGCTAACGTAGTCCACTTTTATATGTTTAATAATTTTATTGTATATGATGTTTTTCTTTCAATGGTGGGTTATAACAAAATCATTCAATGAAATCTCCCTAGTTATAGATAAGAAAAACAAATCTTAGCAGTTTCCCCCTTAAAATATCTTAAAGGGTATAAAATAATTATCTAAAATATATTTATGCCTCTAAAATTTTCATTGTTTTAAAATTGGTAAGATATGTTTTGACAGCATTGAATTTTCCCATTTTTTTCATGATAAAACCAAAAACTCTTTTTTTCTCATGAAATAATTTTTAACTTTTTACTTTTGTTGAAGAATGAGATAATGATTATGAATTAATTATTTAATTTAGAGACAGGGCTTCTTAAAGTAGCTGAGATGGACCTTGACCTGCCTTTGTTCTTGAGTGGTGGGATTTATAGTAGGTAGCCACATGAAGGACATTGGATAAAAATCTTATTCCATGAATAAAAGAGGCAGATGGAACTCAAGAATGAAATTGATGGAGTGATGTTAGTTCTAAGTGTAAAAAGAAGACCTTTATAAAATTTATAAATGATTTCAACATATTTATACACTTACTTTACAAATAGGATCTTAGTGTTAGTTGTTTTAAACACTGATATTATGGTAATATAAAACATCAGTCTTGAATTTTTTTGAACCTAGGACATATCAGATACAATGACAGCATATCCCAGTTTCATCTTGAGATGCAGTGCAGCCAGGTGATTCTCTGGCTTAGACTAATCAAAAAAATTAGGGTAGAAAATCATTCTTCTATCCACCAAATACTAAAACTTCTATTTACTCGGGACAAATGACAAAAAAGCTCTAATACATGTTTTCGTCCTCATCTTACTTGGGGTTGACATCAAGAAACATAAATTGTTCCAAGAACATCAAAAAGTAAATAACCCAATTTTGAAAATAGTCAAAGGCTGGAGGGATGACTTAGTGGTTAAGGTGCCTGCCTGCAAAGCCAAAGGACCCAGGTTCGATTCCCTAGGATCCACATTAGCTAGATGTACAAGGTAGCCCATGTGTCTGGTGTTCATTTGCTGTGGCTGGATGCCCTGGCACTCCCATTCTCTCTGTCTCTTTCCCTCTCATATAAATAATTAAAAATATCTTTAAAAAATAGAAAATAGTCACTCTGTAAAAAAAAAAAAAAATCTGAAAGTATAAAATGTCCAAGAAGTACTTGAAAAAAAAAAGTGTTAAACATTGTTGAGCATGGAAATGCAAATCAAACCCACAATGTTCCCTCACCCCAGTATGAATGGCCACTTTATTAAAAAGTACAAATATGAAATATGTTGCCCAGGATGTAACATAAACGTTCTAAGGCACTGTTAATGAGAATATAAATTAGTAAAATTCATTCAGGAAAATAGTACAGAGGATCTAAGTTGAAGTGGAACTGTTTTATGATCCAGCTATCCTACTAATGAGTATATACTCAAATGATATGAAATTCACATGTCAAAAATGCAACTACTCCTTAATGTTCCTTGCAGTACTATTCAAAATACACCCCCCCAAAAAAAATGTGGGAGGGAAGGGATACTTTTCAGCCATAAGATGAAACCTGTCTTTGGTACTATCATTAGTAGAACTGGAAAAACTTTTGTTAATAGAATCAAGCAAGATGCAGAATGTCAAGTACCACCTATTATCACCTTAACCTCCATTCAGCTTTCATACTGTTACCTTTTGTCCATCCCCAGTTCTTATCACCTCTTGTTCTTTCTCGTGGTCTCCTGTCTCCATTAATGGAATAGCCTCAACCTCAAACTCCCTTGCTCACCATTATATAAGCATTAAATAGAAAGAACCTGTAACACAAAAGATTTTGGCATACAAAAATGGCAACATTTTAAAGGGTTATGTTTACCAGATTTAAAATATCTGTGCTTTCCTTTTAATGCATGCAATTTTATGTACATATTTATTGGAAAATAATGATTTTTAAAAGAACATGTCTGAGATCACACTTATTTCATTCTACTTTTTATGCCGGCCCCACGGGAGCTGCCTAGACAAGAGAGATGGCACCCTGGACACTGAGCCCTGGGCACCCTGGGAAGGGTGGGGTGGGGGTGTCAGTGGAGCCTGCAGACACTGAACCCGCTGCTGCCGCTGCCCGACCTGTGCGTGAACTGAGTCTGGGGACTGCCACTTCTGCCCAGACCTGAAGAAGTTTGGGGGGTCCTGGGCGCATGAAGCAGTCATGCCTGTGCCTGTGCTCCCACACACAGCTCTTTGCCTCTTGGGTGGAGAGGCTGGGAAGGAGGACAGTGGAGGGAGAGGAAGAGAAGTTTGGTTTGAGTTTCATGAAGTGTACAATCTGCATTGAGATCGTCCACCCTGGCTGCCTGAAGATGGCAAAGGCTGAGGCTGTCATCGATGTGAAGATCCCAAACTGCTGGGGTGCCCCCGCTGCACCCAGGAAGGACGCACCAGAAAGGATGCAGGAGAAGGGCCAGACCGCCACAGGGCTGACAATGGCGAGGAAGGTGCTAGCTCAGCGAGGGGATGGAAACCGACAGAGGAGCCACCACCTCCACTAGCCCCACCCAGACGAAAAGGGCCCCTGAGGATATGCCTGGGTCCCCCAAACGGAAGGAGTGGGAGACAGGGAACGAGTCCCCCACCCCAAGGAAAAAGGTGAAAGGAGGCAGAAAGAGCCACTTGAAGTAGAAACCAAAGCGGCCTTTGGCCTCTGCTGAGGGCCCAGGAGTGCCCTCTCCATTGCTTCAAGAGGACGTGCCTGCCTTGGTGCTGTCCTGTAACTTCCAGTTCCAGCATGGGGTTAACATCCCCAATGAGCTGTTGATCAGAGACCTACAAGGTTTCCCAAAAAAGACAGATTTCTGTCACAGTACTTGATAACCCACCAAAGGTTAATGGTAAGACCCTACTGCCAAACACACCATATGCTGTTGGCATGGATCATTGAGCAACCTGGCTAGAAGCTGGAAGAAACTCACTCCCCGGATAGCTTGTCTAGTGCCAGAAGGTGCTACATGAGTGACTCAGGGGAAATGACCAACATCTGTCCAGCCAACTCTAAGCTATTCAGCAGCAAAAAACCTGAAGTGATGCTCATACAAGTGCAATAGTGGCACACAGCCATGGTGGGTAACCAATTTCTCTTGATTTGGCTAACTGATCTGCCCAGTGGAACAGAAACCATAGCTGGAACTTGGAAATAAGTCAGAAACATATCAAACAATGAGTCTGCTCTCTAATATCAAGTTCCCACCAATTGTGGGCTACAAGAGAGCCTACACCTGTTAAATTCTCTATAGAATAACAATGGTTATCTCATTTATCTGGTACTAACTTCACTCTTGGAGAATTTGCTTCTTTTCCCGATGGACGCAGACCCTGAGGAGAGAATCAGCACATCACCAGAGCCAGAGCTGAAACCATAGATAATTGCAGAAATGAGCAAGAGTGCTGCTTTCATGGTGAACTTGGTACTAGCACAAGGGTGAAGGAGATAGACACAGAGAACACTTAACTCCTACAAAACCAGATATCCAGAGACACAGAGGCTCCCAAGACTTCATCACTGAAGCAGACTTAAAATGATCCCAACATGGCTCAGTGAAATTCGCAGAATAGGGGGTGGAAAGATTGTCAGAGTCACATGTTGGGACACGACACATAGAGACATTGCCTCTTACCCATAACTGATGGCTAACTTCACAATGCATGACCTAAATTCCCCAACAAGTAGGGTCCCTTTGGAGAAGGGAGACAGAGAGGAGGCTAACGATGGCATCAACATGGCTGTATACACACTGTGTACATAACTAATAATAAAAAAATACACTAAAAAAGACAAAGCATTTTATTATTTTCATGTAATGAAAGGATTATAATTAATAATTCATAAATCATATTTCTCTTCTGTTCTCTATGTGTAATTTACACTTGAAAACCAAACTAAAAAAAATTCAAAATATTTGACAGTTTAACAATGAAAACAAACAACTTGGACACAATACTCTCAGCAACTCAAACTTTTAAAGAGCATTGTTTGAGGAGTCTTCAATATTATTATTTGTGGATATTTAATGCATATACCTCATAAAAATCATGAATTTGATTAGAATTTAATACAAATTGCTTGTTCAATTTACTTGGATTACTACCTACTCCTTATTTTCGATAGCTGTCATAAATTTGAAATTAAAATTTCATTTTAACACTCTCCAATTCCTCTACTTCATAATTTTAATTTATGAAGAATTTATTAAGCATATATACTGTCAATATTTGTTAGTTTATTATAATGGCTTAATAAGGATTGTATCAAAATATGACCTACATGTATCTCATGTTTGCCCAAATATTAGTTGATACCTTTTCATTTGTTTTTCCATCCTGCTCTGTATTTCTATCAAACACCAGCTTTTCATTTTATTTTTACTATCTTACAACATAATGGCTAATGTAGCTCTCTTTATATTCTCTGATGCATATTCAATCCCATAACATCATTAGCTTTCCATATTAGTTTGTATGATTTTCAACTTCTATAAAGGATGATTTCTAATGATTACCTAGCTTCATTAAAATTTCTTTGAAAATTGTTAAGGAACCACATAATTCTTAAGCATTACAAGCAAAACATTTTTCAAAATACAAGTTATTTTATAAAAATGCACTAAGTTTATACTTTGACACATAAGTATTGTACACTTATTAAGAACCCAACATGGCTCAGGGAAATCTTGCGGAAGAGGGGGCGGAAAGAATGTCAGAGTTACATGTTGGGTCATGATTTTCAGAGACATTTATCATACTAATAACTGGGGGCTAACTCCACAATGCTCGACCTCAGTGGTACTAGACCCATAGCTGGAGCTGGGAAACAAGTCAGAACCATACCCAAACATAAGCCCACTCTACAATATCAAGCTACCATCAATCATGGGGTACAAGAGGGCCTACACCTATCAAACTCTCTATCAAAAAGTAAGTGTTATCTCAATTTTCCAGGTGCTAACTTACTCTCTGTTGGAGAATCTGCTTCTCTTTTTCAGATAGATGCAGATCCTAAGGAGAGAGTTGCCCCAACATACCTCAAAAGGGGCCCAACCGAAACTAAGGACAATTGGCGAAACAAGCAAAGGTGATGCTTTCCTTTGAACCGGATACCAGCACAAAGGGGAAGGAGACCAACTCAGAGAAAAATCAACTCCTACCAAATCAGAGAGCCAGAGCCTCAGAGGCCCCCAACACCTCAGCACTGAAGCAGACCAAAAATGAACCCAACATGGCTCAGGGAAATTTTGCGGAAGAGGGGGCAGAAAGAATGTCAGAGTCACATGTTGGGTCATGATTTGCAGAGACATTTATCATACCAATAACTGGGGGCTACGACCCATTTACATCAACAAGGAGAGTCCAATGGGAGGGGGTATATCACAGATGAGCCTAAACAATGGTACCAAACTGCCTGTATTTGCTGAAAAGAAAAATAATAAATTAAATTTAAAAAAAAAAGGACCTATGTTTGATTCCCCAGGACCCACATAAGCTAGATTCACATAGTTGTGCATTTGTCCAGAGTTCATTAGCAGTGGCTGGAGGGCCTGGCATGTCCATTTTATCTCTTCCTCAAGTAAATAATAAATAAATATAAATAGAATATTTTAAAAAGAAAATCATCTTTCTATTCCACCATTGTTTTGATTTCCATAAAAAATGTATAAATTACTCATTTCAGAATAAAAAGAAGATAATTGGATGGATAGCTTTAAATCCCTTAATTTTTCCTACAAATATATGATTATAAGAGCATATATATATATATATATATATATATATATATATATATGGATAATTTATTGTAAGCATAATTTATCAAATACTGGTGATGAAACATATCCTTTGGAAGTTTTCATTTAAAGAACTCTCATTTTATCTGGTGGAAATTCATCTTCAACAATTGAATTAAATTTGCAATGCAGTTTTCACTTCAGTGTGTTTTTTCTATTAGAGTATTTTAATTTTTTTAATTCAGAACATAAATTGTATTTGCTGAAAGTTGTTTTATTTTTGTTTCAACCGCAAGGTATAGAGTATAAACTATTTTTTTTTTTACTTATTTTATTCATTTGATAGAGAGAGGAGAGAATGGGAGTGATAGGGACTTTAGCTGCTGCAAGCAAACTCCAAATGCATAAACCACCTTGTGCATCTGGCTTATGTGAGTCCTGGGGAATTGAACCTGGGTCCTTTGGCTTCGCAGGCAAGTGCCTTAACTGCTAAGCCATCCCAGCATCCCGAGTACAATTTTTTTTTTAATTTGTCTTTATTTATTTTGCTTTAGTTTGTCAGTGAAATGAGATAAGAACATCTGTCTCCAGCTAAACAGAAGCCATGTTCTTTCAGGTAAGAATGAGAATGCTGGGGGAACACAGATCTGCGAACTTGCTTTAATCTATTTCTGGGGTAATGTACTTGCACAGCAGCCTCAAGTGCTGCTGTTAATAGCTTCTTGCTTCTTCCAGCAGAAATGCACTAGAGCTGTTTTCAGATATATGTTCACTTTGAGGAAAAGGACAACAGAACCTTCTCTGAGAGAGACAAGAAAGGAAAAAAAAAACAAACAGATTAAGCTCTTTCTTCAATCTATCAAAAAAAGGAGAAGAAATTACCTCAGTGCATGCTTATGCTGCTATAAACAGCAGTGTGAGGGAAAAAATTTCTCCATGGCTGAAAAACATTTAGGATACAGAACTTGGGCTCTATATTTCCCTGGTTACTTTAATACAGTGAGATTTAGGCTCTAGGGGGAAAGTCTAAAAATATTGTTCATTCAAAAGCAAATAACAATGATGGAAGGAGCCTGCTTTTAATTGCAGAAACATTAACTGTATTGTCTCACACTGGCTTTCTCAGCCAAAGCAAGATATCATTGACATTTTGATCTGGATATTTCTTAATTTTGAAGCATGTCCTGAGTTGTAGAATATTTAAGTATGTCCTGTATTCTACCTACTAGGTACAAGTACAAATCACTAGTTATAACAATTTAAAAAATCTGAGGGCTGTATTGTTGGCATTATGGTTAAGAAACTTGCCTGCAATGCCTAAGACCCAGGTTCAATTCCCCAGGACCCACATAAACCAGCTATACAAGGTGGCACACGTGTCTGGAGTTCATTTGAAGTGGTTGGAGGCCCTGGTACACCCACTCTTTTTGTCTGTATCCCTCTCTGTGTCTCTGTCTCTTTCAAATACATAAATAAACATAAAATATTAGAAAAAACTCTGAAAAAAAGTGCACTAAAATATTTGAGAGTATTCAAATAGCAGAGAAAGTCAGGTTCATGTACAGAGCTGAATTAAAAATCTCAAGGACTAACCCAGCAAGATTACTGTATAAAACTGCTTTATACTCTCAGAATTCTCCTTTTGTTGGAGCAGCCTGCCCCTCAGGCAGAGGTGAAGGCAATAATGTGGTTACTGCCAGTTCAGTAGAGGTAAAAACTGAAAGTAAAGGGAAGAGCAGGTTGGCAAACCTAAAGATTGTCATAAGGCCCCAGAAACAACTTCTTGCTGATGTTCCAATAAGGTTACTCATACTTTCTCTGTGGAAAAAAAAGCAGCCTCTTATCTGGCGGGGACATTTAAGGATTGTGTGTCTCTGCTCTTCTTTGTGAAGAAGTCTCTGCTAAAGGTGTAATGACTATCTTTTCTTCTTACTTCAAAAAAATTCCCCTTTTATTTTTCCAATCCTTATTCTTATTTTTGCAATAAACAGCTCTAGGTGGTTGAGCAAAAATTCTTTCATTTTTGGCAGTGCTCTGAAGCAGGATGCCAGATATTTTCCATACTAAAAAAACAAAAAGTAGACCACGACAGGCAAAATGTTTATAAGCTGCTGAACTTAAGCTGCCCTAAGGTCACAAGTGTAGATCAAAGAAGAGGTAGAAGTCAGTAATAGAAAAAAAAAAAAAAAGAAGAAGAAGAAAAGAAAAGAAAGCAAACTTGTTTATCTTAATGCTATTTTATTTCAATAGTAGAACAATAATTCCCATTCATTTCTAGCTATCTCCTCAGCATAAATTCAGAAAATAAGCAACCTTTTCTCAGACCAATACAGGTGAGTTAGGTGTCACCAGAGACCAGAAGGAAGGTCTCCCTCAGAGATACTTGTGCTGGTCATTTCCTAACCTACCGAATGACCCTCCTATAGTTGATCTGCTAGTATTAACAACTGCAAAATATTCTCACACGGTTTAGAATTTTAGTTCAGCTTTCTCATGCCAAGTTCTGATTGAGACATGACTGTCACCTTTCCACTGTGTGACTGCTATGTTCAAGCCTGGGGAAAAAATAAAGTCCACAGAAACAGCCTTATATATATGTTGCAGTCCGGTTCGCATTGCTGGTAGAAATCGCCCAACCAAGAGCAGCTTCTGGGAAAAAGAGGTTTATTTGGCTTACAGGCTCGAGGGGAAGCTCCACGATGGCAGGGGAAAACGATGGCATGAGCAGAGGGTGGACATCACCCCCTGGCCAACAGAAGGTGGACTACAGCAACAGGAGGGTGTGCCAAACACTGGCATGGGGAAACTGGCTATAAAGCCCATAAGCCCGCCCCCAACAATATACTCCCTCCAGGAGGCATGAATTCCCAAATCTCCATCAGCTGGGGAGCTAGCATTCAGAACACCTAAGTTTATGGGGGACACCTGAATCAAACCACCACATTCCGCCCCTGGCCCCCATAAACTGATATCCATACATGATGTAAAATACAATGCATTCAGTCTGACTTTTAAAGTCCCCATAGTTTTTATCAATCTCAATGATGTTCATACATCCCCACAGTCCAAGATCTTTTAACTGAGCCATAATACCAAAAAATAACCTCAAAAAACCCAGAATGGCACAGAATAAATATTCACACTGCAATAGATGGCATTGGGCATAGCAAAGAAACATTCAACCAATACAAGACTTAAAACAACCAGGGCAAACATCACACTCTGTAGCTTCAAGTCCAGCAACTCAAACCAGTGACAAATCTTCAAGTCCGATAATTCTAACCAGCAACAAGTCTCTGGCATTCCAATTCCGCCCCTCCAGCTAGGCTACTCACAGTCCTGGAAAACTTCACCGGGCCGGCAGCTCCTCGGCAGCCATCTCATGGTCCCGGCATCTCCACTGGGTCTCTGCAAGCCACGGTTCATCCTCATGGCCCCATGGGGTCTCTATGCAGGCAACCAACAAACCCACTTCACACTGCCCATGGCCATTTCCAAAACACAAGACCGTGTTGCAAACTCAATGACCCTCTTTCCAGCATTTCTTATACTCCACAATACCAGGTAGGGTGCCAATTTGTTAATCCAGGGGGGATTAAAGCAGACTTTGAAGAACAGGGCACTCCTTGAGCACTCAGACCCCTTCAAAAAGTTGACATTCTTCTTGTTGCCCTAGCGCAGGTCAGCTAGCCCAGTCTCAAAGGTTGTAATCTCTCAGTTGCAGCTGAACGGGCAACAGTTCACCCAAAGATTTTCCTTTCTGTGCCATATCCCTCTGCACACACCAGTTCATTTCTACGCTAAGCAACCCTGCACAACTTCTCAGGACATGGGCACAAGAGCAAGCTTCTCACACAAACTGCTATCCCAGTCCAGGCACAGCTCTTTCTCACCCTCATAAGCCAAACCTCACAGTCCATAGTTCTTACTGCCTTCAGGTCTTTCAGCTCTGACCAGGATAGTCCATCAAGCTGTACTTACAGCACTGCAAAGCATCTCTTAGGCCAAGGTTTCAACTCTTTCCACATTCCTCTTGAAAATCAGCTCCAAAAGGCCAAAGCCACAGTCAGGTGTCTAGCAGCAACCCCACTCCCGGTACCACTTTACTGTTGCAGTCCGGTTCGCATTGCTGGTAGAAATCGCCCAACCAAGAGCAGCTTCTGGGAAAAAGAGGTTTATTTGGCTTACAGGCTCGAGGGGAAGCTCCACAATGGCAGGGGAAAACGATGGCATGAGCAGAGGGTGGACATCACCCCCTGGCCAACAGAAGGTGGACTACAGCAACAGGAGGGTGTGCCAAACACTGGCATGGGGAAACTGGCTATAAAGCCCATAAGCCCGCCCCCAACAATACACTCCCTCCAGGAGGCATGAATTCCCAAATCTCCATCAGCTGGGGAGCTAGCATTCAGAACACCTAAGTTTATGGGGGACACCTGAATCAAACCACCACAATATATATATATATATATTATATCTTTGGCTAGAAGACAGAAGTGCTCATAATAATTATTTTAAATTATGAGTTTTAGCCAAGTAAAATTGTTCCTCCAGTGAGAAATGACATATCAGTTATCATGTTGTTTTTCTATAGGAATGATTGCAGAGATATTCATACTTTAGAATACATGTGATCCATGTAGAAAAGTTGTCTAAGAGGCTGATTTCATATCTTACAGTGGGAATATTACTTAAGAGCAAAGCAGAGTTCAGTTACTTTGAAGTGATTATGATACATAATTCTTTTATGGGATATTAATTGACCATTATTTTAGAAACACCAGTTACCTCTAATAAAAATTGAGATGTTCTCTAGTATATGTAGATTTCAGTTTTATTTTATTTTATTTTTTAAGGTAGGGTCTTGCTCTAGCTCTGGTTCACCTGAAATTTACTATGTAGTCTCAGGATGGCCTTGAACTCATGGCTAACCTCCTAGCACTGTTGCACAAGTGCTGGGATTAAAGGTGTGTGCCACCATGGGCCGGACACATGTTGATTTCAAAAGACTTGATTATTTGCACTTCTTTCTCTAATTTCTTGCAATTTCATTCTTTATCTTCCCAATAACATTTTTCTTCTCTGTTTCCTTTCCCTATTTTAATGCTTGAAATACTTTTGACTCATTCCACACTTTGCAAGTTCAAAAGTAACAGTAATGATTAAGGATAGTTTAATAGTGATATTTTCATCTCAGTTGACTTACCTATGTCAGTTTGAAATTTGATAGATACTTTTGAGACAATATCTGGGGTCTACTCCAGTAGTAAATTTTAATTACCACAAATTACATTTGAAAATGACATGATAGTCATTTTTCAAGTTTGAAATATGTAAGTATCAAGTCTTCAGCTAATGTTGGAAGAAAACCATTATTTCTGTCCCTTCACTTTAAAATTGGTACTGATTTAAAAAAATACACTTTTCAATCCCCCACTGAACCATGGCTCCACAAGGTATGATATACCCCCAAAGAAGTATTTATACAACACTAAGGAACTTAGTCATTATAGAACACTGAAAGTTCCTCCCTTCATGACCCATATTCAGTGACATACTGAAATTTAGCTAGCTGTAGCCAATTTATAGCATCTGTATTAGTTACTTTTATCATTTTAGTGACAAAATAACAGGCAAAAGTAGCTTAAGGGAAGCTAATAAATTTAAACTATCATAGTGAGAAAGACATGGTAAAGTCCATGGTAAAAGGAACACGTGACAGAAACTCATCACATCTATGTGGCAACAAAGCAGAGAGCTACTGTCCAGAATTGGTGGCAAGTGTATCCATCAAAGCATGTTTCTGGTGGCCTACATCTACCAGCGAGGCCCTATGGTCCACATGCTCAATCAAAGTACCAAAGTCATTTTTACATGGAAGCCACTATACAACCAAAGCCAACTCCTTGCTCCCTAAGAAATTATCCATGGTGAATATATCTTTCCACACAGAAATCAAACCTTCTTTTTTGTTCTGAGTACACAAAGAGTTCATATTTATATGGTGGCCAATATTATACTGTTAAATAGACAGATGTAGACTTAAGTTACACACCTTTCTTCACCTTCAACACTTTAGGATTTGTCCTGTTTTGTAGGACCTAAGAGAAAATGTTGTTAGTAGAACTGCAACTCTTAGATTAGTGATATCTGCAGATAAAATAAAGGACAAAAATGAAAGGTGACTTTTCATTTTTATTGATATTAATTGGAAAGGCACTCACAAACAGTGAGATCTTACAAAGAAATGGAATTATTTTCTCAAATTCACCAAAAATTCACTTGTAAATGTTTACTGTGGGGCTCACTAACTACCTAGTCTACCTGAATCCCTGAGCTCTAATTATCTCAAAGAGCAAAACAGAGAGTAATTAAGGAAGGCACTCAATGTCCACCTCTGACCCCAGATGAATGTGCCCACACATGCACACACACACCCATATATATGTGCATCCAATATATATGAAAACATGCATATACATATGCTCATACAACTCACACACACACACACACACACACACACACACACACACACACACTAGAAAGTGGTGCTAGTAAAGATGTAAGAGTAGGGGAAAGAAAAGTAATGAGGAGAGAAGAAATCAGGTTATAGGTGTAAAGACCTCTGATGCCCTGTTTGCTAATTACTCAAAATTTTAATAAAGAATTAAACACGAGTTACATTTAGATTATCTGAAATAGAAACACCCTTAGTAAAGTAAAAATTGAAAAATAATTCTCCAGTATGATAACTTGTTCCTGCATAATATAAAAGTACTGAATGGATTAAATTGTTTTAGTCATCCTTCTGCAAATAATGAATGGAGGTGCTCTGAAGGGACAGGATGGCCACAGAGAAGAAAAGTTAGAACAACTGCAGAACAAATGAGTCATATGAATGATGTATGTTCTACAGGATACAGATAATGGCTTGTTGAGATCATCACAATGGATAATATTGATGTGCTTATAAGAAAGTGTAAAGTCATAACTGAGTCAAGCTTCAAAAAACACTGCAGAATGAGGCCCCATAAAATCCTCCAAAGACAAGCTGTATTGTTAATCAGCCTCCACACAAGCTCATTTTGCAAGACATCTTTAACTGATGCACAGAGTCAGCTCATCTTAAGTCAACATGTTACATTCACAGTGAAGAAATATGTTTTGTAGTTTCTTTTGTTGCTAAGCATTCTACAGAATTCTGATGGCAGATTGACAACCTCAAGATTAGATGACCAACTCTGTTAGCAAAGACAACAGTTCCCATGTGTGATTGATAAGTCACATGGAATCTTGTTAAAGTTTGTGTTTGGTCAACAGATTTATGAAATACCATATAAAAGACTTTTAAAAGTCTCAGCTAAGGCCATGGTTGGGGAAAGACAAACCTACCAAAGTGACATTGAAAGACGTCAGTGTTGCAGAGAACTCAGCGCTAAAGTAGACTTATAATACATCCACGAGGAATCGTGGAACATTGTGAATACAGTTAGAAAGATAAGAGCTACAGCATAGGAAGGAATATCCTGAAGCATTGTGACTCCCTTCCTACCCACACAGAGACTGACCAGTGAATTCATGACCCCACACTGAATCCCAATAACCCCACTGAGGAGAGCTCTCAGCTGGGGCAGGAGAGCAAGGTATAGGAGGATAACCTGAGGCAAAAATGACCAACATGTGATTTTTTTTTTAATACAGTAACTGCAGCCCTGATAGGAGCAAAGACAGAAAAATCCCTGGGTCTTACTGGTCAACCAGTATAAGCAGATAATGGTGAGCTTCAGGCTCAGTGATAGTCTCTGTCTTAAGCAAATAGAGTGAAAGAGCAACAGAGAATGACTGATGTCTTCCTCTGATTTTACACGTGTAGGTCCATGAATGTGTATTTGCACATCACATACACACACACACCAAAAAAGAATTTTTCATGTGAAGATATACATATATATAGGCACACACACTCAATAAACTAAAAAAATAACTTTGGTGATGGAAAATCATGATGCTGTTTTAGATGATTTTAAGACAGTGGAGATATGGATTTGTGATGCTTTGGCAGATACCCTCAGTAAGCTCATGTATTCTGGAAGCTTGGTCACCAGCTGGCAGCAGTTTGGAAGGTGAGACCTTACTTGCAGAGATATGACACTGGGGTGGACCTTGAGATTTATTCCAGCCCACTCACTCTGCTCCTGCTGTTTTCTATCTGCTGTGGCAGAGGTGATGTCTCTAGCCTTTGCTTGTGCCATGCTGTCCCCTGACCTCTTGAAGATTACCTTTGAGAATAGAAGCCCCATGCCTGGCTTCCCTAACTCACTTTTTTGATAACATGTTTTAGAATGCACATGAACAGAACTCCATTAATGTGTATTCTTATCTTTTTTCAATAAATCTACTTTCATCTATTCTTTTAAAAATGATATTTATAATTGGGCTGGAGAGGTGGCTTAGTAGTTATGGCACTTAACTGTTAACCCTGAAGACCTAGGTTCAATTCCCCAGTACCCAGGTAAGCCAGATGCACAAGGAGGAGCATGCATCTAGAGTTTGTTTACAGTGGCTAGACGCCCTGGTGTGCCCATTTCTCTCTCTCTCTCTCTCTCTCTCTCGTTCTCTCTCTCTCTCTTTCCCAAATAAACAATTGAATAAACTATTTTTAAAACCAAAGAAGTCATTGATAATTAACAATAATCAAAAACAAAACAAAAAACACATCTTTCTTTGTCAATACAAAATTCAGAGTAGTAAGACTATTTCTCTGATACTTTGTTCTTAGTAACCTCTCTACATAATCAAAAGACTTGTAGGCCTTACTCAATATATGGATGTAGTATATAATAGGTACTATAGTTATAAGACTAGACAGAATTCCTATGTTAACTCAACTTATTATTATATTATTATTGCCTTTAAGTTACATTAATTGGAAAATAATATCAATAATTATCCTTAGAGGCTGTGAAAC
The DNA here is from genome assembly GCF_020740685.1 of Jaculus jaculus. Taxonomy (NCBI): domain Eukaryota; kingdom Metazoa; phylum Chordata; class Mammalia; order Rodentia; family Dipodidae; genus Jaculus; species Jaculus jaculus. The sequence goes on from NC_059107.1 coordinate 129,212,077, forward strand.
AATACAATAATTGAGTAATGTTTATTTGTTTTACAATATCCTCCAAAAGTCTTGTTCAGTATTGTTTATTATTCATATGTTCAAATGACTTTACATCGAGTGTGATGAATAAGGTAATGACTTGGTATATTAGCAAAATTTGAACCAATTGATTGCTTTATTGAACAGTATAATTAAAATAATTCAGATCTATTGTCCTTTAACTATTTTACATGTAGAAAAATATATGTAACCAACATGTGAGTGTTCTCCATCATCACCATCAATTAAGATGGAAGGAAAAGCAAAGAAACAATGCCTCACTCTACTCACACAGTGTGTGTGCCAGACTTTATCTATATCTGTGATCACACTGGTTTGGGAAATATGTACTCCCAACAATAAAAATTATCTTGCCATGAGAACTTAAAAAGTTAAAATATAACAGTTACTTTAATTGTTCTCAAAGTAGAGAGTATTCTGAAAAGGGTGAATTTTTTTTTCAAATTATTTGTTAATAAATATTTTATATATTAATATAATGCAGTTTTGTTGTTTCTAGGAAGTCAGTTTGATAAGTTTAATAATTAAATTATACTACATCATACCTACATGTCACTGGTTTAAATTGAAAATATACAAAAATTATCTGAAGTAAGAAATTTGTGATAAATATTTAATTCCTTTGAGTAACTTTAAACATACCTTCTCTCTTATATAAAAACTTCCCCAAACTAAATGTTTCAAGAAAAATTAACTGCCTCATTCTAAAGAAAAATAAAAAGAATGTGTACCATCCAAAGCCATGGGTATGATACTCTGCAATCTTCATTACTCCTGGAGACACTCAATAACACTACACTCTTGATTATCAAGAGAAAAAAATCCATAGTGGTTAGACATACATATTCTAGAGAAGGCTGCCTAATTTAAAATCTCAATTCTACCAAACACTGTCTATAGGTCTTTGTGCATATTACTTAAAATGCCTGTCTTATTGCACTTGAATTTAAAATAACAGAAGTAATAAAAACTAAAAATCTGAGGCTGCACATGTAGCTGAGTGGTAAAACAATGGCCTAGCATGTTGAAGACCATAGGTTTAATCCCCAGTACCACAAAATTAACCCAAGCAAAGAAAACTAAAAATCTACCATATAGTGTTGCTGTGGTGGTTACAAGATTAGTTACATACAAGCGCCCTCCAACTGGGTCTGGCTTAAAAAGTAAACTCCATAAATATGAGTATTGTTTATTCGTATTCTCAATGTTCAAAGCATGTTTCTCAAAAGAAAATTTTTTCAAAGTGTTAAAAGCACACTTTGTGGCAGAGACAAATAATTTGGTAACAAGTGAATAATTTGAAGATGTCTGAGAAAAGGAATTAATGTGTTATAACACCCTAAAATTCAACCATCTAGCAGCTCACATTCAAACAAATGAGGTTCAGATCCTTTATTTTTTTCAGCATATTCTCTCACAGAATATTCATGGAATAGAATTCAGTGTGAAGACTTTATCACCTTTCTCAGTTTATCTTCAAGCAAATACTCAGAAATAGTCTGAATTTTGAAGGATAACAAAGCTATCATTTTATAGACAAAATAACTCAATTCAAAAATGACATATCTGGGCTGGAGAGATGGCTTAGTGGTTAAGCGCTTGCCTGTGAAGTCTAAGGACCCTGGTTTGAGGCTCGGTTCCCCAGGTCCCACGTTAGCCAGATGCACAAGGGGGCACACGTGTCTGGAGTTCGTTTGCAGAGTCTGGAAGCCCTGGCGCACCCATTCTCTCTCTCTCCCTCTATCTGTCTTTCTCTCTGTGTCTGTCGCTCTCAAATAAATAAATAAATAATTTTTTTTTTAAAAAAAGACATATCTTCCTTAGGTCACAGAAAAAAAAATCATAACAGGTCATTTCATAATAGAAGAAACTAGTCAGGCTTCCAGTTACATTTCTTACCTTTCCCCTGTTTTAGAATTTCGTTTACTATTAAGCATAGATTTGGAATTCCTTAGATCAAACCAATGAAAAATAAATCCAGCAAAATAGCACTGGAAAGTATATTAGTGTCAGAAGTGACCATGCTGTCTAACACATCTTAATGACTACATCTGTAGACTGTGTTTAGGTTATAATCTGTAACAATACATGACCCACAAACCCCAAAGGGGAGGGTCCCTTCAGGGGAGGGAGGACAGGAAGGAAGCTGAGGTTGGTATCAACATGGCTATTTACATACTATGTACATAACTAAAAAAGAAAAAAATTAAAAATATGTGTGTTTCTAGAGGGTAGTGGTAGCACATTTGCCTAGCATCAGTGAGGCCCTAGGCTCAATCTCCAGTACTGGATAAAAATAAAAATGAAAAGAATTCTAAAGTCAGTTATAGTCCCTCCTCTGTGTGACTTTCATGGATTGTAGTAGCATTTTATCAAGATAAAAGTCTACCTGGCCACACATTTTGGAAAGTAGATCTCTCTTGCTCCAACTCTTCCATAGAGGAGTCATCCTCTTACACTTAAAGCTCCCTTTCCTCTTCTTTCCAGCTCCTTTCTTCCAATTTAGGCTCTCACCAGGTACACAAGAGTTGCCTCGTGGCCTTCTTGCTTACAGACCCTCTATCAAAGTTGAGGGATTTCAAAACTTAATCATGAAGTCCTGTATAGTGTGATTTAACACAAGAGTCCAATCACTGTTCTACTCTCCTCACAGTGCTCCTATTCCTCCACTGCAGAGGATACAACTCCCTATCTGTGCTTTACTTCCCTGCATACTGTTCATCTGCTCTTCCCTAGTCTAAAATACCTTCTTCTCCCTCCTCCTCACTTGTTATATGCAAATATTTCCTTTTCTAAATTCCCAGCATCTGAGATAGCCACTGAGTTGATTACTGTTTTCTGTCAGTTGTATTTTTATTCTCTGCTGATCTCCTCCAAGAAGTGGGAGAACACACAACCTCAATTGAACCAGTCACATGACCCTACTTCTGTGGCAAGAGTTATTAGTCAAGGACAGGTTTAACTTGTTCAATTAAGAGTCCCTGGGTGATATTTTACTAGCTACACCAACAATGACATTTCCCATTTTCCTGACACATAGATCAGTAAACATGTAAAGCTGGTTCAAGTAACAGCTGCAATCTTTATCATGTGAGGAAGCCTGTTTGTGGAAGAAAGAACACTGCCGAACAGAGCGGAATGACAGGAAGACAAGAAGTACTAGCAGAGTTGAATCAGAGATAGTAGATGCTGCCAGAACTTACTTTTATTGCAAGAGTTTTCTTGCTGTTTTTCCAGTGTTGTTCCTTTTTACCTATGAGCAAGTGAGTTAGGTTTCTGTCACTTAATAACTACTGAGTCCTGACTAGTAAAAGTACCTATCATAGACCACATACTATCAAAACACCCTCATAAGCTACTGTATTTATGTCTTCTTATATATTTATTAAATAAAATGGAAGGCTTTGGAAGGACAAAGCTATAGCATCCTATCTGGTTTTGAATTATTAACATTGAAAATACATAATTATTGAATGAATGTGTGAGGAGATAAATAACTTAGGAAGATCTCAAGTTAAAACAAGCTTCAATTTCTTTACATGCAATTATGAATTTTGAAAAGTAAGGTTTTATTGATTCTGTTAGTTTTCTAACACTTACATTTTGCATGTAATGTTTGGCCTCTGTTGTCAGCAAGCCTAATGTTGTAATTTGCCAATTAAAGATGCAGGTTCTTCCAAATATTAAAATTTCACCAAGATTGCATGGTCAATATGCAATAATCTTCTCAATTTTATTGTTTCAGTACACGTAATCTTACACTTATGCTGAAGGTAGAAAGTAGTTCAGAGGAATAACCAAGAAAAAGTTCCTCAGCATATTAAACTGGATAAAATTACTCACTCATTTTTAATAGAGTTATCACTTCACTTACTCATATAATCACTTGCTCATGTTTATTTTTTATTGATTTAATAGTAAATTGCTAAGGAATTAAATATATATATATATATATTATATATATATTATATATATATTATATATATATTATATATATATATTATATATATAATATATATATTATATATATAATATATATATATATATATATATATATATATAATATATATATATATATAATTTGTTCATCCTAGAGGAAATCAATAATAAGCAGACTGAACTAATCAGTATGACACTAGTAGACATAAGCTTTTGACATTTGCACTATCAAAATATTGTAAGCACTTTCTATCAAAATGCTTATATTTTTTTCCTGTACTGAAAATAAATATTGAAAATTGGTGTGAATCTTTCTTCCAATGTCTTATGAGATGTTTTTACACATTTCTTCTTATTATTATTATTAATTATTATTATTATTGGTTTTTTGAGGTAGGGTCTCATTCTAGCCCAAGCTGACCTGGAATTCACTATAGAGTGTCAGGGTGGCCTTGAACTCATGGCAATCCTCCTACCTCTGCCTCCCAAGTGCTGGGATAAAAGGCGTGTGCCACCATGCCCAGCTCTTCATCCAATACTTTAAGAGAAATAAATTCATAAGAAATATAAAATTCTAAATCAGAAAACTTAGCATATGAAATTTTAAAAGGCACTATTGAGTTTTTCTTTTTGTCTATAAAGCGTTTGTTTAAGAAACATCAACATTAACTTCTATGAACTCTTTCACAATTACCAAAATTAAGAATTAATCAATTTAACTTAGTAGTTCCAAAAATGTCCTTTGCTTAATTAATTTGCCACATATATTTTATCAGAAGAAGAAATCCACCACCATATCAAAGTGTTTACCTACTTTAATCTCTCCTATTTAAATTAATTCACACCACCACCATGTACATGAATGGTTTCCATGATCTGTTCAGTCAAGTCAAGCAATAAAATATTCTATGTTTTGCTATTCTGGACAACCTAGATCTTTATATTCTACACACATTAGACAGACAAATGGCATTTAAAGTTAGGTTTTGTTCTTCCTCCATTTTTCAAACTCATTCAGACAGACATGGTGGCATTTGGAATCATCAACCAGGGCTCTGCACTCTAGTCTAAGATTGTATACTTCAACCAGGAAATCCCTTCACATTCTTTCAAGGCACTGCCACTTCTTCCCTGTGGTTAATATATCCCTACAAATCAGAGTACACAGCTTCTCTTTCTGAATGCTCAGCACCATTATCTGCACATTTTGCTTATGCATTTCTATCAGATGTCTGCACATTTACTTGTTAAGAGAAAACATGTAAAACAGCCATAGTCCTTCCTATAAAATTCTTTGATTTCTCAGAAAGTACCTCTACATAACATTGAATATTTGTTGGTTTGTTTTCTAACTTGTCTTGCTACTACATAATTTATATAAGAATGGGGCACTGTTTTTGTCATACCCTTAGAAAGAAGTGATGGTTCATAAATATTTACTGGATACATGAATGAATCCATAAGAGAAATGAATGAAATAATATTATTTATAATTCATACCAAAACAAAATATTTCCGTTTCAAGCTAATATTATTTCAAACATATTCAATATATAACTTAATAGATTTTACTCAAAATCAGCTTTGGAAAATGTGCAATTTGAGTTATATGTGTGATTTAAAGTCTATTGGATACATATAAGCATTTCTTTCAAGTTAGTAAACTTGAGAAGGTACTTTTCCCAAATTGAAACTTCATATGAAACAGAGCCCTTTTGACACTGTTCACAGCATTATTTGCAGGAGAAAAGAAAGTCTAGGAATTTCCAGGTTCCAGACCCACAGAATCTGTGGAATAAGAAACTAATATTTTTAGGCAGCCAGATTTGGCAATAATTTAGTATGGAGCAATAGATCACTGATATGGATTAGGAAAGCATGCATACCATCTGTGCCAAGAAATTGTAAGACAATTTTTTCTGATGTTTCTTAAAGGCAATTTTAAATTATTTTCATCAAGATAGAGATGCATCATAAGTAAAATACAGTTTGTTTCAAAAATATTTTTTCTTAATTTTAAATTTAATACTATGTAAATTTAACAGCAATTTAAAAGTGTTAATGCAATATGTGTTTCTAACATTAAAAAATATTACAGCTGGGTGTGGTGGCACAGAACTTTAACCTCAGCATTCAGGAAGCTGCAGGAGGAGGAGCACTGTAAATATTGAGGACATGCTGGCCTATATAGTAAGTTAGTTTGGACTGGACTAGAGTAAGGGTATGCGCCCCCTCAAAAATAATATATAAAGAAAAATATTTCATCATCTCATATTACATGTAAAACAATTTCATTACCTTGTATCACATGTAAAGGTTAACCATGCTTTGAATCATTTATTGTGTGCAATGGTTTCCAAATGTTCTCCTTTATTGTTTCTAAAAGTAATTGTTTATCTCAAACTTTCCATTTCCTATCTCCATTGGAAAGCCTTGTTTAGAGTTTATTCTGTTTATTTTTGGTTTTGGCACATCTCTGAGATTCTTTGTTGCCTACACAATCTCTTACCTAATTTTATGATTTTTTTTTCATGACCAACTATTATTTTCTTTGATGAACTGAAAATTTCTTCCCCACAGTGTCATATTACCTTTTCCTACATCACTTTCTTTAACTGAGAGGTTGTATTCCAAAGAAGTAACATCATAAACTGGGCATGGGGGTGCATGCCTTTAATCCCAGCACTCTGGAGGCAGAGGTAGGAGGATCACCGTGATTTCCAGGCCACCCTGAGACTACATAGTGAATTCCAGGTCAGCCTGTACCACAGTGAGACCCTACATTGTAAAACAAGCAAACAAACAAACAAAAAAAGTAACATCAGCTATGACTGAGGCTTAGGGATTAGAGGTTGCTATTATACTGAGCGAAATTAACTTAGCTCATTTGAATTTAAAGTACAGTGCATACCTTTCGATAAAACAAGACACTCAAGAGAATTTATCATGGGAAGCAAGTTGGCTGTGGCCACAGCTGACAGTTTAGAAGGACAAAATATGTGTTACTAATGGAGAATATTTTACTTTAAACCTCCATGATCTGAAGTGAATGGCCAATAGGATGAAAATTTTTGAATGAAGTAATACATGTTTAGTGCTCAGGAAGTGAGACTGAAAATTCACATTACTACAAGATAGTTCATTTAAGAAGGGATACTGAGGGCTGGAGAGATGGCTTAACGGTTAAGCGCTTGCCTGTGAGGCCTAAGGACCCCGGTTCAAGGCTTGATTCCCCAGGACCCATGTTAGTCATATGCACAAGGGTGTGCATGCATCTAGAGTTCGTTTGCAGTGGCTGGAAGCCCTGGCGTGCCCATTCTCCTCTCTTTCTGCCTCTTTCTCTCTCCGTCTGTAGCTCTCAAATAAATAAATTAAATAAACAACAAAAAAAATAAACATTAACATTTGGCTTCTACATACATGCAACCACACAGGCAAGCCTGCTACATAGAATGAATGTATGTGCGCATTTTGACAAATATTTTTATCCCTTTAATTACCTACATTAAATCCTAAATATACTAATGCCATTTCACGTTTAAGGTCAGTATTTAAGATACAGTATATGAAAGGGGACATACTATAACTATTATGGGGAAATTGTCAAATATATCCAGGAAATATGACATTGTGCATATCAACACATGTTAGTGACAGCCCAGTCAAATAAACAAAAGACTGACAGGGCACATTTTAAAATATTGATTAAGAAACTGGATGTAGTGGCACATGTGTCATTACAGCACTCAGGATGCTGAAGCAGAGGGTCTGTGCACAAGGAAGCCCTAGGCTACAAAATGTGACCCTAAAAAATACAGAAAGAAAGAAAGAAAGAAAGAAAGAAAGAAAGAAAGAAAGAAAGAAAGAAAGAAAGAAAGAAAGGGGAAGAGGGAGGGAGGGAGGGAGGAAGTAAGGGGAGAAAGAAAAAGAGAAGGATGAAAGAAAAGAAAGAATGAATAAAGGGAAGGAGTAGGGATGGAGGAAAGGATAGAGGGAGAAAGTGATGGAAAAAAAGAAGGAAGAAAATGAACATGTTTCTAAATATGAAATGTATCTCAAACTCCCCTTGAAATGAAACTGAAACTATTCATTTTAACCATTGGTAGTTGCAAAACTCCTTAAGTTATTGACTATAGAAGTCCTACGTTTTTTAAATTGTGTGCGTGTGTGTGTGTGTGTGTGTGTGTGTGTGTGTGTGTGTGGTGGACCCAAGTGTGCACGTGTGTGGAAGGCAGAAATCAATGTCAGGTGTGTTTTACCTGCTTTTCCTGAGACAAGCTCTTCCACTAAATTTAATGTCCACAGAGTCAGCTCTTAGAAGGGTTAGCCAGTTAGCCAGTGAGGTTTAGGAATTCTTTTGTCTATACCTTCCCAGGACTGGGATTTATTTCAGGCACACTCCCCCCAAACCAGGGATTTTATATTGTTACTGAAATCAAAACTCAGGTTCTCATGTTTTGACAGCAAGCACTCACCCACGGAGCCATTTGCCCAACCCCTAAATTATGTTTTAAAATCACAACTAGTCCTATTTAATGCTTGTATAGCTGTGCATTTCACCTGACACTTCTTTTTCTATTCACATTATATCACTTATAAAACAATTCAAAAAATTTTTTTAAAAAGAAGGGATACTGAGCTATTTTTTACTATTGGTCACTTGCAATTAATATGTGTGATTAATTATTACAGTGACCTGGCCCAAGTCCTTCTTTTTATTAAATTCATAGAAAAAAATTCTGCATTTTTTCTCCCTCCAACACATTGGAGTATATGTCTATGTCTATAACTGGAACCTGGAACTTTATTTCATGTCTTAAATATTATACAATTCAAACTATTAGTAGTTTGCCTATGGGATGACTTGCTGGTAGATATAAGGAAATAACAAAGGGAAAATAGCAATGATTTATGCAATTGTGAAGATGGAAAACATTTATCTTCTTGTTTCATCTTACTTTCAACACAGGGAACACCTTCAATTCAAAAGATATATTTTATTGTAACAGATTGGTATGCTGATGTTAGACATTTTAAAATGTCATTTTGAAGTTACACTTCTTTTAATTAAAAAAATTATGTAATAGCTGTCATCTTATATTGCTCAATATAGTATACCTAACTCATGCCAGAATATCAATATAAATATAAAATGTTGAATATTAGAAAAGATTTTGGTTGATCCTGCTCAAAGTTTCTTTATCTGAGTGATTATTACTATGTACTATGTTTTATAATTCTGGGTCTATTAACTCATATCTATTAAAGGTAAGCATGATTCTCTTTTAACATTTATTAATTTGCAAACACCGAGGGAAGGAAAGTGAGAAATACACAGAGAGAATATTGGTGCTCCAGGGCCTCTAGCAATTGCAAAAGAACTCTAGATGCACAAGCCACTTTGTGAATCTAGTTTTACCTGGGTACTGGAGAATCAAACCAGGGCTGCCTGACATTGCAGGCAAGTGCTTTAACTTCTCAGCTATTTCTCCAGCTCTATGATTACCTTTTATTTCAACATTTTCAGTTTTTGAAATCTGAGTCTATATTTATTCAATACCATGAAACACATATTTCAACTTATATAATGTCAAATGTTGTGATAATGACACTGCTTACTGAGGAAGAAGGAAAATAAGGATTATATGGACACTGAAATAAATAAAGTCTGGAAAAAATAGTCCATACTAATTCCCCACCACTTATTTAGCCTGAGACTATAATGGCTGATCTCAACTAGGAAAGGTGGTGTTCCCCAAAAATGTTTTATAGAGAGGTATCTTATGGATTCTTCTAGATTTCATAAAAGAAAGACATAGTTTGGCTAGCAGATAAGTTTTGAATAGAATTATCTTACATGAAGTGAGTGTTGTTTGTTGCTTTGCATTTGTGTGTGGGTATGTGGGTATTAGTCAGGTTTCTGTTACTATGAAAAATTACCTATAACAACCAATTTAAAAGAAAAAAGGTTGATTCTGGTTTGAGATTTCAGAGGCTTCAATTCTGACCCCATTACTTTCAGCTTTGTGATGAGGCAATATATGATGAGAGGGACATGTATCAGAAGAAATTGCTTCAAGTGACAGCGAGGAAAAGAGAAAGAGAGGAGGAGCCGAGGTCACAACACACCTTAAATGACATATCACCAATGATCAGACTTCCATCCATTAGGATGTATGTCTTAAAGATTGCACAGTCTCCAAATGGAGCCACAGGATGGAATCTAAGTCTTCAAGATCTGGGTCTTTGAACCTTAACTACAGCAGGTTTTTGTTACTTATTTATTTTTATCAGGCTTTATTAAACCCTTTGGTATGATCCTGTGCATTGTAGAGAACCAGCATTAGAAAAAGGATATTATAGTGCTGAGAAATTTTGGTCATGAATCCCTTACACTTGCTTTATTCAGAGATACAAACAGTATTTCAATTATTAATTTCTAGTATGTGCTTACATAAAAAAATCTGAAAAAATTTCCTTAAATGCTTACTATATTGTACTTTTTAGAGTATATAATGTAGACATCTAGGCAGACTAGACTATAAGCTTCACATAGATTTTTCAACATTATAGCCTCACACACATTTAACTTATTCCAATTCAATGAACTTTCCCTCCCTAGTCCAGTCCTTTGGGTACTCTGACATAACACTTTGATCATAAGCTCTGACATGTTTCTCTTTTATCACCTGTCTTCTTTAATGTCTTTTGATTTATTTATTTGTGAAAGACAGGAAGAGAGAAACACTGATGAGCAATGGAGAGAAGGTACCTGTCATTCTCCTCTGGCCTTTGCTAAGCATCCTTACTTAGTGTGCAATGCTACTGAGAAATTGTATGTATATGCACCTGTGCCCCTGATTGATGGCATTCCCAAAGTTTGCCTTCAATATTCCATGCTTTCTCATGTCTTATAAAGGAGTCCTAATTCCCTTTTCTATCTAAGACAATGACCTTGACTCTGAATTTGCAGATAATGCTGAACCATTATTCCTATCTCATTATTTTTTTTCCAAGAATAAAACTTCTTTTGATTCACTGAAACTAAATCTGTGCACACATTTTTCATACCATTGCTTTCTACTTTCCTCCAAGACTGAATAACCTCCCTTTTCCCCTTCAAATTAAAATATTCATATGTCAAGCATAATGTAAAATAATACATTCCTTCAATCCATGTTCTGCCTTCCTCTGCTTCCAGACTACATCTTTTCTGAAGGCTATTTTACATTGACTAATTCTCTTTTCTGGGCATCCATTTTCTTCCTTGCTTGTAATATGATATTTATCACATTCTTGAAAGTAATTCTTTAGTCAATAGCATACTTGCCTCTCAGCCAACTCAACACTTTACTGCTTGGATCCTAATTGTGTCTGAACAGTTGGCCCATTGAGTATCCTTTTTCTGTGAACTCTTTTATTTCTTGGCCTTTAGGAAACACTAACAGCAGCTACCTATCGGGGACTTACTCAGCACACATTTGAAACTCTGCATTGTACTTCATTGTGTGTCTCTGTTGACTTGGCCAAATGGTGACTTCATCCACAGCCATGGCTGCAGACAGATCCTTTAGTGCAGTGCTGTTCCACGCTGTCTGCTCACTGAAAGATTTAAAAAATATTAATGACCAGTTTCATCCTCAGTTGTTCTGCACCAGTTGGTTTAAGTATAAACCAGATATACTTTTTAATGATTTTTTTTTGAGGGGGGCAAGGTATTATAAAGTAATCAAGGATGTCCTGAACTCTGATCTTCTTCCCTCAGATTTCTAAAGGTTAGGATGACAGGTGTGGGCAGTAATCCCTGCTATAATTTTCCTAAAGTCATTATACCAGACGAGCAAGGGTTAAAGCCATTGCATTGTGGATTTTTTTTCTAATTATAGACCCTGATTTCCATTGTAATAGTTTCTCAAAATCAACCAAGCACAAACTTTATTTTTTATCTGATTTTATGTTTAAATCAACTTGTGATTTTATATTTATGTTGTCTTATTCCTCTACTGTATGAAAATATTTCTTTATATGTAGCATGGCTGAGAAGGCCAGGTATCTTCCCTCTCTACTTGCAACTACAGCCAGTCCTTAGTCTGGTTGTCATCAGGCTAACACCACATCCTCAATAATCTGTTTGACACAGATTAAATTTAAATACATGATAATGAAATGTCTATCACTTTTCTTAAATTTGTTTTCCTTTAATGGCACTAGGAAGGACACAACTTTTTTGTTAATTTTTTATTGACAATTTCACTTATGACATAATCAATATTTTCTTCAATCTGTTTTCTTTTCAACTTTAAATAATATTTTGTTTATTTATTTAAGATATATGTACACACACACACACATATAGACACACACATATACAGAGAGAGAGAGAGAGGGAGAGAGATAGGGATAGAGAATGGGCATGCCAGGGCCTCCTCCAGGCACTTCAAACAAACTCCAGATGCATTTGCCACCTTGTGTATCTGGCTTATCTGGGTCCTGTGGAATCAAACCTGGCTCCTTTTGGTTCTCCAAGCAAGTACCTTAACTGCTAAACCATCACTGCAGCAATCTTTTAAACTATTTACTATATTCTTTCCTTCATTATCCATGTCAGCATGTTGATGAAGTTAATATTTTGCAGGTAACTTCAGCCCCTGGAAGACTGGGGATGATTAGGGTGCTTTGTGACTTTCGCTCACTCAGCCATCTTCACCTTCTATTTGTCACGCTGGCTTTTCTTCTGTTCCGCACACTTGTCCCAATTCTTTGGAGTCCATAAGTAGATATTTGACATGAGGAATTTAGTTTAAAATGTGATGGGGTTTTCAGGGGGACTTTTCTTACCTTTTGACCCAAGTTTTTTTTTTTTAATTCTTTTTGTCTGTAAAGTTGGGATGATAATATTTCTTAGAGTTGTGAATTGGAAATTAGAAAATAATTGCAAAGTCCCTAGTACATAATATTAGATTCTTTTACTAATTGGATTTCTCTTCCATACAGACCTTCTTTAAAAGTTTTCTGGCATGTTGCCTTTCATTATGATTCCCATGTGTCTCACCTTCCTTCAGTTCTTTCAAAATGCACTCCTATTCTCAATCATACTTTGTACCCCACAGGATTTAATATTTAGTCTATTAATTGCATAAAACTCAAATATTGAAGTCACCATCCTGAATAACTTGTACAATCACTTATTGTGTTACAAATCAAAAATCTTATCAGTTAAATTGTAAATGATTTCATGGGAGCTACTAATATGTGGCTGAAAAAAGTAAAACCATGTATCTTTGGGTATTTAAAAAGAAAATATATTATGTTGGCTGAGGATGGGCCCTAGTTCAATCCTAGGTCAATGCTTCACACAACAAAATAAAAAGAAAAAGAGAGAAAGGAAGGAAGGAAGGAAGGAAGGAAGGAAGGAAGGAAGGAAGGAAGGAAGGAAGGAAGGAAGGAAGGAAGGAAAAAGAAGAAAGAAGGAAAGAGAAAAAGGAAAGAAAGAAGAAGAAGGGAAAGGAGGAAGGAAGAAAAGAAGGAAGGAAGGAGAAAGGGAAAATGGTATATAAAAGATAACAGAAAAAAAAAGAAATCACTATTTAAATGATCTCTGGAAACAAGATGGCTGTGTAGTTTAAGGTCAGATATTGGTGCAAATTGTAGACAATTAGTTTCCTTTTCTCTGTATGATGTCAACTCTAGAAGTTCTGGGAGGAATGAAATACTCTGCTGGGCTTTGCTTTGTTTTTAATGGTGAGTTGTAGTTATGGTGGGCTGATGTCATCCATGAAAGCATTTTGATGTCTCTGTAGAGCTTCAACTAAGTACTCATTTGAAGTGAGATCACAGGGCTGGGGCTGAGGATGCAGTTCAGTGAGGAGCACTGGACTAGCAGGGGTAGCTGGATTTCCATCTCAGGAGTACGCAAAACGTAATAAAATGGGATGATTATGGGTTATACTATAAATATTGCATAGCTATCTTTCTTCTCAGAATTAAAACATTTAATTTATTCTTATAATTTCTGTTTTGTAGTGTTTGATTATGTTTTACCATCAGTAAAGCACAACATCCAGTTTTTGTTCAATAAGGGTACACAAATATCTCACTCTACACAGTTGCTACTGGAAAGGGGACTTTTCCAAACATTCCTTCTCTGTGAAGCATATAATGAAAGTTAAATGTCCAAAAAATAAAATCTTCTGGTCTAATTTAGCTAGTTTCATTTACCCAAGGTATTCATTAGTATAATTCTTGACCAAACACTAACGCATGCACCTTAAAGAAACTGTACCACCGGTTCAAGTGGAAGGAATCTAGTCAAAGCCCAATATGGGTGAGGCTTTAAGCTATAGCAGGGGATAGCTTACAGCCTCTACTCTACTTGCACCCCACAGTGTGGCATTTTCAGAAAAGTATGACATCCACATAGTCAGTATGGTCCCACATCAAGGGCTATGCTCTTTGATGCTGTTGAAATCAGGATGTCTCATCTGGTTGAATCAGAACACCCATAAACTGTTCATGAAAGCTTCCACTAAAGTCTATAAGTCATGTTGATCATGAACTTATTTTGAGATTTGAACTCTTGTTCAATCAAAAGTAACCAAAGTTTTACTGTGCAGAGGAATGAACAAGCTTCTGTTGGAGGTTTGAGTTACACAATCCATTGCTTGAATACTAAAACATGTAGTGTGGGATTTGTTATATTCACACTCAATAGGATGTAGTCACATGGGGAGAGAAAGAGTGTCAGATACAGGGAGTGAAGCCTCTATAGCCAGCCTGTTGCTGATGCCCATAATTTATTAGTCACCATTTATTTTTGTTTTCATATCACTCAGTATACATGCTATTAACTATACACCCTCCCCCGCCTTGCTTTGCTGAATGAGCTATCTGAAGTTCAGACCTATCCAAGCTCATCTCCCTCACCCATCCCTAGAGTTGTATGCATTAACTTTCAGACTAAAATCCAACATGTCTTTATTATAATTAAAGTACACTAACCCTTAATTATCTATGATAATGTGTTACTGAGAAAACCTGAATAAACAAATTTGTTTAGGGATTTGTTACCTTGCATGAACTCTTCCATATTGTCCCTAGGGAGTGGCAAGAGGGTAGAATGGTGGAAAGAGACAGGTTGACTCCTCACAGTGACTCATGCTATAGACCAAAGCTTCACAGAGGGCCTGTAGAATATTCAATATCTCTCCACGCTGGTGCATGAAAGAACTGGTAAAACTAAGAGCCTCTGGCTACAAACATTTGCTGATTAAATGAATGAATGAGATAATTTGCCTGATGTGCTTCTATAAGTCTTTCCTTTCATTTCCATCACACTACTTGGAGTAAAGAATACAATCACTACAATGGTGCATACTGTAAAAAAGAAGCTATGTACCTCTTAAATGAGAGACATCTCCTTCAGGAGCTAAAAAGATGAGGCAACAATGATTCAGTTTTTTAAATCAAAGCTGTATATGAAATAATCCTCTTTCCATATTTTTAACATTCAGAAAATATACCTCTTCTGCTACTATAAAATAATCCATGACTTTCTTATGGTAATAAGTACACTAACATCAGTTGTTTAGACAGTGAGAAGATCCATTTCTCCTACTTGTGCAACTGGTTGTCAAGTGACTGAGGTAACTAGAATCCAGTAAATACTTATTAAATATGTGTCAATTAGTGGTATCTTTCTTCTAAGGCTGAAAATATAAAAACAAATAAGCTAGGTACTGGACTTCTGGCTTCTGGGGATGGTGGGGTGGGATATAGAAAGGTTTGATCAAGTTGAAGGTTTTCTACAGCTATGTAAGTTCAGAATCTTCCAAGCCTAGCAGTTCTGTTGTCCTTGTGTTCTGTTTTCTTCTTCTATTTATTTTCCTAAAGAGGGAAATGATTTTAAGGAAAGCATTATAATTAAGTAGCAGCTAGGTAGGTTTGTTTATTTTTCAAAACTCAGTCATTTTGTGTTGGGTAAATACAGTGCATTGCAAAGGATCTACTCTTGTAGAGACAACATATGGGAGATTGAATAAAAAGGAGAATACTCTATTGGGATTCAGATGTCTAAATTTCAATAATAATCCAGGAAGTATTTATTTTTTTATAACTTGAACTCTCTAGCATTCTTCTTACTCATAATATTTGATGAATTTAGAATATACTATTTCTTAAATTTCTCTGAGACCCAAGTAGTAAAACATGATAAAAGCAGTATTTTTTTTTTTTTTTTGGAAAAGTACATGAATGTCAAGATCAAACATCTCTATAAACACTGAATATGGGCTTTGATAAATGGGGAAGATGGAGAAAATTCTAAGGCATCTAACTTTGATGCTGTCTACTTAACAGTTCTAAAGAAATTCATTGATAATTCTCCTAAAATGCAAAAGAAAGAGACAGTGCAGCTAGGGTGATATAGACATCTGGCAACTGAGTACTGACTTTTGGAAAAAGCTGCAACTTTTTTTTGGGGGGGGGAGGAGGTTCTTGACTTGTAGGTTCTTGTATGAACCATCAAGAAAAATTCCCTGGCGTTGTATATAAAAACTCATTACTCAGCATGGAGAAAGCATATAGTCTTCAAGCCTCATTTAATTTGTATCTGCAAGGAATGATGAATCCTAAGCTTGGCCTCTAATTATGAACCTAAGATAGCTGGGTGAAGCTTAAAGCAGTGGCCACCCATGAGTGGAGCTAATGGTTGTGTTAAGTACATAAAGGTGGAGACAGACTCACAAAGCTGGTTTCAGCCTAGCTTATGCAATGATGGACGTCTTCGCAAAATGCACTTCAGGACCATGTACTGCACTGGGTCACAACTTTGATTCCTTATCTCACACCTCATACTTCAATCCCAATATAACATATAAGAAGTTTCTTATATATTCATTTGTGTATATATGAAAAGTCTGAAATATTTTAGCTGAATTTTTACAGGAAATTTTACTATTCTATAGTAATTTAAGAATTCATTCTCAACCATTGTAATTCATATTCTAGGATATAAGAGCCATCTAGTACTCTTCCTGTGGTTGGTAGATTAAACTTGTACAGAAGAAACTAAAATATAACTTTTGTTGAAATAAGCTACAACCTAATGTAAGAGGATAACCTGGCAGGAAGTAATGGGGTTTTGGCCAAACATAGAAACTATGGTTCATATGTGTCAATGTTGAGCTCTAATTAATATGGATAATTCTATATGCCCTTTCCCTTCTCTATCTGCACAAATTGTCTGTGCCTGTTGTGGAAGAGCACCCTCTTAACACCTACTGGTTCAGGGTGGTGGTAATCAGTCCATGAACCATTAATAAACTCTCATAAAATTTTTGAAAATGTTTTAACTTCATGAATGGTATTTCATCTAATGTATCTACAATATATTGATTGGTAAAAAAATATTTTTAAAATAAGAAGATTAAGGGCTGAAGAGATGGCTTAGCAATTAATGTGTTTGCCTGAGAAGCCAAAGGACTTAGGTTTGATTCCCCAGTACCCACATAAGCCAGATGCACAAGGTGGTACATGCATCTGCAGTTTGTTTGCAGTGACTGGAGCCTATGGAGTGCCCATTCTCTTTCTCTGTCTTATAAATAAATAAATAATGTTTTTTTAATTGGAACATTAAGTCAATATCAAGAGCTCTCAGGACAAAAGCAATTCATTATTTTTATACCTTTTTTTTTTTTTTTTTTTTTTTACATAAGGCTTTCCTACAAGGTGAATATGACTCAGATTACTAGTATTAGGGGCTAAAAGAAGACATAAGATAGGCTCCTCAGTCATGAATTTTGCTACTATCTCAACCCCCTGTCTTGTCCAGGCTTATGTCTTTTCTCTTGCCCCACATCAGAGGTTGGGAGAAGTGAGATGTGGCTAGTTTTTCTCCCTAGAATTAGCATCTGTCCTCTTCAAGGAACCATCTGTGTTTATGAACCAACAACAAGGAACCTTGGAAATCAGGACCTCTTCCTTTCATCTTTCCCTTGGGAATGTTACAGCTAAAGTGAATTTAGTAGATGTTACAGTTAAAACAGCCAACCTGACCAGATAAAAGAAAGCACATAGATCTGGGAAAAATCAACAAAGCCAGTCTTGGCAGGCTCCAGCTGACCCCCCGCACAGCTCACTCTGAAAACATAGCCAAGTCCCTGTGATCCTGACAGAGTCTTTGTTTTTCATTCTTGGTTCTATTCTGTTTTTTTCTCTCAAATAAACTTAGTGACCGAACTGTTCCTGTCCAGCTATGGCAATGACATTTTGAAACTCATAGTTGAGAAAAATAGAGAGACCTTTATCAGTTTCCTGTTTGGAAAGGAGACAAGATGTATGGACACATTGTGGACTGATGGCTGGCCGGAGTTACAATTGTCCATATCTCAGTCTAGTCATGCCAAAGATACACTTATGTCCCTAACCAAAAAAGCATTAAAAACCTTTGGCATTAGCATCTAGGATATTCCTTCCTTCCAAACACTCTCATTATACCTGGAAATTTTAATCTTTCTTCACTTTTATCCTTTATAAACTCCCTTCTTCTGTCTTTCCCTCTCTCTCATTCTCCCTCCCCCCCCCTCCCTGCAATAAAACTTCTCTTTTCTAAAAAGTTACCCTTCATTGTCTGTGGATTTCATTCTTTGAGTTGGTAAAGCAAAGATCCTCGAGCCACTGACTCAGTGGAGCTTTGCCAACTGTAGATCATGTCTTGCCCTGGCCCATGAGCTAAGCCTACTGAGCAGCTCAGAAAGGCTTTATGGATCTCAGTGGCCTTATTACAAATACCTACAACAAAATCTTCTCTTCAGGGTGTATGCATTCTCATTTATTTTGAAATAAATACAATGATGGTGAATTATTCCATTATTGTCATCACAGTTAAAAGTTAAAAAAATTATGTTAATAATAGATGACAATGATGACTGTTTACCCTATTCCAAGTACAATGTTATCCATTTTTCATGCTACATTTCTATTTGCTTTATTTTTTGAAGTAGTATCTCTCACTAACTCAGGCTGATTTGAAACTCACTCAGAGATCCCAGGTTGGCTTCAGACTCATTGCAATCTTCCTACCTCCACCAACTGAATGCTGGCATGAAAGTAATGTACCACTACACCTGGCTTATGCTATATTTTTTATCCCTAGGGAAACTCACAAAAGTCAGTTATTATCTCAATTTCCTGTTGTCACAGAATAGTTGAATAATTTAAATGACATCATACCAATAACAACTAGAGCCCATAAAGCACACATTCAATCTGAGTCTTTGTATTTTTTGAAGAAGACATGTCGTATGTGTTTTGTATAGTGAATTCCATTTAATTTGAGCTAAGAAAATCAATTTTACAAAGTTTATTATTTTTAATATGTAAGCCATATTTAATGACACATTGGATAAAAAGAGAGTAGGTTGCTTAAAAAAAAATCTGAGGAACTTATATAATGATGGAAAGTGTACCTTCATTGTGTAATTTTTCTATTATTTTACCTTAGGTTAAGCACTGGTTAAACCTGAGACAGTAAATCATCTGCTCTTGACCACCAGCAGTCTCTAGAATAGGGTTAGCACATTTCTGTTTCCAGATCATGTTTGGTTTAGGAATCTAGAACACTGTATGTTTTTTCCAGGCCAATAAGTTTCCAGTTAGCTTAGTAATGCTGGTCATTTTTTTTTTTTTTGTCATGTCAGCTTTGTGAAGTCTTTATTCACCACTTCCCCTAATTAATGATTTTTTCTTATAATCATATAAGTGGCATTTAACAAGACAGAAATTGGGGCTGCACTCCAGACCTCCCCACTCAAATTCTCCAAGGTGAAGCCCAGAATCTTTTCTTTTAACAAGTACTCTTTGGCATTTTGTTGTGGAGACAGGCTCAGCAGTTACCTCAGAAAAACTTATGACTGAGGTAAATCTAATAAATGGCAGGACATTTTTTGTCATTGTCTGTCCTATTTTTAAGTGACAAATTTCAAGTGGCAGGATAAATCTATACAAAATCACATGTCTGTTCCTCAAAGTATTTATTTGTTACATAGTCTCTTATAAGTTGTGCTAAAGCTTGGTATAAGTAGATACTGATAAAGATTATATGGATCTATTAGCTATCTTTTAGATATTTGATCAAAAAATCTTTATTGCAAAAAGCAGAAAATAAAACCATGACCAATCGCCACCATACATCTGCACTTATTTGAGGAAAAAGACATAGATCAATTTCACATATAAAATGAAATACTAACAAATTTGTATAATACAAGCTTATAATATACAAGTATCAACTTGTATAACTTGTAATACTGAAAGCTAGGATTAATACTCTCATGCATGTGTGTATTTTCTTTCTTTTTTAAAATTTTGTTTATTTTTATTTAATTGAGAGGACCAGAGAAAGAGGCAGAGAGAGAGAGAGAGAGACAGACAGACAGACAGACAGACAGACAGACAGACAGAGACAGAGACAGACACAGAGAGACAGAGAGACAGAGAGAGAGAGACAGAGAGAAACAGGTGAGCCAGGGCCTCCAGCCCCTGAAAACGAACTCCAGATACATGTGCCCCCTTGTGCATTTGGCTTACATGGATCCTGGGGAATCAAGCCTTGAGCAGTGGTCCTTAGGCTTCATAAGCAAGTGTTTAACCATTAAGTCATCTCTCCAGCCGCACATGTGTTTTAACAACATTTGGAATTTCTCCTTGCTCTTTTTTATGAACTGTAGTACTGATTGACAGCTGAAGATATCTGAAGGCTCTTGCTCTCTACAAGTAATACTAACAAACTCTTTTTCAGTTCTGAAATAATCAATTCTTATATGAAGTATAATAAATGTTATTAAGAATGAAATGTGTGGTCTGGGTTGTGGTGAGAAGAGACAGTTGAGTGTGAAGCATTAAATGGGACTTATCTATCACACACTCCATGACTCAGAAACCATTGCAGAAGAGAAAGGAATATAAGAGCAAGTGGATGGGAGGAGTGCTTTGGAGCACCTTCTTACAGGCATAAAGAGGTAACACCATCTTACAGGCACAAAGAGGTTCAGGCATTCATAAATTCAGAGCAGCTCCTGCTACCTTCACCTGATGGGAGAGTACAAAAAAAGAATATTGACATCAAATTAGAAGAGGGACAGTTGGAAAAAATGCCTTCAGTGGAGAGGTGATGGGATGAATAAAGGAGAGTTGTGGGAGGGGATTATAATCAGGGTACATTGTGTAAATATATAGAGGTTGTCAATATTTTGAAGACAATAAAAACACTTTGAAATTAATATTTGAAAAATGGAAGCTTACGTTTGAATATGTATATATCTACATAATATCAGTGAATATGAACTAAATGATATAAATAAGAAAAATGTTATTTCATTTTGCATGTAGTTTGAAAGCAGTATTTTATCCATGGATAAAAATTAAATTCTCCTTCAATACTGGAATATCTATGATATTCCAGGAACTGTGTTATCTCTCAATTTTCTATCTAATTTTTATAGTATTTATCAGCCAATATTAGATACTAATCTCTACTGGGTTTAGGAAGATAAAATTAAATATTAACCTACTCTCCACCTTTATTTCCAGGATTTTTTATCTGTTCTTGATACATAGCTGATGTACTATTTTCTTGACTGCACTGCTTAGATAATGTATCCAAAAGTCTTTTCGGTTAGTGTTGATGGTAATAAATGTAAATGTAAGTGTAATAAAAAATAAGTGTAAATGTTAGGAGGGGCAGAATTTTGAGTTTTAACTCTGTCAGTTAAAACTCTACTTCATTTTAATATTGTATTTGATTTACAAATTGTTAGAAATAAGAGATGTGAAAATGAGAAAGTTTCTAATATTTTTATGTGTGTACTAAATCCATGCAATATCCTTTATAATAACTAAATCATAACTTTATTTTTTTCCTATATTGAAATTTTAACTTGGATATGATTTCTGTATTGTTTGAAGTATTCTAGCCTCTAGTTCCCAGTTTGTTTGTATTTACTCATCAATTTATACCTTTTTGATATTCATGAATATTCCAAAAAAAACTTAGCTAAGAAGGTAAGAATGATGTCTTTTTTTTCTTTTTTTCTCAATTTCTTTTAACATTTTCCATATTAACACCCTCCCCCCCCACTTTCCCCTTTGAAATTCTATTCTCCATCATATCCCCTCCTCATCTCAATCAGTCTCTCTTTTATTTTGATGTCATGGTTTTTTCCTTCTCTTATCATGGACTTTTCCTCCTCTTATGATGGTCTTTTGTAGGTAGTGTCAGGCACTATGAGGTCATGGAATGATGTCTTATGAAGAAAATATTCTTAATATTGGATCCCCAAATAATCACTTTAATATCAAAATATTAGTTACATACATTTCCATTTTCATATATACATGCTTTATTAAAGTTTTAGTCGAAGTATAATGAGATCTATTCAGATCTATGTATTTTGAGGTAGAATTCACTTTTGCACAATCATGTAATCATTAGTATAACTGTTTACAAATATCAGTGGTTTGAACTAAACTACATTATATCCTGGAGTTTACCTAATACTTCCTTTACTGCATAATTTGTAATACTGAAAGCTTGGATGAGTACTTTCATGTACATGTGTTTTAAAAATATTTGAAATTTCCCCTTGCTATTTCTTATGAACTGCAGTACTGACTGACAGCTGAAGATATCCAAAGACAGGCTCTTGATTTCTACAAGTATTTCCAAATTACTTTTTAATATCTTTAAACATTTTTATGAGTAAACATAGGGATATTCTTATTAGAGGTCATTATATCTATTTTCTTTCTCCAAACTATGCATAGAAAGGATTTTATGTGATAGATATAAATTTTAGTATTGTTGATACTATGAGATCTTAATGCTTACATGACAAATTCATAAACAATGTAGATGAGGAAACTGGCTATTTTATGCTCCCCCCCCACATCTCTGGTTTTCTTTTTGGTCATTATCACAATTCATAAGTAGTTATTCCCATTACTTATATTATCACATATATATTATATTTTCTCATTACAGACAATAATTAGTATTATACCTTATTAGTAGCCAACCACAAAGATAAGAATGAAATAACTGAAGAGAAATATGCTTACCCATGCTGACAAATTTTGATCTTTATTTTTATTCTAGCAGAAACTGCAGAGTACCTGTGCTGAAATAAGTTTTCTCAAAAATTGAGCGTTAGCACTTTCAGAAGCATCATACTTTTGGAAGTAGACTAACAGCTTGTAATAAACCTGGGCTTGCCGAATTACTGTAAAATAGAAATTGATCTTAATTTTTACATATATCATATTATGTAATACACATATATATTATTCTACCTCAGACTCTTGAGTCAGCCCTATCCTCTATTCCAGTAAAGATCAAAAGAGTTTCATGCCATTCTGTAGTGCATAATAAGGCCTGATTGCAAAACAAAACAAAATAAAAACAACCAACCAATCAGCCAAAAAAAATGTGTGTTTTGTCCCAATATGTAGAAACTGGAGTTCTCTTTCTCTCTCTCTCTCTCTCTCTCTCTATGTGTGTGTGTGTGTGTGTGTGTGTGTGTGTTTTGAGGCAGGGTCTCACTCTATTCAAAGTTGACCTAGAATTCACTGTATAGTCTCAGGGTGGCCTTGAACTCATGGTGATCCTCCTACCTTTGCCTCCCAAGTGCTAGGATTAAAGGTGTGTGCCACCACACTCTGCTGGAGTACTACTCTTAAGGAATAGTAGGGATTAAACCCTCAATGTGTTACAGCTAATGAGACAGATGGACATAACAAACATTTCCCTAGACATATGCCAATAATATCACTACCAAGAAATACTATAGGATACACAATACTTCAAATATAAGCATTCACTTAGAGGTTTTTGATTTTAAAATAAGACTAATGAACTAAGTAATTTTAATCATTTTTAAAAAATCCCAAGTTCACTTAAATTATGGTTAGTATGAGCATACATATTAGAAGTTATACTTGGTGGACTCTATCTTACCCAAATGAGTCACACTGATTGATTTAAGTTTTTTTTTTTTTTTTTCCTTTGGTCTTAAGCATTTTGATCATAGAAAGCTTTTTCAGAGAAATATTTTCTTGGAATTGCATAGGATTTTCTAATTTTTGCATTTTATTTTCTAGTACACAAATAACATCAGAAAGAAACTATTATACAAGAGTGTGAAAGAATAGAACCGTTTATTATATTTTCTAAAATTGACCAGTTAAATGATGAATAAATTTGTAGTGTATGGACTTAAAACAGGATGTTAGTAATGAGTTCCCACATTTAAAGTGGAATGAGGGCAATTCTTAGTAGAATTATCTAATTTTGAAAAAGAAAAAAAGAAAACCTCATGTACTACAGAAAGAAATAAAATAAAACACCTAGGAATGAATCTAATATTTTATGTGTAAGAACTAAATCAAGAGAAGTATTGACAATCAGAAAAGAGGTTCCATATATAAACTGGTTGTCACACAAGTGTAAGGACCTGAGCTTTGATTCCCAGCACACATACAAAAGCCAAGCTCTGGGGAGACAGGAACAAAAGGACCTCTGAGACATTCCAGCTAGCTAGTCTAGTTGAATTGTGAGTCCTAGGTGCAATAAGAGATCCAAATTTCAAATACCATCAGACCAGTTGTGTACTTATTTAAGATGATCTAAGTATATTAAATTATTAAGTGAACAACAATAGAACATACTTTGAAATCCAAAACAGAGATAAATACACAATTTTAATGTATAAACATTTAAAACAGTCTAAAGTCAAAATGATTTAGACAGTATAGTGCTAGAATATAAATGCACAGCTCAGGAAAAGCAATACAATAATATAAAAAGTCCAGCAATGATCCAAAATATATTTCAGAATTTGGATTTGGTACACACACACACACACACACACACACACACACACACACACACACCAAGAAAGAAAATGTCACATGGTAGGGTGAAAAGATTTCTTTTATTATTGTGGATTGTCATAACTTGAAGAAATGATACATTATATTTGTCACATCTAGTTTATCAAATCAAACATAAACTATGAAGAGAAGTAGCCACTTTTTTAAAAAAAAAAATCTATGCGAGGATTAAAAAAATCCCTTTGTTACTAGAAAAATGTCTTAAATAGAAAAAAATTACTTTGAAAAAATTATAAAATGCAGCCACAGAAATATATTGTGCCATGTACAGTGGATATTTAAATAAATATAAAAATAGAAATTTAATGGTTTAGAGTAGCTTCTATGTAATGATGAAGGGTCATCTTTTGTTGTTAAAAATAATATAGATATTTCATTTAGATATTTAGATGTGATTTTGTGTGTCTACCACTTTAAATCCAACTCTACAGGATATATTTTTCTTAACAAATATATATCACTGAGAAATCTTTAACTGTGCTATAAAATTGATTTTAAAATAATATTTGAGACGTGCTAAAAAGTGTGTGAATTAAAAAAAATAAAAATTGAATGCTTATCCTGTTTGAACTTTACACTGAAACGCCACAGAGTCACAATAATGATATACAACTTTTAGTGTCAAAATGATGCCCCTTGAAAAAAATCAATAGTAACATGAAGATTGAGTACTTCCTCCCCTAGGGGTAGAAGTTGCATTAGTATTTTAAGCCTGTTACCATAATGTACAAAGTCACAGGCACTTTTACCATGTAAAAGTACATGAACATACTACAACTTTTAAAACAAACAATATACTGCACAAATTGAATATTGGGGCAAATATATTTTAACATAAGTAAAGTAGAATATAGATGATAAGTAAAGTAGAATACAGGGTGTAGGATGTTAGATAAGCTCATACATAGAACCCAAGGTTGGCAATCAGTCGTGAATGATGAGAGATTGCATTTAAACTTTCCAAGTGAACATGGATAGTGCTTCAGTGGAGAATAAATCATATCCCCAGTGAAAGGATGAGCAAGGTACCATCTGAAAATCTGTCTGGTGAGAGAAATAGAGAACACTCATCAACAGTTTGCTTCTTCTAGCTGCATATCGCCATTTCATACTTCATCTGCCAGGCGACTTAAGAATGTACAATTTACTTTAAAGTTACTCTTGATAACAGAAGCACTGAACTTTCAAATATTGTAACTCTTATTCTCAATTTATTAAATACTAGGTCTGTATCCCAACATGAGATCACCATATGCTATTTCTATTATAGCAACATACTCATATGTAACTCTACATTAATGTAATGATCAAATGTAAAAAAAAATACAATTGTGTAATTAAGCTTTGAATTTAAAACATACAATGAATTTCAAAGTCAATGGTCTGGCTTTCTCACAAAAATTTTAGATTCACTACAGCAAAATGAAGAGTTGACCCTTAAACTCCCTCAGTGTAGCAGAAGAAAAAAATAAGTTAAATTCAAACTCTCTAGAAATAAAATGTCTTTCATGCCTATCTGTTATCAGAACTCTTTTTGAATTCAGCTGATTTTGTTACATATCATAAGGAGATAAGCAATGTTTATTTCCCCAGTATGCATAAGGTAATATAAAGATGTGACTTTCCTTTTAGAAAAACAAGCTTAAAATTGGCTTATTTTTATGTTTTATAAATATGATCTGCAAATATCTTAGTTCTAGAAATTATAACATAAATGCTTCATTATGGTAATTCTACGTGTCTTCTAAAAGGTGAGTGAAAAAATATATTGGGAATAAAAGAACAGAAAGAGTAGGCAAGGAAACTGCAATAGAGCCGTAAAAAATTTAAAACACTTTCAAATTTTAAAAATTAAAAATAAAAGCAACTGCAGTCTGCATTAATATTCATAAAAGAAATACCAAGAATCATTGCCAATGTCAGTATATTATTCCATGAAATAATACTTCTACTTATGTGTACTGACATGCAAGAAAGGTATTAGATAAAGAAAACAAAGCTAAAACAGTATTCAGTTAGCAATAAAATGATAAAATTGTCCTTTTTTGGTTTTGATGACATCATATCTGCACAGCCAAGAAGTGATAAAGTAAGGGTAGTAAGTGGGGAAAAATAGAGGAACAAAAGGTCAGGAATCAAGGCAGGTAGAAAGGCTCATAAGAAGACAAGAAAGACAGGAGAGGGGATAAATTAGTACTTCAAAACCAAACAAAAGCAAGTATAGCATGCCTGGCATGATAATGTCTGTCATTGTCAACAGAATCTAAATAATCATTTTCTTGAATTTTCACAGACATGTTTGAGACAGTGTTAGTACTTCTTAAGTACTAAGCTTTCCTAAAGCACCTCAGATGAAGTACTAAGAAAACATGGATTGCAGCACCAAGGAAAGAGCCAGCTGTGTGCCTGAGTAGCACTTTTTCAGGCCAGAGAGGGAAGACCACTGTTATACCCAAACAAGGAATCATAACTTCCATGATTCCCACTTATGAAAATAAGGTATAAGTGAGCAACACTATAACTCTTATTTCTTCTGCATTTTACCGTGTACCTCTCCAAAGAATTACCATGAGCCCACCATTGGCTTGCTCAGAAGATCTAAATTAGTAGACAACAAAACCTTATGTCCAACTCTTCATGACTTCAGACTTGTTTAGTAAAAGTGTCAATGTTATAAACACTTGGCCTTGCCTCATCTATATCCAGTCTTCATTGTCAGGACTTTCCAGGGGTGACAGACATAGTATGTTCTCCAATTTAAGTATTGAAAAGAAGACAATATTTTAACTATGGCAATTATAACACAGCAGCTGTTATAGACTTTACAGATCTAGAAATTCTAATGATGGAGGCTAGTATAGACACATTTTAATCTTCATGCTTATAGTTTGAATATAATATTTTTCTGGGTAATGTGGAGGATTGTTTTGAAGTCTATATAAATCATTTGTCATAGAAGCTATGGGAGATTATCAAATAATTCCCATTAAATTATTTCTGTGTTATGTAACTCTCAGCCAGTTCCGCCACATTCCTGATCTAAGGTTCATTGCTTAAACCTATAATAATCAAAGTCACATTTGAAATTCTATCCTGAAAAGAAGCAATGAATTTCACTAGATTTTAACTACTGGGTGCTTTAGCAGGGTTTACGTTTTCAAAGAGTGATAATTGAATACCCTATTCAATGACGCAAAACAGCATGACAGCAGATCAGAAAGAAGCCACCTCAGCTAAGTTGACAGCAGCAGGACATCTCCCACGGCTGTTTCTGAGTCCTGACTGTGGTTAGAACTGATGCCCGTGTCTGAATCAGTGTCATTGGTGTAGGTGTTACACATCCTCTGGGTGAATGCGGGGACCTCCCCTCCGCTGCTGGGGGCCTCGCATTCATTCCCCCCTCGGCTTTCCTTCGCCTGGCATCCATCTTTGTTGCTCATGTGAAGGGAACTGAGCTCCTTGGCTAGGAGTTCGTATTCTTTCGCCTTGGTCTGCAGCAATGAGTCACTGTGTTTAATTTCTTTCTGGATGCCACTCAAGTGAGAGTGGATTTTTAAGCCAGCTTTCATACTTCTCTCCAGGTCACATTTAACACTCTCTAAATCCCGACCCTCCAGGTCCCAGGCGGCAGCCCCTTCCGGCACGTCCTCGTCCCTGGCGTCGTCCACCATGCACGCGCTGGTCACCTCCCTCTGGATCTCGGCCGAGAGCCCGTCGATGAGCGCGCGGTAGTAGCGCAGCCGTTCGTCCAGCTGCGCCATGCGCTCGCGCTCGCTGGCCGGCTCCCCGCGCGGGCTCTCCTCGCTCGCGGCCAAGTCCAGCCTGGGCTCCGCCTCGCTGCAGCTGGGCGTCAGGTAAGCATCCTGCACATAGTTTTCCCCGTCGTTCTCCACGCGGTCCAGGTGGAACTTCGCTTCGCACCTCTCGATCTCCAGATCCAGCTCTTTCATCCTCTGCACCTGCTGATGGATGGTGTGGTCCTGGGAGATGATCAGATGGACCAGTGTCTCCATATGATCTCGGTCCTGGGAACCGGCATCCTGCCGGATTTTAGCCAGCTTCCGGAAGGTTTTCCGGACAATGCGTTTTTGCTTATCCGGAGGCAACGTCTTCATGTAATTTGCTGGGCTGAGCTCCCAAGGCTTTTCCGTGTTCTGCACTAGCTTGGCCTCGGCCGTCTTCCACAAGGGAACCGGAAGGAAAGCATCTGCTTTGACCAGAACGAACTGCAAGTTGGGCTGCTCCTCTCCCCAGGCCTTCCAGAGCTTGAGCATCCTGGTGAGCGGAGGCAGCGCCCGCTCCGAGCCCCGCCACTTCTCCACGAGGCAGTAGTCGCTGCTCTTCCCCAGCAGAAACCGCTTCTCCCCAAACGTCGTCTCATGTTCCTCAAGCAGGGCCTGGATGACATCAGCCGAAGTGGTGCGTTTGGTTAATCCACAGACAATCTTCTCTTCTTGGCAAACCCAAACCACAATTTCCTTCTCTTCAGAATCCATGTCTTTAGTTGGAGATCTGCAAGAAAAACAAAGCACGTTGTATTACTGTCATCACCAGTATAAAGGCAGAAAGATGATTTTACCCTTAATACTTCCTCTAGACTTGGGTCTGTGAGAGGCAGACTTGGAGGGTGTGGCTAATGAAGACTGAGCGGATTGAATCTGAGGAATAAAAGACATAAAATTTTGATGTGTAAGTTTTCCTTTCATATTCATTTTCTTGTATGTTCTGGAGAGGGCTAATTGTCACCAAAAACAATTGAAGCCATTTTCACAATTAGTTCTTCCAATCCATGAGCATGTGAGATCTATCCATCTTCCCTCATACTCCTCAATTTCTTCCCTCATTGTTTTTATGTTTTCATTGTACAGGTCTTAGAATTTATAGCGTGAAGATGGCCACCCTACCAAAACTGTTATATAGATTCAATGCAATTCCAATAAAAGTCTCAGCAACATTCTTCACAGAGATAGAAAAGAAGTAGTCTCAAAATTCGTATGGAAGAAAACAAGGTCTCAGATAGCCAAAAATGTCCTCAGCAAAAGAAACACAATTGTAGGTATCACCATACCTGATTTTAAGATATACTGAAAAGCCATAGTAAATAAAATAGCATGGTACTGGCTCAAAAACAGACATACAGCTCAATGGAGTAGAAGACCCATCTTTAAATCCAAACAAATACAACTACCTCATCTTTGACAAAGTGGCCAAAAATACACACTGGAGAAAAGATAGCATCTTCAACAAATGATGTTGGAGAAATTGGATAACCGAATTTAGAAGAATGAAATTTGACCCACTTTTATTGTCCTGTATTAAAGTCAACACTATATGGATTAAGTTCCCCAATATAAGACCTGAAACTGTAAAACAACTAGAAGAAAGAAAAAAACACACACACACACACACACACACAAACAAACAGGGAGTAAACTGGATGATACAGGCTTAGGGAACAACTTCCTGAATAAGACCCTAGTAGCATAGGAAATTAGATCAACACTAAACCACTGGGACCTCTTGAAATGGAAATGCTACTGTACAGACAAGCAAACTATCAAGAGTCAATAGCACACAAAATGGGAGGAAACCTTTACCAGCTATACCTTTGACAAAGGTCTGATATCTAAAATTTACAAAGAACTCAAAATACCAAGCAATAACAAATTAAACAACTCATTCAAAAAAAAAAAAATGGGTAGAGATTTGAACAGAAATTTCTCAAAGGAAGATATACAAATGGCCATTACATATTTAAGAAGATGTTCAACATCTTTAATCATCACAGAAATTCAAATTGAAACAACTCTGAGATTCCATTTCATTCTAGTCAGGATGGCACAAAAAAATTCAAATGACAATAAGTACTGGTGAGGCTGTGGGGAAGAGGAAAGCTTGCCCACTGCTGGTGGGAGTGCAAATTTGTACAAGCACTATGGAAATCAGTCAGGAGACTGCTGAAGAAGTTGAAAGTAGAGTTACCATTTGATCCAGCAATACAACTTCTGGGCATACACCTGAAATACTCTGCACTTTTCTACACAGTTACTTGCTCAGCCATTTTTGTGGCTGCTCTTTTCACAATACCTATAAACTGGAATCAGCCTAGATGCCCATCTGCTAATGAAAGGATAGTTATGATGTGGTACATATACACGATATAATTCTACTCAGTGGAAAGGAAAAATAAAATAATATAATATATTGACAAATGGATGGAATTGTAAAAAAAAGGAAAAAAAAAAAGAAAAAAAAAATGTCAATCTAAGCAAGGTCACACAGGCACAGAAAGACAAACACTCTCTCACCTACAGTTCCTAACTGGGATCAATTATAGATGAGTGCAAATAGTAGTCAGCACCAGAAATATGGGCATAAAATGAGAATGAAAGCAGTAGAGAGAAGAACTAGGAATAGGGGAGAAGAATTTTCTGACAAGTCAGGGGAGGCCAGAATAGTGGGGATAGGGGGTCTTGGAAGAATTAGGGGTAGGGAGGGTGGGGAGAGAATTAAACAAAAGTTAAGACAAAATGAACCAGTCCCATAGAAATACTAATTCTGACTAGCATTCTCCAAGAGGGAGGGGAAATTGTTCTTAAAACCGCATACTCTGGTCATTAATTCCTAGGCCCAGAGTTGGGTTGCCTCACCCCACAGAGAGCTGTTGGCCAGAGAGACCAATGAGGTCCTCAAAACAATGTAAGCCATTTCCAAAACCCTTCATTATCTGCCAGAACTAAAGGGTAAGACTCTATTGCTGAAGACACCACAGGCCATCATCAGAGGACATCCAAATATCACACTGGAACCAAAAGGGAAACTACCTCCCTCCATAATGCTGGGAAGCCCTATGAGAGAGGCTGGAAGAAAATGGTCACCAACAGCATAAATAAACAGGAGATCCTGCAGACTATGAAATCCACCAGCTGGACAAGAAGTACACATTTGTACAATAAGGGTACACAGTATCTTTGGGTGAAGAACAGTTCTCTGATTGGACATGAAGCCAGTTCAATGGGAGAGAGATCATACTTGGTACTGCTTTATGTTATAGATGGCAGAGGAAGTCCAGGATATAACAGACTTCCCACTACAAGACTAGCC
This sequence comes from Jaculus jaculus, assembly GCF_020740685.1. Lineage (NCBI taxonomy): Eukaryota > Metazoa > Chordata > Mammalia > Rodentia > Dipodidae > Jaculus > Jaculus jaculus. Next base: position 129,244,105 of record NC_059107.1, read on the forward strand.
AACTCTTCCACAGTGGAAGCAGCACCATGAATACTATTCTAACTGCCAACCTGATAACTAGCTCCAGGGTGATGGTGGCAGACATCCGAGGCTACAAGGAACTCGACACTAAATCAGGTTGCCAACAGTCCTGCCATGGCTCAGGGAACATGAGGAAGAGGGAGTGGGTAGATTGTAAGAACCACAGAGTGGGAGGGAATACACACAGGCACTGTTTCCACCGCTATCCCATTCCCATTGGGACTGACTGAGTCCTTCATGGCCCCACAGTAAATTCCATAACCCCACAGAGGAGGGCTCCAGGGAAATGGGAACTGGGGAGAGGGAATAAAAGTGTATAATTTGTTAAAAATAAATAAATAAATAAATTGAAACTATTTTTATCTTTTGAAATTGTTCATGAGATGTTTACAGTTAGAGTTACTTAAATGAAGACAATGAGAAGAAAAAATAAGACATGGAACTTTTTTTTGGAGGGGGGTTGTTTTGTTCTCCTAGAGCCTTAAGAGAAAAAAAAAACAAACAAACATGGGAACATAAGTAGGAATGGATAGATAATATTGTAGTCAATAATAGTTCAGGATTCCAAGCAGTCACTTTGATTCAGCAAGTGTTTATCACGTACTCAATATGTGCCAGACATGTCTGAGATCTCTAAAGATATAGAAATAAAGACAAGAACAGATAAATGCATTTATAACCAATTTTGTATCATGCATTGGGTTTTTATCCTTGAGACAAAATACTTGGTAAAAAATTGAAATAGGAAAAATTTACTTTATTTTCAAATTCAGAAGTTTCCTCTGATCACATCATCCTAGACACTTGGACTAAACATTATGGAGGGAGGAGCATGAGGCTTTTTCAGATCATGTCTGACAAGAAAGAATGAGGCTGGGGGTGATATTAATCTCATTTTGTAGGTAAAGAAACTAAAAACACAGGTGTTTGCCACATTAGTATGGTCCATCATGGTGTACTGAGTGTTCCAATTCAAACAAGAGCACTACAAGCAAGTAATGGAATGTGATCATTTGGGCGCATGGATTATATTAAAATAGGTTTAGAGAGCAAGGGACTGAGAGCGCCGAATTAGAGGGACTCAGCTCATCACCAGGGACCTCTCCCACGGGTCAACCATGGGACAATTGTATAGGGGGGATGCTTCAGTGATTTTAAAAATAATAACAATTAATCTTGTCCCTAGGTCAACATAATAGCAGTTTGTAACTCCTCTGGTGCCCTCCATTAGCTGACAAAATTCTCATGTTTCAAAACCTAAAGCAGCCTCTGTGTCCTGCTTACTCTTCTGGTTGAAAACCATCGGTTCTGGGCTTTTGCTATACTAACTGATGACCTACAAATTTCCCAGTCATGTATAGGAGCTGTGAATGACTCTGGAAAACAAAGCAGAGAATCCTTTTGAAGAGCAGGGTAGTATTAATGGTGTGCAAGATTATCCATCCAATCTTCCAGGACACCTGCTCTAATTAAGATGTTTCCTGCTTTGAAAAGATCAAGTAACTATATACCACCCCCTGCCCACCACCACACACACCAAGAATCTGCTGATTTTTAGCTTATGCCATCAGATACACTAGTGGTCATTATGCAAAATGTAGAAAGATGTGATTAATTTCACATTACATATGAAATGAGTTGTTCATCTATTACAACTTATAGACTTACTGGTTTCAAGACTTTCTTTTAAAGTTCTTTCCCCCCCCCCTAAAATCAACCCAGTAGTCTTCATAAATTCTTGCTTAATATGTTGAGGAGTTTTTACAAGTATTATTCAGATCAACTAATTTTCAAAATTGCTGCTACTAGACTAAGCACAGTTTAAAATAAAGAACATTCATTACAGAATTTAGGCAATAAATCTTCCACAAACAGTATATTCTTTTTCATGTCTAAAGTTTACTTAACAGCTGGCTTAAGATTTTGAAAACTACAGTTATTTTAAAAATGGATCTAACTGAGTTTCTACTCATGCACTGGGCAAGTATTTGCTGATCACAGCTGTGACTGGCATTGTCTCAGCCAGCATGGATGAGACAAAGGCATTGATGATTTATATGACAGTCTCTCTGGCTTATTGTAGAAACTAGCAACAGATTGCTTAGTTTCTTACTATATTAATGATACTCAATGCTTAACTGGAGTAATGAAACTTTAATTTATTTCATGAAGTAAAAACAATAAAAATAATAAAACAGCCAGGCATGGCAGTGCACGCCTTTAATCTCCCAGTACTTAGTAGGCAGAGGTAGGAGGATCACCATGAGTTCAAGGCCACCCTGAGACTACATAGTGAATTTTCCAGGTCAGCCTGAACTAGAGTGAGACCCTACCTAAAACATTAAGCAGAGGCAAAATATTCAATATTCAACCAACTTAGAAATGTCTTTATTTCTTTATAGAATAATTGTATCCTTTGATTGTAGCTCCTTGAAATTTAGTCATGTAACATAAATATAAAATTAACACTAAAATTGTAAACAAAAATGTTCCTGCCTCAAGCTCTGGAAATTTATTTAGTAGAAATAATTGGCATCTACTAGCACATTACCCATCATGTAAATCTCAAAGTTATAGAGCTTTTTTTTTCCCACAAAAGAGGTCTTATATCTAGTATCTAATTCAATATATAGGTAAGAATGACCTTAAACTTGAGCGGATGTTGTAGGCAGTTCAATGGTGCTGGATTGAGCTGCCAACAGGACGCATTTCATGGGAGGAATAGTATTAATTTGAAGCTTGCAGATCCAGAGGAAGTTCTTCAACAGCAGAAAAAGCTGGCTTCCGTTAACAGATCCAAATACAGTGTCAGAAACCACTACCAAGCACCACAAGCAAGCACAAATGGAAGCAAACATCAAGGAGCTCCAGGCAGAGCTCAAGCACTCTGCATACCTTTAGGATGGAAATCATAGCTGCCTTCATTGACTTCTCTCCTAGCCAGGTGATTGGAGATAAGCTTTGTTAAAACACCTGAGCCCATTGGGGGACATACAGTCAAGGTAACAAAGTAGACATCACATGTAAGGCTATAAAGAATTGTTATAACTCTTTGAATAAGTTATATATAAATTAATAGATTTTAAAGTGGCAACTGACCAAATTATGAAATTTAAAATTTATCACTTGTTACATGATAGTCACACTTTAGCTTAAAAATTTGTAGTTATAAAAACAAAGTAGCACACTCACATTTAATTCATACCAATTTAAATTTGAAATTTTAGATTAATCCAATAATTATGTCCTGCTAAAATCTATGTGAGCCTTCATAAACCCAAATCTTCTCAGGACTTGGCTTCAAAGTATAGCAATTAATATAGGTAATGAGATAGAATTGTTAGTGAAGTTTCAAGTATAAATTTTAGGGCCACAAAGTTTGAAGCAGTTATCTACATGGTGACAAAGCAAAAGGTTATTAACAGAATGTGTGGCTTAAGCAGGTAAAACCAGTGACCACATAGGAACTTGAATTTTGCCTTTTGTAATTTTCAGCACAGTTTTTCACATATCTCACATTTTTGTATTGATTAAAACATACCAGAAACAATAAATGTTTAGGAATTATACAAGAAATATGTATTGTAAAATTAAATAAGACCACAGATGACTGTGAGGTTGTTTTCAGCTACTTTGTCTATTTCTAGTAACAAAAGAAGAAATAATTTTGTCTCTACATTATGACTCCCACCAGTACATGACTATTTCATACATTTTCAGCTTTCCCATTTTTAGTGAATAAAAACTTATTGAAAAGTAAGTTAAAATATCACCCCATAGACTTATTATACATTTTAAGACTATATTACCTCTGTAATTATGTAATACAGTATATTTTGCACATTTTATATACATATTATATTGTCTTAAATATGTTATTCAATGTCATTTCTCATAGAAATATTCTGTTTTTTGTCTAATTTCTATTTAATGTATTACAAAGAAGTTTATTGCAAAATATATTTGAAAGTTAATTATAGGTACACAGAAAAGTGTAAAGACATTCATAATTGCTTTAGATTTTTTAATTTAATTATTGGAATTCTTTTACCATCTGTGAAACATTCATAGGACTTGTTCACCGTTATTTGTAAAACCATTTAGCAGGAAAATTTGGACTTGAAATTTAAACCTTTTTATTTTTTTTTTTTAATATGGAATGCTTCACAAATTTGCATGCCATCCTTGTGCATGGGTGATGTGAATCTTATTTGTATGTTTCCAATTTTAATAAAAGTGCTGCCCATCAACTACCACTAACTAATGCCTTGAATTTTAAAGAACATTTTTTTTTTTCTAATTCTGTTCAGGCTTCCTAGTAATATTGTGAGGGTCAGATATGGCTCATATTTGCCACAACACCACTGTAATAGCAAATAAGAGACAGAGTAAAGAGATTTAGAAATGTAAAAATGTTTATTGTGTAAACATGTACTATTGATAATAATGAAATGATACCACGGTTATTATTTCATGTGGAAGAGGGTGGGACATTCTTTGATGCTTTTGATGTCCTTGTCCAGGAACCTTGTTGAGCTTACTATAATTATTAATAATATTATTATTATTTTATTTTTATTAGTTTTCTATTCAGCAAATACAGGCAGTTTGGTATTTGTAGGCTCATCTGTGACCTACCCCCTCCCCAATGGCCCCTCCTTGTTGATATATATGGGTCGTGCATTAGGGAGTTAGCCCACAGTTATTGGTACAATAAATGTCTCTGCATATCATGACCCAACATGTGGCTCTGACATTCTTTCTGCCCTCTCTTCTTCAAAATTTCCCTGAGCTATGTTGGGTTCATTTTTGGTCTGCCAATACCTCATCAATGAAGCAGACCAAAAATAATATTATTTAAAAAAATATTTTTAATTTAACATGCAACATTTTTCCAACTTTTCCCACCCAGTCAATCTTTTTCAATGTGTACTACCAATATAACATAAAATTTTGCCTCTGTATCAAATACAATCTAATTTCTGGGACAAAAGAAGGAAAGAAAAGAAAGAAAGAAAGAGAGAGAGAAATGGGGGAGGAGGGAGGGAGGGAGGGAGGGAGGGAAGAAGGGAGGGAGGGAGGAAAGAAAGAAGAAAGAGAAGAAAGGGAGGGAGAAAACAAAAGAAAGGAAGAAAGGAAAAAAAGAGAAAGAAAATGGGACAAGAAGAAACTTTTAGAAAGAAAAGAGTTTAATTCTGTTCACAGTTTTGAGGAAAATTTTCACTATAGCAGGTAATCATGGTGGGCAAGAGCCAAAGCAGGGCTATATCATCACATATTCAGGGAGGAAACAGGGGCGGGGGGGGGGGGAGTGGGGCCGGGTTATGAAAGGTCCCCTCCCAGTGACCATCTTCCTCCTACAGCTTTCACAGCCTTCCCAAACTGCACTACCAGCTGGAGATCAAGTATTCAAACAGGTGAGCAGACTGGGAACATTTTATATTCAAATCACCTAAGCCTCACATACCTGACTATTCATTTATCACTATTTCACTGTTTATGTTTTGTCCTTTTGGAATATTTTCATAACAAAGTTAAGAGAGTTTGAGTGTTTTTAGTTCAAATGAAAATTTCAGGCTATGCTAGCCCTATTTATAGGTATGTTCTATATCTAATTTGAAATGAATCCAAAAATTGAATAGCTGAATTTGGATATTTGAAATTTTTGTCAACTATTCATATTCATAACAATTTCACAGTGACCCTAATTTCAAATGAAGAATAACTAGGATGTTAACTCATTAGGAATTATTGCTTTATATATTTCTCAAACAAGTATGGTTTAGGAATACTATGCTAAAACTACTTAGTATTTATAATAAAAAAAAATAGTTTGAACTCTGAATGTTTTTTTTTCCCCTAGAAACTATGCAAAATTTTCTTCACTCTCCCAAGAAAAGGGGCAGCCTAGAACATCCATAAGCACAATCTAAGTATATGCATAGGGATGATTCTAGCTGAAGCATTCTTGTGCCTTGAACCTCTGTGGAAGAAGACTGTGTGCTTGGAAGTCAGAGGAGACCCTGTCCAGGTCCATTGTCTAAATGTAACCATTTTTTGGGTGAATAGAGTGGCATACAGAACTTTGTTGCAAAGTTAAACAAAACATACTTTTTACCAGAGCTTCACCTTGCCCATTTTCTTCCTTTTTTTTATGGACTCTTATTGTGAAATGTATGAAAACAATAACAACAAAGGAGGACTGGAGAGATGGTTTAGAACATAAGGTGCTTGCCTGCAAAGCCAAAGGACCCTTCCTTCATGGAAGCCTTGCTGGTGTGTTGTAAGCATGGGAGAGTCAGGACCAGGTAAATCACAGCTAGCCTTTGGAAATGTGATAATATTAAGAGACTACAAGAAATAAAACACAATGCCTGGCTTTTGTTGTCAAGACTATGGAGTCTCATCCTGCCTTAAAGTTCAAAATTCAGATGAATGTTGAACATAATGCTATACCAAAACTCTGAATTAATTTGATGTCTTAATGCTCAATAGACAGCAAAGGTTATTAATATTCTATATTTTATCAACCTTTTAGTAAGTCTAAAAGAATGTTATAGCATGGGTTTTCTTCAAGCAGAAGAATTTAGTAAATATGTTGTACTCCAAATTCTCATTCCACAAGAAAATTAAAATTATCTTTCTTATATTTTTCTGGTTAATAATAAAATTATTCCCATTGAAAATTCTGATTTGAACTTACATATTCTACAGCAGATAGTTTATTTTCCCCTATTAACAATATGTAAATTCAATTTATAGCAAACAACAAACACAGACTTAGTTCAACATAAATTTATTCCTTCACATCTGTGGGTCTCAATTCTAGGACTCTCCAAGCAAGGAGACCAGCATTCAGATTTGCTCAATTCCGCTATATATAATGATACAGCATTGGTATATCACCAGTGCATAGCCTTCCATATTCTTAGATCACCTTAAGACTTAACATAATATAAATGATATGTAAGTGGTTATGATGTCTTGTTCAGTGCAGGCACAACTATGTCTCTGAAAATGTGTTTTAGAGCATGTTAAGTTCATGATCTCAAAATTTCATCAAATGTAAAATTACTGACCTATATGTATCCAGTATTCTGACACACAATATCTAAATAATGATGCAACAAGTAAAACTTTAAAAAATATATAAGCAGGGAGCTGGGGGGGGGGTGATGGTTTAGCAGTTAAGGTGCTTGCTTGCAAAACCAAAGGATCCAGGTTTGATTCTGCAGGACCCATGTAGACCAGATGCACAAAGTAGCACATGCATCTGGATTCATATGCAGAAGCTTGAGGCACTGGCATGACCATTCTCTCTCCCCCTCCTACCCTCCCTTCCTCTTTTTCTATGTCAAATAAATAAATATAAAATATATTTAAAAATAATGCAGCAAGTAACATATTTTATGACTTATCATCGTCAAATTTATTGTGGAAAAGATTAATGAATATAACTATTATAAGAGCCCTTCTAAACAGTCCATTCTTTAATGCCCCCACTCATATTTTAAGTCCCACAGAGAATGAGGTCTGGTGTGTTGAACCCTTCATCTTCTCACTGAGCATGTTTTATATATTAAACACTTCAGCAAATAACATAGACTAACTCTATAATGCCTGGTTCAAAAAGAGTTATTAGGACTGAGAACTATAAATCCATACAAACATGAGGCTCAATTTAAGTGTACTTATCACAGGCTCAACTATGCTAACAATTTACAGAAAATAATACTGCCTTAAATAAAAGTGCATAATTCATTAAAGACTATGTATGAGTTTGGGTAAAGAACAAGAGCATTCAATTAGACTTGTAGACCAGAGGTTAGAAACTGGTATTTGAATTTATAAATTTAGTAGTAGACTATTTACAATGTTTCTAATATTGAAGATGACATAAGTACTCAATTTGGATGCAAAGAGCTACTAAGTAAAATATCAAATCTAAATTCACACTCAAAGTTCACAATTCCTTGGTCTGTACTATTCTCAAGGACCTCAAATCACTAGAATGCAGCTGTGATTAGTTTGTCTAAAAAAAAAATTAGTTTCTTCATTACATGATAAAAAGCTGTGCATCCATTTATAATAACATTGGCTGACTTTGTAGTATAAGGAATGACCTGTAATGAATATAAATTTATAAATAATCCTTGGTAAGGGTTTATGTAATTCAATTTAATCCATTTAAAGTTAGTTTTATGTCCAAATATATTGTGCATTTTGAAACACTACAAGTTTAATTTGTACCAATTTTCATTCATGAAACTTTAACAAATATGCTTGAAATAAAAAGTAATGGAAAACACAGCACTCAGGAAACTGAGGTAGAAAGATCACAAGGTTTAAGACCTATCAGAGAAAAAAGCAAAGATAAAATAAAATTTTAAGTTCAGGAAGTTGGCTAGCTGAGAAGACTGATGTTTAGATTACAGTGGACACTGGACACTGGAGATCAAACGGCACGCTGAACAAGTGTACAATAAATTTTCAAAGAAAATAATGAAAATCAAAGGTCACTAAATAATAAAAGTTGGCCTGAATGTATACCATAACTCTTTGTAAAAAAGTCATACTGAAGAAGAGTCTCAGAAAAGTTAACTTGCAACAAGTTGCTGGACTTCCATCATGTCTGTAAAGAAGAGTTAGGAACTTGTGGCTTGTGATTATTGCAGGTCTGGTGGTTGAGGGACAGGGACTTGAAAAACAGTAAGGTGACTGGAGGCCAGTCTAGGAAGGCCATGTGGAAGGACACGCAGATACCAGCAAGCCATGTGCATCACACGTTCACTAGCAGGTCAGTCACTACTCTACTTGCTGCCTACATTCACATATTCAACAGAATCCATCAAGAAGGCTCCAGTTGTCAATCTCAATTTATAATTTAGAAAGTTGCAAAACCATGCAGAAAAAGTGAATTGCTCATTCAATGCTGCTCTCATGTAAATATAAGAAAAATAAGTTTGGAGTAATGCATTAAATTGAATCAGATCACTGAAGATCTCTCTATTAAGTCTAATGTAATAATTGATACATTTTACTAAGCTCTTTCTATGAAAACACAGTTTGAAATCTTAGACATGAAATCTTAGACATAAAGAGAAAAAAAGACTTGTGTTACCAAAATAAAAACATAAAACAGAATACTTACTACCTACACTAATTTGTAATCAGTATAGGCTGATCAACTATCAGTGCAATATTTTAAGACTGACTTTCTGAGCAATCAGAAAACCTGTCATTTTTAGGGTTTTTTCTTCAACCCACTTAAAAGTACCCATAAGATTGTGGTGAAATTTCTCTGATGAATACACAAATAGTATATTAAATTTTAAATCAATTCGAATATTTAAATGGTATGTTTATTTAGGAAAAGCAAAAATTTCTTAGGGTCAAAATTTTTATTTCAATATTTTCATGAAAAACAAAAGTTGTAGTGTAGTAAAATGCAGTGAGTTAGGTGTGTTTATGTTTTATTAAAGTTTTTTCATATGTGAGGTGATTTTTAAATATTTCCATTATTATTTTTCAAATATATATATACATACATATATATACACACACACAGGTTTCTCAAGGTAGGGTTTCACTCTAGTCCAGGCTGACCTGGAATTCACTATGTAGTCTCAGGGTGGCCTCGAAATCACAGTAATCCTCCTATCTCTGCCTCCCAAGTGAAAAATATTTTTATTTTCATTTATTTATTAGAGAGAGAGAGAAGAGAGAGAGAGAGAGAGACAGAGAGACAGAGAGAATGGGTGTGCCAGGGCCTCTAGCCACTGCAAACAAACTCCAAATGCATGCACCACCCTGTGTATGTGGCTTACATGGGTACTGAGGAATCAAACCTGGGTCCTTAGGTTTTGCAGGCAAGCACTTTAACTGCTAAGCCATCTCTCCAGCTCTCAATAATTCCTAATTACACTATACTATGTATCATTAAAAAAAAATTAGAAAAACAGACTTCAGGCAAGCACCTTCAATCTCAAAGTCTTCTCCTTAGTACTGGTAAAATATATTTCCAAAAAAAAAAAAAAATCTATCAAATGACCAATTCATCTAAGCAGCTAGAGACATTTATTTCCTTATAGAATTTTTCCATATATATTTTTTCATATATATGGCATTTTAATGAATCAGTATTTTATTTATTTATTTATTTGAGAGTAACAGACACAGAGAGAAAGACAGAGAGAGGGAGAGAGAATGGGCACGCCAGGGCTTCCAGCCTCTGCAAACGAACTCCAGATGCGTGCGCCCCCTTGTGCATCTGGCTAACTGGGACCTGGGGAACTGAGCCTCGAACAGGGGTCCTTAGGCTTCACAGGCAAGCACTTAACCGCTAAGCCATCTCTCCAGCCCTGGATCAGTATTTTAATAATAGAAACATTTAAAGAGTAATTCCAGTAAGCTCTTCCCTGTTATGAGTAATTTATATGTTCTTCTAGTTTTTAAAATTTTTGTTTATTTTTTATTTATTTATTTGAGAGTGACAGAGAGAGAGAGGAGAGAGAGAGAGAGAGAGAGAGAGAGAGGGGGGGGGGGAGGGAGGCAGGCAGGCAGAGAGTGAGAGAGAATGGGCTTCCAGCCACTCCAAACGAACTCTAGACATGTGTGTCCCCTTGTGCATCTGGCTAACATGGGTCCTGGGGAATCAAGCCTCGAACTGGGGTCCTTAGGCTTCACAGGCAAGCACTTAACCACTAAGCCACTTCTCCAGCCCTGTTCTTCTAATTTTTAATCCTTATCTGGAAACAAAGTTTTCACTATAGTATTACCATTTTACAGGTGAGTAATATGGATCATTTCACATATACAATTCTATTTTAAAATTACACCATCTACTACTGAATAGTCACTTCACAGAGTAGTTATAGGTACCAAATGGCATAATATAGGTGAAGATCCTAGACTAGCAACTGACTGAAACTCAGCCAATACATTGTTATTGGTTCACTTTCTGATTCAGAAAAGCAGGAGGAAAAGAAAGAAGGGAGGAAGTAGAGGGAGGGATGGAAGGTGAGACAAAGACAAAGTAGAAAAGAGAATGGGGGATGGAAGAGAAAGACGGACAGGTATTGGCAAAGGAAAGGGAGAAGAAGGGCAAAGACAAAAAGAAAAGGAGTAGGAGGAGGTCACTCATGTAGTTTTATAAAGAACACTGCAACACCAGATTCATATTTGTCAACACTGCAGTGCTATGACTTACACCTGCATGTTGTCCAAACACTTACACAATACCTACTATCGTTGCTATCACTGAAAACATAAGATTAAAAAGTTGGGCTGGAGAGACGGCTTAGCGGTTAAGTGCTTGCCTGTGAAGCCTAAGGACCCCGGTTTGAGGCTGGGTTCCCCAGGTCCCACGTTAGCCAGATGCACAAGGGGCCGCACGCGTCTGGAGTTCGTTTGCAGAGGCTGGAAGCCCTGGTGCACCCATTCTCTCTCTCTCTTCCTCTGTCTTTCTCTCTGTGTCTGTCGCTCTCAAATAAAAAAATAAAATTTTTTTTTAAAAAAGAGTTGATTGCAGGAGCTGAAGATGTTTCTTATGTAATTGTTTTAAGAAATCAAAAGAAGAAAAATGATTCATGATCCATGAAAATCATAGTTTCAAATGGTAGAATCCATAAAGTCTTATTGAAACACAGTCATCCTCATCCTTCCATCCTGTCTTTGGCTCTTTTCACTCTACCTTGTCAAAACTGATTGTTGTGACACTAATCATAGAGAACCTTCCCTACTCAAGAAAAACAATATTCTGTTACAGCATTTTTCTAAAATATTTGGCATTCTTGACACACATCAGAAATTTCATGAAAACATTTTAATCACACAAAGTCAGCTATCTGATTCACTATGTGAAACAAAACACATCATTTGTTTTCTCAAAGGTTCCAATATTTAATAAGAAATTAAAATTATATTTTTATGTGTACAAATAATACAGCTACATTTAATTCTATAAAAAATTTAAAAATAAACATGCTGTTTAACAAAATAGAAGAGAAATGCAAATGCAGGTCCTTTTCATTTTTAAAACACTGTACAGTTTCTTTTATGTAAAGTTCTAAAGCATTGCACTTTTCCCTTTTCAACCACAGTTGTACCTATCTCATTCTACTTTGCTTCAATATTTTCTGTATTTACAAAGTATGTTCACCTCAGGAAAACTAAGGACATTTAAGTAGAGCAGATATGCTTTATGTGAACTAGAAAATAGTAATGTTAAAATCAATTTTCATTACCTTTGTAAAAGTGCACACACCCATGTCCAAATACACATAATACAATTTAAGTAAAAACTGAAACTAATGAAGCAGGAAGTGATGAGGAAGCCCTGGCCCTCTACAGCTGAATGCCTCTACAGCCACACTTTCCCGCCCCATGGTGTGCTGCCAGTCCTAAGGGAAAATAAACACTAACCCCTCACCCATACACAGGACAGATCTCTGTAGGTCACTGCAAGCACTTCGTTCAGTGTTTGAATGATGTTTGAAGCGTGAAGAGTTGTACCACAAAATAGTTTCCTTCTTACGGAAGCCCTCAAAACTATATTTAACCTAGTTTGAAATGTGGAGTTCTTCAAAAAATTAATTTTTCTAAGCCAGGTGTGATGGCTTAGGCCTTTAATATTGTCACTTAAAAGGGCGCAATAGGAGGATGGTAAGGAGTCCAAGGCCAGCCGGGCCTACAATGAGGCCCTGTCTCTGAAAAATATATTTTTTTCCATGAAAGCATAGGAAAGTAAAATAACAAATAATGTCAGATGCTCAAAACTCCTTTGAACATTAAAATACAATATATGTTTAGGTGTGTGTACTAATTGTTTTATGCCCTTGTAAGTCCAGTTTAATTTTCTAGGAAGAAATTCTGTAAACAAGCCAAGCAGAGAAGCCACAGGCATTCCCTCAGCGCAGAGTGGCTACAGGGTACGGTTCCCATGGCACAGAAGGGAGGGATGTGTCAAGAATGTGGACTGAAGACTACTGGGGGTTGAGTAAACTCAGCTCATGGTTCAGATTCCGGAAGTGGCTTACAATCAAAATGTAAATATTTAACGCTGGTATTTACTAAATGAAGTGCTGAGAAAATATCTAATCTCATTGGCAATTCCAGTGTTCACTTCCTAGTGTTACCTGTGCTTCTACCTGGCATGAAAGTTTCCTTTCTAATTTGGATTTTATGGAAAGATATTTCATAACCACAGAATGTGTTTACGACAAGGAATGTTACCTAACCTAAACATTTCTGAAATGACCTGTAGTTGTTTCAACCTTTAGCCTTCGTTTCCTATCAACAGCCAAAATCATAGTTGGTCATGCCTTCAAAATAAAAAAAATAATAATAATAAAATAAGCTCTTTTCTAAGGATGGTGATTTTAAGCTTGTATATGTCCCCAGCTGTCTAACCATCATTCTCTCATTATACTCTGGTGCCTGTAGCTTGCAGTTCCTCTGCAGCTCCCAACACTCTGGCACATGTGAGTTGCCGCAGAAATATGAAGATATGCGGATTATCCTATAATATAGCTGAAACACAGATGAACCCTTTTTCCCTGCTTCTCATATTCTTCAACAAACTCTACAGAAGTGCAATAAGACAGCATTTACAATTGGAAGCCTAACCTACAATCTACAACAATCAGCTTTTCACATTAATCAAAACTAAATTCTCTCTCTCTTTCTCTTTCAATAAAACAAGATAGTTATGTGAAGAAAAAGAAAGGAAAACTGTGCTATTGATCAAGACAAGGAAGCCTGAATACTAAGATCAGGTAATATAACTCTCCTGTCAACTGTTTTCATAGTTAAAGTTTTATTGAAACACATGCCACGTGTATGACTGTGGCAGATTAGTTGAGATGGTAGTGTTATAATATCTGGAAAAAGTGAAAATATTTATCTAGTGGCTTTTTACACAAATGTGTACCTTCCTCACCTCAATGATTTTACTAATCAATTATTGAAACTTTAGTTTGAAAATAATAAACCATTTCTTTAACTTCATTACTTATACAAGTATTCAATGAAATGTTTCTCTAGGTGCTAATAAGACAAAGTAATCTGATCATTGTACAAAGGACACATACAGTCTAGTGGAGGCAATGTGGACTGTTTGATAGCAATTTCAACCAGAGGAAATAATTAAAAGATCATTTAAAAGGTGGCTGTTTCATGTTGACAGGGTGATTGTCAGATTAGCCACAGTAGTCCTGGAGGCCATGAATGGAAATCCATGCCCTTTGCCTGTGAAGCCCACTCCAGGCAGGGCACCACAGGTTTGGCATGAATCAGCCCCATATGGAGGTGAGCTGGGTGAATGGTGGCATTCACAGTCCCTCCTCAGGTGCAGTAAGTCCAAACACCAGGTGTTTGTAGGAGGAATATGTGGAAACATTTATATGACACCTTGCATTTTTCACTCTTCACCATAATGTCCTCCCCTTCATAAACTTGTTTTTTTTTTTTTTTTTTTTTTTCTCTTCTTGGAATAACACACCTGTATTCTCAATGACTCAAACCAAATCTTGTCATTGATTCTTTTGTACAATACTACACCATCCCTGTTCACTGATTTTGAATTTCTTTAAGTTTTGTTTTCAAAATGACTCATACCTACTCTTTTCACTTTTGGATATAAGAGGTCTTTATAAGTCTCCCCTGTTCTTCTTCCACGTTTATGTCTACCAGATTAATTCTTACATTGCATAATAATCACAATGTTTCTTATTCACAGGCTTTGGATAATACCTACCACAAAGTAAAATAATTAAAATAAATTTGCTTTCATTGTACAAACTACAATGATGTAAGCCAAATGTGTCTCTCCTAATGTCTTCTTTATCTATAATACTCTTTGTGATGTCTTCTGCATGCAAATCCAACATTTCGTTTAAGGTCTCATTATTACTGCTTTCTGAAACTTGAAGAAAGATACTCCTTCCTTTTTGCACCTAACATCTATGTCTCCAGTCCTGAGCTTGAACGTCTAATAGCATAGCAAGCACCTCCACTTGGGTACCAATTTGCATTTAACAATGAACAAGACTCAAAGAGAATCACTGATTCCCCATGTTTTCCTCAAAATGTGCACTTCTACAAATGTTTTCCTGTCTCTTGCTGGTACCACAAATTACAATTGCTCCATTCAAGAACTTATTAACAATCTTTCAGTTCTTATGTTCACCACTGGTTATTGAGCCCGTGAGTTCTGCCACCAGTGTGTCTAGGGCTTCCCTTCCCTCCCTGCTCTGCTGTCCTTACACAGTCCATATCTCCACATAGACTTCTGGAATCACTGTTTAGAAGGATTCCTTTCTCCATGTCCCTGCAATGATGATCATACAGCTCCCCTGCCAAACATCTGTTAGTACATTTCTCTTGCACTTAACCTCAAGCACCATCCCTCATGATCTATGAATGCTTACATAACCATACCCTCTTCTCTGAGTTTCCAATTACATCATGGACTAGTCAAACTCTGTCACTATTTTTCCTCCTCTTTTTTCTGCAACTCAAATTCTATTCTACTGCAGGAGATTCAGACTTTTTTTTTTTTTTTTTTCCAGAGGTAGGGTCTCACTCTGGTCCATGCTGACCTGGAATTCACTATGTAGTCTCTGGGTGGCTTCAAACTCATGGCAACCCACCTACCTCTGCCTCCCAAGTGCTGGGATTAAAGGCATGTGCCACCACACCTGGCCACAACTGTAGGAAATTGGAGTGGGATTGACAGAGGTCAGAGCAAATAAGCAGCACTTCAGTAGCTAAAGATATTTCGGCATCTACACAATGTCTCAGCTGTTGTTTGAGAAGCACAAAACAGACCATGGGGTATATCACAAGGCTTCAAACACATTTCATTAGTTGTCTAGCATAGCTAATAGCATGCAAAATTACAACAGTTTGAAATGTTTAAAGACTTATAAATGAAAGAGTAATTCCAAATCAATAATCTAGTAAACTGATAACTCAATAAGATGATTAGGAAAAACGGCAGTCCACCCCAGCTGACTAGGGATAACACAGTTATAAAAGCACATTCACATTTGTCCCTCAGTATATAATAACACTCCATTATAACCCCACTTGTAAGATACTGTTTTCTACCAACCTTGTGATCATTATGGATTCCTGCCAGACTGAACATATTTCTATTTGATTTCAAGACTCTTCTCCTTTGATTATCCCATCTGAGTCAGTCTTAGCCATGTGATTCAGCCCCTCCTACATCGTTCTGTACATCGTATTGCACTCCTTTCTCCTGTCCACGCCTGTCATAGTGGGAGTTTAATAAATGCTACCTAATTATGATGATGGTCCTTTATTTCCATCTACACTTCTCTCAGACACTCCTGTTCAGAGCCAATCATCAATGTTTACTAAGTACTTCCTTTGCAGAAGAATCCCCTTCACCATCTCCCAGAGACTAGAATCACATTTTCATAATTCCTTTATAAAGTATATGATTTTATCTTTTCTGCCAAAGATAGTTTCCCATAAAAGAGGAATTTTTCTTAAGTTCATGTCTGAGTTACTTAGCTATATATGTTCTCCAACTAAGAATTTAATCTCAGGGAGGGGCTCTGTCTTTGAATGCCTGATACAGTATCAAATACAATGTTTAGCAGTCCTAATGATAAAATAGCAATTTTATAGTTTGTATAAAATACATATCTCTAGATTACTAAGCTTAGAATTTTGTTTGTTTATCAGATAATACACATTAAATAATTGTTACATATTACATTTTATAAGTGAATTACAGTTTAAATATTTTTATTTATTAATTAGAGACAGAGGTGGGGATAACAAATGGGGACATCAGGGCCTGTAGCTACTGCAGATGAACTCCAGATGCATTCACCATTATGTATATGTTGCTTACGTGGGACCTGGAGAATTGAACCTGGTTCTTAGGCTTTGTAGGCAAGCACCACATCTTTTTATGAGTGGAAATCAACATTTGAATTTCTTCATGATGTTCCCTTTCTTGGTGAAGACTATGCATCAATGCATTATGTTTTAAATAAAATAAAATTACAAAAAATTTATGTTTATTAGTCTATTTTTAAGTTGTCTTCAGAAAGTAAATAGGAGTGTAATAAAATTGATATGTACTTCCCAGACTTCCCAGATGACATTTTAGATCCATAGGTAACTAAAGTAAGAAGTTTAGATTTTAAGAGGACTATATTGAATAAAAACTGTGATCACTGTAAACTGTTGTTCCCCTACTATATATATGGTGCAGTCCCTCAGTGAGCCTCAAGAAACTCTATACATGATAAAGTTAAAATATTTTAGTTGTATGTTATTTCTTTGTGTCAAAACTATACAAATAACACACAAGAAAAACAATGCAGTGTACCGTGAAATCATTAATGATGGTATACTTTTGCTTTAAAAAGGTGTAAAAATAATGGAGTTAAAATTTTAAAGACTCATATGTTAAAAATGCATTAAATAATTAAATAATATATTAAATAATAATTCAAAAATCCATAAAAGTGGGAAACTACTAGAATTCAAACTATTAGAATTCAAATAATTTATCATAATTTAAAGATGGACTGTGCAATATTTGCGGATTCATTTCTAATTACATTAAGTTATTTGTAGTTTATCTCTTTATAGTAAAATGATAAAGAGACCAATAGATGTTGCTGATCTTGCAGTTAATAAAAGCTAGGATTTCAAAGCCCCAATACTATACTATATCTCAGATAAAATTTTTAGAATTTTGTATCTAAAAGCTTCCAAATGCATATTTCTTGAGGTTTTATTTGGTACGGGAACTACATGTCTTGTGTAGACAACACATACATTTAATGACTGGGGGTTATTTTTTGGTTAAGGAAACTTAGTTCCAAGTGGACTGTGTAGTATACTGGTTTACAGAGATAACGTGAAATCTCTCTATGTCACTGTCTGAATACAGTCCTGCTTGTGGTCTCAGTAACCTCATGAGAAGAACAGGTAAAATACCAGTATTTTTTCATCACATCATCTTAAGTATTAAATGACTTGATATAATCAGTAAGAACCATATAAGTAAGGCACATGACAATCTGTTATATTAGTGGTAGTGAAAGTACCCTGAAGTTAATGTAACACAAGAAACAAGGATTGCTGCATTTTAACAACCACTTCCCAAGCCCAAGAATGAACTTAGTTATTTATTAATTCATAGCTGCATATCACTTTACATAAATAGCATCCTGCACACACACACACACACACACACACACACACACACACACACAATACTTTAGATTTGCCTATGACCTTGCATGTTATTGTTGCCTTTTTTAAATATTGTAACAATTAAAAACAAGGCTGGAGAGATGTCTTAGCCATTAAGGCACTTGCCTGCAAAGCCAAAGGACCAAAGTTTGAGTCTCCAGGACCCATGTAAGCCAGATGCACAAGATGGCACACGCATCTGGAGTTCGTTTGCAGTGGCTAGAGGCCCTGGTAGGCCCATTCTCTCTCTGTCTGTCTCTCTTTTATTTCTTTCTCTCTACTTGCAAATAAATAAGTAATTAAAAAAAATCATTAAAAAAAGAAAAGATTACAAACCTACCCCAGTTGGGATATGTACTATATATATATGAAGAGAGTCCAAATTCTTAGTCAAATTTTTTTTCTTCTATTTGTAATTTCTCTTTGTCTCATAAACCATAGTATTCTAGTACAAAGGACATGTATTGTTTTACGTGACAGAACTCACTGTTCCTAATTATATGTATCTCAAATGAAATTTAAAAATAATCGAGGTTCTGGGTGCCTCTTCTCTGCCAGTAAATGATCCTTATTACATGAATGGTCACTTTTAAAGGAATGAGCGAAGAGAAGAAGGGTCTCACTGGAAAATACCTAGAAGCAGGGTCTCTTGACTGTTACTCTTTTCTTTTGTTTGTCTTACTAGCAGCCATCCAATTACTACTTAATCTCTTTTACACTGATGACTTTCACCATTTGAAGGATGGGTATAGGTGAGACGAGCAGATGGATGAGGAATGAGGTAGCTTGAGTATATGTATCTTTCTCTGTTACTCTCACCAAAATCGTTCAACAAAAATGCACTGACCTACTGCTCTGATCCAGATATGGCATAAGGATCAGTTGTATTCTGAGACTATATGTTGAATTCCTTTGTTCAGTCAAAAAACAGATATTGACCACTCACTCACTGTTATTAGTATATATCTTAAGAAAAGTTTATACTAATATAACCACTTCATTAGTAAAACTTTTAAGTATAATTGTCTTGGTTCATCATGATATTTAATACCCACACAATAGCAAAAGTGAACAACATTTCAATTCCCACACATTTGGAGTAACTTTGCAATGACTGAGTGCCCTGGTGTTCCCATTCTCTTCCTTTCCCTTTCTCTTCTCTCTCTCTCTCTCTCGCCTTCCTCATTGTCTCACTTTCTCTCAAATAAATCAATAGATTATCTTATTTAAAAAAAAAATAGTGGGTCTAGAGATACTGCTTAGTAGTTTTAGGCACTTGCTTGCAAAGCCTGATGACCTTAGTTTGATTCAACAGTATGCATACAAAGTCAGATGCACAAAGTGGCACATGCATCTGGAGGTTGCACACAGTGACAAGAAGCCCCAGTGTAACCATACTCACTCTCTGACTGCCTCTTTCTCTCCTCCTCTCTCTTTTAAATAAATAAATTAATAAAATATTTTTAAAGACTTGTTTTAAAATAGAGAGCACTTCACTTTTAAGAAATAAGTTATGTTTTGCCAATGTTGTGGTTAGATGCCTTTAAGAACTTTAAAGCCAATATACATTAAAGAACACTGAAAGGTAGAATTCTTCTGAGCTTTCCCTTGGAGGCATAGGAAGTAATGTTATAATCTCTCATTTTGGAAGGCCAATACGCTAAAGACACTTTCCTTTTCTGGGACAGATATCCATATGATCCTGGGAGAGATAAAGTCATACTTCTCTGTCAACTTCCTTTCATTTTAGGACTAAATATTTTAGAAAGAGTAAGTGTTTCTATTTTTTTTTTTTTCAGTTACTTAGAATATCAGATTCTCTAGCCCTACACAACATTTAAATAACTTCAAAACTTTCTATGTTACACAGTCCAACTAATGAAGACATTTCCTAAACTGTTAACCAGTTATAAATGTTTTAAAACTTGTTTCCAGAAAATCCATTTAAAAACTGTTCACATTGTCATGCATCATTCATTAGCATGGTACCTAATGCAACATCGAATATAGGAGATATGAAGATGGCTTATTTTGTTTGAGAAGTAATTCAAGTTTTAACCTGGAGCTCAACTTCAGCCCTGCCAATGTTTCTGGGGTGTTTTTTTCATGGATAAAGCATTCCAGTCATGGTTCCTAATGGACTGTCTCTTGCCAAATAATTACTACTTAAGTTACGGGGTATCATTGAGGAAATCTCTTTCAGGAACTACAGAAAACCATGAGAATTTACATGCTCAAATACTTGACATTTTTAATCCAATTTGGGGCACAATTTAAACCTTTAGTTGAAGGGTGCACAAAACAGCACATATCTTCTCACTTTGCAGAGTTCATAAATTACCCTACTTCTAATTACAGAGAGAAGACCTTCTTGCCAAAAACTTATGCTCTGACCACAAAACTTAATTCTTCCTTCTGAGGAAGCAATCATGGAATGATTTATTAGGTATGTGGTTTTAAAACAAAATATGGACAGGTATATATATGTGACTGAAAAGTAACTTTTAACACAGATTGATAAATAAAATTAAAGTTACATTATTTCAAGTATATTCATTATAAGTACAATTTTCTGGGGTCATTTAGAATTCATATTATGTAATAACCTGTGATAACCTGACAGATATTAATCTATTTGAGAATTACCAAGGCAAAGACTTGAAATAACTCATGCAAAATATGTTAAAGCAGGCTATAAAAATTTAAATTGTACAGGTCTTTTAAACTGTGTTTTTTTGTATCTTTCACATTTTTTTTGTATCCCTTATGTATCCTTCTCCAATTTTATTCAAAGAGTATACGAGGCATTTCTTCACTATGTTAATTTTATATTTCTAGCAAGATTCGGTGATGTTCCAATGAAGTCTTTGTTCCTAAATTTTACATATCTAGAAATCATGTCTTAAACTGGGCTTGGTGAGACAAATTTATAATCCAAAGATTTGGGAGTTGACTTAGAATAATTATGAATTTAAATCCAGCTCAGGCCAGAGAAAGACTCTGTATCAAAAACAAAACAACAAAGTACAGCATAGTCATGTTTCCTAACCCCCCCAAACAAAACTTTGTTGTGTTATTTCACTTCTCTGAACTTTTATAAAACTTCTTAATTGTTATTTGATACATTACCTTATGAAAAATTTGGAGTTTTGAAATAATTCAGAAAAAGATAATCACATTCATAAATGTAATGTGTCTTGATAGCTAAATAGTCTAATAACAAAAGTTCAATTGTTAAACTTTGCCATGACTAGCAACCAGATCAGTGTTTCTGGATTTGGTAATTGGCTTTTATATAAGATATTCACCTAGTAACTGTTAGTAACCATTTTGAATAGAAAAGCTGTTGGAACTCTAGACTTTCCATAACTTTTACTCTTCATGTTGAACAAAATTCTTTTTTTTAAATTTATTTAAATTTTTATTTATTTATTTGAGTGTGGCAGACAAAGAGAGAGAGAGACAGAGAGAGAGAGAGAGGGCGTGCGCCAGGGCCTCCAGCCACTGCAAACAAACTCCAGATGTGTGCGACCCCTTGTGAATCTGGCTAACATTCATGGGTCCTGGAGAACTGAGCCTCGAACCGGGGTCCTTAGGCTTCACAGGCAAGCACTTACCTGCTAAGCCAACTCTCCAGCCCTTGAACAAAGTTCTTAATAACAAAATATGCACCAATATTCACATTTGAGTAACAGAACATCCTATTATTCTGTGATCAAAATAAATAATGCATTTCTTAAGCTCCCAAGGCTCTCCAGATACTGCACTTTCCAATCAAATATACATTAGCACACTTACATATTCAAATTGGCACCATGTCTTTCATTTATATGAAAGTTTGAAATTAAAGAAACCAGAAAATTTATATATACAAACTCATCTTTGAACCATGTATGATTCTTTGAGTTTCCTAAAGATCATTCTTTTAGTTTTATTTTTTATTTTTGTTTATTTTTATTTATTTGAGAGCTACAGACAGAGAGAGAAAGAGGGAGAGAGAGAGAATGGGCATGCCAGGGCCTCCGTCCACGGCAAACGAACTCCGGATGTGTGTGCCCCTTTGTGCAGCTGGCTAACGTGGGTTCTGGGGAATCGAGCCTTGAAAAGGGGTCCTTAGGCTTCACAGGCAAGCGCTTAACCACTAAGCCATCTCTCCAGCCCCTAGTTTTCTTTTTAATACGTGTGTGTATTATGTGGCATGTCGTATATGTGTATGCACAGGCATATGCTCGAGGCTCATGCCTCAGGAGCGTGAGCATGAGGAGGCAGAGGAGGAGGCCCTGTGGTGCCCTTCTTTATCACTCTTCTGCCTGGTTTTCTTGAGACCTGGTTTCTTCCTGACCCTGAAACTCATTATTTCTTAGTTAGACTGGATGTTCAACTAGTCTCCGTGATCCTCCTGTCTCTGTCCCACTCAGTGCCGCGTTATGCACATGAGTGACCATATGTAGCAATTTACATGCTAGTGGTCAAATTCTGGTCTTCATGCTATGTAACACGTGCTCTTACCCACAGAGAAATTTCCCCTGCCCCATTTCCTAAAATTTAAGTTAAAATTTTCATAACAGTTAAAATTAATTATCTGGAGAATAGGATTAACCTTGCTTCCATACCTATATAATTATTTGACTCTTGTTACGCTTTTGATTATATTAAGTGTCAATCAATCCTTTATAAGGTACTGAATTTTACATAATACTAGCTTGCATCACATGATGAATAAGGAATAAAATAATTACTGTGTTTCCAGTTTGAGTAGAAATTATAACTTAGTTTACAAAACTAAATAAACAACTATAATACAGGCCCACAAGATGCCAGGCCCTCTCTTAGGCATGAAATATAATGGTGTCTAGACAGATATGGCCCCACCCTCCTCCAGCCTTGCAGCTTGTGTTTTCTAAAAGTTGTTATGCCTCATCTTTTGAAGTTTCATTTACATCCTGTTTATCTCAAAAACTCTCAGATATCTACATATTATGACACAGTTACAGAGCTATCTCATGAAGTTCAGTCTTGGGTGAAAGTATTATTCCAACACTGAATAAAGCTGAAAAAATATGCAAAAATTGAATTTAAACTAAAAATATGCAAAAATTGAATTTAAACTGCAAGCGTTGTGAAAAGGTTATAATAGCAAGTCCTTAATATTATTTTAGCACTACATAGTTTTCATAATGATAATAATGCAATTATCTCAACAAGTTCTTTTCTTTAAATTATGTATCATAATGTTACCATTTTTTTCTTTGTGTTTTAGAATATGTATGTATTTTCACAGATCTATAGGATACACATCCTATAGAACACATATAATATACATTAGGAAATTCATTAATTTTCATCAGATAATTGTCTTAACTTCAGTCACATTTTCCAGGACAAAATCAATAAAGGACAAATCAGTCATCAATTAAGGGAACTATCTGGTCTGTACAATGAAATGGGGTTTTTCAAGCCATGTGAAACCTGGCAAATATAGTGAACAAATTTAATCATGGAACCAACTTTTCCCTGATCTTTCACCTTTGAGAAAATAAAAATAAAGACTTCATTTGCAATGCCAAAACAAATATTCTAATTCTACTTCAATGATCACACATATGATTTATTCAGTGTTCACTTTCAAACACTCATATTTTGTGCTCTAGACTACTGTTTGTAGGTTCAATTTTTTATATCTGTTTAGAAACATTAAAAATCTGCAAAGGAAAAAAAAATCAATTAATCATTGGAGCATCTTATGCAAATGCCTTTCATTTCTACCCCTTTCATAACTCTTGCATTCATATTAAAACTATTCATAGGGCTGGAGAGATGACTTAGCGGTTAATTGCTTGCCTGTGAAGCCTAAGGACCCCAGTTCGAGGCTAGACTCCCCAGGACCCAAGTTAGCCAGATGCACAAGGGGGCACATGCATCTGGAGTTCGTTTGCAGTGGCTGAAGGCCCTGGTGCTCCCATTTTCTCTCTCTTTATCTCTGCCTTTCTTTCTCAATAATGTAAAAAAAAAAAAAAAGATATTCATAAAACAATGCCTCCAGAACCGCCATTCCCTATTTTTAGAGAAATTTGAAACAATAATAAACTTCCAATTTTCTTTTGCTCTTAATATTGTGTCACCATTTTCCACAGAAAATGTCATCCCAAGTGTCTGAATAGGTAGCAAGAGAGGCAAGTAGCTTATGGGTAGAGTAGATGGTACAGCAGCAAAACTGTCATGGGAGAAATGGAATATGTACTTCAGATAAACCCAGCTCCCAGGGGTAAGTGCAAAGTTTCACTGCACTGTTACTTAGCATAGCAATGAGAGAAGTCTTGCAGTGCTCTAAAGAAAACCTCAAAACCAACAACTCTGAATACACAATCATTTGACTGCCAGAAACACTATTTGTTTACCAAAACAATAAATGTTTCCAAAGTAACCTTTCCCACCACTTAAAGGCATTTAAAGACTTGTGAAAATGTCACCATAATGTTTGTACAAAATTAACTTTTTTAAATGAAAAGACTTTGGAAAGATCTTCAAGTGGGGTCTTCTACACTGTTTTAAATGTATTGTCATCATTAAGATAAAAGCATTTTAAAAAATATCACCAGATTTTGAAAATAACCACTGAAAGTACTTTATCACAATATATATAATAAAACATTCTTTTTCATCAATACCATATTTATAATACTTTATCAGGCTGCTAGCTAACAAAACTGGTTGATATGGTTTTACTGTATTTATTATGGCCACTATAGCTCCTTTAAGAAATTTGGTCAACAAAATTATTAATACATTTAGTGTGCATTAGAAGCCAAATGGATGAAATAGACAGTATGTATAATATAAAGCATGGACATTCACTTTAAAGTTGTGACACTATATTATCATGCAGACACTTTAAAATAATTATGTCATTTCCTACCATCTAATTGTATCCGTTTAAATTTACACTAAGCAAATTATGACAAGAACAAACAGGTATAATTGAGATGAGTGGCAAAAAGCCCCTACACCAAAACAAATATACTAAACACATTACAAAAACTGTCCTGAAGGTTTTTGGTATGAAAATGTAACACTTGAGTTACTAACAAGATATGAAACAGGACGAAACAAATGCTGGTCCTCCTCTCCCCAAGAATATTTCTATGTGTGCTTGTGTTTGTGGGTGTTCTAAGTGCATATATTTAAAACCATGAACATCGTAGGCTTGAATATTAAGTCAAAACAAACTGGTGATAATTAGGGGCAAGGGCGAGCAGCTGCTTGAACCTTTTTAGAGTTTAAGCCACTGAAGTTGGCAAAGGTTTTTCACAGAACTAGTTGGTAAAAGAGTTCCTCTAAGGTGCTTTCACTTGGGAACGTTCCAGATTTTAGGAAGGTCCCACTCTCAGGGAAACCAAAGCATTGTTTCCAGATTATATCAGCAGCTGAACTTTCCACTGTAACAACTGGCTATGAATTCTAGTTTTAGCTTCCTCAAACTTTTCCAGCTTTTTAAAAAAAAAAAAAGTATTGTTTAAGTAATGTCCTAGTTATGTTTGAACAAAGGAATCTTGTCATTCTACTCCCCTCACTAGAATGCCTCCTGCAACCCAAAGATGTGAGCTGTGGAATCGGACTGGCTAAAAATAGGAGGGGGAGGGGAAAACAAAAACGTCAAAATCATTATTTCCTGTTATCCTTGTGCTAATGACTACCATCATCATATATGATCTGCATATTATATTCTCTCCTTTTTCTCAGGAAACCAGGATCCCCAGGTCTCTGGCTCCTCAAAGTAGTTTGCATCAGAACCTAAGTTCAAGAAAATACTTCCACAGGTAGGGAGTTGATCCCTGTAGCAAACAGAACACACACATACACACACACACACACACAGACACACACACACACAACGTACCTCACACCATACCACTTTATTTTACCTGCTTTTATGCCGAGTTTTCAACAAGTTTCTTCCAAAGGGAGCCATGGTTTCTCCGCCTTATCTCCAAGAGCTCTGGGTCTGGGGTGGGGTGTCTGGCTTCTCCGGTGAAGGGTGGAGGGCCGTAAGCTTCCTTTTCACCTCCTCAGATGTTCCTGGCTTTCTGCTCATTAGCAGCAGGCTGAGAGACTTGCTGGAAGTTGTGCAACTGCTGCTTAACTTTGAACCGCGGGGTGGTTGTGGCGGCTGCACCTCTGGAGACCTGCCCAGCTTCAGGCTCCACGAAGGAGAAGGAGGCGTTCAGAAGCAGGAAAGTGAGAGGGAGCGAGGGGGAGAGGGAGGGAGAGAGACAGAGAGAGGGGAAGCCAGGAAGGGAGGGGGACTCTATTGTGTTCTGTAGTTATTTGCAGACTCGCTAAACTTGCTAGCTGCCAACCCTACAGGCGTGGTAATGCCCATGGAATGGGAATTTCACTGGATTTGGAAACCCCCCTTCCTGTGCTTTCCACACCCAACCACACAAGGTGAACACACATAAAAGGTTTAAAAGTAACCCCCGCCCCCTGGCAGCCAGCTCGGGTCTCCAAAAGTAATCTGATCTGATCGTGGCAGGCAGGAAGGAGGGCCAAGGACGCTCGCTTACCCTTCAACACGCACAGAAAAATCCCCTGCCCCATGCGAGGAGGAGCAGCGCTGGGTCTGGACCTGAGTGGGGCCATAGACCACCTAGGATTTGGAGCGCCTGGTTCACAACTATACCAGCGCTGCTCCACCCCACCTCTCCGCATTCTCAAGTTCATCTTCCGGAGAAGGAGAGGGGCCAAAGGCCTTTCAGGGCTGACTGTGAGCCTCAGCTCATCTCCGGATTCTGGCTGAGGGTCGACGGGCTTCTGCCCACCCTGCATCATTTGTGGCACTTACGGGATCCTTAGGGCCTTGGCAGTGTCATTTCTGCCTTCCTGTCCCTTAACTAGAAAACAGTGAGAGTACTGAACTCTAAGTGGGCATGAGGGTCAGAAGGTGTGTGTGGAGGCGGCGGGAGCTTACCCTACTTTCAGGAGAGCTCGAACCCACAACCTGAGTGTTCAAAGCTGAGCCACAGAGCCAGGTCAGGAGGAGCCACACTGAGCTAAGGGAAAGGGCTTTCCAGGGACAAGGCCCAGGAGAATTTCCCTAGGATATTTCCTCTAGGAATTCACCCATCCACTAGCCCCACCCAGCTCCTAAATAGCATGAGGGGAGCGGGGAACATAAGGAGAGATGGAGCAAAAGCCCTGGCCTGTGGTTTTCTGTGCATATCTCTTTTTGCTGGAGTCTTGGGTACCCCACAAAGTCCAGGATGGCCCTGGCTTCCTATGGAAGTCCAGCTGAGGCCCCAGCAAGAGAAAACAGAACATTATCTCAGGAGTTTCTGGTTGTA
This sequence comes from Jaculus jaculus, assembly GCF_020740685.1. Taxonomy (NCBI): domain Eukaryota; kingdom Metazoa; phylum Chordata; class Mammalia; order Rodentia; family Dipodidae; genus Jaculus; species Jaculus jaculus. Next base: position 129,271,713 of record NC_059107.1, read on the forward strand.
GGTACTGATAATACACAGAAATCAAAAGTGCTCAAAAAAATCACATTTGGGCTGCCGAGATTTCTTAGTGGTTAAGGAACTTGTCTGTGAAGCCTAAGAATCCAGGTTCAATTCTCCAGAACCTGCATAAACGAGATGCACATGGTGGAGCATCATTTGGAGCTCTTTTGCAGTGGCTGAAGGCCCTGCCACCCATTCTCTTTTTTTTTCTAATAAAAAATTAAAAAGAATAATTTCTTTTTCACTACTTACAGCTCATAATTCCTCAATCATCTGCAACATATATATATATATATATGTGTGTGTGTGTGTGTGTGTGTGTGTGTGTGTGTGTTTTATATATTAATTTAAAATTATATTTCTGGATAATCTTTCATTTGTCATACAAATCCCTTTAAACTTTGATAAATTTTTTAAATCTATAATATTAGAGCCAGGCGTGGTGGCACACGCCTTTAATCCCAGCACCTGGGAGGCAGAGGTAGGAGGATCGCCAAGAGTTCAAGGCCTCCCTGAGTCTAGATAGTGAATTTCAGGTCAGCCTGAGCTAGAGTGAGATCCTACCTCGAAAAAAAAAAAAAAAATTATATTATAGTCACATTTTCTGTTGCCAGGAGATAGAATTTAAGAATACATATATAGCTACCTTAAAACAGCAGGGAAAACTTTAACTTTACAATAACAAATGTAACAGTGACATGTTTTATTTTTCTCAGTATATAAACAAGTAAGCATGCATATGCACATTTCCTACTATATATGCATATTTTCACTTTACAGGTAATAAAAATAATATAATCCTAGGTATACTTCTGTTTCAGCTCTTTGCTTTAAACCATTTGATTTAAACCATTATGAAAGTTAACTCAATTACTCTTGAATTGTTCCAAATATACTCTTCTAAAGCCATATGTATTAGTTAAAGCCATAATTTGGTAACGTAATGTAAGAATTTCACGTTTACTAATATCTCTGAATCTTCTACTTTCAGTTATCAGCCTTTATTGACATAATTGTTTATGTAAGTAGATTGCACTTTTCAGTAAAAACGAAAGTTTTATGAATGAAAGAAGCAGTGTGACATCTCTACTAGCTGAATCGTACATTACTTTCAAGTTATCACAAATAAGTCTCCTGTGGTATGTTGTCATTCCTCATATAAAATATCCTATTAATACTTCTGATGACAAGCTCTTTGATGTGTAAGAATGTAATACAAAGGACTTTTACACATTCAATATATGATTATTTAATTTGACAATTGTCCATCAGTAAAGCAGGGGGAAGAACAAAATTCATTGTTCTTCAGGTATTGAAAGCTGAAAGAAATATGGACAAAATATGGACAGTCATACAAAGAAAAAATAAACAATGACATTAAAAGAGATAACAAGGCTATTTATGCTTTATAAGGTCACGCTTACTTGTAAGCAAATAAAACAATAACTTGAAATATGATTTAATGTTGCAAGCAGGCCCCTTTAACCACTGGGACATCTCTCCAGCCTACATGATTTAATTCTGAATCCATAAAATTGTTTGATTTTCAGCATGATGACTTTTTTGTCAATAGCATGGTCAGAGTATAAGACTGCACTTGAATAGGAAAATAAGCAATTTTTTTGGAGGGAGGATTAATTTGGCTTACAATATGTTACCTTTCAGCTGTTAATTACCAAAATAATTTTTACAGAAAAATAATGCATTTCACAAAAATGTTAAGGTCATTTACATCCACATGTTCAGTAATAAACATAATATATACCAAGCATTCATGTGTGGTGTTAACCTAAGTACTATTTCTGTTATGAGGTAGAGGTTGTTGCAAAATTATCTCAAACTTGGCAATAAGGCAAATTAACACTTCTCTCAGTGATATAATAGAAACTTTCAAACTTTTAAAATTTCTCTAATTATCTGGAATAATACATGTTTGTATTATTTAATGATTAAGCTGAGTCTGAATTTTTATTTTAAATTACAAAGCAAAAGTACACTATGAATGATTTTTTTGTTTAGAAGAAATCCGAATGAATCTTGCCTTATAGAAAAGATAACCAAGGGCTGGAGAGATGGCTTAGCGGTTAAGCGCTTGCCTGTGAAGCCTAAGGATCCCGGTTCGAGGCTCGATTCCCCAGGTCCCACGTTAGCCAGATGCACATGAGGGCACAAGTGTCTGGAGTTCATTTGCAGGGGCTGGAGGCCCTGGCACGCCCATTCTCTCTCTCTTCTCTCCCGATCTGCCTCTTTCTCTGTCTGTCACTATCAAATAAATAAAAAATAAAAATAAAAATAAAAGATAACCAAAAAGATTGTGGGTTTATTGTTGTATAGCATATCAACTTGTTTTATATCTAAATTGATTTCTTTTTTTCTGAGCCTTCTATCTCATGTGTTTGTATACTGTTTTGGGCCAGCATTACCATTCCACAATATCCTTAGTGACCAATCAATCAAACACATTTTCTTTTGATATATTTGTACCTGATCCATGCACTTTTAGTTTTGAGAGTTTTTATACTTTACAAACTATAAAAATGCATCAGTGTTTTTCTGATGAAAGTCTTCATAGAAGAATTTTATTTATTCATCTATAATATTTCTATAGTTCTTAAAACAAGTGCAAAAGAGATTTTGATAGTAGAAAATGTCGGCCGGAGAGATGGCTTAGCGGTTAAGCACTTGCCTGTGAAGCCTAAGGACCCTGGTTCGAGGCTCGGTTCCCCAGGTCCCACGTTAGCCTGATGCACAAGGGGGCGCACGCGTCTGGAGTTCGTTTGCAGAGGCTGGAAGCACTGGCGCGCCCATTCTCTCTCTCTCCCTCTATCTGTCTTTCTCTCTGTGTCTGTCGCTCTCAGATAAATAAATAAAAAAATTAAAAAAAAAAAAGAAAATGTCTCCTAACTCCCATCATTTTCCTGAGTACAAAGTTCAGCCAAAATGCATAGATAACACCTGTTTTCCCTGTTTCCTTTGAATCTGGAATATCCCCTCCAGACTCATGTTTCCAAGGTTCAGTTCCTGGATTGTGATGCTATTTTAAAAGCTGTGGAGCTTTTAAGAGGTAAGACTTGGATGACAGAGCACGTCATTACAAAGGTCTTCTGTAGGTTACACCCATTCCTAGTTCAGCTCTGGGATCTACTTCCTGTTTGGTGGCCATCATTGTGAACAAGCCTCCATCTCATGATTCTGTTGTCATGCCTTTTAGGCCACTATGGACTGAACTTTCTCTCAAACATGAACCAAAATAAACCTTTGATCTCATAAGTGGTTCCCGTCAGCTATTTGGTCACTGTGACATAAAAATAACTACTGTGTCACCTTCTGTATTTCTACAGGTACTACACTTAACAGTGAAAAAAAGGAATGAACATTCACCAAATTAAGTAAAGAATATTTTATTTTTAGCTAAATTAACATCAAAAAGTAAACAATGTTAAACTATCCTGACATAAAATAGTGTTTTGATGGCTATCTAATAACCAAAAATATAAACATATAAATAATTGGTTTGGTTCCTTTTGCAAGCATAGAAATAACCTCTTTTAATATTAAAAAATGTGAGCATAAGTCTTCCAGTTAATTTCTGTGCATTGCATTCAGGGTTTTTGCTAAATGAGTAGACTATAACTTCTGTGGTCATACGAGGGTGCATTTTTTTTCAAGAAAAAATCCAGTAGCTCTTATTGCTTATTGTTGTATGAATTTTTAATCATGAAATGCTAAACTTGCTAATTTGTCCTACTATAATAATCACTTTACTGTAAATGTTTGTTAGATGTCATATGCCTTAATTATACAAAATTAAATGATTTTTGAGATAAAAATAGCACTCTCATTTGTATTTAAATCTTTTTAAAAATTCATTTAAAAATAAGAGCATTAATTTTGTAACCTGATTCTTTAAGTTGTTGCTGTGTGTTTTCCTGATAGCGCTCTATAGCATACATGACCTCACTAAAAGGCATAGAAATGAAGAGCATGAGTATCTGAGCTTACATAGCAAACCATGTAACGCTTTAGTGATTCCTCGTAGAGACCTAAGATAAGTGGTTAACTTGTCTGAGTCTTAGTTTTCTAATGAGAAAAACAAAAATGAAGAAAGTAATAGAAAGTATCCTAACATCTTCATTAAATGCAAGGGGAAGATTCTCTTTAAAATAAATCTTTTGGGGCTGGAGAGATGGGTTAGTGGTTAAGCGCTTGCCTGTGAAGCCTAAGGACCCTGGTTCGAGGCTCAGTTCCCCAGGTCCCACATTAGCCAGATGCACAAGGGGTCGCACACGTCTGGAGTTCGTTTGCAGAGGCTGGAAGCCCTGGCGCGCCCATTCTCTCTCCCTCTATCTGTCTTTCTCTCTGTGTCTGTCGCTCTCAAATAAATTAAAAAAAAAAAATTAAAAAAATAAAAATAAATAAATAAATCTTTTTCATATAGGTCTATTATAACATTACTACTAATAATTTCCTCTTCACATTTTAGCAATTAAATTGGCTTGCTAGTATTTTTATCAGAAGCATCTGTACTGGTATGAGCCAGTTTTCCCCAGGGCCTGTGTAAAAAGAATAGCAGACCTGAAAATCTATGTCTTGGATTACACACAGATGACTATGAGCCAATTTGTCACCACTTACATAGTAATCCATGAAGAAATAATACACTACATAGCTTGTTAAAGTCAATCAATTTATCTGATTTACTCAAGACGCCACTCTTAGTAAAGGGAAAAATAACAAAATATATATCATGTTTGGAAAGAGAAAAAATATTATAAATAATTAGGGTTTGTCAGAAGTGTGGTACCAAAACTAGTATGAGAATCTTTAGACAAGCAGGAGGTAGCACTGGTTAAGACAAAACTGTTTAAGCAGAGTATACAAAAATATACCCAAGTTAGTGAACAATCAATAGTTCAACTGAATTCCAGAGCCACTAAAAGACTACTGACTTTCCTGTATTAAGTATGTGCTTTGTGCAGTTCTTCTTAAACATGCTTGCACTGAAGGACAGTACATAAAAAAAAAAAAAAGAAAAAAGAAAAAAAACTAGGATGTACGTGACTGTGACTGCCACTGCTCACAAGACCATTTAAATCGTAGATACAGGTGTCATGGGTTGTGAAATTAACCATGGGAAGAGTAACAATGTTGATGATATAGGTTTCAGCCTAGGGATATTATAGTGGTAACAACATTCATTTTTGATTCTTCATAAAACTCTAGTATGGCAATCCTTAGCTCTATAGGACTTACATGCTCAAGATATATAATTAGTCATTAAGCTTCAATGGGTGGTTCCATTAAAAATAGCTTTGAATTATTTAAACTCAGTATTTGGGTAGCTGATTGGTTGGGTGTTGGCTAGATACCTGTAACTAAATAAAAGTCCAAATTTCTTCACTTACTGGCCATGGAGGTTATTAATGCTAATGAGATAAAGTGACACATCTACATATGACTGGCTACTGCTGGAAATTTCTCAACTTCAAAGAATGTTTTGATAGCTATAAAACACAGGTACTTTTTCATAAAATTAAATATGATATAAGTATATAAACTCCTCCAATTATGCATTTATCTCAAGTAGTAAATAATAGCATAGTATTATACTGTGATTTACACAGGTATCTATACTAGTTGATGTCTTATTTGGTCCGTCTATAGTCAACAAGAAAGAGAGTATTATTATAATGTTATAGTTAAAACTGATAATAACTAAATAATGACTCAAAAGGAATCATGGCAAAACTATCATCAAAAGTGATTTCACAGCCAGGGGTGGTGGCGCACTCCTTTAATCCCAGCACTCAGGAGGCAGAGGTAGGAGGATCGCTGTGAGTTCAAGGCCACCCTGAGACTACAACATAGTGAATTCCAGGTCAGCCTGAGCTAGAGCGAGACCCTACTTCAAAAAAAAAAAAAAAAAAAAAAAAAGATTCTACAGTTGACTTGAGAAAACTAGATGTTTTCCATGCCCAACCTCTCACTACCTAAATGTAAAACAAAGGACCCAGAGGTAATTGCACTTGCTCAAGTGCTTGTGCATACATGTAGTAGAACCAAGGACCCTGTAGGCTAGGTTAATAAATCATGTATAGCTTACAGTGTGCTGGCATAACGAGAACAGATGGAAATCTGCATACTAAAACACAAAGAATATATCCAGGCAAGGTTTCATGTTTCTGCTAAGAATTCTGAATCCAGCAGGAAATAAATTGATTTCCAAATTTTACATGACAATGGGGCTGGAACACAGCTCTTTTTTAATACTCATCCAAAAAAGAAATTATCATGAGATCATGAAGCACTACTAGATCTTTTTTAAATAACCAATGTTTAACATAATTATTACTAGACATATATTTCTATTTTAATGCTTCAATGAAGTAAAACATATAATTCTATTTCAATTAATAAAAGATGTATATGGAAAGGAGTGAGTTTCCATGTGTTTCCAGATATATTTTAGTATTTTTTTTTTTTTTTGTACTAAGGAACAAATCCATGCCATAATATATGATAAGCAAGTTCTGTACCACTAAGCTACAACCCTATCCCTGGGTCCTGTTTTCTTGAGACAAGGTTTCAGGATCATAGATCAGGCTATCCTCAAACTTTTTGGGCTTGAATTTATAATTGTCCTGTCTCAAACTCTTCTGGGATTGCAGGCATGTACCAGCATACCAGCCAAACAGTTTAGGAGACACTGCTTAAGACAGATCAACCTGAGCGAGAATTGCTGAGATTGGCTAGCAAGGCTTCTGTAAAGGATAGAGAAAGAAAATCAGAATATCAGGGGCTACTATCTGTAGAGCAAATAAATAATTCAAACTTTTTTGTTTTGAAATTCAGATCACTCAAATATTTTACAAGTGAGTATCACTTAATACTTTAAAACTCCATGGTTTGCTTCAATTTTTCCAATATTAATGCACACACACATATTTTTGGAGGGTTTTTTTTTTTTACTTTTATTTATTTATTAATTAGAGACAGAGAGAGGAAGGAAGAGAGAGAGAGAGAGAGAGAGAGAGAATGGGCATGCCAGGGCCTCTAGCCACTGCAAACGAACTCCAGAGGCATGCTCCCCCTTGTGCATCTGGCGAATGTGGCACCTGGAAAATCGAACCGGGGTCCTTAGGCTTCACAGGCATGTGCCTTAACTGCTAAGTCATATCTCCAGCCCCATACTCACACATTCTTGCATCTGATTTACTTCCTTGAACAACATTATGTAAGTTTTATTTTGAGAAAATATCTTCAGAAACTTGAATAAAATATTATTAAAGCAAAAGCTAATGATTGTTAACAAAAGTTAAAAGCATTTAAATGTTAGCATTCAAAGGATACAAACAGAATCTTAATTAAGAGATTTGATTGATAATAATTGCTCCTTAACATTTATGTTTGGTTCGTGTTTAATAGACACAAAGACTTGAAACTAATTGTTCTTTCATAAAAATAAGATCTTATTATACACCTACAGTATCAAGACACTGAATTAAACACCTCTATTCAAAAAAGAGAAGGTACAGTTCTCACTTTCAAAATTGTGAGTCAAATGGGAAAAAGCAATTATGTGCAAAATCATTTAGAGCTGAGCTTTTTGTGAAGAGGACAGGACAAGGGGAGGGGGTAGGTAGTGGATGAGCCCAATAATGGTACAAAATTGACGGGATTTCCTGAGCACAAAACTAATTAATAACAAAATAATAAAAAAACATAAAAATTAAAAAGTAACTCTGTTAAGGATGGCTCAGAAAAGTGGCACAATGGAAAAGTGTTAATATTGCTGTTTGATAAATAAAAACAATATAAATCTTTGTTATTACTGTTGATATTTTTGCCTTAATTTACTTCACAGAGAAAGAGAGTGAGGTAGAGAGAGAGAATGGCCATACCAGGACCTCTAGCCACTGCAAACGGACTCCAGAAGCATGCACCACCTTGTGTATCTGGCTTACGTGGGTACTGGGTAGTTGAACTTGGGTTTTTAAGATTCACAGGCAAGCGCCTTAATCACTAAGCCATCTTTCCAGCCCTTTTTAGCTTAATTTATAATTAACTTCTCTTGAGTAGATTAGAAAAAAAATATTTGCCAGAACATAAAATTTTGAGAATATAATGTGAATTTACTGTTGCACCAATTTTCTTCCTTTATGTTGTAGTGAACACATTATCCTTATGTGTATCAAAGTATTAATAATCCTTATTATGGATGGGATTGTGTCTTGTCTATATTTATATTCTATATACTTGGCTCTCAATATGACTGTTCAAGAATAATGCCTTTGATGTAGGGATTATAGTTAAGTGAGGTTACCAGAATGGGGCTTTCATCAGATAGGGTTCCTGTCCCTAAAGGAAGAGAAGGAAGCCTCCAGGTTTTCTTTCATACACGCAAGACTCAGATGAAAGGCTGAGTGAAGATGCAGCCAAAGCCTCGCCATCTGTCTTTAAGGCAGAAACAGAGCCATAATCAGAAACTTAAATTTAAGGTACTGTGATTATGGGTTTCTAGTTCTAGAACTGCAAGAAAATGAATGCCTTCTGCATGAGTCATTTGGTCTATGATATTTTCCTATGTGCTAATCAGAGGCAGATGAAGCTGGACTGATTATGCTGGGAGAACACCACAGAACCTTTTGCAGTTTGAAAAAAAAATTTGTGTGTGTGTGTGTGTGTGTGTGTGTGTGTGTGTGTGTGTCTGTGTGTATGTGCACACACATGCATATTTTCTTACTCTCCGTTTTGTTCTCAGAAGAAAAAAAAAGTGAGTGAGTTAACACCTGAATCTAGAATTCTCCTGAGTGCAGGGTTTTGGTTCTATACCTTCACTATTAAGAGTTTTCAATGAATAAAACTTTCCTGTTGGACAGAAAGGACAGCAGGGCTGCTGAAAGTGACTTAAGCCTGTTGTAAAGAAATCCTAATATGAGGCTAATGAGACAGGAGGCAGCCTGGAAACTTTCCAGATACAGCTGCGGGGGATTTGCCAAATCTCAGTGTGCACACTGGTGAATATAGTTAGAAAGTGCTGTGTGATATCATGACGTCAGTGTTGAACTTGCAGTACCAGCATGTGTGATGGATGACAGTGTTCACAGATATGACTTTGAGAACCTAATTGTGGAGATTAAAATCTCTGAATGATGAAACCAGGACAGCTAAAAAAAGAACCTAGAACCTCAAGTGTGCAATTCACATTTTAATATTTTTGTTCTGAATGCTTTCTGTAAGCATTACTCCTTTCCTTTAATAGATAAGGAGACATAATACTAGACTCCCTGATGCTAGATACCTTTAATCAAGTAAGTAAAACGTTTTTGTTTAATTTTTTTTATTAATTAGTTTTGTATTCAGCAAATACAGGCAGTTTGGTGCCATTGTTAGGCTCATCCGTGACCTACCCCCTCCCCATTGCCTCCTCCTTGTTGAGGTATATGGGTCGTGAATTGTGGAGGTGTCCCACAGTCATGGGGAAGATAAATGTCTCTGCATATCATAACCCAACATGTGGCTCTGACATTCTTTCCGCCCCCTCTTCTGCAAAATTTCCCTGAGCCATGTTGGGTTCATTTTTGGTCTGCTTCAGTGATGAGGTGTTGGGGGCCTCTGAGGGTCTGGCTCTCTGATTTGGTAGGAGTTGATTTTTTTGTGTTGGTCTCCTTCCCCTTGTGCTGGTATCCAGTTCATCAGGAAAACAGCACCCTTGCTTGTTTCGCCAATTTTTCTTAGTCTCAGCCGGGGCCCTTTTGAGGTATGATGCGGTGGCTCTCTCCTTAGTATCTATATCTATAGAACATTAGCAATCCAGTGGATAAGATTTGAATATGGAAGACAGTTAATTTTAAAGTGCAACACAGCCTTAAAAATTGTAATTTAAGGAGCTGGAGAGATGGTTCATCAGGTAAGGCTTTGTCTGCAAATCCAAAGGACCTTGGTTTGATTCCTCAGGATCCAATTAAGCCATATGTACAAGAGGGCACAGAGGGCACATGTGTCTGGAGAGTTCATTTGCAGTGGCTGGAAGCCCTGGTGCACCCATTTTTCTCTCTCTCTCTTTCTTTCTGTGTGCCTCTTTCCCTCTCTTACTCGAGTTGGCTTCATGGTTAAGGAGCTTGCCCACAAAGCCAAAGGATCCAGGTTAGATTTCCCAGGATCCACAGAAGCCAGATGCCCAAGGTGGCCTGTGCATCTGGAGTTGGTTTGCAGGGGCTGGATGCCCTGTCACACCCATTCTTTTCTCTCTTTCCCTCTCTCTGCCTCTTTCTCTCCCACTCTCAAATAAGTAAATAAAACAAATATATTATTTATTTATTTATTTTTGTGTTTTTTTTCTCAATTTTTATTAACATCTTCCATGATTATAAAAATTATCCCATGGTAATACCCTCCCTCCCCCAACTTTCCCCTTTGAAATTCCATTCTCCATCATAACTCCTCATCATCTCAATCAGTCTCTCTTTTATTTTGATGTCATGATCTTTCCCTCCTCTTATGATGGTCTTGTGTAGGTAGTAGTGTCAGGCACTGTGAGGTCATGGATATCCAGGCCATTTTACAAAAATATTTTTAATTGTAGTTTAATAAGTGTTGAAATTAGTGAACATGAAATTTTCAGAAACTCAAAGTTTCAAAGGTCAGCTGTTTAAAAAATGTTGATTCATTGATATTCCTTCATAATGTGAAGCATGATTGATTTATTCTTGATTATACAGTTATTGTGGTCATATTTCAAATGGATTTAAATTGGTTAGATTTAGTGAATTTTTGTTTATGTACATAATGGCAAACTAAATGTATCACTTTCAATAGTATTTTTTTTTAAAGAAGGCCTGAGTGGATAGCTCAGTGGATAAAGTACTTGTTACATGAGTGAGGACCTGAGACTGCCTCCCCAGAATCCATAGAAAAGCATTGCAACTGTTGTAGATTAAATATATGTTCCCTGTGGACTCAAACATTTTATTAATACTTGCAACTGTGGTCTCCAGCCACATGGATATAGGAAACACCACTGGCAGTGAATCTGGGGGTCCAGCCAAAAAGTATGTTTGGGGTTGGTTGTGAATTCCAGCCAGAAGGTTTGCTGAGAGACCTGAGTGCTCAGGGCCCTGCTTGATGCCATTTCATATTTGCTGCTTTTTGGTGATTGCTGGCTGGTGGCAGTTTCTCTCTCTGCTTGATTTATGAATGGGAGGCAGCTTCTTCCATCATTTATAGAACTTCCATGGATCTATAAGTTTGAAATAAATCCTTTCCTCCCATACACCTTTGTTTGTTGGATTCTCATCCCAGCATTGTGGAGCCATCAATAATAGTAACATAAACCTATAATCAAAGTGTTTGGAGAAGAAATATGATGACCCATAGAGCTCATTGGTTAGCTAGTCTAGTCTATATTTATAGGTGAGGACCATGTTCAATGAGTAACCCTTTCTCAGAAAATAAGGTGAATAGTTTCAGGTCTATTACCATCCCCATAGACTCAGTGAAGCTGGAAATAAGTGGATGTTGACAGCTCAGCATTCAAAGAAACATTTTTGGATCACCCTCTAGTGCTTAAGGAACCTTAAGGAAAAGGAGGTAGAAAGAGCATAAAGGTTATGGGATAAGAAGGGCTACATTAAGTCAGAGTCATCCCAACATGAGCTGACTGGTACATCAATGATTTCACAATCTATCATTTCCCCACACAAGACCTGCACAATTCAGAGCCCATTAACATTTGACGTAGAGAAAGAAAGAGAATAAAAAGGACAAGCATCAAAACAGAAGAAGGATTACTTAGAAAGAGAAGAGTGCAAAGGTACTGGTGTGGGGAAGGGAAACAAAAAGACTAATAGGACTGGAATATTATCAGTCTGTGCCTATATTTTGTCTCAATTTAAAAATGAAGGACCACGGCTGGAGAGATGGCTTAGCGGTTAAGCGCTTGCCTGTGAAGCCTAAGGACCCTGGTTCAAGGCTCGGTTCCCCAGGTCCCACGTTAGCCAGATGCACAAGGGGACGCACGCGTCTGGAGTTCGTTTGCAGTGGCTGGAAGCCCTGGCGCGCCCATTCTCTCTCTCTCCCTCTATCTGTCTTTCTCCCTGTGTCTGTCGCTCTCAAATAAATAAATAAATAAACAAACAAAAAAAAAAATGAAGGACCACATGCACACTGCACCTATATACATTTAACAAAGATTAAATTAGAAGTTATTTTTTTTTAAAGACTAGGGCTTTTATCCTTCTTTGAAGGAAGTCATATTGTAAACAGCCCTCTGGAGAGGGGAACATGATGAGTAACGGAAGCCTCCTGATAATTCCTATGTGTTTAGTTTATAACAAGTTAGCCTTAGAACATGAGACAAAATACCCAAAAAGATTAACTGGAGAATGGAAATGACTTATTTTGGCTCATGGTTTCAGAGTGTCTATCACATGACCATTTGCACTTCTTCCTTCAGGCTGTAGTGATTCAGTGCATCTCAACAGAAGGGTGAGATTAGGAAGCCCCTCGTCTCATGATGACCATGAAGAGAGAGTGGAGAGAGGGATGGAGTGAGAGAGAGAGGAAAAGGGAGAGAGATACAGAGAGAATATGGATAAGCAGTATCAAGGATATCACCTCTATGACCTAGCTTTCTACTATTAGCTTCCACCATCCTAAGATTCCACCACTTCCCAATACTGTGATGGAATAGTGAACACATGGACAGTTGGGGGGCATTCTATATCCAAACTACTCTTCTCAGCTTTTGGCCCAAAACCTTAAGGACATCTCATAGCATTAAGGAATTCAATCCATTTCCAAGAGTCTTAATTCTTTCACTATTGTTCAAAAAGCCTGATACAAAGTTTCCCCTGAGAATCAGGAAAATTGTATTCATAAGCTTCTATAAAACATAGAAGAATAAGTTGAAATATATAATAGCGCAGATTACATATTTCTATTTCCAAAAGGAAGAATAGAGGTAATGAAAGAAAGGATTAGGCCAAAGAAGCAATTCTAAAGCAAATTGGGACTGTGGTAGATTGAATGGATGTCCCCTAGTACATTCAAGAGTTTTATTAAAGCTTGTAACTTGGGTGAAGGAAGTGTCACTGTGGCCAGGTGACCTGAGGGTCCAGCCTTAAGGTATGTTTGGGGCAGATCTGGAATTTCAGTGTAAGGTATGGAGATAGCAGTCAGTTCTGCCTGAGTTCCCTGCTATTTGGGTGCAGATTTTTGCTCTTGCTTTTGATGGTGGGTTTCACCTCTCTCCCTCTCTCTCTCTCTCTCTCTCTCTCTCTCTCTCTCTCTCTCTCTCTCTCTCTCTCCATATATATATATATAAACTTCCCCTGGATCTATAAGCTTTAATAAATCCCTTCCTCCTGTAAGCTGTGCCTGGTTTGCAAATTCATCCCAGCAACGTGAAGCTGACGTGAAAAGGGCAAACATGAAATCCTCCAGCTTCATGTCCATCATCTGGGGCACAGAATATTTGATGTGGACTCAAAGGGTTTGCAGGCTGTGGCCTAAAAGGACACACTCATTAACTGGCATTTCTCAGCGCCCATAGTGTCCCTTGGCAGGGACACAAAGTTATTGGCATACTTAACATCCTGGCATCTTCACTAAATAGCTTCCCTTACAACCCTGTCAAGTACTACCTGTAAAAGCTGCTCCAGATTCCCGTTTCTTACAAATTGCCTTAGTCAATATAATTGCATGCATATATGTATGCTTGCATCGTCATGTGGTGCCAGTGCACACATCTGTATGGGTGCATGTGTATGTGTGTATTGGGTCAGGTAGAGGCCACAGGACAACCTAAGGTGATATCTTTGGGAATGCCATTATTATTACTATTACTATTATTATTATTATTATTTTAGATAAGACCTCACATTGTCCTAGAATTCACCAACTTGACTAGACTTGCTGGTCATTGAACCCCAGAGATCCTCCTATAACTGCCTCCCTCCACACTGAGATTAAAGGCATACCACCCTGTCTGGTACTTTACATGGGTTCTATGGACCAAACTCAGTTCTTTATGTTTATTAGGCAAGCACTTTACTGACTGAGCTCTCTCTCTAGCTTGATCCAGTTAATATATTTTAACATGCCAAACTTGGGAATAATTGTTCAACATAGTTAGATAAATACTGGTTGACGAGCCCCTGTCCAATATGCAGGAAAACAGAAATGTTTCATTTTTGATTTTTTTCAGGTTTTTGCAGCCGATAAATATTTGCATCCACTTTGGTAGTTAAAACATCTCTGCTCTGAAAAATGCATATCTAAAACATTTTTGAGTTACCTATAGGTACTCAAAACGTTTGTGGTATTGGGTATTTCAGATTATTTTCATTTGAGGTGGTCCAATCTGTATTATAGTTGCACAGACTACCAGAGAAAATACGAAACAAACAAAGATAAGCATTTTTAAGTACTGAATTGGTAAAACTTTAACAGACTAGAAAGACCCAATATTTAACAAGATACATATTTTTGATGGATATTTAAATAAAAATTTCTGTTTGTAAAATAAGTTTTGAACATGTATTCTACAACAATTGAAAACACATAAACTTGTGACTTCAACATTCTAATACTCACAATCTTTGTAAGGAGTTGCAAATGACCAAAGTAGCACATTTGCATTTTTATATATAAGAGTAAACAGCTTAACAACCACTTATTTTATGTGAAGCACTTTCATAACCTTTGGAAGTTTCTATCAGGAACCCTCTCTATCTGTCTATCGATGTTTCCTATGTGTCCTAACGTAACTGTGCTCTGCCACATGCTCTCAATACTGTAATGTTCTGCCTCTCAGAGAGCCCAGAATCAACAGAGCTGGACAATGACCATGAACTACCACATCTGAAACTGTTAGCCAAAATAATACAGGAATTTAGCCTCAGCAAGAAAAGATTGACTATGTCTCTGCCAGACATGGTGGCACATGCCTTTAATTCCAGCAGTTGGCAAACCAAGGTAGGAGGATTGCTGTGAGTTCGAGGCCAGCCTGAGAAAGCATAGTGAATTCCACGTCAGCCTCGGCTAAAGCAAGAACATTCTTCAAAAAAAAAAAAAAAAGTTTTATTATGGTTTGAATATTAAATGCTCCCTACAGATTCAATTGTTGAAGGCTTAGATCCTGATTGGTTAGATTGCTCTGTGATGAGATGTGTTCAGCCATGGCCTCTCAAAACTCATGTCTATCTGATATTGCAAAATTAAATAATTCCTCATCAAGATTTTGAGAATTTTATCAGTTTCAATATTATTCAGAAGTTCAAATCCAGAGTCTCCTCTGAGAATCAGAGTAAAATTTTAGCTAGATCCTATAAGAATCAAAAGCAAGCTAGTGGCTTCAAAGATGTAACTGCACAGGCTAGCATTCTAGCTCCTCCCATGGACCACTTTCAAAGGCCTCCTCATTCAAGTTATTCAAAAAATCTTACTTCTCTAGCAAGATCATTTTGTGTTAGTTTTTCATTTTTGTGACAAAAACTTGAGAGACACAACAATGTGCAGCAGGAAAGAATCCTTTGCCTCCCCCAAACAGCACCAATGTTAAGTCTGTAACACAAACCCCTGGGAGACTTTTCATATTCAAATCATTGCAACAGTTTCAATACTTTCCATCCACACACTGGTTCTTTGTTGGTACTGTGTCTTCTCCAAATCTTTGCATAAGTATTTTAAGACATTTCAGTATTAAATCTTACAAGGGTCTTACACATCCTTGATCAAATTAATTCCTAAATATTTTATATTTTGTATGTACTGTGAATAAATTATTGATTTATTTGAGCAGTTTGACATTAGTGTGTAGAAATGTTACTGATTTTCATACATTGATTTTATATCTTTTCAGCTTACCAAAATTCATTAGTAGATGTTATGGCATAAATATGAAAGGATCCTTATAGGACTATATGGGATGAATATTTAATTCCTATTTGATTGTGCTACCTGGAGGTGGTAGGAACATTCAGGGATGGTACCTGCTTGGAGGAACTAGATTACAGGAAGCATTCCTTGAAAGTTATACATGGTCTCTCTAGTCACTTCCTGCTTCTTTTCAAGGAGGTATGCAACCTTCTCTGCTATACATGTAAACTACCATAATATTCTAACTAACAATATGGAGACAAGCAACCATGGTCTGAGTCTATGTGATAAAATGAATCTTTCTTCCTTCATGTTGTTTCTCTCAGGTAGTTGTCATAGAAACAAAAAGCCTCACTAACAGGAAATGGGTACCAAGAAATCAAGTCATACTGTGACTAAACTGGATCATGTAGTTCTTACGCATTTGGAACTGGTTCTGAGAAGTGTTTAAAAAGGTCTGCAGATGGTGGGTATAGATGCTCTAGTGTGTTATATACTCAGCTTAATGGACTATTCAAGAAGAAGGTCAGAAGACACGGATACCAATAAGAATGTAGAATGCAGGGGCTGGAGAGATGGCTTAGCAGTTAAGCTCTTGCCTGTGAAGCCGAAGGACCCCGGTTAGAGGCTTAATTCCCCAAGACCCACGTTAGCCAGATGCCCAAGGGGGTGCAGCATCTGGAGTTCGTTTGCAGTGGCTGGAGGCCCTGGCGCACCCACTCTCCTCTCTCTCTCTCTCTCTCTCTCTGCCTCTTTCTCTCTCTGTCTGTCACTCTCAAATAAATAAATAAATAATTTTAAAAAAGAATGAAGAATGTAAATATTGGTCTCAAAGTCTATGAATAGAAAGGAGGGATCTATTAGAATTTGGGCTATAGGCTATTTATGGTCAATTCGGGCAAAATAGAAAGTTGTCTACATTTTGTCCATTTTGTGAGGTTCTAATTTTAAAGTGATTGGTTAATTAATATTGTGGAGAGAATTTCAAGGTATTCCATCATCCTGTTTGTGAAATGGCCATGGCAAACTGATTTTTAGCTAATTTATAATGACAATGAGATCAAAGCACACAGCAGAAAGACTTGAAAACAATGCTGTTTTGTCAAAAAATGTCTATAAATATTAGACTAAAGGAAATGTCTTTTCTGAAGAGAATCAAATCAGTAAAGAAGTATCAAGTCACTTTGTATCAGGTTAATAGGTAAGCATCTAAGGAAGTTGATGGACCTTGCCCAATGACAGCTCAAAACTATAAAAGTTTTCAGTTTCCAGAAATTTGATTAGAGAACAAAGTTCTAGGTCCTTCTGCTACTGCAAGGACTGCTGTCTAGCTAACAATTTCCCTGTATTAAGTTACCCAGACCCACAAAAACCACTATAGTGAAGGCCCAAGAATGACTGGCTCTCCCTGGAGCTGGCAGAACACCAACACACTCCCCTACCCTTGTAGGCACATGAAATACAGAGTGGCAGGATTATACATATTTAAAGTCAGATATTGGAGAAAGACTTTGAGGTCAGGCAGAGTCAGAGTGTTCCTACTTCTGCTAGAGTAATGTTTGAAGCAATGATCCTAGCAATAGTAGAGATCTCAGGATGTTGGAAATGCCTGACACACGAAAGGTCTTGTAAGAGAAGCTAAATTGGGGCTGAAGAGATGGCTTAGCAGTTATGGTGCTTGCCTGCAATGCCAAATGATCTTGGCTCGATTCCCCAGGACCCAAGACAGATCTGGAGTTCATTTGCAGTGGCTGGAAGCCCTGACATGCCCATTCTCTTTCTCTCTCTCTTTCTCTCTCTCTTCCTCTTTCATGCTCTCATATGAATAAATAAAAATAAAATATTAAAAAAAGAGAAGCTAAATCAATCAACCACCAGTGGAGTCATCCCAAAAGAAAGGGCATGTGGTCTACACTGGTGAGGCCACAGAGAAGCTAGTGCTAGAGCACTTTGAAGTTTACATCATGCTGTTGGGTGCTCGTTCTG
This sequence comes from Jaculus jaculus, assembly GCF_020740685.1. Classification (NCBI taxonomy): domain Eukaryota; kingdom Metazoa; phylum Chordata; class Mammalia; order Rodentia; family Dipodidae; genus Jaculus; species Jaculus jaculus. The sequence goes on from NC_059107.1 coordinate 129,289,578, forward strand.
CATTCCAGACAAGGAGTTACAGGTTTTAATGCTAGTCCTGGTGGATTTGGGTCTTGTTTTGCAATGTTCTTCCTTGTTATTAATTTCTTGCCATTTGGAAAGGACTGGCCCATTGTGTCTTCGAAATACATATCTTTCCCTTTAACTTTTCAGAGGCACATATTTATCATATTGTGTGAGTCTCAGTAGTGTCTGGACTTCATTTTATTTATGTTTCTTTTTGTATGTGTATATGTGTGTGCTTTACATGCATATGTACATATGTGCTCCTATGTGTGAGAATGTGATTGTATGCATATAGGTCTGGATGCCAGGGGTCACATCAGATGTCATTCTCAATCAGTCTACATTTATTTGGAACCCAGAATGCACATGATTTAACTAGAGTAGATAAAGGAAAGTCCCAGGATCTCTTGTCTCTGCTTCTCTGACACTAGGATATCCTGGTGCCAAACCATGCTTGGCTTTTATGTGGGTGTTAGGGATCAGAACTCAGGTGTTCATGGTCTTACAATGTTAACATTTTTGAGAGTCTTGAATATGTATTGAACCCATGTTGTCATAGGAGACATGAAGTAAAAGTGAAATACCTCCCAACAGGTTAATGTTTTGAATGGTTGTACAAACTCAGTAGTGCTGCTTTGGGATGCGGTAGAAACTTTAAACAGGACCAACATAGAAGACTAGATTTCTAGAAATATATTTTTGAAGGTCATATTTGGTATCTTGTCCCTACCAGTTATTGTCTTGGTCCTATCTGCCACGAGTTTAAGAACTTCTTTAACCACAGGCTACCATTGCCATGATGTTCTGCCTAATTATGTTGGGACGATGACAATAGACTGACCTCTCTGGCACTCTGAAATGAGCAAGACAAACGCTTCTTCCTTTGAAGCTGTACTGTCAGATATTTTGGTCATAGGTATGCAAAGTATTAACAAAGCAATTTTAATATTTTCTTATCAAGTATTTATACTTTATATGAAATCATGTCATATGCAAATGAGAAAACATTATTATCTCTTTTCCAATTTTGTTGATTCACTTCTTTTTTGAAAGTTTTGGCTTTCCCAAAACATGTTGAAAGTATTGTTAGAATAAACTCTCCAAAAACTTACAGCTTTTAATGAGTGGACATAGCATTAGCTTGGGCTTACCAAATGTGGCCTTTATTGTGGAATGTTCCTTTTATATTTATAAGAAGATTGTATATTTTTACCATGAAACACCGTTAAATTTGTAGGTTTCCTTTCCTATATGTATTGGGTGGGCATATGGTTTTTGTTCATGATTCTGTGAATGTGGTATGTTCTGTGTATTGATTTATCTTTGGTGTACCAACCTCATCTAACACAGATAAATCACACTTAGTTGTTTTTTTTTTTTTTGTTTTGTTTTTTTGATTCAATTAAATTTGTGAGTATCTGGTTGAGTATTTTTTTTTTGTATTTCTGTCCATCAGGGATCTTGGCATGTAATTTTAAGGGTCAAAATGTCCTTATGTTGCTTTGTTACCCAAGTATTCTTTCTTCTACAAACTTTTAGATGTGTGAGAAAGACTGCACTAGTTCTTCCTTAAGATTTTTCTTCTTTCTTCATTTCTTTGAATCATCAGCTCTGGGATGTTCTGTGATACATTTTTGTTCTTACTCATTGTTATGACCAAATATTCTACTTTTTCATTTTATGATTTATTCCTAGTAGGCTGCATACACATAGGGATTTGTTTATTTCTTCTAGGTTATCTACATGTTGATGTAGAATTTTTCACACTACTTTGAACTCAATTTCTATACTGTCTTCTCTTTCAGTTCTGGCATCATTTATTTGCCTTCTCTTTTATCTTAATCAAGTTACAGTTCTGCCTATTTTATCATTTAACAATTACCACTTGTTTATTTAAATGTTGGTGGTCATTCTTGTTTCTATTCCTTTTATTTCTGTTAGGGTCCTAATTTTGTTTCTCCGTCCTATTAACTCTGTGTTGAATTTGTTCTATTTTCTCTAAATCCACTTGTTATGATGTTAGTTTGCTCATTCAAGATTTTTCTGCTTTTCCGATGGGGTACTCCTGTGCTTTTTCCTCTATGTTCACATTTCTGTATGCTATGTTTTAGTTGCTGTTTATCTCAATACTTTTATTTTATGATCAATTTCTTTTTTCATTTACTCATTCATAAAAGGATCTGATTCAATTTCCACATATTTGTGAATTTTATAAAATTCCTCCAAATAAAGACTTCTAATTTTATACTGTTATAAATGGACAAAATATGTATATGTTTTCTAAACAAAGGGTAATGAAAATATAAGTTATCAAAATTAGTTATAAACAGCTATAACCATTATCTGATGAAAACTTATAGATGTAATTGTTATTTTAGAACAAAAATAATTGAATCAAAGTTATAAGCCTCATCAAAGAAGATAGGTAAGAAAGAGTTATTTAAACCCAACACCTACAAAAAATGTGTTACAAATATGACAATTTACAATAGAAGACAAAAAAGAAATAATTAATAAATAATGAAAGTTGTTATTTTTTAAACAAATGAAAAGTCTGGCAAATATTTTCTAAAATATATGAGAAAATAAAAGAAAAAATACAGCTAAATTAAGCAATTGGAAAAGATTCCATAATAAGAACAGATGATAAAGAAAGTAGTAGGTCTTGGATGAGCCTAAAAAATGGTACCAAACTGCCTGTATTTGCTGAAAAGAAAACTAATAAATTAAAAAAAAATAAAATAAAAAAAGAAATGTACTCTAGTATAGTCCAGTATTACATGAAATTGTATCTTAACAAGTTTCATAAATTAGAAAATAGATACATATTATTTTTAACTTTAAAACTTCATTTATCTATATCGATGTTTGTGCACATATGTGTATTTGCATGCCAGGGTCCCTTGCCACTGCAAATACCCATCTTGCTTTACGTAGGTAGCTAGGGAATCAAACATATGCTGGAAGACTTTGCAACCAAGTACCTTTAAGTACTGAACCATTTTCCAGTGCTGATGAACATTATTTAAAAACAAATCACTAAAATAAAATTTATCCAGCCAATGCAAATTGCATGAAAGTCTAGTCCAAAGCCTGTGGCTGGGTTGGTCATAAACCCTAGGGGTGAAACTACTCCTTTTGTCTGTCTGAATTCATTCATTATGTCCACTGAACTGCTCTTTAAACACTTATGTTTATGCTCATATATTAATGCTACTTCCACTTTTGGTTAGAAATGCTTCTCTTTTCAGATGGCAGAGACAACTGGGGTTTCTCAAAACTCACCATAGTGTTGAAAAGAAGTGACAGTCGAGTTTTCAGCACTGAGACGTTTCTGTCACACCCTCCATAGCTCAGTAACCATTAAGGAAAGGTGACTGAAAAACTGTAAAAATGAAAAGAAAGGAAGGATGCAACATGTCCTTTATATCAATGACCTCACAGTGGCTCACATTACCTACACAAGATCTGCATAATAGGAGGGAAAAAGAGAAAAAGAAAATTGATGGCACGAAAATAGAAGAGAGATGAACTGGAAAGAAGAAAGAATTAAGTGAAGGGGGGATTTGGGAGTGGGAAATGGGGGTAGTGGAAAAGGATTATAATCACAATATATTGTCTATGCTTATGGAAGTTTTCAAAGTTAAAAAAAAGTATTTTCAACGAAAGCACTGCAGTGTTATTTGAACCAGGTAATATGATAACATTGTCAAAAATGACAGAGGGCTTCCTAGAATGATCACATCAAAAGATGAGGATGCATGAGTCTCAACATTCATATCATTTCAGGTATATGTTTCATGAGAATAAGTATCTGAAGCTTAGTAACAGACACATAGCTCCCTTATGTCTGAAACAATTGAAACGTGTTACCTGCTTGGGCTTTATAGGCTCTGGAGTATTTTTCTGAATAATGATCATTTGACATCAGAACCACAGAGGACAAGGCATGAAAAGATGATGACATTACATAATGATATCTAATGTGATCCAAGTATACAAGGTATGATATAACAGCTAATGGATCTGTATTTACAGCAAGACAGCAACCAAACCAAAAATGCCAAAAACAAGACATTATTTACAACAAAGACAAGACTAGTGATATTCATATGAAAAGCCCATTTTATAGTGACTAATGTCTTTTGCGTTCCAAATTGCTGTTGGGATGCTGAGCTAATTACAGAAAATCAAAGATAATTTCTCCAAGTAGCTTCATTGATATAGAAAGTAAATCTTTCCTTCAGGAAAAGATGGGCGATGTGATTTGAAGACCACTTTCATAAGGTCTGCAAAAAGAATTCATAATCTGTTTAGAATATCCTGCCTGAACTTTACTCTGCCAAAAATAGAAGTGTAAGACAGGTTGAACAAAACTATTGTCAGTTCTAGTATTCACTAGGTCAATGAATTAAGATGACATTAAAATATGGTATAATACTCCAAGAGTTTCTGACACATATTTCCCTTCAAATGTGTGATTCTCCATACAAAGCACCGAGGAAATGTTCTCCTTCCCAAGTTTCTAGCTTCCACACAGCTTGGGCAACAACCTCACTCTTTCCTGATTTGTCTGTCTATACTTTCTAATCTCCCACTCCAGTTCAAACTAGTAAATGAATTCAGAACCTATTAGGTTCTCAAAAAAATAAGTAGGGTTCTATAATAAAGAGTCTATCTATATATTTATGACATAGAACATGCCCAATCTGAATTTCTTTAGAAAGATGGATGGCACTGGAAAAGATTATTTGAAGTGAGATAATCCAGACTCAGGAAGGCAAACACAACATATAAACCATCATGTGTGCATCCTGGTTTCTAATTTATACATTATACATATACATACGTGTGTGTTTACAAGGGAATGAGTGTCGATAGAGATCATGGAACCACAGACAGGATCATGAGAGAGGGACAAAGGCCATGATGAGGGTCATGAGAATGGTAGTAAAGCACATATGACATGAAAACAGAAAGGGGAATGATGAGGACAAAAGGGTACATATAGGGAGGTGGCAAGGAAATGAGGGGGTGGGAAGAGGGATCAATCAAAACCAAATACACAAGAAAGGCCATAAGGAAATCTGTTTCTTTGTTTCCTAACTAAAAAACAAACATACAGAAAAAGTTAATTAAAGTGTTCATAATATACTTAAATGTAAATGTTCAATACATAGCAGAATAACAAAATGAATTCAAAACAAAATTATATCATTCCTTTAGCAAATATAGTTTATTTGTTTGCTTATTTTTTTATTCTGGACTTTGTGGGTATGTGTGTAGAGTGTGTGGTATGGCCTGTGTGATGGATGTCCTTGTTTGGGTACATGTACATACCCTGTTAGCACACCTGCAGAGGCCAGATGAAAATATTAGGTGTCCTCCTTTTTAAAGGAGGCTCTCATTAAAACATGAGCTATTTTTGGTCAGACAGGTTGACCAGCAAGCCTCAGCAATTCTCCTATTTCTGCCTCCCTAGGACTTGGGTTACAGGCTGCATGGCTATGCCAAGGTTCGTAAGCAGGTGTTGAGAAACAAACTGAGGGTGGTCTCAAGCCATCTTATCTCTTGTGCTTGCACAATAAGCACTTTCACCTGATGAGCCATCTACCAGAATTTCATTTACTTTTTAAAGGAATTGGCTTATTCTTTTTTGGCATAATAATTTCTATAACATACTAACACAAGATCTTTTTGATTTGTTAATTGAATATGGTACTAATGCTACAATCATTGTTTCTATATTAGTTAAAACAGTTTCAGTCTTAGCATACTCTACATGCAAAGTGTTCTTACCCTTATCTCTGGATTACCACTTTATTTGTTTAAATCTGTACAAAGGGTATGGAATCATCCTACAAACATTTTGTCACAGTATGATGTTTTATGAAAAATCAGATTAACAAGGGAAAGTGCCTGCCATTGAATATGTTTTCAATTAATAAATTTCATGTTGAATTTTTCAAGGATGTCTAACTTTTTGACATTGCAACATGACATCACTACAAATGTATAATGTTTTAGGCCCAGCTATCCTAGTATGTATATTGCCTGTGGGCTGCAATTTAGACATGGAAAAGTTCATATCATTCTTTGGCCTCTGATAGTGGTTATAGTGGCTGTTTCTAGGCTGTCTTGTTCACTCTAGTCTTCTGGATCTGATAATTTGATGCTTCATATTCTCAGAACACATTCATTCACCAAAGTAAAGGGACATATACAACCTACACCCACTTATTCTCAGTAGCACTTATAAATTGTCAACTTCAATTTAAGAGAACATTCAAGACTCATTGAAGGGAAACATTTTTCCCTCTATGTCATGAGGATAAGAATCACTTCAAAAATTTTTTGCTTCACAATATCAGTCTTCAAAGATTTGAGAATAAAATGTCCTTGTGAGAGGCAAGGGTAGGGAGCAACACTTACACCATCTAACTGGGATGTTTTGCATTTTATCCATTCATTCCATTATCAATGTGGAATGCCTACTACATGTATATATTATATATGCTCATATATGTTTTGATGATAAGCTAGGAGTGTACCAGTTACTTTCGCATTGCTGTGAACAAATAGCTGTTCTTAGGACAGGAAAGAATGTATTTTTTCATTACTGTTCCAGAGAGTGGGGTCTATCATGATGGTGAAGGCATGGTAGGCTGGCGCAAAGCAAAACTTGTCACACTGTGTTTGCAGTCAGGAAGCAGACACTGGATATCAAGTGAAGCCAGGCTAAAATATGTCAAGACCCTTCCTTCTCCTAATGACCCACTGCATCCAGCAAGGCCTCACCAGCAGCTAAAGTTTCTACAACCTTTCCAAAGTGTGCCAAGTTGCTGGGGACCAAGTATTCAAACACATAAAGCTAAGGAGACATTTTATATTCACACTACCACACTCTACCCATATCTTCTCATTATGCAAAAATATATCCAGCCCAACATTGAAAATCCCCTTAGTCTTTAATAGTTGCAATGCTGGAAAGTCCTAATTCCAAAGTCTCACCTGAGACTCAAGGCAGTGCATAACTGTGAGTCTTGTGAAGTCAAAACACAATTTACATACTTCTAACATATAAAGTTGCAAAATAAACATTCACGTTCAAAATGGGAGGAATGGGGGCATAGCAAAGAAAGCTGGGCTCAAAGAAGAACAAAGCCCAGCATGGAAAACGCTAAATCTTGAAGCTCCATGTGTGGTCTCTTGAACTCATGATGAAGTCATCTGGGCTTAAAAAGACTTGAGTAGTCCCACCCCTCCAGCTGCTTATAACATTCACAGACTCATTCTTGGGTAGGACCTAGTTTGACCCCATAGTTTAACTGTGGGAGAAGTCCCATAGTCCTAGCATGTCCAACATCTTGTAGTTCTTTTGCAATTTAGGGTTCATCTTCACAGCTTCATGCATCACCCTATCTACGTAAGGATTGCAACCCTGCTATGCTCTGCCTGGCCTCAGTGGTGTTCTAGAACCAGGTGAAATATGCCATGACGACTCCCTTCATCTTGCACTCATCATGCCTCTCCAACCAGTATTATGTCAATATTGCATATATGTTCTACAGCCTGCTCAGAAAGGGGTTGCATGCTTATCTGGGATCACAGAACCCCTTCAGTATTTCCCCTTTATTTTCCCTTTTCTGTCCAAAAGTGTTCATATTCTTAGGAGCTAGACAATTGAATTGGTTGGATCTTACCATAAGGGCATCTTTCCTATTGTCCCAGTGCAGTGAAGTGGATTCATCTATAATGGTGCTAATCTCCGTAACAGCATTATAGGTTGTTGTCTCCTTGATCATGTTTCTTTCCTTGCAAAATTCACATTTTTTTTTTTGCTCTGCATTTTGCTCTTTCATGATAGATATGAATAAGCACAGCTATGAAAATTTATTCTGACTTGAAATTTCCCCCACCAAACAAATTGGACCATGACTTTTAAATTAGGCCATCTAAGTTCTTAGGACATGAGCAGGGGCAGATGAAGCCAGATTCACTGATAGAATATTACATGACCTTTCTCTAGCCCATTTCCCAATAAAATTATAATTGCTTTATGAAACCTCATGAGTTAAGGCTCTATAATTCATATTTTTTTCAGGACTTCTAGCTTTTTAGGCTTCTAACAGAATGGCCCATTCAGCTGTTATCACAATATTGTAAAACTTATCTAGTCCAAATTTACACATTCCTTCTGCAACCAATTCCAAAAGGCTAAAATCAACATGCTGAGTTTCATCACAGCAATGGCCCCACTACTCAGTATCAATTTTCTGTATCAGTTAACGTTCTCTCTATGATGAACAAATACCTGACCAGAATCAAGGTAAGGAATGAAAGAGTTCATTTAGCTTATGATTCAGGAGGGTGCCTTGTCGTTGGGAAGGCATGGCAAGCTGAAGTGGGAACAGAGCTGGTAACACTGAGTTTGTAATCAGGAAGCAAAGAATGAATGAAAACTGAGTGGGGGTAAAAACAGCCCTCAAGATCTGCTCTCAGTGGCCTATTTACTCTGGCAAGGGCCCACCACCTAAAGGTTCCACAGCCTTCACAAAGAGTACCACTTTGGGAGGCAGCAAGTGTTCAAACCCATGAGCCTATTGGTGTTATTTTTCATTCAAACTACCAGTAATTATGATGATACATTGTGAATTACAAGACAGTCACACATCGGAAGGACAGTAAAAGAAAAGGGCACAGTAAATAGCTTTCATAACAAGACACCCAGCTTGGAGAGGCAATGGACAAGGTGACCATCGTACATGCACTACTCTTCTGATTGGATGAGCAACACTGGTGCCCTCCCTAGTTGAGCCAAGAGGACAAGAACAGAGAACAGTGGTCCCTACTGAAATGCTTATGAGAACAACTAGTTTCAGCAAAGATTAGCCCTGTCTCTTTCTAGTTCTGAAAGTAAGTCCTATGAAAGTCACCTAGGCAAGGCAGCTCAGTGACAAGTCCCCCTCTCTCAAGATCCCTTCTGTATTTGGGAATATTGATTTTACTTAATAACCAGCTTCTACTCACCACTTGTCTTCTTCCTTATTCCTTCTGACATGTGGCATCAAACCTGAAAGCCACTTAGACTCTGCATTAAGGGATCAGGGCAAAGAAAGTCCCTTCTTTTACCTATAAATTTTCTTTACTACAGAAATCCGCTGTCAATTTTTCCAAGTTAATTATAAAGTTGTAACAACAGAAGCAGGAAGAACCAACAAAATTGTGTTGGTAATTTGTAAAGATTAGGGACAAAGTGTGTTTGGACTTAGATTGGGATATTGAAAATTTTGTTTCCATTTACCTAAATCTCTACGGTCTGTGTTATGCCCATTTAGAATATTAGACAGTGTACATGAGTATGGGTTAGACTATGCCTTTATCTACCTGTATGACTAGAAAATGGTCTTTAATTGAAAAGAACAAAATCAATTAGGCTTAAAAGACTTTGACATTTTTATTTGTTTAGATGAATCAGACAGGCAACTCTGAACCAGAGAGTCATCTAGAGAAATAAAAGTAAACCCACAATTCATCTTAAACACTCATCTGTTGAAAGCACATGATTCCAGGGGGGATTTTCTTCTTCAGTGGTTTTATTTTACTAAAGCGGACACTTCTAGTCATGGAGGAAAAGAGTTGTCCATAAAACTGAACTAACTCTTAAAAGGATCACCAAACATTTAGATACTATGGTTGAAAAGAATGATAAAAGATTAAAATATATATAACATAATAGCTAAAAAGTAATATATTAGTTTGTTTTCTGCCGTCATGAATTGTGTCTTGGAAGAATACTGAGTCCTTTCCTTCCCAAATGTGCATTTCATAAGTATCACAAACATGCTACTGAGGAATATTGAGCTGAAGCTAGGAAGAATACATACATGAGAAGAAAGTTGGTTTTCCAAATTGGAAAGCTTTGCTTTGACTAGGTCACAAAACATAATCTATATCACAAAATAAGACATAATATGACAGAAAGAGAGAGAGAGAAGGCGGTCAAGATAAGACAGATGACAGGTTCCAGGAATAGAAACAACACAGTCCAAGTAGTATCTATTTTAGGATAAAATATCCACCAGCCCATGAAATTGCTAATGAGAGTAGGAAGCTTCTAGAGATCCAGGAAGACATCCCATGCAAATAGAGAACCATCTATAAATTAAACAAGATGTTTATAGAAATGGTTTCTAATTGTCAGTTATTTGATTATCTCTTTTGATTGTTTTGAGCAATTGCTGAGCAAATGTTCACCAAATGGTAGTTGAAACTGAATTCAAATATTCAGGTAAGTCACACCCTCCAATGTCATGATCTGTTTGCAAATTCCACACAAAAGATCCTCAAATCATGATGCCTAGCTTCCTTATTATTCTATGAAAGTTAGGGTTTCAGGCTGAAAGGTTTTAGAATAAAAATAGTTCATTCATCTCTATAGAAATGTACCTAAAATTCTGCATGAAAGATATAATTTGAGTAAGTTTTAGGATTTTCAAAGTACAGATAGTGGGCTGTAAATGTGGCTCAATGGTTAAAGACACTTGCTGATAAAGTGTTCCAGCCTGAGGTTAGCTTTACAACATTCATGTAAAGCTAAGTACACTAAAGATTGTAGGGATTTCATATGCAGTGGCAGGAATCCCATTCATTCACTCATTCTCTCTTTTCTTTTTTAAACAAATAAATGAAAATATTTAAAATATAATGTCAATATGTATTTAAGTGTTTTTAGCTCTAATTTCCAATTTTTATATATTCTAATTACCTATTCTCAAAGGCCTACAATTACAAATCTCAATGTTGGTAGTCCTTGATTTGGTCAATATGTCTCAAGTTATAGATACAGGTAATTATTACTTGTGATGTCTAAATATATTTGGTTACATTTTTTCTCTGAGATCTTTCTTAGCCTATACCTTTGAAAATTTCCCAGTAACTGTGAACTTGAGAGCACTTTCTAAAATCTTTTCTTTGGTCATTTTTGGTTTGTTATTATGTTTTTATTTATTTGTTTTATTTACTTATTTGCATAAGAGAGAGATCAAACTCCTTTAACCACTTAGACATCTCCTTAGTCCCTATAGGATATTTTGTAATGTAATTAGTCACAGTTAACCTAATCCTATAGCAAATCCTTTAACAGCCTTTCTATAACATCAATGTATTAGAATTTAAAAGAAGGGCTAACACATTTTAAAAATACCAATTAGAAATCAGATAAGATTTGTCCACATAATAATTTTAACAAAAAATTATATATTTTTTACCCCAAAAGATATTGAGTATATAGAATTTATTTGATTTTGAATTATTTTATGTTGGTTAATACTTATCTAAAAGATTTCTCATATTCACAAATAATATAGGTTTCAAATGAATACAATATTTCTTCTCTCTGTTTTAATTAATTAGGAATAAATTTTACAAACATGTCTATGAGCGTTCCATACTGAAGAAATCACCAGAGGAAAATAAGAATCATACTTCTTTTTGTTTTAATATTCTACTGTTATCACACATTTTAAAACATTGCATTTTAGGTTTTATAATTTAAAAAGCAGATAAAAACTAATTTAAATATTATGCAAAATGTATAATTGCTTGAATACATCAAAGTAGCTTCAAAAGAATTCTATTACAAAAATGCTTTGATAGGAAAAAGTTAGCACAGTCCTGAGAACAAGTGAAAATAAAAGGCTTTTAAGCTTCTATTGCACCCCCTAATGGTAGGAAAGATCCTAGCCATGTTTTATGTTTACTTAACTATACTTCTGCTTGGTGATTATTGTTCAGTATCTGTGCTTAATGCAAGGCTCACAACAAACTAAAAGGAATAAAAACATAAGCTATTGTTTAATTCCTGAGCATTAAATCTCTCTCTCTCAAGTAAATAAATCAAGTAAAAAAAATGCATTTGAACAGTTTTCACTTGAGAACAATAAGATGGACAGAATTTCACTGCAGTTTTTAGCTAGTGAATTACCTGAACACTGGCAGAAATGTGACTTTGGTAGCTCGTTGTTATATAGGATTTTTTTTTTCCTTTCTGAAAGCATAGTCTCATATTTACAGTAACAATGAGGTTATTCCTGGGGAAGAGAGTTGATCCAATGCTACAAAACAGTGAGAAGGGGATTTGGAAGAACACGGGAGTGGGAGATACAGCGTCAGTAATGAATTCAGGATGGGCTAAACAACACAATAAAAAAATGTGGGGAAAACCGATCCTTAAACAGCAATTATGTTTTCAAATACTTTACAATTATATTTTATAAACATGGAACAAATCAACCAAAACTAAGCATATATCCTTTTCTCTTCTAGTATGCATTAGGTAAAAGCAGCATTAATTCTGAAACAAGAAAACATTTACTTAGAATTTTGGGTTATCAGAAAAAAAGACTCCTCATCTTTTAGGTATCCAAGCTGGATGTTTCACATATTTATTAAAAATAACAGCTCACATGTTTCTCCAAATGAAAACAGCAAGCCCCTGGGGGATATAAGTGAAAGTGGGGGAAAGAGGGACACTGGAGATTCTTTTCCAGCATGCTGAAAATGACAGTACTTTTACACAACTTTCTGTGAGTCAGAAACCCTGAACAACAGCGACATTTAGGGAAGCTCTTCACCTTCACTCAAAGATCAGAAGTGGGGGAGGAGGTGAGGGACAAAAGAATAGGAGAGGAGGAAGTGGAGAAAGGAGGGGGATAGAGAGAGGATGGCGGGGCACATCCTGCAAAGATAATCCCTCTACAGTTATGACATCATCTCCCTGCTTATACACACACACACACACATACACAAACACACACACATACACACACACATATCTATATATATATACATATATTCAGGGAATGGCCAGAGCATCTCTCATAGTTCACTCACTTTCAAAGCCAGCTGAAGGCAAGAGAAAGCATTGGAGAGCTCCCTTCCTGTCTTTCAGACTTTTGTGGATTTGCTTGCTAGAAGGCTGAAAGATGATGGCTGGGATGAAAATCCAAGTGGTGTGCACGATGCTGCTGGCTCTCAGCTCCTGGAGTCTGTGCTCAGGTAAGCCCAGCTGCACTTCACCACTCCCTGAAGTGATTTCTTTCACAGTGTGTTGCTACTTAGTTTAATGAAGCCAGGGAGGATTTCTACTTCTTACTGCCTTTTAGTAACAGAAACTGTGAATATTGTCTTTCTCTCTGATTATGCAAACTAAACAATTTGCTTTCCATTTTAAATCTGCAAAGTAATAAAAGAGGTTTCAATGGAACACTGCATGTCTCTCTTTGGAATATAACTACCGGAGTAAGAAAACCAAGATAGAAGTTTGAATTATGCTTGGCATCATTGAATGAGAACAGAGCCTGTCAGCATGTAAACTCATCCTTAGATAAAATATTATATTTTAGATAGGTGTAAACTCATTATTATAATTCATTCTATGCAAAATTCTGTACTCAGAACCCTGGTCATTTTCAGAAATAGTAATGGCTTCTCACTGAAATACCCTTAGGATTGTTCTCAAATTACTTTTCTAAAACTCCCTTTCTCTCTCTCTCTCCATATATTTACATATATTAGAATAGAGGAAATAAAATTTATGAATTAACAAATGAAATACTTTTTACCAAAAATTATTTATAAGAAAACCCAAAACATCCGGCTATTTTTTCAAAGTTCTTTTATAGTCTTTCAAGGTGATAGCAATTAGATTAATATAGTTTTCTGCGTTTGGGTACAGAATTTAAATTTGCATAAACTACAAACTATTTGTAAAAATAGCACTCTTCTATTAACGGGAACATTTAGCTTTATAGTGCTTTTGATAATACTTAAAGATAAGATATATATTATCAAATATCTATCAACTTGCCTTGAAAATAAAAATTAAAGTTAAAATAAACATAAAACATTGTAATGACTGCAATACAGTTTAATTAATATATGAAAAATATGAGCAATCACATAAAAGTGGAAAAGCTTTTGGGATAAAGCATCAAAAATAATTTAACATGCTTGAATAGTTTTTATTCCTCATAAACATTACATTAACAAGTAACAGGACCTAAAATGTATTTTGTGGAAAATGTTTTATTTCTTTTATTATGAAAATAGGACTCTGCAAAGCTTGTATGAGAAAAATTCAAAATTTTCTTTAAAATTATAATTTCATCTGGCAGTTACAAAAGGTTAGACATAAATTTAGAGCATATCCTGTGGGATATTGATTAAACACTGTGGGTATGAGCATTTGAAACTATTTCCTTTGGTAAGTACAACTTATGGGGATTTTGTGCACATTGTTTATAAATGACTAACAGAATTTGTCACCCTTTTTGAAAAACAAACCTAACAAACAGAGCAACAGGGTCTCTGGTGTATTTAGTTCTTCGATGCAGTTTATCAGATTGTTGCTCCAACTATGATACCAATTTTTAATAAGTGCAGAGTGAAAGGAAGAGGCCAACTTTCAGCTTCAATGTTGCAAGACAAGAGAATGATTATAAATAATGACCAGTGGTATGTTTGTGACTGGTAATATCTTCTATATTTTGTGTCTGTATAAAATACTGATTAGTAGAAAGAATATTCTAAGAAGATCCAAAATATATTTTCAATGCTACATTACATGTGATGATGGATAACATTACCTTTGCCTAAGATGTTCCCTTGCTTGCTTATGACAAACTTACAAAGTACATACCATTCAAATTCTTATTTAAAATAATAACCAATTCTCTCTAGAGTGTTTTATAAAATAGCATCTCAAGTGAAACAGACCTACGAAATCAGTTTATTCCAAAATTACCAGTGAACAACTTACTGTGATTTTTGTCTTGGAAAAAAAAAATCTATCATACTCATAAGTTCATTATGTTCTTTGTTTAATATCAGCATGCATGTTCTTATGAGTAAACTACTGCTTATAAAATAACTTAGAGTACCACATTTGATGAAGCTTATACTAGACAATATGCTTAATATCTTACTGAGATTGAAGCATTAAGCAATTCCCAGTTATAATTACATTTCTTAGCAAATAATCATGCTTATTATCTTAGAAGTGCTTCTAGTAGTCTAGCTGTCAGTATAAGTTTAAGCAGCAATTTGTTTCCTTCTGAACATCATTTTAAAGAAAACACTAAGGCAAGATACTCTTTAAATCTATATTTTAAATTAATCTAAAATATGTAGGTGACAATATAATTATGTGTGATTACACAGTAAACATGTGGTATTGATTTTATTCAGATTCAGAAGAGGAAATGAAAGCATTAGAAGCAGATTTATTGACCAACATGCATGCATCAAAGGTAATGTTTTCTTTTTCTTTTCCTTAACAAAGAGTTGAAGGACATATGCATTTCCACTATAAATATAGTGCAAATTTTCATAAAGTAATACTACAGAGATAATCATTTTCCTTAAGATTGAGCAGCCCTTTAGAAGTTATTCTGGTTTCCTAAATAAGTACAAGTGGTGGCAACTTGTGTGATGAAAATATGGTAGAGAAGAAAAAACAATAAGACAAGCAAACAAAAGATTTGTGATCTAGCCCTAATACTGTAATTTTTATCAGTTTGATCATAAGCCGTTGTGTTGGTTAACATGACTCAGCTTTGGCTTGCCGAATTTTTAAATGCTGAGGTTACAATTTATGATATGGAAATTTATATTTTGTCCAAATGGTTTTAAAATTCTATTCTACTGTATGGAAGAGTTTTAAGTTTTTACTCTAACAGCAGTGTTGGTTGCATCTGATCAATATGTACTTAAGTCAAGTAAAAGGTTGAATCCTGAGTCATATTAAGTCATTTCTTTAGCTCTTGAGAGCAATTTTCTAGTTACCAACTTCAACCTAGGAATTCAACTCTTAGAATATGTCTAATCACCAAACTATCCACCAAATTTGTTGACTCATATGTAGCCAATCATTGTGCATCTAAATATATGGTCATAACAAAAGTTTCCAATGAAAAGATGTCTTTTGCAATGATTTCAAGTGAGGTCATCAAGTGATTTCAAGTGTGGTGGCAGCACTGGGGAGGCAGAGTTATGAGGATCATCATGAGTTAGAGGCCACCCCAAGACTACGTAGTTAATTCCAGGTCAGCCTGGGCCAGAGTGAGACCTTACCTCGAAAAACAAACAAACAACAAAAAAAAAAAAAAAAAAAAAACATGTCTGTAGCAAGATTTGGGATCAACAAGTCTATAATTGGTTAGAACACATGGCTGAATTCTGAAGGCAGAACTTTTTCCTTCTCTGAGCTCTCTTGCTTAATTGGATAGGTATGTTCTAGGTTCAATAGTCTATAGGATATAAGGAAGATTATGTTAAATTTGGCAGTGAGTGTGAAGGAAAAAACATACATTGTATGTGTGAGAGAGAATACATGATATTATCATTTTAAAGCGTGAATATGTTCAGGTAAAAATTAAGCACATATTTAATTTTATGATGATCCAGATCTATAAAACTTGACTGAATTGAAATGAGACAGTGCTATTATTTTGCAAAGCTCACATCAGAAATATTCTCTTTGTACATCTACTTTCTATGTGTAACCATCAAAGCTTAAAGATAATTTTATCATCCTAGTAAAAACAGATTTTGTAGTATGTTGTCTAAGTAACAATTACTACAATTTGTTTAAGAAAAAAGATATAATTGAAATTATTAGTCTCTTAATAGTCAACATTAATATTACTTAGGAAATAGATTATATTAAAGATACCCTTGGCATTTTGGTATAAGTTTTATTTCTATAATCATAAATGTACAGTTATGTTGACACATCATTAATCAATAATCTCTAAAGTGTGACCTACTTTGGGCTACTGTCATTTCTAGAAAATGTGAGCACTGTGATTTCTCTCAAGGCAAAGTTCAAAGTAAATGGAAATATAGTATGAGGAATGGTTTCATCTATTTCTGTCAAAAAGTATAGATAATATACTGCAAAAGTATAGACCAAATAAATTATCTTTGTTTGATTCACTCTAAAACAGACTAAGGGAAAAAAAAAAAGTTGAGTGGTATTGCCTCATTTTAATCAATAAAGGTAAGATACAATCAAAGATAAGTAGGTACTCAGAAATGAAATTGCTCCAATTTTACTGCCAAAATGGGAGAAAAAACTCATTCCCTTTTGTATAAAATTACTTTATCATTCATCTCTCTGCCATTCAATCATTTTGGTGTGAATATTGTTCAATACAACTGAAAACTCTAGATTATATGACCATTTTAAACAAATGCTGAATTAAAAACTTTAATGAGAATAGTATTTGATGCTATTTTTGCAACACCATTATTTAAATCTCCAGAAAGCTCCTTTCTCTTTCTTCATTATGCATGAAGCACACAATAAATTTGTATTTTAGAATAAAGTTGTTTAGACATTGAAATACTATTGGTGAAATACATGTGAAGTATAATATCAGTTCAAGAAAAATCCTAATAGCTACAAAGAAATGGCAAGCAGAAAATATTTTCTTGTTCTTATAATGTAATTCTCTTTATTATTACTGCCAGTGTGTAGGCTTATTAATTGAGAAAGAGAATTGAGAATTGTGAGGTGGCTCAGCAGGTAAAAGAGTTTGATACTAGCATGAGGGCCTATGAAAACCTGAGTTCAATTACCCAGGACCTACTTAAACAGCTGGGTGTGGCCTCATGTGTATAACCACAGTTTGGTGGGAAACAAAGACCAGAGAATCATACAGGCTCAGGAATACTGTACCTCCATGTTCAGAAAGTGATTCTATCTTAAGAAACTGGCTAGATGAGTAACAGAGAAAGGACACCCAACCAAGTCTTCTCACTTCCACATGCCTGAGTACATCTACACATATACATCTGTGCTGTATACCCCACACACATATACATACGACCACTACCATACACACTACATATACCACACCACCGCTATCACCATACACACTACACACACACACCACCACCACACCTCCCACCAGCACCCACACCATATACTTTACATCACACATACATGTATGCACACATACATGCACACACACACACATACAGAGAAAGAAAATATGGTGCAGCATGATTACTTCAGAAGCTCACTGAATATTATATTTTTCTATAATGAAAATCTAAACTTTCCATATGGTACAGGTTCAAGGGATGATTGTGAGCAAACAGTTTGAATATGTTAGTGCCTCTCAAATTTTCTATTCAAATGAAAAAACTGCAGAGTTTCATGACACCTTTTCATAATTTTTGTAATTATCTTCAGTTTGATGAAGCCCTTGAAGTCATCACCTACTACATTTATATGAACCCAGGAATTACATGTAGTGAGTGTTAATCACATCTCTTAGATCTTATCTAATAAAGGAAACACATATGAAAGAGACCATACTCAGATTTATAAATGTAGACCTTTATAGTTTGAACCTTATGAGAGCAGATGTTCCAATGCTTACGTCCTCTGATGCTCTGTGATCGAGGTGCTCTTCACACTGTGCCCCTCTAGGGCAAGGCCAATGTGACAGCAGTTGTGTTGAAGTACAGATTATTTTACTGACAGAAGAAAGAAGACAATGAACCCTGTCAACTCAACTCCTTTCCCTTAATCTACTTTATAAATAAAGTCAAATAAGTGTGGGTAGCAAATTCTATTTCAGAACCTTGGAGTAAACCTAAGGAAGTGAAGGATCTCTACAATTAAAACTTTAAAGCACTCATGAGAAAAATGGAGACATCCCTTGTTCTTGGGTTGTTATTCTATTATTGACTTGGCTGCTAATCTCTCACTTCATACATCATAGAATATTTGCATATGACAGTGAAGGGGACACATAAATTCAAAATACACCTATAGTTCCTTTAAAGCTATTTACTTACCAAAGGAAATCTCATTCAAAATGATTGAGGAAAGAACTAGTGTTCTAAGGACCTAACTTTAGGAAAACACTCAAATAGAAAATCTCTCAAGAACATTCCAACTGTAAAATGATAAGTGCCATATTAACTGGAAAGACATGTGATATTGCTACTAAGAAACAGACTATGATTTCTCTAAAATATTTAATCAATGTAGAATATTCATACACTAGCTGGAAAAAGAGTGCAATAGAACGAATTTAAGGTGTTGAAAATGCTACAGGGATTAACTTTGTGCTCATTAGATTCAAATGTCCATAGGGTAGGAGTTTAATCAAAAGATGTATACTTTTATAACATTACCATATATTCAAACAGCTATGACCACATTGCATCCATCTGCCCCGTCAGTGTACTTATTCCTTCATAGAGTATTCCAAGTTGTCGGTAGGGTACCAAGCTGAAGATCATTCAAGATAATTCAGTTTACATTTAAAATATATATATTTTATTTTTATTTATTTATTTATTTGACAGAGAAAGAGCGAGGGAGGGAGAGAGGAGAGAACAAGTGAGTGAGAGAGAGAGAATTGGTGTGCCAAGGCCTCCAGCCACTGAAAATGAACTCCAGACCCATGTGCCCCCTTGTGCATCTGATTAATGTGGATCCTGGGGAATCTAACCTGGGTGGTCCTTTGGCTTTGCAGGCAAATGCCTTAACTGCTAAGCCATCCCACCAGGGCATACATTTCTTTGATGAGTGTTTCTCTGATTTTCTCTCAGCACTCCTTCTCTAAGGTTCATAGATTTCTTTTTTTTGTTTTTTTTTTTTTTTTTGTTTTGTTTTTTAATTTTTTTTTAATTTATTTGAGAGCGACAGACAGAGAGAAAGACAGATAGAGGGAGAGGGAGAGGGAGAGAATGGGCGCGTCAGGGCTTCCAGCCGCTGCAAACGAACTCCAGACACGTGCGCCCCCTTGTGCATCTGGCTAACGTGGGACCTGGGGAACCGAGCCTCGAGCCGGGGTCCTTAGGCTTCACAGGCAAGCGCTTAACCGCTAAGCCATCTCTCCAGCCCAGGTTCATAGTTTTAATAGTTTCGTATTTGCATAGTCACCTTTCACTTTTTGAACAACTCCACTTGTTAAGGATAACAATGAACATTTTTTTGATAGTTGTTTTACTTGTTTGTTTTTCCCAGGTTGGCCTTCAACACTCAGCCTACTGCCTCAGCCTCTGAGCGCTGGACCATGGGCATGCAGTGTGTGACAGATAGTTTTTTTTTTTTTTTTTTTTTTTTTTTTTTTTGCAGCGTTTGCTTTTGATTGTGACTCTTGTTTATATAAATGTAAAGCATCTGAAAAATCTAGTAAAGATACTTTTAAGATGTACAAAAAATTTAAAACATTTATGTACAAAATTCTCTTGTTATGGGTTCTACTATAGTTGTTTGCTTAGTGGCATATTCCAGGTATACAGAAATATTCTGTGTTTCCATAGTAATTTATCTTTCTTCATATTTATCACATCTCTATGTTGTTTGATGGTTACAGGTCATAAAACATTAAAACTAGATCAATGTTTACATTTCCTCATCACTAGCTGACCAAAAGTATTTGCAATATAATTTTGCTAATGACACACAATAATATATATTTTGAATCACTTTTTAAATATTTCTTCTGTTGGGTTTTTCATTACTTTTGTTTTGTTTTGTTTTTTGAGGTAGGGTCTCACTCTATCTGAGGCTGACCTGTAATTCACTACAAAGTCGTAGGGTGGCCTCAAACTGATGGTGATCCTCCTACCTCTGCCTCCTTAATGCTGGGATTAAAGGTGTGCATCATCATGCCAAGCTTTCCTTATTATTTCTTTAAGTTATCCTCTAAATTGCTACAGCTCTAATGTGCATTTTAGTATTTGATAAAGACCCTATTTATTTGTTTTTATGTTTTTATAACTTTCAAAAGTTGTTCTTATATATTAATACTTCTAAAATAACATTATAATAATTTCCCATATCCTCTTTGGAAAATTCTTGCTTTTACACATTTTTTTTCTAAATACAACACTTTTTTTTTTTAATTCTATTATGTTTGGAGGTCCATTCTTATAAAATTTTCAACCCGATTGATTGACATTGAACTTTGTCAACATGTATTTGTGGTTATTTAAATCATTTTTCTTTATTTTCTTTAGGAAAACAAATATGCTTTACTTCATCTCCTCCCTTTAAAGTTCTGTTAACTTTTTTGAAGAAGAGACTTTTAAATGTTTTTACTTATTTATTTGCGGGTGGGGGGAGGGAAAATGCCATGTAAGGGTTTCTAGTCACTGCAAAAGGACTCCTGTTACATGAACCACTGTGTGCATCTGCCCTTATCTGGGTAGTGGATATTAAATTTGGGTTGTTAGGTTTTAATTTTTGCTACTTAATTTTCAGTTACATTCTCCTGGCTCTCTAAGTTTTTCTCACTGATGATTGTTAACATGTTAAAACATTGTTAATTATGGTTTGAGATTAAATTTTATTAGAATAGAAGGATACTCCATAAAATATTAAAATTTGAAGCTAAATCAATTGGTCAGCTGTCACACTGCAAATGGCAACCATTAATGTGTAAACTCTTCAGCGTCCTCACGTGTGTGAAATTGTCCAAATGTATTAGTATTGTATTATCTCCTGCCTTATCAGATATTAAGCTGAAGCATGATCAAAAGAGAATGAATTGTAATGGTTGAGATTTTATTTTTATTTGTGATATATATTTGTTTATATACTTCTATGATTTTTAATTTGTCTTTTGATGTCCTATGTGTGTATATATTATATGTGTATATTTAATTTTATTACAATAAACAGATGATGTATGTATTGGTGGTACTATACACTATTAATATGAAATTCATGAATTAACAAACTACATCTATTAGCTGAACATAACAATTAGAACCATAACATAATGACTTAGTACTGTGGGAATGTATTTCTTACTCCTCTAACACAGTTTTAATTTCAAAATCTTTTTTGAATATTTCAGATCAATAAAGCAAGTGTTTCCTCCTGGAAAATGACCTTACTAAATGTTTGCAGTTTCATAAATAATCTGAATAGCCCAGTGGAGGAAACAGGAGAGGTTCAGGAAGAACTCATTACCAGAAGGAAGGTTCCTATGGTCTTAGATGGCTTTACCTTAGAAGCAATGCTGACCATATTCCAGCTCCAGAAAATCTGCCACAGCAGGGCCTTTCAACATTGGGAGGTATGACACAAACAAAATATGAGCATGATTATTAACTTACTATTTACCTCTCACTTGTATTGATTTTTATATCCTGATCATATTATAGCAGCAAGACATACATTGGAGAAGAATAAACTGTGTCTTGAAGCCAACATCCCCCCATAACTTCAAAGTGTTCATCAAACATTTGAAGTTTTTCAAAATATTTTTTCTTAATCTTAAAAAAGTCTTAAAACAGATTTGAAACATGTACTTTTGTTGTGTGTAAACAGATATCATGCATAGGGATTTTTTTATTAGTTATGTACATACCCAGTGTGTAGGCAGAACATATTGCTACCATCCTTACCTACATCCCTGCCCTGCCTCCCCTCCAAAGTGACCCTCCTAGTTGGAGATACCAGTTTTCCCCATGGGGATTTTGAGTCATGCATTATGAGAGTAGCTATCAATTATGGGGAAGAGGCAATATTTCTGTGCCTAATGTCCCAACTTGTAGCTATAACAATTTTTCTGCCCTCTCTTCCTCAAATTTCCCTGAGCCTTGTTGGGTTCCTTTTAGGTCTACTTCAGGAAAGAGGTTTTGGGAACGTCTGTGTCTCTGGATATCTGGTTTGGTAGGAGTTAAGTATTCTCTGTGTCTATCTCCTTTACCCTTTTGCTGATTACCAGGCTCACCAAAAAAGGCAGCACTCTTGCTCATTTCCCCAATTACTCTATGATTTTTATGGGCAGTAGTAGTGGTGGGGATATAAATTAATAAATTCAAGAAACTCCACATGTTTTATAAAAGCCAAAAGTTGTGTGCACTTTTCTACCAACAAATATAAAAGCTCCAAATACAGCCTGGCAAAGTAGTGCACACTTTTAATCTCAGCAGGTGGAAGACAAAAGCAGGAGGATCACTGTGAATTATTGGGTTTCAGAGTGAGTTCCAGGTCAGTCTAAAGTGGTCTAAAGTGAAACTGTGCTCTAAAAAATAAAAAGATAAAAACGAAGCAAAAGTTCAAATAAAATAGCAATAAAAATATAAGTGTTCTATTTGTATTGTCATGTGTAAGGCAAATAAAATACATTTATTAATATAAATGAGTATATACATGCATATACATATAATTAGTTTTATTTGAAACTCACAAATTGTATTCTCTATGAATTTTGGGACTTTTGCATTTCATTAGGTAAATATCTCTAATTTACATGAAAATATATAGTAGGACTATATATCCCAATAATGAGGCCCTTTTTAGTATATGTTTTGAGATAAATACAGTTGATTTTGTGTGTTTTTGAATTCCATATACATACAACAGCAGTAGCTGTTAATTACTTTTTTTTTTAAATACACACTTTAAGAACTTTGGACATACAAGGAAAATTTTGCTATATAAAATCCAATTCTTTAAGCTGGGTGTAGTGGCACATGCTTTTAATTTCAGCACTTGGGAGGCAGAGGTAGGAAGAATACCATGAGTTTTCAGCTACCCTGTGACTACATAGCTGCCCTGGCCAGCGGGGAGTTGAACAAGGACCTGAGGAGAAGCTAACCTGAGTGAGAAAAGGCAAACAGACACAAGAAGACCATGCTAGATGTTTGTCAAGGCCTCAGAGTCTTTATTTTTTACACAGTGGTTATATAGGGGAAGAAAAAGGAGGGAATAAGCTGGCTGATGTGATTTAGGGCTTTGGAATTGTCAGGAAACCTAGAGGGGATATAATCAGGTGTTCATTTCATCTTGCCTCAATGGTTTAACATCCTGACTGTACCAGACTTCACATCCTGACCATAAACTGGCCTTTTGCAAAAGATAAGATTCTGTAAGCAGTCTGCTGACCGACTTTCCAGAAGAACCTAACAGAGAGTAATGAGTCAGCTTATGAGCAGGCCCAGGCAAAATGGAGAGGCTTTTGCTCTATGGCTCCCAACATATAGTAAATTCCAGGTCAGCCTGGACTAGAGTGTAGCTCTACCTCAAAAAACCCAAAATAAATAATTAAATAAAATCCAATTCTTTAAGGTACCCAACATTATATTGAGATCCACATACACTAGTTATAAAACTTCACCTATTTTCTCTAACACATGAAACAAGAAACCAAGATAGGAATAAAGAACTAACTTTAAAGAATCTTAACTTAAGCCTGGCATGATTGTGCACACCTTTAATCCCAGCACTTGGGAGGCAGAGGTAGAAAGATAGCTATGAGTTCAAGGCCACCTTAGTGAATTCCAGGTCAGTACTGGTTTGAGTGAAATCCTACCTTGAAAAACCAAAACAAAAACAAAAACAAAAACAAAAATTAGATTCTTTAAATTATCTTTTTATTTACTTGCTTATGTATTTCTTTAAGAAAGATTCTTGCTGAATAGCTCTGGATGGCCTGCAACTCATGGTGTAGCCCAGACTGGCCTCAAATATGTGTAATCCTCCAACTGATACCTGTGCACTTATATTATAGGTGTGCTCCCCTTGTCTAACTGATTAGCCTTTACAAGAAAAAAAAAAAAAAAGCACCTCCATAATGTAATGCACTACTAAGAATTTTTTTAAAAGTCCTTGATAAACACTTTATTATCCATTGTCTTGATATATGCTCACTCAAAGATAAATTAGAGCTTTGCAATGATGTGAAAAATGTCTAAAGTGGAAGAAGGGAAGAGTACAAGAATAATGAATGCATGAAATGAAAAAGAAAAAAAGAAATACTGTTAAAATTTCCCAATAGGAGAAAAATACATTTTTATAAGATTAAGCTCTAAGATGGCTTAATAATGTTTTCTATTTGGGGCTTATGCTAACATTGACCATGCAGAATGCCCTGCTTCCCTGTTAATATAACAAACTTGTGACTGATTGCCACAGATGTACCCTGTGGAAAAGAGCAAGCAGAACTACTAGTGTTTATTCTAACCAGTAAACCAAGAGATGCTTTCCAGATGAAAAGCCAAAAGGCTAGTTTTAATTTACTTGCTGTACTGTTCATCCTTTAATTTTAATTCTAGCTAAATGGTAGACTTTAAAAATAATGGTTAGCTCAATAAAACTTGATAATATAAATCTTAACAGGGGGAAATGTCAATTATGTGTTATTTATCCAGAAAAATAAAGACCTTCAATAAACTAATTTTAAGATAAACCAAGTGCACATAGGATTTTAACTTTTGCTATTTTGAATGTTGAGTGATTTAAAAATAAAATGATAATATCACTCTGAGCATAGTACAAGTAATTACAGACTATGCACAAAGAAACTAAAGATTAAGAAATGAGATTGCCTGACAGTAGCTGCTTTTTCTTTTTTGAAATTGAATAGCTGTGGGTTGAAATTAAATACTTGGTGATATGATGTTATGCATGAGCATTATAATTTAAATGTCAGTATTAATTATCTTGACCCCAAAGTTTAGAAGAGAACCATAATCTAAAGAGATCTCAGTCATTTAAATAAAGTTTTCACATTTGTTGATATATACAACAAGTAAGTATGGCAGAACGGTCATTCATCTCTGTATGATTGGGAAGTGGACCGTTAGAATGACTTTCAAGTTGAGTCCATAATTAACTTAACTGAACATAAAATCCAGTTAGGTTACATTTCAATGCTACATCAGATTAGAAATTATGTTTGCTGTGATGCATTTCATATCACTTTAGATTGTCCATTATAAACTCAAACATCAAAACTACATTGAGGTCTATTTGTGTGTTCCTTAAATTGGAAAGTATACAGAAATTTTGAAGAGTTTGCCTAATGAACTGTGAAGAATATTAAACATTCAGAAATAACATGTTCTCATCTCTTCTCATCCTTCCACAGCCACCTTTCCCCTAGCAAAATCATTTGTTTTGTCTTACAAGTGCATTACTACTTGGATAGCAAAGCATAGAAAATGTAGAAAAGAATATATTTTGTGCATGTAAGATTCAATTGTTTTCTCTATTTTCAGATAATTCAGGAAGATATTCTTGATAATGGCAATGACAAAAATGAGAAAGAAGAAGTCATAAAGAGAAAGATTCCTTACATCCTGAAAAGGCAGCTGTATGAGAATAAGCCCCGAAGACCCTACATACTTAAGAGAGGGTCTTATTATTACTAAGAAGACATTTCACCGACATGTCATTGTGATTTACCATCCATTAACTAGCTATTTAATTATGTTTGTTTGATAATGTGACAAAACTTGCTTATTTTGTCACACCCATAATTGTAGTCTATTGGATGTGATTTTCCTGCATTAATGTATATTGGACTAAATGTTTTCTAATAAATCCAGATCTTGAGCATGAAGTGTTATGTATAACTGGAGTAGATATTAATCATGTCATATATACAATGTTTTGTAACTTTACAAAACACATTATCAGTGTTTGAACATTTCTTAATGAAATTTTGAGATTATAACTAAGTCTAGGATACATTTCATTAGCCATATGCAAAGTAATGGCACCACTCTTATTTGATCATTTTATTTAATTGAAAGAAATACACAATGCTTTCGAAAAACTGCTTACACATTTCTCAGTTATTGGGGAAATTATTGCTGTATGGTAGGGGCATCTGGAAAAATGATTAATGAAACATAATTAACTATGTATATTTTAGAAAATGGTTTTACAGTGAATGTGCTACCTGTCCAATGAATTTGAATGGATGTTCTGTCTATCCAGTAACTATGTAGCCAATAAAAGTCAACAGCTATCCAAACCAAATGCTTCACTGCAGATTTACTTGCAGAAGAACTATTTCTAGAAGCTGAGGCATAACTCAGCTACAGAGATCTTGCTTGCAATGTCCAAGTTCAAACCTTGACACCAGAAAAATAGATGTATAATCATATCAGAAGAATTAATTTTAACTATTTTTTTTTCATTTACCACATTTTATTCCAAGACATCATAGATCTATTTCTTTTTATAACTTCATTGAGGTACTTTTGTTTCTAATATTTTTACTCATTGGGAAGGTATATTTAAGCCCAAACTGTACTTTATAAAACTCTGCCTAAATTTATTTTAAACTGATTATGGTCTCATAAGTCCCTATAGCATTTGCTATTCATTGTTTGTTTTGACACACTAGATTATTTCCCTTCATGGGACGGGATATCTCTCATAGTACTTGAGCCTCACACATCTCATCTATTAATGAATTCAGAGCTTAAGTAGATAGAAACCTTTCAAAACTCCACATTCTTTTTATGAGACAAGTCATATTCTCAGCTTAACCCTACTCAGATTGACTGTCAGCCCACAAATCTTTATAGTGTTCTCCTAAACCGCTGACTTCTAAGTCCCATCATTCCCGATATTCAGACATCCCATTGACTTCAACATTAAAACATGTCCAAGGAAGGAATTATTAAAAGCAAACTGTTCAATCATGTTTAAGTGTATGTTTTCTGAAGTCACAAATCCCAGATTAAGTTGTTCTCCACTTGTTCTCCAGCAACCTTGGGCAACTATGTCACTTGTTTCCTCATCTGAGAACCAGAGAAACCAATGAATTTAGAGAAAGATAAAATGTGCTGATTACATAGTTATTAGTAAATCAAGATTATTATCATTCCTAAAATGCATTAATAACATGCTTCCTCTGACAGTTGTCGTTTGTTCTACAGATTCTTCCATTACATACTTTCTTGGTATATTTTTATTATATTGTCAGTAGTTGTGATAGCTTGAATCTGATATCCCTTGTAAACTCATGAGTTTTCAATATTTGGTCCAAAGATGGTGACAATTTGGGAGGTAAGGACTTGTAGAGGAGGTGTGTTGTTGGGGCAGGTTTAGGAATGCTATTGTGTCCTTTCCCCTTTGCAAAGCTCCACTCATACTTGCTGCTATCTTTCACCTCCTGTGGTGAGCAGCAATCTCTAGTCTCTGCCATTCATTTCCTGCCATCACCAAGCTTCCTCTCAAAATTGTAAGCCCCAATTAGCTGCTTTTGGTCAAGTGTTTTGTCCTTGAAATGTGAAAATAACTACAACTGTAAATAGTAGTAGTAGGACCAATTTTTCTCTTCTTATTTACCTCATTAGAAAACAAAAGTTCAACATGTTTACATCCATACTTCATCAGCAAAATACTCTTTAAAGCCACTGTCTACCAAACTTTCAGCCCTCTAAGGCATTTCATTGCTCTTTCTTTGTAAGTAATTTTATACAAGTAACAAGGAACTTTTCCTCTGAACTCCATGTGGTGGTTTGAATGTAAAATGTTCCCCATAGATTCTTTGTAACACCTTATTTCCAGGCAGTGAGGCTATTTGAGAAGACTGTGAAATCTTCAAGATGAGCAGCCTTGCTGGAGGAAGTATGTCCCTGGGAGGAAGCCTCAAGGACCCCTTGTCATGATTTATTTTGATTTTCTCTCTGCTGATAAGACACTCTCTTCAGCTTTCTGCTCTACTACATGTTCCCTACCATGACAGTGAAAATCAGCAGTTTGTAAAGACAATATACGTTCTCCCCTCAAAAACTGGGAAATATCAAAACTTATACATAGCATAGATTGGTTACATGTATTAACTTAGATGATACTTAAAATAAATAGTGTGCTCTGGTGAGTACTATTGCTAATGGGTGGCTATGCATGCTTGGGGATAAATGATATATAGAAAAGCTCTGTATCTTGTTTTGAAATGAACCTGAAATTGCTATAAAAACTAAAATCAGTTTTGTAAAACTCACAATATCATTCCCTTGTATGCTGAACTAAACTCAAATTCTGTCTTAAAATGTTAGTCTCTAAAACTGTCCATTCCTTTAATTCATCTTTATTTGTGCTCCTCTGCTCCCATAAGACATGTGATTCTTTGCACATTTCTGTCTTGTTTCTGCTTGGGGACTTGGCTGTTGCTAAAACCCTTCCCCTGAAGAACCAAGAAACAAACAAACCAACAGTAATAATAATAAAAAAAAATCCACCTTTTATTGTCCAAAAACAAACAAAAAAAAACCTTTCTAAGCATGTAAAATACACAGCTAAGTTATCAACCATTATTTTAAATCTCTTCTTAGGTACTCCTGTTGTCTATCTACATATGAAATACCTTAATTAATTTCCGGCTCAAAATGTTTTTAAGACACAAAGGTATTTTAAATACTTGTCAAAAGCAATTGTCAGTCCCAAGTTAACAGTTTCTCATTTTACTTTATTTTTACTTCACACTTGAAAAAGATAACGAAAGGAAAGAAATCAGACAACGGCAGCTGTAGGTTATAGGCTGGCCCGTCACTAACATGTTGGTCATGGGGCTGTCCTTTGAAGCATCAAGAATTTCAGACCCCCTCACTGTAACCATCATGATAGAGGTATAAACAAGACAACTGCATCAACATGCCCGAATAAAAGCAAATACAAGAATACTAAAGGCTATGAAATTATAATATATCCCAACTAAATTGAGTGATTGTTATTTTCTTTCCAATTATAGCTTTTAACTCAGCTTCACCCTTCCCACTTGCAGGTTGAAGGTGACCCAACATCACATCACCTACAATAATTTTCATGATAAACGTCCTAGTGGTCCCTGTGCTGTGTGAAATGCTGGGCTTTCATTTTCAGGGTGACATTACTGGGAACTGTTGAATCCTGTGAACTCATGTTCCTGCAATGCAGTTGACACATACATTTAATATTTTAAAAAAGTTAATGGATGGATTAGAACACGGATGGCTATGGGGAACTGAATATGCGGAACAGCTAGTAAGGGGCCAATTTATCTTGGGCTACCTTAATATCTTAAATAGCTGTCTATTATCAACCTGTGTGTGCAACCTACATCCTATGACTGTTTGGTAAATCCACTTAGAAGAAACAAACAAATCCTTCACTTACACAAATGTAAAAATAAGAATGTCATCAGATAGTATCTGAAACCTACAGCAGAGATTTCCCAATTTTGCCAGAACCCACATTACCTAACAATACTATCAATGTAGTTTAAATGTTTTGATTTATGACTTTCTTCTGTTACTAAAACACATACATACATACATACATATATATATATATATATATATATATATGTGTGTGTGTGTGTGTGTGTGTGTGTGTGTGTGTGTGTGTGTGTATCATGAAACTATTACCAGATTGGAACATGGAATCTGTGGTAACCTAAATATGTGTAGCCTATCTATGGTCACTCATATTTGACTCCAGAATAAACTATCTTGAATTCCTTTTGAGGTCAGAGCTTTGCATTGATGATCCTTTAGGAAGCGGGACTCTGTGGAAAATCACCAAGTTCATGAGCTATTGGGGCATGGTACTGCTTAGTTTCTTTGTTTTCTGGACATCCCCTCAGCAGTTTGTGCTTACACAAGCTCCCTGTCACTTACCTCCACCCCCACGAGGCCCAAAACAATGAATCAACCCAATCTTTGGACTGAAATGCCCAGAGCTCTGAGCCAAAACTAACACCTGCTTAAAAAGAAGGTAATGATTCTGGCACATGTTTTTCTATTGGAATGTCAAGTTGGTTACACACCAGTCACACAATTGCTTTCACTTTCTAAAATTTCCTGATCAGATCAAAACCACTGTTCTCTGAACATCCAAATTACAAACCAAAGCTAAAAGCATATACAATGTTCCTGCTCATCTTCAAATTACTCTCATTGAAATGCAACAAGATTCTAATTCTATTTCACATGTTGTGCATATAAAATAACAAGCATAGAAACCATTTAACATATTTAACAACTGAAAAGGTTAGTAGCTGTTCATTACCATTGATTTGCATATGAAAACATAACTTATCTTTCTAGTTAATGCTAAAAATCAGAAATCTTTAACAGTAACTCACTTCTCCAAAATATAAGCTCTTTATACTACCGAAAATAATCAAATTATATTGTTTGCCCCTTTACCAGTCATTTATCTACTTGTGAAATACAATAGACTACCATGGAATATTGTTTACAATTATGGAAGTTGTCAACAAAAAATGAAATAAAATGAAAATGTGTTACAATACATTTAAAGAATGCCATATATTTATTTACTTTTAACTTCCTGCTGAAATGTGCCTAAAAGTAAACAAACTAGATCTTCTTTAAAAACCAGATTAGGGCTGGAGAGATGGCTTAGCGGTTAAGCGCTTGCCTGTGAAGCCTAAGGACCCCGGTTCAAGGATTGGTTCCCCAGGTCCCACGTTAGCCAGATGCACAAGGGGGCGCATGCGTCTGGAGTTCGTTTGCAGTGGCTGGAAGCCCTGGCGTGCCCATTCTCTCTCTCTCCCTCTTTCTGTCTTTCTCTCTGTGTCTGTCGCTCTCAAATAAATAAATAAAAAATGAACAAAAAATATTAAAAAAAAAACAGATCAGAGAACAATACACATTTATGAACTTCATAGTCACCCATGGGCCCCATTTAAAAAGCTTTCCCATTCATCCCCTTGTTCATAGTCCTGTGCCCAGGAGTACAGGCAGGACATCAAAACGCTCTTGTCTCTGACATGCTGTCTCTTTTGAACACCCTTATACAGGGCTCAACCTATGCACATGGAGACATTTGGCCAAGCCAATTGTCTTCATTACTGAAGAAAATTCAACTATCAGCTAAGTGCCAATTGAGTCTTAATTTATAAGAACAGCTAAACATACAATAAATACATAAATAAATAAAACCATGTTCTAAATCTGTGGTGCTTTTAGAGATATTAACTAATAGCATTTATTAATAGAAGGTATACATTCAATTGTAGAAAAGGTACCAAATTACAACTCTGTCTGCATGCTTTAATAATGTTGGGAAGTCAGAATTAATCTAAGATGAAATTGTGAATAAGCATTTTCTCTTAGCTATCCCCCTCCCAATGAGTCTTATATCTTTATTTTTTTCTCTTATGGATGATAAGTTTACAAAAGATTTCAGACATTTTCCTTTACACTTTACTATGTTGATTGGGATGACTTGAATTACTCTCTAGTAGAATAAAATCTTAATATACAGGGAAAGAATGTCATATTTCAGAATCATCACAGATAGTGAAATAGAACTGGAACAAATATACCTCATTTGTTCATTTACTCAGGTAATAGCACCTTGCCTCATTCCATAGACTGCAAACTGAAGGAACTGCTATTTATGAAGCTATTCCCAAGAAAGAATGCTTACACCTTCTTCTCCAGTATTCTTTCTTTTTCTTTCTTTCTTTTTTTTTTTTTTTTTACATTTTGCTAGTTATGAATCACTGAGCCCCAGTGGAACAATCCCCTGAGAAAAGTTAATTTCCATGTTCATTTCATTTGGCTAGAAAGGACAGCAAACTGCACACACGCGCGCACACACGCACACATACTACATTTAACTTTGTCAACAGGCAGACTGAGCAACAATATCAAGTGGTTTGAGTTTAGGGATACAGATGATTTAGTACTGATGTAGAATTAGAAACAAAGTCTATGTACAGGTTCTTATAATTCCATCCCAGGGAAAGTTCTCCTGAGGCAAATTAATCTGGTGCATCACACACTATGAAGTTGTCATATCCAGTGGATCTGAATGAGAACTGGAGAAATAAAGGCTCACATTTAAAGCTTGCTGCTGTAGAACATACACTACACTGATGATTCTCAAATGAAGGTTTTTTGTTTGTTTTATCAAAGATAGAGATACTTACTCTGATTCTCTATAAGATTTAGCAGATTATAATTTCTGAGCATGAGCCTTGGTGATTGTAATTTTTCATAAATGACATGTGTAATTGGAATACCTAGATTTAAATGCAAAAGTGATCACTATTAACTTTTGTAGACATCTTTTTTTCAACCTAATAATATGTGTTTGATTTACATAGATTTTCTATGTATCAAGTGCAAATATAAAAACACCAATCTTGACGTAGATTAGGAAACAGATATGAGGAACTGAAATTGTACTAAATTTTCCTGCTTTGTGTTATAAAAAGATATATGTACAAGCATAGAAATCCTTAAAACTATAATCTTTTAATATGGCACCCACCATTGCTATGAAACAGCATAAATAAGTTGACAATAGAATGGAAAACATTACTTTAAATAATTAGGAGCAGTTTTGTATTCATAAAATATAAAGAACATAAATACATGCCTCATTTATCCCCTAGGTGACCCCCTCTTAGCATAGCCTCTACCACTGTTAGAATTTCCTAGTTGGCTGGACCCACGTTGAAAAATTTTCATCCAAACCAGTTCCTTCTTGGTGTTTTGGCAACTACATGACAGTATGCACCCATAATTATAATTATAATTATAATTATAATTATAATTATAATTATAATTATAATTATAACAGATTATTTTCATTGTCCTGCAACCATATAATCTGTTTATTCTACCCTCTTAGTACTCTGGAAACTACTAACCTTTTGTTACTATCTATCTATCTATCTATCCACATATATATGTATATATATTGTATATATAGAGAGAGATTAACTATATATATAGAGAGAGTATATATATATATATATATATATATATATATATATATATATATGGCAACAAAAGATCAGTGTACATAGGAGAGAGAGAGAAAAAGAGGGAGTTAATCATACAAAACATAGCCTTAAAATACTGGCTTTTGTTTCTCATACCAATATGCCATTTACTCCATGTCTTTTTAATAATACAGTTTACGTGACTTTACTTGATGAACTGTACCTTGGTTCTTGCTAAGCCTTGTTAATTGTGAACAAAGTCACCATGAACATCTGCATGTAATTTTCTGTATAATTTCTTCCTGGAACTAACTTGTCAATTTTATTTTAATGGCTATTAATGTTTAAAGAAGCAGTCTAGTATTTTGGAAAATGCTATACTAAACAGTGGGACATTTCATTTCACAGGATTAGAATTATCCAAGTTTTTACTAAAGTTGAGTTAGTGCTCATTTGAATATAAAATGCCCCCAACTGACTCATTTATTTGATATGAAATCTCCAAGCAGGTGGGATTATTTAGGAAGATTGTGGACTCTTTAGGAGGTACAGTCTTACTACAGGAAGTTGGCCACTTTTAAAGCCTAGATACTTCTTTTCCACACTCTTCCTCCTGTCCATGTAACCAGCTGTCCTCACACTCCTGTTGTCATGCCTTCCTTACTTCCATGAGGCATCCTGGAGCTGTAAGCAAAACAAATACTTTCTTCCTTAAAACTGGTTGTCTGTTATTTGGTCCCACTGACAAATAAAGTAACTAGCACAGAAATTAGGTACAGCAGAGCCACTACTGGGAAAAAAGCAAACAAACAAACAGACAAAAAAAAAAAAATGAGGATGCGTTTTTTAGATTTTTGGAACTCATTTCAAGGAGTATTGTGAAATAATTTATTTTAGATTTTTGGAACTCATTTCAAGGAGTATTGTGAAATAATTTAAGCCCTTGTGCTAGTGAAGCTCCACGATGTTGTAATATGAGCTTAAGGAGCTATTTTGTTGGGAGTTTGGACCACAAGAATGTTAAGAGAAACATGGACAGTAGACACTGGACTCTTGAGGCTACAGAGAAGAACAAGGAGTCTATTGGAAAGTAGGCTAGAGTCAGTTTTGTTATATTCTGACAAATAAAAACTAATAATCTCTCTGTACTTTGCACATTTCCTGACAACTTGAATAAAGCTGAATTTAAATTTAATGTTCGGCCAACATAACTATGACACAGCATAACTTTCAGGGTGTGTTGTGGTCACTACTCACTGATCTTATTCAGATGTTCAATGAAAGGCATAAAAAGATGTGCAAAAAAGTAAAGTTTAGAGAGAAAAAGTTTAAACTTTTGAACCAAAAGTTACAGCATCTGTAATTGTTACAGAGATTAGCAAGATTAAAGAAATGAATGAGTAGCTGGGCGTGGTGGCGCATGCCTTTAATCCCAGCACTCGGGAGGCAGAGGTAGGAGGATCTCTGTGAGTTCAAGGCCACCCTGAGACTAGAGAGTTAATTCCAGGTCAGCATGGACCAGAGTGAGACCCTACCTTGAAAAAAAAAAAAAAGAAAGAAAAGAAAAGAAATGAATGAGTAGAGAAACATCACTCTTTCCGTTGAGGCAATAGGAACAATGCCCTAAAGGAAAGAACCCACCCACTGAAAAGTGGCAAGTGAAAAATGGAAAGACTTTTAAAAGGAGAAAACCTGCCCAAGGAATGACACAGATTAAATTCTCTGACCCTGCCCCCCCCAAAAAAAAACACCTCCCTCAGAAAGCGTTTCTACTACAGATTCAGCAACTAAGACACATGAACACCCTAAAGCTTTAATCCAAGGGGGGAATTCTATCCCAAGTTGGCAAAAGATTGGAAGTATTTTCTAAATAGCTGTGGCTTTTAAGGTATAAAACAAATAAATAAAAATTTCATTATATATATTATATATGAAAAAGGACTTGATAGATGACTTAGTGGTTAAGTCACTTGTCTATGAAGCCTAAGGACTTAAGGACACTGGTTCAATTCCCTAGAACCCATATAAGCCAGATGCACAAGGTGGCACATATGTCTGGAGTTTGTTTGCAATGAGTGGTTAAAGACCCTGTCACACCCATTCTCATTCTCTTTCTTTCTCTCTCTCCCTCTCTCTCTCTCTCTTAAGTAAATATTTTTTTTTAAACTTGAAAAGGTATAAAAATTATAGATGGAGGTGATTTTGGATTTTTTTTTCCTTATGGATTCAGAGAGTAGCTGAAAGCAGACATTCCTGGAAAAAGTCCCAGACAGGCCACTACATGAAGTTTGGAAGATGAAAGCTAAGTTTCAATTGAGATTCCATTGTGTTGGAAGTGTCAGACCCAATAGACAGCTGCCAATGCAAGCTATAGGCTCAGTCTAGAGCCAGACCAAGAGAGAAGCTGGATGTGTTACAGACAGCAGAGATCTAGGGATGGGGATACCCAAGCACTTTAGAGCCCCTGTGATCCCATCATGAGTTCCAAATATGGGACCTAGAACTACAGAATTTCGTGTTGTCTCTGCTGGGTTTTGATCTAGCTTTACTCCAATATTTCCTTGTTCTGACCCTATTCCTCCTTTCTAGGATAAGGAATGTTTATGTGTTAGTTAATGTTTGTAGTATGTAATTTGTTTTAATTTTATTTATTAATTTTTTTGCAAGGGAGAGAAAAATGAGAGAGAAGAGGGGAGAGAGAGAGAGAGAGAGAGAGAGAGAGAGAGAATAAATATGTATGGATGTGCCAGGGCCTGTAGCCACTGCAAACAAACTCCAGGTGCACTTGACACTTTGTGCAACTTGCCTATGTGGGTACTAGGGAATTGAACATGGGTTAGATTGTTAGATTCTGGATACAAGTGCCTGACCCACTAAGCCATATCTCCAGCCCTGTAATTTGTCTTTGATATTATATGAGATCATAGATAAGAGGTTGCTTTGAGTCTCAGAATATAATTTTGTCTTTGGACTTTTGAACAGTATTGAGACTGTTAAAGACTACGGGAACTTTTAAAGGTGCAATTAATGCATTTTGTATCATGAAATAGTCACGAGTCTATTGTCCAGGGGCAGAATATCATAGTTTGAATAGAAACTTTCCCCTGTAAGACCATGTGTTTGAGCACTTGGCTTCTATCTGGTGATTATGTTTAGGAATACTGTGCGACTTTTAGAAAACTAAACCTTGCTGGATGAATTAGGTCCTGGGGGGTTGGGGGTCAGCAAGGGGGGCTGTCTTCAGGTTTTGTAGCTTAGCCCAATTTAATGTTTGGTTTGTGCTTCCTGACTGCCAATGAAGTTTGACTGGCTAGCTGCCCATTCTTGATGCGGCCATGATGGAGTGCATACCCCAGAAATGTAAGTCAGAATCAGCCCTTTCCTTTCTTAAGCTGCTTATTATCAAGTATTTGGCCATAACAACATGTAAAATGACTAATACAGTTGGAAAATTTAAAACAATGCTACTAAAACTTAAAACTGTAATGAAATCTAAAAACAAAAAGCAAAACTATAATGAACGTGAGCCTTCATTTAAGTTATTAGGTGTATTGTGAGTATAAAAAACATCTAAATCATGGCTAACTGATCCCCTCAGTGGAGCTGGGAAACAAGTCAGAACCATATCCAAACATAAGACCACTCTCCAATATCAAGCTACCATCAATCATGGGTTACATGAGGGCCTACACCTATCAAATTCTCTATAAAAAAATAAAAAAGTAAGGGTTATCTCATTTATCTGGTACTAACTTACTCTCTGTTGGAGAATCTGCTTCTCTTTTTCAGATAGATGTAGATCCTAAGGACAGAGCCACCCCATCATACCTCAAAAGGGCCCCAGCTGAAACTAAGAAAAATTGGCGAAACAAGCAAGGGTGCTGTTTTCCTGATGAACCAGATACCAGCGCAAGGGGGAAAGAGACCAACGCAGAGAAAAATCAACTCCTACCAAAACAGAGAGCCAGACCCTCAGAGGCCCCCAACACCTCATCATTGAAGCAGACCAAAAATGAACCCAACATGGCTCCAGGAAATTTTGCATAGGGGGTGGAAAGAATGTCAGAGCCACATGTTGGGTTATGATGTGCAGAGACATTTCTCTTACCCATGACTGTGGGGTAACTCCACAATGCACGACCCATATACCTCAACAAGAAGGGGCCAGTGGGGAGGGGTAGGTCATGGATGAGCCTAATAATGGTACCAAACTGCCTGTATCTGCTGAATACAAAACTAATTAATAAAAAAATTAAAAAATAAGAAAAAAAAACATCTAAATCAGTAGCACTGAACACAAAACACACTGCAGTTGCTAACCCTAGCATTTCAAATTCTGTATGTGCCCAGTGATTTGTTTCTTGAGTTTCATCTTCACCTTCTTTCATGACATCTCATACTTAATATTGGTTATTTCTCTATAAGAGTTATTTCCCTGTCTAAATGATCATGTAACAATATTTTTTGAGACTCAGATGAGTTATACTTGGAACTATTTTCTTACCATTTGCCACCTAAAGCTCTCTTTGCTTTCCTTTCCTGTATTGCTATAATACCTTAATTTATGCTCTTATGAGAACATTCAGTACATGATATAATAATAGACTATATTCTTTTCTGAAGATAGTTCAAATGTCTACTGAAATATTATTCCTTATTCATAGTTTTGCTTTTTTCATAATCCCTTTAATTTGGTCATGATTCCCAAAAGTGACTTTGGAATAAATGAATCATTACTTATCAGAGTTGGGAAATGAGTACAGTCACTCACTATCATTCTACTCTTTTGTCAAAGATGCTCTTTAGGAAGAACAAGGTCTGTCCCATTGAAGCTCCACCTTCAAAACCCCTTGAGACATATTATTATAAACATTTCATTGTTCATGTAGCAATGTGACATGAGACTCCTGACAATTTGAGTGCCATTATCATTTTATGAAACACTTGACTTCAGAAATTTATCCAGCCCATTTTGTGATAACACATAAAATAAAGTTTTAGGGGCTGGAGAGATGGCTTAGTGGTTAAGCGTTTGCCTGTGAAGCCTAAGGACCCCGGTTCGAGGCTCGGTTCCCCAGGTCCCGCGTTAGCCAGATGCACAAGGGGGCGCACGCCTCTGGAGTTCGTTTGCAGAGGATGGAAGCCCTGGCGCGCCCATTCTCTCTCTCTCCCTCTACCTGTCTTTCTCTCTGTGTCTGTCGCTCTCAAATAAATAAATAAAAAATGAACAAAAAAAAATAATAAAAAAAATTAAAAAAAAATAAAGTTTTAGAAGAGCTGCTCTAGCTGCCAGGTTTTCATGCAGTAGGCATCTTGAGTTTAATATCCTCTTATAAAATACAGATACCTTAGTGAACAAAGTGACTCCCTATATGAGATTGATACTATGGCCATAAACAATCCAAATCTTTTTTTTTTTTTTTTTTTCCTGATGAAAGGATATAGCCTAGTGAGGTAGGGGATTCTATCACATAAAAGTCTCTCAATATTTTTAAGATTTTCATATACAATTTACCTTGTTTTAAACTAAATTAGACTTTAATGGACATTGTACATGTGATATTGCACTTAAGTAGAACAACCCATGTAAGTCCTAAAATACTAGCACCTGGAAATACATGCAAATGAGTTCAACACGAGACTTAAATGTTCTCAAGAGGATCATGGGGCAAATAAGTGAAATAATTTAAACCACTTCTAATAGCATTGTTATTGGTAAATTTTAAAGAAGTTGTGAAGTATCACAATGCATGGCTGCATTTACAGTGGCAGTTTAATAGAAGGAATGTCTTCTGTTCCTTGCACAGAAAGACTTCATGTCCCTAGATTTAAATTCAGAATCTCTTAAGCCATCTTCCAAATTATGCTTGTAAAGGTAATTCCTATTCACAAAAGAACTTTCACTTTTCTAGTAGATAGGATCCTGCTGTTTTACTGTGTGCCTGGGAGCAATTTGACTTCCTAGTACTAACCAATTTTTCATCAGCAGACTGACTACAGACTGTAGAGATGTTCAACTTCCTTCTTCATGAAATGTTTTCATGAACCAAAATGTACAAAATTAT
Source organism: Jaculus jaculus (assembly GCF_020740685.1). Classification (NCBI taxonomy): domain Eukaryota; kingdom Metazoa; phylum Chordata; class Mammalia; order Rodentia; family Dipodidae; genus Jaculus; species Jaculus jaculus. Next base: position 129,329,179 of record NC_059107.1, read on the forward strand.
TTTTTATGAGATTTTGGCAAATGATCATGAAGACATCTGGCGAGTATTCAGAGGCAATTGCTTAAAACAATTTGCTTTGTGGTTTAAACTCTTGAAGACTTTATTTTTAGAGATTTTTTAAAGAACAATCTTTATTTTATCAAGATACCAAACAAAACATGATTTAAAATTATTTTATTCTTTTAAAAGTGGAAGTTCTCATTTTCTCAAGACTAATATCATGCAACTAGTGTTTGAAGTACAATCATTAGGAAAGAGAGTATACTTGGCGCTAAGGACATGTAATAGGCAGTGGTGGTACCAGATGATGGTACCAGCACCTCTACCTGACATCAAGTGCAATAAGAAAAACCAATATGGAACAGTCAGCAAAAATATTGCCCAATTCTACTCCTTGATACAGTCACCAAAGATAAAATGAGTATCAACAAAGTTAGTTTGTGTTTTTATTAAAAGAATTTAATTTTATTTATAAATTAAAAATACTTCCACATTTGTTCTTTTAGGAAATTCTATAATATAATGCTGCAACAAACAAACAAACAAACAAACAAAAAAAAAAAAAAAAAAAAGCTGGGAACCCATTCAAGTACCATCTTCTACCTACCTCAAGGAAGGCTCATGTAACTACCTCTTTCCCACAATGCAGAGTTAATATTTAGACTTTTTTATTACTATTTTAGAGAGAGCAAGAGAAAGAGCGAGCAAGAGCGAGAGAGAGAATTTGTGTTCCTGGGTCTTAGAAATAGAACTTCAGACACTTTTGCCACCTAGTGGTCTTGTGCAACCCTGTGTTTGCTTCACCCTAGTATTTATGTGGGATCTAGTGAGTATAAACCAGCATCATAGGCTTCATAGGCAAGCACCTTAACTGCTTTTCTAGCCCCAGAATTAATATTTATTTTTATTTATTATTTTTAATTTTTTTTTTTGGTTTTTCGAGGTAGGGTCTCACTCTAGCCCAGGCTGACCTGGAATTCACTATAGAGTCTCAGGGTGGCCTTGAACTCACGGTGATCCTCCTACCTCTGCCTCCCAAGTGCTGGGATTAAAGGCGTGCACCACCACGCCCAGCTCAGAAATAATATTTAGACAAGATTTATTTGATAATAAATTCCAACACATCTATCATGTCCATTGCCATGTTTGGTTGGTAAAAATTACACACTTTTCCATTTAAAGGTATGGGAAGATGGTGGAGACCAAACTAATCATAACACTTTAAAATGTATAATAACGGGGACTGTGTGCCGGTAGGTACAGTTGTAGAGGAAGTAAGCCAGACCCCTGTTTCCTGGCTTTTCCAAGTATATGCTGGTCTGGGTTCTCTCTGTGGACTGTGAGCCGGCTGGTACCGTGGTGTGGAGTTAGTAGGCCAGACTCTGTTTCCTGGCTCCTCCCAGCACCCTGTCTGTGTTCAGTGCAGTGACTGTGTGCAGGCAGGCATGGCAGTGTGGAGTGAGGAGGCAAAATCCCTGTCCTGGAGGACAGATCCCTGTCCTGGCTCCTCCCCACACCCTGGTTTGGGTTCCCTGTGCTGAGTGGTGTGGAGTGAGAACTCCACGCTCTTTGTTTCCTGATTCCTCCCAGCATCCTGTGCAGGGAGGCATGGCATGGAGGAGTAAATAGGCCAGACCCCTGTCTTCAGGCTCGCCTCAGCTCCAAAAGATCCCCTGGACTTGGTAGGTCCCATTGTGCCTTGCTGGGGGAAGCTTGCTCCCTGAGCTAGCTGTGGAATCAGGCCTTTTCCTCTGGTATCCTGTCTGGCAACTGGGTAGCAACATTCCTGTTCACCTGAGTCAGAGGGTGCAAGGGAAAAAGGACAAAATCTTGCTTTCTCCTCAATAAAGAGTCTCCCTAAAATGGGTAGAAAACAATGCAAAAAAAGCCAATGAAAGTCAGAAAACTGAGGGATCTCCACCAAAGATGCCTAGTCCTACAATATACCTTACCTGGATTAGCCCAAGTTGCTGACATACATAAATGGCATCTCAAGGCTTGGGCAATATAGGTAGGGCTTGAGAGAAGGTGGGACACAAAACTGAACCCAAATTAAACTGGGACCATAGAATTCTATATCCTAGAAATTAGACTAAAAACTGGAACCCTCAAGAAGACCTTAGGGGAACACCTGAATTGAAGGGGTCTGGAAAGGGTGAGATGAGGCCTAACCATAACTTTGTCCTGTTTATCTTCCTTCTCTGACTTTTTCTTTTTTCTTCTCCCTTGGTGCTGGTGTGTAATTCAGAGTACCAGGATGTGGTTTACATCCACAAAAAGCTGTTGATCAGAGAGACCTACTAGATCTCCCAAAACAAGCAACACAGACTTCTGTCAGAGCACTTGATTACCCACCAGATGTTAATGGTAAGATCCTACTGCTAAAGATACCATACTGTTTCAGCACAGACCATTGAGAGAGCTGGTTGAAATCCAAAAGATAGCCAATACTCAGATAATAAGTCCATCTAGTGCTGGAAGTTGCTACATGAGCTACCAGGGGAAAGTGGCCAACATCTGTCTGAGCAATTCAGAGTCTAGGCTACTCAGAAGTAAACAACCTGACATGATGCTCACAAAGTGCAATAGTGACACACAGCCATGGTGGGAAGCCAACTGCTCTTGGATTGGCTAAAAGATCTTCACAGTGAAAAGGAAACCATATTTGGAACTGGAAAACAAGTCAGAAGTATATCTAAAAAATAAATCTGTTTTCCATTGTCAAGATCCACTAATCTTGGGCTATAAGAGAGTCTATATCCTTTAAATACTCTCTAAATTAATAATGCTTATCCCATTTACCTGGTGCTGACTTTAATCTTCTTGGAGAATCTGTTTCTCTTTTTTAGATGGGAGCTGAACCTGAGGAGATAAGTGACCCAGCCCACTCCACACCAGCCCCAGCTGAAACCACAGAGGAATTGAGAAAAAGATAAGAGTGCTGCTTTCTTAGTAAATCTGGTTATCAACACAAGGGTGAAGTAGATAAGTATTGAGGACTCTCAACACCTACCAAAACAGAGATCCATAGGCCCCTAAGTGACCATCACTGAAGTAGACTTAAAATGCACCCAACATGGCTCAGGAAATTTTGCAGAAGAGGGTGCAGAAAGATTGTTAGAGCCACAATATGGGTATTTTGCACAGAGACATTGCCTGTCCACCATAACTGACTGCTGCCCCCTTAATGCATGACCCACAATCCCCATGGGGTTGACCTGCACTCCCAATGACCCAATGGGGAAAATCTCTTCAGAAAATGGGCAGGGAGGGCTGGAGAGATGGCTTAGCAGTTAAGCGCTTGCCTGTGAAGCCTAAGGATCCCGATTCGAGGCTCGGTTCCCCAGGTCCCACGTTAGCCAGATGCACAAGGGGGCGCATGCGTCTGGAGTTCGTTTGCAGAGGCTGGAAGCCCTGGCGCACTCATTCTCTCTCTCTCCCTCTATCTATCTTTCTCTCTGTGTCTGTCACTCTCAAATAAATAAATAAAAAAAAGAAAATGGGCAGGGAGAGGTAAAAGATGGTACAAACATGCGTTGCTTACATACTAAATATGTCCATATATAATAAGACTATTTTTTTTTAAATCTAGGTCAAGATGGTATCTGCTCAATCACATTGCATCTCCGGAGGAAGGAAAGGCAAGACATTAAGGGTTCATTGGGTCTTCTAGGGGGGTCAGACTCTAATAGACTTCCAGTGGGAAGGTGTTAAGGGGCAGAAAAATGGAATAGGCTGATTCCCATGCTCTGGGGTAGTCCACCCCCCCCCCAAGCAGTCATAGTCCCCTGCCACAGGTTCCTTCTGCACTAACTGCAGGCAAAGGGACCCTGCCCAGCTTAGCTTTACCTGAGCCACCACATGCTGGTGATTGCCCTCCCTACCCCATGTGACCGCCATCCCACTCTCCCGCCCCTCACGACTGCCATACTCCTCCCCCCACACCATGTGACCTCCATCCTACTCCTTCCTCCCAGTGAGAATGCTGTCCCACTCACCACTGCACACCAATGCCTTCCCACTTACCTCTGTGTAGGGGGGCAATGCTGTACCACTCACCACAACCCTCCACCCAGTGACCAGACCCAAGCCAGCAGGCCAGCAGAGCTCCACCCATGCATTCAGGCTCAGGATCACCTTCCCATTCACTGCCCCACTCCTGTGCTCGGACCAAGGCAGGCTACATTAACTCCACCCAGCCTCTGGGCTTGGGAAAGTTATCCCACTCACTGCCAGACCCCACCCCTGTGCACAGGCCCAGTCAGACCAGAGTAGCTCCACACGTGCCTCCAGGCTCCAGAACACCATCCCACTGGCCAATGCTGCCCATCCCCCTGTCCACTTCAGGCCACCTGACCATGCACTCCCATAACCTGAATCATGGGACAACAAGCCCACTTGCCACCAAAAGCCTAGTGGAAGCAAATACAAAAGGTAATGACCTTTGAATACACTTCAAGGGTAGACTACAGCTTCCTCCCAAATTAAATAAAGATCCTACACTGTGATGGGCAGATCACAGCACAAAAAGAATAATATGAATACTCAAATGCAAGTAAATCCAATAAGATCGCCCAGTCCCACAATGGATGTCTCTAATCAAAATCTAGAAGAGATGTTAGGATCAGAAGCCCAAAATGAAGATATAAGCTATGCAACCCTGACAAAACAAATGGCAGATCTATCAGAAAAGCAACAAAAGACAGATAATCGTATGTCTGCTGTCCTCGCTAGATCAGACCTAATAGAGAAGACCCTGGAAGGAATCCAAAGACAGTTAAGTGATCTGAACGAGAGTGGGGAAAAAAAAAAAAAAAGGAGGACTTGAATAACCAGCTGGCTAAGCTCAATAAAGATATAAAGAAATACAAAGATGAATTCCAAGAAGCACCAGAAAAAAAAAAAAAAGTTGTGAAAAGGGAAGTGGACAGAGGGATGAAATCTATGTATATAAAAGGACTGAAAATTATGAACCAAATTGACCAAGCCAAAAAATTCTGTAGAAGCTCTCAAGAATAGAGTCAGCCATGTGGTGGATAGAAATTCAGAACTGGAAGACAGAAGAAAAAGTTCGTTAGTCCAAAAGTTTTAATAAGTTCAAAAAGTTTTGAGAACAGAACATGAGGGAACTGTGGGATATTCAAACATCCCAACATTCAGTACATGGGAATACCAGAGGGGAGAAATTCAGACCAAAGGCATGAAGAATTTATATAACAAAATTACAAACGAAAACTTTCCCACTCACTCAAAAGAAAAGCCCATCAAGTTACAAGAAGCTAGCAGAACTGCAAACAGACTGGAACAAAGGAGAAATTTTCCAAGATGTATTGTCATTAAGACTCTCAACATCGATACCAAAGGGAAAATCTGAAAAACACCTAGGGAAAACCAACATATTACATTTACCATTAAACCCATCAGAATTACTTCAGACTTCTCAGTGGAAAGCCTGAAAGCCAGAAGGGCCTGGAATGGAATACTGCAAAGTCTAAAAACCTATGGCTTCCAACCCAAACTACTCTACCCAACAAAAGTATCCCTCATAATAGATGGTGAAAGAAAAACTATCCACAATAAAACTCAGCTTTACAATTGTATGAAAACAAAGCCAAATATGCAGAGAATACTTCAGGGAATTCTCCAAGCAGAAGAATCAAATAATCAACCTCAAGTGCCTACAAGAAGCAGATCACAATAACCAAGCTCAGAGAAGGCCAAAGAAAACAACAAACCACATAAACCATCACAATATGGAGGGGTCAAGTCAAACCTCACAGTCATTACCCTAAATATCAATGGCCTTAATTCATCTATCAAGAGACATAAGCTAGCTGTGTGGATCAGAAGATTAGACCCCTCAATCTACAGTCTTCACAAAACCCACCTCACCACTAAAGACAGACACCTACTCGGGGTAAAAGAGTGGAAAATGGTATTCCAAACAAAGGGAATAAGAAACAAGCAGACATAGCTATACTAACATCTGATAAAATAGACTTCAAATTCAAAGTAATCAAAAAAGACAAAGAAGGCTACTTCCTACTTACCAAGGGAATGATCAAACAAGAGGATATCACAATCATAAATCTTTATGCACCACCAAAATCAAGGGGACCAAAATTCATAAAACAAAACCTACTTGGGCTTGAGGGATGGCTTAACAGTTAAGGCATTTGCCTGCAAAGCCAAAGGACCCAGGTTCAATTCCTCAGGATCCACGTTAGCCAGATGCACAAGGTGGCACATGTGTCTGGAGTTCATTTACACTGGCTGGAGGCCCTGGTGCACCCATTTTCTCTCTCTCTCTCTCCCTCTCTCTTACTTTCTTTCTGTCAAATAAAAAAAAATTATATATATATATATATATACATATATATATATATATATATATATATATACTTGATATACATATATATCAAGAGGAAAGTGAGAGAGCTTAACAAAACTATAGAACAATTAGACCTAATAGACATCTACAGAACATTCTACCCCAAATGCACCAACTACACATTCTTTTCAGCAACTCATGGAACCTTCTCTAAAATAGAATATATTGGGTCACAATGCCGGCCAATATATATATATATACACACACATACACACACATGGAAAGATTGACCTAATTTCCTGCATGGTATCAGATCACAATGCTATATTGCAAAAACTTAAAAACAAAAGATGGACCAGGAATCCCATTGGCTCATGGAAACTAAACAACACATTTTTAAACAATAAATTGGTAGGGGATGAAATTGCAAAATTTTAGAAATGAATGAAAATGAGAACACACCATACCACAACTTATGGGACACAATGAAGGGGATCCTCAGGAAAAAAAAATTCATAGCAATAAATGCCTTCATAACAAAGACAGAGAGATCTCAAATCAATAACCTTGCCACCCACCTAAAGGCACTGGAAAAGCAAGAAGAATCCAACCCCAAAAGCTCCAGATGGAAAGAAATAATTAAGATCAAAGTAGAAATTAATGAATTGGACACAAAGAAAACAATTAAGAAAATGGATGAAACAAAGAGTTGGTTCTTTGAAAAACAAAAGAAGATTGACAACGCCCTGGCCAATTTGATCAAGTGAAAAAAAAGAGACACTTCAAATTAACTAAATCGGAAATGAAAAGGGAGAGATCACAGCAGACATAAGTGAAATTTGGAGAATCACCAGGACTTATTTCAAAAACTTCTACTCCACAAAACCAGATAATATGGTGTAAATGGATGAATTCCTGGACACATACCACCTACCAAAGCTAAACTCAGAGCAGATTAATCTCCTAAACAAAACTATCACATCCATAGATTTTGAAGAAGTAACCATAAACCTTCCCAAAAAGAAGAGTCTAGGACCAGATGGCTTCTCAGTTGAATTCTATCAAACCTTCATGAAAGAACTAAAACCATTTTTTCTGAAAAAGTGCCACACAATTGGAGAACAAGAAAAGCTTTCCAACTAGGTCTATGAAGCTATAATACTCTAATGCCAAAACCAGGCAGAGATGCCACAAGCAAAGAAAATGATAGGCCTATTTCGCTGATGAAATTAGATGCAAAGTTCCTGAACAACATCTTTGCAAACTGAATTCAGTAAAACATCAAAAGCATTATCCAACTTGATCAAGTAGGCTTCATCCCAGGAAAGCAGGGGTGGTTCAACATAATGAAGTCTGTTAATTTAATACATCACATGAATAAGCTGAAACACAAAAACCACATGACCATATCAATAGATGCAGAAAATGCCTTTGACAAAATACAACATCACTTCATGATCAAAGCATTAGAGAAAATAGTCATGGACAGTTATATCTCAACATAATAAAGGCTATATATAAAGCTCATAAGGCCCAAATAATACTTAATGGAGAGAGACTGAAGGAATTCCCATTGAGATTAGGAACAAGACAAGGGTGTCCACTCTTACCTCTGCTTTTCAAAATAGTACTGACAGCCCTAGCTCAAGCAATAAGATAAGACAAAACAAAACAAAACAAAACAAAATAACAGGGATACAAATTGGAAATGAAGAAGTTAAGTTAGCTCTATTTGCAGAAGACATGAATCTATAAATAAGAGACCCGAGAGCTTCCATTTCAAAACTCTTAAAGGTGATTAACTCCTTCAGTAAAGTAGCAGTATACAAAATCAATGCACAAAAATCACTAAATTTTCTATATGCAAAAGACAGAGGTACAGAGAAAGAAATAAGTGGCCTTGTTCTATTTTCAACAGCAACAACAATAGCAAAATAAAATTCCTTGGAATAGCATTAGCCAAGGAGGTGAAAAAGCTATACAATGAAAATATAAAAACACTAAAGAAAGAAATTGAGGAGGACTTGAGTAAATAGAAACACCTCCCATGTTCCTGGATAGGAAGATTTAACAATGTGAAAATGGTAATCTTACCAAAGGCATTATACATATTTAATAAAATACCAATCAAAATCCCAACATGGTTCTTCACAAAGATAGAAAAAAAATGATCTCAAAAGTCACATGGGAAGGCAGAAGGCCTTGGATATCCAAGCATATCCTCAGCAAAAGAAACACCTTTAGAATCATCAATATACCTGATATAAAGCTATAATACAAAGCCATAATAATAAAAACAGTATGGTACTGACATAAAAACAGGAGTATAGAGCAATAGAACAGAATCAAGGACCCAGACTTGGGGTCAGGTAACTACAGTTACTTGATATTTGACAAAGGTCCTAACAATATAGACTGGAAAAAAAGAAAACATCTTCAACAAATTGTGCTTGGCAAAATGGATAAGAATATGCATGAAATTGTAACTTGATCCACACATCTTTCCATGCACAAAAGTCAAGTCCAAATGGATCAAAGACCTCAATATAAGACAGAAAACTCGGCTACTAGTGGAAGAAAAATTTAGAGGAACTTTCCTTGATATAGGAATGGGAAAAGACTTCCTGAACAAAACCCCAGTAGCTTGGGATTTTTTTTTTAAATTTAATTTTTTTTAAATTTTTTATTTTTTTATTTGAGAGCGACAGACACAGAGAGAAAGACAGATAGAGGGAGAGAGAGAGAATGGGCGCGCCAGGGCTTCCATTCTCTGCAAACCAACTCCAGACGCGTGCGCCCCCTTGTGCATCTGGCTAACATGGGACCTGGGGAACCGAGCCTCGAACTGGGGTCCTTAGGCTTCACAGGCAAGCGCTTAACTGCTAAGCCATGTCTCCAGCCCTAGCTTGGGATCTTAAACAATCACTTAACCATTGGGATCTCATGACGGTGAAAAGTTTCTTCACAGACAAACATACAATAAGCAGATCCAATAGATCACCCACAAAATGGGAGAAAATATTTGCTGGGTATCTAACTGATAGAGGCCGAATTTCTAGAATCTACAGAGAACTCAAAAGCCTAGACAATAAAAAGTCAAACAACCCACTGACAGAATGGGGCAAAGAACTGTCAGGCAGTTCTCAGAGGAAGAGATACAAATGGCAAACACACACTTAAGAAAATGTTCATCACCCCTAATCATCAGGGAAATGCAAATTAAGACAACAATGACATTCCACCTTACCCCAGTAAGGATAGCAAACATTAAAAAAATCAAATGAAACAAATGCTGGCAGGGAGGAGGTGAGGCTAACATCAGGACTTATACACTGGGTACATAACTAGTAAAAAAAATGCTCTCCAGTGCATACTGTACAAAACACAAAGGGCCAGTCTGATGGGCTTGCTTCAAAAAAAAAAAAAAAGTCTTGATTTTATTAGCTGAATCTTTTGAATAAGATATCAGTTACTTAAAAAATGTATCATGGGCTGGAGAGATTGCTTAGTGGTTAAGCGCTTGTCTGTGAAACGTAAGGACCAAGGTTCGAGGCTTGATTCACCTGGACCCACGTTAGCCAGATGCACAAGGTGTCACACGCATCTGGAGTTCGTTTGCAGTGGCTCCTGGAGCGCCTATTCTCTCTCTCACTCAAATAAATAAACAAAAATAAAAATTATTTTAAAATGTATCATAAGGAATCTGGGATGAATGGCTTTGGAAAAATGAAATTATAAGTAAGAGATAAATTTTTCATAAACACAAGAGGATCTCACATAAAAGAGGATTGAGCAGACTTGTGAAAATAAATTAAGTGTGGTACAAATTACAAAGCTCATCTTAATTTCAAAAAAATAAAATCAGGCTGGAGAGATGGCTTAGTGCTTGCCTGTGAAGCCTAACGACCCCAGTTCGAGGCTAGATTCCCCAGGACCCACATTAGTTATATGCACAAAGGGGCAAGCGCATCTGGAGTTTGTTTTCAGTGGCTGGAGGCCCTGGCACACCCATTCTCTTCCTCTCTCTCTCTCTCTCTCTCTCTCTCTCTATCTGCCTCTTTCTCTGTCTGTCACTCTCAAATAAATAAATAAAAATAAACAAAAAAATTAAAATCATCTTAATGTGATAAATTATCACCTGAGACACATCAGAGATGGCTGTTTGGTGGTGTGAGTGTCTGCATCTTTATGAGAAGGGCATATATAGAAGATGAAGTTATTCCTTACAAATCCACATCTAATCCTTAATGGCTTCAGATTTGGTCCAAAGAATGTTAAATCATCTAAATATTTCACTAATTAGCAGATCCTATGAGTGTCCTTAATGCTCTCCACTTGGATGCCACCATTTGTTCCTGCATTCTGCAAATTTAACCTAGTGGAAAGATCACAACATCTGACAGATAAAATGATGTGAAAAGGAATGTCAGAAGCCATGAATGGAGTGGCCAGCAAAAGAGCACGCTATTTAGAATGGTGATGTCAATCAGAAATGGCAGCGGGCACTGTCTTCTGAGTTAAATTACAAAAGGTTATATAGTAGACTTAAAAGGAAAAGCCTTATGATCAGGAGATGAAGGAATAATAGCACATTAAATGAACTTGGAAGAATTTTATGTAATTGGGTCACTCATAGGACAGTAGTAGTTAGTATCAAACTATTAGATTCATGAAGATTATCATTAAATATGCTATATGCAAAACATTAATCTAAGCCCTGGCCACACAAAGAAGCAAAGCAAAATTCAAGACTTTCAGACAGAGAAATGTCACTAAGTGGCATTTAGGAAAGGCTTAAATTTAGAAAAAAAATTATAAACAGTGATTGGATTAGAAGTATGATTAGAGAAAATGAAATCAAGAATCATGTACAGTGATAAATGGTGAAAGATTGACACAAATGCAATGAAAGTAGGCTCCAGAAGAAAGAAATGAGTCAAGAAAAGATAGTAAACATAATTGCCTGATAGTCCATTTAAGGAAGAGATGATGGAGTGTGCAAGATTAGTCAAAAATGTTGCCCAAGGCTTTTGCCTTGCTGAGGTGAATTTAAATGATATTATTTCATGAGACATGGATATACAGCAGTGAACACTGAAAAGTCATTTATTTTTCTGATATTGATATGATATTTGAGATGATAAGATTCAATAAACAGTTAAAAATATGGGATTGGAGCTTGTTATTTTAAAGAACCAAAGGTATTAAGTGTATATTGAACAACAAACTGCAAATTCCTGACTTGAGGATATGACTTTAAATTCTAAGAGGAATTTTTTGATGTATCATTTTAAATGTATTGCCTGATAAACATGTTGAATATTTGTTTGTTCTTTGACCATCCCCTTATGCTCAAATCCAACACAGAGCAATAGTGATTCTCTGTGATAAAAATGAGGAATTTGTAAAAATCATACATGAGTCTTAGTGATAATTATGAGAAAAAATGAAAATATTAAATAATTTTCTATTTTCTTTATAAAATAATTATAAAAATTATTTCATAATTTTTCTAAATTATAAGACTGGTTATATAGACATTATACTAATTTAAGATGTATCCATGTTACTCATAGACTTAAGAATAGTAGGAAAGAATAATAATTTCAGTACAAAATTTAAAATGAACTAAAAAGTGCAAAATATATCATGAGAAAAATCAATGTGGTAATGGCTTAAAACCCAGGATCAATATATTTTTTTGAGAAATTGACTTTGAAGATATATAACAAATAAGTATGAGTTATAAAAACTGACTTGATATGACAATAAAGAGATGAAGGGTAGGAAGGACTGAAAGAAACATGTCAGTCAGGGAAAACAACATCCCAAAGCCCTGAGCAAGAGGAAATAAGGTCTAGGCATGACGCTGAGAGGAAAGTGACAAGGAGAAAACCATGGGAGTGCCAAAAGTGCCAGTCACAAAAGTCTTCACTGGGCAATGTCATTCTTTCTCCTAACTTTCCTGTTATTAAAAAAAAATACTTATGTAGATAGAGAGGAAAAGAATGAGAATGGGCATGCCAGGGCCTCTTGGCATTTCAAACAAAATCCACATATATGTGCCACTCTGTGTGTTTGACTTTATGTGCGTACTGGGAAATCAACCTCACTAGGCTCTACAAGCAAGTGCTTTTTACTATTGAGCCACCCCTAATCATAAATTTGCTGTGCTATTAATGGCATAAGCTATATGGCATTAAAGGCTCATTCTATTCCAGTATCATACTCATCTTATCTAATGATGTCTATATTAATCTTACCTCTGAATAACTTCACATTCTAGCTTGCTAGAGGTTTAAGTTTTACACATGTATTTTAAAATCACACAATTCCAAATATAACAGTCTCCCCAGACTTATTTTCCATTGTTTAAAATAAGTCAAACATGGCATCTCTAGGCTTGGACAATAGGGAGGGTAGGGCTTAGGAGAAGGCAAAAAGTTTGTGAGGACACAAAACTGAACCTAAATTTAACTGGTACCACAGAATCCTATATCCTGGAAGGTAGACTAAAAGGTTGAACCCCCAACATGACTGTAAAGGAAGCACCTGATTTGAAGGGTCCTGGTGAGGGTGAGATGAATCCTAACCTTAAAATTCTCCTGTTTCTCTTTAATTTTCTGACTTTTTCTTTTCTCTTCATGCTGGCCTGTAATTTCTTGTACCAGGACATGGTTAACATTCACAAGGAGCTTTTGATCAGAGAGTTCTACAAGGTCTCCAAAAACAAACAATACAAACTTCTGTCAGAGCACTTGATTACCCATCAGAGGTTAATGGTAAGACCCTACTGCTGAAGACCCCATATGCTGTCAGCATGGATCATGGAGAGATGTGGTGGGAATCCGGAAGACAGCCAGTCCCCAGACAGCCCATCTACTGCTGGAAGTTGCTACATGAGCTACTGGGGTAAAGTGGCCAACATCTGTCCAAGCAACTCAAAGTCTAAGCTTCTCAGAAGCAAATAGCCTGACATGATGCTCACACAAGTGCAATACTGGCACACAGTCATGGTGGGTAGCCAGCTGCTTTGGATTGGCTAATGGATCCACTCAGTGGAAAGGAAATCATATCTGGAACTGGGAAACAGATCAGAATAATATCCAGGTAACTATTTTGCTTTCCAATGTCAAGCCCCCACTAATCTTGGGCTATAAGAGGGTCTACATCCTTTAAATTCTCTCTAAATTAATAAGGATTATCTCATTTAATCGGTACTTACTTCACTCTTCATTGAAGATTCTGCTTCTCCTTTACAGATGGGAGTAAGGTCTGAAGAGATAAATCACCCAGCACACTTCACCCCAGGCCCAGCTGAAACCACAGAAGAATTGGGGAAATGAGCAAGAGTGCTGATTAATTAATTAGTTAATTAATTTGCAAGCAGAGAGACAGAAAGAATGGGCACACCAGGTACTTCAGTCACTTCAAACGAACTCTAGATGCATGTGCCACTTTGTGCATCTAGCTTTACATAGGTGGTGGCGAGGAACTGAACTTGGATGTGAGGCTTTACAGGCAAAAGCCTAGCCATTAAGCCTTCTCTCCTGCCCCTGAAAAGAACAGCTTTAATTGTTTTTGTTTATTTTTATTTATTTGAGAGTGACAGACAGAGAGAGAAATAAGCAGATAGAGAGAGAGAGAGAGAGACAGAGAATGAGCCCACCAGAGCCTCCAGCCACTGCAAAAGAACTCCATATGCATGTGCCCCCTTGTACATCTGGCTTGTGTGGGTTCCGGGGAATTAAGCCTCCAAACAGAGTCCTTAGGCTTCACAGTCAAGCACTTAACCACTAAGCTATCTCTCCAGCCCAAGAGTATTGCTGTTTTGGTGAACCTGATATCAGCACAAGGGTGAAGAAGATAGACACTGAGGACACTCAACACCTACCAAAGCAGAGATCCAGAGGCTCCTACCCATCACTGATGTAGACTTAAAATGCACCCAACATGGCTCAGAATTTTGAGGAAGAGGGGTTGGAATGATTGTTAGAGCCACAAGTTGGGACATTATGCACAGAGACATTGCCTCTCCCCCATAACTGACTGCTGCTCCCACAATGCATGACCCACAATCCCTATGGGGTTGACCTGCATCCCCAATGAAGAGGGCATCTTCAGAAAAGGGGCAAGGATGAGGGAAACGATGGTTTCCATATCTAATAAAAAATAAATTTTAAAAAGAAGTCAAAACTTTCTTGAAACTAACAGATCTACTGTCATCCTTCTGCCAGATGCAAAAATGGAAAGTGCTCTGAAAGCTTTGGGGTACCTGTTAGAAAGAACCACTTTATCTCTTTACAGTATATTAAAGTGCAAACTTTGTTCACCACATTCTTTCTAGCCATTTGGCAATAAGTGATTTCTCATAATAATTCTCACTGTAGCTTTTATGGGAACCATCAGCAGGCTCCATCCAGCAGATGGATAATCAGTAATGACACAAAACCTATCGCCTTCATCATGGAAGATTAAAAACTAGAGAAAACAACTTCCAGAAGTATCCTGTTCTTGCAACAAGGGCAAATGCATTATCTAACAAAGGGATAAAACCAATATCATACATTTAACTTAGCACTATAGCCCGTAGGTCAGAGAGGTTTTCATAAATATGTATGGGGAGAAACCTCTGGGATTTTATAAAGTAGAAGAGAATTTTATGCCAATTTTGAGAGTTGAGAAAAAAGAATTATTCTCTTTTTCTGTAGCTCAGTCACAGAACACAACAACAGAAAAAAATGAATGGCATTTTTGTTTTCTGAAGTTTTTGTTCTAAAAAGATAAGCATGTTTTTTTATACTGTTTTATTTATTTATTTATTTTTTACTTTTTAATTTTCATTAACATTTTCCATGATTATAAAATATATCCCATGGTAATTCCTTTCCTCCCCACCCCCACACTTTCCCATTTGAAATTCTATCCTCCATCATATTACCTCCCCATTACAATCATTGTAATTACATATATACAATATCAACCTATTAAGTATCCTCCTCCCTTCAATGGAGTTCTACTCAGCGGTAAAGAAAAATGAAGTTATGAAATTTGCAGAAAAATGGATGGACCTGGAAAGGATTATACTAAGTGAGGTAACCCAGGCCCAGAAAGCCAAGCGCCACATGTTCTCTCTCATATGTGGATCCTAGCTACAGATGATTGGGCTTTTGCATGAGAATGAAAATACTTAGTAGCAGAGGCCAGTAAGTTAAAAAGGAGACATAAAGGGAAGAGAAAAGAATGTTTTAGTTTTCATCTCTTGATTAGGTTGGACTGAAAAATATCAATTTACTCAATACCAACTTTTAAAATATATTATAAAAAGTATAAAACACATGTGGACAAACTAAAATATTGTTGATGTGTTCTTCATACAAAATTTAAACAGAACTCTGTAAGGAAATACTGTCAGTGCTTATGCATTTATTATGTTGCCTGGGCCCATGCTTCCATTCCAAAGTACCCATGTAATGTCTGTATTGTGAAATGCTGGTGGTTTTTGTCCTTATGTTTATTTGGTAGAGAAAGGGTAGACCCACCAACCATACTGGGTCACTCTTTACAAGATATTGTGTAGGATCAAGTGGGCATTTCCTGGATCTCCTCCTCACATTGCTTGTTTAATGGAGCTTTATAATTTTGAATTACAGACATGATTATAAGCAATGCTTTTTGCTAGAGATCAAGACCCATTGTATATCAAACCCAAATGTAAGATGATAGAAATATACACTATAGTGTGAGATTTTTTTCCCTAAAGAAAATTGGCTGGTATGTTATCCTTATCTGTTGAGGACCGAAAGGATCTTATGCCCCTCTCCCAGCTTGCACTAAGCAGAAGGACATCTTTTCAAGAAGGTATGTAGTCATTCCCACTTAACTTATCGCAACTTTAATGAGGAACTAGGAAGATATGAAGTAGCTGTTATGAAACAGCCTTATTGTCTGATGCCTTCTGCTTGTTTTTTCTGAGTCCTGAAGGACTATATCACAAGTTTGGAAATGCTTTAGTCTCTTCAAAGTCAAGATACTTAATAGACCTATACAGTCCCTAATATACTAATATAGACAGGATGTCATCCATTATGAATAAAATATGAAATAAGGACTTCATATACATTTTAAATCCTAGACTGCTTTTAGTGGACTATTTCTTGACCATATCTATGCATACATTTTATCAAATATCACCTGATCAACCTTCAAATTAATAGTTAATTTCTATATTCACTATATGCCAAGCACTGTGTGAGGGGTGTGTATGTGGTATGTGTGTGTGTGGTATATGTGCTATTTGTTTACATCTGGGTGTTTGTGTGTGGTATGAGTAGTATTGTGTGTGTGTGTGTGTGTGTGTGTGTGTGTGTGTGTGTGTGGTTGGTGTGTGCACGTGTATGCAGCTTCATATCCCTTGAATGAACTCCTGTGATAGCCAGATAAATGGCAAAAAATGTATTATATATTCTTACAAAGAAAGAAACTATAAGCTACATTTGCAAATTCAAATGCTACTTTTATCTGTTATCTTGCTCTACCACTCTTTTTAACTCTCTGAGATGGAGTGTTATCACTGGACATAGAACTTCCCATTTCCGGTTACCCAGGCTGACCAGGGAGCCACAGTGATATTCTTGTCTCTTGTCTAAGTGATTTGTTTACAGGCATGCATGGGCATGCCAGTCATTTTACATGCTTGAGGGAGGTTGAATTCACATCCTCATGCTTGTACAACAAGCACTCCTCTCTTACCTGTTGAGCCATCTCCTCAAGCCCAAACAGCCTGATTCTTATAGCTAACTATGTAGTATGTTTTGAATCCAGAATCTATGATTCTTTCATATTGGTTATTTGTTAAGATTATTTTGGCTATTTGTTGGCCCTTGGTATTGCTATAAATTTTAGTATGGATGTTTCTAACTCTGCAGTAAACCCAGAGATTTTGATAGGGAGTTGAACTGAATCCATTAATTACTTTGGGTCATATTGACATCTCAAGAGTATATGTGCTCTATTTCATAAACATGGTCTATCTAACCTTTGTGTTGATTTGTGTTTTCATCAGAACTATTTTATTGTTTGTATTGTACAAAGCTCACTGCCTTGACTAATCCTAAGTACTTTCATTATTTTGATACCATTAATAAAACAATTGCTTACTTCATTTACTTAATTTCAGATTTCTCATTATTAACATACAGGACAAAATATTGAGTATTGGTTTTTATACTGCTCCTTTTCTAAATTTGTTTATGAGTCTAAGTATTTGTGTGTATGCTTAGTATTTAGGTACTTATGACCAATATATGATCAAGTTATCTACAATGAAATGTAGAATCATGAATCACAATCACTGTTTCATTCAATGCATCCATAGTAGTAAAACTGAGTTACAATGAATATTTTTGTAAATAAAATTAAGGACATAGGAAGCAACTAGAATTAGTGTGTTGAATGCTGGTAGAGTGAGGGTAGGTTCTCTGTTCTTGTCTACCTTGTCAATATGGTTGAAAGCTCTGTGCTCCCTGACTGTGGAGCTCATCATTTGTTCCTCAGCTAGTTATTGTCAAGATACTATAAATCATGGAATGTTGTTCATATATATTTTGAAAGATTTCTAATAATGAAATATTATTTAAATGAGATAATATGACTATATAAAGAAAATTTGACTATTTGAAAAAATAGTCTTATGTGAGTACTCTCTTAAAAACTGAAAAAATGGCAAAAATGTATTATATATTTTTACAAAGAAAGAAACTATAAGCTACATTTGCAAATTCAAATGCTATTTTTATATTGTCTTATATTCAAATTTAAAATGATTATTAGCATAACTTCTTACTGAAGTTATGTGTGATCATGTAATCTTATATTACACCCTAAGGTATATATTTTTTCTTATTCATTTCATAATGTTTTACTTAAACATGTTAGAATTTTAAGAACATATATGAAAGGAAAGTGGCATAAGTCAGGTGCAAAGATTGTGAAATCTCATTCTCATTTTTATTTTTCTTTCTTCTCCTCACCTCAATTCTCTTTCTCTATCTTTTTATTCTTTTTATGTTTGTTATTTTGAGGTTGTATCTCACTGTGGCTCAGGCTAACATTGTATATTCATATCTCATTCTAATTTTCTTTTTCTTTCTCTCTTTGTTATGCCGAGACTGTGCCTCATTGTAGTTCAGCCTGACATTGAACTGCGTAGTACAGACTGGCCACAAACTCACAGCCTTCAGACTGCTGGAATTTAAGATGTAAGCCACCACAACTTGCTTATACGTTCAATATTTTTATTTTGTTTGTTTTGAGACAAGGTCTTACTCAGTAGCTCAAGCCAGCCTTCACCTTACAGCAATCCTTCTGCCTCAGAATCCAAAGTACTGGGAATGCAATCATAAGCCACCATTACCCATCTAGTATATCATTCTTTAATTAAAGATAAAATTAAGAGAAGTGTACTAAAACTCATAAAACTGCACTTATGAGGAGAATCAAATCAAAAGCCCCTTGAATGCTACTTTTATTTTCTACTTTAGGTTGCCACCTAATGGTTGGTTGCAACTAGCATGAAAAAACAAGGTATCCATACTATTACACCTTGATGTTAAAGTCTTGTAGTTACTACATGTCTAATAAAAGACAAAACAAAATTACATCAAACCATAACTTTTATATAGCAAAAGAAATACTCAACAGAATGAAGAGAAAAACTACAGAATGAAATAATATCTTTGCAGCCTATACATGGAACAAGGAGATAGGATCCACAATATGTGACAAACTTAAAAAGAAAAAGAACAGTCTCAATATCAAAAAAGTCAATTCAAAGAAAGAAAAACATTTCCACACTAGTTTAAAAGTGGGCAATAAACATAAAGAGATATTTATCAGAGGAAGAAATACAAATGGACAAACAAGACATAAAATGTTCAGTTTCAGTAATACTTACTAAAGCAATTGAAACCTATGATGAGATACTGTTGCACTCTAGAAAGAATGTTTATTATCAAAAAACTTTATACTAAGTGTTGACAACTGATATAAAAAAATGGGAATCCTTACATGCTGATGGTGGGAACATAAATTAGCACGGCCATTTTGAGAAATAGAATGGAGGATCCTCAAAACATTTGACATTTGCAGATGTCTCATACACATAATTCTTGCACTCAGGAGAAAGGGGGGCATTCATGGTTGTATGCTGGAGGCCTTCCCATGCTAAATAAAGCTAGAAGCCAGTCTAAATATGTTGTCAAGTTCCAGTTTTAGAATATGCCCTGGCCAGTGGGGAATCGAACAAAGAAGCGAGGTGAAAATCAACCTGAATGAAAGTAGGCAAACAGACACAAGGAGACCATGCTAGACATTTGTCACGGCCTCAAGAGTTTATTCTTACATGTAGGTTTATACAGGGTTGTAGGGGGAAGGGGACGTGGTCAGGGCAAGGAGTTGTAGGGGGAAGGGGATGTGGCCAGGGCAAGGACTTGTCAGGAAACCTAGAGGGGATGTAATTAGGTGTTCATCTAATCTTGCCCAACTGGCTTAACATCCTGACTGCACCAGGTTTCACATCCTGACCATAAACTGGCTTTTTGCAAAAGATAAGATTCTGTAAGTTGTCTGCTGACCAGTTCCAGAAGTACCTAGCAGAAAGCTCGATGGACCAGCTTTCTGAGTAATGAGTCAGTTTATGAGCAGGCCCAGGCAAAATGGAGAGGCTTTTGCTCTGTGGCTCCCGACAAGAATACATTTCTTAAAATTTATATTAGGGGCTTGAAGGATGGCTTAGCTGTC
The DNA here is from genome assembly GCF_020740685.1 of Jaculus jaculus. NCBI lineage: Eukaryota > Metazoa > Chordata > Mammalia > Rodentia > Dipodidae > Jaculus > Jaculus jaculus. The sequence continues at coordinate 129,349,310 of NC_059107.1, forward strand.
AAGGCACTTACCTACAAAGTCAAAGAGCCCAGGATTGATTCCCCAGGACCCACATAGGCAGAATGCCCAATGTGTCACATGCATCTGGAGTTCATTTGCATCAGCTGAATGCCTCGCATGCCATTCTCTCCCTCCCTCTCTCAACCTCTCTCTCTCTCAAATAAATAAAATAAAACTAAAAATTAGTGTTTATGTATTGCATGCTTGCTAGTGAATGTCTTAATTTTAGGCCACATAATACCTATATGTATTTTATTACCAATTCTAAACAATTTCTAAAAAAAAAAAAAAAAAAAAACTGTCATGTTGAATCTTTGTCAGTTCTTGTGAAGGGACAGAGAAAGGAACCAGGGGAGTTTGCAAACACGGAGACTCTATATAAGAGATCCAAGATATTCATAATGATTCAGAAAAAAGTCACTTTACATGGAAAAGAATAATGTGTGCTCTTTCACATTTCTGTAGAAAAGCCCATGCTCTTTCAGAGACACTCAATGAAGATCCCATTATAGAATCCAAACTTGACTTACCCTCTTATTGGTCCACAAATTGTGTGTTTTCCTTTCCATCACTTTTGATGTAACCTTACTGAAATAAAAAAAAAGAAAAAACACATTATTTATATAAGGCTAAATTTGTTATTTTTGACTTAAATTGTTTCTTGTGCTTCAGAGAGGTTTCCACTGCTCTCAAGAGGAGATAAATGAGGACATCAGGAACTGATTAATCCTTTCAGTTTTCTAGGCAAGAGTTGCATCATTTTATTTGTATCTAGTCTCCCAACACTGGGGGTTCAGCAACTGTTGAGGGCGGCTCTAACTTCCCCAGTGCTTCATCCCTGCAAGTAGAATCCTGATAGTAAGAAGAAGCTCTTTAAATCCAGAATAATGTGAGTGCTGAAAAGCAGCAGAGAGTAAAAGTTGTCTTATTTAAATAATGTATATCCTTGAGCTACATATTCATGGGAAAGGACAGGAAAAGAGAAGTGAGGTGTGCTTCTGATTAAGGATCTGTGCATATGGATGCTCCCTTAAAATTCATCTAAAGCAATTATTGAATATTTTCCTAAATCTTATTACTATCCTTATAAGTAAATCACACTCTTCACACAATAATGGAAACACAGCCTCATGTCCCTTTTTATTTCTTATATGTATTTTATTATATATGCTTTTTTCCCCATTTTCTCTTTAGCATCTGCTTAGAGAGGTGAGTATTCTCATGCCATAGAAAGCAGGAGAAGAAAATGTGCCTGGCCTTTTCACCAACAGTGATTGCAGTTAATTAGCTAACTTGAAGACAAACATATGCCACTATCAAGAAGAATAACATTCTTACAAGGACTGTATTATCCAAACAACAAAGAATATGTGAATAGATAACAAAGTTCCCTCCTGCGGGCTGAAAATTCCTCTACTGAGGGGCCAAAATAAAACTGTGGTGCTGCTACCAAATTGTTTTTCCCGTACTAAAAATTATCAGCTCCTATGAAAATAGGATCATCATTCATCCTGTCCCATTATAAGCCAGCATTTTTGTACAAGAGTACGAGTGACAAAATGTAAATTGAATACATAATAACATAGCATAGTTTAAGTTTTAAAATAAATGATGCATTTAAATATTTATTTTGTGCTTATTTCCAGGCTTTGAAATTAAAACAAAAATTTCCATTTAATGGGGGTTGAATAATGTAAAGTAAACCACAAAATTACCATTTGAAAATTGCCTAAGCCTTTCTTTAATAGCATATATAGCATGAAATTCCAATAATATCCTCTAAAGTCCTGGTAGAAATTTGAAGAAATAGTGTTTGTTAATATATAATGAACATTAAATACTAGGCAACTGGAAAGGGATGAAATTAAGTAGATAAGAGGATTAATTAGGAGGCAAACATTTACAAAGGGAAGTCTCTTCCCCTCTAGAAGTTCAAGTCATAGATGAAAAACATTAATTTATGTCCCTGCTTTGTCTATGATGACTGTTCGATACAACTGCTGTGGATTCTTTAGGGCATGGGTGACATTCCAGAGGTAGTCTCTCAAAGCTCATCTGCCTGCTTGTAATACTACTACCCAGATTAGCAACTTTTTTCCTTGAAATCTTTTATTTATTGCTAATTAGCTTTTTGTTGTTTTTATTTATTATTTTAGTGACAACTTCCATGATTGTCAACAACATCCCATAGTAATTGCCTCCCTCCTCCCACTTTCCCTTTTGAAATTCCACTCTCCATCATATCTCCTTCCTCTCTCAATCAGCCTCTCTTTTATTTTGATGACATGATCTTTTCCTCCTATTATGATGGTCTTGAGTAGGTAGTGTCTGGCACTGTGAAGTCATGGATATCCAGGGCATTTTGTGTCTGGAGGAGCACGTTGTAAGGAATCCTACCCTTCCTTTGGCTCAAACCTTCTTTCTGCCACCTCCTCCACAATGGACCCTGAACCATGGAAGGTATGATTGAGATATTTCAGTGCTGAGCACTCCTCTGTCACTTCTTCTCAGCACTGTGGTTCCTTCTGAGTCATCCCAATGTTACTGCCATATGAAAAGAGAAGGTTCTCTGACCAAAAGTGATAGTAGCATTAATAAATGGGCATGAACATCAAGAGAAGTGCTTATTGGGCATAGTATATACATTTAGCCAGACACCAGCAGATGTTACACCCCTAGGGCTAAATTGAGGAAGAAACAGGAAGTGTTGCTTACAGCCATTTAAAATGAGAGTGGATCAGACATGGGTTCTAGTCCTTGCAGTGAAGGCTGACTCTCTATTTATTATTTCTATTTCTCTATTTATGTCTTGTATTGCCTTCTTTATTTCATTAAATTGGTGTCCTGCCTCTTCTTTGATTCCTTTGATTTCCTCTTTGATTTCCTCTTTGATTTCTTCTTTGATTGTTTTCATGTGTTCTTTGACCTCTTTGAACATATTTATAATTATTCTTTTGAACTCTTTCTCAGGCATTTCCTCTAACTCTTTCTCACTGGAGGACATTTCTGATGCATTAATACTTTTAGGTGGATTTATATCGTCTTGCTTTTTAGTGTTTCTTGTGTTATAATGTATATATTTTTGCATCTTGGATTAAGTTAATGCTTGGATTTTCTAGCTAGCTGTGTATTCTTAGCTGTATCAATTGATTTGATGTAATATATTTTCAGGGTAGAACCTTAAGGTATTAGGTGTGGCTCTTAAGACTCTCAGAGTATCTACAAAGATGTTCTTAGGGGTTGAGTTTCCCTGCTATAGGAGTATTCAAGCAGGCTGAGTGGAATAATATACTGGTAGATTCTAAAATTTAACTAAACACTGTACCCATTCCATCAAAAACAGGCCCGAGTATGTATGCAAGAGTAGTTATTATAATGACCAGATCCTCTATCAACAAAGAGGTTTAGATTTCTGGTCTGTTGAGGTATCCAAGTCAGCTTGTGACCAAGTGAGACCCTTCCCTGGTGCAATCCCAGTTACCTTGGGTGATTGTGGTCTCAGTCAAGTTGCTGCCTGGGTCGTCGGGCTGCTGTTCTGATTTCTGGAGCTGGGCACTTGCTTTTCCTACGAGGCAAACTGAGCCGCTGCTGCCGCCTCTGCAGCTGTTGTAGCTGCCACCCCTGGAGCCACCACCACTGCTGAAGCTGCCGTTGCCGTGTCCACCGCTGCTGCTCACCCCGAAGCCGCTGCTGCGGGATCTGCCACCGCTGCCGCTCCTGGGTCCGCTGCTGCTGGGGCCACTGGTACCGGTGCTGGAGCCGCTGAAGTTGCTGCCGAATTCTGCTCCTGCTTGGGTCCCGCCGTCAGCCCAAGTTGGTGTGGCTGGTCCCGGGCCACTGCTGTGTTCGCTGGAGCTGGGTTCAGGCGGCGGGGGAGGGGAGGGAGCCGCGGCTGCTCTGGTTGTATCGCTTCTCCACGTGTGCTTTTACCTCGCGGTCTGCTCCTCCCTCCGTTGCTCGCTGCCGCTCTCCCCTCACGTTTCCCGAGTTGCGGAGAGCGCGGTGTGAGGGGAAAATCCCGCACCTGGCTTGTCCTGCGGCTCGAGCCGAGAGTCCGGCGGTTTTCTGCCGCGCCGCGGCTGCGGCGGATGGCCGAGCCGCCCCGGAGCCGCTGTTCCCGCCTGTGCAGGCTCTGGATGCTCTATAACTCTTCCACTTCTCCGCTGCCGCCTCAACTTCCTATACACCCCACTTTTTAGTAAAAGTGTGTATTTTGCTGAGTTTTTTTTGGTCTTTTCCCCCCCAGGCTGCTTTGGCGTGGTACCTACGCCGCCATCTTAACCGGAAGTCCCCTGACTCTCTATTTAAAACTATATTTCTAGGGCTGGAGAGATGGCTTAGCAGTTAAGCACTTGCCTGTGAAGCTTAAGGACCCCGGTTAGAGGCTCGGTTCCCCAGGTCCCACATTAGCCAGATGCACAAGGGGGCGCACGTGTCTGGAGTTCGTTTGCAGAGGCTGGAGGCCCTGACGCCGCCCATTCTCTCTCTCTTTCTCTCTGTCTTTCTCTCTGTGTCTGTCACTCTCAAATAAATAATAAATAAATAAAATTAAAACTATATTTCTTGGGTTGGGGAAATGGCTTAGTGGTTAACACATTTGCCTGTGAAGCCTAAGGACCCTGGTTTATGTATGTTTTCAGTATACGGGATGAATTCCCTTCCATGGAGTGAGCCTCCAGTCAGAGGGCAGTTTGTTTCTCCCATAACAGATATGCCACTAGTGTACCTGTTGGCTCATTTGGCCTGGCTGACCAAATAAATATAATGCTTGCAATATCCACTGTTGAGTATCTTCACTGGTGATCTCTCCTCTCCTCTCCTCTCCTCTCCTCTCCTCTCCTCTCCTCTCCTCTCCTCTCCTCTCCTCTCCTCTCTTTCACACACACACACACTCTCTCTCTCATTGAACTGCATGTAGTGTGGCTTTTTCCAGCTTTCTGTCAGTAGTCTACATGGAGGAGGTTTTCAGCTCACTTCCAGCAGGCTTTCTCAGTGACCTTGTAGCCAAAATATGTGGAGTCTTCAGCAATAGGGTCTTGCCATCTATTCCAGGTGGGAAACCAAGGACCTCAACAATGGCCTGTAATGTTTTGGGGGCATTGGGGACCTTCCTGACCAGCAACTCACTGGGAGGTATCCCATCCCTGGCACTGAAAGTTTTCTATTAACAATATATGGCTCCTGTGTATTCCAGTGTCCCAAAAAGTAGGTTTCCATATGACTTATTTATATCCTCTTAGATTTTGATTAGCCCTCAGTTCACCTTTCTTTTACTCAATCTCTTCCCCTGACCTCACTTGGGCCTTTTCACCCCCACTAATCTGTTCTTCTATATATATATATTTTTTTTTTTAAATTTTTTATTTATTTATTTGAGAGAGACAGATACAGAGAGAAAGAGAAGTAGAGGGAGAGAGAGAGAGAATGGGCGCGCCAGGGCTTCCAGCCTCTGCAAACAAACTCCAGACGCGTGCACCCCCTTGTGCATCTGGCTAACGTGGGACCTGGGGAACCGAGCCTCGAACCGGGGTCCTTAGGCTTCACAGGCATGTGCTTAACCGCTAAGCCATCTCTCCAGCCCCATATATATATATATATGTAAAAATTAAATAAAACATTAAGAGGCTATGTTCTAAAATAAATGCAAAGAGGAATATTGGTAGGGATTAAAGCCCTCTAGTTGTTGTAGTTTATTATTGTATATATGTAGGTACTGTCTGCCTATGTTTTCCTTAAAACCATGTTGCAGAACATCTCGACTTACTCTAATTATGGCTAAAACTCTCAGGGTCCTGATGTTCCTTGCAGCATAGCTTTATAAATTTCTTTTCAGCACAATGGATTTGAGAACAAAATCAGTGAAGGTAAAATATATTCTTAACATGGAAGCAGGGCTTTAGGCAAGTGAACTGTTTCCAGTGAAAACATACTAAGAAGTCTTGACGCCCTTCTAACTAACTGAACTGAACATCCTGCTACTGACAAATATGAGTGCAAAACTGTGTCAACATTTTTTTATTTCCTAATAAACCACACTAATAAGAGTTAATGAAAAATAAGCTAAGTATCTGGTAAATGTTATGATTATTGTCATTTAGAGATTGGATAGTAAAGGTTCAAGAACTTAGAGGAAAAATATACATGTAACAAAGTAGGAAATTACCTGGAAACAAAAGACATGTGGGAAGAAAGCAGGAAAATACCCCAACAGATAAGAAAATTTCCTTTTTCTCAGGCTGGTAAGGAGGAAGAACTTTACCAAAGCAGGTGCTAGGGCAGTCTGGTGCCAGAAGAATGAATAGCTAGGAGATGAATGAGTCTTGTCATCAAATTTAGGTGTGTAAGGAGAGATCTGATTGGTTTGTGGACTCCAGGCACACAGGAGGAGCAAGGCCACCCAGGTATGCTAAGTTGAGGAAGAAACAGGAAGTGTTGCTTACAGCCATCTTAGATGAGACTGGATCAGACATGGGTTCTAGTCCTTGCAGTGAAGGCTGACTCTCTATTTAAAACTATATTTCCTGGGTTGGGGAAATGGCTTAGTGGTTAACACATTTGCCTGTGAAGCTTAAGGACCCTGGTTCAATTCCCCAGGACCCATGTAAGCAAAATGCACAAACTCCTGCTTGGAGTTTGTTTGCATGGCTTGAGGCCTGGGAATGCCCATTCTCTCTTTTATCTCTATCTGCCTCTTATTTTCAAATAAATAAATTATTTAATTAAATCAATTAAAAAATAAAACTATCTTTCTCCTATTTATTCTTCTTCAGTTACTAACTTCTTTCTTCCATGGATTAACTATATAGTATTTCTAAGTAGATCAGAAATATATTTTAAATTCCATGAGCAACAAAACCTTTGAATGCCTGCTAATTTGAATTGGAATATAATTTAAATATTTTCCTGCTTGCAACTGAAGCAGGATTTTGGGATTCAGGAGGAGTCCTATAGAATTTATGAACCCCGAGTTTTGAGATCTGTCCTACCTTTTATAAAGAATTGATGAAGATAGATTGAAGAAGGATAAATTGTGAATTATTGTTTATTTAGGGGGAAATCACAAATTGTGGACATTTACTTTAAGATGATTGGGATCTAAGAAGGGAGTTTAAACGTGGGGAGTAGGAAATACGGTACTATGTGGAAACAGTGTATAGTTTATAAGGTACCTGTATGAGAAAGTGAGGTCTTTAGCAAAAGCTGGGAGCAGAGCTGTTAGCATGTGCAAAGTAGAAGCTAGGAGCTGTGTAGAGACTTAGGAAGAAACCCCATATATCCTACCTGAGCTTTCCCACAGAGGAAGGTTAAAAGGGCAAATGGTGGTGACTTAAGGAAGAATAACAGAGAGAAGGTATAATAAAGACACTTCACTGGATATGATGGTGCATGCCTTTAATCCCAGCACTTGAAAAGCAGAGGTAGGAGGATTGGCATAAATTCAAGTCCACCCTGAGGCTACCACATGAATTCCAGGTCTGCCTGGGCTACAACAAGACCCTACCTCAAAAAAACAAGCAAAAGAGAGAGAGACAGAGAGAGAGACAGAGAGACAGAGGGAGGGAGGGAGGAAGGGAGAGAGAGAGAGAGAGAGAGAGAGAGAGAGAGAGAGAGAGAGACTTATTACTCAAAGTTAACAGTAATTACATACATAACAGGCCTAGAGTTGGAAAAAGCAGCCAAGTGGTAGATCTTAGAATGTAAGGAGAGTATACATGTGGCAGATCAGAGACCAGAGAAAAATCATACATAAAGTGAGAAGTTACCCCAAACATTAAAGCAGAAGCAAGTAGAAAAACCATACAGACCAAGAAACAATATTCTGTCCTACCCCATTCCCCACCCAGCCAGGCTGTATTATACTCACATGTATTCAAGGAGAGATGAGAGGAAATCTAGACACATACACACATACACACACACACACACACACACACACACACACACACACACACCACTGAGAGGCTGGAAAGGCAGCTTTTAGAGCATCAGATTCAGGTGTACAAGAAGGCCCAACTGGCTACTAAATGTGGAGGATGGACCCAAGGGTCAGCCCCTTGGTTCAGCCCACCCAGGTAGCACAGTTGACTCTGGTTGCAGGAGGCACTGTAGCTCAGTTTTGATCAGACATTTCTGCCAAGAGTTCTGTACTTGTGCCAAGGAAAGGTGGCATGCAAGGTGGCACCTCCTGGTTCTCTTTGAACCTCAATCCATAATTGAAACTTCCTTAAAAAGCAAGTTTTCTCCTGTCCTCCTTCTCTACTTTCATGTGTAGCAACTTAACCCTACATGTAGTAATGTGTTACAGACGTTCAGGAAGCATCTCAACACTTTCTGTAGCAGAATAGGAAAGTTATTCTATTACAAAGTATTTTACAATCTTCTATGTACTATTTGGTCTAGTATTAAAGGCTTAGTCCAGATAATGGTGTAATTATTGAATTCATTTAGCATTCTAGTCCTCTTAAAGCCACATTTTAAAAATGCAACCTGTGGTATCTAACTTCACTATTTTAAATTTTGAAATAGTTTTTGAGGTTGAAAACTCTAAGCAGTATAATATCATTTTTAGTATCTTTTAGGAAAACAGATGAATAAATGTCAAAAGTGCATATAAGTATCCAGGAATAATAGAGAAGCAACACTTGAATGAACATCAGACAAAATGTAAGTGATGGACTGGGAAGACAGCTCTGTGCTCCAGCCAGAGTCTACCTTCCTGTCTCCCCAGATCCCTGGAGCCAGAAGCTAAGAAAGATTCTGTAATCCAAGCACAGTGATGGTGAAGAGATGTGAGACAAATAGAGTTTCTTGCAAACCTGTGGTACTTGATGCACAAATAATGGCTGAGAAAGATCAAGAGAGAGAACTTTGTCTCAAATGTGGTGGAAAAGGAAGGTAAAACCTAAATGGTTGCCTCTGACCTCCATACCCACATTGGGGCACATGTACCCTTCCTCTCAAACATATATGAACACACACACACACACACACACACACACACACACACACGGAAAGAGAGCGAGACAGACAGACAGAGAGAGAGAGAGAGAGAGAGAGAGAGAGAGAGAAAGGGCAAGGGATTGAATGCAATGTACACACAAATCAGCAAGTTTGCAGTGGTCACAGGGATATATGATATATAAATATACATTTGAAATACATGTGACATACATATGTATGTGTGTGTGTGTATGTAATCTTATTATAAAGATAAACTTCTGCATGTGCACTATACTCCTACAGGTAAGATAAATGAGCAGCCAAAAGGTATTGCATGAAATACACAATCAAAATAGAATGTAAAGCAATGAATGGAAGCCTGAATAGCATTCTCCAATAAAAAGCCATGATTCCATGCTGACTTTCCAAATCTGAGATATAAGTCACTTCTCCAACCCAGAATCTGTTGCCCAAACATGAACTCTGCAATGGATGACAAATGGGATATCGCATTACAGTAGTATTTATTCCGTTCTTCTCTAAAGAGCTTCCAGTCTTTTGTTCAAAGAACCCTACAGTGGGGAAAGAAAAAAAATCACCTGTCTCCTGAGAATGATTTGGTACAAGTAATGACATGATTATTTACCAAGCATATAAAAGAACTATTTCCCCTTTCTTTATTAGAGGTGGGGTGTGGTAGTTTGAATACATGTCCCCCAATAGATTCAGGAGTTTATTAAAGTTTTAGATCTCTAGCTGCCTACCTAAAGGAGGTGTCATTGTGGTCAGATCTAGGGTCCAGCCCAAAGGGGTGTTGGGGGCAATATGGAATTCCAGCCTAAGGTATGCAGAGAGCAGCCTGAGTTCTGCCTGGGTTCTCTACTGTTTGGCTGCTGGATTTTGCTCTGGTTTTTGGTGGTGGATTTTCTCTTTTTGGTTTTATGGAACTTCTTCTCTGTAACCTTTAAATACATGCCATTCCTTTCATAAACTGCCTGATTAGGTAGTTAACCCCCAAAATGTGAAGCTGATATACATGTGGTATGTGAGGGTCAGATATAATTGGAGCGCTGGATCAAATGTCAGTGGTTCCATGGAGGTGCCTGCTGGCTATTTCCCCAATTATGCAATCGTAATTATAATGGACACCCCTTACATTTTGTAGAACTCTTACACTGATTTCTTGCCCTACACAGTGTAATATTAGTAAAAAGCAAGTGTGATCACCTGAACCTGAAACTCTAAACTCATCTAGAAGAAAAGTATCACTGTATCCCAACAAGAATGTTGCAGATGAAGGCTGCCAAAGACACTATAGATTGTAGGAATGGTAGTTACTATCACAACTGCACTTAATTCACCACTGGAGTCCCCGTGATGAAATGCTGTGTGTAGTAAGTAGGGCTAACTTATGGCTAGGTGGATAGTGTGAAATGCAAGTTGACAATGATAAACTCAACCAAGGGGTTGCTTTGACTTGAGATTACAATGTGACTTTATGGTACCCTTACCGAAGCACACGACTGAAGTCTCCAGAACATGTTTGAATATTCTTCCAAGTGTCTATCACCATGTCAAGTCTCTGTGTAACATTACATATGGCAATGGAGCACATTATCTTGAAATGGACAAATATACATTCAAAGTCATTCCTTTGGACTACGCTTGTCTCCTAATTTCTGTCACAGTGGAATCAAATATGGCCTTGGCAATATGAACATTCCCTTGAACCTTATTGAACCTGATGAGGAAGAAGCAACCTTGGATGCCTTGGAAATACATGTTCTCCAAAGGTGAGGAAGAAAAAAAAAACACCATGAAAAGATTCAAGAATTGGACATATTGGCAAAATTATTCTGTTTAACTAGCCGAAGATATTCTGAAGTCTTCCTTTGAAATTGCAAGACTAAGTCATTTATTTCTAGTACAGATAAGACTTGATAAAACTGCTGGGCTTTGAAGTAACCATACTGCTAGTCTATTTATCAAGTGACCTGGAGAATAAATATATTTGATTGGTAAACTAAAGAAGGATTATTTTTTAATTTTTTTTTATTTACTTGCAAGGAGGGGGGGGCGGAGAGGGGGGGGAGAGAGAAGGTTCATCATAGCTTCCTGTTGCTACAAACAAACTTCAGATGCATGTGCCACTCTGTGCATCTGGCTTTACATGGGTACTGGGGAATTGAGCCTGGACCTTTAGACTTTGCAAGCAAGCGTCAAAAGTACTGAGCCATTTCTTCAGCCCTAAATGATTCTTTAAAAAGGCTCTACAGATAGTCTCTCTCTCTCTGGTCCATGCTAGTGGATGTCTTATAGATGAAGTTCTTATCTGAAACAGGCAAACTCACTGGGAGATTTGCATCGCAGACACCCTGCCATATTCACGGGGAGAGGATGTACTCTAGTCAATTACAGTGCCTTGAATGCTATTGAGTCTTGAAAGAAAGAAGCACCTAATCACACATAATTAACTGAACAGATGCCCCTATGTTCTCATTTTAAGATAGGTATTTTTGAGACCTACTAAGTCAAACAACATAAAAATAAGTACACTGTCCTAAATTAGATAGGGTTCCTTTGAGATCAGATTCCAAAAACTGCAGGACAGAATTCTTACTAATAACGAATATTATCTGGTCCAGAAACCAGGATTAGGGGGTCTCAATCCATGATCACTCCTGATTACCTGTTTGTAATTTCATGATTTATTTTTGACCCTGTATAGGTCATTTTTATTTCATTTCTTTGCCACAGGGAACAATGTTACAAACAGGTAATAATATATGTTGTAGCTACCTTCTTGTTGCTGAGACAAAGAAAGCACCCAACAAAAAACAGCTGACTGTAGGAAAGTATTTTATTTTGGCTTATAGTCTCGAGGGATGCTTTGTACTGGCAGGGAAAAGCATGGCAGGAGCAGAGGCTGACCATCACCTTTGCCACAGCAGGTGAAAAACAGCAGCAGGAGAGTGAGCCAAATTCTAGCAAAGTGGAGCTAGTGTGACACCCCACAGCCCCACCCCATCAACACATCTTCTCCAACAAAGTTCCACCTCTGAAATTATCATCTGCTGGGGATCAAACTTTCAGAACACATGTGTTCATGGGGGATCTGGTTTAAGCCAGCATGCCATAAAGCATGTATTAAATTAAATTCAGGATGACACATGCTACTTGGATTCCTTGTGCCAAAATACATCAGTAGACAATGTTAGAGAAGAGTAACCATGAGCTTTATGAAGATTTCAGAGTCATTTTGTATAATGTTTGCGTTCCATGGATATTCACAGTGTGCTGTTGATACTAGTTTGTTCAGTACAAGTTTGGCAAACAGGAACAGGTAAGAACATAGAGATGAGGACATAGGAAGTTTTTGAAATGAATCTGGGTCACCGTAGCTGGCCAACTTAGTCTACTTAGTCTAACTTAAGAACTGATGAGAAGGAGAAAGGGAATTCCTAATTTGTGGTAAAGGATGTAAACAAAAGTCATCAACCACATTGTAATATATAAAAATAAAATGGAAGAAAATCATAATCTCAAATGTTCTATGTCTTCACTAATCTCATTTAATGTTCATTGTAAATAAAGATTTTAGTAATGTCAAGTAGAAAAAAAAATAGGCATGAGCCGGGTGTGATAGCACACACCTTTATTCCCAGCACTTGGGATGCAGAGGTAGGAGGATCACTGTGAGTTTGAGGCCACCCTGAGCCTGAGACTAAATAGAGAATTACAATAAGACTCAATCCAGAAAAAACAAAAAACAAAAGACATGTTTCAAATGATATTATTTGACCTTAAGACTTTAATGAGACATTGGAATATCTTGAGTGGTTTCTAGAAAAGAAACACGATATTTTAAAAATAAGAATTTCGTGCTGGAGAGATGGCTCCATGGTTAAGGCATTTGCCTGCCAAGCCAAAGGATACAGTTTCAATTCCTCAGGACCCATGTTAGCCAGATGCACAAGGGGTGCATACATTTGGAGTTCCTTTGCAATGACTGGAAACCCTGGTGCACCCATTCTCTCTCTCTCTCCATGTTTCTCTATCGAAAAAATAAATAAAAATAAAATATTAAAAAATAAGAACTTCAAGTATGTGCAAGTGGAAATTACTATTTAATCACTGAATACATCAAGACAGGGCATCAAAGAATGAATTAATTTATGACACAGGTTATTCAACAAAATCTTAAAATTTGGGACATTACCATAGCTAGGTAATTCCTCTGTATTCTAGCCTTAGTTGTGGGAGGAGGCCAAAAGGCTAAGGAAGGAAGAAATGAGCTTTCCTTATCCCCGTTCAGTCTTTGAATACTGTCCTCTAAATATCCCTGTGCCAATTCTCACCTGCCAGTGTTTAAATATGCCATGTAGCTCCTATCATTACTCTTTGCTTCTCCCCAGTTGATTTTATTTTTTCTAATTGAAAACTTTTTGCATTTAATCTGAATCTGAATGTCTATATAATTGGCCAGTTCCTGAAATACTGTAGTTACATAGGTTGATATTGTTAAGTAAAATTCAGGATTTTATTTATTATTATATATCAATACTAAATAAAAATAGTTATAGTTTGCTAATTTTCAATATTTAAATACAAAAATATGTTTTGTGTAAAATATCATTCATATAGAAATACTAAGATTCTTATTAGTATAATAAAGGTTTAGTTTAGTTATTTGACTCATGATAACCATAGTGATTTTCATTAGTGTTTCTTTTGTACAGTGAGACATGAACATCTGAGCATATTCTTCACAAGATAAAAAGACAATTGAATATGAAGGTATATACTTTCCATGTCGTTTCCTCACTTACTGAATTTGTCTTTTGTTTAAAATTGAAAAGGAAGTTTCTAGAGAGAATATAATAGAAATAGTTTTAATCATTCGAATCAAACGTGTTTCATCTTCAATTATCTACATTTTTAGAATAAATTTATAATAAAGGAATGGAATATTTAACTTCATGTGAGACAAAATTATGAATTTTTGAAGATTTAGGGAATGCTGAGATCACTACTGCTCTGCTATTGTTTATTTCCTCACTTCACCTGGAAGTTCTGCATGTCCCATGCGGATGTGACCATTTGAGTCCCATGTCTGTCAGGGGCTTCCTTTCCCTAGCACAAGGAGATCCCCTTATTGTTTATTTTCTAAAGCTTGTTCTAATATTGCCTTTCTCCATTTTCAGAATTGCATCCTATGTCAGGCTTTGATAATAGTCTGCTCAATGAATTTTTGCCTGTGAATATTAAAGTTAACAATAAATATTGTTGAGAAAATTTTGATTTCTGTGTTCACTCTGCTGTAGTTCAAGGATAAGTTCTAAGCTATTTCAAGTCCTGTAAAATTTGTTAAGGTTTGCCTTACTGTTAGCCTTTTGTTAATTAAAGTGACTGCCTTGTCACCTAAAACAAGTTTATTTTGATTTTGTTACTGGGAGCTTTATTAATATAAAGTACAAAGTAACGTGATAGAAAATCCCAGGCATGGGTGTAAAGTAAATAATTCCAAGTTAATGTCTATTTCAAATGATATTCGAGGTTTTTTGTGATTCCAAATGAAGTTTTGGATTGTTTCTTCTATTTTGGTGAAGAATGCCATTGGAATTTTGATGGGGATTGCACTAAATGTATAGATTGCTTTTGGAAAAATCGCATTTTCACAATATGGATTCTTCCAATCCAAGAACAAGGGTTGCTTTTCCATTTCCTAGTGTCTTCCACAATTTCTAGCTTGAGTGTTCTAAAGTTTTCATTGTAGAGATCTTTTACTTCCTTAGTTAGGTTTATTCCAAGATACTTTTTTTTTTTTTCTATGCAATTGTGAATGAGAGTGATTCTCTGATTTCTTCCTCTGTGTGTTTGTTGTTAGCATATAGGAAGGCAACTGATTTCTGAGTGTTTATTTTGTGTACTGCTACATGGCTATAGGTGTGTATCAGCTCTGACAGTTTGCTGATAGAGGCCTTAGAGTCCTTTATGTACAGAATCATGTCATATGCAAATAATGATAAGTTGATAACATCAGAAATCATGTTTTGTTTTTGTTTTTGCTTTCCCAAGGGCAGGTCTCACTTTTGCCTAGGCTGATCTAGAGCACACCCTGTAGTTCCAGGCTGGTCTTGAACTCACAGTTATCCTCCAATCTCTGCCTCCTAGGTGCTGGACTTAAAGATGTGCCCCAACATACCTAGCTACTGAAATAATTCTTTTCATTCTTCTGTCTCATGCTGTACATTATCATGTTAAAGTCATGCAGCTGATAAGGCTGGTGGTCCTTCAAGACCTTTAACTTTTACATGAATCTCTCTCTTATGTAGAGTAATTATTGTTTTTAGTATTTAGGAACAATGAGATTATATAGAATTGTGAAAGTTTCAAGAACAGCATTAACTTCATGACAAAAAGGAATTCACATAGATATGTTTTTGGTTTCTGAAAAACTTTAACTTCAGAAAAGTTCAGATATTTGTCTCTTCAAGCTTTAATGTCATCACTCCTAAGGAAATATTTGCTTTATATATATATATATATATATTTAAATACATATATATATATAATATATATAAGGACATATATATAATAAATATATAAGGACATATTTGCTTTATATATATATAATATATTTAAATACATATATATAATATATATATTTAAATACATATATATTATATATATATATATATATATATTCCTATATATCTCCAAATAATTTTGATATGGAATTTACTGTAAAAATATTTTATGTATTTCATAAAGTCAATCAACCTTCATCATAACAGTATACAAATCTGAAAAGACATTGTGCATATAAGTACAGAATAGCCTGTTTTCAACCTATTAAAGTACTTTCTAAAATAATGTTATAATTATGGCAATGTGATCTAGGATATGCCATATTATTGTATCTTTAACACACGTGAAAATACTGTTTTTCAAACAGCATGTTTCAGATTTGCATTGTATACTGTGGGTAGAAGTGTCAACCAGCTATATTCACTGTCATAAAATATTACATTGTAAGAAAATAGGTAATGAGTCATTTTGAAATTTGTGATAGAAGTCATTGCAGGGAGCAGTTTGTAATAAAGAAGAAAAGCCAGAGAATAGGAAATTCTCAATATCTATTAAGAAATAATTTGTTAACATTTTCAATGGCAACCTCCATTCATATACCCAATATACCCTGAATATAATCCATTCCTACCACTACCCTCCTTCCATCTCTACAACACCTATCCACTGAACCCTTTCTTTCCAGTTATTCCCTCTTCTATTGACTTTTTTGGATTCTCATAATGGCTTAATGCAAATATTTCAATTTTTCCAGATGTCCAAAGTAGAGATCAGTCAGAAAAATTTATCCCTCCATATCATGTAGTGTATAAATATAGTACGTGTGTGTTTGGGGAAAATAACAACAAAGAGCCCTAAAACCTTTGCCAATTACACAGAGATTTTAAAATCACATTAAGTTTATTATAGATTGGTGCAAAGCCATTCTAAATAATAATATTTAATAGGCCTTATTTTTGCAAGCTATTTTCTGTACATTATAAATGTTATTAGGAAATTATTTTTCCAAATATTAGATAAACTGTTCAACTCAGTAAGTGAAGCATAATTATAAGTATATATACAACTCACAATATGAATATGTCACTCATCCATTCAAATTTTAGGTTGTATTAATGCTTGTTACACTTTCTCTATCCACCATCTAAAATCAGTATTTTCTGTTTTTTGGTTTATCAAGGTAGGGATTCCCTCTAACCCAAGTTCACCTAGAATTGCTATGTAATCTCAGGCTAGTCTTGAACTCATGGCAATATTACTACCTTTGCCTTTGGAATTCTGGGATCAAAGGCGGGGTCACCATGCCTAGCTAAAATCAATATTTTCAGGCTGGAGAGATTGCTTAGTGGTTAAGGCACTTGCTTTCAAAGCCAGAGGCCCTTGGTTCAATTTCCCAGAACTCACATGAACTAAATGAAGAAAGTGGCACATGTATCTGAACTTTATTTGCAGGGACTGGAGGCCATGACACACCCATTCTCTCTATCTCTTTCTCTGCCTCATTCTTTCTTTCAAATAAATAAATAAATAAATAAATAAATAAATAAGTAAAGATAAAATATTTAAAATCAATATTTTTAATAGAATGTTTGTGATGCAGGCAAAATAGGGCGTTCAGCTACAGCTAATTTACCCTGAACAAGTCCCTTCCATCTTCATAATCATACTCAAGCAACTAAAATGAGGTTAACATGCCATCCATGAACCATTTTGAAGAGAAAAGTAAATAATATAAATATACTTTAAAGAATTTGTGGCCAAGTAGAAAGGTTACCCAAACCTTAGGCAGCAGGGCTCAGAGAGTATGGTAGTTATGGAAGGAAAGCTCCCTGGAGACTTTTATCAGTCACTGAAACCTGAATCATTGTCCATCCTGAGCTCTAAACCTACACATCTTTGAGCATTGGTGTCATTGCAAGCCTTTGGCATTTACAAAGATCCAATCACAATCATATTTAGTAGATTTTATAAGGTTATCTTTGTTATTATTAATTTAAAAAATAGATTTCTTATGGTAAAACATAAATAAATTTTCCTATTCTAAAAAATGACATAATATATCAAGTATTCAATAATCTTCACACACACACACGCACACTTCTGCTCACCAGGCAATAGGGAGGGTGGGTGAGAAGGGAAGGTAAGGAGAGGGTCACAAAACTGGACCCAAATGGAACTGGTACCATAAAATCCTATATCCTAAAAGACTGACTAAAAGGTTGAACCTTCATCAGGTCCTTAGAGGGAACATCTGACTCACAGGGCCTGGAAGAGGATATCGTGAAGACTAACCTTAATCTTCTCCTGCTTCTCTCTCTCTCTCTTTTCTCTCTCTTTTATATTATCTATACTTTTCTTTCTTCTTTTCCCTTGGTGCTAGCCTGTAACTCCCTGTACCAGGATGTGGTTAACATCCACAATGAGCTGTTGATCAGAGAGATCTAGAAGGTTCCCATCAGAAGACAGACTTCTGTCAAAGCACTTGATTACCCACCAAACGTTAATAGTAATACTCTATTACCAAAGACACTGTATGATCTTGGTATGGAACATGGAGAGACATGGATGGAATCTGGGAGTCAGTCCCCAGACAGCTTGTCTAGCTCAAGAAGGTGATACATGAGTGACTGGGGTAAAATGGCCAACATCTGTCCAAACAACTCAGGGTCTAAGCTACTCAGTAGCAAACAACTGGTAGTTATGCTCACCCAAGTGCAATAGTGGCACACAGCCATTATGGGTAACCAACTGCTTTTGAATTAGCTAAGGGATCTGCTCAGTGGAAAGGAACCCATAGCTGGAACTGGGAAACAAGTCAGAATCATATCCAAAAAAAAAGGAGGTTTCTCTCCAATATCAAGCTCCCACCAATCTTAGACTACAATAGAGTCTACACCTATTAAATTCTCTCTAAACTAATAATGTTTATCCCATTTATCTGGAGCTGACTTCATTCTTCTTTGGACAATTTGCTTCTCTTTTTCATATGGAAACAGATCCTGAGGAGACAATCAGCCCATTGCACCTCACCAGGGTCCCAGCTGAAACCAAGAGTCATTGGGGAAATGAGCAAAGGTGCTGCTTTCATGGTAAACCTGGTACCAGCACAAGGATGAAGGAGATAGACACAGAGAATACTAAATTCCTACCAAAGGAGATATCCAGAGTAGAGGCTCCAAAGACCTCATCATAGAAGTAGACCTAAGACGAACTCAACATGGCTCAGGGAAATTTGTGGAAGAGGGGGAAGAAAGATTGTTAGAGCCACAAGTTAGGACATTATGCACAGAGACATTGCCTCTTCTCTATAACTGATGCTATCCCAATGAGGAAGGTCCTTTCGGAGGGGGGGGGGGGGACAGGAAGGAAGTGAAGATGGTGCCAACATGTAATGTTTACACACTGAGAGTGTACATATCTAATAAATTAAAAAATGGAAATTAAAACTACAAGTAGCAGATTGTTGCTGTAATCTAGTAGTAACAAAGGGTAATTTATATGCACACAAGATAGTGTTTCTAGTTTTCCCCACAGCCCACCAACTGAAAGGTTCAGTAGGCAAAATGAATTTAGAGGGTGCAGTGGAGTCAAAGGCATAGGTTGTTGCTTTTTAAATACTTCTCACTAAACTAGAGAAACAACCTTGACGCTGCGAAGGGAAATTAATGCCTTTTTCTTTTGCCTCCCCTGTTATTTGCATTACATTGCCATCTGGTGGTCAAATCAGATATTGACAGCAAAGTCAGTTTGACAGAAATACTGCGAACATAACCATAACATGTGCTGTTGTTTTATATCCAGCATAAGTCACACAGGAAACCTTCACAAAGTGGTCATAACTCTAAGCAATGACTCCAGCCAACCAGCATTTTAACCGAGCCTCCTTGTTGGTCTTCCTGTTGGCGCACTATTTATTCTCAAGCTCAGCTTGTGGATGTGGCAGGAGCACACTTCATACTGGTTCATACTTTTTCAACTAGTGTGGTTTTCAAGGGTCCCCAGAGAGATAGAAGCAACAGAAATATTACATCTTGCATAGAAACAACAGTTTTCACAATCTGAGGTTTTAGTTTCTGTAGTTTTACTTACCCTTGATCAATTGCAGTTAATATTAAATTGAAAAATTTAGAAATAATTCACTAGTTCTGAACTGTATGTCATTCTGAGTAGCATGAAAAATGTCTCTGTCTTGTCTATCCAAACCAGAAGTGAGCCCTCCCTTTTTCAGCATGTTCTTACTCCACACTTATCAGTTTCAAAGTCACTTAAAAGTGTGTTATCAGATCAGCTTTCATGGTACTGCAAGAGGATAAGCAAGAGGCCCTTGTTTCACTTTGTAATGGCCCAATTGGACAAGAGAAATGGTGATGATAATTTGGAAAAACCAAAGTGAAATTGTAATAGCTCCTTATAAGAAAAGGCTTGACGTGGAAAGAAAATGGACAAACAAATAAATGCCACCTAGATGTTGACGTGGCTAAGATCTAGAGGACAAACATTATCCATAAAATTGTGGAAAATTAAAAAGAAACTCATGCTTGCTTTGCACTGTACCTCAAAATGAAAAAGTTGTGGCTACTATGTGTGATAAGCATTTAGTCAAGTTGGGGGTTTGATGAAATGAACAGAAAAAAAATTGTCATTAATAACAATGAATTGTGATAGAATGAATGTATAGGGACGAAGCATAGTAAATATAGAATATAATCTGTGAGACTTGGAATGAATTCCTCTTAATGGGGTACCTCTACATATAAGAGGAAGTTTACTATGGGAAATGGCTGGCATTATTCTGGTGGCCAGATACATCCGTAGCAATGCCAATTTGTGTTGGGAGCCATAGAGCAAAAGCCTCTCCATTTTGCCTGGGCCTGTTCGTAAGTTGACTCATTATTCAGAAAGCTGGATGTTAGGTACTTCTGGAATGTCGGTCAGCAGACTGCTTATAGAATCTTATTTTTTGCAAAAGGCCAGTTTATGGTCAGGCTGTGAAGCCTGGCGCAGTCAGGATGTTAAGCCATTGAGGCAAGATTAGATAAACACCTGATTACATCCCCTCTAGATTTCCTGACAATTCCAAGGCCCTAAATCACATCAGCCAGATTATTCCCTCCTTTTTCTTCCCCTATATAACCACTGTGTAAAAAATAAGGATTCAGAGACCTTGATCAGAATATAGACTTGGTCTCCTTCTTTGTGACTCTTGTCTCTCATCCAGGTTAACTTCCCCTTGGGTCCTTGTTCTACTCCCCACTGCCCGGGGCAAATTTGCATGCTGAGGTAAAGAAAGAAATGTGCTATTTCAGAGGAATGCCACTTCATACTGGTTCATACTTTTTGTGTGTTTGTTGTTTTTACTTCCTCATTTCTCTTTTTAAAAAATAATTTGGTTTCCCATTCATTTATTGCATTAAGTAAATTTAGCCTCTTGGTAGCCTAAGTCATGCCAAGACCCTAACCCTTTCTCATTTTCCTGTGTGCGGGTGTGTCTGTGTGTGTAGGAAACTATCTAGCTTTACTTAACAAGGCATATTCTTATTTTTAGTATCTACATTTCTACATAACATGACATGAATGTAAAAGAGGGCTCATTTTGAGGAGTAAGGTGACCAGCTGGAGAGGTGAGGGGAATAAAGACGAGAGTATAATTGGGGGTGGATGAGGTCAAATAACATTGTATACATACTGAAACTCATTGTATGTTAAAAATGATAATATGGTAGGAATATGAGCAAGAATTCCTAAAACTACCTTTTGGTAGAATCTGAGTCACTGATCTATTTCTTTATGAAGATGCTAAGAAGAATATAGACATTCAGGAGCTGAGATTATCCTACTATCACATTGTGCAAGAATGCTTGGAATTTAAAACTGGAAATTTCATAATTAAATCAAAAATGGGTATTTACATTTTAATTTGGAATAATAGTAATGCAAATTAATCTTCAATTTAAATTGCAAATCAGTACTGCATAATTTGGTTCAATTTTTTTCATATATATGTGGATTTATATATATATATATATATATATATATATGTACATATATACATATGTGAAATTATATATATTATGAAATTACAAGTTATATAATTATATTTTACATATGGTTAACTTGTGATTTCAAAGACAATTTACAGTGTTGTACAAACAATTTCTCTTAATACTATTATGTCAAAAAGAATGTTTCTTTAGTCATTTTTTTATTTCATTTAGCAGAGTTCCCTTTATGGAAGTTAATATAAAGGTTCAGATCAAACTCATTAGTATTTTCATTTTAAATTTCAATGACACTAACAAATGTGTTTTATTGTGCTCACAATTAGTGTATATTTTTTCGTGTTATCTTTTTCCATGCTTTTTTGTTGCTTTTCTTTTCTTTTTGTTTTTTTTTTTCTTTTTGGTTTTTCGAGGTAGGGTCTCACTCTGGCTCAGGCTGACCTGGAATTCACTATGTAGTCTCAGGGTGGCCTCGAACTCTCGGAGATCCTCCTACCTCTGCCTCCCGAGTGCTGGGATGAAAGGCATGAACCACCACACCCGGCTCGTTGCTTTTCTTTACTAACACTGTCAAATATCAAAATGGCAAAAATTTAAGTAAACAAATAAATAAAAGTGGCTCGAGAGATGGCTTGGAAGTTAAGGCACTTGCCTTATGAAGCCTAAGGAAGTTCCCAAGCTCAATTTCCAAGGACCCAAGTAAGCCATATGCACAAGGTGGTGCACAAGTATGGAGCTGGTTTACAGTGGCTGAAGGCCCCGACATGCCCATTCTCTCTCCCTATTTGCCTCTATCTCTCTCTCTCTAAAATAAATAAATAAATAAGGTTAGATTAATAGATAAAAATGGTAAAAATGTAAATAACACAAAACCTAGTTTTGTTTTACATCATGTGATAGTAGATTTATCTATTTTTATTTTCCTTTTAAGCAAATATTATAAAATAATTTTATAATGCAGCTCACATATTTTCACTAAGGTATTCAAAACTTATGAAATAATAGATTAAATGTGTGTCCTCAAAATGAAGCATCAAGAAAAAGAGCTTACGGGACGTTCATAATGTCAGTAGCGGAATGTGAACACTAGATGGCGCGCCTAATCTGCAATTGAATTGGACTCTGGCGACTCCTTATCTTAAGAAATTCAGTCATTGTATTGTTTTGAATGAACAATAAAATAAATTTTATTTACTACACATGTAATTCAGCATAGGAGCCATTTCCAGTTGTGTTCTCCAATTAGTTTTACTCTGACAGAGGAATGTGAGAACGTGTGGATTCACATGACCATATGATTAATAATGGAACAATACAAAAGATGTTTCCTCTCAATTCAATTCATAAGGGTCTTTCATTTATCACTTTTATAACTATGTCTAAAACACATGACAGACCTAATACATTTTTCCTTTGAAGTAAAAGTAAAAAATTCAAAAGTTTCTACTATAAATATTAATGAAAATTAAATACAGTATGTTAGATGCTTTACTACAAATGAACAATGAACAATAAGCACAACTGTTAACACCATCAAATACAGTATTTTACCATGTTACAAACGTTAACAACACATAGGAGAAATATTTAGAATAACTGCTTTGTTACCTAATGCAGAAGAAACTTCTAGATGAGAAGTTTGCATATAACTTATATGGCTACACATTTAATCAGTTGATGTCATTCATGAAACAAGTAGAGTTGCACTTTTAGTGCACAGTCAATACAACCATTTTTATGAAAATAAGTCTACATGCAAATACAATAAAATGAAGAGGTTTTCATGTAGTTTATCAGAAGCTTCATATTTACAAAGCTTATGTTAATGAAAACACAGATTCCTCTAAATGTGTAAGCAGGGAGATGAGTGGGATGTAGTTCCCATTAACTGCATAATTTTTCTTAAGTATGAATATAACCTTCAACCTTGTGTGAAAAACAGTAAGGATTATAATAATATACACAGAAAAAAAAAGTTGGCTATCTTTTGCTATGTAAACATGCAAGTAGCAATTTTTCAATCAAACCAATTGTCTACCATCTGTGATGCTGGCACTTACCAAAGTGTGAATTGTTTGTGTAGAAAAATAGGATGTGTCATTTATCATAGCATGGGGATTAATTCTCAGTAACTTTGGTATTGTATTTTTCCTGAGACAGCAGGGATCAGCTACCAATGACATTTGCACTATAGTTTGTTATTTAGTTCTTAAATTACTGGAACAATTTAATAAACTCAATATAATATGAGATGATAATGCATGCTTCAAGGTTTGAGAAGATTCAAAGAACACTGTTAAGATTGCATTTATTCTTTGGAAAAGATTTAATTCAAAGAAAAATCCTTTGTGTGCTGTTGAGAATGCAGATATATCATTGTAATGTCCAATTTCCAGGTTTTGTGGGAGATTTAACCCAAACCATGGGCTGGAAGCTCCTTGATCAAACTGTGAATCATGAGGCCCAATTCTATCTGTAGCCAAAGCTAATCCAGTAAATAAGAAATAGAGAGAAGACGAAGGAAACAATTTATGATGTGAGGTGGAAGGCGATTCTGAGCCACACAATTCTGTTTCTATCATCATGGCTCAAATTGTGCTGAGAATAACTGAGTTTGTGATGGTGTGTTCAGCCAGTACAAACAAGCCTAAAGATATATGGACAAGTCAATCTCACTGGAGTAAGACCCAAAATTGTTCCATGGTGGTCCTCCTACTGAGAAAGCTTACAGCATGGTTAAAATCCTGTCATCATTTGTATATGAGACAAAGAAATGACAGGATTTAGTAGAAAGCACGTTGCTAGTGTCAATGTTTTAAAAATTACATTTTTTAAATTTGCCTTTTTGTCTAAAACAAACTAGTTACCTCATTTTGAACTTAAACTCATGGCCATTCTACAGCTTTCAAGTACTGGAATTACAGGCAATTAGCCAACATGCCTGGCAATAACATTTCTCTTTTATTGTCTTCTGTATTTCTTATGACAAGTTCTCTTAAAGAATTTCAACCAGGATTCAGTTATCATTAGAGATACCTATCTGGCTAGTGGGTGATGTCTGAGCTCTATTTATGTTTAATTTTGTGGCTTTTATCAATTAATTAATAAATTTTATCAATTAATAAATAATTTATTTGCAAAAGAAATACAACTTCATGGGCTGGAGAGATGGCTTAGTAGTTAGGTGCTTGCCTTTGAAGCCTAAGCCAGATGCACAAGGGGGCGCACTTGTCTGGAGTTCCTTCTCAGAGCTGGAGGTCCTGGAGTGCCCATTATCTCTCTCTCTGTCTCTCTGTCTCTCTGCCTCTTTCTCTCTCTCTGTCACTCTCAAAAAAATAAAAAATGAACAAAAAATAATAATTAAAAAATATAGGGACTTCCGGTTAAGATGGCGGCGTAGGTACCACGCCAAAGCAACCTAGGGGGGAAAAAGACCAAAAAAACTCAGCAAAATACATGCTTTTACTAAAAAGTGAAGTGTATAGGAAATTGAGGGGGCAGCGGAGAAGTAGAAGAGTTATAGAGCATCCAGAGCCCGCACAGGCAGGAAAAGCGGCTCCAGCGGCTCAGGCAGCTCGGCCAAATGCCGCAGCCGCAGTGCAGCAGAAAGCCGCCAGACTCTCGGCTCGAGTCGCAGGAAAAACCAGGTGCGGGATTTTCCCCTCACACCGCGCTCTCCTCAACTCGGGAAACGTGAGGGGAGAGCGGCAGAGAGCAGCGGAGGAGAAGACCGCGAGGTAGAAGAACACGTGGAGCAGTGAGAGAACCAGAGCAGCCGCGGCTCCCTCCCCGCCCCCCCACCACCTGAGCCCAGCTCCAGCGAACACAGCAGCTGCCCAGGACCAGCCACGCCAACTTGGGCTGACAGCGGGACCCAAGCAGGAGCAGAGTTCGGCAGCAACTTCAGCGGCTCCAGCACCAGTACCAGCGGCCCCAGCAGCAGCGGACCCAGGAGCGGCAGCGGTGGCAGATCCCGCAGCAGCGGCTTCGGGGGGAGCAGCGACGGTGGTCACGGCAGTGGCAGCTTCAGCAGCGGTGGTGGCTCCGGTGGTGGCAGCTACAACAGCAGCAGAGGCAGCAGCAGCGGCTCAGTTTGCCCCGTAGGAAAAGCAAGTGCCCAGCTCCAGAAATCAGAACAGCAGCCCGACGACCCAGGCAACAACTTGACTGAGACCACAATCACCCAAGGTAGCTGGGATTGCACCAGGGAAGGGTCTCACTTGGTCACAAGCTGACTTGGATCCCTCAACAGACCAGAAATCTAAACCTCTTTGTTGATAGAAGATCTGGTCATTATAATAACTACTCTTGCATACATACTCGGGGCTGTTTTTGTTTGAATGTGTACAGTGTTTAGTTAAATTTTAGAATCTACCTGTATTTTATTCCACTCAGCCTGCTTGAATACTCCTATAGATGGGAAACTCAACCCCTAAGAACATCTTTGTAGATACTCTGAGAGTCTTAAGAGCCACACCTAATACATTAAGGTCCTACCCTGAAAATATATTACATCAAATCAATTGATACAGCTAAGAATACACAGCTAGCTAGAAAATCCAAGCATTAACTTAATCCAAGATGCAAAAATATATACATTATAACACAAGAAACACTAAAAAGCAAGATGATATAAATCCACCTAAAAGTATTAATGCATCAGATATGTCCTCCAGAGAGAAAGAGTTAGAGGAAATGCCTGAGAAAGAGTTCAAAAGAATAATTATAAATATGTTCAAAGAGGTCAAAGAACACATGAAAACAATCAAGGAAGAAATCAAAGAGGAAATCAAAGAGGAAATCAAAGGAATCAAAGAAGAGGCAGGACACCAATTTAATGAAATAAAGAAGGCAATACAAGACATAAATAGGGAAATAGAAATAATAAAAAAAAAAACAGTCAGAATTACTAGCAATGAAGAACACAGTTAATGAAATAAAAAACTCTGTAGAAAATCTCACCAGTAGGATGGATGAGGGAGAGGACAGAATATCTAAGCTAGAAGACCAGGTGGCAGACCTAATGCAGTCCAACAAAGAGAAAGACAAACTTATAGAAAAGTATGAGTGGGAATTTCAAGATATTCGGGACACTATGAAAAGATCCAATATAAGAATTCAGGGCATAGTAGAAGGAGAAGAACTCCACTCCAGAGGCATAGTAGGCATCTTCAACAAAATCATAGAGGAAAATTTCCCCCAAATTGGGAAAGAGGTGCCAATACAGATACAGGAAGCCTTTAGAACCCCAGCCAGACAAAACCCAGAAAGAACCTCCCCTCGCCATATTATAATCAAACTTCCAAACACACAAACCAAAGAAAAATTATTGAAAGCAGTTAGAGAGAAAAATCAAGTTACCTACAAAAGCAAGCCCATCAGGATTACAGCAGATTATTCAACACAAACTTTTAAAGCCAGAAGGGCTTGGAGTGATATATTCCAAGTTCTGAAAGATAACAACTGTCAACCAAGGTTACTTTATCCTGCAAAGTTATCCATTCAAATAGATGGAGAAATAAAGACATTCCATGACAAAAGCAGGTTAAAGGAGTATTTGAAGACAAAACCAGCTCTACAGAAAATACTTGATAGAATCCTCCATGCTGAACAAAAGGAAAAGCACACATATAAGGAACCTAGAAAAAACAAGCTATACTCAAATACCAGTTAACAGAAGAGAGCACAGATAGAACCAGTAACACACGCACACACACAAAAATGGCAAACATAAATACACACCTTTCAATAATATCTCTTAATATCAACAGTCTCAATGCCACAACGAAAAGACATAGATTTGCAGACTGGGTTAAAAAGCAGGATCCTATAATTTGTTGTCTCCAAGAAACTCACCTTTCTACAAAGGATAGACATTATCTTAGGGTGAAAGGTTGGAAGACGGTGTTTCAAGCAAATGGGCCTAGAAAACAAGCAGGGGTTGCTATCGTAATATCAGACAGGGTAGACTTTAGTCCGACGTTAGTCAAGAAAGATAAGGAAGGTCACTTTATATTGATTAAGGGCACACTCCAACAGGAGGACACATTACAATCCTAAACATATATGCACCTAACATGGGGGCTCCCAAATTCGTCAAACAAACACTATTAGAACTAAGGTCACAGATAACACCAAACACAGTGGTGGTGGGTGACTTTAACACCCCACTCTCATCAATTGACAGGTCATCCAGGGAAAGAATAAACAGAGAGGCATCTGGACTAAATGAGGTCATAGAAGGGATGGACCTAACAGATATATACAGGACATTTCATCCAAAGGCTGCAGAATATACATTCTTTTCAGCAGCACATGGAACATTCTCTAAAATAGACCATATATTAGGACACAAATCAAATCTTAACAAATTCAGGAAAATTGAAATAATTCCTTGCATTCTATCTGACCACAATGGAATTAAACTACAAATCAGTAGCAAGAAAGGCTATAGAGCATACACAAAATCATGGAAACTAAACAATACACTACTAAATGATGAGTGGGTCAATGAAGAAATCAAAAAGGAAATCAAAAAATTTATAGAGTCAAATGATAATGAGAACACAACATACCAAAATCTCTGGGACACAATGAAGGCAGTTCTAAGAGGTAAATTTATAGCCTTAAGTGCCTATATTAAGAAATTAGAAAGGTCGCAAGTAAACGACCTAATGCTTCTCCTTAAAGCCTTGGAAAAACAAGAACAAGGCAAACCAAAAATTAGTAGACGGGAAGAAATAATAAAGATTATGGCAGAAATTAATGAAATAGAAACAAAAAGAACAATCCAAAGAATTAATGAAACAAAGAGTTGGTTCTTTGAAAGGATAAACAAGATTGATAAACCCTTAGCAAATGTGACCAAAAGAAAGAGAGAAGAGACACAAATTAATAAAATCAGAGATGAACAAGGCAACATCACAACAGATTCCAGAGAAATTCAAAAAATCATAGGGACATACTACAAAAGCATATACTCCACAAAGTATGAAAATCTGAAAGAAATGGATGATTTCCTTGATCTATATGACCTACCTAAATTAAATCAAAATGAGATTAATCACTTAAATAGACCTATAACAAACATGGAGATCCGAATGGTTATCAATAATCTCCCAACTAAAAAAAGCCCAGGCCCTGATGGATTCACTGCTGAATTTTACCAGACTTTTAAGGAAGAGCTAACACCATTGCTTCTTAAGCTTTTCCAGGAAATAGAAAAAGAAGGAATTCTACCAAACTCCTTCTATGAGGCCAGCATCACCCTGATACCAAAACCAGGCAAAGATAGAACAAAAAAAGAAAATTACAGACCAATCTCCCTCATGAACATAGATGCAAAAATTCTCAACAAAATATTGGCAAACAGAATATAAGAGTATATCAAAAAGATCATTCACCCTGACCAAGTAGGCTTTATCCCAGAGATGCAGGGATGGTTCAACATACGCAAATCTATAAATGTAATACATTACATAAACGGGTTGAAGGACAAAAATCACATGATCATCTCATTAGATGCAGAGAAAGCATTTGACAAAATCCAACATCCCTTCATGATAAAAGTCCTACAGAGACTGGGAATAGAAGGAACCTATCTCAATATAATAAAGGCTATTTATGACAAGCCTACAGCCAACATATTACTAAATGGGGAAAAACTGGAAGCTTTTCCACTAAAATCAGGAACAAGACAAGGGTGTCCACTGTCCCCACTATTATTTAATATAGTTTTGGAAGTCTTAGCCATAGCAATAAGGCAAGAGACACACATAAAAGGGATACAATTTGGAAAGGAAGAAATCAAGTTATCATTATTTGCAGATGACATGATTCTATACATAAAGGACCCTAAAGAGTCTACTAGCAAGCTGTTAGAGCTGATCAAAACCTACAGCAATGTAGCAGGATACAAAATAAATACACAGAAATCAGTAGCCTTCATATATGCTAACAACAAACACACAGAGGATGAAATCAGAGAATCACTCCCATTCACAATTGCATCAAAAAAAAATAAAATACCTTGGAATAAACCTAACCAAGGAAGTAAAGAATCTATACAATGAGAACTTTAAAACACTCAAGCGAGAAATTGCAGAAGACACTAGAAAGTGGAGAAACATCCCTTGTTCCTGGATTGGAAGAATCAATATCGTGAAAATGGCAATCTTACCTAAAGCAATCTACACATTTAATGCAATCCCTATCAAAATTCCAAAGGCTTTCTTCATGGAATTAGAAAAAACAATCCAAAAATTCATTTGGAATCACAGAAAACCTCGAATATCTAAAATAATACTGAGCAACAAAAAAGAGGCTGGTGGTATCACCATACCTGATTTTACCCTATACTACAGAGCCATAGTAACAAAAACAGCATGGTACTGGCACAAAAACAGACGTGTAGATCAGTGGAACAGAATAGAGGACCCAGATGTCAGCCCAAGTAGCTATAGCCACCTGATATTCGATAAAAATGCCAAAAATACTCATTGGAGAAGAGACAGCCTCTTCAGCAAATGGTGTTTTGAAAACTGGATAAATATCTGCAGAAGGATGAAAATAGATTCTTCTCTCTCGCCATGCACAAGAATTAAGTCCAAATGGATTAAAGACCTTAACATCAGACCGGAAACTTTGAAACTGCTAGAGGAAAAAGTAGGGGAAACCCTTCAACATATTGGTCTTGGCAAAGACTTTCTGAATACAACCCCAATTGCTCAGGCAATAAAACCACAGATTAACCACTGGGACCTAATGAAATTACAAAGATTTTGCACCGCAAAGGACACAGTGAAAAAAGCAAAGAGGCAACCTACAGAATGGGAAAAAATCTTCGCCAGCTATATATCTGATAGAGGATTAATATCTAGGATATACAAAGAACTCAAAAAGTTAAATAATAAGGAATCAAACAAGCCAATCAAAAAATGGGCTATGGAGCTAAATAGAGAGTTCTCAAAGGAAGAAATACGAATGGCATATAAGCATCTAAAAAAATGTTCTACGTCACTAGTCATCAGGGAAATGCAGATTAAAACTACATTGAGATTCCATCTCACTCCTGTCAGATTGGCCACCATCATGAAAACAAATGATCATAAATGTTGGCGGGGATGTGGAAAAAAAGGAACCCTTCTTCACTGCTGGTTGGAATGCAATCTGGTCCAGCCATTGTGGAAAACAGTGTGGAGGTTCCTAAAGCAGCTAGAGATTGATCTACCATATGACCCAGCTATAGCACTCCTAGGCATATATCCAAAGGACTCATCTCATTTCCTTAGAAGTACATGCTCAACCATGTTTATTGCTGCTCAATTTATAATAGCTGGGAAATGGAACCAGCCTAGATGTCCCTCAACAGATGAGTGGATAATGAAGATGTGGTACATTTATACAATGGAGTTCTACTCAGCGGTAAAGAAAAATGAAGTTATGAAATTTGCAGAAAAATGGATGGACCTGGAAAGTATTATACTAAGTCAGGTAACCCAGGCCCAGAAAGCCAAGAGCCACATGTTCTCTCTCATATGTGGATCCTAGCTACAGATGACTGGGCTTCTGCGTGAGAATGAAAATACTTAGTAGCAGAGGCCAGTAAGTTGAAAAGGAGACATAAAGGGTGGAGAAAGGAAGGGAGGAGGATACTTAATAGGTTGATATTGTATATATGTAATTACAATGATTGTAATGGGGTGGTAATATGATGGAGAATGGAATTTCAAACGGGAAAGTGTGGGGGTGGGGAGGGAGGGAATTACCATGGGATATATTTTATAATCATGAAAAATGTTAATAAAAATTAAAAAAAAATATTATAAAAAATGGAACTTCATGGAGGCCTGTGGGGATGGAAATATGACTTGGGAAGAAATAAAATGTCAGAAAAATTCAGGTCAAGGAACTTGCCACATCTTACACATGGAGATCAGGTCACATTCCTTTTGGAATATTCAGGCAAGAGATATGTGCAAGGAAAATGTTCCAATCTTCCTACAACTACATCCATGACTCTTTGTATACAGCCATTAGATGAAATAAGGGTATGTGAAGCTTAGTAACAACTTTTTAAAGATTTTTTTCCCATTTCTTCTAGTTGTCTCCCCACTTTTTTTAAACTGAGAAGGAAAAGGACTTTGATTGTTGTACTTATAAATGCCAACTCTACATTCTTCAAAGATTTGCTTTATTTGCTGCAGTAGTAGAATAGGTGTGCTTGTTTCAGATTTTTTTTTAAAATCAGTAAATAATTTTCACTGAGTAACAAAATCATAACTAGCATCAAGAAAATTTTGAGTGAAGGAATTGTTGGGGAAGGTAGTTACAGCTGTGCTGTGCTCATTGGGAGAAGTACGCTTGTGATTTGAATGCACTGACAGAAACTGATGAAACTAGAGAAAAAAATTCAGCAATGACAAATTGCATAGAGCAATCAATCTTTCATTCCTTTCCTCTCTGTTTTAATTATCACATTATCAAACTGTCATGATAATTATTAAATGTGTAGCCACTCTTCACATGCAGAAAGGAAGGCACTATGCTCACTTAATACCGTTCAAGGTGAAGAAACTAATTTGAAGTCTGTTTGGAAAGAAATAATGGAAGGGAAATCTTTAGACATGGATAAGTCTATATTATAAATTCCTGTTAAGTTGACTTGAAAAGAAATAATAGGGCAGAGATATGGTTTAGCAGATAAAGCACTTGTCTGTAAAGCCATAGGACCCAGGTTCAATTCCCCAGAACCACATAAGCCAGATGCACAAGGTGGCATCTGGAGTTCTTTTGCAGTGGTTAGAAGACTGGATGCACCCCACACTCAGCTCTCTCTCCCAAATAAATAAAAATGAAATATGTATGGGCTGGAGAGATGGCTTAGCGGTTAAGCGCTCGCCTATGAAGCCTACGGACCCCGGTTCGAGGCTTGGTTCCCCAGGTCCCACGTTAGCCAGATGCACAAGGGGGCCCAAGCATCTGGAGTTCGTTTGCAGAGGCTGGAAGCCCTGGCATGCCCATTCTCTCTCTCCCTCTATCTGTCTTTCTCTCTGTGTCTGTTGCTCTCAAATAAATAAATAAAAAATGAACAAAAATATATTTTAAAAATGAAATATGTAAAAATATTTTTAAAAGAATTAATAAAAACTTGATATGAAAATGATCCATTGAAGCAACCCTTTCTCTTTGTAATGCATAAATATTCATCATCAAATCAGAGTAAAAAATATGAGTTATAAGCAATTTGGTTAATTTTCTGGTGGTCCTGGATGAGATGTAACAAACTGTCAGTGTAATTTCTACTGAATGCCAAAATATTCATTATTATAATATATGAAATTTCATTTTAAATAAAAGTGCACTTAATTTTTTTTTTTTGAGATATGTTTCATTCTAGCCAAGGCTGTTCTGGAATTCACTATGTATGAAAATGCACTTTAAAGAAATCATTTTATTCACGCTCATTTATAGGGCAATATGCATTTTTTTAATAAGACACGGACCTTAGTGTCCATTTAAATTACAAAGTCAGAGTCACTCCAATGACTCTCTGAAGATAAATTAGAAAATAATATTCAAGATGTAATATATGTGCCACCAGGGCAAAATTTACAAATTGGGAGCAGGTAAGAAAATGAATGTTGACATTCATTAGTATTATAGTTATCCTTCAGCCAGATTTACAAACTGTGACCTGTAGCATCTAACTCTATCATTTTGCAGTCATTCTTTAGATTATCAACTCTGTATGCATTGTTTAGCAGCTTAGAAACACTGCACTTTTATTGTTTTATAATAGAGAAGAATAAATTAAATGATCAAATTAAGCTTTATGCATTCAGATAAAAATTGGCTAGCATGAACATTTGTATATTTCCTTGTGTTGATATTGTTATTCCAGAAACTGAGGAAAATTAAGAAAGAAAAGGGATGGAATTTTGGGATGGCATGATTGAACATTAGGGATCTACTGCCAATTGTAATGAAAAGAATTATATGTATACATAGAGTCTAGTTTTAATTCCTAATCTATATCCATTCTCTATTATATAATTCTTCCCATATTTTCTTTTTCTAAGATATAATATATTAGAACATCTCTCAGCTTTTATTCAACTTCCCCTTAAGTAGCTATCTATGCCAGACACAGTAAGAATAACAGAAGAAAATATAACAAGACATGCCCTCCTATTTCCTTGAACTCTATTCCATAAACTATATGGCAAACTTGACATATGTACTATTGATCCTAAAATAATGATATAACGTGGTTATAAAGCTTGACCCACAGTTAGTTAATACAATTTCAAGTCTCAGAATTCCATTTGGATCACAAGGTCCCTCTGTGATGATAGAGCTCAGAAAGGAAGAGTTGACCTTTGATTTAAAAATATAGTGAAGAATGTGAAAGAGTATAATTATCACAAATATAATAAATTAATTAGAAGACTTCTAGTCCACATACAAACCTAACACTTATTTTGTATTTCACATTAAAAAAATAGTTCAACATATTGGCCTAAAAGCAATATTTACCACTAGAATTATTTCAGAGTTTTAAATGCTTTAGTGACAAAATCAGATCCATAACTTTGATTATTTATTTATTTATTTATTTATTTTTATTGACAACTTCCATAATTGTAAGCAATATCCCATGGTAATTTCCCCTTTGAAACTCCACTCTCCATCATATCCCTTCCCCCTCTCAATTAGTCTCTCTTTTGTTTTGATGTCATGATCTTTTCTTCCTATTAGGATGGTCTTGTGTAGGTAGTGTCTGGCACTGTGAGGTCATGGACATCCAGGCCATTTTGTACCTGGAGGAGCATGTTGTAAATAGTACTACCCTCCACTTTTACTCTTACATTCTTTTTTGCCACAGCTTCCAAAATGGACCCTGGGGCATGGAAGGTGTGATTGAGATATTTCAGTGCTGAGAATTCCTCTGTCACTTCTTCTCAGCACCATGGTGCTTTCTGAGTCATTCCAAGGTTACTGCCATCTGAAAAGAGAAGGCTCACTAACCAAAAGTGAGAGTAGAATTAATAAATGGGTATGAATATTAAGAGAAGTGCTTACTGGGCAGTTTGGTGAACATAGTATATACATTTAACCAGATGGCAGCAGACATTCTACTCCTAGGGCTCATGACTACCCATGTTTTAGGTTTTCAGCATCAGGGACATGTTCCCTCCCATGGATCTAGCCTCCAGTCAAATTAGAGGGCTGTTGGTTTCCCCCATAACAGATGTGCCAATTTTGCACCTGTTGGCTCATTTGGCCTGGCTGGTCAAATATAAGCCTTGCAATGTCCATTGTTGGGTATCTTCACTGATGATTTCTTTCTCTCTCTCATTGAACTGCATGCAGCCTAACTTTTTCCAGCTTTTGGTCAGCTGGTCTACATGGTGGAAGTTTTCAGCTCAGCTCCAGCAGGGTTTTTCAGTCATCTTGTAGCCCAAGGATGTGGTGTCTTCAGCAATAGGGTCTGACCATCTATTCCTGGTGGGAAACCAAGGGCCATGGCAATGGCCTGTAATGTTTTGGGGACATCAGGGATCTCCCTGGCCAACAACTCACTGGAAGGCATGTCATCCCTGGCAGTAAAAATTTTCTAGTAACAATCTATTGCTCCTGTGTGTTCCATTGTTCCACAAACTAGGTTTCCATATGACTTAATTATATGCTTTTAGATTTTGATTAGCCCTCCCTCTACCTTTCCTTTCTCAGTCTCTTTCCATGACCTTACTTAGGCCTTTTCACCTCATTAATATGTTCTTCTACTTACATATACACAGTGCCATCCAATTAAGTACCCCTCCCTCTCTTTCTATTCCCTTTATATCTCCTTTCTAGCTTACTGGCTTATGCTACTGAGTTTTCTTCCTACTCACACAGAAGTACAGTCATTTGTGACTTTTAAAGTTTATAAATTATAAGAAAAAATTTCTTTCTTATAAGTATGTTAAAATAAGGATTATTTTATAGCCTTTTATTTTATAATAAACCTATTAGTTTAGAAAAATGTTCTTTTAAAAATATTTTATTTTTATTTATTTATGACAGAGAGAGATAGAGAATGAGAATGGGCATACTAGGATTTCCAGCCCAGCCACTGCAAACAAACTCCAGATGCATGCTCCCCAACCCCGACTTGTGCATATGGCTATCATGGGTCCTGGGAAATTGAACCTTGGCTTTGCAGGCAAATGCCTTAAACCACCAAGCAATCCCTCCAGCATGGAAAATGTTCTTTAAATATGAGTGGCATATAGGTACTGAGAGTCCTAAAACCTTCTGATCATGTGATAAAGGCCAGATAGATACACAAAGAAAATTACATTCAAAGACAGAAATTTCTTACAACTTTAGAAAAAGATTAAAGGTCTATTGGAGAATATTTGCTTACTCACCCAAAGTTCCTTGTATTCATTGTACACAAATATTGGTCCTTGAGGCACTATTATTCCAGAAATGTTTCTAGAATGTCTTTATCAGTGAAATGGACTACATAGTAAATATATGATAGTACTAGGGATGAAGGAAATCTGACATAGGTGAGATAGTGCAGAGTATGGTCACTTACCTGAGGACAGAGCCTACCTTAATATGTAAGTTGGGAAGGTACAGGAAAAGAAAATATAAAAAATGTACTAAGCCATATATAACTATTTATATGCCAAAATAGCAAAGGTGACAGAATAAGTAAAACATAAGAAAATATAATGTTGGATATGGAATTTGTTACCATTGTACAAGTATAAATAAAGTGAAATTTACTAGATAAACCTAAACAAAATATGTATTTTTAAAAGGCTGGGCACATAGTCATAACCCCAATCTAATTTTGCTAAAGAATTTACTACTCTAGTTGCACTATTTTAACTCAGATTCTTTAGCAAAGTCAAACAAGATACAAACAAAACTAGAAGCAGGGGAATTAAAGTAACAGAAAAAATGCTATTATTGAAATTGAAAGAAAATGATAACCCTATTAAATTAATAAAGGTATAAAATGACAAAAATCTAACTATTAACACATAAATAGTAGGGCTCTTTTCACTTCTGTACCACTAACAAAATTCCTTATAATAATTGGTAGACTAAAAGTATTTTTTTAATTTTTTTTGGTTGATTATGTGCAATGATTTGACTTATGTGCAATGGCCACATTGACTATAGAATACAGAGAATAGTACTTTCAGGGAAGGTTTAGAGATTTTGTACTTTGATGAACTGGTAGTGGGATCACATGAGCATGTGGACATTAAGTCCCAGAGATTTTTACATCATTTGTTAGTAAAACCATTGAACCTGATTATGTTATTCAAATCATCCGAGAAGTGCACAAATTAAACCAACTATGAGATTCCACCTTACCCCAATAAGGAAAGAAAAGTTTTCAAAAATCAAATGAAAATAAATGCTGGTGAGGATGTGGAGAAATAGTAACCCTCATCCACTTTTGGTGGTAATATAAGATGGGACAACCGCTTTGGAAAGTAATATGGAGACTCCTGAAAATGTTAACTATAGAGTTACTAACAGACCCATCATACCTCAAAAGGTCCCAGATGAAACTAAGAATAATTGGGGAAACACACAAGAGTGCTGTTTTCTTGGTGAACCTGGTACCAGCACAGTGGTGAAGGAGATAGACACAGAGAACAATCAAGTCCTTCATAACCAGATATTCAGAGACACATAGGATCCCAAGACCTCATAACTGAAGCAGACCTAAAATGAACCCACATGGCTCAGGGAAATTTGTGGAAGAGGGGGTGAAAAGAATGTCATAGCCACATGTTGGGTCATAATACATAGAGTCATTCCCTCCTACTCATAAGTGATAGCTAACCCCACAATGCATGACCCATATACCCCAACAAGGAGGGACGCTGAAGAGGGGGAGGTCACGGAGGAGGCTAACAATGGTACCAACTTGCCTGTAATTAAAACCCTCCCCATAAAGAAGAGTTCAGGACCAGATGGTTTCTCAGCTGAATTATATCAGACCTTCATGGAAAAATTCAAACCAATCTTTCTCAAACTGTGCCACACAATTTGCGAACAGGGAGAGCTCCCCAACTCCTTCTATGAAGCTAGTATCACCCTAATTCCAAAACCAGGCAGAGATGCCACAAGAAAAGACATGGTTCTATATGTAAGAGACCTGAGAGACTCCATCCCAAAACGCTTGAAGGTGATTAACTCCTATAGCAAAGTAGCAGGATACAAAACTGATGTACAAAAATCAGTTGCCTTTCTATATGCAAATAACAAAGATACAGAGAAAGAAATAAGAGACATGGTCCCATTTCCAATAGCAACAACAACAACAACAACAACAACAACAACAAATAAAAGACCTTGGAATAACTTTAACCAAGGATGTGAAAGCTCTATACAATGAAAACATAAAAACACTCAGAAAATGGAAAGACCTCCCAATGCTCCTGGATAGGCAGAATTAACATTGTGAAGATGGCAATCCTAGCAAAGGCAATATAGAGATTTAATGCATTTCCAATTAAAATCCCAACATTGTTCTTCACAAAGATATAAAAAATGATCTCAAAATTCATATGGAAAGGCAGAAAGCCTTGGATATATTCTCAGCAAATGAAATACCTCTGGAGGTGTCACCATACCTGATCTGAGCCTACATTACAAAGCCATACTAATAAAAACAGCATGACACTGGCATAAAAACAGGAGTATAGACCAATGGAATAGAATTGAGGACCTGAATTTTGGGTCAAGCAACTACAGCTACTTGATATTTGACAAATGCCCTGACAATATAGGTTGGAAAAAAGACAACATCTTCAACAAATGATTCTGGAAAAACTGGATAACTATATGTAGGAAATTGAAACTTGATCCACACAGCTCTCCATGGACAACACTCAAGTCCAAATGGATCAAGACCTCAATATAAGACCAGAAACTCAGCTAGTACTGGAAGAAAATACAGGAGAAACTTTCCTTGATATAGGAATGGAAAAGGACTTCCTGAGCAAAACCCCAGTAACACAGGATCTTAAACAGTCATTCAGCCAATGGGATCACAGGAATCTGAAGAGTTTCTTCACAAGCATACAATAAGCAAAGGTAATAGATTACCCACAGAACAGGAGAATATATTTGCTGAATACCCAACTGACAGAGAACTAATGTCTAGAGTCTACAAAGAACTCAAAAACCTAAACAATAAAAAGTCAAACAATCCACTCACAAAATGGGGCAAAGAGCTGGACAGGCAGTTTATTTATTTATTGATATATTTGTGAATGGGAGTGATTTTCTGATTTAATCTCCTGTGTGTTTGTTGTTAGCATATAGGAAGAGCATACATTTTTTAAGTGCCACAAACCTGAAGGGAATTATGTTTCTTTCACTTATTAATCATGTAGCCATTGACAAGTCCCTAAGCAAAATTTCTTTGTATACTTTTTGTTTAATCATAATTCATACTTTATATGGTTATCCCAGCTACAAAATAAAATTTACAAATTGATTTGTCTTTCCATAGTGTCTAATAATGTATTATTGAGAATATACTATTTACATGCTAAGCATTTATTCCTACAGAGGCCACAGTAATTGCTCTGTAAATTCTATAATATGTATAGTTTTTCCTGTCCATATCACCCAAAGATGCTGGTTTTGCAAATAGATAGCTTAGTCTCCTGTTGTGAATTTTCCTCTTCACTAAATATGAATGAATTAATTAATATCACAATTTAATTATTCAATTCCTAAGGAAAATTATGCATTAAGATTAAGTGTAAGATGAACTGGATATCTTTCCTATACCACTCAAATTGACTAAATATAATTCAATAACTCAAAAAGCTTTATTCACAAAATTAATAATATCTAATTTTAGATTTGTACATCTGACCAGTAGATTGATAGTCTGTTTCATTAAGAAGAGAATCACATGATAATTTTGAATTCCCTTGTAAGTTAATTAATCAATTATATAAAAATAATTAATATAGTTAACTCATTATATATAAATAAAGTTAACTGTTTTTAAAAATTTTTGCTTATTTTTATTTATTTGATACTGACAGACAGAGAGGAGGAGGAGAAGAGAGAGAGGGGGGAGGGGGGGAGGGAGGGAGGGAGAGAGAGAGAGAGAGAGAGAGAGAGAGAGAGAGAAGGAGAGAAGGAGAGAATGGGTGCGCCAGGGCTTCCAGCCACTGCAAAAGAACTCCAGATGCCTGCACGCCATTGTGCAACGTGGGTCCTGGGGAATCAAGCCTTGAATCGGGGTCCTTAGGCTTCACAGGCCAGCGCTTAACTGCTAAGCCATCTCTCCAGCCCCAAAGTTAGCCATTTTTACAAACTAAAAGAATAGCTTTTTTTCTTGTAATAAGAAAATAAACCTAATTTGTTGGGTGAAGTCAGTGAGGGATGTTAAAAAAAAATTATGTGTCTATCTTTCAAGTTAGCAGTAAGCTCATGGCACGCAAGTTCTCCTGCACCCTATCACATGTGGAAGAGGCAGCTCCAGGGTAATGACAGAAGTCAAGGTGATCAAGTACAACCTATCAGAATACAAATCCAGAGGCTACAATTAACACTAAGTCAGACTGCCCACAGGCCTGGTATTACTCAGGGATCATTGAGGAAAAGGTGGTGAAAAATTTTAAGAGCCACAGAGTGGGAGGGAGTACCCAGAGGCAATATTTCCCCACTATCCCACTGGGACTGACTGGGGACTTCATGACCTCACATAAATCTCATAACCCCACAGAGGAGGGCTCCAGGGAAATAGGAATTGGGCAGAGATAATTTAAAATGTATAATCTGTTAAGAATAAATTTAAAAAGTGAGACTCAACTCTGTAATGCCAAGATACAAGAAAAAGAAAATAGTCATGAGGGCTGGAGAGATGGATTAGTGGTTAAGGTGCTTGCCAGCAAAGCTAAAGGACCCAGGTTTGATTCTCCATTACCCACATAATGCTAGAAAGCTCAAGGTAGCACATTTGTCTGGAATTCATTTGCAGTGGCTAGAGACCCTGGCACAAACATTTTCTCTCATTCTCAATCTCTCTCTCAATAAATAAATAAATAAATAAATAAATAAATAAATAAATAAATAAAATAAATAGAGTTTATGAGGGATATATGTATATACCTAAAATTTGTTCTAGACTGTTTTGAAATATGAGTTATTTCCAATAAATCTTTATCATAGGATATTTGCCTTTCTGAAGTTCTCATGGAAATGAGTTCTTTCTTTAATGTATGCATTTCAATGCATTTTGTTCTGAACACAGTAAAAATATTAAGTAATAATTGAATTTACTGCCCTTAGACAATTTCAGATTTTTCTATCCATATAACCTAATCATAATTTTGCTTTCAAATCAAGTAAACAATTTTAAATAAATTTAAATAATTATACTGTTCATATTAGAATGTATATGACTGTATAAATTGTCCACTAATATAGAATGTTGTGGTATATATATTTTGTTTCTAGAATTATTAAAGATAATTTTTGTATTTTGTATTTTTACACATTACATCTCATATGGTTGCCTATGAATGAAAACTAACACATTCAAATAAATATTTTGGGGCTGGAGAGATGGCTTAGCTGTTAAGTACTTGCCTGTGAAGCCTAAAGATCCTGGTTTGAGACTCGATTCCTCAGGACCCACGTTAGCCAGATTCACAAGGGGGTGCACGCATCTGGAGTTTGTTTGTAGTGGCTGGAAGCCCTGGCACACCCATTCTCTCTCTCAATTTCTCACTCCTCCTCCTCTCTGTCTGTCATTCTCAAATAAATAAAAATAAATAAAAAAGTTAAAAAAATCAAATAAATATTTTATTATCAATAAACTAAATTTGAAATAACAGTAGTCTAGTGATTATTGTTTGCAGTAAGGATAACTGTGCCTTGTAAAGTTTCAAACTAAGAACAATGTGTAAATTTCATTGCAACATTGTTATTAAATTTATTGAAAGCTAGAATGATAAAACTTATGTATTTGTAATAAATTTAATTATAAAAAGTAAAATTCACATTTATAGTATCATAAATGCCTGCATGTGAATCAGTCAATATTATCAAAATAACTCATTTTACACTTTTAGAACAGTGCTGATTTTTACATTGATGAAGTCAACACTAACTATGAAGTATCAGTTTACTTGGTATTATGTTTATGGGTATTTTATAACTTCATCTACAAATTTGTTCAATCGAGAAGCTGTGTAAAGGTTACAAAATATGTCATTAGTTTTCAGAGATAACCATTTTAGGTGGCTTGAAGTATAGAAAGATACTTGTGTTTGCTTCAGTTTGGCAGGAAACATGAATCTTCTTCAGTGGCTAAATCAATACAGGCCTGTTATTGTGGTGCATTCCATGACAACATGTTGATTCATTTACTAAAATGGAAACAAAGCAGCTTCTAACTTAGCTAGAATTTGACAATGTTCTGTATAAGCTTGGTCAAGTAGGTAAAAGCAGTAGATTTTTACCTAAGTATGTATTTTAACAGTCTCTAATTTCAGTTTGCATGAATAAAAGTTTGAAAGGTACTAAACAATCTAAAATTGAGCCCTGGTTATTTGTCAGGCTGACAGCAAACAAAACTTCCCTTGGCAACATCAAGAGGAAGCCCTCATCTGCCCCCCTTTGGTCTCATTAAGTAGTTTTACCCTTCCAGGATGATCATCAAACTCACCATAGATGATGGTTAAAATGAACAGGTCAGAGACAAATGAGCAGGAGGTTGTCAGAAGTTTAAGTAAGAGGATTTTTAAGTTTAAGATTCAGTACTGTGAGTCAAACTGAGAGCTAGAGTAGACATCTGATTTGGTGGTATTGGATTCAACTGCACATATCCCAAATATTATGTCACAAACATTCCATATGCATATAGGTATGTATGTATGTGCATATGTATGTATATATGTACATATATATGTATACATACATATGCATAGTGGTTTAGAAATATTTTTTTAATAATTAGGGATGTATTTTCCAAATATTTTACTTAAGTGGCTTATGTGAATGTGTGTGTGTATGAGAGACAGAGAGAGAGCATGGTCAGATGACAATCTAATTTGTCATCCTCAAGAACACTATCCACCTTTTATTTATTTTTAATACAGTCTATTGCTGGCCTGGAGCTTGTCAATTAGGCTAGGCTTTTTGGCCAATAAGTACCCAGCATCCACCTGCATCTTCCTTCCCAGCACTGAGATAACCAATGTGCCACCAGCGCTTGCAATTTTAGATGAATGATGGGGATCAAACTCAGGACCCTCATGCTTGCTAAGATATTACTTTACAAATTAAGCTATCTCACTTACATCCTTGTAAGTGGTATTGAAGACAATAAAGGTTGTAAATGACTTCCAATTACAGTCATGACAAGATACTCCCTAATTACATGCAATTTTTATTATAATAATTATTAAGAAAAAAACTCAATATTGGATAGTTGGGCATATAACTTAATGGCATAGCACATGCCTAATTTGTGTAAGGAATCTGGATTCAATCCCCAACAGATAAAAATAAAGAGAGGAGAGAGAAAGAGAAAGAATTTAAAATTAAGCAAATGACATGTTTATTTGTTTATTAATTAACTAATTAAGTAAGTAATTATTTTTTGGAAGTGGAGAGAGACAGAGAAAAGGGAGATAGAGAGATTGGAGGTGTCAGGGCCTTCAGTGGCTGCAAAAGAACTCTAGATGTATGCGACTGTGACATTCTGTGCATCTTGTTTTACATGGGTATTAGGAAATAAAACTCTGGAAGTTAGATTTTGCAGGCAAGTTGTTTAACTGTAGAGCCATCTTTTAAGCCCAGATTTTTATTTTTTCAAAATATTCATAGCATATATTATAATTCTTCAATCAAGTAAAGTTATTGACATTTGGGAATTTTAAAAAATTGGTTAACAGTCATAATTTACCCTTCAGAAATCATCTGACTTAAGTTAACTTTAGAGCAAGGAAATGATGTTCCAGGGGGTCTTTATTACTTTTCTAATTCTATAGTAAGTGATAAAGAATCTTAATTCAAAATTAATTCAATTTTAAATAAGAGAGAGGAAGAGGTGAATCTTCAGGATTCTTTAATATTATTGCTAAATTCTAGGTTGTACATTTACATTACTTAGTTTATATTCAAATAGTAATGAACAACTCCTATCAGTGACTGACATTGCATTGTTTGGACCTGTAGTGATCAGTAATACAGAATTATAAAATTAGTGGTGTAAATTTTAGACAAAATTGATTAAAACATGGGCAAAGGAATGGAGATTATTTTAACTATTTGGAACCACGCTTTTCTTGAAGATTAAGTAGGTAATGGGTAATTACAATGTTTAAATGTTTCACAGAAAAAATGTATTTGGGTATTTGGGCCACTTTGTGATTACTTGAAGATGGGAAAATCACTTAGGTTAAGTAGTTAAATTGATCTGTAGCATGTTATGGAGGAAAGATGCATGCAATGTTTAAGTGTTTATTAAATATTTTAAACCTATCATAGAGAAATGAACATATGGTGCTGTATTGCATAAATTGACT
Source organism: Jaculus jaculus (assembly GCF_020740685.1). Taxonomy (NCBI): domain Eukaryota; kingdom Metazoa; phylum Chordata; class Mammalia; order Rodentia; family Dipodidae; genus Jaculus; species Jaculus jaculus. The sequence continues at coordinate 129,393,423 of NC_059107.1, forward strand.
TGAAGGAATTTCCGGTGACAATATCTCACAATGATTTGAGATAGAATTTAAAAACCTTGTTGATTGACAACAGGATTGTTATATATCTCTTTAATACTTAATGCATCTTGGGCTGGAGGAATGGCTTAGCGATTAAGGCATCTGCCTGCAAAGCCGAAGGACCCAGGTTCGGTTCCCTAGGACCCACATACCCAGATGCACAAGGGGGCACATGCATCTGGAGTTTGTTTGCAGTGGCTGGAGGCCCTGGTGCACCCATACTCTCTCTCCCCCACCTCTCTCTCTCTCCCTCTTTCTCTGTCAAATTAATAAATTAAAATAAAATAAAATAAAAATACTTAATGCATCTTAAGTGAACTAAGTGGGAAAGTAGAAGAGGACATGCACCACATCTATTTCTAGAATTTTGAGTACACTAAAAATGAAATATTCAAAATAACAATTCAATAGCTTCAGGCTTTAATGCTTTGCTTACCATTTGCTTTATTATGATGTTTATAAATAAGAATTACAGTTAACTATTTAGGGAGGTTTATTATAGGTTGCTTGTATATATATGTATGTACATGTATATATACATGGAGAGTTTGTGAGTTTGCCTCCTGAAGTTAAACCATGTGTAAGTACACTATTGAAATACATTTCTGAATTTTGTTTGTAGTCTGTCTTTTATTTTTACTGAGAAATGGTCATCGGATGTGGAAATAATTACTGCGGAATACATTTAGTGAGTGTATCTCTCTCATGAACACTTAATTGGAAAATATTGAATATCTTGCCATTGTACCTTTAGTTTATCAATTTCAAAGAGACAATTATTTAGAGGATACATTTTAATCCAAAAGTAATAAAAGTCTGAGCATGCCAATTCCTTTTTGAAACTCCATGTTTATGAATGTGCATGAAGCCTGTGGAGGTGTGAGTATGTTTTGCATTGTACATGTGTGGAGGTCAGAGGACAGACTCAAGGTATTGGTTTTCTCCTTCCACTTTGAAACCAGATGTCCCTTGCTTTGCCACTAGGAAGTCAATTCTAGCAGATGTACAAGTTTTGTTGGATTTTTCTGATTCCACTTCCTATTGCCATAAACCCATCTGGAGTATAGACATGTCAACTACTTCCTGTCAGGCTTTACCTGGGTCCTTGGGCAGGCTTGCAAAGCAAGTGCCATTGACCACTGAGTCATTGTCCTATCTCTGAATATGCTATCTATGTTCTTAATGTGCTGACATTTTCTATAAGCATAAATTTTACATGCCATTTTCTTACATAATAAAGTTCAGTCTGGAGTAAATTTGCCAAAAAAGAATCCACACAGTGAAACAAGAAGCTGATGGAATAATTTCAATCAGAAGCTACTTTAGTCTCAATTATGTATGTTTTCCAGAAAAGATTCAGATCTAATTATCTAGAAAATGGTGAGAAACTCAAAAATCAACTTCAATGTTGAAAACTATGTGTTTTTGTTAAACATTTCTGAGGACATTGAGACTAATGAAATGAGGTCTATACTGGACTTAGAAAAACCAAGTTGAATAATTAGTGGGTCAGGGAGGTAATAAGATTTCTGAGATCACAGGCTTTTATTATTTATGATAAATTTGTTTTATAAATGAATACTTTGCAATTCATGTCTGATCTTCAAATGTTAAAGAATGTACACAAAAATAGATATTAACCTGAAACTCCAAAAAATGACTCTTCTATTGAGAGATGGAAGATTTTCTAATAACACTAATAATGAACAAGCTTCTAGAGGTCATAAGGAATACAGAAAAATAAAGAACTAACTAAAAGCAAGCTCAGAAAGTAGAAATGAGGCAAAGACAGGATTGGTAGGAGTGAAGGAATGGCCAAGGAAAATAGAGTCTGGAGGATAAAAGTAATTTGAAAGAGACACATCAATTTCTTGTCTTTCTCAGTCTACATGTATATATGTGATATAGGCACAAATATATATTTGCTTATATAAATAATTAAATATATATATATTTATACATATATATGCATTATATATATATATATATATGCATAGATGCATTTGTGTATATATACACACATAAGCATAAACACTATAAACCATGTGTATATACATATACACACAGATATGTGAACACACATTTACGTATATGAACACAAATAGAGAGCAAAATATTTATCTTCATGTAGATAATATGCCCACATAAACACACAGGAGGCAATAATTTCAATCTATACTTAGAATGACAGTAAAAGAGAAACAGCTTTCTTCTCTGGGCACAGTGAAACATGGCTGAAGTCCCTGTCCTTTGCAGGTGGAGGCATCTGGATCACAAGTTGAAGGATGGCCTTAGCTACACTGAGTATAAACCCTGCTTGGATACATGAAATTGTTTCTCAAAATCAATACAAAAGAACTGCCAAACTTATGTAATCATGGCATAAATAAAAAAGTCTAAAAAGGAAGCAATTTTGCTGGTGCCAGTGCATCTGGCTCTGGCATTTCCCCTGCTAATAAGAACAATCCCATGCTGAATCAATGGGACATTCCAGTAGTAGAACTCCAGACGCTGAAACTTAAAGTAGAGTTGGGGAGAAAGTGCTACATGTCAAGTTTGCCTAACATTGTCGACATACTTCATATGCCAGAGAACTGGTGAGTTTTATAATAATAGAAAATATGACAGAGTAGGAAAGTGGTATACTTTTTAAAAGTAAAAAAAAAATTCTGAAAACTATTTTTTTCGGTGATCTTTTTTTTTTAATTTTTTTTTGTTCATTATTTATTTATTTATTTGAGAGCTACAGACACAGAGAGAAAGACACATAGAGGGGAGAGAAAGAATGGGCGCGCCAGGGCTTCCAGCCACTGCAAACGAACTCCAGACGCGTGCGCCCCCTTGTGCATCTGGCTAACGTGGGACCTGGGGAACCGAGCCTTGAACTGGGGTCCTTAGGCTTCACAGGCAAGCGCTTAAACCGCTAAGCCATCTCTCCAGCCCTTTTTCGGTGATCTTAACTCTGAACCAAATTTTAGGTATTAGAAGGTGCTTTCACTTTCAAGTTTCAAAGTAAGTATATTTAAAGTTCAGAAGTATAGTTTTAATGATTAAAATGGAGAAATTAAGAGTAATTGTTATATTTTTGATATAGGTTTAGGCTAATAGATTAGAATAACGAGATTAGAAATGCCTTGGATTTTAGGAATGTGTTTACATTCCTTCATATATGACAGCCCTTTATTAAAAAAAAAAAATCAATGGTTGGGTTAGTAGACAATTCAGGAACAGTGAGGCTTAAAATTTTCAATTAGTTTAGATGAACAATTCTTATAATATACTGAAGGACTGTTTCTTTTACATGTACATAATATGAATGACAGGAAACATCATAGTATGCTAGACTATAATATCATTCCCAGTTCTGGTAGGAGCTGTAAGGTAAAAATGCCCTATAAATCCTGCAAGGTAAAATTTTTCCTGTTTGCCAAAAGTAGGAACGAAGTTCACAGAGTTGACAAACTTTTTCATATCTGAAGATGGATAATTGTAGAACTGAGTTCTTAAGCTAGGTCTGCATGGCCTTTGGCTGTGCCTGCTAGGAAGACCAAAGGTATACATGTGATGGAGCAAACACTAAGCCATGAGAGGCTGAGGTAAAACACAGAATGGCAGTCAAGCTCTAGAAAGTGTGACATCGACTGAAAAAACATGAAATCCAGTGATCTTAAAAACTGCAGGTGTGGTGGCACATGGCTTTAATACCAGCACTTGGGAGGCAGAAGTAGGAGGACCATTATGTGTTCAAGGCCAGCCTGAGACTATATGGTGAGTTACAGGTCAACCTTGGCTATAGCAAGACCCTACCTCGACTTCTGGGTAAGATGGCTGCATAAGAGTGACACTAATCCAGCCTAGTGAGAGATTTGAGCAAAACCACAGCAAAACACATTCTTAGTCTAAAAAGTGAAGGTGTATAGGTTTTTATTGGCCACAGTGGAGAAGCAGAAGAGACTAAAATTTATGACAAAGGAGGAAACTGGCCAGAATCCCACCAAGATGCTTGCATACCTGGACCCAACCTACTTGGATCCACATGCTCACCCTGAGCCCAGCTGCAGGAGCAGAGACCATACAAGGGGATTTTCCAACCTCATCCACCTCCTTGAAAAGTCAAGAAATCTGAAGGGAAGACAGCAGAGATTAGCTGAGGAGCTGCTGAAGGGGACACAGGTGGCTGAGCAGTTCCAGTACAACTCCAGGGTTCCTGCACCTTCCCATCACCCAACCAATAGCACAAGACCCTCTGGAGAAGGCATTCAGCTACTGGCAGCAGGGCACCCAGCACAACATGGAGGGACCAAGGTGGGCACTCAGCATTGGCGAGATTTGAAGCTACCCCAAAAGGTAATGAGGCTGACTGACAAAACATATATGGGTTACATATTATTGGTTGGATTTACTATTTCCAATTAAGATATATTTGGGGGTTAACTATTGCTGCCTTTGATGTTTTCAGATTCATAGGGCCTTTGTCTTTTTCTTCTGCCATTATTGGGGTCAGGGTCTTTTTTAGTACTAGGCAGACGTGGAACTCATTTCAGAACAGACATCTCAACCTCCCAGCTGACAGGATTAAGTGTGTAGAGCAATACACACACTTAGGGATTTTGGCTTTATAAGTCTATCTGTTTGTTTCAATCCCCTCATTTGCATATGCTGTGCTGGTTTTTATTGAATATGTCTATTGCTCAGTTGAATTTTAGAATTTGCCCGTAAATTACTCCACCCAGACCATTAGAATACTTGAATAGCAGGCAAACTAAACACCTAGGATTACTTCTGTCACTGGATTGGAATCCACGAACTATACTGGCCCGTTAAACTCCTACTCTGAAGGTATATAAAGTTGGATTCCCAAAGCTATAAGCACCATAGATAATTAGAAGGCACAAGAATCAAATCAACTCAGGGTGCAAAAATCAGTACATTATAAAAGAAGAAACACAAAGAATAAAGACAATGCAATCCCACCAAAAATTACAAATCCATCAGAAATGACCTCCAATGAGATTGTTTTAGATGAAACGCCTGACATAATTTTCAAAAACTTGATTTTTATCTATGCTCAAAGTAATCAAAGAAGAAATCAAAGGAATAAAAAAAGAAACAAAATGAATTAAAGAACAAAACAAACTCCTGAGGTAATTCCAAGAGAACACAGAAAACCAGCTTCATGAAATAAGGCGGTCATCACAAGACATGAGTAAGGAAATAAAAGTATTGAAGAAAAACCAGGCAGAAATACTATCACTGAAAAACACAGTCAGTCAAATAAAAAACTGTGGAAGGTTTCACCGGTAGAATGGATGAAGGAGAGAATAGAATATTAAAACTAGAAGACAAGGTAGCAGATCTATTATAGTCCAACAAAGAGAAATACAAGTTTATAGGAAGGTATGAATGGGATTTCCAGACATCTGGGACACTATGGTAATATCAAACATAAAAAATCAGGGTATAGTAGAAGGAGAAAAACTTCAATCCAGAGGCTTACTAGGGGTTTTCAACAAAATCATAGAAGAAAAACTTACCCAAATTGGGAAAGAAATACCAATGCAGATACAAGAAACTTTTAAAACACCAGACAGGGAAAGAACATCTTCTTGCCACGTTATAATTAAATTACTAAACACACAAATCAAATAAAATATACTGAAGGTAGTTAGAGAGAAAAAGCAATTTGCAAATAAAGGAAAACCCATCAGGATCACAGCAGATTATTCAACACAAACTTTAACAGCCAGAAGAACTTGGAAAGATGTATTCCAAGTTCTGAATGATAATAACTGTCAACCAAGATTACTTTATCTTGCAAAGTTATCTATACAAATTGAAGGAGAAATAAGTACATTCAATAACAAAACAGACTAAAGGAACTTCTCACAACTACGTCAGCTCTGCAGAGAATACCTGAAGAAAACCTGCATAGTGAAGAGGAAGCAAAGCAAACAAGGCAGGAAACAGGAAAAAAAATGAACCATACTCAAGTAACAGTTAAAATAAGAGAGTAAATGGAAAACAAGAAGAATAACAAGAACAAACACACACTTTTCAATAACTAACTCTTAATATCAATGGCTTCAATGCCGCAATCAAAAGACCTAAGCTTGCAGACTGGATTCAAAGGCAGGACCCCGCTGTTTGTTGCCTCTAGGAAACTCATCTCTCAATAAGATAGGCACTGTCTTAGGGTGAAAAGATGAAAATGGTATTTCAAGCAAACAGGACTAGGAGACAAGCAGGGATTGCTACCTTAGTATCTGACAGAATAGACCTCAAATCAACATTAGTGAGGAATGATAAGAAAGGTCACTTTATATTGATTAAACATACACCCCAACAGGATTACATTACAATCCTAAATGTACATGGGCTTAATATGGGAGATCCCAATTTATCAAACTAACATTATTAGACTTAAGGTCACAGATAACATCAAACACAATTGTAGTGGGGGACTTCAATACCATACAGTCATCAACTGGCAGGTCATCCCTGCAAAAAATGAACAGAAAGGTATTTGGATTAAATGATTTTATGAAACAAATGGACCTAACTGATATCTTCAGTATATTCCATCCAAATCCTGCAGAATATGCATTTTTCTCAGCAGCACATGGAATATTCTACAAAATAGAACATGTATTGGGACACAAAATACATATTAACAAATACAGGAAAATTGAAATAACCCTTTGTACTCTGTCTGAAAACAATGAGATTAAACTATATATCAGTAACAAGAGAAACTACAGATCATAAAGAAATACATGGACACTAAACAGTATACTATTGACTGATGAATAGGTAACTGAAGAAATCAAAAAGGAAATAATTAAGTTAATAGATTCAAATGATGATGAGAATACAAGATACCAAAACATAAGTCATAAGAGGGGAATTTATAAATCTAAGTGCTTATATTAAGAAATTAGAGACTTCACAAGTAAACAATTAAATGCTTCACCTTTAAGGCCTTGAAAAAAGAAGAACAAGGCAAACCAAAAATCAGTAAATGGGAAGAAATAATAAAGATTAGGACAGAAATTAATGAAATAGAGCCCCTGCTTCCCCCAAAAAATAATCCAAGGAATCAATGAAAGAAAGAGTTGGTTCATAGAAAGGATAAACAAGATTGATAAAACTTTATCAAATCTGACCAGAAGAAAGAGATAAAAGACAAAAATTAATAAAAATTAGAGATGAAAAAGGCACAATTACCACAGATGCCAGAGAAATTCAGAAAATCATAAGGATATAGTTTAAGAATACATATACCTCTAACTTTGAAAATCTATAACACATGGATGACCTCCTTGATGCATATTACCTACCAAAATTGATCAATATGAGATAAACCATTGAAATAAACCTATACCAAGTATAGAGATCCAAGCAGTTATAAAAAGTCTCACAACAAAAAAAAAGTCAAGGCCCAGATGGAGTTACTGGTGAATTTTACCAGACTTTCATGGAATAATTAACACCATTGCTTCTCAAACTTTTGCCTTAAATAGAAAAGGAAAGAATTCTATCAAATTTTCTCTATGAAGCCACTATCACCCTGATTCCAAAACCAGACAAAGACAGAACAAAAGAAAGTTACAGACTGATCACCCTCATGAACATATTTGCAAAAAATTGTATGACTGTGGAATTGTAAAATTTTTGAAGAATTTCAGATTGTACTCAGCTGGAAGAAAACAAAAATAAAAATGGAGAAATACTGTGCCAAAAAAAAAAAAATTCTCAACAAAACATTGGCAAACAGAATAAAAGAATATATAGGAAAGATTATTTACCCCAATCAAGTAGGCTTTATACCAGAGATGCATGGATGATTCAACATAAAGAAATCAATAAATATAATACACTATGTAAATGGACTGAAGGACAAAAATCACATGATCATCTCACTAGATGAAGAAAAGGCATTCAATAAAATCCAACATCCTTTCATGGTAAAAGTCCTACAGAAACTGGGCATAGAAGGAACATATCTCAATATAATAAAAGCTATGTATGACAAACCTACAGCCAATATGATACTAAATGTGGAAAACTTGAAGCTTTCCAGTGAATTTAGGAACAAGACAAGGGTGTCCATTGTCCCCATTTTAATTTACAATAGTACTGGATATCCTTAGCTATAGCAATAAAACAAGAGACACTCATAAAAGGCATGCAAATGGAAACAATGAGATCAAATTATCATTATTTGCAGGTGATATGATTCTATACATAAAGGAACCTAAAAACTGTACCTTTAAACTGTTAGAGCTGAAAATCACTTTTAGCAATATATCAGGATACAAAATAAACACACAAAAATCATTAGCTTCCCTATATACTAATAAGAAACATGAGGGAATATGAAATCAGGGACTCTCTTTCATTCACAATTTCATTCACAAATTGCTCAAAATAAATAAATAAGGTACGCTGGAATAAACCTAACCAAGGAAGTGAATGCTGTCTACAATGAGAACTTTAAAACACTCAAGCAAGAAATTACAGACAACACTAGAAAATGGAAAGACATCCCATGTTCTTGGATTGGAAGATCAATATTGTGAAAATGTCAATCTTACCAAAGGCAATCTACACATTTAATGCAATTCCTATTAAAATTCCAATGGAATTCTTCACAGAAGTAGAAAAATATATCCCAAAATTCATTTGGAAACACAAAATACCTTGAATAGCCAAAACAACTTTGAATAACAAAACTAAAGCTGCTGGTATCACCATACTCATTTTTAAGCCATATTACAAGCCATAGTAACAAGAAACAGCATGGTACTGGCACAAAGATAGAAATGTAGATCAATGGTACAGAATCAAGGAACCATATACTAATCTAGGCAGCTACAGCCATCTGAATTTTTTCAAAAATGTCAAAAATATTCATTGGAGAGAAGACAGCCTCTTCAGTAATGGTGCTAGGAAAATTGGATATCTATATGTACAAAGATGAAAATAGATCCTTGTCTTTCTTCATGAAAAAGAATCAAGTATAGTTGGATCAGGAACTTTAACATCAGACCTGAAACTCTAAAACTACTAGAGGAAAAGTTAGGGGAAACCCTTCAACATATTAGCATTGGAATTGACTTTCTGAATATAATCCCAATTGCTCGGCTAATAAAAACACTAATCAACCACTGGGATCTCATGAAAATACAAAGTTTTGCACAGCAAAGGACAGTGAATAGATCAAAGAGACAACCTACAGAATGGGAGAAATATCTTCACCAGCTATACATCTGACAGAGGATTAATATCCAAACTATACAAAGAAGTCAAAAAACAAAACAATAAGAAATCAAACAACCTAATTAAAAATGAGCTACAGAACTAAATAGAGAGTTCTTAAAAGAAGAAATACAGATGACACATAAACATCTAAAAAGTGTTCTACATCATTAACTATCAGGGAAATGCAAGTTAAAATTACTTCCATCTCATTCCTGTCAGAATGGTTACCAGCAAGAAAACTAATGACAATGAATTTTGGCAAGGATGCAGAAAAAGTGGATCCCTCCCTTCTACAGTGTTAATAGAGATGTAATCTGGTACAGCCATTGTGGAAATCAGTGTATAGGTTCTTGAGATAGCTAAAAATAGATTTAGCACATGATCCATCTATAACACTGCTAGACATATATCCTAATGACTCTTCTCACTATCTTAGAGATACTTGAATAACTATGTTTATTGCTGCAAAATTCACAGTAGCTAGGAAATGGAACCAGACTAGATGTCCTTCATTAAATAAATGGATAATAAAGATGTGGTGCATTTACATACACAATGGAGTTCTATTCATCAGTAAAGAAAAATGAAATTTCCAGAGAAATGTATGGATCTGGAAAGGATTATAGTAAGTGAGGCAACCCAGGCCCAGAAAGCAAAACATCACATGTTCTCTCTCATAAGTGGATCCTAGTTACAAATTTTTAGACTTGTGTGTGAATTGGTACCAGAAATCTGTAGCAGAGGCAAGTAAGCTAGAAAAATGCTACAAAGGAGGGAGAAGAGGGAAGGACTTTAGGGGATTGCATTGTACATGTATAAGTAGAAGAACAGATTACAGAGAGTGTAATAGCCTAAGTGAATACAAAGGAAGATATTGAGTAAGAGAAGGGTGGGGGAGTGTCAATCAAAATTCAAGATATTCTGAATAAGACACATGAAAGCCTACTTTTTGGATAATGGCCTTTCCAGAGGCTTATATTGCTATGAAAAAAAATTCAGTGCCAGGGATGGAAACCTTCTAATAAGTTGCTGGCCAGGGAGGTCCCTGTTACCTCAAAAACATTACAGACTATCGCTGTGGCCCTTGGTTTCCCACAAGTAACATGTGGTGAGACCCAATTGCTGAAGATTTCACTTGCTTGGATGGAAAGCTCCCTGAGAAATCAAATCTTCCCCTTATAGATCCTCCCACTGCAAGCTAGAAAAAGCTATACTTCATGCAGCCCTATGGGAGACAGAAGTTATCAGTGGTGAAAACAGTAGACACTGGAAACCTCAAGTTTGGCAAGACAGGCCAAATGACCTAATGGGAGCAATAGTGGCATGTGTGCTCTGGGGGAAACCAGCTACTCTGTAATTGGACTGGAGGCCCCCTCTATAGGAGGAAATACATGTCTGGTACTTATAACCTAATCAAAAGCCTATGGCAAGGGAGATCATAAGCATTATGTGTATAAAGCCTGCTTTTTTTCTGACTAATTGCATGTATTCTCACCAAACTGCTCTGAAAGCACTACATTAATGTTCATATTCATATATTAAGGCTACTCTCACTTTTGGTTAGAGAAGCTTCTCTTTTCAGATGACAGTGACCACTAGGATGACTCAAAAGGCAACATAGTGATGAGCAGAAGGGATGGAGGAGTGTCCAACACTGAAACATGTCTATCACACCCTCCAAGGCTCAGCTTCTATTGTGGAAGAGGTGGCTGAAAGAATGTAAAAGCCAAAGGAAGGTTACCACTCCTTACAATGCAACTGTCCAGACAGAAATTGGCCTTGATATTCATGACCTTGCAGTGCCTAGCAATAACTTCACAAGACATTCATAATAGGAAAAAAAAGATCATAACAAAATAAAAGAGAGAATATGAGATATGGGGAGGGGATATGATGGAGAGCAGAGTTGTGAAAGGAAAAGTGGGAGAGGGGAGGGAATTATTGCAGTTTATTTTCTGTAGGGATAGAAGTTGTCAATAACTAAATTAAAAACAAACAAACAAAAATAATAATAAGATAAATATTTTGGTCTGGAGAGATGCCTCAGAAGTTAAGGTGCTTGCCTGCAAAGCCTAATGAAGTGTGTTAAATTTCCCAGTACCCATGTAAAGCAGGATGCATGGAGTGGTAGAGGCTAGAGGCCCTTGTATGCCCATTCTTTCTCTCTCTCTCCCTCTCTCCTTGCAAACAGATAAAAATATTAAAACAGAAAAAAACCTGAAAAATATTAACTGATAATATTCAAAATAATAAAATATTTATCAGTAAGTCCTAATAAATATAATGTTGTGAAATCAACTGTTACTCAATTGAAACAGTAAAATAAAGATGATTATTTTGTATATTAATGTATAGAGTAGCAAAAACTGCTTCTATCATTTACTAGAGAGTAGTGATTTGTATGTGGAATAATTGGCAAATGTTGAATTAAGAATGTCACAAGGGCGTGTAGCAAAGTAGTTGGCTTCCCTTCTACATAATTCACACATTTTTGCTCCATTTATACACTATTATTATATACATAGTTTTCAATAATGACATCATAAAATGTGACAAAGAATATTAGTCTAGTAAGAAATGGAGTGTGCAAATCTCATAACTGTAGCTATATGAGAGAAATAGATCTAAGTGACACACAGATTTCCAAATTGGATTTTCATACCTGGGTAGTATCTATTTTATAAATTGCATAAAATTATGACTTTCCATGAAAATGTAAGTGTTTGTGTTAACTCTTCTTTATCTATTTTTTATATCCGTACTTGGTATTGCTGCTAAAAGGTGAATTTTCCCAAAAGGTGTACTTTCCAATTTTTAGTATGTTTTTTCAAGATGCTTTTGCTTAATGTCAATAAATGCTAAAAGGACTCCCTTAAGAATTTTAAGTATAACACTAAACTTTGAGGCCATCATAAACTTTTCTGCAAGCAGTGATATTATTTGAGACATATGTAATTCATGCTTAAACCCTGTGCACATCTTACTTTCATCACAAATAACTCATGCCTTATTGACGTACTTTGTAGTGGATATCTTTAATTAAAATAACATATGTTCGTATGTATGTATGTATGTATGTATATACCTATAGTTATATATAGGCAATGTACACATGTATGAAATATTTACTGCAAAAGAGAGATCACATAATATTTGTTACAAATTGAGTTTGAGTAAACCTACTAATCCTATCTTTGATTTTACATCACCAAATTAAAGTTACTAGAGACTTATTCTGAGTTCTCAATGTAGAATGCAATATTATAGTGTATAAGGAATGTTTAGTGAGAATTTTTATCAATTCTAATCCTTCATGGAGAAGATTTCTTTGTCAAGTTGTTCTTTTCTCTAGGAAGTTAACTTCCTTATTAATTGTACAGAAAACATGCAAAGACCTTTAGGTAATATAACAACTTACTCAAAGCCCATTTTAGTGCTGAAAGACCCTTCACATAAAATGTGGCCTCTTTGTGTCATATTTACATTTACAATTCTCTAGAACCTCCATTTCTACTTCTACCATATATTTCTTGAGTGTTTGTTCAGAAACATACTCCCAGATCACATTATACAAGTTTATAGTGCATGTCATGAAATACCTCTAAGTTTTAATAGTTCATGACTTTGTCATAGAGTTGTGTGCCCTTAATCTTTGAGAGTATTGAAAATACAATTTTTAAGTTGTGAGATACATGTAGAGAACTATACAATCAACCAGGCAATAAGAAAGAGTGAGAAGAATACAAAAAGCAGAATATTTCAAGTATATGTCCAATATCCTCCAAACCAAGTTTCATAGGAGTGGCCACATTTTCTTAAACTTTGAGACTTAGATATGCCACAAAATATTACTATTTACATTATTATAAAACTTTGACTCTAACACTATAATAAATGTTTACAATAGGTGAACAATCGTGACTGTATGGAGAGAATAACAAAAATTCCTATTTTAATCTGCTTCTCATTTAACTGATTTGGATAGCCTGAATAATATGAAAATATCCTAAACTGATTTGTATGACATAACTTTAAAGGTTGTGTTGTAGAATAGCAGGTGTAGCATAAACTTTCTTCTTCCTTCTTAAAATCACAAATATATTTGTCATACACATACACATATATCTATGCAAACATGAATTTGACATCTTTTCATAAACACATACATATTAAGCATCCTGAATTTTCTTTCATTATGAGTGAATTTTGATCCTCATCACAAAACAAAAAGGCTGAGATAATCTTGGAACATTATGGAAATCTAACATCTCAGAATACAATTTTAGGGTACTTGAAATTCTTTTATGAAAGGGGAGACACTCAACCAACCAATGCCTTTTAAAACTTGCTCAAAATATCCACAAAATCATCAACTATGACACTTTATCTCACAACATGATAGTAAAGTATTTTGACTAATTTTATATAGCCTCACTTATGATCTGAAAAGTGTGTAACAAACAGAATAGAAAACCTGAATTATAAGAGTCTCAATCTCAATATGTTGTAAAGTGTATCTGTTTGGTTATCAGAATAGATTATCTCTCATTTTGGCTTTGTTAAGAAATTGCTCATTGAATATAGAAAAATCAACTAATTTCTATGATTCTTACTTTTCTCCTTTATAGATAGCCATTTAGTCTCCCCAGAAAGTGTATGATGAATTACAACAATTTCAATCACATGAACTTTAATACAAACAATATAAAATCAATTTCAAATATTTTCTGCAAATACTTAAAATGTCTATATGTCTGAACCTAACTATAGGCTTTCTCTCTTTTCTCTATTAAATACAGATAGTGAATATAATCTGAAAATATTGAGCTTAACTGCTTTTTTTGTAAAAGGGAAACTAGAAATGGACATATCACATAAAATTTATTAACAGTAAGTGTTTAGTTAAATGTTTTTAAACAGTGAAGAATATTCCCTTTCATACAAATAATCAGGGGAAAGATAATTTTTAAGTTTTTTTCAATAGCCCTACGTACACAAAATATTCTTTTGTAAAGACAACACTTCTAGGAGGAGGTATTCATTGTAGTCATACAGAAGTCAACAAAATCTTGTTTACAAAAAACTAAAACAGATGATAATTATAACCAACTGTATATTCCCACAGATGCTTAATAAATGAAATTGACTGTTCATATAGTGAATTGTCAATTCCTGTATAAGAGACACAGTTGACAACTACTTTTTCTAAGAATCATCATCCAACAAAACATTTTCTCATTTTAAATCTTTTCTGTGACTATTTTGGCTCACAGTTGAACTTGTGAAATGAAAAGGAAATAAAATATAAATAAAAGCAGAATTTTCATATTCAACTTCAAAAGTGATAACAAAGACAAGTGCATTTTAGAGTAAAACTGCATCAAAGATCTCAAGTCAAAACTGCCAAGATGATTATCTTATAACACATCACATCCATTGCTTTCCCTCCAGAAGACAATAGTGGCAAAAGAAGATAGCCACATATGGAAGCAGGAAGACCTGCTTCAGACACTAAACATACTGGTGTCATTGATTAAGAAGTCCATATGCTGATACTCCTAATAATCAGCCATTCCTTTTGTGTTTTTGTAACACATATCCTCATGCAGTGGATGTCAAATGGAATCTTTTGATTTACATCTGACATTTCAAAGTTTCCATTTCTAAATTCCCCTAGTCTTAAGTATGTATCACATTGTCTTATTTGTTTGCTCAAGATAACTTTTTCCCCAACATCTAGGGCTCCATGGTGCAAAATGTCATTCTGTCGATCTTCTGTCCCAGTACTCACTTTAATTTTTTTTATTGTGATTGGATTTTCAAATACAATAACAAATGTATCTCCAATTGAAGGTGGTTTCCCCCAGAAATACTCATCAACACTACTATAAGCCTTGCTTGCTTCATAGTTTTCAAACACATTCATATTGGTGTACAGGCTTGCTGGGGGGTTATCAGGGATGTCAAATGACTCCTCTTCAAAATCATCATCCTTCAGCTTGTTCTCAGTTCCTTTATAAGATGAATAATATCCCATGTGCTGAAAGAGAGATGGTTTAAATCGTATCACATTTTTCTGAGCCAGTAGACCCCGAAAATGAGTCAATAGCCAATCACAAGGCATTTCTTGATAAAACATCAATAAAAAATGTGCTAGTCGTGGGAGATCATGAGAATGATAGAGTTTTCCTATGTAGCCAAGCTTAGAAAATTCAAGAGTTACCCAGTACGTTCCTTCTAAGGATGCAATGACCTTCTTGATGGCAGTTAAGAAATTTTTGGAACACCGGACATCATCTTCCAGCATTACATAATAGTCTGATGTATTGGCACAAAAATTAAGCAGAAAAGCATAATCTACATTTTGCTTGGAACGGAATCTGACTCTATCTTCTGGATCATTGTAATTTCTTTTAAGACCATCCAGGACTGGATAATATTCTTCTGGAGCATGTATAACCATTAATCTTCCTGCAATAATATGATGGGCAAATTTCTGTGTGATGTCCTGGACCATGAGCTCTCGCCAGGATGAATTAAAGTCTGCTAGGTGAACCACCACTGAAATTTCCTTTAGTTCTTCATAGCTGGATTGCTCAAAAATTGACTTGATTGTCTCGAGTAAATAGTTTCCTTTTTTCCTTTTCACTGATGAAAGTCCAATTGTAAGATACCCTGAAAAAAATAAATCAGAAGAAAACAAATTAAATATGGAATAAGTTTGAAATAACATATAAGCTAGAAAATAAGGAACCATGTTTTTTAGGCTTTGACTATATTAAGTAAATCCAGAAAATGATTATGTACAGAATATTTGATTATTGAAATGTGAAACTAAATATGTAAAGGTGATCATAGTTTCTGCATAATTCATACTTTCTGTTTAAACAAGTTGTATCTAAACCACAATCATATAATGGTTATATATTGGTAACTTTCTTATGCAACCCAAAAAATGAAAATAGTTCAAAGTGTTTTGTAGCTTAATTTTGTTAAACATAACTATTAAAAAAGTTAGATAAATATTTAGATATAAAATGAATCATTTTTAAAAATTTTATTGAATTATTTATTTGAGAAAGAGAGAATGGACAGAGGGAGAATGGGCGTGTCAGTCCTGCAGCCATTGCAAACTAACTCTAGATGTATGTTCCACCTTGTGCATCTGGCTTAACATGAGTACTGGTGAATCAAACCTGGGTCCTTAAGCTTTTCAGACAAGTGTCTTACTCTTTAGACCATCTCTCCTGCCCACTAAGAATCATTTTTAAATTATCTATAATCTGGGTCTTGGCTTATGTCTGGAATCCCAGCACTCTGGAGGCTGAGGAAGAAGGATTGCCTCTGGGTTATATGGTGAATTCTAGGGCAGGTTATGCTACAATGTGAGATCTTATGTCTAAATAAATAAATAAATAAATAAATCCTGAAAAAAATAGATAAAATTAAGCTACCTATAAAAGCTCAAGGAAATTTGCAGTCAGGGCTGGACTATAAACTTTGAGAGAAGAAAATAAACTTAGATCTGTAAGGATGTTACTACCTTGCTCCAAACATTTTTTTTTTTTCCTAAGAAAAACACTGGAATGAAGAATTCCTTCCAAAGGTTCATATCCATCTGGACAGGAAAATATGGTATTTTCAGATTGAATTACTTAAAAATCATGAGATGAAACAATGTTGAATTCAGACATAGGCCCTAAATTCAGTAAGTGGTGTCTATAAGAATAAAGGAGTACACAGAGTTGTAAAGGGGAGAAGGCCATAGATGATAGGGGAATAACATCTTTGCTGCCACAACTCCTAGAAAATGCCAGAAACTATCAGTGGATGGAATACTCAAGAGAGAATGTGAAGTAGGACTTAGGATGCCATACATCCATACCAAGTAAGTGTGAGTTTTCTCTCAGGTCACTTTGACATAGCCTGGTAGTCTTGTAAAGATTCCCTGTTACCATAAGCATAACCAAAAGTCCAGCAAAACCTTTTTACTTCTTACTGCAATGTTAACCTGAAATGCCTAACCCGTCACTGACCACCATTCTGCATGCTTCTTGTGAATCAATGTGATTATAGCAATCTGCTTGCTAGAAACTCTTCTTCTTTTTTATTCCTTTATAAACATAGGCATGGGCTGAGGAGATGATGTTCAGTGCTTGCTACTCAAGGCATGACAACCTGAGTTCACAACACAGCTCCAGCAACCACATAGGAGCCAGGTATGTCTGTATGCAGCTTTAAATACAGTGCTGACGAGGTGGTGATACAAGAATCACGGGGGTTTGCTGCCTAGAGAATCTAGCTGATTTACTGAGCTCCACGTATGAGAGAGACAGTGCATGAAAAACTAAGAGTGACTAAGAAAAACACTCTTCATCATTTGGCCTCTTTCCATGCAAGCACTCAAGTGTGCATACCATGCATGTATACACTTGTAAACACATCGTAATAATAAAACAAATGCCAGACTCCTGTGATTCCAGATGAGGGAGCCCTAATCATATGTGACTATGATTTGTTCTCAATCAGGTGATCATCCTCATATTTGTTCAAATTCACTCAATTACCTCAACTTGTCTTTTGATTGACTGTCTCCTTTAGGCAACCGGATGAAGCACAAGCTTGCCAGTATTTCACTTGACTGCTGCCTCCAGAACAATGAGAGAAGAGCTGGGGCTAAGGAGTGAGTTCCAGGTCAGCCTGGGCTAGAATGAGTCCTCTCTCAAAAAATAAAAAGTGTTCCTGGAAGATATCCTCAGTGAGGTAGCCTGGACCCAGGAGGAAAACAATCACTTGTTCTCTCTCATATGTGGATCCTTTTTTTTTTTTTTTTTCTTTTGGTAGTAGGGTCTTACTCTCATCTCTCAAACTCACAGTAATCCTCCTACCTCTGCCTGCCTGGATCCTAATTTTTAATCTAAGGATAATTATAGGCTAGAAACTAGAAAGGAAACAACCAGAGGGGACAAGAGGTAAGGAGAAATTGGGCGGAGCAAAAATAAACAAGTAGCATGAAAGCAAAAAGGAGGAGACCATGGTGAAGGAAGGGGCATATTTAGTGCGACAGAAAATGAGGGAAAGGGAAATAGAACCAAATTTTTAATTTAATTTATTTATTTTTAGGTAGGGGTGTTGCTGTAGCTCAGGCTGACCTGAAATTAGGCTCAGGCTGGCCTGGAATTCACAGCTATCCTCAGTCTCTCAAGTGCTGCAATTAAAGATGTACATCACCACACCTGGCCTAAGCCTTATTTTAAAATGCCATAATGAAGCATTATTTTTATGCTACTAAAAAATTAAAAAGTAAAGAGGGGCGTGATGGCGCATGCCTTTAATCCAAGCACTCCATTCCCAGAGGCAGAGGTAGGAGGTTCACCATGTGTTCAAGGCTACCCTGAGACTACAGAGTGAATTTCAGGTCAGCCTGAGCTAGAGTGAAACTCTACCTCAAAAAAAAAGGAGGGGGGAGGTGGGGGGAAGGAGGGTGTTGCCATGGGATATTGTTTACAATCAGGGAAGGTGTTAATAAAAATATCAATAAATATAAATAAATAAAAATAAAAAATAATTTTAAAATAATTTTAAAAATACACCAGTTTATGGTAATGTGTTCCAGCAGCCTTATAAACTAATGCATTACTTAATACTGATTTGAACTTAGAACCAAACATCAAAGGTTGAAAATATGCCAATATGGGGCTAGTTATAGTTTAAATTTAACTTTGAACTTAAAAAAAAAAAAACAACAACACCACCAAAAAAATCTTTGTATACAAGCATGCTTGTGCCTCCTAGAACTACAAGCAAAATCACTGGTATGCACCACTGTGTGCATCTCATTTAATGCAAGTACTGGGCTGTTAGGTTTCATAAGCAACCGCTTTTAACTACTAAACCATTATCCAGCCTATAATTTTAAAATTTTTTTTGTTCATTTTTTATTTATTTATTTGAGAGCGACGGACATAGAGAGAAAGACAGATAGAGGGAGAGAGAGAGAATGGGCGCGCCAGGGCATCCAGCCACTGCAAACGAACTCCAGATGCGTGAGCCCCCTTGTACATCTGGCTAACCTGGGACCTGGGGAACT
This sequence comes from Jaculus jaculus, assembly GCF_020740685.1. Taxonomy (NCBI): domain Eukaryota; kingdom Metazoa; phylum Chordata; class Mammalia; order Rodentia; family Dipodidae; genus Jaculus; species Jaculus jaculus. The sequence continues at coordinate 129,412,813 of NC_059107.1, forward strand.
GAGCCTCGAACTGGGGTCCTTAGGCTTCACAGGCAAGCGCTTAACCGCTAAGCAATCTCTCCAGCCCTAATTTTAATATTTTAAAGTGGAATGATTATCCTATGTTCACGAAACATAGGATATAGCAAATTGTTTAAAGGTTTGTATTAACCACTGACACTTTTAACATTCACGGAATATTTAAAGATTATCAGGTAACTGAAGTTATTTTCAAAGTACTTAGTGTATCTCTTTTTTTTTCCTTTTTTTTTCTTTATTATTTATGTACATGCTCAGTGTGTAAACAGCACATATTGGTACTATCTTCAGTCTCCTCTCTGTCCTCCCTCTTCCTAAGGGAGACTCCTCCTTGGGGATTGTGGGTGGTGTGTTGTGGAGTTAGCCATCTATGATGGATGTAACAATCTTTCTGGCCATTCTTCCATGTATTTCCCTGAGCCATGTTGGGTTCATTTTATGTCTACTTCAGAGATGAGGTCTTGGGAGCCTCTGTGTCTCTGGATATCTGGTTTGGTAAGAGTTGAGTGTTCTCTGTGTATATTTCCTTCACCTTTGTGCTGACTTAGTGTATCTCTTCAGCTCTTTCTGCTACACAGATGAAATGAATTACCACCATTTTCAAATTCACAATTTTATGCCTTCTTACTTAAAGCTTTATACTTACGCTTTCTTTGTAAAGGCGTGGCTGCTAGATACCGGTAAGTGACATTTATAGTGCCTGAGAAATTAGACAAATCCTTGAAGGTATGAACATAGCGTTCCGAATTAAGTTGATGTGTGGAGGTTTCCCGTATCAGTTGCTTGTCACCTTCCTAAACACCAACAAAAGAGATAGAGAAAATATATAATGGCCATGTGTTAAGTACTTTCTCCCTACCAAAATACTGTGCACTTTGTACCATGCAGAAAATGATACAAATCTCAGCTACCTGAAGATGCTAATTATCACTTGACTTCTACCTGTAGCCTCTGCTTTAAACTCTCCTTTCTATTCTGTTTTTGTTCTCTAATTTATTTCCTTTTCTTTAGTCTTTACCAGTACTGACATTTTTTTAAATTTATTTGTATGTATGCGGATATGTGTGATGAGTGGCAGCATGTGGAGATCAGATGAAATCTTCTGGATGTCTCCTCTTTTCTTCCACCTTGTTTGAGTCAAAGTCACTTGTTTGCCACTGGGAAGGCCAGATCAGCGCACCATGAGATTTGTGATCCTCTTGACCCACCTCTTATTGCCATTGGCACATAGGGGTTATAGGTGCTGCATAACTTTTTGTCTGGATTTTTATGGGTTCTGGAGATCAAAACTGTTTTTACAGGCTTGTCAAGCAAGTGCCTTTGACCACCAAGTTATTGACCCAACATCTAATAGGGATAACTCTTTATAAGAAAATTTCCATTGTTGTCATGTTAATTTCTTTCAACACATAAGGATTTATGATTTAATGAAAATCAATTTTGCAGTTTTATTTGAAGCCAACTGCTACCAACTTTTCTGTATTTTATCTATATCAATATATTTAATCTCCCACAAATATTGTCAAATAAAAGACCACACAGTATTTTTATTATCATAAAATTTTAAAAATCGTGATACAACATTGTGCATAACATTTGGACTTGTTGAACATAGACAGTTATAGCTTTTGTTGCATGGAAATTATTTTTCTCAAATGTTCTCGAATAATCTCAGTAAGAGTACATTTTTACCAAATTAAAGTGTTTAGACCATGCTTCTGTCTTCACATGTGCATGCATGTACTTGCATGTGTGTGCATATGTTTGTGCGCATATGTTTGTAATCGTGTGTTCTTGCACGCTATTCCATCGAAAGTTGCCTACTGAATTTATATTTAAGTTATATTTTAGACATTCTCTGTTAGGTTTTCATGTCATAAAATTTCCAGGATGGCTTTTAATTGTAACTTCAGGTTAAATATGTCCTGGTAGCCTGTATTTGTTTTTATTTTCTGTTGCATACGAATTCAATGGTAGATTTTGATGAACAAATCACCATTTGGTCGATACCTTATTGCACATACATTACTAGAAAGTATGGTGATGTGTTTGTCTATATATATATGGTTTATTACTGAACATTATGAGTCATTCTACTTAACAAGTAATGCTTCATTTTGAAAAGCCGTACACTTTATTGTATGCTGTTATGTGAATCTATTTCCATTGCTCAGAATAGAATATAAAATCAGTCAGATGCAAGCCACTGAGACAATGGAGAAAAGAAATGCATTAAATGACTTTGGTTTTGATATTATTTATCTGTGGTCAATAAAACTTTAATTAAATCTCTGCTCTAAAAGATCGGACAAGACTCAGAGACTAGTTTTACCTTGGTTGGAACATTGAATACTTTGTGTCAGACTCAAAATTGGAAAAAAAATATTAACTCAAAATTTCAAATTTATGTTCAGAAGAAGTTTCTTACAATAAAAACTGAACATAATAGAAAACAACTAGAGCCTTAAAAATCTTTAAGTATTGAACTTATTAAATCAAAACTCATTTTGAAAATCTTTTCCATACACATCCAATTATGTTAGTGAACTTCTATTTTGTTTCAGAGTATTTCCACATTTTCTATCACTTTGATCACTTAGACAAAGGAAATGGTTTTCACATAGTTTCTAATTATTTTTTTTCTCATGTGCAAAACTATAAACATTCAAAATACTCAAAATTAAAGATTAGGTGTCAAATTTCTTATAAATATGTACATTGAATATTCATCTGGGCCAGGCATGGTGGCCCACACCTTTAATCCTAGCACTTGGGAGGCAGAGGTAGGAGGATTACCGTGAGTTTGAGGCCACCCTGAGAATACAGAGTTAATTCCAGGTCAGCCTGAGTGAGACCCTACCTTGAAAAACCAATGTGTGTATGTGTGTGTGTGTGTGTGTGTGTGTGTGTGTGTGTGTGTGTGTATTCATCTGGTTCTTTGGACATGAATATTTTATTTATTTCTGTCAGTAAGCAATACTTGTGAGTAAAGTGTTAAAATATTGAGGATAACTACCAGGTACTACAGACTGAGTTTAACACTACTTTGGCAATGGCAAACAGGGTGTTCAATCAATAGAAGACATTTACATCAAACTCACAGAAGCTGCAATGTGAAATTCCCTTTAATATTCTGTTTAGATGTAATGTTGCAGTTTAAAGAAGCCATGGTTTACTGAATATTTCTTTCAGGCTGCCTTTCTGCATATGTAAAAGTTTAGATTTCTTTGATAAAAAAAAAAGAAACATTCATATTGGTTGAAGTATAGGATAAACTGAAATGCGGGGATGGAGAGATGGCTTAAAGGTTAAGGTACTTGCATTCAAAGCTGAAGGACCCAGATTCAATTGCCCTGGCCCATATAAGCCAGGTGCACAAAGTGTTGCATACATCTGGAGTTCAATTGCCGTGGCTGAGCACCCTGCCACACTCATCCTCTTTTTCTCCCTCACTCCCTCCCTCTTTCCTTCTCTCAATAAATAAATAAAAATTAAACTATTAAAAATATGATTAAGATGAAATGGAACTGATTTGAACATTATTAAGTTGTAAAGAGCAAAGTTTCTTTACATTTTTAGTATAAGTAAAAATACTAATTTCACCTGAGTCACCGGAATTAGTTACTTTCATAGGTATGTAACTGAACAGTTTGGTTCTCCCTGGATATATATATATTTATATATTTACTTTATTCTGTAGTTAGTATGCTATAATGTGTTTCTCAGTAATAGTACAAAGCTTTATAACAATAATTTAATAATTTTCTGGATGGGAATGAAATTCAATAGACTATCTACTGAAGAAATATATATCCTAGTGACTACTTTGAAGATGCTCAGAGCCAAGGGGCTAAGTTGGTTGGGCATAGAAACTTTCTGCCACTTAATGTCTCTTCTAAGAGCTTTTGTCTCTTCCATTAAACTCAGCTTCCCTTCTCACTGAATGTCACATATCCCTTGAATGCATAAGAAAATACAAAAAAACTCTTAATATGTCTAGGATTTCAGTTTATCAATGAATTTTCTAGAAAAAAAGAGAATGGAATTTGGTAAGAAACTCAGGAGAATACTAATTCTGTTTATCTGATTTCTCTGAGTTGTAGGTAAAATACTTTCAATAATATAACAGAGGGGGCTGGAGAAATGGCTTAGCAGTTAAGCGCTTGCCTGTGAAGCCTAAGGACCCCAGTTCGAGGCTCGGTTCCCCAGGTCCCACGTTAGCCAGATGCACAAGGGGGCGCACGCGTCTGGAGTTCGTTTGCAGAGGCTGGAAGCCCTGGCGCTCCCATTCTCTCTCTCCCTCTATCTGTCTTTCTCTCTGTGTCTGTCGCTCACAAATAAATAAATAAAAAATAAATAATAATATAACAGAGGGACTTAATAAAGCTTAGACTTAACTGAATGCACTGTGGCATTATGGTGACAATATGTGAACTCAAAAAAGATAAACTAATGAAAAAATTAAACACAGATGACAGAGAAGACATGTTGAATAGATGCTGCATTATAGTATAGAGCCAGTTTGCACATATTAGAAAAATATATTTAATGATATTTAATATGAATAATTGAAAACATACTGAAAATCTTTATGCATTTTTTTGTGAAAAATGCAGCTTATAGTGAAATTTAGTTAGAAACCATCTATTAACCAGTGAAAATTTAAAAGTAAATACCAGTGGGAAGGGGCTTAGGTGAGGGAAAAAAAAAGAATGGGAGGGGGCTGTTGTCAAAATGCATTAGGTAGATGTATGAAGATAGCAATTAACAATAATTTTTAAAAAATGAGCTAAGATAGGGTTTAATATTTGCTTTAACTCACTTTTACCAATTATCCCTTTCTATATTGCCAAAACTCATCTAAAATATATTGATATATAACTATCTATTATAATTATTATCTCTGTAATACCTCTTAAATAACTTCCATGTCAATATATGTAACTTTGGAAGAGTTTTAGTGAGTTTAAATATTTTTATCCTGTGGCTATTTAGGGTTATTCAAAATCCCAAAGAAGCAGCCCACATTTTAACACAATATACCCTCCACAAAATGGTACAGTTACCTATGAATTCTAAATACACACAAGAATGGTAGTAATTTCAATAACTATATGAAAAACCAGAGAATTAAGAAGTAATAACTTTAAGCAGAATTTGTTAACTATATATGTTTCAAGTTAAAGCCCAAGAATCTTAAATGTTTTCTAAATCATTGATGCAGTATAGTGAGGATAGCTAACATTTGTAATTACATGTACATGTGTTAGAACTATAGTAGATAGACAATTAAATAAAATATTAGAACATCAACTAAAGCAAGTATAATGTTGGCAACATAGGACTAACTGTACAGATAGAATATATACATAAACTCACCCTATTCAAACTTAATTATTCTAATAGTCCTGGATTAAATAGGTACAACTAAACTAATACTAGTTTGACTGAGGTCATCTTGGACCAAAATTTATCCACCTCCCAACTTACCAGAACATAGCTGTCTTCAATGTACAAGTTCATAAAGAGGAGAAAAATGACAAGAACTCCCAAAAATGATACTGTAGAACGTTTTCTCAAGCATCTCATTTTATCCAATATTTGAAAAATATGTTTCATTTGATAAAATTTAAACATCCTCTTCTGTGGAAAAAGAGAAAGAGAATTACAAAAGAGTTTGAATGCAGGGATTTCATGTATATGTATGTATGTTTATATGCATATATGTAGTGTTATTTGATCTCATCTACTAAATAGTTGAACTAAAAGTCTGTCTCCAATTTCATGTATGAAACTGAAATATAACATTGTATGTGTGACAAATTATGGGACTGGAATATATTAACCAAGTTCAACACATTGGTTTATATTGTTGATTTATGTTGATTATATACTGATTAAAAATGAAAATCAAGGGCTGGAGAGATGGCACAGAAGTTAAGATGCTTACTGGCAAACTTAATGACCTGGGTTTGATTCCCCAGTACCCACATAAAGCTAGATGCACAAAGTGATATGTGCATGAGGAGTTCATTTGCAGTAGTTATAGGCCCTGGCAAACCCATCTTCTGTCTGTCTCTCTTTTCTCTGTCTCCCTTAGCTTGTAAATCAATCAATAAATATTTTAAAATGGGAATTCATTCATTATCACTGATAGCAAAAGGAAATTTTGTAACAGTACTGTAAGGAAAATATCAAGCTTTTTACGAGCAAAAGAGCAAAAATATAGTACAGAAATACTTATTCTGAATCAATATAAGGAATTAAGATAACATTTATTGTTCATGTTGTATTATAATGAAAATAGAAGTAGTCAGAGTTAAGAGCCCTTGTTGATTACAGAGTAAATAACAATGATAGTAGCTAATATAAATCTTGGCATTGGGTGACAAGGCACATAATTGTTGCCATATTTATTAGACGCATCTGGGATTACATATGAGGGACTCTAGATTGAGCCTGCTGTTGTTCTCCAATAGAAGGACAGGGGTGGGGAAAGATAATCAGATATTTGTCTGAAATCTCAGGTCAACTACATGCCAGCTGTATGCAGTGATGTGTGAGAACTCATGTGTGGAGGTAAAGTACACAGAGGATGGAAGATCAAGGGACAGGAGCAACACCTATCCATCCATCAGTGAGGAGGTTGTCACCTATGTTGGAGTGAGAACTTTAGATCTATCTGCTGTGCGTCACCATAGCTTTGTATGTTACCCTTGTCCAGGCTCCGTTTTAAAGCTAATGTTGGTAAAATTTGTATTTAGCTGGTTGGAGGTTTCTTGCCTTGGGGAGCAAGAACTTTTGTCTTTTCTCCCAGAAGTTCATGAAACACTGGGTAAAAACAAGTCTCAACCATTTAATGTTCAGGAATAAGCCAAGCCAAATACTTGAGAACTTATGAGTAAGATTATTTTCCATATTTTCCAAAGATTTTGAGAAATCTCTATAAATTATAGGGTGGCATATCCTCATTTCTTTGTCCAACTTTACTAGCAGTTTCCCAAGGGTAAACTGGTGAGATCATCTCTCAATATATATCACAGGCTGGCCTTGAACTCATGATTCTCCTGCCTCCTTCTAAGTGTAGAGATTCTAGATATGTGCCTCCTCACTTGCCTCACAGTTTTAAAAATACACAGAACACAGTTTATCAAGGTTTTTCATGGTAACTATAATTTCAGTTGCTTTACCAGATATGGATTTAAAGCTTTAAAATATTCCTATAACCTTTGTACTTGGTAAGCAGTTATGAATCTAAGAAATGCCTTTCTTTCTTTACCTGTCCTTAGGGACCACCAGAAGCAGTTCACTGTTTGTTGATAAAGACAGCCATCCACTTTCACTGTCCTCAATCACAAGCATTCTCAAAATATGATTGTTCAGGAATCTATATCACTTTTCCAATCCCCAAGATGTCACACTGGCCCATGAGGTCAATGACAGTATGATTTCTGGATCTAGGGACTTGTGGCTAACACAAGGAATTCCTGGTCCTCTGGCCATCAGATTTGGACTGAGCCATCTAATGAAACATTCATTATACTTGTCTGCTGTTTTACAGAAAGCTTCTGATGTTCCTTTCTGGTTTTCACCACGTTTGTGAACTTATCTTCAAACATGAATGGATAAAGGCTCAGCCGAAGCCTGTGAGGAATCCCTTTATAGATCTCTGAAGTTTTCTGTTTGCCTCTTCCTCAGCAGTTTTGTTCTCTGTGTAATTTGCTGGCTGTCTCCTCTGTCTGTAAAGTCTTCTACATACACCTTGGCAACTCAGAGGAATCAACACTTGGGTATCTGCTCCTTCAGCCACACTTTAGATACTCTCGACATTCATCTAAAATATTCTCATTAGCTTCTTGTTACCAAAACTCCTTGTCCATTTTTGCTCACTTTCCAATATATTCTTTTATTTACTGAGTCATTATTCTCTTTGACGCTCTTTCCAGGTTATCATTGTTGTTAGACATAGTTTGCTTTTCTCTGAGTTAAATTTGGCCTATATCCATCCCTGATATTTGACTGTTGTCTGCTTTCTTAGTAAAAGATATAACAGCTCTCTTGTCCCTAGCCCTTACTTGCTAGTCCCTAACTATTCTTTCCTCTTTCTCCTACCACTGTCCATAAACATATTTTTTTCTTGCAAATGATCTCAGAGCCTCACACATACATATACTTGCCAAGAAGGTCATACCCTGGAATTATACCCCAGCACTACTATTTAGTTTCAGGAGCTCCACCCTTAAACTAGGATGGGAACATCACATACACCTCAGGAAAAGTCTCTATATGCATGATGCCCAGGACTCTCTGCATGTGTCTGATGGTGATGAGAACATGGTGACGGTGATGAGAACAGATATTAAATTCAGAAGCATGACTGTCAATGACTTCTGTTAGCAAGGGTAAATCAACACACCATCTTGCATGTTTGGAACCAGCCACACACAAAGGCCAGAAGGGGGAAACGTATTCATGACACCCAGACCCTGAGATTTGTGAACTTAACATGGACAGAAGCTAAATCCATTCTGAATGGGGCAAAGTAGGGAAACCTAATGACTATTAAAGAAAAAAGTATTTTTGATTTTGTTTTAGTTTCTGGCATTAGCTCTACTTTCATCCATAGTCTACAATTCAGGAGAGAGGGAAATTCTGGGGAGGCAGAGAGCTACCATTGTTGGATATAAACCTATATTTGTCTCATCCTGTGTTCTAGTAATACTTCCCCTGACATAGTTCTGTTTACTCAACTTGACAATTATTTTACGCATAATGTTGCCAGGAATAATCATAAATTGACATAGCAATGCACTTGGGCTCATTGTGTTAAAGGCTGGTGTGTGTTCCAGAAGACTATCTCCCTTTGCCACCTCTGTCCTTGCTGTGTGTGCTGTGGCATTCAGCTGGAGTCAGAGGAGGAGGACCAGTAAGGACTGTGCTGGCTTCAAGATTCTTACTTCTTGACTTTGAGGAAGAAGAGGTCTGACGTGCTAGGTTTGAGACCGCTAAAGTTTATGTAGTCAACTGAATAGACCTAAAGACTTGTGGACTGAAGAAGAACATTACAGTGCTATAGTCACTGTAAACCTTGAGTTGCAGAGACAAAATACTAGAAATTTATGACATAAGTGTATAAGTTTTCAGCCAGAAAATTTCTAGGTGGGAACTCAGGGGTCTGAACTGCTTACTCCAGTGGACTCTCTCTGATTCATCATCATGTTAAACTGCTTCCAAGGGTTTTGCTTTACACAATTCCAAGTGTTTTGAAAATGAAGAGCAAGTGATCACAATCATTATCAAACTTTGAAGTTCTGAATATATATGTCTGTAAGTGGTAGTTCAAGAGTATCAAATTCCATATGGGTTACATTCCTTCCTCATACATGTAACTCTTTTAATACTGTAATTTCTCATTAAGTATCAGTAGAATGATTGAAAGTTTTCCAGACTTCCTAAGAAAAATATCAGAGTTACCTAAAGTACCTGAAGGATGGACAGATGAGATGAAAAAGAAAAAGAGAAAAACCAGATAAGGACAAATAAAAAGTAATTATACTTTCTGGAACATTTTTCAAAATCATTGACTAACCTCTACCTAGTTATCCAAATGCAAAATATTCAGTTGATGATTCTTTGATGTTATTATTTAGAAACAGTCATTCACATAGTTTTTTAAAAGTCTGTAGTCTATAAGTACAATGTAATCAAGTCATCAATTTCTGTTCCTAGAATCACCTATCCTCAAGCAACTTGAACAATTTCATGCCCATTTCAGATAACTGAAATGATAGAAAAACATAACTTCCAAGACATGGACTAGTAAGGCAGGAACTTGTTGAAGCCATATCCTGTCTTTGGAAACTAGCACTAAAAAACTAAACAGTTTTAACTGAGCTGCATGGATATGGCCATTATCACTACCATCCCTGTGCCTGATATCATCTCCTGTGTGAATCTCCTTTGGAACTTAACAGTGGGAAGGTTCAGTTCTGTGTCAGAGATGATACTTAATAAAACCAGTCCATTTTCTCGTTGTAGAATTCAGACTTTGCTTAGAGGAATTAAGTTGTGAATACATATAACTACAAAGGGTACTTTCTGATTCAGCATAGGACATCTTTTAAAGGTTGACATGTGAATTACATTGTATGCAGTCTAGATTTTCTCTAGGTGTTCTTTCCCACTTAGGAGTGCTATATTCTGCCTATCCATGTTAAAAAAACAAAACACTGTTCTCCACCTGCACCTCCTACTGTATGTTCTGTAAATGTGTTTTGTTTCATTACTAGTTCTCCAATTTTAAAATATAACTATATATGATATACATTTCCATATCTTTGCATATTTATTACTTATATATTTTATAAGTATACATGTATATTAGAAATATAAATACATGCATATTATATATGTATTATATTTAAGTATGCTTATGTATGCATGTATGTAAAGAAAGACAAAGAAAGTCTTTTTTGTTTCTTTTTGTTTGTTTAATTTTGTTTTGTGAAGTAGGATCTTGCTCTAGTCCAGACTGGATAACCATATGCAGGAAACTGAAACTTGATCCACACATGTCGCCCTGTACAACATTCAAGTCCAGTTGGATTAAAGACTACAATATAAGACCGGAAACTCGGCCTCTACTGGAAGAAAATATAGAGAAGGAACTTTCCATGATATAGGAATGGACAAAGGCTTCCTGAACCAAACCTCAGTAGCACAAGATCTTAAGTAATCACTCAACCAATGGGATCACATGCAGCTGGAGAGTTTCTTCACAGATAAACATATAATAAGCAAAGCCAATAGATTACCCACAGAATGGGAGAAAATATTTACTAAATATCCAACTGATAGAGGCCTAATTTATAGAATCTATAAGGAACTCAAAAACCTAAACAATAAAACGTCAAGCAACCCACTCACAAAATGGGGCAAAGAGCTGCACAGGCAGTTCACAGAGGAATAATACAAACAGAAAACACACACTTACAAAAATTTTCATCATCCCTAATCATCAAATTAAAATAACTATGAGATTCCGCCTTACCCCAGTAAGGATAGCAAACATCTAAAAATCAAATGAAAATAAATGCTGGTAAGGGAGGGGTTGTGGGACACAAATCTCGACCCAAACAGCAATTGTACCATAAAACTTTACATCCTAAAAGGCATACCAAATGTTTGAACCTTCAACAGGCCCTTAGAGGGAACACCTGAATCACAAGACAATGGAGAGGGTATGATGAAGACTGACTTTAATCTGCTACAGCACCTCCGCACCCCCCCCCCCCGCCTCTCTCTCTTCTCTCTAACTCTTTTATACTAATTAACTTTTTCCTCCTTCTCTTCATGGGCATTGACCTTAACTCCCAGTACAAGTAGGTGGCTATCATCCACAATGAGCTTTTCATAAGAGAGACCTACAAGGTTTCCTAAAAGAATGATGGATTAGTGCCAGAGTACTTGATGACCCACCACAGGTTAGTGGAAGACCCTACTGCTGAAGACACCATATGTGGTTAACATGTAACATGGAGTGACATGGCTGGAAGCTGGAAGAGAGTCAGTCAGACAGTCAGTGTGTCTAGTACAAGAAGGTGCTACATGGGAGAATGGGGAATAATGACCAATATATCTGTCCAAGAAACTCATTTTCTAACCTACTTAGCAGCAAATAACCTGTTGTGATACTTACACAAGTGCAATAGTGGCGCACAGCCATGGTGGGAAACCAATTGCTCTTGATTTGGCTAACTGATCCACTCAGTGGAACAGAACCCATAGCTGGAGCTGGGAAACAAATCAGAACCATATCTAAACATGAGCCCGCTCTCCATTACCAAGGTACTACCAATCATAGGCTACAAGATGGCCTACACCTATTAAATTCTTTCTAAAAAATAAGGGTTATCCCATTTACCTGGCACTAACATTACTCTCCATTGGAGAATATGCTTCTCTTTTTCAGATAGACAGATAGACACAGATCCTAAGGAGAGAACCACTCCATCATATCTCCAAAGGGCCCCAGCTGAAACTAAGTATAATTGGCAAAAGAAGAAAGGGTGCTGTTTTCTTGGTGAACCTGGTACCAGCACAAGGTTAAGGAGATTGACACAGAAGAAAACTAACTCATAACAAATCAGATATTCAGAGACACAGAGGCTCCCAAGACCTCATCACTGTGACAGACCTAAAACGAACCCAACAAGGCTCAGGGAAATTTGTGGAAGAAAGGGTGGAAAGAATGTCAGAGCCACACATTGAGTCATGATACACAGCGACATTTCCTCCTACCCATAACTGATGGCTACTCTACAATGCATGACCTATATACCTCAACAAGGAGGGGGAGAGGGGAGGGGGGAGACAGGGAAGAGGATAACAATGATACCAACTTGACTGTATTCACTAATAAAAAATAGTGGAATCTGTATATCTGATTTTCTTTTGGACTCTGAACTTCTAAAAGCATAGAGTCCTTGTTTAACAATCCTTTAATTGTATCACTTGAGTACATAGTAAAGTGTTATAGTAAAGATAGCTGATATCTACAATGTTGGTTTCAGTGTGGGTGTGTGTATGTGTGTGTGTTTATAGTTCAAAAATCCTGGACTTGAAGATGCAGGTAATATACCAGTCCATGAATTTTTGAATTTCCATTTCCTTGTGTGGTGGTGTCTCCCATAGCCTCAGGGACATTTGATTTAGGTTAAGCATCTATGTAAGTCTCCAAGAGGGAGAACCCTGCTGGAGGAGTTGTCTCACTAGGAGTGAAGTCTAGCTCTAAGGTGTACAGAAAGCCAGTTTGAGCTCTAGATGTTTGTGTTTTCTGGTTGTTAGTTTTAGTCTCTCTGCTATGGACCTATGGAAGTAAGCCAGCTTCTTCTACCATGATAGAATTTCCCCAGGAATCTATATACCTGAAGTAAATGCTTTCCTCCCATAAATTTCTTTTGGTCAGATGTTTTTCACAGAAATGAGAGGGTAACTCCAACACTTTCTTATAACACAGTGCTATTGTAAAAGTCTATTTCTCTCTCCTTCAAAGTCTTATCATGTACCCCTGGCTCACCTCAACATTGTGCTTCCTCCACTTTCTGAAGACTGGGTTTATAGGCCCGTGAAAGCATGCCAGGATTAGCACAGCATTCTTACAATCTTGCCTAGCAACTTCTCTGAATGATATAGACATACTGGTTATCACTGGGCTCTGTCCATACAGTAACGTCAACAGCATGTCCATGTTGTTTCTACTCCTAAGGAAGCACTATATACTCCTTTCTCCTTACATAAAATTTAATCCAGTGAGAAGTGATAGTGAGACTTGAGAGTTTTATTATACAAATACTGAAATTTTTTAATGCTGGTTGTTATAATTCCCTTCTTGTTGCTGTCACAAAGCACCTGACCAAAAGCAGCTGATAGGAGGAAAGTTGTTTATTTTGGCTTACATTATCAAGTGGAAATTCCATGATGACAGTGGAAAATGTGGCGTGAGTAGAGGCTGGACATCACCTCTGCTATTGCAAGTGAAACCATCTGGAGGATAGTGAATCAAATAACACTGGCAATCTTGGGGATGATAACAGTCAAGGTCAACCCCCAGCAACACACCAGCAACACACCCCCTCCAGCAAGGGCCCTGCCTCCCAGATTGTCATTAGCTGGGGAACCAAACATTCAGAACACATGATTTATGGAGGACACCTAATTCAAGCCACCACAGTTCTATACATCACAATCTATATGATACTTGAGAAATTCAGGTGAAAACAATAATGATATCAACACCATGGGCAGTTGTAAGACCTTCAGCAATATTGGATAATTAGTTTGTACTAACAGAGCCTCTGTACTGTAATCTGTTCTTTCTCGTGTCAGAATCCAGGCATGATATAAAGTTTTCAAAGACACACAATGAGGAGAGATTGTATATTCTTTGAATCTGTTTTACTTGACTTTGTTACCCCTTACATACAAATAAATTTACTGTTATAAATTCATTTTGCCAATAGATAACTATAAATGTGCATTATTTACCTTTAATCATTGTTGTGGAGAGAGAAGCTCTCTTGGACAAACTTCCATATATTCATGTCATGGGAAATCACTGTGTGGGAATTTATGTGATTAGTTTCATCAGAAGCTCAAAATAGTCATTTATTTAGGAATTGATGCTGATATGAATTGAGAAATAAATTTGTATGCCACAGATCCATTAGCTTTAAATGTATATGCTTGTGAATGCTATAGCAAAGTTTTCATGATTCTTGGATATGGTTTGCACTACTTGCAACAAACTATCAAATGAGTCCTGTTCTCTCTCCTCTATATCTCCCTCTCTCCTATCTGGAGAGCTTTAAAAAAACAAACAAAAAAAAAATTTCCATTCTATGGCCATATGAATCTTTGGGGGAAGGGAAGAAAACTAAATTTCTCCACATAGATCAATGTTACATCCATCTATCCCATGGTATTAGTTTGTAATTTATTTATTTTTTATTATTTAGGAGCTTGTATTAAAATGAACAGAATCCAGAATTAAATTATATTCTTCAATTACACAGGTTTATGTCCAACACTTAACCTTATATCAGGGAAAACATGAAAACAAAGTGTTGCAGTCAACTGTTCCTCTGTCTGACATGTGCCACCGTGTGTATTTGACTTGCTTGGCTTGTGTTTTTTAATGCTTGCCCAATTTGTTTTCAACTTTCGTTTGTGGAAGGCTGAGCATGCCCTCAGGGCAGTATTCAATACTTCTTGATGAATAGAAAGAGTGTTGCTGACATAGCAAAAGCTTCAGAAAGGTTTCACAAAACAGTCATCATTACATTTTTACAAAAGCCTCAGATATTGATAACAGCAAATGTAATTGTATTTTTCTATTTTAGATTTTTAAACTGTATCAAGTTGTACCATCCATCTAGAGCAGTAAGAGTTAGCAAAGGGAAAAATTGTGGCAACTAGACTATTCCATAGGGTTCATAACAATGCCTAGCAACATCCATTTCCTCTTTCACTTTAAGCATTGATATGGATAAAAGTTAACCATTGACAAGAGGTAGATATTGTCAATGACTATAAAAATACTAATGCATGAGATCAGGATTGGAAAGAAAAGAAAATAGTGTTCAATATCAAGTTAACTAAACAAACAAAGGTTCTTGTATCTCTTCAGAACCCCACTGGGGAACAATATTGAAAAGCGTGAACACTTAAAGAACAATCCACATCTAAACAACAGAACCATTCCCGGGTAATATGAAATTATTATTATTACTATTACTAAGCTGAGTTCCAGTGTGGGCTCAGGATGCAGTAAAGGAGTATGCAATAGAGGTATGATGAATGGCAGTGAGGACTTAAAATCATGACTTATCAATCTGTTATCAGTGACATACAGCAAGACAATAATTCCATGTCAAACTTGAATAAGCAGTAACAGCAAAGAAGCTTGATGATTATATTTCCACCCTTAATACAAAAAGATACTATATGAAATGGTAGTCCGGCACCAAAGGAGAGTTCAATGCAGTTATGTATAATTCCTGTCATGTGATACAAGGCAATATTTTCTGTCATGAAAACATTGCTACACATTTCTCTATGGTGAGAAATCAGGAGATATTGGCATTGATCAGTGGTGAAGTGTACCTCCTGACCAATCATGAGTGGTTCCTGGAATCCTGAAATGACATTTGACTTCAATCCTCAGGATAACAAAAAGTTCCAGGCATGGCCCCATGGCTCTGTAGAACCAGTCCTAGAGAGAAGCAGGAGAATAAAGGGACAGAGGCCCTAGCATTGTAGAGATCCCTAATATTCCATTCTGGGCAGGGGCAGTGAGTGCACCCCACTATAAGTGAGGACATGGAAAGCTCTATGGTCACAAAAGGTGTATATACCATGCTTACCCCTCCCCAGACACATACAAAGGCAAGAAAGAGAGAGAAAAAGAGAGATAAATTTCAATATAGTGCTACCAAGTAAAGAATTTGAGAAAATATGTATACCTAAATTAATTTCTATATTGAGATAATATAATTATTGAGAATAATAATTGTCTTTCTTTCTAAAGTAAGTCTTACTTTTCTTATGCTTGTTATTCAGTTTGAAAAAAAGATTTTTTTGTGAATAATTCATTACATTTTTTTCATTCAAATGTATTTGAGATTTAACTAGGTATAAAATGTCTGTAATGAACAATGATGATATTTTTATATCCAGTTTAACTAGAATAGTAAAAGATTATATGGAAGAGATAACAAAGAGTAAATGGTGTGGTTATAAATAGTTTCTTTTCCAATGCCCTTAATATCTTACTTCCAACAAAGTGGATGTGAAACAAATAAATATCTTTCAAAAGTCATAATGAAACACTCACCCTGGTTTCAGTCTTCTCTTCTATTAGAAGAGAATGTGATGAGAAAGGATTTGGGGGATTTTTGAGGGGAAATGTTATTGTCCTGTAACTTTAATTCTCAAACATTTTTATTTTGCAGAGGTAATGTACTTCAAGGTACTGAGGAGGAAACAACTTTTTCCTTTTCAAAAAAATAAACTTTTCCACCAAGCCTGGTATAGTGGTTCACCCCTGAAATCTCATACTCAAGAGACTGAGGATTACTATAAGTTTGAAGCCAGCATGTGCCACATAGCACAATTTCAAGTGAGAATGCACTGCATGGCAAAATTGTTATGAACAAGCTCAAAAGTGAACAAAGAAGAACCAGGAGCTGAGGAAGACTAACAGCAGGCCTGTGGAGAGTCAATGGATCCAGGCCCTTGCCACTTACGCATAAGGGAGGGCGTGAGACCAGCCATGTTCCACTCCCTAGAAATTATGTTAAAATAGACAGCGGGAAGTGGCCAGGTACATCTATAATGCCAGCCTTCAGAGGGCAGAGACCACGTAATACTGGATCTTCATGACAAAATCCCTGGTAGTTCCAGGAGGAAGGAGATACCATGGCTTGAGGAAGCAGACAAATGAGCAAAAGAGAAGGGGAACCTTTCTTCTCGCCCTCCTGTACCTCTTTTCCCTCATCCTTGCCTCCATTCCACTGGGGACCCTCCTCAGTGGGGTTTCAAGTATTCCCTGTGGGGTTGTCCTTTATGTGTTATAGGAGCACAGCCAGTTATTTTGTTTTTATTTATTCATCTGATATATGCATTTTTATGTATAAATGCCCCACATTTGTGATTTGTCAATTGCATGGAGGTCAGAGAAGAATTTCAGGTCAGTCCTTTCCTTCTACCCTGTTTGAGCTAGATTCTCTACTATTCGTTGCTCTATTGTCAGCCTAGGTGGTTCATGAGCTTCCTGGAAATTCTGCTGCCCTGGCCTTACTTCCCTTCTTGCTCTAGGAGCACTGGCACTGTAGAAGTTTACCACTGGTCCTGAACTCAGTTACTCAGAGTTGCATGGCAAGATCTTTATTCACTGAGCAATTCCCCCTGGCCTTAACTGGTTGTAAAGTCACTCTTCCATTTATTTAAATGGAATCCTAAAATTTTATTTTGCTATTCCTTTCAGTTGTCAAATTCAAGTTTCAGATTAATCTTGGATATATTAACAGGTGACAGGCTTGATTCTATTGATTTTTCCTGAGATGGAGATAGAGTTAGGAGTTCATCTTTTCCTCCAAGTTATAGTTTTCTTAAATGGAATATCAAGTGACTCAATGTAGAATAAATGAATCGTATAATAGAAATGTTAACCTAGATTTATTACCAGTTCCTTACACAAAATTTTATGGCAATCTTCCAAGAACTCTTCTTTTTCATTCCCAAATGGTATGAATCACTTTATTGATTAGAAGGCTAGGGTCTGAATACATAATGAAGTCTGTAATGAAAAACTCAGTTTAGAAAGAAATTAATAATTTCAACAGTGAAAAGCAATTTTTCCATTTTCATCTTATAATATATTTTGCATTAGTTCCCATGTGAAACCTAATCATCCCAGTTTCATGACATTATGCAGATAATCAAATCAATAAACTGAAAAAAATATAAAAAATCTGTCTTTCTGAGGCTAACCTCCAGAGGTTCATTCTAAAATAGTAACATTTCTAGATTCAATAACTCGCGATGTCACTCAAGAACCTAACAGTTGTGCAAACTTATTCAGTATTGAGAATTTTATGGAATAGTATATTCTTATATTATTTCAACAATCATATACAATTTATGTGTGAAACTGTATATAACTAAAAGAAAATGAAAAATCACCAAATATTTTAAATATTGTGGAAATTTGTCATAAGAACACTTTGGGTCATAGCACTGTCATAGTTAAGGTGTTGTCAACTTGATCTGTTTAGTAATCCACAGAAAGACCTTTTGGGTGAGTCTCGGAGGTTGGAGGTTGCTTCCAGAAAGGATCAACTAAAGGAGGAAGTCCTTCCCCCAGAGTGAGCCACAGAATGGGCGGCCTGCTCAGAGGGGGACTTTATATAAGGAAGGTCTGGGTAAAAAGAGCCCCTTCCTTCCTTCCTTCCTTCGACTTGGCTGCCAGAGCTGCTCGCTACCTTCCAGCGTGGATTGAAGAGCAACGCCGACTAAATACCAGCGTCGAAGCCTCCAGGCTTTCCAGCACCATCTGCAGTGCCGGGTAGGGGCTGCTGAGGCATCTGACCACTGGACTGAGCAGCTACCAGGTTTGGTGATCCTTGGGCCTGCAACTGCTATTGGACTATTATAAGCTAGTCCAATAAATTCCCTTTGTAAAATAATTCATTCTAGCAGTTCTGCTCCTCTAGAGAACCCTGACTAATACAAACACATTCAAATATAATATCTCTACTAATCTTCTTAGTGTTCACTTGAGTGGTACATATTTTTCATGTTTCAAGCATGTTCATAGTCATATCAAGTGTTTGTATAATCCTAAAACCATTCTCTTGGACATTATGGTAAAACTAACTCATCAAATGCCTAATCCAATATATCAATATATATGTACATACATATCAAATTAACATGTGTATATGCACACATACATGTACATTTATACACAGACATGTGGTTGTGTATTTTTGCCAAATTCTTCCATTGTCTCCTGCACACAATTATAAACTAGGAAAATATTATAAATTAAGTTATATATATGTAATAACATTAATACATGCACATATACATATATATGTATATATATAATGTTCTACAGTTATAGGAGCATAAAGCTTTATGTGATTAGTCATGAAATCTTATGATTTTGCTAGTATGAAAATAAAAAGAAGCCAGACATGTTGGTTCATATTTACAATTCAAGAACTAAGGAAGGAGCAGGAGGACTGTTAAAGGTTGTGGCCAACCTGTGCTGCACAGTGAGTTCAGGACAGCCTACGCTTGAGGGTGTGACCCTATCTCAACTCCACCCCTCAAAATAACTAATGAACAAAGTTGCCCAAGAAGCATTTATAAGTTGGATGAGAAAAGTAGAACTATTATAATTCTATTTTCAGGTCTATAGTATAGAATAATTCTAAAAATAGTAGTAGTCAACATCCCCTTTTACTCTTTTCCTTGGAATTGCTACTACAGATAAGAACATATGTCACAATTTAAGAGTTAATATCCTATTGGACGTATGCATATTTTATGTATTCATAGAGCAACACATTTGTTTAAACATATGTGTTGAACCAGATTAGGTAATTTAAAAATATTTTATTTGTTTACATGACAGAAAGAGAGAGAGGGAGAGAGAGAGAGAGAATGAAAGAGGCATATAGTTAAAGAGAATGAAAGGAGAAACAGAGAGAGAATAGGCACACCATGGACTCCTACCACTTCAGATGAATCAGAGTTGCCTGTGCCACCTTGTACATCTGACTTTATTAGGTAAGGGAGAATTGAACCCAGATCCTTAGGTTTTGCAGGCAAGTACTTTAATTACTGAGCAGCATCTCTCCAGTCCTCAATTTCATTTTAAATTTTAATATATAATGGGCATATACATTAAGCCACAAAATAGTCTAACTGATATAAATATTTCTTTAACTCTTTCCCTTTAAATTTGTAATTCTGTTCCAAATATTCTTTATTTGAAAAAAATGTCCTTTAAACCTTTATTATATACCTCTGTGCACATTTTAATATAAAGCTATTAGTGAAACTGTTTTTCTGTTTTCTTTATGTTGTTTTTTGATTTTTTTAATTCACAGTGTATACAGTCATGTTAGTATCAACATTTGCCTCCTCCCTGTCCTTCCTCCACAGAAGGGACACTCCTCCTTGGGGAGTATGGTCATGTATTGTGGGGTTAGCCATCAGTTATGGGTAGGAGGCAATGTCTCTGTGCATGATGACCCAATGTGTGGATCTAACATTCTTTCCACTCCCTGTTCCACAAATTTTCCATGGCAACCTTGGGTTCACTTTAGGTCTGCTCAGTGATGAAATCTTGGGAGCCTCTGTGTCTGAATATCTGGTTTGGTAGGAGTTGAGTGCTCTCTGTGTCTATCTCCTTCACCCTTGTGCTGGTACCAAGTTCACCAAGAAAGCAGCACTCTTGCTCATTTCCCCAATTACCCTTAGTTTCAACAGGGGCCCTTTTAAGGTTAGATGGACTTATTCTCTACTTAGAATCTGAAAAATAAAAGGAAATTCTCCAACAGAGAGTGAAGGTAGTGCCAGGTAAATGAGATCAACTCTTTATTTTTTTTTTTTTTTAAGAGAGAATTTAATAAGTGTAGGCCCTCTTGTAGCCCATGATTGGTGGGAACTTGATAGTGGAGAGCGGGCTCATTTTTGGATATAGTTTTGACTTGATTCTCAGCTACAGCTATGGGTTTCATTCCACTTAGAAGACCAGGTAGCCAAACCAAGAGCATCTGCTTTCCCACCATGGGTGTGTGCCACTATTAAACTTGTGTGAGCATCATGTCAGGTTGGTTTTTGCAGAGTATCTTAGACCACGAGTTTCTTGGACAGATGTTGGTCCATTTCCCCCAGTCACTCATGTAGCAACTTTGGCACTAGATGAGTGAACTATCTGGGGACTAACACTCTTCAAGATTCCAGACAGGTCATTCCATGTTTCATACCAACAGTATATGGGGTCTTCAGCAGTAGGGTCTTACCACTAACTTTTGGTAGATCATCCAGTACTCTGACCACAATCTGTTTTCTTTTGGGAAACCTTGTAGGTCTTTCTGATCAAGAACTCATTGTGGATGCTAGCCACATGCTGGTACTGTGAGTTACAGGACAGCACCCAAGAAGAGAAGGAAGAAAAAGATAAGTAATATAAAAGAGATAAAAGAGAGAGAGAAGAGGGAGAAAGAGAGAGAGAGAGAGAGAGAGAGAGAGAGAGAGAGAGAGAGAGAGGGAAAGGAGAAGCTCAAGGTCAGTAGTCATCATACTCACTCCAGGGCTTTGTGATTCAGGTGTTCCCTCTAAGGGCCTGATGAAGGTTCAACCATTTAGACTGTCTTTTCAGATATAGAATTTTATGATACCATTGCCATTTGGGTCCAGTTGTGTGTCCACTACCCCCACCTTTACCCTCCGCTCCAGCCCCACCCACACTACTGTCCATTCCTTGATATGGTTGAGCAAACCTCTCTGAACTGAGGCATGGAGCTTTTAGGATAAGTGCCCAGTAAAGGAATAACTGGGTCTGTTGGTAACTCTATAGTCAACATTTTTTGTTTGTTTGTTTTTGAGGTAGGGTCCCACTCTAGCCCAGGCTGACCTGGAATTCATTATGTAGTCTCAGACTGGCCTTGAACTGTCAGCGATCCTCCTACCTCTGCCTCCCAAGCACTTGTATTAAAGGCATGCACCACCATGCCTGGCTCTATAGTCAACATTTTTGGGAGTCTTAATATTGCTTTCTAAAGTGGTTGTACCATCATATATTTCCACCAACAGTGGATGAGGGTTCTGGGTTCTTATTTCTTCACATACTTGTCAGCGCTTATTTTCTTTTGATTTTTAAATGTTTGCTATCCTTACTGTGGTAAGGTGGAATCTCATGGTGTTTTAATTTGTGTTTCCCTGATGACTAAGGATGACAAACATTTGCTTAAGTATGTGTTTGCCATTTGTATTTGTTCCTCTGAGAACTGCCTGTCAAGTTATTTGCCCCATTTTGTGAGGTGGTTGTTTGACTTTTTATTGTTTAAGTATTTGACTTCTTTGTTGATTCTAGAAATTAGGCCTCTGTCAGTTGGATAGCCAGCAAATATTTTTTCCCTTTCTGTCGGTAATCTATTGGCTCTGCTTTCTGTATGTTTGTCTATGAAGAAACTTTTCAGCTTCATGAGATCCCAATGGTTGAGTGAATGTTTAAGATCCTGTGCTACTGGGGTTTTGTTCAAGAAGTCTTTTCCTCTTGCTGTATCATGGAAAGGATTTGGGGTAAGATGCTCTGTAGATGTCTGTCAGGTCTAATTATTCTATGGTTTTGTTGAGCTCTCACACTTTTCTGTTGATTTCCTGTTTGGATGCTCTCTCTATTGCTGATAATGGAGTATTTTAGTCCCGGATTATGAGGGTTTTGGTGGTTATTTCTGTTTTTGTCAAGTAGTTTTTGTTTTATGAATTGTGGTATTTCTGTGTTTGGTACATAAATATTTATGATTGTAATATCCTCTTATTGGATCATTCTCTTGATAAGTAAGAAGTGACCATCTTTATCTTTTTTTTATCTTTATCTTTTTGGTTTGAAGTCAATTTTTCTGATATTACAATAGCTGTATCTGCTTGTTTCTTATTGCCATTTGCTTGGAATATAATTTTCTACCATTTCACCCTGAGGAGATGTCTGTCTTTTGTGGTGAAGTGGGTTTCTTGAAGAAAACAGTTTGAGGGGTCTAATTTTATGATCCACCCTGTAGGCTTAAGTCTCTTGATGGTTGAGTTAAGGACATTAATATTTAGGGTAATGACTGTGAGGTTTGATTTGATCCCTGCCATATCACATTGGTTTATGCAGTTTGGTGTTTTCTTGGACTTTTAGTTTTTTGTGCCTTCTCTGTGTTTGGTTATTGTGATCTGTTTCTTGTAGGCAATTGAGGTTGATTATTTGATTTTTCTGTGTGGAGAATTTCCTAAAGTACTCTCTGCAGCTTTGTCTTTGTGTTCATATAGTTGTAAACTTGAGTTTTATCCTGGAAAGTATTTCTTTCACCATCTGAGAAATACTTTTACTGGGTAGAGTATTATGCGTTGGAAGCCGATAGGTTCTTAGACTTTGCAGTATTCTGTTCTATGCCCTTCTGGCTTGCAGGGTTTCCATTGAGAAGTCTGAAGTAATTCTGATGGGGTTACCTTTAAATGTAATTTGCTATTTTTCCCTAGCTGTTTTTAGGATTGTTTTTCTTTGGTATCAATGTTTAGTGTTAATGACAATATGTATAGGAGAGTTTCTCCTTTGGTCCAGTCTGTTTGGAGTTCTGTTAGCTTCTTGTGACACGATAGGCCTTTCTTTTGAGAGAGTAGGAAGATTTTCTTCAATAATTTTGTTAATTTCTCCATGCCTTTGGTCTGAACTTCTCCCCCTTCTGGTATTCCCATAATCTAAATGTTAGGACATGTAAGGGTATCCCACAGTTCCCTTATGTTCTGTTCATAGAAATTTTTGAACTTATTGAAACATTTGGCCTCTTGAATTATTTCTTCGGTTTTGGCTTCCAGATTTGAGTTTCTACCTTTTACATGGCTGATTCTATTTTTGAGAGCTTCTACAGACTTTTGGGCTTGTTCAATTTGCTTTGCATCTTCTACTACTTTTCTATGTATATTTTCCATCCCTCTGTCCAGTTCCTTTTGCACATCATTTTGTGATTTTCTTGTTGCTTCTTGGAATTCATCCTTGCACTCCTTTATGTCTTCATTGAGCTTTGCCAGACAATTATTGAAGTACTCTTGTTTTTCACTATCCTTCAGATCATTTAACTGTCTTTGGACCCCTACCAGGGTCTTATCTATTACATCTATTCTAGCAATGATAGCATTCATACAATTATCTGCCCTTTGTTTCTTTTATGCAAATTCTTCCATTTAATTTTTCAGGGTAGCATAGCTTATATCTTCATTTTGGGGTTCTGATTCTAATGTCTCTTCTATGTTTTGATTAAAGACATCCATTGTGGGTCTGGGTGATCTTTACTTGCATTTGATTTTTCATGCTGTTCCTTTTGCATTGTGGTCTGCCCATGACAGTGTAGGAGCCTTATTTAATTTAGGAGGAAGTTGTAGTCAACCCTTGAGGTGTGTGCAATTGTTATCCCTTTTATGTTTGCATCCACTGTTTTTTCTGGGGGCAATTGGTATTAGTTCTGCCTGCTCAGAGAGAAGGAGCCCATGAGGCTCTGGTGTGGGCCCAAGAACTGATGCAGTGGCTTGTTGTTCTATGATTTGGGGTATGGGAGTGTGTGGTCAGGTGGCCCAAAGTGTACAGAGGAATGGGGGGGGGGCGTTGGTGGCCAATGCGATGGTGTTTGGGATCCTGAAGGTGCAGGTGGAGCTAATCTGGCTTTCCTGGGTTCAAAAGGGAATAGGGGGCACTGGTAAGTGGGATGGCTTTTGCAGGATGGGTTTAGCGTGGGGCGGGGGAAGTGAGGTGGAGGTTGCATGGGGTGGTTGGAGTGGGACTGTGGACAGGGCAGGGGAGTGGGAAGACTATCGTGCTTGGTGGGGGAGTGGGACAGCAGTCATAGGGTGGCTGTGTGGTGTAGGGTTGTGGTCGTGGGTGTTGGGAGGTGTGAGGCAGCAGTCGAGCAGGATGGGGAGGGCGGGTTGGCAACCATGGGGGGTGAGGTCCTGGGGTAGCAGCAGTTGGGCAGGGCAGGGGTGTGAGGTGTGGTTGCGCAGGGTGAGGGTAGTGGTGTGGTCACCCGCGCTACAGCACAGGTGGAACTACACTGTCCCCTGCACTGCAGTTAGTGCAGGAGGAACCTGTGGCTGGGACTATTGCTAGGATGGCTGCTTGAGTGTGTGAGTATTGGTTGGCTACCCGAGTGTGGGAATCTGCCACTTCTCTTTTTTGGCCCTCTGTAACTTCCACTGAGGTCTGTTAGAGACTGCTCCCCCTCAACATCCAATGAACCCTTAATGTCTTGCCTTTACTGCCATGGAGGTTGAGGCACAGCTTGGTGGATGCCATCTTGACCAGAAGTCTTTTTATTTTATTTTATTTTATTTTATTTTATTTTATTTTATTTTATTTTATTTATTTATTTTCAGATAGGATCTTGCACTAGTCCAGGCTGACTCTGAATTCACTATGCAGTCTCATGCTGGCCTTGAACTCAACAATCTTCCTAGCTTCTTAGCCTCCTAAATTCTGGGATTAAAAGTGTGTACCATAATACCTGACTGAAAGTTTTGAATAAAAGAATATATGACTAATTCTGCCAACTCCATCAAATCTTGAAACATACACTTGGGTGTGAATATAACAATATCAGTAGGTTATTGTGTTTATTGTCATAATTTAAATAGATCTCTTTCTCTTTACATTCAAGAGTTGTACATTTTTGCTATTGACAGCCAAGTTAAATATTTTCTTTAGCAATATGTGGGTTTATGATTCCTCCTATCCACAAAACATTACTGAAAGGGTCCTTCCTAATTAAAATAGCAGCAGTGTGGGCTGGAGAGATGGCTTAGTGGTTAAGCACTTGCCTGTGAAGCCTAAGGACCCCGGTTTGAGGCTCCATTCCCCAGCACCCACATTAGCCAGATGCACAAGGGGGCAATCACATCTGGAGTTCATTTGCAGTGGCTGGAAGCCCTGGTGAGTCCATTCTCATTCTCTCTGCCTGTTTCTCTCTTTGTCTGTCGCTCTCAAATAAATAAGAATAAACAAAAAATATTTTAAAATAGCAGCAGTGGGGTCTGTCAATACAGCCATTTCCTAAGTGGAACTTTGTCCTCATGGAGAGGCGCTTCAATGTGCATAGAGAATGCCCCTCAGATTTTGTTTCTAAAATCATCATTATAGAGTTTTATTTTATGTAAATAAATTCACAATTGTTAAAAAAGCACAGTCAAAGTAAAGCATAATGAGTAAACAGTACTAGGATACTTTCAGGAAATGAGATTTTTGTTTGTTTGCTTGTTTTTATACTTCGACCAGGAACTTTACCCTATGCAAACTGAGTGCACAATTTCATAAACAGAAGAGCATATTTTCATGTATGCTAAGTCTTGTAACAAGTCAAAGACTTTTCCTTTATTTCATGCTTAGTAACACTATAAAGAATTATCCAAGTATGAAGAGTTACTTAAAGATAATTACTATTTTGTATTTTAAACAGTTTTCTGAATTTTTGTTTTTGTAATTTTAATTTAAAGAAAAACATTTCTCATTCTTGATTCATTTTTTTTCTATTATGGAGTGCCAATCAATTATTTAAGATGAAATTATGTTTTTCTATATTTTTGCCCTAGACAACAAAATTGAAAATTTTATTTAATATCATACATGTTTTCCACAAAACTCATACATAGCACATATTTTTGCACATACATTTAACTCTTCATATCTGGTTAAGAAATATCAAATTATAGAAATATTCCTGTTTCAAGGTATGTTGCTGCACAACATTAATCCCAGCACTCAGGAGGAAGAGAGAGGAGGAGAGCATGAGTTCAAGGTCACCCTAAGACTACA
Organism: Jaculus jaculus; assembly: GCF_020740685.1. Classification (NCBI taxonomy): domain Eukaryota; kingdom Metazoa; phylum Chordata; class Mammalia; order Rodentia; family Dipodidae; genus Jaculus; species Jaculus jaculus. The sequence goes on from NC_059107.1 coordinate 129,439,472, forward strand.
TAGTGAATTCCAGGTCAGCATGAGTTAGAGTGAGACCCTGCCTCAAAAAAACAAAAGCAAAGGAACAACAACAACAACAACAACAAAAATCCTGCTAATGAGAAATGATCTACTTTAACTATGAGACAAATTTCAGAATATATGTGAATACCCATGACAGTAAAATTGATTTAGAATAATTTAATATTTCATGATTCAGAAAGAAGTTAAGAATTTTTTAATGCTTACTTGCTATCATTACCATTTTGACTAGCATTTTCCAGCTATCTGAATACTTCTAAAACTCACTTTCCTTTGTTAAATTCATCTTTTAGATAAGGATATTGGAATATAGTGGGAGTTTTCATAATTTGCTTATTAAAATATATTGTGAAAAAATTCATCATCAATATAAAATAATATAGAATGCAATAGCTGATTATCAGCATGTTCGTGGGCTTTAAGCATTCTCCATTAATCTATTGCACTTAACATCGTCCAATCCTTATAAATGTTGGTATCAAGATAAGAAAATAGCAAAGTCTATTACAACTATGGTATTAACTGCTATCTCTAAATATTGTATTTAAGAAGCTGGAAAGGTGCTTCAGTAGACAATGTACTGGTTGCTTAAACTGTAGTACCAGAGTTCCATCTCCAGGCCCCACCCTCTGGCAGGTTTGACAGGGAATGGGTATAAGGATACACCAGAATCTAGGAGCAAAGCACAGCAAGAATCCAGAGTGAAGTGGACAGGTAAGGACTGATGGGAGAGTTGTTCTCACAGGTGCACCTGGACTTATTCACATGCACAACTAAATAAATAATATAATTTAAAAATATATAACTTAAATCATTACCATTAAAACTTTTCAAATCCTCTGTAAAATACCTCTACGCACTCTTCCTTAAATCTGAACATGTCATTCCCAAGCCTGAGACATTCCATAATTTTGCCAGTTAACAGCAGAAATTTTAAATCTTTTGCATGTTATGGAAAGTACTAGTCACCTGTTCTAAGCTATCATTCACCACCATCCACCATATCCAGCACATTGAATATCAGTTCAATTATCCCATCATCTTCAACTCTGCAGCCAAGTGATGCTTGTGATATGGACTGTTTCCTGGCTTGTTTCTTTTGTGGGAGGAATTGGTCAGTATTTTAGTGAGATGTTCTTTTTTTTTTTTTTCCTAGAGGCATGTGTCACTTTGTGCATCTTGATCTACGTACGTACTGAGAAATCAAACCCATGCCATCAGGCTTTGCAAGCATGCTTACCTACACTTTTAACACAATTTTTAACATTGCTATTAGGTGATTACTGAAAGCAAGGAATTAGGTATATGTATACCAGGTATGTTTTCTAACATTTTCAACTATTTATTAATTGATAATTTGTCATTTAAATAACATTTAAAAACAAATGAAATACCAAAATTTAAGTAAATTAAGAATTCCAAGGAAAATGTAACTATAAAATGCAATCTTGTAACTATGATAGCTAGATTATGTGAAATTGTAGGAGAGATGCCAATCCTTCTGTTTGGATGTTGCAGATTTTGGAAATATAATCATTTTGTAAAACTAATGCTTTAAAAAGAGGAAGATAGAAATCCATATTATAAAAGGTATTAATGTCACTCATTACATCATCTCATTTGTCTACAAGTTTACTTACATGTTCTTATCATTTTTAACTCTTTGATCATTCAAAATGGAGTCCCAATTAGTGCACCTTCAATTTCATGATTATTTTCACTATTAAACATTGGGATGACCACGTGATTGACATTTATGAAAGACATTAAAATATAAATGAAGCTGGGTGATACTTTTTATACAATAATATAAAATTAGATTTAGATGCTTACCATATCACACATAGCCAGAACAAGGAACTTTTAGCACTGGTAGGTTCTGTTTTAATGATTTTTATGTACTATAACTGATCTCATCCTCATAGCAAGGAACATGGTTATGATACTCATTATTCATGTAGAAATTTTAGACATAGAAACATTTAATAAGATCAAATTATTTTATAAGGATACACAGGTTGTAAATGAAGGACTTGAGCCCAGGAGGATGACTGCAGAGCTCACACTTTAGTCTAAGCACAATCATCCTTCTTGAAATTTAGAATGGAACAAAATTTAAATATACAGAGACATGGGCAAATCATTCCAAGTAGAGTCCTAGTCATCCATTAGTAACACAACAATGATTTTACATGCAAGTATATACCTTGTAAACAAATTGTATGGCTATGAAAATGAATAAAATAAGTATAGTATATTTGTTATTGAGGATCATTAAAATAATCATGACCTAATAAGTTAGTAAATGCAAAGGAATATATTGAACAAAAATTAATTTTGAATAGTAATTTATAGTTTTGTACATCTATCTCTACAAGGAATTTTGAAAACTCAAAACATCATAAAGTTCAATTTGGACATCAGTTGTTTCGTATATATTTAGTTCTAGATGAAAAACTTTTATGTAGTCTCTGTATTATGATATAATCATTTTTAAGTCATTCATCTTGCCTTTGTAATCTGATGTGAAAATGTTCCATATATACCCAAGAGATTCTGAGATGTAAAGCATTGCAATAGTATATATTTGCTTGCTTTTGTACCAGGAAAAATTTAATATAAAAAGTGAACTACAATTGTGGAGTTATTTTTATTTACATGAATTTGTTTTCTGATTTGAAGAATTTGGCTTTGGTATATACATTTCCTTATTATATTCTTTCTTCATTAATTATTATGTCTGGTATTCTTAGAAAACAGTATGAATATAATATTCTCTGCAGATACATAAAGTCTCTTACTGGAGAGTCTTTTCTAATATAATTAAACCTCACTTCATACTCTGATGAATCACTATGTAGCAGTGCAACAATTAGGAGGAACAATTAATATTACTTCTACCCAAGGGAAATTACAACATAACAAGTTAGACTGCACAAGAAATATCACTTGCATCTGTCTGAGAGATGATGCAGTCAAATAACAATGAAAATGGCAGGCTAAAGTGAACTTATTTATGTCATCATATTACTAGTCATGGAGTTAAAGACATGACATTATATAGGATATCTAATTCTCATTTTCCAAAGTAAAATTGTTGCAGCCATTCTCATGATGGACTAGTATTTTGGAGGTAGGCCCTTGATAAACAAATAGACTAAGTTGCTACTGTCATTCAGAAAATATTTGACAGGCACCTACTTCTACAGACCACCAACTCTACAACAGTCAATTCTATCACATAAATGTCTTTGACAATTTTTCTTTTTCTTTTTTTTTTCACACTCTCTACTTTCCCTAAAGTAAATTTCTTAGGAGTGGAATTCATACACAGAAAAGCTTCCACAAATGTTATCTAACTAAACACACAAACTTGGATTTCCAAAATAACATAAATATAGCAACTACTTTGTTTAAAGAGTCACTCTGTCAAGGTTTCTAAAAATTACAAATTTAGTTCTGGAATAATTCGGTGCAATACGACTGACAGAAGATTGATTAAAAAAAAAACATATGTCATTCATGAATATTTTTCTTGATACTAGGCCATTCTTGCCATTATCATTGCACCAGAGTTTTTTAGTTGGTGTGCCAAAACTGCATATCTGTCAGTTCATCCTTCATGTTATTAGCAGTATATAAATAAAGATTTGATTTATTCTACTTCTATTCACCCATAGGAAACGTTTTAATGACATTTTCATTGTTGCTTTCATTATTTCAAGTAGTTGTGTTACAAGTTGACACCTCCCTACATTTCTAGTCTTGTATATAGGGACTTCATTTCAGGAATCATAATTAGGTTCTACGAGGGATACCTCTCTTGAAGAATTCATTCACTTCATTGTTTTATCTTTCTATAGTTACCTCATTTTTGACTGCTCAAGTTAGCTCCTATTTATGTTTAAAGATTTAAAGATTCAACTAAATGCCATCTTATTCAGTGTTTGCTTTAGAGAGAGAAAATACAAACCTGGTAGATGTCAATGTATACCTTGATTTTTCTACTTACTAGTAGGACCATATCCGGTTGGTTTCCTAACTTTAAAGTTGGATAATGCTACCGGACAGAGAAGGTTAGAAAGGTTATTTTTTTTTTTAATTAAATGAACTAAAGTAACTAGCATGTGGTAGATGCAGAAATGTAAATTAGATTAGTTCCTTGACCTGATTTTACCTAGATATAGTGCTCCCATTTAATTCACATTTCTAGTTTAGAAGTAAAAGGAATTAGCATTAAAAGATTTTCAGTGCTCACTTCAGCAGGACAGATGCTAAAACTGGAATGACACAGAAAAGGTAAGCATAGGCCCTGTGCAAGGATGACACACACACTTGTGAAGCATTCCATAATTTTTTTAAAGACTTCCAAGTGGAGCTATATGGCAACCACTGGACTGTTAATAAACAACTGTTGAATGATTATTAAATCTAAGTTGTGACTATAGGTAATAAAAGTACAGTACGCTTTCTTAACAAAAACACAATTTGTATAGGTTGTTTTTGCATCTTTGCACAATAAGCCATAGAATTAAAAGATGCTGTGCTCACATAGCTTCCAACTTCTTTTAATTCAATAGTATGGCATAATTCTATTTGATTGTATTAAAATCGATGAATTAAAATGACTGGATAGATTTTAAAACAGTTTTCTAGCCTTTTTAGAGTGCACTATTTAAATTTAAAGCACAAATTTAAAGCATATCTATCACATCAGAAAATACAGAGCCTTTTTTTTTCTCTGTTCAATTCTATTATTTTATGCATTTTCACATAAAAATTCCTGTATTCATCATGATACTGCAAGGTAGACAATTATGTCTATGAAGCTTACAAAAACTAGTGAGTTGCTCAAAATCAGCTAATAGTAGCACATTATCAGGTACAAAGTGTTGGCATAGCAATCATATGACTCTGGCTTGGGCATGGCTCTGCCAATAATTAATAAGTAGTGTCATTACAGTTAATTCAGTTCAACACTAAGATACATCTCTGAAATCCACAGCACTGCTTGTTTGTTGGCCCCAGTTACAACCATTAGGCAAGGTTAACCCAAAATATGTGATGCCCAAGGTAGACTAATAATGATATCTTTTCAACTTTATAGTCCTTAAGTGTATTAGTTCAACATGGCAGAACATGAGCATTCTGCTCTGAGTCTTCACCTTAAATAGTTCAGCTCTCGTTCAGACCCATGTAACAAAAACCTCGGTTCTCCCACTCGGGCGGGACCTTTGGGAGTCCCTTGTTCTCCCAAGTAAGTTATGAAAGAAATTGACAACTTCAGGCCATCAGAAGAATCAGACAAATTTCCTCTATCATGTTACATTTTAATGTTTGTGGTGTTTCACAGTTGTTGATAGTGTTCCTGCCCATTCCTTGCTTGATTAGGCAAACCTGTGTGGTCTCCATGTACTACTAACTTTTGTAGCCAGCCACAAGGCAATGCTGTTCAGAGTTGTACTCATGAATGGTGGCCAGAGTCCCTTGTGGCATTGTTTCCAATTCAAAGTACTTGGCCTATCCCTATCCCCAACACCTTCCTCAGTTCTATAGGGAGTAGGCCTCAACAATAGGGATCTTTCCCAGGCTTCCTATGCTATACATACATTCCCAAGGCTGGGATGACTGCTGTCATGCAACAAACTTGAGCAAGGCGCAAACTGTCCTTGATCTGTAGTTACAACCTTCCCACCACTCTGCAATGAACAGGCAAGTCCTAAAGTAAGTACTGCTATGAATTATGCAAAGAGGTATTTTTTGTTTTCAAATTCATTTAGTACTTCTTTAAAAGTATATTTATTGGACTAGAGAGATGGTTTAACAGTTAAGGCACTTGCCTGTGAAGCCTAAGGACCCACATTCAACTCTTCAGATCCTTAGACTGAATGTTGGGAAAGAAAATTAAAGTCTGTGTACCACTCACTTGAGGATTGAGTTATTATTACTGGAGAATAGCCAGCATGGAAAGGTTTCAGACACAATGGTTAGTTTAGGATTTTTTAATGTAGCCTATTTAGGTACAAGCACATTGTTTTAGCCTAGGTCTGCTGTGGTAAAAGTCAGCAGAGTCAAATCAGTTTATTATGTCAGAATCCATCCTTTCCCTTCAGCTTCTTGAAATCAAAATTTCCTTTCTTAACAGCTACTAGGAGTGTGTATCACAAAAGAAAAGTAGAGTGCAGAAACTAGTTAGATATTTCTTAGAGTGTTAGAATTATTATTTTCTTCAGATTCCCTTTTCAGTGAACAGGGAATCACTTGTCAATTTTAATATGGTTTTGTATAATATTAATGATGACATTTTCTTATTTTTAATAAGAAACCTTGAAGGATAACTCATAGTAATTAGACTCTTGCTCAGAGTTGCCTCTGTATTTATTGATGAACATGTATAGTGCTCTTTAACATTAAAAATAGGTGTTAAAGTATAGTGATTATAGGATATAAAGTCTAGATTTTAAATAGATTGCAACTATATTTTGATAGACAGCACAGAAACATTCATTTAATGATAACAACTAAATTTCTCAGTCATAGAGAGTGATGGAGATGGGAAAATGGTTACTATGCAATCAGGTTCACAAAACACTCTGCATGCATACCAGCAGGCATTGCTCTTCATTTTCTCTTGTTCTTTCTCTCCTCTTGGTGAACTTATAGAGGGGTTACTTATTTATTTGAGTTATATTTAATCAAATTATTTCTACATTTTAATTAATGATAGGTAAAGAATGTTTTCAATAGTATATAGAAGGGAAGAGGAGAGAAGGAGATTTTAAAAATTGTTAATATGAATCTACATATCAATAACAAAGCAGTATACTACTTAGGAAGAGCTAAATGAGTATTGAATTATAACATCAACAATATTCATGCAATGTCATTTTATGAAGAATCTTCCTATGGTATAATCTAGGTTAATCAGACTGACGTGGTGCATAGAACTGGTAGAAAATGATGAATGTCAGGAAAATACTTGGATTACTTTAATTTTTTAGTTATATTCTTAAAAGAAATAGTCACATTTTGCTCTCACACTTGAATTATTGGATGGACCTCACATACATATAGGAGAAAGACTGTTATGTTCTAGTATCTTTCCTCTCTAAATTGCTTCACATTTTACGATGACACCAGTAACTCACATCATGTCTATGTATCTGTGCAACATCTGATATACAGCAAGAAGAATTAGGACTGTAAAGTCTTTTAGATTTTCTTTTGGGAATGATCATATTTGAGGTAAAGGGAGATTAATTAGATATTCTACTCACTTTCTATACTTTTACAAAAGGAAATAACATCAATAAGAAAAAAAATCTTACCAGTGCATGCAGCACTTAAAGTTGTTAAAATGTTTACTTATCTGACCTCTAATTTTTTATTTTAATAATCTGAGAAAAGCCATCTTATTTTACCTGAAACAGCATTTGTTTTCTATAAAGGAGAAATGTGCTCAATATACACACTTTGGAAATAGCTGATGAATGTATGTGTTTGATGCATATTCTTACTGTGTTTAGAATTGCTTGATTATAATGAGGGATTCTATCATATATGCCAGCATATATGATAATATATACATACATATATATATATATTTAACTCAAGTGATATTAACATTTTATATAATTAATTAAAAATAGTAAAGATGCCAATTAAAAGGTTTATGAAAAACTAAATTTCAGTAGGTTAACATTATGTACAATGCTCCAAATTTCACTTAGATATCTCATGTAAACTACTAATCCCACTTTATTTAAATTAATTTCTTCTTGATAGTCTCATTATTACCTCTGATGGAAACTTGGATAGTTGGAATAATAGGAGTGCAGGAAGTTGGAATTATAATCAAAGATCTATATTTTTCAATACATGAAAAGAAAAATTACCCATATTCACTAAAAATACTTTGCAACTATCAGATTCAAATTGCTAGTAGATATTTGGAAAAAAATTTTTAAAAAAGCTTATGTAAATGAATTCAGTATTCATGTATTCAATGTTTATGAGTTAAATGTTTATGTTGTGATGTTTTTCCATGCAAATTTTAAAAGAAAACAAAAGGAAAAATGGGATATGTAGCATTTTAATGTAAAAATGTTCTTTCTCTTAAGCAATTTAATTAATTTATGTTAAAGTATAGGATCATGAACATACTATTTTCTAAAATTGAATTGTGGTGATTTAAACTAGTTGGAACTGGCCAGTTTACAAATATGTCAACACAAAATTTTTGAATGTATATATCAGGAGATGACAATAGATGGCCTCTTTCTCTGTCTCTAAAAACTAATATAGGCATCATGTATTTTGTTCATTTAGTTAACTAGTTTGAATTAAAGAATTTCACAAAGATCTCTAAAACAATGCAATTAATACTATATATTAATACTATATAGGATAATAACAGACTACAAGAGGAATGTAAATTACATTTTTTTAAAATTTATCTTCAAAGAGTGACTCAAGCAAACATTATACCAATTTTCTGTTAACAAAGTTTAATAATTTCTTAAGATGGAACTACTGTGCTGGAGAGATGTCTTCATGGTTAAGGTATTTTCCTGCACAGCCAAAGGATACACACAAAGCCAGGTGCATAAGGTACACTTGGGTCTGGAGTTTATTCGCAGTTGATAGAGGCCCTGGCATGCCAATTCTCTTTCTCTGTCTGCCTCTCTCTCTCTCTCTAATAAATAAAATATAATACAACAGTGGAAGTACTAATGACCCAGATTTAGGGAAGGAAAGAAGTCACAGAATCATGCCAGAATTAAGGAAAGTAATAATTAGGAATTTGAACTATTCATAAACAAAGTTTTAGCAGAGGTTCCTGATTGAATTTAAATTAAAAAAGAATAATATTGGTGTTTTGACTTATCTGCAAGCTGTGATTCATCAAATCTTAGTTACTTTATACACCAAAATCTATTATTTTTTTTCTACCTATATATATGATATTGATATCAAAACAAACCTCCTATTAGAAAATAAATGGAAAAATGAAAACATCTATATGCATTTCACAAACATTTATATTTGAACACCATATAGATAGATAGATAGATAGACAGATAGATAGATCAGTCAAAGGAGGAATCAGAATTAACTAAAATAAACATAATGTAGTTCCCTTGAGAATTAATTTCCAAAGCCAGGTTTTAACATGAGATTTTCTGCCAAACGTTAGAATATTTAAACTTTTTTTTTTTTTCTTTTTGGCTCTTACCTTTTTTTTATTATTATTATTAGTTTTCTATTCAGCAAATACAGGCAGTTTGGTACCATTATTAGGCTCATCCGTGACCTGCCCCCTCCCCATTGGCCCCTCCTTGTTGAGGTATATGGGTCATGCATTGTGGAGTTAGCCCACAGTTATTGGTACCATAAATGTCTCTGCATATCATGACCCAACATGTGGCTCTGACATTTTTTCTGCCCCCTGTTCCGCAAAATTTCCCTGAGCCATGTTCGGTTCATTTTTGGTCTGCTTCAGTGATGAGGTGTTGGGGGCCTCTGGGTCTCTGGCTCTCTGATTTGGTAGGAGTTGATTTTTCTCTGTGTTGGTCTCCTTCCTGATGAACCAGATACCAGCACATGGGGGGAGAATATCTAAACTTTTAATTAAAGTTTTTCACAAGAAAAATAGTAAAGGAAATAAGCCTTATCACCCAGCCATAGTGGAAGTATAAAAGTTAGTCTTCACCTCCCTCCTTTAAAATAAAAAAAAAAACCCCTGATTTAAAACATAAAAGTTTCTAAATCATAATATAGTTGTGTACCTAGTGCTACCTAGAGAAAAAAAAAAATCAAAAGACCACCTTAAGGATTAATCAAACCAAGTTACTACTATTTCAGTGCTGAGGTCTGAATAAATTCATGTCAATTATTTGGTCAAAATTAAAAGTGTTTATTATGATTTTGCCTGAGTTTTTGAAAACCCAAATGTGGGAATCTGAGAAGCAAAACCTACAATAGTTACACATCAAGTCTTACCTCAAACCTGTAATAGTTACATGTCAAATCTTAACTCACGGATATCTCAGAGACAATAGTCCATACATGGAAAGTCAGAGTCATGCGCAGTTGGAAAAAATGACCACAAATGAATTTGAGACTTACTTTGAACATTAGGACAAGGAGAGGATTAGTTTGTGTTCAAAACCAAATTAACTTAGAAAAATAATCAAAAGTATAAAAAGTTGAAAATAATTCACAAATTAGTGCAGTAGGTATATATCAATTAATAAACAACAAAATGATATGAAATACTAAGAGACAATGGAAGTAGGAGAGGCCATATTAAAGAGGATCATGACTGAGGAATTCCAAAATGTCTGAAAAACACCCATCCTCCAAATTCAAGACAACACTAGTTAAAATGCTACCGTTTGTAGTAGCATAGAGGCACATGGAGATGATAATATATGTGAAATAAGCCAGGACCAGAAACAAAGATGCCTTGTTGAGCACATAGAATAAGAAAAGTAGTCCAAGCAGCCCAGGACAAGTGAAGTGCATGCCTAGGCTTACACTTCAATAGATGGTTGATTTTCGAAAACAACATAATAACATAATAAAATTTAAAGTCACAGTCTCCATGGGTATGCAAAAAAAATGCTCAAACTATCAGACAAAATAAGACTGAGATACTGGATTTCTACAATAAAAAAAAATTCTAAATAAGATGTATCCATCCATTAAAGAAGGTGGTAGATAGAATGAAGAGAAGCAATGCAAAGGGTCTGGAGAACTGGATTAGGTGGCAAGGTGCCTGCTATGCAAACATAAGGACCTGAGTTTGGATCCACAGTACCCACATAAAAGCTAATCACTGTGTATTTTTTTTTTAATTTTTATTTATTTATTTATTTGAGAGCAACAGACACAGAGAGAAAGACAGATAGAGGGAGAGAGAGAGAATGGGCGCGCCAGGGCTTCCAGCCTCTGCAAACGAACTCCAGACGCGTGCGCCCCCTTGTGCATCTGGCTAACGTGGGACCTGGGGAACCGAGCCTCGAACCGGGATCCTTAGGCTTCACAGGCAAGCGCTTAACCGCTAAGCCATCTCTCCAGCCCCACTGTGTATTTTTAAGCTCAATGGTATGAGGATTACTTGCTAGTGAATTGATAAGTTCCAGATTTAGTGAAAGATACTACCTCAAAAAAATAAGGTGGGAATCAATTGATGAATACATCCAGCTTTGACCTTTAACCTTCATGTGCACTTGCTTACTATGCATGAACACACATCACACACATACACACACAAACGAAAAGGTAGGAAAAAGTAGTAAACTCTGAATCTCACTGATATAATATTAATAATTTCTAAAAGTTGAAATTACAAAAAGAAAAAGCAAAAATATCCACAAGATTATTACAAAAATTTGGAGCATCATCAAAATTAACAGACTACTATACTCAGGGTTTTAGAAAAAAGATATTGTGAATGTGTGTGTGTGTGTGTGTGTGTGTGTGTGTGTGTGTGTGTATACTTAGGCATCAACATGTCCACTCTGGGAAACACAGAAAGTTAGTAGCAATGTACAGTGTGATATTAATGTACTTTGTTTTTGCTCTACAATAATTTATTTTTATTCTATTACTTTATTTTTAAATGGTCATTCATGTACAAGTTAAGTAAAAGTTCTACTCAGAAGCTATCTTAGATATACTCTGAACTATTTTTGATATAAAGAATTACTACCATAAAACTAATTAATTGCTGAGTATGGTGGCACACACATTTAATCCCAGCATGTGGGAGACAGAAATAGGAAAATCTCTATGAGTTTGAGGCTAGCCTGGGACTTCAGAGTGAGGTCCATGTCAGTCTGGGATAGAGTGAGACCCTACCTCAAAGAAACAGAAACAAAACTTATAAGTATATTCCTCAAACTTGGCAAAGCGTAGCTACTTAAATCACTTATAGAATACTTTATTTAAAAAAGAGTAGTAATTAAAAATATTTTAATTTTATTTATTTATTTGAAAGAGAGAGAGAGAAAGAGGAAGATAGAGAATGGGTGCTGCAGAGTCTTAAGCCACTACAAAATAACTTCAGATGCATGTATCACCCTGTGCATGGGAATTATGTGGGTACTGAGGAATTGAACCTGGGTCCTTAGGCTTCACAGGCAAGTGCCTTAGCCGCAAAGCCATCTCTCCACCCCCGGAATATATATTATATAATGCATAACATAATCATATAATATATTAAAAAAATATATATCCCCTCAAAATACCACCATGTGTGACATCCAATCTCACCTGAAGAAAGTTGTCATAGTCTGCCTTGTACAGAAATGGTTGAGACCCTGAAAAGGAAAAGTCCAACATTACTACCACAGCTAACTGGCTCATCATTGGTTATTGGTTAAAAACATGCAAAATACTACAGATAACTTACTAATCTTATATAATTTTACTATTATTATACTTATTACATTTTATAAATTGATATAAGGTATAGAATAAATGTAACATAACTTGCAATACTTATCATAGAACATTTCCTTGTAGAGTTAAAATATACATTAAAAATACTCAGCATAAGTTTTGAATTATATTTTATTATACAATACACACACACACACACATATATATATACACACATATATATATACATATATACATAAATTATTTATCTTCATTGACTTTATACTAATCAATAACTTATATTTTAAAACATTCCATTTATACTGAGTTATTTGCTCTAAGAAAGTAACTTTAGTCCATATAACTGAATTTCACTCCAACTAAAATGTACTTAGGCTAGTTTGTTACAAATTAATCCATGTTATTGATTTTTCCATCATCTATAAGGCCTTACAACATTCAAGAGATTGTTCTTGCTACAACATTATAAATTCATTGCCTGGAGCACAGTTTCCTATTGAATGCCTGACAGCCTATGTTAACAAGAGTATTCACAAGAAAACTGACATTGTATTGCAACATAGGAAATGTGTTCTCTAAAGCTTACGTGTCTCCAAAGCCATGATCATTTTCATTTATCAAAGAAAGTACAAGGAATAAAGATACTACTACTCAGCATTACTCTTTCTCTATAAAAAGCAAGATGATATTTCCATTTTTAAAACTTCAGTGCTAGCCTGGGCTATTTAGCACCTCTGCAGAGGACAAATAGTGCTGTTCTCTAGAATGTATGGAAATATTAATTCCTTTAGAAGAAAGTGATTTGTGAAACTTATGTTTTCAAGTACAGATTGCTTCAGTTCTTTTGACCTCTACATCTGAATGTCTCACTTCTAGGTACAATGCACTGTGGTCAGCTGGAATGGTCAACAACATCCTTTTACATTTCCATGTTTCTCCACTGTTCTTTACTTCTATAGCTTCCACAGATACCAACTCACATTCTAAAAACATTGTAATCACTTTGTGACTCTCATTTCAAATGAATTCATTTTTCATCATGAAATAATTAGCATTACTTGTTACACCTGAGAAGAAATAGTCTATAGCCTACAACCATCATTAGTGTCATATAGAAAGGAGTTAATATTTAAAGGATCTGAAGATTCTCCCATTGGATGGAAGTCGAGGCAAGCATGTGGCTATGGGTCAGAGTAGGACTCACGGGTTGTGAAGCTTATCACTTGACTTACAGACAGGCAGACAAGATACATTACTGCTCAGTGTATTTATTCTATATTCTCTGGTATAGTTTATCAGTAAGGTCTTTTCTTATGTAGCACCCTGGCATTTTTATCACTATGACTTTGAAGTATTTTAAGCATGTTTTGCAGTCACATGTGGTGATGTTTTCACCTTTTCCCTCATTGTTCAAGACTGTTTTGGCTATTGAAGATCTGTTATGGCTCCACCAAAATTTTAGGATTATAATTTTAGATCTGTGAAGACAATCATTGATATTTTGATGAGTATCATGTTCAATATATGTTACTCAGATTGTGCAGACACCTTTGTAATACAGATTTTGCCAATCCATTAACAGAGAATGTTTCCAATTTTTCTCCCTTTACAAATTCTTCATCAGCATTTTAAAATTTTCATAGTTGAGATCATTCATGTCTGATATTAAATTTGTTCCTTGGCATGGAAATTCATTATATATTATAAATAAATATTGTTGGTCCCTGCCTTCTTTTCAATTAGTTCCTTATTGACATGTGGAAATATTGCTGATTGTTTAGCTTTGATGTTGTATTCTGCAGCTTCCAAAAATTGGTCACTATTTCTGGAGACATTTTAATGACTTCTTTCGGATTTGCCTATAAAAAAAAATGGCATCTGAAAACGGGCAGCTTGATTATCTGCTGTCCTACTGCTCCTCTTGGAACTTTCACTACCTTGTTGATTTGGCTACTAGTCTATAATTCGGCACAGTAGTAGAAAATCCACTACTGTGTTGAATAATAGACTATAAATGAATGCCTTCATCATGAACCTAGCTTATAAACAAACAAACAAACAAATTTACTTGCTCAGTGTGAGGTTTGGTTTGTTATGTGATTAATGATAATATTACTTGTGTAGTCAAACATTTATTCTATATTTGATTTATTCAGCCTTTCATGATCAAGCAGATTGTTATATTTTATTGTTTTTTTCTGCATGTATTGAGATGATTCTATACATTTTGTCTTTTATTTTGCTAGTGTGTATCATATTTATTGCATGTCTTACATTGAAATACCCTTAAATACCTGGGTATGTTTCACTTGATTATAGTTTTTAATAATCTTTATGTATTTATGGGTTCATTTTGTTGAGAATCTTTGCACCAATCTATACTTATTCTGGCAATTTATTGTTATACTTCCTATGACTTTGGTATGCTTATCACACAGAGTGAATTCTGAAGAATTTACTTCCTTTCAATTTTTATAATAGTTTGAGAATAAACAGTATAAATTTTTTATCTTGGGCACAATTCAATAGTGAAGCATTTGGCTCCTCTGGTGTTTTTTAATAATTCTAATTTGGGACATAAACTATACAACATTGTGTTGGTGTCTTGTTTTACTATTTCTTCCTGGTTTATTAAATTTCTTCTCCTAAATTTTCCAGTGTGTTGACATAGTAGTCTGTAATGACACTGTGCATAGCTACAGTATCACTGGTGATGTATTTGCTTTTCTCTCTGATTTTATTTGTACTTTCTTTGTTTACTTAGTCCAGTTAAACTTTTGATGATTATGCTCATATTTTCAAATAGCAAACTTTTGTTCAATTATCATTACTAATCTCATTTTTATTTGGTATGTTTTGTTTCTAGTACTTTTAGCAATAGTTTTGTATCACTTTTCTATTTCCCAAATTTAGAATTTTTTGTTACAGTTCACTTTTTGATTACCTGAAGAAGAATCTACTTCTCCTATATTTCTGAAAGGCAAAGAACACCTCAAGGTATTTTCTTAAATTCACAAATGGGTGTGGCATGGCAACACATATGTACACAAAAATTGTATGCATATAAATATAAATGTTAGTATCTATAAAAAGAAAAAATATGTTTGATACAATTTTATGCTTATTTTATTCTAGACAATATATTATGTAGTTTGAAAATGTTTGCAAATTATATACATAAGTATATATACTAAATATTAAGAATTTATTGAAAATAATAAGTTAATTTTATTGCATATGTTTCAAAATCCCATAAAAATGTATTTCCAACAATTTTAAAAATTACTTGAATATTTTTGTTCAGATATTTTATTGTATTTGAGTTATATTAGAAAGATGGCTAAACAGAGTATTCTGAAATGACAGAGTAAGTGTGGCAGAGAAATTGCAATATCCCTGTGGGTTGCAATGATACAAGAAGCCTCACAGGAAGGTGACCGAGGCCACGTGGGCTGTTTACTAATACAGCTCTACCTCCACAGACTAGGCTTGTGTTGCTACAGCCTTTACTGTCCTAAACTGTTATATTGCATTGATGATGATCTCAGGACTAGACATAATGTGATAGTGATGCCCATCATGGGGGCATCAGTCATAGTGTATTTCCATTCTTCAGACCCTGATGTCAATTTACCACATCCATGTGAGTAGCTGAAACAACACTTGTACGGAGATAAATCTGACACAAAAGAGCATGCCGTGTACTTGTCTGAAAAAACAGTCAAATAGCAGCCCAGTCCCCCTGAAAACCTCAATGCAAACACTTGAAGTTTAGTCCATTGTCATTTTTTATAGGAAAATCCTAAAAAAGTCATTAAAATATCTACAGAAATAGCAAACAATTTTTGGAAGTTGCAGGATACAAGATCAGAGCAAAACAATCAGCAATGTTTCCACATGCCAATAAGGAACTAACTGAAAAGAAAGCAGGGGGTAATAACACTTATTTATATTTATATTATTTATAAATGTATAATATATAATTGCAGAAACTTGAAAAGTGCACAAAGATCCCACAACTGAGCCCTGCCACACTATATGGCAATATACCATCCATCCACAACCAAACCACACTGAAGTGGATAAAACTTCCAAACAGTGGAAAAGGTGAGTGTTAGATACAGCAATTATCATGAAAGAAAACACACACTAACAAAATATTTAAGAAATATGGCACCCCCAAAGGGAGCACAATTATTCCGCAGTAACAGAACACAAAAAAATATTCATGAAATGGCTGAAAAAGAGTTAAAATATCATTTTAAGTGTGTATACTAAAATACAAGAGTATACAGACAATTCTATTCATTTGGGAAAATAATTTGTGATATGAATGAGAATTCAATAAGGGTTGATATATAAAACTCAAAGGAAATTTACAGGTGAAAAATTGCACAAATTCAATTATATATACAACTAGAGTCATGAAAGCACGTGAAATGAATGAATTGTTGAATTGAATAGTGAATTAGTAATATTTTGACTTAACTCAGGCTTTGGGAAAAAACAAAGGGTAAGTAAAACTTATAAAATTTATATGGCATAATTGAGAAAACAGATTTGTATTTTCAGTGTATGAGGAAATAGGATGGAAGGTACAGAGATCCTATGTAACAAAATGATATCCAAAAATATTAAAAAGTATAGGGAGAAATATGGCAGTGCAAAATCAGGTACTTCAGAGAACTCTGATTGAGCTTATTTCATATAGGTTCTGTCCAAGGGACATTAGAATCATATAGTTAAATGTCATAGAATTTTAAAAGGAGCAAAAAATAATGTTAACTTACTTATGCAAAGAACATCATGAGAATAGCAATAGATTTCTCTGCAGAAAACATTCCACAATATGATGATGGTATGATATATTCAATGGGTAAAGACAAAAGCACATCTATTAGATATGTACATTACTATATATATATATATATATATATATATATATATATATATATATATATATATATGATTAAAATATATATTCATAAATATACAACTAAATATGGTTCCCATAATAAAAGAATTATAAAATTCATCATTTTTTCATTTAATGTATTTATGTGTGTTACACACATGTGGGGAGGTTAGGAGAAAACCTTGAGATATTGTTCCTTGCCTTCTACCTTGTTTGACATAGGGTGGCCTGTGAGCTTTCTTCTTAATTTACCTTCCATTGCTGTAGGCATGCCGTTGGGATCAGAGACATGGAGCTACTGGAGTCTAACATTATGTGGGTTTGGTGCATCAACTCCAGTAGTCTAGCTTATTCAGAAAGTTTTCAACTACTGAGCCATTTTACCAATCCCCAATATTTAGTTTGTAGGAGTAGAAATTTTGTTTCTGTATATTTTTTTTTGAAAATCCAGTGTAAAATTTTCATAGTAATGTTATATGACCATATATTCCAAATATCTATTAAGTAAAAGCATTATAAATTTTCAATCATTATAGAAGAGTGTGAAGCTAACAACATTTAGATAACTTAAGGTGAAATCACTCATTACTATTAACATAGATTTAAATCCACACAGAGAGAGTGGAGGCCCTGATGCTTGAAGCTATTCGTGTGCTCGGAAAGGAAATTGCCTGGGAAGAAACAGGAAATACACCTTCCTTCCTAGCACTTGGGAAGCAGCGGTAGGAGGAACCCCCTGAGTTCAAGGCCACTTTGACACTCCAAGTGAATTCCAGGTCAGCCTAGGCTAAAGAGAAACCATACTCAAACAACTATAAATAATATAAAAATTTTAAAAATGAAAATACTAGAATGACTTTTTGTATGCTATCTTTAAAAATCAGAAATTCAAAAAATGTATATTCGTTAGGTACCTAATTATGCAATATTTAAGACATAATGAATTGCACTCTTTGCATGAATACCACTTATTGCTATCTGTTAAACTAACCAGGAAGGAAGGTGTATTTCCTGTATCTTCCCAGGCAATTTCCTTTCCGAGCACACGAACAGCTTCAAGCATCAGGGCCTCCACTCTCTATCACTTAGAATTGATGGCCGAGAAAGAACACAAAACATGAGAGAAAATGAAAAGCAGAAAGATTACCTTTTCCAAAAATCTATGCTCATCTGAATCTTAAATCATGTATTCTTCTCCCTTCATATCATTCCTGATGTGAATCTAAGAGGCAAGGAAAAAAAAAAAAAAAGTCAGTTAAACTGACTGTCTTCACTGTCAAGAGAAACCTATGGTCAGGGATATATCTAATTCCCAGAGCTTTCATCATTAATATTTTATGAGTCTAGGTGATGTGTTCCATCTAGTAGAAAAATTTATCTTTCATTTGTGCAAGCGGTGCCTGCTGAGTGATAGATTTCATCTTTTTCAGCCAAGTGGTGAGGTTTAAGAAGCAGTATAGGCCACGGGAAGGGAAGGGTTTACTTTATTTCCTCTCCGGGAGTCTGCCTGCATTTACTGTACTTGCAAAGTCAGCCAAGTGAAGTGAAATGTATTTGGGAAACTATGAGGATTTTCTTGCCAACTTACTCGTCTACTACACATGTATATGGTCATACGTTGTTCACATTGTCTTAAATAATATACTTACCTACAGTGATTTTTACCTTTGTCAATGTTCATAACGTGAACATTAATTTGTTATATTTGGTAAGCAAAACTATTAGCTCAGTTTTGAAAATTCTCATTATACATAAGAAGACTGAAAGGAAACTTAATGATGTTCGAACACTTCAAAATGGAAAACAAGATATTTTGTCCTTTGATTTAACAGAGCATGACTTACTTGCTGTGAAGTAAGCAAGATTTCTACATAGGTTTATCTGGGACCTTAGGTCTGAGCTGTCCTTATATAATATTAAATAGTATAAAGGCAACTGAGAAAATGTTCTAAGTCCTTTCTTCAGAGCCACAAAGAGGATAAGCACCAAAACATTGGTCTTGATGAGTTCTTACAAAGAACCTAAAAGCATAGGTAACAAAAGCAAATTAGACAAAATGGGATGACCTCAGTCTAAACAACTTCTCCACAGTGGAGCCACAATCAATAATGTGAAAACAAGTCCGTGGGAAAAAAAAATCAATCAATTTTCAAATAACTTAATTAGTAAGGGCTTATTCTAGATCTATAAGAAAATCACAGCAAGAAAAAATTCAAGATATGCAAAATCTATAGCTTGATAGCTATTTCTCAAATAAAGACATACAAATGAGAAATAGGCATATGTGAAAATATTTAACATCTTTAATCACCAAAGCAATACAGACTAAAAATTCTAAGATATATTAACTAACACCTTTTAGAATAGGCAGTATTCATAAAATAAAAATACTTATTAGAGAGGATATGGAAGAAGGCAAAACCTAGAACAGGGCTGGTGGGAATATGAGTTAGTACTGCCAGTATGGAGAACAATACAGAGATTTATCAATAAGTTAAAAATTAGTACATGATCCAATAATTCCACTACTAGACGTGTATCCATGATAAAAGAAATCCACATATTAAAGAGATGCCTGCATTTCCATATTCATTAAAACATTGTTCATACTACCTAAGCAATGGATTCGACCTAAGTGCTATCAGTAGACGAATGGATAATGAAAAGTTAATATATCTATCCATTTATCTATTCATAATAATGTGCTATTCAGCTTTGAAAAGGAAGAGACTCCTGTTATTTGCAACAACATGGATGGTCATGGTGGAAATGATGCTATATGATACAAATCAGAAAACAAAGACAAGTGTAACAATTTCAATTATACAAGGTGTTTAAAAACGTTCCACTTGTAGAAGCAGAAGGTAGAATGGTGGTTATTAGTAGCTAGTGTGGGACCGAGGGTTGGAAAATTGTTTATCAAAGGATACGAAATGTTAGCTAGACAGGAATAATGATTTAAAGAAATTTTGGGGGGTATTTTTATTTATTTATTTGAAAATGACAGACAGAGAAAGAAAGAGGGAGAGAGGGGGGTGGGAATGGGTGCGCCAGGTTCTGCAGCCACTGCAAATGAACTCCCCTTGTGCATCTGGCTAACGTGGGTTCTGGGGAATCAAACATCTAACCGGGGTGTTTAGGCTTCACAGGCAAGTGCTTAACCACTAAGCCATCTCTCCAGCCCATAAAGAGATTTTTATAAAGTATGATGACTATAGTTAAAGGTCCTTTTTCTAAAAGATTATTCAAAGAATAAAATTAAAAGCATGGGAATAAATACATGTTAATTTCTTTGATTTTGCAAGTCCACAATGAACACATCTTAAAGTATTTTTTATGATAAATGTATGCAATTTTATTCATTAATTAAAAATAAAGTAATTGAAATTAAAAAGGAAATAAAATAATAGCCACAATAGTATTAGCACCAAAGCTATATTGATGTTGGGTTTGAATGTGCTAGATCTAATTTGTCATGGAGTCACCTAGAGCTCCAGGAAGTTGAATATGTTTCCCCTATGTGGAAAAATATCATACATCCTAGAGAAATGAATTTAGTGCATGAACAGAAAACAAAAGTGTTTTTTTTTTTCTCTAAAGAATCTTTCTTCCTAAAGAAACTAGGATTAAAAAGTACTGAAAACTATGTTTTTTGGAATAATTTCATTTTTAATTATATGTGATTGTTTAACAACTTTCTTACATTTTTGGATGTATAAAGTTTTTGCTTACTTTGGAGCAGAATTATATTCTCAAGGCTCATATGCAATTGAAAAACAGTTTGTATGCAGTTAGTTATTTTAGAAAGAATTGTATATTGTTCTTTTAAAATAATAACCCTCTACACAATACTTTTAAATAATTTTAAAATAATAACCCTTTCACACAATAGTCATCAAGAATAATTTGGGTGTGACAATTTATTTATACTATAGCTACTGATCTGACAGTCAAATAAAATATTGTGTTAGAAGTTGGTAGATACTAAAGTACCTAAGATTAATTTCTGGACTTTAAATAGCAAACCATTTAGTTGGCGGAATAAGGTCTATATATAAAAAATAATGCAAATCACAATTGGCTAGGTGGCAAGACAACATATCAGCTGCATATGTGCATAGGTAAAATCACCAACACTGAAAGGACATTGTTGATATAGAGCTGCATGTGAGTAAATGCACTGAACCCAAGACAATGTGGGCCACATGTCATGCTCATGCAATTGAGTATATGTAGTTCATAAGTTTAACAGGAGAGCATTGCTTACCTGTATGAACTATCTCAACCTCCCTACTTTAAAAATGAATCTATTTCACGTTTGTAGTAGAAGTTCACAGGATTCTCATGAATGGAAAGGATCAATATTCAGGCCTCATGTTAATGGGAGACTATGAGAAGTTTATGAAGATGTTTCTTCCCTCATAACCTAGCTAGGAGCTGGGTGTGTCAAACATTGTAAATATTTGCAGAACTACAATGAGTGGGGAAAGAGGAAGAATGAGATCTTGCTTCCATCTGATTATTATATGTGGTCTAAGAATCTCTTGATAACTTCTTTATCTTCACAGAGTAGTAGCGTTCCCATTTTCCTGACCCCAGTCTGTTTGCACATATCTTCAACATTTTTTTCAGGGCAGAAAAATGGAACTGGAGCAAGTAGTCATTTCTCTGAGAAAAGTCATCATTCATTGCTATCTTTATTTAAATTTCTTACAACTTGTTAACTCATCTATAGTTTGGATGTTCCAACTTACATTTGATATTAGCTTGAGAAAACAGTATAACTTTAACTCATAGTACATGCTTTCTATAAAAGGAACAATATGCTTAAAATAATATAAAAATTAAAAGCGAAATAAGCAAATAATGCATATACAAATTGGAAAAAACTAGGTTTTTTATTATTTTAACATCAAAGTTGTCTTCTTTCAAGTGATTATCATTGTAGCTAAATTTATGTCATTTTATTGAAATTACTTTTTTTTTTTTTTGAGGTAGGGTCTCACTCTAGCCCAGGCTGACCTGGAATTCACTATGTAGTCTCAGGGTGGCCTCGAACTCACGGTGATCCTCCTACCTCTGCCTCCTGAGTACTGGGTTTAAAGGCGTGCACCACCATGCCCTGCTGAAATTACAAAATTTTATAGATTGAATAACTATTTATTAAATACTGCAAACTTTTTCATTAGTTGCTCTTGTCACACTGACATAGGCTAATTAATGATATTTCTATAGCCATAACCCATTGGTATTTTTCACAATATTTCTTTTTGAATGTACCATTGGTGATCTATGTTTAGCTTCTGTAATAGTTACTGACACTTTCCCTTCATCTTTTCTAGCACTGAAAGTAATCATGTAATTTTTGGATTATTCTTTATAAAGTAATAAAATATTAGTTTTGGTTGCTTATTCTTTATTCTTATTTTATTTCTTAAATATTTTATATTTATTTATTTGAGAGAGAGGTACAGAAATAGGCAGGTAGAGAGAAAGAGAAATAAAATGGGCACCCCAGGGCCTCCAGCCATGTAAATGAACTCCAGATGCATGTGTCCCATGTGCATCTGGCTTACGTGGGTTCTGAAGAATTGCACCAAGGCCCTTTGGCTTTGTAAGCAAGCACCTTGACTGCTAAGCCATCTCTCCAGCCCCTGTTCATATTTTTAAAATGACCTTTTTTACATTTGTAAGTTTCTTAAAGCTCTTTCTGTAGAATTATTTATTTCAGGTAAATGGGGAATGAGAACAAGCAGTTTTATGGTGTATTTTGCACTGGTAATACATTTTTGTCTATTTGCTTAAAGGCACATACCTTTGTTTAAAAACACAGTGTAATGTAATGTGTCTTTAAATTACTGTTGCAATGTTGAATGCACATACTGTAATAGGAATCATATATGAAATCTCAGCTGTTCAGATATTACAAATCTCTAGCTAGGAATAGGAGAGTGACACTGGGAATTTCTCTTCTGTGACACAATGACATTTAACAGTAAGTTTGACAATGGTTAATAATTAAGGAATACAACACTTGCCTTTCACCAGTACAAATGGTGAGAGTTGTTTAAGCTTTCACAGCTACTAAATAATAACCCTTTTCCTTTGTAACTCTCACCCTTTTGCCTTCCTAGTCCCTCCCTCTACAATTAGGTAACTGTACCAGGAATCTCCACTACATATACTGTCTTGACATTCAATCCCAGCCAAGTTACTCCTGACTCTGAGTTCTTCTCATTTCTTAGTCTTTAAAACCGATTGCACGCCTTCTGCATTGTTCACTTGATACAATAAATTTGTCAGATAATCAACCTTAATTTTCTATGCTACAGCCACACTTAGCCACTTGCCATTTTCCAAACACATTTAGCTTGAGCTTTTGGCATTCAGTAACTTTGAACACATGCCAGATTTTCCCCAGGAAAAACCATAACCACCTGTCATATCTTGGATTTCTCTGAATCCTGCAACCATGTTTGGACTACAATTAGAGGCCTACCTATTTCTTACTGCAAATTTTTGATGGAAGGACTATATTTTGCTAAAACATTTAAGATCAAGGCTAATGTAACACTTCCCACTAACTATTCATGTCAGGGGAAATACTTTCTCTCAACAAGTGTTCTCTGGTAGCAAATATTGAACATACTGTTATTTGAGAAAGTATTGTTTATTTGGCACTTCTTATTTGACCTCTTATATAATGCATTTTTTAGAGTTACTTAAAGGCGAGGGTGTTTACAGTTCAATAATTAAATTACATTATTTAATTTCCTTTTCAAAAATTAAGTGAACCTTTGCTTAGAGGAACTTGTATGAGAAAAGAGACTAAATTTAAACAAAAATGTTCTTTAAGTAGTACAGTAAAGTTATGTGTGGCAATTTTTTAGTTATTAATAGGATTTTGAGGTATATGTTTTCCAGAAAATTATAACATTCCTTCATCACTCTTGATGCATAAAAATGCTTCAATAAATTTGTAGATAGAATGCAAATTGAAACCTGCAGGAGCTATCAATTCATGTTCATAGTTTGTATAAAGTGTGTAATGCCCTGAACAACTTATAAAAACATTTCACAGCATGGCACATAGTGTTCAAACTCCTCTAGTGATCATTCTCTACAAGAAAAATGAACTGAAACATATACTTTTAGAAATATTTCTATTTGTATTTTTCATGATAATAATGCTTATCATGAAATATGCTTAAATGCTTACAATTACTCAAACATTATTGCCATACTTTAAAAAATATTTAAATAATTTATTTGAGAGAGAGACAGAAGAAGAGCGAATGGGTCCACCTGGGCTTCCAGCCCTGCAAAGGAACTCCATACACGTGCACTCCCTTGTGCATTTGGCTTACATGTGTCCTGGGTAATCAAACCAGGATGCTTAGGCTTTGCAGGCAAATGCCTTAACTGCTAAGCCATTTCCCCAATCCTAGTGTCATACATTCTTAATATATTCTTATTAAGAAAACATGGTAACTTGCTATTATTGTCACCTTTTATATTAGAAAATAAATATCAAGTAAAATATGATAATGTGCCCAAGACCTCATATGTCATATATCTTTGATGTCTGAGTTGAAATTAATTCATAGAATAATACAGTTTATAAGCAAGTGCCTTTGACCTCTGACCCATCTCTCCAAATCATAGATAATGGATATACCAGGGTCTCTAGCCACTGTAAATGAATTCCAAAAGCATGTACCACCATGTGCATCTGACTTTATGTGGTTATTATGGAATCGAATCTGTGTCCTTTGGCTATGCTAGCAAGCACTTTAAATGCCAAGCCATCTCTCCAGCCCTAAGAATACACTTTAGAAACATGTCTATTCTTTTGACACAGTATCTATGATTGTAATATAAACTGAATTCAACTATAACAAAATGTGATTAAACAAATAATTGAACATTTAATATTTTCAAGTTTCATCATGAAATTTTTCCAGTTGTATTAATGTGCAATCTAAAGTTTATAGAAATATTTACAGTTATGTACATTATTTGGGGGATACCATTTAATTTTTTTAATATAGTATTTTAATGACTATCTTATTCAGTTTATTTGACAATATTTTCCCTTATACTTTGAGAGCTAACAGGTTTATCTAATGCCTATTCATGCTTATCTACTCCTTTGTTGACTTTTTCTGCATCTAGTAGCTGTAAATTCACTTGCTTTTTCTTGAATGTAAAGCACCTTGTTTCATCCTCATCATTCCCTCCCAGAAGATGGACCCATGCTTTAACGGCAGAGAGTTGATTAAAAAAAAAAAAAAAAAAGTGTCAAACTAAGAGTAATTGAGGATATAAGCAAGAGTGCTGCTTTCTTGGTGAACCTGGTATCAGCACAATGGTGAAGGAGATAGACACAGAGATCACTCAACTCCTACCAAACCAGACATCCAGAGGCACAGAGGCTCCCAAGAACTCATCACTGAAACAGACCTAAAACGGACCCAACATAGCTCAGGGAAATTTGCATAAGAGGGGGCGAAAAGAATGTCAGAGCAACGTGTTTGGTCATGAAACACAGAGACATTGCCTCCTACCCATAACTGATAGCTAACCCCACAATGCATGACCCATATACCCCAATGAGGGGGGCCCTGTGGAGGGGGGAGGACAGGGAGGAGGCTAACAATGGTACCAACATGACTGTATACACTGAGTACAAAATTAATTTAAAAAAGTGTTGGGCTGGAGAGATGGCTTAGCGGTTGAACGCTCGCCTATGAAGCCTATGGACCCCGGTTCAAGGCTCAGTTCCCCATGTCCCACGTTAGCCAGATGCACAAGGGGGCGCACGCATCTGGAGTTCGTTTGCAGAGGCTGGAAGCCCTGGCGCGCCCATTTTCTCTCTCTCCCTCTATCTGTCTTTCTTTCTGTGTCTGTCACTCTCAAATAAATAAATAAATAAAAATTAAAAAAAAGAAAAAAGTGTCAATCTCATGTTGACTATATGCATAGTTAATAGAGGCTCCAACCTAGACTTCAAGGCTGTAAAAGCTAAGTGTATTTATTTTTTTACAGAAAACCACAGAGTAAAGTCAAACTTCAGCATATTCCAAAGATCTAAAGTGAGAAAGGTTGAGTCCCTTTGGATTTTTCTTCTCTTGTGATTTCTTGTGTCAACCACAGAGCAGCCAAAACTCTTAACCATGCAAAACACAACAGGAGCTGTTTTAGTAGTACCTGATCCTGACCAGAGTAAGAGGAAACAATCTATGCTGTAAAATGAGAATATAGATGAGGTGAGGTCAAAGAGAATTCTCACAAATCATTTTTGGAAGTGTACTGTGCTTTTGCTGTTGTTGTTGTGGGAAGGGTAACATGCAAAATGACAATCTAAGATGATTAGTGCTTTTAGATAGAATTTAAAATGAATTAAAAAGAAGTAGAGCCACATGGTGTGAGAAGTAGAAGTAAAAGTAAAACAAATGGTAAAAGAAGTAGAGACACACGTGTTTATGATATATGGACTCTAAAGGTAAGCCTCTAGAGTGAATTCCAGTAGTAGCCTACTGGAATGCATCATGTGAGTGAGAGAAAAGTAATTACTTTTCAAGTGCAGCATTTATCCTGGCTCTCCAATTTTTTTCCATTTATTAAAATCAATGAAAGGATTTGCAAAAAACTGAGTAATTTTTCCCTGTTTTTTTATACATTTGCATGATATAGCAGTTTAAAATCTATTTAATGTTTACTTGTATAAAACAGCATATGATGATGTTGACTGTTTAACAATAGAGCAATATAATACTTACAATAGAACACAACCTAATTAGAGGTATAGAATGGAAATAAATGATTTATGCCTTGATAATTAATAAATCACCTTTAATCATAAAACTGTCCTAAGATTATAATTCAATTAAGTCTTAGATGATGCAATTATACTTTTGTCTAATTTGTAGAAATTAAAGAAAGATCACAAAATGAATAAAGCAATAGAGGTTAAGAACATATATTTCATGGGCTCTGCATCTTTAGAAGTTTGGTTAATAGAATTCACATTGACAGGGTACTCATTTCTTCTTTCAATAAGTGGCTTTAGGGAGTGAAATCCATGGTTTGGCAAGGCTGACAAAAGCCCTTAGCAGAACGACAGTGCTTAATGCTACTTGGAATGGTAATGATCTGGAAAATCTCATTTTGGAAAAAAAAGAAGGGGAGGCACATGCTTTCCTGAGGAAGGTGGGAGCAATTTCCACATTATTGTATTCCCAACATGGGCCTTGCCCTTGGTGAAGAACCTCAGTGGAAGTTTTGGATGAAAACATGGAGTTTTTTTTTGAGAAGGGAACTTCAAACAATCTGTTTCTTCCCACTCCCTACATGTAACCATTTCTAATGTGCTAAGAATTGCACTAGCTGTTCCTAATTCCTGGGTTAGACTGATTGCCTCTTTTGGGGGGAAAGGCCATCATGTTATTCTGTTTGTGCTTAATCCTTTAATTTCATGTTTTCCTATCTCTGAAGAATTAAACATATATTTCTTGATGTATCTGGATTATTTCAATGTATTTTTTAATAATCACCTTTCCATGAAACTCTTCATTTACTTTGGAATTACAACAATCCATGCAAGAGATAGAAATTGAAGTCAATTTGGTAAAGATTAGACATACTCCTTAAATAAGGCATGTAATGCTGATCCTTCTATGTGTGACTCTTTAATAATGACATTGCAAACTGGAAAAAGTATGAACCTCAGTGTTTTCTGGTATAGTATATTTCTAATATATAATCCATAATGAAAATAACCCCAGTCTTAAAAGTCAATAGATATGATGTCACTAAAAAAAGGGACAGTATAAAGGAAATAAATGAATCCACAAAATACTGCAATTTTTCACTTGATGGCTATTCTATTGATTCAATCCTTGAGACACAATAGAATCACTAAGAGTTGTCCTAAAATTCATATCCAATCAACAGTAAATCATACTGCTAATTGATAAAATACAGTTATATGCTCACTAGCTCACCAAAAAACACTACCTTTAGTCCATACTGCCATGTTTTTTAACCTGGGATTAATTAGTAATTTTTAGTTTTTTAAACTTGGCTTCTTTCTTCTCTGTAATCTATTCTAACTTGACTTGAATGACTTCAATAAAAAGAAAGTCAGATATTCACGTTTTTTCACACACACAAAAAAATCTCTCACATGTGTGTGTGTGTGTGTGTGTGTGTGTGTGTGTGTGTGTATGTGTGTGTCTTTTAAAGATGAAGGTCAATGGCTGGAGAAATGGTTCACTGGTCAAAATGATCACCTGTAAAGCCCAATGACCAGAGTTCAATTGTCCAGTACCACATAAAAAGCCAGATGCATAAAGTGGTGCATGTTTTAGAAGTTTTTTTTTTTTTTTTAATAATGTTTAGCAGCCCTGGCATAACTATTCTTTCTCTCTCTCTCTCTCGTGTGTGTGTGTGTGTATGTGTGTATGTGTGTGTGTGTGTGTGTGTGTATTGGATGAGGTGGCACACACCTTTAATCCCAGCATTTAAGAGGTTAAGGAAGGAGGATCACTGTGAGTTTGAGGCCAGCCTAAGAATACATAGTGAATTCCAGACCAGCCTGTTTTATAGTGAGACCCTATCTTAAAAAAAAAAAATGAAGACCAATTTCAAAGGTGTAAAAAGTCCTTTCTCTTGGGTTTTTTTCTTGATTTTATCTCCTCTTCTTTCTCTAGAAGCAGTCACACTGCACTGTCTCTCTTGGTATTTCATTAACACATCTGCACTACATAGAGGCTTGGTCCTGGATGTTCTTTTACTTCTTTCTCTCATCTTTTCCTTTGCTTTCTTGCCTGGTTTTTTTTTTTTCATATGCTGTCTCATTTACATAATATATTAATTGCTCTACCATTTACTCTCCTTCAAGTCACCTTTTAAAAAATTATCCAACCAAAGTCTATCCTCTCTTTAGCTTTAAAGCCCTCTTCCCAAGTAAGCATTCTGGTAAAGTTATACTTGACTTACATTTTTCCCCATAATATGTATAATTTTCTCTATATTATGTATATCACTTATTTATTATTTTATTGACTTCTTTATTTCCTTTATGGCTTACAAGTCCTGGGTAAATAATAGATATAAGATGCCTGTTGAAAAATAAATAAGGAAGAAGCACTTAGGTGATAAAAATATTTCCACCTTAGTATGACTGATAGTAAAAGGTTGATTTGTAATATATACTTGTACAGAAACTAACATACCTTTTTCTTTTTTACAGTTTCTATCTTCTTTAATCATTTGATCTTTTAAAGTTCTATTTGTCTTTTAATATATGTATATAAGAACATAATTTTCTGTACTATAAGGAAAATAGTCATTATGACACATTTAGGGTTAATAGAAGATGAAGAAATCATAGGAGTATAAAAATATCAAGAAAATATAGATCCAAAGTGAAACTCAAATAATATAAATATAATTTTGAGAGAAAAAATATCAAGTAGTCCCTAGTTAGCAAATTATGGAAATCCAAGGGTGATGAAAGATCTCATTGAGGTAGAACCAATCAGTTTGTAAAGAATAAGAGAGTAGGATGAATAATTCTGTGGTTTTCATCTTACTTGTAAAAGAAATTATAGCTATTACAATGCATTCATAAGTAACTCTGCAGCTCGTAAGTGGGTTATTGGGTCGTTTCACGTCAGGAACTTATTTGGCTCACACTTCCTGGATGATATCCCTTACTGTCTGGTGATATGGTCACAGTGGTACTCACTGTATAACATGGCTTTGGCTCTTCTCTGCAGTTGATCATCTCAATAATTGCCTAATCCACTATTTTCATTATTAATCTACCTGTGTGAAAATGTAGTTCCATAAATTCTTGGTCCCTCTTTCAGTTCAGGGAGTAAATAATTACTTATAATTGACTACATTCTTCTTCTAAACAAGAACTATTATTAATTGACTTGAATCTTTTGGGAACTACTTTTAGTACTAGAAAATAGCAAGGATTATAAAAGCAATTCTGTTGATCTCATAATCTTTCATTTCTGTGAGAGTTTTAGACAGTAACTAAGAGCTTAAGAACAAAAGTTTGTGTGTGTGTATTATGTTTGTGTTGTAAGTGTGAGTACTACTGCATAAACTACTCTCTAATCTTTCTACAAATTTTAACACATTTGATACTCACAATAGCCCTAAGCAATGATTACTATTCCTCTTTTACAGGGAAAAATATTGAGCGGATGGTGAACTAACTCACTCAAGGTCACAGAGCAGGCAACTGGAGTTTCACTATCTCTCAAATAGTGAAGACACAGAAAAGATTTCCTGAAGCAAAAAATAGCTAGCTTTTCTACAAGTTTATGATTTTTATCATTATTGCTAAAAACCCAATGTGCATCCGTTTTTTGTTTTTATTTTCTACATGAAGAAAAAATGATCAAATGTGTTTGTAAATGTATGAATATTTTTTTAATTTTACTTATTTATTTATTTGAGAGCGACAGACACAGAGAGAAAGACAGATAGAGGGAGAGAGAGGGAATGGGTGCGCCAGGGCTTCCAGCCTCTGCAAACCAACTCCAGATGCGTGCACCCCCTTGTGCATCTGGCTAACGTGGGACCTGGGGAACCGAGCCTTGAACCGGGGTCCTTAGGCTTCACAGGCAAGCGCTTAACTGCTAAGCCATCTCTCCAGCCCTGTATGAATATTTATATTTATATCTTTTCCTAGACAGATAGATAATAGATACCTATGTATGTAGATACATGCAAGACAGGTAGATAGATAATAGATAGATGGTAGACATATGAACAAATGATAGGTAGATAGATAATAGATGCTAACTAAACAAAGAGAGTCAAAAATAAGACAAGCCACACACAGACATTATTTTTCCCTAACTCACCTCATATATTTTGTGCAACAAAGCAAGAGATAGAAGAAAGATGGAAGTAAACTAGATTGACATAAAGATTGAGTGAATATATGTGTAAGAATGCAAATATATAAGTAGAAAGACACAAATAAAGATTTATAACTCAATAAATACAACAAACAGAAGACCATTGAAAAAATGATCAATCTTTTTGTACACCATTTTTCCTTATAATTGGCTTATGAATATTGCCTCATTTCTTGGGCTGTCACTCAGGTAGTTTTTCTTTGGAGACGAATAATATCTGACATTTCTTAATCCTCATCAGATGTACTATGTTGTTAATGGCATTACAGTTTTGAACACCTGAGAGGAATTGGAGTGATACTGCATTCCCTGATGAAATGCATTTTCAAAACAAGTCCATATAAATGGTAAGAATGAATTAATAATTCATTTTTGCAGGCTCTGAAAATCATGGGAAAATATAACAGAATTGCGTAAAACATCCTAATCATCAAAGTGCAGTACTAAGTTCTATAAAAATGGATGACTCTCCAACATACATGCTCTAAGAGCTTACTGGTTACTACATGCTGCTCAGGGAAGGAGATGGAAGAATGAGTGACTTAAATGGGCCCTTCTGCTGATGAAGTTCTTGTGATGAATGTGATACTAGTGGATGATAAAATATGTACCTAGCAACTAATTTTGGTATATCTTCTAGTATAAAAAACTGCATCATATTTTCAAAGTAACCTTTTTTTTTTCTTATTTCAATCTAATAATAACCCTAGAGGTGTCATTTAAGCTGACTTTCTCATTTAAAAATCATGAGGAGATAAATTTGCTTATTTCATATTCTGAAAGGAAGAGTTTATATGCTTATTCAACCCAAATTTTTAAACTCACATTTAAAAATTGAGATCAGGGGAATCATCAGTGCTATACTGGGAACTCTCATTTAATTCAAACAAAGGTAAAAATCAATGTCCAAATAAAAGACTTGAATTACTTTTATTTCAGGGGTTAACTTGCCCTTCATTTTTAATAAATATCCTTATGCCTGCTAACATGATGAGAAGACATTTTAGATGAACTATCAGATGTCCCCTGTTTCTCCTACAGAATGAAGAGCATGGAAAGTAAGCTGTATGAGTGTTGTCCATTGTTCAGGCCTTTCTGATCATCTTGTTATCTTTACTTCTTCCTCCTATCCACCAATCTCGCCTGTGGCCAAACAGATATGAATTTTGCAGTTCTGCAAAAGACTACCTTTCTCAAAATTGTTTTCCCACTGATATGAAGACATCAAATTGAACTATTGATAGGTGGTAAACCTCAAATGATTGTTTTTATCCCAACTGATATGAAAGGCAGAAGACAATTCTCTTGGTAATAGTGGTAAAGCAAGCATTTTGGGAATGATAGAAAGGCAAAATACGGTGTTGTCCTTAGTTCAGTTATAGAAGCTTTTTAAAAATTTTTATTTTATTTATTTGAGAGCAAAAGAGTCAGATAGAGAGAAAATAGATGGGCATCCCAGGACCTTCAGCCACTTCAATGAACTTCATGCATCTGGCTTATGTGGGTCCTAGGGAATCGAATCTGGGTCCTTTTGCTTTGCAGGAAAGTGTTGTAGCTGCTAAGCCATTTCTCCAGCCTCCTAGAAACTATTTCTTAAATAGGTGCAAGCACTTAAATGCATTTTGTAGGTGTATCATTTTATTTTGGTAAAATGGCCTTTTGAAGACAGAGGGTTTAGAAGGAAGACTTCATGATTCAGAAAAGTGTTGTTTAGTAGTAAGACAAATATGATGCATAATGTATAATCTCTCTGTGTCTCTTTTAGAAAAAGAGGATAAAACTACCATCATGGTGTGAGCATGCGGAACACACTGCCTGACACATTTACACTGCTCACTTGCTCAGTATTGTGCTCATGGAGAGGAATGGTCACTTCACAGGTTCTCAATTTATCTATGTCTCCTTCTTCTTATTACTTCCTATTTTTTTTTTCTTCCTTGTGGTTTACTTCCTGCCTTAGTCCCTCCTGGAAAAGCTTAGAAGTGCTTTCTCCCTGCTGTAGCTTCAGTTCTGCATCTGTGGGTGGCCATCGCTAAGCCCCATCATTTCTTGAACCTTGCTGCTGTGTCACAGTTTGATTCTTGTGTTAGCAGATGCTGTGACAAGGTGTTTCTTCCTGCAAGACTGTGAACTGCATTTCCCTCCTTCCATGCTCTTCTCTTCCAAACTGTTTATATTCTTACTTTTAAATTTGCCACCTGGTACATCTAAGCACGATAGCGTTGCTTAAAGTGGCTGCTTTTCTTATCACAAACATTTAACTTATCCCTTTTAACTGGGAAATAGCATGTGGTATTCTAAGTAATTTGCTTGAATTGGCTTATCATCCAGTAACCAACTATGGCTGTTATTATAACTCAAATTTTCTTTATTTTTCTATTAATGATTTTTTTTTGCTGTACTTTGGTTACTATAGAAAATAGGAACATTATATTATATTATAAGTATGACAGATAAATACTTGGGAATAAATAAGATTCCATTATAACTTATTAGAAAGTGAAAGATGTATCATTCCACCAGTTCTTGCTTCATATGGTAAAAAACAAAATACATGAGATTGCACAGTCACTGCCTCATATACATACAGAACCATGAATTGGATTTGCAACAAAACTTTGCAACTAGCCTTTCTTTACTATTAGTATAACAATGGCAAGTGGTTATAGTTATATTTTCTATGCAAAATTAGTAGGTGTGGAGGAAAAAATTAAGAGGTTTAGAACTAGAGAAAGATGTATTAAATCAGTATGCTCCTTTGTAAATCTAGTTTCCTAGTGCGAATAAGATTAAAATTACAATTATGGTTTTCCCTTGCTATAGCATTTTTGAGTAAGATAATTAAAGTACTTAATTTTGAGAGTAAGCTGTTTCTCAGCATAAAGAAAATATCTTTTATTTTAAGAGAAGTTTCACAAAAAATCAAGTTCATAAATAAAATATATTTTAAATTATTCAACTTTTATATTAGGATAGAGAAAACATGTAGAAATGTGACTGATATTTTGTTGGTCTGCTTAGATATTTTTTTCTATGATCTGAGGGAATAGGTAACAAAGGAGGGTGTGCTTTGTCATAACATATACTTACCACCTCATGTCTAAGAGAACATACATAGTAACTCTGAGAGAGCAACAGTAGTGAAAGACAAACAGAAGATTTTGAAAAGTCTCCAAAAAGTAGGTTGTGGTACAGAAAACTGTCCTAGCAATGTAAAAACCTTAAGGAACAGGAATGGATTCATTTTCATTGTCATTGATTATTTGACATGGTAACTTATGAGCATGATGGGAGTCAGGATAATCAAAGTGATTTTAATTTGACAGTCAGTGAGCCAAAACAGAGACAAATGTTTACATGATAGAAATTGGGGAATATATCTTAATTTTCTGTTGATTTTCTTTATAATCCTAGTAAATATATTAGTAGCTTTACTTTTCACCAAAATTTACAAATTGACCATAGCTCCATTCTCATATATCCCAGATATAGTATTTAGTGAGCATACCTGTTAACATGAGTAATCAGTGATTAGTGACACTCTTAGCACATAGAAGGAATCCACTGTGTTACAAGGATGGAGGAAAGTCTGGCAGAAACATATCTGAAATTTTGGACCCTGCTGTGAGTACAGCTTGTCCATTGATGTCTTTTTTAGATGCTCAGCTACAGAGAGGCCCAGAGAGATCACACTGACTTCTAAAGGGGTTGAGGAACAAACTGTCCTCTAACAAGCAAGGGCACCTCTCCTGACCCATTGCCTTGATGTCCTAAAGCATAAAATTTCTGAATGAGACAAGCAACAGTTCCTATATAATGGGGTGTGTTACAGAGAATAGATAATTAAAATACTTTCATTAAATCTTGAAAAAGCTTGCATTTAAATTCCCACATCACTAGAGAATGGAGACATTTTATAGCTCATTAGAGCTTCAGGAGTGTACCATCTAGGGACCCTTGCCCAGTAGGAGCACTTAGTACCAGAATGCTTGGCTTGGATTGTTCCAGAGATCCAAAGGATTTCTGTTAGAAAAACTGATTCCTGAAGAGATACTTTATGAGCTCTCTCCTTCAGAGTTCTTACCATGTATATCACAACAAAATAAAATAAATACAAAAACAAGAAGACTGTTTCTTATATTGGAAATGCTACAAAAGAGGCTTGTGACCCTTTAGTTTTCTTCAGTTTTCCCATTTAGAAAAGGGAGGTTTGTGTTAAGCCATTTCTTTTTTTTTTTTTTTTTAACCTTGGAAATCCTATTATTCTTTTCTGCATTGTTACATGTCATGGTTTACCCAAAGGAGTGATCTCTCTGACTAACAGGAAATAAAGTATAAAAGTTTATACTGAAAAAGAAACTACCAGATGAAAACTCATTTGTCTTACTATACTTCTTCAGATACAATCGCAACTATATCTTTTTGTGAAATGTGAGATTTTCTTTAAAGAGATTTAACACACGTCAACCACCATTTAGGCATCTTCAGGAGAAAAAAAAAAGAAAAGTGGCCTGGCAGAGTTGTCAAAGATAAATGGTATATTGCAAGTTTCCACACAAAAATTATAAGCAAAAAGTCATTTTGAACTATTAAACATCTTGGGGTGCTCGCAGGGGGTGCGGAAAGGAACGAAGGAGACAAACTACCCCTGGCACATCTGCAGAATCCACAGAGGAAGCAAGAGTGCTGTTCCCACGCAGTTCCTGACAACCAGCGCCAGGATGAAGGAGACAGACCCTGAGGATACTCAACACCTACTGAAGTAGAGATCCAGAGGCTCCTAAGAGCTCATCACTGAAGTGCGCTTAAAACTCACCTACCATGGGTCAGGGAATTTTGCCAAAGAGGGGGCTGAAAGATTGTAAGAGCCACATGTTGAGACATCATGCCCAGAGGTTTTGCCTCCCCCCACCAAAAAGAGTAACTGACTGCTGCTCCACAACGCCTAAACTACAATCACATGGGGAACACATGAAATCCTACTGAGGAGCATCCTCAATGGAGTGGGGGCAGGGATAAGGGAAAAGAGGGTACTAACACATGAGGTATCCATATGAAACATCTTGTTTAATGATAACAATAATAAACATTAAAACATCTTTAAGAAAAATATTTGAAACTTTAAAAATGTGCAACACCATATAAATTATCTCTAAAATTCCAATCCAAAAAATAACATTCTTTTAAATGTAATCATTATAAAAATAAGTAGAGTAGAAAAAATGAGAAGCGATTTTTACAAATGGAAAGTTAGCTTGGTTCTTTTGATGATAAAGTAATTATGACATGTTTTATTGATTTATATTCTTTCATCCAGATAATCTATGATTATTCCAAAACCTAAATTTCACCTAGCTTATTAGTAATACTGATAAGTATTATACTAATAGGTAAATGTCAGGTTAATTATTTTAAGAGAACATATACTATAATTATAGTTTCATAATTGTATATCATCTACAAGCGTTTGTTCCAATGACAGTTTAATCTTAATCTACTCATATAGCAATAACCTTCTCATTTAAATCAGCCACTTCTCTTTCTCTTTTTGCATCATGGCTATTGGCTGAATCAAAATTCAGCCCATTTTAATCCTCTTGAATACATACATATTCTACCCTTCATTTTTAGCGTCACTGACTTATTAAATCTATTCATATTTTCTTGTTTGAATTAATTAAGAACTTTATCTACTTGGTGCCTCTGTCACTGGATTCAATGGATACTTCTGCAAGATTAGGTCAAAATAGAAAATGATATCACAATGTAGTGAGTGTTCAATGACTTAATTCACTTCCAAGCTAAAACTAAATTTAGTGGTTCCGTGCACAAGCTTCTTCATGATTTGATGCTTGTCAGCTCTCCCCGCAACACCTTTCCTCTCTTCTTGCCATCTCCTCCCAACTACACTCTTCCCTTACTAATTCTTTAATCCTTCATATCTCACCAGCTTCTGTATGTAATTGTAATGACAGTAATGCAAAGCTGATGTCTGGCATGCATTTGCAGGTCTCCTATTCTAGGAGATATTTAGGTTGATGACTGGAGACCTACCAGGATAATTCACTCAAGTATGGGATGTCCTATTCAGTAACGATAACTAAATAAATCAATAAGACAGAATCATACATGGAATAAATAGTACCTGAGCTGTATTTTATGTCAAATGATGCTATCTCCTTATCTGAGTCTTTGATTACTTTCATATTTAAATGTTTTTTCTTCTGAAAATTTAATAAGCAAAATGAGTCCTTCTGCTCTCTAAAGCAACCAAGCCACAAAAAAGAGGATGAGCTGGGGAGTTGTTTCAGTTGACAAGCATGAGGACCAGTGTTCAGATCCCCAGAGCCACATAAATGCTAGATGGATTTGGTGGCCTGCTTCTAATCCCATACTAGGAAGGCAGAGGCAGGGGAATCCCTGAAGCAACTGGATAGCCAGACTAGTTCAATTACAGAACACTTGGACCAAACCTCAATAAAAAGCAAAAAGGTAGAGAGTGATCAGCATGACTCCTGATATTAACTGTGGCCTTTTTTGTTTTAGACTGCTTTCTCATTAGCAAATTTTATTTTCTCAAAACATTCTCTATATCTGAACACATTATTCATAACAGCATTTTTGTAAGTGGTGTAGTCAATCTCTTTATTTCATAGAGTGTATATAATTTAACTTTTGAAATGTACTACAAGCTTATCTTTTTATTCTTTCTTTCTAGGGAAATGCTTTCTAGAAGAGCTTCATCTTACTGTGTGTGTATGTTTATGTGTGAGTATATAAGTGTGGAGGAGCAAATAACCTGGCTCTGATGGTCTGTACCTTCTGCCTTGATTGTGCAGTCTTTAACTCTATCTTGCTCTCTCTTTTGGCTTTTTGAGGTAGGATCTCTCTGTACCCTAGGCTGACCTAGAATTCGCTGTGTAGTTTTAGGCTGGCTTTCAACTAACAGCAGTCCTCCTACTTCTGCCTCTTATTTCTTGGGATTAAAGGTGTGCACCACCACATCTGGCTCCTTTTATCTTTTTCATATATTTTTTTTTAGTTGAAAGTTTGTATGGACACATAACGTATTGGTTACCAATATTTCCCTTCTCCCTGCCCCCGTCCCACTCAGGGACCTCCTCAGTAGGATTGCTGGTTTATGGGGTCGTGGGTTATGAGTTGTGAAAGAAGCAGTCATTGTGGGAGTTGTGGGGTGGCTATGCCTCTGGAATTTCCCTTAACTCCATGGATCTTAAAATCTTTCAGTCCCTTCTGTAAAATTCCATGAGCCATGGTGGATGTGTTTTAAATCCACTTGAATGTTGAGCTCTTAGTAGATTCTGGATAGCTGCTTTGGTATGTTTTGAGTATACTCAGTGTCTCTCTCCATCTCACAGGCTCAGGTTGTCAGGTTTGCTGATCTTGCCAATTCTGCTGTGGTTTTACTAGGGCCATCACTGATAGGTGAAGTGTGGTTCATCTCCTGCCAGAAAGTCAGCTGTATTTTCTTGTCTTATTGATCGATTTTGGTTGTCCTTCAGTTCTTGCTGCCTTCTGAGAAAGAAAAAAAAAAA
Source organism: Jaculus jaculus (assembly GCF_020740685.1). Lineage (NCBI taxonomy): Eukaryota > Metazoa > Chordata > Mammalia > Rodentia > Dipodidae > Jaculus > Jaculus jaculus. The sequence goes on from NC_059107.1 coordinate 129,478,321, forward strand.
ATCCTGGATAGTGAGATCAGCATAGGCTGAAAGGCATAGGCATTGCTAATTTTGAGAGATTTTGATGGCTATAATGGAAAAAGACTAGTGGGAGCTTCTTATTGGAGTCCACAATACTGGTCTTCATAGGATTCTGACTGGGTTCCCAGTTCCAGCTAAGGGTTCCTTTCCACCAGGCAGATCTTTTAACCAATCAGAGAGCTATTGGTTATACACCTATCCTGGGTACTATTATTACATAGGGAAATTCATCTTCTTAGGCTGGTTGTTTTTGTATAGCCATTTTCCCTCAGCAGCTCATATACTGCTTTTCAGCACTGTATGGGCTAACCATCTGAAAACTGGCTTCCTTTCATATTCCAGCAAGATCTCACAGCATTCTGTGCCAGAAGCATGTTGTGTCTTCAACAATTGGGTCTGATCTTTCACATCAGATGGCTAATCAAGGGCTTTGGTAGAAGGCTGTGTTGTTGGTCTCTCCAGCCAACAGCTCAATGTAGGTTGTAACTGATTTTGGGTACTGGGAGTTATAAGCCAGAGACAAATATTTAGGGTTAGGCTTCATCCCATCTTCTACAAGACCCTTATTATCAGATGGTCCCCCTATATTCTTATTGAGCATTATGTATTTTAGTTTGTATCTAGGAGAAAGGTTTCTATGGCGCCAATTCATTTGCATCTCCACATCTCCTCTTATTCTCCTACACCCAAATCCTTACATCCCTATTATCTGTCCCTCTAGTTGCCTGTCACGTATGCCTACAGCTCCAGCTCTTCCAGATTAGGAACCTCATATGTGGGAGAACATACAATGTTTTTCTTTCTGTGCTTATGTGAGTTTCCTTAGTATGATATGTTCCACCTGTCCATAGTCCTATAAATTTCATAATATCATTATATATTATATTATTTCCTTACTGCTGAGTACAATTCAATTGTGAGTATGTGCCAAATCTTCATTATCCATTTGTCAAAAGGTGGGCATCTGGATGGATCCCAGTTCTTAGATATTGTGAATTGAACAGCTATGAATATGGTTGAGTAAATTTCTCTGAAGTGAAGAGAGAAGCTTTTAGGGTAGTTGCCTAGTAGAGGACTAGCTGGGTCAGCTTATAGTTCAATTTTCATCCTTTACATGAGTCTCCTTATTAATTTCCATAGGGGTTGTACAAGTTTACACTCCTGCCAGCAGTGAATGAGAGTTCCTCTTTCTCCACATCCTCATCAGCATTTATTGTTGATTTTTTTTAATGATTTCCTGACTGGAGTGAGGTGGAATGTCATAGTATTTTGATTTGCATTTCCCTGGTAGTTAAAGAATGTTGAACATTTTCTTTAGTGAGTAATATCCATTTGTATTTCTTCCATTGATAATTCGCTATTCAGTCCTCTGCCTTGCTTTTTCCACATAAAATAAATACTATTTATTTTTCCATACAACCAAAATAATCAAACAAGTTTAGAGATAATAAGGGCTGTAAAGCATTTTGCCAGCTATTGCAATTGGCACAATGTGGTGGATGTTCATATAGAGATCAGCAAGGGGTGGAAAACAGTTTTAATAACAAGTACTTTAAAAAAAACATTTTATTGATATTTATTTGACAGAGATAAAGAGACAGAGAAAGAGAGAGAGAAAATGGGCAAGCCAGGGCCTCTAGCCACTGAAAAGGAACTCAAGACATGTGTGTTGCCTTGTGCATCTGGCTAACCTGGGACCTGGAGAATTGAGCTTCGAACCAGGATCCTCAGGCTTCACAGGCAAGTGCCCAACTGCTAAGCCATCTCTCCAGCCCCCAAGTACATTTTTAAAATAGATATGTACATAATGTGTATACAGTCAAGTTGGTACCATTGTTAGCCTCTTCTCCCTGTCCTCCCCCCTCTGCAGGGACCCTCCTCTTTGGAGAATATGGGTTGTGCATTGTGGGGGTAGTCATCAATTATAGGTAAGAGGCAATGTCTCTGTGCATAATGACCCAATGTGTGGCTCTAACATTCTTTCCTCCCGCTCTTCCACAAATTTCCCTGAGCCATGTTGGGTTCATTTAAGGTCTGCTTAGGTGATATGGTCTTGGGAACCTCTGTGTCTGTGGATATCTGGTTTGGTAGGAGTTGAGTGTTCTCTGTGTTTATCTCCTTCACCCTTGTGCTGGTGCCAGGTTCACCAAGAAAGCGGTGCTCTTGCTTATTTCCTCAATTACTTTTAGTTTAAGCTGGGGCACTGTTGAGGTGTGATGGGCTGGTTCTCTCCTTAGGATCTATGTCCATCTGAAAAACAGAAACAAATTCTCCAATGGAGAGTTAATGTAGCATCAGATAAGTGGGATAATCATTGCTATTTTAGAGAGAATTTAATAGGTTTAAGCCCTCTTGTAGCCCACGATTGGTGAAAGCTTGATAATAGAGGTCCTTGATTCTGTGATTCTGTTCCATTGGTCTATACTCCTGTTTTCATGACAGTACCATGCAGCTATTAATTACCATGGCTTTGCAATATAGCTTTAGATGCAGTATGGTGATGCCTCAAGAGTGAGAGGATTGTTTGATTTTACATTGCTTAGTTTTTGAGGTTTTATTTTTGTTGTTGTTGTTGTTTTTGTCTTTTCGCCAGTGTGCATTGTTGGCAACTTTGTCAAACATCAAGTAGTTGTAGTTACTTCAACTAAAGGCTGGTTCTTCAATACTGTCCCATTCATTGGTATGTCTCTTTTTATTCTAACACTACTCTATTTATTAATCCAGAATAATGATTTATTTTTGTTATGTTTTGTTCTATATGCCTTTTTTAGTGATCCCATAGTTCAGCAAATGACATATTATAGCACTTTTTTCCTGAAAACCCAAAGCCATATAATTGTTTAAGGGTCTCTTCCCTATGTATATGGTAGTTAGTGCCTATTTTTATGGCAGTGCTTATTGTTATAGTAGTAAATACTACCAGAACAGTTTTTGAAAATGTACATAAAATTAGAAATACATATATGTATATATATGTACATATATACATATATGTATAATTTGAGAATGTTAAGGAATAAATAACAAAGGAAGACTCCTTGAATAAGACCTACTTCTCAAAAATTTAGTAATTGTGGCATGAGCACAGAGCTTTAATGGGTAATTGTTGAAATTTCCTAACATGAATATTGTGATGGCTTGTGAGTCATACCTCCTCTGGCTCCAAATACTAACATGACTCATGGAAATACTCGGGATCTTTTTGTCTTTCTTATATGACACACTAATACATCTTGATGTCACTATCCAAATGCAAAATCAGGCATGATGGATTTAAGTACAAATGACTACATCTAGAGAATGTTAGACTTTGTCCTGAAATGACTACAACTCAGGCAAATAATACATAGCAAACTCAAAGAATTCCTTAGAGGTCAAAACAGCTTTATAACACCATTTTTATTTTATGCTATTCCACTGAAAGGTGACATAAATATAGAAGTGTAGAAGAAAAGAAAATGACACCAGGTTATGTTTCTGTTTATTGCTTGGATCAACAGAGAGTCATTGAAATGTATCCCAGCATCTGGGCCACTGCGGCTGCTTTACAGAGCCTGCATATGCCTTCCTGTTGTTTTCACCAGACATAGGAGAGATGCTAGCCTTACCTTTATCTAATAACACTTCCTCAGAGAATCCCCATAGCACCAAACCATGCTCATTGCATAACAGGAAGAGGTAAAACTGTTGTTCTATTTCTTTTATAACTCTATTCTCTGAAGCAAGAAGCAAGGTATCTCTATCACTTTGGGATTCCAGTATTCTCTGGTATGACAAGTTGAAAATATCCACCCAAACTGTTGAGTAACCTTGAATGTTTTTATTTTTTATTAGAGACCACAGTTCTGTAGGATAACAACATAAGCACTCAATGCTAAAGAACAAATAAGTCATGGTAAGACTAAGCAAAAATTTCAAATTATGTTGGCATTCAAAAGCAAACATTATTGTGCCATGAACTACCAATAAGTCTGGTTAGGAAATAAGATGAGAAAATACCTAGTAAGATTAAGTAAGGGATTATTACTGTTCCTCTATTTATAGTAAATGAGGTTTAGAAATTTTATATAATTTAATTTTTCAAGCTCAACTCGATAGTCTCAACAATGCTAAAGCACTATATTGTAAAAGCAGAAAGCTTGTATGTAAAACACGTGTTCTATTGGGGTGGGTATGTAAAACACATGATCCAGGGTGGTTTTAGCACTTGTTAGTTAAGTTCTCAGTCATCTCTTTTATCATTTATTTTCAAGTTTGCCTAGAAAACACTTAACTGAAACAGATATTGTCCAGGGTCTCTACCACATTCTGACTGTGTCATTATACTTACTTTAATTACATTTCATTTCCTCTGGGTTATGACATCTAAAGAGTTATCACAGAACACATTATCTGGGAGATCTGATTTCTCCTTTGACTTACCTTATAAAGATATCCTCAGATTATACCCACTCTTAGTTACTGCTTAAAGTATGCTATAACAAAAAATACATTCTTTCAAAGTTCCCCCAAGCTCTCTTCTGCTCCCCTTATAAACCTTGCCCTTCCTAACACAATTACATAATGACCAACAATCTTTAGGTTAGTGCTCCAGACATTTTTAATAAGGAAAAACTTAAGAGAGACTCAATGACAAAAGCATATGTTCTGCACACTCCTTGATGGTCTCTAGTTCAGAGGCTGTATATCAGCTGATTTATGTAATCCACCATCATTACCACAGTTTAAAGTGATCTTTTAAATGCTCAGTTTCCTTCACTTCCTACCCTTGTTAATAAAATGTCTCCACAAACAATTAGAACTTTGAAAGTTAAGTGGGATTTTTAACTTTGCTTTTATGTACAATATTTCCTATATTTAATTCAGTAATGTATTTTGTATAGTTTCTCCTAAGTAAATGGAAGTTCATTCATGTTTATAATAAATGTATACACGGTGAAAAATATATTTCCAGATTACTATCAATTATGTATAAAAATCTTTATAGAAAAAAATAATAAAGCTGTGTTAAGAACACTCATGCTAAAATACACTTCAGTGGCATCTTTCTCTTTACTTAAAATCTCTTATAAAACCTGGATGTGGCGCCGCATGCCTTTAATCCTGGCACATGGGAGAGAGAGGTAGAAGAATCGCTGTGATTTGGAGGCCACTCTGAGACATATTGAATTCAACAGCCTGAGCTAGAGTGAAACCCTACCTCAAAAATCCTCCCAAAAGGGCTGGGGAAATGCCTTAGGGGTTAAGGCATTTTCCTGTGAAGACCTAAGGGCCACTGTTGGATTTGCCAGGACCCACATAAGCCAGATGCACAAGAGGGCACATGTGTCTGGAGTTTGTTTGCAGTGGCTAGAGGCTTTGGCATGCCCATTCTCTTTTTCTCTCTACCTGCCTCTCTCTCTGTCTCTCATAAATAAATATATAGATAATATATTTTAAAGCACTCTTGTAGACTTGTAGTGTTTATTGAAATTCTACCCATTTAAGAAATTATAATTTGATTGTAGTTTACATGTAAGTTGATACCTGAATTCTTTTACTATTTCACAAAATATTGTACATGCAAATTCACTCATTTAAAACCAATTGTTATGGTGCCTGCTCAGAGAAATTTATACAACTTGCAAGTGCTCACAAAAAAGAAACACCATGTCATTTTAAGATCTTTTTAACTTTTTGAAAATAACTTCTGAATAATTTTATTTTTATTTATTTTTCATTTTTCATGTGCATCTTGTGTTATGGATTACACGGAGCTATTTCTTGGTTTAGCTGAAACTCTGTCTTTCAGTTTGAAGCTTTTCATCATTTGTTTTTTAAGAGCTTCTATCTTGTTATTATTATATTCACCATAAGAATTAATTTCTTTGAATTATTATGCCTATATGTTGGGAATATTTTTCCTTGTTCACAGTATTCTAAATTTAACTAAGCTAACTAAACTAAATTTATAGCTCAACGGGAAAGGTGGGGCTTCAGTACTACAGGATATGTTATATTTACTTGTGGCTCTTCCTTATGTTTGCTTCAGACTATGTCTTTAAAAAATAAACGATGGCTTAGTCATTTTTTGCTTCTCTACTAGATATGATTTTTAACTTTTCATTCTCTCCTCTAATTTCTATTTGTGTCTGCTTATTTTATACTTAAATGCCTTAAATTTTACTACATTGTTGTACTTATGATTCTGCCACATTTTATTAGCATGTTTTCCAATGTTTTGAAATTTTAGTTCATACATACTTCCAGAAAATGCTTCTGCCAGACATTTTAAAATCTTAATGTAATACTTTATTGCTGAAACTAACTCTTCGTTACTGCTGTGCAGTGCATTCTCTCACACAGTGGTGCCGCCTTGCTTTGCATCACTTATCCACTCTGACTTCTGTTTTGATTCTTCTTTGCCAGTTTCCTTAGATTGATTGCGAATTTAAAGTACTATTTCTTTTAATTAAAAATCTGGACAATTGGGCTGGAGAGATTGGGTTAGTGGTTAAGCGCTTGCCTGTGAAGCCTAAGAACCCTGGTTTGAGGCTCGATTCCCCAGGACCCACGTTAGCCAGACGCACAAGGGGGCGCATGTGTCTGGAGTTCGTTTGCAGTGGCTGGAGACCCTAGTGTGCCTATTCTCTCTATCTGCTTCTTCCTCTCTCTGTCAGTCACTCTCAAATAAATAAATAAAAACAAAAAAATTAAAAAAAATCTGGACAATTATTTTCTGTCATCTTGATACTTTTCACTATCTTTTCAGCATAAATTGTAAATTGTCTAACATCGTTATAATATATGCATTCAATATTAATTTTAGCTATATACTCTCAATTAAGACAAGAACACTTACATTCCTTGCCTTCAATGCCTATGAACCCTTGTTGAGCTCACTTATTTTTTTTCTTTTTTAAATTTATGACTAATTGATTTAGGAAAATTTTTAAAATGTACACAATAATGGTGTTTCATATAATATTTTGCTATATGTATATATTGAATAATGTTTATATCTAATTTTAAGGTCAAATTTCCCCCCTGGTCAGAAAATATTCTTCTAAGTAGAATCCTGCCTGAGTTTGTATTTGAAGTACATTGAAAATAATAACTTCTTTCTCTACAGAAAATGCAATGAGAATCAGTATTCAACAGAGGTTTGTTTTTTTAATATTTTTTGTTCATTTTTTATTTATTTTTTGAGAGCAACAGACACAGAACGAAAGACAGATAGAGGGAGAGAGAGAGAATGGGCATGCCAGGGCTTCCAGCCACTGCAAACGAACTCCAGACGCATGAGCCCCCTTGTGCATCTGGCTAACGTGGGACCTAGGGAACCAAGCCTCAAACCTGGGTCCATAGGCTTCATAGGCGAGCGCTTAACGACTAAGCCATCTCTCCAGCCCTCAACAGAGGTTTTTAAGGAGATCTACTGAGCCCTCTATCTTTGCCTTTATGGGCATCTTTCTTTAGTAAAATAAAACACAGACATCTTTCTTTAGTAAAATAAAAAGGTAAAAATAAATGAATAAACAAATATTTTATATGTGCAATTTTCTGTCAGTAAAAATATGTAGGCTTTGTAATTTAGAATCTGACAGAGCTTGAAAATGTAACATATTCACATTAATTTGAATTTGAAGTTTTAATTGCATGAGATTTGAAATTTTATTTTATTTTTTCAATTTAAAATATTCCAAAATAATTGATAAATGGGGCTAAGATGTAGTAATCCAAGCAATCCAAACCTGAATTCTTTTTATTTTTTTTAAATTTAATTTATTAGTTTTCTTTTCAGCAAATACAGGCAGTTTGGTACCATTGTTTAGGCTCATCCATGATCTACCCCCTCCCATTGGGCCCTCCTTGTTGATGTAAATGGGTCGTGCATTGTGGAGTTAGCCCACAGTTATTGGTACGATAAAAGTGTCTGCAGGGCTGGAGAGATGGCTGAGCGGTTAAGTGCTTGTCTGTGAAGCCTAAGGACCCGGGTTCAAGGCTCGGTTCCCCAGGTCCCACGTTAGCCAGATGCACAAGGGGGCGCACGCGTCTGGAGTTCGTTTGCAGAGGCTGGAAGCCCTGGCGCACCCATTCTCTCTCTCTCCCTCTATCTGTCTTTCTCCCTGTGTCTGTCACTCTCAAATAAATAAATAAATAAAATTAAAAAAAAAATGTGTCTGCATATCATGACCCAACATGTGATTCTGACATTCTTTTCGCACCCTCTTCCGCAAAATTGCCCTGAGCCATGTGTAGCCCCCACTTCCAGCTTGGGGCTACCATCCATAATGAGCTTTTGATCACAGAAATCTACAAGGTTTCCCAAAACAATGACAGACTTCTGTCAGAGTACTTGATGACCCACCAAAGGCCAGTGGTAAGACCCTATTGCTGAAGACTCCATACACAGCTGACACATAAAATGGAATGGCATGGCTGGAAGCCAGGAGAGAGTCAGGCCCCAGACAGTCAGCATGTCTAGTGCCAGAAGGTGCTACATGGGTGACTGGGGGAAATGACCAATATCTGTCTAAGCAACTCATTGTCTAACCTAATTAGCAGCAAATAACCTGATGTGATGTCCACACAAGTGCAATAGTGGCACACAGCCATGGTGGGGAACCAACTGTTCTTGATTTGGCTAATTGATCCCCTCAGTGGTACCAGACCCCTAGCTGGAGCTGGGAAACAAGTCAGAACCATGCCCAAACATAAGCCCACTCTCCAATATCAAGCTACCATCAATCATGAGGTACAAGAGGGCCTACACCTATCAAACTCTCTATCAAAAAAGTAAGTGTTATCTCAATTTTCCAGGTGCTAACTTACTCTCCGTTGGAGAATCTGCTTCTCTTTTTCAGATAGATTCAGATCCTAAGGAGAGAGTTGCCCCAACATACCTCAAAAGGGGCCCGACTGAAACTAAGGACAATTGGTGAAACAAGCAAGGGTGATGTTTTCCTGATGAACCGAATACCAGTACAAAGGGGAAGGAAACCAACACAGAGAAAAATCAACTCCTACCAAATCAGAGATCCAGAGCCTCAGAGGCCCCCAACACCTCAGCACTGAAGCAGACCAAAAATGAACCAAACCTGAATTCTTCTTTGAAATAGAATCCCTTAAAATGTGTGTGATTATTTTTTTAAGGAACAAAATAATTCAGATAAAATGCTGGCATTCATGAAGCAATACAAGAAGAGATGAGTATAAATCAACTTTATTATTTTGAATAAACCAACTATAGGAACATATAAAAATTGTACCATGGGTTAATCTCAGGTGATACAGAATATGTTCCTCTTAGTTTTAGCAACTAATCTGTACCATACAACAAGAATTGAATGACATCTTATATACTTCCAGTCTGATAGTTATTATTTTTACTGATTGTGACATTCTCTCAATATTTCACCTAAAACTATTACTTAGTAATTGGGTCATTATTTCTAGTCACAAGCAGAGCTAACAGAACTTTATGACAGGTTTCTTAATGAGGTCATTTTAATGGGAATTGTATAATAGGAGATGTCCAATAAATGTATTAATAGAAAGCTGTTCATTTTAAATATCTAAAAATCTGTGAATCATTAAAATTGTCTTAAGTACCTTTGGATTTTAGGATTCTATACATGTAATTAAGCGAATATTATTCTTAATGCATTATTTTAGAGTAATCCAATATTCAATTGGGTGAGGAGAAGGAAGTAATCAACTGGTGATTGATTTTTTTTTCCTATGTGTTATGTTTCAAAGCTTAACCCTCTACATTAGTTTACATATCTTAGATAGAGAATTTGGAACCCCAGAGGAAGCCTACCCTTTAGTGTCTATAAAAGCACAGCTAGGAGGCATTTAATTATTGTCACAAATTGGTCACAAATTAATCCAATTTGCTTTCTTTCAAACTTCCTTAGAGAAACACTTGCCACAGCACTCACCCCCAAAAAGTTATTCTTTGTGTCTTCTGTCTTATCTTCCAAGATAATGTGTTTTAATGATAAAAATGTGAGTACAAGGGTGAAAGGAATATCCAGAGACATAATCCTTTCCACAGTGAAAGACTGCTACAGCTCTCACAACTCAAAACCTACAAGTACATGGTGAATACCAGCAATCCCACTAAGGAGGAACCTCAGTTGAATGGAAACAGGGAGGAGGAAAATGATGGTACCAATATATGATGTGCCATACAAGTTTAGACTTAAAAAATGTATTTTTTTTCTAACTTAAAAATATGTGAGCTGGGAATGGTGGCATACCTTAATGTCTGCACTCAGAAAACAGAGGTAAGAAATTGCTGTGTGTTTGAGGCCACCCTGAAACAACATAATGAACCCACAGTCAGACTGGGCTACAGAGAAATCCCACCCCAAAAAGAAAATGTAAATAATTCAATGTATTTATGATGAGTGTTACATAAATGGGGATATATAGCAGTGGTATATAAATTAATAATTACAAAGTTACTCATTCTTGTATAAATATCTTATTGTTTATCAGTGTTTTTTTCTGAATTTTCTTAAAGAATTCATAAAATTAAAGATTCAAAACTATGCATGAATATGTTCATACACATGTTTTATATAAGTAGAAAATAACGTTGCAAACATGTGACTATATAGAAAATTCACTTTACCAATATAAGTATCATCACCAATAATACTTTTAAAATGTTGAAAAATGGTGTTTAGAAACAAGGATAACATATTTATGATATAACTCTATGTAGAAGAAAATATGACTAGAAGTTAACTCCATTAGTTCTTTTACTTTCACAAATGGAGACTATACACATTACAAAGAAAAAGAAATATATTAGTGCAGGTAGTAGACAGTTTGCTGCTGCTAGGATGAACTTCCAAACAGATACAGTTTATGGAAGGAAGGAATTTATTTCAAGCTTATAGAATCCAGGAGAATTTCCATTAATGGCTAAAGAAGTTGGCTTTCTTTCACAGATCCAAGCAGAGAAAGAAAAACCAGCACCAGCCAGCAAATGCCAAAAACATGCCTTTCACTGGAATTCAGATCTACCCTCAATGCACCTTAGAGCTGGACTCCAGGATCTGTCCTTGGTGACATCTACTCGAGCCTAGTCATTGGAGAGCCTTGCCACAAATTTATTTTATATTTAACTCAATGGGGGACAAACCTTCAAGTGACCACAGTACAACATATGAAATCTCTAGTTATGGAAGTTGTACACTCGTGGAGGATTATAGTGAGAAATAAATGAGTTAACTCAGAAAGTAATATTCACCACTGCTGAGGAAAGTGATGGTGTTCTCTAAGTTGGTATAAAAGGAAGACCTACCTGTATCTAGGGAAGAGATAGGATATTAGTTAGATGGGTACCAGGAGAACAAATGGGTCTTATCTAGGTGAAGAAAAGTCTGGAAATGTGTTTCTCATGGCAGAAAAGTCATGAGCTAAGGTCTAGTAACAGTGATAATCTTAACAATTTTGCAGATAAAAAAAATATATTAGAAGTTAATGGAATAGGAAAAGAGTCTATATACGTTTAAGGACCTGGATTCCATAAAGAGATAAAAGACATTAATACATATCACTTTGTAGATGAAGCTAAATTTACATTGCACATTTGAAAATCATATTTGTGTTATCTCTATATATTTAATGAAACATTATGGAAACAAAATTGTCTCTTTATATTCAAGCTTATATAAGGTTCTGTCTAATTCCTGATTTTCCAGGGTGATGAGAAAAAAAATCCAATTCTTTCAACTTAATTATTTTACATAAAGGACTTTAAAATATTTTTTAAAAATAAACAGAGGCTACTTTTCCATAAACACATTTTTTTTACTTCTAACATACATTTTTGTAATTTTATTCATTTATTGTAATCTCCATACACAAATTCCTAGATTCTCCTTTTCATGTGTTTGTATCTTGTAATACTTCTTTTTTGTTGTTGTTGTTCATTTTTTATTTATTTATTTGAGAGCGACAGACATAGGGAGAAAGACAGATAGAGGGAGAGAGAGAGAATGGGCATGCCAGGGCTTCCAGCCACTGCAAACGAACTCCAGACGCGTGCGCCCCCTTGTGCATCTGGCTAACGTGGGACCTGGGGAACCGAGCCTCGAACCCGGGGTCCATAGGCTTCACAGGCAAGCGCTTAACCGCTAAGCCATCTCTCCAGCCCTAACATACATTTGTATTAATTATTCACATACTAAGTACAGATGTATCATGTGTTGGTTCCATCCTTTCCCTTGTCCCTGCTTCCATTCTGCTGGGGCCTGTCTTCAGTGAAGTTGCAGGTTTTCACTATGGGGTTGTGGGTTATGTGTTAGGGAGCAGCAGTCAGTTATTAGAAAGAGGCAGTGCCTCTGAGTATGATGTCCCAACATGTGACTATAAAAATCTTTCTGCCCCTCTTCTGCAAAATTCCCTGAGCCATGGTGGCTGAGTTTTAAGTCTCCTTCAGTGAAATGCTCTTAGAAGTCTCTGGATCTATGCTTTGGTAAGTGTTGAGTGTCCTCAGCATCTGCCTCGTTCATCTTAGTACTGATTGTCAGTCTCACCATGGAAGCTGCATTCTTGCTCATCTCCCCAATTTCTCTCCTCCTCTTTCTCTCTCTCTCTCTCTTTCTCCTGTGACTCATAAAAAATAAAATCAAAGCATATATAGAAAAGTCTATAACCTAGGATTCAATTTCCCAACCTTTCTTAAAAGTACTTCTGAAAGCTTAACAAGTGTGGCTACATGTTTTTCTCTGTCACTTTTACAGAAACATTTACTTTAAAAACTTAAAATCACAGAAGCATGTTATATTAACCAAGTTCAATAAAAGACAACCACAAATGGAATACAAAATGTCTCCTGAGTCTTTCTGCAATCATTCCTGCGTAGTAAAGAGAGCCACCTGAGGCTGAAAGAGTATTGTTAGTCACATCAGCAATACAGGTGCTCAAGATATATAACTACTGGCAACTGCTATTTGCACATAATATCGGGTGCACACTATATACACACACATATGTATATCCCACTCTCAAATAAGTGACAAAATAAGTATTCTGTAATGCAAGGAAAAAGAGAAATACTTAAGAGCATCTCACCTCCTCATTATGCATGCATGGCAAACCTTATAATCAGGGATAATAGTTACTGAAGAGAACTTCAGGTTTATGGCAACATTCAGCTCTTCCCAGCTAAGTTCTCTATCACCTTGGAAGGGTCAATGGCATTTCAATATTCCCCAAGTGGTGCTTTGTAATCTCTCCTCTGCCCTCTCTATTGTTCCGGTATGTTTTTTTAGTCTCAATTAATACTGTGGATGAACTGCTTGTCCTTGTGAAGCTCTTCCTTCTCTGCAGAAACAGCTAGAAAATGAGATGAGTATTTCGGGAAATATCAACAATGAGAGAGGTTCAGCTGTTTCCTTATTCACACTTCTTCAGGGAAGCCTAACTCTAATTACTTAACCAGAAAATATTTATTAGATATCTGTAATACATTTCATATTGCTCTAACTGATCAGGGAAAAAAAGAAAAGGTTTAGGCAGGTCTGATGGCTCATTTCTATAACTCCAGCACTTCAGAGGCTGGGATAGGAGGAAGTCTATGAGTTCAAGCTCACCCTGAGCTTCAGAGTGAATTCCAGATTAGGTTGGGCTAGAGGAAGACCCTGCCTTAAAAACAAATTTTAAAAAGACTGAGAAAAAAAAAAAACCTCTAGTTTTTACTTATGCTTTAACTATACTATTGTTTCAGACAAGTGATTAACATCAAGGTAATACACATGGGGACAAAGGCTCACCATTTAAAGCAACAGCTTGCAATGCCTGTCATCTCTAGTTCACTTCCCTGTCCACCCACATAACACTGAACAGATGATGGACATTCTTTTGTAGCAGTAAGAGACCCTGTTGAGTGGCATGTAAACACACATGTACCCACAGACAGACTAATTAAAAAAGGAAAGACAGCAAATTCAATAAAATCTTGAGGAACAGGGAGATGATTGAGGTTCACAGTAGCTGAGTTTTCCAAAATAGAAAAGAGTAATGGTATAAGAAAGAAATGAAAATGGCATATGTGATTGACGATAGCAAGGACAGACTTTGGGAAGTATGCCTCCAATTGGAACACCCTTTGATGGGGAAATGGGAAAGTATGGTGTGGATAGGATTAGCTATGCGGAGTTTCGAAATTAGACGAGTTTTGAAGTGAATTGGGAGCCATAGAGATTATCATAGAGTAGTGGCACATACTACATAGCACTTTATTTCCATTCACACAGGACTACAGCAGAAGGTGTACTAAACATGGATGAGATTAGTGACAAGAATATTCTGGAGATGAGAAACAAGTCAGAACTATATCCAAAAATGATTCTGCTCTCCAATATCAAGTTCCCACCAATTTGGGCTACAAAAGGGCCTACACCTATTAAATTCTCTCTAAAATAATAATGGTTATCCAATTTGTATGGTGCTAACTTCACTCTCTGTTGGAGAATTTACTTCTCTTTTTCATACAGTTGCACAACCTGAGGAGGGATTCAGCTCATCACACCTCACCAGGGCCCCAGATGAAAGCATAGAGTAATTGAGGAAATGAGCAAGAGTGCTGCTTTCTTGGTGAACCTGGTGCCAGCACAGGGGTGAAGGAGATAGACACAGAGAACACTCGACTCTTTCCAAACCAGATATCCAGAGACACAGAGGCTCCCAAGACCTCATCTCTGAAGTAGACCTAAAATGAACCCAACATAGCTCAGGGAAATTCATGGAATAGGGTATGGAAAGATTGTTAGAGCCAAAAGTTGGGACATTATACAGAGAGACATTCCCTCTTTTCCATAACTTATGGCTACCCCACAAAATGAACTACCTACATTCCCCAATGAGGAGGGTCCCTTCAGTGGTGGGGTAGGACAACATGGCCATATATACACTGTGTACATAACTAAAAAAAAAAAAAAAAGAATACTAACAGAATGTTGCAAGAAGTGAATATAGGAAGTGAGATGCCTTTGATAGAATTAATGTTAATTACCAAAATAAGAACAATAGCTTCTAAATTTAGCTACCAAACAACTTCTTTTCCTAAGTATTCAGCTATCATTCAGCAAATTATGCTATTCATTTATATTATACAAAATTATTCATTTAAAGTATCAATATAAAATCAGAATTATGATGAATTATGTCCATAGCAGAAATTTCAAAAACTAAAGTTGAAAACATGATTTATTATCATAAACTAATGTGAGTAATGGTGACATAGAGGTAATAGTCTCACAGACTCTTAAGTGTTTCATATTGCTTTCCTGCCTGAGTTCACTGTCAGTCACAGGTAATGAAGAGAAAGTTGTTATCTTGTCTGAAGGAGTGCTTTGTATATTTTTCTATGCTCAGACTTACATTCAAGCATAGAAACTCATTAGATGAGATTGAAGAAATATAGAATGCAAATTGGAAAGCATGGAGGAAACAAGACCATAGAAAAGGCACAGACATGAGGAGTATTGAAGCGAACAAAATTACAAAGTTTTTATTCTAGTTAGGAGTCAGACATTGCGAGAGTTAGGAAGGAAGACCATAGGACAGAAAACAAAATGCCATTATAGAAATCACATTGCTCCTTCTCTGCGTTATCATTAGGTGGCAATTACCAGTAAACTAAGAAGCATGAACTGCGTTCTTTCCAGTTGTCTCACTTTACTTAAGATCTCTCCAGTGATCAGAAACCAAAATACAGACAATACTTAAAGATAGCAAAAGAGATGTAAGAGTTGCTTTAAAGAAGTTAAAATTCCAACTAAAAGTTTGTAATAATACTTTAATTAAAATGTTTTCACAGATAATAGCCTCAATATAAATAATAGTCAAAGTAGTTCACAAAAGAAAGGAAGATTGTAATTGGGGTGTTACAGCCCAGCTTTCCCCTTGCCAGTTCTCAGATCACTCTTGCTGCTTTCTGGCAGCTGCTGTGGCAAGACGTGTTCAGCTTATTCTCCTCCCTCCTTTCTCTGCTGGCATGGAGTTTCCCCTTAAAAATGTAAGCCAAAAAGCTGGAATCAACCCAGATGTCCATCATTAGAAGAATGGATAACAAAGATGTGGTATATCTACACAATGGAATTCTATACAGCAATAAGAAAAAACGACACAAAGAAATTTGAGGAAAAATGGTTGAACCTGGAACAGATCATTCTCAGTGAACTTACCCAATCACAGAAAAAAAATTGACACGTCGTCTCACTCATCTACAACACCTAACCTGAATCTACCCAAGATAACTTACATACCCAGCAAATATCTCATGAACTAGACAATAGGATGGATGGGGAGGGTGGGGAGGGCATCGAACGGTGGAATACAGTAATCTGGACCCAAATGGCAATGATACCATAAAATTCTACTTCCTGAAAGACAGACCAAATGGCTGAACCTTCACTAGACCCTTACAGGAAACACCTGAACCACAAGATACTGGAGAGGGTAGGATCAAGACTAACCTAAATCTTCTACATCTTCCCTCCCTCCCTCTCCCCCTCTCCCCTCTACCTCTTTCCTCTCTAACTCTTGTATATTAGTTATGTTTTTCCTCAATTACCTAGTGGGCACTGACTTGTAACCCCCACTTCCAGCTTGGGGCTACCATCCACAATGAGCTTTTGATCAGAGAAACTTACAAGGTTTCCCAAAACAATGACAGACTTCTGTCAGAGTACTTGATGACCCACCAAAGGCCAGTGGTAAGACCCTATTGCTGAAGACTCCATACACAGCTGACACATAAAATGGAATAGCATGGCTGGAAACCAGGAGAGAGTCAGTCCCCAGACAGTCAGCTTATCTAGTGCCAGAAGGTGCTACATGGGCGACTGGGGGAAATGACCAATATCTGTCCAAGCAACTCATTGTCTAACCTAACTAGCAACAAGTAACCTGATGTGATGCCCACACAAGTGCAATAGTGGCACTCAGCCATGGTGAGGAACCAACTGCTCTTGATTTGGCTAACTGATCCCCTCAGGGGTACTAGACCCATAGCTGGAACTGGGAAACAAGTCAGAACCATACCCAAACACAAGCCCACTCTCCAATATCAAGCTACCATCAGTCATGGGGTACACGAGGGCCTACACCTATCAAACTCTCTATCAAAAAAGTAAGTGTTATCTCAATTTTCTGGGTGCTAACTTACTCTCCGTTGGAGAATCTGCTTCTCTTTTTCAGATAGATGCAGATCCTAAGGAGAGAGCTGCCCAAACATATCTCAAAAGGGGCCCGACTGAAACTAAGGACAACTGGCGAAACAAGCAAGGGTGATGTTTTCCTGTGAACCGGATACCAGCACAAAGGGGAAGGAGATCAACACAGAGAAAGATCAACTCCTATCATATCAGAGAGCCAGAGCCTCAGAGGCCCCCAACACCTCAGCACTGAAGCAGACCAGAAATGAACCCAACATGGCTTAGGGAAATTTTGTGGAAGAGGGGGCGTAAAGAATGTCAGTCACATGTTGGGTCATGATTTGCAGACACATTTATCATACCAATAACTGTGGGCTAACTCCACAATGCACAACCCATTTACATCAACAAGGAGGGTCCAATGGGAGGGGGTAGATCATGGATGAGCCTAAACAATGGTACCAAACTGCCTGTATTTGCTGAAAAGAAAACTAATAAATGAAATTAAAAAAAAGAAAAGTATAAGCCAAAATAAGCCCTTTCCTCCCATTAGTTTCTTCTCTTTGGGTACTCTGTCATAGTGATGAGAAGCTAAGTACAACATTCATGTTGCTTTAGGTTAAATTTTAGCATGTGTCCTGCGAACTCTTGCTTTTCAGCAGCAATAGACAGATTCAGATCTCTGATGAAGAGCCACTGTATCTACAAGAGCAAAACTCAGAATGGGACTTGAGATGACAGTAGAATGGGTCCCAACACTAATGTTGAGTATGATTTTGTTGATCCCCTAACCACAGCATCCTAATTACTAAGAAAATGGAAAAAGACTTATTAGGATGGCAGATACTTGGATAATGACACACTCATTTATTTGTTCATTGGAATATTAAAATGATCAGGGACAATGGCCATTGTCATGACTTCAGGATACTTTAACTTGTGAATGATTATGGGAGAGCACAATGCTCAGGTAAGCCACTTTACAAAGTTTATAATATCAAAAGGCCTTAGTGGATGCAACTCCATGATCCTTATCTCTCTTGGCATCAAAGAAAACTAAACTGAAAGTATTATTTAGGATTCTATCTACAATAGCTGAAGTGTGAAGGGAATGAGCATTCCTGTATGATATTCACCTGTACAACACTTCAATCCCAGGAACTGTTAGATTTTTTTGTTGTGGTTTTGTGATGGGACTTTTGGGGGACACCTGAGAATCAGAAATTTCTAGCATGGTTTCAAGCAGTATCAAAAACAACTCTCTGCCTAAAGGAAAGTTATATGTACTGTAACTATATAGTAATGACCTTGTAATGCTGTAATAATCTCTGTATTGACCTTGTCATGCTGTGTATCACAAGGAAACGTTTATCTGACTAAAAGGTGCAATATGTCTGACCTCACTTCCTCCAGGACCGCAAATAGATCGGGTCATGAATTATCTGCAATAAATTACAGCTTTGGCCAAAGAAGAAAATTACCTTTCTACTGAAAAAAAAAAAAAAACAAAAAACATGACTCTAAAAATATTTCATATATATTTAAATTACTATAGTCAAGTGATTTAAAACCAGGGAGAGATTATAAGATTAGACAGTGTTGCAGTTACCTTTGCATTGCTGGATAAACATATAACCAGCAGTAGCATATAGCAGGAAAGTGTTCTTTATAGGCTTATAGAATCTAGGGAGAACATGACCAGTGGAGGAAGAAGCTGGCTCACTTCCATAGACCCAAGAAGAGAAACACCACCAGACAACCAGCAAACACAAACCACCAGCAAACATGAACAGCCAGAGCTTAAAATGATTCTTTACAGACCTTAGGGCTGGACTACAAATCTCTTCCCCCACCCCCAGTGACTTCTCCTCCAGCAGGGCTTTGCTGCTGAAAACTCGAGTTTCAAGTTTAATCAAAAGCGCCTCAGAAAAAGGTTAAAGTTAGTAGTCTTCATCGAACCCTCTTCAGGTGTTTCCTCTAAGGATCTGATGAAGTTTCAATCTCTCTCTCTTTCTTTCTTCTCTCCATTTTCTCTATCCTTTTTATATTATCTATCTTTTTCTTCCTTCTTTTCCTTGATGTTGGCTGTGGGTAACATCCACAATAAGCTGTTGATCAGAGAGACCAACAAGGTTTCCAAAAAAAGACAGATTTCTGTCAGAGAACTTGATGACCCACAAAAGCTTACTGGTAAGAGCCTACTGCCGAAGACACCATGTGCTGTTGGTATGGAATGTGCAGTGACCTTGCTGGAAAAAGAGAGTCAGTCCACAGGCAGGTAGCTCCTCTAGTGCCAGAAGGTGCTACGTGAGTGACTGGGGGAAATGACCAACATCTGTCAAAGCAACTCATTGGAGCTACTCAGCAGCAAACAACATGATGTGATGCTCACCCAAATGCAATCATGGCACACACCCACACACAGTGGGAAACCAACTGCTCTTCATTTGGCTAACTGATCTGCTCAGTGGAATAGAACCAACAGCTGGAGCTGGGAAATAAGTCAGAACCACATCCAAAAAAACAAGACCACTCTCCAATGTCAAGGTCCCACCAATCATGGGCTACAAGAGAGCATATACCTATTAAATTCTCTGTTGGAGAATTTTTTTTCTCTTTTTCAGGTGGTCACAGATTGTTAGGAGAGAATAAGCCCATCTCACCTCACCAGGGCCCCAGCTAAAACCAAAGAGTAACTGGGGAAATAAGCATGAGTGCTGCTTTCTTGGTGAACCTGGTACCACCACAAGGGTGAAAGAGATAGATATAGAGAACATCCAACTCCTACCAAACCAGACATCCAAAGACACAGAGGCTCCCAAGACCTCATCACTGAAGTAGACCTAAAACAATCCCAATATAACTCAGGGAAGTTCGTGTAAGAGGGGGTGGAAAGATTGTTAGAGCCATATCTTGGGACATTATGAACAGAGACTGCCTCTTTCCAATAACTGATGGCTAACCCCACAAAGCACGACCAATATTCCGCAACAAGGATGGTCTCTGTGGAGGGGGTAGGACAGGGATGAGGCTAATGATGGTACCAACATGGCTGTAAACAATGTGTACATAACTAATAAAAAAAGAAAGAAGAAGAAGAAGAAGAAGAAGAAGAAGAAGAAGAAGAAGAAGAAGAAGAAGAAGAAGAAGAAGAAGAAGCAGCAGCAGCAGCAGCAGCAGCAGCAGCAGAAAGCACCTCAGGCTAAGAGTGGGTATGCATTCACATTCAAACTAACAGTTACAGAATATGTAAATAAAGCATTTCCCAAAGACTCCTCTAATAGCACTTAAATGATAAGTATTCATGAACAAAATGTGTGGAAATATAAAACTCAACAGTGAAGCAAATACACAGAAGAGAAGATGATCCATCTTGCCAATGTAGAAAACAAGGAAAAGTCTATCAAACAACTACAAAGTTGAACAATAATATAGGAAGGAAGGTACAAAGGACATAAAAATCCTCACAAACTGAATCCAACAATTCATCAAAAGCATTGTCCACCTTGACCAAGTAGGATTCATCCCAGGAACACAGGGGTGGTTCAACATAAGGAAATCTGTCAATGTAATACATCACATAAACAAGATTAAACACAAAAACCACATGATCATTTTGAGAAATGGAGAAAAGGCCTTTGACAAGATACAACATCACTTCATGATCAAAACATTAGAGAGAATTGGCATGGTTGATTCATATCTTAATATAATAAAGGCAATATACAAAGCTCCGAAGGCCCACATAATACTTAATGGAGAGAGACTAGAGGAATTCCCATTAAGATCAGGAACAAGACAGGGTTGTCCACTCTCACCTCTGTTCTTCAGTATAGTACTGGAAGTCTTAGCTCAAGCAATTAGACAGGAGAAAGAAATAAAAGGGATACAATTTGAAAAGGAAAAAGTTAAGTTAGCTCTGTTTGCTGATGACATGATTGTATATGTAAGAGACCTGAGAGACTCCATCCCAAAACTCATGAAGGTGATTAACTCCTACAGCAAAGTAGCAGGATACAAAATAAATGCACAAAATTCAGTAGCCTTTCTATATGCAAATGACAAAGATACAGAGAAAGAAATAAGGGACATGGTCCCATTTTCAATAGCAACAAAAAAATAAAATACCTTGGAATAACGTTAACCATGGAAGTAAAAGATCTTATACGACGAAAACATAAAAACACTCAAAAAAGAAATTGAGGAGGACTTGAGAAAATGGAAAGACCTCCCATACTCCTGGATAGGCAGAATTAATACTGTGAAAATGGAAATCCTACCAAAGGCAATATACAGATTTAATGCCATTACAATTAAAATCCCAATGGTGTTCTTCACAAAGATAGAAAAATGATCTCAAATTTCATATGGAAAGGCAGAAGGCCTCACATATCCAAACATAGCCCCAGGGGGGGAAAAAATACCTCTGGAGGCATCACCATACCTGATCTAAAGCTATATTACAAAGCCATAGTAATTAAAACAGCATGGTACTGGCATAAAAACAGGGGTATAGACCAATGGAATAGACTTGAGGACCCAGACTTTGGGACAAGCAACTATAGCTACTTGATGTTTGACAAAGGCCCTAACAATAAAGCTGGAAAAAAGACAGCATCTTCAATAAATGGTGCTGGACAAACTGGATAACCATATGCAGGAAATTGAAACTTGATCCACACATTTTGCCTTACACTACACTCAAGTCCACATGGATCAAAGACCTCAATATAAGACCAGAAACTCGATTACTACTGGAATAAAATATAGGAAGTACTTTCTATGATATAGGAATGGAAGAAGACTTCCTGAACAAAACCCCAGTAGCTCACGATCTTAAATAGTCACTCAACCAATGGGATCACATGAAGCTGAAGAATTTCTTCACAGACAAACATACAATAAGCAAAGCCAATAGATTACCCACAGAATGAAAAAAAAAAAAAAATGCTGGTTATCCAACTGACAGAGGCCTAATCTCTAGAATCTACAAAGAACTCAAAAGTCTAAACAGTAAAAAGTCAAACACCCCACTCACAAAATGAGGCAAACAGGCAGTTCACAGAGGAACAAATACAAATGGCAAAACACACTTAAAAAAATGTTCATCATCCCTAATCATCAGGGAAATTCAACTTAAAACAACAATGAGATTCCACCTTACCCCAGTAAGGATAGCAAACATAAAAATAAATAAATAAATAAATAAATGAAATTAAATGCTGGCAAGGATGTGGAGAAGTAGGAACACTCATACACTGTTGGTGGATTGTATCATGGGACTGATGAGACTCCAGAAGAACATTTGTCATGTGACACTGCTCATCTATCAGGGACAAGTTACCCTAATCGTGATGATGAGCATAACATCCCTGATTGGAGTTAAGCACCTTAAAATTCAGGAATTTGTGGTAATGGTCAATAGACATGCCATGGTATTCCTAGCACTGTTAGATATATAGAGAGTTACCTGGAGTTATCCCTCACTTATTTAAATAGGAAAACTAATACACCAGAAAAAGAAGATAGACTCCAACCAACACGATGGGAAAATGCTGTATTTTTCCCAGTTAAAGCTATAAAAATTCTGATGAGAGGTTATTAAATGAAGAAATGGTACTGCAACTTTATAAGATCAGTACTTTTCTGGTCATTTTCTAAAGTAACGCTGTGAGACATCCTAGTTTAAATGTGCACTGAAAAAATACAACACCCTCTTACCGAAAAAACAAGGGATTCATTTTCAGGATATTTGGGAGAATGGACTAAAGAATGAATATTCTTGTTTCTGGGATACTAAGAATGGCTGGTCCTGTCAGGTCACAGAGGGCAAAAAAGAGAATAATTTGCATAAAGCATATGCATTTATCATGTCAAAACCCATTGTAAAGCTTGTTCCTCAACAGTATTTCTCAGTCATTAAGTCCATGTGACAAAACACCCTATGAACACCAATGAATCTTTCTCCTTGACTATCTAGTGTTGCTGTAATGTAACCAGGAAAAGATTCACCATGGAAACAGGGAATTATGAATGAGGGAATATCAGTGCCATAACCTGCTTCTCACCAAGATCAAGTGTGCTCACTGAGTCATGGCTAAGGCTAAATGTCAAAACATAGTACTTTTCTAAATCAAGGAAAGAAGATATTTATAACCAGGGGATTATATCATTAACTTACATCCATTTTATTGTGGGTTGCTTAAATGATGGTTTGTACGTACTTTCAGAATAAATGAAGATTAATATCATATATCACAATAATATAATGAAATTTTATTAAATAAAATGCATTATCTCTCTTCATTTTGCCACAATTATTAAAACATAGAAGGCTAAGAACAATCTAAACATGTTATATGCCTGTGAGGGAGTAATGGTACATTTTCCATAACACTAAGAATATCTGAAATGGGGATGCACTAGTCAAAAAGGTTGTAGTATGTGACAACCATTTCCAGTGAAGAAATGGGAATTAACATTTCCTATGAATTCACTGCAAAATGTAGTAATCGTGAAATAAGAAATTATATTAACATAACTCAAGACAAGCAAATTTACACAATGTAAAATATCCACTTTTACTGTTTTAAGTGATATGGACAAAATGTAATATCAAAGAAGATGTAAAATATTAAGCAAAATTAGATTTGAAGTTTTAATAGTTATTTAGTAAAATGACTATGAAAAATAATCTTCTTTATATTTTATAAGTGAAGCTTATTCACAGAGCAAGATTACTAAAAAGATAAAATTATAGGCAAACTTTCTTTAATCACTCTATTACTAAAATGTCCTACATAGAGCTTCATCTAAATCCCATTCTTTTAGGTGTTTGACAAGCTTCCCTTTTCATTAAGCATTTTAAAATAAGATCTTAGAATGATAAAATCCAGGGCTTAGGGGCATGACAAGGACAAAATTTTTTGAATGATGCCACAGGAATGATGGTATCTTAGTTAGGTTCAAATTATTTTCCAATAGGGACAACACTTTCACTGTATTTTGTACGTTTTATGATAAAAATCCCCATTTCAAATGAATTGCATTCACCTCAGTCTAATTTTAACCATGAACTACCTTAAAAATTGCAGACAAATACAACCAACAGAATTCTTGCAACTAGAAAAAAATATTTAATTAAAAACCAATTTGTTATCTGATAAAATTATGTGCTGTTATCCCTGACCTCTGGAGTATACTTTTTCCTCGAGGCATATAAAATTACGATTTTAAAAATTCATAATTCTGATGATAAATATCTTGTCAAAAGCAAAGGACAATGAATGTATGAAACTGATAAAAATATATTTGCTTTTCATTCTTTGTTAACTAATATTGAACTTGTATGAGAAAATGATGAGCAGCTGACGCACTCAAGCTGTGACTGCTGTTCCAGCTGTATATTGCTGAGGTACTGGGTCATTGACAGAAAATCAATGTGAACATCCTTGAAAGACTGAATTTTTTTTTTTTTCCAGTTTTCCAAGGTAGGGTCTCACTCAAGCTCAGGCTGACCTGAAATTCACTATGGAGTCTCAGGGTGACCTCAAACTCATGAAGATCCTCCTACCTCTGCCTCCCCAGTGCTGGGATTAAAGGTGTGTGCCACCACGCTCATCTCTAAACAGTTATTTTAATAATTCAGGAAATCCAGTTTATTAAGTTATTATGTAATGAATGAGGTGTATTTAGTTGAAAACCATACATTGTATAACTTAAACATTCTGTCAGACAGCTTCAGGTTCTTTGAGATGATCTTTCAGACCAGGCACAGTTATAGAGGAAGGAATATTTATTGAAGTTTACAGATCCAGGGGAAGTTCTATATTGGCAGAAGATACTAGCCTGCCTTCACAGGTCCAAGGAGAGAAAGAGAGAGAGAGAGAGAGAGAGAGAGAGAGAGAGAGAGAGAAAGAGAGAGAGAGAGAAAGAGAGAGAGAGAGAGAGATGCACAAGCCAAAAGTCACATAGCACAACACACTTCAAGAATTCCAGCTAGGCACACTTTGCATCTCTTTAGATTGAAATCTCAAACCCATCACCACACCTTATGATCTACCCAGAGATATTGCCTCCAGCCAGGTGGCTGCAGATGCAAACTACAAACTAATAAAACACTGACTATATTAGGGGCCATCTATGCAAACTACCACAAACACTGCACATTCCACTTAAATTTTTCATGTTAAGAAAACAAAAATAATAATCAAGTATAATAGAAACATGTTCACATTTAGTCTGTCTTTTATAATGCTGAATTAACATTTAATAAAATTGTTTCACTGTTATCAGTTTCTTCAAGACTATATAGAATGGCTCATATTTCATATTTTAGTATAATTATAGCAATGCAAAAAGTTATGATTGGAGTTTTTAAAATTTACATGAAGGATTTCATTTGTCTATTAAATAAGTAATTAATCCATAACATCTCTACATTTCTGTGCAAGCATTTCATCTAAGTTAATTATATAAATGAAGAAAGTAAACATGATACAGAAATATAAACACTGCAAGATGATGTAGCTTGATGGAAATGGTTCCATTAAGCCTCCAATTAATCTACAAGGAGCAGCTGCAAAGCATAGCAAAGTGTAGCCTACAAAATGATAAGTGGGAATAATAGGAAATGCTATGTACCTCTTTTAGTGTGGATGCATGCATATATGTGTATATAAATATTCACTTATATGTAAATGGGCACAAAATTACAGCATTCTTAAAACAGCACCAAGAGTGATAATCAGAGATAGTTTTTAATTTCACATATTTCAAAATAATTATGAAAATGGAAAGAGGATGTGCTCCTCCAGACACAAAATGGCCTGGTTATCCATGACTTCATAGTACCTGACATTCACTACCTACACAAGACCATCATAATAGGAAGTAAAGAATACGACATCAAAATAAAAGAGAGACTGATTAAGTGGGGGAGGGGATATGATGGAGAATCAAATTTCAAAGGGAAAAGTTGGGGGGAAAGAATAAGGGAATTACCATGGGATATTGTTTACAATTATGGAAGTTGTCAATAAAAATATTTTTTAAAAAAGAAATGGAAACAGATTTATGATGTCTTCCTAGTTGTATTAAAATCTATTGGCTCTTCACCTCAGTGATTGTTGCTATTTTACTGGATGTTGATTTCAGGCTAGCATTGGGTATAATACTGGTGTCACTGGTTCCTATTCAATCTCTTCTGGATCCCATAACAGAAATAAAGAGACTAAAGAAAAATCAACACTAACTGTTGCGGAAGGCAGCAGGGGAGATAGTTTGTAAGAGCCACGGTGTGGGTAGAAACATCCTGAGAAACACACCTTCCCCAGAATCAGAGGACTCAATTAGCCTACAATTGACACCAATAACTCTACTCAGGAGGCTCACAGAAAAAATACTGATGAGAGGAGGGGATATATTATAACTTATTTTAAAAATCATGTATATTAAATTAAGAAAATATTTGCTTATTTACATAAAGATAACAGTCCATCCAAGTAAATGAAAAATATGAATAACAGAATAAAAAACAAAAAGCAGGTAATAGCAAGACATAATATGATTATCAACTAGTTATTAATTGTAAGGAATTACAGCAAGATTTAATTATTTGCCTTTTAAGAGAAGGATAAAGATACGCCTTTGTAGGAGAATATTTGCTTAGTGTGTGCAAGGGACAAGCTTCAATCCCCAATACCACTAGAAAGAACAACCAAAGTTCTGCCATTTATTAGAGAAGGTAGCATGTAGAATGAGGTTAATTCTGCTTTTAAAATCTCTTAGGTAACCACAGATTTAATATTTAATATTGAATGCAAATTTTTAAAAAATGTATAGTGCTATCTCATAATATTGAAAACTATAAACACATGGGAACTATAGCAAATAATATTAATCAAACATGGAAAATAATATTAAGAACAAAACAAAAACTTAGTGAATACACTGTAAAGTAGAGAAATATAGTTCACAATTTACCCATAACTAAAAAGTAGTGATAAGGAAGCTTCCCTATGGCTGAGGTAGCCTCACTGAGACTATCTGCCTAAAAGCCTGGAGAACTGAATTCCTCCACTGCTCAGATGATGGTTCCAATGGAATGATTGGAATGAGAACACTGTTAAGCAATATTGTTGTTTCGCTTCTTTCCTAACTTGAAAATTATGTTCACCATCGACCAAAATCCAATTTGACCTTATTTCAGAACAGATAGCCAAATTGTTTTTTTTCAGATTTTCTTGGTTTTTGCAGTGGCTGTATGGTGTGTCTTACCTAGCATAGGCATGGCCTATTATACTGTACCCATCATTTGCTTTTCTCTTTCTCAGTTGCATATAAAACATAACTTCTTGAAAATTAGTTTTCAAATCCATGAGGCCATAAGGCAATGGGACCCAGAAAGCAAGCTGCTACTCTATTTAGCTGCATAATAAAATAATTCATGAAAATCTATGAACTATTGAGGTCACACACATTTGGACATTTTAAAATTTTTCTTTCTTTCTTTCTTTGTTTCTTTCTTTCTTTCCTTCTTCCTTCCTTTCTTTCTTTATTTACTTACAAACTGAGAGGGGATAGAGAAAGAGGGAGAGAGAGAGAATGAATAAATGAGAGTAGGCACACCAGGACCTCCACCTGATACAAATGAACTCTGAATGCATGTGCATCTCGTTCTACATGGGTACTGGGGGATCAAACCTGGGTCATTTGGTTTTGCAAGCTAAAGCCTTAACCACTGAGTGATCTCTCCAACCCCACATTTGGACATTTTTTTAATCAAGGTCTGAGTGCATGCTAATAGTTACCCCCAAATTGAATAAAATTATATGAGCTGATTTACTCCAGAACATAAAATTTAAAGTTGCATATTAAGTACCACTATATTAAATAATCACCATAATAAAAATTTCATCTTTCTGAATAAGTAGTGTTTGAGCGGTTATCACTATCTCGTAATGTTTGTTTTATTGATCCAGGTTGGCTTCTATAAATGGCAAAGTGAACCCTTCCTGAATGATCACTGAGAAATTGAGGACACTTTAACCCATGACCCTGGTATACTTCTTTCTGACACTATGACTGGTGCCAAGTTAAGGTGATAACCAGGCAGGTAGAGACCAGAACATTCAAGGAAGCACTGTGCCTACAGTTTCCTCTCCTGTATAGTGGGGACTGAGGCTATCTGGAGTCGCCTAAAAAGAAAAATGTGCTTGCTGTTGATAGCCTGTCATCGTGAGATGCTGGTCATATAAAGAAAAGAACAATCTAGCCGGCTAATGATGTTACTGCTGATGTACTCTAACCTCTAAAAGCCACCTCCATTCAGTAATCTAGTGTGATAACAGCACAATATGGTAAGGACAAAGTGATCCTGGTTTGGCTGATGTCATTTAAAGTGATGCTAGACTTGTACTTGCTCCTCATGAACCCTATGCGTCTGGCTTATATAGGGTGTTATTTTATTTATGTTTCTTATTAGCAGCCTTATAAATAAATTTAAATAAGGCTTCCATCTCCACTGTGTTTCCATGGGTTTTCTTGTGTTTCTAAGCTGTCTACTCACTGTCCTTAAGAATCTGGGCTGTGAATACACTACCTTGTTGTACAACCTGATCTTACAATCTTGTAGTATAATGTAATGTACAAATCTATCCTGCTAAGAAAGCATCAGAGTTTTCCCAACGTATCCAATCTTTTGACATGGCAATGTGATATTCGGCAATATTCACAGCTATCCCAAAAGACATGTGGCCCGTGGGTGAAGGTTGGAAATATTTAATGACAGTTTAAGACTCAAACAATCCCAGGTTGTAGACTTTCAAATTATGTCTAAGTGAAATTGACGCTAATTGCATCAGTCTATTACTGTGTGTATGTAGTTCCTGGTTGCATGGTTATACATACAGCTCAGGATGGAAATGGGAATCTTGTGTGCTTCAGAAAATTAACAAAATTCTAGGAACTTCTTTTCTCCTCAGATATCTCAAACATTGCCAAGTTTCAATTGTCTCTTTGGTTTAGCCTTTTAGGATTATTACGGGATTTGAATGAGGACTAATCCATTTAAAAAAAAAATAAGATTAAAGTTGTTACATTGTCAGACTAAATTTAACATTTTCCTAAAAGTTTGAGAAAATATAACAAGGAAATGAAATGTAATTAAAAGAAGATAAAACTGGACTTTTTTTTTTTTTGATACTACATTTGTCAACCTAGAAAAATTCAAAAGAAAGAAAACAGGTTGATGAAGTTGGTAAGGTCTTTCCTTTTCTCTTAAACCAATGATGATCAAGCTCTTATCAAGATTATTTGAGGGGTGGAGAGATGGCTCAGCAATAAAAGTACATGTCTGCAAAGCCTAATAACTCAGGTTAAATTCCCCAGAATCCATATAAAGCCAGATGCTCAAAACAGCACATGTCTTGAGTTTGTTTAAGTGGCTAGAGGATCTGGTGCACCCATTCTCTCTCTGTCTCTTCTCTCTCTGTTTGTCTCATTATCCTTTCTTTCAAATAAATAAGTAAATAAAATATTTTTGAAAGATTATTCTATGAAATAATTGCTGATCAAGTCCCCAGTGGAATCCATTGGTCTAGTCATTTTTCAGTCTGCAACTTACTCCAATATTCAACAGAATTTGATAATCAAGTCACTTCTCCCTGAGCCATTCTTTCCCCTTGACTGGCTGTATATAATACAGTCATACACTTAGCTACTTTCCTCACTATTTGCTAAAGTCACCTTTTTTAACGCTAGCTTCACTTTTTTTTTTTGAAATTGTAACCATTGCAGATAATTAATTACTTTATTCAACTGAAAACTCAGAGGAATATAAAACATGGATAGTATTATCAGCTCCTATTCCATTTGCCTTCAGAATAGCATCCCTTGTGGTAGGCAAATAGTTACATCAACTTGCCTTATGACTTCATTTCATGCTATTTTAACGATGTTTCCCTCAAGGGAGTTTCCAAACACTCTCTATAAATACAGCTTGATCAGCATGCTTGGGTCATGGGAAGGTTTCTGGACAAGCCCTGGTATGACAGTAGATGTGATCTCCTGACTGACTTAAGCAGTTCATAATCCATCCCTAGCTCAGAAATAATATTGCAGTATACAAATGCCAGAATCAAAGTGCTGAAGAAAAAGTGCACTAACACTGAGAGATAATAAAAATTGTTTATGTGTGGTATCACTTAAAAATCTTTCACCAAATGACTTTAATCGTTTGCCTATTATAATGGACCTATGTTCTAAAAGGAAATAAATATTTTATTTGTTTTTTTTAAGTTATAGTTCATGTATGTGTGTGTGTGTGTGTGTGTGTGTGTGTGTGTGTGTGTGTGTGTGTGTGATTTATCTAGGAGAGGGTCTCACTTTGTAATGTTGGAACTCACTCTGTACTCTAGATTGGTTTCATGATCCACCTGCCTCCATCTCCTTTTTGCTAGGTCCCCAAGCATGCGCTACCACACTTGACTTGCAAGTTTCTTACCAAATAAATTTCACTAAGCATGCAGATGTTTAAAAATAAATCATGAAAAAGCCTCATATATTTTAAAAGATTGTGTCATTCTGCTGAATAAATATTGGATTGTTGTAAAATAATCCCTACATAAATACATATTGACTATGAAGTAGAAGAAATATGAAAATAATCACTTCTATGTCAAATTGTTAAACTAGCTTATGATGGAGCCTTACAAGTATAAGCACTATTTTATGTGCAGATATTGGTTTAGAAATATGAGCTTACCCTTTGTGATCTTGTTCTCCCTCTTGCTCGCTTCTTTACATGTTGAAATATAGGAAGCTGCATTCATTCTCCTATATATTGATAGCAATTTTCCAGCATCATTTGTTGAAAGCATGTCCATTATTTTCAGTGTATTTTAGTCACCATTTTGGACTCTAGGTGACTGTAACTGTGTGGATTTATTTCAGGGACTTCTGTCTATTATGTTCCCTGTGTTTATGTGTCTGTTGTGTTATTACCATAGTTTTAGTTACTATAGCTATGTAGCAGTTTGTGGTCAGGTACCTCTTAGTTAGAAAAACAAATCGTCTCCATAAAAGTGTGCTCAAATATTTTATCAAATATTGTCTTCATATCTTTACCTAGAGTTTTCTGTTTATCAGTCTTTCAATCTTTTAATAAATATTTATTGGTCAGCAAAAAATATAGAGGAATAAAGAGGTGATTCAGGAGAATTGTTTTTCTTCATTTTCTAAAGTGTACACAACAGAGCTATGAAGTTTAGGCTGCATCTCTCATAGCTTATTTGGAACCCATTATTATAATAGCCACAATTAATAGTTATCTTCAAATGCAAACCATTATGTGCCCTGACTTGTCTAGTGCATTTTCCAATCAGAATAGGTAATATCAAAGAAAGTAAAATCACAAATATCAAAAATAATAAAAAAAGAACAAAATTATTCCATAATATCTTTTGATTATAAGAACTTGATCTTTTTCTGGACAACTCTGAACATCAAACTATTTTAAGAAGTACCATGCTGGGCAGGTTCATGCATATTTATTCTAATGCTAAAATTTAAATTAAGAAAAATCAACCCTCTATATTCTGAAACTGTCATCCATGTGGTCCATGAAGAGTCAACATTAATCTTCCTTACTTAGTTTATCCTGATTGGATCCTAGAAGAATTACAGGAGTATACTTACACATGATACAGGCCTACCACGCACTTAATTATGTCAGTTTTAACTTCTCGTCTCTTTGTTTATGAATAAGCACATTACTGCTTGCTAAGTTCTATGACCTTGAAGGTATTTGAGAGCTTACTGAGAGATTATTGCAAATAAGAGATCTGGTTAACACATTCCCCCAACTGCCAACACAGGCAAGAAAAGTAATTTTCTTTCATGGAAATTACTTATAAGCTATAAACACAGGCAAGTTTATTTTGGCAGACAGACAAGTAGAACTAAGTGACTTATTGCAATTATTAAAATTACAAGTCAGGTTACTCTTTATTAGAACTTCTTATTTTTATATGACTTCATTTTTATGTAAAAATACCAAGAATGCAATTCTCAATGAAAAAGGTCAACACTTAATAAATCTTTAAAAACAATTAAAACAGTAAACATACTAACTGCTACTAAATATCTGAACTAATTCAGTGTGCTGTACTAGAGTTTTTGTAGTAATTCAATAAACACGATTTGAGCTAGAGAAATAAAGTAAAGCATCTTAATGTGTGACTAACTTAGAGAAACCAGATCTCTCTTCTAAACTTAGATTTTATTTGAAACATAAAAGATGGTCTTGATTTTAATTATAGAAACTTACCTAAAATACATAAAAGCTTAAATGTATTTGATTTCAGTTTTTCTTAAATTTGAGAATAAAAAGCACCATATAAATAGTTGAGGTGTTACATGGAATTCTTTATAACTTATGAATTGTGACCATTTGATTTAATTATCATGACTTGTCATAGATTAAAAAAATTATTTATTTATTTGAGAGAGGGAGAGATAAAAGAGGGAAAGAGAGAGAGGAGAGAATGGGCACTCCAGGGTCTCCTGATGCTGCAAATGAATTCCAGACACGCATGACACTTTCTATATGTGACTTTATGTAAGTTCTGGGAAATGAAATCTGAGCTGTCAGGCTTTGCAAATAAATACTTTTATCCACTGAACAATCTCGCCAGCCCAACTGTCATAGATTAAAAAAAAAAATTCTTAACATTGCTTAAGTTATCTAGACATGTAACTCTAAATAGTGATGCATTTATTAGCAAGTTTTATGTGGTGCTTTTGCTTAGGAAATACTTTGTAAAAGTGTTATGGGGATATGTAACTTTGCTGATTTCTATATTAGCTTCAAAATTTTATCTAACCTAAATTTAAGCTTTTTGTTCCTCAGAATTCTTACAAGATTATGATAGAAAAAAGTGAACCCTTTTTACATAGTATATTGTTCATACTCAATGACCACCTTCCATCCCTCATTTTTTTTTCAAATGTTTCTTGTGCTGTTCATGGTACATCCCATTTTTCCATTTATTTTCTTTTCTCACTCTCACTAATGATGCTGGTAATAGTTTTGAACCTCATGCCGTTTTGTCAGGTATGAGGTTGTCCTTTTATAAAGAAAATTAGAAAACTGCTGAGTGTTATAGATATTAATGGTGGTGAGAAAAGCATAATGAAAGGCTCTTTTTCTGAAGTATTGCTAAGCTTTTATGTCATTATTCATGAGTGACTAATGCATTCAAAGGACAGTGCTGATATCTGAGTTTGGGATGACAGACATTGGAGAGACACAAAGTGGATGGGAGAAAGCCATTCATCATATGTAGAGATCTAATAAAAGACTGGCCTTCAGTGAGATATTCTTTTTGAACATTTTAAAAAAGAGAACTTTTCTTACATATGAAGTTGTCACGGTGCCAAAGAAAATTTTGCAGGACACCTTTGATATGTGAATATTTTTCTAACATATACATAATAGAAAATCAATGACATATAAAATTATATCAACCCTCACCTTTATTCATATGATAATTTCTTCATCATATCATTATCTGTCCTTGACCAGATCACCTATTTTGCTCAAGTTTTGTGCAGGAAAAATATAATATAGCACCTCTGACTTCTTCTTGGTATTCTTTGGCTACAAAAACTGAAGATAAACTTTAGGTAACTTACTTTAATATATTTATTAGTAGAATATTGGGTAGTTTTCAGAATTTCACTAAATATTTAATACTAGGAAGGAGAATGTCATAAACTATCATAGATTAAAATATTTTTATTTATTCATGAATTAAATTTCTAGTATTTTTATTATTTTGAGGAGGTACTGATAAGCAATCTATCAAAGTAATACCAACATACTTGGAAACAAAAGAAATACACTTCTTTAAATATTTTTCAGTTCACAAAGTAATCTATTGAGAAGAAATGCCATATGATTATCAATGGAAGCTTTCTTTATGATCTTGTTTGTAACCTTGCAAAAATGACTGGTATAATTACACCAGAAATATTGAAATAATAGTACTTTTAGAAAGAAAAATGTGGGAGAGGAAACAGAAATAATGTCCACAATGTAAGAAGAATCTTATGAAATAAGCCAAATGTACTTTGATTTAGCTTTCATCATGAAATAAATTCCTTCACAAAGTTATACAGATTATTTAAATGTCTTCATGTATAAGCATTACTAAAGAATTTTATTAGATTGTAACCTTATGAAAATGTCATGATTCTCCTTGACCTAGAAGCATTTGAATATGGTGTAGACTTAGAAATTTACTGAACTAGTAATGCCCAAATATCATGTAAACTTAGGAATATATCATCATAACAATTGCCCCCAAATTGAGGTGATTGTTAGCCTCACATTTGTATGTATTATTGGTAAAAGAAGATATTTATAATGTGATCACAAAACCTTTGGATGAGTAATGTTTCCTAGTTATTAAGTAGGTCTTATTTCGATTAGAGATGCAATATCTCCATGGAATGGTTATAGAAAAAGTAAATTTATTTTCATCAAAACAAAACCTATTTTCTTCAATTCATTAAAATAATATAAGGTATTGTTTCATTGCTTTAGAAACAAATTTGACTTCATCTTCCCATAGATTGTTAATTCACAGAGGGAAAATTTGATACTGGAATGGTGTTAATTTTCACATTTCATTTAATAGAGTCCATAAAATAA
Source organism: Jaculus jaculus (assembly GCF_020740685.1). Taxonomy (NCBI): domain Eukaryota; kingdom Metazoa; phylum Chordata; class Mammalia; order Rodentia; family Dipodidae; genus Jaculus; species Jaculus jaculus. Next base: position 129,513,223 of record NC_059107.1, read on the forward strand.
TCACCTTGTAACTCAGCTAAATGTGCCAATCATTTAGCCATTCCTTTAAGAATTATCAAGTCTAACTGGCTGTAGTGGGTATGCCTTTAATCCCAGCACTTGGAAAGCAGAGGTAGGAGGATCACTGTGAATTCAAGACCACCTTAAGTCTACAGAGTGAATTCCAGATCAGCTTGGGCTACAGAGCAACCTTATGTTACAAACAAAACAAAACAGGAATTGTCAGGTCTTTCTTATTCCTAATTACATTCTAGAACCACGGGCTATTTTTTTTTGGGGGGGGGGAGGGTAAAGAAAACTATACCCAACCAAACTGTCCTCATGGATTCTACATTTTAATTGAGAATATACAAAATAATTATACCATTGAATAGATTAGTTACTTGATATTCTGTGAAGAAAAAGGACTTTGTAAAAATAGAACATGATTAGGATAAGGAAGTGATAACAAGTCAGCTATATTAAATAGAGTGGTTGGGGAGGCCACTTCATATTTGATATTTAAATTGAGTTGATGATAACAGGGCTGGTTAAATAACACACTCTCTAATCCCAGTGTCAGTTGACATATAATAAGAGCACTTTGAGTCTTTAGATTTTGTATCACCAAGGATTCTATCTGTTCAGTTGTTTTCATACAGGGTTTCTCTTATGCATTTATATTTTAGCTGCATAATTATGATAACAATGTACAGATTCCTGACTTGTATCCTTGGCTCCCTTAAACATTATGAGTCACTTTTTTTTTTTTAATTTTTATTTATTTATTTGAGAGCGACAGAAAGAGAGAAAGAAGCAGAGAGAAAGGGAGAGAAAGAATGGGGGCACCAGGGCTCCCAGCCACTGCAAACGAACTCCAGATGTGTGCACCCCTTGTGCATCTGGCTAACGTGGGTCCTGGGGATTCGAGCCTTGAACCGGGGTCCTTAGGCTTCACAGGCAAGCGCTTAACCACTAAACCATCTCTCCAGCCCATGAGTTACTTTTTCATTGCTATGACCAACTACCTGAGTAGAAACAACTTAAGGATGGGAGAAAGGGCTTATTTTCATTTACAATTTAAGTCTATCATGACTAGGGATGCACAACAGCAGGAGCTTAAGGCAGCTGGTCACATGCAGGCCCCGGTGAGAGAGCAGACAGGGAACAATGCTAGTGCTGAGTTAGCTTTCTCTTTTTTATACAGTCCAGGTCCTTAGCCTGTGAAAAGTTAATGTCAACAACAATTAAGATGAGTTTTACCACTTCAATTAACCTAGTTATATATAATACCTCACAGGTGTGCCCAGATGATGGTTTTCTATGAAAGTTCTCCTATAAAATGTATCAATATAATCCATGAACTATACAGTCTTATATTTAGCCCACAAACAGATTCCCTAAAAGCCATGCCTCATTGACACCTCATATAACCCTTCCAAGTTAGGATGGTTTACCTCCACCATACTTTTCATATTCCTGTATTGTTATTAATCTATATCTCTTATGAATATAGAAAACTGTGGCTCTTTTTTTCATTAAACCATAACTGTTTATGAATTTACCTTGCTAAATACTTTTTATAAATAAAATGGAAAAAACTTCTATCCTCTACTCTTACTGCCCTAAGCTTTTTACCTTGTCTTACTTCCATTTTGTAATAGCTTCCCAAATAGATTCTTAAGCTTCAATCAAATACCCTTAGCTGTCCATATACTGACCTTATTTAGGTAATTGTCCACATGACTTTGCCAAGCTCATTCTTAAAATCATTCAGTCATTTCTTACTGCATAGATGATGAAGTCAAATACCCTTATAAAATACCACTAATCACATAATCAATCCTAACTTTAAAAAAGTTTTGAATTTAATCTAATATATCTTTATAAGCTTGATAGTCTGATGACCCAAGTTCAATGCCCAGCACTTGCTTAAACCCATAGGCAAAGTGGTGCACATTAAACTCTCCAGGGTATTTAGTAATATCTAGCACACTAAAAAAACTAAAAAAACTGAACAAGTTTCTGTGGAGTCTCTGATGCCATATTTAGGAGACAGTTTTAGGTTCTTTGGGCTGACCACTTTCTTATGACAATTTTTTCCTTAAAATTTAAATATGTAGGTTGGAGAGATGGCTTTGTGGTTAAGACACTTGTCTGCAAAGTCTAAGGACCCAGATTTTATTCCATGGTACCCATACTGAGGCATGTGCCTGGAAGTCATTTGCAGTGGCTAGTAGCCCTGGAACACACTTTTTTTCTTTCTTTCTTTCTCTCTCACTCTCTCTTTCTTTTTTCTCTCTCTCTTTCCCTCCCTCTCTCTCTCAAGTAACTAAATGCATAAAATATTTATAAAAAGGCATTTCAACACACATTTCCATGTATACTCTGTATTTTCATTAAGATTTTTGAGTATGTTCTATTTCATAGCCATCTACCCTTTACTGTGAAACATTTAACAAAAGCAAGCCTGGGGGCTTTATGGTGGTTTAGCAGTTCAAGGCATTTGGTCTGCAAGCTTGATAGTCTGACGACCCAAGTTCAATGCCCAGCACTCGCTTAAACCCATAGGCAATGTGGTGCACAAGTCTGTTATGTAAATACAACAAGCTAAAGTAATGTGAGGCAGTGTTTGAAGTTCGTAGGGTAGCTAGACTGGCCTTTCCACTAAGAACAAGAGAAATCTTGTCTCTAAAAAAGTAGATTGAGGGCTGGAGAGATGGCTTAGCGGTTAAGCGCTTGCCTGTGAAGCCTAAGGACCCCGGTTCGAGGCTCGGTTCCCCAGGTCCCACGTTAGCCAGATGCACAAGGGGGCACACGCGTCTGGAGTTCGTTTGCAGTGGCTGGAAGCCCTGGCGCGCCCATCCTCTCTCTCTATCTGTCTTTCTCCCTGTGTCTGTCACTCTCAAATAAATAAATAAAAAATGAACAAAAAATATTTAAAAAAATATTAAAAAGTAGATTGAGACAAACAACTCAAAGGTATCCTCTGAACTCCATATGCATGATCATATATAATAGTTGCCTACCTATGACTATAAACTAATAAAATATACATAAATAAGAGTGGTTAAGGCATTTGCCTCCAAAGCCAAAGGACCCAGGTTCAATTCCCCAGGACCCACATTAACGAGATGCACAAGGGGGAGCAAGTGTCTGGAGTATGTTTGCAGTGGCTAGAGACCCTGGCATGCGTTTTCTCTCCCTCTATCCCTCTTTCTCTGTCAAATAACCAAATAAATAAACTGACCAAAAATATACAAAAATAGGGCTGGGAAGATTACTTAGTGGTTAAGGTGCTTGCCTGCAAAGGCAAAGGATCTAGGTTCTATATCCCAGGACGCACTTAAGCCAGATGCACCAGGTGGCACATGTGTCTGGAGTTCATTTACAGCAGCTAGAGGCTCTGGCATGCCCATTATCTCTCTCTCTCTCTCTCTCTCTCTCTCTCTCTCTCTCTCTCTCTCTCTCTCTCCCTCTTCCTCCCTCAAATAAATAAATAAAAGTTAAAATAATACAAAACTAATTATCATAGAGAATTAGGACATTCCAGTATGGGCTTAAGCATCAAACCAAATTATCTAAACCTTGTCTGCAATCATTTAAATTTTCTCAATGATTCCCACATACAGTCTCAAAATTAAACATTGTTATTGGTTTCCTTATGAGTGAGCAGACCACTTCATCACTTAGAATTTTATATCACTATCCTTGCTTTCTATGTTTACACTGATCTTAAGTTTCTCTTTTCTGCCATGATTGATAAACTTCCTGTCACTGTTTGTCCAGAATTTTCTTTAAGTAGATTTTTCCTTTAGTACATAATCAATGCCACTACTGAAAGAACAGTATTAAATTGTTTTGTAGGTACATGTGTTATGTGAGTGTGTACATGTCTGTTGTATGCATGTATGTGTATAGATGCAAATATCCTGTGTGCAAAAGTGTGGGAGACAGAGGAATATAGTCTATCTCCTACTCTATTGCTCTTCTGCCTTATTTTCCTAAGGTTGGGTCTCTAACAAAACCTGGAATTTGACCCTTTTTTTTCAGTTAGACTTGTTGTCCAGTGAGTTTCAGTGTTCTTACTCTCTCTACTCCCTGCAGCCATGAGGTTTCAGGCATGCATGATCATGTCTGGGTTTATGTGAGTGACAGTTATTGAACCCAAGTCCTCATGCTTGAATATACACACCCTTAGCCATTGATCCACTGAGCCAGTCCAAAAGGTGTCTTGACTTTTCACAGTTGATCAGAACCCTATAATGCATTGCTGTAATAGTGCATTGAATTTTCTCCAATTTGTACAAATATCCCAAAATAATTGATTTTGGTAGTTTGAATAGATGCCCCAAATATATTCAGTGTTTTATTAGTTAGTAGTTTGGAAATGTAGCCACCTGGCTGGAGAAGGTGTTACTGGGTGAAGCTTAAGGAGTTGGGGTGGATTTAAAATTCCATTTTTGGAGGGAATTACCATGGGATATATTTTATAATCATGGAAAATGTTAATAAAAATTTTAAAAAAATAAAAAATAAATTAAAAAAAATTCCATTTTAAAGTTATATAAAGTACTAGTTCTGGGAATTCCTAAAGTGAGTGTGTTGTGTGGCTTTTGGCTTAAGGCTTTCCCTCTCTCTCTCTTCCTGGTCCTTTAAAAGGGAACCAACTTCTTCTACCATTATGGAACTTACCCTGGATCTATAAACTCAATAAATATCCCTTCCTCCATAACCGTCCCTGGTTTGGAAGTTCATCTCAGTGAACCTCAAGCTGTCTGCTATATTGATGAACATTATGGTTTTGTAACATCCCAAATAGCATTCATGCTCAATGAGATCAGTGATTTTCTCACATTCTGTGTTGTTCACAAATTTATTTAGCAGAAATGCAAAGTACATGACAAATAAATACATAGTATATAGGTTGTAAGGATGTTGTGAGGATATCTAGTTCCTCCACAGGCACAACGGCATATACTACTGATCAGTGTTCCTCCTAGTACCATGTGTCCACAAATATTAATAATATCTTTCATAAAAGTGAAATCCTTTCAAATTGCAAGTGCGCAACACTCTTCTTTGCCATTAACATTAATCCTATGGCTTGCTTTGACCAGTGAGATGTGGAAGTATGCTGGGGTCAAAAATTTGGCACAAGATTCTTCTCACAATCATACTACCTCTTTCCTATCATCTGGAGAGAAACCTGTTACAGCCATTTTTGCTGCTCTCAGAAGACTAGGGGTCACACGACACCAGGACAAATGAGTCAAATATCAACTAATCCATCGGTTAGACATATTTATTATTTACTTTCCATAAGACATTGGGATTTGGTAGTTATTTGGGGAAAGCAAAGACAAATTGCTCAGCAAAAAGAAAAAAGAAAGAAGAAATTATGAAATGTACACAAATGTAAATGAGAAAAGCTTTATCAGTAAATACAAAAAAATCCTGGGCTAGGTTTAGCTGTCTTGCTTTTACCTTCTGCCTTGGGGAATTGACAGACATCTCTCCACACATGAGCAGTGCTGCCCAGAGGGCTGTGGGGCTGACTGCACTGCGTAGGGGTCCGGGGCGTTCCCAGGGTTTCTGCTGGCTTCCTCTGGAAGTCAGGTCCTGGGCTGTACTCCCTGCAGCCTCTGAACTTGTGTCCACTCAGCAGCATGAGAACTCAGGGTCCCATTGAAGCATCTGTGGGTGTATTAGGATACTTCGTACTCGTGTCTAGGAGAATCTGGACGACATAGGAATCCCTCAGTACACATAATCCTCCAGTGTGGATTCTGGCTAGGCTACTTGAGGCATGCGGGACACATCCTAGGGATGCTCCCAGCTCCGGGGCAGTCTCCAGTTTGGAGGGAGGACCAGCCTGCAGGGAAATCTGTTGCCACCAGCCAGGCATCGACCTCATGAACCTCCTGATCCGTGCTGTGGGAATAGGGCCATCCAAGGGCCTGTCCGTGCCATTCCTGTGCCACTCAGATCTAAAGTGCTGTTACTTCTGAGAGAGATGGAGTGAAAAGCCAAGCATTGTTATTGGAACCTGGCTCATCAGAACACATTCTCTCCACCATTCCCAAAGAAGTGTGGGCTTTCTTCAGGATGCTTCACATGGCACCTCCGTGGGTCACCTCCCACACTAGCCCTCTGGTGACAAGTTTCCCCTTTTTATATGTGCACTACCCTATCATATGTGGTTCTTATAATAAATTTAATATTCCTGTGAAAAAATACATAAATGGCTACTCAAATTACTTTTCTTCAAAATGAGAATAAGTCACAAAACTAAATATTTAAAAATTCAATTGGAAAATGCCCTTATTTTACTATCCCTATATAGCATAAATTCTTATGTGTCTGGATATAAAACATTAAAGACTATAGCTGTTATTATCTGCAATTGATGATTTCTCTTAACATTTTAAGGACCCAATTTAAACTGAACATTTTCCATTAGCTATGTGATCTTTTCTTTGGATGACCTTACATTTTTAAAGCTGAAATATAAAATACTTTTAACCAATTACCAACTAAACCTACCTTCAATTTTAGCCTTTTAGTAATAAAGAAAAAAAACATTTACATTTCAGAGGTATTGAGTATATCATATCTAAAAGAATGTGACTTAAAGCAAACAAATAATACAATTTAAGAACAATAATATGGGCTGCTATGACTATTTATGGTTAGATTAGCCTCCAGTCCTGGAGGTATATCTAAACTCTGTAGCTGAGGATATTTAAATAAGAAAGTATAGACTTTCTTTTTTTATAGAGAACTTAATAGTGTAGGCCCTCTTGTAGCCCATGATTGGTGGTATCTTGATAATGGAGAGTGTGCTCATGTTTGGATATGGTTCTGACTTGTTTCCCAGCTCCAGCTATGGGTCCTGTTCCACTGAGGGGATCAGTTAGCCAAATCAAGAGCAGTTGGTTCCCCACCATGGCTGTGCAGCTCTATTTCATGCATGTGAGCTTCACAACAGGCTATTTGCTGCTAAATAGGTTAGACCATGAGTTGCTTGGACAGATATTGGTCATTTTTCCCCAATCGCCCATGTAGTACCTTCTGGCACTAGATGCATTGATTGTGTGGGGATTGACTCTCTTCCAACTTCCATCTATGACATTCCTTTTACATGTCAACTGCATATGGTGTCTTCAGCAGTAGGGTCTTACCACTAACCTTTGGTGGGTCATTGAGTACTCTGACAGAAATCAGTCTCTCTTTCAGGAAACCTTGTAGGTCTCTCTGATCAAAAGTTGTTGTAGATGATAGCCACATGCTGGCACTGGGAGTGACAGGTCAATGCCCACTAAGAAAAGGGGAAAAAAAAAAAAGATAACTAATATAAGAGTTAGAAAGAAGAGTGGGGGATGGAGGGAGAGAGAGAAGCAGTAGAAGATTTAGTCAGTCTTCATCATATCCTCTCCAGTGTTTTGTGGCTCAGGTGTTCCCTCTAAGGGCCTGTTGAAGGTTCACCCATTTGGTCTGCCTTTTAGGATGTAGAATTTTATGGTGCCATTGTGTTTAGGTCGAGATTTGTGTCTTCCATCCCCTTCCTTGCCCTCAACTCCTTCCCACCCACCCTATTGTCTAGAACTCAAGATGCTTGCTGAAGAGGTCAGCATCTTGGGTAGATTCAGGTTAGGTACTATAGGTGAGTGAGACTATGTGGTGATAATCTTTCTGTGATTGGGTAAGTTCACTGAGAATGATCTGTTCCAAGTTCAACCATTATTTCCTCAAATTTCATTGTGTCATTTTTTCTTACTGCTGTGTAGAATTAACTTGTGTAGATATACCACATCTTAGTTATGCATTCTTCTAGAGTTGAACATCTGGGTTGATTCCAGCTCTTAGCTATTATGAATTGAGCCACTATAAACATGGTTGAGCAAATCTCTCTGGACTGTGGTTTAAATGTTTTAGGGTACATGCCGAGTAAGGGAATAACTGGGTCTGTTGGTAACTGTATAGTGAGCTTTTTCAGGAGTCTCCTTATTGCTTTCCAAAGTGGTTGTACCATCTTACATTCCCAACAACAGTGGATGAGGGTTCATAATTCTCCACATCCTCACTAGCATTTATTTTCATTTGATTTTTGCATGTTTTGTATCCTTACTGGGGTAAGGTGGAATCTCATAGTTATTTTAATTTGTATTTCCCTGCTGATTAGGGATGATGAACATTTTCTTAAGTGTGTGTTTGCCATTTATATTTCTTCTTCTTCTGTGAACTATATTTTTTTCCAGTAGTAATTGCATTTTAGTCTTATATTGAGGTCTCTGATCCATTTTGGACTTGAGTATAGTGCATGGTGAGATGTGTGGATCGAGTTTCAATTTCCTGCATATGGTTATCCAGTTTGCCCAGCACCATTTGTTGAAGTTGCTGTCTTTTTTCCATCCTGTATTGTTAGGGCTATTGTCAAATATCAAGTAGCTATAGTTGCTTGACCCAAAGTCCAGGTCCTCAGTTCTATTCCATTGGTCTATACTCCTGTTTTTATGCCAGAACCATACTTTGTAATGTAGATTTGTAATGTAGCTTTGTAATGTAGCTTTAGATCAGGTTTGGTTATGCCTCCAGAGGTATTACTTTTGCTGAGGATATGCTTGAATATCTGAGGCCTTTTGCCTTTCTAAATGAAATTTGAGATCACTTTTTCTATGTCTGTGAGGAATAATGTTAGGATTTTAATTGGAATTGCATTAAATCTGTATGTTGCCTTTGGTAGGATTGCCATCTTCACAATGTTAATTATGCCTCTCCAGAGGCATGGGAGATCTTTCCATTTTCTCAAGTCTTCCTCAATTTCTTCTTTGAAGTTTTTTTTTTTTTTTTTTAATGTTTTTGTTGTATAGGTCTTTTACTTCCTTGTTTAGTGTTATTCCAAGGTACTTTTCTGTTGTTGCTATTGAAAATGGGACCATATCCCTTATTTCTTTCTCTGTATCTTTGTCATTTACATATAGAAAGGCTACTGATTTTTGTGCATTGATTTTGTATCCTGCTACTTTGCTATTAGAGTTAATCACCTTCAGAAGTTTGGGGATGGAGTGTCTCAGGTCTCTTATACATACAATCATGTCATCAGCAAATAGAGCTAACTTAACTTCTTCCTCTCCAAATTGTATCCCTTGTATTTCTTTCTCCTGTTTTATTGTTTGAGCTAGGACTTCCAGTACTATATTGAAGAGCAGAGTTGAGAGTGGACAACCCTTCTTATTCCTGATCTCAATGGGAATTCCCCTAGTCTCTCTACATTAAGTATTATCTGGGCCTTAGGAGCTTTATATATTGCCTTTATCATGTTAAGATATGAACCAACCATGCTAATTATCTCCAATGTTTTGATCATGAAGTGATATTGTATTTTGTCAAATGCCTTTTCTGCATCTACTGAAATGATCCTGTAGTTTTTGTGTTTAACCTGGTTTATGTGGTGTATTACATTGACAGATTTCTGTATTTGAACCACCCCTCTGTTCCTGGGATGAATCCCACTTGATCAAGGTGGATAATGCTTTGATGTGTTGTTGGATTCAGTTTGTGAGGATTTTGTTCAGGATCATTGCATCTAAGCTTCTCAGATAAATAGGCCAGTAGTTTTCTTTTCTTGTGGCATCTCTGCCTGGTTTTGGAATTAGGGTGATACTACCTTCATAGAAGGAGTTGGAAAGCTTTCCCTGTGCTCCAATTGTGTGGCACAGTTTGAGGAAGATTGGTTTGAGTTCTTCTGGTGCTAATTTTATTCTGTTGGAAAATCTGCTTCTCTCTTTCAGATAGATGCAGATTCTAAGGAGAGAACCACCCCATCACACCTGAAAAGGGCCCCAGCTGAAACTAAGAATAATTGGCAAAATAAGACAGGGTGCCATTTGGTGAACTGGCTACCAGCACAAGGGTAAAGAAGATGGACATAGAGATCAATAAACTCCTACCAAATCATATATCCAGAGACCCAGAGGCCCCCAATTCCTCATCACTGAAGCAGACAAAAATTGAACCCAACATGGCTCAGGGATAGTTTGTGGAATAGGGGGCAGAAAGAATGTCAGAGCCACTTGTTGGGTCATGATATGCAGAGACATTTTTCCTACCCATAACTGTGGGCTAATTCCACAATGCATGACCCATATGCCTCAACAAGGAGGGGCCAGGGGGAAAGGGGTAGGACCTGGATGAGCCTAACAATGGTACCAACTTGGCTGTATTCACTAAGTACAAAAATAATTAATAAAAAAAAATCAATCAGAATAGTGAATTTTTAAAACAATTATACACGAAGAAAACATAAAAGTTAAAAAAAAGAAAGTAAGTATAGACTTTCTTCCTCATCCCAAAGAGATAATGATGGAATTCTTCTGACAGCATGATGATTTTATGCCAGTATCCTAAACATGCAGACACATAGGTTATAAGGAAATATCATCAATATTATGCCCTTTTCCCATAGCTGCAGACAATTGTACTAATGAGGTATTTTTAACTAATAATAGTTTGGCAAGTTTAATTTGATCATTAAAACTGAGTATTGGAATTCAGGCTTAGGTAGTTACATATCTAGTACAGTCTGGAATTTAGGTATTGTAACCAATGTATTCTTTAAGCTATCAATGTGAATGATAAAGAGAGAAAGTGGAGCCTGCAATTAAGTCAACTTGCAAAGTTGAACAACTAGCTACCTCCCAAAGTGCTTGTTACTATCTTCTCCTCTAAGGAGACTTGTAAACAAAATCCCTTTCCATGTAATTAAAAGGAAATTTTAAAAAGAGAAGACTTAGGTGTTGGTTATTTATTTGCTTATCAAGCGTACCTATGATCAAAAATGAATTGTTTCACACCACACCCATTTGTCTGCAGTCTCCTCAACTCACTACTGGGAAGTGCTTCTGTGTATTCAATTCTTATCCTATCTTTTCTTTAAGTTCTTTGTGGGAAACTCAAGCGAAATGTACAATAAGATAATGGATTCAGATGGTTATAGAAGTTATGTTGGGAAGGTGGAAGGAATTACAGTACATTCCATTCATTCATGAATATCTACTGCAGTTACTTTTTCTTCTTGGTCATAGATATCATTATCTTTCTTTTTGATGACTGAACTGTGTCACCTTCCAAATCTTTATGTTGAATTTCTAATTCTTAATATTTATAGACAGGGCTCATGAAGAGGTAATTATAGGAAATCAAAGAATAAAGCCTGATCAAAAGGCTAATCTTCATAAAAAGAGAGGCAAGCAAGTGCTCATTTTCTTCACTCAAATACAGAAGAAAACCCCTTGTGAGAACAGGAGTTTATAAGTTCATCAGCCGAGAAGAGCCTTTGAAGGACAGGAAGTTTGTAGCCTCCTTGAATCCAGCCTTAAGAACCTTGACAAATAATTTCTTTAAATAACTGGTCAATGATATTTGCTTTTGCTATTGCATAGTGTGAATGCAAAAAAAAAATAACATTTCAAATCTGAAGTGGGGTCATTTCTACATGAAAGCATTTATCCATAGCCAAGAAAGATAAAAGAGCAGCTCACCAGTAGCTACAGCTCTGGAAATGTTTCCACTACTATACATCGCCCATTAATAGCACATATATATCCTGAGCTGAGCAGGTTTAAGGGTGAAGGTTTTCATAAGCAAAACCAATTTACATTAATGTAATACTACCTAAAATTATGTGTACATGCCTGACCTAGAGAATATTGCCCTGAAGAAAGAGAGGGCACATAAACCACATGTCACGACAATGTATTGATCATTCTAATAGAGGTATAGTCAACATGCTATGGGAGAATAGAAGACAAAGTAGTTGAAAATTAAAGGGAAATTTATAGTTAGGCTGTGGGAAATGGGAGCTTGTTCTCTTTCACAGGAAATGTAAGACTATAAAACCAAAACCCTTTGCTATGATGAGATAGGTTTTTATTTTTTTTTTCTTCTATATTTAATTTTTGGGACAAGGTCTCACTGGGTGGCTAAGGCTGGCCATTGAACTTACTCTATGTCCCCAGGTTGGAGTTAGACATGTGATTTGCCTCCTTTGGCCTCTCAAATAGCTGGATTTATAGGCCTGAGTAACCTGGCACAGCTGAGATTCTTTGTAGGATAGTTTGTCAGCATTCATTTGATAAAGGTAAGCAAAAAAATCAAACCTGGAATAGTTAGAAACCTAATACTTAAAATCCCATGTAGGAAAAAAAAAGTGGTAAGAAAAAAGTATAGAAATTATAATGATCAGAAATTTTAATTAAATAGACTTTGCTAAATCTATAGTATAAACTAGTGTAAGATGGGTAGAGGCATGGCCTGTGATCTCCTAGTGATAGTGGTTTATATGCCTCATTTCTATGGTGCTCTTTCAGCATGGGAACAGGTCGACCACTCCATTGTGAACTCAGCCCCTAGCAAGTTCCTAATACATTAATTTATGGTCAATAAGTTCTAGTGATAGAAATGGTGAGCACAGTAAAGCACAGGCCTTGGCATTTCTGGGCAGGCTGTCACTGGGACACAAAAGAAGAGACCAGTAGGGCAAAAGTAAATGAATGATAGGGTAGACTTCATGTGCACTTTAACTGCTTTTCATAGTCTGGTGCCGAGCATGCTTTACAGTCTTCTTTTTTTTCCCTTTCAGTTTTAATACACAGACACTGGAGGCTAAACTGTTGAAAATTCTGTTTCAGCAAATGAAATGTTCCCTTTATAAGGAATGCTATATACAGTGCAAATACAGATAGCCTCCCTTAATTGAAACTGCATTGCTGGTTGTAGCCTCAAGTGCAGCTCTTGTATCTACTTGCTTCATGATGCTAAGAATCATGGCACTATTATTAAAATAGAGACAAAATGTTCTTTAGGTCAGAAAAGAATTGGAGTATGTGACTAGGGGATGATGCATTACTTTTCATCACAAAGTTGTCACTCTTATAATATACTGTACAGCACTAAAAGCTATTCTTTCCATGAATTACAACCCCAAATACCTTCACTCTGAGACGACATTTTAAAAGGAATCTCAATATTATATATCACCACTGTAATTTGCAACATATTTTCAGTGTCATGTCTTTATGTATGCTATCAGCTGAAGTAGTATAATTATCATTACAGTACGGATTTACAAGGGATTTTATATTTTAATTCCTGTGTTCAAAGTTATTGAAGTTGTCTCTGCAACAAGAATATTAGACTAAGCTGTAAAATCAGGCCTTGGAAATTTCAAATTATTTTCAAGTATAAGATTTCTTTCATAAGAAAAAATACTTCATCAATTAGATAATAAGAACATTTTATACACACTTTTCATTTTGCATAACTTCAGCTGATATGAACTAACTATTTTTCAGGGAAAAAAATAATAGAACGAAATTGTAGGGCTGGAGAGCTGGCTTAGTGGTTTAGGCACTTGCCTGCAAAGCCTAAGGACCTGAGGAGCTGGGTGCATGTCTTCAGTACCCTTGAAAAGCCAAGTGCACAATGTGGCACATTCATCTGGAATTAATTTGCGGTGCCTAGAGGCCCTGCTGTGCCCATTTGTTCTCTCTCTGTCTCTCTCTCTCTCTCCCCCTGCAAATAAATAATTAAAACAAAGAAAATGCAACCCATGAGAAACAGTAGGATAAAGTGGTTTAAATGCAAATGCTTATTAAATTTTCACTTAAGCCATACAAATTTTAAATGGGTCCTAAATATTTTTAAATATAGTAATAAATAGATTTCTGGTCATTATATAACCATCACCTTCAGCTTTTGAGTTAAATTCTGGCATGGGGCTGGAGAAATGGCTTAGTGAATAAATAAATGGCTTAGTGCAAAGCCTAAGGACCTGGTTTTAATTCGCCAGTACCCATGTAAGCCAAATGCATAACGTGGCAGATGTGTCTGGAGTTTGCAGTGGCTAGAAGGCCCTGACGTGCTCATTCTCCCTCTCTTTCTCTTTCTCTTTCTCTTTCTCTTTCTCTTTCTCTTTCTCTTTCTCTTTCTCTTTCTCTTTCTCTTTCTCTTTCTCTTTCTCTTTCTCTTTCTTTCTCTCTCTCCATATGTGTGTGTGTGTGTGTATATATATATATATATATATATATATACATATATGTATATATATATATATATATATATCCTTCTATCTCTCTCTCAAATAAATAAAATATTTTTTAAATGAATTCTGGCATGGCTAGCCAGTAGTGGGTAATCAGAAATGGCATGGGAGACAGTGCATTCAGCACAGACTTGCTTTCTCTGGCATAAGTGTCAGCTTACTTTATGCAAATTGGTAGGAGGCCATTATCATGCAGACCTAGCAATCAGTACTTAATTTGTTGATAGCCTTGACAGTTGTGGCCAGAGTATAATTGGCATGGGCTCTCCTGCAAAAATAAAATAAATTGGGTTGTGCATGAAGCTAAACAACATAATTACCAACAATTAGACATTAATTATGAGGTAGCAGATTCTCAAATCCTTCTCCTGAATTTGGCCAAATCTAGACCTAATTATATTTTAATGTTGTGAAAACATCCATGTTCCTGAGCTAATCAGGTGTTCAGAAGGTGTTTTCTGTAGAAATTGTGTCTTATTATGGATTACCATGTTAGAAAATTAAATATGTTTATATCTGGGGATGATCTAAAAACCCAGAAAAATGTTGAGAAGGGACTCATGTCAATATATCTATAATTTTTTTATTATTTTTATTAGCATTCTTGTTTAAGCAATGGCATAAAATAAAAATAATTTTAAGAGCACAGTAAACAATGGTTCATTGATTATTATATTATGTCGTGTTAAAAAGTGAAATAGTGGGCTGAAGAGATGGCTTAGTGGTTAAGCACTTGCCGATGAAGCCGATGGACCCCAGTTCAAGGCTTGATTTCTCAGTACACACATAAGCCAGATGTATAAGTTGGTGCATGCATCTGGAGGTCGTTTGCAGTGGCTGAAGGCCATGGTGAGCCCATTCTCTCTTTCTCTCTGCCTCTTTCTCTGTCTGCTGCTCTCAAATAAATAAATTAATTAAATTAAGTGGAAAAGAGCTGGATGTGGTGGTGCATGCCTTTAATCTCAGCACTCAGGAGGCAAAGGTAGGAGGATCACTGTGAGTTCAAGGCCATCCTGATACTACATAGTGAATTCCAGGTCAGCCTGGGCTAGCACAAGAACCTACCTTAAAAAAACAAAAACAAAACAATAATAATTAAATAAATAAGTGGAAAAAAGTTAATATATATATATGTATATATATATATATATATATATATGGAATACAAAATGTCTTCATGATAACCAAATTATCTTGAGTGACAGATAAATGACCCAAAGAATGTCTATCACAACCCACTGTGAGGCACAGTCTTGACAAAAGGCATTTACTATGAAGTGATACATGAAAATATATTCTTATAATAAATGGTTTAGCAGATGAACTATGGAATGGAAAACATATTCAACCCTTTCAAGAAACCAGTGAAAGTTATTCCTTCTATCAGAAATGTGGGAAGCTGTTATCAAATTGCAGTTGCACAATTCTGATTAAAAATCTCCTTCCTATATTTTCTGTTATCCAACAATATGAGAATGAAGTCTATATGTTTTACTACCAGTGAGTGCTGGTGCGCCATTTCTATTATTCTACTAGGGTAATAGACTAATTGTGGCTGGTGGGTATTGCTTATCAAATACCTTTGGCAATATAAATATCCATGCATTTTGACATAACACACAGATATATTCTATTTATCACTTCAACACTCATTAGTTTATTCAGTTATTTACTAGGTACATACTCTGCTCTCAGAGGAAAATGAAAAATGGTCTCTCCTCTCTTTGTCTGTCTCTCTCAGTACTTCCCCTTCATTTTTTTAAAAAGTATTGTCTCTCTTCCCTTTTGTTTTAGTTTATGCTACTACTAAATTTGATATCAGCCCTTATTTTATTCACAACTCATTTGTTCTTTTGTACTGATAATCACAAGCTTTGTCTCTGTGTGTGTGTGTGTGTGTGCGTGTATGTGTGTGTGTTATTACACAAGAAATTTCCCCAAATTGAAAATATTTCCTCCTGAAGGGAGGAAGAGGTTTTATGAGACTCAAGAGATCAAGCCTGGGAGAGTTGGAACTTAAACAGTCATAGGAACACTCTCCAAGATTATAGAAAAAGTAAACTGTTGTGGGAAAAATTCTGACCAATATTGTGTAGCATTTTTCTTTGAATTGAAACATTCCTTCTTGGGGTGGGGGGTGTGGAGACCAAGGCTCAAAAGATTCAGAAGGTCAACAAGTCTAGGAAAAAGGTTATAAAAGCCCTCCCTGAAGTTATATAAAGGTTAAACAACCGATCAGGGAAGAGACTCTGACAAGCAGAGCTGCCTGCAAGTTCTGCATCATGATCCAGACTCTACCACCTGCCCTGGTGAATAGTTTGCAATGGCCAGAGATGCAGTTTCTATGAGTTGTCATGTATACTGAGGTGGGCTCCTCTGAAATACAGCTGCTTTTAAATTATCCACTGTTCCTGTAAGCAACCCCTCACCCTTGTCTGTAAGTAACCCAATAAACTCATTGGTTCACCAAACTGGTATAGGTATTTTTGTCTGTCGTCTGAGCCCAATCTGAAGTGAATAGACATATGTCTGAGTCTCAGTAGGGAAATGTTTCCCTTAACTGTGTTTGTGTATTTTCCTAGCATTGTGTCCTCTGACTTCCATTCCATTCTGTTCTCTATGCTGTTTAAGTCTCTCAAAGGCTTAAAGGTTACCTATGCAATGGCTCCTTCTGATTTTAATTTCTTATCTAAGATCATGATATATTTCTCAGCATTTCTAATTTCATAAAAGATTAAATTACAGTAAATCTAATGACATTATTTATTGACCATGTGATGACTTTCAATAGGATGGTATTATCATTGAGATTCATATATAGCCTTACACTTGTATTACATCTACTGTACTTAATAATTTAAAAAAATATATAAAATTTCTTCTTTTTACCAAGATTATTTTATGTTTTCTGATCTGGTTGTTTGATACCTGTCATTATCTAAATTTTCTACACTTTATATAATATATATTTTGTAACGTCTTTCCCACCTCCTACTGCCCATCAGAGTATTCACTGACTTATCTAAACACTATTGGGTCAATTGATTCTTATCTTTCTAGTGTTTGCTAAAAGTTATAAAACATTGGAAATTATGAAAAGTGTCTAAGTGTTTTATATATTTATTTTAACTAAAGTAGAAATTTGTACATATACATATTTTACCATAATTTAATAAAGCACCTTATACTCTGTAAAATCAAGGTGCTTCCTTAAATTATGGGTATGCAGAGTATCAGAGATTTTGTGGAGGAAAACTCAGCTCTCTTCTTTTAAAGGTGGAGAAATTACTAAAGCTAGGGAATCAATAGAGAATGAGAAAACATGCAGTTCACATTGACCAATATTTTCATACGAAAGGGGTTAGAGCATTAGCATAATTACTTGAGATTGTACTCATTAATAACTTCAGGGAAAGAGCTTATAGATTTGCAATATATAATTAAGATGTCTCATTATTTGGATGGTATAGAAGAACATATAAAAAGGGGTAATGATCTAAGACATTGGGCAGTCAAATCTGAGCATGCATTTCACATCTCGACTTTTCAACTCTATTTCCAAACAGTGTTTACTGAGATGTAGGGAGATGACAACAAAAGAGAGATACAAATTTGAAGAATTGAAGAATATGAACAATCCATTTGAGCCATTTCATAATAGAACTATTAATTTTGCAAAGAATAATAAAGTGAGTGACTAATTAAAAGTTCCATTTTAAAAGACTTCGTGTAAACACACATTTTAATGTCATTTAAAAATTGGACTCTTACCATATTTTTTTGAAATGAATTGCATATGCAAACTGGTGCCTCCGTGACTGTTAAAAACCAGCAGAACTGGCTCCTTCTATCCCAGAGAGAAGGGTACTAGAGCTAGTTGACCCTGCCAGGTACCAAGTGTGCCCACTGTGTTTTAAATTGGAATACAATTATATATCTGTACAAGTTTTCAAATGCCAATTATTGCATTTCCAAAAATCTACACATTACTCATATTTCTTCAAGTGAAGAGGAAGGGAAAAAGCATACTGTAAACAATACAATTAGAGCAATAGTGGCAATTAGCTTGCTATTCAGCATGAAGTTAGAACACGAAAGACAAAGTAATAAATATTCACAAACACTTCACCATTTTACAGCATTGCAGAACAGAGAGACATTTTTAATACACAACACAGGAGTCTTATTATTAAACTTAATAGCATCTGTGAAATGATGAAACACTCAAAGCCTTGAGCTTGTAATGAGATAAGCTTGTGGCAAGATCAACTTGCATACAAATCACCTGATCTGAATAAAATTAATGCTGGTTTTTATATCTTTCCTGAAGCACTACTGGGCCCTCTTTTCATTTTATTAACAATTGTAGAAAAAAATAGTTTTTTCTCTGATATGTGATATCAGTGGGACACTCTCCAATGTATAACTTTTTAAAGTCTAACAAGAGTTCTTTTAGGTTGAAGAATAATGACTAGATAATTGATGCTAAATTAACTAAGAACTAGAGGTTGAAGTTTAGCATAAAATGCTTATCTGTAAACATAATTTCATACTCCCCAATAATTACATACTAGTATACAATGTGAAATGCTTGACATTTATGCATTTAATTGCATTTCTACCTGAAAAAAATTTATATGCTTCCACATATTCTTTTGTAAATTGTATTATTAAGATAAACATTTTATGAATATGTCCTTTTCAAATCAGTGAAAATACGGATTTACATATTTTACCTTATGTAACTAAAGTATTCATCCACTATTTCAAATTCTGAAATAAGTTATTGTTGTCATTCTTTTTTGTTATTATTATCAGCTATGTACAGTGTGTATACAGCAGTGATGACACTATCATTAGTCTCCTCCCTGTCCTTCTCCTTCTTCAAGGACCCTCCTTATTGGAGAATGTGGATCGTGCATCTTTTTGTAATGAAGTTTATTGTTGTAAGTTTCAGTTAATAAAAATTAAAATGAGGGCTAGAGAGATGACTTAGCAATTAAGGTGTCTGCATGCTAAGCTTGAGAATCCTCAGGACACAGACTCAATTCCCTAGTACCCATGTAAACCAGATGTACAAGGTGGCATATGCTTCTGGAGTTCCTTTTCAGTGGATAAAGGCCATAGCATGCCCATTCTCCCCCCCCCCCCCAGCTGTCTCTTTCTCTCTGTCTCTGTTTCTCTCACTTATAAATAATTAATTAAATATTAAAAAATTACAAGTGTCTCAGGTTGGGACATTGCTATCTTCCCTGCCCATTTTATACAAGATCTGGTAATATCCTCATTTCATATCTATTGAAGAGTAAAAACAAACAGTATTATTTTCCTTTGCAAACTTCAACTTGGAGACAAAACTGCAAAGCAACTCATGTAGAAGCCTCTTTTGATAGCTTAGAATATAATTTTATAAGAGGCATCGTAAAGAAAATTAAATTCACCCAAAACATACTTTTAAGTGATTTAGAAGTAAGTTCCAATTTGATCTCTAAAGATAGAATTACAAATAACTATTGTGGTTTTAAATAGAATGGAAACTTAAGCCTTTTACAAATTAAAAAAAAAAAAAAATATATATATATATATATATATATATATATATATATATATATATATATATATATATATATTAAATTCTTGGGTAATACACAGATAGAAGAGTTCCCATTTCTGTCTTGAATCATTCTAGATATCCATTTCATTGTCTCTGTAGATATCTCCTAAACAGCTTGGTTGAGAATTAGAGGAGTTAAGGTATACAAAGGCTTACAATGAGAACTGTACCACTACAGGCTCAGTAAGCATTGTTACTTAAGGCCTCTGACTTCAACTATAGTACTCTTTGGATTAGACCAAGTATCCCTGCTGTTAGTTCTCAACCATGTTATTTTTCAAGCTAGATGTTCAATTGAAAAACCACAAATTTTAGAAGGTGATATGGTTACCTGTTTATTGTTGGGACAAACACATAAATAGAAGCATCTTATTAGAGGAAAGGATTTATTTTGGGTCTACAGATCCCTGGGGAAGTTCTATCATGGTTGAAGAACTGACTGAACACACCTTAGGGCTGGACTCAAATTTTAACACCAGTGACATATCTCCTTAACTAGGAAGCTTCATCTTCATCAAAAATACCCAGGGCTATGCAGGCATTACATTCAAACCAACACAGAAGGATGCTGGCTGCACTCAGATTCTAAGTAGTGTTGTGTTCTTTCTTCAGAGAAACAGAACCAAGAGGTCATTAATATTGTGTGACATGTGAACTTGTGTTGCATTTCCTTGAGAATGAATCTTAAGTTTGTTTCATTGTTTAAAAGATTTCCAGAGACTGGGAAATCTCTTGCACTAATGGGACATTATAGAATAGGTACAAATTAGAGTCAGTAAAGGGAAAAACATACAAGAAGGGAAATCTAGATAAGCCAGATGGAAGTCTTTTCAGGGGTCTTCTCCCCATGAAGACTTGTGGGGATAGTTATTTCTGCAAAGTAATGCCATCAAGGAATCAGCTTCTCTCAAGACATATTATCTAGGGGTTTTATTAGAATCATTAATGGAAGCCCACAATATCTGTGAAACTGACCATAGACACTCTGACTCACCCTTTCTCCAAGCATCTATCCTTATTATACTGTGAACATAAACATTTTTTTTCCTGTGGAAAAAATGGTAAATAATGTTTGAAATGGTAAGTCCTGTAAGGTTTCCTTCTCAATTCATAATGCTGAGCACATGTTTATAGTATTTCCATGGCCCTCTCAGACCTTATACATCCCTCCCTCTGCTTTTATTCCGTTATGTCACTTGAGTAACAGAGGGGTGTGTGTGTGTGTGTGTGTGTGTGTGTGTTGAAGTAGGATTTAACATTGTAGCCCAGAGAGTACTAGAACTCACTAAATAAGAGTGCCCTAGAATGCCTGGGCAATCCTTGTGTTTCAGCTTCCTGAATACAAGTGTAAGCCTCTTTGCAAGACCAGATGTAGCTTTAATTCCCTGCAATTTTTCATACATATAATGAAGTGTAAGCTTATTATCTCATGTCTATTTGTCCACCTATTACAAAATAACCAAAAATGTGTAATTGACTGAGAATCAAAATTTATTTCTCATAGTTCTAGAGGCTGGAATTCAAGATCAAGATACCAGCAAATTCAATGTCTAGTGAGAGACTGGTCTCTGCTCCTAAGATAGTGTATGGGGGATAAACAATTCATCCTTGCATGGCAAGAACATGGACAATCACAAATCCATGCTCTCATCCTCTTTCATGTGTTTCTTGACCCATCTGTGCTTACTTTTGTGCTGTAGTCACCCCTTACACATCTTTTCTCCTAACATTTCCAAGCCGGTGTTTATATATCCCCATAGGGATTTAGGAAACACTGAAAGCACAGCACATATATCATTTTCAGTTCTTTCCACGGGTTTCATTATTTGTACTGAGCCTCATACATGGTTCTCTGTTCTTAGAGACATTTGCTTAAAATTCACCTGACCTGCAATCTGCAAGTATTTAGTGATTTTATGAGTGACCATTAAATATGAGGCATTGTTATAAAACTTGGAAATATGCACATGTATAATTCTAGCTCAGTTGTATCTATGCATAAAACACACACAAAAGGCAACATATATATAGATATGACTTTCAAAGTAGTGCCTGTCCATCCTTCTTCTTTCTCCTAACAGTTTCCATGGGTGGAACTTTTTGCACAGCTCACCTTGAGATACCACTGAACATACTACAGACTGCAAATTCACACTGTTACATTTTCCACTTCACAAACCCCAATCTGTACCACTGATTAGAAAACTAATGCACATTGCCCCTGAGTGTCCCTAAATATGTTAGGGAGTGATAAAGGGCCACAGGATTCCTCCCATTAAAAACAAAGACAGAGAAAATGAATTGCCCTCTCCTGATGCAAACAGCTGTAAATCCAACTGGTACGTGACCTCAAGTTCTCTTTCTGGAAGAAATTTCAATCACTGAGAAAGAGGACATGCAAAAAAAAGTATACTCACAGATTAATACACCAATGTGTAATAGACAACTATAAAAGAGTAAATGTTTGACAAATTGAATCTAGGGTAAATCATGAAATTACAACAATAATAATTGTAACATATTCATGTCCGTGAATCTGATGAAAATTCCAGTTGCATATCATCTCACATGTTCAGTTACAAGGTCACAAAAACTATTATCTATAAAATTGTTCCTAATGCATCAAAGGGCTTCACACTCTCTGTTGTTATTCTTTTCCCTGAGCACAAAGTTCACAACAAAAATGAGATTCTTATCTTGGAGATAAAAACATTTTAGTGAGTAGAATAGTGTTTCCAAACCATGCTGAAAAGAATAAAATGTACTTGATAGGGATTCATATTTAGACATAACATACTCACAATATGAAAAAGTGCTTATTTGGTATAGAATAGTAACTCTGTACTCTGCAGTTGCCAGTGATGATTGAGAATGTTCAGGGCAGTCTGGAAGGTTATACTCGAACACCCACTTTTCCCCATTTGTTCAAGTTAGCTCTCAGAAACAGGACTAGCTAATGAAAAGGTACATTATAAAATATTAGCCAAAGTTCTGGAGAAAATAGGTGAATAACATGATAGGGTTGAGGAAGTGAAAGTGTAATTTGAATGCTAAGAGAAAGCCCCTACTAAGAGAAGGTACTTAAACAATGATCTGAAAAAAAGATGACCTGAAATAAACATTACAGAAAGAAGAAACAAGTATAGAAAAATGGAGAGGAGTTTGTTGAACTTAGGAAACAGAATATCATTGGGTTGAAGCTAATTGAAAATGGAGCATAGAATCTAATGAGATGAATTTGACACAATATACAACCAGGTTAAAAAAAAACAAAACATTGTATGCAACAGAAATGATTTTGTATTGATTGGTTAGGTAAATGCCATGAGTTTGGAAAGTGGATATTAAGGAGTTAATGTTGAAATCAGTAATGACTACTTTGACAAATAATGCAGAAACATAGGTAAGAAAGGTGGCATCAAGGAGTAGAACAGTGATGGAAATATATTTATCATATGCCTATAGTATCAGAAATTAAAAGTGGATATATCTAGGTGTAGGGAAAATGTGGTATTTATCTATTTATTTATTTTACTAAGTAGAGACTTTGTGTGGACACATCTTGTGTTAGTACCATCACTCTCCAATGAGCACTGTCCTTAGTGGGAATGTTGGTATTCACCATGGAGTTGTGGGTGATGATTTGTGAGAGCAGAAGTCATTGTGGGGTGTGGGGACAATGCTTCTGGATATTCCCTACCACTCTGTGGGTCTTAACACTCTTTCCATCTGGACTTCTGCAGAATTCCCTGAGCCTTGGTGGGTCTGTTTTAAGTCTACTATTGGTATATAATATATCAAGTACAATGATGAGATTTGAGACTTGACTACATGGAAAAGGTGTTTTCATTATTCACAGATATGGAAAGCAAGGAAAGTGAGGATTGAGTGAATATGTGTTCAGATATGCTAATGCTGATCATACTTCTAGACAGAAATTTTCAATATCAGCTAGGAGAAAAAAACTATGTTTATATTATGTAAATATGGCTATATATGTGCATAAAAATTTGTATATATAACTATATATGTAACAAATAAAGAGGCAATAGGAAAAAATCCATATTTATAGACAAAACAGATGTCTCTTATTATTTCAGTGCAGTACTGACCTCACCATTTTATAAAGCTGACCATTTTCCAACACTGCATAATATAATTTAATGTGTAGCTTTAATACTGTTTTATTTTCCCTAATGTTGTTCTGAGACACATTGTTACTATATAGCCTGAGCCATCTTCTTATAATCATGTTACCTGTATATCCCAACTGCTATACTGATGTGCAGCACCATGTCCAGCTGGCAATGAGTTACATGCATGTAATAGTAATTGACAACAAAGATTCAATTAGACTTTATTAACTTAAAAAACAAACAAAAAAATTGGGAGGAGACTACCAGTTAACATGGCATCTGCCTAACCTCACTGCACCTCCCAGGGAAGGAAAGGCAAGACATTAATTAAGGGGCACAAATTCAGAAATTGTAACACCATTTTAATTAAATTGAATGCTACGACAAACCTACAGACAACATAATACTAAATGATGAAAAACTCAAAGCTTTTCCACTAAATTCAGGAACAAAACAAGGTAGTCCACTGTCCCCACTTTTATTTAATATAGTACTGGAAGTCTTATCTATAGCAATAAGGCAAGAGCCACTCATAAAAGTGATACAAACTGGAAAGGAAGAAATCAAATTATCACTATTTGTAGATGATAGGATTCTATACATAAAAGACCCTAAAAACTCTACCAACAAACTGTTAAAGCTGATAAACATTTTTAGCAACATAGCAGGATACAAAATAAATACACATAAATCAGTAGCTTTCCTATATACTAACAACAAATGTGCAGTGAATGAAATCAGGGAATCTCTCCCATTAACAATTGCCTCAAAAAATAAATAAATAAAAATATTCACTGGAGAAAAGATAGCCTCTTCAATAAGTGGTGCTGGGAAAACTGGATATCTATATGTAGAAGGATGAAAATGGATTCTTTTCCTTCCCCATGCACAAGAATCAAATCCAAGTAGATCAGGGACCTTAATATCAGACATGAAACTCTGAAATTGCTATAGGAAAAGGTAGGGGAAACACTTCAACATATTGGCATAGGTAATGACTTTCTGAACATAACACCAATTGCTCAGAAAATAAAAACACTAATGAACTACTGGGATCTTATGAAATTAAAAAGTTTTTGTACAGCAAAGAACACTGTGAATAGAGCAAAGAGAAAACCTACAGAATGGGAGAAAATCTTTGCCAGTTATACATCTGACAGAGGATTAATATCCAGAATATACAAAGAACTCAAAAATCAGAACAATAAGAAATCAAACAACCCAATCAAGAAAGGGGCTATAGAACTAAACAGAGAGTTCTCATTGGAAGAAATACAGATAGCATATAAACATCTGAAAAGGCGTTCTACATCCTTAAACATCAGGGAAATGCAAATTAAAACTACCTTGAGATTCCATCTCTCTCCCATCCGAATTACTACCATCAAGAAAACAAATGAAGGCAGGAGAGATGGCTTAGTGGTTAAGCGCGCTTGCCTGTGAAGCCTAAGGACCCCAGTTCAAGGCTCGGTTCCCCAGGACCCACGTTAGCCAGATGCACAAGGGGGCGCACACATCTGGAGTTCGTTTGCAGTGGCTGGAAGCCCTGGCACGCCCATTCTCTCTCTCTCTCTGCCTCATTCTCTGTCTGTTGCTCTCAAATAAATAAGAATAAACCACATATCTGGAGTTCCTTTGCAGGGGCTGGAAGCCCTGGCATGCACATCCCCCCCCCCTTTTCCTGCCTCTTTCTCTGTCTGTCTGTTGCTCTCAAATAAATAAATAAAAATGAACAAAAATATTTTAAAAAAAGAAAACAAATGACAATAAATGTTGGCAGGTCAAAGGGAAGACCTTCTTTATTGGCGGGAATGTAATCTGGTACAGCCATTGTGTAAATCAGTGTGGAGGATCTTGAGATAGCTAAAAATAGATTTGCCATATGATCCAGCTATAGCACTCCTATGCATAGATCCTAATAACTCTTCTCACTACCTTAGAGATACTTGCACAATCATGTTTATTGCTGCTCTATTCACAATAGCTAGGAAATGGAACCAGCCTAGATGTCCATCCACAGATGAATGGATAATAAAGATGTGGTACATCTACACAATGGAGTTCTATTCAGCAATAAAGAAAAATGAAATTATTAAAATTGCAGGAAAATGGCTGGATCTGGAAAGGATTATACTAAGTGAGGTAACCCAGGCCCAAAAATCCAAACATCACATGGATCTCCCTTATATGTGAATCCTAGCTACAAATGTATAGACTTGTATGTGATCTGGAACCAATAATCAATAGCAGAGGCCCATAAGCTAGAAAAAGGCTATAAGTGATGGAGGATAGGGAAGGTCTTAAGAGAATGGTATTGTATATATGTATATGTATGTAGATTACAGGGAGGGGAAAGGCCTAAACTATGTCAGGGGAAGAGAATGCATAAAAGAAAGGTGGGGGAAGGGTCAATCAAAATACAACATATTCTGAATAAGACATATGAAAATCTACTTTTTTAAAAATAGTGGCACATCCAGAAGCCATAGATTATTACTAGAAAATTTTCAGTGCCTGGGATGGCATACCTCCCAGTGAGTCATTGGTCAGAGAGGTCTATGTTGCCTCCAAAACATTACAATCTATTGCCCAGCCAACTGAAATCTGGAAAAAGCTGTATTGTATGCAGTCTTATGGGAGACAGTCATCAGCGGTGAAAACAGTGGACACTGGAAACCTCAAGTTTTGCCAGACAGGCTAAATATCTGAATGAGTGCAATAGTGGCATATCTGCTCTGGGGGAATACAACTGCTCTCTAATTGGACTGAAGGCTCACTCTATGGGAGGGAACACATGCCTGGTACTGAAAACCTGATCAAAAGCCTATAGCAGGAGAGATCATGAGCCTTCGTGCTATAAAGCCTGCTCTTGTCGGGATAAATGCATGTATTACTCTCACCAAATTGCCCTGAAAGCACTACACTTAATGTTCATACTCATATATTAATACTACTCTCACTCCTGGTTAGGGAACCTTCTTTTTTCAGATGGCAATGACCACTGTGATGGCCCAAAAGGCAGCATAGTACTGAGAAGAATGGATGGAGGAGTGTCCAGCATGGAAACATCTCAGGGTCCATTGTGGAAGAGGTGGTGTAAAGAATTGAAGAGCCAAAGGAAGGGTACGACTCCCTACATACAACTGTCTGGACAGAATTTGGCCTCAATATCCAAGACTTCACAGTGACTAGCAATACTCATACCAGACCCTCATAATAGGAGAAAAAGATGATAACATCAAATTAAAAGAGAGACTAATGGACAGAGGGAGGAGATATGCCAGAAAGCAGAGTTATGAGGCAGAAGGTGGGGAAAGGGAGGGAGAGAAATGCCATGGTTTGTTGTGTGTAAGTATAGAAGATGTCTATAAAAAATATTTTAAAAATTGAATGTTATGTATACTGTAGTAGTTGACTTCTCATTGATGGAACAAACCACACAAACAGAAGCAGTTTATGAAAGGAAAGGTTTTATTTTAGGGTTAAAGTTTTGAGGAGAAGCTTCATCATAGAGGAGAACAACTGGCTCATATCACCTCACATCCATAACCAAGAAAGCAGTAAGGACAAGCTAACTCTGAACAAGCAGTGGGCTAGACTAATACACTTCAAGGTACACCCATTGTGCCACACCTCCTTCAGCAAGGCTTCATCTCTCAAAAGCTTCACCAGCTAGGGTTTAAGGAAGCTTAATCTCTGTTCTCTTCATTTTCATCCCACTCATGGTTGTGTGTGTATTTCTAAGTATTACAGAAACACTTCTTAAATTGTATTATATTACTAAAATTATTAACTCAAAAATGTACATAAGCAAATCATAGAAGAAATGTAAATAACTTCATGATCTGAGGACATTTTTTTTTAATTTTTTATTTATTTATTTGAGAGCGACAGACACAGAGAGAAAGACAGATAGAGGGGGAGAGAGAGAATGGGCACGCCAGGGCTTCCAGCCTCTGCAAATGAACTCCAGACGCGTGCGCCCCCTTGTGCATCTGGCCAACGTGGGACCTGGGGAACCGAGCCTCGAACCGGGGTCCTTAGGCTTCACAGGCAAGCGCTTAACCACTAAGCCATCTCTCCAGCCCCTGAGGACATTTTTATGTAAGTCCAATATGACAGTTTACATGTATTACAATTTTTTTTCTTCAAATAGTTTATTTATTTATTTAAGAGAGAGAGAGAAAAAAAAAATCAAGAGGCAGAAAGAGAGAGAATGGGCACACCAGGACCTATATCCACTGCAGGCGATTTCCAGATGCATGTGTCACCTTGTGCATCTGTCTTAACCTGGGTACTGGAGAATTGAACCTGGGTCTTTCTGCATTACAGGCAAGTGACTTAACTGCTAAGCTATCTCTCCATCCCTGTAACATGTTTTAAGCATACATATTTATGACACTTTAATATTTTATTTTATTCTATTTGTTTTTATTTGACAGAGAAAGAGGAACAGAGAGAGAGAGAGAGAGAGAGAGAGAGAGAGAGAGAGAGAGAATGGGCACATCTGGGCTTTCAGCCACTGCAAACGAATTCCAGATGCATGCACCCCTTGTGTATTTGGCTAACATGGGTCCTTGGGAATTGAACCTGGGTCTTTGGCCTTACAGGCAAACACCTTAACTGGTAAGCCATCCCTCCAGCCCTATGACACTTTATAACTGAAATAGTATTGATCAACTAAATATATGGTTAACTTCATTGTTCCTTAACAAATTCTTCTGTTCTAATAACATTCATCATCATTGGTTAATTCTGACTCTAAAATTATAGTCAACTACATTATTATGAAATTTAAACTTGATAATTTAGAAGTATTACCTATCCAAGTAAAACCACCAGTTCATCATGGGATTAAAAGTAATTTATGAGGAGTATGCAATGCAAATAAAATAAAACATTATTGCCTTTTTTCTCAATACATTTTAAAATATGCATTTCTTATTATGCAGGTATATTAAAAGTAATGAAGAATTTTAGAAAAATGATTAACTTTAGTTATTTAAAAATATTAAGCAGCTAGAAAATAATTTTTCTGCATTAAGTTAAAAGTAAATGAAAATGATAATGAACAAATTATTTTATTCAAGTGAGAATTTAATATGTCATACCAATTTCATTGATAATGACACATTTTGGTAGGTTTAGAATCATTGTGTCATAGAGATGCCTATACTACCATGTTCAGTGCAGCACTTTTCACAGTAGTCACATGAGCGAATTAACCTAAGAGCCTATCAATGGATTAATAGAGCAATATGTGATATGTAAAACCTCACCAAAAAAAGGAAATCTAATATCTAACAAAATAGGTAGAATTGCTACATGGAGTTAGCCAGACACAGAAAGACATGTAATGCATATATTATGTACAATCTCAACCAACCCAAACTTAAAGAAGCAGAAAGTAGAATAATGAGTATATACACTGGAAGATGAAGTAAATGGAAAAAAGATGTCCAAAGGTTGCAAAATCTTATCCAAGGCCAATAGTGTTCTCTACATTGAAATGGCACCTCACTCAGTTGATAGACATGTTAATTAGATTGACTTAATTATTCCTCATTGTATTCATGGTATATAATAACGTTGTACCCTATAAATATAGGAAATTAGGGCTGGAGAGATGGCTTAGCGGTTAAGCGCTTGCCTGTGAAACCTAAGGACCCCGGTTTGAGGCTCGGTTCCCCAGGTCCCACGTTAGCCAGATGCACAAGTGGGCGCACACATCTGGAGTTCGTTTGCAGTGGCTGGAAGCCCCGGCGCAGCCATTCTCTCTCTCCGCCTCTATCTGTCTTTCTCTCTGTTTCTGTTGCTCTCAAATAAATAAATAAAAAATTAAAAATAAATAAATAAATATAGGAAATTAAAAAGTCAATTTATAATAAATAAAAAAAAAACTACAAAAACTCATGGATCCAAATACCAGGACGGTCAATGTCTCGTGTCTAATTGTATAGAATATAAAACATATAAAACAAAACAAAATGTAATAGAAAGACAAGCAAGGTGTCACATACACCTTTAATCTCAGCACTTGGGAGGCAGATGGAGGATCACTGATTTTGAAACTAAGCTAAGACAACATAGTGAATTTCAGGTCATCCTGTCATCCTAAGGTAGAGAAAGACCTTACCTCAAAAAACATTACACACACACACACACACACACACACACACACACACACACGGATATGTGTGTATAGTGAATATATAGACAATGTATTTAAAGAAAATTAAATATATAAATATTATTTTTGTAACATTTTCAGTTTTAAATGTCTCCAAGATCCTGTGCATTGAAGGTTTGTACCTTGGTATTATTGGGAGGGCAAAAAATCTTTAGCATGTTTGAATAGATGACCCCAATATATTCAAATTTTTGTTTTGTAGTTTGCATCGGCAGCCACTTGGCTGGAGGCATATAAGGTGTGGTGGTGGGTTTCCGATTTCAATCTAAACATATGCAAAGTGTGCCTAGATGGAGTTCCTGAAGTGTGCTGTGCTGTGTGCCTTTAGGCTTTTGACTGGTGCTTTTCTCTTTCTGCTTGATCCTGTGAAAGTAGGCCATATTCTTCTGCCATTATGGAACTTCCTCTGGATCTGTAAGCTTCAATAAATACCTTTCTCTATAACTGTGCCTGGTCTGGAAGTTCATCTCCGTGAACCTGAAGCTGTCTGTTACAGTATGTGATGTGTGGTAGAGGAAAGTAAGCTAATGTGGGTATTCCCTTTAAAGTGATATTGCGACTTTGAACCCTTCCTGTCTCTTGCCTTACTTCCTGGCAAAAATGAAGTTGCTCCCTTCTTCTATCAATTCATGTTACAGGCACTACAATGTCAAAGGCCCAAAGCCACAAATAATTATGAATCAAACATTTTGTCTTTTAAAGTTGATTATCTTAAGTGACTTTTTCATAGTGCAGAAAAATCACTTATAAAATTACATTTGGACTTCATGTGCACATGCCAGGTGGGTGAGTGTCCACCAACTGCCAAGGCTTCATTAGACAGTGTTATCAACTAGAAAAGTAATTATTTGTAACAATCATTTACAAATGACAAATGAATTGGCTTTAAAAGATTTTTACAATAAAAAATTGTAAATCTGTCCTTCATCTCAGATTATTTCTGTAATGTATCCCAGGCTCCCCCCAAATAGACATATTGAACTTTATGTCATCACTATATAGTACCTTTTTTTTCAGTATTAAATATACATTTGTCATAAATGACTTCAAGTCTGATATCCAGTCCTCCAAATTTTGATTTGGCAAAGCCGGGGTGGCCTGATAGGTGTGTGGAGTGAGGTTGAGCTCGGGCAGTTCATCTTTGATGGCTGCATTTGCTAGTGTCTCTCTGTTATGGATCTACAGATGTGAGCCAGCTTCTTCTGCCATGATGAAACTTCCCCTGCACACTAAACCTTTCCTACCCATAAGCTGCTTCTGGCAGGACGCTTGGACCATCAACAAAAAGTAACTCTAACACATACATTTAAATATGCATTTCATATAATATGAATAGGAAGCAGGTAAGCATAGGGAATCATTTGGCAACCCAGGAAACTGCTTGGGCTATGTAGTAAATGCACCACTTTTCTTCTTCTTCTTCTTCTTCTTCTTCTTCTTCTTCTTCTTCTTCTTCTTCTTCTTCTTCTTCTTCTTCTTCTTCTTCTTCTTCTTCTTCTTCTTCTTCTTCTTCTTCCTCTTCTTCTTCTTCTTCTCCTTCCTCTTCCTCTTCTCCTTCTCCTTCTCCTTCTCCTTCTCCTTCTCCTTCTCCTTCTCCTTCTCCTTCTCCTTCTCCTTCTCCTTCTCCTTCTCCTTCTCCTTCTCCTTCTCCTTCTCCTTCTCCTTCTCCTTCTCCTTCTTCTTCTTCTTCTTCTTCTTCTTCTTCTTCTTCTTCTTTTTTTCCTAAGGTAGGATTTCACTGTAGCTCAGGCTGACCTAGAATTCACTGTGTAGTCTCTAGGTGGCCTCAAACTCATGGCAATCCTCCTACATCTGCCTCCCAAATGCTGGGATTAAAGTTGTGTGCCATGATGCCTGGCTAGCACCACTTTTCTTAAAAATATGCCTAGCAACCTGCTGGCAACCTGAAAATGTTACCTGTATTGAGCTACACAAACAACCCACTTCAAACAATGAAATAAATTTCTCCTCCCCTGACAACCTTTAGTAACTCCCCTATCTCCCTTTGCCTTTTGTGGTCAATTACCTTTCATTTATTTAATATTGATTTATTTTCAGGAAAATCAAAGAAAGAGTGAATGTGAGTGAGTGAACAAGCAAGAGAAAGAGAGAAAGAAAAAGCGAGAGAATGAACCCACAAGAGCCTCCTGGCTTTGCAAACAATTTCTAGGCACATGTACCACTCTGTGTATCTGGCTTTGTATATGTACTTGGGAATCAAATCTAGACCACCCGTTTTTGCAAGCAAGTACCTTTAATCACTCAGCTATTTGTCCAGCCCTGTGTCAGTTTCTATTAAAACATGTTCCAAAACATCCAGGAACATGAGATTGCCAGAAGTTAGGAGATGTGGCACTGATTTGGCCTGTACTGGTTCTGAATACATACTGAGAAGGTAAACTGTGTCCTGTAAATGAATTTTTAAGAAGAATCCTCCATTTACCCTCTCATGCATATGCATAATTGGAAATGCATACTGCCAAAATCAGATGATCTGGGGAGATATCCCAGTCATTAAAAATGTCTGCTTGTAGAGCTTGCTAACAGAAGTTCAATTGCAAGGTACCTATGGAAAAGCAGATGAACAAAGTGGTTTATGTATCTGGAATTGGCTTATAGCAGCAAGAGACCATCTCTTTTTCTCCTCTTGCAAATAAATAAAAAACATACTTTTAAAAACTCAGATGTTAGGGTGGAGAGATCACTCAATGGTTAAGGCACTTCCCTGGAAAGCCTAACAACCAAAGTTTGATTCCCCAATACTCACTTAAAGCCAGATGCACAGTGGTGCATGCATCTGGGAGTTCATTTGCAACTGCTAGGCCCTAGTGCACCAATTTTCTCTCCCTCCCTCTCTCTCTCTCTCTTTCTCTCTCTCTCTCTCTCTCTCCCCTTTCTTCCTCTGTACTTGCAAATAAATAAATAAAAGTGTATTTCTAAAAGTAAACAGATGAATCATGGGAAAGGACATGAACAAAAAATAAACATTTATATATGTCTATCAATAAAGACAGAGAACTACGCAAACAATGTCCTCTGGTGGTCAGCTCCTCCTCTTAGGCTCTATGGAAAGAAGCTGCAAACAGTAAGCCACTACCTGGGAACCCTACTCAAGAATCCCATTTCTCCCTTTAGTGTAATCCCTTCCTCATTTCTGTGCCCTTGCTCTGCTCTCTGCTTTCTGTATTTTATTCATCTTTTCCAGTTCTTAAGGCAAGAAGCCAAGACCTAGAAACATTCAGCCAGAAATGGCTAGTCAAAATCCCAGTACTCTGTGGAGAGATGTGGGAGCTAATGCTCTATAGTCCATATCTAACCTTGCCATTCTTCCTTTGCATTGCTTCTCCAACAACTACTCAGGGTCCACATCTTCGTGATGTAAGTGTACCTCAATGTGATGATCACATCTCATACCAGAACTTTTGCATGCAGTATATCCTCAGGATACTCAAGACAGCAACTTAATATCAATTACATTCAAAACTGAAAGCTCTTAGACAAACAAGCCATGTACCTCCCGCAAACATTTATACTGCTAGAATTGCCATATTTCCAGAAATATAACATATTTATTTCTTAAATTAATGAATGAATCAATGATATCACTAAATCTATCCTTTAAATCACTGTTTTAATCAGATCACTGCACAAGAGAGCACAATAGCTGCCAGTCAGAAAAATAAACCCTTCATGGAATCCTAACCAAATAAATTTTGTTTTGAACTTGGTAGAATATGATATCACATGAATCCACTGAGCTCCCATGTGTACCACGATTATACTTTACGTACATTAATTTCAGTCAGTCAATCAGTTGTCTAAGAGGATGAAGGTTTTAAAAACATACTCAAATAGAAGTAGAATACTTTTGAGAGAAAGTAAGTAAACTCGTCAAAAAGCCAAAGATATTGGGCAATTGAAGTGTGAAATTAGTTTTAAATGGTAGGTTTTGAACGGGAATTTAAAAAACCTTACGTTGGCCAGTTCAGAAAATTTGGAATTTATCCTATTTTTCCCTCTGCTGTCATGACCCTGGTAAGTGGGCAAGACAGTGATGTGAATTACATGATAGAGATCTTAAAATTGGAAATAAATTAATGTACAAAGCTAAAAGATATGCACTTTGTTTTTTAAAAGGCATATAAAATCCATAAATGTTTCCTGAGTAGAGACTGTGCCAGGCACACTGCCAGGCAAGAGAAACGACGTAGCACAAAAACATAAAGATGACTCTTTTGGGGGGGGCATTGGAATGAAGGCTAGCTTAACTGACAGTGACAGTGAAACAAGTTATAACACTAGGAAGGGATCAAGGAATTCAAGTAGAAAGAGTCATTCAAAACATTTAAATGAGATTGGCCTTCAAAGGAGCAATGGTGCAGAGTCATGGAAGAATTTTATTAACAGAAGCTATTGAGCTAAAATTGCGCATTTACACTAGAATCTAGGAAGGGCCATTTGGCTGCTACAGTGAGTATTTCATCCAGGTAAAATTATATTACATTTTGATTACAGTAATTTAAAAGATAAAGCCAAAGTTCAGATTGAGGGATGTTTGGAAAAAAATTCAACAGACTTATGTGAAGTGAGAGTAAAAAGAAATATCAATTACAAAAGTAAGCATAAAGGTAACTCTAAAGACAATGAAATTAGTAGGTGGCATATTTCAAGATAACTAAAAACAATGCATATATTGACATTAAAATAAATGCAGGCAGTAAATATGTACTTTAAAGACAAGATATGTCATGCATAAATAATTTCCCTTTAGCATATAACATAAAATTTAATGATTCTAGAAGAGTTTATTGTTCAGCTATAGTAAAATTATATTGTTACATAATTAACAAAATGTATACCTACTTCATCTCTTTTCCTGTGTATGAAATTGTACGATAGAAAGAAGGTACATGCTCAAATTGGCTGATTCTGGCCTTGCCAATATCTACTATTGAAACAACTAACCTAAATGCTTACAGATTATATTGCAAATGTTAAAATTAGTAAACATAAAATTAACCCAATACAATATTATGCCCTAATTTGATAGTACACTATGCATGCAAGAAATACATATGCTTAAACATCTGTACACTACATTGTTGACTTCAACTTTCTTATTACATTTGTGACACAACCAAAATTACCTTCCTATTAGAATTTGGCTGAGGTTAAAGGTAGGTTTTTTTATTATTATTTAAAAAACACTAAGTTTTACATTTGCTTATAAATAATAAAGTTATGAAGTAGACCTTTAGTTAAAGAAATCAGGTACTTAGTTTAAGCTAAGTGAGTTCCCAATCTCATTCAAGTATGTGAAGTGGTTTTCAGAAGTGCTGGTAGAACCAGGAAAAGCATTTGGATATATTATAATATAATTTAAGTATTCAAAGTCATCATTACTTTTTCAAATATTTTTGATAAAAACTTGAGACTCGGGTTGGAGAGAAGGCTGAAAGGTTAAGGCATTTGCTGGCAAAGTCAAAGGATCCAGGTTTGATTCTCCAGGACCCACATGAGCCAGATGCACAAGGCAGTACATGTATCTGGTGCTTGTCTGCAGTGGCTGGAGGCCCTGGCGCTCCTGTTCCTGCTCTTCCTCCTCTTTTTCTCTCAAGTAAGTTAACAAAATATATTTAAAAGAACTTGAGACTTATCCCATAATATTCATGACTGTTATGATCATAAATATATTTTGGTCAAATACAAATCTGTATAAGTTATATTTTCTACATGTGTGTACACCACAATACAACTCAATATAAAGCTCCTTAAATGGAACATTTAAAATTTCCAAGGACAAACTCATCATGGTAGATTATTCTGCTTGACTGTATGCTCCATTTGGCAATCACTGTCAGTAATTTATTAAATCAATCAGATGTGCCTTCCAGGATCATGTTCAACATTTCTGAAAAATCACAATGTGAGACCCACAATACCCAATGAGGAGGGTCCCTGTGGAGGGGAGAGGACAAAGTAGAGGCTAATGATGGTACCAACATGTGATGTTTACACACTGAGTATGTACATAACTAATAAAGAAAACAAAAACATTATGTGGTAATTGCACCCAATGATAACTGAGGGATAAATTCAACAAAGGTCTAAAATTTCAAAAACATCAATGTGAATAAATATATCAGGGATCACGCCAGATTAAAGGACATTAAGACAACTGAATGAATTACATTATTCAGGAAAATTTTATGCAACAGAAGATTACTGACACAGTAGAAAAGAGTGATAAAAGGTGGAGTGGTGTTAGCTTGCTGATTTGAGTCACTGTGCCCTGATTCTGCATTTTCCATGGCTGCCACTGCTTGAGTGAGGAAGAATGCGATCACTGAGGATTCAGTAAGTATAGACAATTTGAAATGCAGGGGAAGTTAGAGATACTATCTTCCTCAAATGCCCCTGTTTGTTGTCTATAGTCCTGACTGCACAATGATCTTTTCTTCTCTTGCTTTGTTCAGTTAATCTTATGCAACCTAACCAGCCTCGGAAGCCTATCACTAAGGGCCTTTTACAATAAAGCTGTGATTTGCCGGGCGTGGTGGCACACGCCTTTAATCCCAGCACTTGGGAGGCAGAGGTAGGAGGATTGCTGTGAGTTCGAGGCCACCCTGAGACTCCATAGTGAATTCCAGGTCAGCCTGGGCTAGAGTGAGACCCTATCTCGAAAAACCAAAAAGGAAAAAAAAAAAAAAAAAAAAAAAAAAGAAAGCTGTGATTTGCTGGCTATGATAATGTTTATTTTTCTGTGATTTATAATTGGGAAAAGATTGTAAAAATATGTAAAGGAACACATTTTAAAAAGTAAGTAAGAATCCTGAAGTTTTCACTCTCTTCTTACTTTCTGAAAATACTACTCATTGATAGTGACAGTATGGAGCAGAATACATTAACTTTCTCCTATGGGTCCCATTTCAGAATGTTAAGCTTGGAGGCCACAAAAGAAGCTGACACACATAGTCAGGATACAGATAAAGCAGTAAGTAAAAGACTCCACACTTTGAGGTTGTCACAGCCTTGTTTCTGAATTAATTTTATCGGTGCAGGTTTTTATAAAGCAAGGACACCCTGCATACTTTGTTTCTATTATATAGAGTCATTATACTCTCTGCTTTTGGATTATGTCAACAAGTCAGGATCCCCTTGACAGCATCTTCATAAATAACCCATTCTCTCATACCTTATTACAATACCAAACTAATTAAGACCACATCATAGTGTTTCAAAATATCCATCTGGTTCTCTCTGAACAGGGATAATCGAAATGCTCTTTGAACTTTTTGGTTGAA
Source organism: Jaculus jaculus (assembly GCF_020740685.1). Classification (NCBI taxonomy): domain Eukaryota; kingdom Metazoa; phylum Chordata; class Mammalia; order Rodentia; family Dipodidae; genus Jaculus; species Jaculus jaculus. Next base: position 129,550,550 of record NC_059107.1, read on the forward strand.
TAATATTTACTCACTTTTTAATCTCAAATTATAAATTTACCTCCATATAAATCATTTTGTTTCCTTTATTTACAGAGACTCATACTCAACAATTAACTCTATTGATTGGCGTACACTTCCTTATTTCAACTGGTTATCATCTACATATTTTTAAACCTAACATACACCCAAATGTGTATATATATATGTGTGTGTGTGTGTGTGTGTGTGTGTGTGTGTGTTATTGGATGCTTTATAGTTGAATGAATAGACAAAGCTGAACAAGAGTGTAGATAATGTGTACATAAACCATTGTGTTGTGTATACATGTGTTCCCACAAACATACTTGCATGTGCATTCAAGTGCATGAACACATATGTGCATGTGCATGTGGAAGCCAGGGCTTGACTTCTGTTACCATTTTCACATACTCCCAAGATTATTTTCTGAGGCAGTGACTCTTACTTGAACTCAGATCTTGTTTCAGGTAGTCTAGACGTGTGCCTTGGGGATGCCCCGCCTCTGCATCCCATGTGCTGGGATTATAGGCAGGCTGCTGTGACCCATCTCACTAGTCCCAACATTTACTTTTGAGAGGAAAAAAAAATAAAATGTATTTACAATTTATAAAATTCCAAAGCAAATAAAATAGATATGAATAAAATATAGTAAATAAACATTTCATGAAATGAGACTATACCAAAGAAGAAATATATGAGGAATGGCATATATAATGGTCTATTGTAAAACTGTATCCCATATCAGAAATTAACAAATAACATATATACAGAAAACTAAAATCAAACAAGCTATCAGACAGTTGTACAATTGATTTTCAAGTCTTAAATATTCCCATGTGAATTCTCATAATTACTCAATTCTTTCAATTGCTAACCACGGCTTAGAAGAGAAATGACTAGAATGTTTTTTCCTTTCTGAAGTATTTAATATGGCAGCATAAATTTTATAAACTTTAAATATTTTATTTATTTGAGATACAGGCAGATAGAGAGAGAATGGACGTGCCAGGGCCTCCTGCCACTGCAAACAAACTCCAGGTGGATGTGCCACTTTGAGCCCCCGGCCTGTGTGAGGAATCAAAACTGGGTCCTTAGTTTTTTGGTTAGAGCTCCATGTCTAGAGCTCCATGGACTATGAAGACTGTCACTTTTGCAGGGGATCAAAAAAGTCTTCAAGATAGAAGCTAAAAGTTAGATGTTCTTGGTCAAACAAGGATGCTTATTCACACTACAAGAATTTTCATAATGGCTGAATAGATGGCTTAGTGGATAAGGTACTTACTTGCAAAACCATAATACCCAGGTTCAATTCCCCAGGACCCATGTAAGCCAGATGCACCAGATGGTGCCTGTGTCTGGAGTTCACTTGCCATGGCTAGAGGCCCTGGTATGTCCATTCTCTCTTCTCCCTCTCTCTCTCTTATATAATAAATAAATAAATAACTCTCTTATATAATAAATAAATAAATAAATATTTTAAAAGAATATTCATAAGACACTAAATATGGTAAAATCACTGAGTGTGGTGGTTTAAAGTGTCTCCCATAACCTCATGTGTTAGTGATTAAGCCTCATGTTTAATCTCTAGGTGGTGTAGCTTTATGGAGGTAGGGGCCTTATTGCAGGATTTATCTCACTAGGGCAGCCTTTCAGGTTTGTTAGCCCAAACAACTCACTGGGTGTTTAGAACTCACTCACTCTTGGGGCTAAGTCCAACTTGATGTGACAACATGTGATGCCTAGCCTCTGGTCTTCCATGATGAAACTTCCCTTCTACACTCTAAGCTGAAATAAACCCTTCCCTTCCATACACTGTTTTTCTTCTTCAGGTATTTAATCCCATAAATGAGTTGCTAACTGCAACGCTGAGTTTATATGGGAACTAAAATGTAATTTCAAAAATTATTTCACTTAAAATGGCTTTTATAAAATCTTCTTTTGGAATTTCTGTCTTATATAATAACACATGTTTCTCTGGAAATCAGGTTTGATGCCATTAATCTGTTTTAAATATCTTAACTCTTTTAGTGAATACTTGTTCCACTTACATGTACTATTCATTATGAAATAAAACTTTGCTTCAAATGTATATTATCAAAAAATAATTATGACAGAAATGTATACTAGGCTCATAAACTTCAGTGTATTTTGTGATGAGTAAATCCTGCTTACTTCAACAATGCTTGCCACATGAATGAATATGGTCTCTGGAGCACTTCCTTATGCCTGAATATATTTCTTTTATGTCCAGTAATTTCTGAGTAGATCACAAAATTGATCCCATCTTTTCATAAATAGCAATGGATGTTCTGACCATCATAATAGCTACAGGGATGACTCTCAAACTATGCTGTCTCTGTAATTTTGGCTCTTCAACACTGTGTCTGTGTAATTCTGTGTAGGTTACTTATTACCATGCTGTCTGCTATTCATTTTCTCTTTTGATCAAATTATAGTAATATACTACTTATCCCAGGCGGTTGCTACTTGGATGAAATGCATGATGTGACTACTAGACGCAGAACAGAACCTGACCTGGTATTACATTGCTCAGCTACTACCACTTTTCTACTACTTATAGTTATTTTACATGGAAACAAATAAAAGTTCTTCATCTATAAAGTAGATATCTTCAAATTAACATTTTTAAAAATAACACTTGCTCATTATTTGACACTCTATTGTAATTCCCAGTAGAATATATGTTTAATTTATTTAATAAATATTGAGTAAATAGCTTACACCAGACCCTTTGTTAATTAATAATGGATAGTTTTGTAAATTAAACTGTCATTTATTTCATATAAATTTGTGATTTCAGAAACAATAATTTCACAATCTCATTTGGTGAATCTATGCTGTCAAAACACATACCTAATTATTGCCCCTACAACTTTTGATTCATTTGTTTTTAATATATGCTTTTTATTCAGTAATGTGCACATCCTATAAATTTGTTTAGGTATATTTCATATTTTCAATTCAGAGTAAAAAAAAGTCATTCACACATATAATAAAGTTCATAATTTTATTCAATGTTTATAACCCAGTTGATCTTTTTTTTTGTTTTTTTAAAATTTTTTATTTATTTATTTGAGAGCGACAGACACAGAGAGAAAGACAGATAGAGGGAGAGAGAGAGAATGGGCGCACCAGGGCATCCAGCCTCTGCAAACGAACTCCAGACGTGTGCGCCCCCTTGTGCATCTGGCTAACGTGGGACCTGGGGAACTGAGCCTCGAACCGGGGTCCTTAGGCTTCACAGGCAAGTGCTTAACCGCTAAGCCATCGCTCCAGCCCTAGTTGATCTTTTTGTTAGTGATGATAAAAGCACAAATATCAGATTGCTTTTAGTGATGCTGAAAGAGACCCAAACCAAAATCAAAATACTCTACATATGTTTTTAATGGTTAGTGTTAATGATCAAATACATTGATATTACTAGGATCACCGGTTACTTTTGGATGTAGAATTATAGCTAATTATATTTCAAAATATAACCATGAAATTATGTGGATAGAGGATTATACGCATACAATTCTGAATATAAAAATGTCACAGAGAAAAATGTTACCTTGGAAAATCTACATTAATGCAAGCATAAATGTTCTTCAGGAGCCTTCTAGTTCAAGCTGAGATAAATTGTGATCATGGTCCTAAACTGCTTCATTGTGTAAGTAAAAGAATAAGCTAAGCATAGATTCATATATTGCTTAGAAGAGTTTTTTCTTATCCCTTACTTAATAGTGATTTTTATTACTAAGAACACAGTTTAATTCTGTATCAGCAATTTTCATATTGGGCCACTAGATTTATTGCATGTTAATATTTATGTATTCTAAAAGTTAGTTTCCCATAAGTTTACCACAAGAGTATATATTTTTAGAAATGCTGATATGAGTTTTGTAATTTTTATCAAATCTCAGGCAAAAATGCTCACAATAGAATAATTATTTAAGCATATTGCAACTACCACATTCATTATTATTATAAATGCAATTGTTTCTTTTAAAAGATAATATGCAAAAGTTCAGCAGGAATTGGTTCCACTGTATTACAATAGTTTATATAATTATGATATATTCATATTTTTAAAACCCACTTTTACTCATATAGTGATGTAGTGTAATATTTATTTGACCTTATAGACCATTAATTCTTAAATGAAGAATTCATCACTATTTAACTGGCAAAGAAATGTCAACAAAACCCTAAAAACCACAATAGATATAGTATAATTACATCATGTATGTGTGTGTATATATATATACACACAATCAAGTGCTTAACCACTAAGCCATCTCTCCAGCCCTACCCCATTCTTTATATGATTATTTGGTAAGTTATTTCAATACTTCATCAACTCTTACTTAGATGAAATGTTACAGAATCCATCCTGTAGTTTTCATTATTGTCTCTTATAAGTTATTCTGTCCATTATAATTTATTTTTTAATGTATTTATTTAGGGCTCTCCAGCTGTGAACACATGACATCATAAAGTCAAGTACGTATTTTAGCAGTGATTCTAAAAGTTTAAATGCATCAGTATCACCTGAAGGATATTACGTGAGTGAGTGAGTGAGTGTGTGTCTGTGTGTGTGTGTGTGTGTGAGAGAGAGAGAGAGAGAGAGAGAGAGAGAGAGAGAGAGAGAATGGGAACAGGGACAAGGGGAAGGGTGGTACAAACACATGATGTGTCCATACTAAGAATGTCCTTAATAAAAAAGTGAATTAATAATTTTTTTAAATAAAAAGTTAAGAGGACAGGCCTCTGAGAAAACCATCATAGCTGGTCTCAGCAGGGTACAGCTAACCCCTTGTTTTCTGTCCTCTATTCTAGCTGGTGTCCCTCACACAGCTTACACATGTGTGTCGAAGCCTCCCCCTGCCCAGTCATTGAGTAATGCCACAAGTTCCTCGATTGGAAAGGAGAACATGGACACTTTGTGGTGATTGCTGATTGGACCAGAATTGACTTCTACATCTCTCGGTCCAGTCATTTTACAGATCAACATATTTCTCTGGACAGAAAGCCAAATAAAGCCTAAGACAAATAAACTCATTGGCAACCAGTGTTGGGCTCTCTTGCTGTCTCAGAACAACAGAACATAGTTACTTTTCTTTCTCAATAAAACTGCTTGCTTGCCTCTCTTCTGTTTGCATGAGCTGTTCTTCCATATCTTAAGAACAGGAATTCAATCAGGCAGAAAATAAATTATATAATAAATTTTAAAAATAATATAAACCAGTAATCAAATTGTATATCATGCACTATTTATTTCTTAAGATGAACCACAGTAGAAAGTCTATGTTTACTTTTTTGTTCTTTTATTTATCTACTGTAAACTGAAGTGAATAGTAGGCATATCTACTTAATGCAAGATGACAGTTCATAAATTGATTAAATTAAATTTGAAACCTTATAATGAATCTTGTTCAAAGTTATACAACTTCTCAAAAGTCAGTTATAACAGTAGACAGTAAATAATCAGGTCAATATATCTGCTCTGTTTTCATCACATGATCTCTCCACATCCATCATGTAGTATGACTGATAAAATTTGTATCAAGATGCCAAGGTTCCCTAAAATTGATTTGCTGCTATCCCAACACATAATAGAGTAACATGTAGGTTTTAGCTGGAGGTTAGTTTGCTGAAAAATGCTTAGTAATGAAGCAAAGAAGAGAAATGGATTAGAGGCATAGTTAGTCAGTCTGGTCAGGAAAAGTAAGCATGTTAGTCTGATGACAGACATCACAGTGGTTAGACCATTTTCTGACTTTGAACCACAATATTTCTACAGACATACATATTTCCTTTTACCTTTATTTTTCCAGATGTAGATAACATTCAATAACAAAATGGAATATAAAAAGAAATGTAGTACAAAGGAGATATTTTAGGATACTCAGAAAAAAAAAAGTAATTAGAGACAGGGTCTCATACTGTAGAATAGGTTAATTCTCTTCTTTCAGTCCTCTGTATTATTGGATCATGCCTCAGAACCACCATTCACTTTTTAAAGAAATTCTTTTAAGTATAGATGAAAACTAGAATGGAATTACCTTAAAATCTGTTATACTTACCTTCATATCTAAGATTGAAGTTACAATTGAGCATTATGGTACATACTTGTTGTGGTGGTTTGATTCAGGTGTCCCCCATAAACTTAGGTGTTCTGAATGCTAGGTTCCCAGCTGATGGATATTTGGGAATTAATGCCTCCTGGAGGGAGTGTATTGTTGGGGGTGGGCTTATGGGCTTTATAGCTAGTTTCCCCATGCCAGTGTTTGGCACACCCTCCTGTTGCTGTGGTCCATCTTATGTTGGCCAGGGGGTGATGTCCACCCTCTGCTCATGCCATCGTTTTCCCCTGCCATCGTGAAGCTTCCCCTCGAGCCTGTAAGCCAAAATAAAACTCTTTTGCCCAGAAGCTACTCTTGGTTGTGTGATTTCTACCAGCAATGCGAACTGGACTGCAACACTTGTAGTCTTAGCACTCAGAACTATACGATAGAAGGCTTACCATGAGTTAGAGGCCAGCCTGGGCTACCTTGTGAATACTAGGTCAGTCAATCCTGCATAATAAGAACATATCTCAATAAAAAAAACTAATAAAAAAGGAAATCTATATAGCACAGATATTCAATTCTATTTTAGCTGAGCTGAATCAAGGGAGGTGGTAGATAATAGCCACAAACAATATCTCTTGTGGTCTTAATTTGAAGGAATTCTTTGTATTCCTAAGCTCAGCTCATAAACCTCAACATACCCTTCACTCCCAGAATGGATTCAGATATTGAGGATTTTCAAGAGATTACCCTCAAGAAATGAGATCAGAAGGAATCAAAGAGGTAAATCTGGCATTCATCATAGACTCCTTTATAGTGAAAGGACAAAAATAAATAAATAAACAAAAATACTAAAGTTCCAACATAAATTATCTAAAAATTTAGTGAATAATTCATTCTCTATTTCACCCACACTTTACATAAAAGTTCCAACAATTTATTTAAAAATATATAACTTGATTCATGACATTCTTTTTTTTCTGTAACAATAAAGACTTCATGAAAGTATTTTCATGTTGGAACATTGTTAAGGAAATTTAAATACCTGGGCCATGTCACTGATATTTGATTCACATAAGATATGAGGTTTATATTGACAGTAACATTACTCCTATGTTTGTTATTACTTATGGTGAATAGCCTGTTTTTCTTATTTTTGAAATGGGGATAATTTACACCCTTTCTATCTTTCCTTGTCTTCCTTTCTGCCCTGAGGGAAACAGGCTTCATCTTCTTTCACTCCCAATATGATGTTCCAGCTCCCTCAAGGCCAAAATGATGGAGCCAAGTGACCATGGATAGAAATATGTCAATCCATGAGGCTTAAGAATTTTATCACAGTAACAGTAAGATGATTGGCATGGTAGACTTACAGAGTTGAGGGACAGTTTCACAAGTTGGGATCTTGGGACATTTACTGTTCTGAATTCAGTGCTTTTACTTTGTATGTTTAAAATATTTAAATATATTTTAAAATATTTATTTATTTTGTTAGTTATTTGTGAGAGAGACAGAGAGGTAGAGAAAAAGAGGGATATATATATATATATATATATATATATATATATATATATATATATATATATATATACACACACACACACAACACACACATATATATATTTATGTGTATGTACATAGAAAGAAAGAGAGAGAGAGAGAATGGGCACAACATGAGGGTCTCCAGCCACTGTAAACAAACTCCAGAGGCAGGGGCCACCTTGTGTATCTGGTTTACGTGAGTGGTACTGGGGACTCAAATCTGAGTCCTTAGGCTTTGCAGGCAAGTGCCTTAACTGCTAAGCCATATCCCCAGCCATTTTTCTCTTTAATTTTTTTTAAATATAGTTTTCAAGTCATATTTCATTTCATCCTTAATTTTTAATTGAGCATATATTTATTGCATTTTTACATAGTTGGATGTTTGGATATTACAAACATATCAATAGCATACAACATATTTGAAAAGGTATCATTCCAGCCAGGCATAGTGGCACATGCCTTTAATCCTAGCACTTGGGATGCAGAGGTAGATGCTATGAGTTTGAGGCCACCCTGAGACTACAGAGTGATTTCCAGGTCAGCTTGAGCTAGAGTGAGAGCCTACCTCGAAAAAGAAAAAAAAAAAAAAAAAAAAAAAAAAAAAAGAAAAAAGAAAAGTATCATTCCTTAGTTGGTAGAAGTATCCTTCCAGGAATCATAGGTTATACATCTCAGTCCCAGGAATGAGTCACTACCCCCTACCCTGCACCCTGCAGGTGAGCTTTTGGTCAGGAAGGGCTATGATGTCCCCAAAATAATGGAGGGAGTTGCCAAAGCACTTGATTACCAAACAGAACTAGGTGGTAAGAGCCTATTGGTGAAGACGCCACCAGCTGCTATCATAGGACATTGAGAAATCAAGCTGTATCTGACATGGACAGTGGGATAGCTGTCATTGGGCTGGAAAGCCCTGTGGAAGCTGCTATGGAGAAATGTTATCTATGGTTTATACAAGCAGTAGAATCTGTAAGATGTCAAGCTAGGCAAGATATACCTACTGGTACAACATTGGCACATAAATTATGGGGTAATGAGTTGTGTGATTGGCCATGGGGCCTGCTCACAGCTGCTACTGAAAACCAAAAGCTTATGAAATAGAAGATAAATTCCAGGGGTAACTTTTCACTATTATTTGGCTAAATCAAGATGTTAAGACTACGAAAGGCCTTCTAAGTTTGAATGTTTTGCTGTTAATTAAGGTTGGTCTCACTTTTGGTTAGAGAACCTTCTTTTACAGGTGGTGGCAAACACTGGGTAGACCAGAGTCATCAGAATGGAAAAAAGGGAGAGAAAGCACAAGGCTCAGCACCACACAGGTCATCTCTGTCACACCTGCCAGGGCTCAGGGAACATGGCAGAGATAATCACAGAAAAAATGAGTGCTGTTCTCACTGCTACGGGGAGGATTGCCTCTATTGAGAATGTGGTAGATACTGAGGATACTATTAACTCAAAGCAGGAAGTAAGAGGCTATTGAGAGCAAAACACTAAAGGACGTTTCTACCATACCCTCCAAGGGTCAGGGAACATTGTGAGAGAGATGGACAAAAGAATGTAGGAGTCACAATGAATGTAGGCATAAATTGGGATGCTGTCCTCCCAACACGAACCACTGGTTACATATATCATATCATATCACATCATATCATATCATATCATATCACATCACATCACATCACATCACATCATATCATATCATATCCACCCACAGTGGATACTGATACTTCCACAAGATCAGCACAGTTCTAACCCTATGTACAATTTTGCCTGGAGGACAGAAAAGGACAAATGTAGCATGAAAAAACAGAGGCGGGACCACCTTGAAAGAGATGGGTCCTCTAAAATCATGTTATAATCCAAGTATCAGTTGCCACAATTACTAATACTTTGTACACAAATGTTTCATAAGATACAAAACAAGTATTGATATCTAAGCAAACTTTTAAACTTAATTTTAAACTGGTATCATATTAAATGTACAAAATCATAAATAACCTCCTAAAACATTAAAAAAAGTTTTTAAGATTAACAGTTATATACATGAAATTATAACACTTAAATGGAAATTAGGATGAGCTCTTAATTGTGCCAGACATTGAACCAGGACCTCATGCCTGCTCATGTGCTGGCAGCCAAGATGTTCTTAGGCACATGAAGACCTGAATCCTGTAACCACTGAATCAGGAAAAAAAACCTTTTCCAACACTGGAGTTTCCTCATTACGTTTCTCTGTGTCACTTTTCTCTGCATAGATACTCTAATGTTCTATCCTGACAGGTCAATATGGTTTACTAGCTAATTTTATTACAATGGTATTACAAAGTATGTGTTATATCTGGTTTCTTGTGTATCTATTATAATAATATTGAGATCCATCTATGGTGTCGATTTTATTAGCTAAATGTATTTTTACATTCAATTTTATCAATATACTATATTTTACATTTATTAAAATATTAACAGATATTTACTAATTTATAGCCTTTGGCTATTGTCTATAAAGTTCCCTGGACATGTTTACATGAGAAATTTTATAGGCATGTGTTTTCATTTCTCTTTGACAAATACCTAGGTGTATTACAGTAGATGCACATGGTTTACTTTGCATGAAGCTTTCATATACCTTCTCAATGGTTGCAAAGTTTATACACTGTTAGTAGATGATGTAGATGCTGCAGTTCCTCCACCAATTTGGCAGATCTTTGCAATTTTAAATGTACTGTTACATATAGAGACATAGTTACGTTGCACTGTCATATTTCCTTCCCTGATGACTGATAAAGACGAACATTTACCACTTCATATTTTCACTAAGCATTCATGTAGATTTTTCAATTTCTCCATGAGGTTTGCTATTCCTTAATTTACTATGCATACTCTTTTATCAAGAAGATACTGTCACAGGACCAAGTTTTATACTCTAAAAATTCTTTATTGAAACCTGTTCAGCAATGTAATTACATTTGTAGACAGAGCATATCAGGGCTTAATAAAGGCTATAGACACTCCAAGAGTCATAATCAAATAATACAGTTGTCTCTATAGGAAGAAGAGACATAGGATCACTTTATGGCTCCACACAGGTACAGGGGAAAGGAATATGAGACCTAAAGAGAAGCCAATCCTGGTGACCGTTTATAGCTTCCAAAACATTGAGGAAATGTATTATTTTCTTTTATTAAGAAGAAACTTTGTATGGACACATCATGTGTTGATACCATCATTTCTGTCCTCCCTGACCCCATTCCACAGAGGGCCCTCCTCCATGGGATTGCTGGTATTCCCCAGGGTGTTGCAGGTTAGGAGGTGTGACAGCAGTTGTCAGTCATTGTGGAGGAGAGCAATTCCTCTGAATATTCCCTCCTATCTTCTGGCTCTTACAATCTCTCCACCCCCTCTTCTCCAAAATTTCCTGAGCCTTAATGGGTATGTCTTCTGTCTCTTTTAGCGGTGAGTTCTCGGCAGCTTCTGGACTTTTGCTTTCATATGTTTTGAATATCTTCAATGTTAATCTCCATTACCCTGATCCAGGTTATCAGGCTCACTGAAAATGTGCCATTAGTGCTCATCTGTCAATTCCTTCTTGGTTTAATCCTGGCCCTAGCTGATATTCATGGGGTGGTTCATTGCCTGTCAGGGAGTCATATGCCTTTTATTGTCTTGTTGATAGCTTTTTGTTGTAAAATACTCAGTCTTCAGTATTGTCCAGATTTTCTTAATCCATATTTTTTTTACTAAATATTTTCTTTCAGTTGGGTGGATTATATTGTCATGAAAAAGATTATTTTTCCCATGCTTTGTTTCCAGATATGATTTTAGAGTTCTTCATTTACACATGATTCATCTCAAACTCATATTATGTGACATGAAATTTTACCACTGAATTCTCCTAGTGTGTTTCTGGAAAGCTAATGGTTATACATATGTACATCTTCTGTCCTCTATTGAATGTGAGCAGACTGTGTGACATTCTCCTCTTTTGCATCCTTGACAATAAGACAGTTTTGACTCATTATACTATATAAGTCTTGAATCCAGGTTGGTATCACCTACAAATTTATATTTTAATGTAATATTGTTCTGACTACTATACTATAGATTCTTCGAATTTCAGGAATAACTTGGAGGTTGCTTAATTAATTTATAGTGAATAGGTTGTTGGATTTTTGTTGGAATTTCTTTGAATATATAGAATTTGAGAACACACCTTTTATCAATATTGTGAGACTGACATACTGCCTATCAAGCTAATGAAGTACTTCATTTTTAATAATATTGAATCTTTCAAAATATGTAAATTATTTCTTTTCCCATCTCTTCTTTAGTCACTCAGCAATGCAAGACATTATAAAATTTCACTTGACTTCATTTCTGAGATTTTATAGCATTTAAGTTATTAAAATAGGTACATATTTTGATTTAATTTTCCATCCTTTTTAATATGTTGTACAAAATTTCTTTCTTAATGATAACAAGTTGAGAACTTTTTTTTTTCTTTTTAATGTAAGGTCTTGCTCTAGCCCAGGTTGACCTGAAATTCACTATGTAGTCTCAGGCTGGTCTCGAAGTCATAGCAATCCTCCTACCTCAGCCACCCAAGTGCTGGGATTAGTAGTATGCACCACTGAGCCCAGTGAAAAAAAATTATATATTTTCATTTTACCATAAATTATTGAGATAGCTGGTTAGTAAAGACCACTGAATTGTGTATTTGTAATATTTCATTTAGACTTTTCTAACATTATGTTTTAGATCAACTTTAAAAAAATTGACTAACTCTACCATCTATTGATAATGTCCAATTGGTCATTAATTTTCCCATGCTGTTTACTTGTAAGCAAGAATATTTCTTAAAGATAATCCTGATTAGATTAAGATTTATTAAGATTTATTTGTACTTAGTAAGAATTAGGCTATGTTTTACTCACTCCTCAGGTTGATACTTATGTTGTAGCTGGGTGTGAGGTTCACACTTATAAATTCCTACTGATAGTAGGAAGTCTGAGACAGTAGGATTACCTTAAATTTGAGGCCTATCTTGGCTATCAAATGATTTCCAGGTCAGCCAAGTCTACAGAGCGCCCTCTCTCATAGGCAAAAACATATTATGATCACAGAAGATATTCTTGTGCCTACAGAGCCTCCTGAATTGTCTGAGTGCCTAAGTCAATTGTCTACTACTCGTATTAACTTTTGCTCAGATCCAAATAAAGTAGTAGTGCAGGTTTCAAAGTTACCATCAGAATTTCAACATAAATCTTCTAAGGCTAGCTCTCAGCTAGAAATAATAGAAACAACTTTAAGCAGAATTCTGAACTCCTTCCTTTGTAGTTAGGTTCATTTTCTGTTCAGATCAAGTTCTTGAAGTTTTCATAACTCTAAACTGATTTCTCACTCTCCATCCGTACATACTGGATAATAAATGTCCCCGGAAAGAATGCCTTATGGATTTTGGAACTTGCTAGTACATACTTTCCTCTTTTCAAGAATATTGTTCCAACTTGAAAGAATACCTATAAAGTACTTAATGCAACATAGATAGCTTCTTGACTAGCAAAGATAAAGCATAGAAAATTGGAAGGTTAGAAACAAATCCACAGACTGTGTTCTTTCTGTCTCTTCAAGGGCACTCCCATTTTCCTGTGCCCTTTCTTCTCTCTTTCTTCTATGTCCCCTCTCTGTCAGTTGGAACTTCCCTTCTGCTTTCCTCTCACCTGCATTCTATTACCCATTTTTCTCCCTCTTTCCTTTTCAGGGTTACCTTTCCAGTTGATGACAATACATTTGCACACAATTAAAGTCTAACATTTACATTTGATGAAAAACAGGTCATATATGTGTGTGGGCGTGCATGCAGAATTGGGCAAAAATTGTCTACAAAACAAAAATTGTCTACAGAACAAAAATACAAAATGATACCAGCAAACCACTGTTACTGGGAATTTTGAAGATGTTGGAATACTCAATTAGAAGGATAATTTTACTAGATTAAATAGTTAACAAGATTAAAATAACAAGAGGAGTATTACATAAATAAATGTAAAGAAATACTGACAGTATAAAATAATTCTCACTATTTTTTTGGAATTATAGAAAATAAAAAAAGGGCAAACAAAATAACATTAGGATATTTACTATAAATAAGGCTATTAAAACAAAAGGTATAAAAATATTGTGGAGCTGGAAAGAGATGGGAAACCTTTAAGAAAATTTATATTATAAAAGTTATGCATATTTATTATATTAAAAAACAGAGAAATGTCAGATTAGGATTAGATCATACAACTTTCCAACTGACCAAAGATTCTTCCTAATTGATCTTTGTCTATAGCCTACCATTTTATGGCTTCTTGTTCCAATTATCTTATTTCCAAAATGTTGAGTTACTTGCAGTTGATATTTATTTGTAATTGTTTTGTGTAAACATATAAGATTATTAGAATACTGGTAGGTCAACATTAGGGTATTATTTATATTGTAATAAAAGGATATAAAAATAAGCTTAGTATCAAGAAACTCAATGTCAGCTATATGTGAATATTTAAGTAAATGGAAATTACTTAGTACTAAAACATACAAGAAAATACACATTTCATTGAAGGGAAACAATAGCAATTCAGCCTTTACAGAATGCTTTGTTTCATTTATAAACTATTTTCTCTAAGTATGATATGGAATATAAAATAATATTATGGTACAGGATCAAAAATATTAATTCTTATATGTCTTACAGTTTATTGACTCTGTTCTAGAAAGTTTAAAACAAACATGCAAAAATTTTGTTGAAGGAATGAGTATGAAATGTTTGTGGTAGGGACTTAAGAAATAAGCCTGAATAGTACATAATACAATTTGAACAATACAGAAATATGTCCTCATGAAAACCTGACATGATCCAAATCAAATATGATTAAGAAATTTAAAACTTTTGCAAAATTTATAACCATACAAGCACTCAAAAATCACACTTGTTTTGTTCTTAAGGTGTATAATTAATGTGATTTTATATATTTTTTTTGAAAGATATTTTTGTTACCTTAAAATTGTCCCTTTTAAGTTTGCCATCACCAGACATAATATCTTATTGTGGAAGTATAAGAGTAGGGTACAATTTATTTTACTATCAGTTGTAAAATACCTAAAATTTTCAATATTTTTAGGGTTTCTGCATACATCTAATCTTCTAAAATCAATATTTTCATTTTGCATATAATATAGATGTGCAAAAACAGTCAATATTAACAATTTATTTTTATAGTACACATAAGTATTTGAGTGTTTTTAATGTACAAGATTACCTAGGAAGTTTATTTACAATCAATTTAAAGTAGTCTACTATGAGAAGCATTTTGCACAGCCTGCAACCTGGTGCTTTACCTACTATGTTATAAATATTGCATAATAAATACATTTTCTTCCTCAACTCTAAATTTCAAAATATGAGTTTGTATTTCATTCTTAATTAAATTATATAGCAATTAAGTTTATTTAGAAATTCCTATAGAACTCTATGCTTTAAGTTTTTGACATTTGTGTATCAATTTTTAAAATAATTTTCATGAAAATTCTCACTGTGTAGCCCTGATTTTCTTGGAACTTGCTATATAGGCCAGGTTGACTTCAAATTTACAACATCTTATGATGATTCTACTTAAAACTGTCCAACTTTTTGTGTAATTATGAGACTATAACTCGCAACAGGGAGTTGTTCCTGCAGGAGGTCCTTCTAATGCTAGTGATGTTGTGATGAAACACTTCTCCCTGTCAGTCCCCCAATCATGAGAGGAGACAGATGATTTGGCAGTGAGCTGTGTTGCCAAACAATGATGCTTGTTAATTTATGAACTTCAAATATGTGTGGGTTCATTTATTATTTGGACAAATGTGTCTATAGGAGCAACAAGATATCTCTTCATTGCAAATGAATGGCAACGGCTTTATGTAGGTCACTCGGGAATTGAAACCTAGCTCAGAGGCTTTACAAGAAAGCATCTTTAACTTCTGGGATATTGCAGGCTCCTTCAATGCACTTTTTTACTTAGGATGTTTTTCATTGTGTGATGAATTTATCAGAATATCATTAATCTATAGGTCAAGTGTATTTGCATATATCCATAGGAGTAAATAGTAAAGTAAAATCTAAAAATATCTTCACAGGTATAGAAAAAAAGGCAAAAAGTGGATGCTAGCAATAATGCAGAAACTCTTGATTCTTTATTATTTCACAGCTAATTTAATTTTCATAACCATATCAAATATTTACTGCAAATGTGAAGAGGCTCAGATAAATTGTCTTTCATTGAAAATTCCCATGCATCAAATATTAGCCTATTACCATTAGATTAAGCCTTTTAAGGAGAAAGTATAAAATTTTCATGTTCAGGTGGTGTTTATGACATTAAAGCATTGTCAATAATAGTAATTGTTTTGATAATGAAGGAGGAATAAGATGACAGTATGAATAAAAAGAATGAGAAAAATGCATGTTTGTCACTTATATAGCACATACTTTACTAGCACTCAGTACTGTCAATATCCAGTCATTTAAATTTCCCATTCCTATAATAATCTTAGGTGATTATTAGTTTATAAGTTTTAATTTTGGAAAAAAATAGATTATGTCTAGTTCTGGAAGAACTAATGTTAGTGAGTCTTTCTAATCCATAATCATCAGTAGAAACATTTTCAACAGTACCCATATGTACAACAGAACACATATATGGTTAACAATTGCATAATACAAAGTGATATATTTTCTTTTTCTTTTCTTTCTTTCTTTCTTTCTTTTCTTTTTTTTTTTTTTACCGTTGTAAGGGTCTTTATTTTAGGTAACATGACAAGCATTCCCTGTGACAGAAGATGCTCAAAGTGACTTTCTCTGTATTTTTTAATTAGTTTAGAATTGCTAATTAGTGGCATACGCCATGTTCTGTTCTGGAATTCTTAGGTAGAATCTTTTAACTAATATACAAGGCTTGCATCTACTATTTAGTTAGATGCAAATCTTTGGATTACCCTCTCTGCTATAAATTCACCACTGGAATAATGTGCTCAAGAACATAGTTATCCCACATGGAAATAACCAGTGGTTGAAACAGAATCATGTAAAAATACCCTTCACTAATCCCACTAATTCCTATCCATTCACTTTTCTTACATTAGCATTCCCCAAACCATCATTCCTTTGAGCTCTGCCAAGACTTACACCCCGCTGTCACTTCTTTCTTTCTTTCACTGTGAGTCAGTTCCCTAACCTACTTATTTTTAAAAAACGCAGTTTAGGGCTGGAGAGATGACTCAGTGATTAAGGTGCTTGCCTGAGAAGCCTCAGGGTCTAGGATCAACAACCTTGAACCCACATAAGTCAGATGCACCTGGTGGCACATGTACCTAGAGTTCTTTTCTTTTTCTTTAAATTTTTTATTAATTAGTTTTGTATTCAGCAAATACAGTCAGTTTGGTACCATTATTAGGCTCATCTGTGACCTACTCCCTCCCCTTAGCCCCTCTCCTTGTTGAGGTATATGGGTCATGCATTCTGAAGTTAGCCCACAGTTATGGGTAGAATAAATGTCTCTGCATATCATGACCCAACATGTGGCTCTGACATTCATTCTGGCCCCTGTTCCGCAAAATTTCCCTGATGCCTCAGCCAGTGGAGAGTTAAACAAGAACTTGAGGGGAAGTTAACCTGAATGAGAGATAAGAGACACAAAGGAGGAGTCCAATTCTAGAGTCTGATCAAGGTCTCAAATTTGTTCAGGCAAGCACATGCTTATATACAGAAAATAAAACTTTCTAGACAATGCCTATGTGCCAAAAGTCTGCTCCACAAATGCCTCTGTGTCTGAAGACTGTTTACCAAGGCCATACAATAAGGCCTCTGTGCCCAGAGATCCAAGACCAGCTGCAGTTCCCATGGTCAAAGAGCAGCTACAGCTCCCGACACCCTGAGCCATGTTGGGTTCATTTTTGGTCTCTTTCAGTTATGAGGTGTTGGAGGCCTCTGGGTCTCTGGCTCTCTGATTTGGTAGGAGTTGATTTTTCTCTGTGTTGATCTTCTTCACCCTTGTGCTGGCACCTGGTTTACCAGGAAAATAGCACCCTTGCTTGTTTTGCCAATTTTTCTTAGTTTCAGCCGGGGCCCTTTTGAGGTATGATGGGGTGGCACTCTCCTTAGGATATACATCTATCTGCAAAAGGGAAGCAGTTCTCCAACAGGGAGTAAGTTAGCACCAGGACAAATGAGATAACCCTTACTTTTTTTTTTTTTTTTGTAGAGAATTTAATACGTGTAGGCCCTCTTACAGCCCACTATTGATGGTTGTTTGATAATAGAGAATGGGCTTATTTTTGGATATGGTTCTGACTTATTTCCCAGGTCCAGCTATGGGTTCCATACCACTGAGGGGATCAGTTAGCCAAATCAAGAGCAGTTGGTTCCCCACCATGGCTGTGTGCCACTATTGCACTTGTGTGGGCATCACAACAGGTTATTTGCTGCTAAGTAGGTTAGACCACTAGTTACGTGGAAAGATATTGAACATTTTCCCCCAGTCTCCTCACGTAGCCCTTTCTGGCACTAGACAAGCTGATTGTGTGGGGACTGACTCTCTTCCAGCTTCCAGCCATGCCATTCCATTTTATGTGTCAACCACATAAAGTGTCTTCAGCAGTAGGGTCTTACCACTAACATTTAGTGGATCATCAAGTACTCAGACAGAAATCTGTCTTTCTTTTAGGAAACGTTGTAGGTCTCTCTGATCTAAAGCTCATTGTGGATGATAGCCACATGCTGGTACTGGGAGTTACAGGTCAGTGCCCACTAAGAAAAGGAGGAAAAAGATAACTAATATAAAAGAAGTAAAGAGAAGAAACAGGGAGGGAGGGAGAGGGAGGGAGGGAGGGAGAGAGAGAGAGAGAGAGAGAGAGAGAGAGAGAGAGAGAGGGAGGGAGGGAGAGGGAGAGGGAGAGGGAAGGAAGCTATAGAAGATTAAGGTCAGTCTTCATCATACCCTCTCCAGTGTCTCATGGTTCAGGTGTTCACTCTAAGGGCCTGGTGAAGGTTCACCCATTTGGTCTGCTTTAGGAAGTAGAATTTTATGGTACCATTGCTGCTTGGGTCTAGATTTGTGTTTCCCACTCCTCACTGGCCCTCCCATCGCTCCCAACCCATCCTATTTTCTAGTCCAAGAGATGCTTACTGGGTATGTAAGGCATCTTGGGTAGATTCACGTTAGGTGCTGTAGATGAGTGAGACTATGTGGCGATTTTTATTTCTGTGCCTGGGTAAGTTCACTGAGAATGACTTGTTCCAGGTTCAACCATTTTTCCTCAAATTTCATTGTGCCATTTTTTCTTACTTCTGTATAGAATTACATCATGTAGATATACCATATCTTAGTTATCTATTCTTCTAGAGATGGAAATCTGGGTTGATTCCAGCTCTTAGCTGAAATCTTAGCAATTCATAATAATTGAGCTGCTACAAACATGGTTGAGCAAATCTCTCTGGCCTGTGGTTTGAAGGTTTTAGGGTAGATGCCTAATAAGGGAATAACTGGGTCTGTTGGTATCTCTATAGTCAGCTTTTTCAGGAGTCTCCATATTACTTTCCAAAGTGGTTGTACCATCTTACATTCCCACCAACAGTAGATGAATATTCCTACTTCTCTACATCCTCACCAGCATTTGTTTTCATTTGAGTTTTTGATGTTTGCTATTCTTACTGGGGTAAGGTGGAATCTCAAAGTTGTTTTAATTTGCATTTCTCTGATGATTAGGGACAATAAACATTTTCTTAAGTGTGTGTTTGCTATTTGTATTTTTTCCTCTGGAAACTGCCTGTTCAGCTCCTTGCCCCATTTTGTGAGTGGGTGTTTGACTTTTTACTGATAGCTTTTTGAGCTCTTTGTAGTTTCTAAAGATTAGGCTTCTGTCAGTTGGATAACCCACAAATATTATCTCCCATTCTGAGGGTAATCTATTGGCTTTGCTTATTATCTGCTTGTCTGAAAAGAAACTCTTCAGCTTCATGTGATCCCTTTGGTTGAGTCACTGTTTAAGATCATGAGCTACTAGGGTTTTGTTCAGGAAGTCTTTTTCCATTCCTATATCATGAAAATTTCTTCCTATATTTTTTTCCAGGAGTAGCTGAGTTTCTGTTCTTATATTGAGGTCTCTCATCCATTTTTTACTTGAGTGTTGTGCATGGTGAGATGTGTTGATCGAGTTTTAATTTCGTGCATATGGTTATCCAGTTTGTCCAGCACCATTTGTTGAAGTTGCTGTCTTTTTTTAAGCCCTTAGTATTAGGGTCATTGTCAAGTAGCTATAATTGCTTGACCCAAAGTCCAGGTCCTCAATTCTGTTCCATTGGTCTATACTCCTGTTTTTATGCCAGTGCCATGCTGTTTTAATTACTATGGCTTTGTAATATAGCTTTAGATCAGGTATGGTGATGCCTCCAGACGTATTTCTTTTGCTGAGGATATGTTTGGATATGTAAGCCCTTCTGCCTTTCCATACGAAATTTGAGATCATATTTATGTCTCTGTGAAGAACATTGTAGGGATTTTAATTGGAATTGCATTAAATCTATATACTGCCTTTGGTAGGATTGCCATCTTCACAATGTTAATTCTGCCTATCCAGGAGCATGGGAGGACTTTACATTTTCTCAATTCCTCCTCAATTTCTTTTTTGAGTGTTTTTATGTTATTGTTGTATAGATCTTTCACTAACTTGGTTTGCATTATTCTAAGGTATTTTATTTGGTTTTGTTGCTATTGAAAATGAGTCCATGTCCCTTATTTCTTTCTCTGTATTTTTGTCACTTGTATATAGAAAGGCTACTGATTTTTTTGTGCATTGATTTTGTATCTTGCTACATTGCTATAGGAGTTAATCACTTTCAGGAGTTTTGGGATGGAGTCTCTCAGGTTTCTTACATATAAAATCATGTCATCAGTGGATAGAGCTAACTTAACTTCTTTTCCAAAATTGTATCCCTTTTATTTCCTTCTCCTGTCTTATTGCTTGAGCTAGGACTTCCAGTACCATATTGAAAAACAGAGGTGAGAGTGGACAACCCTGTCTTGTTTCTGATCTTAATGGGAACTCCTCCAGTCTCTCTCCATTAAGTATTATTTGGACCTTATGAGCTTTGTATATTGCCTTTATTATGTTAAGATATGAGCCAACCATGCCAATTCTCTCCAATATTTTGATCAAGAAGTGATGTTGTATCTTGTCAAAGGCCTTTTATGCATCTATCAAAATGATCATCTGGATTTTATCTTTCACCTTATTTATGTGGTGTATTACAGTGACAGATTTCCGTATGTTGAACCACCCCTGTGTTCCTGGGATGAATCGCACTTGGTCAAGATGGAAAATGCTTTTATATGTTCTTGGATTCAGTTTGTGAATATTTTGTTCAGGATCTTTGCATCTAAGTTCATCAGGGAAATAGGCCAGTAGTTTTCTTTTCTTGTGGCATCTCTGCCTGGTTTTGGAATTAGGGTGATACTAGCTTCATAAAAATTGTTGTGTAGCTTTCCCTGTTCTCCAATTGTGTGGCACAATTTGAGGAAGATTGGTTTGAGTTCTTCCATAAAGGTTTGATAGAATTCAGCTGAGAAGTCATGTGGTCCTGGACTCTTCTTTTTGAGGAGTTTTTTTTTTTTTTTTTTAATTACTTTTTCAATCTCCATGACCATGATCGGTTCATTGAGGAAATTAATCTGCTTTGAGTTTAGCTTTGATAGATGGTATGCATCCAGGAATTTATCCATCTCCTCCATATTATCCAGTTTTGTGGAGTAGAGGTTTTGGAAATAAGTCCTGATGATTCTCCCAATTTCACTTATGTCTGTTGTGATCTCTCCTTTCTCATTTTGAATTTTGTTAATTTGTAACATCTCTTTTTTTTTTTTTTGGCTTGGTCAGATTGGCCAGGGATTTTTCAATCTTGTTTATTTTTTCAAAGAACCAGCTCTTTGTTTTGTCAATTGTCTTAATTGTTTCCTTGGTTTCCAATTTATTAATTTCTGCTCTTATTTTAATTATTTCTTTCCTTCTGGAGCTCTTTGGGTTGGATTTTCCTTGCTTTGCCTATGACTCTAGATGGATGGTTAGATTATTCATTTGGGATCTCTTTTTATTTTTTATGAGGGGATTGAGTGCTAGGAACTTTCCTCTGAGGACCACCTTCATTGTGTCCCATAAGTTTTGATACAATGTGTCCTCATTCTCATTCAATTCTAGAAATTTTGCAATTTCATTTTTTATTTCATCCACTATTCATTTATTGTTTAAAAGTGTGCTGTTCAGTTTCCAGATGCCATTGGGATTCTTGGTGGGTCTTTTGTTATTGATTTCTAGCAATATAGTATTGTGATCTGATATCATGCAGGGAATTATGTCAATCTTCCTAAATATGTAGAGGCAGTCTTTGTGATCCAGTATATGGACCCAGTATATGGTCTATTTTAGAGAATGTTCCATGAGTGGCTGAGAAGAATGTGTCCTCTATGGATTTGGGATGTAAAATACTGTAGATGTCTGTTAGGTCTATGGTTTTGGTGAGCTCCCTTACTTCTCTTTTGAGTTTCTGTTTGGATGAGCTGTCTATTACTGATAATGGTATATTGAAATCCCCAGCTATGATGGTATTGGTGGTTATTTCTCTTTTCTTTTCAAGTAGGTTTTGTTTTATGAACTGTAGTGCCCCTGTGTTTGGTGTATAGAGATTTATGATTTTAATATACTCTTGTTGTATTGTTCCCTTGATAAGTAGGAAGTGGCCTTCTTTGTTTTGATTATTGTATGCAATATTAGTACAGCTATGTCTGCTTGTTTCTTATGCTCATTTGCTTGGAATATTGCTTTTCACCCTTTCACCCTGAAGAAGTGTCTGGCTTTAGTGGTGAGGTGGGTTTCTTGAAGACAACAGATTGAGGGATCTAATTTTTTATCTATCCTGTTAGCTTGTGTCTTTTGATTGGTGAAATAAGGCCATTAATATTTAGGGTAATGACTGTGAGATTTGATTTGATCCCTGCCATATGATGGTAGATGTGTGTTGGTGTTTTCATGGACTTTGAAGATTTTTGTGCTTACTCTGAGTTTGGTTATTGTGATCTGCTTCTTGTAGGCATTTGAGTTTGATTATTTGTTTCTTCTCTGTGGAGAATTTCCTGAAATACTCTCTGTAGGTTTGGCTTTATGTTCATATAATTGTAAAGCTGAGTTTTAACATGGAAAATTTTTCTTTCACCATCTGAGGGATGCTTTTGCTGGGTAGAGTAGTTTGGGTTGTAATCCATAGGTTCTTAGACTTTGCAGTGTTTCCTTTCAGGTCCTTCTAGCTTTCAGGGTTTCCATTGAGAAATCTGGAGTAAATCTGATGGGGTTTCCTTTGAAAGTGTTGTGTGGTTTTTCCCTAGCTGCTTTTAGGATTTTGCTTTGGTGTCAATGTTTAGAGTCTTAATGACAATATGTCTTGGATAGTTTCTCCTTTGGTCCAGTCTTTTTGGAGTTCTGTTGGCTTCTTGTATCTTGATGGGCCTTTCTTTTAAGAGACCGGGAAATTTTTCTTCAAATATTTTGTTAAATAAGTTCTCCATGCCTTTGGTCTGAATTTCTTCTCTTTCTGGTATTCCAATGATCCTGATATAAGGACGTTTAAGTGTGTACCACAATTCCCTCATGTTCTGTGCACAGAAACTTCTGAATTTACTGAAATTTTTGAACTCTTGAACTGTTTCTTCCATCTTGTCTTCCAGATCAGAGTTTCTATCCTCCACATGGCTGACTCTATTCTTGTGAGCTTCTAGAGAATTTTTGACTTGTTGAATTAGGTTTGCATTTTCTACTACTTTTCTATGTATAATTTCCATTCCTCTTTCAAGCTCCCTTTTCACATCATTTTTTGATTATCTTGATGATTCTTGGAATTCATCCTTGCATTTCTTTATGTCTTCATTTAGCATGGCCAGCTGATTTTTGAAGTTGTCTTTTTTTTCACTCTACCTCAAATCTCTTAACTGTCTTTGAACTCCTTCCATTTTCTTATCTATTAGTTCTAGTTTAGTGATGGTAGCATCAACATGATTATCAGTCCTTTGCTGCTTTTCTGCAAGTTCTACCAGTAGCTTGGTCAGGGTTGCATTGATCAGAGCTTCATGTTGGTGTTCTGATCTTAATGACTCTTCTATGTTTTGTTCAGAGATGTTCATTGTAGGACTGTGTGATATAACTGGATTTTCTTGCATTTAATTTTTCATGTTATTTCTTTTGTGCTGTGGTCTGCCCATCACAGTGTATGGGCATGTAGGTGGGTGGATCAGCCTGGGCTCAAGCACAGCTGGAATCTGAAGCAGCCAGTGGCAGTTGCCAAGCAGCCTGAGCTTTGGCTCTCAATTGCCAAAGCTGCCTGATCTACTGTCTGGCCCGTGTGCCAAAGTTGCCTGAGCTGTCAAGCAGTAATGCACCAAAGCTGCCTGCACTGGTGCTAGGAGGGACACTGTGGCACCAAACACTGAAGCAGCCCAAACTCTGGTGGGGGAACACTGGGACCTGGAAGCAGTCTGTGCTCCCCCACAAGGGGACAATGGCAATGGCCGCCCGGCAGGCTTGTAGGGGATGGCACCTGAGCTGGCACAAGTGACAGACACAGTCTGAGCTTGTATGGCAGTTTCTATGGGCCTGGACTCACTGGACGGGTGGCGGCCAGAGCAGTAAATGATCAAGTTGGTGGAGCAGTCTAATCTTCCACACGCAGGGATTGATATGGCAGCTACTGTGGGGGGGGGGGGGGAGTGGGGCCGAAGCGGGGGGAAGGGTGGGCTACCCGCTAGCGAGGCTATCAGTGATTCCCTGTTTTTATCCCTCTGTGCCCTCCCGCTGGCAAGCCATTGGAGATTTCTCTCCCCTAAAAGACCCAGTGAACTCTTAATGTCTTGCCTTTCCACAGGATCTGCAGCACAGCTAGGTGGTCACCATCTTGGCTGGAAGTCTCCCCCAAAGTGATATATTTTCAATTGATACTCAAAACTAAAGACTTCATACAACCAAATCATCATCAACCAAGTGCACTCTGGGTTTTATATACAAATCTAGCATTAAGCCAAGTCAGCAATACCAAAACCCTAAGCCAGATAATGCATTATTTAGTTGTGTTTCTTCCTGTATGCCTATGACTTCTCTCTCATCCTAGACTTAGAATGCACATGGCCTATTCACAGACCTTCTACTTTCCAGAACATTTATTTTAGAAAACTTTCAAAAATTTCCCCTTATGGTTTGTGGCATAATTCTTTTTAAAGAGCTTCTTGTCAGGTTCACAACTGAAGAATGTCAATGTCAAGGAGATGTGCACTATTCAGTGGAAGAGCCCAGCTGAATGCTCAGGCTGTAGAGCAGTTTCTGCCTTCTATGGAAATAACTTAGAACAAAGCTTTCTTTACCCAGGAAATTTTGCTTGGTGCAGTTTTTGCTTTGACATAATTATAACTCTCCAAACTCTGAGAACAGTAACAAATCAGATAGTTTGGCTTCAATTTAATCTCAAATTTCCAATTCCAACTATACTATTTTATTGATATCTACAAGTCAGTTCAGTTTAAGCAATTGATAAAAATCTATGCAAATACAGAATAAACTGAGTAAGGAATTACAAATTCACTATTTCATTATTTCACAATTTTATGTATTAGCCTAAAAATCAAATCACATTTTTTATTTGTAAGGGTTTCATTAATCTCAACCTTGCATTAAAATATGACAGCAATTCTTTTTTCCAATGAGAGTATCATTATCAGTATGAATATGAACCTGTTTTAACAGATATTCTTATATCATTTCTGCATTTGAGAAAATATGGCTTAACATAGCCTGATAACATTTTATAAGTGTAATTTTTAAAAAGATCTCATACTTCATACCTACTGATATTATGTAATAATAATAATAATATCTTTTTCATTGTTTTTCTTTTCATATAGATAGTACTTAGTGGAAGTTACAAGCATTGTAAAATTTATAATTATATTTTGTGAAAATCAGTTACCATCTTCTTGAAATAAAAAGGCATAAAGTAAAATGAAGATCAGTCTACTTAACAATTTCTAATTTAGTAATATCTTCGAAGAAATAATCTTATCAGTATTTTTAGACAAGGAATGATTTTATTTTAGAGAAAATATGGATGTAACTGTGTCACAGCTTTTAGCAAGCATTCAGTATGACTCTAATAGTTCCAAATTACAATAGGTTTAGTAACTTACAACATTCTTTAATATGCCTAGAAGTAGCATTATATTTCTGGAAACATGAAATTACTTTCAACTTTCTGTTTAATTAATTTAATTTGAGCAGATTAAACCAGGTTTCTCAACATAATTTTAATAAGGTATCTATATTTCATATCATGTGTGGACAGGAGATTTAAAAACTCGTCTATGTTCTAGGGGTGAAGTGAGAAAATAGAAATGTAACTTGGCACAAATGAAGAAAAAAAGACAACCATTTTTCCTTCACACACACTGTATTTCTCATTCTGTATTCTTAATCTCCAAAGAAGATGTCAGAAAAGAATTTCACTTACTACTGTTTAAGCAGAATCAGGAGTTGGTGAAATGGCTCAGTGAGTAAGAGGATGTGCTTTTAAGGTGAAAGCCTAAGATATAGCCAAATAGGATCCCTCAGCACCAATGTAAACACCTGGGTGGGGTCATGCATGCCTGTAATAGTAGTCCTTTGTGGAGAAGCGACCAGAGGATCACTGGTCAGTCAGTCCAACTGAAAAAACAACTGCTTCAGGTTTGACAAGGCACTCCATTTTGAGGGAATAAACAGAAGTATGATGGAGAAGGACACCAGCATTCTCCTCTGGCCTCCATGTGTGTATTAGTGCACACTCCCCCCACACACACAGTTACATACCACACCACACATACTATAAACACACACACACACAAAAGGAAAAATAAAGTGATTTTCAGGCACCATTTTTGAAGTCTTATTTATACGCCTAGAGGAGAAGCTCTATTTCCCTTGCTTACTTGCTTTCTGCTCTGGTACTTAATGATGGTAAAGAACATAATTGTTATTTTCTTCAAGATGAAGACTAAAATCTTTGGCTCATGTTTTTCAAATTTCTTTAACTTGAAACTGTGCTTCCCTCCCAAATTATGTACCTCACCCACTGTTCACCAATGTCTGTATATGCTTTTGTCTAAAAGGTTTTAATTTTTGTTGTTGTTTCTTTGTTTTTGTTTTAGAGGTAGAGTTCAACTCTAGCCCAGGCTGATCTGGAACTTACTCTCTAGTCCCAGGCTGATCATAACTCAGCAATCCTCCTATATCTGCCTCCTGAGTGCCGGGATTAAAGATGTGTGCCACCATACCCAGGTTCACATGTTCTTATATAACATACACTCAAGCAATGTAGTTTCTTTCATGGATATTTATTCATCATGATGCTACATTTATCTTCATTTTAAAAATAAAACCATTTGATTGTTTTTCTATATATTTTTGATAATTTCATAAATGTACTTAATTGCTTTTGTTCCTATCCATCCCATAAACCCTCTCTTATCATTCTCCCACTCCTACTAATTCCTTCTTTCTTCCCAAGTGATCCTCTTCATGTTGTGTGTGTGAGTGTGGGCACATGTGTAAGATCCATTGAATTTAGCATCCTTGAGTGAACATGGGCATAAGAGTTATTTATTGGAGTATATGGGCAAAATATCAGTGGCAACAACACTAAAGAAAATGTCCTTAAGCCCAGAAACTATTAACTGCCAATAATTACTCTGAGAAGTGTGGAGTCCTATGAGACACATACTCCATCTATTATGTGATGTAGAATGGCTAGGTGTTGAGGAGAAGACCACATTGCTGAGTCCATAAACCTATTTTATATATCTGGTTTTGCTTTGGACAAACAAGACAGGTGCTGTGGTCAGAGACTAATTTTGCTGTGTCTGACAATGCTTTATGGATCTGCAATAAGCAAAGGTGTCCATAACTTGATAGTTCATTACAAAAGAGTGAAAGATGCAAGACATTAAGCTATAATTCTTTTCCCAAAAGCACAGATTTCCTATCCTAAAATAGACGTTATTTGACATTTACCTATAAACTCAGTGCTCATGTACATCAGGAATGCTCTAGATCATTGTCCTACTTGCACTAGAGATGGTGAAGAGTAGACTTCACTATGATCTCAGTCTGCCTATACTATGACTGGAGAGAGAAGTAGGACAACACTTTAACATGAAGGATACAAATACCATTACAGTGCTATGACAGTACATGGAACAGTCATTAAATTCAAACTTATGAGACTGGAAGTAACTATTGGCAATATGTGGTTTTGCTTCTGTTTGTCTTTGAAGAAACAGTCATAACTATTTTTAATCCCAATTTAGTCTTCTTGTTTTACCTGTGTGTTTTTCTTGATATCATTTTAAGTCCCTTTACTAGTTCTTTATGCTGTTAGTATAATTGTCCAGAAAAACTGAATTGCATAAATTTCTTTTCTCCTTTAATTTTGTCGTAATGTTTCACAGGATGAAAAGGAGTCTACCCCCTGTGATGGCAGCCTTGTTGTTATATGCCAATATAGAAGTCTTTCAGAGGATGTCTTCTACTATGTGCCTAGGCCTTGATTCTTGAAGCTACTGAGCACTTGGAGAGTTCACAGTCCAGGTTCCTGATCAGAGCTTTGCTTGGCTTTGCAGAGAAGAGAAAAAAATTCATGCACTAATATACCAATATCATTATACAATTTCTTAGGTATGTTACAGCCCTAAACTTCATTCCCTTATGGCCAGTATAGAAATAAAAACAAAGGGATGGAGAAATGGCTTATCAGTAAAGATGCTTCCCTGTGATTGTGCTGGAGAGGTGGCTTAGAATTTAAAGCAATTTCCCACAGTGCCAAAGGATCCAGGTTCAATTCCTCAGTACCCATATAAGCCAGATGCACAAGGAGGCACATGCATCTGGAGTATATTTGCAGTAGCTGGAGGAGCTGTTGTACCCATTCTCTCTATCTGCCTCTCTCTCCCAAATAAATAAATAAAATTGAAAAGAAAAATAGATTTAAAATAAGTTGTTGGACCACAAAGCCTAAGGACTCAGCTTCATTTCTCTAGTACCCAAGTAAGCCAGATGCACAAAGTGTCTTGTGCATCTGGCCTTTGCCATGAATAGAGGCCCTAGCATGCCCATTCTCTCTCTCTCAAATAAATAAAATACTTTTTAAAAAATACAAAAATAATGGGGAGATCATTTGCATAATGATGAAATTATCATTTACAAATGAGCATAAATTTTCTTTTCATAAAATAGTTTCCCACTAACTTACGGAAGAAAAACCTAATCAGGTCTTTACAAAAGAAGTGGGCATTTTATAAGGCTTCCTTAAAAAGACAGATTTTTCTGTTTTGTTTTGTTCACTGTCTTTATTTTTTTAAATATTTAATTTTCTTAATTGATTTTTTACAAGCACAGAGAGAGATACAGAGAAAAATCAGGGGGAGAGAGAGAGTGGGTACACCAAAGCCTCTTAACACTACAAACACTAGGTTCATGTGCACATTGTGCAGCTGACTTTACATGGGTACTCGAGAATTGAACCTAGGCTGGCAGGATTTCCACTCATGTATTTTTAACTGCTCAGCCATCTCTTCAGGCCTAGACTGTGTCTTTAAAAAGGTAATATTCAATGGTGTGCTTTACTGGTTCTGCTTGACATATTTCCTAGTGGACTATGGGGTGTGACATCTCTGTTACATGCTCAATAGTTAAACTTGGGAAACGTCAGCTTTGTGTGCAAAGGGATAACAGAATTTGTAACTGGAAGACATGGTTCTCATTTACTCTCAATTGCCTGATAACCTTGTCTTTCTGCTTTCTTGTATCAGTGATATAAACTCGCAGATCAATTGGGGACAACAACATGCATTTGTCAAGTTCTTTCCAAAAGTGTTTCTGAGACCTATCACTGCTTCCCAAGAACTGCTGCTGTTCTTGCTGTTCAAGGTCACACCTAGGGAGCATCATGGATAGGGTGATTGTGTCCCAGTTATACGACTACATGACTGCACATTGGTAAGGTCATGGGTAGTACCATATGCAACTACAGAAAACAAACATTTTTTAAACATTTACTAAAAGTTTTAAGCCTTATAATAAATATAATGCTTGTTTTATATACTGTATAATCTCTTCATATCTCTAATTGTCCATCACATATTGTGTGTGTGTGTGTGTGTGTATTTATGTATGTATATATATATATATTTCTAACAACAATTCATTAAAAGAAACCACTATATTAACAAGAAAGCACATTTCAGAAAACTGGCTTTAAAAAATATGTAACTAGCCATGTGCTTTAATGGCTTTTCATATTCTAACAAGAACTTTTACATATATAAGCATACATTCAACAAGACAGAAGTAGACCCAAAGAAGGAGTTTGGAATAAGCATGAGTCCTGATTTCTGAATTTGTTCATGACTACTGTTGCAATCAGGTTTGCATTGATGGCAGAAAACACCTGACCAAGAGTAACTGGGGGAATAAAAAAATAAATAAAAGATTTATTTTGGCTTACAAACTCGACAGGAAGCTCCATGATGGCAAGGAGAAATGATGGTGTGAACAGGGGAGAGTGTGACAAACACTGGCAAAGGGAAACTGGCTATAATACCCATAAGCCCACCCCCAACAATACATTGCCTCCAGGAGCGTTAATTCCCAAATCTCAAGCTGGGAACCTAGCATTCAGAACACCTAAGTTTATGGGGGACACCTGAATCAAACCAACACAACTACATAATATCAACTTCTTATCAAATCTTTTCTTTATTCTAGAGATCTTCTTTCTTCTGGTATGGACCCACAGAATCAATTATCCACATGAAGGTCTGAATGACTTTTGTGAAAATGAGCATGTTGTGTAATATTGTTTCTTCAGTTGCTCCACTTGCATTCCTTATGAAACTCTCCTCTCATTCAAGCTTTCATCCTTCACATCATTATTTCCTGAGCCCACATCCATGATCTCAACTCAAATACCTGACCAGTTCTGTGTAAAATATCTATACTTAGTTGCACTGTGACTTAACTCCCAATATTTCATTGTGTACATGGACTTTGATCCTCTTCATAGACCTTTTTTCTTCTAGATGTGTGTTATTCTCTTTTCAGCTCACATATCTAAAAATTTCTTTCTTCCATGGAGGTCATTTATGCTGATAAGTTTCTATGGCATCCATATTCCTTTTTTTTTTTTAAACATTTGCTGTGATCTTATTTTAATTACAGTCTGTTTCTCTCTCCCTCCCAGCCTCCTTTCTCAATTTTTTGAAAGGCTGTTTTTTTAACCCTATATACATTCTGTCTTTTCTTATCAACTAAAGGCCAGCATAGTAAAATACCATGCACATTGGGACTCAAATCAGTAACATTTCTCACAATCTAATCTGGATTCTAAGAAGCCCATGATCTAGGTGCCACATGATTTTGTCTGTTAAGCACTCTCTTTCATGTTTGTATATGGCTGTTTCATTTCTGTATCTTCACAAGTCCAGATAGAACATTTTTCTCCTGTTTCTTCCTATGAATGCACTTATTTTAGTATAACTGGTTCTAACCTATGGGCTAGTTATCTTTTAAAGGCCTCTATTGAGTATCATCCAGGCAATACCATACACATTCTGGATTGCACGAACTTTTAAACCATAACTGTTATATTGATTGTTTTATTCCTAGTGTCTAGAATAACATAAATCACAATGTATGTATCCATGATCAAAATTGCTGAATGATGAATGAGCCTTGTTTTCATTCATAATCAATTATCTAATTCTGAAGTTATGTCATATTTTATAATATCAATTTCTTACAGATTCTGTTCACAATTTTGATGACCTTCATAAGCTCTTTACAACTTGCCTCTATTTTCCAACCATGGGATAAAATTTTTTAAGTTATGTAATTTTAGTTACGGACAAAAGACTGTGTTCTATGCGATGTTATGATTTATAAGTTGCCCCTAGAGTACAGTGTAGAACAAGCAGGACTATAACTATATTTAATCCATTGATATATGGGTATCACCTCATTCATCTTTTCTCACAGGTTGTGCATTATGTATGGTGAAGTTTGTAAGGTATTATTTATCAACTTTGAGCACTTTTCTGTGACTATAATTAAAATGTAAATATAGGATACTTTCATAGCAAATAGAATTTATTTTCAGCCTCTACATTATTAAGAGTATCTTCACAGATATATGTATATAGTGTTTTCAAAAAACTAATACCATTAGAGAATTTATTAAGGATTTTGAATACTTATTGCTACATCTATGCTATGATAACTATTTTATAAATTGAGAATCCTCACCTAGGGACATGGCCCAGTGGATAAAGCCCTGGATGCTCAAGCTTGCTTAGGTTCCAGGTTTAATCTTTAGACTGTACCTCATGAAAAAAAAAAAAAAATCCAGAAGTTGTGGTGATATCTGTTATCCAAGTCTACTGAAAGTAATGCTGAGATGAGAGGCAGAGAAAGAGGGATTTCCCAGATATTCAAGGTGAGCACAGCAAGGAACTACAGCATAGCCAGAATTCAGAGCAAGAAACTCTGCCTCAAATGAAGTTAACATGCAAAAGTTTCCCCACACTCACATAAACATACACATGAACATGTGCACACAAACAAATTTACACCAAAAAATAACATTAAATTCAATTAGTTTTAATAGAGAATCCTAAAGAAACTCTCTGGCACATATTATAAAGACATATCTTACAGTATAATATAGGACATCAGACAAAAATAAAAATATTTCTCTGTCTCTCCACTCTCTCTCTCTCTCTCTCTCTTTCTCTCTCCTCTTTTTTTTTCCCTCTCTCTCATAGGAAAATATGAGGGTGAAAAAAATTTTCTTCTATTTAAAAAAGAAAAGAAAACTGCAATGTGGATCACACTACACAGAAAGCAACTTAGACATCAGGTGCAGTGCATTAAATGTGTCCCTTTGTGCAAATAAGAAAACCAAATTTACAAGCTTTTTAACGAAACAATGAGCTTTAGTTAACTGAAAATCAAATTGAAATAGAGGTCTCAAGTAAGACTAAATTAGATTTAATTATACTCTGTTCTCCATCAAAAGTGACAGATTTTTTCTATTATATTTCTCTTACACAGAGTGAAATTTTTAAAAGTCTCTTATTGTCACACATTGTCGTACTGCAAGGACCTTCTTTCCATCTAAATTATACCTTTATATTTGTATGGAAGTTAAAGTTTGAATAACATGTTTGAGTTAATTATGGAAAAAACCATTTGAAAAAATCTCAGCTACCTGAAAGATAAATTATACTTTATTTTAATCTCTTCAGAGATGATTAAACTCAAAATGAACTTTTAAGGGCCTTACACTTTATTATAATAATAATGCCTTTCATCATTACAGCTTTTCTGTTTCTTCCTAAAACCCATACATACCACAAAGAGATTTGCAGTTCTGAATTGGCTATTCATATTGCACTCTCCTTTATGTCAATGGAAATGTCAAATCTAAGTGAAATAAAAGTGTTCCATACAATTTCTAATTCTAAATACAATGTGTAATTCTAAATATAAATTTACTATGCAATTCTGAGGGTACTCTGGTGGTTTGCTTGTAAATGCCCCTCATAGGCTCAGGTATTTTTGATTAAGATTAAGCTTCCAGTTTAAGTATCAAGCAGGCAGATCTCTGCAGGGAAAGTGTGTCATTGGGGCCAGGTCTTATGTCCAGGTATAACATTCGCTCTGATCCAGCTCAAGATCAGACTGTTCATTTTGTCTTTCTGCTATGGTTGTATGAGGAAGTGAGCCAGCTTCCTTTGTCATGCTGAAAAGCTGCCCCTTGAATCTGTAAGCCTGGAATAATCTCTTTCCTTCCATAAAATGTTTCTAGATGGTTGCTTGTCCTAGTACTGAGTAGGTATTTGCAACAGAAAAAAATGGTACAGAGAGTGGCCTCATTGCTGCAATGAAACTGACCATATGGTTTTGATGTTTTGGAACTTGTTTGTGAGAGGAATATAGAAGGATTTGTTACTTTGAAATGGAAAATCCTTACAATGTTCTAACCACCGCTTGATGAACTATTCTGGTAAGCATTTGAAAATTCAAAATGCAAAAAGAATTGTGGATTATAAAGGCTTCACTTATGAAGTTTCAATATGAAAGGAAAGAGCTTTGCTAGAACTGTGCTACTGGTGTAAGGGCTGGCTGCATTCTTTCTATGAGCTGGGAATTTGGGCATAGTTCAGTTTAATAGTCATGAACCAGTCAGTGTGCTTGGTAGAAGTTACAGAACAGAACGATATGAAAGATGTACCATATTATCACTGGAAAAATTCAAGCACATTTGAAGTTATGGGCACAAATTTGGTTTGAGATTTAGCTGCAATTATTAAGTATATTACCACCCTTAAAGGTGTGCTGTTCTGCACAGGGACAATGATAAAGATGCCCTGAGGGTGAAAACCCACCTTTGAAGGTTCAAGGAAGTAGGAATTTGTTTTTGAAAGGGGAGGTTTGAATAAAAACTAGTGGATTATCCTGCTCTGAAAGGTCAAGCTTTAGTCTCTCTTGGATTAACAAATTTGGTTATGCTACCCACCTGCTAGTGATTTTGGAAGCATAAGAATGCAGAAAAGAGACATGAAATGCACATGCTTCCAGGAGTTGCTGGAATATGGCAGTGTGAGCAAGGTTGAAGTCCCTGTATGGAGACCCTGTAAGGCCATTATATGTAGCTATGAAGATGAGCCATGGGTTGCAATGCAGACCTCAGTGTTTGGATACCAGAACTGTGTGATGGCCAAGGAAAGCTTCTAGCTCTGGCTCTGGTTGATCTGCCTAGAGAGCAAGTAGATAGTTAGGGTAAATTTTTCTGAATTATTTTGAGGTGAAGAATTTTATCTCAGGTTTCAAATGTGATGTGGAATTGCAGGTGTTTGATGTCTGCCCTGGTGGCTATTGAATTTGAATTAGTCAAGTTGTGTATTATTATTCCTTCTTTGTGTAATGGAAATGTTTACTCGGCACCATTATGCATTGGAAATATGTAATTTGTGTATGGATTTTACAGGGAAAGACAATCTTGAATCTCAGATGAGACTTTGTACTTTAGAACACTGTTAAAATTGATCAAAATAATTAAAAAAAAAACATGACAACTTTGAAGCTGCACTGAGTGTATTTTGCTTTATGAGACAATCATACATCTATGAGGACCTGCAGTGAAATATGTTGGTTTGACTGTAAATGTCCCCCATAGCTTCAGGTAGTTTTGATTATCATTAAACATCCAACTTGTATCATTGTTGATAGATACTGAGTCCAGATATAAGGTTTGTTTTAAGCCAGTTTGAGCTCTGGCTGTTCATTCTGTCTCTCTGCTATAAGTATATGATGAAGTGAGCCATCTTATTTTATCAAAGATCTACCCCTGGAATCTGTAAGCCTGAAAAAAATCCCTTTCCCTCCATAACCTGTTTTTGGTTTGCTGTTTGTCCCAGCCATAAGAAGGTAAATTCAACTGGGCATGGTTCAGCTGGGCATGGTGGTGCACACCTTTAATTCCAGCTCTTGGGAGGCAGAGGTAGGAGGATCGCTGTGAATTCAAGGCCACCCTGAGACTCCATAGTGAATTCCAGGTCAGCATGGACTAGAGTTAAACCCTACCTCCACAAACCAAAAAAAAAAAAAAAAAAGAAAAAGGTAAATTCAATAGGTACTTAATAAATTTTCACATGAATTAACTTATTGGTGGGAGGAGTAAAGAGAAATATAACTTCCATATAATAAGGTATTATTTTATATTTTAATTTTTTTTATTATTTACACATTATTGTTATTTATATAATATAATTAAATTATACTATTTTACATTATTTTATAACATAATATCTTACCCATAAGTATGGGGGTATCATATTATCATCAGAGAAATCTACTGCTGTGATCAGAAATGTAATAATGTAAATACTATGATGAAAGTAGAAATTTGTGGAAGGAAAACTTCCTTAAATGTAAATTGACATTTAAAACAATTACTGATTAAATTGTTCCCCTTTCAGAGCAGCAACATTTGCAAGGGCCTCCGAAGTGAGGTCAGATTTGAAGAACAAGGAAAGAATAGCTAGGGCTTGTATCCAATATTTGAAGTATAGTCCTGCAAATCAGCAATTGCTATTAAGAAATCTGTATCCACTCCTTTGACCATTTCCTTCCCTTCTTAACACTTGGAAATTACTCAATTCTGCAAGAATAAGAGGTAATTACATTTCATGTTTTAGACCTCCATTTCAGCTACCTCCTCTAATTATCACCCTATATTATTTCTCCTTGTTCCTTTGAGAAATTAGAAGAAATAAAACGAAAGCTTTTTATTCAATAACCCAACTTCAATCTATATCACTAACCCTATGAATGTACCCTCACAGTCAGTCGTCTGTCTTGCTAGCGTTCAATGAAGGTATTGTGACCCTGAGACATCCCTAAAGCTGCTCTTCTACTACATAGTCAGGATTTCATCCCCATCCTCACATACTCAATGAACTTTTTTTTTTTTTTTAATTTGGCATCAAATATTTTGGAAGTTGGCTTTCCTTACATTCGTAGCAGAATCTATTCATTATATACATATATATATATATATATAGGGAACTTCTTCAAATTTAACATTGAATTCCAATGAGTGTTGTTTCATTACTGTCATCTACAAACGGGTTCTCTAGTGTTGTCCATGTTCATTATTTTACACTGTAAAGTTTTCTCCACTCTTTCAGCAAGACAAGCTTACCTCCCATTATTCAAGTGAAAATTGCCTTTAGCCTCTACTTGTCTCCAGAAAGATAAATCCTATGATCTTGCCCAGTCTTTATACACACTAGCTACTCTGCTTTTGACACACGTAATACTACATCCTTCTTGTTTCTTTTATTGGTCATCAAAGATATCTTCTTATCACAGTATTTTTTTAAATGTTCTTTGTAATTACCTTTATGGTTTCTTCTCATTTATTTGCCCAGTACTGAGTACTCATCTAGAGTGGATATCTTCATACCACATCTAAAACTCAAGCACTGCTCATCACCTTCTTTACTGCCATATTAGTCCAAGTCAGAATATACTCTCATACAATTTACCACACTTCCCTTTGTTCCTTTCAGTGCAACCTTAGTGGCTTCCTCAATTTTAGCGTGTGCCTAGGCTCTAGTTTGGATAGTTACATTAAAGGTTTCAGCTGCAGCCTATGGTAGAGCCCTGAGGGAGAAAGACCAATGGGAATATACCATCTAGTGGAATTTGGGTCCCCATCTTTCTTTCTTCTTTCTTTTATTGTCTAGTTGATAAGAAATAGACAGCTTTCTCTGCCACCCATTCATTATAAGAGGTTGCAACTTCCTACAAGGCCCAGAAGTAACAGTGCCAACCAACCATGGACTATAACCTCTAAAATGTGAGGCAAAACAATATTTTTCTTATTTTTTTTTCTACTAAAGTTGCTTAAGTCAGGTATTTTGCCTGGAGATTT
Source organism: Jaculus jaculus (assembly GCF_020740685.1). Taxonomy (NCBI): domain Eukaryota; kingdom Metazoa; phylum Chordata; class Mammalia; order Rodentia; family Dipodidae; genus Jaculus; species Jaculus jaculus. The sequence goes on from NC_059107.1 coordinate 129,587,798, forward strand.
ATTCAAGACATTTTCTCACTATGCCTAAAATATTCTTACCTGAAAGGTTATATACACTTCTTTCATTTTCTGTTCAAAATCACCACATCAAAGAGACTGACTTATCACACTCTCTCCTTGTCCTGATGTGTTTTCTTCATAACTATTTTCATGACATGAACTGATTAAATGTTTGTTATTTTATGTATAGATTTACTTCATTGCATAGCAGTATTCTTTGTTTTATTTTTTTTCTGCAATATGTCCAGAGTTTAGAGCTCTGCCTAGCAAAGAATTGCTACTCAAAAATTTATAAATGCATTCATAATCTAAGCCTCACAAAATGGGACCTAGGGAAAAGGTGCTATGGTACTTCAATATTACTTGCAGAATGAAAAGCAAGTAAAACTGAAAATGAAATAGTCCTTCCCACAGAGGAGTTAAGTACATCTGGAGCCTAATGTAGCATTAAAAATTTAATATATCTTTCTTAGAAACATGTTGTACTTGCCTATTTTCATTTCTTTTAACAAATTCATTATTCTTTCAATAAAGGAAGGAGTAAAAGAAGATAATTTTCTGTTTGTGAAAATGAACAGATTCATGATGTTAAAATGTGTGAGACATAAAATAAAACCTCTCTAATGCCCATTTCCACTAATACTACATCCTCATGTAATTCCAACCTCCTGACATACATGTAGTATAAACGGCCAAAAACAAATAAATCTCTTGGTGATGAGAAGGTTTTTGCATTCATATTAAATCTTCTGAATCAATAACTTCACTAGATAGCCAGAATCATCTCTGTAATATAAGGAAGCATTAGCTGCTTAACTCTTTGGATTTTCAAACAAATAAAAGTATTTTAAGCCTTACATTCAAAAATTAAAGTAGGAATAGGTAAACTCAATTTAAATATTGAAAATTAAATTCATTTTGAAGGTCCAAACAGATTTGTTTCTACTATTCAAAGGGAGTAGATATCAAAGAGAGCTAAGAGAGGTATTTATGTTCTCAGCTGAGCTGGTGGCAAATTTGGTTGTGGGGTGGAGACTTTATTGCCTGAATTTAGTTATTGCCCTTCTATCAATCACATGAACAAAATTACTTTGCAATTTGAATGTGTTTCATGTGCTTATACTTAGATTGTCAAAGCCATAACAAGTTCAGGAATCATTCTTTCCTAGTGGAAATGATATGATGGGGTAGAGAGGGACATAAATGTAGAGAGGGATGAGATGCTGAGGTGGACAGAGCACACATTATCTGGAATAATCGAGTCTGTGGCAGAATGCTTGCCTAACATGCCCAAGGTCCTAGGTTCAATACATAGTACCACCAAGAAACAAAGCCCAACAACAATAATATGTATGGATGTATAATATGTAGATACATGCTTTTTTTAAAGAAAATATAACTACAGTTTTTAGTATATAGTAGAATATAGTAGAACTTAATTACTGCTATGGTAATTAATTCCAAATTTCCATTGCTCATATGAATGTGTGTGTGTGTGTGTGTGTGTGTGTGTGTTTCCCTTTTGGGACAACATGTCAAAATGGCTTTCTCTGGGTTACTCACATGTACTCATTTCATATGCTTTAGTTTGCTTGACTGCTTTCCCATCTTTTATTGTTTTTCTAGGAAATATTTTATATCTGTTTTTGAAATATATAGTCAGTTTTGTTTCATACCTGAAATACTTATGCTTCTTTAGTACTCTGTTCAGATTATCATTTTCTCCCTGTCCAGTGTGGGAGACACCTACACCAAAGCTTGTTCCAGTCTCAGGCTTCTGCAGTGTGGCTCAGACATGAAATGCTTCTGCAATCCCTATGAATACACCTTCCCCAGACACAGTTTCCTCCACAGTTCAGACAGCATCTACTTCTTATTTTAATGGGAACGTTGTAACCCTGTCAGAGAATGTCATGACTTGGTTCTCACTACTGCCACCATAACATTCTAAATGTCAATGTGTACTTACAGCATTCTAAGAGGAACACTCCAGGTTTATAATAGTGCCTGTGCACTCTGTCCCAGACATGTTTCTTTAATAAATAGTAGTCATTCTAATTAAGAGCAAACGGTGTACTTGATAGATATGTCACAGCCTCTTTCCTATCATGCTTCAGAGTTCAGTATTGTGTCACATATATAGAATAGATTTTCAAGGCTATTTTATTTTATTTTGTTTTGTTTTTTCAATGTAGGGTCTTGTTCTAGCCCAGGCTGGCCTGGAATTCACTATATACTTTCAGGCTGGTTCTGAACTCACAGTGATCCACCTGACTCTGCCTGCCAAGTGTAGGATTAAAGGTGTCCTCCACCATGCCCAACTTCAATACTATATTTTTTAATATTTCTTTTTTATTTATTTCCAAGGGGGGGGGCAGATAAAGAGAGACAATGGGCATGCCGGGGCTCTAGCCACTGGAAATGAACTCCAGATGCATGTGCCACCTTGTGCATCTGGCTTAGGGGGGTACTGGGGAATTATACTTATGTCCTTAGGTTTTGTAGGCAAGTGTCTTAACCATTCAGCCATCTCTCCAGCCCTCAAGGTCATTTCTTTAATAGGTATTATTCTGACTTTACTAATATTATGATGGTGTCATGTTAGAAAATGTTTGGAATTGTTTCTCTAAATTATGCAGTGTTATACTTGAACAATGATCTTTTCCCATCTTGGAGTAAACTTTTGATGAAAACTACTACAAGGTTTTGAATCATGATTATTTATACTGTTATATTACTTCAAGTCCAGTGATACGTTCTTCAGAGGATCTTGCCCATGACTCCATGTGCAGCTTGATCACATAAACAGGTATTTATTGAATCATACTCTATCAAATACTACATTAGATACTAGAGGTAAAAAAAAAAAGTGTGGCTAGTAAACAATATCTGCTGAGTCATATTACTTCACTTTTGTTTGGAATCTGCATATTGAGACCCATCACTTCCACCTATCGACTTTTTGTGCAGAGAAAGAAAAAGAAATCTAATAGAAAAAGAGAATTAAACCAAAGGGAATCAATTAAGTATTTCTCAGGGAAGCTCATGTGAATAAAACCAAAGGTAAAATTAGAAAGTTAGTTATCCTTAATGTTGTCTGAGCCCAAACCTGACAGTGTAGTTGGCACTTGCTCTAGATTTCTTTCATCTATTTTATAACTGAATCTAAAATGCATACAATAAATGCTTTGTGGATGTGATATGGAAATGTTTGTCTTGAACTGAAGAACATCTTTTGAACACATAACCAGAATTTCCAGAGCTTATAGGTACTATAGGGAAACATTCAAAGTATGTGACAAGAAATTTCACATTTACTGACTGAATTGAATGCTACTCTAACATGGTGAACACTTGTATTGACCCCTAATGTTTTTCCCTATAACAGAAGGAATATGGACTTACATTTTTTAAAAAATAATCCCTCATGTCAATAGATCCTGATATTTCTATTTTAACATACTAATTTAAGATATAGTAAAGCTCATTTACTCATCAAGGGACAGTTAGGTGTACGTCATCACAATTTGTATGTATTCACCATTGCTAGGAGAATCAATTCTTGTTAAGATCAGCAAAGTCAAAAAGCATATACCCAGCTTGTCAGCTGACTGCCTCCTCAGCAAACAAATCTGCAGAAACTAGTGAGTGCTATCAGGGATTATCAAAGCCATAGTCAAGAGAATGGAAAATTGTGGCTTCCTAGGTCTGGAGGGATCATGAAATATATGCAGATTTAGAAAGAGAAGATAATTAGCTTGATGCCTTTTTAAAAATTTTGCTCCATAAGCTATAACTATTAGCTATAAATCAGTAACACAAATATTAGTGACCAAAGAAGTTGGAAAGCAAATGTATAATAAAGTTATGAATAATAGTTAATTATGTTATAGCTGTTTCTTTCCTGATTATCACACAGACATATCAAGAGAAATATAATGTAAATGATTTTAGAAATGTATTTTTTCTTAAAGCATAAACTGAAAGACTTGTGCTTAAAAGCATGCTGGTGTGTATGTGTGTGTGTGAGTGTGTGTGTGTGTGTGTGTGTGTGTGTAATGGAAAATGTGACTAAAATCTCTAAAGACAGAATAGTGACCAAGATCAAGTGCAGAGAGGTGAGCTAGAAGAAGGCTAGGAGAAGGCAAAGCACACATATGAGAGAACAGAGAAGGATATTGGAGAAGAGAGGACATGGGGAGACAGGGAGATTGAGGAGAGGAGGGATGAGAATCAATCAAATTATACAAATTGTATTTGAAAATGCCACACTGGATCTGGAGAAATTACTTAGGAGGTTAAAATTTTTGCAGGCAAATCCTAAGGACCCAGGTTTGATTCCTTAATACCTATGTAAGCCAGATGCACAAAATGACACCTGTATCTGGAGTTCACTCGCAGCTGCTGGTGGACCTCTCATGCCCATTCTGTCTCTCTCTCTCTGTCTCCCTTCTCTCTCTCTCTCTCTCTCTCTCTCTCTCTTTCTTCCTGCAAATGAAGTAAAAAAAAAATTAAGAAAATGGAAATGCCAGATTGAATGATAATTCAGTCTGTGTATGTCAAATAAAAAACAAATAAATATATTTTTGTTGTTTTTTCAAGGTAGGGGTCTCACTCTATCCCAGGCTGACCTGCAATTTACTCAATAGTCTCAGATTGTCCTTGATCTCATCACAGTCCTCCTACCTCTGCCTCACAAGTGCTGGGATTAAAGGCGTGTGTCAACATGCCTGGCTAAATAAATATTTTTTTTTAATCAAACCATGTATATTACTATAGCAAGTAACATTTTAATTTTGTATTTTTCTTTGTTCTTAGGGAAAAAATGGTCATGGTTCAGCTAAAGATATTTCAACCTATATTCTTATATCTAACACATTGAGGTAACATGAATATTTAGGTATCTATTTAGAAAAGGCATGTGATTCCAAATTATACTAAAACTTAAACTGAGAATTAAAGAATCCTGTACATACAAGTAGATACTTTGTTCATATTCCTAATTCTATTTTTTATATCTTAAACAAATATAGAAATTTCAGTAAGGGGCATACCTGAGCTAGGTTCCAAATATAATTAAGTGATGATTATGATTTTTACTCAAAAGTAGCTCCAAGTTTGGTAAGCATAAGAAATTTCTTGATTACATAAAATTGAAAACAAATGGGTATTATAAAAGATGCTTTTGTATGGTTAAGAGTGTTCTGTGTAGAATGGAATAGGTTTCTGTCAATAATAGTCAGAGGAAGGTTTTTGGTAGTTTCACTGGGGAACTTTTGTGTTTGCATATTAAAAAATAACATTTCACTTCATTAGCAGAATATAAGCTTATAGATAATTTATAGGAAAGTATAATATGAAAATGTGATTATGTACTTAACTTTTCACTATGACCAATACAAAATAATGCCCTTGTTGCAAGCAGGAGAGAATGCTTCTATTCCTCCACCACCTCTTTCCAACTATGCCCTTGCAGATTCCCCCAAAAGAGGAAAAGATAGTAATCTCATCAAATATTGAAACATTGCAGTTACACCACAGAATTAAACTACCAGTAAAGACAGGGATTTATAGATTTTATTGACTTATTACCCCTACATCTAAGAACAGTGACTGTTATGCAACCAATTCTTTATAAATGTGTGTTGAGTGAATGAACAACACTAAAAGTGGTGTTTATTACTTGTTGCTAAGTGGTTGCTTCCATCTATCTTACTGTGTGTTCCACGGTTAGGCACTACCTCCTAATTAAATCTTATAAGCACATAGATATACTCGGCACTATTTAATGTTATGGGATGAACAGATGGCAGGGAGATTAATGAAGAACACTATAATATACATGAAAAGGGCAAATGTCTTGGCATTCTATAAATAAATACAGTAAATAGCTATCAAACATTTACGGAAAGTCAAATATGTTTTGACCTTTTCAGTTTTTTCGACCTTTGACTCAAAAGTATTATTAGTACTTAAATTATAATGCTTATATAAGTGATGTACATTTCAACCACTCATCTTTGGGAGATGCTAACATGTGTCCAGGGCATATATCAAATTATGTAGCATAAAATCACAAAGGAGAAAGTGATGATTTCCAGATATTGTTTGCTGTTATGACCAGGGAAGGTTCAGAGAACAGACAATAAGGTTGTGCTTCCAGGTATGTTATGAAAACAGTCTAGAACAGAAAAGAAACATTCTTACCAACATAAAAGCCAATCATGCTTACCATTTGCAGAACAAAGCAAAGGGATTTTTATAGCATCCTTTCTCAAAGAATAGCAAAGAAATCACTGGAAATTTTCCCTTTAACAAATGATTATCTACCTGACCCCTCTTCTTTTTTAAACTTTCTTCCTAATTTACATGCCTAATGAGAAAACATTTTTGTTCATTCCATTATGAAGAGGGCCTCCCCTCCCTGACTGCGTTTCCTCAAGGCAGCACATTCCTCACAGTAAGAGATGCCTACTGGACCTGCAACACAAATTCAGCCAAGCTGAAATAAAATCCTAACTAAAACTGCATGGCTGAAGTTTTTCTATCATTGATGCCCTAGTAATCAGTTATAATGTGTTAGAAATCTGTGGAGATTATAAATCTGATTTCCTCACTAATAGAAGCTATCTATAATATTCCCTTTAGCAAAATATTTGTTTAAGAAGTGACAGAAATGATATTTTACACATATTTGAAAAGAGAATATTTCTGGCACAGAGCAATTTTAAGTTAAAAGAGGTAGCTTATCCTTAGGCAAGATCTATTAAAAATATTTAAAGTCTTTCATGAATTCTCATATACGGGGAACAGAGTAGGATTCTTATATCTATTGATCTATCTATCATCTATCTGTCATCTACCTATCAATCATCTATCATCATTATCTATAATTACCTATCTATCATCTATCTATCTGCATATCTATCATCTATCTACTCTCTGTACCTGTCCAGTGAATTTTATTCTGCCTTTCTAGTAATCTGCCAATCCAGCTACCTATTAATTTTTAAAGATAATTAAGTCACTATGAGGTAGGGTGTCTAATTAACCAAGAAATAAGCTAATTATGAATATCAAATATATTCATGAGCAACATTATCTAAATGTTAACAAATAATGTCTTTATATTACTGACTAAAATTGAAAATCCTCAAAAAAGTGTGTTTTAAAGGATAATTATTTATATGTCTACATCCTGCAATTCTAGATTTTTCTACTTCATATAGCTTATATAATTCTAATCATTTAAGTCACAGTTTGACTCATATTATGAATAGTTGAATATTAATATTTACATTAATTATATTTTAATAGCAGACACAACCCTTTAATAAAACAAGTTTTACTAGAAGTTAGTAGATTAAAATTGTTAAGCAACTTGTGTGAAAGATACATCGATGAGCTCCCAATATAGAGGGAGACTGTGTCAAAAACTCAGGAGCACAGTGATTGAAGACAAGGCGTGAGGTCAACCTTTGACTTTTCCTCACATGCTCATGCACACGTGTGGGAAAACCTGCATAAATTCCTGCACATACACATGCATAAGTAATAGGAGCAATAACACTCATAATACTATTTTATAAATGAATTGACACAAGATCAATGAGTCAAACTTTTGTCAATTTTAGAAAGCAAAGATGTGGAGTATGGTGCTTGGACTTGCATCATCAGAGACTAGTATGTCTCTGTAGAACACTTGAGTGTGTCATCTATTCTTACATAACTTATTCCTCATGTCTTTCATGATTTGGGGCTTTATTTTTCATATAAAGGTAGAGAAAATTATACTCACCTCAGAGAATGAATTATTTATTTACTTTTCACTATGATAACAGGTATGATGGAAGTTACTTAAGAGCTAATAATTTCATTTCCGAGGTTAAAGTTCATCATGTCTGGGGTTCTATGGATTTATGAAGTGGGATACTAAGGAATAGGTTGTGGGAGAGTAGATATCTGAGGCATCAAATAAGCATATGAAAGAAGCCAATGACAGAGAAAGACTGGAAACACAGTCAACAACTTCAGGTTACATGTAACATTATAGAGCATGTATGTTGAGTGCTCAGCCCTATGAAGGTTATCTATGTACATCATGCCCACCAGCGCTCATGTAATATCACAGAAGGTAGAGTGGTTAAAAAAAAAAAGTGCAAGAGCTGGAGAATGGGGGAAAAAAGCCGTGGAATGCTATTGTCTGGAGCTGCCATGGTGACTGAACTCATAACATACATCAGCTGTGGTTTTCTGTAGAAGAACTGCACGAGATTGGACAAATTGGCATTCTGTCTGAGACAAGGGAAGGGCTTGTGATGCCACATGCCTCCCTTAGGAGCTAAGCACAGTTACTGTCTGCTGGGGACAGGGAGGCATTCTTTTCAGTAGTGTAGGCCCTAGTAAACAATGGGAAGGGAAAGAGGCTTACAGGAGTGAGAGAGGAATGAGAGAATATCAGGGTATGTATGCCAAAAACATAGTATATAGCCACTTTGTGAAGAGAAGAGTTCCTTTTACGAGCTAGCAAGGGCCTTAGGGAGGGACAAACAGTACATTCAGAAGAATGCCAAGTCTCAAAGTAAGGGTTGGGGTGCTGTGAGGTCCTGGAGCTGGTTAGCAGAGAGCACAAGGTCAATAAATACCAAGCCAAGGGGAGGGGACATAGCTGTGAGTCCAATAGCATATGTAAGGATGTCACAGGAGCCCCTCACCCTCAGAAAACAAGGTTGGCCAAAGCAAAGTGCTCCTGAGAGCTGGCAGAGATTATGAAATGATTAACCACAGGATGGAAAGTTCCCCAGCAAGGAGGATTTGTGATCTTGGATCCAGGGGTGGGTGGGACCTAAAACAAGACCATATATATATATATATGAAATTTTCTAAAAAGGGGAAAGAAAAGAAAGAAACACAATATGTAAATGACTACAAAGTGATCACAGGGCACACAACTTCATCCCTCTTTTACTGGAGGCTGCACTTGGATCTGCTCTGGTCCATTTCCATGATCATGCCTTTATTCCTTTCCTCCTTTAATAAACTCTTTTTCTGTTACTATCAACACATCTTTGTGAAAAATTTTGTTCTAGATGACAAGAATCTGAAAATTTCAGCAGGATTTCTTAGGACTCTATCCACACCTCACACAAGTGCACACACTTGCAGCAGGAGCTTCTCATCGGGTGCCAACCAAGAAGCAGAGAGCTTGGACAAGTTGCTATCTTCCTGATGTCCCCCAGCGGCCCACATCAAGTTTGGAAGCCCATCATCACAACAATTACAAAACTGGATGAAGCAGCACCACCGACTTGGGAGCAGGCCTTCTAGCACATGAAGCTATAAGGGATGTTTCACACTTAACCCAGAACATCAGGTTACCTGTGGATGAACTAAATAAATGTACACAAAGTTTAGCATAAATATTTAATGTATACTCTTCCTTACTTGACATTTTAAACTAGTAAAAAGGAATGACAAACAAAGAATGGCCCACTGCTTCTCTGGTATTGGATCAGTGGTGATGTGTGTACACGTTGATGAGCATTAATGGAGAAAAGAAGATATAATTGGCAGCTCAATAGAGGAGAAAAAGAATTTCACACGTGACAAGACAAGGATTTTTCCTGAAATGTCATCATTTACTAGAATGGAACACTTGAGACTGCTCTTCCCCCCCACCCCACACCCCTCCATTGGAGACTATTTGGTGTTATATGGACAGAAAAGCACTTTGGTTCCATAAAACAATCAGTGCACAGCAATACTGATAACATTGTATGCTAAGTGATAAGGTGTCAGTAAAATTATTAGCTATAATGTACTGACAGTGGACAGGGACTCAGTGACACGAGTAATGGCTAAAATATCTCAATTCTTCTATTTTAGACTTTTAGATATAGCTTTACTGTGTCATATCACATGTGGTTAAACACTGGGCATTTTACATGACTAGTGAATCAACTGCTCCATGTGAATTTAGAGAATTGTAGTTTATAGGAAATAATACTCCCCATAAGCAGCTTATATGCAAGCCTGTTTTCGAAGGACCAACTTTCTGTTCTAAAGTTGAAGTGCTTGCGGAGAAAACACCTAAGAATCTGGCTGTGAGCCAAGTGGTTAGGACTCATCCTCTTTAAAGCAAGAACACTATTGTAGGCGAGTGGGCACTTTGATGCTAATAACACATGATTATTCTTCAAACCTTTTTGACAAGGACTCCAAAGGTGCAGCGTTTGATAGGTTTGATAGGTGACAGTCGCGCTGTGTTTCAAGGAGTGGGGTGAGTCATCTCCTTCTGAGCTGCTAAGCTTCACAGTTGTGTACCCTTGGATTTGCTAATTTTATTTTTTTTTCTTCAGGTTTTTTTTTTATGAATTCTGGGACAACTGCTTTTTCTTTTCTCTGATTAGGGAGAAAGATGAGTCTTTAAGAACAGCAAAGCTGAGGAAACTAATTTTATTAATTTTATAGTTGATGTTTTTTAATTTGATTAGGGTTTCCTCCCAAAGTATGTTAAACATCTATTTTCATTTATATAACTTATAGGAAATAGAATTTTGGGGATAAATTTTTTTTATATTCACCTTGTGAAATAAAAATCCAGTATCTGTGCTGGAGAGATGGCTTAGCAGTTAAGCACTTGCCTGTGAAGCCTAAGGACCCCAGTTCGAGGCTCGGTTCCCCAGGTCCCACATTAGCCAGATGCACAAGGGGGCACACGCATCTGGAGTTCGTTTGCAGAGGCTGGAAGCCCTGGCATGCCCATTCTCTCTCTCTCCCTCTATCTGTCTTTCTCTCTGTGTCTGTCGCTCTCAAATAAATAAATAAAAAATTTAAAAAAAAATCCAGTTTCTACATATATAAATGTTACATATCTTCTTACTATCAAAATGAGTCAAAAATTGCTAAGTAATAGTTTATGTAACTATGACTTCCAAAGTTTGTAATCTGATGCAGTTACCTTCTCATTGCTGGGACAAAACTATAAAAAATATATGTAGGAAGAATTATTTGTTCACCTTACAATCTCAAGAAGAAGCTTTAATTGTGGCAGGGAAAACATAGCAGAGCAGAGCAGAGACTATACATTATATAACGTATATAGAGTTGTTGTTTGTTTTTCAAGGTAGGGTCTCACTTTTGTTCAGGTGGACTTGTGATTCACTGTGTAGTCTCAGGGTGGCCTCAAACTCTCAGTGATCCTCCTACCTCTGCCTCCTGAGTGATGAGATTAAAGGCATGTACAACCACATCTGGCACATTATATATTTTTATATATCCAGAATAATGCATGCCATCATGCTAAGAATGTTAAGAATGAAGGGGGATCCGAGTGAGCCAAGATTAAGAGTTCTTTTTAAATTATTCATTTATTTAAAAGAGAGAAAAGGCGAAAGGGAAATAGAGAGAGAATGAGAGAGAAATATCAAGTATGAGCACACCAGGGGCCTTCGGCCTCTGCAAACAAATTCCAAACATGTGTGCCACTTTGTATATTTGGGCCATGAGGGTCTGCAAGCAAGTGCAAACCACTTTAATCACTAAGCAATCTCTCCAGCCCCAAAATCTCTCCTTTAGTATACCGAGTTCATCTTGAAAATTCATCTCATTCAGATTTTCATAAAATATATGTGTTACACTGTGAGTTTGAGGTCACCCTGAGACCACATAGTGAATTCCAGGTCAGCCTGTGCCAGAGTGATATCCTACCTCGAAAAACCAATACATACATACATACATACATACATACATACATACATATATATAATCATTATAAAATAATGTTTAAATTTTATGTATTTCAAATAGAGATCAACCTCAACTTATACTAATATAGCACCAGCACTTAGGGAAGAAAATCCATGCAAAGAAAATCAAGAATTTGCACTGAATTTAATAAAAGTATAGGCAAGACATGATGAATCTGTTCAGTCTTTAGTCATGTCAGTGTGGATGGCTATAGAAGAATGACTGCACTTCTCATGCTGCACTCCTTATGCACACTTGAGAGGAACTCTCCATCAAGTATCAAGCTCTCTGCTGAGTCAGCATGCTGTGTGTTTATGCATCATTCTAAATGCAAAGTAGGTAGCAATCTGTGTCTGGTAAACAGTGTATGCAAGCGTAAGTCCCAGTTTCCCCTGACAGTTCATGAGTGCGGGCCTGACATCTCATACTTCAGTGTAAAGCTCTTGGTTGACACTTGATGTCCCCTCTATGTAACAACCCCATTTTCTCCCTTCACATTAACTTCTTGAATTTTGCCTTCCCTAATTTACGTCTAATATATCCCTAAACCCATTCTAGTTTGTATTCTTCCCACATTAAACCACCGATGGTGCTTTTCCCAATGTCCCCAGTGACCTCCTTCTAGCTTAAACACATGAACAATTTTCAGGCCTTGTTTTGTTACTGTTTTCCTGTACATGAACTGAGCCTGCAACTGAAATTATTGCCTCACCTAGCCCTCATGAAATATTCTTTGCTCACTACGATGCTTTCTTAGGCGTTTGTTGTCTTTATTCCTGTTGCTTTTAAATGATGTCTTTACAACAATTGTCTTGGACTGAGAGATGGCTTAGCAGTTAAGGCACTTGCCTGCAAAGCCCAAGAACCCAGGTTTGATTCCCTAGGACCCAGGTAAGCAAGATTTATAAGGTCTCCATGCATCTGGCATTCTCTCTTTCTCCTCTCTCTCCCTCTGCCTCTCTCAAATAAATAGATACATAAAATAAAATAAAATGTTTTAAAAACGAATTGTCTTTGAAGTTTCTATTTAAAAACAAATCAAAACTATATACAGCTTTGTTCTTAAATTTGGGGACTAGTTTATCTATTTCTTTAAAATTACTTATATGCTGTTTCCCAGGGCAGCTTTTCCTATGAACTTCAGGCCTATCCATGTAGTTTCATCATGCCTATCCTTTTGACAATACTCACTCAAAGCCACCACCTTTTCTTGTTTCTCATGATATGTTATGGATCTGTTTGGGTCACATCATCCTTTCCTCAATAACATTTAATGAATATTTGATATGACTTTTAACAATTTACTTTCTATTAAAATTTTTATTAACTTACAATAAAAATTGGGCCTAATTATTATGCTTTCATACAAATTTTTGTTTCCCTTTTTCCTCTTTCTGCCTTCCTCCTCCCCCTTCAGCCTTCTCTCACCTCTACTGAGACTCCTTTCTGCAACATGTTTCCCTTTGCCCTGTCCCCCATTTTCATCATCTCTTGTTTGCCTCTTGTGTGGACTATTTTTTTGTCTACTTGCAATCAATTACTACAGCAGCAAAAGAGGTTTTTCCTAATACATAAATATGTTCACACCTCTTCTCTAATAAATCTAAAACTCACTAGTGCTTTCTCCATCATATAGGTGACAACAAGAACTCCATCCTAAAGCTTACCAGATTCATTCTCATATCTCCTTTTCCTCCATGACAATCTATCAGTCTCAGATTTACCCCAAACTCCTTATTTCCAGCCTGTAATAGCACATTTTATGCTATTCCCAGCCTCACATGTTTTGCATAATGGTGAATATGAGCTGTACTTGGTCACTTGGACTATTTTTATATGGTGTCTTAGATGCTACATTATTTTATCTGGTTAAATTTTATTAACTGTTTGAAATTTAAAGTCATAAAATACTCTGCCTTGGAGGTTGCCCTTTCACAAGGTGGGCATAGTGATGTGCCCTACCTCTGAATCTCACATTATCTTTTCTTTATTAAGTAGATAAATAGACATCTGCTTCCTTTACTACAAAATTATTGTAGAAAGCTGGTCCTGAATTTTAGTTATTACTATTCTTAGCATTGATCATAGTACCAGAAATAATGTGGATATTGTATGAACACTTTCTATTTAATCTAGAAAAGATTACTAACTACTATAGAAAACTAAAAAATATATTTTATGTAACATTGTCAGCATGTTATGTTTTATGATATACTCTTAGCATCACAACACAGTACCTGATAAAAATCTTACTTGTACTTTCAGTAGACTGAAAGGCATAACTCATAGCCAACTTAACTTGTAACCCTAGATGCTTTATTGACATCACAAAAGCATATGGCTCACAGTCATTATAAGAACATGCATGTAATGCAGGAATGAGAAAATATTGTAAGGTACAATCTCATATAATCCTGACTTTTTATTACTGACTTTTCCCACTTCTGTGACCAAATCCCTGACAAGAAGCAATCTAAGGAAGAAAGGGTATATTTTAGCTTATAGTGGGAGGGATTTAAGTCCATCATTTCAGAAAAAGACATGGTTTAACAGGTTTAGGAAGTGGCTGTTCCCATGGCTTCCACTAGCAGGAAGCAGAGAGATAAATGTTCATGTTCAGCTCACTTTCTTCTATTTATTCACCCCAGGGTCCCCAGAATGATGCTACTTGAAATTAGGATTGGTCTTCTAGTCTCAATTAACTTACTCTAGATAGTCTCCCACAAACATACACAGAATTATGTTTCCATGTTGATTCTAAATCTTATCAACTTAAAACTAGAAATTAATCTTGACAGATGATTTCAGGTATAGCTGGTATAATTTTTAAAATAAGTTATCAGGGAAGGAGAAGATGGCTTAGTGGTTAAGGTGTTTGCCTACAAAGCCAAAGGACCCAGGTTCAATTCCCCAGGACCCACATAAGCCAGATGAACAAGGAGGGGCATACATCTGGAGTTCGTTTGCAGTGGCTGGAAGCCCTGACATGCCCATTCTCTCTCTTACCCTCTCTACCTCTTTCTCTCAAAAAAATAAAAATAAATAAAATATATATTAAAAAGCATCAAACAATTGTATTCTTTCTAACCAGTTACACAATCTAGGGTGATTGGTTTGGGAGTTAATAATGATATATTTTGTTGTTGTTGTTGTTTTCGAGGTAGGGTTTTGGTCTAGACCAGAATGATGTGGAATTCACTATGTAGTCTCAGGGTGACCTCAAACTCTCAGAGATCCTCCTACCTCTACCTCCCAAGTGTTGAGATTAAAGGCATGCACCACCACTCCCGGTTAGTAATGGAAATGTTAAGCTTAATAGAGTGCCTCACACTTTGTAAACAGTAAGTAAATATTAGTGGGATGTGTTATATTATGTGATAATAAGATGACAAATAATATTTCATCTATAAAAGCTTTTTTTAAAATTTATGTATTTATTTATTTATTTGAGAGCGACAGGCACAGAGAGAAAGACAGATAGAAGGAGAGAGAGAGAATGGGCGCGCCAGGGCTTCCAGCCTCTGCAAACGAACTCCAGACGCGTGTGCCCCCTTGTGTATCTGGCTAACATGGGACCTGAGGAACCGAGCCTCGAACCGGGGTCCTTAGGCTTCACAGGCAAGCGCTTAACCACTAAGCCATCTCTCCAGCCCCTATAAAAGCTTTTTAAGTGGATAATTGAAATTATTTTTTCTTTTATAACTGATCACAAACTAAACCTACTCTTTCATATGCTAAAACTTCTCTTTATTCAAATCTCTGTGTAAATTAAGACTTTCATGAAATTTAGCATGTTAGGCTATGAAAATAGCCTTGCCTTAAGTCCTTTAAAAGTTACAATCTATGAATATTAAAATAATCTTTCCTGAAAACAAGGGTCAGAAGTCTTTTAGTAAGGAAGACACAAAATAAGACACCTAGAAAAACACATGAAAATTAATATAGTGTGATTAACTGTCACAGGTAAGCAATAGGTAATTTTATTTTGCAAAAAGGGATAGGAATTTCTCTATTCTATATTTTATTTCTGCCCTCTTTGAAACAATAAGAAACCATATAGCTGATTCTTAATAATGTTTTATCTGATGACTATAACATTCTGTAAAACACTGTGTCATTTTTTTTTCTTAAAGAAGAGTAATTGCAGCAAACAATGAAGAGAAAACTAAGTAGGAAACACTCATGGGGAAAATAAAATCATACTAAAGGTACCTGCATATACTTTCTATTTCAGGAACACTCTGATAGGTTACTATACCACTATCCTTAGTACATTTGGTGAAATGGTGTAGTCACTTTCTGAAGTCAAAGAGTCTGGGCTCAGGACAGGCTAGGCAGAATGATGAAACCTCTGAACCATTACTCTTTGGCACACAAATGACAAATACTACCTGCGATCATGAATATTGCTACTATCTAGTCATGCATTTTAGGACTGCGAATTATACACCATACTCATTTCATTTAATTTTTAATGAGTTTCAGAGAATTTAAATGTATTAATATTAAATAATGTATTAAAATCTATATAGAACAATTGCATATTTTGCATAAGAAAAGTAATAGAGAGTCTAGGGCAAAGGCTCAGCAAGTAAGAATACATGTCATGCAGATATGACTACCTGAGAAGATATGATTTCATTCCTCAGTGCACAGATATAAAAGGTGCTTGTAAGCTCAGTCCTTTGGAAAGCAAAAATCACTGGGGTTCACTGGTCAACGAGTCTAACCAACAGCAGCTTCGGTTCATTGACCGAGTCCATCTCAGGGAAATAACAAAAAGAGTGATAGAAGAAGGACATTCAATATTCACCTCTGGCTTCCACACACTTTCACAGGAGGCACATGCCATTGTCAAACACACATATGTACATCATACATGCATGCAAATGCATATACACACACACAGACATAATATAGCCCAGAAGAATACAGGAACATTAATAAATTTTTAACCTTTCATCTCATGAAAACAAAGGATTGTTATTTTCTTCTTCTGACTTCCATGGGTGAGGTAAGTAACTGAAGTTGGCTTAATCTAATTGTGTTATTGTTATAGTCATTTAAATACATATAATTCTTTGCAAATTTTAATTACATATCTGTCAGTTCCAGCACATTAAATAGTCAGATAACAAAAAGATGACTTAGTAATAAGAAAATTGTTTTTTCTTTTCCTTTTAAAGAGCTATGTGAATGCATTATAAAACTAGGAATTTGGTATGAAAATACTCCAGTGTTTTTGCTTTTGTAATTGAGTCCATATTAAAGACTCTCAAAATCCTAAACACTGCCCTGACAAAGTCCATTGTATAGTCAAATAACATAAAGTCAGGATGGACGTGGTGGCTCATCCCTTTAATCCCAGCCCTCTGGAGGCAGAGTAGGAGGATCACCATGAATTTGAGGCCACCTGGAGACTACATAGACATCTTGAGCTAGAGTGAGACCCTACCTTGGAAAACAAAACAAAACAAAAAAAAAATAAAGATAAAAATTACACAAAGTCAGCACATATAGAAAGTGTTTTCAGCTGTTTACAAAGAATGTTCCATGATTGAAAGAACTGAGTTCACTAGAGTAATAACATTATACATTTTCATAAATTTCTTATTCATGATGCCTTAGTATTGGGGAATATTATTATTACAATTTTCACATTTAGCAAAAGAGGAAAAATATAACCCAGTGCAAATGTGGACACATTATTTCTACACGTTTGTAACTTATTTGTGTTCCAGTTGCATAGTTTAAGGGTTTGCAATTCCAAGTGGACAGCACTAATGTGTTAGGAAACTTGACAGCACATGCAGGCTTCACAGCAGCTCTAGATTTGTACTACACAACATCTGCAAATTGACACATCTTTTTCCTCAGCAATCAATATTTCATCCATAAAAACATAAAGCATAGAATTATTTATGGTTCTAATTAAGGGGAACTTTTCAGTCATAGGAAGAATGTAAAAGTTACTTGGAAATTAAAGTGATTTAATAAAGAGGCTATTGGATAAGTGACTAAGGCTTCCAAATGGAATAAAGAATGCAAAAGACTTGGGAAATATAAAGAATTGTGGAAAGTCATAGTATTAATAATAAAACCTTAGAATTTACATTTCTAGTATATGTGGTAAGGTCTTAGGGATTTAAAAATAACAATACATTTTTTTTTTCAATAAAACAGTATAATATGGTATCATGTTAAATGCCAAGACCCATGTTTTAATCTCAAACTTGGAATTTATTTTGTTTGTGATGTGACAGGTTGACCCTTAACATCCAGCTGTGTAACTTTTTAACTTTGTTTGTTTTTATGTAGTGACGTTCTGCTGGTGTTCTTGTCTTTTTCTTTTAGGAAATGTTCTACAGTAACTGCATTACTAAAACTGGACTTGTTCCAGACGAATCATCTGAGACCATAGCAAGCTTTGATACAATCTCAGTGGAGTAACTAAAATGTCATTGTCCCAAAGTCAGCACTTTTCTGATGGCTCAATAAATCTGGCTTTGATAACACAAAAATTACCCTTCATGAAAGTTTGCAGAGTAAGTAACTGACTGAAATTGCCAGAAATTTCCAAGGAGTCAAAGGTCTTCATATAAAAAATCTTTTTCTCTTTTCTTCTCTCTTCTCTTCCTCTCTTGTCCTGTTCTCTCTCTTTGTGTTTTTCTTTCTTCTTTTCATCCTGTTCTTATTCTTTTTTTCCCTTCCTTATCCATCCTTCCTGATACATGAGTGGGTTTCAAGTAGGTATGTTTCATAATTAGCAGAAATTCCAATTTATTTATTTATTTACTTTCCCAATAAAGTTCAGGACTTATCATAAAAAATGATCTTATTCTTAATAACCCTCTTGTTACAAAAAAACTGGAATAGTAGGTGCTGGAGAGATGGCTTAGCAGTTAAGGCACTTTACTGCAAAGCCAAATAATCCAGATTCAATTACACAATACCCTTATAAAGCCAAATGCACAAGGTGGTGCTTGTGTCTAGAGTTTGTTTGCAGTGGCTAGAGGGCCTGGTGCACCAACTATATCCTTCTTTACCTGTCTTTCTCTGTCTCTCTCTCTCTCTCAAATAAATAAAAATATCTTTAAAATAGTGGGGGAAACATTACTACCCCTATACCAAAGCAAGAAAAATTAAGAGTAATTCATCCATAATGAACTTAGAGGGCAGTCAAGATGTAGAAACAAGGCTTAGTGTTTCTATTCCTTTTGTTTCACTACAATGCTAACTTAGTTCTTCTAGCTTCTTCTTCGATTAAAAAAAAAAAAATCTTGGTCACCTCTTCTGTAGAAGAGTCTCTTGAGGTCAGAAGATTCAAAATACAATTTGCTAATTTTTCCTAGACCCTAATGTACAGAAAAAGCAACAAATGAATCTCTATTAAGGTATATAAAAACTGTTTTCATTTAGAAAGTACTTTGATTTTTGCAGTTTTACCATTTCCAAAAGGTTCCACAGGAAAAACAAATCTCTCATTGATGTTTTAATCATATGTTTCCTTACACAACCAGAGTAAAACATTTTAATAATTTTACTATTGATAAAATGAACAAAATAATGTATGTCTACACTCATGCCTTGCTTATTTTTCACAAAACATCTGTGATAGAATTTTACCTGTGCAGTATAGAGCTAAATATGAGATTTTATATTTAGTTATTATGTCTCATTTTCTGGAAACTTTCTATGATGTCATTGGTAATTTTTTCAGTTTTATGTAATTGGCAATTTTGGAAAATATAATTTCCTCTTTTCATATTTTAAAAGGGTGTTCTTTACTTTGGGTTTTTCAGATGTCTTCATGATTTGTGTTTGATTAGCCATTCTATGTAAAAATAATATAGATGCAGTGCTGTTCTTTGAGAATCAAATCTGAAGCATATAATATTCATCTACCCCCAGCGATAGTGCCAATTTTAAAAATGAAGTTAATTATTGCTCAATTTTCTACTATAATAACTACTTTTATTTTGTATTGCATGCAGACTCTAGGAAGGCTTTATTCAACTTTGCACATGTTCTGTTCAATGTCGAAAACTTCTGAATTTAGCACCCATTGCTGATTTTTGTCTGCCCCAGTATTTACAATTATGCTACAAAATGAACATTTTTATCTTTCATTATCTGTCTGTATTTAGTGCCTCATGTTCTAAATATTAATGAACTAAAATGCCCTTCTCTCCATGTTCCTACTGTCTATATAGTATTGCTATGAGCTCATATACTATTTTGTTCTGTAGTTTGTAAGCTGTTATTATGTTTATCCTTGGGTTTCTCTTCAGACAATATAAATCTTTCACCAATGTTTTCATTTTTGACATTGTCCTAGTTTGGGGCCAACTCAGGGGAAGAACTGTCCTGCCTAAGAGGAAAAGTTAGCTGACATCGGCAAAAAAAGAAATGTAGTAGTCATGGACCTAGGTCTGGTTTCAGTCCCAGGCTTGTGTGACTGCCTTCATGAAAGTTTATCCACTGACAGCTCAATGTAAGCAGCTCTCCTCTAGGCCCAACTGCAGGCACCTGGCCTTCTGTCAGTAGTGCCTGGGCTGACAACACTGCCAGGTTCCTGCTTCAGTCTGACCAACAAGGAAGAGCTGAGCTCTTCCACCATGCCCATTCCCTGAACCTTGTCTGAATGTGCTTTGTAAAACCTGATCTCGTTACATGAGGTTTCTAGAAAGAAGAAAACTGAAGAGTTTTAGTGTTTACCTTGACAGGGTTCCGGATATCTTTCAATTTGCTGCCAACTATGGTCTTTTCACTTCCATCAAATTACAAGTCTAACTCTTTGGCTGTATGTTTCACACGGCTATTCTTCTGGGAACATATCCAAAGGCTATGGAGTTGTATTTGCGTTCTCTCACAGAATCTTAACATTAAGTAGGCCGATGTTAAAGTTTAGTTCATAAATGTAGAAAGTCCTATTTAGTACAGGGTGTGACAAGGCTGGGCCACTACTGGGAGCTGGGATCACCTTTAGAAGGTGGAGCCTCATTAAGGAAATTAGGTTACTAAGGATGTTTTTTTCAAAAGTGTTCTTTGGACCACAGCATTCCTCTGCCCTCTCCATCTTCTCTTTCTCCTTCTCAGTCAGGAGAATGGTTTTGTATCACCATATTATTCCTTCCATGAGACTTTCCTCCTTTTAAATTGATTTTCTCAGTGACATGAAGTTGACTAACACAGCCAAGTTCTCTTCTAATCTGTAAGCAGAACAAACAAGGTTGACCAGAACAGCACACATACTCAGTTTAAATGGCAGTGACAATATTCACCGACAGGGGCTACAAGGCAAATGTATGTAGCATAGAGGCCTTTCTTTCAGTGCAATGACTTGAAGGCTGAGTGGGCAAAAATAGATGCTGCTTTAGGTACTTTCAGCTGCAAATGAGTCTGCAGTTTCATAAAGGAACTCCTGGTAGTACTCTCAGGTATGCACATGTTGATATGTTATCTCCGTAAGAATGACTCTAAGTTGGGCACTGCTCCCTTCTCTCCTCAACCCACCCCCACCTCATGTATGGACGTGGTGCATGTAATGCAGGAAGTGGCCACCATTTCCACCCTGCAGCATTTATCAGGATACCTTGACTTTCATCCAGAAGTTTAAACAGGTCTTTCTGATTTAGCTTCAATTGTCTGTAAAGGTACTTTAGAATAAAATTTTAGGGTTATTAAAGCAGGATGAAAAAAATGGAAGAAAAAGTAGAAAGGCTGGCTACTAGACATTAGTTTCTTCCCATAAAGACAGATAGAGAACGAGCAACACATTTCCTAGCTCTCTAAGTACTTTGCTCATAGCTTTTGGGAGTATAGGGTTATAAATTGATACTAGCAAAGAAGCAATTCTCTGACATTTTAGCTCATTAAACAGATAAACAGCAGTGACCACCTGTGATACCAGTGGAGTCACTTTCTCCATAGGTAAGAAATAGAATTATATATATATATTTTTTTTCTCCAAAATATAGTTTTCCCAAGTTGTCTAATCAGTGTGAAATGTGAAACCTACTACCAACACATGTGGCTCCAGTTTTTCTTTGCTGAGCACCTGGGCAGAGGTGTCTGACCATCTCCGTTGTCGCTAACCTTCACTATTTCTTAATTACTGAAATCACGGTGATCTCTTCCTGGGTATGTGTAGTCACTTACATGGTTAGAAACATCTATAACCTCTTTGTATGAAATAGATTTTGTGTTATCAGTTGATGGTCATTTCTGTGTTTTTGAGAATACTCTACCATTGTTTTCTGTGGCAGACATGCCTAAGGCCATCCTCAATGAGGTTCATCCTTGTTTAATTTCCTCATGTTGAGAGATGGCAGGATCTGTGGCTTATTATTATTAGAATGTGGCAAAGGTTGGGTCATGTATTCTACCTCTGCATCATGGCAGATTTGAGCAAAGAGGCTTCTGCTGACTGTTTGGACTTAAACAGAGAAGAAATATATGAGACTATGAGAGAAACTCCTAGCCAGTAGCTAAAGTAATCTAGAGATGGGGAAGGTATCTCCTCTAGGTGACCATAAAAAACAAAATAGAGATTTTAGTTCTACAGATACAAATAACAGAATTCTGTCACAACCAACTGATCCTGAAGACAAATTTCCAAGAGAACTAGACAGGGACATAGCCTGGTAGAAACAATCATTGCTGTCTGTAAGAATAAATAAAGATCAACTAAGTTGTGCTTATATCATTTACCCAATGAAACCAAGAGAAAATAAGCATCCATTGTTTCAAATATATAAATTTATGGTGATTTCTTGTATAATAATGTATGTAATACTAGTGCTATGCAATCAGATGAGCCCAGAAGATGGAGATGTCAAATCTATAATCCTCTCACTTTGACTTTTAAGTCCATCTATACAGATTCTTTACACTCTGAAGTTCCCAGCCTGGCTTTAGCAAATAGTGGTCTTGGTGAAATTTACATTTTTTTTTTTTCCAAAAGAAAAGTACTAAGGCAAAAGTAATTTAAGATACACAGGAATTTAAATATCATAAGCTGGCCAGAACTTTATTACTATGACAATACCTAGGGGTATTAACTTATAGGATGTATGATTTACATAAGTTCATAGCTTCAGAGGTTTCAATTGATTATCATTTGGTTCAGTTCTTTCTGGACCGATAGTGAGGCAGATCATGGGGACAGCATAGCATAGGAGGGACAAAGCAACTCACTTTATCAGGGGTAGGAAATAGACAGAAAACAGTGGCCAGCTTCCCAATACTCTCTCAGTAATTCACTTTCTCCAGTTTGATCACATTTCCCCATAGTGAGATCTGCTTGGGACAAAGCCCTCCACAAATGAGCTGTGATGGATGAGATCCAAACTATAACACATGGTCACATTCAACACACAGGAACTTATCTTAGTCTATACTATAGGATCCACATACTATACTTTCTAAGGCTGATCTGTTTGTTTAACGGTGGTGTGCTATCAGGTTTCTTTTAGCCAGGCTCCAGATATGGGTACAATAACTAAAAGGGGGAATATGGTGATTGCTACAGCAGTGTGGGGTCTGTGTCAAATGCTCGTGAGATGAAATTTCCACTACCTACACCATTGGGACAGGAGGCAAACAGAGATCAGGGGTGGATTTCACTGCCACTTTCTGAAATGAAGGCTTTATTTCTCACCCTAAACCTTGTAGTTCTGAACTGACTGTTACCAGCCCCCAAATTAAACTGTAATTTAGAAATACTGCCCCATGGTGGCTCCCTGCAGGGATCTACATCAGAGGTCTTTCACCATATGCACCAACTACCCTTTAATGAGGTTGACTCTGTACCAGTAGTGCTGATAAAGCAAAGAATACAAGTTATAAAACCCCAAAACATATAGATCTTCAAGTCTACTGGGACAGACAGAGAAAGGAAAGGTAAGTGAAAATATAAGAAAGTGTAAGGGCTCTTTGAGAATAACAGTGGAACAATATAACATCCAAAAGAATCTGGAGAGGAAACCCCACAAATGCTACTACTAATAATATGTGAACTGGAGCCCAGTGTAGTGACACAGGCTTTTAATCCCAGCACTCAGGAGGCCAGCCTGAGAATACAGAGTGAATTCCAGGTCAGCCTGGGCTAGAGTGAGACTCTACCTCAAACCTCCTCTCCCCTCCAAAAAGAATATGTGAACTGGGGCATAAGTGCAAACACAGACCTCCAAGAAGAAAATATGTGTACCAACACTCAGGGGTGTGCTTTTGTGGTAGCCGGATGGAAGCCTGACATTGAAAAGGCACAGCACTTACCCAGCATGCACTGTGTCAGTGACAGGCTGTGTCTGGTATATTTCATATTGTCTCATCCCCTTCACAGCTTGCTTTTTTAAGTCCCACTTTAATGTCTTAAGCACACAACAATATTGGGAATTAAAACCAGTTCTCTAAGTTTCATCAATAGAGTTACTAACCCAAAATACATTTCAAATCCTGCCTAAATTCAGACTCTACTTGCTCTGTTCTTGGTAATAACCGATCCCAGTTACCTGGTCTTGTGAGCAAGGTAGCGTTTCTAGTAAGAGGTTTCTAGATAGGTAAAGGCTCTCAGTCTCTAGACTGTCTAGAAGCTAGAATCTTGCTTCTTACCTGAGTTCCCTTGGCTGATCTCTCTAATCCGCCCCAGAGCATTATGATCAACTCACATTTTTGGACTTCATTCTTTGGATGTATGGGTGTACTTAAGTTGTCTTTTTGTCCCTCCATAATTCAGAATGTTATCTGGTGTCCAGGCATTTTCGTCTAGCATGATAATAAACACTGTTGGACAATAACATCTTCAATCCATCAACCTGACAGAGCTACAGTAGCCTTTTCTGATTTTGTAATTCCTCTATAACCTCACTCTCTCCTAATCTATGGTGCATACCTATCTTCCCTATGACTCCATGACTAGGTTTATTATTCAGACTTCTTCAGCTTTCAGACTACTTGAGAAATAGTGGAGATATAGTTTGTCTTCTTTCTAGATTGCTCAAAGATACTAGGCTCTTACCTAAAACAAGAACACATACAATTATCATCAGTTTTCTTCTAAGAAAACCAAAAATCTTTTAAGAATAACCATGTAATAATCATGAAGCTATGAGTACTTCAATTAATATGAAAATTTTACCACAAAAATTTATTAGATCTCATATATTTTTATATTAGTACAGACAGATACATTTTATTGTTTTGTTTTTTCAAGGTAGGGACTCACTATAGCTCAGGCTGACCTGGAATTCATTATGTAGCCTCAGGGTGGCCTCAAACTCATGGTAATCCTCCTACCTCTGCCTTCTGAGTGCTGGGATTAAAGGTGTGCACCACCACACCGAGCCCCAGATACATTTCTTATGCATCAATATTTAAGAGCAGCAGTTAACTTCCCTGATCTCTTAAGCTATAATAAGCCTTTGTTTAATGGGGCATATGGGTTCCATGAACCATTCATTCTTAGAATGCTCTATGACCTTCTGAAGAACCCAAGTCCTAATATCACTAGATTACTTACTTATCTATTTACAAAGATCAGAACAAAAATTCATCTGTTAATGAGCTTATAGATTCTTTTATATTAAAACAAACTAATTTTCTTAAGAATGCACTCACTTCTAAGCAAATCTATATATTTATTTTTGGATATATTATTATCTTTTCTTATTTATAGAGTTTTAACAATATAACTAGATATTTAATAACAGCATTATTTGTTTGGCTAGAGAGATGGCTTAGAAGGTAAGATGCTTGCCTACAAAGCAGAATGACCCAAGTTCCATTCTTCAGGACCCATGTAAGCCAGATACACATGGTGGCACATGCATCTGGAGTTCATTTGTGTGCCCATTCTCTCTCTTTATTTCTCTCCCTTTTTCTTTCTTCTCTCTCTCAAGTAAATAAACAAATACAAATAAAATATATTAAAATTTGTTTACACAAATTTAAAAATTTAAATTTGTACAAATTGTGAAGACCTATGGCCTACTTACAAGGGATAATATCAATTTTTTTGTTTGTTGGTTTAAGCAAGCTCTCACTATATAACTGAGTCTGGCCATGAACTTAGAACAATCCTCCTTCCACAGCCTCCCAAGTATAATTATAGGCATTAGCCACCATGCCTGGCTTTTAATATTTCATACATCTGTCTCACAAATAAAGGTTTCCATTTCTGAAGCAGTCATTATTTGACAGTTCTGTCTAGCAGGACTGTATTCCTTTGCTGTTCTAAATTGCCTGAACATGACTTCAGATCCTAACTATCAATTTCTTGCTGCACATCTTGCTGTCTAGAATCTCTTTAACTATTTTCAGGCCACCAGTGACCTTCCCTTCAACTGAAAGTGCAGTTTTCTTTGCCTTATATTTTAAGCATTTCTGCCTTTCCTGAGATTGGCCACCATATTACTCATTATATTTACTTTTTACTTGCAATAGGATAGGTTATATCATTCATCAAATTTTATCATAATCTTCATGTTATTTTACTATGTATATTGTCCAAATTATTATTACTACGTTTATAATGATGGTTTCAAGTAGATTTTGGAAGGAAGGATTTTGTCATGCTGTAAATTACACACATGTCAAACTTTAGTGTTATTTAAAAACCTGTGTAATACAATTGTGGCACCATCATTATATTAACAGGAAGGAAACTACAGAAGGGGAAATCTTTTTATTAGTACTATAAGAAACTCCGTAGCACTTTTCTTTCTGTGATTAGTACTCATAACATTCTCTGTGTATATTTCCTAGGCACAAACATATTTTTTTTCTGATTGTCCATACAATTCATTCACTCAACTTTGTTCATGTATGACCTCAACACTGGAGTTTTATAGTCCCTTCTATTTTCTGCCCTCAGGAGGAGCAATATTATAATTAGAGTAAATAAGACTTTGTGTTCCTGTAATAACCACGTGAAATAAATAATGTAAGAGAGAAAAGATTGAGTTTGCTCATGGTTTAGGAGTTCAACTGGGAGGGTGGAGTGCAATAGAATAGCTCACATATTAGTAGTTAGGAAGAAGGGAGAGAGAGAGAATGTCTCTTGGTGTTCTCTTTCTTCTCTATTTCATTTGGGCTGCAAGCTTATTGGGTGACACACACATTCTGGCTTTCCTCATTAGTTAATTCAGTTAGTAAATTCTTTCCTTCTTTCATAGACACACCCAGTGGAATGCCTTACTAATCTTCATGGTATTTCTCAATCTAATGAAGTTGACTATAAAGATTAACCATCACCATACTAAGGATATAGGTAGGCAAATGGACAACCATCCTGTCTTTCCTTAGGTAAAATTCCCCATGCCTCCTTCTTCCCTGTCACCACAAGTATCTTGATACAATACTACAATCTCCTATTGTTCTCCATTTCCCAGAGTGCTAATGAACCCTGTAGGTATGGGAGACTATAGATAAAGCTTCATTGCTGTTTTTTCATTGTATGCCATATCTATGTTAAAAAACACACCTTATTGCTTAAATGAATTAATTAAGAATGAAGTATTTTAGAACAGTCTTATAAGACAACTGTCGAACCACTTATTGGTGGTAATTTAGTAGTTAATATCCTTTGTAAGAAAATTGTATTCAAAAAAGAAAAGTAAGTAGTTTGTTAGATCTTCACTTGTTTTTACCAACAGAATGATGCACTTCATGTCCATGTTCCTTGATGACTTCTTGCATGTCAGTGATGGAAAACCTCATATGCATTACAGTTATTCACTTTGAACTTTATGCTCCCCTCTCAACCATAAACTCTTTCAGAATAGTCTTTTGCTTACTGTTGGCATGCCTGAAAAGCTCAATAGCTCTGACTAACCTTCCAGTAGTTTTGGGAATGTGTCAGACCTCATGGAAGTGAGGAAAAATATCTTAATTGAGTGATCAGAATGTTCTTTTGTTTTACTCTTTCATTAACACCACCTTGATTCTATGAGGATATGAACTGTATGAAAGATAAGTTTTTAGGCTTTTCTATCAGTATCTCTCACCTTAATGCTAGGCATATGATACATGCAACATTAAAACAAAGCAATCAAGAAAATTACGTAGAGACACACACCAATTTATTTTCTATTTAGTGTAGGGAGGGATGGCTTAGCAGTTAAGGCATTTGCCTCAGCCAAAGGACCCAGATTAGATTCCCCAGGACCCACGTTAGCCAGATGCACAAGAGGGTGCATGTGTCTGGAATTCATTTGCAGTGGCTGGAGGCCCTAGTGCTCCCATTCTCTCTGTTTTTCTCTCTTTCCTTTTCTCTGTCAAATAAATAAATAAATGAATAAAAATAAAATATTTTAAAACTGTGATAACAATATGAAATAAACTAAAAAATAATTTTGGCTTTCTTCCATCACCACTTCATCACCTCCATGACATAATGAGCTGTTGGGGGGAAAAAAAGAGTGTGATCTTTACCTATAAAAATGAAATAAAAGCACTAATGATTATAGGCTTCATGTTCAATGTTGTCTCGGGAGGAATATTGAAGTTAGTAGAGTATATTAAAAGCAGGTAAGATATAATACACAAAACTTTAACTTTATTATTTGTTATAAACATTTTTGTTTGTTTTGTACATGATTGTGCATTTCAGACTTTGATATATAAAGTTGAAAACATACCTGAATTATTTGCAGTAAGTAGTAAATTGTTTTCTCTTATTAACATCAAAAAAAACCGCTTTTTCAATGCAATTAGCATTTAGTCCACACCATGTTAGTCAATTTTTTTTTTTAGTATGTTAGTATTTCATGTTGGTAAATATCAATTTATAAGAAGGATCTCAATCAATTAAAACACAAACCCATACCAAACCAAACTAATATGAAGCAAGTCACCACCAACAAAATACTAAAAGAAGCCTCACTAACTGAGCATTTACTTCATGTCAGCTGCTCATCTGTGTTTATTAGTCGACACATTTTCTAAAACAACCCTAGAGGTCAGTACTTCTATCCTTATCATTTTTATACAAAGTTATAAAGTCCAGAAATGTATAGGAAAACAAATTTTACTCACATAGTCTAGTGGCGGAAACTATTCTCTACACAGTGAGTGCAAACAAACAAATAAAAAGTATCTGTGAAAACATCTGCCATTTTCTTGCTTGACTGAGCAGAACTGTCTGCTATCTGAGGGAAGTTTCTGCAACTTCATTTTATACCATGCCCCTGTCCATCACAGCAGATTCCATCCTGTTCTATCCTGCATTATGGGTTTCATTCAATTCAGTGCTTCATCTGATTGTTTTTCTATTTCTGAGATGTGTATTTAGTTTGAGAAATAACCCATTTTCCACATTGATGCAATGCTGTAGGCATATGGATGAATGCTTTCTAGTATGCCCTGGGACGGAGCTAGAACCATGCTTTCGTAAACACGGTGGCCAAGATCACATGCTCAATTCCTTTCTACTAAAGTCAACAGCATAGGAAAACAAATCCCCTGCTTTCGGTAGAATTTAACACTGAAATTACTTTGATCTCAATTTATGTTTTCCTTATCAAAAATATGATCAAAATTAAGTTGTGAATATGATTAAGTAAAAAAAGTATTTTAATGGCCCAGCGCATTATAAAACTTCTTGCCAAACAAACACCTTAATAATTCCAGATTATATTTTATCTTTTTCAAGTCTAATGTGGGTCACCCTTTCTGATTCTGACACTAAAGAGTGTGAAAATATCTTTATAATTTATTAACCACTGTAAGGGGTACTTTCAATAGACCTAGACTTCTGAGGCCATGATAACAAACTTAAAAATTACAGTCATATCTTTTTAATTTTTTCTTTCTGTATTTATTTGAGGCAGCTGTTGAGCGAGCCCAGCCTGACCTGGAACTCACCTGCAGTACCAGACTGGCCTTGAGCTCTTATCAGGCTTCCTACCTCAGCCTCTTGAGTGCTGAGATTAAAGGCATAAGCCACCCTGCTTGGAATTACATGCTGTCATGGTTTGTTGCAGGTGTCCTCCATAAATTTAGGTGTTTGAATGCTAGGTTCCCAGCTGATGGAGATTTGGGAATTAATGCCTCTGGGAGGCAGTGTATTGTTGGAGGTGGGCTTGTGGATATTATAGCTGTTTCTCCCTGCCAGTGTTTGGCACAATCTCCTGTTCCTGCTGTCCACTTGATGTTGGCCTGGATGTGATGTCCAGCCTCTGCTTTTGCCATCATTTTCCATGCCATCCTGGAGCATCCCCTTGAGTCTGTAAGCCAAAATAAACTCTTTATTTCCTACAAAATTTGCTCTTGGTTGGGTGATTTCTGTGAACCTGACTGCAACACATGCATATATTTTAACTATTAAATTTCATTTTATTTCATTCTGCATGTTTCCTATGATGTTGAGGTTTGCTATTTTATTAATATAAAATATTCAAAGAACAAAATTATGTACTAAATCAGTGTGTAGGTGAGCTTAAATTGTTTCACATTTTCTAGGTATGTCACTACAGAGACTCTTCAGTGGCTAATTAAATTATATCATCTAAAATGGTTTATCTTCAACTGTCTCATCTATGCATAGGTCAATTTTTCTCTAAAGAAATTATACTTCATACTTTTTAAAAAATCTGTAACCAAATTTGGTGGGTCTTAAATATCATTTTGGGTTCAAACTGCCTTGGGAAATATATTATTATAATTTCTAATACTGAATATATAGATATTAATTTTTGCATAAAAACCATCTCATTTGCTTATTCAGAAAGAAACATATGACTTGAATGATATTAACTATTATCATTAATATATGAGAAAATTCCTCCATTTATCATTGCCTATTTTACTACAAGACCAAAAGCCAAGCAACTGTGAATGCCATCTACTATTATCACTAGGGACTTTATTGTGAGACTGACCAATAACACAAACTTCTTGCACGTAGATTATAAGTACAAAACCACTTTGTCTAAAATACTTAATGTTAATTTTGAGATGGCCTGCATGTTACATTCTTAGTTTTCCATAATGCAGAATCACATTCAGGATCACAATCACACAAGAAGCTATAAAGTAATTGGTAGGTGGCTGAAGAGATGGCTCAGCAGTTAAAGAACTTACCTGAAAGCGTAAGGACCCAAGTTCAATTCCCCAGTGCCCATGTAAAACTATAAGTACAAGGTGCCATGTTACTAGAGTTCATTTGTAGTGGCTAGAGGCCATGACACATTGATTCTCTCTATATATCTCTACCTGCAACTTTCTCTCTCAAAAATAATAATAATTAATAATAATAATAATTATTATTATTATTATTATTAATTATTATTATTGGTTGGTACTTTCAGAAAATCCAGACATCAAGTACACAGAAATATATTTTGTGTAATAAAATATCTGAAAATTCAAAGACCTACAGAAACACCAAACATGCCAAGTCCTCCCTTTCACTCATGTTTCCCACTTACTTTGAAAATTCTGTTTTTCACCAATGTTGAAATAAATTCTGTCTTTTTGTACTCTAACACAAAATTCTGTTGAATAAAAGGATATTTAAATTTAAAAAAGTGCATAGCAGATATTAGTGTTAATTTTCTAGTTATATATGACAAACACTTGTAAATGTGCCTAGCACAAAATAGAGAGTTAAAAAGTCAACACCTCATTAGTTACTTACATATAAGTAAAAAGCAAGAAATTGATTGATTGACTGGTTGATTAAACTGAAACTTTGTTATCCCTATTTCTGAGTCTTCCCTCCTTGTCTGACTTATTGACTAGGTAAACTTTGTAAATAAGTTACTATGTCCTAGTTTCTATTTCTTGAATTGCATATATATTTTATTTCAGACCAATTATTAAGAGAAATGTTCATCAATGAAGTTGTAATATATATATATATATATATATATATATATATATATATATATATATATAGTGTTTAGAAATACAAAATATATGCTAAGTATCCATACATTCAAAAATAGTGTAATTTTAAGCTATTTAAGATAGAATCATAGTTACTCTAAGTAGAAAGTTGACTAGGAAGTTATACTTCAAGTGCCACAACTGAGAAACTAGAGAATGAAATGCCATCATGGATTCAATCATTGTAGAGTAATTATTGAAGGGGATTGTACAAATGTCTAGGAAAGCACAAAGCACACACAAAAAAAAGGAGTATAATTTCCAGATTGATAAATCACAATTAGAGAAATAATGTTCAAAAGAAAATAACATATCTTTCTCAGTATCTGCAATATACACAGAAGTTAAGATAAAATAAGAATCTCTCTAGCTAGGTATGGTGACACACATCTTTAATTCTAGCAGAGGTGCAAGGATGGTCACTGTGAGTTTGAGGCCAGTGTGGGGCTACCAATTGAGTTGCTGTTCAGCCTGGGCTAGAGTCGCATAAATGAAACAAACAAACAAAAAAATATCTTCCTCAAGGTTCATTCTTTCTGTTTCTTAAGACCTTAGTAACATTAAACTTAGTATATGTCATGCAAAGAATTTGAAGACGTGACATATTTTTTAAAAATAAGTTAAAAGTAATACCATACTCAAAGGAAATATATATGTATTAAAAAGAAGGCAAGGAATAAAAGCAGTATATGTAACACTGTTTACCTATGTCACCTCCTAATGTGAGTCTTTCTCCAGGAGTGTGTAGTAGGTAAAATTGCTTTGATCCCACTGATGTTCCTTGTTAATAAAAATAAAATAAAATAAAATAAAGCCCAAAACCACCTGTAAGTGAAGCCTATTAGCCAGGTGAATTGTACCTGTACATTCATGTTTTACACAGTGGTTAAGAGGCAACTAAGTAATTTAACACTTCAATCACCAAGACAATACATTTAAATCAGAGTGGCTAATATTGAATCACACACAAAAGAAAATGCAGATTAAATATCTAAAGTACTCATTGGCTGAATACGATTTTCTTCTTTGTTGACAGAATGATACAAATGGCTTTTTAGAAAATTAATTGTTAGGAAACCAATGTTTTTCCCTTAGTCAAGATAGATTACCTGAGAAAGTGGCAGAGTCAATATCCCTAGATTATTCAATTCCACTTTAAAGTACTTGAGGAAAAAGAAATGAAAGAAAACTTCATTTCAAAGTAATGGGTCATTGCACCTTTGAATGCACAGTATCAAAACTTTTAGAATCTGACTTTGGAACCTTTGCAAAATCAGGGATCTGGATCACAAAATATACGAACACAAATTGAAGTTTGATTGACTCTACCTTGAGAAAACAAACTTCATTCTTTAGATTCCATTAATACGCATTGGGTATTGTCTCTTCAAGTCAGATTTGTTCAGGCCTGAATTGACTGAAAGAGACAAATCGAACAACAGTAGAGTCAAAAGCTGCCAACAGGACCAGGCTAGTAGGAGGCACAGAAGTGTGACATAGCTGAGAAACCCCTGCTGCCTTTAAGCTCCAACTGAACCTCTCCAATCCTGATTCCCAATTACTGATTTGCAAAGTCGCAGATACTCTAACTTATAGGCTGAAGAAAGTGAAAATATATCTTTAAAAAGTATAAGCAATGGACAAGTCATTCCAAAGGGACACACATGCTTTTAAAATAACAGCATGTTAAATTCAGTCACACCTACTTCCATGGTTCGAATCTTTAGCTCATAAAAAAATGCATTTAACTTTAAAATAAAATAGCCTTCTACTTTCCAGCACGGTAGCAGAGAGCAACTGAAGAATTAAAAGTCGTTCTGAATCCTTCTTTGGTTACCTGTGAATATTTTAAGTCAATTAAAAGCTTTTAGTATATTTGAGTCCCCCCCTCAAACATCTATATGCACAGCTGTAAACAGATTTGTTTTGTTACAACATAAAGATTTTAAGATGAAAACAACACTGATAACAATGATTAAATCACATACAGCCTTCTCTTCATGATTCCATAATGCATAAAATACAGTACTGTCTTATGCATTCAAAAGTAGTTGCTGTAATAAACTTCATAGCAAGGGAGAAATAACCTTACATTGTTCTTTAAAATTATTTTCTATTGGATTAAAATGGCAAGTGTAAAGAAAAAGTGCTATGAGTTCACTTCAGAAGCTCAAACCTTTTACTCACTTACTAAATTTCGGTTTTGTTGGTCAGGCACAAGTTTGGAAAAACTGTCCCAAAGAACTATCATTTAACAATTAGAAACTTTAACTCATTTTAAAGTCATAACAACAGTATCCCACTGACCATTTCAGCCTCCTCTCTTTATTCATAATAACAAAAAATGATACAGAGTGGTATTCAGACACAGGCACATGTATATATTTAAAATACATTCAGAATAGCAGTCCTATGATAGCAGTTGCTTTCTGGTTTCTAAGAGAAAGCTGACATACCTGTTATTCATTCAGTATTGCAAATTAGTTTGTCAGGTACACGTTAGCAGGCTCTGTTCAGTTCGTTTTGCTATATTGATACCTCATTTTAGTGATGCTAAGCATTGCTCCAATCAAAAGCTTACCAGATAGTAATCCTGTTCAATCCTCACACTCTTTCCCCTCTTAGACACATCCACCTTTATTTCGAAAGAGAAGGTAAAACCGAATAGGCTCTTACCAGGGACAGAGAAAACAATTCGTTCAGCTACATCCAACAGTGCTGTGTGCAGCCTGGCAGCATGAGTGATCCTTGGGCCTCACACAAAAGCAGGGTAATTGGCTCTCAATGAAGAGATGTAAACATCCATCATAATGGCACTGGGGCTGAAACTGAACGCTAGCCACCTCAGCTGTTCTATGTACTCGACTGGAAGATGATGTCACAAATATCAACTGGGTGTACTCTCATTGGTTTCTGTTACCTGGAATCGTATCTTAACCCTAAACTGTCAGCTGCAAATTGAAATGCTTATCTGAATATAATTTCTGCTGAAAGCAGAAAGTCATAGTAAGTTATTGTGAAATACATACTGAAAATACTGTTCCTCAAAACAGGCTAAGCCCAATTTGCCTAATAAATTAGAGTTTGTGAGGAATTTTATTCCCCAACTGCATTTTTTTTAAAACAATGCCATTGTAAGAAGATATTTTACATGATAAATGCCTAAAGAAAAAATTAAAGTAATTGCATGTATAATTTTATTTTTTCATTGATTTATGCTGTCATGAAATGAAATTTGATAAAGTAGAATTGGAGAACATTATTATATAGGTAACTATGCAAGTTTATTTCAGAAGCTAATTTTCAATCTTTTTTTTTGTTCTCTAATGAAAATGTAAAAATTGGTAATATATTTTACTTCTCTTGATATTAAGTCATATCTTCAAAGTTTTTCATTAGATATCACAAGAATACCACTACTGATAGAATAATAAATATTAGTATTAACAGGAGGTATTTATAAGTCCCTGGATCTATAGGCAGTCTTATTTTAGTAATTGATAGCTACATTATGATATATCACTATTCTCTTTCAAGTCAAATGAAGAATAATTATCCACCTCTTACCTTCTATCTTTACAAAAAGCCCTAGATTTCTCCCCAGGCTTTCTGTGCAATGGGAAAGGAGGATAATGGGATAAGCTGGCTGTGGCAGCTTGCTACCAGGGACAGCACTACAACCACCTTGAAATACACCCCAGCTTTCCCCACCCAAAGGAACTGTCAGTTTCATCACTATAAGATGAAAGAATTAGCAAAGCTATTCAATGGCCAACCTCCTCCTTAGCCTAGCACAGTCAAAGCTCAGGGTGATGCATTTCAGTCCAGCACGCAAGCAGGATAAGCACTGGGGGGATAGTGAGGAAATTCACTTCATCCACCTCTACTAATAGAAAAAAGAAAGTAACCAATCCAGTATGCCTTTATGTTGACTAATTTCTTTATGAAAAAATAGATTCTGGGTAATATTTGCTACTGTTCCTCCCCATTTTCAGTAAATTATGCTTTTGTAGTATAGATTCATTAACAGCTCACATAGTTTATAGTAAGCATAATGAAAATTTCACCACCCTAACCAGGTTCTCACTTAGTAGCAAGTTAGTTTGTGATAGAGGGAACTGAGTTCTAAATGGGGTTCATAAAGCTAGACTTCCCCATTTACAATGTATAAGAAATGTGAAACTATCACATCTATTATAAAGAGGATTAGAATGTTACCTTGAGCCAAAGATGACAGAGGAATCAGTTGAGGCAATCTTAAAACTTATTATGTCAAATGGAAAGTATTACATATTATATGGTATAAGTAATATAGCTGTCGTGCAAAAGATCAAATATATTCATTTCAAAGACATTTGTGAGATTTAAAAAGGAGTGTTTACAACAGCGATCTTTAAAATCGTGGGAGAAGAAATATATTTTAAACTCTTTATGTTTCAACTAGGATAAACTATATGAAATTTGATAAATTTATAATACTGGCTAGCTGAGTGTTCTTCTTTTGGAACTTGTCATCCCTCCCAGGATTCCCTGAGATTTAATCATATTAGTCAAACCTAAGAAGAATTTAAACTCAAGAAAACTATTTTTCAAAATGTACTTTGGGCAAATGTGGAAGACACTGTTCATTTATTTCTGACTATAAACATGAAGTTTTTAGATGGAAATGTGTATAGAAAAAGATTCATTGCCATGCAAAGTGACATAAAATTGAATTACAGATTGCAAAGATGAATTTGGACAATGGGAATGTCAAGTGTATTTCTGGTAGACAAATGATAACGCTAAGATATTATAATTGCTAAGAGGATATGTCACAGAGAAAAATATTTCTAAAATAAATTATGATCTTATATATTTCATGTTTTATATAAAATATTAATGTTATAAATATTTAATACCAGAGATAGATAACTAGCAAAATTAAATGATATCCTGGTGCATGTATGAAACATACTGATATATATGCCATTCAGTTAATTTTTACAGCAAAATTAGATTTCAGTGATTTAAATGCACAAAAATTATAATCTTTCATACTTTGTTTTGTATTTGTTGTCACAATATGGTGCCATTATGAAAGGCTTAAAA
The DNA here is from genome assembly GCF_020740685.1 of Jaculus jaculus. Classification (NCBI taxonomy): domain Eukaryota; kingdom Metazoa; phylum Chordata; class Mammalia; order Rodentia; family Dipodidae; genus Jaculus; species Jaculus jaculus. The sequence goes on from NC_059107.1 coordinate 129,624,527, forward strand.
TAGCGCAAAATGAAGACTGGGAAGAATACAATTAGTGATACACAGTCATTTTGTATCAACTACCAAATATTGCATGAAACTCATCAATAAGTAATTATTTAAGTTCAAGACATTGAAGTATGCTATTAAAGCATATAAATGAGATTTTTAAGTATAGATTTGAAGGCTCATGTAGTCAAAACTTTCAGACCCTATGTAGTCAGTAATCTAAAATTTCAATGCAGTTTATTTTCTCTTAAAATATATTTTAAAAATTTAATATATGACAAAATTAGTAGAAATCTTTTTAAATTTTGTTTATTTATTTGAGAGCAACAGACAGACACAGAGAGAAAGAGGCATAGAGAGAGAGAGAGAGAATGGATTCATCATCAGGGCCTCCAGCCTCTGCAAACGAACTCTAGATGCATGCACCACGCCACCTTGTGCATCTGATTTACGTGGGTACTGGGGAAGCCTGCCTCCAACTGGGGTCCTTAGGCTTCACAGGCAAGCATTAAACTGCTAAGCCATCTCTCCAGCCCTAGTAGAACATATCTTAACATTTGGAAAAAGAAGAGAGGAGGATTAAAATGTCCTAGGGATATTTAATATCAATGTTATTCTATTATGAATAAGTGCTTAGCACACACTTTAGAAATGGCAAAATTTTCACTGTAATTTAATGAAAAATAACATATTTTAGTTTCAAGTAATTACATATATATTGGGGGAGATTTCATATAATTATAGGACATAATGGGTCATGTAGAAAAATCAACTGATTCCTCTAGAATACTATTTTTAAAGAGAAGCAAATTTGTGATCTATGGTAATCATTGGAATTTTATCTTGGGGGGCAATGAAACTTTTAGGGCTATGTGATAGTGTTTCTTTAGGGATAACAGAGACAGAAAAGATCAGGACATTTCTATAATGTATTTGCATGATGTATTTTTTTCAAAATTATAATGTCTAAGTATCACTGTGCATGTGTATCAAGACTAAAGACAAAAATAAATGGTGTACATGTGATGTGAAAATCAAATGAGTAGTACTATCATGAAGCTATTCTGAGAATTCTAATATGATTATAGATATACTAACATCGGAAATTTAGAAATGTCAAAATCTTACGAATTTGTAAGAGCAATCTAATTAACCATGCCATTCTTGAATATACTCTTTTAAAGTAAACCAGTGTCTGAAGAGATTGCTCAGTGGTTAAGCTGATTGCCTGCAAAGCCTAATGATGGTTGTAATCCCCCAGTGTCCAAATAAAGCCAAATGCACAAACTGGTGTATGAATTTGGAGTTTGTTTGCAGTAGATGGAAGCCATGCTGCACCTTTTCTCCCTTTCTCTCTGTCTCTCTCTGCATGCAAATAAATAAATGAAATATTTAAAGTAAAACTACTCTTAAAACTTTGACAAAGATCTCTAGTTACATGAAAGAAGTATTAACACTGCAGTTTAGAATATATTTGTTGACATATTACTACTAATTACAGTTCTTCTAATGTAATAGCTAGCATTTTTGAGTTCTAAAATATGTCTAACAATTTAAATTTTATTGCAAATAAAATCATAATGGGGTAAATCACTAGAGAAATCAATGTAGAATTTAATACAAGTATATGTATAATAGTGAATATTTCATAATATGACAATATGTTGAACATGGAACCTATAGAACTTTTTTTGTTTTTGTTTTTGTTTTTCAAGGTAGGGTCTCGCTCTAGTGCAGGCTGACCTGGAATTCACTTTGTAGTCTCAGAGTGGCCTTGAACTCTCAGCGATCCTCCTACCTCTGCCTCCCTAGTTCTGGGATTAAAGGCATGTGCCATCACACCCGGCTAATAGAAATATTTTAGATACATTAGCTAGAAAATATTTTGTAGTTCAAAACAAGCACATCTCCATTTTATTGCTACATATACATACATACTATATATTCACAGGAGCTGAAATCATTGCAATATTTAAGCACTTGAAAATTATTTCTGTTACATCAATTTTGTGGTTAAACTAATTATTTATGTTACCAAAACAAATCAGCAGCAGTGCCTAATTAAACTGGGATCCTCACTGTCTCCCATCTTACATATTAACAAGGTGTGACTTAATACTGACTTCACAATACAGGAATGTGTCCTGAAGGTGATAATATAGTCAAAACTTAGGAGTTTTAAGCTGCTATGAGCTTTCTTACTTGGGGATGATAGGAATGTGAGAATAAAGAATTTTATTGTCTTGGAGCTCATTATCCACAAGATGGCAGCTCTGGTTATTTAGCCAGTAGTGCTTTTAGTTCAGCAGCTTCTCCTTTTAAAAATAGACATGGCTGGACAGATGGCTCAGTGGTTAAAGGGTGCTTGCTTGCAAAATCTATTGTCCTGAATTTGTTTTACCAGTTCCCAAATAAGGCCAGATACACAAAGTGGTGCATGCATCTGGAGATTGGAATATAAAGATGTGCTAATGTGAAGATGTTCTCTTTCTCCCTCCTCTCTCTCTCTCTCTCTCTCTCTCCCTCCCTCCCTCCCTCCCTCCACTCTTTTTAAATAAATAAATATTTTTAAAGCAGAATATCTCTTCATTAACTGCATTTGAAATCCTCTTTAATAGTTAGTTGTCTGCACTGTCACTTATATTTATCCTAAATCTATTGTGTTAATGCTTTAACATAGCATTTTTATTTGTTTTGCATACAAATACATTTTTGAAAATTCTTGTAGTTACTGAGCCACATTACCTTTCTTTTCTGAAGATGAATATCCCTAGACACTATTTACATGCCAGTAAGATTTACTCTGGAAGGGAAGAAAAGAATTTTAAAAGGAAAAAAAAAAAAAAAAAGATTTGCCCTCTTCTCTGTTAAAGAAATATGGATTCTTAGACATGAAGCTAAGAAGCAGATGATATTTTAATGACTTAGCACCCTGTTGTAAAGTGTAAGCTGGAAACATTAACTTATCACCATTTAACATTTGCTCTATTTCATCTGATCAGACTTCCTATGAGCTATGGCTATGTATGAGATACCCAAGGCAGTGAGGGCATAAAATTGTTCACACCATGTCCTTGCAGGATCTGGGCCTCCTGTGCTTCACAATGTTCCTTCCTTAAGACACTTTCTTGCTTTCTTATGAAAGTATTTTGCTTTAACCTTAATATAAAATTTTACAAATATACATGTGTTTTTTTTTCCTTTCACTTCTAAAAACAAGTTTTTTTCACAAGTTACTCAAAATAAATCAAATCAAAGACTACCTCTTCCACCTTGATAATGTAAAGCAGGACCTGAGCCCCATGCAAATCAGAAAATTATTTCCTGAAATAAGAAACAGAAACTAAATAAAACTAATGTTGCATTTGACAAGAGAAAGGGCCTACTGTGCCTAAAGCATTGCTTCACAAGTGTTTTTTTACATACTTAAAAAGGAAAAAAAATAATTTTTATGTTTATTTACCTATACCATGCCTTTGCGGTAAAAGGCTCTTTAAATCATTAAAAAAATACAAATGATACTAGGCGTGGTGGTGAATGCCTTGCATCCCAGCACTACGGAAGCAGAGGTTGGAGGATCGCCATGAGTTTGAGACCACCCTGAGACTACCTGGTGAATTCCAGGCTAGCCTAGGCTAAAGTGAAACCCTACCTTCAAAAATAAACAAAAAAGAAAAGTAAAGAAATACACATGATCACAAACCCCTTATTGCTATTAAAATTATTGAAATAGAAATAACATCATTACCATCTCCCTCTCTACCATCATAAATCTGAGAACTCACTTTGTACTTGGCACTGTGTTAAACACTTGACTTCACTACTTTTTGGTTTTATTTTACAAAATATTTTCAAGATATGTCAATGATAAATATTTTTACGTGCGCGCGTGTGTGTGTGTGCACATATGTGTGTGTGTATGTGTGTGTGAGATGTGTATGGTATGGGTGTGGTATATGTACATGTATGTGCAGATATGCACACATGTGTGGAGGCCAAAGATTAATGATAGGTGTCCATTTCCATCACTCATCTGCATGTTTCCCTAAGAATGAGCTTGTTATCGCCCCACTCCCTGAGCCCCATTTTCCAGTCTCCTTTCCCCAAAGGACTGGGATTAGAGATGTATATGACCACACTCAGCAGATTAAGTGAGTTGTTGCTGAATGGTCATATTGAGGCAATCCCAGCACCCCTCGGACTGCATGCTCATCCAGCACTTTTACCTGCTGAGCTATTTCAGCAAGGCCAGAGCCAGTGGTAGCAAGACCCTTGTGAGCCACAACATGTGTAGTTCTTCGGTGCCCACAAGTGATGAATTCTCCTGCATAAGAACTGGCAGATTGTATGCTTTTCTTGCTGTAAAGCATTGTTAACTTATTCTAAATGTCCTACGTATGTAGCTTTCAAAAATCTAGAATGCCCATTCTCTCTCTCTCTCTCTCTCTCTCTCTCTCTCTCTCTCTCAAATAAATAAATAAAAAAATAAAATATTAAAAATTCTAGAATGCCTACACAGCTGAGATGATAACACCTAAGTGACATATGGAGTGGACCCTAAGAAAACCAAAGCTGTGATAGAAATTATAGCCCTTTCTGTAAAATTGAACTGAATACAAGTCTGAGATCTAGATTGGCTTTATGTTTGATTGTACCTGCACAATTTTGTACCAACATTGATATCTTTATGATTAGTCACTGATGATTAGGCACCAGGTGGAATGAAATGAATTATGATAATTGCTGAAGGTATAAATGGAAAGGATGTTCTTTGCTTAGGTGTTAAAACTGCATGAATTTATTCACAAATATGCTTAGGTGCAATACGGCTTTTAAATAAATGTCTGAAACCTAGTATCAAACTACTTACTGACTCTAAAACAGTTTTTAGAGTTGTTTCCTTTATGTAATGCACCTCTACAACTATAAAACAACAGGACTTTCCCTGACACTTGCAGGTATATATTATGTGTACACTATTCGTATCTCTCTGTGATCCTTGTATTTTCTCAAGACAAGTGTAAAGCAGTATAACTAAAGCATCCATAACATCTCAGCCATATTTATTTGTCATTTCTGTAAGTCAGTGCTTGAAGTCAAATTAAGTCAAACTTGTAAAACTCTCATAATTTCCAGGTAAAATAATAAAAAAGAAATCAATAGGTAAGCAATGTGAACATACAGGTGGTGATTGTGTTTTCCTTCCAGAGGCTATCCGCTTCTGGAAGTGCTTTGCACTGTGACTAACAGAGGTGTGACTGAGGATCAAAACTGCTTGCAGGCTACTAGGGTGGCATTCCCACCTTCAACCACCCCGAAATTCTGAGTAAAGATGCTAGAAACAGAGATGACACTATAAATAAATCACTTGCTTTTCTTTTATATTATACTTTACTAGATCAGATAGGTTAACATTCAGGCACTATGTAGCTCAAAGAAAATGAGCTAGGCACTTGTATGTGGCTGTTACATTACGGAAAAGCATTGCCTAAACAGCTCAGCATTGAATAGCTTGTGGATAGCCTATGGGGAAATGGCAAGTAAATGTGAAAATGTTAAGAGGTGGGGTCTCTTGGGAAGAGGTTAGGCTATTGACAGTTTGCACTACAAGGAGATACTGAAACCTCTGTGGCTAGTTGCCTTTAATATTCTGACTTCCATGAAGTCAGCAGCTTCCCATGCATTCCCATGTTGGGTTGCCTTATACAGTCACCAAAGCAAGAACCAGCCAACTGCCTACGGACTAGAACCTCTCTAACTATAAATTGATTGTGTTAGACATTTTGTTATATAAAACTCACCAATGGAGTACCCTACCACATGAAGAGAGTATTAATTATTTTCCTCATCACTGTGATGAAATACCTGACAGAAATAAATTAAAAGAGGAAAGGCTTGTCTTGGTTTTGATTTCGGAAGTTTGAGTCTATCACAGAGGAGGTGGTATGGTGGTAGGGTGGCTCAACCCATGGCAGTGGGAAGTAGAGGAAGGGATTGGTTTATGTGGGAGTAGACAAGAAACAGGAGTGGGTATAACATTCAAATGTCTTCCTCCACTGACACATATCTGCTTGCCAGGCCCTAGCTCCTAGAGAATCCACAGCCTTCAATATTGCTACAAACTAAGGGACAAATACTCACAGGTTTAGTAGGTTATTTTAGAGTTAAATCAAAATATTCTGACCTGGGGCTTCAAAGGACAATAGCCAACTTGTAATACAAAATGCAATTAATCCAACTTATCACGTCCTCATAGTCTTTATAGTTATAGCACACTTCAAAAGCCTAAAATTCAAAGTCTCTATTGATGCAGAAGGTACACTCTTAGCTGTGAAACAGTAAAACAAACAGAAAGCTAGACTTCTGATGACATACACATTCCTATTCCAAAAGTTAATTAAAGGAAGATAGAAAGGAATGTCTGAACCAAAATAATGCTGAAACACAGTAAAGCATCCAAAAAATCCAATAGATCCATGTCAAGCAAATGAGTAAATGTCCCCCAGACCCTAAAACAATTGTATTGTGTATTCCCCCAAAAGACACTATGTGGATTTAGCCAAATTCTGATGTCAGCTTGAGATGGAGAAGGGCCCTTTGGACTATGACTCCCATATTTTGTGCATATGAACCTGGAAGGATACTTTCCTAGACTATCATTTTGGAATAGGGTGCCCTTCATCTCTTTACTTTCTTGTATGTCGTGTGTGTGTGTGTGTTTGTGTGTGTGTACACATGAGTGAGTGTGTATATGGTTGGTTCATGAGTATATGTGCATATGTATGTGGATGCACATGTGTGAACATGCATGTGGCAGTGAGATGGCAACCTTCCTCAGGTACATTACCACCTTCTCCTGAAACAGGCTGTCTCATTGGCCTGATGCTCACCAGTTAGCCAACCCTCAAGCTCCATGGCTCCTCCCATCTCCACTTCCCCAGTGCTGCCGCTCCTCACATTTTACGAGCATCCTTGCAGTTGAATTCCAGTGCTCAAGCTTGGAAGTCATTCACCTTATCAACTGAGATATCTCACCAACTAAGAATATTTCTTTATATATGAAATTTTTTCAAATGTATTTACATTGTTTTTTTTTTTTTTTTACAACCTAGAGTCTTAGGTGGGTTGGATATAGCTTAATGGAACCATTCATTTTGTCTTGCTCGAAAGTGCACAATTTTGCATTAATAGTGCTAGTAAGCTTAACAGCTATTTTTACTTATACATACTTACCTTGTCCAAAGTTTAAATGTTTATACTCTGCTTTCCATTTCTAACAACACAATATATATGTATATTGTGTATATGTGTGTGTGTGTGTGTGTGTGTGTGTGTGTGTGTGTGTCTTCTACCTTTTCTGGATGAACTCTCATAAATCTGCCTAAGGTCAGTGAACAATAACCAAGCCATAACATGAATATTGTGCTATTTATTTTAAATTTTCATCCACCAAATTAATTGGCTATTATTTTTAAATTTTTCCCACTCAAATTTTCAGATACAGGTAGAATATAAACAAATTATTTACCAGAATTTAACATGAATGGCCTCTACTACAGCTCATAATGAAGTCTTTGCTCTCTTGGGTCATCACAAATGTAGTCTCTACTGCTCCCATTTCTGTCAGCACTCTGGACTTCCAAACTCGCACAACAATGTTCATTAACTTTTCTCTATTGCATTGTAGAGCATCTACAACATGTGTCTCCAAATTTATCCACAATCCTAAAAACATTTTTTTTTTTTTGACGCAGCTCTTGCCAAGGTTGATCTGGCATTCACTATGAAGTCTCAGGCTGACCACAAACTTACAGTGATCCTCCTACCTCTGCCTCCTAAATTCTGGGATTAAAGGTGTATACCACCACACCCAACTCTAAAAACTAAGTTTAATTTTAAAATATGGCATACTTATATTTGAAGAGTAGGATATACTAAAGACAAAAATACTGAAAATTAACTGAATGGCTGTGTATTCAATAACTAGTAGAATAGAATGATTGAGATTAAATTTTGCTCTTGTATTTACTGAGAAATAGTTTACCCTGTGGGTTACTTAATACTTCTGCTCTCCTCTCCATTAGGCCAGGGAGATCTATGACATATAACATGTAAGCACTTAATAATAAATGGTCATCCAGAAATAGGATTGGTTACATCATATTTACATTTCATATAGGTCAGGGCAACTCAAGGCAAATCAGTTAACACTTTGGGGAAACATGATTGCCTCTAGTATCAAGGCAGTCCTAAATTTTAAAATTAAGTTTGACTTAGGTATAAGTGAGTGAATTTTAGGAAGTATTCTATGAATATAAGAAAATGCTTTCCCTGGTTTCTATGTCTCACACTCTGCTGGCAACATAATGACACCATGCCATAACAAATACAGCGTGCATGTGAAAAATCTTATTTTTATGACAGTTCTAAATATAGTAAATAATATCTACTGTAGAAACATATTTTTATTCTTTTCTTTGCCTAACACTGTTAAAATTAAAACACTTTAGTGAGTGGAAAGATGTTGAAACATTAAGAGAAGGCTAAGCAACTACAGTATATTTTATATTATTCTTTTGCATTACTACATTACATACATGCACTATTGAAACTTAAAAAGCCTTGAGGCACTGGGTCACATAGAAGTTAGTTATATTTGCTTTAAAAACATAAAAATTAATTTAGTTGAGACAGCAAATAAAAAATTATGTCAAAACCCTCATAAACATGCTTATAAGAAAGGAGATAGTAAGTCTAAAAGCATATAGAAGGAAACAGAAAAGGAATATACATTTTAGAAGACTCCCCCTTTTCATAACCATGTTCAACTCCAGATCTTACTGGTTACTCCAATGTCACACTGACCAGTCCCTAAGATTTTTCAAAGAATGCACATTTCTCTTAACACAACTTCTAACACTTGCATTTTTAAAATTTTTTAATCCTTTTTTAAAATTATTTTTTAGAGGGCACAAGAGAATGAGTGAGGCAGAAACAGAGAGAAGAGTTAGAGAATTTGTGAGCCAAGGCCTCAGCCACTGCACACAAACTCCAGACACTTCCACCACCTAGTGAGCATGTACAACCTTGCCCTTGCCCCACCTTTACGCATCTGGCTAATGCCGGATCTGCAGAGTAGGTCCTCAGGCTTTGAAGGCAAGTTTCTTAACCACTAAACAATCTCTGCATCCCCAAATTTCTAATTCTAAGCTAGTCCCTCACCTTACTCTTCCCAATAAACATGAGCTTAGTAGATACTTTTCTAATCAGAATTTGATGTTACCACAGCCACTCCCTACTTGCCAGAAGCTTACTAACTTTTCTTTTCAACATTATCAGGAGGGTGTGGTGTTGCATGCCTTTAATTCCAGCACTCAGAAGGCAGAGTATGAGGATTGCTATGAGTTCGAGGCCACCCTGAGACTACATAGTGAATTCCGGGTCAGCCTGGGCTGCAGGAAGACCTTAACTCAAAAAAGAAAAAATTTCAAAGTAAATATTGCATAACATAATGCAAATTTCATGATAGAAACTATCAATTCAACCAATTTTTATAGCAGGATGCATTACCGTATCATGGTAAGGAAAACAGTTATCATCTCTACTTATTGTTCTTGGTACCATTAATGTTGGTTTTTTCCTTGCTATGTCAAAATATCTGAGAAAAGAACTTAAAGGAAGAAAGACTTATATTTCATGATTTCAGAAATCTCACTTCATGTGGCAGGAAGGACACAAGAGAGGCTTTGTGGTCACATCTCAGCTCCCTGCCTCCCTCCTGAGTGGCATCCACCTTCCTCTTTTATTCCAACTGGGTTGTCATTTTATTTTGATGCATTAAAAACCCCTCCACTGACAAATCCATGGAAGTCCTTTACTAGTCATTTATGCATCTCTCAATTAAGATTAATTATTAAATCCTCTAAAGATGAATTTGCATTAGAGTACAAAATTTAAATCAGAGATTCTTGGAACAGTAATTGACACATAGTCCTTGCTGTCAAAAAACAAAATACCTTTGATGAATAGTATATTCCAAGTTACTCTAAAGAAAATCACAATTGCAATGTGTCTCAAGTTCTTAATGCTACTAAAGAAAAAAAAAAGCAAAAAACAAAAAACAACTTAGGTAATTTATTTAGTTTATTACCTAACACTTGTTATTTGCTTAAAGAAGATGTGAATCTTCTCCCAAATTATATCGCGGATCAATATGTTAAATAATCTTTGAATTAGGCCAAACATAAAATATATATATTCATTCTCTATAGAGGAAGGATTGCTCAATAAATAGCTTATATAGTATTCAACAGAGTCAAGAGGGAAATTGGGGCAGATGTAAAACAAAACTTTCAGGTATACATGACATCTGAAAGCAACCGTTGAACAATTGTCTAGTGCTCTCTTAGGCAAAATACTATCTCATAAAAATGTATTAAAATAACTTGAAATTTTAATTTTTTTTTCTTAATTAGTTTTGTATTCAGCAAATACAGTCAGTTTGGTACCATTATTAGGCTCATCCGTGACCTACCCCCTCCCCATTGGCCCCTCCTTGTTGAGGTATATGGGTCCTGCATTGTGGGGTTAGCCCACAGTTATGGGTAAGATAAATTTCTGCATATCATGACCCAACATGTGTCTCTGACATTCTTTCCACCCCCTCTTCTGCAAAATTTCCCTGAGCCATGTTGGGTTCAGTTTTGGTCTGCTTCAGTGATGAGGTGTTGGGGGCCTCTGAGTCTCTGGCTCTCTGATTTGGTAGGAGTTGATTTTTCTCTGTGTTGGTCTTCTTCCCCCTTGGCTGGTACCCAGTTCATCAGGAAAACAGCATCCTTGCTTGTTTCACCAATTTTTCTTAGTTTCAGCCGGGGCCCTTTTGAGGTATGAAGCGGTGGCTCTCTCCTTAGGATCTATATCTATCTTTCTTTCCCTGGGATTTGTAGTCCAGCTAGGCAGTCGCCATCTTGGCTAGAAGTCTAATTTGAAATTTTAAGAACTGACAAAAATTTGTAGCTTAAAATATAAAGTAATCACATCCATTTCAGTTCCACTGAATCAGTAAAGAATGATGAACTTTTATGTGCCAGGTACCACATTAATTGTTGGCAGAACCTAGACATGAATGTCTCAGTTTGCTTTCAAGGAATTTTTGGTCAAGGGAACACTTGCAATATTAACCAGAATTAAAAAGACCTATTATATTATTATTCAGTGAAGATAATTATATTTTTACCTACAAGGCTGAAATGTGAAATAATTTTTTTCCTGCTTGAATTAATTTTAAAAAATCAATAAACTATGCAGAAAAATTTCCTGAAAAGAGCACCTTTTAAGATGCATAATAATACCATGACAGATTCAGACCAATATTTTGCAACCTGGGTAACTATAGTACTCTATTGATCTTCAATATGTACAACCAGGACCAAGAGGCATATCAAGACACTCAAGAACCATCTGAATCATCTAGGATTGATTAAATGTAATAGAGTTCATGATTAATTGAGAGCATGCCAGCAGTGTGCAGTACTTTAGAGTTGTTTACTGTGTGGAAAAGAGAGAGAATCCGTAAATGGGATCTGTAATACAAATGAAACAATTCCTTAAAAGCCCCCATCCTCCACCCCACAGCACACACATCTTCAGGCCTTGTTTAAACTCCCTTAGGGATTCATGTTCTTAAAAGTTAGAGGAGAAATCTCCTAATATGGTTTAGAATTACCTGTAAAGTCTGCCCTCAACCTCTGTAGTTTGAACTTTCATTAGCCTTCTGATCTGGCTCTGATCAGGCTTTTCTCCATCATAAAAAAAAAAAAATAATAATTGGTGGCATTTCTTGCCATAAATTCTTCAGCTGCAAGACTTTATAACTGTCCTGACAATGCCTTCCATATTAGTAACACATTCTTTTCATGTGACTATTTGTTTTCAAAGATCAGTCACTTGAAATTCTCAGGATTCATTTATAATCATGTTGCATGTTGAAGGCACATATTATTTGCACATGTTATAAGAATATTTCAGTGCCAGAGGTTGGGTACTTTCCAGTGAGTTGTTGATCATTGAGGACCTTGGTTCCCCCCAAAACAATATGGGCTACTGCCAAGACTCTTGGTTATGGACTAGTGCTATATGGTAAGACCCTATTGCTAAAGACTCCACATTCTTGGGCTTCTGGACACTGACAAATCAGATGAGCTGAAAGCCTCCTCTCCATTGATCAGCTGTCATGATGCTGGAAAACACCATGCAGCCTGTTAAAGGGAAAAGTCACCAGTGATCTTCACCAGCAGTGGACCATGCAAGCTGCATGGCTGGCCAGCCAGTCCTAATGTGCCAACTTATGCAATGCTGACATATTTGTTTTAGGCTTGGGAGATAATAAGCCACTGGAAGAACTAATGATGTTATTTGGCTAAATGAGTATTTTGTGCCCACCAAATTGCCCTATAAATATTTATGCTTATGCACTAAATGAGATATCTCTATCATACTATCAAAACTTCAGGAACTATTTGAGAAGAGGTTTGAGGAAAGAATGTAAGAGCCAAAGGAAAGGGAGGGGTGCTTTGAAATGATATCTACTACACACAATGTGGCTTGTACATTCATGACTTCACAGTAGCTGAAGCTGCCACCAAAAGAACTGCATATTGATGTGAAAAAAATATGGTGACATCAAAAATAGGAAAGGGACTAGTTATAAAGATGAAAGTGCTCAGCAGAAGGGGGATAGTGGAAAGGAGACAAAAAGAGAGAAGTAGGAGGGGATTATGATCAGGGAATATTGTTATATGAATGAAGTGTATCAATAAAATGTTTTTAAATGGAAAACAAGCCAATTTGTAGGATCATGGTGAGAAAACATGCTTAGACACAAAGCAAAGATTAATGTATTTTCAGAGAAAATTTGAATATTTTCTGGTCCTGGAAAATATATTGTTTAGGTCTGAGAATCCCAAGCTGTTTGTTCTTATAAGGCAGAGTTTAGTGGTTGAGTGTCATGACTTTTGCATAAATTTAAAAAAAAATCATAATTCTTGAATAATTCTGAAATTCTGATGTAAGTGGCATAGTCACAGTTGTCATCTTTCTTGTGGCTCTAGAATGTGTGTAATGCCATAGTGCCATCCTCAGGTTAGGCTGGCGACACTGAAAGGATCTCGTCTCGCTAGGAAGGTGCCTTGAAGGATGGTGAGAAAGTTCTCTTGGTCACAAGGGTAATGCTTACATCTGTGTCCCAGCTTATGAAGCTATGCAGTTGCTGGTGGCTTTAAAGTCACTGACTCAGTCGTCTGTTTCAGAAAACATATTTTACAGCAATGCCAAATAAAATTTAAGATTTTTAAAGGAAGTAATTCAAGGACTTACAGCTATAGGCATCACGTTTATTTGAAGTTTAGACTGCTTTACTCTGATCTCCAAACCCTGTGGCTTTGTTAAATACTTCTTATCTTAACAGGGTCTTTTCAAAGGATTTGTTTACCACATCAAAATGTTGTTCTTATAAATGTGGAAAATGCTTTTCTCTGCACTTTATAAAGAAAGAAGCTCATTTTTAATCTCTTCAATTAAGTGAATATTTATTGAGATTCTTGGAGTTATTTTTCTCCAAGAGAAGATTCAAGCTTACCAAAATATTTTGTTTTACTTATTTAATTGGTGGTAGTGCTTAAAAAAAAAGATAATGATTATACATGTTCCTCATGATTTACCATTGATAAATTCATTTAATTTTTATGCCAGTTAAAAGTCTTAATTTTCCAAAATATCAATATTAGAGTAAAAATAGAGAGTAACAAACTATTTCTTCTTTAAAAGTGTACATAAATATGTTTAAAATTCAAAGCAAGTGTTGCAGTCAGGTTCTCATTTCTGGTAGAAATCACCCAACTAAGAGCAGCTTGAGGGAAAAAAAGGGAATCATTTTGGCTTACAGACTCAAGGGAAAGCTCCATGATGGCAGGGAAAATGATGGCATGAGCAGAGGGTGGACATCAGCCCCTGGGCCACATAAAGTGGACAATAGGAACAGGAGAGTGTGCCAAATACTGGCAAGAGGAAACTGGCTATAACATCCATAAGCCCACCCCCAAGAACAAACTCCCTCCAGGAGATGTTAATCCCCAAATCTCCATCAGCTGGGAACCTAGCATTCAGAACACCTAAGTTTATGGGGGGACACCTAAATCAAACCACCACAGCATTTTATTTAAAATGACATTATTGTAATCCTTCCAGCATCATACAGCTCTACACACATTTACAGCTTCTTACCTTTTGATATATGTATTATATATGTATGTATATATATGTGTGTGTGTATATATATATATAATATACATAATACAATATTATATGTACAATATTCCTCCTCCACAGCTTTAACTGCTAAATCCTTTCAGGCTTCTTGCATATATCTCTTAGCCCTCCAGAAGTCTAGTTAAAAAAAAAATCTATAGCTCAAAATTTATATAGTACATCTATTTGGAAGAAAAAATGTATAAATATTGACATCATCAGGTGATTTCAAATATCTTTAAAGAGTATTTCTCTGATGTATTTTTCATTATTTTAATATTGGACTTTATTTTAATATGTGTCTTATTAAAATAGTTAAATAAGTTTTTTCTGTTTTTTTTTCTTCAAGTTTGGTAAGTTTAGTTGTATTCCTTAAGTTACATTGATGTTTCTTGACATAAATCAAGATGTCTTGGGTTATGAGGGCTGGTATGTCCAGTCCACTGACACACAGGACACCACATGCTGACTGACAGAAGCAGCTTAACTATAAGCTTTCCAGCTCATGATTTTGCTTGGACTCCAATTTTATTGTAGAACCCTGACGTTTTCTTTCACCTTTCTACTCTCCTGTTTTATTTATTCTTTGTGGAACTGCCATGGAAAGGGCCATTCCTTCTCTGGATAAAGGAGCTCAGCTTCATGAAGATTTGCTGGCCCATCCATGACTATTAAGATTTTAACTGAGACATTGTGAAATTTCCTCTTTATGAATTGGGGAAGGACTCCCTCCACCCATGTCACTGAAGTTCTACTCACAATATTTTGGGGCTTGCTATGGTTACCAATCTTTCTAAGAGTGATATTCAACTCCTATTTTGTTTATAAACAAATTTCATGTTTTCATTTTATACACATATCATACAGGTTACTATTTTAACCATTTTATTTGTATAATTCTATTCTAAATTCTATTCTAAATACGTTGATACTTTTTTACAAGCATACCCATTATTCCTCACTAAAACATTTAGTATTCCTTAACTGAAATTTTATCATTAGGTCCAAAAACCTACATACCTTTTTCATTTATTTGTTGGAGATTACCAATGCCTTCCTTAGCGTGAGATATGTTATATAATAAAACCATACAATATCTTTCCCCTGTGACTTAATTTCTTAAAATCCATCTGTATTATAACATATTTAAGATTGTAATTCCTTGGTAAAAGCAATAGGGTTCATTTTTTACTAAAGGCCATGGTCATCATTTGTCTAATCTTTCATTTTATTTTATTTTATTATTTTATTTTATTTTATTTTATTTTATTTTATTTTATTTTATTTTATTTTATTTTATTTTATTTTATTTTATTTTGAGGTATGGCCTCACTGTAGCTCAGGCTGACCTGGAATTCATTATGCAGTCTCAGGTTGGCCTTGAACTCACATTGATCCTTCTACCTCTGCCTCTCAAGTGCTGAGATTAAAGGTGTGCACCACCATGCCCAGGTAATCTTTCATTTCAGAGTATAACTTTGGTAGTTTATTTTTCTTGACTACTGTGGATGATGATTTTTGTGGACACCAATGTACAAATATATGTTTAAATCTGTGTTTTAGCTGTTTTGATGTACTCTAAAATGTGCAAGTGCTATATCAAAGGTCAATTTATTTTTTAGGGGGCAGAGGTACTGAACACTGAGGAGAGACAAGTCACACAGGCCATATTGACCTAGAACTTGCTGTGAAGTTCGGGCTGGTTTCAGCCTTCCAAGTGCAAAGGACTGTGGTGTACATCACCTCGCCCGACTCAAACATCAACTGTATATTTAGTTTTTGGAAGAATCATATTATTCAAGTGTGTTATTTTTTTTTTTTAACAAAGATCACTTCTTAAACCTAAGGGGAAATATACATATGTAATCTTTGAAAATAAACTATTGTTAACGAAGTAACTTATGTCATGGTGTGATATAATGTAAATCTCTGCATTCATTGCAGAAGGCTTGATCTCAGGAGACCTGATAATAATTCTCTGCTACATAAGAACAAAGCTTTCTTAAATACAAACAGTCAATAAATCATTTTCTGTGATGAGTTAGGAGACTTTCAGTACTCTTCCAACAAGGAATAATTTCATAGATAATATGTCAGCAATTATAAAAAAAAATTGAGATTAAAGTTGCCAATATCAGATTTCTGGATACAGCATAGATAGTGCTTTAAAGAAAATACTTTTTAGATAGATTTCAGGATCCTGACCATGAGATCTTGGGTGAGTTACTGTGTCTCAATTGCTTCATTTATAAAACAAAAGCAGTACTTAGTACCCTCTCTCATTGGTAATGTGCAAACATTAAATATACTGAAATGCTCTTAGAACAACGGAATTTAGGGAACAGTAAACAAATATTTAATTGACTTTGCTTAGAAGAGGACATCAGTATTGATTCCCAGGCTTATGACAAGATGATTTCAGAGTACTACTTATTATAACAGAAGGCAAAAGGAATCTCAAAGTATGAGTAAAGAACATGCTGAATTTGGGATTTGTGTGTAAGATACAAAATCTGAAAATTTCGGTGAAAGTTGTGATATGGAAGTATTACAACTGATAGGAGGTCAAATTGATATTAAGCTTGGAGGTTTTGCATAGTAATTTATGCTGAATGTACAAATAAGAAGAGATCATAGTACTGGATCCCCCAAAATTCAAAATAATCTGAAATCACAAGTAATTAAAATATAATAAAAAGGTTGTGATTTTCCAAAATTCAAAAGGTTCAACATTATTTTCCTGCAGGGATAGTCTAGTGTTTAAAAGATATCTCTCATTTGGATTACAAGATATAGAAGCTTCTCATTAATATACTTGATATTGTACAAGTGATTAATTACAAAAGAGTCAGCATAAAATAATGGGAGAGGGGCTGTTCCCAAACTCTGGAAAGTAAATCAGGAGACTAAGATTTTATATTAGATAACGATGTAAAAAAGAAAATATACCATAAGCAACAATTCTTTGGATAGTTTATAGGTAGGATATTGCAAAAATGAATTTTCAGGGACCAGATGAATAACAAATATTTGTATAAGAATGCTTAGCCAAATATACTAGGCTGCTTCATGTTTGTGGGATGAACATCCAAACTACATACAGTTTGGGGGGGGAAGGGATTCATTTTAAGCTTACAAATCCAGGGGAAAAAACCATCAGTGGTGGAAAAGGTTGGCTCAAATTCTTAAATACAAACAGGAAAAGAAATCACTACTAACCAGCAAATAGAAAAAAGCAGCAATCACAAACTAGCTGCAGAGCTCAGACTGCTCTCTATACATTTGTGTTGGAATCAGGTCTACTCTACAGCATACTTTGGGGCTGGACTCCAGGATCCACTGCCAGTGACACCTCCTCCAGCCAGGCTGCTGGAGATCCAATTTACAAGTTTAGCATCTGAGTCAATGGGGTCATACATTCCATCTACCATACCAATCTCTATCCACACTGTACAATCAGATGTACTGGAACCATTATATTAAGGTGAAAAAGAACATTGGAATTATGTGTTTGCTTCTAAAATTGCCAGGGTAGAATATGTAAGATGGCTTGAAAATTCAATTTCTGACTAAGAATTAACAGTGATCTATGAAAAGAAGACTGTGAGAAAAATGAACATTTACACAAAAACAAAAGCTTTTATTATAGAGAAGCTTCATGACACCAGACCATAAAGACTGGAATGTGTTCTGTCTGACACAGGATAAGCAACTTACAAACATTTTGGCATGGCCTCAAGCGAACTGAGCAATTGACATTGTTTAACTACATTATTCAAGTATGCTTAAGGCAAATAAAGCTAAGCAATAGTCAAAAGTTCATCCATCTTGATTTAATTTTTAATATTTATTAGTAGTATTTAGCAGCACCTGAAAATTCAAATTTCAGTGCATTGTTTCCTGTGTTATATATGTCTAAAATATATCTGATCATACATAGAGAATATGTAGGAAAATAGTTAAGAGTAAGGATTGTGTAGTCATTCACAGAAAAGGTTTATTTCCATGTTCCTCAAGTCATGGCCTCTTTCTACCTTAAAACACATTGGTTCCTCTATCCCTCTTGGATTGTTTGAATGTAAATGTCCCCCATACCTTCACAAGTTTGTTCTTAGAATTCCTCCTTAGTCTCTAGCTGGTGAGATATTGGGAGGCAGAACCTTGCCAGAGGAGGTATGTTGCTGGGGCAGAACTTCAAAGAAGTTCTTCAAAGAAGAAGAAAGCACAAATGTAAAGTAAGTAGCAGCATGCTAGCTACACATGTCCAATATGAGTCCTCAAAGATGTTTAACATCCTAGTCTGTGGAACCCAAGAGTCGGTCACTTCACTTGGCAAAGAACTTAAAAAATTGATAAATTAAAGAGTAGTGAGGTGAAGACATGACTTTGGCCATCTGGGACCATACAATGTAACAATCCATGAAAAAGATGGTGAGAAGTGAGACAGAAGCAGATAAGCGGGTAAAGCAGAGATTCATGATAGGCAGGACCATTGGTCAGATATGCAGGATTCTGCCCTAGAATTTCTGGGAGGACTGCAGCTAACCTCACCCATTTTAGATTTCTGTTAGTCAGCATCTCATTACTATAGTGAACTACTTAGTATTTTCTATAAAAACACATTATAAAGTTAAAGGTATATTTTAAGTAATGATTTTGGAGGTCTTCATTTAAGACGGGGCAAGAGATAATTGTTTCAGGCCTATAAAAAAGCAGCACATTATGGTGAGGACCTGTGGTGGTTCGCAATTTCTCACCTCATGTCCTGGAAGTAAAAGGGGGAAAGTTAAACAAGGTGGACCTACAGTCTTTCTCCACTGGTGACCTGACAACCTCTAGATTAACGTCAAGTGCCTTCCTATAAATTCTCTGCTACCTTCCACTAGTGCAGCTGTAAAAATGATCCCTTTATCACATGGACCTTTGTGAGACATTCTGTACCCCAGTTATAGCACTTTTTGCCTTCCAGAACTACAAGGACTTTTGTTGGCAAAGTTCAACATAAACACGTTTGTGGTAGAACTTGTTGCTGAAGGAAAGGAAACCATTAGAATAATATAATAATCTGCACACTAAGGTCAGGTGAAATTACTGAAAAAAATAGCATTATATGAAATAAGGCATCTATAGTTATAGGAATGAGCTATTTTTATGTTAAACATATAAACATTTTAGAATTATGCAACCATATGGGAACAGAAGTAACACTAAAAACCACAGTCTAACAGTTCAGAAGTAAAGCTGTGGTCACAGATTTGCTCGGATACTTTCAGAAATGTTCAAAAGTAACATTACTTAGAACCATTTTTTATGCTTTTGATTCTTTTAAATCCTTGACTACGTATCACTTGTTATTATGTTATTACTTATATTTCAGTTTGGATCCCCTGTTACTAGTTTGCACATTTAGAAGTTTTTGATCTTTTAAATAACCTATCCCTTCATTATGAAATAAATCTAAAGTTCATTGCTTAAAGTCCTCCCATGTGATTAAGTTTGTTGGCTATAGTCATAAGCAAACCAGCTTTGTTGTGGGTTGCATTTATAAACTGCTCCTTTTCCCATCTTAATGCTTTTAATATCTCTACTAACTAATGTATCTTATGAATATAACATATGGTGGGGTCATTTGTATTTAAGCATTATAGCAACATTTGATTTTATTTATAGTGCTTAATCTATTAGTAGGTAATGGGCCTGGTGACATGATTTTATTCACACATATATTGTATTTTATTAGACCCATGTTTTGGGGGGGTTGTTTGTATCTTCCTTTCAAACAATCTTTGTCTTATGCACATTTTTATTAAGTACTTCATTATATGAATTTATTTCAAATTGGCAATATTCTCATTCATTTTGTTGTTGTTTGTTTTGGTTTTTGAGATAGGGTCTCACTTTAGCCCAGGCTGACCTGGACTTTACTATGTCATCTCAGGGTGGCCTTGAACTCATGTTGATCCTCCTACCTCTGCCTCCCAAGTGCTGGGATTATATTATTATATTCCTTATCCTCTGCCCCATTCCAATGATGATCCATCTCCGTTGGTTTATGTGTAATGACTGTGTCATTAATAATCACTGTAGCTATCAGTCAGTCTGTGTGTGGGGGAATGTCTCAGAACTCATTTCCTCTACCTGTAGCTTTGACAATGTTTCTACAGACTCTTCTGCAATGTATCTTGGGCCTTAGAGAGTATATGATAAGTCCCCGTTAGTGCTGATTTCTCAGAAGCCTCTAATTTTTTTCTGTAATGAGTTTTCAGTTGCCTCAGTTTTTATCACCATCTCTTTGGAGGAGGGTTTCAGGCTAGCAGTAAGAAAAATACTCATGTTTAATCCACCATTAAGTAACTTTTTGATATTTCACTTCATCTTGATTACCTGTTTGTTTATTCATTATGACACCTTCTCTTTTTAGTAGTTTATATATGAATTAAGGAACCTATATAAATATACTCTAATACTTTTGTTTCTTTAAATATATATATATATATATGTATATATATATATTTTTTTTTCATATATATGTATATGGACATAGGTATATTTATATGCACAGATATAGATAAATCTATTGGAATATATATATTTATATTTATATATATACACACAGTATGGTCTAATTTTATGTAATGTGGTATCTTTTGAAGACAATTACAAAAAATTTTAATTCATTTATGTTTGTCATATATATTATACACTAATTTTTAGAGAATAATTTCTATATGTATCCAGATGTATTAATCATTTTTAGTTTAATAAGATGCTTTCAATATTCATTAATGCTAAACAAACTGTGCTATATTTTATGAACTTCTGCACATAAGAAAATATATTCTTACCCTTGTAAATGATATCAGAGGAAAACATTTCTCTAATTTGACTTGTATGCAAACATTTTTCTTGATAGTTGATTTTTTGTGACAAATATAAGATCTGAATTACTGTGCATACCTATATAAGTAAGATATTATTTCTTTATGCTTACCTTAAATATGTTTGTTTGCTTGTTGTAAATGTACTTGGCTTTGATACTTTTATAGACTTTGCTCTTTTTTTTTAGGATTTATCTTATTTGAGGCATGTTGTGATTCTTTACCTGCAGGTTGATATTGTTTCTTTACTTTAAAGGTGTTTAGAACTGGAAAGAGAAGTCAGCAACTAAGTGTCTTTCCTGAAAAAGCATGAGGGTTTCAAAGGACCTGAAATTACTCAAGTTCAAATCTCCAGACCCAAAGTAAAACTGCTGGGTATGCTCACACACACACTTGCTACTCCAGTCTCACAAAGGTACATGAGAACTTTAGAGCTCTACGAGGTCAGTAATCAGCAAAAATGTAGACTTAAAGCACACCCACCAAGGCTCAAGAAATTTTGCAGAATAGAGAAAAGAATGCAAGAGCCAAAGGGTGGGAGGGTATATCCAGAGACATTGCTGCCTCCCCCCCACAAACACACACAATACCTGACTGCTGATCTCACAACTCATAAACCATAACTCTATGATGAATACCAGTAATCCCACTAAGAAGGGCCATCAGTGGAATGGGGGCAGGGAAGAGGGAAATGATGGTACCAACACAAGATGTATCCAAAGTTTCTACTAAATAAAAAAAGGAAAAGTAAAACAAATCACAAGAGAGAGTGTGTGTGTGTGAGACTGTGTTTCAAAACAAGATCAGGATGAAGATCAGTGGAACAGGACACTGATGTTCCACTGTGTCGCCACAAGTGAAGGACCTGGCTGCAGACCAGCTTATGCAGCACAGCAAGGGCACATGCACGTGTATTGACACGCATGTCACACAAGTGCATATACCACACACAGACGTACACCACCCACATATTATGCACACACACACACACACACACACACACACACACACAGTAAATATTGGCTAAAAGGTCAATGTACATAATACCTACCTGATTCAGTATGATTCATTTTATCTTTCTTTGACATTATGGTGATATAAAAATGATGATGGTGAAACCAATATTTTCTCAGCAGCAACCATGCTGCTGTATTGAAACTTTGAGCTTTTATGCCTGGCAACACTCCTCTATGTACTAAAACTCCCCGTTAGTCACTTGATCATGAGGGGAAATGCCTGAGTGCCTCTACAGTGCCATGTGTGGCTAAGCTGTCATGTTCTGTTAGGTAGAGGTATTTAATACATGTTTGCTTTATGATATTTTCATAAGGGTACATTTATCTGAATGTAATTCTACTACATCAAGACCAGGCTTATTTACTTACCTTTTCCATTTACTCTTTCCCATCTGGGACAACAATCAACATACATTTGCATGCTTGATATTTTCTGTAAGTCCCTGAGACATTTAGGTTTTATGTTTTTCAATATTTTTGTGCATATTATTTTATAACATTTCATCCTTAATATGATTAATACTTAGAATATATCATTTCTTAAGGCCAGACAGCTTACTTTACTTTATTATTTTGTTTTGTTTTGTTTTTTCTAGGTAGGGTCTCACTCTGGCCCAGACTGACCTGGAATTCACTATGAAGTCTCAGGGTGGCCTTGAACTCACAGCGATCTTCCTACCTCTGCCTCCCGAGTACTGGGATTAAAGGTGTGCGCCACCATGCCCAGCTTCACTTTACATTTGAATACTGTACTTTTGATTCCTGGAATTTTTCATTGAGTTGTTTTTTTGAAATAATTATTACTATTTTGTGGGAATCTTTATTTATTTATAGTTATATGACCTACAAATATTCACATAGAAGAGCACAAATTAAACAGTTAATTCTGACACATTCATCATTTGATTGCTTTTAGTGATTCTTTCATAATGGACCATCTTTTAATTTCTTCTGATACCTAGTAGGTATTTATTGTATACATTGTGGATTGTAGTGCTGAGAATCTTGTTTTTATGCTATATTAAGTTATGACACTTGTTCAGGCAATGTTAAGTCTATTGATCTATCTTTTATATATTTTCATTCTTGTCTTTCAGACTTTTTGAAGTTTGGTTCTAGAACAACCTTTATTCTGGACCTATTATAGTCTTGCTACACCACTCTTCCCGATTGTATTTCTTACCTGGAAGTCTGAATAAATAACTAGACTATTGAACAAACTTATTTAGTATATATATATATATATATATATATATATATATATATATATATATGAACTAATATATATATAATATACCAATATATTATATATATGGTATAGCTTTCAGCACTGTGAAATTTTTATCAAAGTTTCAGTATTTTTCCTTGACAAAGCTATACAGAATCTCACTGTTGCATTTGTACAAACTAGTATATGACAAATACATTGATGCTGCCCTATGTATCATCTCTTCTTGGAACTCCTTCTCTCCATTCACTGCACCAACAACTCCAAGTGCATCATCATTATCATCATTATTGTCAAAGTCTTGGTTTTGCCTGTTCAGTACAGTGTGGCCACCACATTTAACATGGGCTGTCTCTGCCCATGGATGGATGTCAAAGTTCCTCCAGGCAGAAATTGGGTGCTGTTGTTCCTTCCACCTCCTACCCTTCTCTTTACCCTGTCTAACTGCCACCAACAGTCTAAACGCTTCACCTCCATCCCCTGCTCTGGCTGATCTTATGTAAGTGTATAGTGGGGGAGAAATTAAGTAGAAATCTGTCATATGCAGAAGTGTAAATTACATCCATTATAATTCTCTCTCTCTCTCTCATACACACATAATATTTATATATTTCATTTGTGAAAATTCCCTTATCCCATTTGTAAATTGCTTTTCCTTCTTTGAAAACTATATGACATAAGAAGTTTTTAAGTATCTGATTATAACTTCTACAAGAACAAGACAAGAAAATTGATGGGGGAAATTTGAAACAAACATTTACAATGGCATACACTTTAACTGACTAGGTTTTTACTAATATGATTAAATTACTAATGAAATAAAAATAAGAACTATTACCATAGTATTGTATTGTTGGCTGTTTGCTTTGTAGTTTCAAAACTCTGAGTTACAAAAGCATTATGTTTCCAACTATCTGCCAAGAGCATAAATAGTTGAGCTTTAAAATGACACTGAGCTACATCTCTATTTGTCTGAATAGATGCCTGCATGTGATATGTTTATCACTGTGGCAGCCCTTTTCTTCACTCTGACAGTTCTGTGGAGATACAGTATATCAATGTAGGAATTCAGAGCATGTTCCAAACTGTGCTCAGACTCTACTGTTTGCAGTGTTTACAATGCAATCCCACGTTGCATTTATTGAACCAATGATGCTGAGCTGCACATTACTAAATGAGAGCCAGACATGCAGTTTCTAAAGAACTATGTGGGTTCTTACATTCATGAACTTATGTTATCTGTTCTGAGAGGAAGTCTGGTAGCTTTTTGGGGAAGTTAGAGTGACTGAGCCCCCAAAATAAAGCAGGAATGTATTTGGGCTTGCCCTTATAGTCTGCTAGAGATAAAGAGGAATCTGGCTTCTCTTTATCTCTTGCCTAAAGGACCTGTTTTTCCTCCCCTGAGCCCCCTCCATGGAAAAGAGGTCTCCTTTCCTAGAATTGAGATCTAATACTGAAATTGTGCTTGGTGAATTTTGGCCCAGATCTTGGAGTCATTGCTGGCCTCTTTCTGAGCCATCCCCTAGCCCAGACCAATCACCCCTCCCTCTGGCTCACCCTAGCCAGAAGGTGAAACCCATCACAATAAGGTTATAAGTAGATGTGTGTTCCGGGACAAGTCTCCCTCTCTTGGCTGGATCCTGAACTTCCAGGTTCTGGCAAACTTCCCTTGTCTAGGCCAGCTTGGGCCAAGAAGCGAGAAGTCTCCTCTTCATCCCACGTGGGCTGTTTACTCCCAATTACCCTCCACATGGCAGGAACTCTCTGATCTTCCTTCTCTTTCTTTCTGTTAATCTAATAAATCTCTCTAAACCTTACCTTTTGGTTTAAGGATTTTAATTCCTTAAATTCCTAAGGCAAGAATCTGGTGTACTCTAAATTTACTTGTGAATTGTCATGTTGATGTATTGGCAAAAAACCCAAAATTCCCATGATGGCTGTAATAATGGTGTGTTAAAGACAAAATGTGTTTTTGAATAAAATACAAAACTCTATTATACAATCTGGGAGTGGAAATCATATATATAATTTTATACATAATATATACACATAATTTTATACATAATTTTAAAATAATTTGAAAATGTAGTATTTATGATTTTGACAATAGTACAGAAAGTGTCTAATAGTTAACAGCATGTACTATAGCCATATCCACACAAGTATGATGAAATGCCACACCTTTACTTCTACATCACTTTCATCTTCAAACTGATTTGCATGTTCTGTGTTGGTGTGTTTCAGTACATTTTCACCTATTCTCAAGTATGTGTACATTTTTGTTGTAGATTGAATGTAAAAATGTAAAATCTTCACTAAAGGCTCTTGCATTTGAAAACTTTGTCTCCTCTTTGTGCCACTTCTTAAGAAGGGCCAGACCTTGAAGACATATAGTCCAGCCCACTTATTCTGTTTCTTGCCTTCTTAGGTGACAATATGAGAGTTCACTTCCACCACATTGTTCTGCCTTGCCTTCTCCTCCATAAATTTTTCCCTCAAAATTGTAAGCTACACTAAGCCCTTTTCCTTCCAAAATACCTTCTGGTTGGGTATTTGTTGACACCAACAAGAAAGAAACATTTAGAGAAAATTCCTACCATAAGCTGGGGCTACTGGTGCAACAAACCAGACCATGTGGTTTTTAGGCTTTTTTTTTTTTTTTTTTTTTTTTTGGTATCTGTTTAGAGACAATTATGAAAGAATTTCGAACGATGGACTAGAGAAACCTTACACTGCAATAGGAAAAACCCAATATGCCATTCTAGTGAAAGTTTAGGAGACCATGATGTATAGAGAAATGCAATCTGTAGAATCTGGGTTTATGAGGTTTTATAAGGGAGCAAGGACTATTGGAAACTGTGCTAGAGACAGACTATGTGGTATTCCAGCAAGAAAACAAGCCATCCTACTGCTATCCTGAGAATTTGAGTAAGGTTGAATTTAAAAGTCTAACAGTAATGGAGTAATGTATTTAATGGAGGAAATTTCATGGCAGAAAAACCTTGAGTTTGTGCTATGGTTTCTATTAGTTGCTCTTAATCTATTCTACAATTAAGACAACAAAATGTAGGGTGGAAAGATATAAACTATGTGAAGTTTGATACACAACAAAATAAATATGAGCAAGTTTAAAGTCCTTGACAAAGAGATTTGAACAAATGTGGCTATAATTATTAAACAAATTAACACCATTAAAGAGAAACCTTGCACTAGAGAGATGGCTTAAGGGTTAAATTTTCTTTCTTGTAAAAATTAATGGCCCAAGCTCAATTCTTATTCCCTTGTACTCTCATAAAGATGGACACACAAAGTGATTCATATGTCTGGAATTTCTGTGCATTTATAAAAGGCTCTGGTATTCTCTGTTTTTCTCTCTCACTCTTTCTAGTAAATAAAATATTTAAAAGGAAGAAATTTTCTCTGCCTTGGGACAAGAGTAAAGATACCTTGAGAGTAAAACACATCCCATTGATGATTCAAGCTGGTAAAACTGCAATTTCTTGTGAAAAGAGATGGTCTGAATGGACAATGCTGAAGGGGATCTCTGAGGATCCTTAAGGTCAGCATACAGAAACTGCTATGGTCCAAGGCCAAGCTTCATTCCATCTAGTATCAGCATGTGGTAATATCATCCATGTGGCAATGGTTTTGGAGAGATGAAAAATGGAAGGTTGAAGGTGTCATGGAATTAGATCCAGAGGCAGTTGAGGCTAGGCAGGGTTAGAGACCTGAAGGCCAGCAGAGGCCACTGCATGAACTAGTAAAGGTGAACTTTAAATGATTATGAAGACCCTTGGATGTTGGAGATGGTAGGACAATAGGATGTCCACTAATAAAGGCTATGTACTGTGCAAGCAGACAGAATTTGAGATACGCTATATGTGCTATGCAAAGTTGGAAGAGAGGAAGCACTCAAGCCTTTTGAAGCCCAGACAATTTTCTCACAAGTCCTAAATACTGCATATGGAGTATTGGATCTGCTGTTTTCACAGCTGGATTTTGGTTTTCCTTGTCAAATCTTTTCTTGCTATGTCTTCATTCCTCCCTTTTGGAGTATAAATGTTTATTTGGTGCCAGTATGAGCCTGTGCGTTGATGTCATAAGACTCAGATTTAAGAGATTGCCTTGAGACAACATGAGACTTTGGATTTTTGAACAAAGTTGGAACTAGTAACGACTATGAGGACTTTGAAAGTTTGTTTGAAGGTCTTTTACATCAGGTCATGACCATGGAGCCTATGGGAGCCAGGGTCAAGGTGTTGTGGCTGGAATGGTAAATGCTACCCACCCCTCAGTCTCATGGTCTTTTGCTAATAACATTCTTTGAGAAGGCTAGGCAGCCTTTAAGAAATAGAGCCTTGCTGGAGGAAATAGATCTCTAGGGCATGCCTTGATGGGATAGAGCCTAGCCCCGCATGATGTTTCCTGTATACTCAGATGGTGATGTGAATAATTGGTACCTAATTCTTTCTTGCCTTGCCCTCTATGAAACTTCCCTCCTAAAATGTAGCCTGAATTTAACCTTTTCCTTAAATTCATTGCTTTGGGTCAGGTATATGTTCACAGCAACAAATAACAAGAACACATCACAGTAGCAATGACAAATCAAGCCTATTGTAAGAAAATAAGTGTGAAGATTGTAATATCTATTTATTTTACATATTAATGGAACAACTTTTTTCATATTTTTTCAATATATCTAGGCTAAATAGTTCCATGTGCATTTTTTTCAAATTCTTTTTTTTTAATTTTTTTATTTAAAAATTTTAATTTATTTATATTTGAGAGCGACAGACATAGAGAGAAAGAGGCAGATAGAGAGAGAGAGAATGGGTGCGCCAGGGCTTCCAGCCACTGCAAATGAACTCCAGATGCATGCGCCCCCTTGTGCAGCTGGCTAACGTGGGTCCTGGGGAATCAAGCCTCAAACTGGGATCCTTAAGCTTCATAGGCAAGTGCTTAACTGCTAAGCCATCTCTCCAGCCCCATTGTTTTTCAAATTCTTGAAATCTCTAATAAATGAACCTGTGCATGAATTGAGACAATACATAGTGATTAACATAGTCTGTGCAAATAAAAGTCACTGTTCGAGGACCTCCTCTGGCGTCTTCTTCAACTGTGCATTTATTCATGAAAGGATGAATTTAAGTATGATAAAATTCACTAAAAATCATACACAGAAAACACATTGTTTTGTTAAGGGGAAAATATCTCCTAATTCCCTTGCATCTCCACATGCTTATCATCATTTAGTTATATTAGTAACTATTTGCTATCAAGCACTTCAATTAATTCAAAGAAACAGTATAATAAAACAGGAAACCGTGTAACCACATATATACATATATTAAAAATCTGTTTTGGGCTGGAGAGATGGCTTAGCGGTTAAGCGCTTGCCTGTGAAGCCTAAGGACCCCGGTTCGAGGCTCAGTTCCCCAGGTCCCACGTTAGCCAGATGCACAAGGGGGCGCACGCGTCTGGAGTTCGTTTGCAGTGGCTGGAAGCCCTGGCGCGCCCTTTCTCTCTCTCTCCCTCTATCTGCCTTTCTCTCTATGTCTGTCGCTCTCAAATAAATAAATAAAAAATGAACAAAAAAAAATTGAAAAAAAAATCTGTTTTGACACAAATCATCTAAGTGATTATTAAAGTTTCTTTTTACTAGCAGTGAGAGCTAAAGCTTCTCCTTTGGAAAGAGTCTGGTGATTAGAGCTGCCTGCAGTCTTTCTCATAAGCCACCACAAGGACACCAGTTTCTATTAGCTTTAACTGAAAGGGGGAGACTTTAATAAAAAAAAAAAAAAAAAAAAAAAAAAAAAAAAAAAAAAAAAAAAAAAACACAGTGAATACACCACCTGCTGCAATTACTCTCCTGTTACTGGGACAACACCCAGCCAGAAGCAGCTTATGGGAGGAAACGGCTTACAGTATCCAGAGAAGAGACCATCAATGGTTCAAAAAGTTGGGCCAGTTCCATAGATGTATACTAGAGAGACACAACCAATTAACCAGAAGTTACCAACAGACAGAGATTAAATTGGCTCTGAACATACTTCAGGGCTTGACTATAAGATCTGCCCCAGTGATACCTCTTCTAGAAAGCTTCTGGAGACTTAAACAGGAAGTTAAGCCTTAATCAAAAATCCCTGAGGCTATAGGGGAAATACATTCACATTCAATCCAAGACACCCTCTATATGTTCTTTCTTCTTTGAGTTTTGCTTAATGCAATTAACTACAGTTTAATTTCACATTTTCCTACTAAACCTTATAGTAAAATTCCATAGAAATTAAACTGTTTTTTCCATAGTTATATTTCCTTAATTTGTATAATGTTCATTACAAGTCCAAAATGCTTATCATATTAAAAACATTTTAGATAAGCAAGTTTTTGATCAAAGTCATGAATCTCAATAAGCATATTAATCAAATGAAAGGAGCACCAATATGAATTCCTCCAGAATCTAGCCTCTCAGATACCACTATTTTTTGCAGTTATCTTCATGCCAGTAAGAGGTTGCAAATTCTGCAAGAATGTACTAGAAGATTCATTAAATATAGCTTGTATATGATGGTAGAGTTTAAATTTTAGATTTGTAGATGATTAGATGAGATGGAAATGTTATAAATAGAAAATTGAACTTTTTTTTTCATAAAATCACCTTTACTGAAATTAGTTTTTCATGTAAAAAATAAACACAGTAAAATAATTCAGTAATTTTAGATTGATAAGGTCATTGGAGATGCTGATTTTTCTTCTTTATTAATTTTATTTCTCTTTTTTTGATAAGAAAAACAAGAGTTCAGAACCAAAAACTGATCTTAAGAAGCTTTTCATTTTTAATCCTAGAATCAATTTTTTTCTTTATAATATCATAAGAAAACTAATCTTGATCATTTTATATATAGTGAGTTGGAGAGATGTGAGTTTTAATACACATTAAAATGCTAGCCAAGCATAACTTTGCCTAAATTTGAGGGTGTCATATATGATAAAATGTTGGCAGTAAAAAGAACATTAGAGATGCCCTAATTAAACCTCCATCTCTGGCAGTAAGTGGCCACGCACTATTTCCACATTAAGCTTTCCATGAAAACGTATTTCAAAATTGGCATGTACTTGTATTTGTTTGAGAAACAGGAACTGGAATGTAGAAAATAATACAGCTAATGGGCTAATATTTTTTCACTCTAACAATCTCTTACATTTTAAAAATTGGCAGTAAAGTGAATATTTATTAGGCCTGAACCTTTTAACAATTGACTGCTCACCACAGTTTGACTGCAATAAGTAGAGAGTGAATGTTTTGAAAAGTATTAATTATAAGAATACAAAATAAACTATATAACTACAGAACATTTACCCCTGGACAATGTATTCTTGTTATGTTTGTCATGTGAGGGTGCTATTTTCCTGAGGATAAGAAGGAATAATATTCAGTGATACTGAATTTCCTGAAAAGAGAGTGGCTCCCAGGGAATATACACAAATTAAACTGGGGTTTATGTATACAAAGTGGGTCTTGTTGAGATCTGTCTAGCCAAATTTTACCCATGTTATAGACCCATGACTTCTGTGTGTTTTCTAATCTGTTTCTTAAGTGAAAAGTGTAGTTCACTTATATTGTCTCTATCTTTTAGAATGTGTATGTGAAGGTGCAGGATGAAAAATGTATGATAATTTAATATGTGGACTTCAGAACCAGGAACATAGTTCTAGAGGTGGGTCTCTTGAAGTCAACTGGTATTTTCTAATGATTGCAAAGCTTGACTTGTATACAGTTATTGTATGGGTTTAGGGTTTTCTCATTTGAAGAAATAAAGAATATAAGAGTGCCCTGGTAAAACTTTTGCCTTGGGTTAACATGAACAAATGTCTTCTTGCCAGATTAGGTACAAATGACAGAACAAAGATGATTGCACCAAAACTAGTTTGGTGAACCAATGAGTTTACTGGGGTTATTTACAGAGCATGTTGAGGGATTGCTTACAGGAGGACTAGATGACTCAAGTGCAGCCACAGTATGAGAAGTCTCATTTCATCTTAGACAACAACCTCCCCACAGCTGCTTTGACTCAAAGGCAGCTGAATTGCCATAAAGCCCACCTCAGTCTAGGAGACCACTCATAGAAACTCAAAAGCTCACTGTACCACTTGCAGGAAGCTTCATTAGAGAGTCTGTCATCCCCACAGTTGATTCCCCCTTACATAACATTATGGTGGGGCATTCCTGAGTCTCTCCCACTTCATTCCTGACTTCCCTCCCCCAGGAAAGATGTTGTAGTTTCTAGCTTGGGGAGTTGTTATGTGACCTTTACGATTGAGGTCTCCCAGAGTTGACTTCCTGAATCCCCATAGGTGGCTGCCTAGAACAAATTAAGAGTAACCTATGGAGAAGCTGCCATAGGTAATGTCATGCCTTTAAATTTGTAACAGTTGATACTGTCTGCAGAGTTTTCCTTGAGGATTGCTATTCCTTCCTATTTGACCTTAATTGGCGTAATTGATAACAGGGAGACTTCATGGACCATTTTCATCATGTGTGTACAACTTACTTGACAGAAGAAAAGTAAATAGATACTGTGAATTGTCTATTGTTAGTAAGTACTCAGAAAGATAAGGAAAACAAAAAGATTAGTTTTTCATAGCCTGAAAGTTTAGGACATTGAGATTCTAACTGGTTACTTATTGATGGGCTTCAAGTGTGTGAACTAATCTCTAAAAAGTTAATGAAAGCCTGTGAGTATGTATTTTAGCATAAAGAAAATAATCATAGAATTAATAGGATACAAGTTATATATATATACATATATATATATACATATATATATGGCAAAAAGAAGAAAAAACTGGAAGAATGTTTCTATTACCACCATCACTGCCAATTAATATTCTTATGAGATATGTTACTGATCTCTGCTCATTGTAACAATTAATTTCAACATGAAGGAAATGCTGAGAATGAGTTATAAAGGTGATTTTTTTTTTGCTAATTTGCCTGTTTTTTATTGTTTTTTTTTTTGCTGTGAGTTATTTCTGAAGTAGAGAAGAGATGTTGAAAAGAAAAGTGACAGATATTAGTAATTTAATTTTACTTTTGTGATAAAATACTAGGTAAATATTGAAACTCCTAAACCCTATTCTCACAAAATTTTATTAATTTTTATGAGGTAATGAACAGACAGTACTAAAGGAAGCATTGTATCTTTCACCTTTATTATTCTTTAGACCATGTTTTTTAGTATTTTCTTTTTTCTTAAACAATGAGAATATTTTATTTATTTGTGAAAAGGATAGCAATAGAGAAAAGATGAGAGATGAGAGAGAGAGAATGAGAATGAGAATGAATATGGGCTGCTACAAACCAACATCAGACGCATGCACCAAATTGTGTATCTGGTTTTACATGGGTAGTGGGGAATCATACCTAGGCTGTCAAGATTTGCAAGCAAGTGTTTTAACCACTTTGCAATTTTTTAAGCCGAATAAAATTAATTTTAACAATAGGACCTCAGAGTTCTTACTTTTTCTGACAATGAAAAATGTGTACTCAATCTATGCATTGATGAATCTGAATTCTGGGAAATTTCCTACACACACACACACACACACACACACACACACACACACGTGTGTGTGTGTATGTCTATGGTGTAGAAATATGTGTATGTGTGTATGTATGCATATATATATAAATAAAGTTGGGAAGTATCCTAAACCAAATTTTTAATGCTTGGCCACTTTCCATTATTGTATACTTCTAGATCAGTATGATTAGAGTGATACAATGCTTATGATATTATTTTCTCAGTGTTTTTCTTTAATTTGTCTTGTTTTATTCTTGACAAATGGACAGAACGATAGATAAAAAAAAAAAAAAATCTCCCAATATGTAGTGGTTTTCCACCAGGGTAAATAGAAATCATAAAAAATAACACAGAACAGAGGAGTACCAGATTCACGCTACTTAGATTTTTTTAAACAAGGGAGCGGGAATTGTTCTACCATCTAGCTATGACTCTGACATTTTGTTAGTAAGATGTAGCTGACTATAGCTAGACCAGTTCACCTTAGGTGTTACTATTTTCCTAGAACTTCCTTTCGCATCCACCTACTGAGTTGCCTCTAATTCCACTCATGTGTTTTGTCTGTATCTTCCTAACTTTTGTCAGTGAAGTGAGGAAAAAGTATTAGTCATATCCACTAAAGCTTATTTTTCTTAAGTCTCTGTTTTGATTAATTTTCCTGGTTCAGGAATCTGCTCCAAATTATTGCCATCCTGTGTAGCACCACATGCCTCTCTTGTACTTTCCTCTGCATGCAAACATCCACCAGACCTCACTTTGTAGAAAACTTAATCCAGAGCAAGAGAAAATTTCATTTTCTTCTCTGTACTATCCTACATGTTTCATTTTTTTAAAAAAAAAAGTTGCTTAAATTCACTGAGAATGATCTGTTCCAGGTTGAACCATTTTTCCGCAAATTTCTTTGTTTCACTTTTTTTTTTTTTTTTTTACTGCTGTATAGAATTCCATTGTGTGGATATACCACATCTTAGTTATCCATTCTTCTAGGGATGGACATCTGGGTTGGTTCCAGCTTTTAGCTATTACGAATTGAGCCACTACAAACATGGTTGAGCAAATCTCTCTGGCCTGTGGTTTGAAGGTTTTAGAGTAGATGCCCAGTAAGGGTATAACTGGGTCTGTTGGTATCTCTATAGTCAGCTTTTTCAGGAGTCTCCATATTGCTTTCCAAAGTGGTTGTACCATCCTACATTTCCACCAACAGTGAATGAGTGTTCCTGCTTCTCCACATCCTTGCCAGCATTTATTTTCATTTGATTTTTTGATGTTGGCTATCCTTATTGGGGTAAGGTGGAATCTCATTGTTGTTTTAATTTGCATTTCTCTGATGATTAGGGATGATGAACTTTTTCTTAAGTGTGTGTTTGCCATTTGTATGTCTTCCTCTGTGAACTGCCTGTTCAACTCTGCGCCCCATTTTGTGAATGGGGTGTTTGTCTTCTTATTGTTTAGAATTTTGAGTTCTTTGTAGATTCTAGAGATTAGGCCTCTCCATCAGTTGGATAACCCACAAATATTTTCTCCCATTCTATGGGTATACTATTGGCTTTGCTTATTATATGCTTGTCTGTAAAGAAACTCTTCAGCTTCATATGATCCCATTGGTTGAGTGACTGTTTAAGAACATGAGCCACTGGGGTTTTGTTCAGGAAGTCGTTTTCCATTACTATATCATGGAAAGCACTTCCTAAATTTTCTTCCAGTAGTATTCAAGTTTCTGGTCTTATGTTGAGGTCTTTGATCCATTTGGATTTGAATATAGTGCATGGTGAAATGTGTGGATCAAGTTTTAGTTTCCTGCATGTGATTATCTAATTTGTCCAGCACCATTTGTTGAAGATGCTATCTTTTTTTTCTAGCCTATATTGTTCGGGCCTTTGTCGAATATCAAGTAGCTATAGTTGCTTGACCCAAAATCTGGGTCCTCAACTCTATTCCATTGGTCGATACTCCTGTTTTTATGCCAGTACCATGTCGTTTGTATTACTATGGCTTTGTAGTATAGCTTTAGATCAGGTATGGTGATACCACCAGAGGTATTTCTTTTGCTGAGGATATGTTTGGATATACGAGGCCTTCTGCCTTTCCATATGAAATTTGAGATCATTTTTTATATCTCTGTGAAGAACACTGTAGGGATTTTAATTGGAATTGCATTAAATCTATATATTGCCTTTGGTAGGATTATCATCTTCACAATGTGAACTTACCCAATCACAGAAAAGAAATTGACACATAGTCTCACTCATCTACAACACCTAACCTGAATCTACCCAAGATACCTTACATACACAGCAAACACCTCATGGACTAGACACTAGATGAATGGGGAGGGAGAGGAGGGCATTGAAGGGGTGGGAAACACTAATCTGGACCCAAATGGCAAGGGTACCATAAAATTCTACTTCCTAAAAGGCAGACCAAATGGCTGAACCTTCACTAGACCCTTATAAGAAACACCTGAACCATAAGACACTGGAGAGGGTAGGATCAAGACTAATCTAAATCTTCTACATCTTTCCTTCCTCCCTCTCCCTCTCCCCCCCCCCCCAACTCTTGTATATTAGTTATGTTTTTCCTCATTTTCTTAGTGGGCACTGACCTGTAACCCCCACTACCAGCATGGGGCTATCATCCACAATGAGCTTTTGATCAGAGAAACCTACAAGGTTTCCTAAAACAATGACAGACTTTTGTCAGAGTACTTGATGACCCACCAAAGGTCAGTGTAAGACCCTATTGCTGAAGACTCCATATGCAACTGACATACAATATCGAACAGCATGGCTGAAAGCCAGGAGAGAGTCAGTCCCCAAACAGTCAGCGTGTGTTGGGCCAGAAGGTGCTACATGGGTGACTGGGGGAAATGACCAATATCTGTCCAAGCAACTCATGCTCTAACCTAATTAGCAACAAATAACCTGGTGTGA
Organism: Jaculus jaculus; assembly: GCF_020740685.1. Lineage (NCBI taxonomy): Eukaryota > Metazoa > Chordata > Mammalia > Rodentia > Dipodidae > Jaculus > Jaculus jaculus. The sequence continues at coordinate 129,660,455 of NC_059107.1, forward strand.
TGCCCACACAAGTGCAATAGTGGCACACAGCCATGGTGGGGAACCAACTGTTCTTGATTTGGCTAATTGATCCCCTCAGTGGTACAGACCCATAGCTGGAGCTGGGAAACAAGTCAGAACCATATCCAAACATAAGCCCACTCTCCAATATCAAGCTACCATCAATCATGGGGTACAAGAGGGCCTACACCTATTAAACTCTCTATCAAAAAAGTAAGTGTTATCTCAATTTTATGGGTGCTAACTTACTCTCCATTGGAGAATCTGCTTCTCTTTTTCAGATAGATGCAGATCCTAAGGTGAGAGCTGTCCCAACATACCTCAAAAGGGGCCCATCTGAAACTAAAGAAAATTGGCGAAACAAGCAAGGGTGCTGTTTTCCTGATGAACCGGATACCAGCACAAAGGGGAAGGAGACCAACACTGACAAAAATCAACTCCTACCAAATCAGAGATCCAGAGCATCAGAGGCCCCCAACACCTCAGCACTGAAGCAGACCAAAAATGAACCCAACTTGGCTCAGGGAAATTTTGCGGAAGAGGGGGTGGAAAGAATGTCAGAGTTACATGCTGGGTCATGACATGCAGAGACATTTTTCGTACCAATAACTGTGGACTAACTCCACAATGCACGACCCATTTACATCAACAAGGAGGGTCCATTGGGAGGGGATAGATCATGGATGAGCCTAAACAACGGTACCAAACGGCCTGTATTTTCTGAAGAGAAAACTAATAAATTAAATTTTAAAAAATTGCTTTAATTATAGAAAACCTTTATAGTACATAATTAAGATTAATGGTCACCATGAGTTCTACCCTTTCATTACTTAGCTATGCAAGCTGACTTAGAAGTCCATCACTATAATGATCTGTACCTTTAAAGTGCCAGGGATTTTCTGTTGATAAAATCTCATGTTCTTTTCTATGTGTATTTAAGCCAGCTTCCTCCATTTGCCATTTACTTTACCTTCATCTAGTTATTGAAACCTACTTTTTCCTTTTACTTTTTATTGTCCCCTAGTGGGCTCACAGCATTTCTCCTCCCATGTTTATGTTCTCTCTTACTAGTGAAAGGCCCAAGAATTCAGAAGCCCAGAAATACTATCACGCTCCAAAGGGAGCTTAAGCGGGCCCCTGCATACCTCAAACTCCAGGCTTTACTCTCTGTTGGAAGCAAGTAAAGAATCCCTCTTCTCATTATATCAGAGCCCGCTCCTAATATAAAACTAGTTAAAAAGGGCATGAGATAGCCCTCAAGGATGGGAAATGAGTAATGAAGTGAACCACTTATTTGGTTTCTGTAAATAGCCTGTATCATAAGCCTTAGTAGCCCGCACCATAAGTTGTAGCAGCCTGCCTCAGACCACCAAGGTCATAGGAGACTGATACCACACTCTGCTACCCCCACCCAAGGACCTGCGCAAATGCTGACCACCAAGGTCATAAGAGACTGATTGGTCCATGAGGGGCTTGAACAAATTAAACTAATTGGCTTAGAAACTATGGAGTGGCACAAACTGACTGGCTCGCACCCTGCAGGCTCCTGATGTTAAAAAAATGATTGGTCTAATGCACAGGCTTTTGTTAGAAACCCTATAAAAACTGTCCCATCCCTGCATTCGGGGCTCTGCAGTCCTCTACCCCTGTGCGGTGTACGACTGTGGGCCCCAGAGTGCTTGGAATAAAATCCTCTTGCAGTTTGCATCAAGACTGCTTCTCGTGAGTGATTTGGGGTGTCGCCATATCTGGGCAGAGCGTGGGGTCCTCGTTTTGGGGGTCTTACACTAGCTCTGCCTTGCTCCATTTTGATGCAATTATAAAATGCCATGAGTTTGTTCTCTGACATTCACTTTATATTCTTATTCCTAAATCCATGAGTTACTTTTCCTTCACATAAGTAAACTCTAAAATGTATATTTTAGTTCTCATACTCTTCAGAGTCCAAGGGATATGGTTCCAAATTTGGATTAAATTTTCCTTTACATAGTTAGAACATTTCCACACACATATGTTTTCTCACACTCATAATCTATGCTATCATGTGTTCAGATATCAAAGGACTTTTTTCTAACCTCCCATTGTTTGCTTAATTGTGTGTGTGTGTATGTGTGTGTTTTTCATTTTGTATATAGAAGTAGCTGAATATCAGGCCAGAATGTCTGAAGACAAATGTTGAAGTCATGCCTCCTTCCTCCTCAATAACAATATAAAGAACAAAAAACAATGAACACCATAGCTCAAGAGAGCAACATTGTCATCTGAGCCAAAATCCCTTCAGAAGTCATGGATAATATTCAAGAAAGTTGTTTTTCATTTTTTGTTTGCAATTAACCACATGGATTTAGTAAGTGCTTCATACTTTTTACTTCCAAATGGTCTCAAACTTTCTGATTTGTTTGTGTCTTCTCTTAATCTCAATAACTCATTATTTAATTTTATAAATCAATATCAATTATTCATAAGAGTGTTGTCAATGTGCTGCCTCCTGGATTGCAAATTTCCATGTAGCTGCTAGTATCCTTTCCTCTTCCAACAGGAGAGGCTACATTACAAGGTTTTATTTCTTAAAGCCTTTTAAGGGCTTTTCTACCTTACCAAGAGACAAGGTTATTACTGGTTTTGTCAAGACTCCCTGGTGATCTTGTCCATCTGTACAACCACATTCAGATTCCTTCATTACTCTAACAGTGATGTAAAATAAACAAACTATAGGCAACACAGGAAGCAAACTGTGCAAAAAAGAATATATTACAAAGAAGGTTAGTATAGAAGGAGCAGATTAAGGAAAAACTCTAAGATAAATATAAAGTTGGTATATTTTGTGGTGTAGATAAACCAGAAGTGATCAATTTGTCAGTAATGAAGTTAAGAGTAACAAAAAGCTAGGACAAAGACTTAAGAAGCTGTCACCTCACAAAGAAGACTTGCAGAATTATAGACAACCTCCAACTATATCTAGCTACTTGTAATATTTCCCACTTTATACACCCAACTGCTTATTGAATATCATTTTAGGTCACACTCAAGTTAACTCAACCACATTGAAACTTATCAGCTTATACTCTGTTGGGCCTTAAGAGGCCAGATGTGAGGCCTAGTGGAACTTCCTGAGCCTAACTGCCTCTGCCCAGCTATGACTCAGCAGGGGGCCAAATGGCCCCTGGCCTGCTATTTCCACACAGGAAATTAGAATTCCTGCCCTGGGCACTTAGAACTCAGCAGGGGGCCAAATGGCCTCTGGCCTTCCACTTCTGCACAGGAAGTTAAAGTCTCCCGCTCATGCGTGCTTACAACCAATCATCTCAAAGGTTGCAGTATGCTATTGGCCCTTACATCTCACCCCACCCTAAAGTCTCCGCCTTCGTTCTCAACATTATATAAACACCTGCCTGTAACAATAAAGTGAGTTCCTGCTTCAAAAGGACTCCTGACTCAGTGTGGTTTTTCTCCGCTGGCCTGGAGAGGTTTCTGGGTTATCTGAAGCTCATCATCCCCTCAACTCCTAGGGAGGAACCAGCAGGCCTAGTTCTTCCCTGGACACTACCTTTGCGGGAAGGAGCCCAACAATACTCCAAATATTTTTCATTCTTAATTTGTATCTTACAACGGGGAGTCCAAGACTACTTGGCTGGCTGAGCCACAAGCCTGCTAGTATGCCTCATGTTTTCCCACTTGTGCCTCACACACCCCATGCCAAGCCAACCATAAATGGTACCAACAAAACATCCTGGACATCTCTTTGCCTCTTTGCCTTTCCTTATTTCCACTTCCTTCCTTATTTCCACTTCCACCATATCTACCACAAACAGCAGTGACAAATATTCTCCTTCAGTAGGTCCAAGATTTCTGAATTTGCTGGTTGACGTCTAACCAAGTCCTTTAAAAACAAAGTATGACCTTAAAGTTTCCTTGATTAAAGTCTTAAGGTCACACAATTATCAGTGATATATTTTAGTTCTCTGAAAAAATGTAAGAAATTTATTCAAATGATATACCACTCACCCTTAAATAATCTCATTTTCAGTTTTGTGTATGCATTTTAAATGGTTTTCTTTGGAGATGTGCATAAATTCAAAAACTGTCACAGATTAATCAGGAAATGTAGAAATACTGGACAAATATTCATAACAAATTGAGAATGCCATTAATATATAAAATATATGCAGATAACAATCCACAGTATCATTCATTTCTGTGCAATACACACATTTATTATAGAAAAATATTAATACCTGGTCTTATATATCCCAGGCTGGACATGTAGTGAGGATGTCCTTGAATTCATGAACCCTGCTATCACAACCCAAATATAAGAAATTGCAATGTATCAAAACTTACATAACTAAACACATCGCATACAGAGTGGCTTTCTCAGGTGAAAGAAATGTATACTGATGCAAAGGTGCAATATTAAATCATAACAACTTAAAAGCAATACTAACAGTATTATTGTAATAATGCTATAGCTACCTCCTGTAGCTGTGGTGGGAACAAAGTGCCAAGAGAATCTATCAGAAAGCTCTCTGTCCTGAGGAGAGCTTCCTCTTTCTGGTGTACTACATTTACTAGCAAAAATCAATTCATTGTAATTCTGGCATGTGTTCACCATACATAGCACACATAGTATATAAAACATGAATGGATAGACTAGTATGTGTAGTATATAAAACATGAATGGATGGACTAGTATGTGTAGTATATAAAACATGAATGGATGGACTAGTATGTGTTATGTGTAATGCTTCATATCAACAGGTGCCTATAAATGGTGCCTATTAGTAGTTAGTAGTGTTCAGAAAGTTCAATTTTGCCAATGTTTGGCATTTCTAACCTCCATGCTATTCAAAGATAAAGTGCATATATTTCATTAAAAATAGATCTATTATTTCAACTTTCAAACCAAATTGCTAAAACTAGGAATATTTTCCATGTCTTGCATGTTGTACTATTTCATAAAGTAAAAGGCAATGATTAAAATATCTCTTAGAAATTAGGTGAAGACAAATGTAATTGGAGCTATTTAATCCCTTCTGGTACAGAAATGATTCTCAAGTGAAGAAAGGAAAGGCTAGTTCTACAACTGAAAAGTTTGTTGACAGAAGATATACCTCTGATAGAATGAATGGAAAACATATATACATTGCTTCAAATGAATCCTTGATTTCCACAGTTGACAAGGTGACTTTGGCTTTTAAATCTTACATAATATTTCTGAGTCATCAATATGTGAGAACTAGTTATTTTAGCTTGCATATATTTTTTGAGTTGATGAATCTGTTGATGATTAATAATGTCATTATTTTTCTTTTGATAGAACATATATGAATGCACAGTTATACAGGTATGCAAATGTTTATTATGGAAAAATAATTTTACTTAGAATTTCCATTATTTTACTTAACTTTTTTTTGAGGTAGGGTTTCACTCTTGCACAGACTAACCTGGAATTCTTTATGTTGTCTCTGGGTGGCCTTGATTTCATGGTGATGTTCCTACCTCTACCTCCTAAATGATGGGATTAAAGGCATGTGCCACCATGCCCAGCTTATTTTACTTAATGTTTAACTTAACATTTTGCTTAAATCACAATTTAGGCTTTGGAAGTTACTGGACAGGAAATTGTTGTACTGAAGTTTATTATAAATGAGTTAAAAACCAAACTGAGTAGACTCTGCAAATCCTTAGCTCACACTGATAATGAGAGAGATTGAATGACTTGAAAAGCTCTCTGAAAGTAGGAAGCATACTTCTTAAAAGACAGCATTGATCCAAAGAAATGTAAAACTTTGATGCATCTTTGAGTTCTCTAATTCAAACCTTACTCATGAGCATTTTGAAAATCTATATCAATTTTAACAAAGAAGGACACAGAGACATTCTGGGATAACTATAGAAGGATACTTAAAATTCATATTAATATGAATATTAAGTTTCTAAGACACAAAGGTGTAGGCATTTGAGATGTCATGTTAGTATGAAAGTTAGAATATGATAGATGTATTAACAAAAAACAGTGGCTAAATAATAAATGTAAAGTAAATGATCATGGGAAAATCAGGGCATTGTGTGGATACAAATATAAACAGATTCAAATCATAAGTATAAACAGCAATTGCCTAAATACATATAACCAAATAAAATCAGAAAACACAAAGAATGATACCTGTGACCATAGATTTGAGAAAAACTTAATGAATCCTAAAGAATAAAGAGAAAAGGCATTTCCAGGCTTCTCCCAGATATCAGTTCTGAGTTCCTTGTGCAGACAGTGTGTGGGCCTGCAGCAGCCTGGAATAGGCCAAACCCATATCCAAAAGTGGGCAGAGAACTAAATAGGGAGTTCTGAGAGGAAGAATGACAAATGGCTAACACACGCTTAAGAAATATTCAATACCCCTAACCATTAGGGAAATGCAAATTAAAATACTTATGAGTTTCCATTTTACCCTAGTAAAGAGAAAAAACATTAAAAAATCAAATGAAAACAAATGTTGGCAAGGCTGTGGAGAAATGGGAACACTCATTTGATCTTGGTGGAAATATTAGCTGGTACAACCACTGTGCAAATCAATATGGAGACTCCGGAAAAGGATCAATATAGAGTTACCAGCAGACCCTGCTATTTACCCTAAAAGATCCACATCTCAGTTTAGAGATATTTTCTCAACCATGTTTAAAGCTGCTCAATTTATAATAGCTAAAAACTGGAATCAACCCAGGTGTCCATCATTGGATGAATGGATAACCAAGATGTGGTATATCTATACAATGGAATTCTATTCAACAGTTAGAGAAAATGACACATTGAGACTTGTATAAAAATGGTCAAACTTGGAGCAGACCATTCTAAGTGAACTCACACAATCATAGAAAGACAGCTATCGCATGATCTCACTTATCTGCAGTTCCCAACCTGGGTCAGCCCAAGTTCCTGACACAGCTGAATCACATCTTGAGGCTTGAACAATGGGGAGGGTGGGGCTTGGGGGAAAGGAAAGGGGGGCAGGGCACAAAACTGAACCAAGATTGAACTGGTACCATAGAATCCTATATTGTAGAAGTCAGACTGAAAGGTAGAATCCTCAAGAGGACCTTAGTGGGAGCACCTGAATCAGAGGGCCCTGGAGAGTGTGATATGAAACCTAACCTCAAATTTCTCCTGTTTCTCTTTCTTCTTTAGCTTTTTTCTTTCTTCTTTTCCCTTGGCACTGGCCTGTAATTCCCTGAAACAGTATGTGATCTACGTCCACAATGAGCTGTTGATCAGAGACCTACTAGATCTCTGTTGTGGTTTGATTCAGGTGCTCCCCCCCCCCCCCCATAAACTAGGTGTTCTGAATGCTAGGTTCCCAGCTGATGGATATTTGGGAATTAATACCTGCTGGAGGGAGGGTATTGTTGGGGGTGGGCTGATGGGTATTATAGCCAGTTTGTGCATGCTGGTGTTTGGCACACTCTCGTGTTGCTATTGCCCACCTTATGTTGGCCAGGGGGTGATGTCTACCCTCTGCTCATGCCATTGTTTTCCCCTGCCATTGTGGAGCTTCCCTTTGAGCCTATAAGCCAAAATAAATCTCTTTTTCCCAGAAGCTGCTCTTGGTTGGGTGACTTTTACCAGCAATGTGAACCAGACTGCAACAATTTCCCAAAACAAACAAGACAGACTTCTATCAGAGCACTTGTTTATTTGTCAGAGGTTAATGGTAAGACCCTACTGCTGAAGACACCAAACACTGTTGGCATAAACCATGGACAGACCTAGTTGGAATCCAGAGGAGAGACAGTCCCCTGACAATTAGCCCATCTAGTGCTGGAAAGCGCTACATGGGGAAAGTGGCCAACATTTGTCCAAGCAACTCAAAGTCTAAGTGACTCAAAAGCAAACAACATGACATGATGGTCACACAAGTGCAATAGTGGCACACAGACATGGTGAGGAACCCACTACTCTTGGATTGGCTAACAGATCCACTCCATGGAAAGGAAATCATATCTGGAACTGGGAAACAAGTCAGAACTATATTCACATAATGATTCTGTTTTCCCTTGTCAAGATCCCACTAACCTCACACTATGAGAGTATCTAAACCCTTTTAGCTCCCTCTAAGTTAATAAAGGTTATCCCATTTAATTGGTGCTGATTTCACTCACTGTTGGAGAACCTGTTTCTATTTTTCAGATGGGAGCTGCACCTGAGGAGATAAATCACCAAGTCTACTCTACCCCAGTCCCAGCTAAAACCACACAGAAATTGAGGAAATGAGCAAGATTCTTATTCTAAGAGTGAATCTGATATCAGCACAAGGTTGATGAGAAAGATACTAAGGATACTCAACACCTACCAAACCAGAGATCCAAATGCTCCCAAGTGCCCATCACTGAAGTAGACTTAATATGCTCCCAGCATGGCTCAGGCAATTTTGTAGAAGAGGGGGCAGAAATATTGTCAGAGCCAAAAGATGGGCCACTGCACAGAGACATTGTCCCCCTCTTATTATATGACCCACAATCCCCATGGGGTTGACCTGCATCCCCAACAAGGGAGGCATCTTCAGAAAAGGGGCAGGGAGGGGGAAAGGATGGTACCAACATGTATTGTTTACAAGAAAATATGTTCATATCTAATAAAATAATAATAATAATAATGGAATAAAGAGAAAAGTTAAGAAATTAGTAGATGGGTTAATTATTTCAAAGTAATGCCTTTGATTTAAAGAGGGACAAAATAAGATACATTGTAGCACAGAACATAGCAAGAGAATGATAGCTAAAACATGAGACTTTCCAGTTAATGACCCAGGAGAATAGAAAAGCCTAACACAAATCACTACAAGATAAGTATATGTAATTAACAGAAGTTCAGAGGACATCTCAGTGGCAGTCAGAAAGAAAAAAAAAAAAGACATGGAATTTTATAGAAGGGAGAATTATAAGCAAATGAAGAAAGGGAACTTTTATAACTTGCTAGTTGATGAGCAAATTTATTCTACTTTCCAATTATAAACTCTAAAACCACTTAAAATATTTTATTTATTTGTTGGAGATGAAGGAAAGAAGGAGGGGTAGAGAGAGAGAATATGGCCATGCCAGGGTCTCCACCCAGTGCAGACTCCAGACACATGTACCACCTTGTGCACCTGGCTTAGGTGGGTAATGAAAAATCAAGCCTGGGTCCTTAGGCTTCACAGGCAAACGCCTTAACTTCTGAGTCATATTTTCAGCCTTAAAAACATTTTTATAGGGAATTATCATTAGGATATAATTCATAGAATCAGAAATAAAAATACCAATAAACACATAATATAGTTAAGTTATTTCATTATGAAGAATAAAAATGTAATATAGACATAATATCTCATGTGTTAATCATGAAAGATTATAAAATATGAAATGTATCATTCATCAAATATTATAAAATATTATAAAAAATCCAAAGTTTACAATGTCTAATGAAATAGAACCTGTATAAGGCATTAGACATACTATTATTTGCTACAATTTTTCTAAATATCTATTTGATCATCTTTATTTGGTGCTTTAAAATGTCCATGACCTGTGACCTAAGATTCCACTTCTATAATCCTATCAAAATAGAAAAATAAAATTATTCACAAATATGTTTAACTGTTTCAGCAGTTCTAAAATCTCCAACATGGCAAAATTTAGATAAGTAATAAACAATCAGATGCAACTACCAAAAATTCCTTTTGAAAAAAAATATTTGTATTTGTTTATTTATGAGGTAGAGAGAGAAAAAAGGCAGATTGAGAGAGAGAGAGAGAGAAAGAATACATGTGTCAGGGCTTCCAGTGACTGCAAACAAGTTCAGTTGTATGTGCCACCTTGTCCATCTGGCTTGCATGGGGCCTGGGGATTTAAACCTGGGTCCTTTGTCTTTGCAGGCAAATGATTCAACCATTTAACCATTAAGCCATCTCTGTATCCCTGGAATGAATTTATATATATATATATATATATATATATATGTGTGTGTGTGTGTGTATATGTGTATATGTGTATATGTATATATGTACATACATATACATACATACACATACACACATGCATCCATATACATATACATATACACATATATAAATACATACATATATATATATATATATATATATATATATATATATATATATGTATTTTTATTTTGTTTTTTTGAGGTAGAGTTTCACTCTAGCCAAGGCTGACCTGGAATTCACTATGTACTTTGAGGATGGTCTTGAACTCATGGCGATCCTTCTACTTCTGCCTCCTGAGTGCTGGGATTAAAAGTGTGCACCACCATACCCAGCAGAAAAACTTCTTGTAGTTAAAAGTGGAATAGGTTGATGAGAACCTCTTCTATATTTTATTTTATTTTTAAAATAGTTTGATGTATTTGCCAGCAGAGGGAGAGATAAGAGAGAGACAGCTAGAGAGAATGGGTGCAGTGGGCCTCTAGTCACTGCAAACAAACTCCAGAATGACCACTTTGTGCATCTGGCTTTATGTGGGTACTGGGGAATTAAACTTGGGTTTGTTGACTCTGCAGGCAAACACCTTAGCTGCTGAGCCATTTCTTTTTTTATCCTATGATTTATTTATTTATTTATTTGAGAGAGAGAGAGAAAGAGAGAGAGGGAGGGAGAAACAGAGAGATGTAGACAGAAAATGGTACAACAAGGCCTTCAGCCACTTCAAAATATCTTCAAATGCATGTGCCACCTGTGCATCTGGATTACATAGGTCATGGGGAATATAACTTGGGTCCTGTGGCTTTGCAGGCAAGCACCTTAATCACTAAGCCATCTTTCCATCCCTGCTAAGCCATTCCTTGCCAAGATCCCCTTGCAGGTAGTGCTGAGGAAGGTCCAGGCCCGCTGGTTCCTCCCAAGGGGTTGAAGAGGAGCATGGGTGTTGATGGCCAGGAACAAACCACTAAGCTGGGAGTCTCTTCAAAGCAGGAACTCACTTTATTGTTGCAGGAAGTTGCCTATATAGCATTGAGAAGGAGGGTGGAGATTCTGGGATGAGGGGAGAGGTAAGGGCCAATAGTATACCACGACTTTTGAAATGATTAGTTCTAAGCGTGTGCACATGTGTGCACATGGGAATTCCAACTCCTATGTGGAAGTAACAGGCCAGAGGCCATTAGGCATCTTGCTGAGTCGTAGCTGGCCAGAGGCAGATCAACAAACTTTAGCTAGGCTCAGGAAGTTCCACTAGGCCTTGCGTCCAGGCCTTTCAAGGCCCAACAATTTCTCCAGTTCCTCTTTGTATTAATTAGTTAATGCTATATGCATATTAACTGTTTTACACACACATACACACAGACAAACACACACACACAGATATATGGTACTTGTAGTTAAACACCAGATTGTAAGCAAGATATATGTATATTTTAATTTATCTCCTCATCTTCAAAGTTTTGTCTAGTAGTTTGTACATGCTACATACCCAGGAAACAGCTATTAAGAAAAAACAAAAGCTTAATTTATGTTTTTATTCTACTTTTACATAATTTGGAAATTCTCACCAATGAGTTTATGTTATTTTTTATCAAAACATAAATGTTATCTTAAATGCTTTATCTAACCTCAATACTCCACATAAATCTTGTATTGTCTTGGATGAGAATAAAGAATCATATTATTTATAGAACTCTGAGTTTTATAGTATCGTTCAACATTAAAAAACAAAACAAACAAACAAACAAATAAAACTTTTCTCTACATGTTCATAAGTAGTATTACCAGGCAGAATTTAGAAACGAATGGAACTATGTTTGTGTGTTAGGTTGTATAATTAAGAGCAAATCAACTTTCATGTACATTTTAAATTTTATTTTAGAGAGAGGCAGGTAAAAAGAGAGAGAAAGAGAGAGCCAGACAAACAGACAGACAGAGAATGTGTGTGCCAGGGTCTTTAGCCACTGCAAATGAATTCCAGATGCATGCACCACCTTGTGCATCTGGCTTACATGGTCACTAGGGAATTGAACCTGGGTCCTTAGGCTTCACAGGCCTTTTCATACATTATTAATTCTACTTTAAAGAAAAAATCCTTCCCAACAATACTAAATTTAATTTTTATACTAAAAGACAGTCATAAGTAAGGTACTAATAGCTCACATAATGAAATTACTTGGTATTTAATATAAAAGCATTCTAACACAAAGATAAGCTTTTTGTTGAATATGTTATGTAATAATGCAAACGGAATTTGCCTGCAATAATGAAGAATTATATTTTCCCAATTGAGTTGTAATGACATGAAAGAGTATAATTTACATCTATGTGCAAACCAACACAAATTATTCAAATACTTGGTATTTTGTTTTTATGCCTATTTATCTGAGTGCTAACAACTATGTCAGAAAATCAATGTGGCTATAGAGACAGAAAATGTACAAAAAATGTGTAAAAAAATATTTAATAAACTTTGGATTGTAAGAGGAAAAGTTAATAAAGAATGGCATATACCCTTTACAGTAGATTTAACTCAAACTTTTCAATTTTGAGCTTGAATTTCAATTTGCTGAGCAAATGTTCTCTATTTGGACATTTTTTTTTTCTTCTGGCCCAGCTCCATATCTCTGATGCCTACAGGATTTGTTTGAGTTGGTTCACATTCACAAAGCACCCAGTGTGAAATAGCATTTCACTTCCTACCTTTCAGGTTTTTTTTTTTTTTTTTTTTTTTTTTTTTTGTTATTGCTCCTGTCCTTTTGTTCATAGTTAAGAATTGACAAGCACTTCATAGAGAAATTGTAAGCATCAAGAACACCTGTCATGGAAGTAAAACATACTTTCTTCTGTTATAAAGGAAACTAGAGCAGAAAGTAGTGGTCTGACCCTGACCATTAAGACATGGTCATAAAATTATTAAAAATCATGAAGAAACTCCACCACATGTTAAAGTAAAAAGTAAAGTAATAAATAAATATGGTTTAATTAAATCAGCTCACTTAAAACTTTTCATAACCTTGTCATCTATTTACAACTATCTAAAAATCAAAATAAAGCCGGGCGTGGTGGCGCACGCCTTTAATCCCAGCACTCAGGAGGCAGAGGTAGGAGGATTTCTGTGAGTTCGAGGCCACCCTGAGACTCCAAAGTGAATTCCAGGTCAGTCTGGGCTACAGTGAGACCCTACCTCGAAAAACAAAAATTAAAATAAAAAATAAAATAAAATAAAATAAGAATGGGAAAATACAGTGGAGGGGCTTTTTACTGGTATTGTTTATTGCAAGAACTCATTTTAATACATATGAATAATCCCAATTTTCCTATATCTCTGTTCTGTCAACATGTTTAATGTAAAACATTTGCTGCATTTTTGTGTTTTTATAAATATAATCATCCATGTAGCAAAACACCCTCTACTCCCATCCCTCCAATTTCCTATGAAAAATCAATTTCACTTGTTATTCATGGACTGGGTGTAAAATAAAGTTGAAGTCTGTAAAACTAGCAAATCATATCAAGTAAGAGATTACATTATCTCCATCCATGGCATTAAGATCTCAGCAAAATTCTCAAAGATATATTTGAGACCCCTCTAGGCAAAAGCTGAAAGTTTAAAAGATGAATATATGTGTACACACACACACACACACACACACACACACACCAGGATGCAAGAAGAATTCATCATTTGGAGGACCTTGTAGAATTTTAACATTTTTCATGAGACTAAAGCACTGATTTAGGGCTGGAAAGATGGCTTGATTTTTATGGCATTTGCCGACGAAGCCTAAGGACCCAGATTCAATTCTCCAGGACCCATAAAAGCCAGATGCACAAGTTAGAACATGTGTCTGGAGTTCGTTTGCAATAGTTGGAGGCCTTTGTATGCCCATTCTCTTTCACTTTCTTTGTTTCCCTCTCTGTCAAATAAAATAAATAAATAATTTATTTAAAAGCACTGACTTATTTCATTAAAATTGCATACTACTTTGAAACATATGTGTATAATTTTATTGTCATGAAATTGAATGAATGCTCTTTTGCCAAGTAAAAAAAAATATGATACTGAAATTTCTATTCATTCTTTTGTTAACTTTATTCAGAATTTCAATTAGATTTTAAATTAGTATCACTACAGCTGAAGTTACTGATTTGTTTGTCAAAACCTATTTAAAACTCACCTGAAGCTTGCATTATTTTCATGCATAGACCCAAGTCATGCTTGATTAAAACATTTCAACACCAACAGTATTCTAGTTACTGTTGCAAATTCTTACTATAGAGTCCTTTGTCTCACAATTAAGGAACAGTTGGCATATGAAGACAAAAAGTAAATAAAGCAGAAGAGATTTATTCAGAGAAATGTGAAAAAGCCCCAAAGTGTCAGGACAAACTTAGTTAGGATTTTGGCTGCCATCCAAAGAACAAAAAAATACTGGTGGTGTTGGAGAAGAAAATTATTACACTTTCTGAGTTAGAACTCAGTAAAACATGCAGGCTCTGCAGTTAGGGATCTTTGAGAAATTGCACCAAGGGAGGAGAGTTTTGGAGGCAGTTCATTATTTACTTAAGGACATACCTATCTCTCCCACATCCTTAGCATGTCTTTAGGTGAGATGTCATCTCTTCATCAGGCTCCACCCTCTGTTTAATTCCAAGGAGAAAGGACGTAGAGTCTCTCCTCTAGTATCTACCTCCTCCAAATAACTCCATGCCTGCTAATGTCTACCTGGCTACAGCATTACCAGGGAAAGACAAGGTTGTGGTCTATCCTTGCTTTCATGATTTCCTAGCCTATAATACTACTTATCTACAATATTGCCATATGATCCTCAGAGTTAAGATATATACATGGGATCCTGAATTAAAGAAGTTATGGAGGACATCTAAGAGCAAGAAAATCTATTCAAAACTTGACTTCTCTAACTCTTATTTACATTTTACTGTAGAGACTGAAAAGGGGGGTGCCAATTGTGTTCTGGCAAGAATAGGGCAATATTTTTAATTTGAGTCCCAATATTTTACCTCTTATCAAGTGGCAGTGTGGGGTCCTCATTAATTCATCCACACACAGGAGTTCACTTACTGAGGAGTCTGACACATAAACTATCTCAAAGGGCTGCTGAACAAAATAGATAATGTTAAGTTGGGTTTTGTATCTGAGGGAGTCTTGTAAGTACTTTTGTAGATAAGAAACATTTATCACAAGTTCATTTATTTTTTAGAAGCCCTGTTTCCAAGCTTTAAAAAGTTTTATGACCTTCAGTCTTTAGTAGGATAAGATTTTTCTTGTTCATGTTACAAACTTCCAAAAAAGCCTATTTTAAATTATTTATGGCAAAGAAAGTAAATTCCATCTCCAATTACAAGATATGTTTGACTTCATCAGCATATATTTCTTAGTGTAGAAATTGTGTATGCCTTTATATTTATGTGCTTTGTCACCAAATGTGTGGCACAGTTTTTGCAGGGATATTCCTTCTAATTTTTTTGTTTCTAAATGATAAAATTAAATGATGATACTTTAGTACCATCTGTGTACTTTATACTGATGAAAATTATACTGTATACCTGGGAGAGCATACTATCATACTACAGATGGTTTCCATTTTAACAAATAACAATGACACATACTATAAAATGTCAAGCCATGTAGTCTTACAAAACAAAATACTTTCCTATTTTAATGCTTCTCAAATCAATATTCATCTTAAATCCCTATGTGTATTGATCTAATTTTCCACAGGAAAGGTATAACTAAGGTTTAGGCATAGCATATGATAAATGGAATTTTAGATTTGATAAAGCATAGTATTGAAAAGAATATTCAGGTCTGAGGAGAAATTTGCTGGATGAATTGCTTGCCACATAAGTGTGAGTACCAGGGTTTGTGTACCCAGAAGCCACATAAAACTAGAAGCTAATTGATGAGCTTGTGTAACAGTGGCATGCCTATAGCAAGTTGGGAGGCACAAACAGAGAATATCTCATGTTGTGGTCACCTTCTCATTACTGGGACAAAAACAACTGACACAAAAAGCCAATGTGAGAAAATTGTTTATTTTGACCTACAGTCTGCAGGAGAAAGCTGCACGATGGCAGAGAAAAGGTGGTAAAACAAAGGCTGGGCATCAATTTTTGCCACAGCAGCTACCAAAAAGCAGCAAGAGAGTTTGTTGAGATCTGGCCAGGAGCAAGCTGGGTTATAAAACCCAAAAGCCTGCCCCCAGCAACAAATCTCTTCCGGCAAAGCTGCACCCCCCAAACTGCCATCAACTACAGACTGAGTCTTCAAATCACTAGAGTCTATGTGATTGGCACATAGAATCAAGTCATCATACCTAAAACATCTACAGGCTAGCTCACCTGCAAGTGCAGCGAAAAGCTCTGCCTCAAAGTGGAAGGTGTTAGTCACAGCTATGTCATTTTGTGATCTTTCGGTTTGCTTAACTTCTCAGAATGAAACAACTTGGTTTCCCAGAAGTGAGTTATTTATTTTTTTCAAAAACTAGCCTCCTTCCATATAAAATATCAATATCATATCACTGGTTAACTTACCACTGCACTAGACATTCATTAGCTCACTATTTGTCCTAACTGCCCTTAGCAATAGTGGCCACAATTGCAAAACTTTTCCCACCCCCATGTACCTCCCTGTGATTATCTAAGCAGAAAGTGGCTTTGGTTCTAATGCCAGGTATTCTCTACACCTCCCTGTAACTACCCAAGTCTGTAATAGAGAATGTGCTCTGTAATAGAAAGTGTGCATAGATTTTTCCCCAGGTAAAGCCTATGCTGTCTTGACCTCCCCCTCTTTTTTTCCCCCTTTTCTGTCAAATATTACAGAAAGCAAATACAGACACATAAGGCTGCCCTCTGACATACATGAACACACATATACTTATATTAAACAGAAGGAATATTTCCATACAGATTTAGAGTCAGCATCAACTTTGTGATTTCCTAAAAATACAAATAAAAACTATTCGTATTTATCATTGATGCAATATTTTATTAATCTATTCACATGTGAAATTCTAGAACGACTCCACCTTGAAATGTAATTGGCATCAAGTCTAATCACAATGTTGTATTACTGTCTATTGACTGAAATCATTGGTTTCTGAATCAGTGTTTTGCTCCGATATGCAATAACATGTGGATTCAGTCGTTCTGGTAATAGAATTTGGTTTATATAGAGAGAGTTTCTAAAATGTTTGAAATAAATCCTAGCTTTGACACATATGATTAAACACTTGAAATTGAAAAAGAAAATTTTAGAATTGTAAATAACCTTTAGGACAATTTGATTGCTTCAATTATACGAGAGGCTCTATTTATGGAGGAAACTGTCAGGGAGACAGAGCCAATCACTGCTGTTTCTTTTACTTATTGTTACTATTTATTTTCTAATCTGATCTATTTTCTATTTTAGGCAGATTAAAGTTTCCGAGATGATGATCCATCCAGTGATTCCTTCAACAAGCATTTTTATTAGCTATGTTTAGGTTGTGAGATGATAGTGTAAACAGTAAAAGCATGAAGGACCCAGATTCCAAAAAAGCACTAACAAGTTCTCTGCCCCAAGAAAAGGAATTTGGCACTGAAGTCTCCTCTGATACTTTGTGAAGAAGCAAGATTTAGCTACGATTCAAAGATGAGCTCAAAACATTTTAGCTTCTTGATATTAAACTGATTCATATTTTTCTCATAAGGCTTAGCCAAGATTTTCATGGTAACTTGGATAACATTTTCAACCCCATCTTTTGTGGAAAAAAATTCAGTTATATTGTTCTAATATAAAAAAAGCAAGAAGACTTAACCATTTGATTTTGGTTATGTGCATACTATTTTAAGTATTTTACGTCATTAACATATATTTTAATATTTAGTTTATTGATTTTAGTAAATATTTGCCCACATAGACCCCCTCATTAACATTTAATATTCTCCCTTCAGCTCCCAAATGTCTCTAACTTTACTAATTAGCATATAAAACTTATAATCAAACAAGTCTATTTAGATGCACATATAAATCTTTATTTTTTTAAAGGAGATCATTACCTGAAAAGTGCCTGTGTTAGTGAACTTTTGTTCTTGATGTGTCAAAATACCTGATTGTAGTAACTTAAGGTTTAAATATTTGTCTTGGCTCTCAATTGGAAAGACTATAGTTCACTGTGGTGAGAAAGATATTGCAGAGTCCATGGTGGTGGAGGCATTTAGTTGAAATCTACAACATGACAGTCTGGGAAGCAAAGAAGGGGAATGCTAACACTAGGCTCTCTTTCTTGGGTTTCCCTTTTTATTTCATTCATGACCCTATCCTGTGCCCTAATGGTGTGGTACCTCCTAAATTCAAGGTAGACATTATTACCATTTTAGTTGTTTCTATCTGGAAATGCCAACACAGGCATACCCCATGTCCTAGTCATTACATAATCCAAATCAAGTTTCCAATTAACATTAACCAATACAAGCCTATTCCTTGTTGACTTGAAACCTCAATATATATATATATATATATATATATATATATATATATGTATCTATATCTGAAGAAATTGGTGATGATTTGAATAGAATGTAAGCATCAAAAATAATTCTTGAGCTGAAGAGATAAATCTCTTGGAAATGTATAGATTAAGTTATGTTACCTTTGAGAATCACCATTACTACTAACAAATCTCTCTCTACCTTGATGCTATTTGCATGTTTCAAATGAAAGAGAAATTGAGTTTTTAGGATTATAATTAATCTTCAGATTTTGAAGCTTTCTGCTTAAAAGAAAACTGATTTAAAAAAAAAAAAACTTTGAAAAGAATTTTGGCAGAAGAAACGTTTTCCTAGTGTCAGTTTTTATGACTTCAGTATTAAAGTTAATATTTTTCAATCAGTACAGTTTTGTTGATTTTGTGAAACAAATTGTTAATAATTTTATTTTTACTTTCAAAAGAATTCAAAGGATACAATCAGTTTTGTACTTTCCATATGATTGTTTCTAAAGGTATTAGAATAAGATGATGGAAGTAGACTTTTATTTTTATTTTTTTAAACTTTAAAAAATAATTAATTAATTAATTAATTAATTAATAAGAGGAGGGGAGATGAGCATGCCAGGGCCTATAGCCACTGCAACTGAACTCAAGACACATGTGCCCCTTGGTTCATCAGGCTTATATGGATACTGGGGAATCAAAGCTGGTCCTTATGCTTTATGGGCAAGTGCTTATGCACTAAGCTATCTCTCCAACCCTAAAAATAAACTTTTTAACAAAATAAAATGTATATATTTATGATTTTATTCTTCATTATCAAGTTTCCTAATATATTTAAGAAATAAAAAAGTTAAATCTTATTTCAATCTCCCATTCATTCATAACAGAAAAATATAGAAAATATATAGACTCTGTATAGTGGGTTGGATTTTGGACCATAAAAAGAAGACATGCTGACGTCACAACCTTTTCCAGTGTATTAAGTCTAAATATTTCATCTTTCTGTTTCTTTAAGGTAAGTATCTTATAGCTACCTTTGGTGTATTTAAATAGCCAAGATTATTAAATTTTAATTTTTCATCATTATTAAGTAAAATTAAAGTTTAATTGAAGACAAGCATGAAAATATTGTGCCAACACATTTGATAGTCTGGAGGTAACACATTCAGCATGAATGTGTAAGAAAAAGAGTTGATTCAAGCATCAGGTGGTGGTGATATTTCTATTCAAAATGGCACATAATTTCAGAGTTAAGAACATTTATTTCTGAAATTGTCTGTAAAATATTGGGAGGGGGTATGGTGATCAGGGACAACTGGAATTACCACAAGCAAAATTGTTCATGAGGGATCCTGAAAGACCCTTGCAGATATACTGAAAGTAAGATGAGATGATTATACTCCATAGACTTAATGTTGAATGACTGGTATCTTTATACACAGATGCAGAGACACAGAAGGGAGATGACAACAAGATGATGAAGGCAGAGATTAAAGTTCTGAAATTGCTCTCCAAGAAAGGTTAAGGATTGATTGATAGAAAAGCCAAAAGCTAGGAGAGTGTAAGGAAAGATGTTTCTCCTATGGTAATCAGAGGGAGCATGGCCATACCTTTACCTTGACTTTGGGTTTCTAACATTCAGAACTATGGAAAAATAAAATTTTGTTGTTTTAAAGTACTTCATTATTGTAGCTGCAGGAAAGTGAAATATCTATAAAGGCGATAGAAAGATAAGTGAGATTATATATATATTGGATACATACATATATTAGATACATAGATGTTAGGTATGTATATATATATATATATATAAACACACACACACACACACACACACACACACACACACACACACACAGAGACAATAAATAGGGATATAGATAGGTGGACTGAGTGACATATTTATTATAAGCATATCAATTTTTTGATTGAAACTATTTGGTCCAATGCTTGAAACGAATATTAACAAAAGTAATTGCACTGCATTTTGATTGTCATAATAATAAATTTATCAATAATATTTCAACCAAAAGCTATTAGCATTCTACATATTAAAAATAATACTTGCACTTGTGTAAAGGTAGCAACTCGCACATTGAAATAAACTGCTTAATGTTCAGAGGCATCTTTGCATCATGAGAGGTATCTTTTTTCTCTTTGACTTCATGCTTTATTTTTTATTCTTGTGTTTATTATTATCATTATTATCATTATTATTATTATTATTATTATTATTATTATTATTATTAACAAGATTCTTCCTATGGATACATCATGTATCATGTGTTGGCACTCTTTTTTTTCCCTAATCCCTGCCCCATTCCATTGGGGATGCTCCTCAGTGGGGTTGTAAGTATTCCCCATGGTTCATAGGTTCTGAGTTGTGGGAGTAGGAGTCAGTTATTTTTGAGGTAGAGGGAATGCCTTTGGGCATGATGTCTCAACCTGTGGTTCTTACAATCCACAAAATTTCTCCCACAAAATTTCCTGAGCCATGGTGGGTGAGTTTTAAGTCTACTTCAGTCAGTGAGGAGCTCTTAAGAGTCTCTGGATCTTTACTTGAGTAGGTGTTGATTATGTTCAAGGTCTGTCTTCTACACCTGGGGCTGATTATAGGAACAGCATGGATGCTGCATTCTTGTTTTTCTCTCCATTCCTCTGTGGATTCAGCTGTGGCTTGGCTGAAGTGTGAGGGGTAGTTTATCTCCTCAGGTCTTGCTACCTTCTGAAAAAGAAGAACATATTCTCCACCAGTCAGTGAAGTCAGCGTAGTTTAAATGGATAAGCATTATTAATTTAGGGAGAATTTGATGTAGGCAGTCCCTCCTTTAGCCAAAGACTAGTGAGAGCTTTACACTGGAAAACATAATCTTCGTCTCTATAGGATTTCTTTCTGGTTCCCAATTCTAAATATGGGTTTCTTTACACTGAGTGAATCTCTTAGCCAATCTGAAAGCTATTGGTTACCCACTGAGGCTGTGTGCCACTATTGCACTGGTGCTTCTGAGTAGCTTAGACCATTGTTTGCTCAGACCATTGTTGGCCATTTTCCCAAGTAGTTCATGTAGTGCTTTCCAGCACTCCATGGCGTAACTGTCTGGGGACTGGTTTTCTTCTCAATTCCAGCCAGGTTTCTCCATATTCTATGTCAGCAGCTTATGTTCTCTTCAGCAATAAGGTCTTAGCTTTTGCCTCAGGCATATAACCAAATGCTTTGACAGAAAGCTGTCTTGATTTGGTGACCTTGTAGGTCTCTTGGATCACCAGGTCAATATGGGTAGTACAAAATCTCTGGTACTGGGAGTTGCAGGTCAGAGACAGAGAAAAAAAAAAATACTTTAATCTTAGTCTTCATCCCACCCTCACCAGAGCCCTATTTTTCAGATGCTCTCTGCTTACTTCTTTTGAGGGTTATATCTTTTAGGCTATCAACAAGGATAAAGGTCCTTGTGTTATCAGATCATTTTGGATTTAAATTTGAGTTTGTTTCTCCACTCTTTCCCTCTCCTTCACCCAAGCCCTTCCATCCCTATTATCTGGGCCTTGAGTCACCTATCAGGTATGACAGAAACTGGAACAGGTCCAGGTTAGGAAGTGCAGATAAGTGACACAATGCATTTTTTTTCTGTGATTGTGTGAGATTGCTGAGTATGATCTGTTCCAAGTCAATCCATTTTTTCTACAAATTTCATTGTATCATTTTTTCTTACTGCTGAGTAGAATTCCATTGTATAAATGTACCACACCTTCATTACCATAATCCAATGATGGCCATCTGGGTTGATTCTAGCTCCTAGCTATAATGAATTGAGCAGCTATAAACATGGCTGAGCAAACGTCTCTGTATTGATGTATAGAGCATTTAGGAAAAATTCTCAGTAAGAGAATACCTGGGTCTATTGGTAGCTCTATGTTCATTCTATTTGGGAAACTCCAAATTGATTTTTCCATAGTGGTTGTACAAATTTACATTCCCATTAACAGTGGATGAGGGATTCTCTATCCCCACATCTTCACCTACATTTGTTGTTGTTAGATTTTTTTTAAATGATTGCAGTCATTACTGTAGTAAGGTGGAATCTCAAAGATATTTTAATTAGCATTTTGATCACAAAGTGGCATTGTCATAGGTCTTCTCTGCATCAATTGAAATTATCATGTGGTTCTTATAGTTAAGTTTATTTATGTGGTGTATTACATTGAATGATTTTTTTATGTTGAACCGTGCCTGCATCCCTGAGATGAAGCCTACTTGACCAAGGTGGATAATGTTTTTGATGTGTTGTTGAATTTGGTTTGCAGGGATTTTGTTCAGAATTTTTGCGTCTAAATTCATCAGTGATATAAGCCTATAATTTTATTTTCCTGTTGTATCTCTGTCTGGTTTTGGTATTAAGGTGGTGCTAACTTCAAGAAAGCATTCGGGAAGGATTTCTTTGTCTAGTATTATGCAAAACAGTTTGAGAAAAATTGGTTTCAGTTCTTCAATGAAGGTTTGATAGAACTCGGATGAGAAGCATCCAGTCTTGGACTTTTCCTTTTTGGGAGGTTTTTGATTACCCTTTCAATCTTGATGGATGTGATAGCTTTGTTTCAGATATTAATCTGCTCTGAGTTTAGTTTTGGTAGGTGGTATGTGTCAAGGAATTCATCCATTTCTTCCAGATTATCCAATTTTGTGGAGTAAAGATTTTGGAAGTATACCCTGATGATTCTTCCAATTTCATTGATGTCTGTTGTGACCACTCCTTTTATATTTTTGTTTACATTAACTTGAGACTTCTCTTATTTTGCTTGATCACATTGGCCATTATTTTAACAATCTTTTTTTTTTCTTCAAAGAATCAGCATTTCATTTCATTGATCTTTCTAATTGTTTTCTCAGTTTCCAAATAATTAATTTCAGCTCTGAGCTTGATTTTTTCTTTCTGTGTGGTACATTTAGGGCTGGATTCTTCTTGTCTTTTCAGTGCCTTTGGAGGATAGATAGGTTATTAATTTGGCATCACTCCATCTTTTTTATGAAGGCATTTAGCACCGTTAATTTTGCTATTATGACTGCCTCCATTGTGTCCCATAAGTGTTGGTAGGTTGTGTTTTCATTATCATTCAATTCTAGTAATTATACAATTCCTTTTTAGATTGCTTCCACAACACATTCATTGTTTAAAAGTATGTTGTATAGTGTTGAGGTGCTGAAGGAATTCTTCATATGCCTCTTGTTGCTGATTTCTACCTTTAAAGTATTATGATTTGATATGATGCAGACAATTATTTCAATTTTCCTGAATTTATGGAGGCACACCTTATGGCCTAATACCTTGCCTATTTTGAAGAAGGTTCAGTGGGCTGCTGAGAATAATATGTATTCTGTAGATTTAGGGTGAAAAGTTATATAACTGTCCATTAGGTCTAGTTTATCTATGATGTTGAGATCTATTATTTCCCTGTTGATTTTCTGCTTGGGATATCTGTCTATTGATGATAGTGGAGTATTGCAGTCTCCAAATATGATTGTCTTGGTGTTTATTTCTGTTTGGTTGTCAAGTAGGTTTTGTTTTATGAACTGTGCCACACCTGTGTTTGGCACATATAGATTTATGATTGTGATGTTCTCATGCTGGATCATTCCCTTGATGAGTAAGAAGTGGTCTTCTTTGTCCTTTTTGATTGCTTTTGATTTGAAGTCTATTTTATCAGGTATTATTGTAGCAATCCCTGCTTTTTTTTAAAACAAAAATTCCATTTGCTTAGAATATAATTTTCCATCCTTTCATAATGAGGAAGTGTCTCTTTAGTGGTGAGGTGGGATTCTTAAAGACAGCAGATAGAAAAGTCCTTTTTTTTTTTTTTCCCCCTCATCTACCCTGATACCTGATACTGTGGTTTTGATGGGTGAGTTAAGACCATTAATAGTTAAGGTTATTACTGTGAGGTTTGAGTTAATCTCTGCCATGATGAGGTGATTTGTGGGGTTTGGAGCTTCCTTGTATTTTGTACTTTTCTTAGTCTGATGTGTTTTTGGTTATTGTGTTCTTCTTGTTGTTGGCTCTTGAGATTGGTTGTTTGACTCTTCTGTGTTAAGTATTCCCTGTAGCATTGTTTGGATTTGTGTTCATATAATTATAGAGTTGACTTTTTTCATGGAAAGTTTGCCTTTCACCATCTATTGTGAGGGATACTTTTGCTGAGTAGAGTAGCTTGGATTGGAAAACAGTTTTTTAGACTTTGAAGTGTTCCATTGCAGGCCCCTCTGGCTTTCAGAGTTTTCATTGAAAAATCTGAGGTAATTCTGATAGAATTGCCTTTGTATGTAGTGAGTTGTTTCTCTGTTGCTGCTTTCAGCACTATCGCTTTATGTTCAGTGTTAAGAGTTTTAAATATGATGTGCCTTGGAGAGTTTTTTCTTTGTACCTATCTATTTTTTTTTTCCCTGTGGGCTTTTTATATCTTCATGAGCCTTTCTTTTGAGAGATTCAGAAAGTTTTCTTCAATTATTTTGTTGAATATATTCCTTGTGCCTCTGGCCTATGTTTCTTCTTTTCTGGTATACCCATGATCTGGATGTTTGGTTGTTTTAGGATATCCCACAGTTCCTACATTCTGTTCACTTATTTTTTGAATATAGCAAAAGTTTTGAACTCCCAATTTCTTCTCTTGTCTTCTAGGTCAGAGATTCTGTCTTCACTTGAGTAACTCAGTTACTGTGGGGTTCTAGAGAGATTTTTATAAGCTCTATTTGACTTTTATATTCTCTTGTGTTATTTTGTGTTGTTTTTTTTTTGGGGGGGGTGTAATTTCAGTTCAAGTTCTGATTTCTGATACTTACTAGAATCCATTCTTATATTTGATCAAGTGTTCATTAAGCTTAATCAATCAGTTATTGAGATCTTCTTTTTCTTTGACTCACATTCAAATCATTCATATCTCTTTTGAGGGTTCTAACATTTTCTTCAATCAAGTTAAGCCTACTGTTAAAAACTGAATGCTCTAAGAGATGATTCTTTTTGATTTCTTTGATACAGTTGTTGGGGTTTTAATTGTTTGCTTACAGTTCAGCAATTCTTTTGATCAGGGATTGAATTTATGTTGATTTCTCTATAATTTCATTGGAGGCTTCCATTATGGGGCTATGCCTCCTTGGTGGAGATCTCTCAGTTTTTTGATTTTCTTTGGCTTTTTTGCACAGTTGTCTACATATCTTGGGGAGACACTTTATTCTATTGAGGAGAGAGCAAGTTTTTTGCCCTTGTATGATCTTCAGAGGGTACTTAGTTTTACATGTGAACCAGTTGGTTTATAGGTTTACAATGGAGTTATAAACACAGATGTGCTGATTGTGGAGATTGCAGGTACACCAAAGGTACCTGGAGAAGTGGGAGCTCTGGCCTACTCACTCCACTAGCACATACTCTTCAGCACATGGGAATTACATGTTGGGGAACCAGGCATCAGGAAGCTGGCAAGCCAGAGCAAGAGGCCTGCTCCTACAGTGCCCTGTGCACCCTCTGACTCAGGGAAATAGGGATGTTGGTAACAGGGGGCGAGTGAGGATACCAGAGCAAAAGGCCTGTTCCCACAGCCCCTGCACAGGGACAAGACCTCCCCAAGAGAGCCATGGGGGACCTACTGGGACAAGGAACCAGGGAGTATTGCTGGGGAACAGAAATCTGGCTTACTCACTCCTTGCCCACTGCACGCATCTTCTGAAGCAAGTTATTTAGGAATTGGGGAATCAGGGGCACTTTGATCAGGAAGGAGTAGCAAGGGGCCTGCTTCCACTGGGTGGTATCTTTAAAGTAAACTACTTTTCACTAGGAAATTAGGAAATAGGATAGATTATAAACAAGATATAGTTGGCACTGATTAGGTACAAAAGTTCAAATTTGAACTTGATCTTAAAAAAGCACTACAAGTTACAATCCTTTTTACAACAAGGTCTCTACCCTAGAAAATTAAAGTTGTACTGTCATATGACCCTATAATTCTGACCTAATAAATTTACCTAATAAAACTGAAATGAAATCATAGGTTTATATGGATTTGCCAAAAAGTCCAAGGCTGAGTTTTCACAGATGGTTTAGAAGGTAAAGGAATTTGCTTGCAAAGCCTGCTTGCCTGGGTTCAATTTCCAGCATACATGTAAAGTCAGATTCACACAGCTAAAGACCCTAGTCTGGGAACACACACATGTGAAAATAAATAAAATTGAAATTTATTTTTAAAATAATCCAAGGTAGACTTATGTGAAAGTAAGTAAAAAACTGAAAAGTCTGTTTTCATTACTAGAATTGATAATCTCTATGAGGTATGTTTATATAATCTCTATGAGGTATGTTTATATAATCTCTATGAGGTATGTTTGTATAATTGAAAATTATTCAGCACTACAAATGGAGCATTTGATATCAACAAGAGAATTGATTAATCTTGAAAGACATTGTAAGTGTAATAAGGCTTGCACAAGGGTGCATATAACATGGTTTAATTGACAACAATCTTTAAAAGAGGCAAAATTGATTAATACTGGTTGTCTTGGTTTGAGTGGACAGAAATTGTCTGAAAAGAAAACAAACAAATTTTCTTGGGTTATTGTAATGTTCTGTATCATTAATTACACAAATCGTTTTCAAAATTGTATACTTATGATGGGCAATTTATTGCATACAATTTTATTTTATTTGCATATGTATTTGTACTGTATATGCAAATCCATGCTTTCAGGTGGGTATCTGTGTGGGGGTGCACATGACATATGCACCCATATGTGGAGTCGAGATAGAAATGTTGATAATCTTCCTCAATCTCTCTGTTTTATATTTGGAGATATGGTCTTTCACTGAACCTTGAGCTCATCAATTCTGCTAGACTAGCTAGTCAGAAAGCCCAGAGGATAATGTTGTGTCTACCTCTCTGGAAATGGAAATCAGGTGTAAATCACCACACCCAGCTTTTATATGGGTGCTAGAAATCCAAACTGAAGTCCTTGGACAGCAAGCACATTACTGACTGAGCCATCTCCAAAGTTTCTTTTATTTTAAAAATGATTAAAGGGGGTGGGTACTGATATATACAAACTTTTTGAGGGGCTAGAGAAGTGGCTTACCATTTAAGGCAATTACCTGCAAAGACTGAGGACCCAAGTTCAATTTTCTGGTGCACTCATTCTCTCTCTCTCTCTCTCTCTTTCTTTCTTTCTCAAATATATAAGTAATAAAAAATAATTTTGAAATACAAAACATAGTTAAAATTATTAGACTATGTAATATATGCAAGGTTATGTATAAAACAAATATATCAAAAATTCATGAATATTAATAGTATGTATATCTTAAGGTGGATGTAGAAGAATTACATGTTTCCTGCATTTTAGCCTGTTTGAAAATTTTCCATAAGAAAATATTAGAAATTTTGATTTACAAAAAATCACAAACATATAATACATTGCTAATTTTTGTTGTTTTTTTTTTTTTAATTTGAGATAGTGTCTTGTTAGCCCAGGCTGACCTACAATTCACTATGTCATCTCAGGGTAGCCTTGAACTCACAGAGATCCTCTT
Organism: Jaculus jaculus; assembly: GCF_020740685.1. Taxonomy (NCBI): domain Eukaryota; kingdom Metazoa; phylum Chordata; class Mammalia; order Rodentia; family Dipodidae; genus Jaculus; species Jaculus jaculus. Next base: position 129,688,478 of record NC_059107.1, read on the forward strand.
ACCTCTTCCTCCAAAGTGCTGGGATTAAAGGCATAATGCACTGCTATTGCTAATTTTTTTGTTTATTTTTATTTATTCATTTGAGAGAGACAGACACAGAGAGAGAAAGAGGCAGATAGAGAGGGAATGGGTGTGTCAAGGCCTCCAGCCACTGCAAACCAACTCCAGATGCATGCACCACCTTGTGCATCTGGCTTACATGGGTTCTGGGGAGTTGAGCCTCAAACCAAGGTCCTCACACTTCACAGGCAAGTGCAATGCACTGCTATTTTTGGTAGTGTGTTTTCTGTATAGTTCAAATAAAAAATACCATAGCCATATTCCAGAGTTAGACATCATAATTGTTTGTCTTACATATCATTCACTGAACTCAAAAGCACCACTTAACATACTTTTGTTATTTAATAAACTCTAATAAATATCTGTATTAGTTCCAATAACTTTATTTTATGGACTAATGAATAGAGTGTTTTAAATCAAGGGTAATGAGTTTGATAAGATAGTATATCAAGATTACACAATTAATTAGAAGCATTGAGATAAATTTCCTGGCAATGTAGTTCTGCAGTGCTGACTTATTTAAATTGCACTGTAACCTTGTTTAGGAATCCAATGATCACATAGTAGATTTTTAAATAAATGTTTGTGAAAAACAGGCCATAATAGCCAATGAGACATTAAGAAACATGACCAACTAGTCACGAGAAAGAATCAGGCAAAAAGTACCACTAGGAGTCAAGTGAGGTAAGGGGATGATAGCGTTGAATTGGCAGCACTTGTCAGCACCAATTGTATTAAATCAAGGAGCAAACAGTTTGCTGCATAAAAGTAGACATCTTGTTAACACTTATATCACACTGAGCTATTTTAAAGGATATATTTTCAGATCCTTTCTTATTTGGATGTATCTTGTTCTTTCAATGTGTAACCTAAAGATGTATGTGAAAAATATTTTTATACATACACACATATACACTCAGAAACATGTAAAATACATATACATGATGTTTTAACAGTTTCTCTACATAATTACAACTGGAATAGTTACTTTTTATTTTACTCATTGTGAAAAGAATTCCCAAATGCCTATTTTGTGCCAGGCACTAGTGAGATGGAAAAATATAAACAAAACACCTACCCATCTTATTCTTAGTGTATTCAGAGGTTTCACATCAAATTTCTTTCCAAGTGTGGATTTCTGAAGCTTTGTATTTACACATTTCTAAATGCTCATGAGAGTAATACAAATCCAAATTTTCTTTGACTCAAAAAAAGAGAAAGGTTTCACACAGAGGAAATAATTATGTTTTCTTTGGCAAAGGAAAACTCAAAAATGGATTGGGCACTTAGTTGTTTGTTGTTTCAAGAAAAGCTTGATTACTTCTTTATCATATAATAGTCCATTAATGGTAGCAGTAATTCTAATGCATGGTCTATCAAGAAAGAATGGCAAGATACAAGAAAAAAGAGTACTAAACACACAGAAGTAACTCTTGTTGCAATTAAAAAACATACCCTCCAGGGGAGTATGGCTTTACCTTGTCTTTAATATAAACATAGTGTTGTTGAAATCCTGTGCTTAGTGTTTGTGGTCATTATCTCATTTGATATCTAATTGTGATCTCTGATTTATGGATTTCTTTTTTTCTTTGTAAAGAGAACTTGAGAGAGGGCAGAGCAGTCTGCAGTCATCAGTGCAATTTTGAAGAAAGTCTTTGTCACCTGAAGAAGGCCCGTGGGTTAAAATAAACCTAGGCAGTCTGACATGAAGCCCCAGACTATGGAAAGTTTGCATCAGACTGAATCACTGGTCATATCTTGGAGACTGGACCAGCAGGAGAGATCTTCCCCCCATTCTCAGGGGTTGCAGTCAGTCAGGATCCTCCCCGCATTCTTGGGGTTCACAGTTAGCCTGGACACCTAGACAAAATATTGACCCCAAGATTGGCTGGAACTAAGGCCACTCCCTCTCCAAGCATGGGATACCTGGACATTCAGATAAGACTTAGGCTTTGCCCATAACCCTGTAGTCTTTGGCCAGTTGCCTAGGAAACTCTTTATATGGTATCACCCAGAAAACGTTGCATAGCCCATCCCCCTGTACCCTACATCTTCCCTTTGCCCCTTCCTACATGCTGAAATGTATGTACCCATATGCTAATTGGGCATCCGCAAACAACCTTGTACATCCAATCCCCTTAGGACCCTCTTCCCACCTTCAACTGCTTATAAACCCATTTCCCTGACAATAAACAGAGCTATTCACAAAAACAAACAAACAAACAAAAAAACTATCTCCTGAAAGTGATTCTTTCTCTCATCATGCATGCACAACCTTGATCTCCATGGTTGCCTGGACTCCTTGGTGTACCACTGCCAGCCAGAGGACCCAGGAACCACATATTATTAGCATTAAATTTATTGTATAAAGTGAATCCCATCTTTATTAGTATTCCTGTTTCCACAATTACTAAGAAGTCTAGTTCTTTCAAAATGTTCTTTTAGCCAGGCGCTAACATAACATTGCAGTCAGGTTCACTCAACCAAGACAAGTGTGTGGAAAAAGAGGATTTCTTTTGTCTTAGAAACTTGGAAGCTCCATGAGGTAGGGGAAAACAATGGCAAGAGAAGAAGGTGGACATCACCTCCTACATAACATGAGATGGACAATAGCAGCAGGAGAGTGTGCCAAACACTGGCAAAAGGAAGCTGGCTATAATACCCATAAGCCTGCCCCAGCAGTACACTGCTTCTAAAGGGACCCAATTCCCAAATAGCCATAAGCTAGGGACCTAGCATTCAGAACACCTAAGTTTATGGGAGACATCTGAATCAAGCCACCACACATAATATTGAGGCAACAACCATATTATCAGGATCCTTTAATCATCACAGTACCCAGTGATTCAAAACAAAATAAATTAGTATTTTGACCCTTATTTTTAAGTCTGTCAATGGTGTAGATTGGCTAGTACATGTCAAATGGAACATCAATCTGAAACCTATAACATCCAGGCAGTTTCCATTGATTACCCAGTGACTTGATCTCTGAGAGAGAGGGAGAGAGGTAGAGAGAGAGGGAGGCAGACACACACACACGCACACACGCACACACACACACGAGAGAGAGAGAGAGAGAGAGAGAGAGAGAGAGAGAGAGAGAGAGAAAGAGAGAGAGAGAAAACAACAGAAAGATTGAACAGAGATTTCTACACCATTGACCACAGAATTCAATTTTGCCCCCCAAACAATAAAATCTGCTGAAAAACAAATTTAAAAATGGCTATTATACTTTTTTTTCTCTGTTCATTGCTGATTTCATCATTCATTAATAAAAACTGTCCATATTCCAATACATTTGATCCAACAAGAGTATAACAATTAAAAAAATGTTACTGCTTCATACTTTCTCATTCACAGCATAAACCAAAAAATAAAGCCATGAAGTAAATAGAATTCTAGGAGGAAGTCTGGTAGGAAAATAAAAATTAGAATGGCACAAGAAGAAGAAGGAAAAGTTGCTACAGAGAGGAACAATGATTAAAGGGCCACATGAAGCAGAATTTAAAGAGGTAAACCCAGGTTTCATAGTCAATTTCTTTCTTTCTTTCCTTCATTCTTGCCTATTTATTTCTTTTTATTAGGGCAGAGAGGTACTAAAAATGAAAACATTGGGCTGGTTGCAAGAGAAACTTGTTGAACCTTTTTGTTTTTAAATGAGTTTTCTTATAGTTAATATAGACCAACAGAAATCAATATGCTCAAAAAACAGGAGAGTTGTATGAAGGCTCATCCTAAAATATGTGACTCTGGCTTGTAATCTCCAGTATCAGAAATTGATGGGCTGAAAAGATGACTCAACAGCTAAGGTGCTTACCAGCAAAATCTGATAGCCCAGATTCAATTCCCCAGGACCTATATACGGTCAGATAGACAATGTGGTACATGGATCTGGAGTTCATTTGCAAGAGTAAGAGGCCCTAGCATGCCAATTTCTCATTCCCTTGAAAATCAATAAATAATTTTGGGGCCTGGAGAGATTGCTTAATGGTTAAGGCACTTGACGGCCTTAAAAAAAGAACACAATTTCAATTTTCCTGTACCCACATAAAGCTGGATGAATAAGGTGGCCATAGTGTATTAATTTCTCTCTCTCTCTAAATATGTATATATATATATGTGTGTATATATATATATATATATATATATATATATATATATGCTTATAATTATCTCTCTTTAATAAATAAGCAAATAAATAAATAAGTAAAATATTTGAAAAAAAAAAGAAATTGGTTACAACCCACATTGAGATGCTGATTGGAGAGACTTGTGAGGTTTCACAAAACAGATAGGTTTCTGTCAAAGTACTTGATTATCCACCTGAGGTAAAAGGTAAGACCCTATTGCTGAAGACAGCCCATGCTCTCAACACAGAACACTGAAATATCTGGCTGGAATTGGGATGGAAGCAAGTTCCCAGATGGCTAACTCATAGAGTACTTGAAAGTTCTACATGAGCTGCTACAGGGAAATGGCCAACAATATTGTGAGAAAACAGAAGAAAATGTTATACATAAGGAGCAACCAACCTGACAAGTTATACATACCTATGTAATAGTGGCACCCAGCCTAGTTGTTAACCAACAGCTTTCTAATTGGTTAAGAGATCCACTCAATGGAAAGGAATCTATAGCTAGAATTGGAAAATGAGTCAGAATCCTATGAAGAACAAAATTGTGGACTCTAACAAGAAGTTTCCACTAGTCTTTGGACAAAAAGAGGCTAAATCCATCCAAATCTCTCTAAATTAATAATGCCTATACCTTTATCCCATTCTGGTATTACTCGGTTAAAGTATCTTTTTTATTTTATTTTTTTCAAAAGGCAGTGAGATACAAATAAATCCAAAATCTATCTACAAGACAAGAAAAGATAGTTGATTCTCTGGCAGGAGATGAGCCACCCCTTGCACATCAGCCTAGGCCCAGGTTTTCATAGAGAAATTGAGGAGATGAGCAAGAGTGCTGCTTCCACCAGGAGCCTGACTATCTGTATCAGGGTGACAAAGATAGAAACTGACGATTCTCAAAACCTATCAAAGCAGAAATCAGAAGCTGATGAGAGCTCACCACTACAGTAGACTTAAAACACACCCACCAAGGCTCAGAGAATTTTATGGAAGAGAGGGTGAAAGACAATAAGTGCCTCGGGGTGGGAAGGAATATCTAGAGCCATTGCCACACCCCCTAGCAATGACTGACTGCTGCTCTGTCAACTCATAACTCACAACCAGATTGGTGAATACCAACAATCCACTGGGGAAAGGAGTGAAATCAGACAAGAATTGGAGAGACTCTAGTACTTAGGTTTGAAAGGACCTCCCCTAGGTGGGCACAAGGATGCATAATCAGAAATCTGCCAACCACTGGGGTGGGCTGGTATAGAGCACAATAGGCTGATCTCAGTCAGGCAGTGCAGTCAGTCAGGCCATTGGCCTTTCTCCATGCCCAAACACACACAGGGAACCATCCAGCTAAGATTGCACACACATTACAGGATACAGTGCCCACAAGTCTACTCCAGTGCCTGGGCCTAATAAAACAAATTATAAACGTTTTAGAACTGAATGATGACAACACAACCTACTAAAGCTTATGGGACACAACAAAGGTAGTCCTAAGGGCAAAATTCATAGCACTGAATGTCTTCATGACAAAGGCAGAAAGACCTCAAATTAATAACGTGATGATCCACCTAAAGTTGTTGGAAAAATAAGAATAATCCAACACTAGGCGTTCCACATGGAAAGAAATAATTATGGTCAGAGCAGAAATTAATGAATTGGAAACTGAGAAAACAAAAAATTGATAAAACAAAAAGCTGGTTCTTTGAAAATACAAACAAGATTGATAAACTTCTGGTCAATTTGATAAAAGGGAAAAAAGATAAGCTTCAAATAAATAAAATTAAAAATGAAAAGGGAAAGATCACATCAGACATCATCAATGAAATGGGAAGTGTTTCCAAATCTCTGTTCCACAAAATTGGATAACCTGGAAGAAATGGATGAATTTCTAGATCCATATCGCCTACTAAAGCTAAATTCAGAGTATATACTTCTCCTGAACAAACTCATTGCATCCATCAAGATTGAAAATGTAATTTAAAAAATCCTCAAAAGGAAAAGTCCTGGAACTGATGGATTCTCAGCCAAATTCTTCCAGACCTTCATTAGAGAACTGAAACAACTTCTTCTTAAGCTCCTTCACATAATCAGAGAAGATGGGAATCTATCCAACTCCTCTGAAGCTTGCATTACCCCAATACAAAAATCACACAGAGAAACAAGAAAAGTATAGGCCTGTATCCCTGATGAACTTAAGTACAAAAGTCCTGAATGAAATTCTCACAAACTGAATTCAAAAACACATCAAAAGCATCATCCACTTTGATCAAGCAGGCTTCATCATGGGGATAAAGGGATGGTTCAACAAACAGAAATCAATAAATGTAAGAAACTACATAAATAACCTTAAATAGAAGAATCACATGATCATTTCAATAGATGGAGAGAAAACCTTTGACAAAATACAACATCATTTTATGATTAAAACACTGGAGAGACTAGCCATGGATGGTTTACATAATAAACATAATATCAGCTATATACAATGTGCCTAATGCCCAAATCATAGTTAACGAGGAAATAAATACTCAAGGTGTTCCCAGTGAGATCAGGAGCAAGGCAAGGGTGTCCATTCTCACCATTGCTCTTCAACATAGTGTTAGAAGTCCTAGCTCCAGCAATAACACAGGAAAGAGTTATAAAAGGAATACAAATTGGAAAGGAATAAATCAAATGAGCCCTACGTGGAGATGGCATGGTTCTGTACATAAGTGACCTGAAAGACTCCTTATCATAAAATTTCTAAAGGTGATCAATCATTTCAGCAAAGTTGCAGCATACAAAATCAACACGCAAAAATCAGTCGCCTTCCTCGCCTTCCATAAGCAAAGGAAAAATAGAGAAAGAAATCAGTGAGGCACTAGTGTGTGGTTATATGCAGTTTCTAGGCATGAGGTATGGGCAACAACCCCACAGTTACACTTTTTGCTTTCATATTTTATATGATTTCACAAAGGATTTTAATACTTCCCTTTAAATTCACTTTGTGCTTTTGTGTATTGAGACAGGTTCTCACACAGCAACACAGGCTGGGCTTCAACTCACTATGAAGCCCTGCTTAGAGTCAAATTTGTGGCAATTCTGGTATTATAGGCATAAACCATGGTAGTTGGCTCTCTAAATGAATTCATATATATATTTACATATTTAAGAGAGTGAGAGAAAGAGACAGATACAGAGATACAGAGAGAGAGAGAAAATGGGTGTGTTGGGGCCTCTAGCCACTGCAGATGAACTCCAGATGCATGTGTCACCTGTACATCTGGTTTATTTGGGTCCTGAGGAATCAATCCTAGGCCTGTTGGTTTTATAGGCAAGTGCCTTGACTGCTAAGATATCTCATCAGCCAAAGATGACTTTTTTTAATGGAAACTATGAGTGCATTCTAGCTCTCCTTGTCCTCCAGGACAAGTGTAGCTCATTCCAGAATGAATCTGAGCTGCACAGCACTGCCTTCATGGTCACCTTATCACTGAGGGTGCAAGTGGTTTGTGCTTGGGCCATAGTGAATCCTCTGTGACTGCTGTCTTGACATTGTTATTATCTTGTGTCTGGATATGTATTGAGGTTCTGAGGGACATGGGTCATGAGCCTCTGCTCACAGGCTGTCCCTCTCTCTACTGCCTTTTGTAGTTTTCACACCTCCTCAGAACCAGTCTCTGGGTGGAAATGGCCTGCTCTGGCTCAGTCATTACAGACAGCCATATCCGGGATGTAGTCAATGGCAGTAGGAGAGATTATATAATGCATCTGAGCCCCAAGTACCTGGAAGGCTTTGAGTTTGCTTTGCACATTGTCCCATGAGTGAAGAGTGAGGAATCAATAAATAATAAAAATCAGGGCTGGAGAGATAGCTTAGCAGTTAAAGCCCTTGCCTGTGAATCCTAAGGACCCAGGTTTGATTTCTTAGAACCCATATAAACTAGATGCACATGGTAACACATGCTTCTGAATTCATTTGCAGTTGCTAGAGGTCCTGGTACACCCATTCTCTCTCACTTTCTCAAACAAACAAATAAAAATATATTATAAAAATTATTTTTAAAATAACTCACAAAAGAAAAGAAAAATTGTTTATACTTTTCTCTTAAGAGAATGTCTTGTACTCCCCTGCCCTCAGCACCGCTTTTGTGAGAACACAGAATAACTGAGCTGCCACTGCCTTCCTGGGGAGCTTATTGTGCTCACCTACTTTTTCCCTTGAACAAAAGCCTTTTTTTCCCTTGCAACATATAGTACCCCACTAAATGTCAAACAAAACTTGAGATTTCTAACAGTTTAGTTAAGCAACATGGAAAGTAATTTTATAGAGAAGCTGTCATCACATCCACCATAAATCTGGAAGGTGAAGGAAGTACCCATGCCCCAGCTACCAGTTTTTCTTATTCTCAATGCACCTGCGTGCTCACTTTAGTTTTCTCACACATACAGTGTTTTTAAGGCAGAGCTTTTATGTATTCAAACAAGACTCATTCAAATTCTTATTCTGCTACTCACTAAAAATGGATGACCTTGGGTAAGTTCCCTAAGTATTCTTAGCTAGCTTCAAAGTTTTATAAAAGTATTTTAATAGCATGACACTTATTCAGATTAGGTAGTATCACAAGGAAAAAAATCATATAGTAAAATACTTAGGATATATTCTAGGTGTCCTTAAGAAAATACAGTTATTGAAGGCTAAATATATTAATTTTATGATCTTAAAAAGCCATCATGAAATTTTAATACAAATAAAATTTGTTTCTTCAATTTAAATCATATTTTATCCATTTTTTAAAATACTTTATTTGTTTGAGAAAGAGAATGGGTATTACGGGGCCTCTTGCTGCTGCAAATGAACTCCAGATACATGCACAACTTTGTGTGTCTGCCTTTACCTGGGTACTGGAGAATTAGGCTTTGTAAGCAAGCACATTTTACTGCTAAGCCATTTCTCCAGTCCTTAAATCATATTTTAAATATTTAGTGTTATCATATTTCATTTCAGTTGTAATGACCATAGGGCATTATGCAGTGCTTTATAAAGTGGCGCCTGAGTCTGGATGGGCCCCTTGCTGTCTTTGCAGGGAACGTCTGAGGGCAGCATAATTGGCAAGACTAAATCTAATTCCAGGACTACAGAACCCATGAGAATCTAGCACAATGTTTATGGTCATTTTTTTGTTCAGATTTTTTGTTTCTTAGATGAAAAGGATCCCTTCAATCTTTTTGATATGAAAGAGTTTATATTGCAGAAATTGTGGCCCATTTTGCATGTTTTATTAAACTTACAGTAGTGGCTAATATCTATGATAGTCAAAGTAGTAAATGTAGGAATCTGGACATCTTTTTCTCCAAATACAGTGCAGTAAACCATACTTCTAAAATTACAAATAAGTTGCATTGCAAAACTTTTTTTTTCTTTTGGTTTTTTGAGGTAGGGTCTCACTTGAGCTCAGGCTGACCTGGAATTCATTATGTAGTCTCAGGGTGGCCTCAAACTCATGGCAATCCTCCTACTTCTGCCTCCCGAGTGCTGGGATTAAAGGTGTATGCCACTACGTGCAGCTGCAAAAGTTTTATTGAACTGCTTTTAAGTAGCCTTGAGAAATGATTGAGGTTATTCATAAATTTGTCCCATCATAATGAAAACCTATAACTTATGTCAGTGATAGGAAGAAACAATTTTTTTTTACAGAAACAAATTTTACTTGCATGAAAACTGCATGACAGACTGGAGAGATGGCTTAGCAGTTAAGGTGCTTGCCTGTGAAGCGAAAGGACCCAGGTTTGATTCCCTAGGACCAACATAAGCCAGATGCACAAGGGGCACATGAGTCTGGATTTCATTTGCAATGGATAGAGGTCCTGGTATGCCCATTCTCTCTCTGTCTTTCTTCTCTTTCTCTCTCCCTCTTCTTGCAAATAAATAAATACAATTTTTAAAAATTATGATGCTCATTTCAAGGTCATAAAATTAGTATATTTACCCTTCAATAACTCTACATGCTTACTATAAGATGTGTAAGTCAACAGTATGTGCAGACTATATACCCATTAGAATAGATAAGTCACAATTAAGAAGAGGCAGCAAATACTTCCCACATATGGACTTACAGGACCAACAAATCACCTTCTTTCAAGTGAATAAAGTCAAGAGAAAATTTGTAATTATTCCTCTCATCAAGTAAAATTAAAATATAACTCTGTAATCAAGGTTAACATATCTTATTTAGAAAAATGGGCATAATTACTTTAATATAATTTATTCAATATTTGCCTATGACTTTGCTAACAAAATTATATCATAGAAAATAGTTACGATAAAAATATATCTCATTTGCAATTTCCTAGATTATAAGAAGTGATATTTTGCTTTAGACAAATACTACAAATAAATACTGAAGGCTTACAGATGTGTAAGAAGATTTTCCAAACGACCTACAATGTCTATGGAAGAATATGTAGTGTGAAATGGAATTCACAAATGCAAGACCAGTTTAAATCACTGTTGTGATTGTAGGGACCTATGCAATAGTTGGAATTTACTTCCACTGCATTAACCAAATGAATTTCTCCTGCTTCACTGTATTATGCTAAACTACATTTGCTCTCATTTAGGCCCATGGTCTCTTGCTCTATAGAAATGGCAATGGACAATGTTTTCATAAGTATTTTTTCAGGAGATCAATATATTCTCCTTCAAAATTTTCACATATCTATTTCCATCTCTTGAACCCATTTACTCTCTATCTTCTTGTAGAAGCCATTATACCCTAAGTACAATTGAATGAAGTCTGTGTAGGATGTTCTAAAGCATTCAGAATGGATTTGCTATAAAAAGGAGAAGAGGATGATACAGAGAGAAGGAAATATCATTGATGGGTATTAAATGAAAACTCACATAATTTTCTAAAGTATGTCTGATTTGAAATTTAAAGAAAAATATATTTGCCTTATTTTTGAAGGCTTTGCTCTACACAATATGTCAAAAAAAATAGTAAGTTTTTCTCTTTACTCTTTTCATTCCAGTAATGTGTGTTGTGTGCTGTATAATAATGATGTGATCCTCAGTAAGGCTAAAATTTGTGCTCAAAAAAGACATGGTGTGATATATTGATGTAGAGAAGATAAGTTTGTCTTCTACAGTTCATGAAAAACCAAGTCCAATAAAATATCTAATTTTGAGGTTTAAAGTGACTTTTAAGTTCCCAATTAAAAAACAAATACATTATTATTGACTAGCACTCTAAAAGAAATTTCCCCATATATATAGAGGCAGAGAGAAAGAGAGAGATACTATTTGCTTTCCAAACACCATTTGCAATTGAGTTAAAGATATGTAGCTTATCCATGAATTAATTAACAAAACTAGTATACAGCCTTTAGGCAAAATTATTTCTGGGACAAAATTGTTTCTGGGACAAAACATCCAGCCAAAAATAGCATATAGGAGAAAATGTCTTATTTCTGCATATAGTTTCAAGGAGAAATTTCATAATGTGAGTAAAACAAATCACTAGCCAGAAACCTGTGAAAGAAATTAGTCTAAGTAGTGGTCTAGGAGCAGGGCTTATAACATCAAGGTGCATACACGGTGACACAACTTGTCCAGCAAGTTTCAGCCACCCAATAGCTCTACCAGCTAGGTAAATTGAGCTTGAGGCTTAAGTACAAACATTTGAAGCTAGAGAGGATATTTCACATTCAAATTGACAAAAAGAGTTTAATTGTCAAGATGGTTTCAGGAATGGAATGGGAGTATATAAACTGGGCTGATAGTTTTGACATTGACTATAATTAATACTATATATATACACACACACACATATATATCTTAATGCAAACTTATTTTAAGGGGAATTGGTCTATTTACTATGATGAATTAGAATATTGAGCATGAGACAACTTTGACTAAAAATGGATGAAACTTTCTAATGAATAACATGAATGAATATTTTAAAAGTAATAGATTTTCAAAAAGATAACTGATGGATGACTCTTCTATGTAAGAGATATTACAATCAGAGAGTCTGTGTTCTTATGTGCCTTTAGAGAATACAGTTTCAAATAAATGCTACTAGATCATTCAATGAAATTTTTATAAACTGAATTTTTGGGAATGAAAAGTACCACATTTCTTCTTCATGGTCTCTTATATAAAAATATATTCTTGCAAGCTTTAGAAATAAAACAACAAATTTAATTTAACTCAGGGCAAAATAAGACATGTTAAATTTGCACTGAAGAATCTTTGGCTGAAAACCTCTCAGAAAAATCAAAGGAAAAAGTACATAAGCAAATTAAAAAGCAGAAATTAGTTCTGTGATGACAGGTTTATGTGGCTTATTTGTGTAATGTAATATATGTTATAAATTTTATGAGGATTTTCTTAGCTTGAATCCACATGTCAGGGAACAAGATTATATTGAATCTTCCCATTTATCCAATGTAGACTGAAAAAAAAAAATAAAGCATCTTCAACAAATGGTGCTGGACAAAGTGGATAACCATATGCAGGAAAAGGAAACTCGAACCACACATCTTACCATACACAAACACCAAATCCAAATGGATGAAAGACCTCAATATAAATCAGAAACTCTGCTCCTACTGGAAGAAAAAGTAGGAGGAACTTTGCAGGACTCTATAATAATAGAACTTTAGTACCAAACAGTATGGTACATGACTTAGCAAGCAGCCAGAAACAGACAGTCACTGGTCCTCCTAATGCCTGAATGTTGCCTCGCCTCTGGAAGGGTTGGTGGAAACATTGACTAGGTCACTTCACTTTTAGATACTTCTAACTATTGCAAAACACTTCATAATGAGCTCAATGAGACAATGTAAGCTACATATATATTTTTGTATCAACACTTTTAAATATATTTTTTTAAATTTTTATTTGAGAGCGACAGACACAGAGAGAAAGACAGATAGAGGGAGAGAGAAAGAATGGGTGCGCCAGGGCCTCCAGCCTCTGCAAACGAACTCCAGATGCGTGCGCCCCCTTGTGCATCTGCTAACGTGGGACCTGGGGAACCGAGCCTCGAACCGGGGTCCTTAGGCTTCACAGGCAAGCGCTTAACCGCTAAGCCATCTCTCCAGCCCTGTATCAACACTTTTAAGGAAGTAAAAGGTCTATCAAATATTACAGTATATTTTTGTATAATAAACATCCATATCTGAGCTTACACCACTATCACTGTAGCAGTTACCTTTTTATTGCTGAGACAAAACATCCAACCAAAAGTAGAATATGGAAGAGAAGGTTTATTTCAGCTAAATGGTTAGAGGGGAAGTTTCATCACAGTAAGGCAGAGCAGAGCCTGCACACTAAGTTTTTTTACATCAGCTAGAGACAGCAGCAGAAGAGAATAAGCTAGTGAATGCTTAGTAGAGCTGCACTAACGCACCTCAAGGTCTTTCCCTGTGGCATACCTCCTCTAATAGTGATCTACCTTCAAAAGTTTCCGCCAGCTATGGACTGAGTATTAGAATGAATCACAAACATTTCATTCCACCACAACCATCAACAGAAAATGCCTTTCCCCTATCCTATGTTATACTATTAACTTATATTAATTATACTGCATATCATTTACCCATACCACACTGGTAGCACATCTTCACCATGAGTAATAGAAGCTTTTGCTTAAATTTATTCAAAATTGTTCTGGTTCCTGTTTAAACTAGCTTTTTTGGCAATGTCTTTTATCATTCCTAGAGATGAGGTTGTCAGTTTTATTTTTGACCTTTCCTTCAGAGGCCTTCTGATGTAGCCATAAAGTTAGGACATGATTGCTCTGCCTATGAATTTTCCCACTCTTCCAATTTTCCCTGGTTTTTCAAGTTCTGTCACCCAAACCCTAGTTGTTTTTTTTTTTTTTTTTTCTTCCTTTAAAATGTAACACACATTCCTCTCTTACAAGATTCAGTTAAATGTCCCTGCAGTGAATCATGCTCTGACCTACGCTGATATAATTCACTACCTTCCATGCTTCAGTTGAAGGAAGCTCACATATATTTATCAAGGAAGAACTTCTTTCACTCAACTCCTTTAAAGCGAACCCTGCATTCTCCAAATAAAATCAGTCTCCATGGCACTAAATTATTGTGTCCCAGTACAATTCTGATTGTGCCATTTCCCTTCAAAAATCATTTTCCTTTCTTTTGAGAAAGTTTAAAGAAGTTTGTATACTTAGCAAGAAAAATAAAGCTCTCTGTGATTTGCCTTTAGAAAACTTCAGTTTATGTTTTGTCCATACTTCCCACAAGTTCTGTATTTAATTGCTAGTAAACTTCCTAATATCATCTGTATACCACAATGTACCTAAATCCATCTCAGCATGCCATCAGGTTTTTCTGCAGTGTGTCAGAGAGGTTAAGGATGATCCTCTCACATAATTCTGATCTAAGGTTATTTTTTGTCCAAGACACTATTGATTCCTATATAAGGACCTACCTTATCATTCATTTCCCAAGAATTTTTTCTATCAATAATAGCTTGTCTCCCAGCATTTCACATTTGTTGTATGTGTAATAACAGCATGGATTTTGTCTTGTTTATTTTTGCTCTGTTCCCAATGTCTACAACAGTGTTTGTTTTGTGAGTGAATGGATATTTCTGTCTTCTAGACAATTTACTACTGGGAATGCCCATTGATTTCACCAAGTATTTGAAGTGGGAAAGAATTCAGGGGATGTCTCTCTCAAAACATGGTGTATATTTGAATTCAGTGAGTCATCAATTTTAGGACAGAACTATCAGCTTTAAATGGAATGAAGTTTAAAAGTTAAATTTCGGGCTGGAGGGATAACTTAGTGGTTAAGTGCTTGCGTGTGAAGCCTAAGGACCCTGGTTCAAGGCTTGATTCCCCAGGACCCACATTAGCCAGATGCACAAGGGGGCGCACATATCTGGAGTTCATCTGCAGTGGCTGGAAGCCCTGGAGTGCCCCTTCTCTCTCTCTCTCTCTATATATATATATATATGTATCTGCCTCTTTCTCTCTCTGTTTGTCACTCTCAAATAAATAAATAAATAAAAGTTAAATTTGAACATCCCATAATGCAATAGAACATAACTTTACACTACATAGAGCTAATTTAGCAACACTGAAACTATGTTACACGGCCTTATAACTTCTCTATAGGGATGGAATTTGGCAGACCTCATGAAAGGTCAGACTAACATTGTACTTTTGTCCTGGGTCCCTTTACCAGTCTACCTGTCCTTCTTTACAACTTCCACTGAGTACACTTGTCTTATATTCCCTTCCCTCTCTCTCAGCTTGGTGGAGGAATCAGATAATCAGTCCTTTCTGACAAATTTATTGATGCTTGATAATGACTTAACTCTACTTTTTCACAGGTTTATATTTTTAATTAGCCAATGTTTGTCCAGTGGAATAAATAAATAATTCAAGATTGTGGTTGGTATTCCTAGAAAGGCACATTCTATCTTTCTTATAACACAAATTATAAGATATAAGCTAGTGATTCACAAAAAAAAAAACTGATCTAAATTACTAAACAGAGATATTTTATTTTAATGCTTTTGGTTTAGATTCACTCATTTCATCCTGTCAAGAATGATCAGTAAAGTTAAAAATCCTCTTATGAATGAACTTGTTGTTTCTCATTTATGTGTCCACCTCCTTTGAAACAGGGACACTCACTGGCTTGAAGCTCAATAGTTGGGTTGGGCTATTTGGTCAGCGAGCCCCAGGGATTGTTCTATCACCATCTTCCCAACACTGGGATTACAGGCATGTACCTCCACTCCTAGAAATTTCATGTGGTTTCAAGGGATAGAATGTAGGACCTCATTCATAGAAGGCTGCAATTTTACTGGCTGAGCTATCTCTCTAGCTCTGCAAAACCAAAGTTTTAGAATTAAGTTGTTGCTTATCTTTCTCAAAGTCTACAAAAATAATTAAAAACTGTTGACATTATAAAGTAGCAAATTACAATTTTATCCAGCCCTAATTGTGACCATGTCATTTTTTCTTACAGAAACAGAAGCTAAGTTCCATTATATGGTTGCCTCTCACCAGCCATACTTCTACTTCTGAAGTTTCATTTACATATCACCAACTGTAGGTTACAAATATTAAATGCAAATCCCAAGCAATGTTCAGTTCCTAAGTTCTAGTGTTCTATTCCAAGCAGGGTGATCTTTTCTCATCCCTATTTATTCTGCACCATGCAGGGCATGAGCCATCCCTTAATCCACAGTATCTACACTACTCAGTAACTATGCAACTCATCCCTCAGTCTTTTGGGACAGGTTAGCAACCTCCTGGATGGTCAGAAGAACTGTCTCAGCCTCTCTCTGCTTGTGCTCATGTAACCCTTAAATACTATTTCCATTTTTGTCAAAATCCTACATCCTTCTCACTTCATATCACGATACATGTTTGCTTTATCCATGTTATCACTCACAAGAGGGTAAGTGAAAAACAGTATGATACTTTTGGAGACAGAGGCCAAATTCACAAACCTTCTATTACAATGCATTGTTACCATTGTTCTGATATGTTAGTAAATACTATTAATGTAAATTGTACTATGTGTAACTGATTACTTAAAATTTAAGTTATAAATACATGACTTGATAAATAAGACACAGAAATTAAGAGAATATCCAAGTGCTTCTTAAAAAATTTTATTTGAATTCAATGTTTTAGAATCATACACAGGTCTTCCAATAGATATAAAACTGCAAAAGTCTAAATATCACCTCAGTGTGCTTAAGATTCAAAAAAATGCACTATAAACTTCTTTGTAATATAATAATTTCAATTTAACAAACATGATTTATTTAATATTTTCTCAAAACTTCATGTTGAAAATTTCTATTAAGAACATTTGATAACTGGGGAAAATGATAATATGGATTCACAATTTTTATTTTCAGATAAAAGACAGTTATTTTAATGTAAAGCATATTTCTCACTTACATGAGTTATTCAAAGTCTGAAAACAAGGTTTCAATCTGATTTCAGTTGATATGACAAGTCCAGGCAGGTTTCATTGTTGCAGAGTTTTGTCATGCAATGTTTTTGGAATTGAATAAGTGAGAAACAATAGAATAATGATTTTCATTTCACATTGTCTAAGACATGCTTTGTAAGAATACATATAGCATTTTATATATGAAATAATGGCAATCCTAGGGTGACACTGCCAGCTTTGCATGTTAATTGAATTTGAGATATGCTTTAACATTAAGTAGATCATTTATTCTATTTAATATTTTATTTGAGATTAACTTGCATGCTATATACTTAACAGTGGGTGTGGCTATTTACTGTTTGCTGCACATTAACAATAGCTCTTATTTTCTAGACCAAATGAAACTTTTTGTTAGATATGTACTAAATGTTACTTATTTAATCACACAGCCTAAGGAGAATCTTATGCATTATGATTGAACATAATACCAGTTAGGTGCTTAAAGGCATGTTAGAAATGGCATTATAAAGTATGTTTATTTCTGCACCACCATGTTCTTTTAAAAACAATGTGCTTTGGTTGTACTTCTTTCAGTCAGAGAACTGCTCATTGGTACCGTATTCTGAAAGACTGTTGACATATAGAGCTAATATGGTCACCTGTCCTGCTTATAGAATCATAAGCTTATAAGCTGCTCTGTTCCTTCCTTATCTTTAGGTGATAGAAGAAAGGTCACTACTACATTGAATTTATTATTCAGGAATAACAAAATTTAGTGGTTCCTTTATTTATTTATTTTTATGAAAGCTCCTGGTTAGCCATCACTGCTTCCACTTTATTGGAATTCAGTGAAAAGAAAAGCCATTTCAATTGCTCTGACTTTAAGCCACAATTGTTTTCCCTAACATTACCTCCTGCCATTTTTGTAAGCCCAATAATATGTTTATGTACGTGATACAAAGCAGTCATTTTTAAGACTGATAAATTGTAGTAGCAGGAGATTGTGAGCATAAAACTTTTAAGTTTATAGCAATATTTGCTTAGGTTTCTGTATATAAGTATATTTTGGGAATGGGAAAAGTTAATTTCAGAGTGTGTTCATTATTCAAGGACTGTTTGAGATTACAAACTCATCACGGGTATTGATCTTCTTTATTGGCTTTGCATCAGAGCTGAAAATGCTATTGTAGAATTCATCAGTTCATAAGCTTCAAAGGACAGTATAATTTCAGAAGAATTTGAAAAAAATAAACATCTCAGTATTATTCTCATGGAAGTTGTCTTTTATTTTAACTACTGGGTCCCACATATTCATATGCATTTGTGACAAAAGATGGGGGTGTGATTTATAAAATCTTTGAATATTCTGGTAAATATGGGCAGTAATTAAATTGCTTATAAATATTGTTGGTTTTTAAAATATTTAAACTAAAAGAAACTTAGTTAATGATTTATCACCCATTAAAGCTTCAAAATTTGAAAATAAATAAATAAAATATTTTTTAGAAAGCTGAAAAGTTTTGCAAAATTTTCACATCTTGCCCTTTGGGTTCAATTATATATTGTCATGGAAGTGTAAGAAAGGATGATGGTAGCTAAAATAAATGAAAGAACAAAAGAAAATATGTCTGGGGGAATATATACATGAACATTATACAAGTGCATGAACATTGGCTTATGTAATGCAATATAAAATAAGAAAAAAAGAAAATATGTCTGCTACAGAATGCTTTCTCAGTTGATCCTTTTTCTTCACAAATATTCATTTTTTTATTTCCTCTTATGTTTAGTATTCCCATTCTTATTTTTCTCATGAGGTTAGTGCAAATAGAAAATGCACATATTTGTAAATGCAGTAATATAAACAATAAAGACATTGTAGCTGAGTGGGTGGTGGTGCACATCTGCAATCTCGGCACTTGGACAGCTGATACAGGAGTGTTCCTAGTTAAAGACAAGACAGACTACAAAGGGAGTTAAAGGCAAGACTAGGACACATACCAAAATCTTGTCTAAAAATAGTCAAGGATTGTGAACCCATAGCTCAGTGGTAAAGTGCTAACCATCTGCTATGCCCTGCACTTTTCTTGTCCAGAGTCATCATTCCTTTAGTTCCCCACTAGAATTAGAACATCTGTTTTACTTCAGATTATGCATATATAAATGTCAGGTAATCCTCAGACTTTTGGATATGAATCAGAAATTTAAAAAGAAATATTCAGGATGAAAAGATGGTTCAGGCGTTAAGGCACTTGCCTTAACCTTGTGAAGCCAGAGGCACAAAGTGGCAAATGCGTCTGGAATCCATTTGCAGCGGCTGGAGTCTCTGGTTTACTGATTCTCATTCTCTCTTGCTCTCTCGCTCTCTCTCTCCTTGCAAACAGATAAAAATATTTACAATAAAAAAAAGAAACATCCAATCTTCTTTAGATTTATGGTCTAATGAAGGACAGGGGTAAAATAAACATAACACAATGGTAAAGATCAAGACAATTGGGGCTCCAAAGGGATTTAACCACACCAACTTGTAGTATCTTCTCAAGCATACTCACAACTCAGATTCTCTCCTGCTGCTACTGTTTAAAAGGAAGAAACTAAGCCCAAGACCCCTGAATTGCAGGCTTGTGTCATGTCCAGTGCCTTCCTAATGCCCCCTCCCCCATTTCCATAAGCATTAGAAGGGAAACAGGGCAGGAGAACAGTTGTCTCATCTAAATGAACTTAGCGGACTACAGTCCTTCTGCAGCTCCCACTGTCTTGTCCATTGGCACTGTGACTTCTGTGGTGAAGTCTATGCCCAGACACACCTGCTTGCCCTACATCTACAAGACACGATGTCTCACCAAAGCCTTTTGCCGCTTAGGGGCATTGTCATACTCTTTCATTGAATAATAACCCCTCATCCATTCAACATCTTCAAAAAAAAAAAAATCTGTCTGGGGGGACTCTATTAAACCTATAAAGAATTTTCATTGAAAAATTTAAAGTAAGCAAGTTGTAAAATGTTGAAAAAGAAAGCTTTAGGAAAGAAGAAACTTGGGAGGATATGCTATTATAATATTGTGTTAAGTAAAGATGTCACTGTCATTAAGCAAAGATTTCAAATGTGTAAGGGAGTGATTCATTCAGATAGCTAAGTAAACACCCTTTGATAGAGGGGCTGCTGTTTGACAGGTTTATGATAGACAGAAACCAATATTCAGCATTGTGTTGCTTACTTCCTGTTGTGACCAAATATCTAATAAAAGACAGCTTAGAGAAGGAAACAACTTATTCTGGCTTATAGTTCCAGGCCATACAGTGGGGAGGGAAAGGTATGGTGGCAGGAGAGGTAAACACGATGGTCACATTACATTCGTAGTCAGGAAACAGAGGACAAAAGGGAAGTGAGTCATGCCAAAAAAAAAAAAAAAAAAAAAAATAAGCCTATCCCTTCCAACCCACTTTTATCAAGAATTCTCCTTCTAGTTTCCAATACCTCCCCTAAACATGTCACTACCTGTGGACCAAATGTTCAAATACTTGAGCCTATGTGGAAAATTTACATTCAAACCACAGCAAGCATGTATATTAAGTGCCTAATTTCTTCAAAATTACTACACATTTACTTAATTAGATAATACATTCACGTTCATATAGGTGGGTTAAAATATGATTGGATTTCAATGAAATGAAATCAGTGTCATGGCAAGGTATTCTTTTCTCTGGTGGTTCTGGGAGAGAACTAATAAAAAAAAGAAATCAGTTTGTCTACTTTTCAGGCTTTTAGAATTGCATTCCATACAATCCTGGGCTTTTGCCTCCTTCCAAGTTGGAAGAATATTATTATGTTCCAGTTTTCAAATTGTAAACTTCTGACAGACCTTTGCCTTCCTCTCTTCAGTAAGAACAACTACAGTGAAATCTAGGGCCCACTGCAATAACCCAGGATAACTTCCCATCTTGACTTCCTTAACTTTAATCATATTTATGTAGTCTTTCTGCCATATATTATTATAAGTTCCACCAATGATGACTTCAATATCATTCATTTATACATCTATCGGCTCATTTATTCAACCTACCACAGCAGGCTTGAAGAACAGATATGCTAATGAACTGCAAATAGCTAGCATCTATGCACTGTGTGAAAACATATTCTTGTGCCATACATTTAACATTGTATACAAAAGTGCTGAAGCAATTCAAATTCAGACCTCTTACTGGAAAAATAAAACTTTATTTGTGTCATTTATAATTTATAAATGTATATTTATATATTAGCATAAATTTAATGTCTTTGTATGCATTAGAAAAACTAATAAAATTAACAAATTTAAAATTCCATAATTCTGTGTATGTATTTCTTACCTCAAATATTTTGAAATTGTTTCCTATAATAATTACCAATATGCAGGTAGAAAGCAGTAAGACTTATTAAAATATAATTTCTTAATGCTCTTTTTTAAACTTACCTAAGCTTTTTTTTCTGCTAGTAAGTCATATGTGTATGAGGATAAATTCTAAATAATGCACCAACATTTTTGAGAAGCTATGGTTATAATATTTCACCTGGACCTGTTACTAGCATATACAGTAAATTATTATTCAGGTCAAAGACTATATAAACTTAGTAAATAATTTTTTGATCTAAAAACATAAGACTTGGTTCCAAGCACATATTTGTCTTATAAAATGTTAAAATCAGTGGACAAAATATTGTACTTAACCCAGATCACATTAAAGTTCTTATGTAATCACTTACAAATCAATAGAAATCTGGGAGAACAATGGACTTCAGTTAGTGTCATTCTTAATTCCTGGGAAGAGAAATCTCTCCCTTCAATTGAATGGAACAAAGTGAATAAACCAATTTGTCACACATCCATTGTTCTTCTCCAAAGTAGAAAGATAAATCTCCATATTTAATCAGAAAGCATGTCTACTTTTCTATTTTGTGGGTATCCAGCTCGAGAGTTTCTTATTGGTGGCAATGATTGCACTGTGCCACACATCCCCTCATAAAGCTCTTGCTGATTATAGTGCATTTGCAAGCTGGACATTTTTCCCTATTCTTTCATTCTTATTTCTCATTTCAGTAATTTACAGAATAATAGTGTAGTTCACATTCATTTCATTTGTTTAATTTTGATGAACTTATTTGCTACTCTTTCAAATGCTTTTATGTGTAGAATTTTATTGCTAAGCATGAGATCTAAACACAGGAATAACTAGAGCACATTTCACTTGGGCCACTTTATTCAGTGTAAATTCTAAAAGGAGAGAATATGAATAAATGTAGTTACACCATTTAGAATATAATATTCTAACTTGTATTAGAAGTTAAAATAACAAGAATATGGATAGTTTGATAACTAATCCTTAGAGAACACATTTTTTTCCTGCCTGTGCAAAGAAAATTAGGAGCACAACGAATATTTGTTTTTCAAAAGTATTTGCTCTCTGCCCCAGATTTATGTCTAAATGTTGACTTGAGTCACTCTCAAGAGATGTGGCATATACAGCCATTTGCATGGTAGTCTTTGATGCCTAAAGACAATTGATTTTTTTTTTCTTAAGAACCACTTCCTGACAGTGATTATTCATCCCTGAAGCATCAACATGCCATTGGAGGTTTTAGGTGATTGTTCTGAAAATTATTGCAACTATAGTGCATTTGTTATAAAGTAAATGTCAATTTTGTGTCATACAGTAGATGCTTAAAGGAATGAATTGTGTTAATATAAATGTTGACTTTTGGGCTATAGAAATGGCTTAGCTGTTAAGGCATTTGCCTGCAAAGCCAAAGGACCTTGGTTTGATTCTCCAGGACCCACATAAGCCAGTTGCCCAAGGTGGCACATGCGTGCAGAATTCATTTGCAGTGCCTGTAGGCCTTGGCATGTCCATTCTTAATCTTTCTCTCTCTCTCTCTTTCTTTCTTGCCTTCTCAAATTTATAAACAGATAAATAAAACTAAAAATAAAATAAATGTTGACTGTCTACTTATTCTTCCCTCTTAGTTAAACAATTTGAAACCACCAAACGAATTCTACATATGTCTATTTAAAGTACGTAGACAGTTAAATACAGGCATTTATTGTGTTGCTATATCAAGAATGGATTATTAATTAGTGTAATTTAGTTAACAGTATCTCCTAATATTGAAGATTGTAAAAGGTTGTTTTGTCTTTCTACACAGTCATGTAGGGATTATTTCATCTGCACACAATATAGCATGCTATGATTTTATATAACTTTTTAATGCGGGGTGCACCAAAACTATATGTAAATTCCCAAGTTAATGGATAATAAAATATTAACAAAGTGTTCTGATCCTATCTCATAGATTAAAAATGATTAAAGTTTAATTATGATTTCACTACTTTATTCTGGACATGGACAAGTCTACATATCAATTTAGCCTGGTTTATTATTTAATAAAATAGACAGGGTAAAAGCAGATAGAGTCTTCAACTCAATGTAAAAAGTGCTTAGCACAGGCCTATGTAATTGAAATTTGGTTACTATTTATTTTTCATATCAGAATGCTATTAAGAACACTGTATGAGCTTTAAAGTCAAAAATCTCTTGACTCAAACATTATGTGCTTCTAAGCCAACTATATTACTGGTCTGAATAATATGAGAATATTTTCTTGTATATTATAGTACTGGTGGATTATTTGGTAAACTGTACCATTCATGATAAATATCTAAATACATGTTTAATGTACTGCACTACCTCTCAGCTAAAGAAAATTTTGATTTAATTCACAAAATGACGACTATACTTAAAAGATATGAAAATATGGTACTTCTGCAAAAAATTCATTTGCTTCCTTTTCCAATTGCTTGTTAAATTTAAGCAGATCATTTTTCTTGCTCATCTGCTAATTTAGCATACAGTGAGGTAGTAGAGAAAGGTAGGTCAGAGAGAGAAAGAACTTTGTATAGAATTCTATTATTTGCTGAGAGGTTGTGTTGGGGAGAGGTGTGTGCAGTAGCTGAAACTGTTGTTCACTTAATCAACATTTCCCATTTCATCATCTACAGACTTGGAGTTACATGTACCCAAAAGGCTTTCCTGGTAGTTTCCTTGCATTGGAATTACACACTATGGCAAAGGGAGCTCCAACATTTTTTCCCAAGTTATTTCCAGTCCTCAGTGAAGTATTGTACATAACATATTTATAATGAATTCATATCATTTGTTGAATAATTGATGTATGCATGTACTGGTAAAATGCTATTATGATAACTAGCATAGTTATCAGCTTAAAATTTGCTTAGCTAAAATTTTCTACTTCTTTTCCAACATGTTCATAAATATCAATTATATATTTCATTTAAATATATTGCACACACACAAATTATATATATATATATAGAGAGAGAGAGAGAGAGATAAATTATATATATATATATATACATATATATATATATATATACACACAGTCTGCTAATGTTCTATATATGCTTTATGACACTGATATTTTTACATTCCATATAAAAGTAAAGTAAAGGAGTAGTTTTATATGTTGCATTTATGTTTTTAGCATAATATCTACAATATTGTTGCAAATGAAAAAATTTCCTTGCTCTTTGAAATGTGAATAGTACTCCATTTAACAATCATATTTAGTTAAGAGTGTTGTTTTCCTGATGAACCAGATACCAGCACAAGGGGGAAGGAGACCAACACAGAGAAAAATCAACACCTATCAAATCAGAGAGCCAGAGACCCAGAGGCCCCCAACACCTCATCACTGAAGCAGACCAAAAATGAATTCAACATGGCTCAGAGAAATTTTGTGGAAGTGGGGGCAGAAAGAATGTCAGAGCCACATGCTGGGTCATGATATTCAGAGACATTTATCTTACCCATAACTGTGGGCTAACTCCACAATGCACGACCCATATGCCTCAACAAGGAGGGGCCAATGGGGAGGGGGTAGTTCACAAATGAGCCTAATAATGGTACCAAACTGACTGTATTTGCTGAATATAAAACTAATTAATAAAAAATAAATAAATAAAGAAAGAATATTCCTTATCTTACCTTTTATAAGTAGTGCAGCAATGAACATGAGATTGAAATTTTCTCATTCAGATGCTTGTTTTATTTCTTTGCATATGTATTCAGAAGTGGGATTGGTGGAGCACAAGTTAGTTATGTTGTAATTTATTAAGAAATTGTCTTATTATTTTCCATAATGAATATGTCAATGTACATTTCCATTGATATGATTCTCTTTTGTTTACTTTCTTGATATACTTTATCTTTCTAATTGCTATTTTAACAGGTGTGAAGTGATATTTCATTGCTTTTTTAATTTACATCTTTTAGATAATCAAGTTGACACTTTTTCACAAACATACTGGCAATTAGCAATCTGGAAAATTATGTTCCTTGGGATTATGCAAATTATTTTAATTACTTCATTGATGAAACTTTCATGATGAAACTTTTATCTCTTTTGAGATTCTCTATAATTTGTATGTTGGAATACCAGTATGTATCTAATAGTTTGCTTATCATAATTATTTTGGTGTTTTTAGCACCCCCCCAAAAGATAACTGAATTCTTCTCCCACAACTCATAACCCAAAACCCCATAGGGAGTACCTGCAACCACACTGAGGACAATTCCCAGTGGAATCCATGCAGAGACAAAGGAGAAGAGGGTACCAACACATGGTGTATCCATATAAAATATATTTAATAATAATAATAATGAAAATTAGAAATAATTATGTCTTTCTTTCCTCAGAACTGTTCTTATTGACTATCTCACAGTATGTAACAGTAGTGAGTTAAACAAAATTAGAGCTGAGACAAACAAAAGACTATAATATTGATCTTAACTATATTATTATTTTATTAATTTTGGATTTAAAGCCTTAACTTTGTTAAAGTAATATATTAAAATAAAATGCATATAATTCCTGAGGTGATTGGTACCCCCCTAACATTCTGTCTTAGAAGTCAATGCTTCCAATCTTTCACCCTCGTCACCAGCCTGTTTCATGGATCCTTGTCATTGTCCTTTCTTAATCCTCAGTGAAGTCCTCCCTGGCTGATACCAAATTCAAGATGTGGGAACTATCTTGAGTAGTTAAGAAAACATCACAGGTAGCATGATAATTAGAATTATATAAGCCAAATATTTTAAAGTAAAAAAGTAGAGCATTATGTGATATAGAAAGTAAAATCTCAAAACAAATAGAAACTGACTTATTGTACTTAAACATGCAAATAAAATTGCCATCAAGAATGGGATACTATTTTCAACACATGAACAATTAAGAGAATTTGTAAATGTTCTAGGATTCTAATAAGAAAGCCTTGTTTTCCTCCCTCCTTATTTTATCATTCATTGCTAGTACAAAAGTTACCTTTACTTCAAGACTGTGAGGAATTGTGTAGTGTGGAGTAACTGATATTATTTCTTTTCTTTCCATGCTGACAGCTTAGGGTTTAATTTTCTCTTATGTTTATTATTTGCTTCCAGTCCAGAGACTTCACACCTTGCAACATGGCATGGTATTGCTCTTGATAACCAAACCTGTCCTACCTTGAAAGTTTATAGCATGAAATGAAAACAAAGGATCTTTTAGTGTCACATTCCTGGATTCTCAACATGGAAAGTAGACAGAACTTTTCCTAATGTTTTAGTTGAAATTTGGCTTTTCAAAATGTTACACATTCTTATAACTTTTATTAGTGCAAAATGGTGTGATATGAGTCAAAATGTGTGCAGGAAGATTCAAGATGAACAAAACATATTTATATTTTAACACGTGATTATAAGCATGTACTATGTAGTAGGTATCATTCTCTGTTGAGCTTTGAATCATTGAGTGAAAAAAGACATATCACAGGACATTTATAGTCTCAAGTATCAATATATTGCTATATTGGAAAAAAAAATCATGGTACTGTAGGTGAGAATAAGAAGAATGACCCCATGTGATTAATCAGATAAAATCTGAAAAAGAAAATATAGCATCTAAGTTAGGCCATTAAACAATTAGGAACTATGCAAAAATAAGAGAGAATTGAGTGGGATGATTCTAATTAAATATCATAGTAATGGCCCACCATTGTGGCACATGCATGCCTTTAATTCAAGCACTACTACTTGGGAGGCAGAAGTGGGAAAATTACTATGAGTTTGAGGTCAACCTGGACTACACTGTAAATTTCAGGCCAGCCTAGGATAAAGTGAGACCTTAGCTCAATATATAAGTGTGTGTGTGTGTGTGTGTGTATAAAGTTCTGGAAAGGCTGAGTTCATGCTAAGGAAGGGAAACCTCAACATGAGTTTCCAGGTCACAACAAAAGGCAAGGAAAAGGAATGTCAAGATGATTGCTTAAAATAATGTCATCTGTTTTTCAACTTTATTGAAGTAAAATGTATTTAATGAATGACATTTTATGTCAACATTAGAAGTATAATAAGATTTAAATGGGTAAGTTTGCCACATGACCTGACCAACTGCAACCTCGTGTCTATATTTCAAATTTATTGG
This sequence comes from Jaculus jaculus, assembly GCF_020740685.1. Lineage (NCBI taxonomy): Eukaryota > Metazoa > Chordata > Mammalia > Rodentia > Dipodidae > Jaculus > Jaculus jaculus. The sequence continues at coordinate 129,716,119 of NC_059107.1, forward strand.
AGAAGAGAATATCATTTATCAAGCTAGAATCTAGATAAAATAAACTTAAAATTATGCAACTCATGAAGGAAAAAGTGACAACATAATGACCAAGAACCTCGGTTTTACTTTCTGTGGATCTGATCTTAAGATGCATTATTGCATTACAAATAAACAAAGAAGAAAAAAAAAAACTAGGAGAATGAATCCATTCTTGACTTTCCATTAAGATACTAACATTAGAGTTTTACAATGACTTATAATAAATCCACATGATCTTTCATCTCAGTGAGCCTCTCAGAGTACTTCACATTCAACACCATGAAGTAAATTGTCAAGAAAGGGAATTAAAGTGAATACTTTTTTACCTTTAAATGTCTTAATTTTCAGAAAGGTAAAATGTATGTGTGGAGATAGATGATAGATAGATAGATAGATAGATAGATAGATAGATAGATAGATAGATAGATAGATACTAGTGTGCCTTACTTTGCTTCTGTTATTTATGATGAGATGGTGAGACAGCAAAATTAACTAAGAGCTCCTCCTCCTTAAAAGCTTAACAGGACCTTAATCACCACCTATGTGGCACACTGCTAACCTGACATTGTTACCTAATTGTTTTCTACTACAAAATTGTCACTGACTTTTTTTGTATTAATAATAAATTAACCATTACTGGTCCCATTAAAGGATTTTTATACAATAGGGGTTTTGAAAACTACTTTATAAAGTATCTCCTTTCAAAATTTATGGATTAATGGACAGTCTGAATTGTGACTGAACTGCTACAGTCTGAGACAAAACTAATTTAATTGATAAGTGACATCTCACTGATAAGACAATCAGAAGCTCTCTTGAAGATATATTGTTTGCTTTGCTGAAAATGGTGACATGAGAGTAGAGTATGGTGAAAGAGGCATCAAAATTAACATACAACAGAAACCAGTATACTGTGAGGATGCCTGGAGCCCCCTACCTTACAGTGGCCTATACGCAACAAGACAGTGCATGCCTGAGAATAATTCCACAATCTTCAAATGTGGAGAGGGTAGATATTATGTAAATAGTCCATAAAGGTTCTGGAGATGCCTGGCTAACAGTTAATAAAGCTTGTATTCTTTCCCAGACAGATGGCCCACTTCATTCTCAGGAGTCCCTTTTTCTTTCTTAACAATCAGTCTCTATTTCTATTGTTATCCATGTGATCTTGGATTAATTTTTTGTTCATGAACACAAGAACCTGTCAATCACATCAAATGCCCTCTTTAGACCGAATCATGCTGATAACATTCATATGTAAACATTGTTGGTAAACATAAGAAATATTTGAATGGATTGATTTCTATTCTGAAGACTATCTACTAAATATAAAATAGTATCAAACAGATTACATGCTACAGAAAACATTTTCATGAAAAGAGGAGTCAATCTATGAAAAAGTTATATTGTTATTTTATTTAAAGAAATTGCTAATGCCACCCAAACTTCAGCATCCTGATAACAGAGCAACAGGAAACATCAAAGCAAAATTTATTGCTAGCAAAAACTATTATTAATTTTTGAAGGCTTAAATGATCTTTACCACATTTTAGTAATAGGGCATATCATAATTAAACTATATACATAAGTATCTTTGATATGATATTATTTAACACTTAATGGAGTACAGTAAACATCATGAAAAAGTATTTTTATTTACTGATAAAAAAGTAATGTCCCATTTTGTTGCAATTTTTCTTGATGGTAATAAATTAGATCAAACATGGAATATCTCTGATGAACACTTGAAAATAGATTCTTTTAATAATTTACAAATCATCAAGGTTAACTTTAAACTATTTTTAAAATATTTAATTAATTAATTTAAGGGGAGAGAGAGCTAGAGAGAGAGAAGGAACAGATAGAGGTATATAGAGAGGATAGAGAGGGAATGCTTACCCCAGGGCCTCTAGCCACTGCAAACTAACTCCAAATGCATGTGCCACCATGTGCCTCTGGTTTATATGGGCAATGGGGAACCAAACCTGGGTCCTCAGGCTTCAAAGGCAAGTTCCTTAACTGCTAAATCATCTCTAGAGCCCCCTCTTTAAATTATTTTAAAAAGTGACTGCTGTAGATACCTTCCCATTTCTGTAATGACCAAAAGCAGTTGATGGGTAGAAAGGATTTACTTGGACTAACAGCTTCAAAGGGAAGCTTCATGATAGCAGGGGAAAGCACGATGTGAAGAAAATCTAAACATCTCTCCTGCCAAAGCAGGTGAAACACAGCAGCAGAAGAGTGAGCTTAGCTATAGCAAGGGAGGGCTTGTTATAACCACACTGAGCCTACCCCTCATAACACACCTCCTCCATCAAGGCTTCACATTGCCAATTGCCAGCACCTGGGGAACAAGGAACCAAACACATGCGGTTATTGGGTATGCCTGATTCAAACCACTGCATTCTGCCCTCATAAAGTGAATACCAGCCATGGTGTAAAATGCTATTCATTCAACCCAAATTTTGAAGTCCCTATAATGTTTATTAGTTGTAACACTTTTCAAATATCCTCATAGTCCAAAGTTTCTTAATTATGAGTCTGTAAAACCAAAAACACATAATGGCACAAAGTAAATATTCACACTGCAATAGTTGGCATTGGACATAGCAAGGAAAGGTTTAACCAATGCAAAATCTAAAACAAACAACTTCATTTTTTAAAGCCCCCATAGCATGAAAAACTAAACTAAGTTTTTAATAATTTTAATTTCTCATTTTTTTCTTCGTGAAAGAATTTGTACCTATGTAATAGGTATGGAAAAGTAATTATGGAATCCCCTATAAATGACGCTTAATATCTAGTAGGTTTTAGCAGATCTAGTTGTATAGCAAAGAAGATGCTGAGATATAAAGCTGGCTGATTTGCTATGCGATTATAAAGTATATCTGTAAATACTTTCTAAAATAAATCTGTAAGTGCATAACTTTTGTTTTAGTATATTTAAAATGCACATTACTTTTTTAATATTTGTGTTTATGGAATTATTTAGTTTTTATTTGAGTGTATTCAATCAAGAAATTTTCAACCTCGACTTCCAGTCAAGGTGGCAACCAACTTACCACACCTCACCTCATGGGGAGGGAAAGCAAGACCTTTAGGCTTCATTGGGTGTTTTAGGGATTTGCAGTCTAGTAGACTTCCAGTGGGAGGGCATGGAGCAGCAAAGTAGGGAATCTGCTGATTCCCACCCTCGCAGGTAGCCCACCTAATCCCATGAAGCTGCCGTCCAAGCCACAGTCCCAACTGCAGGTTCTTCCTGTACTAACCACAGGCTAAGTGAACCCAGACCAGCAGGCTAGCCTAGCTCCACACAAATGCCTTCCAACTCGCTGCTGTCCCCCCCCCCCATCCCCTGTTCCTGGACCCAGGCCAACCAGCTACCATTTTCACAGAAGATCTACACAGGAGAATGCCATCCCACTTGCAGCTACCCCCGACCCCCATGCCCCAACCCAGGCCAGCAGGCTGGTATTCCCACAGGGTACCTGGCATGATATCCCCATATCCCCGCCCTTCCTTGTCACATGATCTGACAGTCCCATCCATCCCCTGCTACAAGGTCCTAATAGACCCACTGTCCCATCCGCTCACCCCTCAGCATTGTGGAACCAGCCCCATTCCCAACCCCCCACACCCCCTCCCCAGCCCAGCCTCAACAAAAGTCTGCTTTGTCCCATTCCCTCCTACCCCCTATCCACTTGAGACACCTGACCATTCAGTCCTTACCCCAAACCACAGAACAACAAGCCCCTTCATCATGTCCCGGGTCCCCACCAGAGTCTTATAGGCTCCTTCCATCTGAAAAAGCAGGCCCCGTTGCCATCAGAAGCCTAATGGAAGCAAATATGAGAGGGAATAATCACCTAAGACACTTAAAGAATAGACTACAGTTTCCTCCTAAATTAAACAAGATTCCTACATGATGAGGGGCAGACCACAATGCAAAAGGAATAGCATGAAAAATCAAATGCAAGTAAATCTAGCAAGATTGCCTAGTCTCAAAATGGAAGTCTCTAATAGCAACACTGACAACAATATTTTAGGCCAGAATTTATTAATACATTTAAGATATTTTGATTGATAAAAGTCTTACTTTTTGGCATAGAGGTTGAACAGATCTTGTAAAACATATATGCAAATAATGTACATTAGTAATAAAGAATTATGGGTAATTCATCATTTTATTATGAATGTATTAAAAGTTCCAGAAATAAAGATAGCTTTGTAAATCTAAAAAAATTAACAAACAAACAAACGTAGAAAAGACAATAGGATCAGAACCCCAAAATGAAAACACAAGCTATAAAACGCTGACCAAGCAAATAGCAGAACTTGCAGAAAATCAACAAGGATTTGTTGTATCAATTATGTCCATGCTAGATTAGACCTAATAGAAAATAAACATGAAGGGTTCAAAGGGCAATTAAATGATCTGAAGGAAAACAAATAAAATAAAATAAAATAAAATAAAATAAAATAAAATAAAATAAAATAAAATAAAATAAAATAAAATAAATAAAATAAAAATAAAAAGAGGACCTCAATAACCAGATGGCTAACCTTAATGAATACAGAAAGAAATGCAAGGATAAATTCCAAGAAGCATTAAGAAAATCAGAAAAAGATGTGAAAAGGGAACTTGACAGAGGGATGAAAACTATACATAAAAAAGAGTGGTAAAAAATAAAAACCAGGCTGGGAATGGTGGTGCACACCTTTAATCCCAGCACTTTGGAGGCAGAGGTAGGAGTATCACTGTGAGTTTAAGGCCACTCTGAGACAACATAGTAAATTCCAGGTTAGCCTGGACTAGAATGAGACCCTATCTTGAAAAACCATAACCAAGAACAAAAAAAAAGAAAAAAAAAACCAAATTGAACAAGACCAAAACTCTATAGAAGCTCTGAAGAATACAGTCAGCCATGTGGAGGACAGAAACTCAGAACAAAATGGTAGAAACAGTGACTGAATCCAAAAGTTTCAGTAAGTTCAAAAAATATTGTGAACATAACAAGAGGGAACTGTGGGATACCCTTAAACATTCCCACAGTCAGATTTTGGGAATACCAGAAGGGGATGAAATTCAGACTAAGGGCATGGAGAACTTACTCAGTAAAATTAACAAAGAAAACTTCCCCACTCTCTTAAAAAAAAAAAAAAATCCTATCAAGTTACAAGAAGCTAACAAAACTCTAAACAGACTGGACCAAAGGAGAAATTCTCTAACACATATTATCACTAAGACTCTAAACATCAATACCAAAGATAAAGTCCTAAAAGCAGCTATGGAGAAACAACGCATTATATATAAAGGTAACACCATCAGATTTACTTCAGACTTCTCATTGGCAACCACGAAAGCCAGAAGGGCCTAGAATGGAACACTGAAAAGTCTAAGAACCTATGACCTCCAACCCAAACAACTCTACCCAGCAAAAGTATCCCTCATAATAGATGGTGAAAGAAAACTTTCCACAATAAAACTCAGCTTTACAACTACATTAACACAAAGCCAGACCTACAGAGAGTACTTCAGGGAATTCTCCACACAGAAAAATCAAATAACCAACTCCAAGTACCTACAAGATGCAGATCACTATAACCAAACTCAGAAAAGGCATGAAAAACTACAAAGTCCAAGAAAACACCAAACCACATAAACCACCACAATACGGCAGGGATTAAATCAAACATCACAGTTATTATCCTAAATAGCAATGATCTTAATTCACCCCTCAAGAGACACAAGTTAAAAGGGTGGATCAAAAAATTAGACACCCTCAATCTGCTGTCTTCAAGAAACCCACCTCACCACTAAAGACAGATACCTACTCTGGGTAAAAGTGTGGAAAAAGATATTCCAAGTAAACAGAAATAAGAAACAAGCAGATATAGCTATACTAATAGCGGATAAAATAGACATTCACAGACAACATGATTCTATACATAAGAGATTTGAGAATCTCCATGTCAAAACTCTTAAAGGTGATTAATTCCTTCAGATAAGCAGCAAGACACAAAATCAATGCACAAAAATCAGTAGCCTTTCTATATGAAAAAAAAAAAAAAAGAATGATACAGAGAAAGAAATCAGTGCTATTGTTCCATTTGCAATAGCAACAATAAGGGCAAAGAAAAAGAAAACCTTGGAATAACATTAACCAAAGATGTGAAAGACCTATACAATGAAAGCATACAAACACTCAAGAAAGAAATTGAGGAGGACTTGAGAAAATGGAAAGACCTCCCATGCTCCTGGGTAGGCAGAATTAACATTGCAAAAATGGCAATCTTACCAAAGTCAATAGGTTTAATGCACAACCAATAAAAATCCCAACATTGTTCTTCAGAGATTAAAAAAAAATAAACATGATCTCAAAATTCATATGGAATGGCAGAAGGCCTTGGATATCCAAGCATATCCTCAGCAAAAGAAACACCTCTGGAGGTACTGTCATACCTGATCCAAAGCTGTATTACAAAGCCATATTAACAAAAAAAACAACATAGCACTGTCATAAAAACAGGATTATAGACCATTGGAACAGAATTAGGACCCAGACTTTGGGTCAAGTAACTATAGCGACTTGCTATTTGATTTGCCCTAACAATGTGAGATGGAAAAAAAAGACAGCATCTTTGACAAATCATACTGGGCAAAACTCAAATCCAGATTGATCAAAGACCTCAAAATAAGACCGGAATCTAGGTTACTATTAGAAGAAAGAATAGGAGGAACTTTCCATGATATAGGAATGGGAAAAGACTTCCTGAACAAAACCCCAGTAGCTCAAAAACTTAAACAATCACTCAACCATTGTTATCTCATGAAGCTGAAAAATTTCTTCATAGAGAAATATACAATAATCAGAGCCAATAGATTACTCACAGAATGGGAGAATAAAATTGCTGGCTATAAAACTGACAGAGGCCTAATTTCTACAATCCACAAACTCCAAAACCTAAACAATAAAAGTCAAACAGCCCACTCACAAAATAGGCCAAAGAACCTTAAAGGGAGTTCGCAGAGGAAGAAATACAAATGGCAAATAAACACTTAAGAAAACATTCATCATTCCCAATCATCAGAGAAATGCAAATTAAAAAAACTATGAGATTCCACCTTACCCCAATAAGGAAAGCAAACATTAAAAAATCAGATGAAAACAAATGCTGATGAGATTGTGGAAAAATAAAGACCCTCATTCACTGTTCCTGGGAATATAAGATGGTATAAGCTTTATGGAAAGCAATATGGAGATTCCTAAAATGGTTGATTATAGAGTAACCAACAGACCTAGTTATTCCCTTACTGGGCATTTATCCTAAAAGCTCAGATATAGTTGGGCATGGTGGTGAATGCCTTTAATCCCTACACTCAAGAGGCAGGGGATATCATGAGTTCAAGGCCACCCTGAAACTACATAGTGAATTCCGGGTCAGTTTGGGGTAGAGTGAGACCCTACCTTGAAAAAACATATATATATCTATATATATTTTTCCAGATACCATACTATGAAAACAATATGACACTTAAAATTTGTAAAAAAAAAACAAATCAACAATATATAAGTATGATATATACTTTCTTAATAATTATAGCTAGTGGTTTATGATCAGATGAATGGAAAGATCTATTGAACAGTTTTTCAGCTGTAGGTACAGAATTTGAGAGCTTGAATAATTACTGAACAGAGGAAAATTCATGAGAGAGAACTATTTAAAACATCATTAAAATCTGAACAGAATATGTTAAATATTTTAAATATCTGTAGCAAAATATCTGTTTATAAATTAATTCTATAAATAATATAAGTTGAACTATTTTCTTAATGTATTTTACAGAATGAGAGACAGAGAGAGAGAGAGGGAGAGAGAAGAAAAAGGAGAAGGAAGAGAAGAAGAAATAAGAGGAACAGGGAATGCAGTTGGAGAGGGAAGAGGAAAAGAGAAAAGCTGAGGAGGAAGGAGAGGAAGAAGAAAGAGAGGTAGAGGAAAACAATTTGCTTTGAGATACAGAATAGATTTTTATAAACATGGAAATTTCAAAGTTTAGACATTTTTTATTTTGCATAGAAATAAATATTTAGGATGGAAAGAACAGGGAAGAAATACATCAAGTTATCTACACTTTGCAGATGCTATAAATTGTGTCCCCTAGATCTATAAGCTGGCACTTGTTAAATGTTTTTCTTTTTCTTTTTATTCAGAGAAATGCTTACCAGAATATTTTAAAGTCTTACTATAATATTATTTAATACATTGATTTCACACTCATGTTTCTTTGTAGGCCTTACAAGGTTTTCAGGTCACAGTCTAATTTAAGAATAGGGAATTGTGAAGAATATCTCATTTAAATATGGTGAATTATGCATGAAAGATATAATAGGTTCCCCACAGTAATGCCCTAATTATGTTTTAATTCATTAATAGGAAAACTGCTTTATGCTGGATGTTCCACATTTTCACAACTGGGACAAAATTAAGGAAATTATGCCACATTAATGCAGAATAAAGTCATAATTTTTATCCACTTGGAAGAGCCTCCTTTTGCCATTTTGTGAGATGATTACATTTGCTCTGCATTGCGGTAGACCATATAATGAACACTTTCAAATTAAAAAAAGGCAAAGAAACATACCATTTTGTGTCGCTCATTTACCCACATTTAAAAACTGTTGTCATGGCAGGCTAAAAATACTTTAGAAAGATTTCTGATTGCTTTCACTTAACTGCCACTTTAGCATTTATTGCTTTAATTTTGCACAAATTGGAGCACACAGCTATTAGATTGTAGTGTTGTATATACCATCATGGAAATCATAAAATGAAGATAGCTGTTTTTTTTTTTTTTTTTTTACTTCAGTACTGTATTTATTAAGTATCGCAAGTCAAAATCAAAATAATAAATAAGATGTATATTTAATAATATAATAATTATCAACATAATCAAGTCACAAAAAATAAACATCTCTTACTTTACATTAATTTTGAATTCAAATGAGAATCCATCTTTCTTCCAAGGCATAGCATTGTGATAGAATTTCTTATGTAGCAACCTTTACTGTAGATTAGAAGTCTCCTCCAAAGATTCTACATAGTGACATTTACATCAATCAGCTTTGTTGTTATTAAGTATTAAATAATAATGTTAAGTACATATATCTTTGCTTAAATAAATAAAGGAGTCATATTGTGCATTTATCAAGACTTGGATGATTAGCAGGAAAGATATCTACAACTATTTAATTATTCAAACAAATTCAGGAGAAGTGTTGATTATTTTGTTGCTGTAGCTAACACTGGCATATTAGTAGAAAGTCAAGTTTCAGATAGTACTTTTGCTATAAAAATTTACAAGATATCCATCACATGCTCAGTTACCAGCCTTTTACTAGGTAAAAATTCAGAATCAAGATGAATCAAGTAGGTCCTGTCCAAAACCATGGGTCTGAGGACCCCTGAATGCGACCTGCTCCCAGAGGAAACCAATTTAATGCTCCATTGCACATAGAACAGTATGTATGAATCACAAAACCTCCAGATAAATTAGTGACAGGTACATCTGAATAGGATTCTTTCTAGGTCTCTTATCTACATCCAGCCAAGCTTGTTTCACACTCACTTTCAAAGATAAAACCCCCTGGCATATTGCCTTGGCAGATTCTCACAAAGCAAATAGCCTTCATCATTTGTTACAGGAATTAAAAAAAAAAAAAAAAAAAAAAAAAAAATTCCCATATTATTTTAGGTTCCATGACAGCAAACAGGATAAACTGGAAGTAACCTGCCAGAGGGACATTCATCAGTTGATTGCCAGGCTTTATGTCTTCTCTAACTTTCATAGGCTCAACATATCTTGCTCTTTTACTTTTATTTTTGACAGTTCTGATAACCCACAGTTGCAGCCATGGCAAGGCTCAAGAACAAAACAGCAGGCTATCAAAGACAACTTATCCAGGGGCAAACAGGGAGAAGAGAAGGCGGCCATCAGTAAGTAGCTGAAAGACAGATCTATGACAGAGCAAAGGAAGAGGGCACATCAAACTTTCATATTTAATTGCCCACTTATTCATCTGAAAAAAAATACATATAATGGAGAACTGATGCTAAATATATATTATAACTATTTTTGAATATTACTCTCAGAGAAATGTGAAAATGATAAAAGCTTTATTTGGAGGGATCCTATTTGCATATTTTATCAACTCTAAGTAAACAAGAATATAAAGACCATGAAAAATAAAGTGATTTGAACTGAGCATCAATGAGTAGCACCAACATTTTATTTTTTGCAGGGATCAACATTTTTTTAATTACTAGAATTCTTTTAAGATGAAAAATTAAAAGCATACATCCTCACTGAGTTCTTTCTTGAACAATTATACTTTGAGAAGATGTGGCCTAATAAACACCATGTCCTGTCATTACATCATTTGCACTGTTTTATAGAATTTGATAACACAGATAAGAGGACTCACTTTTCAGGTTCTGTAGGATAGTTCTTCTCATGCAAATTCTGGTTTGTGCTTTCTGGGTGAGTCTGTGTTAAATCAAAAAATCACAAATCTTAGTTTCCTATTCCACTGGCACTTAAAATGCATGCCAATAAACTCCCAGCTAGTAATGGAAGGAAAAAAAAAGCAGCCTGCATTAAAGAGCACTGATTTGTAAATTTGGTCCTTTCAAATGTAAACAGTGTTTTGTTTACTCTTCCTCTTCCTCTCTCTCTCTCCCTAGCTCTCTCTCTCTCTCTCTCTATTTTTTTTTTTTTTTGTAAAATTTCAGCAATTAATTCATTACCTATAAGTACAAGTGGAGATAGGGTCAGTTAATGAAATTCAGGCTTGAGATAAACCTCTATAGATGTGAAGAAAAAGACATGTTGATGCTGATACACAAAGTAACAATAACAAAAAAGCCTCATCAATTAAGCAATTAGCAATAAGAATGATATATTTAGCTAAGGTAACTCTTTTCCTAAATAGGAAGTAATCCATAGGTTTCCAAATGTGTTAAAAATAAAATCCAAAAGATATTATTGATACTATATCCAATGATACATTGGGGGATATAAAAATAACTACCAAATTTACCTTCTTTGAAATTACACAGGTTTAATTGGATTAGATCTATTTCCTTTACAGCCATAATAGTGTAAGGAACATTAAACACCATTTGAAATATGCAAGAACATCAGTTTGCAGGCAATAAAAATTATTATTCCTCTTCCATGCATTATGCTTATACTGAGTTATTTTATTTACAATGAACTTCAGAGTCCTCAATAATCTCTTAGAAGTTTTGAAAATACAGAACATGTTCAATTAAAATGTTAAGCTCTACACATGAAACATCTTATAATAATAATGTTATCTTAGTTTTTATCAATTAGAAACATGTAAAAATGTGACCAGAACTATTTAAGAGGCTAAGTGCCAGATGTGTGATAATCAGCAGCTTAGTGGCATTACATGCACACAATGCCATATAACAATTCCTTGCTTATTATATGTCAAGGAACCCAATTTGGGGGGAATTATCCATTAATTCGGCAATTAGGTCTTAGCCAAGATGCCCTTAATATTTTATTCTAGTTGGTATACTTTAGGCTGTTTTCTTTTAGACTATAGGAACCTGACCTCTTGATTTTTTTTTTACAGCACTTAAGAAATCTTGACATTGTAAATTATTTATTTGCCCTTTGAAATGTAAATCTATCCTCCTTGCCAGTTTTGCCAGTTTTACAAACCAGAATTTTCTTCTCTAACACCTTTCAAAATGTAATCAAGAAAGTTAGTGTCCGTATCTCCCACTGTGTAGGACAGAGGCTAACATAGGAATCAACAAAGCTAGATAGGTAATTTTATTAAACACACTTCAACCAAGGCCATCTAACATTCCTTATTACTTCACCTGGGCTATTGGTATGTGTTTTATGTGTGTAAAACTGCTCATGTTTGTGCATGTGCACATGTGTCCACATGCATGTGGAGGCAAGAGGACGACCTTGGCTATCATGCTTAGAAACATGGTCTACCTTAGTTGAGAGAGGGACCCTCATTGGCCTTAAAGACACCAACAAAGCTGAACTGGCTCGTCAATGAACCCCAAATTACCAACTTTCTTCACCTCTAATGTGCTGGAATTATAAATCCCTGTCACGGGAGTGAATTCTGAGGATTGAACCAAGGTCTTCATGTTTTTGAGGCAAGAATTTATTGACTGAGCATTGCAAAAAGAAGATAAAAAAGTGAGATTGAGTAGCTGTGCTTCATGCAGTGAAGCTGAGGAGTCAGGGTTAGGGAGGTCCCTGAAAGTAAAAAGGCAGGAAGTTCTGCACTTGCTAGAGACCAAAGGATGATCTGTCTTCTTATCTTTTGCCTAGTTCCTTAGACCTGTTTTTCCCTACCTAAGCCCTTCCCTGGGGGGAGGAGGGGTGTATTTCTAGAATCCTGACATTTTCATGGCCAAGCTTTAAACCCAGAACTTGACATCATGGCTAGCCTCTTCCTGAGACAGCCCCTAGCCCAGACCAATCGCTATCCTTCTGGCCCACCATAAGGTTATAAATACATTTGTGAGGGGAGAGCAAAGTCTATGGGCTGCCTGACCACTGGTGAACCTCCAGCGTCTGGTGAGTTTCTCCTCAGCAGAATGGACCAAGCTGAAGAAAGAATCCCTCCATCCCCACTTTCAACATGGGTTTCTTCTCCACATAGCAGGAGCTCTTTGTACCTTCCTTTCTGTCCTTCCCATAGATTTTCCCCGCCCACCACATGGGCTGTCAAGCCATGTAGGTATATTCATTCTCCTTTCCTTGGTTCTTTACTTTCCTCAACAAATGTAATAATTTATTAATCATCCTTTTCAGTCTTATTTTGTTTAATTCCTTGCTTTAAAAATATACATTAACCTGTGGCTTGTGGTTTCTGAGCTCCTAATACTCCATTTCAAAATGGGAAAAAGGGTAGATATGAAGGTTGAACTGTAACAGGACAGAGAAGAACTCACTGAATTGAATGTTCATTTTAATTTGGTGTAAGACTTTCACAGAGGAGAAATTACAATGCCCAATGCTGAATGAGGAAGAGAAGAAGTAACACTTTTATAAAAAGTCAGCCACAATTATGATGTAGGATTTGGGGTACAGGAGGAATTAAATGTAACAAAGATACAGGGTCAGTGGACCCCAAATTTGAGTTCTTAGCCAAATTAGCAAAAAAAACTGGACTCTGCAAAGGGTTAGTTATAAATTATGAGGTTTATTTTAGGAAGAATTAGGATCCTTGGAAAACACTACCTGAAAGACTCAAGCCAGAAGGGAATTGTGGTGGTTTGATACAGGTGTCCCCCATAAACTTAAGTGTTCTGAATGCTAGGTCCCCAGCTGATGGATATTTGGGAATTAATGCCTCCTGGAAGGAGTGCATTGTTGGGGGCGGGCTTATGGGTTTTATAGCCAGTTTCCCCATGCCAGTGTTTGGCACACCCTCCTATTGCTGTGGACCACCTTCTGTTGGCCAGGGGGTGATGTCCACCCTCTGCTCATGCCATCGTTTTACCCTGCCATCGTGGAGCTTCCCCTCGAGCCTGTAAGCCAAAATAAATCTCTTTTTCCCAGAAGCTACTCTTGGTTGGGTGATTTCTACCAGCAATGTGAACCGGACTACAACAGGAATTCTCCCCCTTAGTCCAGCTGAAAAGGGGGAATGGAGAATGGAGAAAATTCCCTTCAAAGAGAAATCTCTGGGGAAAATGCCTCTGGGAAGCAGACACAAACAGGTAGCAAAGCATATGGGCACAAGCCAAGATTACCCCTTCATCTTCTCACTCACATAAGGAAAAGATTAAAAGAAAGCAAATGACTCGGGGAAATTACACATGTAACAAAACAAAGCGCCCAGAGAAGAACAACCACTTCCCAGACTGGCTGGGAACAGAGGGGGGTTTATCAAAGCAGGATTGTGAGAGGCAAGGCCAGGAGAATTAAGAACCAAGAGATTCAAACACATGTGCTGACACATTTGTGGATTGGACTAAACACCCAATTAGGATGAGCTTTGTTATCAGACTCAGGTGAGTAAGGGAGGGAGTAACCTGATTTGTTGGTGGACTTGAGAGTGACTCAGGAATAGCCCACCCACCCAGCCGTGCCAGGCCTGGGAAAAGTTAAAGCAGCAGGACTCTTGGCTCAGTTGTTGCTTACAGGCATCATGGACAAGACTGCATCAGATGCAGTTTCTAGTCCTGCCAGGTCAGGCAAGTTGGCATCCACGTTCTCCTTGGACTTTTGTCCCTGGCTGACTGCCTATAAATAGCTCTTTCTCCTGTTCCTCCCTCCATAGGATTGTATAGTTCAGACATACTTGCCAGTGTAAGAGATGAAGGCAAAAAGACTTGCATACTTGCTGAGTAGTTTGAATATGAACAGTTGTTCTTAATATTGACCATTAACTTCAGTTTACATCTTATTGGAAATGTTTTTCAGAGTGATTTTGACATACAAATCGATTTGCATCTTCAACTATATATTGATATGTTAATGAAACCTACAGAAAGGGATTTTCTCAACTATGAAATATATAATTATTAATTTTGATTGTAGTACATCACTCAAGTAATGTGTTTTCATTTTCAACTAAATCTTGAAATATATTTTGGCCAAATGATTTTAAACTACTGTCTCAGAATTCTAAATGTGGGAGTCATAGGCTATTAGCTTCCTTCTAGTTACTGTGACAAAATAACTGTCAAAAATCTGTTTATGGAGCTGGAGAGATGTCTTAGTAGTTAAGCGCTTGCCTGTGAAGCCTAAGGACCTGGTTTGAGGCTCTATTCCCCAGGACCCACATTAGCCAGATGCACAAGGGGGCACATGCGTCTGGAGTTTGTCTGCAGGGGCTGGAGGCCCTGGCACACCCATTCTCTCTCTCTATCTGCCTCTTTCTCTCTCTGACTCTCAAGTAAATAAATAAAAATGAACAAAAAACGGGGCTTTTAGTTTACAGTTCTAGTTTATAGTCCACCATAACAGGGAAGACAGAAGCTTGGGGCTATAGTGAAGGAACAGAATGGTGGTTGCTCCTGATGAAACAGATTTCTTTTCATATAGTCAGGGACATGGACACATTCCAGGTAAGGTGAGTCTTCTCACCACAACTAGCCTACTCAAGATAGTAACTCACACCCAGCCCAGAGGCTGCCTAATCTACATAATCCCTCCCAGGTGATTCTAGGTTCTGTCAAATTGACAATCAACACACTGACTAAAACAGTATTTATGAACATAAAATGTCATGAATTGGGCACGCTTAGCTCCATCTAACATTGATATTTCATCCATCTCCTCTGGCTGCCCTCTTTTCAACCCGTAGGAAGACTCATCCAGTCAACCTTTGATGTTAAATCTATTAAAGTTATGCCAAAGCATTAGGGAGGACTTATTTATTTATTTTTTTAAAACTCTTTTGGGCCTTGAAAGGTTTCTTTATGTCTTTGTGCTTTCTATTATTTGACATTTATTTATTTATTTATTATTTAAAATCAGAGAGAGATAGAGAGTGAAAATGGGTATGCCAGGGCCTCTAGGCACTGCAAATGAACTCCAGATGCACATGTCACTTTGTGCATCTGGCTTTACATGAGTACTGGGCAATCAAACATAGGTCATTAGGCTTTGCAGGCAAAATCCTTAACTACTGAGCCATCTCTCCAGTTAATTTCTATGTAGTTCTTTTTGAGTGAAACCTATTATAAGAGATTCTTTCCATACATGCATACACATACCCACACACAATCACATCACATGAAGATAGCCTGAGGACTAGAACTTTGCAGTTCTGCCATGTTTCCCTGTACTTACTTTTCCTATAAGTAGCTGCAAAGGTAACAATTTGCCAAAAAGGAACTGAGCATAGCAGTCTTAAATGTACCCCACTCCCTGGAGACATAAACATGATATTTAAATTTCAAAGGGAATTTTTCCAAAGAAGTGTATAGGCAAAGTTAAAAAATAGAGGAAGTTAAAATGTAAGGATTTGAATGCTCATAATAAACTTGAAAGGAAGATACTGTGCCCAAAGAATCAAAAATGAAGTATTATTTAAAATAAAATCATTTTCATATTTGTGGTTAGTTTTAACCTGCCTTTAGGGACACTGCTTTCAAAAGATAATTTATTTTAAATTGATTATGTAAGGCCTTGAAGAACTAGACTACTTCTTTACTCTTATAACTATTTTGCTTATCCAAAAAATAAAAGTCTACCTTGGGCAAAGAGAAAACAAACAAACAAACAAACAAAATAAAACTTAACTAGCTGCTAAAAAATAGTACTGTTAATAGTTTTGCCAAACTGTTGAATGATATATTTAAATAAAATTAAATTTGCTTCCCTTTACAGTTTCTTTTTAACACATCAAAAACATGAGACAGGTTTCAGTTAATTAGACCTAATATAGCCTTTATAAAGGATAAACCTTATTTTTTTAATAGAGAATTTAATAGGTGTAGGCCCGCTTGTAGCCCACAATTGGTGGTAACTTGATAGTAGAGTGGGCCATGTTTGGATATGGTTCTGACTTGTGTCCCAGATCCAGCTATGGGTCCCTAACCACTGAGGGGGTCAGTTAGCCAAATCAAGAGCTGTTGGTTTCCCACCATGGCTGTGTGCCAATATTGCACTTGTGTGAGCATCACAACAGGTTATTTGCTGCTAAGTAGGCTAGACCATGAGTTGCTTGGACAGATATTGGTCATTTTTCCCCAGTCACCAATGTAGAACCATCTGACACTAGACGTGCTAACTATCTGGGGACTGACTCTCTTCCAGCCTCCAGCATTCCATTTTACGTGTCAACTGCAAATGGTGTCTTCAGTAGTAGGGTCTTACCACTAACCTTTGGTGGGTCATCAAGTACTCTGCCAGAAATCTGTCTTTCTTTTAGGAAACCTTGTAGGTCTCTCTGATCAAAAGCTCATTGTGCATGAAAGCCACATGCTGGTACTGGGAGTTACAGTATAAAGGAGTATGGGTGTAGCCTTTAGAGTTTAGGAGGGGTCACAAAGAATTTATGCACTTTAAATTTTGGGTTCTGTCCTACTTTTAACAGTTCCTAAATATGGACACAAGAAGGGTAAATTATGAATTATTAAGTTTACTTAGGGAGAAATCACAAATTGTGATTTTATTTAAGGGAGGTTGGGGTCTAGGAAGGGAGGAAAAACACATGGGAAGTAGGAAACACATTCTCATGTGGACACAGCACAGTCTGTGAGATCCATTGAAGAGAAACTGAGTTTTTTTGGGAATAAACTTGGGAAAGAGAGAATTCAGGATCTTGTTTAGGGAGATTCAGAAGGAACATCCATAGAATCCACCCTCAGTTTCCCCATGGTAGAAAGTTTAAAGGACAAATGATGGTGACTTAAGGAAGAATATCAGAGAGAAAATATCAAAGCAGAAACCAGGAGATTCAGAAGAGAAATCAGTAATGAAGAGATTTACACTCTTAGTTACTCTGAGTGTAGAGTAATTACCTAGGTAACAGGTCTAGAGTCAGAGAAAATGCCCACATTATAGATTTTAAGATTATAAGAAAAACACACACATGATAGATTCAGAGACCACAGAAAAATCATACATGTAGTTCATGTGAGACGTCATCCCCAAACTATAAAGTACAGGCAAGCTGACCAAGAAATAATATCCTTTCCCCTGCCCCACCCAGCAAGGGTAGGTGATAGGGGAAGAAAGCCTGTATCCAAACAAAGATGAGAGGAAATCTAGAGAGATACACCCCCCCCCCACACACACACACTGAGGGTCTTGTCAAGAAAGGAGGGTTGGAAGTCCACAGCATTTATAACACCATATTTAGGTGTAGCTGTGGTTAGTTTGCAGGGTGTATCCTAGAGCCAGTCTACCTAGGTCAGCCCATCCATGTAGCACACTAGACTATGGACAGCAGAGGTATAGTACATCAATCTCAATAAGACATGAGTTCCATTCCTTCCATGAGTTCTGTTCTTGTGCCAGGGCAAGGTGGCATCTCCTGGTTCTCTTTGGACTTCAATCTGTAATGGAAACAGCCTAAAAAAAAATATACATCTTGATTTCTCCTATTCTCCTTCAGTATTTCATAAAGAAAAGGGATCTTAGCAAAGTTTATTTTAAATTTAAACCCAATTTGAACTGTACTCACATAAATTAAGCCATCTTAATTACTAAATGGTAAAATGTGAGAAACATGCTACCTATCATTTTAAATGCAAATAAAGACTACCACATTAGGCAGTTCATCAGCTTAAGTTTAAAAAAATTATAATTTTTTCATCCATTTATCAGTTTAGAAACACTATCATTAACAGAGGATCATAAATTGGCATTGGCTTGCTGCTTAATATAGAAGGTTATCATAAGTCAACCACAACTTTTGCATTTGGAAAAAAAATGTTTAAAAAACCACTATGACATCAAGACTAGTTAAAATATCTTTGGTATGGAATCACTGAATTCAGGATTTAAAAGGAGAAATATTATCTATGGAAAATCATACTGATGCTTTTCAGTTCTGTGCTTAGTAAGTAGAGTTTATCACTGTTGCAACTTTGGCATGAGTCCCATTTGACTCAGTTCCAAGAGTGCTCATTACTGGCTACTTATGTTCCTAGGTGCCAATAGGATGATAAAATACTGTCAGACATAAGTACTTGTCATTTTACATTGTCACAAATTTACTACTATCTCTTACAAAAAGCTTGGATATCATTGAAACATATGATGTACTTACTGGGCTAAGTGATTTTACAGAGTCATGAAAACTCATAAAGAAACAAGTATAGGTCCCATATTCATTTTCATTTTTTTTTATATGTCTGCATAGTATGAATGGTGTTGTGTGTTGTGTAAGCAAGTGTGTGTGTGTAGGTGTGCATGGCTTGTGCACATACATATGGAGGCCGAAGGAGAATGTTGGGTGACCTCCTCTTTTGCATTTCTGGGTCTTTGCATGAGAATCTTTCACTGAACCTGGAATGGGAACTGCATTGTTTTTGTCAGACTAGATGAATATTCTTGTGTGTCCACTCTGGCACAGGACAGAGAGATTGCAGGCTTGTGCAGCCACACCCAGCTGTTTACATGGATGCTAGGGATCAAATTCAAGCACATTCTGCTCCTCAGGTACTGTTGCTTAAGGCAAGCACTTATACTCACCAAACCATCTCCTGAACCTCTCATTGGCATTTTTATGTGAACACTTTTTTCTTAAATTTTAATTTTTAACTTTTTGTTTATTTATAAGGAGAGAGAGAGAGAGAGAGAGAGAGAAGGGGGGGGGGGGATGTACCATGGCATCCAGCCTCTGCCAACAAACTCCAGATCTATGTGCTACTTTGTGCAGCTGGTTTTACATAGTTATTGGAGAATCAAACCTGCAAGAAAGCACCTTTAACCACTGAGCTTCATCTCTCCATCATGTATGTATATATATATAAAATTGATTTGAGAACACATTTTTGATTGGGTATGAGGAATCCTCTGTAAAATTAGCAAAGCTTTGTGATTTGTAAACACATTTTGACTTGTGTCTCTAAATTCTTTTTTTAGTTGTAAAATATATAAAAGCGTGGATGCATGTGGTGGATACCTTTAAGTGGTCCTTTGATAACCAACTTATAGCATGAAATCATATTTAACTATGGTAATTTCTAAATTCAAGAGGATCTCTGGCCTATGAGGGGAGCCTTCGCTGTATGGATGCTTAGTTCCAAGCTCAGGTCAACTTTGAATAATACTATTTTCTTCTTTTGAGAATATCTCATAAACCATTCTATTCAACAATGATATTTAAAAGTACCGGTAGCTCTCCCACTCACATTGTATAGAACTTAGGTAAAAACAAAAAGAAAGAAAAAGAATGCAGAGGAGATATACAGAAGTTTCCTAGAACAATTAAAACTTGCATAACATAGAGTCAGCACAGGTAATGGAATGATGAATAGTTACATGAAAACATAAACAGTAATCTAAATTTAAATGACACATAATTTGGTCACCTTGGCATAATTAATCATAATTAAGCTAATACTATAAAGAAGTTAAAAAGGAACTTCTAGACAGAGCAGGCTGAACTGGAATTCACTATGCATTCTCAGAGTGTCCTTGAACTCATAGTGGTATGTCTACATCTGCCTCCCAGTGCTAGTATTAAAGGTTTGTGCCACCATGCGCAACCATATGTTTTTATTCAATAAATTTCTTTCTTGTGATTAATTCTGAACAACAAAAATGATATGAAGAATATACTTTTTGTGTACTGATCTGCTTCTTTAAACATCAGTTCTAATGAAAAATGTAATCAATAATAAATATCTAAGAAAATAAATGATAAATTATTACTTACCAACCATACCAATCTTTCCAATTAAGATTATAATAACAATAATTACCCAATAAATCCACTTGGTGTGTAGAAAATAATTTATCAAAGTCACCAAGGTAAAAATATATTTACTTCTTTGTTCAGGAAATGACAGGAGTCTCACACATGTTCAGTTATGATAGTTACATTCTAATAATTTGATTGCTATAAATTTACTTTAATTTTTCATTTTATTCTCACAAATAAAGTGAAGCAATAATGGGAAAATATAGAAAATTACAAGTAAATGATAAGTGAATTCTGGCATATGAACTTATATGTGATTATCAAATGATACTGATCTGAGACTCCTTGAATCAACCAGTCATTTTTTTTTAATAGAGTTTCATCATATGCAGACTTTGTTATAAGAAACCTAAATTATTTTTTGGAACTTAAAATTTAAAGGAGAGAGAGCTATGTGTATCTTATTTAAATTTTTATGACTTTGCTGGTTTAAAAATGGGAAGTCTTGACAAATATTTTCCAATTATACTTGTAAAGCATAAAATTTCCTTGTTATTTTAAAACTTAGTTGAATTTTTAGTAGGCAGTTTATATACATGAGTCAAAGCATGTGTAATACAGTGAAAAAAAAAATCTCCCTTTTCACCATCATCCTCTTGTTCTTTCCCTACATGTACAATCAAATACCTATGCATATTGTTTTTCCTTTTTATGTATAAAGATAGCCTATATAAATAATTTACTGCAGATTGATTTTTTTTTCAATTAACAATATATCTTGAACATATTTTCATATTGGCACCAGATTGGTCCCTCTGTACTTCATTTTATGACTACATAGCATTCAATGACAGAGGTGCATTGTACTCTGTCCTTATTCATAAACAACTTGCTAAAAAAAATTTAACCAGCATTTCCAGCTGTTTTTGTAATCTAACTTGTATTTATTGGTCTGCTATAATCCATCAGAGTCAAGGACAAATTTGCTTTTTCTTTTATTCTCAAGGTTTGATCTTATTGATTTCTTAAGAAATCTTGTTGATTTACTTTAGAACAGCATCCATAATTCACCAACTTCCCACCTTTATAGTGTAATATCAAAACAATAAGAACCAAGAATTTGTCTTTTAAAAACAATATTAGGACTTTCAGAATTAGCTAAAACAGAATAAATATTTATTGTTCTACTCTTCCACTGAATACACTCTAAATTCCTGAACAAAATGATTAAACACCTGTCTTGATTGTGATGTAAGTGCTGTAGAAAGGGCAGGTCATCAGAAGTACAGTCCTGGAAGTGAGCTGTCTCACTTCTGCTATTTTCCTCCCTCTCTGTTGTTTGAGCACCCAGGCTAGCCTCAGAAAGGGGGCTGCAACACAGACAGCAAAAGTGTGAAGGGAAATTGCCTTTACCGTGCAGAACTCAGGAAGCTTGAGCCTTAAAATTGAAGGTATTAAAAGTTGGATGTGGTGGTGCACACCTTTAATCATAGCACTCAGGAGGCAGAGGTAGGAGGATTGCCGTGAGTTCAAGGCCATCCTGAGACTCCATAGTGAATTCTAGGCCAGCCTGGGCTAGAGTGAGATCCTACCTCAAAAAAACACAAAACAACAAAAAATAAAATAAAATAAAATAAAATAAAATAAAATAAAATAAAATAAAATAAAATAAAATAAAATAAAAAAAGGATTTAAGGTATTGGAGGTAATCTCCCCTTTGCCTTTCTCTTTGTATTCTCCTACACATGACTCCAATCAACTTCCAGTCTTGAAACTAAATTCCCATGGTACTAACCATGAACAGGCAACAATAACATTGGATTTTCAAACCCTGTAAACTGAGAAATAAAAGTCTGTTCTCTTAGCAAAGGAGTTGGAAAAAGAGACCCTGGTCATCTAGACTATAGGGGTGACAAAGTCTAATGGTCTGAGTTGATGAACTCAGTGGCTTATAGATCAAGCACTGAGCATCAGAGAATCTAGACTCCAGAGACCAGAGCCTTGTGGCTCCAGATGCTCAGATTGGAAGAGATTGCTCTGGCTTTAATTGCCTTTGCAATGACCCTTGTCAACTAGTGTAATCCCTAGGTATCATCAGTAGATAGAGATAACAGCAGTGCGTGTTCCAGTTCCCAAGAATTAGGGTTCAGAATCTATGGCTCTTAACAGAGTCTCATATCACAATATTTTATTTACTTATTTATGGTTGTTCTGAGATAGACTTGCTCTATCCCGGGCGGATCTGGAATTTACTCTGTAGTCTCAGGGTAGCCTCAAATTCACAGCAATCCTCCTACCTCTGCCTCCTAAATACTGGGATTCAAGGCATGCTCCACCTCACCTGGCTCTCATAACACAGTTTTTGAGCATTCACAGTTGGGACAATCTGTCTTTGTTTGGACTAGTGTTACAACTATCGAGCGATGGGTTTAAAATTCCCTTGCCTTTAGGGTTGGCAGTTCTCTTGGTATCTTCCAGTGGCCGGTGTGCACTGTCCCACATTTTAGTCTCTTTGTAGCCTTCTCTCCACTTCCACAATCCTTGATAGTCTTTGTCACTTATGGACTCTTCTACCCAGTAGCACCGTCCCTTGTAGTTATCTGGACTTGTTCTACCAGCCTTTTGCCACTGCAGCCATTTCTCCTGTCACTCTCACTGTCTGCATATGCTGTTGGCCCTTACACCTCACCCCATCCAAAACTCCCCGCCTTCATTCTCAACATTATGTAAACTGCCTGTAACAATAAAGTGAGTTCCTGCTTTGAAGAGACTCCCAGCTCGGTGGTTTTGTTCCTGGTCATCGACACCCACCATCCTCCTCAACCCCTTGGGAGGAACCAGCTGGCCTGGTCCTTCCCCAGCACTACTTGCTGGGGCAGCTCGGCACCGGTAGAAGTTGCAGCTATGGCTGCTGACCCTGCTGCTCTGTGACTCCATTTTGTATTACAAGTTAGGCTGTGTCTACTTAGGTTAAAAATCAAAAGTGAGGAGAGGTTAGGTCAGTGAATATAATGCTTGTTATCTAAGCATGAGGACTGAAGTTCAACCACCAGTATCCATGTACACTCTGCCCCATCATCCTAGCACTCAGGATGCAGAAGAGGGTAAGCTAGCTAGCAAGATCTAGGCTCAAGAGAGAGCCTCTGTCTCATTAAGTAAAGGGACATATGGAGGAAGACACTTGATGTTATTAACCTTGAACCTCCACTTGCACACATACCTGCACAGGGATATACCCTCATGTATATGAACAAACATACAATTCAGTGTGCTCACCATAGTTACACACATTCACACACCCAGACAATCAGAAGGGCAAAAATATGACTATTTAGGAGAAGCCTCTTTTGTTGTTGTTTGGAGAAGGGTCTCACTCTAGCCCAGGCTGACCTGGAATTCACTGTTATCTGGGGGTGGCCTGGCACTCATGATGTTCCTCCTACCTCTGCCTTCCAAGTGATGGGATTAAAGGCATGTGCCAACATACCTGGCAGGAGAAGCCTTTTATTGAACCTAACATTGCCACACCAGAAGTGTCTCCTTGCTGACTGGAAAAGTAATTTGAAAAGAGACAGCTATAGTTATAAGGGGAGGTATAATATGCAAACAAAGGACTGCATCTGCACCAGTCAGCACACAGCTTCTAGTTCTGCCAATCACAGTCAGTACAAAGCAAGACCCACCCACCCAGGCTGTCCCATTGCACTAATTATACGTCTGAGACTTGGGGTAAGTGTCCAACCCTGAGTGAGGACAGTTGCAGGGTCATCTAAAATTTATGAAAGTTTATGTCAGGTACATGTCTCCCAAGATTGGTGCAAGTAGTCTGGAGTGGGCAATCTTTCTCCAAATGACCCAAGTTGATATGTCCAGTGAAACCAAGGTGTCATGATGGTGGTGTGGTTGATGGCCAAATAAAGAGCTGCCTTGCTTATGGTTTCTCACTCCAGCTTGCCAGGCACAAGAAAAGGTTCTACCTGCTGCCAATCAAAGGATCAAATGGCCTATGCCTATGGTTTCACTCATTTATGGGGAAAAAAATTCAATAAGGCATTCAAAATAAATTTATCGTTCTCAGTGATATTTCTAAACCCCTTGTTCCTTGGTCAAAGTACTCTTAGAAAGACTAGGGTCCCTCTCAATAAAAAGCTATATACACATATGGAAATAGCATACTGAACCCCCTTAATATGTAAAATAAATGTATCTTTTCAGAACAGAAAGAGTGAGATCCTTAAATAACCTAGATTAGTATCATTAATAGTGACTTTAAATCAGTTATTATGATTATGTTTGTGAAGGACAGAAACCCTTGGTAGGAGCAGAATAGGAGAAATGCACAAAAAAGAAACAACTTTTAAAAATCATCTATTCAAAAAGTTAGGTCTACAAATTAAATTACCTAAAATAAAAACAAATCAAAAATGGATATATGAGAAAATTTATAGATTTGAAGACAGCTACAGAGAAACTACACAATTTGGGGAACAAAAAAATAATTTTTATTACAAAAATGAGAGGTTGTGGCATAACAATGGCAAGGTGTTATAAGAAAAAAAGTCATGAAAAAATATTTGAAGAAATACAGACTAAATATTTGCTGGAGGCAATAATGATGGAAATATAAAAAAGAAGAAAAAAGCATTAGCATAAACCTACACAACGAATTCAAAGAAGATCATAACTTTACCTGTAATAAAGCAACTGAAAAATGTATATAAAATATTATGTTTTAGGATGATACAAAAATATTTACTATCATTATAACAACAAAAGGTAGAGGAACAACATGTTTAGTGAAATAACTGAAAACAGATTGTTATGCATACTCAAAATATTCCTTGAGGGCTCAGGGATGGCTCAACAATTAAGGCACTTGCCTACAAAGCCAAAGGGCCCAGGTTCAATTCCCCAGGACCCATGTAAGCCAGATGCACAAAGGGGCACACAAGCATCTGTAGTTCATTTGCAGCAGCTGGAAGCCCTGGTGCTCCCATTTCTCTCCTCTCTTTCTCTCCCTCTCTTTGCCTATTTCTCTCTCAAAGAAATAATGCAAAAAAAATATCCCTTGAAAATGAGAGCAGTTTTAGGGATATGGCTCAGTGGTTAAAAGTACTTGCTGTGGGCTGGAGAGATGGCTTAGCGGTTAAGCGCTTGCCTGTGAAGCCTAAGGACCCCGGTTCGAGGCTCAGTTCCCCAGGTCCCACGTTAGCCAGATGCACAAGGGGGCGCACGCATCTGGAGTTCGTTTGCAGAGGCTGGAAGCCCTGGCGCGCCCATTCTCTCTCTCTCCCTCTATCTGTCTTTCTCTCTGTGTCTGTCGCTCTCAAATAAATAAATAAATAAATAAAAATTAAAAAAAAAAAAAAAAAAAGTACTTGCTGTGCAAGTGTGATCTTATGTTAGATCATCTGAACCCAAGGAAAGCTAGACACAGTAGTGAATTTATGCAGTCACAACCCTCCTTAAAAAGATGAGAAGTGGCCGGGCATGGTGGCGCACGCCTTTAATCCCAGCACTCGGGAGGCAGAGGTAGGAGGATTGCCGTGAGTTCAAGGCCACCCTGAGACTCCATAGTGAATTCCAGGTCAGCCTGGGCTAGAGTGAGACCCTACCTCAGAAAACAAAACAAAACAAAACAAAACAAAACAAAACAAAACAAAACAAAACAAAACAAAACAAAACAAAACAAAACAAAAAAAAGATGAGAAGTGGAAACAGTAGAATGTCTTGGCCTGATAGTGATGCTCAATGAAGAGACTCTGCCTCAAACAGGATGGAAAGAGAGGACCAAAACTGAAGGTTTCCCTCAGACCTCCACACACATGCTGTTGTTAACATCACACACACACACACACACACACACACAAAATTAAAAAAAAAGAAAGAAAAATATATATTTAAGTAAAGGATAATAGCTACTTTTTTGCCATTAGACCTACACTTAAAGACAAATAAGAAAATAGAATGTGTTTTCCAATATAATTTCTTTAAAATATATATGAGTTTTAGCAAAATCTATAAAAGAAAGATTTCAGTGGATCTTTCAGAAGTGTTTAAACATAATTTACAAATTTTCCATGAAGTTAAAGGGGTCATACACAGATGAAACTATATGATGGTAAAAGCAGTTTATTGAAAGTGGTTCTTCTTTTCCTATATAATAGATTGTGTAATATAAAGTTTACATTATTTGAATTCCTAGCATGACCTCACCTAAATATGCTAACATAGGCCAGTAAATGACAAAGAAAGTTAAAATTGATTAAGAAATTACTAATCAACACATCAAAAACAAGCAAGCTTATTGACCATATGAGCAATATTATCAAGTTTAAAATTTTTTCCAACACCTGCAGGACATATATTATTCTCATGTCTGTAGAATGCTTGTCAAAGACAATATAACTTGATTAATAAAAGGAACTTAGAAAACCTGAAATCTTACAAAGTAAGTTTATGCCCTATGGAGAGAATTAAAAATAAATAAATAAAAAATAAAATAAAATAAAATATAAATAAAGAAATAAATGAGTACTTTAAAAAAGTTACAAAACATTTGAAAATTTAACAACATACTTGAAAATCAAGTATATATATATATATATATATATATATATATATATATATATATATATCTGTTTTATATCATGCATGTTATTTTTCTTGAGTGAAAATGAAGCACAAAATACCCACTATTGAATTTAAGCAGAGAATTTGTGTTCTGTCTTCTTTGGTATTTCCTACTTGAAAGGAAGTTGAAAGGCACCTCTAATCATTTTGTCTAACAGATTTGAGATAATATCTAAAGGTAAATTTCCTGTTCATTCAAAACTGCTCATTGGTTCCACCTTTGTATTATTTACTTCCCTAGGAATGATATTCAGGCAACAGTGACATAGTGTAATAATTCCAGATAAAAGCTTCATTGTACTATGGAGAAATAGAGTATCTCATTCAAGCAGTGGCAAAGAATCTTCCTCTACAAAGCGATGCCTTCACTAAAATTTGAAAGACAAATAGAAATCATCAGTTTAGGAAAATCTCATGTGTAAAATATCGACAATTTATGAGACATGATGTGTGAGAGAAATGCAAGCATGTTATTAGAGTGGAATTCCATTCTAACTAAAAAAAAAAAAAAAAAAACTTGGTTGGTGATGGGTTTTCTTGAGATCTCAGGGTAAGCAGTTCCCAAATCTTGAATCTTTGTTACTCTAAATTTATTTTCTTTGGAAAACAAGAGAGAAGTGTCCATAGGTATTAACAAAGAAAGCAATCTGAGTAGATTAAGAGTTAAAATGTTACTGGGAGGAAGGAATAGAGTTCTGAAGTAAAATAAATAAATAAATACATAACTAAATAAATATCATTAACTGATTTTTGTCATGAAATAAAGTAACACTTCTGTTTTCTTCCCAATTTTTTTATCTTCTTTCTTGTCTTATTTAATTTTTGAAATTTACATGAATCAATATGTATGTGTAAAACCTCTAGATGAAATTTTTCAATAGTATTGACTACGTCTTAACAGAAGCACTGAAATAAAAAAAAAGCCATTCAGGGCTGGAGAGATGGCTTAGTGGTTAAGCGCTTGCCTGTGAAGCCTAAAGATCCTGGTTTGAGGCTCAATTCCCAAGGACCCACGCTAGCCACATGCACAAGGGGATGCACTCATCTGGAGTCCATTTGCAGTGGCTGGAGGCCCTGGTGCGCCCAATCTCCCCCCACCCCATCTGCCTCTTCCTCTCTCTCTCTGTCACTCTTAAATAAATAAATAAAAAATTTTTTAAAAAGGCCATTCACTAGAAATAATTAGACAAATGATCTGTCTTCTAAAAGTTCACTCCTTTGGTAGGGTTGATTTAGGAGCTAATCTTTTCAATTCCATGTCTAAATTATTTAACAGAAAACAGGAACAGGATGATAGAGTTGATAAACAGATTAGATGGATGATAGAGAGATATGGTTAGAGAGAGAGAGATAGATAATAAATAATAGATAGATAGATGATAGTCAGATAATAGAACTAGTGAGCCTGGGTCCATAGGCCAGCATACTAAAATTATTTCAAGAAATAAAATTTAGGGGCTGGAGAGATGGCTTAGCGGTTAAGCGCTTGCCTGTGAAGCCTAAGGACCCAGGTTCGAGGTTCGGTTTCCCAGGACCCACGTTAGCCAGATGCACAAGGGGGCGCATGCATCTGGAGTTCATTTGTGGTGGCTGGAAGCCCTGGCGCGCCCATTCTCAATCTGTGTCTCTTTCTCTCTCTCTGTCACTCTCAAATAAATAAATAAATAAAATTTAAAAAAAAGAAATAAAATTTATAATGAGTCTTGTAACTTTAATGATATTACAGAAGTATTAAGTCCTTTAGGGCTAGCATAACTCTATCCAAGGAAACCTAAGTAGTCTGAAAGTCCCCTTCTTTTCTTTTTGTCCTTACTTTACAACATTTAATCGTTAGTTACCAAGACCCACATCTAGCCCTATTCATTGAGAAAGAGTAAAAGCTCTAGCTTAGACAGCTCTCTCAAGTGTATTCTTTCATTTCCTTCCTCCTCTTTTTCAGTCTAGCAACAGGCCTTCTTTAAACTTTTGTAATTACCTCACTCAGGGACAATCAATCTTCCACATTCTTGCCAGAGGGATCTTTCTAAAAGATAAATTCATTCTGATAATTCTCTTCCTAAAATAAATAAATAAAGCAACAAAAGCATTCAGCAATCTTCTGTTGCCTTCAGGGAGAATTTCAAGACCTTATGCCTGTCACAAGGTAAGAGTTGCCTCTCTCCTTTGTTTTCCTGCTGCTCCCCAACCTTCTCTCCCTCTCATGCTTTATTTTTTTCTATTAATGTGTTCTTTATTGTAAAGCCTACTTCTCTACCCATAGGCAGACATAGATGGGCTGTGGATTATGGTCTCCTTGAGGAAAGTTACTTATACATGGGTGGCACTTGTAGAATGTGAACATTTAAAGACAGGAAATGCAATTTATTCACTTTTGATTCCACGGTACTTGACCCAGTTTCCTCACTCAGTTCTTATCAGTTTGAAAATACATTTTACAGTTAAATAAATGATAAATTAAGCCACAAACATAAACAGACCCAGACATGCACTGATATAGGAAATCCCAAAAGAAATGTATTGGAAATCAGAAAAACTGTGCATAGCCCTGTACTTCAATATTAAATGTTTACCTTTGGGAACTTTAGAGTTAGACATTTTTTTTCAAGCTTTTTAGAACATTTTTTTAGAAAACATTTAACAAAATATACTCTGGAGAAATAAAATTTTGTGTATAGAAACCATAGTATTAGAACCATAATATTATATAATATAAACCATAGAAACAAAGTGTCAACTTAATTCAAATCTGACCATAAAATGTTTGCATAGCTAAGCCTTCTTTATTTGAATTCAGACTCTATCAGTTCATGTGTTTTATTATTTTTAATAAGATATCAAGGCACTCTGGGGTACAGTTTACTATTCTACTTATTCATGCCTAGGGTACATTATAAGCTGCAAACCCAAAGGCTAAGTAAGTGCTTTAACTGCCCAAATCATGTATTAGAGGATCAATAAAACACACTCTGGAGTATCTTAATCCTATAATACATCTCCGACTTTTTATTAAAAGGGGGAAAGCAATTAATCTGGAACAAAATAATATTTTAAGATCACATCCTTCTACTGCTACATATTGCATACAGAGGACAAAGGCAAACAGTGGCAGTTTCTTGACAGGAATTTTACAGAAACAATGAATTATGCATTCCAGCTGCCGAGGAATTGGAAGTACACCTGCTTTAAAAAGCTTGTGCACAGAGACAACCTATGCCCTTGTATTTAGTTTGGTAATTTCTTATACAGTACCAATCAAAAACAAAGGAATTATACAGAGGATGTTTTACTATTTTATTATACATATTTTACAACTTATACCTTACCATATATGCCATACAATTTTACATTCAATTATAACAGCATATCCTGCTCTAATTTTTTTTTTTTGCTTTTTCCTCTACCTAGTATTTAGTAGCAAGTTTTTCCTTTGTCATTAGATTTATAAAACTACCATATTACCTGGCACATTATACATGCTCAGCAAGTATATAAGTTAAATAACAATAGTGATGTTAGTGAAGAATTTCAAATTATTTTTGTAGCTATAGAGTTATATACAATGTGTATATGTGTGTGTGTGTGTGTGTATGCACGCATGAATATGTATAACAGATTATTCTAACAAAATCAGAAGGTGTAAAAGACCACAGTTATTTAAAAAACTTCTATTCACACTATTTTCAGATATTAGCTATTATAATTTTCACAGAAACATTAAGAGTATTTCGTAACTATCCTCTCACAAATGGCATGTCTGCGGTTAAAAGCTATTGATTATGCTGTTCTTGCTGGTAATGGAATGCCCCACCTTTTTTTGCTTTGTTTTATTTTGTTTTGTTTTCCGAGGTAGTGTCTTATTCTAGCTCAGGCTGGACTGGAATTCACTGTGTAGTCTCAGGCTGGCCTTGAACTCACAGAAATCCTCCTACCTCTGCCTTCCCAGTGCTGGGATTAAAGGCATGTGACACCATGCCCGGCCGGAATGTTCTTCTTAAAAGAGAATCCATGCTGGATCATATATGATAAAAAAAAAACTCTATTTTGATTGGACTATAATATTTCTAACATAATTTTACAGGCATTTCCACTACATTAAAATTTGACATATCTTTGATCATTTAGTGATCAGTTATAGATTGACCTATTGTGAAGATTTATCATGATTGTACAGTACTACAGAACATAAAAATAAAACAGAGCAGATTGAAACTATGCCAATCTTTATGGCATGTACTTCACATAATATTTCTGTTGCCTTAATTTTCTCCATATGTGTAATGATTCAAGTTAACATATAAATAGTATATATCCAAACATGAAATAAGAATGGTATAACATTTTATGAACTTTTATTTAGGCAAAATATTGATTCTACAGATAAAAGCTGATATTCCAAAATAAAATACTAATTTAAGATATAACATTGTATTTCATTATTATTCATTAATGAAATATAATATAACAAATTTTAATAGTTGAGAAACTTAATGAGGAAGTCAATATATATATAAAAAAAAACTGAAGTAAGGCTCTTTAGTGGGTGCTGTGTTTTAAATGTAAAATGTCCTCCAATGACTTGTATATTTGAACACCTAGCAATCAGCTCAGGGTGTTTTGTAGGAAGGTTGTAGAACCTATAGGAGATGGATCTTTGATGGAGAAAGTTTGTGACTATGAGTGGTTATTAGGATTTTATAGTTGAGCCTCACTTTTTTTCACACTCAGCTTTGCGACTGTGAGTTCAATATGATCAGTTGGTCTTCTGCATTTGTTGTCATGCCTTCCTTGCCATGATAGACAATATCCCCCTGGAACTGTAAGCCAGAAATGCCCTCATTCCTTAAGCTGTGTCTCATCAGATATTTGGTTATATGAAAGAATAAAGTAAATGTGAAATGGATAATAAAACTGTATAAAGCAACACCAGTGAAGTTCAATTTTCTTTTTCTGACTCACTCTGCTATATGCTCTACATACTTACTTTTATCATTTTGCCAACTGTTTAATTGGTGTTCATACTGAATACTAGGGGTAACTTTTAATATTCCTTATTAAATTTGCCATATGTAATATGAATGCTTAATAGTTTTCCAGAATCCACTTCAGTCTACATGACATTAACACGCACACACACACACACACTCCCCATGAAAATCTATCTCAATTGCCAAGTGTTAATAAATGTATATGTATCTGCATGCATTTCTGTAGGAAAGATGGAGCAGACATTGCAAAAGATACCTATATGCAAATGAAAGCATGATAGGTTTTAACAATTTAAGGTGAGAACAATTGCTTAATGGAAAAAATCTGTATTTTATGCAAAGTTCTTTAACCCACAGATAACAATGAAACTGTGAAGAAAATTGATCTCCACAAAATGATTGCAAAATCATGGTTTAGTAAGTCTAAGTTTGCGAGTGCACGCAATATAAACATACCAGCACTCAAGGGGCTCATTGTTACATAGTATGTGTTGAGATCAGTGCTACAAATAGAACAACTTAGTGGTCCTTTCAGAGGGTACTGTATTTATGATTTTCATTCAAGAAGGTTTTAATCTTGTCTATTGATATTGGATATTTGTCTTTATAGACATTATACTCCTCTCAGGCATCCTTGAGGGGAACAAGCACTATAGAGAAATGGGGAAGGGGCATGCATAAGGACACACATGGCATAATAGTCCATAAGTCACAAGGTGGGTGAGCTATGGAAAAAGGGGG
This sequence comes from Jaculus jaculus, assembly GCF_020740685.1. Taxonomy (NCBI): domain Eukaryota; kingdom Metazoa; phylum Chordata; class Mammalia; order Rodentia; family Dipodidae; genus Jaculus; species Jaculus jaculus. The sequence goes on from NC_059107.1 coordinate 129,748,895, forward strand.
GGGGGAGTGGAAATCCCCCCCACATTTTAAAAACGCTATAATGGCAGTGCCAGCAATGGATCATGACACCCACAGTGGACTGCTGGAAACCCCTGAGGCCCTCAAAATAACGCAGGCCTTTTAAAAAGCACTTGGTTACACATCAGAACTGATGTTAAGACTGTATTGTTGAAGACAGCACAGGATGAAGTCCCAGCACAATGAGAGATCATGCTACAGCTGTGAAGGAAGCCAGCGCTGTGCTGGGGAGCCAGGGGAGCTGCTGGGGTGAAGCCATCAATAGTGTGAACAAGCAGTGGGTTCTGCAAACTAAAAAACCAACCAAACAGGCAAGATGTACCCATACATGCAATAGCTGTATAGAAGTTATGAAGCAATTAACTGCTCCCTGATTGAACATGTCACTCTCTCAGTGGAAGGGAATTCATGTCTGTGACTGAGAACTAAGTTTGAAGCCTACGGTTTAGGTCATAGGCCCTTGAGGGAAGCTTCCAATATTCTTTGTCTAAAAGGAGAGGTTATACCCACCACAAGTCTTCTAAAGTTCTGTATTTATTCCCTTTAATAAATGCTGCTCTCATTCTACTTTAAAGAACCTGCTTTTTACAAATTGTAGCAATACCTACAGGCTCAAAACCAACCAGAGAAAGCCACACCTGTCAGGACCCAGGAAACATTACAGATTGAATGACAGATCATATATGAGTGCTGCTATGACTGCTAGCCTGAGAACCTTCCCCATGGAGATGACAGTAGACACTGAAAAGTCTCAAAAGTCATCCAGATAATCAGAGGTTGGTAAGACTCAGTATTAAAAGAGACTTCTAACACATGACCTCCGAGGCTCAGTGAACACTGTAGAGGAGGGGCTCAGATAATGTAAGAGACAGGGGGAGAAAGTGCCCCGTGAAGCACTGCTCTGCCCAGAGGAACAGATTGTTACATCCAGTTCCCCACAGCGATCACTGAGACTCCCACTGAGAAGGGCCCTCAGTGGAAAGTGGTTGGGAGAGAGGGGAAAAAAGAAGATAATCTGATGGGACTATGACCAATTTGCAGTACACCCAAATACTTAAGTTTCCAAAACATATTTTTTATAAAAGAAAACTTCTTTTGGTACTCAATTAGTTGTATGAACACAAAAAATAAATACAAGATGAATATCTGTATTATACTGTTCCCTTCTCCTAAAAATGCAAATTCATGTTAATATTTCTAATGAATCAAAACGTATATTAATATATACATATATATTTATGTATATGTTTATTATATGTATGTAGCTTCTGAGCTAAAATATAAAGACATTTTTATAGACTGTTATATTTCTCTATGTAGAAATTTGCTCAGAATATAATGAAGAAATATGTGTAAAATGACCAAATGAAAAGGCCTCATGATATATGACAAATAAAAATTTAAAAAAAACTAACAAGACATGTGAAAATATATAGAGTCATTATTACTATCTACCTCCACAACTTTAAATTTCAAGTTCTGTATTAATTCAGTAACTTTTTCATCTTTCTTCTCATGAACCCTGGGCATAACATTATGCCCAAAACCACTATGACATAGCTATTCTTTCCTTCTTGAATGATCTTTCCTCCCAAAAGTATTTTTGTGTGTGTGTGTGTGTGTGTGTGTGTGTGTGTGTGTGTGTGTGTGGGCGTGTGTATGCACCAGGGCCCTTTGAGGCTGCAAATTAACACCAGATGCATTATATTCTTGTGCCACTTTTTGAATCTGGCAATTTGGGAATTGAACTCAGACTCTCAGGTTTTGCATGCAAATACTTTTAACCCTTGAGTCATCTTCCCATCCTCCTTGAATAATGCCCTACTTGACTTTATATCTTTTTTCCTCATACTCCCATTTTATAACTCCAAACGCCATTTGTTCCTCATTTGACATAAAAATATTCATATTAAATTTACTGCTTCAATACCCCTACAATTTATATAAATACATGAACAACTTAGAGCATAGAAACATTTTGTGGGTTGATGAACATGTATTGTGCAGGAGACTGATAGTAAAACTTTGTATTATTCTAATACCTAATCAGTGACTCCTAAATGTCCTGAATAAAAGCCTGAACTGGGTTGGCATAGTGGTCTTACTTCTTACACAATTCAATTTATATTATTTTTGTGGTTAATATTAACTAATGTGTTGTAACATGAGAATATGTCCAAATATGTTATATCTAATAATTCATGATCTTTATTTATTATATAAAGGGGAAAAATGCTATGAATTTGAGCTGCTGCTGAAGGCTTTACTGATATTGGAAGCTACATTGAAATGAAACAAAGACATTTCCATTTCCTTTTTAATATTCATATCAAATTTCTCATTTTCATCAATAAATAGGCTTGGTCTCTTAATTACCCTAAGAGAAAGAACTTGTTGCTTTGTGACATTTTTGATACCCTCTGCAATCCTATCATACATAAGAACTTTGCCAACATGAGTTTTTAAAATTATCAATAGTAAAATAATTAGTGGTTAGTGTTATTTGATTCAATAGAAGGTAGGCTTCATGAGGAAATGATTTTTTTCCTGAGTACAATTATTTTTTCAAGTGCTTGAAATCATGATAAAACTAAACCTAAATTTTACAAGTGACTCTAACAACTTTGTATGATCATATCATTTAATACTCAAATCACAGAAAGACAAGCCTCCTGCTTATTTTAAAGTAAAGTTCAAAGGAGATCAGTTATTTTGTGTAAACTTAAACACTAATTGGTATGTGACAGAACAAGAAATCTAAATTGTGAAAATGTTCTCCCTTTGGCAGAATGTTATTCACTTAATTTTTAAATCTAATAATATTGAATTAGTAAAGGTTTATTGGGCTGAAGAGATGGGTTAGCAGCTAAGGTGCTTGTCTGTGAAGCCTAAAAACTTTTGATTGAATCTCCTGGTCCCACATAGACAGTCAAAAAAGTGTTGCCAGTGTGCAATGTCACACATGCACAAAAGGGAGTGCATGCAATCTGGAGTTCATTCACCACAGCTGAAAGGTCCTGGGGTGCCCATTCTCTCTCTCTCTCTTTCTCTGTCTCTCAAAATATTTGCACATTTTCAATTTTATTCTGTATCAATTAAGGTTTTAAACATATTATCCAGATGCATATAGAGGAAACTTCCTGGATAATGTCCAGGGATCTGAGTGGGAGACCATCTCAACTCAACCTGTGTGTGAATTTGTATCTGTTAATTCCTTGTCATAAGGACTCTTTCTTGTGTGCATTATTCCCACCTATTCACTTTTCACTGCCTGTCTTTATAGAGTTTACAGTCTAACTGGGAGGTATATTTTATTTCCCAGAATCCTTCTTTGAGGCAGGAGACTCATGAAGGCATGGGGCATGTCTCTGAGGTCCTATGTTCCTAGTCACTGGCATATAATAGATAGCTAGTGCACATTAATGAATGAGCTTCCAATGTCCAGTATAAGGAGGTTTTTGTTCTTTTCCAGAGATTCAAGATCACAGTGGACCATATTTTATTTTGAACTATTATTCTATGTGCACAATGTGAGACAGAAATATGTATATATACAGGCATATCCATATAGTGCTTTTCTTCTTTTCAATTAAATTCTCTGTTGCTATTTTTTTTTCAAAAATTATCCCATGTTTTGACTAAAGGTGAAAATAAAATGGAAAAAAAATCTTAAACTCAAATATCTTATGTTACTATTCTCAATGAAGAAAGAGTTGGGAAGGCTGGTAATGATAAAAGGATATTTAAATACTAAAATTTGAATTATATTATTATATATACAAAGTGCTGGTGAAAATTGCCTTTTATTTGACTTTTTAACTGTGAAGCACAAACTTATTCAAGCATTGTGTTTGCATAGCTGACTAGCAAAAACCCTAGTACTTTAAATTGCTTTCTTTTCAAAATTATAACCTATCATATGCTACCATTTGAACAAATTTCTCAGATATAATTTTCCATATTTATTCCCCATTTAATATAAATTAGCCTAATTATTGGCATAGCTTTATGAATACTACATATCTAATGTTAACATTTCAAAGACCATGAGAACCCTTCCAGAGACAAGATGTACATAGCTGTTAAATTAGTCCCTGCATGGCATAAATCCAAGTGATCTTAAGCCCACAGCTATGAAAATTTTACTTCTGTCTTATTAGTTTTAATCCACCAGAAATAATTAGTATGCACTTCTGACTTCTAGATCACAAGTTTTAATGCTCAAGGCATCCTTCTCCCCCCATTTTTGCTACGTAAAAATATTAAGTAGAGTCACTTTCTGCCTGTGGACATGGCCGAGGGAGCTTCGCTGGATCCTGTCCTCTCACCCCCGTCACGCCTAAGTCCGAGTCTCCGAAGGAGCCCGAACAGCTGCGGAAGTTCTTCATCGGAGGACTGGGCTTGGAAACGGCAGATGAGAGTCTGAGGAGCAATGTGTGTTAATGCGAGATCCAGGCACCAAGCGCTCCAGGGGCTTTGGGTTTGTTACCTATGCCATTGGGGTGGAGGTGGACACAGCCATGAATGCAAGGCCACACAAGGTGGATGGGAGAGTTGTGGAACCAAACATGGCTATGTCAAGAGAAGAGTATCAAACACCAGGGTCCCACTTAACTGTGAAAAAGATATTTGTTGGAGGCATTAAAGAAGACAGTAAATGAGCCGGGCGTGGTGGCGCACGCCTTTAATCCCAGCACTCGGGAGGCAGAGGTAGGACGATCGCTGTGAGTTTGAGGCCACCCTGAGACTACATAGTGAAATCCAGGTCAGCCTGGGCTAGAGTGTGACCCTACCTCAAAAAAAAAAAAAAAAAAAAAGCCAAACAAACAAACAAAAAAAAAGACACTAAAGAGCATCACCTGCAAGATTATTTTCATCAGAATGGAAAAATCGAAGTGATAGAAATTATGACAGACAAAGGCAGTGGGAAGAAAAGGGGCTTTGCTTTTGTGACCTTTGATGACCATGACTCTGTTGATAAGATTGTCCTACAGACATAGTGTGAATGGCCACAACTGTGACATAAGGCAAGCCCTGTCAAAGCGAGAGAGGGTGGGTACTTCGTCCAGCCAAAGAGGGCTAAGTGGCTCTGCAAAGTTCAGTGGTGGCTGTAGAGGTGGTTTTGGTGGAAATGACTATTTTGGTCTTGGAGGGAACCTCAGTGGTCATGGTGGCTTTGGTGATAGCAGCGGAGGCAGATGATATGGTGGCAGTGGGAATGGATATAATGGATTTGGTAATGACAGAAGCAATTTTGGAGGTGGTGGAAGCAACAATGATTTTGGCAATTACAACAACCAATCTTCAAACTTTGTACCCATGAAGGGAGGAAATTTTGGAGGCAGAAGCTCTGGCCCTTAAGGCGGTGAAGGCCAATACTTTGCCAAATCAGGAAACCAAGGTGGCTGTGGCGGTTCCAGCAGCAGCAGTAGCTATGGAAGTGGCAGGAGATTTTAATTCCTGCCAGAAAACAAAGCTTAGCAGGAGAAGAGAGCCAGAGGAGTGACAGGGAAGCTACAGGTTACAACAGATTTGTGGACTCAGCCAAGCCCAGTGGTGGCAGGGCCTAGCTGCAACAAAGAAGACATGTTTCAGACAATACTCATGTGTATGGGCAAAAACAAAACAAAACAAAAAAAAAAAAAAAAAAAGACTCGTGGGCTGGCGAGATGGCTTAGCGGTTAAGTGCTTGCCTGTGAACCTTAATGACCCCGGTTCGAGGCTCGGTTCCCCAGGTCCCACATTAGCCAGATGCACAAGGGGGCGCACGCGTCTGGAGTTCGTTTGCAGAGGCTGGAAGCCCTGGCGCGCCCATTCTCTCTCTCTCCCTCTATCTGTCTTTCTCTCTGTGTCTGTCGCTCTCAAAATAAAATAAATAAATAAATTTAAAAAAAAAGAAAAAAAAAGAAAAAAAAAGAAAAAAAAAACTCGAGACGTGTATCTGTGACTAATTGTATAACAGGTTATTTCATTTTCTGTTCTGTGGAAAGTGTAAAGCATTCCAACAAAGCTTTGAATGTGGACCTTTTTTTTAAATTCACCCATGTTGTTGGTTGCTAAATCCAATAGTCTGATCATGATGCTGAATAAAAGTGTCTTTTCTTTCAAAAACTACATAGATATGTCTCTGTAAGAGCACAGCATGGGGTTGCATGCCTTTAATCCTAGCACTTGTGAGGCAGCAGTAGGAAGACTGCTGTGAGTTTGAGTCCACCCTGACATTACATAGTGAATTCCAGGTCAGCCTGGGCCAGAGTGAGACCCTACCTCGGAAAACAAAAACAAAAACAAAACAAAACAAACAACAGAATAAAAACACCAAATAAGATATATATCTCTGTGTATGTCTCACATATTGGGGGCTGGGAAAATAGCTCAGTGGGTAAGTACTCTTCTTGCACAAGAATGGAATCCTAAGAGGGCTTAAGGAGCCATGAGCTAGTCCTCATCACCCAAATAAAAACCTGGCCATGGCCCCATATAACTTTAATCCTCGTCAGGTGGGGGGTGGTATTAGGAGTCTCAATGGGGCTCATAGATCAACCAGTCTGACTGAAAAAAAGAAATAGCTGCTCCAGTATTCAAAGTAACAATGGAGAAGAGTAATAGAGAAGGATGCTGAGATTCTCTTCTGGCCTCCTTTGCATTGGGTTGTTAACATCTGCACACACAAGAGCATACACTGTGCAACATCTATACCCTATCACACATAAGATAACACACACACACACACACACACACACACACACACATGTATAGGCCTTTTGTACAGCAAAGTACAGAAATGTGCACACTTAGATTAAGTATGACTTGCCTATTTGGATTTAAAATAAATATATAAGTTACTCATAAAGAAAAACTGAAGGAGGAAATATAGAAAAAATCTGCCTAACCAATGCTCAATGACATTATTTATAAATACTGTCAATTGGTTATTTCATCTAGAATACGCAATGAAATGAGAAAATATTAAGTTAATGGATTCAGTAACAGGCCCATTATTACTGCCTCTGTATTCTGCTTTCTGCAGCCCTGAAGATTACAGCTGAGAAGCAGAAGGGGAAGAATGTAGATCATCCATTACACTGAGCAGTTAATGATATTTTATTGCATTATTTATCAAATACTGTGGATGTTTTTTGTAGCTGCAAGCTTGACCTCAGCTAATCATACTTTGATGAATGTGTGCATCATGAAGGCACTATGACAAAACACCCCATTGTTTTACAAAGCAGGAACATCAGCTCACATTGTGAATTCAGTAAGACTGTTGTCTCAAGATATCAATGCTTAGACACTTATGCAAAAGGCAGAATCGATGTTTATAATCTGGACACGACTGCTAAAATTCCTTTCTCATTCAGTCATATACATATTCAAACCATCTATCTTAAATGTTTCTTGCAAAGCTGTCTTATACATGCAACAGGGAGAGTATAATAATGTCTATATATATATATATATATATATATATATATATGTGTGTGTGTGTGTGTGTGTGTGTGTGTGTGTGTGTATTAGATTTCTCATTCTCTCAAGAAGACATGAAAAAATCAGAAGCATTTTACAATATTACTTAGGAGTTTTTATTGGAAATAAATAGTTTGCACAGAAAATATAAGTGTGGTTAACAAAGCAGTATCCACTGAATAACACTTAATTTTACAATCCTAATATAAAAGAAATCCCACCTTGGTTTCTGTTGTGAGACAATTATTTCATTTTCATTTTTTTTTCCCTCAAGATTTGGAATGAAAAGTTAGCTCTCAACATCTTTTTCTTTTTTGTGTAAATACTATTGGTGACATGTAAGGGGTATTTTGAACCAAAAATGTTAACTCTAAAGTACATTTTTGATGTCAAATCCTGGAATTTACTTTACACATGGGACAAGTAAATTCATCACAGAAGATGGAAAGTAAATGAGTTCTTTCTACTGATGTCATCAAAGAAACTTGATAAATAATAAATGCCATGGCATCATTTGAAAGTAAAGATTCAAGTTTCTCCTGCAGTGTAAATTATACAGTCAATCTCACTAAGGACCCTAAGCACTGGATTATCATATTTAACAAAGTTCTGCATATTGAGGGATTTTCTTCTTAATTGTTGCCAAAATTGTATGCCCCCCCCCCCCTTAAATGTGACATGTTTTTATTATTGTTTAAGGAATGTTTACTTTATAATCTCTTCTGTCAGGTTTCAAATTGCATAACCATAATAATGGCATTGGCTGTGTCCATGTGATTTGTTTTGATTATACCAAATATCTTGAGTGTGCTTAAATGCGCATGTAAAATGTAGTTTGAGCTATGAGCTCCCAGTGTCCTTGCAGAGGGCATGCAAACTCTTCTTTCAGGTTTCTCTTCACTTCAGCACCAAATGGGAAGAAACTAAGCACCCAGAATTTAGAGAGTTCCAGAACCAAGTGCAGTTGATCTACAGAGTGACATAGATCCAGAGCTGAGTTTATGTGCTGAACTATGTGCTTTGCTGTGAGCCACAGCTTGATGTAGTTATTCCATTAACGCTCTACAACTCACAGACTATATGTGTCTTCTTAGAAGATTAGTATTGTTAGGAATTATTTGTGTGTCTTTCTGCAGCTCCACTCTAAAATAAACTATTTTGGTTAAAAATTACATTAAGTTGCTAGTTGAATTCATGTTTCATTTCTAATCATTTATATTTCACTGTTGTACAGAATATAACTAGAAACCACTATGTAGAAATATTTTTGGTAATAAGCAATAACAGAAACACCTCTTGTACCATTTAACACTTTTAGACTATATTGTTTGTTCTTTTTATCAATTCCAAAGAGTCTGCAATAGTACATTTGAGGATAAATTTTATATCACATCTATATAAAATATGTCACATCTGTGAAAAAGAGCTAACATTTGGAAAGCCATTTCAACCCAATGTTAGAATCACTGGCTAATAAAGATTCAAAACAAATTTTGTAGCTAGTAAGTACAAACTTCTTTTATCATGTGTGATTCAATTGACTAAGGAGTAAACATAACTTGCTATATATCCTTTAAGTTTTAGTTATACAGAACACTAAAAATTACAGAGCAGTTTCAGTTTTATATGAGAAACTGAAGCTCAGAAAGACTGACATTAAGGCCCAAAGAGGCAAATTTCACTGCTTTAACACCTGATGCCACAGTCTCTATACCATCTATGGAATAGCCATCCATAGAATCACATTTTAAGAAATAAACATTTATTTTTATTTGATTAGTTTATTTTAATTTATTTGACAAAGGGAAAGAGAGAGAATGGGTGTACCAGGGTCTCCAGCCACTGTAAATGAACTCCAGACACACGTGTCCCCTTGTGCATCTGGATAACCTGGGTCCTGGGGAATCGAACTTGGGTCCTTTGGCTTTCTAGGCAAGTACCTTAACTGTTAAGCAACCCCCCAGCTCTTATATATTTTTTTTTAAATAAAGTAAAATGTTACAGAATGTGGGGTTACTAAGTCACCTCACAATCCTTTCTTTTTTCTCACTTATGCGATGGATCATTCAACAATTGGTTACTCTTGAAAATCTCCTGTGACTGAACTACCATAAAGGAGTCTTGATTTCTAGGAGGGTTTAGAAGGATATAAAAGGCAGTTCAAGAGAATGAAATAACTGTAGTCTAAGAAAAATATACACATTTCTGGTAATTTGGATAAATGCCCCCACCCCATAGATTCAGGAGTTTATTAAAACTTTTTGGGTTTTCAACAATTTGGGTAGAGGAGGTGTCACTGGGCAGATTTTAGGATTAATCCCTAAGGGGCTGTGGTGAATTTGAAATTCCATTGTAAAGATATGCAAAATACCTAGTTCTGCCAGGAGTTTCTGAATTGTGCTGCTTTTTTTTTTTTTTTTTTAACTTTGTCTCTCTACTTCGTCCTTTAAGAAGGGGCCAACTTTTTCTGCCATTATGGAACTTTCCCTGTATCTGTTAGCTTAAAATAAACATCTCTTCCTCCACAATTATGCCTGATCTGGAGGTTCATCTCAGCAACTTATATCTGTCTACTACAGAAATTGGTACTGAGAGTGGGGTGAGATTAATCTGGCAATGCAGATTTTGTTCTTGGAACTTGTTAGGTTGGGATGGGCTCCAAAGATGGAGTCAACAAGGACAGTAGAATGGTGACAGAGGCATAAGGAAGTAGATTATGATTATCCACTTTCTTCAAGAAACCACCCAGCCATTTTCCCTTCCTTGCCTAACAATGCCTCCAACTCAGGGTTTTTTGTTTCCTTATCTGCCACCTGGTCACTGTTCTTTCCTTCAGAGTGGTTTGCCTGGTATTGGTTACTCCCAAACCTTACAGAACTTACAACTGAAAAGGCCTTCTGGAGTGTTAAGCCAAGTTTTATGGACTATTCTCATGAGAGTTTGAGAATAATAAGTGCAGCAAGAATTATATTTGGAGGTTCAGCTTATGACCTAGGAGGCTTGGCTAATGGATTTTTTAATGAGAAGAAGAAACTGCAGTGGACTGTGTTGTAACTGGGATACTGGCACAATGGCTGGTTGCATTCTTCTGCCCAGGCCCAGAGTGTTTGATGAAGGTTAATTTTGTAATGGAATTGCTAGGCATGGTGGTGCATATGTTTAATGCCAACATATGAGAGACCATAGTGATCTCTGATTTTTTTTTTCCAGTAAAACATTTTCTGCTTATGTGTTAACACTATGGATGGAACACAGGACAAAGAATGGAATGTTAGTGTATATGCATTGTAATAATGAGCAAATAAGTATATAAATACAGTATCTTTGTTTAAAAGGGAGAAATATTGATTTCTGGATGAAATGGAGTTGTTTGTTCATATGCATCTTATTTGGTCTTAGTTATTTTTATTCAGCACATTGGCCATCAAGATTTCTACAAAATGTTAACATTTATAAATAGACTGGAGAAAATTGATTTGAGCTTATCAAGTTTAGCTACACCTTAGCTTCATGGCATGTAATAAGTTATCTATCTTCCTTAAATCTTTGTTTTACTACATATACAATGAGAATAATAATGTTTTCCTGCCTGATCATATGCTGTTGTCTTATTATGAAGTATTATAATGATTAAATAATGTTTCTAAATAGTCATTTAATTATTATAAATATTGAAAATCCTTTACTATGTAATAATTAGTGTTTGTTAAGGAAAACCATCATAATGATTATAATCTAATAGAGAAAAATCAAGTAAACATGTAATTTCATTGAGTCCTAAGTGCCTCAAATGCCTAGGCCAAAACGCCTGAAATGAAACTCAAAGCAGATATATAAGCCAAGTAGGTTGACAGGCTGGAGAAGGTTTGTAGAATGACACTTTTTGAAGGCTGTTTGGGAATTAGTCATCTAAAATAGAGGGTATTCAGAAACAAAACTGGTCACAGTGACACATGTATGTTATTTAGTAAATGCTTAAATGACAAATATGTAAGTAAGGTATTCTTGACCTGCCACAAAGCTTTTTTCTACTAAAATAATTGTTGGGAAAACACTGTCATTGGAAAAATAATTTGAATATGTAAGCCAATGATAATAATTACATACATAGTGAGACTTTGACATTGCATTTAAATTTTTACTGAGAGTAACAATTTTCTTATGAAGTTTCTGAAATTGCAATAAACAGGAAAAAAAAAATATATCAGCTTTAAAAACTGGAGGTAGGGCTGGAGAGATAGCTCAGCAGTTAAGTTAAGGTGTTTGCCTACAACCAAAGGATTCCGGTTCAACTTTCCAGGACCTACCTAAGCCAGATGTACAAGGGACACTTGCATCTGAAGTTTGTTTGCAGTGGCTGGAAGCCCTGGTGTGCCCATTCTCTCTCTCTCAAAATAAGTAAATAAATAAAATATATTAAAAAACAAAACAAACAAACGAAAACCAGTTCTCACTGGGTCACTTCTGGTCCCTGTGAACAGCTGTAACTAGTTATTTATCATTGCTGTGACCAAATACCTGACAAGAGGTGACTTATAGCAAAACAAAAACAAAAACAAAACAAACAACAAAAAAAACTGGAGGTAGGTATATTTATGCACAAACATGTAAGGTTTAGGAGAGTTTTCAAATGAAGCACTATTTTTCCAATATTTAGAATTTTTTTTAAACAATATTTTTCTTACAGTTACAAGAATTTAAATGTGTTTCCCAAAGTTTTCAAATATATGCCTGAATGAATGCTATTTTTGTTCTTTAGAAATTGCTTTTCCAAAAATCTTTTTGTGTAAAACAATGAATACTTACAGAACAAATCTAAACTATTGTTTTATAATATAAGATTTCTATCACTTCTCAATTATATTCTATCTGATCTTCAAAAACTGATGGGATAAAAACACCTAAAGTTTGTTGTTTTTAAAAGAGGTATTATACAGTCAATACTATCATTTTGGAGATCATAAAACTGAAGTTTGGGGAGAAGAAACCATTTTCCCAATAACATAAAACCATCAATCTGATGTAGAGATGACAGCATAGTTAAAGAGGGAGTATATGAGTAAACATAATATAACCAAGTAATTAGTACATTTCCTTCCAGAGATGGGGCTGGACTCATTATTCACATACTGAAGGCTATTCTCTCTTTCCCCTGATTTTAAAAATAAGTGACTTTATTCTCTGGACAACTTGCCCAGCCTGAGGGTTTTAATCACTGCCTCTCTGGGGTGTCAGTACTGCCCCTGCAGAATGTATGGACAGTAATGTTGGCTGTCATGGTGATTAACCACAGGCATTTAGTTCCCAGGGATTAGAGACAGTTCTGGAACCTGACAGGATTTCTTCATCCAAAATGTCAACACAGCCAACTGGAAGCACTGGCTTAACTAATCCTGGCAAGTCTTCCTCTCGTTGTTAGAATTAGCAAGTAGGGATGAACATGGTACCCTGTTCATGCCAATAAAACATAAAATGATGTCTATTCCAGACTTCAGTGATTTTTCACTACCCAGAATAAAAAAGGTTTGGGTGGAAAGCTCACCTTTGCTCTGTTTTCTCCCTTATTACTTTATAAGGTCCCCTCCTAGGAAGTATGGTTGATGCTGAGATACCACCATGGTTTGATGAATTTATTACAGAAAAAAAAGCAAGAGGATGGTTATTAGGAAGAACAGCTACTGAGCTAACTTGGGGAAGTTACACCACCATAATCATCACAATAACACAAAGGAAAACAGGTTGAGTCCTGTCCATCAGGTCATTCAATTTGCTATACAAGACATGTAAATCAACAGAATAGTTGTCTTAAATATAAAACATGCATATATTGTGGACAACATCAAGTTATTTTAAAGTTTATTTATATGTAATGTATTGATAATAGTTGTTTAGAATATTTTACTCTATTTAAAAATTATAAAGTCATGTTGTTGACAAACATTTTTGTGTGAGTGAAGGGAAAAGAAGTATCATTAGTTAAATGTTATATCAAGACTATGTTCCTTGCATGGGAACAGATATACTTTTCACACACTGATTTTTAAAAATTTGGCAGTGCAATATTAAGCCATTAAATATATTAAATATTAAGTCACTTAAATGCCCTACATTTATTTGTTAGTTTTGGTCCAGTTTGGATTTGATTTATTTCTTTAAATTTATACTATAGTAGTTTGAAAATAAGTTGTCCCCCATTATATCACATTTTCATATTTAATTCTCAGCTGGTGGTGGTGCTCAGGAAGGTTGTGTCATCTTTCATAAGTGGAGCCATAGTGGAGGGAGTGGGCTACTGGGGGCAGAACTTTGGGTTTTGTAGTCTCACCTCCCTTCCTATTCATTCTCTGCTTTTTTCTTGAGAATATATTACCTGCCTTCTTGCTCCTGGCAGACTTTACTGCCATGATGAAAGTCTATCATCTGGATCTATAAACCACATGAAACCTATTTCCTTCTACCAATACTTCTGGCTCAAGTATTTTGTTCAAACAGTGAGAAAATAACTGATACATATACCAATTTAGATAAAAATATTTCATATTCCTAAGCAAACTATATTTATTCACTTTTATGTTTATGATATTTTATGGGAATTTTTAGGCTTTTTTTTTTCTAAGACAAAGGAGAGATTTTTCATTTCAGTTGTCATGACGTTTCCCGCTTGCAGCATCATGAAGTAATGACAGTACCTGAAAAGTGAGGCCTTTTGACAATAAAAATTAGTTTTAAATGTGTAAATAATAAAAGTATATGCATATATAAAACATAAAAAAAGGATCAAAGCCTCTTGTAGTTCTCTACTAAAAAACAAACTTAAATTATAGGAGAAATGAGTGAGCTCTAAAATTCAATTTGACACCTTAACACTTCTATAAGAATTTGCAAACATGTAAGCAACTGCTGACCTCCTGAAAATAGAATGTCTATAATACTATATTTTGTGCCAGTTATTGCCATATTATTCTGAATATTATTAGTGTTTAAAAACTTTTGTCTTTTGATAGTGTAAAATCTGCTTTATATAATACCTGGTTAAAGCACAACAAGCAGGGATGGGGGAGATGGTTCAATGGATAAAGAGCTTGCCACGCAAGCATGAGGACCTACATTTGGGTCCTCAGAACCTGTGGAAATGTCACTTGGCCATGGTGGCCCACCTCTAGCCCCAACACACGGGAGTGTAGGTGGGATTCTTGAAATGTAGCTGGCTACACAGATTAGCTAAATTGTGGAGCTGCAGGTTCAAGTAAGAGACATTGTCTCAGGAAATAAACCATTAGCCCCCTCACACATGCACACAAAGGTGCACACAGACAGACATTTGTATCCATATGTGCATGAACACTCACACATACATGAGTCCATACCACTTACAAATACATACAAAAGAAAAGACATCTATCTGATCACGCAGAATAATGTTCTTTTCGGTTATAAGTAAAACATACCATTTAGAGATAAGTAAACCTTTGTCCATATTCTATAAAAATGATGCCAATTTAAGAGCTGTTATAATTAGTTGTGTAAAGCTTAGTGGTGAGGGCTTTTCCCTGCAAAGCCACAGGACCCAGGTTCTATTCCTCAGGGCCCATGTAAGCTAGATGCATAGGGTGGTGGATGTGTCTGGAACTCCTTTGTAGTGGCTGGAGGCCCTGGAGCACTCATTCTCATTCTCTCCTTTCTCTCTCTTGCAAATAAATTAAAATAAATAAATAAATAAATAAATATATAAAATACTTATAATGAGTTGTGTAGAATGTGATGTTCTTATTAGGTCAATGGGTAGTTAGCTAGATAGATGTTTGATAGGCTGATCGGTAGGTGACAGGTAGATAAATAGATAAAAGTCACATTTTGCTCTTGTTTTTGATTACACACAATGGCTATCAAGTTTATTTATCATCAGTTACTAACTTATTGTAAAACTTAACAGGTAGTAGTAATCACTTGACTTACTCAGTAGCTCCTCAAATGAATGCTCTGCTGATTCAGAAGATGAATCTAAAAGACAGTTTTCTCAAAAAAGTTTTAAATATGCTAATATAATTTTTATATACAATAATTTTTATACTGAAAACTATTGAAAATTAAATTATGTATAGCATACCAGTGTATTGTAAATTAGGGCCACAAATTTTACTGTTATTTCCATTTTCATACCAAATGTTAGAGTTTTTATAATGTTGTGTATTGTGGCAAAGCTGAACCTGTGGCAAGTTATAAAAGTTACGTAACCATATATAAACCATGTATGCATCAAATCTGAATATAGCATTCCTTCATAAATATTGTTATTTATTTACTTTTGAGCAGAAAAAGAAAGGGTATTGGCGTGCCAGGTGTTTTCCAGATGCCTGTGCTACTTTGGGCATCTGGCTGTATATGGATACTGGGGAATCAAACTTAAGCAAGCAAACTTTGAAGGGAAGCATCTTTAACCCCTGAAAAATCTCTCCAGCCCCCAAATATTGAATTTCTTAACTCAATGCTTGTCTTATTTCTGTTATGCTATTACTCTTATGGCATCTTTATCTAAATTCTTACTTAAGACCAAAATGAATTTTACTTATTTCTCATCATTAACACTTAACCCAATGAATGGAATGGGCTACTCTTTCCATTTGATATTACTTCCCATAACCTGCCCTGGGGAAAATTTTGTTTCACAGACTAAGGCTTTACAAAATTTAGACAATGGGTCTTAAGCATATAATGTGGTTGGAAGATTCTGGACTCAGCTCTATAACTCAATTGCACTGAGGGAAAATATGTAGAATTCCTTTGATAGAAGCCTCTCTTTGCTTATGCAAAGCAAATAACCTAATGGAATTTTTCTTAGGGCAAAAGTTGGAGTCCTCACTAGGGTCACGGAAATGTGGACCACAAAGAGGGCATAATTGTATACAATGGAACTGTGCCCAGGCAGCTCATTCATTGCAAGAGCAGTTGTGTTTTCTGATGTTCTTTTCCCAACCTTATTTTTTGTTGTTTAAATTCAATGCCTCTAAAGGATTCTAGAAACCTTTTGAAGTATATTATCTATTAGGAAGAGGGCAAGTGGAAACAACATAAATTATTCAAATGTTATAAATGTATTACATGACTTGGGGAAGTAAAATTATTAAAATCACTCAAGCCATATTTACCTGTGGTTTCATAAGTTATATCTTTATGCACTAAACAAGTCAAGACAATGTGACTTATAGCTGGAAGATATTTTTTTTTTTATGACTGCCTTGTTCAAAAGGAAGACCACAACAGAAAAAGAATCTGAAATAAGAAAATATTATTCATTATGTCAATATGTAAGATAAATGTAAGATAATTCAGCTGCAGAATTTGGTAAAAAAATACAATCAGATCAAACATTGCCTGTATGTGATAATAAAGGCATCAACTAGTCTCATTATGAAGAAGGCTTTACAACAAAGCTTTTCATAATTTCTGAGCAAGGTTACTATTAGGACAAGAATAGTAGTACATCTAAAATAAAATCAAAGAAGGGCTGGAGAGAAGGCTTAGTGGCCAATGCACTTGTCTGCAAAGCCACAGGACACAGGTTCAATTCCTTCAGACCCACATAAGCCAGACGCATAAGGTGGAACATGTATCAGGAGTTTGTCTGCAGTGGCTGCAGGCCCTGGCACACCCATTTTTTTTTTCTGTCTGTCTTCCTCTCTTGCTTTCTTTTTCTCAACTAAATAAATGAATAATAAAGATTTTTAAAAATCAAAGAAGGCAAATTTGCTATCATGGCAAAAAAGTGACAAAATGGCCCATGAATATAAAAATATGAACTTTGAAACATGTAAATGTTGAATTACAAGAAAAAGTCTACAAGAGTTTGAGAGATTCCCTGATTATGAAGCCTTAAAAGTATCAGAGAGACAGAGAGATAACATACAGCATAGAAAATCAGGAGGGAATGTGACCATAGAGGCAGAAATTGGAATAATGTGGCCATCTCCAAGAAGTGCCTTCAGGGACCAGTCTGGACAGATGAGGAATGGATTTCCACCAGAGCCTGCAGGAATGCTGAGCTATTGATGCCATAATGTTGGCCCAGTTACTTTTAATTTGAATTTCCTGCATCCAAAGATACTACAGGATGGATTCCTATATTTTTAGTTGCTATGCTTGGTTATTTTTCAGCAACTATAGAGCGTTAATACAGCAAGTGGAGAAAACAAAATGCAAAGGGGCGGGGGGGAGAAAGAAACTAATAAAACATACCTAAGACTCAAGAAGAATTAAAGGAAGGAAATCCAATAAATAAGCCAAAACATTAATTAATATCTTAAGCATTTTCAATAATATTTGAAGACAAAATGTAACACTATCAACATCAGACAGAAAAACACAAATTGACTCAGCAACAATTGTACCAAATAGGTAAATGAAAGTAGGGTAGGCCTTTTATGTAATTTGGCTTCTGCATATATTTCAGCTAGAACTATATTAGGTTTCATTTTCATTTAAAGTCATACATTTAATATTTCAGTCTTTAAACAATTAGAATCACATAAAAGAAACAAAATAGAAAACAAAAATTTTGAGCAAACATGAAAGATTCCTTGTAGTGCTTTGAATAATAAAGTATGTAAATTAAGCAATAAAATTAGCCTTAATATCATGAGGAATTAATACTACTTATGATAAGAAATATAGAAAAAGTTGGCATCGGTTTCTTTCCATATTTCACATTCTCCTTAAAATATATGTAATACCTATATTGTTTCATTGAGAAAATCAGGAAGTACTGTATTTTGCTTATAAATTTTTACTTTTATTTAAAATTTAGAAAATTAAAAGTAAATTGTAATTGATATGTTCTGAACCGAACAAAATGAAAACATGCACTTACAAAATCAAAGTTTGGTTATTTGTTGAAAGTTTAAAATCTGACATTCTTTTTTATTTTTATTTTTATTTTTTTTGTTTTTTGAGGTAAGGTTTCACTTTAGCTCAGGCTGACCTGGAATTTGCTATGTAATCTCAGGGTGGCCTCAAACTCACGGTGATCCTCCTACCTCTGCCTCCCAAGTGCTGGGATTAAAGGCGTACACCACCATGACCGGCTAAATTTGACATTCTTTCCTTCATCATTACTAATCTCTGCTGTTGTGGTCCTACAAGAGACTCAATGTTATCTATCTGGCCATAGAAACACCAAGTGGAAAATTGAATATATTTCCCTTTTTCTGACAACTTAGAAAAATGGATTGATTCCTTTAAAAACAAAAACAACCACAATAAATAATAAGAAATGTATAATTATATTTGCCTTATATAATAAGGAAAATTAATTCATTAGTACAATGCCAACTTAAATCAAATATCAAAGATTAGGTAACTCTACTAAATATTTAAAGAAAAATTACTAACAATTCTATAAAATCCCCCCCCCAATTTTTTTTTAAAACTGGAGGAGAGACTTTCCAATTCATATTTTGAAAGTGATATTTCCAAATGACTAAGACCGCACAAAGGCAAAGCAAAATTACAGAATTAATAGGCCAGAGTGAAACTCTACTTGAACAAAAAAACAGCTAAAACTTTGAGACATACTATATTTAGGAGTGATATTGAAATAATTTTCAAAAAAAATATAAATATATTTCTGACATTTTACTGCAATGCCAGAAATATTTTTCTATATATTGAAAACATATGACAAGATTGTTATTGGATGAAACTTGCATAGAATATCTAAAATTGTTTTTAAAAATATTCTAGTGAGGGCTGGAGAGATGGCTTAGTAGTTAAGGTTCTTGCCTGCAAAGCCTAATGACACATGTTCAGGTTTCCAGATCCCACATAAACCAGGCACACAGTCATACATGTGTGTAAGGGGGCACACGCATCTGGAGTTCATTTGCAGCAGCTGAAGACCCTTGCATCCCCATTCTCTCCCTTTCTCTCTGAAATAAAAATAAATAAATAAAATATCTTAGAGAGTAGAATGTTAAGGCAATACATGGTCAGTAACTAAAATGAATTATGGTTGGAGAGATGCAGATTTAATTTGATGAAACAAAGACGGCTCAGAAATAAATAGAGAGTATTGGGCTGGAGGGATGGCTTAGTGGTTAAGCACTTGCCTGTGAAGGCTAAGGACCTCGGTTTGAGGCTTGATTCCCCAGGACCCACATCAGCCAGATGAACAAGGTGGCACATGCATCTGGAGTTCGTTTGCAGTGGCTGGAGGCTGGAGTATTAAAAGTTGACAATACCACAATGGCAATACCTTATACCAAACCCTCACCATATGGACCAAGGCAGCCATTTGTACAACATAGAAAGTGCAAACAGAGAATTTCCAAGATTTTAACTTTGCGAAACTGTCACCTGAATCTTGTACCAAATCACATCTACAGGATACTTCTCCAGTAACTGATTCTGCTAATAGACAAATGTCACCCTGAGTATTAATTATTTAATGCAAAGAAAATTGTTTTGAAACAACTAATGCAATCTTCTTCATTTCATAAACCACACAGGTAACAGAAGGTTAATATTTATGATATTTAATAATACTCTTAAAACTCAACAGTTGCAGAACAAATAAGCAATAGTATGTGGGGCGAAGATATTCAGGACATTTCACTAAATATTATAAACACATGACAAACCTTGAGGAAGTAACTCAACATTGCTGGAATTAGAGAAATGTGAAGTAAGTCACCACACAAATGTAATAAAAGCTAAAATACAATAGTGATGGAAGGTGATATTTTGATAGAAGGTAATCAGAGTATAGGCAAACTCATTCTTTCATATTTTGCTGGTGAAAAAGACAAAAAGTTTCTTTCATATGTTGATGGTAAAACAAAAAGACATTTGCACGCTGAATGTCACTTTGGCATTTCTTTACATTTGCACATCACTGCCATACAGCTTGGTAGTTGTTCTCTAGAAAACCCTTTTTGTTTTTTTTAACCTCTCTGGCTCATTCAATAAAAAACAAGTAATTTTCCAGCACAGACAACACATTCAAAGTCAACACAGATCTTATGCTGCTGACCAGCAATTATGTTCAGTGTTTGGTCCTACAGGTTGAGTAGTTATTCTTACAAGGTTGCCCCCACTTCAGATGTCAATCCCATGTCAGAGGTATTCATCCTAACTAAATAGATTTCCCAGGACCTCTTCTTTAGTTTACATTAATTTGCTGTGATCATTCCTATGACTCAGGGAAGCATATCTACCACTTTCTTTTAGATAATATTGTAAATAAGGCCGGGGGAAGTGACTCAGAGAGCAAGTGCTTGCTAATGAAAGCAGGACAGCGTGAGAAGGCCTGATTTTCCCTGAGTTCAGATACTCAGCACCCACATAAGAAGCTGTCACTCCAGTCTTATGGGAGGTAGAAACTGAAGAATCATGATGTCTTTTTGATCAGCCACTTTAACCAAAATGATGGCTTAGAGTTTAGTGAGAGATTATCTCTCAAGGAAATGCCAATGAGTTATAGACGACAGAACTTTCCATTCCTCTCTGATCATGCACTACTACCACACTGCACGGTATACACAACACACACACACACACACACACACATACACACACAAAATACTATAGATGAGCAGACAGATGAAGAAGAATGTAAGATAAGGTCTGGAGGGTCCCATACACGGATTTTCTGTCTCACTGGAATTGAGCGTCACTGCCCTTCCAGGACTAGGATGCCTTCACCAACTGTAGAGTTTGGGGTTTTCTTGAATTTTATAAATTTTGATGTCTGTTCTAATCATAGTTGTTATTTTTCCCTCTATAGACTCTTGGGATCTACATATACACATCAATGTATCTCTCTAGTAAGTAGGATTATCTCCTTTTATTCAAACTGTTCCCACTTTTGATTAGAGAATCTGTTGCATTTTACAGATGGAGGAGAATACAAGGAAGAACAAGGATATATTAATATATCAAGAAGAGTGATCCTACTGTCTAGCATGACATGGGTCAGCTCCACCTCATCTTCTGGGACCAGAAGTCATTACAGGGGAAGTGGTGGCCTGAATACTGCTCTCATGGCTTGCCTGAAAACCAGTTTCAGAGGAATGGAGACAGACACTGTGGTCATTTAAACTTCAGAAAAAGAGAGATCCAGAGGCTGCAGAGAAAGCAACAGTAAATCTGATTCCTATCTTGCCTGCCAAGGCTCACAGAGCATTGAAGAAGAGGGAACAGAAAGATTTTAAATGCCTCAGGGTGAGCAGGAATAGCTTGTGACACAGTATTTCCCCCACTCCTGCAAAGACTGACTGAGGCCACTTGGTCCCCATAATGAATACCAATGACCTCCACAATAAAGACCCTCAGGACAATTGGGGTGGTGGAGAAGGGGTCTAAATGTCCAACCTCTTTATAATAAAATAAATTCTAAAAGTATAAAATAAAACAAGAAATCAATAAATTAAAAAATACAAAGAGAGGGCTAGAGAGAAAGGTTAAGGAGCTAGCCTGCAAAGTCTCAGGACCTAGGTTCTATTCCCCAAGACCTACATAAGCCAGATGCATAAGGTGCCATATGCATCTGGAGCTCCTTTGCAGTGGCTGGAGGCCCTGGTTTATCCATTTTCACTCTCTCTCTCTCACATAAATAAATTAAAAAATATTTAAAAATACAAAGAGAAAATGGATCCAAACCTTTTATAAAAATTAATAATAAAAACATATAAAAAAGAAAAAAATTCAAACTATATATAATGAATGAACTACTCCTACCGGATACCTTAGTGAATCGCCAGATAGTTTACCTATGAGTAGAAAAGTCAATCATCAAAAGGTTATTTACTACATTACTCAATTTATATAAATCTTTGAAATTAAAAAAAAAAAAAAATCAAGCCGGGTGTGGTGGCGCATGCCTTTAATCCCAGCACTCAGGAGGCAGAGGTAGGAGGATCGCCGAGAGTTTGAAGCCACCGTGAGAATACATAGTGAATTCCAGGTCAGCCTGAGCTAGAGTGAGACCCTACCTTAGAAAACAAAACAACAACAACAACAATAATAATAATAATAAATAAATAAATAAAATAAAACCATAGAAATGAAAAGCAGTGTAATATTTCCCAGAAAGTAAATGTAAAGAACAAAAAAGAGGAAATTTGAGGTGCATATAATGGGGAATCCTGAGGTATCCTGAGAGACTTGGAAACATTATGTATGGTCAATGTATCAATGCTTATCTCCTGTTTGTGGGATTGGAATGCAAATTTGCATAATGACATATTTGGGGAAACTAGATATGCATACATTTTACCTCCAGGTATAATTGTTTCTGTTGCATGTGAAGTTTCAGTATTTTAAATTAAAATTAAAAATAACATGATAGAGTCATAATTAAATTTTTAAAAACTACCAGTGTCTTCAAGACAATAAAAACAAATATTTCAAAGGACTTTGCATTCAAGATTTGAAATGCCATTCTGCAGGTCATTCAGTCTGTTTATCAGAGTATTTTAAGACAGAAGTATAGAATAGCAACAGAAAAACCTAGCAAAACAAAATAAATAAATAAAATTAAAACAGAAGCAGCAACAAATGAACCGCCACCAATAAACCAACCAGGTGTTCCTCTTTCTTCTTCTCCTCCTCCCTTCTTTCCTTCTTCTGTTCTTCCCTTCCTTCCTTTCTCCCATCTTCCCTTTATCCCTCACTTCTCCTCTCCTATCCTCTCTTCTTTCTCTTACTTTTTTTTTTTTCTTTTATTTCCTATCAAAATTCCTTCTTTCTTTCTGGCAAGGGGAAACACTGTAATAGGATCCAAAATGAATTTACATCCTAATTATCTGAGTCACTAACAATAACCAGAGTCACATCCATCCCTATCACAATTTGATATTGTGTTTTCTCTCAAGGTAAGATGTCTTGAGGCACTCATGAGCCTCATCTGGCACAAGATTCTTAAGAGTTATTTTGCAATGGAATACTCTACAATAATCATTCTGTATAGAGACTCCAACAGGTAAATCAAGGTATTAAGAGTATTAAAAAAATAAAAGATAAAAGTAACAAAATGTCTCTTGTGGCTGTGACTTTGGTAAAGGAACATAATAAGGGTTATGTCAATCAAACCATCATCCCAGTGCCATAGTTGCTGTGGTGTATCACAACTTCTCACCACTCTTCAATTGCATGAAATCTTAATGTTTTTTGGCTGCACATATTGTCAATTTAGATTAAAACAAAAGTAAAATGATATAAATATAGGTTCATATGGAGGCTACATGTTTAAATTATAGCAGAATATGACTTTATAATAATTTCATCACTTCCTAGTAAAATGTGTTCATTATTAAAACATAAGTGGTTTAGAGCTTAGTAAAATAGACAACTTAGTATAATGTTATTATCTAAAAAGAAACATTATAAATATATAAAAGTACATTAATTTGGTTTTGTTTTTATTTGGCCTTAATGAAAGAGTGAGAGGAAAAAAAAAGACAGCTTGCATAGTGGCTTTGATCAAAAATATGTAGTGAAAATTAATGGGACTATTTTCTTTTTGTTTGATTTTTGTTTTTTGAGGTAGTGTCTCACTCTAGCCCAGGCTGACCTGGAATTTACTATGTAGTCTCAGGGTGGTCTTGAACTCACAGTGATCCTCCTACTTCTGCCTCCTGATGGCTGGAATTAAAGGTATGCACCACTACACCTGGCAGGAATAAAATATTTTTATTTTTATTAAATTTTATTCTAAAGTATCTTATTGTATGCTTGTCTGTAAAGAAACTCTTCAGCTTCATGTGATCCCATTGGTTGAGTGACTGTTTAAGATTGTGAGCTACTGGGGTTTTGTTCAGGAAGTCTTTTTTCCATTTCTGTATAATGGAAAGTTCCTACTATATTTTCTTCCAGTAGTAGCCGAGTTTCTGGTCTTATATTGAGGTCTTTGATCCATTTAGACTTGAGACTTGTGCAAGGCAAGAAAGTATCTAACTGATTATGACTCTTTCAAACTCATTCATAGCATAAAATATTTGATATTTTACATTTCCACGGCTACCTTGAGATCAATGTTTAGTTTTGCCAAAATTGATGCCTTTATTAAATATATATTGTTTCATTTTTTTTAATTTATAAAAATAATATATTTATTTAAATAAAAATAATACTATTTTTGTTTATACTATATTGACCTTTCACATACTTCCAAATTATGCCATATATATATATATATTTATTTATTTATTTATTTATTTATTTATTTATTTATTATTAACAACTTCCATGATTGTAAGCAATATCCCATGGTAATGACTTCCTTCCCCAGCTCTATAAGGAAATGTTTCATTTAACAAAGGTAAAAGTTAATTTTTATTTATTTAATTTTCTATTTAAAAAATGTATAATGTAATATCTTTATCATGTTCATTCCCACTGGATATATAGAGAAGAATCATTGGTTGTTATTTTATTTTTGGCATTGTATAACAAGTTATATTGGAAAACTATAGTGTTTGATAGGTAATGGTTAACCAAAGGATAATGAGGAAATTATAGTGCATGTGTCTTTTCCACTTCTAAGAAAAATTTTAAAAGAATTTTAGATATTAGGAGTTCAGTACTTATAGGAAAGTAAAGAAGGTTCATATGGATTTATTTGGTTAAAAATGTGCATATTTTAATGGTTCAGTAGGATTAACTTCATTTTAAAGTGTAGATTACTAAACTTGGATATTACTTTTTTTTAAGTTTAACTATTTTATTTGGTTCTACAATCCCCTCAGGTGAAATTTGGTTCTGAGTCATAGAACTGTTTATGCTGTATAAACTTATGAATAAATCCCACTGCTCACTATTCTGTAGGGTCCATTTATTATACTCTTGGTATAAAGACAATGTTATTGTAAGAGATGAAGACATATTGTAGCCGTATGTCAGCCATAATGCTTAAACCTAACACAGAAATTTATAGCTGCTTTTTCTTTTGGAAGCACAGTCTAGTCAAGCATTAAATGTATAGTTAGAAGATACCCAATAGTCACAAGAGAGTTGACAACTTAAATTACTTAGTTATAATGAAGACAAATGGCAATCTAAACGCAGGGATAAATTGCACTCTGTGACTCCTGTGTTGTTGCCAGGCAACGTCCTTAGACAGATTAAACACTCTTCCTGTGATTTGATGAGAGAGAGAGACTGAGAGAGCGAGAGAGAGATACACACTAAAGCAAACAGCTCTTGCACTTGAAAAAATAGTATGAGCATAAAGTGTATTTCAATGTACACAAAGGTGGCATCAAAACAAAATTGTTTTGTTGTATGCTTCACTGTGTAAGTCTTTGATAAAAATATGACCTATCATAGACTTTCAATCACTCACAGTATATTTAAGGAGTGAAACCATTTGTTTTCTGAGATGGGTGGAGGGTTCTTGGGGGATTTACTGAACCATTTGAGATGATCTTTTGAAGCAAAAATCAGCTGGAACAGAATCAAATAATGCTTTGTTCTTGTCATTTATACTACTGTAATACACTAGGCAGCATTATATAATAAACAGTACACACATACCATCTCATATTCAGGAGAATGTGTGTGTGTGTGTGTGTGTGTGTGTGTGTGTGTGTGTAAACCCTTTTATGTAAAAGAGCTTATATTAATGCTAAAATGTGTTACCTTCATATGATAATATATATGATTTATAATTATTATGTTCAGATCATATACAAGGGAAATTAAGTATATTTTTAAATGCAGATGATATGCTACAGTGACAGGGATGTTCCTTAAATTAAGATTATTTAACTCAATTAACTGTTAACCAATAAATCATTATAATTCATTGATATATGACATTTTAATAATTACATTTATCTTATTTTTGGGTTAGACTCCTAGATTATAACAAATGCATTAGTTCTCTAGAGAAATAACATCAATGGGATAGTATAAAGACAGATGATGTAGGTATGGTCAGCAATATATATAGAAGTTTACTTGCTGAATATTTTCAAATAATTATGAAAAGTGAAGTTCCACACTAGCTTTCTGTGTGAGTTTTAGTTTGAAGAACTGAGTGGGTTGGGGTAAGAAAATAACTTGTGTAAGTCTTGGAATTCAAAGGCTGAATGAAGAACTTGAAATACTGATGTGCACAGGCAGAATACTATGGATGAAACTGTACTCAACTATAAAGGGAAACTAATTTCTTTCTTTTGTTCTTGTGTTATCTGGGTACCTAGTGAGTTGGATGCTTGAATGTACTGTGGAATTTCTTCTTGATATAATACATTCATGCACAAATCTCATCTCTGAAAATACCCTACATGGCATATACAAAATTAATGTTTGTTAGTTTCCTAGGTATACGTTAATTTAGCTAAATTATCACCTGAAATTAACTACCATAATTTTTTTATTAATTAATTAATTTTATTGTTTAATTTTTAATTTATTTTTGGCTGTGAGTCATACATTTTTTTTTCTTTTTTTATTATTAGTTTTCTTTTAAGCAAATACAGGCAATTTAGTACCATTGTTTAGACTCATCCATGACCTACCCCCCCAATGGCCCCTCCTTGTTGATGTAAATGGGTCGTGCAATGTGGAGTTACCCACAGTTATTGGTATGATAAATGTCTCTGCATATCATGACCCAACATGTGACTCTGACATTCTTTCCACCCCCTCTTCTGCAAAATGGCTTATACATCACAGTGAGTACAAGAGACAAAGAGATTAGCTTTGCAGTTGCCTTCTCATAGTCCAAATATAACTTAGTCTTAAAAGTACCCAAAATAAGAATGGAGGGTAATGAGTCCACTGTAGACATTTTACATATAGATTTGTAAGTGGTGTGAGAAGTGATACTCAGGAAAATGAGAGTTAAGGATAAATTTACTATTCTACGTTCTGCTAGGAACTTTTGGAGGTACAAAGTTTGTTCAAAATAAAATAAATGAAGTGAAATACTAACCAGAAAAGTAAAATGCATACTGAACTGAATATAAGAATTTCTAACTCAAGAAAGCACTGACAACAAAACACAAATTTGTAGAAGGCAATATGGCGGAGACTTGTGCCAAAATAGGTGAGAGGAGATAAGTTATTGTGACTGAAAGGGAGGCTTGGAGCTGTGTCCCAGTTCTCATCCGAGAGCTCTGGTGGAGAGATACCATCTGTCTTCAGAAACAGCATACATTGTACTAAATAACTCATTCAGAGGAAAATAAAATATGGGAAAGTCAGTTGGCTCATAGGATTACACTAAAGAGCCACTTAAATCAGTGTTCACAACGGACCATTAAACCACACCAGTAAGAGTGTCAGTTTGTGCCAGTTACTTGAGGGTATCTGTTACAAAATGCTTGGCAAAACAGTGTAAGCGAAGAAATATTTACTTCATAACATAGTTTCAGAGATTTCAGCCTTTGCTCTTTGGCTGTATTGGCATTCTGATAGAGTGAGAGTTGGTGGCAGGGGCATGTGGAAGAAGAAAGAATATGTTCATCTCATGGCAGATAGAAAGCAGAGAAAAGGGAAGGGCTCCAGGCATTCCCAGAGTGTTTCTTTCCACCACTTTCAAAATAATGCTACCTACCAGCTTGAGGGCAATACATAAGGCTGCTGCAATATATTTCCATAATCCAGATTTTTACTGCTATCCTTAGTTTCCCAAGTGTTGACATGAGTGTTGCATTTAACCTGGGTAGAGTTTGGCTGAGATGGTCTGATATGAAGAAGTCAGAGAAGAAAGGGAGGAAAGAACTGTGGAGGAAGTATGGGAGGAGAGAGAATACTTTTGTTTTGTAAGTATTTGTTTATAAGCAGTGTTGACTGTTAAACATAAGAAAAGACTTGCAAGAAAATCATTAAACTATGATGCTTTTCTATGTGTTTCTTTGACAAGTTTCTGAGGAGAAATTGGAAAAAAAAAACTCTATTGAGAAGGGAAATATGTTCAGGTAAAATTAGACCTTCTATCCATCCAAATTAATTATGAAAATTAAGACCTTGAACTAAATTATCTTTTGTGGGAAATGAACCTAAAGAAAATAAATAAACCTGAATATTCTAAGAATGGATTTTAATTAGTGTTAAACAAATACTCAAATCAGGAAATCATACCATCAATCGATATAGCACACAGGCATAGATTCTTGCTTTTTAATGATACCCCTCACGGATTTAGTTTTCACAGCATTATGCATGTCCAGAAAAAAAAATGCAGCAAGTAATACTATTCTCAAATGAACAATTTAAAACCCAAGAGCCTCTTTTATGAAATTCAGGGCACATATTAGTTACTTCTTATTGATTTAGACAATATATGAGTTGTCAGAAAAATTCCATTTTTAAAGGGCTATAATAAGATTTCCTAACTATAGATATTTTAAAACAAGCATTAGTTACCTTTCTGAGCTATAATAAATTCACTTCATGTTGAAGATCTATACTCATAATCACTGTGTCTTTCTGGGTTTTTCTAACTAGTGTATCTTAATGGCTGACTGCTCAATAGGAGATTAGATATCTTGCTGCAAGTGTGCTATTTTCAGGGTTGTTTCATTTTGAACTGGTTGAGAAGAATTATTTAATAATTCAAACCACTTTCCCCAAACTGACATTTCTCTAATTTAATTTATAGAAGTTGTAGCTATTTGAAGATACTACCACCATTACAAATAATAGCTCATTTTATAGGCCAGATACTTCTCTCTCTAAAGCAAATTTAACCCATGATGTCATTATGCAAAATTAGTGAGCCAGCATATAAACATTTATACAAATGCTGTATAGGGATGTACACGCTAAGCTTTAAATAATGTTGCTAGATGCTAGACTAATCTCCGTTTTCATTCCTATACTTTTGTGGCTGCAAAAGACAACAACTCTCCAACAGAAAGGTGGGGGAATTGTTGGGAGTAAGTTTACATCTGGATTCCAAAGACTCATTGATTCTGAATTTTTAAAAGAGTTATATATCTTTGAAATAGCAACAGCAACAAAACCTGAATTACTCAAGAGAGTATAGTCATGTCCTGGTATTTTAATTGGGTAAGATTGCAGGAGCTCCACATCTGTATATCCAGATTCCTCTCCTTCATTGATCATTTGCTCTATATTTATTGGCACCATGGTATGCTAAATAGGATGTTAATAATTATACTTTTAAAGATGATTTCATACCCTGCCTTATGAGGGGTGAGGGTTTACAGACATAGGCATGTAGTGGGCCCATGATTACAAACAGAGAGTCACAGATGAGAGGACTATAGAATAAGGATTTGGGAGGAAATCTAAATTTTGGTTATTTTTCTTATACAGATTGAACATGACCTGAATAATTGAGTAACTGTAAAGTGAGACAATGAAATAGCAATATCTGACTTTCAGAAACATCAACCTGGCAAGAGTTTGGAGAGGAACGGTGACGATACAAAATTTTTAACAGGGGCTCTATTTATAATGGCTTTATAAACAATGAGGAAGGAAGGGAAGCTGAGCTGGTGGGGAGAAAGACTGAACTAAATTGTGATAATAGCAAATAAAGGAAATAAAAATTATATTAAAGATGTACTTGGAAGTCCAAATTTCATGTTATAGGTATGCCTGCAAAGAATCTCATGTTAACATATTATCTTTGTGCTAGTGAAATTTCTGAGAGCAGATAGGATTCTTCAAGAAAAAAAAAAATGAATTATATAAAGAGGGGCCAAATATCATAACTCTCTATGTAAGAACATTTGAAAAAGATTTCAGGCGTGAATCATAGGATTCTCAAAAAAAAAAAAAAAACAGAGGGAGAAATTAATAATAATACTAATATTTAGGTTTCCACATGGCAAATAAAACTCCAATGTAAATAATAAAATTGATGTTGGAAATGTTGATCATCACAATCTCCCATTATTTTTAATGAACCACTAGGGGTTGAAAATGAGATGTGACAAACAGAGCCACATAGAATGCTAACAAGAGAGAAATAAGAGTAGAGTAGAATTCTCATTAAGATCCTAAAGTCCAAAGAGACAAAGAAGCAAATGTAAAAAGGGAATTATTGACTAAATTAAAACATTTAGGGGAAGGAAACATAAAATAACTAAAAGTACCTCTTTCTCAAAGGAGAAATGAGCTCTCTGCTGGGTAGAAGGAAATGTGGTATGACATTTCAGCATAATTTAGCTGTGAGATATAATATCTTATCCCTGAATACCAATTATTTCATGAACTATCAATTAGCTTAACTATTAATTAGATGTATACTAAGTGGCTGAGTGCCTAAAGAGAATGCTAACAATGCTTAAATGGTTGCCCTAAAGAACACTAGACAGGTTAACTCTCACTTTAAGAAATAACACCAAAAGCTCCTGACTATCTATTTGAGGTTTCACACTGTACAAAGACATTAGTTTCAAAAATGCCTCCAGAAATACAGATGTTCTTCAATTTAGAATGCAATTAGCCCATCATTAATTCATTGTGAATTGAAAGTAACATTTAAGTAGAGAACACATGTAGCAAGCCTCACTCACCAAACATCATGTCTTAGGAAAACAGTAAATTAAATGAGTATTATGTACTTATCTCCCATAACCATAACATCTAAATGCACATCATTTTGGCACTGTTAGGACGTGAACATTTGTACATTAAACTATCACAATTTGAGGAATAACTATACAAAATCACAAAAATGAAAAGAAAAAATTCTATCAGATTTGGAGTGAGGGGCTGATTAGCTATGGCTTGTAGACTAATAAGATCAAAAATAGTAGTACTATTGACATGAGAGTTAACATAAATCTCATGGTATTTGGATAAATATACTATGAAGTATGCCCAAGAGGAGATTGCAAAGGACTAAAAAAAAAAAACAATTTAACACTACAGGGCAAGTTGTAACTTGCAATACACACACACACGCACGCACGCACACACACACACACACATATTTCATTTTTGGTACCAAGTAACATAAATTGTTAGGAGATCACTTTTACAGGTATAATCAGGTTATGATGATGTTAATACTTTGGGTATTAACCTAATATTACTGGTGTCCTTAAAAAGAGGAATGGAAATTTAGAAACAAACTGATTCAGTTATGCATGCTGGGACCCAGTATGACTATGAGGCAAACAGGAAAGAGAATACAGACATAACAATCCACACAGAAGTCAGAGGATGCAGCCACAAGCCATATTATTACAAAATTGCTGGTGAAAAACAAAATAGCAAGACTCCAGAAAATGCAAGGGGAGAATTATACCTTTGTTTCACAAGTTCTAGATTTTAACACCAAGAGAAAAATCAATCGGGTTTTAAATCTCTAATTTGGGTATGTTGTCACAGCAATCCAAAGTAATTGGTGCACCCAATCTCATTAACCTCCATTACCTTTCAGAATGTAGAGGCAACTAGCTACAGATTCATAAAATGATTTTCATATTTTGTATTTGCTTAGTTTAGAAGATAATTGAAAATAGTATAAGTGAATTAGAAAACCATTTTGAACCTCAATATTAAAAAAAAATCTATTTTAAAGTTTTCCATTAAATTATCTAATTACTTAGTATTCTTCAATGATTAAAGAGCCTGAAATATTTGTATGCATTTTTCAATATAAAAATGAATATATATGTCATATTTATGTATGAATGTATATACATATTTTCAATCTTGTGGTGCTAAGGATGAACCCAGGCACTTCAACATGCTAGGCAAATATACAAACGAGTAATTCCTCCACTCCCACATATAAAATTCTTAATGTTGTTTTAGGTTGGCATATATTTTGTAAAAGTAGAATATAAAAATAAACATAAGTTAGAGTTAATTGTTTCACAATCCATTGATATAAACATACATATATTATCCAGCTCACACAAAGCCTGTGTAACTGATGATGCTATTTAACTGTTTTGTACAATATAGTTGTTTGTTTTGTTTTGTTTTTTGAGGTAGGATCTCACTCTAGCCCAGGCTGACCTGGAATCTATTATGTTGTCTCAAGATGGCCTTGAACTCATGGCAATCCTCCTACCTGTGCCTCCCAAGAGCTGGGATTAAAGATGTGCATCACCACAACCAGCTATGCAATATAGTTTTAATTAAAATTCTTTCATATAAGTTAAAATAAAGTATGTTGCAGCTACATATTTCTTGTCTGACTAATATATTTTGACTGTGAAAAATCTTTCACAAATTAAGCTATTTGAATGAGTCTACATAGATAAATATTTATAATTGAAATTTTCACCAGCATGCATTATATATAGTTCATAGAAAAAGAGAAATAAAGGTTTATATTTATTTATTTTATTTTGTTTTGTTAATTTTTACTTTAAAAAATTTTATTAAACGTTTTAAACTTATTTTCTTATTTATTTATTTGAGACAGAGAGAAAGAGAAAGTGAGAGAATGGGGAATAACTATACAAAATCACAAAAATAAAAGGAAAAAATATTCTATCAGATTTGGAGTGAGGAGCTGATTAACTATGGCTTGTAGACTAATAAGATCAAAAATAGTAGTACTATTGACATGAGAGTTAACATAAATCTTATGGTATTTGGATAAATATACTATGAAGTATGCTCAAGAGGACTAAAAAAAAACAATTTAACACTATAGGCAAGTTGTAACATGCCATATATATATATATGCATATATATATACATATATATATACACACATATATATATATATATATATATATACACACATATATATATATATATATACACACACACACACACACACACACACACGCGTGTGTGTGTGTGTGTGTGAATATTTCATTTTTGGTACCAAGTGACATAAATTGTTAGGAGATAGATTTTACAGGTATAATTAAGTTATGATGATGTGGCATCAGGGCCTCTATCCACTGCAAATGAACTCTGGACACATGTGCTACCTTGTGCATCTGGCTTATGTGGGACCTGGAGAATTGAACCTGGGTTCTTAGGCTTCACAGGCAAGTGCTTTTATCATTAAGCCTTCTCTCCAGCTCTAATTATTTTATTTTTATGTTTAGAAGGAATGTAATTTATTTCTTGCTTTCAGATTCAGTGAAAATCCCACAATGGCAGAAAAAAAAAAAAAAAAAACTGGCCCCTATTCCTATTAGACAGAAGTTTATAGTGAGCCAGTCTCTCCTTGTTGTGCTTTATAACAGATGAGCTGTTTACTTTGTGCCATTGTATTCAATTAGTAGGAATATTTACTATATTACAGACTTCTGAAATAGTATTTCATTTAGTTTTTTTTTTTTTTTAACAAAGGACATATGTTGTCGTTTGAATAGAATAGGTGGCCCCCAATATATTCAGTTGTTTGTTTGTAGTTTGCATCTGTAGCCACCCACTGGAGGCAATATCACTGGGTGATCTTAAGGTGTGGTGGTGGGTTTCCGATTTCAATCTAAAAATATGCAAAGTGTGCCTACCTGGAGTTCCTGAAGTGTGTGTGGCTTTTGGCTTTTGACCTTTTTAGGCTTGTGCTTCTTTCTCTCTGATCGGTCCTGTGAAGGCAGGCCAGCTTCTTCTGCCATTATGGAACTTCCCTTGGATCTGTAAGCTTTAATAAATCCTATGACCTGTGTCTCATCTGAAAGTTCATCTCAGTGAACCTGAAGCTGTCTGCTACAACATATAAGCACATTTATAATGGTGTTGTGATCAGTGTTCTCAATGTGGTGAATGGTAGTGCTTAAGGAACTGAGTTTCTTGTTCAACATTATATAACTAAGAATTGGAGGAAACAGAATTGGGGTTCTGTTCACTGAAAGACTCTTCATGATAAACCAGCATAGTGTGTGAATAAATTTCCTAAATATATATTCCAAAGTATGCATTCAGGCTGAGGATATGGTTCTTCAGGTAAGACTGCTTGCCTCTTAAACATTTGTTTCGTGGGCCAGTGGCCATTACATTCTAATCCCTAGAACCCAAGAAAAAATGTGGGTATCTGTGCAATTCCAGTCTCTTTGGGAGAGGGTGGTTGAGACTTACTGACAGCAGCTCAAGATTGAGGGAAGGGCCCTGTGTCAAGAAGATGATTGACAAGTGAACATTCAAAGTTCCCCTCTGGCTTCCATATACTTGGGTGTGGGGTACACCTCTGCACACACCAATGTATACACACAATACATCATACAAAGTACACATGCCATACCACATACATTCTATCTCTATACACACACAGCCACACACACAACAACAACAAATATGCATCTTTTGTTCTTTTTACTATTTCTTGAATAAAAATGACTTCAAAAAACAAGTGCAAAATACACTATCATCTTAATTTTCTCACTTCATTCACTGATTTGTGAAGAAACATATATATCTGGGTTATGCTAGAGTGGTTTATGAGGTGCCAGATTTTTTTTTTACTCATATTAGACAGTGGATATCTACTAATTTATTTTGAAAACGATAAATGAAAAAATGTTAGAGTTAATATGCAAAAGAACTGTGCTAGTCAAGTACTATAAAAGAGATACAACCTTAAAAATAATGATATAGGTGAGATAAAGGAGAAAAGAGTGCTAGGAAGATTTCAAATATAACAGAGTAAAGGATAAAGTGCTGAAAGTTGATTGGATTTTTTTCCAAGAAACAGTTATGACTGCAAAATAGCGTTGGTTGAAAGTTGAGGTCAAATATTCGGCTGAAATAACTTTCTAGAAAAATATCTTAGAATGTTTTTTCCTCCCTGAACAATTTTCAGGCCTTTTTGTAGTTTGTGAAGTTATTATGGTTATTGTAAAGGGTTTATGTTAGAGAACAATGGAATGAAATATTTTCCAGGATTTCATCTCCTATATTGCGTTCTTCAGTCTAACACATCCATGGGGGAAACAATATAACATTATTTATCTACCTTATAAAATTTCATATTTTATGAAATTGTCTAAATATAACTGAGTTAATATAGAATTTAATTAAATTTTATGATGTCTACACCAGATTCAGAGGTTT
This sequence comes from Jaculus jaculus, assembly GCF_020740685.1. Lineage (NCBI taxonomy): Eukaryota > Metazoa > Chordata > Mammalia > Rodentia > Dipodidae > Jaculus > Jaculus jaculus. The sequence goes on from NC_059107.1 coordinate 129,784,328, forward strand.
TCTTTAGCAATACATGTTTGTATAAAATTCTTGTGGAATAACCTTTATCAAACACTCTTATCTCTAAGGTCTTGAACACAGTAATATTAAAAAAAATAGAGAAAATATCTGGAGATGGGCTCAATATAACACATTGATTAGCATATAGGAGGCACTGAGATTTTCAAAATTAGAGAAAGAATATTTATTTGTGTGTGTGTGTGTGTGTGTGTGTGTGTGTGATTTTATTATAGCTTTAAATTGATCAACTATAACATTTATTTTAACAATTTTTCCATTCAACCAGTTTTCTAGTTTTGCCCGTCAGGAAATGAAGCCTCTTACTTCACCTTGAATTCTGAAAGTGGATTAGAATAGGAGCATAGTTTAGATTCAGATAAACATTGTGAAGAAACTTGAGGACATGTAAATTGTGCATTAATGGATAACTGGAACTCAAGCGGACATAAATTGACGAGGTAATTTTACCTCGTGTAGTTTCTTTAAGATGGCTGGGACACTGGAGTAACACGCACCTCAAGAAATCCTTTCCTTTGTCAATGGTTGAGGGAAATATGTCATGGTCTCATGTCAGGGGATGGCAATCTCGACTCTAATAATTATTTGTTTTTGAGGTGTGTGCATGTGTGTAGCATATATATGTGCAGTGTGTGCATGTATGCACAAGAGTGTGAAGATGATATCAATTGTCTTCTTTCATTAAACTTTTACATTGTTTCCTGGAGACAAAGTCTTTCACTGAATCTGACTTTGACGTTTTTTGATGCTAGGTAACCAGCATTCTCTAGTGATTTTCCTGTCCCTGGACTGAGGCTAAAGGTGTCTATGGCCATCACCAGATGTTTATGTAGTTGCTGGGGACTGGATCATCAGGCCTCTCTCAGGCCCTCATGCATGTGTGGCAATACTGTGACCCACTTAGCCTCTCTCCAGCGCCAAGTCAAATTATTACCTTGAGCATGCAAAAAAGTATGACCAGGTATCACCTTGTGTATGTGTAAAGAGTGTACATCTATGTTTTATATGTGGATGTGTCTGTGTGTAACTCTATGTGTGGCAGACAGATATTGGTGACTAGTATCTTTCGCCCCTCATTCTTCACCTTACATTTAAAAAAATATATATTTATTAATTTATAAGAGGGAAAGGGAGAAAGGCAGAGAGAAATAAAGAAAGAGAAAGACTGAGAACAGTCTCTTGCCACTGTAAATGAATTCTAGATGCATGTCTTGGCTTTACAAGGGGAATTGAACATAAAGGAGGAAGCTTTGCAAGTAAGAGCACTTAACCACTGAGCAATCTCTCCAGCCCATCCTTACTTTTTAAGACAAAGTCTCACAGAGAGACTAATGTTCATTGAATGAGCTGGACTAGCTGATCAACAAGACCCAGCAATATATTTTTTTTTTCTTTCAGCCAAATTTACTTTTAATTGGCAGTAGGAAGGTACATATTGAAATGACATATCTGACCCAGTGTATGCTTCTAAGGAAAGTTAGTGAACATCATTCAAGTTTGGTATTACCAATCAACAATTGGACTGTCCTCTGCTCATTAAGTCTGTTATTCTTTCCATTTCAGATTCTGAAGATGTTGTAGCAACAGATGATGGTGACTCTCTTGTTCTCCTTACTTCATACTTCAGTAGCCAGACAGGACGTGATGTCTGTGACTGTGACTGATTACAGAAAGCCTGCCACAGGTTGAGCGAGGAGGAGTATGTGTGCTTCTGGCCAGGAGCACATTGATTCCTGGCCTTGTGTCAGTATGGCTATGGGGCAGGGTGTCACTGACTTGAACATAACTGGTTTTGAGAGCTCTAGAATTAACTGAAACTTTTAAATAGTCCAGAGTAAAAATAAGGAACTTCCATGAGGGGTTAGGGTTGCAGCACCAAGTAAGGATAAACAAAGTGCTTGCCTTGCAAGCATGTTTACCTGAGTTCAATCTCCACTACCCATTTGAAGAAGGCTATGGTGCATGATGGTGCTTGCTTGTAATACCTACCCTGGGGAGGAAGAGACAAAGGGGATTCCTGGGACTCTCTGGCCGGCCAGCTAGCCTAATTGGTGTACTCCAGGCCAATGAGTGACCCTGTCTCAAAAAGCAGCAGGGGGATAGATAACATTTCTGACCTCCACTCATTTGCATGCACACATACACACGTGCACACATGGGCACATGTATGTCACACACACATGTAAGCATATAGAAAAGAATCTTCCACAAAAATAAATCCACAGGGGAAAAAAGTGACAAATCTACAGGTTCATTCAGAGGATGCAAGAGGTTCACTTAGGTCTAACTCAGAATAAACATGCTTGTACTCTGGAGGACAAAGTACTGTGAGATCTCTACCTCTGGGTGGAGTTTGTGTAGTATCTTTATTTTATTCTTTATTACTTCTCCTATCACTTAAATTAATTTATTTATTAAATTGGTTTTTTGGGTAGGGTCCCACTTACTCTAGCCTCCCAGCAATATCTTTCATACCTCTTCAGCACTGGGATCACATACATGTGGTGGTTTGCATTAGATGTCCCCATAATCTCATGTTTTTTGAATGCTTGTTTCCCAGCTGATGGCAATTTGGGAAGTGGAGCCTTGCTGGAGGAGGTGTGTTGTTCATGTGGGCTTAGTGGTTGCTACAGTCAGCGCCTCTTTGTTAGAGCTTGGCTCCCTTCTGATTTTTTCCATCTCATGTCAGCAAGAAGGCGGTGTCTAGTTGCTGCTCTACCATCTTAGCCCTGACATCATGAAACTTCCTCTTAAGAGTGTAAACCAAAGTAAGCAACTTTCCTTACATCAAGTGCTTTTGGTCAGGTGTTTTGTCCCAGCAATACAAAGGTAATTACAATATACCAACATGCCTGCCCTTCGCATAGGTGTTGGGGAGGGAACTCAGTTCCTCCTGCTTTCATAGCAAGCACTTAATCACCCAAGCCATTTCCTCGGCTCAGGGATCACTTTTTATTTCCATATTGAATGAAGGGAATGTAATAGAAATGTGAGGGCAAATCAGATAGAAAAAAAAAAAAAAAACACTACTTACAATTAGTTTAAATATTACTATTTTCTTTGCCAGAGGAATAGCATTGAAGCTGGCAATTAAAAAAAAAAAAAAAAAAGCTTAACCTTTTCAACTTTGATCTGAAGCTGTGCATTATTCATGTAGTTGAACATGTAGATTTTATAAGTCTACTGAATATGTAAATTCATAGGTAGCAAGTCTATTGACAAGCTCTAAATCTGAGTAAAATTACTGACAGTACAATAAGGTAAGGGCAAGTCTTAGCAGCTTTCAATACAAAGGCATTGCCTAGGTTAACCCCAAATACTCTGAGTCTTCTCCATAAAACAGAAAGCACAAAAGACACACGAAATATTTTTAGAACTGCACTGTGCTTTAGGTGGGTATCAGTATGCATTTGAAGTCATCTAACTATAATAGCTTCAGCTTATGAATATATCCAACACATATGTTTTACCACACAAGGAATATTTGGTGATAAGCAAATCCACAGGATCATTATTTATCTCATGCCTTTTATTTGCGCGATATGAGTCGTAACCTACTTAGGTTGAAGCTCTGAATGTTCTTTTAAATTGGCACACATTTACATATTAAGAATAAATACCTGGCCACCATGAAACAAAGAAAATTCAATGTGAGTTAGAACTGGAAAAGCTGCTTTGCATAATAACACACACACAGACACACACACACACACACACACACACACACATACACACACACTCTTCATTAGAGCCTGTGGTGGTTTGAATGTGAATGTATGTCCTCCATAGCCTGAGTTTTTTTTTTAATATATTTATTTCATAATTTGAGAGAGAGAGAGAGAGAGAGAATGGGTGTGCCAGGGCCTCTAGTCACTGTAAATGAACTTCAGATGCATGTGCCACCATGTACATATGGCTTACATGGGACCTGGAAAATCAAACCTGGGTCCTTAGACTTTGCAGGCATGCACCTTAACTGCAAAGCCATCTCTCCAGCCCCTGAGTTATTTTTTGATAAAGCTTACCACTTAAAGCTCCAGCCTCCTGTTGGATATTTTAGGAGGGGGAAAGAGAAAGGCCAGCCCTAAGATGTGCTCAGAGCCATTTGAGCCCTGGCTGTTGGTGCTCCCTGCAATTATTTCTCACTGCTATGCAACTATGGAAGGGGTCTAGCTTTCTCCGCCATTGATGATGTTTCCCGTGGATTCTGAAAGCCTTAAATAAACCGCTTTTTCCCAGGTACTGCTTCTGATCAGATGTTTTGTCAGTAACACATGAAGGTGACTGCAACAGGATCTTCATTGCTCTGTCTTCTGAGTGTCTCTCTATGCCAGAGGACTATGCAACAGTGTCAATTATCAGATGATCAATTATCCACAAAAAAATATTGAAGATACCTCTGTGTTCACATTAATTGATCTCCCTTTGTTAGTACAGTGGCATTTAGATTTCTAAGAAGTTGAGCCCTTGACAGCATTTATCAAATCCATTATTAGTCTTTAAATAAAGATTTCAATTGAAACCTATACATTTAGTTCTGAAAATCTCTCTGCTATAAATTAATCATGATTTGAATGGCTTGAAGGAAAGATATTTTCCACAGAACCATATTTTAGAATGTTCCATGCAGCTTATACTTTAAAAAAGACTTTGGATCAAACCTAGAATAAAGAAATCTAAATACCATACAACATGCAATCAATCACGTAGTCAAGGAAAAAAGGCATGTGCAGGATGTCTGACTAGAAATCATCTATGGACAAGGTCAGCATCAGAAGATAAAGTAAGTGATTAATGTTTGATACCAAATATAATTTGTGTTTCCAGAGAAGGCTTAAAATTGGTGTTTCTTTAAAAATAAGGATGAATGAAATAAAATGATAATATTAAGGAAGTCAAGGATGTTTAATACATGAAGATAAAATTCATATTATAATTTCTGCTATTTCTTTATTCAAAAATTTTCCTCCCAATATTGTCCCCCCTCAATCCTCATAGCTTAAACACAGTGTTAATAGGGGTAGAGAATTTCATTAGTTAACAGACATATAAGTAAACTCCAAAAATTTGGATCACTGAGAGGTCCTGGACAGCTCAACCATGAAAACAGAATTGAAACAAATGAATTCATTTTCTAAAAATACCGATCATTTGAAAATAATTTAGTTTTACTGAAAGAGTCCTGAATTTAGAAAAACATATCACTTTGAACATTTTGACAACTGAAAAATAGTTGTAAAATGTAAACACAATACCCATAATACATGCTGTCTGGCAATATCAACTAAATCTTCTCAAAAACAAGCAACTCAGAGTTGGGTGTGGTGGCCCACGCTTTTAAATGCAGCATTTGGGAGGCAGAGGTAGGAGGACTGCCAAGAGTTTGAGGCTACTCTGAGACTATATAGTGTATTCCATGTCAGCCTAGGCTAGAGTAAGACCCTAACTCAAAAAACAAACAACAAAAAAGCAAACAAAACAAAACAAAAACCAAGCAACTCAGGATTGAAAAACATAATATTTTCAAATCAATATTTATGACCATGGTAAAGGAAACAGAATATTTTTTTTTATAAGATAGCACAGCTTAATATTTTTTGGCTAAGATCTCAAAATTTTACAGGGCATTTTAAAGTATTTTAAAATTCAGATGTACACATAGCTAGGTATCATTTCATTGTCCCATCATGAAAGAGGTCTGTGGTTTTTGTAAGAATGAATAAAGAGTACCTTGGCTACAATAGCAAACTGGCTTTTCTGCAGCACATCCCTCCAGCAAAGGCTTAATATATCAGATTTGTCAAAGTCAACACTCCCGCTAATCTTTCCTGCCAGTGTCAAATGCTGGGAGCTACCAACTATTCATTTTGCTATGCAGTGTAGGGAAGAGAGATGTACAAAGGCCAAAAAGTAATCTGCACACACATCAGAATAAAATGCTCTTTTTGAACACAGCTGTAAAGGCAGTACCAAAAGAATTGGAAAAAGCAGCCATGTTTTCTGATTCCTCTGCAGTTTTCTTCTCTATGATACTGGTTTCAATTCAAATTATTCAGATCTCTCTGCATTACTTAGTTAATGAATGTCTTAAGACCAAAAACCCTTTTCTCTTTGCATCACAGCATTAGATGGTTCATTGCACTATCCAATCAGGTTGTTGAAAATGAAGTGAAATTAAGCATTAACTGTTTTGAAAGCTGTAAATACTGTTACTGTTCCTTAATAAGGATTAAAATTAATTAAGGTGGAATGTTAATAACTCTATAGTCTTTCTAAATAAAGTATCTGTGTAGTCTCAGAGAAGTATGCAAATTATGTTTTCACTCCATCATATCAACATTAATGGGATGTTTTGTTAAAAAATAATTAAAATTTTGATTATAAACTATATGATATCCTTGCTTCTCAATATATATATATATATATATATATATATATATATATATATATATATATATATATATATGTACCTGTGGGTGCCTCTGTGTTTGTAGATTTGCTATAATTGAATTATGTTGCCATTCAACTACTATTTTAGTGAAATCCCTCATAGTAGGTAAAGGAAAAATAAAATTAAAATTTTGATTATTAACATGGACATAATATATTTATGATTAGTATGTTTTATCTATTTTTACTGATTTTATTGGAAGATGAAATAACAGGTTTCATTTTGGCATTTTTATTCATGCATATCATCTTCACTCATTACCCTCTCTTGTCTCTCTTTTCTCTTCCAAATTTTCTCCATCCTCTTCACAAATAGATCTCTGTTATCATATCATCATATCAGTAATGTCACATATATGTGGTGCATATATTAGGGAAAACAACATGATTCTTTACATTGAGTTTAACAGTCTCCCTCAATAGTGATAAAGTAAAATGTGTGCTCATTTAGGGACATTTAAGGCCATACACCATGCAAGCTAGATGTTCCCAGAAAGAGCCTTGATTTAAAGTAATGAGGAAGTAAGAACACCTATTCTTTCTGGAGATACAGATTTCAAGGTTCATCATAAATATTTGAAAAGCCAATGGAATTAAGGCTCTCAAACCATTTAAACCATGTAGTATCATGCACAAACTTCTACTACCAGGTTTACTGCAGCTGGTTAGAAGTTCTATCTTGCTTATATACAGAATTGTATTTCTATCTTATAGTATAAGGAACTTTTCTATCTTAATATGTAAAATTAGTTTGTTTTGAAAGTTTTTAAATTATGTTTAGTTATTAGCATTCAAGTTTACCATTTAACTTTCTTTTTTTTTAATGAAATCAGCCTTTATTCATTTCAATATTACCACAAATTAGTCTGCTTGCTTTCATAGGTTTTTTCATGCTCTCCATTTCCTTTAACTGTTAAAGTTGAGGTATGCTATGACATGATGACAACGCTCTTTGCTGATGATGACTCAACCAAAATTTCCATTTAACTTTCTTACAAAACAAATTTGAGATTCAAAACTGATCAGTGGCTGAGTTTTCATAAATGTGGCATGGTATAAATTCAGTCATCAAACTTTTCTCAGGAGAAAGAATCATCATGCTACTTCCTTTTTATTTCAATGAAAAATACTCTTGATCTACAGTAGCCATCATTACAGAAAGGGCTCAGTGAAACCACTTGCCGTGAACAAAGTATAGAAGGTCAAATAGAAGTATAAATTGTATAACCCTATAAACATCAAGACACTCCATTTCTCCTTCTTCATAAGGAAGGACTGAAGTTAGCATGGTCGAGTATTCATCTGAGAAACGTAAAGCTGCCACTCTATTGCTGGGACTTCAATCAACTCTATATGCATTGGCTGTATGACTTTGATTATTTAATTAATTATGTATCTCATAATTATCATCTTTTTTAAATGGATGCCATTGTAGTGCTACTTCATGTTGTTATAATAATTAAATATTTATTAAGTATGTTCTTAGAAAATTGGATGGCATTTCATATTAAGTTACATCTTAGTGTTTTCAATGATGCAGATGTATATGTCTGGCCATTCACACTCAGGAATCAATGTTTACAGGGTCTAGCCACATCTCTGAAAATTCAGCCACTGATTGGTGTTTTCTATTTTACCAGTGTCCTTAGAACATTATTGTGTGTTTTCCTCTCAATAAACTGAAATCCTGAGCTACTGTTCCTTTACCCAGTGGTTAATAAATTTGCTGCCTCAATGTTTAAAGCAACAGAGAGGTAAATATACCACACTATTAAAATTCTAATAATTAGGACATTGATGATATATAAGGTACCAGATATTATAGAAATTTAAAAATTTAAGTTAATCTTTGCAACATGTAATCATCATTTGTATAATTAATGAGTATAGTTGACTTAGGAAAGATAAGGAAGCAAAAGCTGAGGGATGTTAGAAAATTTGTTTGGTATATACAGCCAGTCTACAACAGAATTGGTTCTGGCATTCGTGTATCCTGAAGCATTGGCTTTGCTTAGTGCAATGTTCCTCTTTGCTGTGTGTAGTGTTTATGCCTATAGCTGGAAGGTGTGAAAAACACCACCCCATACATGTCTTTCAGACTTGTCTATGCTGTTGTCCTATTCAAGGATCCAATCCATGCCTTTTAATGTCAGCTGACAGGGACAGGAGGAACTGGGAAAAAAAAGCAGGTTCAAAATACTATTCTTTAAGGTTTGCTCATATACTTCAAACAAGAATATACTGTGCTTCTCAAAGAGGGGCTGCCTTTTCTTCACTCATTGGATATTTTCATAAAGAAGAGTGCTTTAGCAGTTACCTTCTCACTGATGAGACAAATCACCCAATTAGAAACAGTTTATGGGAGAAAAGTATTTAATTCAAGCTCACAGTTTGAGGGAAAGCTTCATCCTGATAGAAAAAAAAAAATGTTGGTTCACAAGACCACACATCCTGAGCATAGAGTATAACAAGAGTAAGCTGGCTCTGATCAAACAGTGGGCTAAACTAATCAACCACAAGGTCTACCCTCAGCAACATGCCTCCTCCAAGGCTCTACTTACCAAAACTTCCACCAGCTACAGAATTAAATAGGAAGCTTACTCACAAACACATGAGGCTATGGAGGACACTTTATATTCAAACCACAAGTATAGAGTGGAAATGGCCATAGGCTTCATGAATATCCTCTTCATGAATATCCTGTTTATGGAGAAGTAGTAAGTTCTGCAAACAAAGTAATTATATGCTACATTATTATAGTCTTGTGTGTGTGTGTGTTCTCAAAGTCATATGGAGATAGTTTATCTTTCTCTTTACATATTTCCAAAATGTAGTTTTACATATTACAGAGCCTATACATATTAACCTGGAGTCACACACACACATCCTGTACTCAGATGCACTAAAACTTCTATGCACATGCACATGAGCATACTCAAACCCTCCATACATTCATGAAAGAATCTCTAGTGGCCTTAGTGATCATAGTCTTACTTTTTCAATAACAGAAGATTTATTCTTTTTTATATTGTGCAGATGAAATATGTGATTGGCATATATTTTATAAAATGTCATAAAAGGTGAACCATTTCATTTCATGGAATATTTTTAAACTATTATAGTAAAAAAATATCAGTGTGGAATTACTTTATATTAGGAGACAGCAATAAGATATGGATACATTATATGTAACTCATGACTGAAATGTCAAGAGTATTTCATTTAATTCTCCAAAACTGCTGTTATTATTTTTATGATAACATATGAAACATAATAGTTAATAGAGTTTTGTTTAATTACTAAAGTTAATAACAATGGTAGATAAGGAAAATAAGTTTTGAACTAAGGTTTTTTTGATCTTCATGTTTTTTTTTTTCTTTTTTAACTTTAGAGAGCAGGACATGGGAGCATAACAAAAAAATAGCTTTAGGGCTGGAGAGATGGCTTAGCGGTTAGGCGCTTGCCTGTGAAGCCTAAGGACCCCGGTTCGAGGCTCGGTTCCCCAGGTCCCACGTTAGCCAGATGCACAAGGGGGCGCACGCGTCTGGAGTTCGTTTGCAGAGGCTGGAAGCCCTGGCGCGCCTATTCTCTCTCTTCCTCTATCTGTCTTTCTCTCTATGTCTGTCGCTCTCAAATAAATAAATAAAAAATGAACAAAAAAAAATTAAAATTTAAAAAAAATAGCTTTAAAAAGCAGGTATGATTTTCACTATTGGATCATTAAGTACCATAAAAGGAACACTCTTATTAATGTGTTAAAGTGAAATAGGCATTAGAATCCTGACATCCTAAATATCCAAGCTCTTTTTTGTTTACTGGCAAACCTAGCCTGAGCTGAAATTAAGAAGTTAATATCATTTATATAATCTTTCACTCTCCACAATATAAAATAGAAGCAATTTATGGAAAAATGCCTAATATAAGATCCTATATCCATGCATCTATGATCTATCTTATATAATTTGTATGTTTACTTTTAAATCTTATAGGGAAATAAGAAAAATGAAATGATTTAAAATATAGCATAAAATACCATATCTTATTCATGCACTGAGCAATTCAACTCATGACTAGGTTAAATGTAGGAATTAAACTAAATTTTGGTTAACTTTTTTAATTGCTGAATAATAATGATGAAATATGTATGGGTATACAGAGAGTTTATAAGCAGAGTATAATATTGTTTCAAATGAATTATTTAAAATATTTAAAATGATAAAAATAATACTAAAAGACAGGTATTTATATGATTGAAAGTTCTCTGTTTGGCTCACTCTGTCAAAAAAACCTGAATTATAAAAAAAATTATTAATTTATGAAATTACTATATTTTTATAATCATTAAGTTCTGTTCATACTAAAATATAATTACAGATACCCTAAGAATTTGTATAGTATTATCAAATATCAATTATCAATGCCTCAAAATCTCATTCTTAGAAGTATTAGTTTTCACATTATACTTGGTAAAAATGAAAATTATCTATAGTACTTACTGTTCAAGAGAACTTCACATTTACTACCCTGAACACACAGTGTTCTTGCTACTAAATTCCAGATATCTGAAAACTATTATTTTAGTTTCCTTTCATATTGTTCTATTCAAGATCTAATATTCTAATATAATAATCATTTATTCAACTATCAATTATCTTGGTGTACCTTGAATTTTCACAAATTGCAAAAGAATAATTATTCTCTACATTTATCAATAGAATCAACTGAAGGTCCATGAGTTGAGGTTAGTTGAGGTAGGTAACATAGTCAAACAGGGTAAACATTAGGACCTCATCTATAAACTGGGTCTTCTTTCTATAATCATGGCAATCTGACTAAATCACAAGCCACTCTCTTAGTCTTTAGATTCCTTAATTCCTAAGATGACCAGCAAACAGCTGACCACCAGCCTCTGCTGTAAGTTATATACTGATTGACTTCCACAATCATCTTTCTCGTACTTCTTTTGTTTAACTACTCTATCATAACAACATGCCATCTATTTTGTGTAGAGGCTGTAGGTTTTCTGTAACTGTTTTGTGGAACTGTAAAGTTATTTGTACTACATTAAAGTTATATTTCCAAATAAAGTCTGTTTTAAAATGAAATATTATTCTGTTGTAGACAGTCTCATGTTTCTGGGATGAATATTCAAACCACACAAAATTTATGGAAAGAAGGGGCTTATTTCAAGCTTTCCTATCCATGGGGGAATTTCCATCATGGTGGAAGTTGATTCCATATATACAAGCAGAGACAAACAAGCAACAGCCAGCAAAAAACAAAAGCAGCAAGCACAAACTGGCGGCAAGCAGAACACTAGCACCAGCACACAAACCCAAAATCAGCAGGCGACAGGGACCTAGCCAGGGCTCAGACTGCTTTGGAAACCTTTCTACTGTAAATTATGCCCACCCACAGCTTAGGGTTAGACCCCAGGATCCTCCCCAGTGATATCTCCTTCAGCTAGCCTGCTGGAGACCCAAGTTATAAGCTTAAAGAAAAATTAAATTTACTGGGGAGAAGCATTTAAACTACTACATTTCACCCCAGCCCTCAAGAGACTCAAGACCACCTCACACTGCAAATAGTATTCAGTCCAACCTTAAATATTTCTATAGTCTTTACCAACTTTTAGATTGTTCCAAAGCCTTGAGTCTCATCTGAGGTTCAAGACTGTCTCTTAACAGTGAATCCTTGTAAAATCAAAACCAGTTATATACTTCCAACATATAATGAGACAGAACACACCTTTTATGGCTATAAGGCATAACAAGAAGAGACTGAACCAATGCAAGATCAAAAAACCATTAGATAAAATCAAAGATCTGCAGTTAAAGCCTGATATCCATAATCATTGACAGATAGATTTTGGATTTCCTAATTTTCCTCCCTCCAGCTGGGCTGAGTAGTGATTCAAACATCCACCGCAACTGAATATTACTCCCTGGTAGCCTCTTCATAGTACTGGTATATCCAAAACATTTTGAGTTCTCCAATGAAAATTATGGCCATCCTATAATGGCCTCATTGGTCTTCAATAAGGGACATTACTCTGCTTTACTTGCTGCATCTCAGCATTGGCCTTTTGAAACTTGTGCATTTAATGGCACACTTCCATGCATTTTTCATGCATCCAGCACCAGTATCAGGTGTGCAGGGATACAGCCATTGCGAATCCACAGAGGATATAAATGGTGAACTTGACCTTCTTTCAAGAGTTTGCATTTCTAACATTCAGTCTTTCCAGGGTGGAATCACCTCAGGCATCCTTCCATTGTTTCAATGTAAGCACCTTAATGGTGGTAATCTTTTTGACAACAGCAGTTTCAATACACTAAAGCCAATCTCTGTGCCAGTAACTTTAAACTTAGCTATTTTTTTTTTCAACCTTAAATTATGTATCTTTCAACTCTATATCTTCTGCCAGTCCATTACTTTCAAGTCCAACCTCAGCCAAATTGTCTGGGCATGGGCATAAGAACACACTTAGCTTCAGGGTTCATAAAACACCCTACAAAGAGCAGCTAGTGGAAAGAAAGGGTTTATTTTGGCTTACAGATGAGAGGGAAAGCACCATGATGGCAGCAGAAAATGATGGCATGAGCAGAGGCTGAATATCACCTCCTCGACAATAACAGGTAGACAACAGCAGCAGGAGAGTGTGCCAAACAGCATCAAGGAGAAGCTGACTGTATCGTCCATAAGTCCACCACGAGGAGTCTCCAATTTCTATATTGCCACTAACTGAAGACCTATATTTCAGAACACATAAGTTTATGGGAACACCTGGATCAAACCACCACATTCAATCCCTGGCCCCATAAACTGATAACCATACATGAAATAAAATGCAATTCATTCAGTCCAACTTTAAACTTCCCTATAGCTTTTATCATTCCTAATGCTATCCAAACATCCCCATAGTTCAAGGTCTTTTAAGTGAGCTGAAATACCAAAAAGCACCAAAATGACACAAAATAAACATTCACACTACAAGAGATTGCACTATGTATAGAAAATAAATATTTAACCAATACAAATTTAAAACTAACAGGGCAAACATCAAACTCTGGAGCTCCAAGTATGACAACTGTAGCCAGTGACAAGTCTTAATGTCTGATAATTCTAACCAGTGACGAGTCTCTGGATCTCCAATTCTGCCCCTTCAGCGAGGCTACTTGCAGCCCTGGGAAATTTCATCTGGTGCCGGTAACTCTTCATGGCAGCCATTCCATAGTCCTGGCATCTCCATTGGGTATCTACTGCAGCCCATGGTTCATCCTCCTGGTTCCATATAGCCTCCATACAGTTAATTTAACAAGCCTGATTCATATTTCCCATGACCATTTTCAAAATATAAAACTTGAAAATTCAATGACTTCTTTTCCTGCATATGTTATACTCAATCGTATCAGGTGGGCTACCAACTTATTAATCCAGGGGGGACAAAAAATAAAGCCAAAATGGATTAAAGACCTCAATATAAGACCTGAAACTCTTCTACAAGATGACCTTAGATGGGAGCTTTCTTTCTTCTTCTTCTCTCTTTTCCCTTGGCACAGCCCTGTAACTCCCAGTACCATGTTGTGGTTAACAGCTACAATGAGTTGTTGATCAGAGAATCCTACAAGGTTTTCCCTAATAAGAAAGACTTCTGTCAGAGCATTTGATTACCTACTGGAGATTAATGGTAAGACACTTCTGCTGAAAACACCATATTCTGTCAGTATGGAACATAAAGAGACCTAGCTTGAATTTGAAAGAGAGCCAGTCCCCAGACAGCCAACTAGTGCTAGAAAGTGCTACATGAGTTACTGGAGGAAAGTGGCCCACATCTGTCTGAGCAACCCAAGGTCTAAGCTACTTAGGAGCAAACAACATGACATGATGCTCACATAAATGCAGTAGTGGCACACAGCCTTGGTAGGTAATCAAATCCTCTCGGATTAGCAAACAGATATACTCAGTAGAAAGGAATCCATACCTAGAACTGGTAAACAAACCAGAATCATATCCACATAATGAGTTTGCTTTCTAATATCAAGCTTCTACTAATTTTGGGCTACAAGAGGACATACCCACATTAAATTCTCTCTAAACTAATAATGGTTCTCCCATTTAACCTGTGCTAACTACACTCTCCATTGGAGAATATGCTTCTCTTTTTCAGATGGAAGTGGGACCTGAGGAAAGAAAGGACCCATTATACACTCTGGGACCCTAGCTGAAATCACAGAATAAATGGGACAGTGAGCAAGAGTGCTGCTTTCTTGGAGAACATGATATCTGCACAAGGGTGAAAGGGATAGACACTGAGGACACTCAACATCTACCAAGATCCAGTGGATCCTAAGAACCTATGACTGAAGTAGACTTAAAATGCACTCAAGATAACTTAGGGAAATTCACAGAAGAGGGAGTGGAAAGATTGTTAGCACCACAAGATGGGACATTATTCTCAGAGAGCCTTTTCCCCGGAACTGATGGATGCACCCACAATGCATGACCCACAATCCTCATGGGGATGATCTGCAACCCTAACAAGGAGGATCCCTTTTGTGGGGGGCAGGGATGAGGGAAAGGATGGTACCAACATGTGCTATTTACATACTCAGTATGTTCATAACTAATAAAAATAAATACAGCTGAGTGGGGAGACATTTCAGCCTAGTGATTTCCTTTTTTGTTTTCCTGTGATATGTCTCTCTGCTCATACCAGTCCATGTATATGCAATGCAACTCTTCACAATTTCTCACGACACAGGCATAACAGCAAGCCTCTCACTCAAACTGCTTCTAACCCAGTCCAGGCAGAGCTTTTTCTCACACTCATAAGCCAAACCTTACAGTCCATAGTTCTTGCTGCATTTAGGTCATTCAATTGTGAACAGAATAGTCTATCAAGCTGTACTTATATAACTTCTAGGCATCTCTTAGACCAAGATTTCAAAACAATCTACATTCCTTCTACAAATGAGTTATAAAAAGCCACGAACCACATAGTCAAGTATCTAGCAGCAATGATACCACTTCTCTACCAATTTTATTATTGCACTAGCTTCGCATTGCCAGGAGAAAACACCTGACAAAAAGCAGCTTATGGGAAGAAGGAGTTTATTTTGGCTTACAGACTCCAGGGGAAACTCTATGATGGCAGGGGAAAGTGATGGCATACACAAATTGGACATCACCTTCTACCCAACATCAGGTGGACAATAGCAGCAGGAGAGTGTGCCAAACTCTGGCAAGGGGAGCTGGCTGTAATATAGATGAGATTTCCCCAGCAATACATTGCCCCAGGAGGATCCAATTCCCAAATTACCACAAGCTGGGAACCTTGCATTCAGACTACCTAAGTTTATGGGGGTCACATGAATCAAATCACCACACTATACATTGCTGAATATTTGTGAGTTCATACTTTAAGGATAGAATAATTTTACTATGTGAAAGTTTAGATCTCACGGTATTCTTTGTAATTATTGATGCTTCCTGACTGAGGCCACCAGCTCCTGTTTGTCTTTAGCCACATTTCACGTTATATTATTTTCAAGTATATTTTGTTAAATGTTTGTTAAATTTATGTAAATTTGTTGTGTTTTCTTTCTTTTAAAAGTCACATATTTTCACTTTTTGAAACATTCAGTAAGAAAAATAGTCAATATATACAAAATTTGAAGATAAATTGAATATGAATATTTATTAATTACTCATTAAAGTGAAAATTCTATTACTTTTAAAGTTCAGAGTATTTCTCTGTGGTAAATCCTGGAAATGGGCTATATTAACTTCTGAAAGACACATAAATTAAGGACATAACTGAGCAGACACAACAGATGAACATTGTATTATATAAGTTCTTGTTCTTGAAAATTATATTTATGTTTAAATGCAATTCTTTGGTTGATGAGTCTTTTGTTATTTACATCATTTTTTCTGAATGAACTCTTGCCAAGAAAATGATGTTATCCTAATATAAACTGCAAGCAATTAAGCCCAGTGGGATTATACCATTATGTAATTTGACCATTATCTACAATAACTTCTGTAATATTCATGCAAATATTCAGATCTTTGCACATGAAGACATGTAAGAAATTATGTATATAACACACACACACAAATATAAATTGATTTTTGTATCACTTTAGATGGAGATGAT
This sequence comes from Jaculus jaculus, assembly GCF_020740685.1. Lineage (NCBI taxonomy): Eukaryota > Metazoa > Chordata > Mammalia > Rodentia > Dipodidae > Jaculus > Jaculus jaculus. The sequence goes on from NC_059107.1 coordinate 129,800,958, forward strand.
TTCAGAGGGACAACTAGAGAAGTATGTGTACCATGAATTGCAGGATAGACCAGAAGACTGGTAGGAAAAACACAATCTTGTATTTGAACATCCAAGCTCATTTGTATTATTTCAAGCTAAAGTGACAGAGCCACAAACAAAAAACCTCATCCAGAGTTATTGCTTCCAACTTTTCCAAGTTTTAACTTCAAAGGAAGTTAGAGGAAATGAAAATATCTGCAAATAAATGCAAAGGCCGACTTTGGCAGTGGTGAGCTGCTGGCCATTCACAACACTGCAGTTCAGGGAAAACTTAAACATAAGGGTTCATTCTCACTTTTAGAATACCAGCTTCTGATCAGACCAGTCAAATATAAGATAATCCAAGATTACATTCAACACATGAGTAGCCCAAAACTCCCCTAGTTGCAGTATAAATTTATAATTCACAGTGTTTTCATTTATCTAGTAATGTAAAGCAAAAGCATAATGAAAAGAAAACATTTCAAAGAAAGGAACATTTTGTAACTTGTAACACAGAGTAGCTTCTCCTCTGCCCGATCACATTATGTTTTGAAAGAATTTCTTACATAACTCTTACCATAGTAAAGAAACTGAAAGCTTCTCTTACCAGGGTGGACTAAAGCTGCAACCTTGCTGTGGCGTTTTCTGCAGCTCTCTTTTGAAAAGACAGATCCAAAGCGGCTTTGTGCACACAACTGATCTGGCAGATCTCCAGTCCCTACACAAAAAAACAGTGTAATTGGCTCTCAAAAGAGTGGTGTAAACATTCATCATGATGGCACTTGCATGTTGAATCTAGCCACTGTTACCCTAGTAGACTTTTTCTAAACAGGCCAATTACATTTTTCCTTTCATTGTTGGCTGTTTGGAGTTCTCTGTTCAATACTGAGATGAATATCTTTGAAGAAAGCATGCATTTGTGTCTGTTCTGCTACAGCTACAGCATGGACCCCTTTGGGTTTGGAAAGTATGGCCCAAGATGTTTAACAAAAAGTACACACATGATTTTAAATCAAGACGGCATATCTATATATTTTTTAATGTTGGAAATATTTAGGATCGTGTGTGTGTGTGTGTGTGTGTGTGTGTGTGTAAATGTATCAGAGTTATCAAGTCTTTCATTTTTGATTTAACAACAGTCAAAGGAACATTCTACATCTCTGTTTGGCACAGGACCCACATCAATGATGCCTATAACATACCCAAGAATTTGAGATCAACTGTTCTGGATTTTGAAGTCTCATTAAATATTCCAATGTTCTTTTGCCCAAACCTGCAGAGTTTCTGCTACAATCACATCCTTTAATTTTTATGGGAGACGTGTGTGTGTGTATGTGTGTGTGTGGGGGGGAATTGTCACAAAGCCTGGGCTCTTTTATTTTCTGCTGTTTAACATTCAAATTTTCCAGGAATGATGAGTAGTTTATTCTTGTTACCAAGAGAAGTGAATATTAGGTCAAACATGAATTTCAATAAAAGGCACAACCTCAATCTGTATCACTCTTTGTAATGATCTAAGCAATATGTTGATCTTACAACTACATGAGCATACAATCTCTCCTCTGCTCCCTATGTATATAGAGGTTGGTTAACACTTACTAGCAATGCCTTCACTTGCAAAATAAGAATTACCTGCCTAAAAAAAAATGTGGGTTTTTATTGTATTTTAATGTTACTTTATGTTTGTATCATTTAAAACCATTAATACTTATATGTTTAAACAAATTATGTTTGTACAACTCTCTAAATAATAAATCATTTAAATTTAAGTATCCTATAAACAAGTACATTTTAAGGACAAAATTCTTAGCTGGAAAATTTTCTGAGTTTATTAGTTAATCTACAAACAAAACTTTTCTACAAAAACAATGTATATAAACCTTAACAAAATAATAACATGGCATTATGTTTTTATTTCTTTCTTATCCTTTCTTTTCTGTATATTCTACCCTTCCTATCCTATGTCATCCTCCTTTCCCTATTCACTTGAATCTTTCTTCTTCTTGTTCCAACTATAATTACATAATATTTATGGAACCCTTTTTATGTACCAGGTGCTAGGCCAATTATTTTACATATTGCATGCTACGCTTTATTTGTCACTTTTTTTTTCTTTTTGTTTTTTTGAGGTAGGGTTTCACTCTAGCCCAGGTTGACCTGGAATTCACTCTGTAGTCTCAGGGTGGCCTCGAACTCAAGGTGATCCTCCTACCTCTGCCTCCCAAGTGTTGGGATTAAAGGCATGCACCACCACGCCCAGCTTGTCAAATATTCTTTACTAGAGCTTTACACTTTTATTTTACCTTTGCCTTGAGAGTCCCATCAATATTCACAGGCATGATTATAGCATCTATAGAAGATCATCATATATTATGATACTTTCTTTTACCTGCCATATTTTCAATTCATCATTGTTGTGACTGAGTATTGATCTTATTTATTGAAGTGCTTTGACATAGTGTATAATGTCCATTTATATTTTATCCCTTCTAATTAAACATATGAAATATCCTTTGTATTATGCAATTTAAATCCATTTTTCAAACTTCAAATTGTCAATATAACTACATTGATTCTCATAGTGATAATGTAATCATCCCTTCTTATTTTACAATTTCATTCGTGTGTGCATGTGTGAATGAGAGAGAGAGAGGAAAAGAGACAGGAAGAGATGTATTCATATGTGTGTGCCCTTGGGGTGCCCTATATGTTTGCCTGCTATGCTCCTAGTGAACTTGGGTGTCTGCTTCCTTTGCTGAGAAAGAGAGCCAGAGTTTCTGTTTACTGTTCTCAGAGCTTGCAGCATTTCCAGTGATTATCAGGCCTCTGCTCCACTGCAAGATTGGGGTTAAAGCCAGGTATTGTCACACTCAACTGTTTGAGTAGGACCTGGAGGTTTGAACCCAGGCAGTTTCAGCTTCCCTCAGGCCTTTGTGCTTAAGCAGGAAGGGCAGTTAACTTCCAGGCCATGTCTCCAGTTCGCGTTGCAGTTTTTAATTCAACTGTTCACCATCTTAAAGTCATTCTGCTTAATTTTTGTTCTTCTTATCTACTGTTTGAGAGACACTGTTCTGAGTTCTGTGGTTACATAAAAAAAAAAAAAAAACTAGATTATGTTATTAAGAACATGCAATCTGTTTAAAAACCAGAGCATGCACACTAGCAAGAAGAAAATCATCGAAGTGATCTTGACGCTGTGATGTGGGTAAAATGTCTTTCCCATATCACATTTCATGTCATGTAAGTAAACAATATTAGAGATTAAAAATATTATATATGGCCTTTGGAAAATCAACCAAACCTCATCTTCAATTTTTATTGATTTACTTCCTTGTAATTTTTATTTATTTAAAATTTATTTAGCTTCTGCTGTATAGCAAGGATTGCTCCATGCATTCATATGAATGTATAACTATTCTCTAGTAGATACTTCTAGTATACAGGGCATCATCCAAATACGAGTTAAACCATAGTGCAAATACACATAGATACTAACATAGATACCCAAGAATTAAAATTTCTGGTTCAAACAATGCTTCCCAGTTATGGGGTTTTGTACTTCTGTTCTCTACAACTTAAATGGTCTTCCTCTGTACATTGAATGATATTTTTTGGATTTTGAAAATATAACTGTTACAGAGGTTTCCATGATTTGCCCATTGTCATTGTTTATCTTGGTTCCCATCCACTGCTGAGATTTCTTACCCAAAGCACCTGAGATACTTATGCCTTTACCTGGCCACAAGCATCAGTCTGACTTTCATAGGGAGTGGGATTACTTATTTTAATAACATAATATAGTTTCTTCATAAAACTCAGGACAGAATCCCTCAAACAATAGATAAGAAGAAAAAAAATTAAGCAGAATGACTTTAAGGTGGTGAATAGTTGAATTAAAAGGTACTGGAAATCACTTTCAGTTTGTGACAGAACAGATCCAGAAGCCAGTGATCCTGCATGCTAATCCTTTAGATGATACAATCTGAGGCATGGCCTAAATAGCTTCTCATCATTCAATTAGGTTCAACATTCTTTCATGATATAAAAACTCTGAGGAGGGCTGCAGAGATGGCTCAGTGTAAGGTGCTTTCCTGTAAAGCCTAACAACCTGAGTTCAATTTCCCAGTACCTACATAAACAATATGCACAAAATGTTGTATGCGTCCAGAATTTGCAGTGGGTGGAGACTTTTATACACCTACTCTTTCTGTCTCTCTTCTATCTTTCTCTGCTTAGAAATAAATAATTTTTTAAAAAAAAACTTTCACAAAATTGAGTACAAAAGGAATATGCATTGACTTCTGGCCAAGATGGCAACTGCCTAGCTGCACTGCAAACCCTAGGGGAAAGAAAGGCCAGATATTAAGGGTTTACTGGATCTTTTTGTCAGTGGAGGGCACAGAGGCGGAGGAAACGGAGATCCCTTTGCAGGTAGGTAGCCCACCCTTCCCACCAAATAGCTACCAACACCAGTGGGACTGCCTCGGCTTGCCGCCACTGACCCCGTGCTCTGATCGTGCCAATCGGGCACTGATTGTGCGATCCCTGCGTGAGGAAACTTAGACTGCTCTGCACACTTGTCCACATTGCTGCTCCTGCCGCTGCACATTCAGCAAGCCCAGTCCCACAGCAACTGCCACACAAGCCCAGACTGCACAAGCTCAGGTATAATAAAAACAGCATGGTAATGGCATAAAAACAGGAGTAAAGACCAATGGAATAGACTTCAGGATCCTGGCTTTGGCCAAGCAACTATAGCTGCTTGATATTAGACAAAGGCCTGAACAATATAGGCTGGAAAAAGACAGCATCTTCAAAAAATGGTGCTGGACAAACTGGATAACCACATGAAGGAAAGTGAAACTTGTTCCACACATTTCACCATGCACTACACTCAAATCCAAATGGATCAAAGACCTCAATGTAAGACCAGAAACTCGAATACTACTGGAAGAATATTTAAGAAGTACTTTCCATGATACAGGAATGGAAAAAGACTTCCTGAACAAAACCCCAGTAGCTCATGATCTAAAACAGTCACTCAACCAATGGGATTACATGAAGCTGAAGAGTTTCTTTACAGACAAGCATATAATAAGCAAAGCCAATAGATTACCCACAGAATGGGGGAAAATATTTGCTGGTTATCCAACTGACAGAGGCCTAATCTCTAGAATCTACAAAGACTCAAAAATCTAAACAGTAAGAAATCAAACACCCCACTCACAAAATGGGGCAAAGAGCTGAACAGGCAGTTCACAGAGGACGAAACACAAATGTCAAACACACACTTCAGAAAATGATCATCATCCCTAATCATCAGGGAAATGCAAATTAAAACAACTATGAGATTCCACCTTACCCCAGTAAGGATAGCAAACATCAAAAAGTCAAATGAAAATAAATGCTGGCGAGGATGTGGAGAAGTAAGAACACTCATCCACTGTTGGTGAGAATGTAGGATGGTACAACCACTTTGGAAAGCAATAAGGAGACTCCTGAAAAAGGTGACTATAGAGATACCAACAGACCCAGTTATACCCTTACTGGGCATCTACCCTAAAACCTTCAAACCACAGGCCAAAGAGATTTGCTTATCCAAGTTTGTAGCGGCTCAATTCGTAATAGCTAAGAGCTGGAATCAATCCAGATGTCCAACACCAGAAGAATGGATAACTAAGATGTAGTATATCTACACAATGGAATTCTATACAGCAATAAGGAAAAATGACACAAAGAAATTTGAGGAAAAATGGTTGAATCTGGAACAGATCATTCTCAGTGAATTTAGTCAATCACAGGAAAAATATCGCCTCATAGTCTCACTCATCTACTGCATCTAACCTGAATCTACCCAAGATTCCTTACATACCCAGTAAGCATCTCATGGACTAGACACTAGGATGGATGGGGAGGGAGGGGAGGGTATCGAAGGGGGGGTAAAACACAAATCTAAACCCAAACGGCAATGGTACCATAAAATTCTACTTCCTAGGGCTGGAGAGATGGCTCAGCGGTTAAGGTGCTTGCCTGCGAAACCTAAGGACCCAGGTTTGATTCTCCAGTACCCATATGAAGCCAGACGCACAAGGTAGTGCATGAATCTGGAAGCAAGGGCTGGAGGCCCTGGTATGCCCAGCCTTCACCCCCTCTGTATTTAGCTATCTATTTATCCCTCTCTCTCTCTCTCTCTCTCTCTCTCAAATAAATAAATAAAATATATTAAAAAAAATTTTTTTTTAAAAAATTCTACTTCCTAAAAGGCAGAACAAATATGTGAACCTTCACCAGGCCCTTACAGGCAACACCTGAACCACAAGACACTGGAGAGGGTAGGATCAAGTCTAACCTAAATCTTCTACATCATCCCTCCCTCTCTTTCCCTCTTCCTTTCTCTTTCTCCTCTCTAACTCTTGTATATTAGCTATCTTTTTCTTCATTTTCTTAGTGGGCACTGACCTGTAACTCCCAATACCAGCATGGGGCTATTATCCATAATGAGCTTTTGATCAGAGAAACCTGCTAGGTTTCCCAAAAGAATGACAGATTTCTGTCAGAGCACTTGATGAACCACCAAAGGTTAGTGGTAAGACCCTATTGCTGAAGACACCATATGCAGCTGACACGTAAAATGGAATGGCATGGCTGGAAGCCAGGAGAGAGTCAGTCCCCAGACAGTCAGTGTTTCTAGTGCCAGAAGGTGCTACATGGGCGACTGGGGTAAACGACCAATATCTGTCCAAGCAACTCATGGTCTAACCTACTTAGCAACAGATAACCTGTTGTGATGCACACACAAGTACAATAGTGACACACAGCCATGGTGGGGAACCAACTGCTTTTGATTTAGCTAACTGATCCCATCAGTGGTATAGGACCCATTGCTGGAGCTGGGAAACAAGTCAGAACCATATCCAAACATAAGACCACTCTCTAATATCAAGATGCCATCAGTCATGGGCTACAAGAGGTCCTACACTTATTAAACTCTCTATTAAAAAGGTAAGGGTTATCTCATTTGTCCTGGTGTTAACTTACTCTCTGTTGGTGAATCTGCTTCTCTTTTTCAGATAGATGCAGCTCCTAAGGAGAGAGCCAACCCATCATACCTCAAAAGGGCCTCGGCTTAAACTAAGGGAAATTGGTGAAACAAGCAAGGGTGTTGTTTTCCTGATGAACTGGATACCAGCACAAGGGGGAAGGAGACCAACACAGAGAAAAATCAACTCCTACCAAATCAGAGAGCCAGAGCCTCAGAGGCCCCCAACACTGAAGCAGACCAAAACTGAACCCAACATGGCTCAGGGAAATTTTGCAGAAGAGGGAGCAGAAAGAATATCAGAGCCACATGTTGGGTCATGATATGCAGAGACATTTATCTACCAATAACTGTGGCCTAACTCCACAATGCACAACCCATATACCTCAACAAGGAGGGGCCAGTGGGGAGGGGTTTGGTAACGGATGAGCTTAATAATGGTACCAAACTGCCTGTATTTGCTGAATAGAAAACTAATAAAAAAAAAAAAGTAAAAAAAAAAAAGCACAGATAACAAAGTAAAAGTATAAAAATTACATTATATGAATCTAAAATAATTCTATTTTGGAAAAAAAAAAACAATCAGATAAATAAGTGGATTGTGAGAAGTAATGTAAACTATTCATATTATAAAAGACAATAGATAAATATTATTAACTAAAGAGCAGTTATACAATTTAATAATTGACCAATTATCTGACTAAACATATCTACAAATAAAACACTCAAATGACCAACATTTTTTTTTTTAAATGGTAACTTTTACTGATCATCAGAGAAATACAATTCAGCTATGGTGCAATAATACTAGTTCCAATGATTTCTATAATACAGAAAAAAATGCAGATGAGCAAGTGGAAATATTCATATACAATTAGAGAAAATAAAATTCAGCAAATCACTATACAAAACATGGTGGAAATTTCTTTAAAAACTAAAAGTAGAATTGACATTTGATCTAGAAATCCCACTACTTCATATACAATCAAAGGAAACTAAATAATTATATCACAGGAATCCTCCCATGTCTTTTTTTTTCTTTTTTAAGTTTTTATTTATTGATTTGAGAATGACCGACAGAGAGAGAAAGAGGCAGATTGTGAGAGAAAGAGGCAGAGAAAGAGAATGTGTGCACCAGGGCTTCCAACTACTGAAAACGAACTTCAGACACCCACGCGCCCTTGTGCATCTGGCTAACGTGGGTCCTGGGGAATGGAGCCTTGAACCCAAGTCAAGTGCTTAACCACTAAGCCATCTCTGCACTCCTTCCATCTCTTTTTATTGCAGACCAGATATGGAGTCAACCATGATCTCCTTTAACAGACACAGGGAAAATGGTAATGTAATATATTCTCAAAATAAAATATTATGGAGCTATAAAAAGAATAAAATCCTATCATTTGAGAGAAAATGGGTAGAGCTAAAGAACATTCTGTTAAGTGAAAGAAGCCAGACACAGAATGACAAATATTGCATGTTCTCACTTGTGGAGATGAAGATGGCATAGAAGAAGAAACGGAAAGAATGGTGACTCAAAACCAAGGAGGGCAGAGAAAGGGAAGCAGAAAGATGTTCAATTAGGGTTACCAAAACACAGATGGAATTAGCTCTGATTGTTTATATCTATCTCAAGTCTGCAACTATAGTCCACACTAATCTATGGTAAATTTCTGAATAACTATATAAGTACAAATGTTGTCAACACACAAAAATTAATGACATTTCGTGAAAAAGAAACACTAGTTACCCTAAACAGATCATTATGCACCCTGTATATGTATTATTAGCACACTATGCCACATTATTTCAATCTCCAGTAGGTACACACCTTTAATCCCAGCTCTGGGGAGGTGGAGTGAAGAGGATTACTGGTCAGACAATCTAGCTGCATTGTTGAGCACCGACCGTATTCAAGAGCCTCCCTCAGAAAGAGCAGTACCCAATGTTGCCCTCTTGCCTCTACATGCACACACGTGTGCACGCACAAACACATACTCATACACATACATGAACACACTGACACATACACATAACATAAATGCAAAAACCTATGAGTTTTATTAAAGCTCTGAAACTAGATTAAATATAATCTTAAATTACTCAGGAAAGGCAAAAGCTGGGAACTTTCTAACTCCAGTAGCTAGTCCCAGAACTTTGTCACTGATGTGCACAAGAGTCATACAAGTATGTAGTCTAGGCATTTGCATCCCTAAGCTTTATAAGGTGACTTATCACTATTACAATTCAGAGTTAGTTGAGTGTGGTAGCTTGTGCCTTTAATCCTAGAGCTTGGGAGTCTGAGGTAGGAGAATTACTGTGAGTTTGAGGCCAGCATGGACTGAAGAGTGAATCTTGCCTTCAAAAGTAAAACAAAACATACAAACAAAAAACATTACAGAAATGGTGTATTATGTACACAGCAAGAAAGCACAACTGAATGGAGTAAAATATATGTGATGCAATTTACATTATTTAAGATAAGATACTCTCTAGGCAGCTTGCAATATATCACGCTGAAAATAATATAGTTGAGTATGTGCTGATAATGATTCTTTTCTTTTCTATTTTTTTTTTTTGTTGTTTTTTCAAGGTAGGGTCTCATAGCTCAGGCTGACCTGGAATTAACTCTGTATTCTCAGGGTGGCCTTGAACTCATGGCAATCCTCCTACCTCTGCCTCCCGAGTGCTGGGATTAAAGGTGTGCACCACCACGCCCGGCTTTGGTAATGATTCTTAATGTTAAATGAGTGATTATGCAGTGAAAACTCCTCTTATTAATTGACTTGCATTGATTTTCTGTTTGTTTTTGTAGCATCGAGCAGGCCTTTGTGAATGCTAGACTTAGATTTGACTATGTAGGCAATTAATTGTTATTTAGCCCATTTTGGTCTTGAACTCATGATCCTCCTTCCTTAGAGTCCTAAATGCTGGGATGCCAGATATCTGCTCAAACTGTGACTTCTTTTGGAAGCATCAAGAGTAATACTGCACACATAGAATATTATTTATTTTATTTTTATTTATGTATTTGAGAGACATACAGAAATAGGGAGAGATAGAGAGAGAATGGGCATGTCAGGGCCTCCAGCCTCTGCAAACAAACTCCAGATGTGTGTATCCCCTTGTGCATCTGGCTTATGTGGGTCCTGGGGAGTCAAAACTGGGTCCTTTGGTTTTGCAGGCAAGTGCCTTAACCATCAATCCATCTCTCCAGCCCCAGAATATTATTTTGTGATGGAGACTTGTATTCAAGTTGCAGCTCAGTTTTTGTGTACATCCTTGATACAATTTCCTCCCGGTAGTCTGAGATATTAAATCTAATATGAGCATTAAGCATAATATGAACAACAGCTATCTATACAACCTGACAAATCATTAGACAGTGAATACATTTGTCCAGTGTGCCATCAAACAAATAAAATCAGAATATTTCAAGGATAACAGTGGTACCTCACTGACTTCATTCTTCCCCATTATTTTGGAGTAATGACTGCTCTCAGTTTTATACCATTTACTAATTTAATCCGTTTCTAAAAATTCTTTGTATATCTCTACATTGGCAATGACTTTTATCTAGTTCATTTTGAAAAGCATTAAATGAGAAATTTAGTGTTGTTGTTTTCATCTCTTGGTCACCTTTGCTCTTGCATATTAAAATGATTAGCAGCTACTAATGGAATGAAAACAGATTTTACCCATTCCAAATTTGGTGGGAGTTTGTATTATTGCTACCAATTAATAATTATTTTGCTTTGAATGCTTACTGGACAAAGGCTTTATTTGGACAAAAGGAATACTTTTGATCTAGATGAAGCTGGTTGGACAATGTGACTGTTTTGTATCCCAGCATTAATACATTTTGAATGCTTAATTTTATGTCATGCAATTTTCACCTCATTGGAAAGAATGATCCTGCTTTGCACATCCTACTGCACTTTGGCCTTTCTGGGGTAGAGGTCCACTTGCTTGGCTTTCACAGACAGTGCCAGGTGTTCTCGCTGCACTGCAGGTAGCAGGTTCCATAGCCACAAGAAGTAATCAGATTTCTTACATACCATTGCCAAAAATATTTTTGCCCATATTCATTTCTTTTAATCTGCATTTTCCTAATGATAAAGGATGTTGAGTATCTCTACATCAACTATTAGAAAGTTTTAGTGAAAAGCTTAATTCTTTATTAGATTTAGAAAAATTGATTTGCAGGGATCTTGATGCATTGTACAGAGAAATTCTCTGTCAGACAAAGTTGTTACCCAGCCATTACTCAGATTGCCAAAATCTGTCTGATCCTGAATTTTAATTTTTAGTCTGGTGAATAAAAATTCTTAATTTCAGTTTAATTCAATTTTCAGTTATTTCCTCTGTAGGTCATTCTGCTTGAGCCTTACTGACATATATCTCAAACTCATGACTGTGTGTGTGTGTGTGTGTGTGTGTGTGTGTATATATATATATATATATATATATATATATATATATATATACACACACACATACATACACATATATAATACATATATACATATATATTATACATATATATACATATGTATATATATATTTATTTATTTATATAAGTTTCATTGCTTTAGCATATACATTTATATCTAGGATGTGCTGGAATTAGTTAATTACTTGTATCATTGAATATTACAAGCACTTCCCTTTTCTTCTACATTATTTTATGTTCCTAAATGTCTACTGATTCCATAAAGAAGGTTCCAGTGCACATCTCCCTTGGTTCAGTATGAAGCCGTATGTCTTCACTCAGGCTATTATTAAATGTATTATTTTCTTCATTTTGCATTTTGTCTTTAGGGTTGTTATGAATGACAAGAATCTCTTTGTATCTGGCATTCTTACAGATTTAATAACCTTTAATATTGTGACTTTTATAAGCCTTGAATATTTACTGTTGAATATTTGAAATTTGCCAGGAACTCTAATGTAATATAAGTTTATTCTTTTGTTTTGCTTTATATTTTCTTTACAAGATGTGCAATTTATGCTTAACTCAGTAGACAGCTGTAAAAGAAGGTTAGAGAGCTCTCACTTTTTAGTGTGAATCTTCATTTATTTATTTTTTAAATTTTTGTTTATTATTTTTATTTATTTATTTGAGAGTGACAGACAAAGAGGCAGGTAGAGAGAAAGAGAGAGAATGGGTGCACCAGGGCCTCCAGCCACTGAAGACGAACTCCAGATGCATGCTCCCCCTTATGCAACTGGCTAACATGGGTCCTGGGGAGTTGAGCCTCGAACTGGGGTCCTTAGGCTTCACAGGCAAGCGCTTAACCACTAAGCTATCTCTCCAGCCCTGAATATTCATTTAAACTAACTTACTGAATTCCTTATTATCATTATGAAAACTCATTTTCAGCAGTGTTACATTATACACACAAACATACAGGTATTTTAATTTCTTTTCTCAGTTGACTATTTTAGTATGCTTTTGTCTCATATTCTGTGGCAATTATGAGCCAACATGTTTTCAAGTTTATTTCGGATAATTCATTCAGCATAGTTTGGGTAGGCATTCTATTAGTTCATTCTTCCTTTGATGTTCCATATTGTTGTTGTTGTTTGTTCTATATTTGTGATGAATAATTAGTTTATTGAAATTCTGACAGGTAGAAGCCCTGTGGCAAATCATCCTCTAGAGCTAAACTGACCCACTTTTTTTTTTTTTTTTTTTTTTTCCTGCTGAGAGAACTCTGCTGGCAACTCCAAGGAAAACAGTTGTGCTAACCAGCATCATGTTTTCAGCTTTGTCTCTGATCTTCATCTTTGACTTCTCCCTGCTGTGATCCATCAAGTTCCCTGTGTAGTTTCCAGTTGCTTTCTTCCAGGATTCTCTTCATGTTGTTCATGCATGTACACTTCAGTAGGTGAATACATACCTTAAGACAAACTACATATAGAATGCAAGGCTTTAGCCAGTACATTTTATTTATCTTTTTAAAATTGGCTTCCACAGTACTTACAGTGTAGTGACTTTTACTCAGAAATGTACTACTAAGGACATAAAGTGTCACAACTACATATCAGAAAACACACCAGAGAAGGAATAGTAGAAAGTGAAGGAAACAAATTGTGAGCCTTAGTACATGTCCTTCTGAGTCTTGTCCTATGTCCTCAGTTACCTTGACGTCTACAAGATGTATTTTCATTTTCATGCTCTTATTGTTGCTTTCAGTGGGGAGTATTATAACAGTTATTACAGTACAGGCAAAAAAGAACATCTAAATAGGTTATTTATTGGCTACAAGTTTTGATTATCTCTTTTTAAAATGAGTGTATATCATGGAAAATAATTCTCACTTCAAATGTTTGCAGAGCACATTACAAATGATTAATAGAGGGCAGACATTATAAGTGCTGGTTTGGATCATTAATAAATAACAATTACAACTTCTACCATCACAACAGTGTTAGGTTGTTTATGGGCCTCAAATTCACCACAACATAAGAAGAAGCTATAGATATAATAGGTATAGGCAAAGTCACAACCATGTTTCATACTTAATATGGCTTGTTAAGTTTCAGTGTTCCCAAAATATTGCATTTTAGGTAAATATATTAGATTCAGATAAAAAGAAACTGACAGAACCCCTAACTTCATCATACCTTTTGTGGGAAGACATGTAGCTGTGGATTAAGAAATCCTCAGGGTAGAAAGCACTTGGTATTTTTTACAAAGTAAAATTTCCAATGACAGGCTAGACTAGCCTCACTCACTATTTCAATCTACAAGCTCCTCCTCTTAAAGAATTTTCCTTTTTTTTTTTTCCTCTCCTGTTTGGCTATATTCCTTTCACTGTCATTTACATATAACTGGCAAAAAAAGCAAAGTTGGCAAGAACAAAGTAGTCATTCCTACATCAAATAATGAGACTTTTGGGGCTGGGATATGACTCAGCAGTTAACAGTGCTTACTTGGAAAGCCTGTGGTCCCAGGTTTCAATTCCTCTGCCACACACATAAAGCCAAGTGGAAATTTGTTTTAATTGCAAGAGACCCTGGCATGCACACACACACTTGTAAGTAGATAAGTAAAATTTAATAAAACAATAATAATCAGACTTCCACAGAAATCATGGTGTTTTATTCTTATGGAACTATATAACCTAACAACTTTCTGAATGATTAAGAAGTACAACTCACAACTACATGCACTGCTTCCCCAAAATGAACTTATTCCACAAACTTACTCATGCTTATCATACATTTGATTAGATTTTCATTTCTACCTGATTGTTTTGCAAGTCATGAGAACCCATGAGGGAGAAGTGAGAAGAATATGTGACAGCAAAACTATTTGCATCTGGGAAGACCTCACATTATAATATGTTTTAACATGCCAGTAAAATTTCAGAAGACTGTTTCATAAATATACATTTTCTCCATATTTTATTTTAGTTTTAGAAAACTAGACTGTTCTTAGTAAGATACTTAAAAATATACGGACCTAGTAATCACTCAGAGATGATTTGTGAAACCTCTGGCATGTTGTAGGGTTCTGTCATCATACACATATCTTAACACCTAAATAACTATGTAAGCATAATAGATAAACCTATTGTTACATAAAAGTCACATTGATTCCATTTATGTATTAGTCAAAACATAGTTTAGGTATCAACAATGAATTTGTAAAATTCTAGCAATTCATTGAAAATTGTTCACAGCACTAGGGAAATTAACCCAGAGAAAATTCTAAGAGAAATGACAAATGTTTAAAACAGCCATAGTTATTTGGTTTTTCAAAGTTGAACTTAAAAGAAAAAAAAAATGTACTTTCAAAATTTGAAGCAGTTTTATAATAAATTTATAAATGATTTAAGGTTCTGATCTTAAGATGTCTTCATAGCAAAATTTATGTTGCTTTTGTCTATTAATTTTTCAGTGTCAATACTGTTTCTTCTGCTAACACATCTTTTCTTACACATTGCCAGACTGATCAGTAGTGAAGTAGTCCAGGTGCCGCCTTTGAGTTGGTCAGCACTTTATTTTATTTTGCTCATTTAATGTCATTATCAGATCATCTTCTCAAGTTACTCATGGTTTAATTTAAAAAGCCTCCATATTATTCCTTAATTTTACATTGTGTAGTCACAAGGGGATAATATTTTAGATGAAAAGGGATTATTAAATCTCAACTCTAGTATCAAATAATCAGATATGTCCACAAGACTTTGTAAAAAGACATGATACAAAACTTCAGCATAATTTTTCTTTCAAATAGACACTAGCTCTTCCCACACATAAATACAATGATTGAATTGCACCTTAAGTGAACAACACCTATTTTAGGAAACTATGCTCCTCTTAAATTTGGTCTTGGGTCATTTCTTACTACCACATATTTTGAATTATGAACCCAGAGTTTAGTGTGTGTGTGTGTGTGTGTGTGTGTGTGTGTGTGTGTGTGTGAGAGAGAGAGAGAGAGAGAGAGAGAGAGAGAGGCGTGTGTGTGTCTATGCATTTCTGTTTCTGGTTTTATCCCATGTTGGTAGAGGACACAGATTGACATCAGATGTTTTTTGCTCTCTACTTTATTTCCTAAGGCAGTGTTCTACCTAAATCCTGTCAGAATCATCTGTTAAATCCTTCACAACCACCTTGTTGAATGGTAGTTGCAATGACAATGTAGTATATGAATTAAACTATTTTCACAAGAATATCATGGTTAAGTTCTGTTGTCAACTTGATCTGATCATTTTGGGTAGGTCACTGAGTGAGCCTCTAAGGTTGCTCCAGAAAGGACTGACTGAAGGAGGAAGTCTTTCCTGCAGGCTGAACACTTCCCCCAGTGTGGGAATCCCTCCTGGTGTTGGTAATGATGTAAGGAAGTCCTGAAAGAGCCCGCTATCCCCGCCCCCTTGGCTGCCGGTGCTGCTTACTGGAGAGCTCCTTAGTTACATGCCTACCTATAGAGTTCAGCTATTCTTCCCCGGCATTCAAACCAAATCCCCTCAGCCATCCAGACCTTCAGTGCTGGATTGGGACTGCTGAGGCATCCAGCCATGAGGAATGAGCAGCTACTGGGTTCCTTGACTCTCAAGCCCGCAGATTGCCATTGTTGGATTGCCACTGATGGACTGCCATAAACTAATACAAAGAAATTATCTTTTTTAATATCTTTCATTCTTATTATGTTCCTCTAGAAAACCCTTACTAATATATAAGAAAAACACTACATGTATATATATTTTAAAATTATATCTTTACATTACATTCCAGAATGAATGCATTGGACTCCCAGATAAGAAACAGTTAGGCAATCCCTATTCCAATCATCTCATTAAAAAAAAAAAAAAAAAAAAAATCTGTTGATCCTAATGAAGGAGAATAAGAGAAAGCTAGAATTTTTAGGCAATCTCAAGGATTGAGTCTCAAGGATAGCTAGGAGGTGCCAGCTTGTTCACTCTGACACCAGAAACTCATGGCAAAAATGTCTGATTGAGACTGATTCACAGCACACCCTACTGCCCACAATCTACTGAGCTCCCTGGGTGGGCTGACTCAACTGTGCTGAGCCTCACGTTCATCCTCCAAATTTACCAGCCAATTAGGTCTTCCCCTTACATACTTAAGTCTGATGCAATAAAGGGTGCGGTCTTCCAGCCCTTCTCTCTAATCCCTCTGGACTCTTGGGCCCAGGGACACATTAGTCTGGCTTTCCGATCACCCAGCCTGGATAGGTGGGAATGAGGAGTAGCATAACACTATTTTGGTTGTTTTGAATGGCTCTTCTGCTTGCCTCTGCTTTATAGTTTGGGGTAACTTCTCACTTTAATTACATGTATGATCTACCACGTGGGTGCTTTTGCTTGCTCTGGATTTGGTGCCTGTGTGCTTGCTCTAAACTCAGGGTAACCATGAGTGTAACCCTCTTCATCACTCACTTCTCCTCTGAACTTCTCTTCCCTTTTGATACTTTCCCTCTTCAGGAAAGCACATGGCAGATGCCATGTATGTTCTTTCTGAGTCTCTCTACATATACAATATTTTTTCGCCCAAACCCTCAATTTCTCTTATGTTTTGATACTTTCCCTCTGCAGGGAAGGTCCTGGAGGATGCTATGTGTGTGTTTTTCTGAGCCTCTCCACATATACATCTATATTCTCCTTCCCATGTGCTTATAACTCTGTTCTAGTCCTTTTCTCAAGACCTCAATTTCTCTTAAATGAACCTTACAAACAGTGTTTCCACACACAAGTGTGTTTCCTAAACCCCACAATTTGTACTTTCCCCCTAAATAAACTTAATCATAATTCTTATCCTTTTTGCATCCATCTTTATTAATTCTTCAGACAGAACCCAAAACTTAAGGTTCATAAATTCTGGGAAAACCCTCCAGAACCCCAAACCTGAAATCATTGATACAGGAAATAGATAAACTTCATGGTAGGATTATTAATTCAAAATGTACTCAATATTTTTTTCTTTGAATTGTTGGACTTAATATTTCATAGTTTTATTTGATAATGACTAAAAATTAATAATTACCTTCTTATAATATTATGGCAATTTTATGCTAGTTTTTCATAAAATTTGCCATTCTTTAGTTTTTACTCATTGCTTTAAAAGTAAAATAATTTAAATAAAATTTAAAGTTGGGGACTGGAGAGATAGTTCAGTAGATAAAAAGTGCTTCCTTGTGAATCCTAACAGCCTAGGTTCCATTCCCCAGTATCCACATAGACCAGAGGCAAACATTCTATATTTTATTTATGAACAGATTTGTTCAGCTAAGACATACCATTATGTGCATGGACATGTTATATATTAAATGATATTAAATATTAATACCATAAATGGTAAATGATATGATATATAAAATAATATAAAATATATCAATGTACTGCCGTGGCTTTCATGCTCAGGCTCTGCTCCCGGTGCATGAATGTGTGTCTCTTTCAGATCTTTTGCCATGGATCTCAGGCCCTGCCTTCCACTTTCCACCTCCTCCCTCCCCCCTTCCAGCAAGGCAAGAAATTTCCTTCTGGCCTGAATTGGCCCAGCTTTTCTTTGGATACAAATTTCCCTTAAATAAACATCATGATTCATCACATACCTTTCTTAGAGTCCATTTCAATTCTTTGTTAAAATAGACAAGAATCTAAAAGTTGGGGTTCATGGGCTGGGGGATCCCTTATGCCCCCAAGCCCAATAACAAGGATTTATTTGAATCTGGCTCATGTATAATTAATCTAATGTGGTGGCTGTTACTGTTTCTTGTGCAGACTGGAGTTGAAGCCTGCCTGCAGTCCTAGCTAAGGAGGGTTGAGTTCAAACTCTGACTATAGGAAGAGACTTGATTTAATATCATCATTCTCAGAAACATGGTCCAGGTTTGCTCATTACAGGCATTCTAATCCTCTGTCTTCACACGTGGTCACAACTTCTTGGACACTAAGAAATAAAACTCTGGGAGAGAGGAAGGAGTCAGCATATCTAACATTTATAATAAAATTTATATAAAATTTATAATAAAAAATTAAAGCATCTTTTTTTCTCTTTGTGACACATTTATTTAACACTTGCACAGTTATTTTCAGAATTGACATGCTAACATACAGAATATTGTTCCATTCTTTATATTGTTGAATTAACTTTTTTAATTTTTTTTTGTTTATTTATTTGAGAGCGACAGACACAGAGAGAAAGATGGGGGGGGAGAGAGATTGAGAGAGAGAATGGGCATGCCAGAGCTTCCAGCCACTGCAAATGAACTCCAGACACATGCGCCCACTTGTGCATCTGGCTAACGTGGGTCCTGGGGAGTTGAGCCTCGAACCAGGGTCCTTAGGCTTCACAGGCAAGTGCTTAGCTGATAAGCCATCTCTCCAGCCCTGAATTAATTTTTAAGTTGTACTTGTAGTTCATATATTTTCCTTACTCTTTTTTCACACTTGTTCATAAACACTTGGAGGCATAAAGACAATATAGAATAATGTAAAGTGCATTTTCTATCCATATGGCTTTCTTTCTAAGTCTTTTAGCATTACCTATGAATGAGGCATGGTGCTGGGAAGATTCTCCATTGCCTACTGCTTTTTACATGTTCACATTAATTTCAAGCTTCTCAGACATCCTCACACATTTAAGGACTTGTGCTGGAGGTGTGAATACTCTGGGGAGTGAAATCAAAGATACAAACACTAGGGTCATATGTTAAGGTGAGTGCACAGCAAATGGAGAGTACTGCTTTGCTCTTCAGTCTATAGGTCCTGGTGATTCTGGGAAGACACAGGTGAATGAATTATTTCTTGGATACATTCTTCACCAGTTACTGAAATTTCTAACTAAAATACCACTTATTCAAGAGAGACAAAGACAGAATATCACAACTGCTGACCACTTCCTTAAACAGAAGAAAATAATGTTCAGAAGATGTTTCTGTTGTACTCTATTTGCTAATGGAATCTGTAAATACTTATAAAATTATTTTAGTGCCTAGAGAGAAATACATTTTGCATTTAATTCTAATACTAAGTCATGTACTGCCTTATCTGGTTACTTTGTGATTTTCGAAAACAACTATATTGAGACAATTCATACATCATGTAATTTGCCAATTGAACATTTACAGTTTCTTGCTGTGCACTAAATTAACAGAATTATATAATTATTGCTCCATTCTATTTTGGACAATTTTCAGCATACTTAAGACAACAACAAAAACCCATTTTCTCCAAAGCCTTCAGGTATAGACTACCACTAGTAGAGTTTCAATGTGTTTCAGACATGTCATATAAATTAGAATCATAGAACATGTCATTTTTCTTGACTGGCTTCCCCCCTTTAATTTAGTATGTCTGACATTTTTTCTGGTTATGTTTGTTTGATTTATTTTATGTTATTTTTTATTGACAACTTCCATTATTATAGACAATAAACCATGATAATTCCCTCCCCCCAAAAAAATCAATGTAAATATATAGATTTATGTCTACCTATATATCCATATCTATGTGTGTAGCTATATCTATCTATATATATGTATGTGTATACACACACACACACACACACACACACACACACACACACACATATATATATATATATAATACTATGTATTATATATCTTATATATGATACATAATAATATAGTGTTTTAAACACTAAACACTCAAAACACTTTGAGTAGGAAAATGGCCGAGAATGTCTGAAATAAATCTGTTCTCCAGTCACTGCACCCTCTTAGGCAGGTTCCTGTATCAAGGTTATACCATATAAGTCAAGATTTTGAGGCTAAGATTCTGGAATCAAGTACAAGCAAAGTTAGCAGAGCATTATGGCAAGTGAATCATAATTAACATTAAATAAATTATAATACCATACAAATGCATTCAAGCTTAATACTTAGCTATCGATCTAGCCTAATTTCTGGTGTCCTTTTCCTATGTGAACATTTTTATGGTCTGATAGTATTTTTTCCATTTTTATAAAGCAATGTGTGTGTGTGTTTTCAGAATTTAATAGCAAGCAAAGATATCTTAGAAAACAGTTTATGTATCTGAAGTTAGTACAAGAATAAGTAAAATTTTAAGCTGCTTGCTTTTTCTTTCCCGGGGAATATATTACATGAATACAGGGTTTGAGATGCAATAAACTAGTTCATAGAAGTTAAACTGTTAAATTTGTATGTCTTGCCATTTTTTAATCTTATCACTAAATGTTGATAGTAAACCAAGCCAAAGAGGAAATAGCCTCCTTTCTTAATTTACATGCCAATGAAAAATATATATTATTATATTCAATGGGTGAGATAAATTTTATCTTCACACAATGAAATGAGCTTTAAAGTATTGGAACATTTTCCTGTCAATTTTCATTTCCCATGTTCCCTACATATACATTTTTATTGTGTTTTACCTCTTTTTCATGAATCTTACTCCCTAGAAAATTGTAGTCTAAAACCATTCACATGTTTATCATGAGAAACAGGTATAGAAGTGTCAAGCACCATTAACATGCACAATTTCTTATTTTAATTATATTTTAGTATATTCCCAATGTAATGAGGGCAAATAAAGCATATTTGTTAAATTTTTAAGGGTCTTCTTACAATGCTTTTATGGGTGACTATGCTTTAATTGAGCTCAGAAAACAACTCTTCAGTGGGTCTTTATGCCCCAATGCAAATATTCCACAGTCAAATCAATAAAAACTCATGCAATGCACAGAGCATTTCAATACATACAAATGTGCTCTCTTTAAGAATTGTGCTGAATATAGTGAATTTCTTAGAGAAATTAAAATACATTCATGAACAGATAGTTGAACAAAACAGGGGTGGAGGAATTACAGTTTATTAGCCAAATTCAATACGGAGAAAAGTCAATTTTGTGCTATGGTGAAGGCTTTACCTTCCATTGCCATTATAATGAAAAGCCAGATCACATGAATCCCTCCATATCAGATATAAGCAAACCTTCTCTTGATTTCTGTTTGTAACATAAGGGAGCTGCACACCAGCTGCATGCAGCATTATTTCCTGAGTACAAAACTGTATTTAAATCATTTATATATTGCATTTTACAAATGTAATAGTAAAATGTATTCTTTTACTTTCATGGTTAAGAGATGGAGCAGATGGTGAAAATATCAGTTTATAATAATATGGCATGAAAGTAACTGATACTGCATGCATTCCTTGATATAACAGAAGCTTAGTTCACTATTAAATAGGCCTGTGGCTTTCTGTATTAAACATAATATGACTTTAGGAGCAGTTTTTCTCCACGAGGATTTTTTTTTTTTTTCTTTTTTTGGTTTCTCGAAGTAGGGTCTCACTCTAGCTCAGGCTGATCTGGAATTCACTATTTAGTCTCAGGGTGGCCCTTGAACTCATGGCAATCCTCCTACCTCTGCCTCCTGAGTGCTAGGATTAAAGGCATGTGCCACCACTCCTGGCTAGCATGAGGCAATTTGATGCAATAGGTTTCTCATTTAGAATCTTCATAGAAAAATGTGGTCTTCTATTCAACAAACATTTACTGAGCACCTAGTATTTTCAGCCAGTGAGCTTGATATTGAATGTCATAGGAAGACAGAATAAAACCTGGTTCTTGCCCTGAAGGTACGGTTGTGATCAAGTGAAGAAGACAGTGAAATAAATAGCATGTTCAGTGCATGGAGAGTTTGTAGCACTTCCATTTGTCCTACTGACTGTGGAGTATTGCTTGGATTTAGGCCCACATAATGGTAGTTGCAACATGATGACATTACATCTTTGATGAAATTTAGCAGACATCCTGCACTTATGTGTATGCAGGGGTAAAAGAGAAGTGTTTGGATCTATGATTCAAATACTGATAATCTCCTTCCAATCAGATAACTTCTAAAAAGTTAAAAGAATTATAAAAAAGAGAGAATGATTAAGGAGAAGGCTTTTAAAAAACTAATGTAGCTTCCGGTTAAGATGGCAGCGTAGGTACCACGCCAAAGCAGCCTAAGGGGGAAAAAGACCAAAAAAACTCAGCAAAATACACACTTTTACTAAAAAGTGAGCTGTATAGGAAATTGAGGCGGCAGCGGAGAAGTAGAAGAGTTATAGAGCATCCAGAGCCCGCACAGGCGGGAAAAGCAGCTCCAGCGGCTCCGGCAGCTCAGCCAACCCCCGCAGCCGCGGCGCAGCAGAAAGCCGCCAGACTCTCGGCTCGAGCCGCAGGAAAAGCCAGGTGCGGGATTTTCCCCTCACACTGCGCTCTCCGCAACTTGGGAAACGTGAGGGGAGAGCAGCAGCGAGCAACGGAGGAGCAGACCGCGAGGTAGAAGAACACGTGGAACCGCGAGACAACCAGAGCAGCTGCGGCTCCCTCCCCTCCCCCACCGCCTGAGCCCAGCTCCAGCAAACACAGCAGCGGCCCGGGACCCGGCCACGCCTCCTTGGGCTGACGGCGGGACCCAAGCAGGAGCAGAGTTCGGCAGCAACTTCAGCGGCTCCAGCACCGGTACCAGGGGCCCCAGCAGCAGCGGACCCAGGAGCGGCAGCGGCGGCAGATCCCGCAGCAGTGGCTTCGGGGGGAGCAGCAGCGGTGGACACGGCAGCGGCAGCTTCAGCAGTGGTGGTGGCTCCGGTGGTGGCAGCCATGGGAGCAGCAGAGGCAGCAGCAGCGGCTCGGTTTGCCCCGTAGGAAAAGCAAGTGCCCAGCTCCAGAAATCAGAACAGCAGCCTGACGACCCAGGCAGCAACTTGACTGAGACCAAAATCACCCAAGGTAACTGGGATTGCACCAGGGAAGGGTCTCACTTGGTCACAAGCTGACTTGGATCCCTCAACAGACCAGAAATCTAAACCTCTTTGTTGATAGAGGATCTGGTCATTATAATAACTACTCTTGCATACATACTCGGGGCTGTTTTTGATTGAATGTGTACAGTGTTTAGTTAAATTTTAGAATCTACCTGTATTTTGTTCCACTCAGCCTGCTTGAATACTCCTATAGCAGGGAAACTCAACCCCTAAGAACATCTTTGTAGATACTCTGAGAGTCTTAAGAGCCACACCTAACACCTTAAGGTCCTACCCTGAAAATATATTACATCAAATCAATTGATACAGCTAAGAATACACAGCTAGCTAGAAAATCCAAGCATTAACTTAATCCAAGATGCAAAAATATATACATTATAACACAAGAAACACTAAAAAGCAAGATGATATAAATCCACCTAAAAGTATTAATGCATCAGAAATGTCCTCCAGAGAGAAAGAGTTAGAGGAAATGCCTGAGAAAGAGTTCAAAAGAATAATTATAAATATGTTCAAAGAGGTCAAAGAACACATGAAAACAATCAAGGAAGAAATCAAAGAAGAAATCAAAGAGGAAATCAAAGGAATCAAAGAAGAGGCAGGACACCAATTTAATGAAATAAAGAAGGCAATACAAGACATAAATAGGGAAATAGAAATAATAAAGAAAAACCAGTCAGAATTACTAGCAATGAAGAACACAGTTAATGAAATAAAAAACTCTGTAGAAAATCTCACCAGTAGGATGGATGAGGGAGAGGACAGAATATCTAAGCTAGAAGACCAGGTGGCAGACCTAATGCAGTCCAACAAAGAGAAAGACAAACTTATAGAAAAGTATGAGTGGGAATTTCAAGATATCCGGGACACTATGAAAAGATCCAATATAAGAATTCAGGGCATAGTAGAAGGAGAAGAACTCCACTCCAGAGGCATAGTAGGCATCTTCAACAAAATCATAGAGGAAAATTTTCCCCAAATTGGGAAAGAGGTGCCAATACAGATACAGGAAGCCTTTAGAACCCCAGCCAGACAAAACCCAGAAAGAACCTCTCCTCGCCATATTATAATCAAACTTCCAAACACACAAACCAAAGAAAAAATATTGAAAGCAGTTAGAGAGAAAAATCAAGTTACCTACAAAAGCAAGCCCATCAGGATTACAGCAGATTATTCAACACAAACTTTTAAAGCCAGAAGGGCTTGGAGTGATATATTCCAAGTTCTGAAAGATAACAACTGTCAACCAAGGTTACTTTATCCTGCAAAGTTATCCATTCAAATAGATGGAGAAATAAAGACATTCCATGACAAAAGCAGGTTAAAGGAGTATTTGAAGACAAAACCAGCTCTACAGAAAATACTTGATAGAATCCTCCATGCTGAACAAAAGGAAAAGCACACATATAAGGAACCTAGAAAAAACAAGCTATACTCAAATACCAGTTAACAGAAGAGAGCACAGGTAGAACCAGTAACACACACACACACACAAAAATGGCAAACATAAATACACACCTTTCAATAATATCTCTTAATATCAACGGTCTCAATGCCCCAACGAAAAGACATAGATTTGCAGACTGGGTCAAAAGCAGGATCCTACAATTTGTTGTCTCCAAGAAACTCACCTTTCTACAAAGGATAGACATTATCTTAGGGTAAAAGGTTGGAAGACGGTGTTTCAAGCAAATGGGCCTAGAAAACAAGCAGGGGTCGCTATCCTAATATCAGACAGGGTAGACTTTAGTCCGACGTTAGTCAAGAAAGATAAGGAAGGTCACTTTATATTGATTAAGGGCACACTCCAACAGGAGGACATTACAATCCTAAACATATATGCACCTAACATGGGGGCTCTCAAATTCGTCAAACAAACACTATTAGAACTAAGGTCACAGATAACACCAAACACAGTGGTGGTGGGTGACTTTAACACCCCACTCTCATAAATTGACAGGTCATCCAGGCAAAGAATAAACAGAGAGGCATCTGGACTAAATGAGGTCATAGAAGGAATGGACCTAACAGATATATACAGGACATTTCATCCAAAGGCTGCAGAATATACATTCTTTTCAGCAGCACATGGAACATTCTCTAAAATAGACCATATATTAGGACACAAAGCAAATCTTAACAAATTCAGGAAAATTGAAATAATTCCTTGCATTCTATCTGACCACAATGGAATTAAACTACAAATCAGTAGCAAGAAAGGCTATAGAGCATACACAAAATCATGGAAACTAAACAATACACTACTAAATGATGAGTGGGTCAATGAAGAAATCAAAAAGGAAATCAAAAAATTTATAGAGTCAAATGATAATGAGAACACAACATACTAAAATCTCTGGGACACAATGAAGGCAGTTCTAAGAGGTAAATTTATAGCCTTAAGTGCCCATATTAAGAAATTAGAAAGGTCGCAAGTAAACCACCTAATGCTTCGCCTTAAAGTCTTGGAAAAAGAAGAACAAGGCAAACCAAAAATCAGTAGACTGGAAGAAATAATAAAGATTAGGGCAGAAATTAATGAAATAGAAACAAAAAGAACAATCCAAAGAATTAATGAAACAAAGAGTTGGTTCTTTGAAAGGATAAACAAGATTGATAAACCCTTAGCAAATCTGACCAAAAGAAAGAGAGAAGAGACACAAATTAATAAAATCAGAGATGAACAAGGTAACATCACAACAGATTCCAGAGAAATTCAAAAAATCATAGGGACATACTATAAAAGCATATACTCCACAAAGTATGAAAATCTGAAAGAAATGATGATTTCCTTGATCTATATGACCTACCTAAATTAAATCAAAATGAGATTAATCACTTAAATAGACCTATAACAAACATGGAGATCTGAACAGTTATCAATAATCTCCCAACTAAAAAAAGCCCAGGCCCGGATGGATTCATTGCGGAATTTTACCAGACTTTTAAGGAAGAGCTAACACCATTGCTTCTTAAGCTTTTCCAGGAAATAGAAAAAGAAGGAATTCTACCAAACTCCTTCTATGAGGCCAGCATCACCCTGATACCAAAACCAGGCAAAGATAGAACAAATAAAGAAAATTACAGACCAATCTCCCTCATGAACATAGATGCAAATATTCTCAACAAAATATTGGCAAACAGAATACAAGAGTATATCAAAAAGATCATTCACCCTGACCAAGTAGGCTTTATCCCAGAGATGCAGGGATGGTTCAACATACGCAAATCTATAAATGTAATACATTACATAAACGGGTTGAAGGACAAAAATCACATGATCATCTCATTAGATGCAGAGAAAGCAGTTGACAAAATCCAAAATCCCTTCATGATAAAAGTCCTACAGAGACTGGGAATAGAAGGAACATATCTCAATATAATAAAGGCTATTTATGACAAGCCTACAGCCAACATATTACTAAATGGGGAAAAACTGGAAGCTTTTCCACTAAAATCAGGAACAAGACAAGGGTGTCCACTGTCCCCACTTCTATTTAATATAGTTTTGAAAGTCTTGGCCATAGCAATAAGGCAAGAGACACACATAAAAGGGATACAAATTGGAAAGGAAGAAATCAAGTTATCATTATTTGCAGATGACATGATTCTATACATAAAGGACCCTAAAGAGTCTACTAGCAAGCTGTTAGAGCTGATCAAAACCTACAGCAATGTAGCAGGATACAAAATAAATACACAGAAATCAGTAGCCTTCATATATGCTAACAACAAACACACAGAGGATGAAATCAGAGAATCACTCCCATTCACAATTGCATCAAAAAAAATAAAATACCTTGGAATAAACCTAACCAAGGAAGTAAAGAATCTATACAATGAGAACTTTAAAACACTCAAGCGAGAAATTGCAGAAGACACTAGAAAGTGGAGAAACATCCCTTGTTCCTGGATTGGAAGAATCAATATCGTGAAAATGGCAATCTTACCTAAAGCAATCTACACATTTAATGCAATCCCTATCAAAATTCCAAAGGCTTTCTTCATGGAAATAGAAAACACAATCCAAAAATTCATTTGGAATCACAAAAAACCTCGAATATCTAAAATAATACTGAGCAACAAAAAAGAGGCTGGTGGTATCACCATACCTGATTTTAACCTATACTACAGAGCCATAGTAACAAAAACAGCATGGTATTGGCACAAAAACAGACATGTAGATCAGTGGAACAGAATAGAGGACCCAGATGTAAGCCCAAGTAGCTATAGCCACCTGATATTCGATAAAAATGCCAAAAATACTCATTGGAGAAGAGACAGCCTCTTCAGCAAATGGTGTTTTGAAAACTGGATAAATATCTGCAGAAGGATGAAAATAGATTCTTCTCTCTCGCCATGCACAAGAATTAAGTCCAAATGGATTAAAGACCTTAACATCAGACCGGAAACTTTGAAACTGCTAGAGGAAAAAGTAGGGGAAACCCTTCAACATATTGGTCTTGGCAAAGACTTTCTGAATACAACCCCAATTGCTCAGGCAATAAAACCACAGATTAACCACTGGGACCTAATGAAATTACAAAGATTTTGCACTGCATAGGACACAGTGAAAAAAGCAAAGAGGCAACCTACAGAATGGGAAAAAATCTTCGCCAGCTATATATCTGATAGAGGATTAATATCTAGGATATACAAAGAACTCAAAAAGTTAAATAATAAGGAATCAAACAAGCCAATCAAAAAATGGGCTATGGAGCTAAATAGAGAGTTCTCAAAGGAAGAAATACGAATGGCATATAAGCATCTTAAAAAATGTTCTACGTCACTAGTCATTAGGGAAATGCAGATTAAAACTACATTGAGATTCCATCTCACTCCTGTCAGATTGGCCACCATCATGACAACAAATGATCATAAATGTTGGCGGGGATGTGGCAAAAAAGGAACCCTTCTGCACTGCTGGTGGGAATGCAATCTGGTCCAGCCATTGTGGAAAACAGTGTGGAGGTTCCTAAATCAGCTAGAGATTGATCTACCATATGACCCAGCTATAGCGCTCCTAGGCATATATCCAAAGGACTCATCTCATTTCCCTAGAAGTACATGCTCAACCATGTTTATTGCTGCTCAATTTATAATAGCTGGGAAATGGAACCAGCCTAGATGTCCCTCAACAGATGAGTGGATAATGAAGATGTGGTACATTTATACAATGGAGTTCTACTCAGCGGTAAAGAAAAATGAAGTTATGAAATTTGCAGAAAAATGGATGGACCTGGAAAGTATTATACTAAGTCAGGTAACCCAGGCCCAGAAAGCCAAGCGCCACATGTTCTCTCTCATATGTGGATCCTAGCTACAGATGACTGGGCTTCTGCGTGAGAATGAAAATACTTAGTAGCAGAGGCCAGTAAGTTGAAAAGGAGACATAAAGGGTGGAGAAAGGAAGGGAGGAGGATACTTAATAGGTTGATATTGTATATATGTAATTACAATGATTGTAATGGGGAGGTAATATGATGGAGAATGGAATTTCAAACGGGAAAGTGTGGGGGTGGGGAGGGAGGGAATTACCATGGGATATATTTTATAATCATGGAAAATGTTAATAAAAATTTAAAAAAAAAATTAAAACAAAAAATAAACAAAAGAAAAAAAAAACTAATGTAGGAAAATTATATATTAATTTTACTGTTTTACTTAGAATCTTCTCTTGCATATTATCTCCCTCTGTGTAGATTGTGCAAAATTCATCCTTATCAAGTTTCAAATTTTGGTCCAAATTGTAGAAATCTTTTATGGTTCTAAGCACATCTGGAATTTCCTTTGTCTCTATCCTTTTCCATGCACTCTTGCCCTAGGCAAGCACATTTGCTAAGGCCCATCTCTAATTTATTTAAGGCCCTTCTTATCAAACATGTGTGCTTGTCTATGCAAAGCATTTTCTATAGTGTTCTTTAAGATACACTTCTGCTGGGCGTGGTGGCACACGCTTTTAATCCCGGCACTTTGGAGGCAATGGTAGGAGGATTGCCATGAGTTCAAGGCCACCCTGAGATGACAGAGTTAATTCCAGGTCAGCCTGGACCAGAGTGAGACCCTACCTCGAAAAACCAAAAAAAAAAAAAAAAAGATACACTTCTATTCATCAATTAGAATAATTTATTTTCAAATTGGCAGCTTTTGGTGACATAATCTAGAAACAGAAATAGGTGGAAATGGATCTAAATGTTAACATTAAAATTGTATGCAAGGCTTGGAGAGATGGTCAGTGGATAAAGCACTTGTCTTCAAGGCCTACCTACCTGTGTTCAATCCCCCAATATCCAAGTAAATCCAGATTCAGAAAGTGGTTCATAAATCTGGAGTTTGTTTGCAACAGGTGGAGGTCCTGGCATGCACAATTTCTCTAATTTACTCTCTCCCTGTCTCTCTATTTGTGCAAATAAATAAATAAAACTTTAAAAGCATACGAAAATGTCTCATTTAAATCACTACATTATAATCTTTCTTGTAAATCACTACTTCTATTTCGTCATGGGATTTCAGAGAGGTTACTCAAGAAAGTGTCACTGCAGAATTGATGAGTTTTTTGTTTATTCAGTCTTAGCTCTGAGTGCTTAAGTTTGTTCAACTTGTAGTTTCTTCACAGATACATCCAGACTGAAAGACTGAGTGCTTGGTTTGTAGCTTTACACCATGTCTCCATGATGCCTCAGCAATGATTCCAAGCCAATAGTACTAAGAGATTTGAAGAGTGTGGGACATTTTGGCCACATGGAATGTCATATAGGTTGCTGTAAAGTGTTCTAATTTAATGAGTCTGTCAAAAATTAAAGGCAAATTGTTTACTTAAAAATATTAAAATATCATTTTGCAGTATTTACATTTGAAAGAATAAGCACTGGGACTAGAGAAGATTGCATCTATATTTCTTTAAATGAGTTTATATTGAAATCACTGTATGTGGGAGTCATGCAAACATGTGCACCTGAATGCATTTAATGGCACCATAACCCTTTGAAATAACCAGCCACATTGTCTGTACACATCTACTTCATCCACACTTAAACTTTACTTTGATGATTGTGCATTCCAATTTCTGCAGATGTTTACAGAGAATATGTCTAAGAAAATTAGGTCCTACAGATGCAATTTTTCAAAAATTTTCCAGTGTTTGATATTCCTATCTACCAAATATATTCATTTATTCGCCAGCAACCACTGATTTGTTTTCTCAATTCAATTTCCTACAGAGAGCCTACTATATAAAAATATTTCATTTTCATTCAAAAGATATATTGTTATTACTGTTTTATTTCTTAAGAAGATGAACAATTAGATTATATGTTGAATACTGACAACCTTGAAGGGTAGCCAATAGCTTTCTGACTGGCTAAGAGATATACTTAGCGGAAAGGATCCCATATCTGGAACTGGAAACCATATCAGAATCCCATGGAGAAAAAGATTATGCTCTCCAGTGTCAAGCTCCCACTAATCTTGAGCTAAAAGAGTGACTACATCCATCACATTCCCTGTAAATTAATGAGACCCAACCACATTATATTTTGAAGACATGGTCTTTTGCTGATCATAGGATTCACTGATTGTGCTCGACTGGCTGACAAGCCAGTCCAGTGATACCCTGTTTCAGCCTCCTCAGTGCTGTGATTGCATGTGCAGGACACTTCAATGGGCTTTTACATAAATGCTAGGGATACAAATTCATTCACATGCTTAAACAGCATGCACTTTACGTAGTCCCAGCCTAATTTTTATCATGCAATTTATACATATGCTAATATTGATGCATATTTTTTATAAAATCCAATGCATATTTTTGAGAACTTAATGATTTTAAATTTAATGAAAATAGCTTTCTGTTTAACTGAGAGACATGGTCTTGGTAGTTTCATATATGTTATATTGGAGATGAATTTTATAACAAGTAATTGCTAATTTGAAGGAACATTTTTTAATTCTCAAATCTGAGAGGAGAAGCAGTTTTGAGTTTAGTCTTACAAAAGAATTATTAAAATATGCCAACATATTTAAATTTCAATCAAAAAATATCCAGGAAAGAGAATAAGTAAAATCAAATAAAAAGAGAAAAGTTGCAGAAATATTATAACTTGAAACTTATCCTATTTGATACTCTATGAGAGATAGAGAGGAAGCAGGGAGTTGTATACTAATAAAAACCATTTCACTTAAGTAGAAATACAGAAACCAAGAAATCTGAATAGAGCATATTTTTATACTAGATTATAAGTGTTAAGATTCCCCATAGATATTCTTCATACATTCTCCTATTATGGCATTAATTAATGGCTTCTCTTTTCTAATGAAGATGAAACATATGAATATACCAAGAATTTCACAAACAAGATAAGTAATACAAACCCTTTGAACTTGCTATAAGAAATAAATACAATTTTTTAACGTGAAGTCCAGGTCATCCACTACCTTCAAAAATACTATAAATTTACATGAAAGTTTGTTAAAAAACATAGAAGTGAGGCTTAATGATACTATTAAATAGTAGAATAAAACATGCATACTGTACACTTTATCTTTGTATTTTATATTGAGAGTTAAAATGCCTTTCAACCATTCTTGTTTAATGAACAAAATCTGCCTCTAAAATAATTACAAGTGGGAGGGAATGTTGAACCATTCAGAGAAGAAAATGAGGAATTTTCTACTAAATATACTTCAGGCATGACGTTTTACAATATTTGTTGTGAACTATGAGCTATTTAATAGCAGTGATCCTACAGAAAAAAAAGACATTCCCATCAATGGACACAGAAAAATATGACTGTATTATATAGTTTGACCCTCATTGCTGCAAAAGTGACATTTTCCCTTTTGACTTTCTCCCAAACTCTCCTCAGACTGTGATAATGAGATCTCTTTCTTTAGCAAATAGAAAGTTAGGAGCAGACATATTTAAGCCTCCCTGTTGACTTGAAGTAATTAAGTACCTAAATTATAGATACATACACTTATGTCTGGGGAAGTTAAACTCATTCTAGGAATTGCATAAATGGTGAAGACTTTGTATCTCACTGAAGAATATTGATCCTCTGGCTGCTCAGAGTTTTTCTTTATTCCTTCCTTTATAAGTCCTATTGTTTAATGGTAAATAGTGGTTTTACATTGTGGGATATGGAACATGTTCAGATTAATGTTAAATTCAATGCTAGGTTACATTTTTATAAGACGTGCATAGCAATATAAATGCTTCAGCTTCTTCTGTTATTATACAGAGCAAATCAATACTAGGGATATTTATAATTGAATCAGTCAGTAATTAAAATATAGACATAAAAATTATGTGCACAAACACCCCAAGCACCTTAAAAGACTTCTAATATATATATATATATATATATATATATATATATATATATAATTATATATACATATATACATTATTTTTATTTATTTAGTAGAGACAGAAATAGAGGGAGATAAAGAGAGAGAAATAGAAAGAGAGAATGGGTGTGCTAGTACCTCTAGCCACTGCAAACAAACTCCAGATTCATGCACCACCTTGTGGATCTGGCTTATGTGGGATCTGGAGAATCAAGCCTGAGTCCTTAGACTTCACAGGCAAGCACCTGAAATGCTAAATCATCTCCCCAGCCCTTAACTATATATATTTTACTATGTGTTGTAAACGCGATAAGCTCATAAAATGGGAATAATGTAACTTGGAAACAAAGAAGTAACCTCTTTGTTAGGCTACCAATTCTAAGCTCAATATTCCTTACTTATTTGCCTTGTGATCTTCAATAAATTTAAACTTGTTAAAACTTAGCTCTCTCAAATGAAAAATAAGAAAAACATGTTCAATAGCTCAAAGGTTTGTTTTAGTTATTGAATGAAAGTGTAAAATGTATTTACTGGAATCCTCAGGACATACTATTTAATAAATCGTTACTAAGTGGATTTGGAAGCAAAGAACTACAATGGTAATTGTACAGACTATTGGAAATATAATAACCTATAAAGAATGCACATATTCTTTGAACTCAGATTCAAGTTTAAGAGCATGGAAACATAATTTTTATTACTAAATTTATGCAATTTTCACTATCACTCGAGTTTCTGGACTAACTCTGTGATAATCCAAAGAGTTATGAGCAGCTATTAATAATTAACTTTTTAAAAATCCAAGCAAAAAGGGAAAAAATGCAACGCAGAGTCCATATATTACTTAGGAAGTATGTATTGTATTTCAACTGGTCTCTGATAATATATTTCTTGAAACACTTTACAATTATAAAATATGTATTCAGAAGAACATTGCTTGGTAATTGTATGGATTATCTGTCACAATATAAAAGCAGCAGATACAAAATCTAGGAAGCCATATTGTGGGCATAGCAAATTGGTACAATGTAAACTGGTAAAATGTTATGATTTTCTGAATATTGTGTCATCTGCTATTATCAATGCATCAATTGATTCAATTCACACAAAACAATGTTATTATTTACATACACTTTAATGAATTTGCAGGTTAGAGATTGAAATGTTTTCTGAAATCTAATATAGAATTAAATAAATTGTCAACATGACCATAAGTTGAAATATAGTTTTTTAAACTCACATATTTGAAAGGTATGTAAGTATTATGTACTAAATGCTCATGATCTCTTAGCTTGGTAACTGTAGTCATTTCTGAATGAATAATCCAATAGAAATCAGAATATTTGCATACAGAACATATTCATCAAATCTCAACACATCTAATAATTTTCAAGCTTCATGTCAATACTAATTTACGTATTTTGTTATATGTGTGAAAGCAAAGATTATTTCTACTTAAAAGATTCCACAGACTAAACTAACCAAAATTATGTACATAAATACATTTTTTAGTAAGAAATTCAGTGCCATAAAGATTTAGTAAAGCAAGTCAAACATTTATAATTATGATTTCCATCTCTCTGTCTTCCGGTGGTTTCAAAATAAGAATACTCTTTTATAGATGGGCCTGTGCAAGTGTATGTGTGAGTGTGTGTGTGTGCGCGTGCGTGCATGTGCATCTACAAAGTCATATAATTCATTCACATTAGTTATTGTTTTATACTTGAAATATCTTGGGCAGTAACAATTCTTTTCAAATCTGAATTATCTGATAAAAGGAATCATTATTAAATGATTATAGTGATTCAGGATATCTGTAGCTCCTATCATCAATAATCTCCTAAAATTACTTTATTATAATGTAACACTAGAGTCTTTTATATTTTACATTACCTGCATCTCTCTGCATCTCTCGGAAATTTGAAGCCTCATCAACAAGGCACTGAAAGTAAGTAAGGATTCTAAAAATCAAAGTTACAAAAGAGAACAGAAAGGAAATGTCACCATATTTTTATGATCATTCTAGGTAAAAAGTGAACATTATGATGCTGGCTGACAGTTATCTGTTATTATTATGAACTGTGGAAAGAGATAAAAATCTAATATAACTCTTGGTCAATACCACATTAATAACTAATATATTAAATGAATATTTAGTTAAACCCTCATTTTCTGATTTAATTTTAAATCCACACTTCTCATTCAAATTCACATATAATAGAGGAGAGATAAAAATAATAATACTTAAAAATTCTGTGTGGAAAAGTATTCTGAAAGCATCCTCTTAGGAAACATTATATTATACAACCACATATGTCATTAGAGTTGCTTCTAACCATGGTTAAGTGTTCTTTAATGTAAAAACAATAATGGAAAACGATTTGCTATTTTTTGAAGGCAAATGAAAGAAAAATGTATAGCTTTTAGAGTACTTAGGAAATTCTTGAGAAATAATGGTCTGATGGTTTAAAGAGGTGTTCATTTAGATTTACATAGACATGCATTTCTTTAGTGGACATGCACATATAAGTGTGAGTTTATACAGAGACATAGCACATGCATGTGGACACACACAGGCATAACTACATACTGAGTAGTTATTCATCATGTATAGATAGTGTAGAGAGTAGTGTGAGTTCTAACTGAGGCTACTTGGTTTAGATGTAGTAGGTGTCATGATGAAGACCCTATTTGCAACTCTATAGTTGCTAAATTACCTTCACCTTCATTGTGTGCATGTCCCTTGAATAATCTTTAAAAGTCTGCCTTATTCCCCCCTGGATTAACAAATTGGCACCCTACCTGGTATTGTGGAGTATAAGAAATGTAGGAAAGAGAGGATTATGGAGTTTGCAACATGGTCTTGGGTTTTGGAAATGGCCATGGGCAGTGTGAAGCACGTTTTCTGGATGCCTGCATGGAGACCAGATGGAGCTATGAGGATGAACTATGGGTTGCAGAGGAGATACAGTGGAGATGCTGGGACCAGGAGATGGCTCTAAGGAAAGCTGCCAGCCCCAGATGAAGTTTTCCAGGACCCTGAGTAGCCTAGCTGGAGGGGGGGAACTGGGATGCCAGAGACTTATTGCTGGTTAGAATTATCAGACTTTGAGATTTGTCACTAACTACAGTTGTTGGACTTGAAGCTACAGAGTGTGATGTTTTCCCTGGTTGTTTTAAATCTTGTATTGGCTGAATATTTCTTTGCCATGCCCAATGCCAACTTTTGCAATGTGAGTGTTTATACTGTACTATTATGGGTTTTGGGGGATTTTTCGGTATTACGGGTAAATTAAAAGACCTTGGATAATAGGGATGTTTGAGCATCATTGGGATTGATAAAAACTATGGGGACTTTTAAAGTCAGACTGAAGGTAATGTATTTTACATCATGTATGGATACCAGTTTATGGGAACCAGGGCCAGAATGTGGTGGTTTGATTCAGGTGTTCCTCTTACACTTAGGTGTTCTGAATTCTAGGTTCCTAGTAGATGGAGATTTGGGGATTAAAACTTCCTGGAGTGTATTGTTGGGGGCAGGCTTAGGGGTGTTATAGCCATGTTCCCTTGTCAGTGTTTGGCACAGTCTCCTGTTGCTATTGTCCACCTTATATTGGGCAGGTAATAGTGTCCATACTCTGCTCATGATATTGTTTTCCCTGCCATCATGGAGCTTCCCCTGGAGCCTGTAGGCCAAAATAAACCTCTTTTTTTTTTTTTTTTTCCTCCCCACAAGCTGCTCTTGGTTGTGTAATATCTACCGGCATTGCAGACCTGACTGTAACAATATCTGTATTAGCTAAGGTTCCCTAGAGGACCAGAACCAGAGCATACTCATCATGCAGAAATTCTCTAATATTTCTGGAGTAATTACTCATTGGATTGTTTGCAGAGTTGGGTTAATTTTGAGTTTTGAAATTATTTTATATTGATAATGACCTTTTCTCATTATTTATATGAAAAGAAGCTTTTATTCCGCAATGTTTATCAGTATCATTCATTATTTAACTTTACTATTAATATTGTCAAGTTCTCCTCACTTTTCTATGTTTTCATATTTACTTTTATAGAAACAGGGAGAATTCATAACATTATTGTCAGATTTTAAGAAAGCTGCCTCTTACAGTCTCCACAGTCCAGGTCTCTGATTTTGAAACCCCACATGTTATAATAATTGACTAAATCCTACTCCCAGCAGGCTGGATGAAGGAATGCCACAATTTCTCCCCAGCTACAACCTATGACCCTGAATTAGACACCTAATGTTCCCAGATCATACAGGCTTGCAACACAAATAATCAAGTCCCCCCAACAGCATGCCCCACATAAGGCCTTTTCCTCACAATGTCATACTCCCTCACTTTCCTCCTTCCTTCCCATACTGTATGTTCCCAAGCTTCTTGCCTTTTACTACAGTTCATGTCATTCACTGAACTGGTGTTAAACAAAACACTGTGCCCTACAAACAGTCTTTTAGGGCCCTCTACTCTCCAGTCAAACCTAATAATTATTCTGCCACTAATGAATCCATTATCTCTGAAAACCCAAACTCGTGTCCAAGAACAATGTAATCCCCAGTTAATAATACCTTAATCCTTGTGAACGCTTAGATTCTTAATCAGAGTCTGAAATGAACTAAATTTGTACATATTTTGGTAAGTTGCAAGGTGGTGTTTGTGCTCCCAGTTTAAGAAATGGCAAAATATAAATAACCTATCAAGTATTTTGAAGGTCTTCAGTCTCATAAATAACTTACAAATAACTTAGGAACTATTCAAATATAAATTTCCAATTACTATAATTTTATTGATACTGGCCAATGTACACTTTGACTAGTCTAATGTGCCTTTACAAAATTAAGACTTCATGTTAGCAAGTTGATATTTATTGTTAAAAATGTTACATATAATAATCCTTCACCTGCATTGGATGATCTACATGCTTATTCAGAATTATGGCATTAATGTGGACATTGGTATAACTACCTTTTGTCATACCTAAATTAATGGGC
This sequence comes from Jaculus jaculus, assembly GCF_020740685.1. NCBI lineage: Eukaryota > Metazoa > Chordata > Mammalia > Rodentia > Dipodidae > Jaculus > Jaculus jaculus. Next base: position 129,838,626 of record NC_059107.1, read on the forward strand.
TTTTAGTAGGATTTACATATTACCTATGTGTTTTAATTTAAAACTATACTTATCCCTTTTTTAGAAATGAGTTTAAATTTTAAAAAAATGTTAAAGTTACCCCAAAATAGATATAAGTTGTTTGAAACATGTAACAGTCACTGTGAGAGCACATAGAAATTCTTGTGATTCTATTCAAACATTTCACTTTTTGACATATATAAAATTATGCCAATTTTCTTATTTTTTAGTGAATTGTGTCAGGAGTGAAAAATGAGTGGTTAATATTTTAAAAATTTCTCAGGAGGAACTTGAATTTTTTTTTTCTATATGAGGAAATTTTATATTATTAGAGCTCTACAAATTTTCCTAATTGTCTCAATAAAAAATGATTTTGTTAGGGCTGGAGAGATGGCTAAGCCATTAAGGTACTTGCCTGCAAAGCCAAAAGACCTTAGTTCAATTCCCCAGGACCCACATAAGCCAGATGCACAAGGTAGTGCATGTGTCTGGAGTTTCTTTGCAGTGGCTATAGGCCCTGGTGCACGCCTATTCTCCCTGTCTCTCTCTTTCTCTCTGAGATAAATATTTTTAAAAAAAATCTTAAAAAATAAAAATAAGCTAGGTGTGGTGGTCCACGCCTTTAATAAAAAAATGATTTTGTTATACAATGCAAACTAGGTTTTTAATATTTTTAAAAAAATATCTGAGTATATCTGTTTATTACAAAACAAAATTTATCATATTTCTGAATATTATAATTACTATTCTAACACAGAAACCCTTCAATAAAAAGATTTCGAAGAACAAGTTTATAAAAAGGGCAGCAAAAGCCTGGAAACCCTGGTTTGATTTCCCAATACCCACATAAAGCCAAATGCACAAAGTGGCAGGCCTCTCTCTCTCTCTCTCTCTCTCTCTCTCTCTCTCTCTCTCTCTCTCTCCGCTATCCTTGCAAAAAAAATGATGAAATAATAAAAAAAAACCCTGTTCTTTATCAGGTAAGTTATAAAAACTCATAATGAAGCTTCATCTTGAAAACAAAATAATAACTACTTAAAATAAATACTGAGGGATGTGGAGATAGCTTAGTGAGTTAGTGCACTTGCTTCTGAAGCAAGAGAACCTGTAGTCAGGAATCGTTATTCCAGTAGGAATATCTGATGATAGTTTCTTGATGACTTCTTATATTTACTAAACTTTCCTAAGATGGCTCCTTTGAAAATTATCTTAGCTTTCAAACTTCTCTACTTTTACTAAATCTATATATACTTCAAAAGTTAGTTTATTTACACTGATAGCATTAAGCCTAAAATAAAATTTATTGTACTAGCTTGAAATCATCTGATTTAAAGCAAAATAAAGCCAATATAATTTGATGGATAAAATTATTTTAATTCAATAAAATCAATATAAAATTAAAACTATGATAAATTGTTATAATACATAATTTGCAGGATTATACAGAAAATTTATTTAGATATATTAAGCTCACCATCTGAAGTCAGGATTACTTTAGAGTTCCAAAATTCAATTCAAGAAAATATTTTTCAAGTCATCTAAAACAAGCTTCTTCAAATTCCTCCATTGTATTTAGTGTACCTAATATGAGCTAACAAGAAAATTCATTAATAAATGCTCACATTATATTTTCCAATTATTAGCTTTTGTGGGGTTACATTGCATGAAGCTTATGGAGTGAAAATGTCAAAAGCGGGAGGGATCTTGGATTCTGAATGTCTCTCCTGATGCTTCCCACATCCAGGGAAAAGTTTTGATTTATTTGCTGCCTCAGATATTGGAGCTCATTTTTTGCTACTTAATCTAATAGACTCAGCCTAGTAATTATCTTGTACAAACCATTCAATAGAAAATGAATATAATACAAATAATTGGTTTAATTGCTATAAGTACACCTGAAAGAAAAGGATGAGCTCTCTAGAGAAAACATTGAGATTCTCTTTGTCAAAGTGTTTAGAACCAGGTCCATGATACAGAGGTATGAGTTGCCAATACCTGAGAACATATTTAACAATATTGTCAGCAATCATTGAAATTAACTAGTGAAGATACAAAAATGTATTTTGTTGCTTGCTTATTAAAATGTGCCTTATTCAACAAATAATCTTGTTTAAAATGCTAATAATCTTGATTGCATGGAAAATCACATCATAAGTGCTAATGTACCTATGAAATTCTATTAAAGGTAAACACGGATTACAAAAAGCACTTCTTATCTAATTGGCTCAGTGTAATTGAGGTCACTAATCATTCATTTATAAAGCTTTCATCATTACAAGCTTTTAAATATTTTATGAATCATGTAATTGCTCTATTTCTCAAATCACTATAGTTTAGGCTAGAAAATATACCTTCAACCATGTGATTCCCATTAAAGCAACATTGGTGTGGCACTAAAAATATCCTTGTCACCCAACTTGAGAGCAGATAACAAAAGAGATATTCTCAAATAAAAAGGAAAAAAAATCAATTTTATCTCCAACATTAGCAGTCTTAAAATAAATAGAAACTGCCATCAAGAATGTAAACCCAAACTTCATAGCTCTTTTCAGTTTCAAATATTACTGGAATGCAAATACTTCCAGTAAGAACCAGATGGCTACAATTGCTGAGGTTTTACTTAATTACAATTATTTTAATTCAAGATGTGTTCTTCCTTGTAATTGACATTAAATTGCTTAATTTTTTTCTGGATGATTTACATCATTAACAAAACCAGATTGCCATTAAAAAAATAATCCTTCTCAAAGGAAGAAATACGAATGGCATATAAGCATCTAAAAACATGTTCTATGTCACTAGTCATCAGGGAAATGCAGATTAAAACTACATTGAGATTCCATCTCACTCCTGTCAGATTGGCTACTATCATGAAAACAAATGATCATAAATGTTGGCAGGGATGTGAAAAAAGAGGAACTCTTCTATACTGTTGGTGGGAATGCAATCTGGTCCAGTCATTGTGGAAATCAGTGTGGAGGTTCCTAAAGCAGCTAGAGATTGATCTACCATATGACCCAGCTATAGCGCTCCTAGGCATATATTCTAAGGATTCATTTCCTTAGACGTCCATGCTCAACCATGTTTATTGCTGCTCAATTTATAATAGCTGGGAAATGGAACCAGCCTAGATGTCCCTTAACTGATGAGTGGATAATGAAGATATGACACATTTATACAATGGAGTTCTACTCAGTGGTAAAGAAAAATGAAGTTATGAAATTTGCAGGAAAATGGATGGATCTGGAAAGGATTATACAAAGTGAGGTAACCCAGGCCAGGCCCAGAAAGCCAAGCTCCACATGTTCTCCCTCATATGTGAATCCTAGCTACAGATGATCGGGCTTCTGTGTGAGAAGGAAGATACTTAGTAGCAGAGGCCAGTAAGTTAAAAAGGAGACATAAAGGGAAGAGAAAGAAAGGGAGGAGGGTACTTAGTATGTTGGTATTGTATATATGTAACTACAATGATTGAGATGGAGAGGTAATATGATGGAAAATGGAATTTCAAAGGAGAAAGTGCCGGGGGGAAAGGTATTACCATGGGATATTTTTATAATCATGGAAAATGTTAATAAAAATTGTGAAAAGAAAAAAAAAAGAAAATAATCCACAGATTTAAGTATTGGTAAGTTACTCATTCAGGAATATATGTTTGTGATCTATATCATTTTAAATTATTGCAGCATTTTTATATTTGACCTAGAGATGAAATATTAAAATTTAAATTACCTTTTCCTTGTTTTAACTGTAGCACTCAAATAATAATGTTAACAAGTAGGGTATGTATATTTTAAGTTCATTTGCAACATGTAGTGCAAGTATTAAAGTTTCTTTTCTTCTAGATAAGTATACAGATATTTCTTCTCCAACAGCATTGAACACTTACATTCTAAGAGAGTCAAATTAGAAGCTCCAAGATGTCTAAATGCTTCCAGATACTCAGAATATGCTGGATGCATGCTGACAATTCTAGATCTCTTTCCAATGTTTTCAGGAAATACATGACTCAGTTTACATTACTTATTAAATATAGGTTCCACCCACACATTAGTTTTATGCAGTTTGCTTCTATTGCTGCCCATTAATTTTAAACTACATGGTCATGTTCATTTTCAACTGTTGCTCCTACATTACTGCAAGATTTTTAAAGAAACTTGCCCTTTGATTTTTATAAGATTTTTATTTTTTTCCTAAAATTACATTTCATGAAAGTATCTACTTGATTTTTGTTTTTGAATAATCTATTCTTTATGTGCAAGGATGTTTACAGTGCATACACATTTGAACAGAGTACAAAAACTAGTGTATCAAATCAAATCACTGGATATGATTTATGTTCAGGGAAAAGATTGTATTTTAGTTACCTTTGTGTTGCTAGGACAAAATACCTGATGCATCTGAAAAGGGTTTATTTTGCCTTATGGTCTTCCATCAAGGCTTCACCATACTGCTGCTAGCTGGGGATATCTGGTGGTATGATTTCCTTGATAAAAGAGACTCTTTCATTGTATAGCAACAAAATTACATATTTAGTGAAATCAACTTGAAGAAAGATTTATTTTGGCTCATGATTTCAAATGTTGCAGCTCATGGGCAGCTGGTCCCATTATTTTGGGGCTGGCAAGGCAGAACATCTTGATGGCAGTAAGCAAAGCAAAGCGGATTACTTTATGATGAAAAAGAAGCCAGACTAGCTAGAAAATGAATCTAGAGATTCCCTTTCTCCACCTCCCCAGCACTAGAATTACACATATGCACCACCAACTATATGTGGGTGCTTGGCATCAGGTACTAAAGCTTGTGTGGCAACCACGTTATCCACTGAAATTTCTCCTGAAGAATGAGTGTGGGAAAAATTATACTCTTTAAAGTTATGTTCCCAGTGACCAACTTTCCTCCCTTCACCCCAAACCATATTATAGAATAGAATAGTACTTTAACTTATGAGTTTATCAATGACTTAATTTACTGATAAGCTTAGAGTCCTCATAATCCAATCAAGTCTCAGTGGCTGTACATCTGAAGATATTCGCCCTGGTGACTAAGCCTTTAACATACTAGTCTTTGAGGACATTTTATATCTACAAAATAATATACTGTCATTATATAAGAAAAGACTGACAAATTGGAAATCATTAAAATTAACTTAGATGTGGACACCAATAAAGAATGCTATATAATCCATATAAAATAATTTTTAAGAAGTGAATGGATAAACAAATTATTCTTTACTTGATAGGTATGAAACATTTGGTTTAGATCAACATTAAAATTATGTGCTTCAAAGTCAGAAAATGATGTGAAAGAAGCTTTAATGCCTATTGCTAATCAAAAAAGACATTCTATTATGACTACATATGGTATGATATTAACTATATTAAATTTTGAAAAAGGCAAAACTGCAGTTACCATGAAAAGATCAATCACTGGCAGGGGCTTCTGTGCAGGAAAGAAAAATTTGATCAGTGGAATAGAGTGGTTAAGGGGTTCTGATATAATTCCATGTGCTACTGTGATGAATAATATATAGTATATATTCATCACATATAGCACTGAATGAAACCAAGTAAAAGTATGAACTTTTGTTAATAATCATTCATGAATTACAATAGGCATGTAACATTATTGTAAGATGTTAATGTAGGAGAAATGTATTTTGGATATTTGACAGATATAAGGGACATTTGTAATTTTCCATGTTCATTTTTTATGTGCACCTAAACTCTCTCTAAATTAGTTTTTTTTAATAAAAATATAATAATCCATAGACTAAAGGGAGGTATTTTCTATCTAAATATTAAACAAGCAAGTAATGTCTGAAAAATCTCTGTAGTAGAAATAGGTATAGGTAGAAGACAAAAAAGAAACAGCATTTCACATGTAAGCAATTCCAATGGTCTGTATGCATGTGACAAAAGCACCCAGAATTATAAGGCATCAAGATGATGTGTGTTAACTTCACAAAAATGCTGCCTCATGTCATGGGTATAGATGAATTTAAAAACTCAATCTGTCTTCTCATTAGCTTCACTATATGTTTTCATTATGGGTAGATGATTTGACATTAATGGCTAAAATTGAAGATTATGTCAAATTCTTCTGGAAGCTAATTCTAGAAACAAGTTATAGTATACAATGTAAGATGCAATGTGGAACTAAAATTATGCCCCACAATTTCATTTTCTAATGCAAGACACAATAAAGACACTAAATATGCCGTCAAAAATTCTATGAACAAGGTAGAATTTAACAGCCACTTTCAAGATATGGTTAGCATATAATATTGCATGAATTTCCATTCTTACAAAATCCTCATTAAGAACAAATGCCATCTCTGCAAGATCACTAATTTTTTCCTGAATAATTTCTTATTTTCCTTTGCTATTTTCATATACTAGGGAATGGAAAATAATGAAACATGCCATACGAACTTTGCCACTAAGTACATTGTTTAATATGATTTAAAACTTGAAGGAGAGCTGGAGAGATGGCTTAGCGGTTAAGCGCTTGCCTGTGAAGCCTATGGACCCCGGTTCGAGGCTCGGTTCCCCAGGTCCCAGGTTAGCCAGATGCACAAGGGGGCGCACGCGTCTGGAGTTTGTTTGCAGTGGCTGGAAGCCCTGGTGCGCCCATTCTCTCTCTCTCCTTCTATCTGTCTTTCTCCCTATGTCTGTCGCTCTCAAATAATTAAATAAAAAATGAACAACAACAACAAAAAAGAAGTATTACAAGATACAAACACATGAAAAGGAGAATCTAGGAATTTGTGTATGGAGATTACAATAAATAAATAAAATTTAAACAAACAAAAAAAAACTTGAAGGAAAGTTAGTTAAAGCCTGCCTTAGTTACATAGATTCATCTATATGTATTAAAGATAACTTTTGATTGGACAAGGCAGAAACTCATTTCTCTACTATGTGAAAATCAACACATAAGTAATTCACTTTGCTGAAGCATCAGGGAAGCCAGTTCAGATTCTGGTTTTGGCCAGAGTTTTCTTTCATCATCACTAAATATAAAAAATTTGGACAAATGGTCCAGAGTGGGAATTTGCTATGAACCCAAATTTTAAATCAATGAAGGGAGGAAAAGGAAAAACAAAGAAACAAATAACAATAACAACAACAAGAAGTCACATAACTTCCTGCCAATGAAATCTTCAGGATCTTTGGAAAATCAGTTTCCTTAGTTAACTGCATATAAGTTTGTCACTAGGAGATATCAAATTTAACTGAAATTTGGTAAATGCAATTTTTATTCAGATGGACAACAGAGGCAGTGAAAGATGAGGAATTTATTATTTTAGAATGAGATGAGGAAGGAGATTGCAGGAACATTAGCAGCCTAGTCCCTGATATTATGATGCATTCCAGTGAGAACTCATCCTAAGACACATATTAAATGGAGTCACTGTTCCTGCCAAAGACCTAGAAAGATGATATGATTGGTGAAAAGAAATAGATAAATTATTATTTTATTTATATTTGTGCATGCAAAGATTCTTTTTAAAGGTATGAAGCTTAAGCAAATATGAATTACTGGCAGGTGACTCTGACTTTGGCAGTATTCTCTTAGATATGGCATGAAAAACACAGATAATAAAATAATAATAGAAAAGTGGCATTGCATGGTACCTAAAAGTTTCCACACAGAAAAGGAAACAATCTATGGAGAGATTATTCCACCAATGAAATGCAGAAAATACTTGCAAGGCTGCTAGGATGACTATTTTGAATTGGTAAGAATAAGCAAGGATGTGGCAAAGTTGGACATCTGGCACTTTGTTGGAGGAAATGTGTATAGTTGGAGAAACTAAGGGGCTGATAACTACTACATGATTGTCCATCCTGCTCCTTGGTATTTATGCAAAATAGGGAAACAAAGCATGTTAGAGATGTTCTTGAACTCCCTTGTTCATTGCAACATTATTCACAATAGACAAAACAACTGAGGAAAAATCTTTGAATGAATGGATAAAGCAAATGTAGTATACATGAATAATTTAAAAGAAAATGTAAATTTACTTTTTCTTTAAAAACATGGGAATCTTACAATATTGAAAAGCATGAATGAATCTGGAAAATATTATGCTAAGTGGAATAACCTATTCACAGCAATATAAGCAGTACATGATTCCACTATTGTGAGGAAACTAAAATAGCCTCATAGGAAGAGACAGTGTAATAGTGACTGTCAGGTGGTATGGATGGAAAGAAAACGAGTTAGTCATTTGTGAGCATGAAGTTTCAGTTACTTGAGATGAACAAGTTTGGGAAGTCTATGTTACAACAAGCCTATACTTAATACTCCATTGCATACTTAGAATTGTTAGAAAGTTAGAATGTGTTAAATTTTTTACTGCAACTTTTAAAGGAAAGAGCATTACATTCAAATATTATAAAATAACTTTCCAAAACTTTTCAAATTTCAAATATATTCTCAGGAAAGTATGACTATTACTAACATGTGGTTATTAATACTCAGTGTCACATGCATATTACGCATAAAGTTCATAGTTGGCTTTAAACATGAAACAAAAGAAAGTTAGGTTGAAGAGATGGCTTAGTGGTTAAAGTGCTTATCTTCAAAGCCTAAAGATCCATGTTCAATTTCTCAGTACCCACCTAGTCCAGATGCACAAGGTTACACATGATTCTGAAATCTGTTTGCAGTGGCTAGAGACCCTGATGTGCCCGTTTTCTTTCCCCTCTTCCCTTCCTCCATCCCTCCCTCTCCAACTCTCGTTCTCTTGCAAATACATAAATAAGATATTTAAAAGAAGGTAGCATATCCATGATTCAATGTTTTAAAGGCCTCAATTTCTGTCTTCTTAGAAACATCCAAAGAATATTCCACTTGCAAGCTAGTAAATTGATTGAAGTTGACAATTTCATGCATGCTGGGGAATATATATATATGGTGTTCAGAAACATTAATAAGTTAAAATAAAGAATTCAGATATAGGGCTGGAGAGATGGCTTAGCGGTTAAGCGCTTGCCTGTGAAGCCTAAGGACCCTGGTTCGAGGCTCGGTTCCCCAGGTCCCAGGTTAGCCAGATGCACAAGGGGGTGCACGCGTCTGGAGTTCATTTGCAGAGGCTGGAAGCCCTGGCGCGCCCATTCTCTCTATCTCCCTCTATCTGTCTTTCTCTCTCTGTCTGTCGCTCTCAAATAAATAAATAAATAAAAATTAAAAAAAAATAATTCAGATATAAAGCTATGCATGCATGATCCATGTACTACAAACAGTTCATTGTTGAGAATGATAGTATTAAGTATGTTATGAGAGAACATGTAAGTATCAGTATGGGTGAAAATGAACACATATGATATCTGTGGGAATGGCAAAATGAAATCCTCCAAGTTTCTGATAATTTATTGTAACAAAAATCAAAGTAGCAAGCAGTGGTCAAATTCAATATCTTTGGAACTCCTGAAATAACACATTGTTGTGGGATTTAATTGGGAAATAAAACCCTAAATTTGTGGGAAAATTGTGATCTGCATACATCATTTTGCTTTGCTCTGGTCCATCACTTTCTCTATTACAGAAATGAACAGCATTATAATCCAGCCATCTCTCAGTCATTGGAGGAGGCATAAGGAACTCAAGGTACTCTGTGGACACATTCGAACAGACCTATTTTTTCACACTTAACAAGTGCAAGCATGGAATGGTGTTAAAAACAGAGTTGCATACTACTAAGAGTGCTAGTCCAAGAAATAGACCAGAAAGACAAACTAAAGGGATTCACATTGGAAAGGAACAAGTCAAATCAGCACTATTTGAAAAAGACATGATCCTTTATAAAAGTGACCCAAAGTCTCCATCTCAAAACTTCTAAAGGTAATAAATTCCTTCATCAAAGTTGCAGGATACAAAATCAATGCACAAAAATCATTAATTTTTCTATATGCAGAGGACAAATATACAGAGAAAGAAATTAGTGAGGCTGTCCCATTTTCAATAACAACAAAAGAAAATTAAATACATTGGAATACCACTAACAAAGGAAGGAACTATATAATGAAAACATAAAAACACTTGAGAAAGAAATAGAGGATGACTTAAGAAGATGGAAGAGCTTCTCATGTTTCTGGATAGGAAGAATTAATATTGTGAAAATGGCAATTCTACCAAAAGCAATATACAGATTCAATACCAATAAAAATATCAACACCATTCTTCACAGAGATTGAAAAAAAAATATCTCAAATTTCATATGGAATGGCAGAAGGCCTCAGATATCCAAACATATTCTCAGAAAAAGGAAAAAAAAAAAACAAAAAACTTTTGACAGTATCACTATATCCAGTCTAAAGCTATGTTGCAAAGCCACAGTGACAAAAACAGCATGGTACTGGAATAAAAATAGAAAAATAGACCAATGGAACAGAATTGATGACCCAGACATTAGGTCCAGTAACTATAGCTACTTGATCTTTACCAAAAGGTGTCAATAATGTAGACTTGAGAAAAGACAGCATCTTCAACAAATGGTATTGGGCAAATTGGATGACTGTGTGTAGAAAAATGAAATTAGAACAACTCATTCCACCTTATTCAAAAATAAAATCTGAATGGATTAAAGACCTCAATAGAAGACCTGGAACATTTCAACTACTGGAAGAAAAAAAATAGGAGGCACTCTCCATGATATAGAACTGAATAAAGATGTCCTGAACAAAACCCCAGTATCCCAGGATTTTATACAAACACTCAATCAATGGGGTCTTATGAAGCTAAGAAGCTTTTGAACAGACAGAAATACCTTAAGCAGAGCCAATATAGATTACCTACTGAATGGGAGAAAATCTTTGGTAGTCCTACCACTGAAGAAGCCTAATATCTACAATCTACAAAGTACTCAAAAATACTAAACAACAACAACAACAAAAATCTAACAACTCACACCAAAAGTAGGGTGGAGAACTGAAAAGGGAGTTCCCAGATGAAGAATTACAAATGGCTAACACATACTTAGGAAAATCTTCAACATCCCTTATCATTAGGGAAATCCAAATTAAAACAACTATGAAATTCCACTTTATCCAAGTAAGGATAGCAAACATTAAAAAAATCAAATGAAACAAATGTTGGTGATGATATGGAGAAACAAGAACACTCATTCACTGTTGGTGGGAATGTAAGCTGGTACAACCACAATGGAAATCAATATGGAGACTCCTGTAAAGTATGGAGACTCCTGTAAAGGAAGAATATAGAGTTACAAACAGACTCTGTTATTCCATTACTGGGCATTTATTCTAAAAGCTCCACATCTCAGTTCAGAGATATTTGATGAATCATGTTTAGAGATGCTTAATTCATAATAGCTAAAAACTAGAATCAACCCAGGTGTCAATCATTGGATGAATGGAGAACTGAGATGTGGTATATGTACAAGATGGAATTCTACTCAGCAGTAAGAAAAAAGATAGAATAAAATTTGTAAAAAAAAAAAAAAAACTGGTCGAACTTGGAAGAGATCATTCTAAATGAACTCAGACATTCAGAGAAAGACAATCATCACATGGTCTCACTCAACCCCTGGTTCCTAACCTGGATGAGCCTGCATTGCTGTCATACCTGAAAGGCATCTTGAGGTATTCAATAGGGAGGATAGGGCTTGGGGGAAGAGAGAGGGTATTCACAAAACTGAACCCAAATTGAACTACTACCATAGAACCCTATATCCTGAAAGTTAGAATAAACAGTGAAACCCTCAAGGGGACCTTAGGGGGAGCACCTGAATTGAAGGACCCTGGAGAGGGTGAGAAGAAGCCTAACTAACCTTAAATTTCTCCTCTTTTTCTTTCTTTTTTTCTCTTTTTATTTTCCCTTAGTAATGACCTATAATTCCTTGTACCAGAGTGTTGTTTACATCCACAATGAGCTGTTTGTTGGTCAGAGAGACCTACCAGATTTCCAAAAGAAACACAAGATAGGCTTCTGTCAGGGCACTTGATTCCCAAGAAGAGCTTACTGGTAAGACCCTACTGCTGAAGACCCCATACAATGTTGGCACGGAACATGGAGAGACCTGATTGGATTCTGAAGGAGAGCCAATCACCACACAATTAGCCAATCTAGTGCTAGAAGGCGCTGTTCTGGCTCTGGGAATTACCAAGTAGAAGCCATGCTTTTAGGGTTATGCTTTCTCCACCTTTTATGGAGCTCTTCTTTTACTTATTAAGGGTAATGGCTTGTAGAGTGATATTCAAGAAGAACATTTTTATGTAATTGATTCAATTCATGTTGCATTAGTTCTTTTTATCCTCCCCCAGGACTTTTGAGATATATATATATATATATATTTTTTTTTTCCTTTTGTTGACCATATTCTTGTCAAGTAGTCCTTCCTCCTTTCCCTCCTTGTTTCTCCTTTTTTCTATCTTCATTCTAGAACCATGCCTATATTGTTGATATTTATTAAAGCTTACAATTAACTGATGATGGTGCAGGTTAGGAACTATAAATGTGAAGGGTTGTGCAGTGTTTGTTTTTCTCAGCTGGTGTGACCATTCTTAGGATGATTTTTTTTTTCCATGTTCCTCCATTTTCCTACAAATTTGATGATTCCATATTTCCTTACTACTGAGTAGAATTAAATTGGATATATGTACCACATCTTCATTAACCTTTTTTTTTTTTTTTTTTTTTAATGGGCATCTGGGCTAATTCCAGTTCCTGGCTATTGTGAATAGATCACCAATAAAAACGGTTAAGCAACTGTCTCTGTGGAATATACTAGGGTCTCCACAGTCACTACTACTGAGTTTAGCAGTATATAAATAGGCAATACTGAGTAGAGGTGCTCAAAAGCAAATTTTTGTTGCATGTGTCCAGAGTTCCTGGTGTGCCCATTTTCCATCCCTCTCTCTCTTTCTCTTTCTCACTCATACTTTCAAAATATTTTTATTTATTTATTTATGAGTTTGCAAACACAGAATGAGAGCAGAGAAAAAGAGAGAGAAAGAAGAAAGAGGAAGTGCAAGTACCTGAAATTTTGAGTCACCCCTCTAGTCTTCTCCTTCTCCCTCCCTCTTAATAAATAAACAAATATTTTTAAATAGATAACTTAGAGCTCATCAAAACTACTTTTAACTGTTGATTTTTAATTTTTGTTAGAGAGGGAGAGGTATATAGAGGGAAAGAGGCATGATAGACAGAAAGAGAAAATGAGATGGTCAGGGCCACTAGCGACTGAAAACAAACGAGATGCATGTGCCACCTTGTGCATCTGGCTTACATAGGTACTGGGGAATCACGCCTAGGTCATTGGGGTTCACAGGAAAGCACCTTGACAACTAAACCATCTCCTCAGACCTCAAAACTAGTTTTGTATTTCCAAGTAGTATCAGGAAAATGAAAAGATAAGCTACAAAACAGGAGAAAGCATTTACAAATTATATATCTCCCAAAGGTCTACTACCTATAATATTAAACATGTGTTGCAAGGTAAAGGTCAAGCAATTTTTTAGTGGGAAAGGATTTGAATAGATATTGTGATAAATGCCATTTTATAGTAGCCAATAAACACATGGAAATATTCTCACCATAATTATGGAAAGTGTCAATAAAGCAAAAGATAGTGCATCAAATTCTCTAGGAGAGCTATAACCATATGGAGAGACTATAATAAGTGCTGGCAAGGATGTGAATAAATTATGACCCTGACATATGAGCAGTAAGAATTAGAAATGGTGTAGTGATCATGAAAAATAATCTGGCAGTTTTTCAAGAAAGTAAAGGACAGTTCCCATTTGATCCTTCTGATTGTGATAAAAATGGTCTGCAATTAGATAATGGTAAGGACAGTGCAATTTTGTGATTAAACTAAATAACACCAAATTATAAATTTTAAGAGTTTAAGTCTTATAATTTAAATTATATCTCAGTCAAATGGATTTAAACTTTTATGCCATTATAAAAATGACCATTGTTTCAAATTTAGTTATTACTATTACAAGTTTGAGAAGAAAATTGAGGAAAAAACATCTCCATTATTACTGCTATAGAATCAGAATGGGTAGCCAACCAAAATGAAATTCATGGGATGGAGAGATATTTCAGCTGTTAAAGGCACTTGTTTGCAAAGCATGACTGCCCAAGGTTTAATTCCCCAGTAGGTATATAAAGTCATATACACAAAATGGTGAATGCATCTGGAATTTGTTCGTGGTAGTATAAGGTCCTGGTGTGCCCTTACTCACTCACTCTCTCTCTCTCTCTCTTATTACAAATGAGTAAATTATAATTTTTTTAATAAATGAGTTTCTTATGTCAAGACCAGTGACAAAATACCTAATGTGCATAAATTTCCCTTACTAATATATGAGCTTTTGTGGAAATCAAGTCAAGCCAACAGAGTAGGAAAATGGACAGTGGGTTTTTTTTTTTTTTTATGGTAATGAGAGTTTGCCCAGGGGATGTGTGGAGTCCCTGGTTCCTCAAGGGCCATTGTGCACTTGCTCCCCAAAGGTGTCCAGGCGACTGTGGAGCAGGGTCTTGAGTAGAAGAGTATCCTAAGGGGACTGGTGTGTTCAACAGTTGCTTGCCAATGCCTAGGACATTCATTCCAGCAAGTAGGGAGAGATTCAGGTGATCTATGTAGTAGCAGGGAAAGAGTATGGGTCCCAGGGGGATGGGGCTGTGTGACTGCTGCTGGCTGATACCATATAAGGAGTTTCTTAGGCAACTGGCCAAAGGTCACAGGCTTAAGTATTATCAGAACATCAAGGTGTCCCAGGCTGGGGAAGTAGTGGCCTCACATAGCCAGGGAGCCCTTAGCCATGCATAGTAGTTGAGTTCCCATTTTAACCCTCAGTGGCCCGGGGCCCTTACCTTGGCCCCACAGGGTTGTGTTGTCTTTCATGTATGATTTGAATTCTCCACTGATATTAAGTGAGGGAACACCCAGAATTTCTTTGCAATGTGCTCTGAGGGGAGGAGGGATTTAAACCACAACAACAACAAAAAGTCCCCAAATTGAGTTGGAGTCCATTATCCTTGGCTCATATAAGGATTTCTTAGATCTCAAATTCTATGAACAGTTTTATAAATGACTATAAAATTTACATACTTTTGCTCTAGGAAAAAAAAGTTCTAAGATAATTAAACGACAACTCATTCAGATGGAGTAATATACATACATACATATATATATACATGTGTGTGTGCATATATATATGTGTGTGTGTGTGTGTGTGTGTGTGGAGAGAAAGAGAAAAGAGAAGAGAATAGTATATTTGACTTGTATTCAAAATATATAAACAAGTGGGTTTTTGTTTGTTTTTATTTGTTTGTTTTTTTGAGGCAAGGCTTTGCTCTAGCCCAGGCTGACCTGGAATTTTTCTGTAGTCTTAGGGTGGCCTCATACTTACTGTGATCTTTATATGTCAGCCTCCAAAGTGCTGGGATTAAAGGTTTTATACAAATCAATAGAGAAAAAAAAGTAAAATATTTGAACAGGTATTTTGCAAATAAAATCTATGCAATGATCAAAGTTCACATGAAAATATGCACAATTTCAAAAATCACATGTGAATCCTACATTATTATAGGAGATACCTCTATCCACCCATTTCTATAGTTAAATAAAGAAAACTGCATAGTGTTAATTAAGGATATGCAAACTTGGAACTTGCTAAAGCAATAAGTGGAAAATAATGTAATCACATGGCAGTTTAGGAGTCATATAATTCACTTTTAATCCTTTCCTCAAAACTAATTAAACCATACTTACTCAAAGTCATGCATTCTAGTGATTTTCATCAGGTTCATACTATGCAGTTTCATCTGGAAACTAATGATTGCCAGGAAGAAAACCCTAAGCCCACTGTGTTGTGCCCACTAACTGGAATTATACCCAGCAATTGAAGGACACACTCTCACTACTCATTGAGACCCTTTATTTCCAGATAATTTTGATCATCAGTGTTTGGTAGTTTAAAATAGAAACTATTACACAAAGCTAAGTAAACAGTACTACTTAACACTAAAAGCATGTTCAGAGTAAAATCCATAAATCTCTTGTCCTTTTCAAAGAAAATCAGATTGATGTTAGGGTTGTTTAAAAAGCAATGATCGCCAGGTGTAGTGGTGCATACCTTTAATCCTAGCATTTGGGAGGCAGAGGTAGGTGGATCGCCATGGTAAATTCCAGGTCACCCTAGGCTAGAGTGAGATCCTACTTCAAAATAACAGCAGCAACAACAACAACAAAAAAAAAAATAAAAATAAAAAAAATAAAAAAAAAAAATAGCACTGAGAGCCTGGAGTGGCACACACCTTTAATCCCAGCACTTGGCAGAAGTAGGAGGATCACAGTGAGTTTGAGGCTACCCTGAGAATACAAGGTGAATTCCAGAGCAATGAGAATGGTTTTCTTTACTTTCCTTGCTTGGGTCCTACCCTTATGCATGAGCCAAAAGATCAACATGCATACATAAATATGATTTACTATTGTGAATGAAGTAATTATTTTTGCGTCAAGCATGTGTGGCCAAGAAAATGAACACTCATTTGTAACAAAGATAAGCTTATGATAGGGAAAATTTCTTTCTGTTTTTCAAAGACAGAGTATTTTATTTACTGAAGTATTGTAAAGCCTTATTATAAATAGCACTTACCTTTGTATAAAATAAAAAGTTCTATCAGATACACTTGAATTAGTCTTTTCTATGTCTTTCTACATATTTATGTCAAGTAAGAATACATAGCATATAAATATAATTTACTTTTTAACCTTTTTATTTATTTGATAGAGAAGCAGAGATAGAGAGACGGGGCATGCCATGGCCTCTAGCTACTGCAAACTAATTCCAGATGCATGTGCCTCTTTGTGCATCTGGCTTACATGGGTCCTAGGAAATTGAGCCTAGGTCCTTTGGCTTTGCAAGCAAGTGCCTTAACCACTAAACCATTTTCCCAGCCCCGTAATTTACCTTTGTTAGGTCAGGACAAAGTGGAGGACAGCAGGAGGGTGACAGAGACACAAGGAAGTGGGTCATCCACATTCCTCAAGGAACCACCCAGCCATCATCCCTTCCTTGCCTAACAATGCCCCAGTTCTAGGTTCCCTACCCCCTCATCTTGCCCCCTTATCTCTCAGGTCAGGCCACTGGGGTTATTTTTCTTCCTTACTTTCTCCCAACTGAAGAGCTCTAGTAGCCCACTATCTGTAATTTCAAATTGGCTGCTCCACTATTGAGAGTCAGTCCTGGCAGCTTGTGTTTTTCCTGAATAAAAGCTTCCATCTTTGCCTCAGAGTGGTCATTGTGGTCTTGGTCACTCCCCAACCTTATATCTGGTGCTCATGACTTGAATAGGAAGGCTTCTGATTGCTCTCTTTAGCAGCCAGACCTCCTTTCCCTTGACCAAGCCACTGAGCTACCATTTGAACCGCTGAATGCCTCAGACCATCTCTGTCTGATACAGGTTCTAACACTCACCATGATTCAGCCTCACTGATCTCCCATCTCCTCCCTCCTTCTTGATAAGTGTCCCTGTCTTTTGGGTTGAACTGTCTAGGGTTTCATCCCTCCACACAAAAGCCTACGGCACACCAGTCTACACCTGGGGCTGCTAGGCCCCAACCCCAGGACCCCAGGTCTCGAGAAAGACACACTCTCCAAACCTTGGGTCTATTGCTCACTTGTCTACCATACCCTAAGGGGCACCTTTTGGTTTGGTTGTACCATCTAGGACATCCCCAGTCCCTCCCTCCTCTCCCTCCTGAGCTCTCATCTTCAACTGTCAGCTGCTTTTGCCATTGGGAGCAAAGATGCCCTCCTCATCCACTAGCAGGCTAAAAAGCAAGCAGTTGAGACCTGTATAATAGCCTCTGCCCATGTGGGAGGTGTAGGCCCCATTTACCTTAATGGGCCAGGGGGTCATATTGTTGTTCTGTGTAAACCCAGCTTGAGCTCTGCTTTATTTTTCTCTCACCATTGTTTTGCTCTGTCTCTGTGCCCTTAAGAACTTAAGCCTCTATGGCTCTTGGATGACATGTTATCTTTCTCTGCAACTCTGCTTGACTACGTCTATAAGAGGCACAATGGGTCCAAATGATCTGAAAATGATACTTTTTATTTTCCAATTGTCACTAGGTCAAATAAATAATAAAAAAATAATTAAAAAATAATAAAAAAAAACTTCTGCCAACACAGGCAAATGGTCCAAAATACCCTATTTTCACTCTGTATGCATGGCTTGTCCTCTGCTCTATCTGCTTTTCTCACCAGGTCCTGCTAGCCAAGGTCTCAAGAATGCTCTCTCACTCAACCTCTGCCCCATACTTGTCCTCACACTCTGCCTTTGATCTGGATGCCATAAAGATCCTGACCGGAACAGCTCCTCCTCTGGCTCCCTCAGACTCTCCTGATGCCCTGCCTGACAACTTTGATTTTAGTCTCTGGATTTGTAAATAAAATATAAATTTAAAATGAAAATGTATAAGTTATGAATGAATGAACGTGTGAAGAGGAAATGGTTGTCTAGAGGCGATATGAAAAGTGCACTTAAAATGAACATGTCTGTGGGTATGTATGGGGCTCACAGCCCTAAGGGGGCAGAATTATTTCTGTTCTGAACAATGCCATTTCATTATGGGGATGCTTTCCACCAAGCTCACTGTACTACATAACACAGCCAATTTTTACTGTTGAGTGTCCCCCAGAAGAAACACTAAAAGTAATTAAGATCATGAAAGAAAATGCAAGACTCCCTACTCTTAAAGAGTTGTAAAATGGCAGGATTGAAAAGCAGCCTTGTAACCCCGAGAGGGAAAACCAAAACTCTCCCTGGAATTTGGGGGAGGGAAGCTCTTACTTAGCTTTCCTGCCTTGCAGAGAGCCAGGGGGCTGCAAACACAAGAAATCTCAAGATCCTGACCCCAGCATGCTGATGAATGAATGCCAAGTCACTATAAACAGGTGGGGACTTATAAGAAATTTGTAACTGTTTTACATTTACTTTAAATTTCCATGCTATTATGGAACTACTAACAGACAATAGCCTCAAGATTTATGTTTAAATTTAGAAGTACTTGATATTATAATTGTAAAAAGAAAATTCTCTAAAATTTTACTACATTCCTTTTAAAAAAAATTAAATTTTTATTAACTATCCCATGGTAATCCCCTCCCTCCCGCCTGACACTTTCCCCTTTGAAATTCCATTCTCCATCATATTACCTCCCCATCTCAATCATTGTACTTACATATGTGCAATATCAACCTATTAAGTACCCTCCTCCCTTCCTTTCTCTTCCCTTTATGTCTCCTTTTTAACTTACTGGCCTCTGCTACTAAGTATTTTCCTTCTCACACAGAAGCCCAACCATCTGTAGTAAAATTTTAATAATGTTCAAATCTGCTTTTATATATTTCTAAAAAAAAAAAAATGTTTCAGGAAAGTTATAAGAAACAAGTTCCAAAGTGTTTATTCTGGGTAACTAGAATAAGTCAAATTGGATCTATTCGTTATTTAAAAAAGTTATTACAAAAGGCCTTTTGAGGAAAAAAAAAAAAGGTCATATTAAAAGTGTTATGTAAGGCCAATGAGTTTTGGTAGTTATGAGATGAACTAACTAAAGAAGATAAACTGGAGAGAAAACTTTACATGTGGTTACATGGATTGTAAAGTGTGAGTAAAGCATGTAGATGTATGAGTAAGGTTAAACTGAGGGTTAAAGACAAAGTACTTAATCAGATTACAGATTTCTTGAGATATAAAATGACTATTAGCCTAGAGTTTACATCAGACTAACAAAGTATGGCCCTGGCTGGTAGCAGGTTGCTGTGGTATTCAGGTTGTAAACTTAACTTTAACTCATTGACATTAATCTGGTCACAATAATGGTCATGGAAGACTGAATTTAGAGTACCCAACCAAGTTAACTAAGTTCCTCTATTTGCAAATCTTTTAACTAAATCTTAAGGTTAAAATTCACTCATTAGGGCTGGAGAGATGGCTTAACGGTTAAGCGCTTGCCTGTGAAGCCTGAAGACCCCAGTTCAAGGCTTGATTCCCTAGGGCCCACATTAGCCAGATGCACAAGGGGACACATGCATCTGGAGTTCTTTTGCAGTGGCTGGAAGCCCTGGCACACCCATTCTCTCTCTCTGTCTGTCTCCTTCTTTCTCTCTCTGTATGCTGCTCTTAAATAAATAAATAAAGATAACCAAAAAAAAAAAAATTGCTCATTAATATTCTCTCCAAAGTTGTTATAACGAAAACCCTGCCTCAAAAAAAAAAAAAAAAAAAAAACCTCACAGAGGAACTATTTACTCCTTTCCCCCCATTTCATAAGGTAAATAGACTACATTTGAAACATTAAATAGTATTTATCTGTCATCCGCTTGAAAACTATTCACTTTATAGCAAACAGTAAAAGAAAATCTATGTTATGTTGTGATTTAAGATGTACTTCCTCAATTCCTCCAAAAATCAGTCTTAATACTTTAGTTTTAACTTATGTCATTACCAAACAAGTTTACTAAATTATCACAGGCAGAATTATAGAGCTGGTTGAGGTTCAAATAGTTAAAGACTGTGTCATAAAATTTTGTATATGTTAAAAGATTAAAAACACTTCTTTTTGACTTAGCAAAGCCAGATGCACATAGTGGAACATACATTTGGAAATCGTTGTGAAAATTGTTTGCAGTGACAAGTGGCCCAGGCATGCCCATTCCCTCTTTTCTTCATGAGACTTGTCTCCTCTTTTCATTAGATCATGGCAGTTAAATCCATTTCCTCTATTCTTTGAGTATGTTAAATATAGCTAATGTAATTTCAAAAACTGAGTTATAGATTATTTAGCTTTTAAAAGTACTAAATCTCCTCATAAAAAATATATGTGCATATATTATATAAAGGTATCCCACTCCTAAACAACTTTAAAAATTATAAAAGTTTTCATGCCTTCATATTTAAGCCAAAAATGTTACTACATAATATCAATTTCTTGTTTATTTTCAATACTGTCAACAGATCTTTTGTTCATAGTCTACGCTTGGTAGACTCATGTGACTTAATTATGTATATTTTACTTTTTGTTAATATCATATTTTTCCAGGTATCAGAATATTATAATTGGGTTTATACAAAGTCCATGATGTATAGCTATGAATAAGCATATGTCACTATGTCTGACTAAAACTCTGTGATTTTAAGATGGCTTTTGTCTTATTCAAGCTAATTTTTCTAGATGATTATCACTGAGGTTACAATCTAAGTCTTATAAAAAGTGGCTTATTATGATTTTTGTTCTTAAAAAAAACTGAAAAAAAGCTTTCCATGTCTTAAAAATATCCACTGTATAAAAGCAATGTTAATATAATCTGTTTAAGCTTTATGTAACAGTCATATATGTTTCTTTGGTTAAGCCTTAAAATTGTTAAATGGTAAAGAGTAATTATTTAAGAAATTGCTTTGTGTCTGTCATACTGTCCCTAATGCAGGTTTGCTTAAGTCAACAATGACCAAGTTTTATTTTATTCTTGAGCTATGTATAATCAGTCTCAGCCAAGGTTTCACTTAATCAATTGTATCATTTCTGATATCTTAAGTTCATTGCTTATAGAGATATTGATATTTAAAACATGTTTGCTGGCCTAAAAATAATCTTAAATTGCTGTTCTACTTCTAGTTTGGGGGAGGGGAAATTGGTACTTAAATTGATATACAGACTAGCCAAAGTTGTTTGCAAACACAGATGCTAGGTTTTGATACTGTCTTGTCTTCTTCTTAGCATACAATTTCTAGATTAAGTCAATTGCTTTAAAGTTATTGATAAAATAATTCATAAAATAGTGTTTTCATGGCTACTAAAATGTTCTGTCTATACTTATAACTGACAGATACTTAAAAAGATAAAATGTGCTTTCTATGTCCCAGACATAGCTTACACTGATACCTGATAACTTAAACTCTCTTGTGATCTTACTCTTCCCCTGATCCCCAAATGCCCCTCTGCCTCCTCTCTCTTGCCCCAAGCCTTCTACCTCTCACTTCTGAATGTTCATCCTCCCTTTACATCTAGCATTTTGACAAGAGTATCAAGCTCCTTTATTATCCCTTCTGTCTTCTCTTGGGCAGTACAGAAACCATCTCCCTCACCTTCTCTATAACAGGTGTCTGCCAGCCACTGCTTTGAGGCCAACTCAATACAGGGATGGTATGTGAGAAGTCTCTGCTTCTCTCAGGACCAGGTCATAACAACATGATACACAGGTGCTATTAATCTCACCACTCTGCAACCTCTAGCCACCATGAAACAGCCTCTTCATCACCTGCCCTAAAGAGAAACCCATTGACTGCATTATCCAGCTTTTCCCATAAAAATTCATCAACTTATGATCAACATAAAAAATTATCATGGCTGGAGAGATGGCTTAGCGGTTAAGTGCTTGCCTGTGAAGCCTAAGGACGACCCTGGTTCAAGGCTCGGTTCCCCAGGTCCCACGTTAGCCAGATGCACAAGGGGGTGCGTGCGTATGGAGTTCCTTTGCAGAGGCTGGAAGCCCTGGCGTGCCCATTCTCTCTCTCTCCCTGTCTTTCTCTCTGTGTCTGTTGCTCTCAAATAAATAAAAAAAAAAAATTATCATTCATCTCTTATTATTAACAAACGGCTGGAATATTAGGTTGGACAAAATGGAGTCACCAAGGACAGCCGGATGGGAACAGAGACATAAGGAAGCGCGTCATCCATATTCCTCAAGGAACCACCCAGACATTGTCCCTTCCTATCCTGACAATGTCCCAGGTCTAGGTTCCCTGCTTCCTTATCTTGCTCTCTTATCTCTCAGGCCAGGTCATTGGGGCTATTTCCCTTCCTCACCTTTCCCCAACTGAAGAGTTCTACATAGCCCACTATCTGTAATCCCAAATTGACTGTTCAGTTCTTGAGAGTCAGCCATGGCACTTACGTTTTTCCCGAATAAAAGTTTCAATCTTTGCCTCAGAGTGGTCTCCATGTTCTTGGTCACTCCTCAACTTACAACCTTTAGCATACAGCTTCTGTTAAATTATACTTAATTTATAGTGCATTAAATTTTTTATATTTTAATGATGTCTAATAGAAAATAAATTTTATCAATAATTTGTACTCAAAATTACAGCAAATGAAAATGCTTCTAGGATTTTCAGGCATTAATTTTTAGAAAAATATAACCCTAAGACTTCTGCTACTGGTCTATAATGAGTCAAAATGGTTTAAGAAGTTAGAGTGAGTGTTAGCTCTTTTTTTCACATATTTTATTTTAATTGCTCATTGAGCTGTTTCTTTTTGTAATTCTGATAATAACTATGTGATTGTTGATAATGGAAGCTATTATATCAAATCAATGGGAAAATATTAGTATTAAAAGCATGTTCAAGGTAAAGTAGATGAAATCCATCTTTTCTAATTTGAGCAATTATATAGATGTGAAGGAAGTATAAAAATAAATGAGATTTTTTTTTGTCTTTTTTGTTCATTATTCTAGTCTTAACCAAGATCCCTGAGGCCAAGTGCATTAAGTAAACTACAATAGCATTTGGATTCAAAAAGTAACTTTTCCCCCCCTTATTCTGTATTATTTGCTTAGTAAGAAATGTCTTCCCTCATGAAGATCCTGTGCAACTGAATGACACCAACTTTTGGAGAGAAATCTACTTCTGACTTATCTACTTTTCCATTTTAATACAAAGCACTTTGCTATTTCTGAATAGCATACCAACATTAGAGTGAAAAACAGTGTAAGCAGTCATTTCTTTTTCCTCTGGGGACACAATAGGTAGAGCAATTCCTTGGTGATTACTCATCCCTGGCCAACATAATTTACCTATCCAGACACTCAGGCTTGCTCTAATAGCTGGTAGAAACTCATGGCCATTTAAGATAGGACATAAGGCAGTATGAATCAAGCAAGGGCTTATCATCTATTCACCATTTTTACGTATTCTCAACCTTCTTAAAAATGATACTGATGCCCTAATTGCCAACATTTTTTATTGCTACAAGTATTTCATCAGTTTTCCACTTTTTATATGATTCGATGGAAGATTCTCCCAAAATAAAGCTACATATTAGTCATTTATCTATTATCTATTTATCACTTATAGATAAACAATTTATCTATCTAAAATCTATGATATCATCTTTTTGAAATTTAGTTATTTATTTGCACACACACACGTGTGTGTGTGTGTGTGTGTGTGTGTGTGTGTGTGTGTTTGTGCTTATGTCTCTGTGTCTATGTCTGCTCATGGGTACGCAAGAGACCTCTTGATGTTACAACCAAGTTCCAGACACATCACTTTTTGGGTCTGGCTTGCATAGGTGGCTTGGGAATTGAATGTACCTTTAGCTGCTGAGTCATCTATTCAGCTCCATGCATCTATGTATCTATGTATTTATCACCTATCTATGTATCAACTATCTATCTACCTATCAATCTTTACTTACCTGTCAATAATGTGAGAGCATATAGTAAGTTTCACGGAATCTACCAAATTAGACCCTTTGCTTTAGACGAGTCATGCCAGTGCAATATCCTTTGTTCTTTATTACTAGTCTAGGCCTGAAACCTAAGCTGTGTAAAATCTGCAAAATTGATGGCTTTCTAAATTCTCTGGATTTATTTATATTGTCACACATTTTATCTTTTTCTTTCACATGTTTAAAACGAATATATATATATATTTTTCCAATAGATCCTTCAGGAAGATAACCTCTGATTCTCTGATTCTCATTAGTTCCCTGCTTCTTCCTAGTTCATATGCTCTGCCCAGGCTCTTACGCCAGTGCAACAATAGCATCCATCTGTTCATTAGAAATAAATCAGATCAGCATATTCCCTAGTGACAAATGGGATGCCTATTGAAGCACCTACAGCATGTATCCTACATTATTGGCTGCACTTTAAATTTATTAAATTTCCCTGCTCTTCTGAAAGGTAAAATATGTGAAATTTATTTAACAATAATACTTATTATAAGGGTATATTAGCTCACCAAAGTGTTCATCTTTCAAAACCCATTCTAGTAACCTTTAGGAATTCAGACAATAAATTTACTCTTTCCCATGAAGTAATGTCATTACTAGGAATCCTCTGAAAAAACAAAGAATTATCACTGTGTTTCAAATTTGTTTGAAGAAATTACATACAACAATCAAATGAACTCATGCCCTATACATGATTAAGTGATTAATAAGGGATAATTTATGAATTCTCATTTTTGTAATATCAGAAAAGCTTTTATCAATGTTGAAGACTTCAAATATACAGAAAAAAAATATTAGGTAATGAAAGTAGCATGTCGAAACTATTTTGCATTTGTAATATAACATGTGCCATTTAGTAACATTGGTTGTGATTTTAAAAATGCATTATAAGCTATGTAAGGTGTGAGAGTCCTTCTATCCCAATTTAAGGAATGGTGCCATTTAGTGTTGGTGTGTCTATCATTTTCCACACATGTGAAACTCTGAATTAGATTATTCAAATGGGCTCTCAAAGAGTTTACCCTTGGAAGCCACTTACAGACTTCATGGGGTACAGAATGGCTTGGCCACTGATTGGTTTTAGCCTCAGGGAATATCACACCAATGCACAGCAGTCTCCTATGACTAACAATTTGCTTCCCAGTGTGATACGGGTTAATGCCTGTGGTCTTTAAAGCCATATTTGGTGAAGGACCTCACTTGTTTACTGACTGCCCTTTCCTAGTACACAGTAAAGGCAACACAGGAAGCCCACAGCAACTTTAACTTTAACTCTAAATTTTAAGGTATTTTCTTTGCAGATTTTCCAACTTTTTACTCATTCATTGATAGTTCATTCTTACCTTTTGATTAGTAGGATACAGTTGTGAATCTCAAAGGTACTATAATATTGAAAACAGTTCATGTTATACATATTTAGTATTTGATTACTTCTGAAATAAAATGTTGGTACACTTATATTCTGAGTTTTCTTTTGCAGCTTTTGATGACCATTTGAGCTTAAAAATTAAGAAAAAAATAATGGGCTGGAGTATGGCTTAGTGGTTAAGGGACTTGTCTGCAAATTCTAAGGACCCAAGTTCACCTCCCCAGAACCCACATAAGCCAGATGCACATGGTAGCACATGTATCTGGAGTTCATTTTCAGTAACTAGAGGCCCTGGAATGCCCATTCTTTCTCTGTCTGTCTCTCTCTCTTCCTTTAATAAATAAATATAAAATAAAATAAAAGAAAAATATTTTACTGATGAATATAAATTCACATTGCAATATATTGATAAAATTTGAGCAGTGGCTGCATATCTGGGCTAACTGACTATTTCCTCCACTCCCACCCTGTGGGAAATATCTAGTTAGGAAATGGTACACGGAAACTAATTTTCCTAATATCTAAATTTTTCATTTTTAAACGAAAAGGTCAGTTAAGATGCTTATTTTCCCTAGCTTAGAAATAAAGTCCTTTGGGGCTGGAGCGATAGCTTAGCAGTTAAAGTGCTTGCCTGTGAAGCATAAGGACCCATGTTCTACGCTCCAGCTCCCACGTAAACCAGGTGAGGCAAGTGCAAGATCACACATGCCCACTAGGTGGCGCAAGTGTTAAATAACTGGCTGAGGCCCTGGCACACCAATTCTCATCTTCTCTAAATGAAATAAAATTAAAAAGAAAAAGAAAAAGAAATAAAGTACTTTAGGTCATTAAAATAAATGAATGATCTGCTCCAAGTTCAACCATTTTTCTTCAAAATTCATTCTGTCATTTTTTTTCTTACTGCTGTATAGAATTCCATTTTGTAGGTACACCACATCTTAGTTATCCATTCTTCTAATGGTTGAACTTGGAACAGATCATTCTCAGTAAACTTACTCAATCACAGAAAGAAATCGCCACATAGTGTCACTCATCTACAGCACCTAACCTGAATCTACCCAGCAAGCAGCTCATGGACTTGAAAATAGGATGTGTTGGGGAGGTGGAGAGGGCAAGGGAGGTGTGAGAAACACAAATCTAGACCCAAATGGCAATGGTACCATAAAACTCTACATCCTAAAAGGCAGACCAAATGGCTGAACCTTCACCAGGCCCTTAGAGGGAACACCTGAACCACAAGACACTGGAGAGGGTATGATGAAGACTGACCTTAATCTTCTACAGCTTCTCTCTCTCCCTTTCTCCCTCTCTTTCTATCTCTCTCTCTGTGTCTTCTCTCTAACTCTTTTATATTAGTTATCTTTTTCTTCCTTTTCTTAGTGGGCACTGACCTGTAACTTCCAGTACCAGTATGTGGCTATCATCCACAATGAGCTTTAGATCAAAGAGACCTACAAGGTTTCCTAAAAGAAAGACAGATTTCTGTCAGAGTACTTGATGACCCACCAAAGGTTAGGGGTAAGACCATACTGCTGAAGACACCTTATGTGGTTGACAAATAAAATGGAATGGCATGGCTAGAAGCCGGAAGAGAGTCAGTCCCCAGACAGTCAGCATATCTAGTGCCAGAAAGTGTTACATTGGCGACTGGGGGAAAATGACCAATGTGTCCAAGCAACTCATGGTCTCACCTACTTAGCAGCAAATAACCTGTTGTGATTTTCACACAAGTGCAATAGTAGCACACAGCCATGGTGGGAAACCAACTGCTCTTGATTTGCTAACTGATCCCCATATGGAACACATATGGATCTGGGAAACAAGTCAGAGCCATATCCAAACATAAGCCTACTCTCCACTATCAAGCTACCACCAATCGTGGGGAACAAGAGGGCCTACACCTGTTAAATTCTTTATAAAAAGTTAGGGTTATCTCATTTGTCTGGTGCTAACTTACTCTCCTTTGGAGAATCTGCTTCTCTTTGTCAGATAGATGTAGATCCTAAGGAGAGAGCCACCACATCATACCTCAAAAGGGCCCTGGATGAAACTAAGAACAACTGGTGAAATAAGCAAGGGTGCTGTTTTCTTGGTAAACTGGACACCAGCACAAGAGTGAAAGAGATCAACACAGAGAAAAATCAACTCCTACCAAATCAGATATCCAGAGACCCAGAGACCCATAACACCTCATCCCTGAAACAGACCAAAATTGAGCCCAACAAGGCTCAGGGAAATTTTGCAGAAGAGGGGGTGGAAAGAATGTCAAAGTCACATGTTGGGTCATGATATGCAGAGACATTCATCCTCCCCATAACTGTGGGCTAACTCCAGAATGCATGACCCATGTACCTCAACAAGGAGGAGCTAGGGGGAGGAAGTAGGACATGAATGAGCCTAACAATGGTATCAAATTGACTGTATTCGCTGAGAAGAAAACTAATTAATAAAAATAAAAATAATAAAAAATGTCATGTTTAAGTAAAAATAAATAAATAAATAAATAGACAAATAAATGGGCTGGAGAGGTGGCTTAGTTGGGTAAGGTGCTAATCTGCAAAGCAAAGGACCCAGGTTCAATAACTTAGAACACTTATAAGCCAAATACACAAGGTGGTTCATGTGTCTGTAGTTCATTTGCAGCAGCCTGAGGCCCTGGTGTGCCCATTCTCTGTCTGTCTCTGTCTCTCTCTCTTTCCCTCACATAAATAAAATAAATAAATAAATAAATAAATAAATAAATAAATAAATAAGATACTTTTAAAAAGATTATATGAGTGAAGTATTTGAAGTTTTTCTGAACTGTGTATCAGGCTAAACGGGAAGAGGAGTGACAAGTTACATGAGCGTTCCTATGATGACTAGCAGTGACAGTAGACTGTGCAGTATTAGATGGCAAAAAAAAAAAATCATTCTCCGAAGAACCATTTTCTGTGTACACACCCTGTAGTCGTTTACTTCCCTGCGTGTTTCATCGTAATTTCTGGAAAGAGAGAGAGGTACATGGAGGAGCTGATATTACCTTGATCTATCAAAGGTTCTTTATAAAAACAACTGCTTAATTTAAACTGTTGCATTGATTTAGCACTTTTGGGTTACCTGAGTTGCTAATCCTTCCTCAACTTTAAAGATAAAATTGTTATAATCTCTGAAGTGGGGAGTAAAGATTCTCCTGCTTCCTGCTTTGCAATAATTTACCTGATGGCCCTACAAAGGTACTTGGTATTTATAGAGGGTTAAGGTTTTCTTAGTTCTGTGGCTGCAAAGGTTGTTGCAACCACTTCTGTGGAGTATGGCTTTCAGAGTAACTTCAGTCCTGTGCTTGGTGATTCACTCATGTTTTGGCTCAAAATAAATTAATTTTTATTTTCTGAAAAGCAGAGGAGTGTTTTGCAACAAGTATATAGATTCATTCATATCATATCTCCATTAGTTATATAGAGTTAACAAGGTTTAATTTGTCAAAGATAGCTCAAAATTGGGAGCTAAATTTAATAACAAGTTCTTAAATTTTGGTTACTACTAATAAAAAGTTGCACATTTAAATGTTCTAAAATACTATTTTTTTTTTTTTTTTACTAAATTAGACCAGAAGTTAATTTTAACAATGAAGAAAATTGGAAAGTTAAAATATTTTTTATTGGGCTGGAGAGATGGCTTAGCTGTTAAGCGCTTGCCTGTGAAGCCTAAGGACCCCGGTTCGAGGCTCGGTTCCCCAGGTCCCACGTTAGCCAGATGCACAAGGGGGCGCAGCGTCTGGAGTTTGTTTGCAGAGGCTGGAAGCCCTGGCGCGCCCATTCTCTCTCTCTCCCTCTATCTGTCTTTCTCTCTGTGTCTGTCGCTCTCAAAAAATAAATAAAAAATTAAAAAATATTTTAAAAATATTTTTTATTAACTTATAAATTGACAGAGAATAAAAGGAACAAGAGACCCCTTGTGAATTAAAATGCAGGTGGAAATATGTAAAAAATCAAGTAATTACATCACATCTTCTGAACTGTGATGGTTTCATTCATTATTAAAATTTTTTTTTTTTACAAAGATTATAGAAAAATATTTAGATAGTGGAATAATTTGTTTGCCAAGAATTTTATGATGTTAATGAAATGGGTGTTAGGAGTTCAGTAATGTCCTTGACCACAAATCCTAGGTATATGTTCGCATTTAACTGAAGAATTTGGCAAATCAAACTAAGAAGGATAATTATTAAATTCTTAAATTTATTGAGAAAAGTACAAAACCAAGGGAAGGAAACTGAATATACCCACATGGTGTGAGATTCCATATGGTGGGCCTGGGAAAAAACATAAAAGACATTTAGAGATGTAAGAAAACAAAATACAAAGAGCTGTTGCCATGTAGAGAGTGAGGGGGGGTAAAGAGCCAATGTGGAAAGTAGGGCTTCCCTTGTCTCTGCTCATCTTGGCTCAGAGGAGAGGTAACTCACCAGAATTTGGACTGCACAATTTATCAGGCAGCCCAGAGAGAGGTTTGCCTCCTTTCATGCATCTCTTTAAAACCTAATTGTGGTGAATTTCACCTTCTGGTGCAGATAAATCAGACAGACAGCTGACTGGTCAGAGCTACAGGTTGGCTCAGGAAGAGGCCAGCCAAGAAGCCAAGTTATGGGACCTAAGCTGGACCAACTACAATGTCAAGAGTAGCTTTGAATTCTAGAAAAAGACCTACAGCCCAGGGAGGGGCTCAAGGACGGAGAAACAAGTCTAGGGGACTAGGCAAGATATACGAAGTTAGAACATCCTTTGATCCCTAGTAATTGCAGACCTTCCCAAATTTTTACTTTCAAGGGCCCACTGTGACTGCCTAACAAAGCTACCTGACTTCCTCTCATTTAAAGAATAAGTACAAACATTTTTAATTTAGGCAATAGCACAGATTTGATAACCATGCATTTGAACACAATTCTTACTCTAATATGATCTTTAATAAAATTGTCATATTAAGAATTGTTTTTTATAAATGATTTATTGTTCAATCTCATCTTCTTTAGCAGTTTTGAAATTGATACACTTATCTATAAACATTTTCTCTCATAGAGATTTATAATGAGATATAGCTTATAATTTCCAAGAGATAGATAATAATGAGAAAATGTTCACTACTATAGATCACTTGTTTTGGTTTAGGCATGCATCTAAGTCTCTAATATGAGCTATTTCTTTTTTTTTTTTTTCTTCACATTACCCATGTGGGATAAGAAATGTTCATTAACATGTATTAGAATACTTATATAATTTCCCCAATTTCATATAACTATGAAGGTGCTGGGTTAAAATGGCTACACACTCAGTTTGAGAATAAGAAAGCCAGCTTTTGACTATACGGATGGATTGGGTTTTTTGTTTGTTTTTTTTTTTTTTTTTTTTTTTTGGTATAATAGATACTTAATTGCAAAGTAGTGAGACTAGCACCTATCACAAACAATCCAGTCTCATAATCTTATGGTTGGAACATGAAGACATCACAGTCTAGAATCTAATTATCCCTCTCTTTAATGTCCAAGCTTTCAGTGGAAGGCTTCACTAGCTTTGGATGTAGCTCATTATGTGAAGGAACCTTCACTTTGACTTTTGAAGTATATACTGTTTATTTCTGTACTTTTCTATTATCTTGTATTTTTAAAGCATTCATCAAATTGGCAGACTGTGTGGCATGGGCATATGTTAAATCTATGTTGTATCATTTCATATACATTCTATTTGTATGAAGTAGATTTTATTATTTCCCTTAAAGAGGCTAAAAGAAGTTGGAAACTTTGCCCTTGAGTAAAGAACAAGTAAAAAGCAGAGCTTCTGGAGCAAACAATGCTTCTGATTCTAAATCCACTGTGCCCCAGAGAAACATCTCAAATTTTATAACTCAATGTTTTGTTTTTTTTCCTATAGAATAGATGGAATTATAGTTCTCATTCATATCTGAGTTTTGTTTATTCTGTTCATGTTTTATTATGAATTGTAGGAGAAATATTTTCCTTTTCCTTTTTTATGTAGACATATTTTAAGTAAGGTCTTTTTATTTCCTAGGAGAAAATAAAATATGTGAATTCAAATAATTATTTCCATCCAATCCAACTGAGTTTCTTCTTTCTTACTCTTAACACTGAAATATAAACAGAAAAAATGTATAAGAAATGATTTATTGCAAAATAAAGTGTAAATGTGTGCTCACCTTGAAGGATATTTGTGAAGAGAAAGCTAACATCAAATGAAGAAAAGTGATGGAAATGATCATCATAATATTGAGAGAAAGTTATTCCATGTAGTTGTCCAAATTGCAATAACAATTTGACTTTGTGAAATATTTACCATATATATTTAAACTAGTACTGTTTACCAATAGCTTACATATTTTATGAATAAGATACGTGACCCATTTCAACTCAATAAAAGCATCATGTATCACATGTATGTGCAACCAACAGTAATTTTCACACATATTTTTGTTGTATAATTCTTATTCATGAGTTAATTTAGGTAAACAGAAAATATTTGTTCATATTTACCTAAATTGAATTAGTTATTACTAAGGTTAAAACAATTTTCTATCTGATTTTCAGGGATTATAAACTACCATTGTTAAAAACCCTGGCTACTCTCTGTAAACCTAGATCTCATTCAAAGAAATTCACCAGCTGATTGATTCAGCTTCTTCATCCACACATATGGAGATCAACAAATTGGAAATAAATGTTAGATTCAAAAGATATAATTAGACAGCATAGCCTTTAGGATACCTTTTTGTCAAGTTTCCAAAAAGAGATTTTAATAAGTGATACATTATATCATCAAAAACCCTCTTTCAACAGGCCCCTTACTGATGATATATAAAGAATTTGTGCAAATTCAAGCAATGAATCCTCCTGTGACATTCTAACTGCCATCAATAATGAGGTACCCAGAGATGCAAATTCATGCATAAAATATTCCTTTGTCAACTGACAGTTGGGGATTACTACATTTTTCTCCTATATTTGAGAACTGTCAAGTTCATACATAATTGCACTCTTTAAGACTTTAAGTGAATGTTTGCATTCAAACAAGAAGTTGTGTTAGACTTATCATCCCTGTGCCCACTACATGAGAAAGACAAATTATGGGAGGAAAGATTGATCTTAACTCATAGTTTCAGGGGATCAATTCCATGGTGGGATGGCTCCATGTTTCCATGTTGCATTCAGAGAAAGCCTCTTAGCAGAAGGTTATGGTCAATCACAGTTTAGGAAGTCAAGAAACAGGAAGATGCTGGGGAAAATCTTCCTGAAATAAGTTCGTAGCGACTCAGCTCAAGCTACTAAATTCCACTTCCCAAGTATCTTGAACATTCTCCACTCCTTTAAGAGATTTATCTGATAAAGTGCACAAACACCTCATGTATGGTCCCTTCCCACAAGCTCCATTTCCTGTTCCTGCCTCATGAGAGAACAAGCTTTCCACATGAGATCCACAATAGTGCATAAGCATATTGTATATATGCAAAAATGAAGCTATTTTAGATATCTTCATAACTTGCTACTTTACAAAAGCCCTGTAATTAAATGTTGAGAGTTGAAAAATTAGAAACCATGACTTATGTTTGAACCCATTAAAATATTAAGCATATTCTACTAATATATGTTTAATTCCAGAGATAAGTAGTGCTCATTATACACATATTTAATTTATAAAAAAATTTTTGTATTTAAATGGAAATCATGCATCATCAGTTTCAAAGACCAGAAAAAAGAAATGAGAAAGTAATGAGAATGTAAAGCAGTTTTCCTTATATGACCAAACATACATAAAACAATATATGAAAAACAACATATAGACTAAGAAATCACCAACCAAGCAAGGCAATATTGAAGAGAACACATACAAAAATATCAGAAAACCAGCACCTCATAATGGATGACTTACCAAAATCTACATATACATTTGGTGAGAAATTAAAATTATAACAAATACTATTTTTACAACATATCAATCACTTTAATATAATTGACACTTAACAAATTTAAATTATGTAGTTAACTTGATTTTCCAGATGACTATACATACTTTCATTAACTATTCACTGATTACTTATCAGATAAGACATGATACTAAATGTCAATGTTTTTGAAGGTTTTTCAGGTTGGGCATAACTGAGACTTTAGGACAGATGTCTATTGGTATGCACACTATTTAAACTTCCCTTGAAAAACAATCATGTGTTTGTCTGCATCTATTGTATGTATGCTCATCTATTAGACATTGTGAACCCCGTGATTATGAAGACTCCACCTTCAGCTCTGGAGATGGCCTCCACATGAGTAAGAGTTGATATTGAGAACAACTGTAAAAGGTGTGGAAATGCACATGTTCTAATTGAAAGGTACTCAGACAAGAACAATTCTTCCTTAGTCAAAAGATCATTTTTTTTTTTGCATATGTTGTTGCATGTTAAGGAAGGCAGACTACTTTATTTGTATACTGATTCAAATGTTAAGTTTGCCCAAATATCTTGGCATAGGTAATCCAGTCAAATTGATTAGTGAAAATTATCATCTCATATGATAGTGCTATCCTGTGCTTGAGAAAATGTTTACTGACATTCCCAGCCTTCCAAATGCTGGATAGCACTGTGTTACTGTTTCCCATTTAGGACACCAAAAATGTATCCTGATATTAGGATATCCTCCAGGGGGATGAAATCATGCTTGATTGATAGTTGCTATGACAAACTTTAGCCTTCACAACATATTTGCTTGGATGCTTATATTATTGTCATTCTATTAGTGGGAAGCTGAGGCTCTGAGTTCTTAGACAATGGATCTAATTCAATAAAGCTCTCATAGTTAAAAAACAGACAGAATTTGAATACATGTTTGTGGATTCCATGCTGTACTTTGTGTTCAGTGCATGATGCTGTCAAACTGGCAATTGAAAATTGGATTGAAAACTCAGGAGACAAGACTGGGCAAGAAAAACAGCTTTATGAGTCAAAGCCATTTATGGAACACAGTTGAAGCTATGATTACACAAGAAACTGACTTAGAGGGAATGTAATTGATAAGCCTCAAGGAGTAAGGAATGCTTTTCAGAAGGAAAGTATGCAACTATGAACTGCCTCATAAAATAAGTGGCATATATAAACCCAACTAATTAAACAAGAAGTAAATATTATTGTAATAATATTGTAATATTATTCTTTTTGTGACATTGACATTTTCATAGTAAAAATATTGCCTTCAGAAGATGCAAGAATGTGCATGTGTCAAAATTTACTAATGTTTGAAGATAAGTTAGTATATTATACTAATAGAATATTATTTCATAAAGAGAGATGTAAGAAAGAAAAGTACATGAAATACATAAACTTTAGATTATATGTAATAATAATACTATTAGTTGAGATGGAAAGATAAAATGATAAGAAAAAAGCTATTTTGATTCAAAGCAAAAGTAAGTACAATTTGTTGTATAAGATTAATTTTTAGGGCTGGAGAGAGGGCTTAGCTATTAAAGCTCTTGTCTGGAAAGCTTCAGGATGAAGGTTTGATTCTCCGGAAAACAAGTAAGTCTCGTGCACAAGGTAGTGCATACATCTGTGGTTCATTTGCAGTGGCTAGAGACCCTGCCATGCCAATTCTCCCTTTCCCTGTATCTCTCTCTCTTTAATGAATAAATAAATAAAATAAATATTAAATTAGAAAGGAAGGTAGGAAGGAAGGGAGAAAGAAAAAAAGAAAGGAAAAAAGAAAGAAGGAAGGAAAGAAAGAAAGAAAGAAAGAAAGAAAGAAAGAAAGAAAGAAAGAAAGAAAGAAAGAAGGAAAGAAAGAAAGAAAGAAAGTGGAAGGTCAGGTTTTGAAGCTGGTATCTGAAGCTCACAGGAGATATATCTCCTGTGCTCCAGTGAAGAACCAGTGTGCCAGAAGGAGCAGTAGGAAAGACTAGCGTTCTTCCCTATAGCTTTACTTCCTTTGTAAAACACAGACAATTTATCTACTGAGAGTGATGAAAAGTGTTATAGGACTAGGAAAACAAGAAAGGGCTAAAGAAAATTTCATGAAGAGTAGGAGATAAAAATAATTTATAAAATATACTAGGTCACTTTAAACAGCAATAAATCTCTATATAGGTATGGTACAAATTGGATCCGAAGGAAAATATAGTTATCATGCTTATTTATTTTTCACGTAAAAGTCTAAGGTGTGTAGACCAGGCCTCACAAACTGGCTCTCCTCCAGTGCATGTTATGGACCCATACTGCTTCCAACTTTGTACTTTAATGCCAGGGACAGTTGAAGGTCAGTGATGTTTCTGAGCATCCCATACAAAGGATGTTATGTGTGCATCCTGCAGCACCCATATGGTCCACATCTTATTTACTCATCTGTTTGATGAAATTAATATTGGAGCTTCAAAGGGATGTGATAATTTCTCTTAATTTTCAAATCAGCAAGAGCTGATTTTCATTTATATAAAACCAAGAAAACTAGTTTTTTAAATATGCTAATGATTTGTTTCTATTGGTTTGTATTAATGAATTTTAGGAAGTTGGATATATTCTACTATGTTTTGTATCATTTTTTTTTCAATTTTAATTCAGTTGAATATGTTTTAAATATTTTTTTCTATAAATTGTGATTTGGTACTTTAGGATTTCTTATTCCCCTGTTATAATTAACTAATTATTTTTATTTTTAATATTTTGATCTTATATATATCATACAGTGGTAGGGATAAGATATCTATTCCAATACTCTCCACTTTTTTATTAGGATGGCAGACGAGCAAGCCCAAGTGATCCTCCTGTTTCTTTCCCTTTCAACACTGGGGTTAGAGGTGTGTGTCCCCATACCTAACTTATTATGTGGGTGCTTGGGATAGAACTCAGGTCCTCATGCTTGCACAGCAAGTACTCTCCCTCGACCTATCTATAATTTGCTTACTAACAACTCACACTAATTTATCTATAACTCAACACATATCTACATGGAGGAACCTCCATACAAGACTAACATAAGTTATTGGGATGAAAGTAAGTATGTCAAACCTTCCCTATTTTCTGTGTTGTTCTTCATAGAAAAATAACCTGATGAAGCTGAGAATGAAATAATTCCACAAAACTCCAAATAGAATATTTTTTTAATTTTATTTTTATTTAATTATTTGAGGGAGAATGAGACAGAGGAAGAGAAAGAGAGAGAGAAAGAATGGGCATGCTAGGGCCACAAGCCACTACAAATGAACTCCAGATGTATGTACTACTTTGTGCATCTTGGTTTACATGGGTTCTGGGGAATTGAAATGAAGTCCTTTGATTTTGTAGGCAAACACCCTAACTGCTAAGCCATCTCTCCAACCCTCAAATAGAATATTTTAAAATGCAAGATAGGTTATTGTAAATATGCATTAAGCCTCAAACTTCGTCCATATAAAACCAGAATTAATCCAAGAAAACCAAACAAGTTACTCCGTTATGAAATTTGTGTATTTACAATCAATTATACCTGTTTATGACTGATAAAGACTGTATCTATGGTTGAAAAATTCAATACGCTTAAAATGATTTCCCAAAGAATGACATTGATTTCTTATTGTTAATAATTTAACCTGTAGCAGTCTCAATGCAAACACCATCATATCTGAAACTTACAAGAACAGCAGTACTGACCACCTGCTCTAAAATGCTAAGTTTTATAAACTAAAGCATTAAAAAATACAACATATATTCAGATAAGTTTAGAAGACAAATTATATTTTAAGATAAATATTACTCTCCCAAAAGCTAGTATAAACAATTTTAATTTAATTATTAATCTTACAGGCATTCATTTGCAGTGCTTTACAAAAAATATTTCTGTGATGAATCCCAAAACAGGCTAATCCTCAACTTGATTTTCATACAAACACATACACACAATGCAATGTTTTGTAATAGTCATCAATCAGGCTCCTAATGAAAAGGGCAATTGTAGGTTCAGTTCAGGTGTTAGTTTGTGACAGGAATTCTTCCTGTGTAGAGAATTCAAATATTCCTTAAAATATTCTCAATAGTGGAGATGAAGTTAAAAAAAGCAATATTTTAATCAAAATATGACATTTAAGTCTTTGCAAATATCTGAGGAATTATCACATATTAGAGCAATAGTTTCCCAAGTGTGCTTTCTGGACCTACAATACTAATATCACCCAAGAAGATGATATAAATATGAACTGTTGGACCTTATGCAGAATGTGGAAATCTTAGAGGTGTAGAGTTGAGTAATCTGTTTTTATCAAGTCTTTTGCATGCATCTAGTGCCAAATGGAGACTGAAGAACAATTCAAATGCAAAATAAATTGGATTGAAAACTACAATCAGAACTATACATGTGATTTTTTTGTTGTTTGTTGTTTTTTTTTTTTGTTGTTGTTTTTATTTTAGTTGTCTGAGAGCCAGAGAAAGACAGAGAGAGAAAGAAAGCAGATAGATATAGAGAGAATGGGTGGGCCAGGGCCTCTAGCCACTGCAAAAAACTCCAGATGCATGTGCCACTTTGTATCTGACTTATGTGGGTCCTGGGGAATCCAGCCTCAAACCGGGGTCCTTAGGTTTCACAGGCAAGCGCGTAACCAATAAGCCATCTCTCCATCCCCAAGATCTGTGCATATTTCTCAGCAGAAACAATTCCTAAACATATCGGTGGAAGTTTGGGCTCATATTCACACTGCTCCAAACACAGGATCAAGTATCTATTACTCAGGATCAAAAGAGAAACACATCTCTGTCAATCATTTCTGAGTTGTTCTTAGTCCGTTGTGGTACATGAAGTCACTGCAAATCATTGTGTCTAACACACTCATTGTGTTTTTACTGTAAGTATGCATAGTACTCATGCAGTTAGGATATATACAAAAATAGAGCATTCCTTAGCTACCAAATCAATATAATATAAAACTTGTCGTGATAAGTGAAAAAATGAAGGCTAAGATACTATTAAAGAGAATCAAATACTGAATTTCTGAACCATGTGAACATATCCCTGAGCTGGAGAGATGGCTTAGCAGTTAAGGCGCTTGCCTCTGAAGCCTAACGACCCATGTTTGATCTCTCTCCAGATCCCATGTAAGCAAGGTCACACATACCCACTAGGCAGCACAAGTACCTGGAGTTCAATTGCAATGGCTGATGTCCTGGCACACCAATTCATTCTCTCTGTCTGTGTCTGTCTTTCTCTCTCTCTCTCTCCTCTCTTAAAAAAAAAAATCATTCTTAGTGAATTATATGATATGATATACAGAAGATACCTACCTGTTACACTAATGTAGATTCACTGCCCTGAGAAGTAACAAATAAGTAACCTTATATATATTTCTAATTTTACATTCACCATGCAACCTTTTAAAATATCTAATAGTCACCTTTTTTTCATTTTTAATTTAATTGACTTGTGTGATAGACAGGAAGTGTATGGACACACCAGGATCTCCAGCAGCTGCAAGCAAACTTCAGACACATACACCACTTTGTGCATCTCATTCCATATGTGTGTTGGGGAACCAAATCTGGACTTCAGGTTTCGCAAGCAAGGGCCTTTAACTGCTGAACCATCTCCCTGACCCAATGATTACTTTATAGTTGGTCAACTTGTTTAGTCTTATTATATGTCTTTCATTTATTTCTGTAAGTGACCAAAACTTCTTGAGTGATAGCATGCCTTAAATTCAGAAAGAATCAAGACCCTAGTTTGCATGAATCCAAAGGGACAAACAAGGTGACGATTAATCATTTTATAAATAAATTTGTGACAATTCACTTTTTAATAGCTTTTCTCTGCCACATAAAAATATGGCTTGATTTATAGATGTTTTATTTATGCAGTTGCCTTAAATGCTATACAATGCATTGACATGAAGACTGAACTGTAAACTCATCAAGTATTAATCAATTTTTCTAAACTAGTGGCAATGGTTACTGGATAATTCACATTTTGTTTTTTCCATAATGGTTACACAATGTTAACTTGGATAACTTCAAGAAGATGATTCATCACAAAATATTTATTTCACCTAGAAATCTGTTTCTGGTTCAATATAAATTGAATAATTAAAAAAATACCACCAACTGTTTATTCTAACATCAGCACACATTTGATGTTATATTTTCTTGCCAGATTAGGTGACAAGTAGCAATGTACTCATTAAATCCTCTGTGTAAACAGGCTGCTGCAAGAGGATCAGATTATGAGTTTTCAGTAACCAAATGTTTCTAAATGTTGGCGAAGGATTTTGGAAATAGTGTTTTCCCATGTGAACCATAAAATAAAATAAAACTTTTGATAGTATTTGAAGCCATAAATGTATCATAGAATGAAATTATAGTATTTTGACTTATAAAAAAAACTGAAAGTAACTTCAAAACCACTAACACTCACAATTAAATAATACCCCAAACAAAAATGGTTCTGATAGTATTGCCATAGAAGATTTCTATTCCTTCATGAAAGACGTCTTTGAATAACAGTGGTACTTGAAGAACTGAATTGCTGTACCAGTGCCCATAAAGCTTTTTTGCTCATAGCATAAAACAATTATGCACACCTTATTCAGGTAATTTGTGATGTTTTTCACAACAGAATTCATTAAAGAAATAGATCCAAATGCTGACTGCACTGATCTCTTTGAATTTGGGTCCTATTGTTATTTCTAGCAGGCATGAACCCAGGACATCTGGAACTACAATAGTTAGTATGAGTAATTTAATACCAGAAAGTATTTGTGTGTGTGTGTGTGTGTGTGTGTGTGTGTGTGTGTGTGTGTGTATTTTTCTTTCTTCATGCTGTAGTTTCCATCATTTAACAAATCATCTCATCATTGACTTTAAAGAATTCTTCATATTTATCTTACAAAAATTGTAAGAGTTTCTCATTCTTTACTTTATAT
The DNA here is from genome assembly GCF_020740685.1 of Jaculus jaculus. Taxonomy (NCBI): domain Eukaryota; kingdom Metazoa; phylum Chordata; class Mammalia; order Rodentia; family Dipodidae; genus Jaculus; species Jaculus jaculus. The sequence continues at coordinate 129,879,406 of NC_059107.1, forward strand.
CCTAAAGTGGAAGGTAAAACATGACCAAGTACCCATGTTATTTCATTTCCTTTACATCCCCAGATACAGCATACAAATACATAAAAGGGAAAAAGAATTAGGTTCCCATTATATTGATGCACAGAAACTTCTGAATGTTGGTAGGAGAAAAGGTTTCTACTGCTTGCTAAAGAACAAAAGGGCACATACTTTTCAATTCACACAAGGGTTTTAGCAGGTCTCACATCATACATACTAGCCTTTGACTTAAAGGTCAAAAAGTTAAGAGAAAATATTTTAAAAATGCTTTTGTGCAAATAGTTTAATGATTAAATATAGCCTGCTGCGGAAACTGTATTTACTCATGTGTTTTATTTTCCTGAACTGTAAGAAGATGGAGAAAACACAGGATATTTTCTTTAAAAAAAAAAATACAGAACTGGGAAGTTGAAATGTCATGGAAGCTTTCCAGAATGCATAAGACAGTATCACAAAACCACAAGTGGCTAGAGGCCACATAAAAGAGACACAGTGCAACACAAAGGCTGGATAAAAGATATAAGGAAACCAGAAGTGTGTGCCTATGGCGCTATTTCAACACTTTTGATTTCATAGGTATATTAAGTTCATTTCAATAAATGAAAAATGTTTACCTACCTTATTCCAATGTTGATAGATTTTGTGCAAAATTTTTTTTTTCTTAAGATAAATTTTTAAGCAGTACAAGTATAACTTGATCAATTTTTCATGAATAGCAGTTGCTTCTGTTTTTCTACACTTTTGCTTTGCTATAATGGTTTTAGTAGGTATTTGTTAATTTAAGAATAACTTTAGTTATTGAAGCTTAGAGTTATGTAGTTTCTTTATTCTCCTCCTCTTCCCATTTCCTATTTCTCCACTTCCTTTTCTCTTCTCATCTGCCCTTATTCTTATCAACTTCAGTACTTCCTTGGCCATTTACTTGGCCAAATACCCCAAGAAATTATATTAATCTTCCTAGAGTAAAACATTTCTGTTTGTCTGCTTTCTTATGTGTGTATCCAAAGATACTGTTTGTACCACACATTTGACTATCAGATTTTACTTGACATATGTGATGGCTTACTATATGAATTTGTGTTTATTCCATAGATTTTTTTCACACAATTAAATGAATTTGATAATTTTTATTTATTCATTTGAAGAAAAAAGATGGAAATGTTGTAGTTACCTCCACATTGCTCGAAAAATACCCAACTAAAAGCAGCTCACAGGAGAAAAGTGTTTAGTCCGGTCTTACAAAATCCAGGGGACTAACAGTGGATGAAAAAGATAGCTCATTTCCATAGATCCAAGAAGAGAGACACCATCAAACAGCCAGCAAACACACCAGACAGCCAGAGCTCCAAACTGTTTTCCACACTTGCATTTCCTTGTTGTACAGATGCATATGTGGGCAAAGTTGTGTGCACAGAGGCCAGAGGATGACCACAAGGATCATTCTGCACAAAAATCCTTCAGCTATGTTGAGAGAAATAGTCTTTCATTGGCCTGGAATTCACCAATTAGGCTAGATTGACTGGCCAGGGAATTCTGGTATCTGTCTGTCTCTGCCTCCCTAGTGTTGTGACTGCTTGTGCACATCACTGTGCTGTGCTCTTTTATGTGGAATTGGAGATGCACAGACTCTCATGTTCCTAAGGTAGGGACTTTCCCTACTGAGCCTTCTCCATAGCTCTATTTTAACTTTACTTAATATTTTTAGTAAAAGGCATGGAGAGAGTCATTGATTAATATACGAATACTTAAATCTAGATGTTCACAACAGGGGTTCACTTCTCTCAGGGTATATCCTTGGGTGAATATATTAAGTTAATGTACTGGTGTAAATCTTAATCTCCATCTTTCTAATATTTTCCTTTAGTCTCCAAATTTTCTACTGTTTTAGAAAATTCTTAAATAGTTGGGAGGATAATATCCTCAGGAAGAATTGAAGCCTGTATCCATGGTCCAACTGAAGCTGAAGCAAATGTAAATCATCCACAAGTTTATGCATGCAGGGATGTGTAATAAAACAAAGATTACTGGTTAAGAGCATAGGTCTGTCAACCATGTTAGTCTGATTTATATCCCACCTTTTCCCATCATCACCTGTTGCTTTGAGCAAGTTTCTTTTTTTTTTTTTTTTTTTTTCTTTTTTGGTTTTTTGAGGTATGGTCTCACTCTGGTCCAGGCTGACTTGGAATTAACTTTGTCATCTCAGGGTGGCATTGAACTCATGGCAATCCTCCTACCTCTGCCTCCCGAGTGCTGGGATTAAAGGTGTGTGCCACCATGCCTGGCTTGAGCAAGTTTCTTGATTAGTGCTAGTTGCACATAATCTTCTCATTACTAGGACAAAATAAAAACTTTCATACATAGTTTGTCAGCATTAGATGACAAAATATATGTGAGGAATTTAGAGCTATGTATATAGCATGTTATAAACAATATATATATTATGTGCTTTTTTTTGGGGGGGGGGGCGTTTTCCAAGGTAGGGTCTCACTCTGGCACAGGCTGACCTGGAATTAAGTGTGTAGTCATAGCTTGGTCTCAAACTCACAGCAATCCTCCTACTTCTGCCTCCCAAGTGCTGGGATTAAAGGCGTGCACCACCATGCCTGGCCCTGTTATTTTTAAATATATACTACCAAAAAGAAATTCTGGAAACAGATAAAATAAATTAACTGAGGGAAGAATATGAGTAATGTTTTCTGGTTCTGTCAATTACTGGCTTAGTTAATTAGTTAATCTATAAAACTAGGATTATATTATACAGCCTCTCTCATAGGCATTTTATGAGTTAAATATTTCAAAACACGTTTTTTAGTGGTCAGTGGTATGGTAGTTTTTAATTTTTTAAATTTTTTGTTTATTTTTATTTGTTTCTTTGAGAGTGACAGAGAGAAAAAGGCAGATATTTAGAGAGAATGGGCGTGACAGGGCCTCCAGCCACTGCAAACAAACTCCAGTTGCTTGTGTTCCCTTGTGCATCTGGCTAATATGGATCCCAGGGAATCGAGCCTCGAGCCTGGGTCCTTAGGCTTCACAGGCAAGCACTTAACTGCTAAACCATCTCTCCAGCACTAAAATTACTTTTAAAGGATCACAGCTATAGTAAAGTTCTTTTTAAAAAAGCTATTTTGTGGAACTGCATGGCTGGAGGCCAGGAAAGAGTCAGTCCCCAGACAGTGTGTCTAGTCCAGAAGGTGCTACATGGGCGACTTGGGGGAAATGACCAATATCTGTCCAAGCAACTCATGGTCTAACCTACTTAGCAACAGATAACCTGTTGTGATGCCCACAAAACTGCAATAGTGGCACAGAGTCATGGTGGGGAACCAACTGCTCTTGATTTGGCTAACTGATCCCCTCAGTGGTGGGACCCATAGCTGGAGCTTGGAAAGAAGTCAGAACCATATGAAAACATAAGCCCACTATCCAATATCAAGCTACCATCAATCATGGGCTATAAGAGGGCCTACACCTATTAAACTCTCTAATAAAACAGTAAGGGTTATCTCATTTGTCATCGTGCTAACTAACTCTCCGTTGGAGATTCTGCTTCTCTTTTTCAGATAGATGCAGCTCCTAAGGAGAAAGCCACCCCATCATACCTCAAAAAAGCCCCAACTGAAACTAAGGAAAATTGGCAAAACAAGCAAGGGTGCTGTTTTCTTGATGAACTGGATACCAGCGCAAGGGGGAAGGAGACCAACACAGAGAAAAATCAACACCTACCAAATCAGAGAGCCAGAGCCTCAGAGGCCCCCAACGCCTCATCACTGAAGCAGACCAAAAATGAACCCAACATAGTTCAGGGAAATTTTGTGGAAGAGGGGGTGGAAAGTATGTCAGAGCCACATGTTGGGTCATGATATGCAGAGATATTTATCCTACCAATAACTGTGGGCTAACACCACAATGCACAACCCATATACATCAACAAGGAGAGGCCACTGGGGAGGGGGTAGGTCATGGATGAGCCTAATAATGGTACCAAACTGCCTGTATTTGCTGAATAGAAAACTAATAAAAAATAAATAAAATAAAAAATAAAATAAAAATTATTTTTGTAGAGATTGCAATGTAATTCCCTATGTTCTTTCCCACAACATTTTATCTACAGGTTTTGCAATGCTATAGTAATCTTTCTTGCTAAGTGTGAATATTATAGAGTATTTACAAGAGCATATATATATATATATATATATACACACACACACACACACACACACACACACACACATATATATATATATATACATATGTATATTTTAGAACAGCTCAAATAAAAATGTATTTTGTTAAAAAAATAAAAAAATAAAAAGCTATTTTGATAATGATAATTTGGTAGTGACATTCCTATAGAATTTAAAAATATATCTCAACATGTGCGATTAGTATGTTAATTGGTAACTGCTGCTATCTATTTTCTGAATTATTAACATTTAGTAATAATAAAACATTTTCCTGAGTCAAAAGAGATGTAACTGCTTTGTGAACATAAAGTTCATCTGGAAACTAATGCCTTTTCAAGAATAATCTTACTTAGTTACTCAAAAGCTTATAGTATTTGATTCTTAACAGAAGCACTTTATTACTAAGTGTTTGAAAACAGCTTATAATTGTTTTCTTATGACATTACATATCTTTTTATTTCCATTGCAAATACTTATTTATTTCTCAATCCAAAAATTTTAATATTGCTTTTTAGAGCCTTAAATGATGAATGGCAATTTTAAATTAAAATTATGAACGTAAAGAAAATGAAATAAATTAAGGGAGATATATATTTAAGTCTTTGGAAAATAAGCTATTATTATGTGTGATTCCAGGTAACTATTGTAAAGTAAATTGCATAGATAATTCTCTTGATTTTGATGAGCTGCATCATAAATATATAGAATTACAATGCACATTATAGATTGGTTTTGGCCATAACCTTTCTTTTTAGTGATGAAACACAATGAAATTTTTAAAAAGTGCTTTTTATAGATATCATCATATTACCTAGGTAAGTATTTTTGTAAGGTAATTTGAAAGCTTGTGTACCAGCACATAATCATTAGGAAAATTACTTGAGATCATTTTATATCTAATCCACAGCAATAATGTTGCAGTTCAGTGAGAAAGACCTTGGCATAACCTTTATTCCATTCAGAAAAATTCTATTAATTCTAATTGTTGCAAGGTTAATGAAAGTGTGATTCAGTATTCTATACCTAACCTTGGGCCATTTCTTTTTAGGGGTGTCTATGCCACCAATAGGGGATTATGGCTCATTTTGACATGCCCCACATACTAGGCAAAAGAAACAATAATTAAATTACCATGTATTAACAAAGCCTTACAAAGAGTATAACTTGCAATTACAACACATATTATTAGATTAAAAAAAAATAGAAACTGACCATTGATCTCCTTCAACTTCATTCCCATCTAATCAGTCCTATTGAATTAGTTTAATGCCTTAATAGAAATTTGCTTGACTATTATTATTATTATTATTATTATTATTATTATTATTATTTGGGTTTTCAAGGTAGGGTCTCACCCTAGCCCAGGCTGACCTGGAATTCACTATAGAGTCTGAGGGTGGCCTCGAACTCACATCAATCCTCCTACCTCTGCCTCCCAAGTGCTGGGATTAAAGGTGTGCGCCACCATGCCCAGCTCACTTGCTTGATTACTATCTACCTTTAAAGTTGTATCCTCTAGTTCTCTGTCTGAATAGTAAGTGTGCATCTTTCTGATGACACTGTTACTGTCAGTTCCCATGAACATATAGCTGTATATTGTTTCTTTCTCTAAATCCCATGAAGACTCTGAGACTGTGGTCTCCCAAAGCTGGCCACAAAGCTCTACAGCAGATGTCACTTTCATAACTTCTAATTGGAATCTTTTCTTGCAGTGGTACCACCATGTAGTTCGTTATTCACCTGAGCATATTTTTTCCCTTTAAAACCCAACTCTAAGCTTGTAAGATAATAGAAACAACTAACAAGAAATTTCTAGAACTTCTTGGATTTATATCCATTCACATGTTTTTTATTCATTCACATGTTCCATCTTTTCTATTTTTATGCAGATATTGCTCTGATGGTTAGTTTAACTCATACCTCAGAGAAATTTTCTCTTTCTCTTTTTTCATATATTGCAACTGTGTTCTTTTTTATACACAGCTAAAATTTCTCTAGCACACACAATTCAGGAGCTTGAAACACTGGCTTTCAAAACCAGATGACTTGGGTTCAATTCTGCAGTGCCTACATTAAGCCAGATTCACAATATGGCTCATATATCTGGAGTTCATTTGCAGTGCCAGGAGCTCACGGACTATCCCTATACTGCCTCTCAAATAAATAAATAATAGGGCTGAACAGATGGCTTAGCAGTTAAGGAGTTTGCCAGTGAAGCCTAAGAACTCATGTTTGAATCTCCAAGCCACACTTAAGCCAAATGCAGTGCTGCAAGCATGCAGTGTCGCACAGGTGCCACAAGGTGGCTCACGTATCTGGAGTTCTTTCACAGTGGTTGAAAGGTCCTTGTGCACCCATTCTCTCTTTCTCTCTCTGTCTTTCTCTGTCTTTCTCTGCCTCTCTCTCTCTCTCTCTCTCTCTCTCTCTCTCTCTCTCTCTCTCTTTCTCCTTTTATAACAGCAGTGCTTTAAATTTTTCCCTGACTACTATATTATAACATTCCTGTTTATTGTCCACAAGTCTCATGAGCTGTTCCATTTCCTCAGAAATTACTTTGGTTCACTGGTTCATGGAAAATTACATAAAAATACTAGTATCCCTTTGTTGTACATGTAAGCTATGAAAAGTGATACAGATTTTTGACAAATATGCCATGTTACCATTAGTTTTAGTGTAATTTAGTGAAATTTGGAATCCATATTCAATTTGTTCTGCACCTGGTAAAACAAACAGCATTTGAAGCTTAGAGACTCAATGGAGTACTCTAAGTCTTGCTACACTTTCTAGCGGTCTCTAAATAGACCATATGGTTTGAAGTATTAGAATTAAATGAATAAAATAGAAGAGATTTATTATAGAGTGTAGTAACCACAGTTAATAAGATTATACTATATGCTTTAAAATTCACAAGACAGTATATTTTAAATGTTACTACCACAAATAAATGTTAAGAGTTTTAGATGATGTATACATTTAGTCTGAATTATCTTCACCATGTTTACATATATAAAAACATATAAACTATAGGTTTATGTTTAATAATAAAATTTCATTAACTAGAAAACATATTCATTTTAAACAATGTATTATGTGGCAGCCCTAAGTAGGACAATATAAACATCTAAAAGTCTTATTTGAAAATACATTTTTCTAAGAAGTCTTCAAATGTTACACTTATTAAATTTTTGTCCATTTACTTTTTTTTAGATTTTACATATATTCATGCATTACTTCACTACTATTAACATAGCATTTTCCCTTAAACTCCCTTACTCTTTATTTAACAAGAATATTCATTTAACTTGAATAATATTCTACATAAATTTTCATTCATTTCAAATAAAAAAAATTCTTTCAAATACATTTTGAAACTTTATCTTAATAATAACAATTCATTTAATCTGACCGATATTCTATTTTTTTCAAATTAATTTCATATCTGCAATATTTTCTTATACTGATTTTATCAAAGCTACCTTGGGCAGGGAAATTAATGTTCTTGCTACAGAGGATAATTCAATGATGAATCTATCTATTTTCTTTTGTCAGTAGTCTCCATGCAGGAAGAAACTGACTGCTATGCTAAATCGTGGATTAAAATGTATACATGGGTCAAAAGTTAAATTTAAGGAAATGAAACAGTACACTAGTATTGTTCATATATTGTCTAAAGTAATACCTAGGATATGAGGAGTTTAAAGGAGACTCTTCATGAAAAAAGTATGAGTATGTTAGTGTATGTGTGTGTGTGTTTGTATACATATGTATTTATGCATACAACCATTATTTTGATCATTCACTTGACTCTATTTTTCATAAATATTTAAAACTATTTGCAAGCAGAGAGAGAGAGAGAGAGAGAGAAGAGAAACAGGTGGAAAGAGAGAATGGGTGTGCCAGAGACGTTAGCCATTGGAAGGAACTCTAGATGCATAAGCCACTTTGTGTATATGGAGTTACGTGAGTACTATGGAAGGGGATCCAGCCAGAGTCATTAGACTTTCAGGCAAGTGTCTTAACTGTTAAGACATCACTCAAGCCCAGAAATAGGCATTTAATAGTTACCTACCAAAGACTTGATTCCTAACAAGATAACTCAAAGAAAACAACCACTTTGTTAAATATTAAATGCTCTTTAACTTTCAGGTGAAAAAGTTAAAATATAAATATGTAATTAGATTCTACCTCAATTAAAAAAATCCCTTTAAATAAGGCAGATCACATTAAATCCATGGTATAAATTCTATCTTTAATATTTCACTTTACCTCTTTACTTTTTTTTCTATTTTTATCAACAAAATTATGCCCTTTTCAAACACCTACAGTGTTAATTTGTGGCAGGTTATGATGACATTTGAACCGTATATAACCTTTATTAAAGAATGGGTAATTTACCCCATTTCTCATGTCAAGCTAGAGCAATTTTCTTAAGTGGAAGAATACTTTTCCTTTAAAGATTAGCTTTCATTTCAAGAACTGTATGAGGAATATGAAATGGTAGGGAAACATTTAAAACAGTATATATAATCTTTATTTAAAAGCAATTTGAAATCAATGTAATCAGTGAATTTCTATCTAGAATTAATCTCACAAATTCTGGGGATAACTTTTATATCCTCTCCAATTATGCATCGTGTACCTTTTGTCTAGGACAAGTTACAAAATATTGTTCTTATAATCAATATAATCCCTCACTCTGTGGTTTACTTTCTTAAAATTTCTACTATTATATAATGTTGATCTACCACAATGATGTTGTAAATCCATTCCTTCTCTCTTATTTACTATGTGATCATAACTATAGAGGTACTTACTACTTTCTTTAAGTTGCTATCCTCTTATGTGAAAGACTAATAATTTATTCATTGAATTATTATGAGTATTGAAAGTTATACACCAGCTACTGCCAGTCCTTATCGTCTTCTTTCACCTTTGATGCTTAAGATACCACTGCATAAGGAAAAGTAAATATAGGCTTATCTTCTAACAAGGAAATTTCTTAAGAGTGAAAGAAGGCATTCCGTATAATGAAAATAGGACACAGATGTTACCCAAAGCAAACCAGAACACACAATGTCTACCTAATAGATACTTAAATGGAATTTTCAAAAAGAATTGAAAACAGAGCCTCAACAGAATTGGGTTAGGGGTAAGGAAGTCTAAGCATATAACCTTTTCATTTAAAAAATCAATACATAATAAATATTAAAGTGTCTTGGGCATAGTTGATTCACATGTAACATCACTTGTATCATTTCTGAAGGAAGTCTAAAACCACTTCTCAGAACACCTTATCAACCAGTTTTCTCGATATGTGTTAGCTTTTGTCAGTTAAATGTGCAATATGAAGTTTAGAACGAAGAGGTACGGTAAAGGAATTCTTAGCCCACTTTGATTGCTGCTACAAACAAGTCCACATTTTCTGAAGCAAAAAGCATTGCCCTATCATTGACTTTGTTGGTTCTTAACAGGCAGCTGAACAGTGGTACCACTTTTGTGCCTGCATCTCAACAACCACCCTGAATTTCCTTACAGTCAGATATAGATTTTAATCCCCAGATCAGGTAGCTAGCTCTGCAATGCATGGCTCTTAATGTCAGCTGTTAAGGCCCTCAAATGATGAGGAAGATTATCTGTTTTGGACTTTTATAGGAATGGTTAATTTAGTCTAGGTGCCTGTTTCATGTAACTGAGGACTAACATATCAAGATGTATTGTGGTGCCTCCCAAGACCCAAAACTGATTCTTTACTTAACTCTGTTATAATTATTTTGTAAGTGAAGGTACAGAATTGACTAATCTGCTCAAGAACCATGCTAATGAATGTTGAAATATGTCTTCAGTTGTGGGTCTAGAAGAATGATGACTCTAATTGGTTGTGCCTCTGGGAGGTTTACCTCACATAAACCTGCTACAAATAAATATTGCTATAAGTCAGTCTCTTAAATTATATGAATAAATCCACACAGATTCATTACTATTTTTCTTAAGTCTTGTCTCTTGTAATATTCATAGGATATGTCTACAAATTATGTTGTATTGTTAACAGTTAATGTACTGAGCTGTCCAGACAAAACAATGCTCACATTTCAGAATGTCAGCCTTAAAAATATTCTATGATAGTTATCCCTGATATAGATATCCATGCTACTTAGTTTTGCTTATACTCTCAATTTCTCCAGTTGTTACAATGCACATGAATCAAAGCACATTTATAAGTCCATATACATGTACTCAGTTTGATTCATCTAAAATGTGCCCATGTAATATTACTATTCATTATTCTACTATTCTATATTGAGTATCTTAGAATTATTCATCAATAGTTCAATTTCTGGAAAAAATAAACTTAAGATAATGTTTTGCATAAAATTGTTTCCTATGCATTGATATGAAAAAAATATCTTTTTAAGATTATTATTTCATATGTATAAGAACATCAAAACAATATTTGAGATGTTTTGAGGCAAATATAGTATCTACTGATAGAAGCAACAGTTATCAGGAGAGTGCTTGCAGCTATTAATTTTAATTTTAGAGCTCTGAATGTAAAATAGTATACAGTGACTTTCAATAATTAAATATTTCAATAGGCTATTTTGTACTTAGGTGAAGCTAAATCAATGAGAATTTACTATAGTCTTCAGACCTCATAATCTGGAGAACAAATGTATTTAGGATCAATTTGTTTGCTTTAAGATTTAATGAAATCCAACTAAACCTGCCTGGTAGTTTTAATATGTAAAATTCATGAAAGTAAATGGACAACAACCAGAAAGGGAAAGAAATGCCACTATAGTTGATTTGACAGATGGCTGGATTTTCAGAAAGGTGCTAACTCTTAGGATATTGGTGTGACAAGTGTATAAAAAGTGTAGCAAATTACATATTTGTCTAGTGATTCTTCCCAGAAGATATCATTCTCACTTCAAAATATTCTTTGTGTTCTGTAGAAACCAGCAAAGGGTGCAGTTTTGAAAAGTATCCCAGTGATAGTCAATGTATCACTCCCTCATGATTAAATTAAAAAGGAAGGAATAGAATGCCAGGGACACCGAGACATACCTGGACCAAGTTACTCTGACTGTTCTTGGCAATGTCATATAAGGAAATAATACAGTCCCACTAGATTCAAATTATCCAAGTGAATCTAGCAAATTAAGCGAAATGAGACATTGTGAGAATAGAAATTTCACACAGTTTAGACTACATAAGTAACAGCACCTAAGTAATAGCACACTGATTTACTTGGCATATAAAGGCAGATAAGAAAATGACACACACTGGGAAAGAAAGTTAAAATGTAAATAAGGACATTAAAATTACATTTATTTCCTCTGGCTTACACAAAATCTATTCCAAAAACACATGTCTTATTTCATATAAAATTGTGAACACCATAATTGGAATACTATGTTTGTAGAAAGTTTCCAAAGTTTGTGTTTTAAATAGCATTATACCTTCAGGACTACATATTTCACATAAAATACAAACAAAAGAGAGAACAAAGTAAAAGAACTTTAGTGATTTCAAACCTCTTAAATTTACTTTACAATGTTTTTTTGAGGAAATGAGTTTCCTATAAAGGGACAGTAAGGCTATCAAAATATCTACTGAAAGAAAGTGAATGAAATATTCAGCGATTTTTCTCAATAACAAAAGTAATAAAGAAAACCATTTATGATGGGAGCCCATTTTAAAGGCAAAATTCCTTCCACCCTGAGATCTTCATTTTTCCTCTCTTTATTTCAGTGGTAATATCTGCTGTTGAATGACTGAACTCATTTATCAGGGTCAACACATAAACTAATAAATGCCAACATAAGCTTCTAAGCCTTGCATCCCCAGGCTCAGAGCTATCCGTAGATGGTGCTAAAAACTTATTATTTCTTCATTCTTTCTAAGATGATAAATAAGACATACCACTGTACTTTTCTTTTTTTTAAGTTTTTTTTTTTGTTTATTTTTATTTGAAAGCAACAGACAGAGAGAGAAAGGAGCAGATATAGAGAGAATGGGCTCTCCAGGGCCTCTAGCCACTGCACAAGAACTCCAGATGCGAGCGCCCCCTTGTGTATCTGGCTAATGTGGGTCCTGGGGAATCGAGCCTCGAACCAGGGTCCTTAGGCTTCACAGGCAAGCACTTAACGACTAAGCCATCTCTCCAGCCCTGTACTTTTCTTTTTAAAGCATTCTATTAAAATATATACATATTGAGTATCTTAGAATTATTCATCAATGGTTCAATTTCTGGAAAAAATAAACTTAAGATAATGTTTTGCATAAAATTGTTTCCTATGCATTGATATGAAAAAATATCTTTTTAAGATTATTATTATTATTCATTTATTTGCAAGTAGAGAGAGAGAGAGAGAGAGAGAGAGAGAGAGAGAGAGAGAAAGGTAGGAGACAGACAGAGGTAATGGGCATACCAGTGCTTTGAACTACTGCAAATGAACTCCAGATGCATACATTTCTCTGAATACATGTTCCCAATGAATCAAACCTAGGCCATTACTGTTAGCAGGTAAGTGCCTTAACCACTGAGCCATTTCTCCAGTCCAGAAAAATATATTTATAAATGTTAACTATTGTTGAATGAAGAAATCTCAAACATTTTAAAATCATTTTCAATAAATTAATAATAATAAATAAATAAATAATAAATAAATAAAATAATAGTGAAAACTTTTAAAATTACTCAGCACTTCTATTTCAGAGTAATCCTTTATATCAATAACAAAATAAAAACATGTTGGATGATTATTTTGATATATTAAAATATACCCAGGGAATCATGTGAAAGAAATACTAGTCTATCACTTTACAAAATGATTGATACTCACTAATGATGTAACAAATATCATTCATGTGTGAAGCGTTAAGTATACATCATGCACTGTGAAATAAGAAAATACAAGGGAGAAGAATAAATGTTGCCACCAGATTGATTTTTTTGAGATATGGCTTAGGTTAAAGAGAAAATAAACATCTTATATCATTATGACATTCTAACTATTTATGGTACAATATTTGGTAGACTTTTATGACTGTTTTTGAATGAGTAATCACACACTAAGAAATTTTTCCTATGATGGAATTTCAAGTCTTTTTGTTAGAAAAACAACATTGTGTGAAAAATATTCTAACATGCTTTTCTCTCTTTGTAATATGATTTGCTGAAATAAAATATACAAAATTTTATCATAGAACATTCAAAGTAACTTTTTTGGTATATTTGAACTCCTTTTCCTATGTTTTCTACTTCATGTACAGTGTAAGAAAAGCCTTCAGCACATTATTTTGATATAATGACACTTCAAATTCTACTGGATTAAGGCCTACAAAACAATTACTTGTTCAATAGGCATGTGAACTTTAACATTTAAAAATGCCCTAAGACTTATTCTACTAAGTTTGAAATGAGGTCTAACTTCATTGGCTGATAAGTGCTTCAGATTTCTGATAATCTGATTACTTAAAAATCTCATTGTTTTAATATTTGTTCCCTTGATTAACAGTGAAATGAAACCCATTTTTACTATGGTAATTTTCCAATTTTTTGTCTGACTTCTCTAATTAATTACTTTTCAAATTTTTCTCATGACTTCTTTTTCATTTTGTTCATATGTACTACTTTTTGTAGAAATATTTACTACTCACTGTTTAGTATACAAAATAGCAGGTTGAGCTACTTCTGCTCTATAAATATAGAAATTGGGTACAATTCTACGAGTTAGGTTATCTCTTCTATCCCTCTATTATTTTTTCTTATAACTTATCAAAATAAAAAAAAGTTAATTTGGGATTAGCTATGCTATTTATTCTCTGATATTCTAGGAGTACCATATATTTTATAACTTTGCAGATAATATGACAAGACCTCTTCCTTTTCCTTTCAAAGGGAAAACTTTTAATTTTTCAAAATTAATTCATTAACAAATTAACATTTACTTGTAGATCTGAAAAGCATTTCAAGTTGAAATTCTCTCAGGAGTTTAGAGTTTACTTAAAAAATGAAAGGTTTGGGTATGGTGTTGCATGGCTTTAATCCCAGTACTCACAAAGCAGAAGTAGGAGGATTGCCATGAGTTAAAGGCTACTCTGACACTACACAGGGAGTTCCAAGTCAGTCTAGGCTAAAGTGAGACCCTAACTCCAAAACAAAACTAAACAAAATCCAGGTGTGGTGGAGTACACCTTTAATCCCAGCATTTGGGAGTCAAAGATAGGAGGATCACTTTGAGTTTGAGACCACCCTGAGATTACATAGTGAATTCCAGGTCAGCTTGGGCTAGAGTAAAACCCTGCCTTGAAAAAACAAAATAAATAAACAAACAAACAAACAATAAAATACATAAAAGGAAAGGTTGTATGAATATGCAGAATGCATAAAATTAGGTATTCTGCATTTGTTAATTATTGCTCTTATGTAAGTAGAAATATATATATATGACTAAATTTCAATTTGTAAACAGTAACACAAAACATACAAATTAGATGTGAAAAATGAAATTTGACCCCAAGGCTTAGTGCACTGAAGAGAGAAGATTATGCTAAAGACTATGTGTGGTTCCTTTTCTCGTGGGCCTAATTCAAGATTCTGTGGACACTATGGTAACTTAGTGGACCTTGTTGGTCATTTGAATGGTTTGTTGGACATCTGAATCTGTGGAATACTATGCAATCACTGGGGCTTCACTGGTCACTAATACATCATAGAGGTAATTATGGTACATTTCAAATACAAAAGATAATTATTTCAGTAAATTTCTGTGAGCATGGGAATGAACCAATTGAACATCTTGTAGGATGTTCCTTTCTTTTCCTTTTGCTAAAAGGGAGCACGACTGTGCAGATAAACATCAGTAAACTCCAACAAATGCCCTTTATGTTAGTAATGCACAGATTCAAACCTGAGGCTCTTCAGCCATGATTATCTCACAAGCCCTTTAGATTCACATTAATCAATGACCATTACACAAAATATCTGAGAAATACTAAGAATATCCATGAATAATACAACTATAAGGCAAGAGAATTAGTTTTAATACCATTTTTTTTTTCCTAATAAAGCCCCTGTCTTTCTGCTCCCAAGCCTTGGAGTAGCAACATTCAGCAAGTGTCTAGTTAATCATCACTGCATGTGACTCCATTCTCTTGATTCATATCTGCTAGAATATGTTAGCTGAAGCAAACAAACTGAAGAAACAAGCCCATGGCAGTCTATTCAATTCCAAAATTCTTTAAGTTCTCCACCAGTCATCTTAGCTGCATTTCTCCCTGTATCTCTCTGCCGGTATATTTTCAAAGAAACATATATAAACATACTTGACATAATTAACTGCAATTTGATTGTGAAGATGGCAGACAATGAATGACACAAATGAAGAAACAAAAAAAAAAAAATGAGGGTTCAGATGAGCATGTTTAGTTTCTCTAATTTCAACCTGAATTGAATTCAGTGGTACTTTCAGCAAAATCTGCTTCTACATTCCACCTGAAAGCAGATGGAGGCAGGCTGCATCATGAGCTCAGGCTTTTCAAATTACAATACTTTATGAAACTCATCTGCATTTCCATCAGATGCAAAGGATTTATTCCTGAATTGCATCAAGAAAGCCTATTTCTAGCACTTGTAAATGCATCAGAGAGTTTATAGCCAATCAAGTAAAATATGGTTCACATTTTGACTTTGTGTCTCTTCCTGACGAGGGTAAGATATTGCATGAGGAGAGATGTCAGCAGTTTTAATAGATGCTGCATGCATAATCTTTTTAGACTAGGGATAGCAGGTGGTTGTTTAGGTAAAAATCATTTTTACTAGTGTTAACTTCAAATTTAAAAGAAAGTCTATTTTGTCATTTGTTTTAATAACCATTAGCTTAAAATATGTCAGACTCAAGGTATTGGGAGCAGCAAATAGAAGCTTATTTCCACTGCAATCATCTTTAGAGCAAATATGAATAGGTCAGGATGCATCTGATCTTAGTCCAATTAAGGAGTATACTAAAATGAACAGTATTTTCATGGCTGATGAAGAAATTCTATCATTTTCATATCAGGAGGGATAAGATTTGTTACTTTACTTTTCTGAACATACTAGTTATTTATTTTAAAATATGTACTTAAAATAACTGGCATTATTCACAATGATCTATATAGTATAATTGCTATACTGAGTATAATAAAATTGGGTTTACCTCCGATTATTAAACTCATTAAAAGTCCACTATTTGGGCTGGAGAGATGGCTTAGTGGTTAAGCACTTGCTTGTGAAGCCCAAGGACCCTGGTTTGAGGCTGTATTCCCCAGGACCCATGTAAACCAGATGCACAAGGTGGCACATGCATCTGGAGTTCGTTTGCAGTGGCTGGAGGCACTGTCACACCCATTCTTTCTCTCTCTCTGTCTCTTTCTCTCTCTATCTGTCACTCTCAAACAAATGAATAAAAATTAAAAGTCTGCTATTTATATTCACCATATTTTTATATGCTAACTGAAAGATAAATTAAAGGTATATACAAGGCAAATAAGTCACTGAAGTTCAAATATAAGTGTTAATGACAAATAATATCAATGAGTACATTATGCTGAATAACAAGCTTTTGTCAACATATGCATAAAGCAATACAGGTTAACTTTATGTTTTTTTTTAAATTATATCTCAATATATAGAGACAAATGTTAAAAAATAAATAAATTACATATTATCGTCACATATACTCAATCTTATGTTACCCTATGGAAAATTTAATCACATTAGGACATCAGTTACTCATGAAATTCAAGCAATCATCTCAATTTTCTAGGTATTTCACAAATGAAAATGAATATACTGCCATTTTGTCTTAAACAATAGCAACTAGTCAGTTTGCCACTACAATATGATATATAATCTTAGGTTAGGGTCTTCCATTGCAATAATATTTTAAAGATTTTTAAAAAATATAAATTAATACATTTGCTTTTACTTACATACTATTTCTCTAAAAGGCTTTAATCTCTTCTTAATAGTTATGAAAAATTTATTAGTTAGAAATAATCTTTGAGTTTATAAAATATATTTACTTCATTGTGCAATGAAAAGTATGTAATATTCTCAAATTAAAAGTAGGTGCATACATGTATATATCCCATTAAATATAATGATAATTATATTTCCACATGTCTGAAAAAATGGTACAAACATACCTTTATTTTCTATAAATTAAACATAAGTAGTATTTCCCTTTGAGACTAAAAAGAGCTAGTCTTCATGATATCACACACAAAAAAGCTTCTTTTAGCCCCTGAGGACACTCAACACTTATCAAAGCCAAGATCCAGAAGCTCCTAAGAGCTCATCACTGAAGTAGACTTAAAACTCACCTAACACGGCTCAGGGAATTTTGCTGAAGAGGGGGTGTTAACATTTTAAGAGCCACCCGTTGACAGGTGATGCCCAGAGGCATTGCCTCCACCCCACCCCACCCCACAAAAAAAATTAACTGCTGCTCCCACAATGCATAACCCATAATCCCATTGGAACTACCTATAACCCCTGCAGAATGGGGACAAGGGCAAGGGAAAAGAGGGTATGAACAAATGATATAGCTATACAAAATATGTTGTTAATAATAATAAATTTTTTAAAAGCTACTTTCTTACCAATTGGGAAGATAAAATTATCAGATATTTCCATTCTTTCAAAATATAAACAGAATAATTGTTTATATGTCTATGACCATGGTAGTGACATAAGCTAAAAAGGAAAGACTTTTTCCTTAATACTTTCTAAACTGCTCTAAAATATACTTTGAGGTGAATTTTCTAAAATACAAATGTAATCGTTCTATTTACCCAATTCATCTGTTTCAGTGCTTCCACATAATTTAAATGATAAAATATGTTCTTCAGATAAAGATATCCCTGTCAACTTTTTGAAATACATGGTGGTGTTCAAAAATATTCACATTGCATGGGCTGGAGAGATGGCTTAGCAGTTAAGCGCTTGCCTGTGAAGCCTAAGGACCCCGGTTTGAGGCTCGGTTCCCCAGATCCCACGTTAGCCAGATGCACAAGAGGGCGCACGCGTCTGGAGTTCGTTTGCAGAGGCTGGAAGCCCTGGCGCGCCCATTCTCTCTCTCCCCCTCTATCTGTCTTTCTCTCTGTGTCTGTCTCTCTCAAATAAATAAATAAATAAATAAATAAATAAATAAATAAATAAATAAATAAATAAAATATTCACATTGCAAAATAAATAATAAACATCTTGTTGGCCTTATCCTTATTTAAGTCATTCATGATCTGGCAATCATCACTTGAAAGTGATACAAGCATTTCATTAAGGTTATCCATTGCAGATCATTGAAATTAAGTACAAATAGATGCTCTACCTAACTGGAGGAATTCCTTTTGGAGTGATTGGTAATCTGCAGCATTTCTTCCCCAGAAGGCGATAAAGAAACTGGGAGAATCATTGTCAAGGTTAATCATAATATTGCTCACATGCACATGCTTTGGATAAACAGGATCCCCTGACATCATACTTGTGACCTGATAGAGTTCATACGTAGCAAGCGGCTACATAATAGACAGGGATACTATATATAGACATTATTGAAATATGAACCCTATTATATATCCAATTTCATGCATTTCTGCATCATTGGAATTTTAATACAGTGTGGGCATTGAGGAGATATTCTTTTATTTAAGAATATCTACCTTTGTATTCATATCACTTGTCATATTACATGAATATTTCTAAAATGAGAAAAATACTGAATCCCATGCTAGTCTCTCTTTGTAAACATAAATTAACTACACACAGTACCAGACATTTGGGACTTCATTTGGCATGTGTGGCTCCCCTCGTGAGCTCCAGTAGATAATAAGCATCCTGCACTGCTGATTGAGAGTTTCATAGCTCCAGTCCTGGGTAACTCACTTAAAAAAACACAGCTGTGCATGCTACCTTGGAATGCCCATCTCAAAAAGATGCATTTTAACAGCTGCAGTCCTCATTGGAATTCAGTGGTACTTCCTAAAAGCAAACAGCTACCAGGACTACTGGATAGCAAAAGGCCACATTACCATACAGAAACAAATCTTTTGGCTTGGAATACCAATCCAATGTACTTGGGAGAACAATTTGATGTTGGTACACATTTCCTAGTAAATAAAACGTGAGGGTATGCACATAATGGATCTTGAATGTATGTAAAACTGAAATTCTGCTGCTAGAATCAAGATATTTAAATGATGCTTAACACGTGTCAGTTGTAAACACGTTGAATTTTTCAACAACTTCCATAATAAAATTCTTATTTTATGATTTTGGTCAGCATGTGATACACTTCAACTAAAATATATTAAATCCTTTTAAATGACTAATTTTTAAAAAGTAAGAATTAATCAGGAATTTCTTATACTTTCGCTTTCCATTAGGAATGTATATGATTTTGCTTCTTTTTAGGTATAGATTTTTCAGTGATAATATCAAACACAGGGCCTCCTGCACTACCACTGAGTTGTATTGCAGTCCCCTAATGTATACCTTTTAATAATAAAATGTACTAAAACTAAAAACTATAGTATCTTTTAAACCAGTTTAAAAATTATAGCACATATCTCATATACTTCATTGACATTTAAATATCATTATGCATTAGTCACAAAAAATCTACTATTATCAAGCATTGATCTCAATCACTAGGCACACAGGGTGTGGTTGTTTGATTCAGGCAGCCCCCACAAGCTTAGGTAATCTAAATGCTAGGTCCCCACCTGGTGGCAATTTGGAAATTAGAGCCTTTTGGAGGTGATATATTGTTGGGAGCCAGCTTATGGATGTTATAGCCAGCTCCCTCTTGCTGGTATTTGGCATATTGTCCCACTGTTTTTGCCTACCTGATGTTGGCCAGGAGGTGATGTCCACCCTCTGGTCATGGCATTGATTTCCCAGCATCATGGAACTTCCTCTAGAGTCTGAATGCCAAAATAAACCCTTTATTCTCACAAGCTGCTTTTGGTCTTGTTCTTTGTGCAGCAACTGGAAAGAGACTGAAGTACAAGGCTTCTTTATAAAATTTTATTTTATGGGCAAATGTGTAAGACCTGTGCATGTGTACCACTTTACATATGGCTGTGACTACATTCCTACAATATAAACAGTTTAAGGAGTAAAAATGTTTATTTCAACTTAAAGTATTCATTCCAGCATGGTGGGGAGGCACGACATCATGAGTGGGAGGCCAGCTGGTCACATTACATCCAGATTCGCAAAGCAGAGGGTAACAGGAATTGGGGCTATTTACTAAACCCAAAAGCCCAGCTCAAATTTTTCACTTCCTTTGGTAATTTTCCACCTCCTAAAGGGTTCACAACCTTTTAAAATAGTGTCACCAGGTTGAGGCCAAGTGTTCAAATACATGAGCCTATTCAGGTACATTTCACATTAAAACCACATGATTCTTCAATTAAAACATTAAACATATGAGTAAAACTAGAGATAAGGCTAATGTCTTAAATATATACTTTTTAAGTACGTTTTTTGGTTTATTTGACATAAACAATTGCCGTCACTTATCTTTGAATCCTCTTTTTCTAAAATGGCAAATGCTCTGAATCCCATACTCAGCTCTCCTTGTAAGTGTAAATGAACTATACACAGTGAAGTTCAATCACTGAATTTTTACTGCATATCAAAGCTAAATAAAAATGAATTGGGTCACAGCACTTCACAAAATTCATAGCATGTGTTGTTTTTCTTTATCACTCCAATATTTTAAGTGCTGGAGAGATGGATTAGCAGTTAAGGGCTTGCCTGTGAAACCTAGGGGCCCAGGTTCAATTTCTCAGTGACCATGCAAACTTGATGCACAAGTTGGCTCATGCATCTAGAGTTCATTTGCAGTGGCTAGAGGCCCTGGCACACACCTCTCTCTCTTTCTCGTTCTCGCCCTCTCTCTGTCTCTGCCTTTTTATTCTTCTCTCTCAAATAAATAAATAAAATATTAAAAAAATAAGATGCCCCTCTAGATTAGTTTAATAGTAAACAGGAATTTTAGATTATAATGTATGGTGCTTTGAACTAGGTATTCTCCATAAATTGAAGTGTTTAGAATGCTTAGTTTGCAGCTGGTGGCAAATTGGTTAGTGTTTTCCTGGAGGAGGTGTGTCACTTGGGATGGACCTTCAGGCTTATTATCTCTCAGGTTTCAAGTGATAGTTCTGCTCACTCTCATGCTGTTACATATAGTTATGGTGATGTCCAGCCTCTGCTCCTGTCATCCTTTACTTTGGTTTCATAGAGCTTCCTCTCAAGTCTACAAGCCAAAATAAACCTTTCCCCCTATAAGCTACTTCTGGTAAGGTGTTTGTCCCAGAAATGGGAAGGTAACTGTCACAAAAAAAAAAAAAAATGGTTCAGAGAAGTGGGTCCCTTATTATTAGAAACTTGTGTGGCTTTTGGACTTTTGGAACTGATTTGCAGGAACAATGTGGAAGAATATGAAATCTTGACCTAAGAAATGCCTTGCAGTTGTGAAGGCAGAGTGGCATGGACAATTTTGGTCAGAGTTTGTGAGACATAAGTGCAGAAAGAGCTATGGACTATGAGGATTGGCTCATGAGGGGAAGAAAGAGTGTTGTTCAGACAAAGGTAGAAGCAGTTTGTGTGAGAGGCTTGCTACATTTTGCCTATGTCATGTGGACTTTTGCAGAATTGCATTGATGGAAATGGAGTGGTGTGAGCTGACAGCTATAGCACAGAAAGGAATGCATTCTTTGAGTGGAAACAGTTCCCATTCAGATGAAATTGTTTGAAAGATTACTACCATTGAAAGTGGCCCAGGAATTTTGCATTGGGACACCAGAAAGAATGTGTACTCTTTTGAAAGTGCTCTGAATGTTGAAGGAGTAGCCTGACTGTGAAACCCAGCTTTATTCCTCCTTAGATTAACAATCTGGTACTTTCCCTGGTAGTACCGAGTATAACAAATGCAGGAAAGAGAGTCATTGGATTGCAATATAGATTTTGGTTTTGGGAAATGGCCATGATGAGGCAGGGCTATTATAGTCCCTGCATGGAGGCTGATCAAGCCATAGAGATGAGCTGCGGATTGCATGAAGAACCCAAGCCAGGACTATTGGCAAGGCTGCCAAGGAGAACTGCTAGCTCAAGGTGGAGTTGTCTCCTAGCTGTGAGTTGCCTAGATGGAGGGGAGATAGAATTGGAACTCAAGAAGCCTTGTCACTTTTCAGAGATGTCAGACTTGGATCTACATAATTTGATGTTTTCTCTGTTTGTTTTAGCCCCTGCATTAGTTTAATCTTTCTTTTTAATTCCATATTTTGCAGTGTTAATGTTTATTATGCACCATTATATTATTTTGGTTTTATAGGCTAGCAGTTAAAAGATCTTGGACTATAGAGATGGTTGAAAAGTTATTGAGACTGATAAAAATTTGGGGGAATTTTAAAGTTAGTCTGAATACATTGTAAGTTATGTAATAAATGATCAACAGTTAAGAATGTTGCACTTTCAATTAGGTGCCCCCCTTAAATTCATGTGTTCATCATGCTTAGTTCTCAGCTGATGGAAATTTAGGAGGGGGTGATTTGATGGAGAATGTGTGTGTGTTACTGGGGATTAACCTAGAGTCGTATCAGCCTTCAGTTTACCAGTGTTAGTTCAGCTCACTCGCATGCTGTGCCACACTACTGTAGTACTCTTGCAAAGGACTCTGCAGAAATTATCTCATATCAGAAGAAAAAGTAGAAGAAGAAAAAGTATTTGACTTATCACAACCTGCACAAACCTTAAATAACGCATGCCTTTTTTAATTATTCACATTTTGTATGTAAAATCTGTATTTATCACCTTAAAAGTTATAATATTCTAAATGAGGCAATGTATGGAAATCGCAAAAAAATAACATGAGTTATCTTTTCAATATAATTGAACAAATTTTATCATTTCATGGAAATTATTGCCCTTTAAGTGTCCATTATTATGATACAAATAAATAAAGCATCACAATGTTGTATACATAAGCCATTACACTTTCTGAAACTTTGCAATTGCTTCAAACATTTTGCCATTTGTGGCTTTTATTTCAGTTCTTGCCTTTAGCCAGCTCTACAAATAAAGAATGTGAAAAATGGGTTGGACAGAATAATCAAGAACTCAGATTCTCTAGCATACTGATGGAGAAGTAGATGACAATGTCAGGTTAAAGATTAAGGTAGTGGGAGGAGAAGGAGATGCCAATGGACTTATTATTTTTTTAAGCAAACCTGAGAAAATCAAGAAAACCAACATTTTAACTATTCTCAAATCATCAAAATAATAGTGGAAGCTACATTAAGTCCATGAGGAAATTATTATTACCTTGGGCTAGTTAAAAATAAGAGAAAGGGAAGCCGGGCGTGGTGGCGCATGCCCTTAATCCCAGCACTCGGGAGGCAGAGGTAGGAGGATTGCCATGAGTTCAAGGCCAACCTGAGATGACAGAGTTAATTTCAGGTCAGCCTGGACCAGAGTGAGACCCTACCTCGAAAAATAAAACAAAACAAAACAAAAGAGAGAGAGAGAGAGAGAGAGAGAGAGAGAGAGAAAGGGGCTGGAGAAATGGCTTAGTGGTTAAAAGCTTGCCTGTGAAGCCTAAGGATCCCAGTTCAAGGCATGATTCCCCAGGACCCATGTTAGCCAGATGTGCAAGGGGGAGCAAGCATCTGGAGTTCCTTTGTAGTGGCTGGAGGCCTGATGTTCCCATTCTCTCTCTCTCTCTCTCTATATATATATATATATATTTTTTTTTTCCCTCTTTCTCTCTTTGTCTGACTCTCTCAAATAAATCAATAAAAATAAAACAAAAAAAACTTTGAAAAGTAAGACAAAGGATATATGGGTCAACATATTTTTTTTTCAGAAAAGAGTGTCTTGTTGCAAGAGATATATTAAACAGTTTTTCTCTATCAGTACTGTCATTTGTGCCCAAAATACTGTTAAAACACAGAATAGTCTATCATTCTTTAAAAAAAAAAAATGGCTCAGGGAAATTCACAGAAGAGAGGGTGGAAAGATTTGTAGAGCCACATGTTGGAACATTATGCACAGAGACATTGCCTCTTACTCATAACTGATGGCTAACCCCACAGTGAACAACTGACATTCCCCAATGAGGAGTGTCCCTGTGGAGGGAAGAAGACAGGGAAGAGGGTAACAATGGTACTGACATGGCTATATACACACTGTGTACATAACTAATAATAAAAAAAATACAAAAAATATGGACGTTTTAAAAAATAATGTTTATTTAAATAAATCGTGAAAACAAATTGACAATTGTCTCAATAATAATATAGTTATATCAATTACTACTAATAAACATATATGGTAGCAAAATTGATTCTTGCAAACAAATCTGATGGCATTATGATTTCTTATGACTGGTCCATTGTATTGGAATGTAGTACTGACATCCAAATTATTTTTTTTTCTTTTAAATATGACTTTTTTAAACGCATGAACAAGGATATTTTTTTTTTAGTCCTTGTTGTTATCATAGTTGTCAAGACATTATTCTCAACCTGGACACTGGTGCTGAGGTCAAACTAGAATTTATAGTACAAGATTTTTTAAAATTGTTTTTAGATAAAAATGCTTTATATGTTACTAAACACAGATAATTTTTTTCTGTCAACAAAAGATTAGATGATAAAAAACGTTACATTTTGTGATTAATTTTAAAAGCTTCATAAGGACATTGAGGTGTGGAGAAATTTATTGTGTTGAAGAGGAATGTTATTGTTGAAGAACATGGTAAAAAGATGCTGAAGAGCTCCTGAAATCTCATCTTGAGACACAGACTTTGGTACTTGTGCAGGAGAACATATGATCCTTGTATGAATATGGTGGTGGTGAGTCTATGAGGAGACAGGGTCTGACCATCTACTTTTAAGGAATATATGGGGCATACATATTTAGTGCTAAGTGGTGTGTTTATATAGTAAAAACCGTCCTACTTAAAATATTGACCAATCTTTCTACTAAGGCCATTCAGAATCTCCTTGAAGTTTATGCCATGGAAGACTGAATTAGAAGGTCTTCTAATTTATTGTCAATAATCACCTGTGAAATCAAGAAGAGTAGGAACAGAAGTAGGTGCATACAACCTTCAGAACACAATGCATGCCTTACATCTGTGAATTAAAAAAGAAAAGTAAAGGGAGAAAGAATGCACATAAAATTTCTAAAACTCTAAACCTGGGTTTCTGAATCTGCAGGCTGATGATCAGCCCTGCAAAGATGTAATTGATCATTCTATTAAAGGTATTATACTATGTGAGGATGGATGTTTTTGTATAATTCCTTGCTGTGCTCACAAAAGAGCTGGGGGATTCTAAAAGTGCATGGCTTCATGAGAACATTGTGGTAGATTATCCAGGTACAGCATCTGGAGCCTTTTTAAAAACTATTCTTTTGAATAGATTCTCTAAAGGTGTACATTACCATGGCTTGTATACTTACACAATCATATGAAATCAACAAAAGATATAAATTATGTGAAAAAAATCAGACTCCAGATGCATGCACCACCATGTGCATTTGGCATATGTGGGTTTGGGGGAATTGAACTTATCTACTTAGGCTTTGCAGGCAAGCACTATAACCACTGAGCTATCTATCTAGCCCCAATTTTATATTTTATAATAATTCATATCCCAAAGCATTGCATACCTTTTCCAAAAATGCATTGCTCTTGAGTTCTTACATGAGTAACATTAGGAACAAAAGATTAGTTCTTCTTGTCTAATGCTTACAACTAGTCTTTAAGAAAAAAATAGTTACTGTGTGGAACCATCAGCAATGTGTGAGGCTTCAGAACCCTGGCTTCCTGCCATCTGGGCTTCTCTTAATGTCAATATCATTTATATTTTATCTTTTCCTTTCCTTGAGACCACACATAGCAAATATATTTGTTTTTGTTTTAGTTATGGCTTTTATTTTAAATGTAAATGTCACAATATTCAATGTGATGTTATAATTAATATTGATGTCTGTTAAGTATAAAGATCAATATTTTCAGTAATATTTTAGGACTATATGTCTTTCAGTGGTTATTTGATATGTATGAAGATTTTTAAATGCTCTAAATAATTTTTGAGAAATTAGGAGCTTAGCATTTTGTCAAATATCTGGAATCTCATGATTGAGAAGCCAAAGCATGAAGATCTATGAGGTTCCATGCAAGTATGACTAAATGATATGAACCTATATTGAAACATGAGTATGTTAACAACATTAGTAATGAAAGAATGATTAAGTAAATGAATGTATTAAATAAATAATCTTTAGATTTATATTCATGTTAGAAAGTTTCAAGAAAGGAAGGAGCCAATATTTGCTTCAGGTCTTTGACAACATGGATGGCCTGTGTTTTAGTAATACCTGACCTCAAGGATGTATTTCAACCTTGTTAAAAGCTCATTATAGAACTTTCATCAATTTTCCTAATCAGACTGATCTACTCCAATTCTACTCACACTTTCCCTGTGGCGATAAGGAAGCTCTGGAATGTGATGTAGTTGAATGTATTATGAGATCAGATTCACATTTCTTTAGTTAAGCTATTCTCTATGGCTTGGATGTCCACATACATTTTCAATTTTCTCATCCTGGTAATTTCATACATGCACTTTCAACCTTAGATGGACTATCATTTCTACAAATCCTCTCTTCTGTTCTTTATGCTCCATTAGTCCCTATTATTCATTTATCTTCTCTGCTAGAGTTTCAGGCAAAGAATGAGGATTTAATTTTTTATATTTTATAGAGGAAAATACTGTATTAAAATGGAGGTTGTGTTACTATAAAAATGCCAATCTTTCCTTCTCAAGGTTAAAAGTTTCAAATTATGCCCATAAAGCCAGTATCACTTATTGTGCTATGACTCCAACAGTCTCCTATGTAGGTCCAAAATTTACTGCAATTAATGTTCTGCTTACTAATCTAAAGTGCTAATTGAATGAGAAATTAGGAGTCAGTGGTGCCAGCATTCTTCTTTATGATAACATGACCTAGCCTATTACAGAATGATTTGCATCTAAGAAGTATTTTTTCTAAAAGGATTAGTACATATTTTCTCTGCACATAACATTTAAATTAACTATTTTAATTTCTCTCTCTCTCTCTCTCTCTCTCTCTCTCTCTCTCTCTCTCTCTCTCTCTCTATATATATATATATATATATATATATATATACATATATGTGGTAATTTTTGAATAACTTCAATTTTTAGTTTATATAAGAGGATGATTTCTTCAAGTTGTAAGGAATCTATGCTATCTATTACATCACAGCTAATAAATAAGTTAGTTCTCGACATAGTTAATGAAATGGGGAAACCTTAATCCTTAAGCCACAGGCTCTGGCTTATGGATTTCTGGGCCAGATCTGGGTTAATCCTTACCAAAAGCAAATTGGCCAGAGTGATCCACTGATTTCACAAAACTATTCAGGTTTTTGCCAAGCACTTGGTTACTCAATAGAGCTAAAAAGGTAAGACCCTATTGCTGAAGACACCATAGGCTGCCAACTCAGAATGCTGAGAGATAATGTGGAAAATGAGTAGAAGCCAGTTCTCCCGTGCCCTGCTGGGTCCTTATGGCACTGGGAAGTGTTATGGAAGCTACTTGGTGACAATGGTCACCAACAGCATGTATAAGCAGAAGATCCTGTAAGGCATGAAATCCACCAATGGGACAAGAACTACACATTTGTACAATAGTAGCTCTCAGCCTGTATGAGTAACCAACTGCTCTGTGATTGGAAATGAGGCCTGCTTAGTGGGCCAGAACTCATAACTGGTCCTGGGAACCATGGAAGCACCCCACGGTCAGAAAAATCACAATACCCAAAGAGAAGCCCCCAGTGCTCCCTGTCAAGTGGGTAGCCTCATCAAAAGGTCTCCCAAGCTCCTGGGCATATCCCCTTTAGCCAAAATGGCTCTCACCCTTAGGTCAGAGATTCTGTTTTATCTTACAGATGGCAGAGAATGCCAGGGAGATCTAAGATCCAAGAGCAGAAGAAAAGATAGCAGAATGCTCACAATGATATGTGCCACATCTTCCAGGGCCCAGAAGAAATTGCAGAGAAAGCAGTGGCACTAGCATTACCCCCAGTGCTAGCCTGACATTCATAGCCAGGGAGACAGCTGCAAACACTGGGGTGAGCCAGAACACGTAACAGAAAGGCAGAGGCTACAGAGAAGTCTAATTAAGAACACGCCAGCTAAGGCTCAGGAACTGTTCTAGACAAGGGAATGGGAAGATTGTAAGAGCCACAAGGCACTTAGAACCACCTGAGAAACAACTCCTCCCAGAGTCAGAGGCCATAATAACACCACAGCAAATACCAATAACTCCACTGAGGCAGGCCAACAGGAAAAAGAGTCTGAGGAAAGGGACCTAAATAATTGAGGGCTGGAGAGATAGCTTAGAGGTTAAGGAACTTTCCTTTGAAGGCTAAAAACTCATGTTTGACTCTCCAGATCCAATGTAACCCAGATGCACAAAGTATCACAAGTGTTCAAGGTCACACATGCACACAAGGGGACACAAGAGTCTAGAGTTCAATTTCAGTGGCTGGAGGCCCTGGCATGCTAGTTCTCTCTCTCTCTCTCTCTCTCTCTCTCTCTCTCTCTCTCTCTCTCACACACACACACACACACACACACACACACACAGAGGCTAGCCTGTTGGGCCTACCTCAAAAAAATACAAAATTTTAATTAAAAAATAGTTTATTAATTTAAAATTGGAATATCTATATATGTATATTTCTATTTATAATGTATCTATACTAGCAGAGACAAGGACAATTTTTATTTTATTTTATATATTTAATATGCTTACCTAAACTTCTGATTTACATCACTATGAAATTGACAGGATGGATATTGAGATGTAATTAATGAGGAAACATAGGATGGCCTGAAGCTGTTGTATACTTTCCAGAATTGGCAAAAGATACACTTTCTACAAGCAAAAAGAAGTCATATTTCACAGTTATGATACAATTACATTGTTATGTCACAGCTGTCAAAGAGTATAGTTTTGATATATGACTTTTTAAAAGTATGTACTTGGAAAACTGTATATTTTAACTAAGAATATTCAGAGATACTGTGATTATTATAACTTGAAGTACTTAAACAAAAAGAAGGAACTGAGCTAATCAAAATATTTTATATGAAGCCAGGCATAGTGTTGCCTGCTTTTAATCTCAGCACTCTAGATGTAGAGGTAGGAGGATCGCCATGAGATTGAGGCCATCCTGAGACTACATAGTGAAATCCAGCTCAGCCTGGGCACAAATGAGACCCTACCTTGACAAACCAACAAAAAAAAGCATGTATATGTATATGTATGTGTGTGTGTGTGTGTGTGTATATATATATATATATATATATATATATATATATATATATATATATATATATATGTATGTATGTATGGCTCTGAATAGAAGTTTAAAAATTTGATATTCTATACTCAATACATTTCAAAGGGCTTTCTGTAAATACCAGGCATATATATACGTGTGTATGTGTGTGTGTGTGTGTGTGTGTGTGTGTGTGTGTATACATGTTTAGAAATATATAGCTATTTAGTTTGACAAAGCAAAATTATGGATTGGCCAAAACAAGAAATAAGTTTGCAGCACATTAAGAATTTAACAGCCTATTGGAGTGCTCACTTATAGACTAGACATAAAGGGATTGACAAATGAGTTACAGCATAACAGGTGGAGAGAGTGGGGCAAAGGGATATATGAGCAGAATATTTAGTGACAATCAAAATAACTTTAGCATAGGGAAACTGTGTGCCATTTTCTCTTCTCTTATGCTAAGATGGGTGATAAATTGATCTTCATGATAGACAAAAGAGAGAATATAATAACACTATAGGCTTACAGGGTCCATAATGTAAAGCATATCAATTTATTAGAGTCACACCTATCCAGCATTTATGTGGGTTCTGAGGCTCCAAACTCTGATCCTGACACTTTTGCAGCAAATGCTTTATCCACTGAACCATTGCCCCAACTCCTAGTTCCTAGTTCTATAACAAGTTGGCAAATACTTATAAAATTGCTGCAGGAAAAACAATATTATATTTGGTTTAGTCCATTGAAAACAGTCTTTAAGTGGTAAAACCAACATATTTCAGTACTTTGACTGGAGATTCTGTGGTTAAATATGTGGGTAAATGTCATTAGTAATGAGCTGTTATTTTAATATTGAGTCATTCTTTAATTAAAAAAAGAATAATTGCTGCTGCATATATGGCTTAGCCATTAAGGCCTTTGCCTGCGAAGCCTAACAACCAGGGTTCAGCTCCCCAGAACTCACATAAAACCAGGTGCAGAAAGTTGTGCCTGCATCTACAGTTCATTTGCAGAGACACTCTTCTCTGACATACTTATTCTCTCTATCTGTCTATCCTTACAACTAAATAAATACAATATTACAAATAATTATTAAAGGAACCATGCATCTGAAAAAGTTAATATGAAAATCAACTAACAGAAATCAATATATTGTAGACAGACAAGAAAATTACCACAAAGAATAAAGTTGCTGGGCGTGATGGCACACACCTTTAATTCCAGCACTTGGGAGGCAGAGATAGGAGGATTGCTGTGAGTTCAAGGCCAGCCTGAGACTACATAGTGAATTCCAGGTCAGCCTGAGGTAGCCTGAGACCCTACCTTGAAAAATAAAAAAAGAAAAAAGAAAAAAGAAAAAAGAAAAGAAAGAAAGAAAGAAAGAAAGAAAGAAAGAAAGAAAAGAATGAACTTGAGATCAATTAGAAAAATTTGAACTAAAGAGCAAACATTGGTTACATTTCTTTGGTATTCAAACATCAGGGCTAAAAAGTTCACCTATCCCACATCCTTCCTGGTCTTTATGCCTAAATTTATTTCAAAATTTTGGATCCCATTTTTCATAAGATAAACTCTATTAGATTTCAAAACATTCACACCTTTCAAAGCCATGCAAATTGTGTAATCTTTTAGTTCATGAGAGTCCATTATAGTCATCAGGCCCATTAAACCAGATAAGACTTTATTAAGTAATGCTCCTCTTCTTTTTTCATTGGGTTTCTGGGTATCTTTGTCAGCATTTACAGCTTAGCCTCTTGTTTTCTCAAAATGTATATAGATTGAAAGAAATTCATCAGTACTCATTGATGTCACATTATTTGGAATATAGCTGTTAGGTATAGTAAGTTAAGAAAAGATCCATTTGATATGTTAGTGAATTGAACAGGGTTTAAATCACTTATGAAAAAAAAAAGCACATAATAGGGCTTTGCACAGAAAAATGTAAGCCACATTCAATTAGGTTATTTCTGTAAAAAAAAAAAAAATGGTTGTGGCTTAAAGCAGCAACTATTACAGGACTTCGTTTAAATGTGAATGGCTTCTGAAGTAGTGCACTTGAATAATACACTACAGAAGATTACACATGAGGTTAGAATGTACTTATGAAAAAAACCTTTCAGTAAGGTATTATGTAGTGAATTATTCCAGAACTTAGAAGCTTAAAACCTTTTCATCATCCCTTATCTTTAAAATTCCATTACTCAAAGTTTTAAAGCAGCTTATCCATGTGGTTCTGGAATACAGTGTCTTTTGGGGGTGGATACTGCCTCATTACATGGGTTAGCTTGGGGAAGAATCTTCTTCACATCTACCTTTTCACCCTCAAAATGCCCTATCCAAAGTTCTTCCTGTGGATACTAGAGGGCACCACCACGTCCTCTCAGTCTATGGTTTTCTTTAGGAATTGCTCAACAAAGCATTTGCCTTCCCTCAGAACCAGGGTGGAGAGAGAGAGAAAGAAAGAGAGAAAGAGAGGGAGAGAAAGAGAGAGAGAGAACCTCATATAGAAATATATGCTTGTGCTAGCACAAGTGCACATACTTGCACACATAAGTGCAGACACTATGCATACATCACATCACACACCACAACACACATATATACAAAAATATGCCAAAAAAACAACTTTACTTGAAACAACTGCTTTATTGTCTTCATATTTTGGATTATTGGATATCTATTCTTTACAAAAGAAACAGTTTGGGCTCAATATATATATTGTGATAAGATATAAAGATATTTTGATAAGATACATATCTTTAAATATCTTTAAAAGGAAACATTCATTCAAATCAGAAACAACATAGGCAAATGTAGATGTGATTAAGGATCACAGGAGATAGGGTCATAGTTAAATCTGATATTTGGAAAGATGCATTGCAAGTGTAGTTCATATATTAGCTCCCACTTTATGACATCAACATGTATCATTTCAGTTTTGACCTTCTTGAAATACTGAAAACAAAAAAAGTTCTCTTTCAATAAACCAGACTTTTCTGGAACAACGGAGCTCATTTACTTCTGTATGCTATATCCTGTTTGTGTGAGCTGACATTTATTGGAATTGACAGAGCTTCTTCTTTTTGTCTCTCTCTCTCCACCAAGTTCAGCTAAAACAGTTTTCTTTCAAAATGTTTGTCACAACCTTTGAACGTACATAAGTCCAAGGAGAGAAAGTAAACATTGGTACACATGCATCTATCAATCTTTTGATATTACAAACTGTTCAGGCAGGGGAGTCAATGTTTAGAAGATAAGCCAAGGCGCCTAAGTCTTTCACTTCCTCTTAGCATTGTTTTACTGCTTCTGTTTAACTCTCAATGGACCACATTTCTCAAAGTTTAGCATTCTTTTTCCTGCACAGCAACTACTTCTCTTCATAGACCAAAGAAGACTAGCTCAGATAGCTAAAAAGTTCTAGTTATAAAACTGAGGTAATGGGCTGGAGAGATGGCTTAGCAGTTAAGGAGCTTGTCTACAAAGCCTAGTGATCTTTTCTGATTCCCTAGTACCCACATAACGTTGGATACACAAGGTGGCGCATGGGTCTGGAGTTCATTTGCAGAGGCTGGAAGCCCTGGCGTGTTCATCCTCTCTGTCCTACATTAGATGTATAATAATCAAAAAGTATTTATAAGAAAGTTTTTGAACCTAAAAAATGTAAATATAGGAAGATGAAGATTATTTTTTGGTAAAGTGGTATAACATTCACTGAAATAAATTCTTTTACGTGGAAGAAATATTCTGCATAAATTTAACCAATGACTTTCAGATATTAGGAAAATAAGCTGTGCGGGACCCTGATTCTGAACAAGGAGAATGAGTTGAGTATCACAAATTACTGCAACTCAGGGCATAGGTATATCGACTCCATAATACAGGCAAAAGGATATGAATAAAAAAAAAAGAAAAACAGAAAAGAAAAAAAAACAAAACATAAAAACCATGGATCTAATAAGAACTCCAGATAGCACCTGGAGAGATTCCTCAAGAGAACACTGAAATTGAAAGCCAGCACAGAGTTGAGAGTTCTTCAGAGGCATGTTTTCAATCACTAATCTCTCTGACTATCCTGGCTATGTAAGGCAACTGTGCAGGGTCATGGAAATATCAATCTTTAAAATGAAGAGAGAGAGAAAAAAAAAACAAGACGGTGTTAGTACACAGAGCTTGAAGCAATCATGATGTCAAACAGCAACTCAAAAACTCATCAGGAAATGAGTTAATATTGTTTGTTTCCCAATAGCACAATTAAATATTATGGGACAATATGTGTGTGTTTCACATGTATATATTTATGTGTTAGTAAGTTCACTTGTGTGCACTTGCATGTGGAGGTCTGATACTGACATCAGATGTCTTCCATAACCACTCAACCTTATTTTGGGAAAGACTTTCACTGAACCTGGAACCTATTGATTTGAATATATAAGCTAGCTAGCTAGCTTTCTTCCGGATATGGTGAGCATTGATAAAGAACATTGCACCAAATAGAGGGTATAAATATTGAGAAACATGGTAAAGGACAGACAATAAATAATTCTGGAGTTAAAACATTTGCAATAATAATAGTAATAAAACTTAGATAAGCAGGGCATGGTGGCACACACCATTAATTCCAGCACTCGGGAGGCAGAGGTAGGACAATCATTGTGAGTTCAAGGCTACCCTGAGACTACATCCAGGTTAGTCTGGGCTAGAGTAAGACCCTGCCTCTAAAAAAAAAAAAAAAGAAAGAAAATTTGTCTATTGAACCCACACCAATAAACTGCCACATAAATATGTATATACTTATATGCTAATCTACAGTATTAACAAACTTTTAAGGCATAATATATTTTGAAGTTATTGTATTACCTGTATTACATATTACACAATAGAAGGTAATAAATGCATTAAAATGATCTATTATTATAGATTTTAACTGCAGTGGTTGGTGTTGTAATAGGATGTTGAAGTTAAACTGTTCATTTTCCTTCTTGCCATGTGATTATTTAAAAATATATTTTTTCAGCCCATTGGCCATTAAATTATATAATAATTGTCCCCTGTAAAACATGTAATTAGACTTCATTTGCTGTTGCTTTGTTCCTAATCATTTTATGTATCATAGATGATTTAAAACATTAACCATGTGAAGCCAAGCATGATGGTGCACATCTGTAATCTAAGCCCTTGGGAGGCTAATGCAGAAGAGATCAAGACTCACTGGGCTTCATAGAGCATTCCAGACTAGCTTGGGTTGCAAAGTCAAACACTGTCTCAAACAAAAAAAAAAAAATAAGTAAATGACAAAAACAACCCAAAAATTAACCATGAAATTGCTTCTTTTCTACACGTATAGGAATACTTAAATGTTACTGCTTCAGGTACTTTTGTTGTTGACTTTTTTGTTTGTTTGTTTTGAAACAGGGTCACACTTCATATGCAGCCAAGGCTTGACTTGAATTTCTGATCCTCTTGCCTCTGCAAGAGGATCTTTGGATTATAGGTATTTTCCACCATACACAGCTTTCCTTCCATAACATTTAAATCAAAAAGGCATATTTTGGCATCATATTTAGCAGTAACAATGGATATTAACACAAACTTTTTAATTACTCACTAGGAAAAATCTAATATAATGTAATCAGTTTCCCTCTATAACACAAGAAAAAGTACAGCAATCCTAATTGTATGTAGTAAATTAGTGAAACATTCCTGTCAACATCTTGGCTATATCTAAAATCCTAAGGCTACTAGAACTTAAAAATAAATTACCTTGTGTTAGTTAGATATACTGAATGATTTTCTTTTTCTTTTTTTTGTGGTTTTTAAAATAGTGTTTTGATATAGCACTAGCTGACCTAAAATTCACTATGTAGTCTCAGGGTAGACTTGAACTCACAGAAATCCTCCCACATTTGCATGTCTAGTGCTGGGATTAAAAGTATGTGCCACCAGCCTGGCTCTATATTGAATTCTTAAAAGCTTTACAACAAAGGAGAATTGCTAGATCATCTTGTTGCCCCAATCCATGTTTCTGTAGATAATATATAAATTCCTTTACCTAAGGCATTTTTTGCTATCCTAATAGGCATTAGGTATAACATATTTTTTTCTTTCCATTGACAATTTTACTTGTAGGTGAAAACAATAGGTAGGATAGAAACATGCTCTCAGTGAAATTAAAAGGAGTTTTTCATACATATAATACAGGATAAAACTGAGGAAACAATTTTAACAGATTTATTAAGAACTGGAAGGACAATATTTTTGGAATTTGGAAACTGCATGAATTGCCTAATCCCAGATCTAATTATTTAACAGTGCATTTTCTACTCTCCTGGACTCAACAGTGTTAACCTGAGTTCAGATTCCTGTTCCATCAATAATTGTATTTATTTTAATTTATAATTATGTAGTTTAATTTATATTTCATTTACCACATTTGGAATAATAAATCACTATAGCATTGAATTCATGGGGCTGTTTGTGGATATACTAATAATCTAATGCTTTGTGGCAGATCACAGCAAATTCAGCTGACTAAACAAGTATTTCTTATCTTAGAGGCTCTGTAGCTCAGGAGACATAGGCTGGTTTATAGGAAACATCTGATTAGAGTATCACAGGGTTGTAATAAACCTTTCTCTGTGAAGGTCAGAGTTCTTTCTGAAATTCACATTGCCTGAATTTTGTGGCCAGTTTTATGTGTTTTTTTTTTCTTTTTTTATGTGGGATTCAGTCCTTGCTGCCCATCACCCTGGGTCAAATATCATCTCTAGAGATCCCCCCCAAATCTTTGCCAAGACCATTTCACAGAGCCCCTTAAAGTCATCAATTCAATATGAATATAATGATATGACACCTTCCTCTTTTTTAAGACAGAATCATCTATACCTCAAGATATCCTTGAACTCACTAAGCAGCTGAGGATGGCCTCAGTTTTCTGTTCTTCTTACCTCTAACAACCAAGTGCTAGGACTACTTGCCTGATCCACCATGACTGGTTGATGAGGTGTGAGGAATTGAACCCATGGCTTTGTGCATGGTCAGCAATACTCTACCAACTGAGCTATATCCCCATGTCCCCAGCCCCAGAACTTTCTTTGTAAGCCAGACGTTGAATGTACACATAGAGAAGAAACTGGAGCCTTCCATCATCTAAACTAATCACAGAAGGGGGTTTTCATGTTATTTGCTGTTTTCTCTAGACTAGTACAAATCACACTTGTTGGCCACAGAATTTAGTTGGGGCCGCAAAATAAATTACACAGGCATATGACTTATTAGAGTCACCTTAAGGTGTCCAACCTGCAAAAATTAAATTGGCTAATCAACAGAAGTAATGTTGTATACATAATCGAGTAGGCAAAAGCATGTTATCACTAATTGTAGCTTTTAGTAGCATATAATACAACTTTCTAGTCTCTTTGTCTCACATAGTGCTACAAAATCATTTCCTTCTACTGTGAAGTGGCCTTACAGTTTCCTCTTGATTTGGTTCTTTGGGTCTCTTTTTCTAGAGTCACTAGTTCTATTCTTACACAGCTATAAGGCTGTTGATATGATTCTCTGTTTTATGTTTCCTTTTTTTTTGGCATACTTACAGAGTCACATGTCAATTTTATAAGCTTATAAGGTAAAGAACTACTCAAGATGCTGAAGAGACAGTTCACAAGTTAATGTACCTTGCATGTAAAGAGTACCAGTTTGAGTTCCAATCTCTATCACCCAATTAAAGGCAGATGCATGCAGTGGCACACGTGTTTAGAGGAGTACAATTTGCAGTGGCAAGAGGCTCTGGGACACATATTTTTTCTCTCAAATAAGCAAATAAATAAAAATATTTTAACTATATGTTAAAAAAAACTACTAGGTTTCTTTAGCTACTGGACAAAATAGACTATAAACCTCTGTGACACCTTACAAACAACTAAGGGTGTCAAACAATTTCACCCAATTACCTGCTTCATGTAAGTACAGTGAGGGAACATACCAATATCAGTTGCAATAATAAAATACTATTATCTATCTATCTATCTAGCTAGCTAGCTAGCTATTATCTATCTATTGATCAATCAATCAATCTATCTATCTATCTATCTACATATCTATCTATTGATCTATCTAATTTCTTCAAGACTTTACATAGTCATTGCCTTGTTACATTCTTATTCCCCTGAAACAGTGTGAGAACCTATCCTAAAACTTAGTGTAGGCTAAGTGAGTAACCAACCCCATATTTTCTTCTGATATTCTCTATCGATAGCTATAAGTCACACTGTGCTAAAATCCAGTGGACAAATTCATCTATTGGTCCACTATTTCCTATAAAATCCTTATTAATTTGTTATATTTTATTATATACATTTCTCATTAATGATGATATTCTATTTCCAAACAGTTTTAAACACTATTTTGATGAAATGAACATATAGGTATGTGTCACCACAACCAGATTTACATGGAGGCTAGGGATTCAAACTAAGTCCCTTACACTTACGTGACTAGTAATTTATTGAATAAACCATCATCCAAGCTCTGTAACCATTTTAAAACTTCTATGTCAATAACTACATAAATATCCAAAGGAGGAACTGAATTGATTATAAGAAACCATGGGTAAATAACCTCCATCTTTTGTATTCTTTTAGAAGAAATATTTATATTGCTCAACCAGCTAAATACTTTGTTCTTTGTCTACTGTATGACCTTCAGCATGTAGATTAGTAATTGGTGACATT
The DNA here is from genome assembly GCF_020740685.1 of Jaculus jaculus. Classification (NCBI taxonomy): domain Eukaryota; kingdom Metazoa; phylum Chordata; class Mammalia; order Rodentia; family Dipodidae; genus Jaculus; species Jaculus jaculus. The sequence goes on from NC_059107.1 coordinate 129,917,779, forward strand.
GCCATCCATCTTGAGTAAACTGGACAGATTTTTAAAAAAAGTATTTATAGAGAATTGGGGGACTATTGATTAAATTTACCAAGATAGGTCAGTTATGGTCAATAATATAATGATGTATGTCCTTTTATTATGCTCTACAATGAATTCATAACTGTAATTTTATCAGTGTAATTCAACACATGATAACTTTTGTTCTCACTAATGTTTGGTGATTATTAGAGATATTTCCTACCCAGACATAATTTCTTTATTGACCATTTGCCAGATAGTTGGATTGAACACCACCCTCAGTGATCATATTCTAAACTATTTCTAGTCATATGTGTTTAAAGGCTTTTATCTTTATAAATTAATTCCAAAATAGCATTCATTAATTAAAAATTGTCACTTTCCTACATGCATTTGCCTCTGAGCATATATAATCTGGATCATTCCTGCTAATTATATCTAAAACATAAATGTTTATTTAGGGGAACAAGTAGCTCAGAAGTCATGCAGCAAACTACAAATCCAGGTTCTATATTTAAATATTCTGAGTTGCACATAACTGCTCATAATTGTTTCTTTAGCATGACAGTCTAGGATTTCAGGCACACAGTTCCTGTTCCACGTCTATTTACATAATAAAAATCTATTCCTGTATGATTGCACAAAATTAGACTAAGGTTTCTGTTATTGCTCTCCAGACCAACCCCTCCTCATATTTGAATCCCTATGCTCAAACCTCATTTCTGAAATTTAAGCCTCTCAGAGCCTCTTTATCAGAAAATTCTTGTTTTTCCACTTCTAATTTTCAACTGTACTAGGTCTTCATTTGTTGAAGGTTGGGCCAATTAAAATTACATACAGATTTCTGTTTCTGTGATAACTTGGTAAATACTTCATCATTAACTAAGAGTCTTTCCTATTTCAATCATTAGGAAAAGACAGATCTCATCCATATGGACTATATTAATCTTAGTCTAAAGGAATTATAAGCTTTTCATATGTCCATTTATAACAAAATGCTTCATTATCAATCCCTGTATGTCTCACTTATTTTATAAATTATTTCATCACCAATCACTATGAATTCATGTACTTCTTTTGCATAAATATTATGTCAATTTGTGCAAAAACAGTATATTTATTTACCCTGAAAGCAAGGAGGTCAGTAAAAAAATTATAAAGTTAATATATTTTTGTTGGATACTAGTCTTTGGATGTGAGTAGTCCCTCAAAGCTTCATATGGAGAAAATTTGAGTTCCTGTGTGATAATAAGTGGAACATTAAAAAAAATTTTATTTTTTTATTTACAGGGATAGACACAGACACACACAGACACACAGACACACACACACACACACACAGAGAGAGAGAGAGAGAGAGAGAGAGAGAGAGAGAGAGAGAGAGAAAATGTGTGTGCCAGAGACTCTAGGCACTACAAACAAACTCTAGATGCATGCAGCACTTTGTGTACTTGGCTTTACATGGGTACTGGGGAATCTAACCTGGGTCATTGGACATTGCAGTCAAGACCTTAACTGCTAAGCCTACTCTCGAACCCAGAGGTTATGCATTTTTTTTGTTTTGTCTTTTTGTTTTTCGAGGTAGGGTCTCACTCTGGTCCAGGCTGACCTGGAATTAACTCTGTAGTCTCAGGGTGGCCTTGAACTCATGGCAATCCTCCTACCTCTGCCTCCGGAGTGCTGGGATTAAAGGCGTGCGCCACCACGCCCAGCTAGGTTATGCATTTTTTAAGAGAGGAAAGTGTAAGAGAATTGCATGGTTGGGAACACTGGTCTTAGAAAAGATTATAGTATTCTTTTAGGACCAGTTAGTTAACAAAGAAAAAATCATTATTGTATTAATTATTTTTCTCTTTGCCTCCTGAGTGCATGCACCACCATACCCATGATTTCATAATTCTTTTCTGTGTTATGTCTTTATATAAAATCATGTTTAAAATTAAACACATAATATATTTCACACATTCTGCATTAGCAGTCAACAAGTATATCTTACATAGATTATGTAGTAAATGTACAGTACATAAATAACAAGGTAAAGATATAATTGGGTTACACACAAGCTTTAGCTATGCTTACCTCTGGATATTCACCAAGGATCTGGTAAGCAATCAGGGACTTTCTGAAAAATTAAAATTTTATTTTACTAAGATCACCCATGCATTGTTTATATGATTTAAAATTAAAAATTATAAGCAATGTTACATACATGCTTTTATTCCTGGTTTCATAGAAAACTATTATGTTTAAATCATCTCAGTATTGTTAGGGAAAATTATGATTATTAAGAAAATGCCTTGTACTAAACAGCAGTTCCCTGTGTCAAGGTCTTTCATAGTGAACAGTATTCAGCAAGGAATAAAATAATACTTTGTGTCCCCATGCTCCATGACTCCTTATCTTTTCACAGTCTAAAATCTTGCAAGTGTTTAAGATATTCATAGCATTGGTACCACATGGAAACATTTTCCTCATGAATCTGTTGTAAAATCTTACAATCCAGTATTTTATGTTTCTGCATCAAATCTATGTGGCAGAGAATTTCTACATTTTATTCTTGACAGCAGTGGCCTTTTATGCTTGTTTTCAGAAATGAAATGTAACAATATCAGCAGGTTCAAAACAACATCATTTTGAGATGTTTTCATCATTCTTCTCATTCTATTCAACATGCATAATGCCTACACTTAAAATACACTCCTTAATTCTACTTTGCAATTGTCAGATTCTTTCAAAAGAAAGAATATTTGTTGTTCAATCTGTATCGTTAGTCATGGCTTAGTTTTATTTGGAACTTTTGAATAATTCACTACTCTTCCAAATCAGCAGGAGTGATAAATTATTCTAGTTTTGTGAGATTATGTTTGGTGCGTCCATCCCCATTTTTGTTTTGTGTGGATATTAGATCCCACTATGAAACAGAGAAAAGGTATTGGAATCCCAATTCTCCAGCCACAGTCTCCTAACTACTGGTACCACATGTGTGTGTCATCACACCTAGTTTTGGGAGTGTTTTAAATGTATAAATAAACCTGATTCAACCTTTTAAAAATCATTTTGTACATCATCAATTAAGATTTTAAAAAAATACAAAGGGAATCCACCCTAAGCCAAGTGTGGTATAGATAACAGAACATTTTGCTTCATTTAATTTGGAAAACTAGAGGCACACTCCTAGGCGTTGGTGTGAATCAATCAGGGTGCCAAACGATTCCGTCCAGTGGGGACCCAAGAGGCAAATTCAAGTTTATCAGAGATTCAGCTAATTTTTCACATAGTGAACTTTGGTAATTGTGCCACCTAGTAATTACTCATGTTCACTCCAGTGATACATCTTTTACCATTCTATATAGTCATGTAGGTCAAATTTATGCATGTGCCTATCTATATACCTATTAGGGCAATAAACCTGTGAAAAACTGTACCATGTTAAAAGGTCTAAACACCATTACTGTATCATCAAGTTCATTCTAGCACAGAAATTTTTCTAGGACTTCTGAGAAGTAGACTCACTTTGAGATAGTATAGACTTAGTTGAAATATCAGTACATTGGATATAGAATTCAGAAAAGAAAACCCCATTAGACAGAATAATTTGAAACAATGATTGATCCTCCGTTGTCTAATTCTAAGCACCATCCCTTTCCAGAAATCTGCTTCATAAGGTTGAGGACACAATGTGTCTTTACCTACTGATTTTAGGTTTTAATTATTAAAATTTGGATGATTTCTATTTAGTGAAATAGATAGTAAAAACAGTGACAGTATGTGGCATAGGATCCGTGTTCGTAGTTAGAACCTGACAATTTAATGTTTGCTCAATACATTACATTCAATTAATGAATATAAAATTAACTTACCCCAAATTTCAGGTTTTATTGAACAAAAGAAGAACCAAATTTATTTATTTATTTTTAAAAATTGTTTATTTTTATTTATTTATTTGGGAGTGATAGACAGAGAGAGAAAGAGGCAGATACAGAGAGAAAGAATGGGCACGCCAGGACATCCAGCCACTGCAAACAAGCTCCAGATGGATGCGTCCCCTTGTTCATCTGGCTAACATAGGTTATGGGGAATCGAGCCTCTAACCAGGGTGCTGAGGCTTCACAAACAAGTGCTTAACTGCTAAGCCATCTCTCCAGCCCAATTATTTTATTTAATTTTATTTTATTTATTTATTTATTTTTATTTGAGAGCGTCAGACACAGAGAGAAAGACAGATAGAGGGAGAGAGAGAGAATGGGAGCACCAGGGCTTCCAGCCTCTGCAAACGAACTCCAGATGCGTGCGCCCCCTTGTGCATCTGGCTAACATGGGACCTGGGGAACTGAGCCTCGAACCAGGGTCCTTAGGCTTCACAGGCAAGCGCTTAACTGCTAAGCCATCTCTCCAGCCCCAATTATTTTATTTTTATTATTTGCAAACATATGACTTTATGTTGGAAATGTGAAGACCATAGGTTGCCTTGAAAGACAAATGAGTTAATTATTGTACTTGAATATTCATTTCAATGTTCAAATTTTTATTAATGTTACTTGACAATGCTAACATTTTAACATAGTTTTGATATATAGTTTTATGGCCAGAAATATGGTCTGTTATTATTTATCTTAAGTGTATGAAACTTCATTACTATGTACATATTCAATTTTTACAGATGTATCCATTTATTACAGAATGTATAGTCTCTAATAGTTTGAAATACTATTGCACACATCAGTACCACTTAGTGTATAAATATTCCAAGCAATTATTGATAGCTAACTTAATTGAGTTAGTCCTAAGTTATCAGGAGAAATTTCTTTAAATTTTCTATTATAATATTTACTTGTCACTTTTTTCTTTAATTCATTAAAATATATTATATCCATACTGCTATTCGTATTTTCTTAATGTTTCTAATAAGCTTTTTTATTTATATAAATTATTTTGTTCAAATTATTTTTTCTTATATTAATAGTGATTTAATATGAGCTGCCTTGGAAAAGTATTAAATTTTGGTCTGAGTTTTTCTTTTTCTCCAAAGGGGGGAAAAAATCACTGTTGTAGCCAGCTCCATGTAGCTGGTATGTACATCCAACCATATACTGTTTGTGAGAGGAATGGATTTATTTCAGGCATAGAGAGTTTAGGAGACCAACATTATTGGTCAAAGAAGCTGGCTCCCTTGCAGAGAGACGTCAGAGAGACACCAGCAATAGCTACCCCTACAAGCAAGCAGAATGGCCAGAGCTCAAAGTGATCTCTGCACACCTTTCATGTGGAATCAGGACCCACCTCCAAACACACCTTAAGCTGGACCCCAGGATCCTTTCCCAGGTGCACCTACTCCTGTAGGATGCTAAAAGCTTAAGTAGCCTGAGGCTGTGGGGGACATACATTCACATTCAAACCATCATATTCAGTATAGCTTTCCACAAGAGGAAATATATGGTTGGGAGTCAGATGGAGAGGACACTGAGTATTTCACAGTACCAACAATTTACATGAAGTTATGTAAACTGCCATGTAAAGAAATTCCTATGCATTTGGGAATATATTGTCAACCAAAAACCTGCTAAGGATGTTCATGTGAAAAGCAGTTACACGTGATATATTCTACTGCTATCTTTGACAATTTCTGTCACCTGTTTATGTCACTCCAAAACTGATTCATAGAAGCCTTATTCAACAGTGTGATGCTAGTCATGAGGAGTAAGAATTTTTGGTGTTGGATGAGGTCATGAAGTTAAAGCTACCATGATGAGCTAACAATCTAAAGGGAAGAGCCACAAGATCTCTCTCTATCTCTCTTTCTCTCTCTCTCTCCAAGTGCGGATGTACATAACAAGTGTCCACTAAAACTCCACAGAAACCAAACAGGACATCTTAACATAGGATTTTCCATGTTTTAAAGTATCAAGCCACCTGATTCGTGGTATTTTGTTACAGCTGACAGCCTGCTTGCAAAATTTTAACTCAATTATGCATTCTGTTTTAGTTTTAAGTAATAATCATTCACATCATGAGCATTTTTTGGTAGAGAATGTTACCCATCAGAAACTTTATGTAATTGTAAATGGCACTAATATTTTGTGTTGTAAAAATATACTGTTCTTTTTTTTTTTTTCTGTGTGCTGTAAAGTTTGAGTACTTCCTTGTGAATTTATGCTTTATTTAAAAAAATTCACCACAATAATTATATTTTGGTGCCTTATACATAAAGTCCTGCTATATTTTACAGGTATAAAACACATGCTATTTTCAATGATAATAACAACAGTCAGCATCAGGTGACCTTTTTGTATAACCTTAATAATATACTTCATATTATATACATGCATATGTTTAGAGAGGACACAGAAAACATTACTTCCTCCAAAATTTTACTTTCAATCTCTGGTACTCCTTCTCATATCTGTAAGTCTCAACAGATACCTTTATTATAATAGTTATAAACCATAATTAATTTATTATCTATTTACAGATTTTATTTACTCAATAGTAATTTCCTTGATGATATAAATAAAATACTATTGTACATTGCAATTATTAACATTAATTTAAAAAAAATTTTTTTTGGTTTATTTTTATTTATTTATTTGAGAGTGACAGACAGCGAAAGAGGCAGAGAGAGAGAGAGAATGGGCACACCATGGCTTCCAGCCACTGCAGACGAATTCCAGATGTGTGTGACCCCTTGTGCATCTGGCTAATGTGGGTCCTGGGGAATCGAGCCTTGAACCAGGGTCCTTAGGCCTCACAGGCAAGTGCTTAAACGCTAAGCCATCTCTCCAGCCAACATTAATTTTTAACTTGATTGAATCTAGAATAATTTAAGAGTCAAACACACTGGCATGTTTGTGAGGGAGTTTCTATGTTGGATTAATTAAGGTGGGAAGACACACACACTAATTGTGGAGAGCACCGTTCCATACATGGAAGCCCTAGACTGAATAAATAAACAAGTTTAATATAAGCAATCATTGATTTCTGTTTCCTGACTATGGGTTGAATGTGACCAGATACCTTATGATCCTAATGCCAAACCTTCTCCACCATGATGGACTATAACCTCAAATTATAAGCCCAAGTAAGTCCTTCCTTCCTGAATTGATTCTTGTCAGATCTTTGCTACAGTAATCATAAATTTAACTACTATACATATTTTCTTTCTACTTATTAATACAGAATTTAATGTAGTAAAGGATTATAAAATATTTTAATTCATTCTATTTTTTAGATATTAGAGAATAACTCCAAACATGTACTATAAAAACAATATAACATGTCAGTAGAATATGGGTGTAGTTTGAGTTACAAATATACAACCTTTACATGTGGATATGAGCTATATGAAAAGATGTTAAGAGATTGCTATGATGGCCTATTCCCATTATTCCAGCTGTGAAGAAGTATAAGTTTGAGGACAACCTGTGATATAAAGTAAGACTGTGTTTTAATGAAAAATTTTGAAGAGTTGGGATAGTGTCAGGGGTAGACTGATTGCCTGGAATGTACAGGGCACCTGGTTGAATCATTAGTACTTTAAGAAAAAGAAACAGCCAAGTATGCAATGCTTATTTGAGCCTAACAATTGTTTGTACTTTGTATGTAATAGTAGGCTGATATTTAAGATTTTTCTTGGCCTCAGTACCAACTGATATTTTGCTTCCATTCCCATAGAAATGGCATAGGGAAGAGGTCCTATAGCCACCGAAGCTAACTTTGTTCTTGAGTGCATATTGCTGGCTTTCTTTGCTCATCTTGTGATACCATCTTTCCAGACTTGGAATGTTACCCTAGGAGATCCCAATTATTGCCTTTGCTTTGTTTGTCTATATAACACTGAGGTAGCTGGAAGCATGGTTAAGAAAGATTTTGGGGTGAATGGAAATCCTTTCCTCCCACGGTGGTCACACTGAAACTAAAGTTCCTTCCCTGCATTAAAAATATTTCCATTTTCTTTAACTGGCTTTTGGGGATGAGTGAGACTCCCAGAAACTGCCTTTTGTCCTGTCAATAGTACCAATTGTTCAAAAGAAGATGTAATATTTAACTGGTGACCTAGTCCTTTTTAGTCCCAGGGGCCATTATTTTATAGATACTTTCTAATATGAAACCAAAGACCTTGTACTAGATAACAATATCACAGATACCAATACCACTATGGTATGTTGACAACTTATACAACAAAACTTGTACTTCTGATATAATGGATTAAATATTTCACATTTATACACTATTTTATATGTGTGGATATGTAAATTCTATTTATAAATATTTTGAAATATTTAAAATATTAAAAGAAAATCAAAGTCAGAAGGACACCTCCTTCAGACTTGCTCCACTGAAAGGCACCATAAGTCTGGAAAATTGGAAGAAAGTCAAAGGTTTACTAAGTACCTGCTGCAGACCATAATTCTTAATTAAGTCATGCTTTGGCGTTATAAACTTTAATATACTGGTTCATGGAAGTCTATTTTACAATAGCTGCTTCTCTCAAAATCATCTCCTCTGACAAAATTCCACATTTTAGTCATTAATAAATGGTTTCATGTTTGGGAAAAAAATTCTAAGAAGTGATCTCCACTAATTCTACAACAAAGAATTTTTTCAAATGGTGAGTTCATACTCCTGCTGAGCTCAAAGTTCTATAAACAGAACTCTAGCATTCCTTCTGGGCCTACAAATGTACCTGCTCTCTGCTTCAGTAGAGTCCTGTTCTGGAAGTTCTGCTAAGAACTTAAACATCAATCTATTTGTTACAGAAAGAGCATTGAGTAAAACAAGAAAACTGCATCGCCTCCCTTCCCACAACACCACAACAAATGTGTCACAAAGTTACTATCAAGTACAGAAGAATGCAGCACTCACATACTTAAATGAAAAATGCAACAAAAGCAGGACCACTACTCAGGCAGTAGAATTGGATGGATCAGATTTAAATTGTTCTTTTACTGTGAGTTATGATCCTCTTGCCCTCCAGTAGCTCCAGAAGTTGAGAATAAATGTCAGTGTTATATGATCTGAGACTCTTCTGGTGACTATACTGCAGAAGAAACATCCTTAGTCGTCAGTCCTTGCAAAGTCCTCACTGACGTAAGAGGAATTTTTCAATGAAAAGGATTGGTTTATTACTGCTTTAAATCTCTCATGTATTACAAAGGGATTTGCTAAATACATTCATGGGGACTGCCTATGTACTGCCAAAGGGCTTCGGAAAGCCACTAAACCTTCTGGTGATTGAACTGTACAGTCCCCAGCTGCAGTGAATTAACATAATTGGAAGGAGGACTGGATGTTTTTATAGGAGCTGATGATATGCACTTCCAATAGTATCATTACTTTAGACTGTTTTATCCTTGAGGGCATAGGAAGCCTTGGCAGTGGTTTTAAAATATGATGGCTGCTCAGCAGGTAAGCAACACTGGTGAGAGGTACATTAGTTATACTTTATAAGTGGTCTTGGCATTTAGCAATTTAATTATATGCAATATTAAGATATGTTAAGTGGTAGTACATTGTGTGTACTATCTAGTGTAAAGAAAAGTTGCAGCTCATTTGTCTGACTATGATCTATGGTAGAAGCTTACTTCCTTCTTCATGATCCATTGACCAAATTAAATGGTAGAATGATGCCAGAATCCATTGATTGTCATTTTATTTTTCTGAAAAAAAAAATCATCAGTTGATACAGCATGAATCAAATTAAATCTCACATATAGACATATATTCTGGATCACTACAAGAAAATTACATGAAAAAATCCATGACTTTAGTGTAAAAAAAGCCCTTTGGAATTTTTCTGATTCAAAAATATGTCTAATTCCATTATCATTTTGGGTATATTTTCAAAAGGGATAATCTAGAATTCAATCTGTGTATGTATAGGCTTGCATAATTCTTACAAATAGACTTGCTGTGAAGAATAAAGCCCCAATATTAAATGATCATTAGTTTTTTGTTCATGAGCTATGCCTCACAAATATAAATACTTTTTGGCCTACATGCAGATAGATTTAGTGTGTGTGTGTGTGTGTGTGTGTGTGTGTGTGTGTGTGTGTAGTGTGTGTGTCTCAGTATGTGTTGTGTGTGTGTGGTTTATGCATACATGTGCAGATAGAGTCCATCCATTCATGAGGATGCCAAAAGTCCAGAGTGCCTGCAAAGGCCAGAGGAGAGCATCATGCGTCCTGCTCCACCTCGTGTGGCTCTACTTCACTTTGATGTATTCATGCAAGAATCCAGAATGGCTAGAATATCTTCTTTTCATAAAAAGTAATTTTGTACTATGCATCTAAACTGGCAGTTACAAGGCCCTCCGCTCCATCCCATTTCCAGTGAAAAGAAATAAAAGAGGAAATAATTGACAGGCAGTTTTATTTTATGTAAATATCATGAAAGATGTACAGACTCATGTCTGCTTTTGTTCTTGTAGTAGTGCAATATCTTTTTAAAAATATGTATATTTTTTAGTATTTATTTATTTATTTGAGAGCAACAGACACAGAGAGAAAGACAGATAGAGGGAGAGAGAGAGAATGGGTGCACCAGGGCCTCCAGCCACTGCAAACGAACTCCAGACGCGTGCGCCCCCTTGTGCATCTGGCTAATGTGGGACCTGGGGAACTGAGCCTCGAACCAAGGTCCATAGGCTTCACAGGCGAGCGCTTAACTGCTAAGCCATCTCTCCAGCCCAGTAGCGCAATATCTTAATGGTCATATTTAGCACTATGAGAAGTCACTTATCTTAACCAACACACCTGCTAAATACTAGTTGAGGAGGGCTCTAATACTAAAATGATAACAATTAGTGAGAAATCAGTGTGTCCTATTAATGAGCAATCTTCTATCATAGTTTCTGCATATATTTTTCAATGCAATAGTACTTAGAAAATCACAACAGAGGCATTTATCAAAAATAAATTGAATGGCTTTTGACTTCTTTAATCATCATGTTAATGTAGTGAAGTATGACATGACATAATTTTAAAGATCACCATTCTTATTATAAAGCTCTTGTTTTTTTTAAATTTAATTTATTAGTTTTCTTTTCAGCAATTACAGGCAGTTTGGTACCATTGTTTAGGTTCATCCATGATCTACCCCCTCCCAATGGACCCTCCTTGTTGATGTAAATGGGTCGTGCATTGTGGAGTTAGTCCACAGTTATTGGTACAATAAATGTCTCTGCATATGAAGCAGACCAAAAATGAACCCAACATGGCTCAGGGATATTTTGTGGAAGAGGGGGCCGGAAGAATGTCAGTCACATGTTGGGTCATGAAATAAAGCTCTTATTATTTTCAACCCTATGGCATTCCTGTTTGAGTGAGGAATTCAAGTTTTGAAATATAAGCAAATCCATGTATTTCACACAACTTAGAATGAATTGTCATTTTGTAATCATGTTCTAAGAAATACTTTGATAATGTTAGAAAGCATAAACAGGGAAATGCCTTTAAAGCTCTATGGTTCTAAAAATTAATCACTGATGAACAAGGACTTGAGCTTAATAGATAGTGGAGAAAGTAAGAATTATATTGTGCTTCCTGTATTAGAAAGATATTGACCTTTTGATTCTCCTTTTCATTTGGGCTGATTTCATCAGACAAGAAGAATAAAGTCTACAAATTGTAGTCAACATGACAATGAAAAACTAAAAAATAAACCTAATGTAGAAGTTATAAAGTCATGGAAAATAATTTAGAAATTGTTTTTTTTTATTTCTTAGAACAAAGAGAATCATCTTTCTTTTCAAAATGGTATGTGAACAGAATCACATAAAGCAAAATGGGAAATATGTGCATGATTTTGAATCCACATCAAAATACTTTCTTTCATTTCAGTGTGACTGAGGTGGGTGTGAAGGCACATTTAGAATTTTTTAGTTTGAACCTTAGAGTATTAAACAAAAATAAGCTTCTTCATTTGGATGCCAGGAAGAAAACCAAGCAGAATTAGCTCTTCCAACAAGTACTTTCTTCCTTCTATATGTAATATTTCCCTAGAATTAAGAACACACATTTAAAGTCAAGAGTCCTGGACTTTTATCAAGCAGTGATATCTATGTGGTTTGAGGCATACATATATTAATTTAAGGTATTAATTTAAGAGAATATATTCATATATTCTAACTGGATTTTTCTGTGATTAAATGTTTTTAGTAGAGAGAACCATTGTTAATATTTTAGACACACATATATTATGGAAAATGAATAAACCTCATAATAAGGAAAGGTAATACCAATATAATTGTGCCCATTTTAATAACTTCATCTCATAACATATACATACCGTATTGCTCTGTGTTTAACTCCTTCCCTCCTCTGTCCCTTTTCTTCAACTCTACTACAATTGAAACATTGCTAAGCAATGTATGTTTTACTGTATCTCTCATGCACAGGACAGAGATATTATAAAATACTTATCTTCTAGCACGTGCTTTTGCCTTCAGTATCTTTCCACATTCAATAAACCCCCTTAGTACTTAGTCCTTTTATCCCTATTTCTCCTCTCAGATAAGCTCCATCCACTATAGCTTCATCCCCACCACAAGGATGCCAAATCTGATTAAAAAAAAAAAAAGAAAGAAAAGCTTTTTTATTCTGCTAGACTCATGGTACAGTCATTTTGTCTACTGCTCTCCATGCTTGCTCCTTGGGCAGAAGCAAAAGTATGTATGACTGAGCCAGGTATGATGATACATGCCTTTAACCCCAGCATTTGGGAGGCAGAGGTAAGAGGATCACTATGAGTTCAAGGCCACCCTGAGACTACATAGTGAATTCCAGGTCAGCCTGAGTTATACTGAGACCCTACCTCGAAAATCCCCCTGAAAAAAAATGTGACTGAGTTTATATGCCATAGGTAAAATATTATATATTATATAACATATTTTCATGAAGTTCTGTGTCTACATTCTCTCTCACTCTCTCCATACACACACACACACACACACAAACACACACACACACACACACATCCTATTCCTTTCTATGTCATTCATGAAGGATGAAATTAATAATAAGGGAAGGCTGTTTAAATCATCAAAGTAACATATACAGAGATTAGTGATAAAAAATTCATTTAAAATTACTTTTGCCACCAGATAGTCATTAAAAATGAGCATGATCAGACAATGCCCTTCACTCATATTCATGCAATTGAGTGTGCTCTCTATGAATAGTATCAAAAGTGCAAAATAGGAATAAGAAAAGAAGGAAGAAGGGAAAGAAGGAAGAAAAAAAATATGAGACAGAAAGGAAGGGGTGGGTAGAGGAAAGGGTGACATAGGAGAGGAAATGAAAGGAGAGGTGAGAGATAGTAGAAGAAAGGAGAGACAACAAGGTGACCTTTCCTTGTTTATTGAAGAAAAGACCTACTGCACTGGGCTGAAGTACAGTGGAAGGGTAGATTTTTGCCTAGAAAACACAGAGAGTATATTCAACATGAATCCAACAAAAACTTATCAGGAAAATATCTAGAGCAATATATACACTGCATAAAAATAGTTTTTCTCTAGTCAATTGTAGTATAATTTTGTTGACACATATCAATATGGAAATAAGGTGAAAGTATTTAAACAAGAAGAATATAACTATATAAATATATTTAACAAGATGAGAATCTTATGCCTAATTTATATTTTAGAGGTTTGACAATAAATCAGCTATTGGCAAAGTTGGAACATTAGAGACATGCAATTATACATCTGATCATATACTTCTCAATAATACTTTTTTTTATCTGAACCAGGATACTTGATTGGCTCAGAAACATATTAAAGCAATTCTCAGAAGGATCAGGTTTAGAAATTGAAATATTTACAACATGTACAACAGAATATCTCACAATATTTACCATTTACTTGATTTAGTGTTCAAAATTGACACAATTTCAGAAAACTAACATATTAACATGGGGAATACACTTGGGTGTGAAAAATTCTTTACAAGTTGAAAATATGCTTTATATGTTTTAATGGAGCATGCACATCTTTGATATGCATTTAAATACACTCAGCCTAAAGTGCATTTGGGTCTTCAGTTTAGTTACTGAGTGTAACTAACACCATCTTAATTAATTGGACTTCCCTATAAACAGAAGTTATGTAACCTTTAGACTCTTATTTCAACTTATGATTTTAGTTTTAGTTTATTTTCAGTTTAATCGACCTGGTAATATGTTAATTCATTTTCTATTTGAACTGAGTTGGGAATCCATACTAGTGGAACTCTATTTGCCCTGTGCATTATGGAGTTATGCACACTTTCTTTGGATGCAATTTCAATTCAATGAAAATCCAATCTGTCAACTTCTTACTCAAGAGCCTAAATCTTTCTTTTATCTTCCATTATAGTTTATTTAAAATAAAATATTTTAAAAGTCATGAGGAGAGTGCATAAAAGTAAAATGAGATGAAATTGGAGCATCTAGATTAGCAAACTTTCAAAGCCTAGAAGGAATCCACCTAGAGCAAAACAGAACAAAACAAAACAAAAAGAAAGAAAGAAAGAAAAAAGAAAAAGAAGTTTATGTTATAGCAATACTCCAAGTTGGGCAAAAATAACTGGCTTGCTCTAACAGAGAAAGGCTGGGTATAGATATAGCAAGAAGAAAGATGTGGCACTTAACTATAGATATAGAAAAGTAAATAATGGAAAATTAGAAAAATAGAGCAGTAAGTGCTGAGAAAAAGCTGATAATAATACTGACAAATTAAATCAAGGTTTAGTTCATTAAAACACATTAGAAATGTACTGAGTATTGGACATGGTGGTGCATGCTTTTTGTCCCCGCTCTCAGAAGACAATGATAGAAGGATCATTGTGAATTCAAGGCTACCCTCAGACTACATAGTGAATTCCAGGTCAGCCTGGGCTAGAGGTAGATCTATCATTGAAAAAAGTGTCTGGAAAATCTAATTAAGAAAAAAATATTAAAAAATAGTTTTAATTGATCCACACCATAACTATGTTTGGATCAATTAAAATATGATAATACGAAAGATGGTACAATAAAAATTTCACAGGATGATTTAATAAAAAAGTCACAGAAAAAATAAACTTAAGGTTTTAAAATATAATGGAATGCTAAAATTCATTTTATGATAATTTAAATTAGGGTACAAAATATTGGATATTATTATGGCATTTTCTTTTTTCTTTTTTTCTTGGTTTTTCGAGGTAGGCTCTCACTCTAGACCAAGCTGACCTGGAATTTACTGTGTAGTCTCAGGGTGGCCTCGAACTCATGGCGATCCTCCTACCTCTGCCTCCCGAATGCTGGGATTAAAGGTGTGTGCCACCACGCCCGGCTAATTATGGCATTTTCATACATACTTTGTTTTTATTAGTCCACCTTTCCTACTTTGCTGTCCAGTCCCACTGTATACGGCCTTATCCTATATTCCTCTTCTAACAGCCAAAATTTTATTAAAATTATGACCTATAAATCCTGGATATATAAATTATAGACTTATACATTAGTATTAGTGTATGACAATAATACTTTACATACTAAAAGTCCTTAAAAATGTTCTTTGAGTAATGCAGCCTACTTTAATAATCAGAATAGGAAAAGCAATACTGTGTCTAAACTGTACCATAGAAAAATTTGAAATTGAAATTTTATTATTAACATAAATGACTATTAATAAAAGTTGACATTTCAATAGAACAAGTAGAATGTTCATAGGTCAGATAAAAAAAAACATGTATTTTCATGAATAGATTTCATGAAGGTATTTATATAAAGTTTACTGTTTGTATCAACTATGAAATAACATTCAATTTATAGGGATATTCAAATTCATCTTCTACATAATCAAAATTTTATGAAACAATAAATGTGATTACACAGATTTGAATGAGAATTTCTCAATGGAGAAATTAGATGGATCTGACTAAGTCTTTTACAGATATTCAGACTTTGAGAATATCTTGTTTAAAATAAAAACTACCATTAAGTTTCAAAAGAGGGAAGCATTTGAGGATATTCTTTTCCCCTTGTCTGTTTGAATAATAATTTCTAAGCATGATAATTATCTGAAGATCTGCCTGATTCATTTCCTTCACATGCTAACTATTTGTGGCATGACATATCACAGCCATTACTGTGAAGAGAATTACTATTTAAAGAATCATTTTTCTCTCCACTTAAAGTGTTTTCACTTAAAACAAACAAACAAAAGAATAAAAGTAGTCATTATGTGCCTATTAAGAATAATCTGCCCAAATATCCTCACATCTCTTTTTTTCTTTTTTATTCCTTTTTGTTCTTCAAATGTTACAGATTGACTGCTACTATATAAAAAAAAATCTTACCACATTTTTAGAATGTTTTTCTCTACAGTAATACATTCTGCTAGAGAGACAATACTTTACTTTATTATATATACCTTTTCAAAATAGTATCTGAAGAGAAATGGAAGGATTTTTTTCTGGGCAGATTTTAACAATCTTCACATTGGTTCATGGGATAGATTTTTTTTCCCCTATCAGGATCCCTTCTAATTATTTGGATTGAAGCTTCCCAGTCAGCCTGAACCCTAGAATCAAAGTAGCATGGAAAAGCCCTATTTTCTCTATCATTCATCACCACAATTAAAGTTTTATTGTAACTGGCATCTGAGAGTTGGACATTGCTGTCTCAGTATTGCCTGGCCTATCTACAGTGAAATAACTATTCTTGTGAAACACCTCTAATCTTTATCTTGCTAATTAAAAATATTCATCTATTTGTTTATGGGCTGTCTTCATTCTTGAATGCTGGTGCTTTATTCTAGCCATTAATAAATTTTGTGTCTAATTCAAAGGCCCAGGTTATCATTGCATAGAAGAAGAAAGTATATTTAGCTTTAGTACCTATTATCCTAAAATTCCAGGGAAATGGTAGAAGATGCTAAATTACATCAACTGCTTCCTTTTCCAAAATACAACAATGCAAGAAGTAAGGACAAGAATTTGTGGAACTGAATTACTGTGGTTAACTATGTTGTACTGATTCAACCAGGAGAGAGAAACTATATACAAATCTGTGTAAACAAAGTTATATATGTAGAAACACTTGTAAACACTATTTGCAAATTAGATCAATGTTGTGTAGGAAACTAATAGATGAAAAAAAAAATGTAAGAAATACAAGGACAGCAAATAGGAGAACCACTTCTCCAAAAGAAGGTACTAGTGTTGAGACACAGGTTCAAGGTTCACCTAGTTCATCTTGCTTTTCCTATTCTATGCTTCCATACCGACTTCATTGGAGGATGCAATTATTGGTGCATGACAAAGAAATGACACTGTAGCTGTACCTATGGAACTTGCCAAAATTAGGTATTCTAATAGAAAACTAATGACTGCATAATGGTAAGCCACTATGGCACCTGCATCCCCAGCTACCCAAAGGACTATGCCAAAGAACTGTTGAACTTTATAATCTGCAAGGGAAGGTGGATGAGATTATCAATTACTAGAAAAAGAAAGCAAGAATCACTTGGTGGTTGATCTTTATTGTCAATTTGAATGGATTTAGAATCACTGGATTTAGAGCATACCTTTAAGCATATATGTGAAGGTGTTTTCAGAGAAGTTTAACAAACTCAACCTAAACATGATAGGCATTATCCCAAGGGCTGGGAGACTAGACTGTATAAAAGAAGAATATGGGGGAAAAAAAAATCTGGCTTGACACCAGTCAGCCATCTCTCTCTGATGCTGACTGTTCTCATGATGTAACCAAGTTCCTATTTTTCCTTAGTTTCTGTGCCATGATGAACTATATCCAATCAAACTGCAAGCCAAAATTATTATCTTCTCCATTAGTTTACTTTTGGCCATGAACTTAATTCACAGAAATTTAATTTAATTCACAGAAATAAAAAGAAATTAACTGTCATAAATCAATTAGTTTTTCAATATTTATCCATCACATTCTATTCATAACACTGGCAAAAGAGAAAGTGAATGTCTTAGATTTATTTTTCATACAGGTAATACTACCTGAATTTGCAGTTGAGAGTCAGTGAATTGATAACTCTGCCTTCATGAAACAGGTATTGGTGATCATTCCAAATAACTGGTAAATGTGATAGAATACTTTTGACAGATGCATAGTCATTCACTAAATGGATTTGACAATATTATAACAGATAAGGTTGTGTGACTGAGTAAAGAGAAGTCAAGAACCCTTACAATTTACTGTGATAATGGATACTCTGTGATGTGAAATCCAGAAAGGAAGTACTTTTTGATAGTTAAAGAATTGGAGAGAATAAAGTGAGTGATTAATTTTGTAAATATATGGAACTCAAGATGATTAGAAAAGTCTACTAACACTTACCCTTTGGATAATTATATATGAACATCTGCAGCTCAGAGAATTGTAATATGAATACAGATTTTATATTTTCTACACAACATAGTGAACATTTGGTATTGATAATGATAAAAACGTTGCTAGTAAAAAATAAAATAAATAATAAAAATATAAAATAAAATAAATGGACAATATCATTAAGAATGGAGAGAGAAGTTTATGAAATAGTTACCAAAGAGGATAAAACTACTTAATGATATACTTTTGTTCAACTTGGATTTTTTTTCAGACAGGATAATGCTTATCATCACCTAAACTTTAATCACAGTAGAGAATTGTGATGCACATGCAAGGTCTATCTTCAGTTGAGAAAGTCCCTGTTTTTTGTTTTTCTGCCTTGTGGCTACCATGACATAGGTACATTATCCACATTTTAGAATACAAACTTCGGTAACAATGTTTTATACAATGACTGAATGATGTGAGATGTCAGAAAGCAACATTATTTCAATATGTCAAAGTAAAACTGCATGGTGATTTATAGATAAGAGTACAATGAATTAGTTTCCCTACCATGAAGTTTCTTGGGAAAATATTCTTAAATGCATTAGAGAATATCTCCTGGCAAAGGGAGAGGGCAATAGTTAGGGAGTTTATGGGTAAGACTTCAGGTCGTTTGAGAGATTAGGAATTTTTCAAAGTATCACCATCACAGTCACATTTATGTTAGTAATTAAGGAAGCTATATTTATAGAATAAAGAAAGACAAGAAGAGAGGAGAAAGAAAAAGCAGGGCTAGGTGTGGTGGCATGTGCCTTTAATTCCAATAGTCAGGAGGCAGAGGTAGGAGAACCACCCTGAGTTCAAAGCCACCCTGAGAATATATAGTGAATTCCATCAGCCTGGGTTAAAGTGAGACCCCCTACCTCAAAAAAAAAAAAAAAAAAAAAAGGAGAGAGAGAGAGAGAGAAAATGAAAATGAATAATGTTGAAATCAGTTAAAAATTAAAAGTTCATAAAAATGCAACATGAAATAACAAGATAAATACTTTTGGTCAGTTAAATGGAAACAAATCATGAAGTGTAAAAACAAAATCTATAGAAATATTTAAATATTTTACTAATTATATTCATATATGAAAATGAATAAATAATCTCAGAGTCCTCAGGTAAAGTTGGAAATATGAAATCCATGATGGTGTTACTAACAAGTTTTATCTCTGTGGGGCAGGGAGACTGGTGCTCAGAGGCCTCTACACTATATATAGTCCAGGATTCAAGCCCATGGAATATACTACCCACATATAGGTGTCTCTTCCAACACAATTAATCAAATAAAGATATTTCCTCACAGAAAAGCCCATAGATTTGTTTCCATGGTAAATATAAACTCTGGCAAACCAGATTTGCCATCACAAGGATAAAAGTTATATAAAATATAAAACTGTACTATTAAACTTAAAAAAAATAGAATACTTGATATTATAGAAAAGAAAAAAAATACTAACCAATGGTAACAGCTTGCATCAATTTTTAATTTAAAAGTACCTAGAACCTCCAGTCATCTAGATTCAGTTAGCCTTTGTGGATACCTATGAGGGATTATCTTGATTAAATTAACTGAGGTGAAAAGACTTACCTTTCCTGTGGGCTTCAGTATTCATGGGCGAGGATCCTGGACTATATGAAAAGGAAATCATTTATGAATTGAAGATGGGCAGGGTGTGAATGGAGAGATCAAAGATAAGCAGGACAGGGTATGAATTCTTTAAAGTCTTTTGGGCATCTCATTTTTTGTTTGTAGTTTTCCATCTTGGATTTACCTGAGCTAATCACCTAGATGAGTACTGTGAAGAAAGTCCTCTACATATTTTAAACTTTCTTTCTTTCTTTTTCTTTTTAATTATGAAAGGTTTGCTTAATGAATAGAAATAAGAGAGAGGAAATAAAGCAGGAAAAACTTCCAAGCTAAGAGAGTGTTTACCTCCTAGCTGGGAACTATCCTGACAGGGAAAACTCAAGGAAATTCATATGGTAACTTGGATCAAGTCTTTTCATGAATTAAGCATCCCCTTTTGATGAGCTCATTGCTAGGCTAATATGTCAAGTTCCGTGACTAGCTGTACAGCTTATTTGGAGAGCACAGAACCAAGAAGGGCACCCTCCATGTGGGATAACTACCCCTAAAATTAGGGAGGAATATTCAGAGAATGGTCATATTTACATATGTTTTTCATAAATCATGGATGTGTGTTGAGCCTAATTGTCAAATTATGTTTGCAAAAGGTGCATTTAAACATGAATGAAGAAACAAAGCTGGAGGAACAGATCTATCATACTTCCTAGAAGAAAATTCATATATATATCTTTGTCTCCAATTGGCCTGAAAAATGATTGAAATGGTTGAAGATTAAAGACATCACAACTGTGGTATACATCCATGTGCTTTTTATTATTATTATTATCCTGTATGTCACATTCTTCCATTATTTATAAATCAGCTGATCACTTGTAATACAGACAGTTTTGATATTTTAAATTAGAAGTTTAAATTTCAGTATAGATTATATTCATAGTGAAGTCCTTTTATTTACTAATATCTCAAATTCTAAGCATTCTAATATAAATGAGGGAAAGTATGATATTCTGAATGTAAAATGTCCCCCATAACGTCACATATTTGTGATTAAGTCTCATAATTAATCTTCTGCTACTACAGCCTTTGGGTGAGAGGTGGAGACTTGTAGCAGGAAGGGAATTGCTGGGGAAAGACAAGCCTCAAGCTTCATTAGTCCAGCCCCACTGGCTGTTGACAAGCTCATTTTTGCTGCTACCTTCCAGCTGGTGTGATAAGATGTGAAACTCAGATATCTCCTTGTAAGAAACTTTCTTTGTCTTGATAAATCTTCCCCACAAAATCGTAAGCTGATCTACACCTTTTCCTTTCAAAGCTGTTTCTGGTTGCACATTTGGTCTCAGCAATGAGAAGGTAATTGATAAAACAGATTAGAATTTACAGGTCTTCTGTGAAGCTTGAAAAGTAATGTAGGTGAAGCAGGAGGCAAAGTGTGAAGCAGAGGGGAATGGTATCTCTCATCTTTGCCCTTCTCATACAGCTACTGACTTAGAACTCCTTGGCAACAGCATTTATCTTCAATCATAAACTAATGGAAGCAGCTCAAAGGGGTTTGAAATGCCAAAGGCAAAACAATTAACTTCATTAATTGGTGCCAAAATTAATACTGCTGCTCTTTTGAGAAACTTCAGTGATTTTCTCTCCCTTCAAATGATGTTTCTGACATTAGTAAAATATACTAAACATTTACAAGTCATAGTTCAAATTATTTCTATACTAACTTGGGCATCCAAAAGTCTTTCACAGCAGTAAATCTTCATTCAATAAGAGCTGCTATTGTCAGAATTAATTGGTCAGATGACCATCCATACAAAAACAATAGGGAATGGTAAGTTAGACATGACAAGGTCAGAGGACATGCGGAACTTAGTCATTTACCACATGGGGATTTGCCTCTAAGGTAAGAAAAGTTGTTTTAAGCATTATTGATTTTTACTTGGAAAATGTGTCCTATTGATTTTTCCATCTAGATCTTTAACTATGCCTTTTACTATACTATTGTCTATAATGACATCCAATAGAAAACTCAAAAACAGAAATAGTAGGGTCACATGTGGAGAAATTGTAAAATAGGGCTTAAAAGTTATACCTCAAATGCTGGTTCCTCAAAACCGTAGCACATGTGATATTTCAGGGTTCTACTAAGTGTTGTAATGGAGAGGGAAAAAAAAAAAAACGTTAAAGGTTCTTGGATTTTTGAATGGAATGAAGTATGGTAAGTTTAAGAAGCATCTAACAAAGTCCCTATGCTTGGAGGGAAAGAATTCCTGGATTTCAGCCATAAATGAAGTTAAAATTATTTAGAGGGGTTAGGTACTTTGTGATTCTTTATGTCTTTTATTCAGGCTCTGTTTTTCACAGTTTTCATTAGTCGATTCTTTCTTATTACCTCTTCAGAGTTGGCATTCCAGAATTTAGAAACAGACTTAGTCAGCAACAAATCAAACAGCAACAAACTGCCTGGATTCTGCAGAATATCATCAGGGTTTCTTTGTGTTCCACAGGCCTGCTGGGATACAGCGACCAGGGAAATGGATGGTGATTTGGCTCTCCTCTCTTCTTTCCTCCAAATATCTTACTTTTATGTTCTCCTTTTCATTCTCTTTTATATCTGTTCCTCTTACTTTTCTCTAACCTAATTGTTCATTCTTATTCTCTTTCCATTTCCTCTTCTCTGTACTCTTCTACAAGTTTCCAAATCTCTTTGGCCTTAAAAATTTGAAGACTCAACATTGATAAAAGTTCAATATTTCTGCAAATAGACTTTATCAGAAAACAAATAATTAGTTTATGTGTATCAGACTGAAAAGCATAGAATGAAATTGTCAAGTGTGCAATCTATAAGAATGCAGAAAGACCCATTCTTTATTGCAACTTTGCATGACTTTACTTTATGAGCTTTGGAATAATTGCTTCTTAAGCAAATTCACTTAATTACTCTGAGAATTTTAAGATTCATTTAGATTTATTTAGTTAAGAGTGTTAAATTTATAAATTTTTCTCTGTAGAGCAATATTTTGAGGCAAGCCTAACAGACTGGACTTTTTATTTTATGAGAGAAAGAGAGAATTGGCATACCAGGGCCTCCAACCAAATCCAATGAAACTCCAGATGTGGACCTTGGGTACATGTACAACCTTGCACACTTGTGTTGTCTTGTGCATGTGACTTATGTGGGACCTGGAGAGCTGAACATGGGTTCATAGGCTTCACAGACAAATGCATTAACCACTAAGCTATCTCTCCAGCTCAGTTCTCTGCTCTTTTGCTGTTTTCTTCTGACTTGCTTTGGGAAATTGTCAAATTATTTGCAACCCATTGTAAAGAAGTGACTGCTAAGATGAATAAGAGAGAGAGAGTAAATTAATATCAAAATATCTGATATTTGGGTAAATTATTACCCACCTGATAACTAATTATATTTTTTTAGTTTTGAGTCTATGTGTACTTGCATATTTATATTAAAAGAAAATATCAATAGTAGTCCCCAAACTCAAAATAAAACACTTTATAAAAGCTGCATCATTGTAGTTCAAATAGATATGTATGTTAAAGGCATATTTCACAAAGTTGTTCTACTTATTCTCATACAATACTGATGACACTGGAATAAAGGCAGTGAATATAGAAATTCCTAGGCTGGAGGGATGGCTTAGCAGTTAAGGCATTTGCCTGCAAAGCCAAAGGACCCAGGTTTAAATCCCCAGGACCCACATTAGCCAGATGCACAAGGGGGCACACATGTTTGCAGTGGCTAGAGGCCCTGGCATGCCCATTCTCTCACTCTCTCTCCCTCTTTCTCTGTCAAATAAATAAATAAATATATTAAAATAGAAATTCTTGTTTGGTGTTGTTACTATATTCTTCTAATCTCAGCACTCTGTAGGCTGAGGTAGAAGAAACAGTTGAAAGCTGACCTTACATACATAATTAGACCTTATCAAAAAAACAAAGCAATGTAATTCTGAAAACATATAAGACAATGTTGTATTCAATGTCCAAATTACAAGCAAATTGTTAGATCATAGCTAGTTCTAAGCATTCCGATTTCTACTGAATATCCAAACCTACACTCTGGCACCATTATCCTAATTCTTTTTTATAGCATTATTAACATTTAAATAAATATAATTCATGTAAGTATGATAATATATTTATCATTACAAATCCTAAGTACGAATGTATCCTGTTAATATCTTTAAGTCATCAATGATGTAAATGCTCCTCTAATGCAAGTCAGTAGTGCATTCAGGCTTTAAATACTCTGTGTGCCAAGTGACATTTAGTGTTTATAATGCTTTTCCCTTAATATCTTCAGGCATTTTGTTACTTTGTCTTTTTAAAGGAAATTACATCTAAGTTTACTGAGAATTATTACTTCATTAATCTTCACTTTTTACAGGATACAACGCCTTCTCTAATGTGAGTCACAAAATAAATTATTTCATGAAAGGCAATAGGAATCATAAGGAAAAGCCTTGTTTCTACACAAATGTTCTGGCAGTGGGAAACATGAAATCAGCTAAGAATAATTCTACAGAAAAATACTTCAAATATCTACCCATAAATGGAGCACACAAACTTTTTCTGGTACATACTGAATCAGATATCACTAAACATCAAAGGAGAAACATTTCCTCTGTCACATGAATATTTATCAATCTAACAAACATTAACTATATAATGTTAGTAAACATTCAACTCTTGAAAATATTTTAGCACCATTCAAATTTACTTGTACCAAAGTGACAGCCAACACCATTTCTCTTGGCAGACACACTTGTCATAAGCATCAACAGCTTCATAAGCTGAATGTTTGGTTGCCCCTGGTTAAGGGCACATTTCATGTGTACTTGGGAAGGATTATGATCATGGGATATGTAAGTTCCAGACAATGTTTAAACCTTTGGTTTTCATTTTGAGACAGTAGAACCCAAAGGTCAGAGGTGTAAACTAAACACATATATGTAGAATCATACAAATCACTAGATTGATACTATTATTTCCTGAACATATAAGTAAACAGACTTATGGTTTAACCCAAGGAATGGTTAGAAACAAATGTGCAAGGCAAGCTTTAGGAAAGGTTTACAGAAAATTTCCTGTAAAAGATATTTTCTTTTCTGATATTACTACTCAAATCTGTCCTTGCAATAGGGATGAAACCAGATGGTACTTTAAACAAATGAATGACTGTGTTCCAATAAAATTTTATTTATGAATATTGAAATATTGATCTTTATGTGATTGAATATTTTATTCTATAACATTACTTTATCAACCATTTAAAACCATGTAAAATCTTCTTTAGTCTGCACAACAGAATCAGGATGGGTGACTGACTTATATAGGTTTTGACTGCTTGGTTTATATTCCAATCTAGAAGTAAAATCTATGTCTAACATTAGAATCTCTTTGTGATACTAGACATATACAAACATTTGGAATCATTGTTTTGGGGAACTTTAATTTGAAATTCATTTCCAAAAATATGTAGTATCAGAAACTTCCACTGTTTGAATACTTCCAACACTAGGGTTTATGTATTAACATTGTGGCAAATAAAAGAGCTTAATATGTCTGGAGGATTAAGCCTACTATTATTTCTATTTCTTTGTGTCTTGATCCAATTATTATTATAAAGCTGTCTTACAGGCTTGAAGGATATTTTTAAATTGTCATTTTTCCTACAAAACAGCCATATGAATGTCTAAATAAAGCAAAAAATGTGTAATTTATCTCATAATGGTTATTTGAATTTCAAATTTTCATGCCTAAAAAATAACTAGCATGTCTATATTTACAAACGATAGTCAAGTTTCTCAGGTAGTGTTGGAGTTAAGGTGCCAATCTACACAATCAGACTGCCCATTTACAAATCAGAGTCCTGTTACCTTCAAATCTATGAATCTCAGCACATGTGATTGCTTGTGTGTCCCTGAAGGCACACTTGCTAAAGGTTTGGTCCCCAACTGTGACAGTGTGGAGATGTGGTAGAATCTTTAAAGGGTTTGGCTTGGTAGATGAAGTTCAGTTACTGGAGGTATGCCTTGACAGAGACATTGGTACACCCTCCTGTTTCTCCTTTTCTTCTCCCAACCATGAGGTAGTAGCTTTGCTCTGCCATGCAGTTTCCACTATAATGATGCTCAGCAAATCAACAGGACAAACTACACATGGAATGCATTCCCCAAAATTATGAGACCAAATAAAAATTACATCAATGTGGTGGTTTGAATGTAAATGGACTAGTAGCCTCAGATAGTTTTGATTAAGATGAAGCTTCCTACAAGGTGTATGTTACTGGGAAAAGATCTTGAGTCCAGCCATAAAGTATATATTTAGAGTGAGCTCATGCACACTGGTGCCTGGCTGTTGTCTCTCTGCTGTGGATGTATGAATAAGTGAGTGAGCTTCCTTTGCCATGCTGAAGCTTCCCCTAGAAACTGTGAGCCTGAAATAAATTATTTCCTCCCTTAATTTGCTTCTGGCCAATGTCTGTCCCTGCAGCAAGAAGGTAACTGCAACACTCTTTATTTATTTTTTTTTAATTTTTATTTATTTATTTATTTGTTTGAGAGCGACAGACACAGAGAGAAAGACAGATAGAGGGAGAGAGAGAGAATGGGCGCGCCAAGGCTTCCAGCCTCTGCAAACGAACTCCAGACACGTGCGCCCCCTTGTGCATCTGGCTAACGTGGGACCTGGGGAACCGAGCCTCGAACCGGGGTCCTTAGGCTTCACAGGCAAGCGCTTAACCGCTAAGCCATCTCTCCAGCCCTGCAACACTCTTATATAAGCTGATTTTCTCAAGTATTTTCAGTGATGAAAATTTTACTAATACAGCATGTTAGCTGATCTATATCTTTCAGTGTAGTCTCCATAAAATGAAGGCATTCCACACACATAATGTAGCATGTTTATTATAGGGATTGATGCCAACTAAGTTCCACATAATTATTTATAGTTGCTTATTAAAACTAACATCATCTCATGTACCATTTGCTCTTTCTGACCAACTTTTTTGAGAAAAAAAATTATTTAACTATTTGCACGCGAGAGAAACAGATGAGAGAAAGAGAGAGAGAAAGACAGAGAGAGGCGACACCAAGGCCTCTTACCACCACAAATGCACTCCAGATTCATGTGCCACCTTGTAATCTGGCTTGATATGGGTACTGGGGAATAGAACCCAGGCTGTTAGGCTTTGAAAACAAGTACCTTAACCACTGAGATATCTCTCTATCCATGACCAGCTTTTCATAAATTTTATTTTATTTTTGAGAGAGAAAGAGATAGAGTGAATGGGTGTACCAAAGCCTTTCAGCCACTGTGAACAAACTCCAGATACATGCACCCCTTTGTGCACATGTATAACATTGCACATTTGCATCAGCATGTTTCTGGCTATGGGGGACCTGGAGATTGAAACATGGATTCTTAGGCATCATAGGCAAGCATCTTAACTGCTAAGCCATCTCTTCAGCCCCCAGACAACTTTTTGAATGGACAAATAACACACACATGTGCACATCCACACACAGGTATCCGCACATAGATTTGATAAGTATCACACACAAATACATGCTCAAAATTCTGATAAATTTGTCTTATATAATACATTTGAAATTCTCAGATGAAATTTAAAACATCTCAATTTCATTTCAAAGTGATTGTGATTTCTTAATTTCATTCTTCTTTTAAATTGAAAAGGTAGACCTTATTTGTGAAAAGATAACAGTATTGAATCTAGCATTTGCAAAATGAAAAAAATAGCTATTTTTAGACTGTACATTTGAACATCAAAGAGCAACTTTAATTATACTGAAAATTAGTCTGAAATGAATAGGATAATATTTCTCCATGGAAAGATCACACATTAACTTATTTAAATGACTCAGTACCATTGCCAAAAACTATACACCTATTCCTAATTTTAGTATAATGTTTGAGTAGTTACTCTATATGTAAATGCAATAAGAAGGTAAAAGTAGAACTAACTTTTCTTTATCATCCATGTTTAAAAATTTGCCCCAGGGTGAAGTACTTTGAAAATATGGCTATGTTTTCAACTTAGAATATTTCTATACTATAGAAGACAGCTTTGCCACTAAAACTAACACTTATAACTTTCAGTTCTGTATCTTCAAAAGTAAATTATAAAATTTATGTTAACAAGCACAACATTATTATACATAACCCAACTTTCAAGACAAAACAATATTATAAAAACAAATCAGGTGCCAGGCGTGGTGGTGCATGCCTTTAATCCCAGCACTTGGGAGGCAGAGGTAGGAGGATCGCCATGAGTTCGAGGTCACCCTGAGATTCTATAGTGAATTCCAGGTCAGCCTGGGCTAGAGTGAGACCCTAACACGAAAAGCAAAAAAAAAAAAAAAAAAATCAGGAACACAAAATTGTGCTAAAATTCAGTAAAAATATAAATATATAAACATTTGATAGAATCAAGCCAAACAAAATTCTTATTTCCATCTAGATTTATAGGAGAGATACACTCTTTTAAAAATTGTGTAAGCTCTTCTGGTCAAGATGGCATCTGCCGAGCCACTATTCAGCTCCTGGGGTGATAGCAGGCAAGCTCTGTGGGGTTTCAGGGTCTGCAAGTCCTAGCAGACCTCCAGTGGGAGGGTATGGAAGAGTATAGCAAGGAACCAGCTAATTCCCATGCTCCTTAGCCCACCAACACCCTAAACCCCTCAAGCTGCCATCCAAGCTGCCACACCACAAATCAGGTTTACTCCTGTGCTACTGCAGGCTCTGGGGATCCAGCCAGGTGACTGTACCTTTTCCTTGCACCATCAAGTTCTCACTTCTCCCTCCTTCCTTTCCCTGCCACCAGGACCAATGATATCCTTCCACCCCACCATGCCACTGGGTAAGCACCACCAATTCTGAATTATCAGGTCTGTGCCATCCTATTCCCCCATCTCACCACTTGCCAACCCAGTCCCATCTCCCCTATCTCCCCATTTGCCTCCAAGAGCTCCCAATCTCCAGGCTCATCTCCCTGCTCTGCCACTGGGTCTCTGGTCCCCACAAGGGGACCAGACTCCCCTCACCTGAGCAGACAGCACCTCTTACCATCAAAAGCCTAATGTACTCAAACATAAAAGAGAATAATCACTGAAGCCACATCAAAGGTAAACTACAGCTTCCTCCTAAATAAAATAAGATTCCCACACTGTGATGGGCAGACCACAGCATAAAAGGAACAGCAAATAAAATCAAATGAAAGGAACCCTAACAAGGTTGTGTAGTCCCACAAAAGCCTCTCATAAAAACATAGAAGAGACAGCAGGCTCAGAACCTCAAAATGAAGATACAAGGAACGTGGCCCTGACCAAGCAATTAGCAGAACTTGCAGAAAATCAATGAAAGATCAATAATTGAGTGCATGCTGTCCTTGCTAGGTTGGACCTAATATAAAACAAACAAACAAACAAATAAACAAAAATAGAAAGATTTCCAAAAAGAGTTAACTGATCTAAAGGAGAGCACCCCCCCAAAAAAAATGAGGACCTCAATAATAAAGTGGCTATTCTCAATGAAGACATGAAAAAAATCCAAGGATTAATTCCAAGAAGCATTTAGAAAATCAGAAAATGATCTGAAGGGAGCTCAACAGATGGATGGATACTATACACAAAAAGGCAATAGAAAACGCAAACCAAATTGAACAAGCCCCAACCTCTCTAGAAGCTCTCAAGAACTGAGTCAGTCATGTGGAGGACAGAGCCTCAGAAATGGAAGACAAGACAGAATAAACAGTTTATGAGACCAAAAACTTGAATAAGTACAATCCTTTTTTGTGCGTGTGAACAGAACATGAGGGAATTAGGGGATACCCTTAAATGTTCCAACATTCAATCATGGATATGCCAGAGAGGAAAGAAATTCAGACCAAAGGCATGGACAACTTATTCAACAAAATTATTGAAAACTTTCTCACCCTCTCAAAAGAGAGTCCCCAAAAGATACAAAAAGCTAACAGAACTCCAAACAGACTGGACCAAAGAAGAAATTCTCCAAGACAGTATCATTAAGACTGTAAACATTGATAAAAAGGAAAACGTTCTAAAAGCAGGTAGAAAGAAACAACACATTACATATAAAGGTAACCCCACCAAATTACCTCAGGCTTCTCAATGGGAACCCTGAAAGC
Source organism: Jaculus jaculus (assembly GCF_020740685.1). Classification (NCBI taxonomy): domain Eukaryota; kingdom Metazoa; phylum Chordata; class Mammalia; order Rodentia; family Dipodidae; genus Jaculus; species Jaculus jaculus. Next base: position 129,947,910 of record NC_059107.1, read on the forward strand.
CAGAAGGGCCTGGGATGGAACATTGCAAAGTCTAAGAACCTATGGCTTACAAACCAAACTACTATAACCAGGAAAGTATCCCTCATAATAGAGGGTGAAAGGAAAACTATCCATGAAAAAACTCAGCTTTACAATTACATGAACACAAAGTCAAACCTACAGAGAGTACTTCAGGGAATTCTTCAGACAGAAGAGTCAAACAAAAAAATCTCAAGAGTTTACAGGAAGCAGACCACAATAGCCAAACCTAGAGAAGGTTCAAAAAACTACAAAGTCCAAGAAAACACCAAACCACATGAAGCACCACAATATGGCCAGGATTAACTCAAACCTCACAGTTATTACCTTAAATATTAATAGCCTTAATTCACCCATCAAGAGACACAAGTTAACAGGGTGGGTCAGAAAAATGGACTGCTCATTATTCTGTCTTCAAGAAACCCATCTCACCACCAAAGACAGATGTCTCCTCAGGGTGAAAGGGTGAGAAATGATATTCCAAGCAAATGGAAATAAGAAACAGGCTTTGCTGTACTAATATCAGATAAAATAGATTTCAAACATAAGGTAAACAAACAAACAAAAAAAAAGAGATGGAGAGATGGCTTAGTGGTTAAGCACTTGCCTGTGAAGCCTAAGGACCCTGGTTCAAGGCTCCATTCCCCAGATCCATGTTAGCCAGATGCACAAAGTGACTCATGCATCTGGAATTCGTTTGCAGTGGCTGGAGGCCTTGACACGCCCATTCTGTCTCTTTCTATCTGCCTGTTTCTCTCTCCCTGTCACTCTAAAATAAATAAAATAAACCAAAAATTATTTTTTTAAAAAAGAAAACCACTTCTTTCTCATCAACAGAATGATCCAACAAGAGGATATCACAATCATCAATCTTTATGCACCAAACACAGGTAGACCACAATTCATAAAATAATATGTACTTGACAACAAAACAAAAATAAACACCAACACCATCATAGTTGGGGACTTCAATACTCTACTATCTTCAATAAATAGATCATCCAAACAGAAAATCAACAGGGAAGTAAGAGAGCTCATCCACACCATACATCAACTAGACCTACAGAACATTCTACACCAAATCTATAGAATATGCATTCTTCTCAGCAGCCCATGGAACCTTCTCCAAAATAGATCATATACTGGGCCATAAAGCCTATCTCCATATACTTATAAAAATTGACATAATTCTCTGTATGATATCAGACCACAGTGCTGTAAAGCTTGAAATTAACAACAAATGATATGCTAGGAAATCATGGAAACTGAACAAAACACTTTTAACAATAAATGGGTTGTAAATGAAATAAAATTTAAATTGGAAAGTTTATGGAATTGAATGACAAGGAGACCACATCTTAACAAAACTTATAGGACCCAATGAAGGCAGTCCTTAGAGGAAAATTCATAACAAAGACAGAGAGAATCCAAATCAATAACTTAACCATACATTTAAAGGCACTGGATAAACAAGAAGAATTCAACCCAAAAAGGTCCACATGGAAAGAAATAATCAAGACCAGAGAAGAAATTCATGAACTGGAAACTAAGAAAAAATTAAGAAAATTGATGAAAAAATGAGCTGGTTCTTTGAAAAAATAAACAATATTGGTAAACCTCTGGCCAATTTTATCAAGTGAAAAAGTGATGCTTCAAATTAACAAAATTATAAATGACAAAGGAGAGATCATTACAGACATAAATGAAATTGGAAAAATCATCATAACTTACTGCCATAACCTCTATTCTACAAAAATGGATAATCTGGAAGAAATGGATAAATTCTTAGACATGTGTAACCTACCAAAACTAATCTCAGAGCAGATTAATCTCCTAAACAAATGTATCATACCCATCAAGATTGAAAAGTTAACCAAAAACCTTCCCCAGAAGAAGAGTCCAGGACCAGATGGCTTCTCATCCAAATTCTATCAAACCTTCATGGAAAAACTGAAACCACTTTTTCTCAAACTGTTCCACATAAGCAGAGATCAGGAAAAGCTCCCATCTCCTTTTATGAAGCTAGTAACATTTTTATACCAAACCAGGCAGAGATGCAACAAGAAAATTACAAGCCTATAACCCTGATGAACTTAGACACAAAGATCCTGAACAAAACCCTCCCAAACAAAATTCAAGAACACATAAAAAGCATTATCTACCTTGATCAGATAGCTTTTATCCAAGGAATGCAGGGTTGGTTCAACACATAGAAATCTGTCAATGTAATATACCACATAAATAAGCTTAATAACAATAACCACATGGTTATTTCAATAAATGTATAAATGGCCTTCAACAAAATACAACATCACTTCATGATCAAATAGTTGGAGAGAATAGGCTGTATATAAATATCCTAATGCCAAAATAATACTTAATGTGTAAAGACTCAAGGAATTCCCATTGAGATCTGGTACAAAACAGGGGTACCCATTCACTTCTGCTCTTTAACATAGTACTAGAAGTCCTAGCTCAAACAATAAGACAGGAGAAAGAAAAAATAAATAAATAAAAGGATTCACATTGGAAAGGAACAAATCAAGTTAGTCCTATTTGCAAATGACATGATCCTATGCATAAGTGACCCAAAAGTCTCTATCTCAAAACTTCTACAGGCACTCAATTTCTTCAGTAAGTTGGGAAGTTACAAAATTCAATGCATAAAAGTCTATAACTTTTCTATATAAAAGGAGAAGTATGCAAAGAAAGAAATCAGTGAGATGGTTCCATACAAATAAATAAATAAATAAATAAATAAATAAATAATGCCTTGGAATAACAGTAACCAATGATGTGAAAGACCTATATAATAAAAACATAACAAATTTAAGAAAGAAATTGATGAGAACTTGAGAAGATGGACAGACATCCCATTCTCCTGGGTAGGTAGAATTAATATTGTTAAAATGTCAATTCTACCAAAAGCAACATACAGATATAATGCAATATCAATAAAAATTCCAGTATCATTCTTCACAGAGATTAAATAATTATCTCAAAATTCATATAAAATGGAAGCAGGCCTCAGATATCCAAATGTATCCTCAGCAAAAGAAAAGTCTCTGGAGGCATCACCATACCTAATCTAAAGCCATAGTAATAAAAACAGCATGGTATTGGCATAAAAACAGGAATATAGACCAATAGAATGGAATTGATCGAGACTTTAGGTCAAGTAACTATAGCTACTGAATCTTTGACAAAGACCCTAGTACTGTACACTGGAGAAAATACAGCATCTGACAGAAATGGTTCTGGACAAGCTGAATAACCATATGCACAAAAATGAACTAGACCCACACATCTCACCCTGCACAAAAATCAAATTGAAATGGATCACAGACTTCATTATAAGAACTGAAACCATTCTACTAATGTAAGAAAAAAAATAGAAGGAACTTTGTACAATATAGGAGTGGGGAAAGATTTACATACTAAGTATGACCATAACAAATAAAAATTAAAATAATGTTTAAGCTACATTTTCTAATGTTTTAAAATTATAACATTTTTATGACTGTCAAAGAATATTGATATTTTTTTCCAGTAGAGATTTAAAATTTTAGTTTTAAATTTATGTTTTATTATTTATTTGCAAAAGAGTGAGAGAAAGGGGCAGAGAGAGAGAGAGAGAGAGAGAGAGAGAATGGATACACTCCAGTATTTAGTACTGCAAATGGGCTCTAAATGCAAGCACCATGTTATGCATCTAGCTTTATTGTGGGTACTGTAGAACTGAACCTCAGTCCTTGGGCTCTGCAAGTATATTAATCTTTGAGCAATCTCTCCAGAACCTCTAATAGAGAATTTTAACAAAAATAATAGTGTGTTTCTATTCCATGTTTTTCTTTGCTCTTCCTTGGCAGGTGTTTAGAGGTTCAGTGTTTGACATACCATTTCAGGATTTCCTAAAATACAGCCACTAACACAACGGGGATGTCCCAAACCCCTGGTAATGTAATCGTTTACCTGTGCACCAAGAAGGTTGGGAAAACATCAAAGTCAGCCTGTAGTTCATGCCCAGGCCAAAGTTGAGGGTTCGTGCTGTGAAACCTAAAGTCCACGTGGCATTGTCCAAAACAGAGCATGTCAGCAGGCCTGTGATGCTTCTGTGTGTGCCAAATGTGTCTGTGGCAGGACCAAGCAATCTTTTGTTATTGATGAGTAGAAAGTTATTGTGAAGATGTTGAAAGCACAAACACAAAGTCAGAAAGCTAAATAAATATGAAGGTTTTTAAAATAATGACAACAAATTATTTATATCTACAGATTCATCATACATTAACCACCCAGTAATCCAATACAGGTTTTCCTGAGACTCAATGTCTGATTTTAAAACTAAATATACATTTCTTTGAACCATTTCACATAATTTTTGCAAAACTGTTTTAGTAGCAAATTAATAGATGATAATAAAAAGAATCTGTTTAAGGATAATAAACTGTAATCACTTATATTTGGTCATTTTTATATCATATACTGAGACCCATGTTTGTTTTTAAACATAGATCCATTGAATTGTATATTTAACTTTTGCATTTGAGCTTCTTTTTAGAAATGGGGATAGTCAATCATTTCACCAAACATACTTAACCTTATTTGCCTTCATTATGCCACATAAGGCAATTCTATCAAGTGTAACAACTTAATCATCACCTTGTTATAACATTATATATAATAATGCTACTAATTATATATATACATATAAAATATATAATGTAGTTATAAATACTCTATATTTTGTAGTATTTTTATATTATTAGTAGGGTGACTTAAATATCACACAAAGATTATGTCATATCTTCAAGACTTCTACATATGGATCATGGTCAAAATTTGAATGCAGGTAATGAATAGTAGTCCAGGCCTCTTTGCAGTGTCCCCAGGATAACATTCTGCTAAGGGAAATGGGTCTTCTTCTCATTTCTTCTAAAGTGGAAAGTGCCTTTCAGGACCCACAGAAACATTTATTTTAATCATTTTTTGATAGCCATCTTCTGGAAGACTATTAACACTTCCATGTTATCTTAAAAGCAGGTCAGTAAAGGAAATGTACTCTTATCTTGGTGCTTCATACCCTCAGCCCTGAGGATCCATTATCACACCCTGTGGTGCTGCAGCCCTGTGGAGTTGTCAGCTGTCACATCTGCAATCATGTTGCTTGCCTCTAAAAGCCTTCCACTCCGATTCTCCATAGCTCCAGGTCAGGAAACCAGGTGAGACCATGGCTTTTAATAATTATAAGTAACACTTCTCAGCTTTTGTTAACTGCACAACACATTTGCTCTACCAGACCAGTGGTATCCAAGCGTATTTGGATGTAGGAATCTGTGCTTAAACTTCACTCATGGCAATTACTGGTCTAAAACAAGGATTCCTAGATATGTGCTTTTCATGTGGTCCTTAAGAGTTTTTAATGTGCAAACAAAATTGTGAACTACTTCTAATCTGAAATGCACAATTTCCACCATAGAAGGATTGTGGAAGATAAATACCCTATAACCTATTCATGTTTGGCTTATATTTTCATAACATGCACATACACACAGACATGCACAGACACAGGCATACCACTTTCCTTTATCATTTAAAGTTTGTAATTATTATTCATTTATTTGAGAGAGAGAGAGAGAAGCAGATAGAGGGAATAGGCACACCAGAGCCTGTGGGCACTGCAATCAAATTCAATATGCATGTGCCACTTTATTCATCTGGCTTTACGTGGGTACTGGGGTATTGAACCTAGGTCCTTTGGCTTTGCAGACAAGCACTTTAACCACTAAGCAATCTCTCCAGACCCTAAAGTTTATAATTAGTTCTATATAGTTAGTCCCAAAATTCCTTCTTTTTACCAAACATACTCAGTATTATTTTCTTGAGTATTCTCATGTTACAGTCTATTTTTCTCCAGTTAAATTGTTATATTAAGTAGGACATAAAATATGTTTTATATTATCTAATAATAAACATAATTTAATAATTCAAAGTGTTTACATATAATTCTGTTTGCTTAATATTACAAAAGATTATTGTATCTTTATTTTCTCTTCCTTTCATCTTTTATTTGCTGATAAATATAAAAAAATATAACAAGTGATCTTACAATTGTAATCAATATGGTAGAAGCATCTGTAGGTTTTATTATAGCAACATGGATGTTAGTGGTTCAATGAGTCCTTGAGGAAGTGAGGATTGAGTTTAATATTGAAAAATCGAACTATGTGAAGAAAGGGTGAGATGAATAACATCAATCAGGAAGAAAGGGTGTGTGAAATCTAAGAATATAATAGTGTAGTACATTTGCCTCCAGAAGCATTCCAATATGGATAAAAGGTTATAATAAAGGAAAGGAAAATGAGCTGCCTTAAATAATTAAGCCTTAAGCTACTATAGAAAAGAACATATTTGTCCTATCAAAGATATTAAATTTTTATAACAAAGGCAATAGAAACTCATTAAAGAACCTGAATCGAACAACTCTATGCACAAAATTCACATCCTTTATTCTATCAAGATATTAGAGCATGGTTTACTTTCCCTCTAAATATAATTTATAGATTGTCAATGAAATGTTACTGCTAAAAGAAATGGTCCACCAGATTAGATTACATTGCAATAATAAGGAATAGGGAGTAATTAGTTATCTTTTTAAAGTTTATATTATTTTACCATAAATAATCTCTGGGACATGCATGCAAGAATCTAATTTAGGAGGATTAAAGGAGTAAATTCCGTTTCTCCTTATCACTGTTGCAGTAGTGACCAGGGGCAGTAGACTGAACACATTCCATGAGGAAACTTAGATGATTTATGCTTACAAAAGAAAGAAGTAGAGCAAATTCTACAAAGAAACAAATCCAAAGGATATTGAAAACTATGGTGTAATGTCTATTCTCCGAAATCTTGATTGATTATAGAATAGCCTAGAAGAAAAATCTGTGGCTATGTCTGTGAGGAAGTTTCTCAATGGAGTTACTCAAGACGGGGAGATACACCCTAACAGTGTCAGCACCATTCTATGAGCTGGACCCTGTACTATATAACAAGGATTGAACAAGCTGAGCATGGGCCTTCATCCTGCTGCTCCCGGACTGTGGATGCAATGTGACCAGTCACCTCACACCCCTGCCCACCTGCTTTCCTACCATGGCACACTGCAGCACCTTGACATATAAGTCAAAATAAACATCGCTGCCTTGCTACATCCTGAAAGTTAATTTGTCACAATTGAAAGAGTAACTAACACATATGGATTCATAATGTGAACACAGATATTGAAGTTCAAGAATAAAACTGTCATACTTAAGATTTGCGAAGAAGGTATAAAAGAATGGGCCTGTAAAAAATAGTAGGGTAACAGAATACCTAAGGTAGGGGAGAGAACTCAGTGTTGAAGAGCACTTGCGGCTTAAGGCTTAACCATGCAGGCCTCTATAGATTCAGAGACTGCTAAATGTCAGTCTTTAAAACTGACTTAAAAATTAGGCATGGACTGGAGAGATGTTTTAGTGGTTAAGACACTTGACTGTAAAACCAAAGGACTCATGCTTGATTCCACAGGAGCCATGGAAGCCAAATGCGCAAGGTGGCATATACGTCTGGAATTTGTTTGCAGTAGTTGAAGGCCCTGGTGTGCCCATTCTTTCTGTTCACCCTCCTTTCTCTCTCTCTCTCAAATAAATGAATAAATAAATACATATGTAAATACACAAATAAATAAATCTTTTTTAACTGGGCATGGCCACGCATATTTGTAAGCTCCCTCCAAATCACGTAGGCTTGCTAATAGACAGCAGCTTCAAGTTGAGGGAGAGATCCTATCTCAGATTTATATATGGAGATGAGTGATAAGAGGATAGACCTGGTATTATCTCCTGGCCTCTGCATTCATGAGTGTGGCACACATGTATCTGCATACCCATACACATGCCAACCTTAAACATCACTACACACACACACACACGTGCGCGCGCGCACACACACACACACACACACACACCACATACTCTATACCCATACATGCATACAAATGGAAAAAAAAATAAAAAGAAGATAGATAAATCAGTAGAAAAACAAGTACAAAGATAATGGAGGACATTGTTAGGATATTTTCAATATGAGAATTTTTCTAGATTGTGTGTAGCCAGGAATGTGAACTGTTATAAAACAAAGGGTTGTTTACAAAGAAGCAGGGAAGGTGAACAGCCAAAAGGTAGACAACAGAGAAATCAACATGGGAGGATATATTTCATTTCAAAAAGTAGATACATGTCCTTAATTACTGTTTTTCAAATATAACTTAACTACATTGATATATGTATATATATATATATATAATATGTATAGATATAATTTCATAAATTATATAAATAATTCCTTAAAATGCATAAATTTGTTCATAAAAATACATAAATAGGTCTGTGGAGATGTCTCAGTGGTTAAAAGCATTTCTGAAAGTGTGAGACCTAAACTTTTGTTGTTTATAGATCACCCAGTCAATTGTAATTTGTTTCACCAGCCTGAACAGATGGAGACTACTTAGGCTTTGTGATCTAAACACAAACAAAACATATACTCTGTTACAGTCATTTGTATTTATCCTTTTCTAAATTATCTTCATCTGACTCTGGGTTTTGATTAAATGTCACTGCACATATCACTTCTCTCTTAGTATTATTATAGGGAGTTCAACTAGGAACTTGAACCCCTTTCCATGTTTCAGTCTCTTAGAGAAAAGAATTATAGATAGATACAAAAGGCCAGTGAACAAGTTTATTTAGGAGCCAAAGTATCTGAGGAAGTGAAAATGCATGTCCAGGATTGCAGCAGTGCCAGCCCCCTGTGAGGACTGTGCTGGAAAAGGCTGAGATGTTCCTTCAATTGTCATACATCTCTTGTGGGTGGGTCAGCATATTAATACATTTGCTTACATACATGGTAAGCTGTGTGTTGAATTATCCTAAGACTAGTACTGAGGTGGTCAGAAATATCACACAAGAGAGTCTGAGGTCATGAGCAAGTTCAGTTTAAAAGCTTATAACGGTAGAGTGGCCCTAAGGGACAATCACAGGGCTAGCATTCAGTGCAGGAGTTAAGAAAGGTCATGTGTCCAGATCCTGTAAACCTGCTGGTGATTTTGAAGAGTGAGTAGAGTATTGGGAAGGCTGAGCCTTTTCTGGTTCTGATTGTGTTAAAAACAAAGAGTAGATACCAAACTGTCTAGTTTGACCATTGCCTTTCCCCCACCCACACCTGACTTCCTGCCTAGTTAGTACCGCTTGCTCACTATCGCTTTCTATCCCATCATGATGAAGTTATATTTTTACCTTGTTTATGTCTTTCTTGCCTCTTAAAGTAATCGGCTCCATAAAGCAGAAGATTTGACTGTTCCTCTAATATGTAACCTATAAGTATTACAAGAGGAATATTATACTTTTCAAAAATTATTATTATTATCATGGTTTTTAAACACAGGGTCTTGCTATAGCCCAGGCTGACCTGGAATTCATTGTGTAGTCTTAGGATGGCCTTAAACTCATGCCTCTGCCTAGAAAGTGCTAGGATTAAAGGCATGTGGCACAATGCCTAGCTTGATATATATTATTTTAGCTATGTAGAAATGAATTATGTGTGAAGATTGATAATCTACCTTTAGAAGCCTTTAGATGATCAAATTATAAAATATAAAGTGAACTAGAAATGCTGTGATCCCTGAGATTTCACAAAGTTCCTTCATAGATTATCTCATATAATAATTAGGCTGCACACAGATTTAATGGAAAGGGGCATGGCTTACACATGAAGTTTTGGAGTCCACGAGGAATCACAATATTAGGGCCATATTCCTAAAGGCTGAGAATGAAGACTGATGAGGAATTTTCTATGTTTGGTGTAGTATAAAAGATACATACAGCATAAATCTTGGCCACAGGGTTACAGAGTTTCCAGAGAAGACTACATGTTTTTATAAAGCAAGTAGTTCAAATAACTTATATTCTAAATAAACAATGCTTTAGAAACAAAATAGCAATTAGTACATTTAATTTTCCTGGTATGAAAAATGTAGCATTCATTGTTACAGTATAATGAAGGTAAATTTGTAACCAAGTACTTGAAGCACAATGAGATTGATATTATAGAATGTGGTTTAAAAAAAAAAAAAACCTTATGCATCATTTATAAATTGTAAGATACTATCTTGTTTTCTGTTTTTTTTTTTTAAATTTCTTTTTTCCATAGCTGTGGATTCAGAGCTATTTAAAACCATAACTTCAGGGTGAAATGGAGGGAACAAAAGGCAAACGTACTCATTATACATCTGCAAGCACTGTTTTTCTGGTGTGTGATACATCATGCTCATGAGACTACTTATGTATTCTGTTTTCAAGATGCTGGTAATTTATTTCAAAACCTCCTTAGCATACTTATTTAAATAAAAATTATGAGAAAGGACCTATTACTCATGAGGAAGAAAATGTGTACTACAAAGAAATTTCAGTGAAATATGTTGTTCTTCATGCACAGATTATATATTTATATCCCATAAACTATTTCATCCTTATATCCTTTAGAATTCAAATTTTATTAGAACTTATTTCAGTGCTGTAATAGCCTCTATAATAACCATGTTAGGACTAACAAGCTTGCCATTGATGTGATTAAAAAGTAAGTACTATATATGAGAAAAGGTATGCAGTACAGAGCTTGATTTTAAGGAGACCAATCTTTTATAGTAATTACCTTATAGGATAGGACACTTTCAATCTTGATGGAATGTGGGATTTTTTTCGTCTGCATATCTTTATGCACAGTGTTCTTTGACAGATCAATAGGATTGCTTCCCTTTTAATTATAAATAATGGTTTACTACAGTAACATCTAAATTCATTCACTCTTAAGTACTTTAACCATATTGAACATTATGGTAGGTTTTTGGAACTAAAGGGTGAATAGAACATGATGAACTTTCTATAGGGAAATCTGTAGTGCAGTGAGGCAAGCCAAATAATCAGGAATCACGATGTGGTTTTCCAGTCACACCACAGCAACTGAGGAAACAAGTATATCCTGGTTCCTTGTATTTTATTATTGTTTAAATTATAAATTAATCCATTGACATTCTGCTTTTATTTTTTTCAATGAGAATAACATGAGTTCCAACATGAAAGATTGATTCCCACTTAGGTTAAAGCCAAAAGCAAACTTCTGATCTTTCAAAGAGTTTCCATGTTCTAGAGCCAATTGATTTGCTCTCTGCTTAGTTTTACAGAAGCAGGGCCTCTAACTTAAAGCCAGCCAGACCTTGCAATTGATGTTTCAGATAGCCTGATTGTACCAGGGATCCCCTTGTCTCTGGGACCTACTTTGCTGCCACGCCCACTCAGCATTTATGTAAATACTAGGGTCTGAACTCCAAACCTCACACTTGTAGAACAAACACATTATTGACTCAACTATTACCCCAGGTCCAGACTTCAGATATTTAAATTGAATTTAAATATGTGCTTAGTAATCATGCAAACCAGGTTTACATAATAAATTTCTCACTGTAGTCTTCATGTCACCAGCTTCCTCAATCTCCTTATGCCAAGTCAGACCTTCTCAGCCATGATGGATGGTAAAATGGGATGAATTAAATTTTCCTTATGTTGTTTCTGGTCAAGTGTTTTGTTTCATTTATAAAATTTATACTAGGCGTATACTTGCTGCTGTGACAAATATGACTATGTGAATTGTATTGCCTTAAGAATTGGTTTTTAGGAATGTGGAAGAGTTTGGAACTTTGTGTTAGAAATGCACTTAAATACTTTAAGACCATTCATATTGCATGCTATTAAAAACAACAACAACAAAAACTAGCTGACTTCTATGCTGTCATAAGAACTTTAACGTCGCAGAACTCAAATATAATGAGCTAATTTGTTTGGTATAAGAAATCTCAAGTCAGAGCAGCATCCAGGTTGCTGCATAGAAAGCAGCTGTATTTGATAAAGCAGTCAAGAGGTCAGCCATGTTGAAAACTAACTTCCTGCCCTACACTCGAACTGGTGACTGAAGGATTTAACCCTACCCACTGGAGGTTCCTTCTTGTCAAAATCCAAATTCATTTGAATGAAGAAACTCTAAGCTCACAGATTTTTCTGCTAGAACATAACCACCTAGGGAAGTGTTTTGTAGCAGTTATCTTGGAAAACATACAAAGCTGTTATAGTTGGGGGCAGGCTGTATTTCAAACTGGCTGTTGAACTTGGCAGCATTGTCCACAGGGTAATGGTTTTGGATGTATGAATTATTCAAGAGTGAAGGGTTCATAGAGAATTTCACCATGGTTCCAGAGAACCACTGAGGTGGAGGAATATATGATAGCATCAAACTCCCTACAAGTAGGCCCTGAGAGGCCACTACTTAAAGCCATAAAGTGAACCCTAAGCAGTAGACAACCTAGACTATTGGAGATATGAGAACAAAAGGAAATTTTCCACAGAAAGCTGCAGGCTCAGAATGGATCTGGCGCAAAAGAGAGACACTGTACACTACAGGATATAGAATTGGAGAGAAGAAGCTACCCAAGCCCTTAGGAGGCTGTATTTCATTATGAGCCTCAGGGTTTGGAGCTCATCCTTGTGTGTTTCAGTCTTGCTCTGGGAAAGTGTTTCCTTGCTATGCACCCACCCCTCTCTTCTGTATTGTTCTGTTCATTTGACTTTGGAAGTATGTAACTCATTTTTGATGCTGCAGGAGCTTACAGTTAATTCTTTGCCTGAGTCTCACAAGAGTCACTCTAATTACACTTTTGATTAGTGTTGGAAATGTTAAAGGCTAAAGGGACTTTGAAGTTGAAATGATTGTTTTGTATTAGAAGGTAGTTATAGGCTAGACCAGATTCTGCTCTATTGTGTGTAAAATAACTGTCCCATTTTTGACATAAGTCCAGTGATTATAACAAAATTAACTCTTAAGAAATATTCCCTACTTTAAGGTACAGCCTTATGTTCAAGCAATGGTCCTCATCTGAGAAAAATAATTTCAAACTCTGTGGTTCTCTTTCCAATGTTCTCTGGGTAATTGGTACCCATACAGGTATCTGAACTAATCAAAGATGTTTCCAACCACAGGTGTTAAAACTTTATACTGTTTTATTTGTCCTTTTCTGGCAATTTCTAGTTTAAATTAATTAGTTTGTCTATGAATTAATTGGTATCATTTTCAAGACTGGTAAAAGGTTCTGCCTATATTTATAAATGTTAGATATTTAAAGTGTGAAATGTGCCTACTTTCTATGCCTCAGATATATGGCTTATGCTTCCACAGTACAACAAAATTTTAACAGATTGGACAAAATGACTTTAGAAGCTCTTGTTCCATTCTTTAATTAAATTTGCTTCAGTAATAAAATGTGCTCTATCTGTACATACATCTAGGCTGATGTAACTTACTTTCTAAGTGTGTTAATTACCTACATAGAAACCAAAGCCAATTAAAAATCATCAGAGCAAGAAGGGCCAATATTTTTGCCTGTGATCTCAGGTCCCTCTCCAAGCAGCACACCTGAACTTAGGCTCTGCCCATAGCCCTGTAACCTTTGGTCAGATGTCTAGGAAACTCCTTATCAGCTGTCACATAACCCATACCCTTGAGATCCTAGATCACCTGACCTGCCCCCTCCCACCATTGCCTAAGTGCTGGAATGAATATCCCTATATGCTAATTAGGCATCAGAAATAAACTTGGTATGTCCAATCCCCTTAGGGTCCTCCCCCTACCCTCAGATGCTTATAAACCCATTTCACTAGCAATAAACTGAGAGAGCTGTTCACCAAAACTCCTCCCCAAAGTCTTTTACTTTCACACACTCACCTACCCAGGTTGCCTGGGCATCATTGGGGGACCTTGGCAGCATGAGAGCAAGAACCCAGGAATCCACAAAGGAGTATCTAAGGGGCCTTGTCCTGCCCACAATGACAGACTGCTGATCTCATAACTCACAACCCATAACCCCAAGTTGAATACCAGTAACCTCACAGAGGGCTTTCAGTGGAACAGGGGTGAGGAGTAAGGAAATGGGAATAGCATATTTGTCCAAACAAAAAAAAATGTAATTAATAAAACTTAAAATTAGAAATGAAACATTAAAACCAGGAGTGGTGGTGGCTCACACCTTTAATCCCAGGACTTGAGAGAATTCGCATAGTGAATTCCAGGTCAATCTGGGCTAGAGCAAGAATTTACCTTTAAAAACAAAACAACAGCAACAACAACAACAAAAGAATAAATGTTTCCACTGGTTGGCAGTTCAACCACCCCTTGGGAAACCTCCATGAGCACTACAAAAATGGGTTATAATATCACAATTTTATTTGTATTATAATAAGAATTTCCTAAATGTATTGGTCAAATTACAGATTACATAAAGCTTTTGTCTCTATTTTATTTCTTAAAAATCACATCCATAGCATTGCCATTTAGCTTAATACTCATATCTGCTGTGTGTTGCTGCAGTCCCTACATGATGGTATATGAAGTGGAATATCCAGAGAGTCATAGATAGCTAGACAAAATGGTAATGTCAATGTGACTAAGTCCAAATGTATCTTCTTATACCTACAATATGATTAGATTTTATAAATCAGATTTCATATTTCCACAGAAAGAGGCAAAATCACAACTACAAAGTCCCAGTAAGAATTCACCCTTCAAGGCTGTACAAAAATTAAAGTTCTAGGGCTGGAGAGATGGCTTAGCGGTTAAGCGCTTGCCTGTGAAGCCTAAGGACCCTGGTTCGAGGCTCGGTTCCCCAGGTCCCATGTTAGCCAGATGCACAAGGGGGCGCACACGTCTGGAGTTCGTTTGCAGGGGCTGGAAGCCCTGGCGCGCCCATTCTCTCTCTCTCCCTCTATCTGTCTTTCTGTCTGTGTCTTTCGCTCTCAAAAAAAAAAAAAAAAAATTAAAGTTCTTTAACCAGTGTTTTATACTACACCTCTCATTTCATGAAGTATTACAAATTCAGATTGCATCTTATGGCAAGTGAAAAATTAGGAAATACAAATGATGAATTTATTTTAAACATAAATTATCTACAAGTAGACAGTATGATAATGTAGGTTATTTTTACAATGATTACTACAATGATGTGACTGATTTTGATAATGTTGACAAAGATGATTCAAATTCATTGCAGAATTAAAATCATACTGAAGTTTACATAAGGAAATGTAAAACTCTCTTCCCTGATGCTAATATACTTATCTTTTCAAATCACCAGTCATTTTCTCTTAAAAATTTAAGTTAGATGTCAAAAATAGATGTGATTCATTCTTTATAAAAGTCAACATAGCCTTCACTACATACTGTAATTTCTCCCATCAGTACTATTCTACCAAATTATGTTAATTTAATTTGTATCATTTTGACAATAATGCAACAATGTGTGTGGTTGTATGAATTCTTCCAATGTAATTGTGGAGAGATTTCTAGGAAAGGAATGTCTGTTTAATAATGAAATCTGGAGAAAAACTTGCTCACATATGACAGAATACACTGTTCTTTAAATAAAAAGAAGAAATAAAAATAAATCCCACTGAAAATGTAAAGGGTACAAGTAAATCATCAAAAAGTTCTAAATGATACTTTACCTCTTACAAGCTGATTTAAGTTTAAATGCGTGTGTGTGTGTGTGTGTGTGTGTGTGTGTGTGTGTGTGAAGGAGGGGGGGAGAGAAAGAGAGAGAGAGAGTGAATGTGTGTTAACATAAGAGGTTGGCAAAGTCAAAAGCATTTATTACTAAGAGAACTAGGTAAGATCCTGAGGCCACAGTAAAGCTCTTGTATCTTTTATGATGGAAGGCATATAATGTCTGCCACACCTTTACCAAATTATGTATATGCCATATATATATATATATATATATATATATATATATATATATATATATATATATATATATATACATATAACAATTATTTACAATTATTACATTTATATTAAGTGTACTATGAATTTAAAAATGTTCTTTAGGAGAAAAAAGGTAAAACAACTTTCAAAAAGTTACTGGCATATAAACATATGCCTTAAGTGTGTGCCATGGAGATGTGTGCCAGTGTTGTGTTGATTTATGTATGAGTGCCATATAAGTTCATTTCAATCACATTTAGTTTATTCACTTGGTTTCATTCTGAAGGAATGAATTCATTCTGATCATTTTGTCTGTGGTTGAGAAAATTGAACTCTAACAGATTGCAGTCCCAGAAGAAATTGCCTAGTGTTAGAGCTGCAAGTAATTGCTAAACTCCCACGTGCCTCAGGGGAGAAAGTATGTCCTTGATTAGAAAAACATGCAAGGAAAAAGAGGCAGTAAGCTCGCAGTTAATGGGCAAGATAGCATTCTCTGTTAAGTGTTTTAGAGCAACAAGGCATATTCCTCTTCATTTTTACTAACTAGAGGATTAATTTATATTCCAAAAGAAATGTTAAAATTCTAATCATTCTTCATCATTAAGTAGGGATTCTATATCTCATTACCATACAGAAGGGAAGTTTAATTCAAATGAAGTAGATAAATATATAAATCCTAGGGACTTAGTTAAATTCATTTAGTATATATTACTAAATTACATCCTTCTGACAACACTTCCACAATTTAAATTGGATATTTTACTGTCCAATTATGATGGGTCTTATAGTGTGAAAATCAATATGTGCTAGTGGTATCAGCATTTAGAGGATTTTAGTGTACTATTGAGTATTGCCTCCATGTATTTCAAGAAAGGAAAATATAGCTTTTCATTTGCTCACTCTATTTCTCATCACGTTTTAATGATCCATAATTTATATGCTAAGTTAAATTCTCTGTATAGTTAGTGCTTCAAAGTCTTATTATATATGGACCAAAACAGAGGTAACATTATAGTGTGTGTATGCCTCTCTATCTATGATTATAAGTGCTCTTTTATCTAATGTCTAGTGTGACTGAATAAAAAGTTAGAGAGGTGAAAGGCAACCCATGTTAAGCTGACATGCAGAGTTTCAGTCCATCACAGAAAGGTGTGCATACTAGAACCTGAAGAGGGGGGGCAGACAGCCTGCTTAAAAAAAAAAAAAAAAAAGGATCACTCAAATTCTACAAGCCAAAGCTCTTATATACATATTGAGTGCATACATGTAAGGGTTATGAGTGTTTTAAAATTTCCTGCAAGGAAAGCCCCAACTGTTCCTGGAAATTTTTCCTCCTATGAGGAGCTATTCTTAATATTCTCTTAAACTCAGCTCGACAGATAAGTGAGTGGCTAAGAGCACTTCTGTGCAAGGATGAGAGCATAAGAAGTCCTGAGAAACTACTTGAGTTTGAACCTCAGGACTCAAATAACCCTGGGCATTTTCAGGCAAAACTGTGAACCCAGTCATGTAGGGAAGGAGAGGCTGAAGGTTGTGAAACAAATGGTAAACTCTGAGATTGGCAAGAGACCATCTGGAAGAGTGATGGGCTAGGACATCCAAAGTTCCACTCTGGCCACTGCAGGTAAGTTCATGTTGTATCTGTATGTATAACACACACACACACACACACACACACACACACACACAAGTTCTCTTAAATTTAAAAAAAGGAACAGCTAATATCAACAGTCAATGAAAAAAATAATGACAACTTCACAAACTTTTGCAAAAATTAAAAACTTGGGCTAGAGGGATCCTTTAACAGTTAAGGCATTTGCCTGCAAACCCAAAGGACCCAGTTCAATTCCCCAGGACCTATGTTAGCCAGATGCACAAGGTAGCACATGTGTTGAGGCCCTGGTGTGCCCATTTTCTCTCTCTCTCTGTCAAATAAATAAATAAAAATAAAATAGTTTTTTTTTTTTTTTAAGTACAAACACTTTTTTACATGTGTGCAGACATAAATGTATGGAAATTCAATTGTTTACAAACATTATTCTCTGCACCTTGCTGCAGTCAAATGCCATGTGCATATACTGGTAGGGATTCCAGATGAGGAAGGTTAAGCCTTTCCCAGCCATGTTATTGTGCCTTAGCCTAATACCTATCAGAGGTAATTGCTACATGAAGAATGAAAACTAATAACAAGACCCCATTGCTTCTCTACCATCCCAATAACTTATTGTGGTTTAGAAATACTAATATTGAGGCTGGAGAGTAGGCATAGTAGTTAAGGCCTTTGCCTGCAGAGCCAAAGGTCCCAGGTTCTATTCCTCAGCACCCACATAAAGCCAGATGCACTAGATGACTCATGCATCGGGAATTACTTTGCTGGAGGCACTAGAGAACTATTCTCTGTCTCTATCTGCCTCACTCTTTCTCTCTCTTTCAAAATAAGTAAATAAAAGTGTTTTAAAAAGAAACATTAACATTACATAAAGAACAGTATTGTGCATTAATCTGCATAATCTTTCCTAAGGAAAACACATTACAAAGGATAGAGTATCACTATAAATAATAAAAGTTAGACAATTAAGCTTTAATTGTTATAGAAAATAGCATTCTAGAATGGACAGATAATATTTCTATTTTTTCTAGTAATCATATTAAATCACTGAGGAAATAAAAAAATACATTTGTATCATGAATATGAGGAACATGAAAAAAGGATTGTGTAAAATGTCCTCTTTTCAAGATTTTAAAGTGAGATCTTGACCTGTTATAATATTTTTATTGAATTAGTTTTTATTCATTTTAAGGAGCATGGGCTTACCAAAAATTTTAAAACATGAAATCAATATATTGCAGTCATGGTTAACAATAACAACAAAAACAAACAAAAAGAAAACCCTCAAGGCTATTACATGAATTCAAAAAGCAAAATTTTACTTCCAGCTTATTCAATGAAAATAGCTTAAATGTTAAAAGTATGTCATGATTGGTCAGAATATAAAACAAGACAGAAAACACCGGTGTCAGGAGGCTCCTGCAGTAACTGTTCTTACACAGTCTTGTTACAACAACCCAAGATATCATGATGATGCATGTATTATTCTACAATACTAATGTTGAGGTAATTATAAAAATAGTAAAAAAGCTAACTTTAATGATTTCTAATTATGTTCTAGGGTCTAAAAACATTGCTTGAAATATTTCATTACAAATTTTGAGCAATCAATGAAATCATTTACATTATCTTATTGACTAAGCTTTCTGTTTGCTGGGGTAGAGGTTAAAACATTTTTGGGAAGAAACAGCACCCAGCCGAAGTTACCATTAATACCTCTCTCTGTGCTCATCTATGGAGTAGCAGGAACTGATTTTTTTCTAACTGGAAGGTACAACAAGTATATATTTATTTAATTTCCAAATTCTATAAGCATTGTGTTATTTACCACTAAAATGCTGGGTTAATGGACATTGTATGAATAAATGCTAAGCTTTATAAAACAAATTACTGAGTAACGCCAAATCATAAATTAAAGTGGCAAATCAGGAAAATTTCCATAACAGAATTCAAATACAGTGCACTTGTGAAATCTTGAAGGAGTTAATGATAGATTTAAGAGAATGAATAGCATTCAAGCAAAAGGAAATACTCTAAAAGACTAAAAGATACAATTTTTGGAACCTAGTAGTGGGATGAGAAAGTAGGGGTGTGTGTTTGTGTATGTGTATAAAACTTACAAATGACAGAGGAGAATATAACCTAGAATTATGCTTCAAAAAAGAAGAAATTTAAAAAAGAAATGTGAGACTCCTGAAAAGAAAGAATTTATATTGACTTTGGAAAATGAACATACTTTATAAACATGGAGAAAGAAAATGAGAGAAGGGGGGAAACTAAAGCTATTTTTGTATTAATGGAGAGGGTGTCATTTTATAGATAAGGCTGACCTCAAAGGGAAGGCAATCATTCTGCCTCAGCTTCCTGAATTCTAGGATTGTAGGTATGCACCACCAATCTTTTGTCATTTTAGGAGAATGAGAAGGAGTGAAGCAATTTGCTTTAAGTGTAAGGTTTTTAAATGTAGGACTCTCAAGTTTGATTTTGAAGGCTGTCTTTAAAAAAAATATTTTTATTCATTTGCAAGCAGAGAGAGAAAGAGAGGAGAATGTCAGAGGCTAGGTGTGCCCCAGGCTGTAGCCACCGCAAAGCAAGTCCACATGTATGCACCACTTTGTGCCTCTGGCTTTATGTGGGTATTGAGGAATTAAACCCAGGTTGTTAGGCATTGCAAACAAGTGCCTTAACCACTGAGAAATCTCTCTAGCAGTGTAGGCTGTCTTTATGAAATGTTCAGAAAATAATGGGAAAAAAGACACTTTTTTATTTTTGTACACTACTTCATCCACTATGATACTACTTTTCCAATTGCATCATGATCTACAGAAAGCCGAGAACCATGAAGTTGTCAATAAAGGATTTTGTTTCACTGTATGATATGATTGTTCCCAAAGTAAGAGTCTGCTGCAAACTCAAAACAATAAGGACAATAGCAGTCTACAATTTTGAAGATATTTATTTAGCAGAAATATTTTCATAATTTTTTCAATATTTCTACCACTTTAAAAATTGATAATAACATAGCATACCCATAAGCAAAAGGTATTAAATAATCATAAAGTTTATTAGCTCTAAGAAGGTGTTATTATCAGTAGATATAGAAAATTAGGGTTAAATCTATGCTGATCATTTTAAGGAAATAGTCTAAATAAAGTTTCTGAATTGCTAAAATGATTTGAAATTTATAGACCTATGTATAAACTCAATTTAACAAGTTCAAAGGTTTGTTTTTCTGGGCTGGTAAGGAAGGAAATTTCATAAACTTTTTATTTATTGATTGACAAAATGCTCTTGTTGTATTCAAACAAACAACTCTCGTTCAAGACATGAGTAAAGTTATTTTATGTGATCTTGAAGAAGAATAGTAGATAGATAGCTTTTTATTTATTTATTTTATTTATTTATTTATTTTTTTTAAATTTTTGGCAGTTTCTGTTAGGGATTGAGACTCAAAGACAAGGAGGTACCATCCCACATGGCATCTCAAGCTGAAACAAGAATGAACTTGGCAGAAATGGAACTTATGTCTGATGGAGAATAGGTCATTCTGCTCCTTCTGCAAAGTCTAGCAACCTATCTAGACAGACAGCCCTAGATGAGCTGGCCCAAGGACTGGCCCTAAATCTGTCAATCATTGTTTCTTCTTCTGGCCTGCGAAGGCTCCTGTCTTCCTGCCAGGAACTGCGCCTTATTCCACTCTACTCAGCCTGCTCCGCTCAGCTTTGTTCTGTATTTCTCCTCTGCAGCCAACCTCTCTTCCTTCAGGCCAAAGGATACATGTGAGTCCAGCCTTCTGTGGGACTGTGGAGGGGGAGGGGATGGCGGGGGGGGGGGCATACAACTGTTTCTTGGTTTGAATGGCTTTTCTACTTGTCTCTGAGTTATAGTTTGGGATAACTTCTGTCTTTTATTACATGCATAACTTTCCTTTGGTTTCTGAATCTACCATGTGTGGGTCCTCCCCAAATTTCCCTACACAAGCTTCTAGATTCTACTTTCCACATGCCAGCATCTTTACTCATCTGTCTTTAAAAGTCAGTTTCTTTTAAGTCCACACACGTTTGCAACCTTACTCTAATTTCTACTTAAAAGTCTCAGTTTCTCTTAAGGCCACATGCTTGCAGCTTTGCTCCAGTTTCCCCCCCCCCAAAAAAAAAACTAAATTTCTCTAAAATGAACGTTATAGACTGCACAGCCCCGAAATTTCTGATTTCTCCCTTAAATACAATTTGTGATTTTTCTCAATAAACTTAATAATTCATAATTTATTCTTCTTAAGTCCACCTTTATCAATTCTTTGTTAAAGGTACAACAAAACCCAAAACTTGGGGTTCTTAAATTCTAGAAGACTTTTCCTGAATCCCAAAATCCTGCATGTCTTACTATCAACTGAGTTTTGTTCTAATTTTATTATTTTATTTATTTATTTATTTGACAAAGAAAGAAGGGAAAGAAAGAGAGGCAGAGAGAGAATAAGTGTACCAGGGACCCCAGCCACTGCAAACGAACTCCATTTGCTTGCGCCCCCTTATGCATCTGGCTAATGTGGGTCCTGGGGAATCAAACCTGAGTCCTTTGGCTTTGCAGTCAGGCACCTCAACTGCTAAGCCATACTTCCTGCCCTATTATTTTATTTTTATTATTATTTTTATTTTATATTTTATGTAAAATATATAATAGATAAATATAATATGTAATATAATATGTATAATACATGTAAATATATATTTTATTTTTATTATTATGTGTATTATTAGACTTGGTAAAATTATTTTTCAGATAAAAGTTATAAGGAGAACATATTTTTATAATGAAATAAATTAATTTCTACTTCTTTTCAATTCCATAACCAAAGGGGACACTATAATGGCCAAAACAAATACTTATTTTTAAAGTCTCTACATTATACTAACCACTGAATATGATAAATTATTTTAAATGTAAGATGTGATTCTTTAAGTATCAAATTGGGCATTCTTCTTTTCTGTTTTTTTTTTTTTTTATTTTCTTTCTCAAAAAGCATGCAATCACTTTGAACATATATTGGCTATTCTTGAATATTTAAGATGGACTGGATGCTATTATATAATAGTTCAAGAACATGTTTACTCTAACATTATTCATAATACTTGTCTCTTTGTTTTCATGCCCATAGACACATATATCTTCTTTCATGTTCCTTAACATTTATATCACCTACAATGAAATTCTGAGTTAAGTAAAGTATAGAGCTTCTAAATGGAACTAAGGGCAAACAACACATTGACTCCAGACAGGAATAAGGAAAGGACAAGACATAGCCAAATCCAGGAATGGTGTGTCTAGGGGAAAGGTCATTATGGCTTTCGCCATATTCATGTCCTATCTGTCATTTAGGGATCCTGTGCTGGGTTTCACTTAAACATTAGCAGCACACATAAGCACTAGACCATAGGCATTCTGGCTCAATAAAGAGAATTCAGGTAGTATACTCAAATAGATTTACCACACAGCTTAGAAAATAATTGCAACAGGAAACTTAATATTTCATTCATGGATATACTCATTAAAATTTGGCTGTTGGCTATTATTTGTTTTCTTTTTAACATAATAAATTTTGCTTGACTAATTAATGATCCCAGGATTGGAGAGATGTCTTAGCAGTTAAGTGCTTGCCTGTGAAGCCTAAGGATCCCGGTTTGAGGCTTGATTCCCCAGGACCCACGTTAGCCAGATGCACAAGGGGGCACAGACATCTGGAGTTCATTTGCAGTGGCTGGAGACCCTGGCACACCCATTCTCTCTCTCTCTCTCTCTGTCTCTCTCTCTCCTTCTTTCTCTCTGTGTCTGTCACTCTCAAATAAATAAATAAAAACAAACAAACCAACAAAAAAACTAAAAAAAGATCCCAGAATTTTGGAGTAAAAGAAAGTGAAAAATATGGAATTTAAGCTGGCTTTCAGTTAGCAAATTTAGTTATTAACATTAGTATTATAGGTATTGGGGAGATGGCTTAGTGGTGAAAGGTAGTTGATTACAAAACCTATTGGTCTGGGTTCCATTTCCCAGTAGCCATGTAAAGCCAGATGCACAAACTGCTATACATATCTAGAAGTGGTTTGTAGCAACAAGAGACCATGGCAAATCAATACTCACTCTCTCTCTTTCTTCAACAAATAAAAATAGACTTAAAGAAAAAAATTGAGGGCTGGAGAGATAGCTTAGTGGTTAAGTGCTTGCCTGTGAAGCATAAGGACCCCGGTTCAAGGCTCGATTCTCCAGGACCCATGTTAGCCAGATGCACAAGGGGGTGCACGCATCTGCAGTTCATTTGCAGTGGCTGGAAACCCTGGCATGCACATTCTCTCTCTCTCTCTCTCTCTCTCTCTCTCTCTCTCTCTATCTGCCTCTTTCTCTCTGTGTCACTCTCAAATAAATAAATAAAAATGAACAAAAAATAAAAAAAGAATAAAATTGATATATTATGTTACATTTTCTAATATAGTGAATTATGGAAACACAGATGTTCATCATCCATGGCTTTAATAATTCTTTGATGGGGCTAATTATACAATTTGAGTGACAGAAAATGGAACTCTGGAGCTCCATTCTAAAAATTATTAAGACTGTCAAAACCTTTGGAGAAGAGTAAGCCCAAAACAAGTGTCATTCTGGTTATTCAGACATGTTCAAATAGGCCCCACCATGCACAAAGTCTGCTTTATTCTCAAGCAGACATTACAGTGTTAAGTGAAGAGGTTTTCAATTTGTATATTGCCATGTAATGGAGAGAGCATCTCACATTATATAAAGACCTTTTCATAAGATAAACTCTAGATTCTAAATTGATGCCAGTTTCCTAATCCATCCATTTATAAAATGACAACATAAGAAGTTTAAGATTATTGAAAAAGAAAAGTCCTGGACAATAAAGAGAGAAAATAAATTTAAAACAGTTTGAAAAGATATATAAAGCTAGGGAAATAGCTCACTTTTTTTTTTTTTTCAAACAATGTAAGCCTAGATTCCCAGTACTTCATAAACTCAGACACAGAAAGTGGTACATAATCTGGAGTCCATTTGCATTAGCAATAATCTCTGATGTGCCCATACTCTGTCTTTGTCTCTATATGATCCAAATATTTCTTTTAAAAAATTTAAAATTATAAGGTTTAAATATTTTCAAAATATATAAATACAAAATCTCTTCTTAACCTTATGTCAATAAAATATCCAAAATCAACAAAATGATAAAGCATCAAAGGATAAGGAGGAGATTTAAAAAATATAGATGCTTACCAGTTATGGAGTCATGAAGAATTAAATTGAAGCCTTAGTATAAGTCATAAGAAAGTCTTTAGACAGCTTGAGTAATTCTAAAGCAGAAACCTTTAAGACCTGAGTGAACCCAGTGCTCCAGGCTGTATATTATCTGCACAGCAGAAATGAAATCTCTTGAGTTGTGTCTACTATTTTGAGTTAAAAACAAACTGACAAGGTTTTTATATCATCTGATATCCTTATAAGCCATGACAGAAATACCATATATTGAAAACTAGATTTTTTTCCATTGATCATTAATCATTAAAAGAGGGCATTCCAACATTTTTTTTTTTAGCCTTATGCCACTAATAAAACAAATCAACAAAAAATACTATTGAAGAAAGTGAGAACAGAGTAACCAAAAAATTTTTAACTCATTGGGTAATAGGAAACACATGTTTGCTCTACCAAGAAAAAGAAAAACAAAACAGTGGCTAACAGCTAAGATTTTTCCCATTCTGTTTTCCTTCCCTAGGAATATATACTTTTCCTCAACAAAATGCCTATTGATCTAAAGCCATTAAGCCAGGAAACTAAAAGGCACCCTTGTCACCCCATCCCCATGAGAGCAATAATGAACACTGAAAAAATGTTTCAAGGAAAGAAATTTTGGTGAAGGTTAGCAGAATAGCAGCTTAGTACACTTGTAATTGCTAACTATTTATTCTGAAAATCTCTGTAGACCAAGTTTTCTTTCTATTTAATTACTGTGAAATTGTTCTACTCAAATACAGAAGCCTACAGTACACACACAGTGACATTTAAACTATTACAAATAGTCCACATGCTTATGCTGAAAATAAGTGTAACAATATAGTGCCTTCTTATCTAAAACAGATGGTTTAAGTGATGGTTTCTCTGGAGTAGATTTAATTTGAAGGTAGCTATGAAGTTATGCAGCCCCCTCTGTGGATATCATTGATTTTGATGAATTGGCTCTCCCCCCCCCCATGAAATGACAATATGTTCAAACAGCTGTTGAACATTTTAACCAACAAGTACTTTTTTGATACTTCCCCCTGTGTATGTACCTTACTGTGTAAATTTTCAGTCATCTTCCTGAATCATCACATCATAATGAATGTATCTGGTATAACCAAAGGCTAAGGGTAACATGTATTAATATTTATGAAATAGTAAGACCTTCTAACTGTTGACGGTATACCAAAAGGCTTATTCTCAACTGTAAATACATCTATGTATGTGTATGTATATATGTACTTATGTATGTGTATGTATGTGTGTGGGCATATATATATAAAATGTGTGTATATATGTATTGTAGCAGACAGCTTCAGGTTCACTGAGATGAACTTCCAGACCAGCAACAGTTATGGAGGAAGGGATACTTATTGAAGCTTACAGATCCAGGGGAAGTTCCATAATGGCAGAAGAAACTGACCTGCCTTCACAGGCCCAAGCAGAGATAGAAAAGTACAGGCCTAAAGGTCAAAAGCCACAGCACACTTCAGGAACTCCAGCTAGGTACACTTTGCATATCTATAGATTGAAATCTGAAACCCACCACCACACCTTAAGATCCACCCAATGACACTGCCTCCAGCCAGGTGGCTAAAGATGCAAACTACAAACAAATAAACAACTGAATATATTAGGGGCCATTTATTCTATTTAAACCACCACATTCTGCCTCTGGCCCCCAATAGATTTATAACCATCACACATTATAAATTGTACTCAGTTCAATTTCAGAGGTCCCCACAGGTTTTACCAATTTAGGTATTAAGACTTATAAAATCAACCAAGTTAAACATTTCTAATATGTAAAAGCACAGAGTAAACATTTTCAACTGGTACAAGGCATAGCAAGGAGAGACTAAAACAATGCAAACTCAAATAACATTAAACAAACATCAAACTTCTGTAGTTCAAGTCCAGTACAACCAGAGACTGCAATCTCCAGATTTTCCAATTCCACCCCTACAGCTGGGCAGAGTAGCAGGGGAGCACTTCCATCCCAGGCCAACAGTGCACTCTATGGTAGCCCTTGCACAGTCCTTGTATATCCAAAACATCTTGAGGTCTTCATGCAAACCACAGTCCATCTTCCAAAGGCTCTTTCAGCCTATCAGGGCATCATGCCCTGCCTCATGCTGCATCTCTGTGTCAGCTCCTGGAACCATGTGCAATTCACAACCACTCCTCGCATTTATCATGCTTCTGAAACCAATACCAGGTGTACAGGACACAGCCATATCCTTAATTCACAGACAAAATAAATCATAACCTTGAAAAGCAGGTTCCTTCTCTAGTCAACTCTTTCCAAAAGTGTTTGCATTTCTATGATAGTCTTTTTCTCAGGCATCCTTTCCATGGTAAAGCAATTCAGCCATCTTCCTTTGAGATTGTTAATGTGTTTGACAATAGCAGATTCAGTAACCTAAAACAAGTCTCAGTGCCTATAATTTTAACTTGCTTGAGGTTTTCCAGCTTAAAATATTAAATTTCTCAGTCCAATATCTCTAGCCAAGCATATCAGTCCATTACAAATTTAACCTTAATCAAACTCTATGGGCCTAGGCAGCAGGATGCAGCCAGCCCTTATGCCAGTAGCCCAGTTCCAACAAAGTCCTCTATAGTCTTTCCTTTCTCTTAGAAAGCTCATAAGTCAAGCCTAAAAGTTCAATGCTGTCTGCACTTAGTCTTCTTAGACTCTAATCAGAATAGTCCATTAAACTTGGCTTACCACTCCAAAAGACATCTTCAGTTTCAAGCACCACAAGTCCATGCCTATTCCTCCAAAGCAAAGGTTCCAAAATATCAACATCTACATAGTCATGTTCATCTCACCCCACTCCTGGTACCAAATTCTGTAGCAGACAGCTTCACGTTCACTGAGATGAACTTCCAGACCAGCAACTGTTATGGAGGAAGGGATATTTATTGAAGCTTATAGACCCAGGGGAAGTTCCATAATATCAGAAGAAACTGACCTGCCTTCACAGGCCGAAGCAGAGAGAGAGAGAACTACAGGCCTAAAGGTCAAAAGCCACAGCACACTTCAGGAACTGCAGCTAGGTACACTTTGCATATCTATAGATTGAAATCTGAAACCCACCACCACACCTTAAGATCCACCCAGTGACACTTCTTCCAGCCAGGTAGCTAAAGATGCAAACTACAAACAAATAAATAACTGAATATATTGGGGGCCATCTATTCTGTTCAAACCACCACATGTATCATGTATCATTCATCTATCATTTATCAATCTATCATCATCAACCACCCATATCTACATTTCACTGTCTATGTATGTATCATTTCTCTATTATCTATCATCTCTATCTTTTGTATTTAAAAGACTCAAAGCAATAGAAAAATATTTTTTGCTCTTAAAATATAAGCTGAACTTCTAAACTTTACTTCTGATCTGTTACTAGGTTTTGAGTATCTTTATTGACAATAACTCATTTAATTTTCTTAAGAAGTCTGAAATAATCAGCATTGCTGTATGAATTTTAAGAGTAAGAAACCTAGGCGGTAGATATGGGAGATGGCTCAGTTGGTGAAATGTTTGCCACATGGGCATGTTATCCTCATTTCAATCTTCAGTACCCACCAAAAAAAGCCTGGCGCAGTGGCCTGCCCCTGTCATCTCAGCACAAGTGATAGGAACGCAGGAGAATCTCTAGGATTCGTTGGCCAGCTAGCTTAGCTGCATTGGTAAGCACCAAGTTCAGAGAAAAACTTTCAAAAATATGAGATATGAGGGAGAATCTTTTGTTTGTTTGTTTGTTTGTTTTTTGTTTTGTTGAGGTAGGGTCTCATTCTAGCCCAAGCTGACCTGGAATTCACTATGTAGCCTAAGGGTAGCCTTGAACTCATGGCAATCCAAGGTGAAGAATTTTTGAGGAAATCATCCTATTCCAGTAGTTAGCCTTCATATGAACCCACAAAATCATATGTGCACACACACACACACACACACACACACACACACACACACACGTGGAAATCTGAAGTCTAAGGAGGCTCAGAAACACCCTAAATCCTATAGCTTGGAAATGAAGAAACAATATTTGGTGTTAATCTTCCTGGCTCCAGCACTTTCATCCTTATGTACAAAATAATACATAAACCCATAGAAGCATTTAAATCATTATGAACATGGGACAAATTTCACATAAGGAACCACATAACAAAATATTTTCTAACAATAAAAAATCTGATAGTCCTCTTTCTTTCTTTAGTTTATCTATTCAAATTCATATATACCCATTTATAATCAAAATATATTGGTTTAAGAAAATAAATACATAATGTATTACTTTGCTTTATTTTGTTACTATTATTAAAAATATTCTACTGAATATCTAAGATATATAAAGCAACCTGTCCCCTAATTACCTAGGACATTGATATGCCTGAAAAATTAATACATATAGATAATGAACAGTAGAATCACTAAATCGATATTAAAATAATCTAATCCCTGCAGAATAAAAGATAACATGAAGACTGATAAAGTATCATGCAATTTCACCTTTATATAAAAACAAACAGCAATCTGTATAGTGATTATACTTTGCTACTGCTTACTGTTATGTTTTTATTTTGTTGATATTTATGGAATAGGGGCAGGAAGAAGGAAAAGCATGGTGCCAAAACATCATCTATACACACAAAGTTTGTTCTTAAATAAAAAGAAAAGTATGTCAGTTGATTCAGTTTCATTTCCTCTACAAAAAATTAACGTTAGCATTAAATAGATAGCAGTTTCTAAAAGTTCAATGTATTAGAATACTAGCTAGGTTTAAGGTTAAAATTTCTAAACATCCTGAAAAATGAAGGAAGCAGGGCTGGAGAGTTGGCTCAGTGATTAAAGGCACTTGTTTGTAAAGCCTGAATGCCTTGGTTCAATTCCCCAGTACCCAGGTAAAGCCAAATGTACAAAATGGCACATGAATCTGTGATTTGTTTATAGTGGTAAGAGGCCCTGGTGCACCAATATTCAGTTATTCATTTTTTTTCCATTTTTTTCTCTGTCTAATTAAAAAAAAAAACAAAGGGAGCAAACCTATGTAGAAGATATAAATTATAAATTAATTTGAATTTCATTGCATTATGTAAAATTTGTAAAATGAAGAACAGTTATAATTTTTTGGAATATCCTGAGAATGTTCCACTTTTCTGAAAACTGGTTCCTGTCTACTGAAGTCAAACATGTGCCTTTTAGTAACAGCATACCAATAACCAAGAAGAGAAAGTGCCTTAAACAGTTGAGAGTTAAGTTATGAATATGGCAAAGCAAGGACTCTAATACCTATACGTAAATCATGCTAGTACATAATTTCTGAGTTGATGAACCATCAGTCCTTTCAATGTACTGTGATTTTTTCTTACTTCCTTGAAGCATCCAAGACACTTTTATTGTCCTGATGATGGATTGGTCCTGTTCAGTCTTGAAGATGGATTCTTAGTAATATACCTCTGTTTGCCTGGAAATAGAACTGTTAGGGAACAATATACCATTATTGGCTTCCCAATGGGGGGAATATATGTATATTCTCCCATGTGAAATATACATATTTCATTCTTGTCTGTGAATGAGAGGGGGGGGAGGGAGAGAGAGAAAGAGGGTAGGAGAGGAGACTAATTAGTAAAAGAACCTTAGTGTTTGGAGGAAATAAAAGGAATTACTGCAAATCACAATTAGTCTGTTCTAAAATATCTTCTGTGACAGTTTATATTCAGCAAAAATTAAAGAAAATAGAAAGAAAAATGTAAGATATCAAAATGTTAGGAGAAAATCAAAGATTTTGTTTAAAACTTTGTGCCTCCTCACTCCCAAATGTTGCCTCTTTGTTCCTTGTCCGTGATTAACAGATCTGATGACATTCTTTCTGCCAATGTAAGTTACCATGCAAATAATTTTCATCAAAGTTGAAGAGTCAGATTAGGCTGTCAGAAATTCATAGCACATTACATTAGTCTCAATTAGTAATTATGTCATGATAAGCAGTTCTAAGTGCAAAATTCTAAATTATGGGGTTATCTGATGGACAAATTCATCTCTTAGAAAGTTATTAATTTATTACATAAACTGCTTTTATTGAAACACTTTAACATGAAGATGAAAAAGGAAAAATGAAAGCATGAAATAAGAGAAATATAAAAAGTTGGAAAATATTAGCCAACAAAGATAAGTATCCATCACCCTAAGACTTGATGGAAATCTAATTTTATGCATTTACAAAAGTGTGGGTACTGCAGCTATATTACTAATTCATAAGCAGAACATGAAACTCCAAATCTATTTGTTTCAGTACTATCTCTACTTCATTCTTTATTAAGGAGTTTGAGAGGGATTTCAGGTTATGAAGATTACAATCTTCATATTTTTCCAAGATAAGTCTCCTTTAAATTTATGTAAAGTGGGCTGGAGAGATGGCTTAGCGGTTAGGCGCTTGCCTGTGAAGCCTAAGGACCCCGGTTCGAGGCTCGGTTCCCCAGGTCCCACGTTAGCCAGATGCACAGGGGGCGCACGCGTCTGGAGTTCATTTGCAGAGGCTGGAAGCCCTGGTGCGCCCATTCTCTCTCTCTCCCTCTATCTGTCTTTCTCTCTGTGTCTGTTGCTCTCAAATAAATAAATAAAAAAAAATTTTTTTTAATTTATGTAAAGAGATGATTTTCAATCTTTAGTAAACTTGCCCTAGGATGTCACTTTGAAATTTGATAGTCATAGCTGAGGACAACCAATATTACCTGGTCACAAAGGAAAAGATGAGAACTATGAAGAAACTAATTTAAACCAGAATTTTAAAATAAACTTTATAATAAGTCTTATTGTTTAAGTTTTATAAAGAAAAACATGCTCTCAATATTTAAACATTCTTTATTCTGTATCTATTTCTGTGTCTCAGTTATAAACAGTAGGCCTAAAATAACATCACCAATTTGCTATGTTCATGATTTGAGTAGGTGGATGGCCTCTTCTAGTCACTGTGCATTTGTTATGCTGTTATCTCTCCTAGCAGATCAGATATGATTGAGGATGGAAGCAGTAGAGTGTTCTCAGTCACAAGAGATTCCTTCCAGAGAACTCTGAAAATCCTTACAATTCTGTACTTTCTGAGTTTTTAGTCCAAAGTTAAAAAAAGATAAATGCTTAATATTATGTGGCATTTTTTCCTATATAACTTATTTTAGTCTCTTCTTATAAATGCTACTGTTGAATTGCTACTCTGCTGTGGGCCCTTTTAAGACAGCTTTAGGAAGAGACCTTCAGATTTTTAGATAGCACATTATGTCTGTAATGAACAATGTTAGTATCAGCAAAAGTCTTTTTGTTTAAAAAATCCTGGTCTTTTCTTTGGAGGAGGGAGGACAAGGAGGAGGCTAATGATGGTACCAACATAGCTATTTACACACTGAGTATGTACATAACTAATAAAGAAAAAAATGAAATCCTGGTCTTATATATTTTCAAATTCTCAATAAAAGACTATTTTAAATATGATCTTTTATATAATCCAAACCTTAATTTTTAAATACTTTGCCTTATAGCACTTGAAGTTGAAGAATACAGTGTGTAGGTGTAGAGGGGATTAGGATAGAAGGATCAAAAAAAGTCCTGATTTATTTAACATTTCTCTAATTCTTACTTAAAAATTCATTTTCTTTTGCACATGAACTGGTTATCCACATGACTCCTGTAAGGCTGTTCATCAGCAATTGAAGTCTCACAAAGCAAGGGTCTCCAGTTGACCTTATAGAAGCTTCAGGGTCCTTTGTAACCCAGGCTTAGAGTCATGCAGAATATTTATGCTGTAACCTGTCCATTGAAATATTCAAAAGGTGTACATTGCCAAGAAGATAGATACAAACTTGAACAGATAGTAGGGGAAGAACCAAGGAATTGGTGAGGAATTTTAAACCACTGATATTCTTTATGCTGTATGTTGATTATATAGTCAATTTCCCACTTGCGACCTATCAACCTGAGGGTCTATGTTCTGTGCCATAACTTAGTCTTCACTCATCATGATGCTACTTAGAGCTTTCCAGATTCTTTTCCTTAAATCTGACTCAACCATCCGTAAAAATTGTAAATGATTACCTTGATCAGGAGCAACAGGAAACCAAAAGAGTGAAGAGAATAATATACATTCCTAACACCTCAATTAGTGAAGAAAATATTAAGAAACAAAGTCTAAAATACAAACAAATACATTATTATATTAAGATTAAAATATTGTCCTAGGTATCAATATTCTATGGAGGAATCATTTAAAAAATTACCAGAAAATTAAAATAAAGACCCTTCTTAAGTTAAGGGTGAAAATGATGCTGAAAGCTGAAAAAAACCAAGGAAGTACATTTAAATAGTTTTCCTTTGGGCAGAGTTGAGCAGTAAGCTCTCTGCTCTTCCTTATCCCTCATGAATCCCCCCTGTATATACTTACTTGGTTTTCAATTTGTGATAGGTTTTCACTGTCTAGTAGTAAAGATGGATTTGTGACAACAAAATGAAGAGTAAAATAAAACCTAGATTGGTAAAATGTGACTGATATTGATGCAGCATTATGGGTCCTGGTAGGGATTAATATCCATAACAATACAGAAGATTTTAGGCCCTTGGAACACATCTTTGTATTTTTAATCTGAATTGACAAAGAATTGAATAAAAAGACTCAATTTATGAATTATGAAGTTTTTTTTAGGGAGAATTAGGATATATAAAGAAGGCTAGCTGACCCAAAACAAATAGAATTCTCCCCCTTTTAAGGATGGAAGATGGGGAGGAGGATGAGGACACTTCCCCTCACATCTTCCTGAAGAAGCCTCTGTGGGGGAAGAAGGCTTACACACACACACATACACACACACACACACACACACACACACACACACACACACACACACGCGGACCGTAAAGCATGAGAGCCTAAGCCAAGAAATTCCCTTAATTGGGGAAAGAAATAGTATGAAATGAGGTAGTGAAGGACTGAAGGTTTACAGAAAGATCATGCAGGTAGTGAAATGGGAAAGCATCCATTGACAAAAAATAGATATCTACAGCAAGTAGGAAAATACCCCAACAGAAAAGAAATCTCTCTCCCTTTGCATCCAGGCAGGGAAGTGACCAAGCTCACCAAAGCAAGACCCAGGAGATTTGGGCACCAGGAGCATGCATAAGGAAGAGAAGAAGTAAACTACCGGACAAGGTACACAAGGAATGCAGGTTGAAAAAAAATGCTTGTGCAAGAAAAGAGCCTTCCCTTCCCAACCAGGCTAGTAAGAGGGAGAACATATCCAAGGGAACCAGGAAGCAAAAGTCAGGACAGTGAAGAGCAGGCCAAGCAATCTGCAACCATGGTTAAGCTCCTTTAGACAAGTCAGGCATGCAATTAAGATGAGGCTCCTTGTGGTGGCTTGAGTCAGGTGTTCCCCATAAGTTCATGTGTTCTGAGTGCTGGGACCCAGTGGTGGCAACTTGGTACCTGGAGCCTTGTTGGAGGGAGTGCATTGTTGGAAGCAGGCTTATGGGTGTTACAGCCGGTTTCCCTTTGCCAGAATCTCGGTCTCTCAGTCCATTTGTCACATTCTCCTGCTGCTGCTGTACACCTGATGCTGGCCGGGAGGAGGTGTCCAGCCTCTTTTTTCCCCTGCCATCAAGGAATTTTCCCTTGACTCCATAAGCCAAAATAAATCATCTCTTCCCATAAGCTGCTTTTGGTCTGGTGTTTGACCAGCAACAGCACAGTAACTGTATTATCAGACTCAGATGTGTAATGGAGAGTGCTGATTGGTTGGTGTGCTCCAGAGGCTGACTCAGGTAGGGCCAGTCCATTAAAGTGTGCCTCCACAGGGAAGACTTGAAGAAGGAGAAAGAAGAAAGGGGGAGGAGGGAGGAAGAAGAAAGAATCATTGTTGAGTTGATGTTTGTAGCCATCTTGGATGATACTGGATCAGACACAGGTTCTAGTCCTCTCAGGCAGGCAAGAATGCATTCATGTTCTCCTTGGGCCTTTGTCCCTTGTTGACTGCCTATAACAAAAGCTTTCTTCCCCCATTTCTCCTTTAATATGTGGTCACTGAAGCCGTTGGGGGACTGTACGATGGTTCTTAATTCAAATTTGAGAAAGGGGAATCAGGAGTAGAAAGTTGCAGATACAAAGGAAGCAGGCTTTCCCTGATGGCAGTTAAAAGTTCAAGATTCTAATAGAATACTTGAAGGTCTGCCAAGTGAACTTTTGCTGTTTATCACATAGGAAGGAAGCTTGTTCAAAATGATGTCGTTCCAGAACTGGAAGCAAGTACCCAAAGGTGTAGATGTGCTAAGTGTGTGACCTGAAGTTCCCAGAAAGGGCTGCATCTGCCTCAGATAAGGCTGAATGGACTGAGAAAGCTCCTGTGATCACATAGAGAAGGAATGAAAGAATGTTGCAAGTCAGAGCCAAGTTACCTTGGGCTCTCTCTGACTACAGGAGTTTTCTTAGTCCATTCAGCCTTACTGGAAGTAGATGCAGCAGATGCAGGGGTTTTCTGGGTAAAAGGCCTCTCTCAAGAGTAATTGGAGATTGTCTTAGAAATGAGAAGTCGATTGGTAGATAGATGATAGAGAGGTTGTGATAGATTATAACAACCCATCAGACTCAGGTGATGTTAGTTTACCTATATAATCTTCTTGCCAATTTTTTTTTCAGTAGATTAAACTGAATCCTTTGCTAACAATCCTGGAACCAATGGTGGAGTGTTAGCTATACTAGGGGTCTTAAAGGTGTAGAAGCTATTTTTCATGGAGCATGCAGAATTTACTTATTGTATACTGTGGGTCATATATATAGTATGAATAAAGATTGTATTTTTGTCTTAAACTGACCACAAGGATTTTGGTAGTATACCACTTAGGGGGAGAAAGTATGTAGCTGGTCAGAGGTTTAATTTTAGTTCCTAGTTGGTTAGATGCATTCTGTTTGTAATAAATAGCACATTATGCTTCAACAACATCTCCTGCTGTATATTTTAAAAGAGTAAATCCAAATATATCATTGCTATGTTTGATGTATGTAGAATCATTAGCCTGTATATTTTTAATGTCATGCCATTTAAATATAAAAAGAACCGTGGATAATATTTATCTCCATGGTGTTGGTAAATCACCCCATATGCCAAGCTCTTGCATCCTAGATTAAGCAAATATCAACATAAATAACAAGGACAGTAAGTAGCAGAATCTTATGGCTGGGTGAGCACTTCAGCATTTTGCAGTCATTGTTTAGTAATGGTTCTTTTCTCCCCTTGGTGAACACAACAACTAGAGGAATGAGGATAACAGCAGGTGGGAGGGCACGGTTAACTATGCATAACAGGAAGCAAGCAGGGTGCAAACTGAAAGTCAGGGAAATTTAGCATTGCTGCAGGCTTGATAGGATTAAATACATGCAGCTCCTCCAAATATCCGAAAAGACTAGGAAACAGAGCCTGGGTTCTTAGAACACTGCAATATATGAAGCTTGGCAAAGAAGTCAACAGCTGAAAAATTAAGAAAATATGCAGATATTCATTCATTCATTTATTCATTTATCCTTTCTCTCTCTCCCCCTCTCTCTTTCTCTCTCTCTCTCTCTCTCCCTATCTCCTCTCATTTCCCCCTCCCCTGCCCTGCTCTAAACACTTCGTTTTACCCTGGTTTCACATATTTTCTGAAAAATTGTAGTTGCCTCCATGTAACATTTGTGTATAGTCTAGCATGCTATCAAAGTCCACATCAACAATTACCTACGTGAACAAAGCTTTCTGAAAAATCACTACATCTGCTTCATATAGGGCCGAATACACTGTTTAAACTCCTAAGACCATAAAGAGAAGGATCAGAGCCACATTACCTTTGGTTACCTTTAGCTCAGTACTAATGATTTATTTCCCATCTACATGTCTACAAAATTCTGATACATATTGAAACCAGTTGTCTCTAACATATGTCATTGAATTTCATATTCTAAATCCATTTAACTACTTTATACACTGATTGCCCTGCCATACACCTCTGTACTTTTTTGAGTGAGCAAGTTGGATGATTATTCTCTGAATTTAAAGCCTAATAACTGTGCTTCTACCTTCATGATTTCTCTTCCTAAATCCATACTGTTATCCTTCTGGAGTCAATTGGATGGTATAGAAGCAAAATCTCTAGCTCATATATGAACGTACACTAGGAAAATGCATGAATTTTCTAGGCTCAGTGTAAGTAACAACACATAAGAAGTGTATTTTCTAACAACTTTTGAGTTCAGACATCTGAAAACAGGTTCTCTTTAAAGATGTCAGAAGAATCTGTTTCTAGCATATCTCCTACATTGGTTAGCCTCATGTATTGGCTTATTTATAAATGTCCATCTTTGTACTGTGTCTGCTCACATTGTCTTCTGCTGAGAAAATCCCCATGTCCTAATTTCTCCTTTTGATAAGGACACCTGTCATTTTGGAGGAGAGCCCACTCCATGACCTCATTTGGACTTTAACTCCATAAGATGATTTCTAAATATAAACATATTCTGAGAATCTGGTACTCCATATATGGATCTAGAAAAATACATGATTCAACCCATAACAGATAATTTCCTATTATAAATTATTTAACTCAATTTTTTTAATTTTTGAAAGATTTCAATTATAGTTTTAAAAATCTTCTTATAATCTTTGTCATACCCTGGAGGGTATAATAAAAATAAAATGTAACACCTGAAATAAATTTATGGTAAATATTCAAGAAGCATATAATTAAATTGTTCATCTCTGAAAAGATTTCTGAATTTGGAAGTTTTCAAATTATGTATATGCATTTCTTTTCTTGTTGAGGTAACAATTGAAATAAGAATGTGAAGTTTTAATTA
This sequence comes from Jaculus jaculus, assembly GCF_020740685.1. NCBI lineage: Eukaryota > Metazoa > Chordata > Mammalia > Rodentia > Dipodidae > Jaculus > Jaculus jaculus. Next base: position 129,985,596 of record NC_059107.1, read on the forward strand.
TTTATTTGAGCATGCATTTGATATATACAGTACCCAAGCATTATACATTTAACTTTCATCTGATTTTGACTTTGGCAGATAAAACTATGTATATTAGAAAGTTAAGATTTTTAGAAGTTAAAGAATTACTAGATGTTCCTAATCAATATATATATTACCTAACAAGTATAATTTCATTCAGAAAATATTTTACATATATTCTTAATACTTTTCAAAACTGTACTCTGTCATTAAGCATTGTTGATATAGATTAAGTGCAAAGTAGCTTTTTTAGGTAGGTCATCACTTAGGGACTGGCCCAAACAAACATATCACTTTGTGCTGGTGGGATTAGATCTCCAATCTGCTGCAATGCCATCCAAAATGGCTGTCAGCACTGGTAGCTTCCCCATTCTTCATTTCACTGGCTTAATCCCTATGGGTAGTCCTTCTCTGAATCTGTGTTCCTCACCTATCGACCAATCAGAATCTTCCCTAAATACCTGCACTTGGCACTAAGGGTCTTCTTAATTGGATGTGTAATTGAAAAGAACTTGATTCAAGCCTCCATATAAATTTCCACCCACAACCCTGTTTTGCTTTCTTTTTCTTTCCTAACTATGTTGGGAAAAAGAGAAACTCCTCTTAGCTTTCATACTTTTTATTATTTCCTGTTCTCACCTTAAGTTTAATAAACATTTCAAACTCACTCTTCTCTGAGTCTGCATTTTTCTATTTTTTGATAACTTGGGTAAGGACCTGAGGTTTGGGGTTCTGAATCTGGGAGTCTTTGGCATTGTTATGGAGATCACATCTTTCTCAGAACTCCAATTATCCAAGATTTTCACTAGGTTGAACAATACATCTCTTGTCACTCTCCTTCTTAGCCAATATTTGTATACTTCCACTAATACCTCCCTGTTACATACTCCTACACAGCATAGCCTTTAATAATCCCCATTCTACTCTCTATTATTATGTACCTTATGATAGCATTCTGAGATAAAACTAGTCACAAAAATGCCATATATTTTCACAGTGTGCATATGTAATTTTTAAGTTGTGAAACATTCTCTTTATAATTTAAAATTGATGGATATTAATTTATAAATTATTTATTAATTTATAAATCAGGATCGCTAGTAAAAGTGAGAATGCACAAAGGGGAAGGAGACTAACACAGAGAAAAATCAACTCCTGCCAAATCAGAGAGCCAGAGCCTCAGAGACCCCCAACACCTCAGCACTGAAGCAGAACAAAAATGAACCCAACATGGCTCAGTGAAATTTTGCGGAAGATAGGGTGGAAAGAATGTCAGAGCCACATGTTGGGTCATGATATGCAGAGACATTTATAGTACCAATAACTGTGGGCTAACTCCACAATGCATGACCCATTTACATCAACAAGGAGGGGCCATTGGGAGGGGGTAGGTCATGGATGAGCCTAAACAATGGTACCAAACTGCCTGTATTTGCTAAAAAGAAAACTAATAAATTTAAAAAAAAAAGTGAGAATGCTATCAACTATTCTCATCAATCTTGGTACCATAATGTAAGTGCCCTGACCACCTCTGCTCAGTGCTTCATCACCATAGCTTCCCCCCACAAGTAAGGAAGGGTTAGTTGTGCAGTGGCTCTCAGATGGAAATGTAGATATCACAATTTCTTGAAGTTAAGTTTGACTCATTCACCAGAAAGTAAAAAATTGAACAATCTAGTGCTTTGAATTTAGACTAGATTTTGGAGCCTCTACTTTAATGGCCTAGTGCCATAGAAGGAGTTCTAGTCTTATAAACAGATCCACTGTGTTTAAAACAGCTTAGTATAAAAAGAGCCACTAATTGGTAATTGCCCAAACTTCCCATTATACATACAGTAATAAGATCAATGTGTTTATTAATTCAATTTTATCACTTCAGGATACAAATTTTAAAAAAAAGATACCCATGTTGTAAAGCAGAGTCTGGTTTTGGCAAAATGCCATGTTAATAGTGTTAACATAAATGAATTGTTAAATTCCTGAAATTTTATGAACACTATATGACTTTCATAGTGTCTCTGCTAACTATTAATAAAGACCTATGAATTCAGACCAAATACCTAAGTGTCAGTACCTTAGATAGCATTTTATTACCACTACACAATATGAAACTGAAAGTGAGGAATGTACCTGCCACTCCACATTCTGAAGTAAATCAAAGTAATTTCTTCTTCTTTTCCTTTTTCTCCTCCTCCTTCTTCTTTTACTGTTCTAAATTCTTTACTTAATTACTGAGGAATTATCATTTTAATTGGCTCCTTGTTGTTCATTTACTATTTCTTTTTCAATGTCAGAAAATGGAGCATTTCTTCAAGATGCTGGGTATATATGGAAATAATTACTTTCTAATTTGATTTAGATCAGAGAATTGAAAGACTAAAGGAAAATTAGATAAGAAACACAGAAATTTCAGTCACCAGTTTTCTCTTCTTATTATGTGCTTCTGAAAGCAACTATCACATCTATGATTGAACTGCTAGACATATAATGTGCAGATGCTTCTCTAAACAACACAAGAGATGTGCTTTGGACAGTCATTTCAAAAATGAAAATAATTGGGTCTAGGAAGACCATTCAGTTAGTGAAGTGCTGAACATACAAATTTGAAGACCAGCATTCAGATCCAGGATCCACATAAAAGATTTGCACAATGTAATCACATCACTACAGAGGTTGAGGCAGTAGTTCCTTGTGTGGGTGGGCACAACACACTGGGGTGAATAGGCCAGGCTCCTTCCACCTCCCTGGTCTGAATTCCTTGCACAGGCAGTGAATGGGTGGGCATGGTCTGGCCTACTCACTCCTGTATCTGGGCTCCTACCACCTCTCCAGTCCGGTTGACAGGAGTGTGTGCTAGAGGGCATAGCTCAAAGTAGGCCAGATCCCTGTTCCCTTGTTGCTCACAGTCCCCTGGTCCTGATAGGTCCCATTGTGCCTTGCTTGGGAAGTCCTGTACCCTGTGTGAACTTTGGAATCAGGCCTTTTGCTCTGGTATCCTAACTGGCAACTAGGTACCTACACACCTGTTCACCTGAGACAGAGGGTGAATGGGTCAAAGGACAAATCTTGCTTTATCCTCAATAAAATAAAGTCTTCCTAAAATGGGTAGATAACAACACACACACACACACACAAAGTCAGAAATAGCCAGACATGGTGGTGCATGCCTTTAATCCCAGCACTTGGGAGGCAGAGGTAGGAGGATGGTCATGAGTTCAAGGCCACCCTGAAATGACAAAGTTAATTCCAGGTCAACCTGGACCAGAGTGAGGCCCTATCTCAATAAACCAAAAAAAAAAAAAAAAAAAAGTCAGAAAAGTGAAAGATCTCCACCAAGGATTCCTAGTCCTATAATGGAATCATAGAGATATCAACAGAAATTCATTCACAAAGTGAAAATACAACAACCAATGATACCGTGATTAAAAAAAAATCACTGAGCTTTAAGCAAACTATCCAAGGACCAACAATTGTATGAATGAAAGGGAATAAAGTCATCTAGAGCACTCAGCATTTGACAATAGACTTAACTGGATTAAAGAAAACATTAGTACCCTCCAAAGAGATATGAATATATATTTTAGGTAAATCAAGAAATGGAAAACCTCAACAACCAGTGGCTTAAGCTTAATGAAGACTTGATCAAATGGAAGAATGAACTACAGGAATCATCAAGAAAACCAGAACTCGAAGTGAAATTGTACCTCAAAAATGTTCTGAATCTTGCAAAAGAAGGGGCAATCCAGATACAAGAAGCCCACAGAACACCCAAGGTTTGCAAACCAAGGTAATTTACCCAGGAAAAGTATCCCTCTTAATATATGGTGAAAGAAAACTTTTGCATGAAAAAAGTCCACTCTATGATTGTGAACACAAAGCCAAATGTATATAGAATACTTACGGGAATGAATATTTCATACAGAACAGTCAAACAACCAATCTCAAAAGCCAACAAAAAGAAGAAGATCACAATAATCAAAACAAACCAGATTCAAAACAGTATATAACACAAGAAAGTACCTAACTCCATAAAACACCACATCATGGCAGGAATTAATTCAAAACTCACAGTAATAACCTTGAATATTAATGGTCTTAACTTACCCATCAAAAGGCACAGGTTGTCAGGATGGACCACAAAACTGGACCCAAGCCAGGTGTGGTGGTGCACTCCTTTTTCCCAGCACTTGGGAGGCAGAGGTAGGAGGATCACTGTGAGTTTGAGGCCACCCTGAGACTACATAGTGAATTCCAGGTCAGCCTGGACTAGAGTGAAACCCTACCTTAAACCTTTCCCCCCAAAACAAAACAAAACAAAACAAAAAATCATGTCTTCAAGAAACGTGTCTCACTCCTAAGGATAGACACCTCCTCAGGGTGAAAGTTTGGAAAATGATATTCCAAGCAATAGGAAATAAAAAGCAAGTGGGTGTTGCTAAATTAATATCTGATAAAGTAGACTTCAAACAAAATAAATCAAAAAGGACAAAGATGGCCATGTTTTACTCCTCAAGTGAATGATCCAACATGAGTACATATCAATCATAAATATGCACCAAAGACAGGGGCACCAAAGTTTATAAAACGAAAACTACTTGGCAATAAAACAGAAATCAACATGAATACCATCATAGTTGGAAGCTTCAATTATTCACTATTCTTAGTAGACAGATAATCCAAGCATCCAAGCAGAAAATCAACAGGGAAATAATAGAGCTCAACAACAACATAGATCAACTAGACCTATTGGATATCTATAAAACTTTCCACCACAACTTTACAGAATACACATTCCTTTCAGCAGCCTATGGAACCTTCTCCAAAATTGACCATACATTAGGCTATAAAGCCTGCCTTCATAAAGTCAGAGAAATTGAAATAACTTCCTGCATCATATCAGATCACAATGCTTTAAAGCTAGAAATTAACAAGAGACACATCAAGACCTCCACCAGGCAATGGGGACTAAACAACAGAATTTTAAACAATGAATGATTCTTGAAAGAAATTATAAAATTCCTAGAATTGAATGATAATGTAAACACAATCTACCAAAATTTATGGGACACAATGAAGTCAGTCAAAGGAGGAACATTCATAGCCCTAAATGCCTTCATTACAAAGACAGAGACATGCCAAATAACCTTACTGTCCACCTAAAGATGCAGGAAAAAACAAAAAGAAGAATCCAACCCAAAGAGCAACAGATGGAGTGAAATAATCAAGATTAGAGTAGAAATTAATGAACTGGAAACTAAGAAATCAACTTAGAAAATCAATGAAACAAAGAGCTGGTTCTTGTAAACAAGACTTTATAGGTGTGTGTGTGTGTGTGTGTGTGTGTGTGTGTGTGTGTCTCAAATTAACAGAATCAGAAATGAAAAAAGGAGATATCACAATAGATATCAATAAAATTGGAAGAACTATCAGGGCATACTTCCAAAACCTTTACTACATAAAATTAACTAATCTGGAAGAAATTGATGAGTTCTTAGATGCATACTACCTAACAAAACTAAACACAGAGAAGATTGATCTCCTAAACAAACCTATTTCATCCATGGAGATTGAAAATGTAATAAAATCCTCCCCCCTTCCCCCCACCAAAAAATTGTCCAGGACCAGATGGCTTCTCACCTGAATCCTATCAAGCATTCATAGACGAACTGAAACCAATTTTTCTTAGACCACGAAATCTTCCCCAACTCCTGTTATGAAGCTATCATCACCCTAATAGCAAAACCAAAAAGAGATGCAACAAGGAAATAAAACTATAGACCTATATCCCTAATGAACTTAGATACAAGATCCTGAACAAAATCATTGTAAACCAAATTTAACAACACATCAAAAGCATCATCCACCTTGATCAATTAGTCTTCATCAGTGATGCAGGATGGTTTAACATAAGGAAATCAGTCAACATTATATACTACATAAACAAACTGACCCATAAAAGCCACATGATCATCTCATTGATGCAGAGAAGGCCTTTGACAAAATACAACACCATGTCATGGTGTAAACGCTGGAAAGAATAGGTATGAAGTGTTTATATCTCAATCCAATAAAGGCTACACATAAATCTTCTAAAGCCCAGATAATACTTAATGGGGAAAGACTCAAGGACTTCTCACTGACATCAGGAATAAGACAGGGGCGTCCTGTCTCACTACTGCTCTTCAACATAGTACTAGAATTGCTAGCCCAAGCAATAAGACAGGAGAAATAATTAACAGGTATTCAAATTGGAAAGAAAGAAGTCAAGTTAGCTCTATTTGCAGATGACATAATCCTATATATAAGTGACCAGAAAGTCTTCATGTCAAAACTGTGTAAAGGTAAAAAATTCCTTTAGCAAAGTGGGAGAATATAAAATCAATGCACAAAAATCAGTAGCTTTTCTATATGTAAAGGACAAGCATACAGAGAAGGAAATCAGTGAGGCTGTCGTATTATCAATGGCAACAACAACAACAACAAATTAAATACCTTGGAATAACATAAACCAAGGATGTGAAGGACCTATATAATGAAAACATAAAAACATTCAAGAAAGAAATCTAGGAGGACTTTAGAAGATGGAAAGACCCCCCTCAAGCTCCTGGATTGGTAGAATTAATATTGTGAAAATGGAAAGTTGAGATGGAGAAATGGCTCAGCAGTTAAGGCACATGCCTGTGAAGCCTAAGGACCCATGTTCAATTCTCCAGGTCCCACATAAACCAGATGCACATGATGGCACATGTGTTTGGAGTTTGTTTGCAGTGGCTAGAGGCCCTTGCATGCCCATGCCCACCCATACCCCCTCTCTGTCTCTAATAAATAAATAAGTAAAAATAAAATATTTTAAAAAATAGAAAGTCTGCCAAAAGCAATATACAGACTTAACAGAATACCAATTAAAATGGAAGCATAATTATTCACAGAGATTTAAAAAAAATAATCTCAGAATTCATATGGAATATCAGAAGGCCTTGAATATTGAAACATGTCCTCAGCAAAGAAAAATACCTCTGGTGGTATCACCATACCCAATCTAAAGCTATATTACAAAGGCATCATGACAAAAATAGCATGGTACTGGAATAAAAGAGAAACAGACCAATGGAACCGAAGTAAAGACCTAGAAATTAGGGCAAGCAACCACAGCTGCATGATCTTTGACAGAGGTGCCAATAATGTAGACTGCAGAAATGACAGCATCTTCAACAAATGATGTTGGACAAATTGGATGACCATATATAGAAAAATGAAATTAGAACCACTCATTTTGTCATACATAAAAATGAAGTCCAGGGCTGGAGAGATGGCTTAGCGGTTAAGCACTTGCCTGTGAAGCCTAAGGACCCCGGTTCGAGGCTCGGTTCCCCAGGTCCCACGTTAGCCAGATGCACAAGGGGGCGCACGCGTCTGGAGTTCGTTTGCAGAGGCTGGAAGCCCTGGCGCGCCCATTCTCTCTCTCTCCCTCTATCTGTCTTTCTCTCTGTGTCTGTCACTCTCAAATAAATAAATAAATAAAAATTAAAAAAAAAAAAGAAGTCCAAATGGATTACAGACTTCAACATAAGACCTGAAACCCTTAAACTACTAGAAGAAGAAGAAAAAAAAAAGGAGGCAATCTCCAAGATATAGGACTGGGAAAAGACTGCCTGAACAAAACCTCAATAGCCAAGGAAACTAAATAAGCACTCAACCAGTGGTACCTCATGAAGCTAAAAAGCTTTTACACAGACAAACATACATAAGCAGAGAAAATCTTTGCCAGTTATACCACTGACAGAAACCTAATATCCAGAATTTACAAAGAGCTCAACAAACTAAACCATTAAAAAAAAAAAAAAATCAAACAACCCACTCCAAAAGAGAAGCAGAGAACTAAATAAGGATTTCTCAGAGGAAGAATTACAAATGGCTAACAAACACTTAAGAAAATGTCAAACTGGGCTGGAGAGATGGCTTAGCACTTAAGCACTTGCCTGTGAAGCCTAAGGACCCCGTTTCAAGGCTTGATTCCCCAGGACCCACATTAGCCAGATGTACAAGGGGGCGCACACGTCTGGAGTTCGTTTGCAGTGGCTGGAGGCCCTGGTGTGCCCATTCTCCCTCTCTGTCTCTTTTTCTCTGTGTCTGTCACTCTCAAATAAATAAATAAAAATTAACAAACAAAAAAAGTTTTGAAAAAAAAAAAGTCAAACATCCCTAACCATTAGGGAAATGCAAATTAAAATCACTGTGAGATTACACCTTACTCCAGTAAGGATAGCAAACATTAAAAAGAATCAAATGAAAACAAATGTTGGTGAGGCTGTGGAGAAATAGGAACACTCATTTACTCTTAGTGCGAATGTAAGCTGGTCCAACCACGGTCTAAAACAAGATGGAGACTCCTGAAAAGGATGAATATAGAGTTACCAACAGACCCTGTTATTCCCTTACTGGGCATTTGCCCTAAAAGCTCCAAACCTCAGTTCAGAGAGATTTGCTCAACCATGTTTATAGCTGCTCAATTCACAATAGCTAAAATCTAGAATCAACCCAGTTTCCCATCAGTGGATAAATGGATAACCAAGATGTGATATATTTGCAGAATGGAATTCTATTTAGAAAACAATGACACATTGAAATGTGTACAAAAATGGTCAAACTTGGAACAGATCATTCATTGTAAGTGAACTCACACAATCACAGAAAGACAATCATTACATGATCTCACTCATCTGCATTTCCTTACCTGGATCAGCCCAAGTTGCTGACATAACTTAATATCATCTTGAGGCATAAGCTATAGGGAGGGTAGGGCTTGGGGAAAGGTGAAGGGTGGAGGGTATGAAAATGAACCAAAATTAAATCAGAATCATAGAACTCTATATCCTAGAAGTCAGACTGAAAGGTGGAGCCATCACAAGGCTCTTAGAGGGAGCACCTTAATCGAAGGGCCCTGGAGAGAGTGAGTCAAAGCCTAATCTCAAATTTCTCCTGTTTCTCTTTTTCTTTGACTTTTTCTTTTCTTTTCCCTTGGTACTGGCCTATCATTCTCTGTACAAGGATGTGGTCTATATCTACAATGAGCTGTTGAACAGAGAGACCTACTAGATTTCCAAAAACAAACAAGACAGACTTCTGTCAGAGCACTTGATACCCACCAGAGGTTAATGGTAAGATCCTACAGCTGAAGACACCAAACTCTATTGGGACATACCATGGAGAGACCAGCTTGGAATCCAGAGGAGAGTCAGTCCCCAGAAAATTAGCCCATTTAGTGCTAGAAGGTGCTGCATGTGCTACCAGGGGAAAGTGGCCAACATCTGTCCAAGCAACTCAAAGTTAAGCAACTTAGAAGCAACATGACACACAAGTACAACAGTGCCACACAGCCATGGGGGGTAACTAACTGATCTTTGATTGGCTAACAGATCTTCTCAGTGGAGAGGAAACCATATCTGGAACTGGGTAGCAACTCAAAATCATACACAGATAATGATTCTGCTTTCCATTGTAAAGATCCCACTAACCTTAGACTATAAGAGGGTCTGCATCCTTTTAACTCTCTCTAAATTAATAACGGTTATCCCATTTAACTGATTCTGACTTTATGCTCCATTGGAGAATCTGCTTCTCTTTCAGACTGGAGCTGGACGTGAGGAGGTATATGACCCAGTGCACTCCATCCTAGCTCTAGCCAATACCACAGAGGAATTGGGGAAAAGAGCAAGAGTGTTGCTTTCTTGTTCAATCTGATATCAGCCCAAGAATAATGGATAAAGATACTTAGGACACTCAACACCTACCAAATCAGAGATCCAGATGATCCTAAGTGTCCTTCAGGGAAGTAGACTTAAAATGCTCCCAGCATGGCTCAGAGAATTTTGCAGAAGAGGGAGTGGAAAGATTGTTAGAGCTACAACTTGGGACATTTTGCACAAAGACAATGCCTCTCTCCCCCCACCTAAAAAGATGCATGCCCCATGGGTTTGACCTGCATCTCAAAGAGGAAGGCCTCTTCAGAAAAGAGGCAAGGAGGAAGGAAAGGATCATTCCAATATCTGTTGTTTATATTCATACACAATAAAAATGTAATTTTTTTTAAAGAGGTCGAGGCAGGAGAATCTCTGGGGCTTGCTGCCTGCCAAGTCCAGCAGAATACCTTAGGTTTAGGTTCAGTAAGAGACCTTGTCTCAAAAACAAACAAAAAAAAATCAAGTGAAGGGCATCATTTAGGAAGAAACATTAAGTTCTGTTGTCCACACACAACTACACACATGTGTATATCCACCCACACATAATGTGTACCCACAGAGATATAAACATGAAAACACACATGCACACACCACACTCTAATATGTATCCTCAAAAATTAATAATGTGATCATGAGAGGAATGTCATCTATCATTTTACAAAAGTCAGAATTTGAGACTATTCATCTCATAACTATATCTTTCTCTTAAAATTAAAAAAAATATAAAATAAGATAAGGAATTAGTTCCTTGAATCTACATTACATTTTTATTAACTCAATACATATGAAGGTAAGATGCCAATAAGAAGTCTAGATTAGATGGAAATCCCAATACAATTTGGCCAATTTGGCCATTAGAATAAATTTTCTGTGTAAGCCTATGGTTGACAGTATGGTATTAACAACCATAGTTCATATTTCTACATTCCCTCTGAGTTCAATAATATGAGAAAATTCATTAGTCCATATTAAGCACAGATATATCATTAGTTTTATTATACCAATTGGCTTGAAGCACACATATTCTTTCCTTTAACTTTCTGTAGAATCAAGCAACACAATTTTGTTTATAGTTCACCTGAGGTAAAGCATCAATCTGAGAATTTTAAATATATGTATATTCCTCTCCACTATTTTTTGTTGTTTTTACTATTTGCACTTAGCATGTAAGCAACAACAATGGGTCAGTAAATATATATATATATATATATATATATATATATATATATATATTACTTGAGGATGGAGAAATGGCTTAGTGGTTAAGGTATTTGCCTACAAAGCCAAAGGACCTACATAAGCCAGATGCACAAGAGGGTGCATGTGTCTTGAGTTTGTTTGCAGGGGCTGGAGGCCCTGACATGCCCATTCTCTCTCTCCGTTTTTCTCACTTTCTCTCAAATAAATACATAAAAATAAAGTTTAAGAAAACTAATTGAAAACAACCATTACCAGTATGAATATGTGTCTATAACTGATTAACCATACAAAATTATTTCAAACATGAAAATGTGTTCAATTTGGTAAGTATACAACTTTGAAAGATATAGAAATACAGGGCTGGAGAGATGGGTTAGCGGTTAAGCGCTTGCCTGTGAAGCCTAAGGACCCCGGTTCGAGGCTCGGTTCCCCAGGTCCCACGTTAGCCAGATGCACAAGGGGGCGCACTTGTCTGGAGTTGTTTGCAGAGGCTGGAAGCCCTGGAGTGCCCATTCTCTCTCTCTCCCTCTATCTGTCTTTCTCTCTGTGTCTGTCGCTCTCAAATAAATAAATAAAAAATTTAAAAAAATAAAAAATAAATAAATAAAAAGATATAGAAATACAACCTGAATCATCATGTTTGATTATTAGTTACAGATGGCCAAGGACTTAAAATATATTTTCTTTTATCTTTAACATAAGGAACAAGAGTGTCTACTTTCTGTACTTCTTTTTTTTCCTTTTTTTTTTTTTTTTTTTTTTTTTCCGAGGTAGGGTCTCACTCTAGCCTAGGCTGACCTGGAATTCACTAGGCAATCTTAGAGTGGCCTCGAACTCATGGTGATCGTCCTACCACTGCTTCCTGAGTTCTGGGATTAAAGGTATGTGCCACTACACCCGGCTACTTTCTGTACTTTTAATGTACATAATGTTTGAAGACTGTGCTGAAGCCACCAGACAAATGATAAAAATGGAAGGGACAGGGCTGGAGAGATGGCTTAGCGGTTAAACACTTGCCTGTGAAGCCTAAGGACCCCGGTTCGAGGCTCGGTTCCCCAGGTTCCACGTTAGCCAGATGCACAAGGGGGCACACGTGTCTGGAGTTCGTTTGCAGAGTCTGGAAGCCCTGGCGCGCCCATTCTCTCTCTCCCTCTATCTGTCCTTCTCTCTGTGTCTGTTACTCTCAAATAAATAAAAATAAAATAAAATAAAATAAAATAAAATAAAATAAAATAAAATAAAATAAAATAAAATAAATGGAAGGGACACAAATAACAAGGAAGATATCCAAGCATTCTTATGTACAAATGATATGATTCTATAATAGTTGACCCTAAAGATTCAACCAGAAAATACTTAATAATGATAAACATTTTCAGGAAAGTGGCAAGATACATTCAAAAACAGTAGTCTTTCAATATACCAATAGTAAACATACTAAGAAAATATTCACATAAATATTTGTTCACAATTGCTTTTAAAAAAAAAAAAACTTAGAATGAAGCAAACTAAGAAAGATAAATATTCAACCACTAAAGAAAATTAAAGATATCAAGAACTTTCATGGTTTGCATTCTGAATATAGTCATTCTATCCAAAGCAATCTGCAGATTCAATATAGTCCCTATCAAAATTCCAATGACATTCTGAACATAGAAACAAAATCTTAAGTCATATGAATGCCAAAAAGACCTTGAGTAATCAAAGGAATCATGAACAAAATGAAAAAATGCTGGAACTATCAGCATACTTGATTTTTAAGTAATACTGCATAGCCATAGTAAAAGGAAATAAAAAAAAAATCAGCATGTTACTGGCATAAAAACAGACTCACAGATTAATGGAATATAATAGAATATAATGTCTAAACATATACCGCTATAGACTCCTGATTTTTGACAAAGATTAAAAAACAAAAAAAGTATTGGAGCTAGAGAAATGGCTTAGTACTTAAGACACTTGCCTGTGAAGTCTAAGGACCCAAGTTAAATTCCCAGTACCTGTGGAAGGCAGATGTGCAAGGTGGCACATACATATGGCATTCATTTGCTGTGAACATAGGACCTAGCACAGCCATTATCCCACTCTCTCTCTCTCTCTGTCTCTCTCTCTCCCTCTTTGTCTGTTAAATAAATAAATACATATTTTTAAAAAGGTATTAGAGAAAAGACAATCTTGTTAATATATGAGAACCAACTATGAATAATAGCTACAGGTAGAAGAATGACATTAGATCAGTACTCATGCAGAATACAAATATCAACTCAACATGGATTAATGACTGTACTGTAAAACTCTGAAACTATTGGATAAAAAGTTATCTAAAAGATTAAAGAAAAGGTATAGACAAGGGCTTTCCAAATAATACTAAAATCATGGAATAATGCAAATAACTAACAAATAGGAGAAGATATATTTAAATAAACATAAAAAAAATCTGTACATCATAGAAACAGCTCCGTGATTGAAGAGACAGAAAAAATGGAATCAGAACATTTTACTAACTTTACATCTGACAGAGGATTAATACAGAGAACAGACATAAAAACTAAAAACAAACAAAAGAAACAAGAAACCAATAAATACATGTGCTAATGAAATGAAATTGACAGGTTCACAAATGACCAATAAACATGAGAAAAAATGTTCACACTCACGTCAGAGAAATGGAAATTAAAATGTCATTGAGATTCTATCTCAATCTAGTCAGTTTACAATTAAGAAAACAGATAAACAGCAAAAGCAGGGGAAACCTGAATATTGCTGGTGAAAATGCAAACTCATCGAAGTGCTACAAAAATCAGTAAGGAGTTTTATCAGAAATCTCAAATAGAACTACCATAAAATCCTATGTCCTCCTGGGTTTTCACCCATAGCACTCTTTGTCCACATATCACAGAGATACTTGCCCATCAATATATTTTTGACACAGGATTCACCATAGCTAAAATATGGGACAAATTAAGGGGTAAAAAGACTACTGTGAAAAATATATAGACAGTGAAATCCTTTCAAGCATACAGAAGTTATATGATTAAAAGAATGATGGATATAATGGTAGACAATAATATATAAATTGAGCAATTCTTGGATAGAAAAATATATTTTCTCACATTTTATCACTGTATTTTATATGATGCATAAAATAAGTGTTTATATATGACATGAAAGTAGCTGTGAAACGCTCTAGGAGAACAAAGTGGTATAATAGAAGGAAAATAAGATAGGGGCAAATATATGTTAGGAGAATGTACTTAATGTTTAATATGTAACCATAGGAAAAATGTCCTTATGTTACATAATGGCATGTATAATAGATACAGGCAATGGCATTTTTAGAAGTACAAAAATAAATATCCCTTTTCTGATCAAAATGCCATGGTGTGCATAAATTTCAGGGAAAATTATAGTTTAACCCACTTGAAATTACATTTCCATTTCATCTATGAAGACATGTTTTCCTTATCTGCTCTCTTCAAACCTACACCCATGTATTCTTCTTCTTATTATTTTTCAAAGAATGTTGCCTATAAATTCTTATTTTGTAGGAAAATTAGACACTGTATAACATAAGTTTTAACCTAATAGACAGCTTCAAAGTATTATAAAACATTTATTATCCAAGAAGGGCATAGTAGTAGTGGAGAAGCTGCTTAAGAATGCTAGAAGGGGGCTGGAGAGATGGCTTAGCGGTTAAGCGCTTGCCTGTGAAGCCTAAGGACCCTGGTTCGAGGCTCGGTTCCCCAGGTCCCACGTTAGCCAGATGCACAAGGGGGCGCACGCGTCTGGAGTTCGTTTGCAGAGGCTGGAAGCCCTGGCGTGCCCATTCTCTCTCTCTCCCTCTATCTGTCTTTCTGTCTGTGTCTGTTGTTCTCAAATAAATAAATAAATAATTTTTAAAAAAAAAAGAATGCCAGAAGGACTCATAAATCCTATTGTTATCACCCGAAGATGAGAATTACAAACAGTTGTTTATAATTGTTGAGTTGTTGGTAGACAAATAATTTGGCTTTGTCTGGCTGTTGTAAAGTATGTTTTTTTTTTTTCTTTCTCAATATGTACTGGTAAGGATCTACCAAGCAATGGATTTATGAACTTTATTTAAAACTGTGAAAGACTTGGCTCCTGACAAGGTCTTAAGATTTTCTACAAGGAACGAGACATCATAAATAGTGCTTGGTATGATTGAAGAGGAAAATGAAAGCTAGGCATCAATGTAAAACACTACCAATAAGAAAAATAAAAAAATATATATAATTAGTAAATCCAGCATTAGGGAAATTAGAAAAATTGAAAAGAAATTAATCAATTTAAATGGCCATATGTTTTAACAAAAAGGTTACAATTGAAGCATATTATTAAAGCACATTGAAAGAAAATATTTAAACATAATGCTTAAAACTTAAAGAAAAAATATGTGTGATATTTCCAGTGTATACTTCCTGTTATATTTATATATATATATATATATATATATATATATATATATATATATATATAGAGAGAGAGAGAGAGAGAGAGAGAGAGAGAGAGACTGTTTTACACTGTCTCCGTATAAAACTAATAATATGATCACCAAGAAGAAATGTGCTTGATTGCCAATTTCCATGCAATTAACTGGTGTACCTCTTAATAGTACCTCTTAATAATTTAGCTTTGATATGCTGTATTTTCTCTGGTCATTTAACAAGGCCCATATACTTAGGATAGTTTTATGAGAAAAGAATTTCATTGATATAAAAACAAACACTATTCATAGTGTTTTATTCATAGCAGAATAAATGTATGAGCAACAAAATGAATTAGTTAAGTACTAATGTGAGAAGTTTCTTAATAATAATCCATTAAAACAATTATGTGTGGTACGTATTTACTTAATAGCTCAATCATGAACATAGACTGAAAAACATACTCAAGAAATAACAAAATTAAATTAACTATTATTTTATGGTTTGCATTTAGTCATTGTTAATTTGTGAACCTTTTTTTTTCAGATTTTTTATTCCCAATATTTGGCTATTAACCACAAACAAAATAAAATAAGAAAGAAAGAAATAATTAATGAATGTAACTACAATCTTATTTGAGAAATGGGTAGAATTGAGTTCCTGGGATATGATATCAGATGGTATTTCTTGTACATAGCTACATATTTCAATATCATTTTCACACACATGTATACAAAAATACTGCAAAGCAATTATAAAAATGCACTCATTTTTTCTTAGCAATGTATCATATCTTTCAGTATTAGTTCAAATGCATCTATTCATTTAGTGATTGGCATATTAGTGAAACAGAAAATGGTTTTCTATATTAACCTTTTTGGTAATAGAATTGTTCAGATCCTAATAAAGGCTGCCCATTATTAAGTTTATATACTTAGAACATTGCAAGAAAAAAGTGGTTTCACAAGAAAAGGGGGGAATGAAGTTAAGGTGAGTTTATATCAGGTGCAGTCTGCAATGACCTAGATATTTTCATTACTAAAATAAAATGGCATAACTAAGGAAGCCAGACATTGCCCAGAGGCATATCAGTGAAATTTGGTTCTGACTACAACAGAAGAAAAGTGGATATTGGAAATGTGTTATAAGTTTGATTTTCCTTAGGTGATGTTAAGAACTGTTTGAAGTCATTCCCCTACCCCTTGCACTCTCCTCCTCCTAGTGGTGTGTGAGTGTGTGTGTGTGTGTGTGTGTGTGTGTGTGTGTGAGTGTGTGTGTGTGTGTGTGTGTGTGTGTGTGTGTGTGTGTATACATGCACATGTGAAGGTCAGAAAATAATAATTCTAAGATATTTTTCCTCCATTTGCACCTTGTCTTGAGACACTTGTTTGCTGCTGGAAAAGTTAGGTCTGGGAGATTCACAATTCTGCCTCCTATTGCCTTTGGCACATTGAGATTGCAGATGAGTGAGCTACATTTATCTGGCTGTACATGGGCTCTGGCGATCTTAATGGTGGTCATCAGATTTACACATCAGGCACTTTTCACCATTGAGCCCCTCGATTTTCTTCTGTCAAGCTTAGTATTAGTATACATGTTAAATATAGATAACAAAAATTTTATTAATTTTGTGTATTGAAAGGACTCAATATAATATGCATTGAAAATGTATGTGATAAGTACTATACTAGAATATTATCCTAAAATGTAATACATTACTTCCATCTATCTAACATGAATAAAATCACTCCCCAGAAAGGAAGGGGAATATCTATTCTTAGTTTTATCTTAGGTCACAACATTTTAAATAATGTTTACTCCACAAAAGCATCAATAGTTGGTATGCTGTTCCTCTTAACAGCATCCTCAGAGATGCTTTATGTTGCTCAGCCAAAATTTGTAAAAATTAATTACTTTTCCATTTTTGAGATTAACTAAAGTACAATTTCTTTGTTAAAACTTAGGGTGTTAGAAAATAAATCACATGTGCTGCACATATCCACTGAACCACAAGCTCTTCAAATTGACATTACAACTTAGATTTTTCATGCTGACAGCTTACCAAAGGCACTAAGTAGCCCCAGACACTCATTAGAAATGACAGGGATAAATCTGGCCAGACATCAAGAAAGAAACACACCCACATTTATTGTTGCAAAGGCAGCAAAATATAAACCATATTCTATATTAGAGATAGCTAATCACTACCATATACAATGAATTTTTTGATTGATAAAACTTAGCTATAATTATACATTTTGCAAGGAACTGGGGGGGAAAGTAACTTACTTAATTAAAAAATTGCCTCATAGTTTGTTCTACAAGTAAAAATAAAATAATAACAAATAAGAGAGAAAATTCTTAATCTTTTCAGGATATGGATGAAAAACAGGCTGTCCAATATTATTTGGTTAACATGCATGTTTCTGCAAGTAATGTGGTGATATTAAGAAGTTATTGCAATGTTGTCCTGGACTATTTTTCCCATGCCAGTCTGTACTATATTGCCATACAAAGTAAGGCAGGCAATTCTGTTCTACAAACAAGGTATAAAAGTGTCAAAGAAGTTAACCAGATACCAGCACAAAGGGGAAGGAGACCAATGCAGAGAAAAATCAACTCTTACCAAATCAGAGAGCCAGAGCCTCAGAGGCCCCCAACACCTCAGCACTGAAGCAGACCAAAAATGAACCCAACATGGCTCAGGGAAATTTTGCGGAAGAGGGGGCAGAAAGAATGTCAGAGTCACATGTTGGGTCATGATTTGCAGAGTCAATTAGCATACCAATAACTGGGGACTAACTCCACAATGCATGACCCATTTACATCAACAAGGAGGGTCTAATCGGAGGGGGTAGATCATAGATGAGCCTAAACAATGGTACCAAACTGCCTGTATTTTATGAAAGGAAAACTAATAAATCAAATTAAAAAAAAAAGTATGGTAACATATTTCTGTAATCCCAGCACTCTGTATACGTAGCAGGTTGACAGAAAGCTTTTTAAAGTTTGAGTTGGAGCTTATGAGTCCAGTCTGAACTATATGGGACCATGTTTTGAAAAATCAACAACAAAATTAAACAATGTTCTAGGTTAAAACATAGTATTTGGGCTGGGGAGATGGCTTAGCAGTTAAATGCTTGCCTGTGAAGCCTAAGGACCCCCGTTCGAGGCTCAATTCCCCAGGACCCAGGTTGGCCAGATACACAAGGGGCCACATGCATCTGGAACTTGTTTGCAATGGCTGGAGGCCCTGACACACCCATTCTCTCTCCCTCTCTCTATCTGCCTCTTTCTCTCTCTGTCGCTCTCAAATAAATAAATAAAACAAAAATAAATAAATAAATAAAACATAGTATTTAAAATAACTAAGGAAAAGTGAAGGCAAATACAAAATTAGGGACTATGATTTTGATCATCTACTGCCTCTTAGAATATCCTATTGTACCAATTATATGGTAGAGACTGAGCCTAAGAGTCATCCACAGCAGTGTTCCTAATTTGATTCATCTGACTCCAGGACTTATGAAATTGAGTGTATAGAAACAGACATTTGCTTTTGATGAGCTAGTTAGAGAAGTTAGAGAAGTATGAGGGGGAGAAGGAAGATAATCAAGGTTTGCTGACCCCACTAATGTTCTTCAGATCCTTTTGGATCACCAAAATAAAGCATTTGTATGGAATGCTAGGGCTCTTAAATAATTTTCATGCTTGTGATCTCATTTCCCCATAGTCATTATATTCACTGCATGGTATGGTAGTTGTTTGTGTAATAGGCAAAAAACACTAAAAATATGCCTGGTTTAAGGAGTAATTTTAGCTGTAATTAGCTGTGAAGTTTATCATACAATCAGCTAAGGCTTCAAATGGAATTGTGCTTCTCTTGCTTTCTGCCTAATTCAGCTTTGCTTTTCACTTTACAGATATTTTCACCAAGAATATACCTAAAAAACTTCTTGCATACACATATTGCTTTCAAACTGCCTCTAAAGACCTTAAATAGTCCATTCCAATATCAGTTCATTCCTCAAAATTTCTTGATCTCTCTAACATTCTTTGTTTTTTTCTTATTTTCTTCAGAACCTTCATTTTTTATGCAAGTATGAAGTATATTTTATTTACCCAGGTGTGATATTCTGTCTCATATGCATTATGTCTTCAATACTATTCTCTGGATTCCTTGGATGTTTCATACTATCTTATATAATAAACATTTAATTCTTAAAATTTTACCTAAGACAACTATTTGTGGCATAGAGTGAAGTCAAGGCCTTGCTAACTGAATTTGCATTTACCTCTGTCATAGTCCGGGGAGTCACACCAACCTAGGAATATTGTAAATTGTACTACTAGAATGAGCATTTATATCATAATAAGGTTACAATAAAGTGAGAGTACCTACTTTTGCCTATGATTATTATTTTTTCTTTTCATTTGGCACTAGGATCTGTGTTAGGTGTCTTATTTTAAGTTCCCCTGAACACCAGTGAGTAGGCATTTATTTTAATTTAATACTTACATTGAGAAGTCAATTTGGTGTAACCAGATCGAGAGTAGAATTATTGAGACATCTTAAACTACCACAGGACAGTTTTTTTTTTTTTAATTTTTGTCTGTATTCTCCAAATCTATGTAAGCTAAAAGGCTAGTTTATGAAAATTTTCAATCTCCCTCAAGGTGAAAACTGTATCAGTGTTCTGTGTATCCCATTCTGTCTTACACTCTCATTTTCTTTTGCCACAGAGTATTCTATACTTCCTGTTGTGTTCATCGATACTTATAAAGGCTTTAATATTTTCAGCATTTATAGTTGCATGTTTTTCTTTAACCAAACTCATGGACAGATTAATCATTATGTCATTGTGCTCAAATGTCTCTCTATTACAAAACTTCAATTTTTAGTGATTTGGTCCATATTTTTTCTCATCCCAGCCAGCTGTAATAAAGAGAAAGTAGACACTTGAGATAAGAGATGTTAAATATTTGCTTTTCTGATTTAGGAAAGCAGTACTATTGATACACTAGAAGAAGAGTTGGAAGATTGAGAATGTTAAACCACTTTCTCCCCTTAGTAGGTTAAAAAGATAATTACTTTTCCTGGTACAGAGAAAGTTTAAAATGTGTTAGGACATGGCCATTATATACATGAATTCATAGCAGTTGTGATTTCCTGCATAAGATTGTGACTGTCAATACTTTACCATTTATGAGGAAAGAATAAATCAGATCCCACAACTCCCAGAGTGACTAATGACAAATAATGGTTGCTGAGAGAGGGGATCCAAATTCACCAGTGGCATATACACTGTTAAGTTGTCCCATCCATGGTAAATAACTTTTTACAAATGATCATGCAAGCAGTAAACTTCAACAGTAAGATGTGGATGATGGAATTAAAGTGTAAGAATAAAGGTGTTGATGGGAAGGAGAGAGGAAATGTGATAGAAATAGATAGAATATGATCAAAATATATTATATTCATGCATGAAAATATTAAAAAAATAGATTAGGAGCATAGAAGTTGTGAGATCTACAAAGTTCTGTTTGTTATGTTGCCTTTCACTGAGTTAATGAATACTCAATGGGTACTTGAGAGAACCCATAGAGATACTTAAGAATCTAAGAATTGAAGATACATTCTGCCTTAGTCTTTTCAGAGACACTTTGACAAAATATCCTTTTAGGATTCCTCAGTAAACCACTGAAAAAGTGAGCAAAGGGACCATGATGTCTCTGCTGCTGCAACTTGTTATGGTCAGTACCCTATGTTCAATTATCCTGGAGTTCTTGAGCAAGAGCAGAGGGCAAGATTCCTATTTGCCTCTGAATACTACACACTTGGTCATAATCAACATCAGGCTGAGGTTGAAGGGGTCATGATAAGAGGAAATTATACCATGTGGATTGTATTCCACTGAAACAGTAAGGAATTGAGAAACTTTAGCAGATGCCAATGCAGTGGGTATATGAGACTTGACTGTGCAGTGCAACTGATGCTAGTATAGCTAGTATAAGATAAAGGAAGGCTTTAGTCACTGATGCCTCACATCTGACACCACTGTACTACATAAAGTTCCCAGGAATTAACCAGCACCAGAAGAAAGGAACAAGTAGATGAGATAATTTTGGTTTCACAGTAATAAAACTTGAAATACTTGAGAATAAGCTTAAGTCTGTAAAGATAGATCTGGCTATGACAAAATAAATAAAATGAAGAGACATATATCATATTGTGTTCCCTTCAGTTGTGGAAACAGAATATATATGCACCACATTTGGAGATGAAGAAA
The DNA here is from genome assembly GCF_020740685.1 of Jaculus jaculus. Lineage (NCBI taxonomy): Eukaryota > Metazoa > Chordata > Mammalia > Rodentia > Dipodidae > Jaculus > Jaculus jaculus. Next base: position 130,007,295 of record NC_059107.1, read on the forward strand.
TTAGACATATACTGCTGAAAACTAAAATGGGATGTAATCATGCTAGATGTATCAACATATCACAAACAGGTGACATTGGGAACAAAATGGTAGAGTGTCAAAGACAGGAAGTTATGTAGAAGACAAGATAGTTTAATTCATGTATGTAAAAATCATTTAAATATAGTTATTATAGGACTATGGTAGGAGGATATGTTTGCATGGTCAGAGGGTGTGTGTGATGGAAACTGTGATGCTAAGAGTTTTGAGGAGAAAATATCTGAAGAGACAATAGGATTAGAAGAGTGTTTGTGAAGAGGCAGGATTGGACTATGGTTCATCAGTAGTCATGGGAAAGTGTGTGCTATGGATTGAATTTTCTTGACCCCTTGTGTAATTTGCATGTCACAGGAGAAGGGACATTCAGGACATATTTAGGTCATGAGAGTGGAGCTTTCTTGAGTGAGTGGGTAGTACCCCAATACAAAGAGACTCCAGACAGGTTTCCTCATTTGCTTAACATAACTCAAGTCCACAAGAAAAAGGAAGAAAGAAAGAAAGAAAGAAAGAAAGAAAGAAAGAAAGAAAGAAAGAAAGAAAGAAAGAAAGAAAGAGAAAGAAAGAAAGGAAGAAGACAGACAGAAAGAAAGAAAGAAAGAAAGAAAGAAAGAAAGAAAGAAAGAAAGAAAGAAAGATAAATAAAAGAAGATGATGGCCTATAATCCAGGGTAAGTGTCTTCAGCATACATTAACTATGATGTTCTTCTGATCTTGGAATTTATTTGCCTGAATAACTGTGAGAGAAAAAAAAAATGTTGTTGAAACTAGCTATCTAATGGCATTCTGCTATGGCAGTTTGGCCAAATCCACTAAAGCGAGTGCTTAGGTAGAGTAGCAAAATGATTAAATACTTCAGTTAACACCTTTCTATTGACCCTTTTGAGAAGTGGATTCATTCGCTGAATTTAGAAGGAAAAAAAAAAAAAGAAATGAAGAATTTAGTCGAGCAGATTAAGGTGCTTTCAGCGTAGAACTTGGTGGAAGAATTTGTTAAATGGGCATTGTTCTACCTGTGTTCTATGAACATTCCACTTGAATGTGGTAAGCAGGAAATTCTTGTGACTATTTCTGTGTGTATGTGTGTGTCTGTTTGTGTGTGTATGTGTGTGACTTTGTGATAATCATGCATATTTGCATGTGTGTTCATACATGAGTGCTCACCCATGTGTTTGGGAAGGGTGTGTGCACATGTATGTGGAAGCCAAATGTCAGGTGTCCTTGATAAATTTTGGTCTTCTCTCTCGGTCTCTCCCTCTCTCTCTCTCTCGCTCTCTTTTTTTTTTTTTTTTTTTTGGTTTGTTCATAGCTCAGGCTGAGTTGGAATTCACTATGTAGTCTCAGGGTGGCCTGTAACTGATGGCAATCCTCCTACCTCTGCCTCCCGAGTGCTGGGATTAAAGGCGTGCGCCACTGCCCCTGGCTTTTATCTTAGCTTTTGAGATAGGGCTTTTCCCTAAACCCAGAGCTTACTGAAGTGTGAAGATTGTAAGGAAGCTCTAGAGATCTTCCTGCCTCTGCTCCACAGTAGAAGGACTACAGGAGGTTACAGGTGTGTGCCATCATTCTTGGATTTTACATGGGTTTTGGGGACGAAAACACAGGATTACACACATATAGCACATATATTCCCTGCTGAGCTACCTCCCAGCCCCTCCATGTAATTAGGTGTTGGAGTTCACGATCAATATGATAAGAGTTATTATAGTGAACATGATATGTTAAAGAAGAGCTGGGTATAGATGACGAGTGAACTGGGAACAGGTTTTCAGAGAACCGGGGCATAACTTAAAGTTGTTTGTGGTGGCAGTTGCTGAGGACAGGCCAGCAGTCAACCCTGTTAGGACTGGTTTTTGTCGCCTTCGTGTGCCCTCTCTCAGTCATGCTCTATATGCATGCACCATTCACTCATTCCTTACTATGTAAGGTCTTTTTTTTTTTTTTTTTTTTAACTCTGTTGACTTGCCTCACTTTCTCCCACTATCCGCTGGTGAACAGAGTTGCTATTTTACAGAAGATATATTTGTGTTAAATGTTTCAACTTTTCTCCTGCTGCTAGGATGGACAACATTACACAAAAGTAGACCTCTTCCCCAGTGAATACAGTCATGTACACTTTTCTTCTCAAGAACATTGCTCTGCTCTGACAATTTTCCAAATCACTCTTGAATTGTCACATATCCCCTATCAATTAGATCAGCCCTGTGAGCATCACAATGGAAAACATGCACTAATGCAGCCAATTGTATACAACAAATTACCTTGGTCTCACTTTACTTTCTAGCTATCACCTCTTTTCTGTTTTATGAAGTAAAACTCCTTAAAATAGCTCTATCTATACGAAACCTTACATTTTTTTCTTCTCATTTCTGTCTTGACCAAGCTATCAATATGTTTAAAATCTCAATTTCTCCATCCAAAATGTTCATTTTGGTATAAAGTCTAATTTCCACCTGGCTGGTTCCAATGATCAATCCTTGGTTCCTTCTCTTTTGGGCACTTTAGAACAAATCTCTAACACTCCTTATTCTATCCTACTTAAATATATTCTTCTCTTATAAAGTACACATCTGCCATTCCATCTGTTCTGTTGATCTGTGCCTCAATATAACATAACAAGCAGTTGAATCTTAAGGTACCCTAAGGTTTTGACTTTGAATTGCATCTGTATATTAATACTTACTGATCACGTTCGACTTCAAAGATAAACATAAATATTGATTCTGACACTTTTCTCAGACTTTTTCAAACTACTCACTCTTCCCATTCAGCTATAAAATCTAGGCACCTCAAAAGTAATAGGTAAGAACTTGAACACCTTTCATGCCTCCTTAAAAGCTGTTTTTCCTGAGTGTCGTACAGTGAGTGACAGCCATTCCTTTCCTGTTACCTCAATAAAAATAATCCTTCTCTCTCTCTCTCTCTCTCCCTCTCTCTCTCTCTCTCTCTCTCTCTCTCTCTCTCTCTCTCTCTGTGTGTGTGTGTGTGTGTGTGTGTGTGTGTGTGTGTGTGTTCACTAAAAATTCTGTTTGGCACTAATTTATGCCATCTTCATCTCTTGCCCATTTTTTTTTTTTTTTTAACTCGGTAAGGCCCTGCTTTAACCCAGACTGACCTGGAATTCACTCTGTAGTCTCAGGGTAGATTTGAATTTACAGTGATCCTACTACCTCAGCTTCCCTAGGGCTCAAGCACTGTGTTTAAATGCATGAACCACCCCTCCTAGGTATTGCCCATGTTTTGTCTATTTCCTATCATATAATATCCTATTATTATCACATCATAACCTATATCATATTCCTTTATCCTCTACCCATATTTTAGTATACTAGTACAAGCAAGCAAGTGAGGCTCTGGAGACTCTGAGGAGAGACCACAGTAATTCTGAAGTGAAGATCTTTAAATGACTGTTATTTTGCCTCTCGAAAAAAATGTTTAATTCTTCAGTATTAAGGCTTTGTCATCTGACACCTACTTTATGCAGTACTTACCTCCTCCAGAACTCCTTGTCAATCTTTCTTTATTCAAATCTGTAAACCACACACCTACTTCAAAGTATTTGCTCTAACTAGCCCTTTTTCTATGATACTCTTCCTACTCACTTCTGCATTTCATTGAGATCTTTATTTTAAAACAATTACAACTCTAGTGAGACATTCCAGATTACCACATCCTTGCTTAAACTTTTTAAAATTGTTTTACTTCTCAAAAGTTTGTTCCCTTTAAATAAGAAAAGCAATGAGAATATGGATTTAACCACATGTGTCAATTTCCTTTGCGCAGATCAGGGATACTATGTCAGTCTTTTCTTCTCAACAGTATTCTTTTATAATGTTTATTATTATTATTAGCATGATGTTTCTATGGATACATCAGGTGTTGGTACCCTCTTTTACCTTGTCCTTGCCTCCACTTTTTTATAGAAATAGCTAGCTTACATTTCCTGCCCAGCCTTTTAAATCACTTGTTCTTTGCCACTCTTTCATATTTTCCAGAGTGTAGACTGTTTCTTGTTTAGACTATCCCTCCACTAGAATAAACATCTTTGTGATGGTGGAAATTTCAGAAACTAACAGATGCACAGAGCCACTAAATAAGTTAGGAACCAACAAATATGTGTTAAGTAAAGAAACAGCAGGTGACACTTGATAACTTTTACAATAAATTTCAAATATAAAATTCATTCTATACTCATTGAATCCTATATGAAGTGCAGCTTTTAGTTGTATTATTGCTTTTAGAAGAGATGTTTGTATCAGAACATTTTCAGATTTGCTAATGTAAATGATTTCAATAACATAATATATAATTTTAGGTATTTTATTTATAAAATGCATTCATTAGATTACATTTTTTACTTAAAAATTGGTACTCAATGCCTTACCTGGAATAAATTAACTGATCTTTAAAATACTCAATTCTCAATATAAAGATAGTAGCATAAAAAAAGAAAATTTCAGAGATTATATCCAGATGTGTTCCTGTAATGCCAGCACTTAGGAGGTAAAGGCAGGAGAGTAAGTTAGAGGCCAGCTTGGGCTGCAAAATAAGTTTGGGACCATTCCTACCTAAATCATGAGAATTACTTCAAAAGCAAATAAGTGTTATACAAAGTATTTTACTGGAAAATTTCATTATCACCCAATACACATCTACAATAAAAAAGGATACAAGGAAATTAAGGAGTTATGTTCAAAGTTATATTAAGTAATATATATGTAAAGCCTGTGGGTGGAAGACTTAATGCCTAGAAGCATTTCTCTTTTGTCGGGAAAAAGTCTTATACAGGAAAAGCATTTTAGAAAACCAGAAAATAGTTTCTAAATCTTATACATTTTAATAGAAAGCAAACATTCTCAAATTTTATCTGTGTCCACAATTCAAGGATAATCTTGCAAAGTTAAATTAGTTTTGATATACCTTTCCATTATAATTTATATATTCATGAATGGATATTTACAAATAATTATTCTTTTAATAATATTCAAACAATATTATGGACAATTTATTTAATTATAAATAAGTTATAAATACCAAAAAATCCTAAAATATAAAACATACCAACAACATGAGTGTATTTCCTACCATTGAAAGAATCTATCTATAACCTAATATTCCTTAAGATCTGTCTGTCCCTGAAAGCTTTTCTAAGGACTCTGAAAAATATCATTTACCCCAAGTCCATAACTGCTTCTGACTCACAATCTTGCTTTGGAATTATAAATATATTGGAAGCAAAATGTCCATTTTATTTTAGCGAGATCACTTCACTATTTCAATCTTGCTCCAAATTATTTTTGACAATGTTGAAAACTGTCTTATTTCTTATAAGTCAATTCAATTTCAGATTACAAGTGATTATTTTCATGTGCTTTTGTGGTATGGATATATGTTTGTATGCATGCTTGCATATGTGTGTTACATGTCATAATTGTGCAAGTGCAAGTGCACACATATGGAGGCCAGATGATAATTTAGCCTGTTTTTCTTGGGAATGTAAAATAGTCCATCACTATTTGGGGCACTTTGATCTGGTTTGCCAGGAAGTTCCAGGGTCCTCTTGTCTCTGTCTCAATGCCGGTACTACAGGTACATGCTGTCATGTCCAACCTTCAATGTGGTCCTAGGGATGGAACTCAGGTCCTAATGTTTATAAGACAAGCTCTTTACCCATGTAGATATTTCCCAAGTCCAAAAGTATGAATTTTTAGATCTCATTTTAAGAAAATAATATGTATGATACTTTCAATTCTAATACTACTATATACCTTAAAATATCACGTTATATATGCAAAATAAATATATAAATTTATGAAGAAATTAAGAAATAAATAAATTTGGATTGTGAAAAATAATTATAATGATGTAAAAATAATTAATTAGATATTAAATGAGTATAACTTTCTATTATAGTGTCTTTCTCAGTGGTATGCACTAAATATAAATTGATGAGTTTTCAGGGTGTATAGTGTTAAAAGATCAAATAAAGCACTTTTTATACAGTAACAAAAGACAACATATTTATTAGAATTGTATTAAATTTGATCAGAATGATTAAAGTACATTTAAAAAATAAATCTAACTTCCCTCAATGTTGTGACATATGTACATGATTTTGAGGGGTAAAATATCAGTATCACTTATTCTTAAGTCAAAACAGGTAATTTTTTTTTTAATTTTTATTAACATTTTCCATGATTATAAAATATATCCCATGGTAATTCCCTCCCTCCCCACCCCCACACTTTCCCGTTTGAAATTCCATTCTCCATCATATTACCTCCCCATTACAATCATTGTAATTACATATATACAATATCAACCTATTAAGTATCCTCCTCCCTTCCTTTCTCCACCCTTTATGTCTCCTTTTCAACTTACTGGTCTCTGCTACTAAGTATTTTCATTCTCACGCAGAAGCCCAGTCATCTGTAGCTAGGATCCACATATGAGAGAGAACATGTGGCGCTTGGCTTTCTGGGCCTGGGTTACCTGACTTAGTATAATACTTTCCAGGTCCATCCATTTTTCTGCAAATTTCATAACTTCATTTTTCTTTACCGCTGAGTAGAACTCCATTGTATAAATGTACCACATCTTCATTATCCACTCATCTGTTGAGGGACATCTAGGCTGGTTCCATTTCCCAGCTATTATAAATTGAGCAGCAATAAACATGGTTGAGCATGTACTTCTAAGGAAATGAGATGAGTCCTTTGGATATATGCCTAGGAGTGCTATAGCTGGGTCATATGGTAGATCAATCTCTAGCTGCTTTAGGAACCTCCACACTGTTTTCCACAATGGCTGGACCAGATTGCATTCCCACCAGCAGTGCAGAAGGGTTCCTTTTTTTCCACATCCCCGCCAACATTTATGATCATTTGTTTTCATGATGGTGGCCAATCTGACAGGAGTGAGATGGAATCTCAATGTAGTTTTAATCTGCATTTCCCTGATGACTAGTGACGTAGAACATTTTTTTAGGTGCTTATATGCCATTCGTATTTCTTCCTTTGAGAACTCTCTATTTAGCTCCTTAGCCCATTTTTTGATTGGCTTGTTTGATTCCTTATTAGTTAACTTTTTGAGTTCTTTGTATATCCTAGATATTAATCCTCTATCAGATATATAGCTGGCGAAGATTTTTTCCCATTCTGTAGGTTGCCTCTTTGCTTTTTTCACTGTGTCCTTTGCGGTGCAAAATCTTTGTAATTTCATTAGGTCCCAGTGGTTAATCTGTGGTTTTATTGCCTGAGCAATTGGGGTTGTATTCAGAAAGTCTTTGCCAAGACCAATATGTTGAAGGGTTTCCCCTACTTTTTCCTCTAGCAGTTTCAAAGTTTCCGGTCTGATGTTAAGGTCTTTAATCCATTTGGACTTAATTCTTGTGCATGGCGAGAGAGAAGAATCTATTTTCATCCTTCTGCAGATATTTATCCAGTTTTCAAAACACCATTTGCTGAAGAGGCTGTCTCTTCTTCAATGAGTATTTTTGGCATTTTTATCGAATATCAGGTGGCTATAGCTACTTGGGCTTACATCTGGGTCCTCTATTCTGTTCCACTGATCTACATGTCTGTTTTTGTGCCAGTACTATGCTGTTTTTGTTACTATGGCTCTGTAGTATAGGGTAAAATCAGGTATGGTGATACCACCAGCCTCTTTTTTGTTGCTCAGTATTATTTTAGATATTCGAGGTTTTTTGTGATTCCAAATGAATTTTTGGATTGTGTTTTCTATTTCCATGAAGAAAGCCTTTGGAATTTTGATAGGGATTGCATTAAATGTGTAGATTGCTTTAGGTAAGATTGCCATTTTCACTATATTGATTCTTCCAATCCAGGAACAAGGGATGTTTCTCCACTTTCTAGTGTCTTCTGCAATTTCTCGCTTGAGTGTTTTAAAGTTCTCATTGTATAGATTCTTTACTTCCTTAGTTAGGTTTATTCCAAGGTATTTTATTTTTTTTGATGCAATTGTGAATGGGAGTGATTCTCTGATTTCATCCTCTGTGTGTTTGTTGTTAGCATATACGAAGGCTACTGATTTCTGTGTATTTATTTTGTATCCTGCTACATTGCTGTAGGTTTTGATCAGCTCTAACAGCTTGCTAGTAGAGTCTTTAGGGTCCTTTATGTATAGAATCATGTCATCTGCAAATAATGATAACTTGATTTCTTCCTTTCCAATTTGTATCCCTTTTATGTGTGTCTCTTGCCTTATTGCTATGGCTAAGACTTCCAAAACTATATTAAATAGAAGTGGAGACAGTGGACACCCTTGTCTTGTTCCTGATTTTAGTGGAAAAGCTTCCAGTTTTTCCCCATTTAGTAATATGTTGGCTGTAGGCTTGTCATAAATAGCCTTTATTATATTGAGATATGTTCCTTCTATTCCCAGTCTCTGTAGGACTTTTATCATGAAGGGATGTTGGATTTTGTCAAATGCTTTCTCTGCATCTAATGAGATGATCATGTGATTTTTGTCCTTCAACCCATTTATGTAATGTATTACATTTATAGATTTGCGTATGTTGAACCATCCCTGCATCTCTGGGATAAAGCCTACTTGGTCAGGGTGAATGATCTTTTTGATATACTCTTGTATTCTGTTTGCCAATATTTTGTTGAGAATTTTTGCATCTATGTTCATGAGGGAGATTGGTCTGTAATTTTCTTTTTTTGTTCTATCTTTGCCTGGTTTTGGTATCAGGGTGATGCTGGCCTCATAGAAGGAGTTTGGTATGATTCCTTCTTTTTCTATTTAAAACAGGTAATTTTTAAAAATATTTCATTTATTTGACAGACAGTGAAAGAGAGGGGTAGAAAAAGAGAGAATGATCAGGACAGGGCCTCTAAGCCACTACAAAAGAAATCCAGATGTATGTGCCAACATGTGCACCTGACTTATGTGGGTCCTAGGGAATCAAACCTGTGTCCTTAGGCTTCACAGGCAAGCATCTTAACAACTAAGCCATCTCTCCAGTCCTGAACCAAGTAATTTCGATACTGATGCTTGAGGTTTTTTTAATTGGATATGCATTCACTGTTATCTAGTTAGTATTAATTACTGCCCCCACAAAAATTGAGATAAGTTAATCTTAAAAAGTATTTCAAATTATTTGTTCATATGTTAGTTTACATAGTAGTTTCATGGAAATATTGTATGGTCTTCATTTGTCATTGCTATTATAGGATGTATTTTCTTATATAATGAACATGTTAAATGAAATCTTTAGCTCATTTTTTGCACAATAGAAGCTAAAGAAAATTAATACTGGAGTTAAATTTCCTAGAATGAAAAAGTAACTTCAAAATATATCTGCCTTGTTCTTAATTGAAATATTTTAGAAATAGTGTTGAAAACTAGAGAGACAATATTTAAAAATATTTCATTTACTTATTTGAGAGTGAGTGAGTGAGAGAGAGAGAGAGACAGAAAGAGAGAGAGAGAGAGAGAGAGAGAGAGAGAGAGAGAGAGAGAGAGAGGATAGGCTTGTCTACTCCAAACTCCAGACATATGTGCTACCTTGTGCACCTGGCTTGTGTGGGTCCTTTGACTTCATAGTCAAGCACCTTAACTGCTATGCTAGCCCTCTAGCCTGACAATGAATTTTATTTCATCATGTTTAACATATCCTAAGAGGGAAACCATCCATGAACATATGTGTATGTAATATTTAAGAGGTTATGTCCTTCTATGTCGGATCACACACACAAAAAAATAAAATGAAATTAAAAGTATCTAGCAATAGGCACTGACCCTTAGGACATGAAACAAACTTGGATATTTAAATTTACTAACACAGAGAATGGTCTTATTTGGAGACAGTGATTTATCTTTCTTTCGTTTCTTCATAGTTGCCTTATATTCTCATGTCATTTAAGGCACTTCCACCTGTGGGATGATATTTAATCAGCATATCTCTTTAGATTACTAACTAAAACAGGAAGTGTCATGGATTAAAAAAAATGAATCATTTCATAATTTTAAGCCATATATGTAAAAGGAAATATCTTCCATTTTCCCTATTTATATTTAATCAAAATTCTCATCTTGTTTATTCATATTTTATTTATTTATTTATTTATTTATTTATTTATTTATTTATGAAAGAAAGAGAGAGAGGGAGAGAAAGAGAATAGGCATGCTAGGGCCTCTGGCCATTGCATATGTACTCAAAATGCATGTGCCTCCATGTGCATCTGGCTTATATGGATACTGGGGAAATGATCCAGGTTCCTTAGACTTTGTAGGTTAAGTGTCTCAATTGCTAAGCCATCTTCCTAGCCCTCATCTTCTCTTTTGATGTTCATCTTTGTTTTTTTACACTTTATTTTTATTTATTTATTACAGTGAGATAGAAGGAAAGAGAAAGAATGGGCATGCCAGGGCCTTAGATACTGAAATGAACTCCAGATGCCTGTGCCATCATGTATATCTGGCTTACATGGGTTTTGGGGAATCAAATCTGTGGCCTTAGACTTTATAGGCAAGTGGCTTAACCACTAAGCTACCTCTCCAGCCCATCAACTTTATTTTTATAAGATTTATCTATTTATGAAGGTATGGTTAGTAAAATGATAGTTTATAGTTCCTCTTAGTCCTTTTGTGTACTTAGCTTGAATTTAATCTTATCTGTGTTAGGTTCTCATTCCTTCTCAATCTAAGGTTACTAATAATTTAAATTTTATTTGCCTGCACTTGTATGTTCTCAAATACAAATTTCTGGACTTACAAAATATAATAAATATTAGTTGATTAAAACTTACTGAAAATTCATGTCTCTTCATAAGTCCTCCTTTGTTGATTTTATTATCTGGTACTATTTACTTTCTCTAAGCATCTGTCAACATTCAGTGTTTGTGAAATCTGTTTACATAAATGATTGATTTCAAATGTCTATATGACTTGCTTTAGAAAATGGAATAGTGACAAGTTACAGTTCTGAACTGAAATCTAAACAGACATGTGACTGTGTGGTTGCTTTCACCTAATACCATGAGTATGACATGCTCTAAGTAGCCATTGTTATTCCATCCAGAATGTATACACATAATCCCAAGAGTTGTGACCTAGTTTAGCTCAGGTTAATCATACTAAGATATGCTGGCCTGAAGACAGAGAGGAGGTAAACAATTGCTGAGTCATTGAGGTTTTGGAGGGTCTTTATAGATCATTGTCTCAGCAGAAAATGAACTAATTCTCCTTAACATAGCAAATTGGAACATGTAAAAATATAAGAAGGTAGCAATGACTCAAGCATGTTATTATTAATAAAAGTGAATAATTATACTTCCATATATCTTCCATCTTACTTCATATGTTATGAGTTATTTTCAAATGAGCATTATGAAGTTTAAATATTATTAGGGCACATATCAAAGCTTGAATGTATAGAATTTACTTAAAAAATACATACAAATATGTATATACATATGCATAAGTTCACTGTACTTATCTTTTATTCACTGACACTTCTCTTGCATCCATTTGGATGCCATGAGCACTGCAGAGTTAAAATGAGCACATTTAACAATGCATTAAGGACAAAATTCATAATGAATAAATTTTTAAGTAGTGATGTGAGATATATGCTATGTAATAAAGGATCCATTCTCAATTATATTGCCTAAAACAGAATTATATATTTCACTGGTTAGATATTTTTCAGTACATATATATTATATATTTAAGTGATAATATATATCAGTATAATAGAAGCTTGCCACTGAAGATAGAGTTTTTAATTTGGTGTGAATGCTTGAGAAATGGTGGCATGAAATAACACATCTAAACTGTCTGGTTGTGATATATTTATTCCTAGATCTCTTAAGTTTTTGCTTCTCTAATTAGTATAAAACACTAAAATAAAATAATAAAATTTTGTTATTTATTGGGTTATACAGAAATAATCAATACTTTACCTAATTTTAGAGGATATAATAAAGTCCAGGCTCATAAATTTCAGAAATTTGCATTTCCAGGCTCATAAATTCCATTTTTCTCCAAATTAAATACTCATACTGAATTGACTTTTTATCTTCCATTTCTATAAAATCAGAGATTTTTTTAAATGGGAATGTAAATTTTGACTTATGTACAATTAAATTTACTTCTATTTTTTGCAACTTACCATGTTCTGATATTTTTAATTAAAAATTTATTTTTTAAATTTTTTTTAATTTATTTGAGAAAGAAAGAGAGAGAAAGAGTGACAATAAGCAAGCCAGGGCCTCAAATCACTGCAAAGGAACTCCAGATGCATGTGCCACTTTGTGCATGTAGCTTATGTGGGTCCTGGGGATTGAACTTGTGTCCTTTGGCCATGTAGGCAAGTGCTTTAACCACCAAGCCATCTCTCAGCCTTGACTTTATATGTTACTCAAAAATTATTAAATGCGAATTAGTATGATTGACAGAATCCCCAAGCATTATATCAGTGAAGGGTAGCACATTAAAAATGAGTGACTTAGAAACTTTAGTAATAGGGTTATTTATAAACATCATAAACATAAAACTACAAGTGCTTATTGAAGCACCCTGAATTTGCAAAAATTGAGTCACAATTACCAGTAGGCCTGAGTAGGGGTGTGAAGGGACACTGAAGGTAGGTCTTTCAAGAGAACAAGGTGAAGGGTAAAAAGGTGACCTAGAAGACGAAACAGGGTTTATGTAGCTTACCTGTGAAGCAAGCTTGTTGGATTACCTGTGTGGAGACCAATGGGGCCATGAGGATGAACTATGGGTGGCAGTGGGGACCCAGTGGAGATTCCAGGACCATGGGGTGGCTGCCAAGGAGAGCTATTGGCACTAGATGAAGTTTTGGGGGGTTGAGAATAGTCTAGCTGGAGGGATGGATTTGGAACCCCAGAAATTTTTCACAGGTTATAATTATCAGACTTGGAAACTTGTCACTGGTTATATTTGACAGACTCAGAGCTACAGAGTCTGAAATTTGCCCTGTTTGTTTCAAATATTCCTTTGCTGTGCTCCATGCCATCTTTTGCAGTGTGAATGCTTATTCTGTGCTATTATGGAGATTTTTGGTATTATGGATCAGAGAAATGTTCTTGGACTATGGGGATATTTGAACATCATTGGGATTAATAAAATCTATGGAAACTCTTGAAGTCAAACTAAATGCATTGAATTTTACAACATGTGTGGTTATCAGTTTTTATAGGAGCCAGGGGTGGAATGTGATGATTTTGTTCAGGTTTTCCCCATAAACATGTGTTCTGAATGCTAGGTCTCCAGCTAATAGCAATTTGGGAATTGGAGCCGCTGCAGGTGATGGGGGAGGGTTCATGAATGTTATAGCCAGCTTCCCCTTGCCAGTTTTTGGCACACTCTCCTACAGCTGTTGTCCATTTGATCTTGGATAAGTGGTGATGTCCTCACTCTGCTCATGCCATCATCTCCCCTGCCATCATGAACATTCCCCTCTAGTCTATAAGTGAAAATAAACTCTTTCCTCCCATAAGCCACTCTTGGTTGGGTTATTTGTGCAAGCAATGTGAAGCTGACTGCAAGCATAATCTTGTCAAGTCTCCCTGTCCATTCACCCTATTCTGCTTCCAAAACCCAGGTAGACCTCTAGCTATATATTTACTTGCTTAGTGAATTGCCTCATTGTTGATTAACAACACATCAATTTTCAACGATTCACAAAATGAGGTGAAAATATCAGAAGTAAATGAGATGATTCACCATTCACTTTTGACTGCTTTATGTTTACTCAGGATCAGCACAGTCTGAACACAACCCAACCAGACTTACACATCTGCAAATATGGCTGTAGACATTTCTTTGTAGGACATATTCTGAGGGTCTCATGTATGAAACACTTTCCCCAACATGTGTCAAGGTATTGAGTAGCTATTTCCAATGAACTGAAACATTCCATTGTGAAGTGGAGGGAAAGTGAGACAAAGGAAATCAAACAAATTTACAAAACTCAGTAAGTTAAAAGATTCTCAAGGCTTTAAAATGGGTACACACTTGCCAGAAAAAGGAGATCCTGTTCAGTAGATTTGCCTGTAAGATCGGTAGGAAACACCAGGGTTGTATATTTCTCAGTTGTCACCTGCACTGGGAGATTTACAGTGATACATCTGTCTTTGATTCACCCATAATGATGTAATCAATCCAACTAAACTTCTTCCTCAATGGGACCAGCAACCCCTTCATTCAGTGGGTTCTTTGTAAAATGGCTCAGATCTGGTAGACGGCTGAGTCAGTGATTCTCTGTTGCTATGATTTGAAGTGACATTTTAATACTTTGCTCTAGACTTTTCTGCTTATATAGATCAAGCAGGAACTTCAAACAGATGGAGCATATGCAGGGGCTCAAAAACATGGACTTTTCCTAGCACTACTGACCTGGCTATAGCTGCTGCAGTGTGCCAGGTAAGGGCAGCATTTAGTTCTTACTGCAATTTATGCTTATTCTGGATATGGATTTGTCTTTCCTGCACATAATGAGTCTGTCAAAACAACCACCTGTAGACATACAGAATTCTTTACCCACCATCATTGTATTCTTCACAACATTGCTTATGAACAAGGAACTCACTTCAAAACCAAGGACGTCCTCATAAATGGAGCCTGGAATCAAAGGGTGGAAATGACAAGGGTAGCACATACCATCATTACAAGTGACTCCTTAGGTCATTTATGCTTTTGCTTCCTGTTCCCATAACCTTATGCTCTGCATAAGAGGTCTTAGGTTTCATATGGAGGTGGAGAGAGCTTGTGCCAGGATGCATAACCAATATTCCATTAAACTGGAAGCTATGCCATCCAACTGGCCACACTATGCTGCTGATGCCCTTGGGTATACAGCCTAAGAAGAAGTTATCATGTTAGCAGGGGTGATTGAGCCAGACTGTGAGGGGGAAATTGGATAACTTCTCTACAATGGAGGTAAGGCAGAGCATGCCTGGTGTTCAGAAGATACTTGAGTATTATTCTTGGAATTACCATGTCCTGTGACAAAGATAAAAGGGAAACTAGAGCAACCCAAACTAAGCAGTATGATAAATAGCCCTGCTGATTCAGGTATGAAGGTATGGGTCACCACTCCAAATAAAGAAATGGAACCTGTGGAGATGCTTGCTGAGGCTGGAGGAAATACAGAATGGTAATATAAGAAGGTCAGTACTGATAACAGCTAAGACCACATGACTACTTATAGAAATGAGGACTGAAATTTCCATGAGTGTTTCTGTCCTACTTGGTTAAGAGAGTTTGTGTATATGTACATCGATATTAAGATTCCTTTCTTTTTTTCTGTTTTTGTACTATGTAATTAATATTGTTTGAGATTATATCAGTGGCTAAGTGTTCTTAAATTCATTTTTAAAGTATTAGATATTAGTGACCAAGCATTCCTCAGGGAACCATACCATGTGCCGTTTTTGGGTTTCCAGTTGTATGTGGGATTATACTTACATATTTTTGTCTTCATTTGGAAATCAAATATGACATAATGATCTATAGTTTGATGTCAAGTTGACAAGTGGTGGACTTGTGAATGTTATGTTGTTAACTTGTTCAGGTTAGGAATTCAGGGTCATTCCTCTTATGGGAGGGATCTATGAAGTTATTCCCAAGAAGGACAAACAGAAGAAGAAAGTTCTTCCTTCAGAGTGGGCAGTATTCCCTGTGGTAATCTATATATAAGGAAGTTCTGAGAGAACTCGGACCTTTTTGCCTGGCTACCTGTGCAACTTGTTGGTGAGAGCCTCTTATCTACCTTCCATGACTAATCACTTGTACATGCATCTACTGTGTTTTCCTGTGAATTGTTGGCACTGAAACCAAGATTCATCAGTCTTCCAATGTGGACTGAACCAGCCGTCTTCAGGAATCCCCCTTTAGGGCTGGATTGGGACTGCTGGGGCCTCCAGCCACAAATACCGAGCAGCTACCAGATTCCTTGATGTTCAAATTTACAAACAGGCATTGTTGGACTGGTAATGCAATGCATCCTCTTTATAAGGCCCAGTCATTCTATTGGTTGCTTTCCTCTATAGGATTCTGCCTAATATAGTCAACCAAGCTTGATTTAGACTGAATCTTTTATTCTTTCCTCGGTGCTCTAGCTAGGATGAATAAACATTTGTTTACTTCACCCCAAGAAAGGTTATATAAGTAGGAAATGTAGCTAGTTCAGATCATCACATCTGAGGCCACACCAACAGAATATGAACATTTTAATACCAGTGACCTGAATCCTACCAAACAAGACTTGAAAATTCATCAACTTAATAAGCATTATTGGAATTGGGGAAGAGACTGAAGTGACCAGAGGAGGACTGACCATCGTGACAAAGATTTTTCTGCATGCAGCAGCCTGTATGTCCCTTAAGAACTCCTAGGAAATGTGTCTGCAGGTAATTACTGAGCTGGAGATATAGTAAGGCTGTTCACCCAACCTTCTCTTCCCTAGAGGGTAGTTAGAGCTACACCCTATGGGGCAGAGAGGAAAGGGTGTACCACCTGTATTACACCTGTGTAAAATCAAAACATAAAATTAAAGGCTCATGAAAAATGGTAAGATATTTCATTTTTTATAATTTGCACAGAAGTCTGAAGTAAGTAAGAACAGCATGGATTTTCAGATACGAGACAGTCATGGAAATGAGCAGCCTGCATCTGGGGGAATGAAGAGATTATCTATTTCTGTATAATCAAACTATTTTGAAGACCTAAAGGCCTATGTACTATAAATGAAGTAATATTTTCAGAAGATAATCACATACTTCCATAAAAATAATTTATGATTTGAATTTCTACTTCTCATTTTGGAGCCTAAACTTTAGTATACACTAGGCATGACTTCTGGTGTGGGACGAGTTTCAAATACCACTTCTATGATAATAGTCATTCTTGGAAATATCATTTACCCATAAAGAATAACCTGTGACTGTGACTAGTACCTACTCTCAACTTTATTCATTCACCACAATAAATTTCTATTGATTATTGGAAAATTAAGGCATGCATAGATGCTAGCATGCATGGATGAATCAATGAATGATGCAATTAAATTGGATCAATGAAAAAATTTCTTAGATACAATGAAACTACCAAAACTATAGAGTGAAAGCCACTATCCCTGGCAGTGATTTTGTGTTAGAATCAAGATATTGAATGACTAAGTCCATTTGAATAGAGTCAATATTGATCTGTTTAAGCTTTGGATATAAAGAGGCTACATACCCTAAACTAAAGATATATATATATATATATATATATATATATATATATATATATATATAATTTTTATTTATTTGAGAGAGAGGCAGAGAGACAAAGAAGAGAGAGAGACAGAGAGTAAGTATGAGTGTGCCAGGGTAACAGCCACTGCAAATGAACTCCAGATGCAAGCAGGCAAAGTTACTACAGTGTAATTCTCTCAGTACTGGGCTAGACTGTCCTGTGAAAGATATGACATGTACCTGTAATACTGTCTTCTTCTACTCTTCACAAGGAAACTAGACAGAAGTGTACTTAAAGTATAAATCTCGCTGTGTCCACCCTCTGCTTAAAACTACACAGTGGCCAAAAGCAATGCGCTAGAGAGGTGCTCAGAAGTTTTAGCTTACTCTTCACCTCTCAAGGAGCTGTGTTCTATGTTCCTGAGAGGTCACAATTATAATTGGAGGGTGAGAAAAATTACCAAATGTTTTGGACTGCCTCACATTCTATATTACATCTTGTTCATGTTGCTCTTTGGCCATTCTGACATGTACACACATCTATGGAGATGTCCAGATGTTCCTGGGAAACATCATAAATTTACAGTATTTTCTTCTGAAAGGTGTTTATACCATAGTGAATTATTCACAGCCTAACTATAAGCCACATTTTTCTTACATCTGCTACTTCTGTCTGTTACTCATTCTCTTGTGGGACAGTTCTTCATCTCTATAAACCTAAGTAATCATAGGTAGATGAGCAAATGCTGTTCTGAATATTTTCTTTGTCTCCCCATGCAGTATACTCTCTTTGTGTGTATTCCCCTAAAAAGTGCTGTAATGTTCTTGGGCTCTGTTGGGATGCTTTACACTTATCCTGAATGTGGTCATTTAAACACATTACAAAGCTTAATTAATTTTTTTATCTGTTACACTTTAAAGCTACTTTCCAGTAAAATATTGGCACATTTGGATACTTGTACCCCCATCCCCGTGCTCTGATGGACTTACAATGATACATACTAAGTGATTAAATGTAAATCAGTGGATGGAAATGGCACCAGGAACTAGATGAATTGGTTTTGAATATGTATTTCAATGCCTATTACATCATCTTGGGATCGTCTCTAAAAAATCAAAGCAGGGTCTCAATGGAGATTAAATGGGAAAATATATGTAAAATCATGTCTAATTCCTGATTTATAGTTATGGTCATTCCAAATTCAGACTATGACTTTCTAAATGTGAGTGGAAATGGTACAGAAAGGTAAATTTAATGTTCCTAAATGGCTTGAAATGTTTCTGGACAGTGCAACTTGCTAAAGACTATAACTATCTGTCCAACTAGGCATGCATTTAAAAGCAGGTAATCCATTCAATTTAATCACCGTGCACTTATTGAAAGCTTTTTCCATTCACACCCAACTGGCTCTATATGATATTCATAAACACCAACTTTTCTTTAAAACTGTAACACTCCAAGCTTTCTAAAACTTTTATTTTAAAAATGAACAAAGCATAGGTAAAATATTAGAAATATGATAACATATGCATGACTGTATGTTAATAAATGTTATAGGACATTGTTTTTCCTTTTTAATAACCAATTTCACTGCATTTTTATCTTAATATAATTGATAACAGTAATGGCGATATCTGGCATTTTAATCATGCAGATTTGTCTTTTGCTGCCGAAGGTGAAATTAAAAAAATGCCAGCAGTCTGATTTTTACTGGCAGCTGGAAAGGAAATTTAAACAGCACTAGATAGCATATTCAATATGTAGAATCATAGATCCAGGTCCCACACATGGGAACAGAAGACACAAAATATTCTGACTGATACTGAAAGAGTATTTCATATACATGGTGAATTTAAAATTCTGAGGTTTTCAATAAGAGTCTCCATCATTCATAAGTTATTCTTAACCATTAAAGACATCAAATTAATTACAGCTACATTAATTCTTGTATATATTTGAAAACAAACAAGAACCAAGCCCTGAATTATTTACAGCTATTGTATTGTATTCATCAGTTCAACAGTGATTATTTGGTTAATACATTCTAAATATGTTATGAATTCCATTACAAGCATAACTCCAAAATGAGGAATATACCATATTAATATACTAAGTATTAATCCTAACTAAATAAATATGAAGAAACTTACCTAGATAATAGCACATTGTTATCAATTCACTTTTATATAATATAAGGAATTAGAATGTTTCAAAAAATTTACTTATAGAATTATCTTAGAGATGGCCTCCAGTCTCAGGACAGTATCAAGAATCTACAGTTATTGAAATTAGAAAGTGAGTGAAAAGCAACAAATTCAGCATTTAATTTCCAAATTGATTCCCCAGTCAATAAAAGCCAAATCATGAGAGTTTTAACTTATGTTCCTACCATACCAATTTATTCAAGGATAAATTGTCTTTAACATATGGGAATCATAAGAGTAAAACAAATACATCTTGCTGCAATTGAGTGAGAGTATACAGAAATATTGTATAAATGGAAAATAGAAGTCCTGAGAACAAAGCCATTGGGGGTGCCTACTTTTGGAAATTAGAAAACATAAAAACAGAGCCAAGGCCAGAGATACCATGTGCACAAAATCATGTAATAAATGAGACTATTGGAGGGGAATACTAATCAAACATTCCACATCTACAGAGGTTTGGGTAGTAAAAGATAAGAATTTTAACATATTGTTAAGGTCAAAATATTGTTTTTAACATTTACAAAGCACTATGTTAATGAAATTATTGGGAAAGAGAGAAAATTATTTTTGTAGATATCTAGATATTCATAATAATGAGTTGTTCGGCCAATGGAATACTCATATGTTCATATTATCTCTAAGTTGTTTCAATCATAAGTTTTTTATTAACCTATAGTCTTACTAAGTCATAAATTGACACTATGGTGTGCAATTTACATTTTTAAAAAATTTTCAGACATGTAACACTTGCTGAAAATGATTTAACAATGTAGCTCTAGATGCAAGACTAGATGATAACAAGAACTGATGGAATGTATGATTCCTGAACATTTTGGGTATCAGTTAATCTGAAGTATTTTATATTGTCAAGTAAACCACTACCCCAGTATGAAAGTTAGTCATCCACTGAGAACAGGGCTCTTAAAATCTTTAACCCTTGAATTTCCAGAATGAAATCTGTGCTGTCAGTGACTGAACCCTGCCACTAAGTTTCAGAGTTCAAAGTTGACTCAACCATAAGTTTTAACTTGAAGATTTTATCTTCAAGCTGTTCTCATTTTGTCTTATAAAATCTTCTTTATAATGTTGATGACGCATCTATTCATTCATTCTTCATTCTGGTTGACTTCCTAAGCCCAATATCATTCTATTCTTTCATTTTCTCGATGATTTTTTTGTCTGACAAAATAGCTGCAAAGTATTTACTGAAATGTTTTAAGTACAATTATATATCTATGAATGTTGGCTTTTATGAATATTGAATTCCCAGCATATTTCTATGAATAACAGAATTGCCTTCTTAAAAACTTTACTTTTAATCTTTTATTTTTATTTTATTTAACTTGATGGTTATATAGAAATAAAGTAAGACAATATGCAATATCTGGTTGAACCTGGAACAGATCATTCTCAGATTTTTAACATATGATATCTTAAGTTAATTTTATATTATTGCATTAGTTTGCATAGAAAACACAGGGTTTTATTTTATTGAGGTTTCTAATATGGAAACTGTATTATTAAATACTGAAACATTACCTATCATTGACTGCATATTATATCTTTTTATTTCATATTTTCTTTCAATTTAAAGGAAAAATCATTACTCCTAAATGATCATAGACTTAGTAGCAGAGAGAAAATAGCAAAATATATCATACTTCAGGAATATTCACTGATTTTTTTATAGAACAAACAAACTTCTTTATCAAGTAAATAGTAAAGGCAAACGTGGTTTTGGCATCAAGCACCTTGGTCCAGTAGGCCATAAGATACATTCCATTACATGGCAGTTATGGAAACCTTGCACACTTGATAGATGACTTTTCTTTCTCTGGTGATTCTAAATACATTGAGATGAAATGCATCATGCCAAATTTAGACACATTGGGCATAGCCCCCCTGAGATGGGCCTGCTGAGAATTCAGTGAAATAATTTGATTTTATAAGGCTTTATAACTATGTTCAGATACAACCGTCCTTTCACCAGAGCTGAACTGAAACCTTGAATATAGAGTGATATTTCCTAGGAAGATAATAGCTCAGGTCTAAACTTTTACCTACTAGTTACATTCACCACAGAGATTTCAGTCTTCAGAAGTCTGTATTCTGGTTAGAAACATGTTTTCTTTTCACTATAAGTTTTAGAAGTAAACTAGAGTACCTTTAGTCAGGGGCACATTCCTTACTATACTCAGTCATTTAACCAATATTTGCTTTACATTTTCAATTCTGAAAGGGTCATCAAGGCATGTGCTATTTAGTCTTATTTAGACAAATGAAATAAACAACAAAGTTGTCTATAATAATAATTTAGGTCAATAAAGATTATGAGACAGGGTGAAGAGATGGCTTAGTGGTTAAGGTGTTTTTCTTCAAAGCCAAAGGACCTTGGTTCGATTCCCCAGGACCCACTTAAGCCAGATGCACAAGGTGGTACATGCGTCTGGAGTTTTTTTTGCTGTGGCTGGAGGCCCTGACATGCCCATTCTCTCTCCCCAACTCCCTGCCTCTTCTCTCTCTCTCTCTCTCTCAATCTCTCTCTCTCTCAAATAAATAAAAATAAAATGAAAAAAGAAGAATATGAGATAATTCAAATGGAAATTCTTTCTTTGGAAATGTAGTCTAGGAACAATGGCCATATTTAGAAGGTACTACAAGGGTAAAAGAGCAATGTGGATAACTTGAGCTGAATTCTTTGGTAAGTTTCAGGCAATGTACTACAGGGAATTCACACCTACACTTTTCCTTGGGATAAGAGAGCTGAAGTGTTTGTTACTACATGTTTTAGAAATTATTTTCTTCATCAATTCCAAAAAGACAATTGGAGGGCAGCAGAAACACTCAGAAATTTTAGGCCTGATAGAGGTTTCAGTCTCTATTAGAAGAAGTGTACTTCAGCAGTATGATTTAAGAAATATGGGTGGGCCAGACGAACTCTTAAGAGAGTATCTATGTTGTCCTGGAAAGGTAGGAAGTTACATGGGAAGCAAAAATCATAAGAGCTTAGCATAATAAAGACCAAGAGAAGAATGTTCAGTGGGTACACATTATTGAATGAAAACTTAGAACAACAGTGCCAAGAGAGGGATCCAAGAAAAAGAAAATACAATACTGTATGAGAAGCATTGACAACAAAAATCACTCATTTGCTAAAGGCCCTAGTTAGAGAATATTCAAGAAGGAATATTGTAGACTTAGATGACAGCAATATTCCACTTAATGCAAAAATCAATACTAAAATAAATAAAAGCTACACATTGCTTTATTAATTTTAAATAACCTATTTTTTTCTTAACGGTTTGTACTTGCCAACTTGTGTAAACACTCTTCCATTTTTATGGAATGTTTGTTGCCTATGTGTGAAATAAAACTATGAGAGAGAATTGATGTCATAAGGAGATATGGACTGAGAAGAAAATAGAGTTCTAAGAACATCTGGAAACCACTGAACTTTTAGATCTTCCTGTTCACTCTGCCTTCTCCAGACCTGCCGTCTGCTGCATAATGAATTTCTCATGACAGAATACCTTTGAATTCCAAATGCCTTATTTTTTGGCATCTTGCTTTGGTAACTCTTTTATTAATAATTTTAGCATAGATAATATTTCCTATGAACTACTTTCTATAAAATTTGTTAGACTGGATAAATTTTAATGATGATGTAGAACAATCTATGAAATACCAATAGGCAAATTAAAGCCTTGGGAAGGAGAGAGAGAGAAAGAAAGAATATAAGCCAATCCTCCTTTACTTTACTTAGCTTACCAAAGTATGTGAGTATCTGAGTATAGGGAAAAGTAAAAGCATATATTGAAAAATAAAGCTTTTATCGTATTTAGGTTATGATCAGAGTTTATTCAAGATTTAACTGACATAAACCTTGTATTCAATAGCATGTTCATATTTTATTAATACATATTATTTATATTGTTTCTTACAACTGGAGGCACAATGAGATAGAAAGAAAATACTCGACAAAATTATATTAAATGGGAGTGGTGAAATAACTCAGCAGTTAAGAGAATATCCTGTGAAAGCATGTCTGACGAGGCCTGAGAGATCTCTCAAGTTCTATTTCCAGGAGCCATTTAAACAGCTGTACGTGACTACACACATCTGCATCCCAAATCCAGTGGGGTTCAAAAATCAGAGAATCACCAGGGCTCAGGAAAAAAGAAAGAAATAAACCAGCAAGCTCTGAGATCAGTGAGAGTTTCTAGCTCAAGCAAGAACCATGGAAGACTGATGGAGCTGGAATCCTAATTTCTCCGTCAGACCTCTGCAGGCAGCTGAGTGCAGATGGCACATGGGCACACACACACATATACCACACACACCATATAGTGGAGCATGCCTGAAATTTAAGCACAGGGAGACAAGTGCAGAGAGATGGTGAGTTTAAACTTGCCTAAGCTACAGACCAGAACACTATTTAACAAAAAAACTTGGAAATTAAATGAGAATTAAAATTTGATGATTATCAAGTAGAACCTTATAAAAGTCTTAAATAGAAAAAAGCAATTTTGTGCTATATAAAGGCGTTACATGGCCATTACTGATAGAAGTATAATTTTCACTACAAAAATGACATTTATAAGACTGAAATTGAGTCCTTTCTATAGTCCTCCATAGTTTGGTTAGTAATGCTCAGTATCTTGAGTATTCCATAGCTTATGAGATTTGAAATTAAGCATAAACATTAATAAAATGCATACCTATGGAAGTGCACCTGCTCTTGCTTACTCCTGCTAGGGAATAAGTTTTCAAATAAGAAAGGCAAGTTCTTCAACTTTATAAACTTGCTTTGGCTGTTTTAGGTCCATTGCATTTTCATGTAAGTCCCAGAATTAATTGGTCACTTTCTGAAAACAAACAAACAAACAATAACAAAAAATACCTTGCAAGGTCTTTGATCAAGATCACATGACCTTCTACCTTGACTAACTGAAAAATTATAGTCTAACAATATCAGATCTTCCAACATCATAAATAGCATATTTCTCAATTTATGTTGGTCTTTTTCATTTTAGCAGTCAAGATTTAGAAGTACATAAGATGCAAAACTAGATTATGGAAATGCAATGCAGAATCCAGAAACAAGCCAATATATCTTGACAACTGATTCATCATGAAGATATAAAAAGTCTTTCATTCAAAAAAAGATGGCTGTTTTAGCAATATTGCTGGAGCAAGTGCCCATCCATATTCATAGAGTGAAGCATTTTTATAATTCTATACCATATGAAAAAAGGAATTAAAAATGAGTTATGGAGCTAAATATTACATCCAAAGCAATAAAATTTCCAGAAAAAGTAACTAAGAGAACTCTGACCTTGGACTATGGAAGTATTTTCTTAGGGTGAATACTAAAAGAATGATCCATTATGTCATCCACTGAACTTTTTCAATAATACTAAAAGTATCTGCCTTATAAAAGACATTGTAAATTTCAAAGAAAGGGAGGAATTATTTGCACAGTACATATCTGATAAGGGGTTTCTATGTAAAATATATTAAAAACTACCTAAACAAATAAAATGAATTTTAAAAATGAGTAAAAGTGTATGTTCACAAACTTATTTTATTTTATTTTTTTTCCAATGTAGGGTCTTGCTCTAGCACAGAATGACCTGGAATTCACTATGTAGTCTCTGGGACCCTTGAACTCAACAGTGATCTTTCTACCTCTGCTCCCAACTGCTTGGATTAAAGGTATGTGCCACAACACCCGGATTCATAAAAAAAAATTTAATATCATATACATGCTATCATTATTTTTATTGCTACTGATTACAGATATACAAATTCATCTGAGCAAGATAACACTTTATAGGCCATTCTCAGTATCTATAAATATATAAAGCAATTGGATTTCCTATTTATTGCTGGTAGAGTTATGCTTGGGAAATAATTGAACACTCTTTAAAAGGTAAATAAATTCTGATTATATGATCAAGCTCTCCTTCTAATTAATTACCCATGAGAAATAAAATCATTTATAAACACATATTTGTACAGAAATGATCATAGGAGCTCTACTTATATTAGCCCCAGTCAGAATGTCCTTCAACATGTGAATTAATGCTTAAATGGCTGTGGCATATGTTTGCAGTGATTTATGAACTATGAATGGGAATAAATATATTTCTGTTACAGGAGAATTCAGGGAGAATCTCATAATAATTGTGTTACATATAAAGATAGAATAAGAGTAAATATTATACAACTATTTACACAACATCCTAGAAAGAGCAAACTTAAACAGTAGAACTAGAGTAACAGGATTGCACATGACATTGTTAATGGAGATGGAGATACATATTCATTTTCTGGGTTATGATATTATTCTCTTGAATATAAAAATTAGGCCAAGCTTACCAAGCTATAGACATTAAATATGTACAGCCATTTTATACCTTGGTCACATGTCAATCTATCTATGTAGAAGAAAATATATGTTCTCAACCAGATTGATAGTTTTATAAAAGCACACAGAGAATACACCTCTACAAGACCTGGTGCCTGATAACTGGGTATTTGCTACCTGCAAATAATAGTGTTTATGGTGATAAAATAATGGCTTATTTTGGTGAATGCAAATCTAGAGCAGGGAAGAAAGGCAAATTATTTCATTGATCAAAGGAATTAGTCTACATGATCTTCATATCTTATACTCGTTTTTTAAATTTTTTTTAACTTTTATTTATTTATTTGAGAGCGATTGAGAGAAGGAAGGAGAGAGAGAGAGGGAGATCGAATGGATGTGCCATGGTTTCTAGCCACTGCAAAGGAACTCCAGACATGTGCTCCCCTTTGTGCATCTGGCTAACATAGGTCCTGGGGAATCGAGCCTCAAACCAGGGTCCTTAGGCTTCACAGGGAAGCACTTAACCACTAAGCCATCTCTCCAGGCCATATCTTACACTTTTGAAATGCATTTAGATATCAGTGTTTTTTTTTTTTTTCAAAAACTTTCTTTCAACCATCACAGACATCACAGTCTGAGGAACAAATGAAATATTACTTTTGTAGCTTTGTTAATATTTCAATATGTATACTCTATAACTGTAAGTATAACTACATCAACATCTGTATTTATCTACATCACACCCTTCACTGATTTTATAGGGCATGAGGAAACTACATGCTTAATATCCAGGACTCCCATTTTTTCACCTAAAATCTACCATATTTCTTTTTTTAAATTTTATTTATTACTTACTTTTTGGTTTTGTGTATGGTATGGTCATGGGAGTGTTGGTAGTGGTGTGTGTGTGTGTGTGTGTGTGTGTGTGTGTGTGTGTGCTGTATGCATGCTTATATGCCCTTATACTGTCCCATACTTCCCCTGTGGCAATGTATACTAATCTTTAGCAGGGTGTATACTGCTGTGATGGTTCAATCAGAATGTTGGATGTTCCCCTTCCTTCTGCTTGAACTGGAGTCCCTTACTGATCCACATCTTGCTTGCCATTATTTCAGGATCTCCTGTGATTCCCAGATCTTTGTTCCATTACAGAAATGGCATGGCATTATAGGTGTGTGTCCATGTCCAGCATTAAACAAGTGTTCTGACTATTTGAATGCCAGCAGTCAAAGCCTCACTCCAGCACTCATGCTTGTGGAGGAAGTGTTTTCACCACTGAGCCATCTCCCTAACTCTGTACCATATTTCTTTTTATTTTTAAAATATTAGTTTTATTTATTCATTTAATTTCTAGAGAGAAAAAAGGAGGGAGAGAGAGACAGAGAGAGAGGGAGAAAATGGGCATGCCAGGACGTCTAGCTGCTGCAAATGCACTTGAACTCCAGAAGTATGCACCACCATGTGCATCTGGCTTATGTGAGTCCTGGGGAATCAAATCCTTTAGCTTTGCAGGCAAGCACCTTAACTATTAAGCCATCTCCCCCCACCCCCAGCTCCCTCTGTACTATATTTCTTAACATTTAACTGAATAATTTGAAAAACAGATAATCATAATTTGTAATATCTATGGATTTTAGTTTTCTACATCCTTTTTAGGTTTTGAAAATTAATCACAAACTAAAATTGGAAAAATTAGCTTGTAAAATAACAACAAAAATCACAGAATCATTGGATTAAGTCCCAGAATTCATTTATCCCAGTGCTGGAGGCTGAGGAAGGCAAGATGTCCTGTCCACTTTGGTTTCTGGCAAATGATCCCCTTGCTGAATACTCATTTGCCCTTTATAAATATGAAAAGAGAGAAGGCAAGTGAAAGAAAGTGAAAGAGCAAAATTAAGCAACCTGGTATCTCTTCTTGATAGGAACTAGTAGACTATAGGAGCCCATCCACATGACCTCACCAAATCCTAATTACATACATAATAATTTCAAAATGTTATTTTAGTAGGCTTTAGAACCTTTGTCATATGAATATTAGGGTAAAACAATTCATTCCATTAAATTGTAAAATGATTTCCCTCCATTAACTATTAATCACATAATTTTTATGATTCCACAATTATTAGACTATTACCACATATTACTTACTTCATTTTACTCTATCAGATACATAGATTAAGTAACACACCAATACCATTTTTACAAAAGAACCAAACAAGCTTAGTGACTTACCAAATATTACTGTAAGTACATGAATATTAACTGATTTTCTTCTAATTTATGGCATTATTTTTACTTTAATTGCTACATATTACCAAAAAAATGACAAAACGCTAAAATTATGTACAAGTTTTTGGTATAGAGGAGGGATGGGAAATGCAGCTATAACATCAAATGAAATTCTGGAAATTCTTCTCACTTGGCTCTCAGAGTCATAAGATAATTTAACAAGTAAAGTTAAGTTTCTAATCAGCAAAATACTTCACTTCCAATTTATAGTCATGCAATCATGATAGGCCTTTATTAAAGTTAAATGAACATGCTAAAATTGATAGGTAGTTGATTTATCTAATTTTTTAACCAAATAATCCTTAAAATTTTGTATATATACATTACAGATATAAATACACACAGTTTCTCTCTCTGTCTTCCTGTCTCTGTCTCTGTCTCTCTCTCTCTCTCTCTCTCTCTCTCTCTCTCTCTCTATATATATATATATATATATATATATATATATATATGTGTGTGTGTGTGTGTGTGTGTGTGTGTGTGTGTGTGTGTGTGTGTGCGCGTGCACGCACGTGCGCCAGAAGAAGCTGTTATAAAGCATAAACCCTAACTTTTATTTTAAAAATAAATTAAGTGGAGAGTGGAGATGTTGGAAAAAATCCAGAACGTTTAGCATATAGGAAGTCTTTCATTTAAGTGTGAGGGGCTATACATCTGTGTCAGCATCTGTCTTTGAGTCAATTCCCTCCACCTCTCTCTGCCTGAGGACTACAGTTGAACTCTTAGCTTCCTCATGTTACCAAATGATCTGAAAATTTTCATCCCAGGTGATACTTGCATATAGTTTAGTATTCTTTTTTTTTTTTTAAGAATTTTGTGCTCTCCTTTTTTACATATTTTTTATATTTATTTATTTGAAAGCAACAGACAGAGAGAGAAAGAGGCAGATAGAGAGAGAGAATGGGCATGCCAGTGCCTTCAGCTATTGCAAAGGAACTCCAGATGCATGCGCCTCCTTGTGCATGTGGCTAATGTGGGTCCTGGAGAATCAAGCCTCGAACCAGGGTTCTTAGGCTTCACAGACAAGTGCTTAACTGCTAAGCCATCTCTCCAGCCCCAGTTTAGTATTCTTAGTAATGATATTTTTCTTCATCTTTAGATATATATTTATGTATAAAAATATAAAAGATTGACACAAATGGAACTGTATGCCTTCTACCTCAAACACAGCTCCATACAATATATCTCAAACCTGTGATATTTGCCTTCCTACTGACTTTAACCTCAAGGCACTAAAAGATATCCGTATCCATTCTGTCCAACAGTAAGTAGTAATTCAGCTTCTTATTCATCCAAGACCATAGCCTCACCTCAATTTTAACAGCTGAAATTGTGACGATCTCTATGGGGCATGTCTGATCACTTTTAAAACCTCTTAAACTCGGTTACTATAGAACCAAAGGATATCACATATAGTATCCCCGGGGTGAACTGAAAAATAAGTCAGAAAATTCCTTTCTGTAATAGTTTCTTTTTGAAATTTTCCAAAAAACATTTTATATTGAACGCAACTTATGGGGTACTTTACGTTTTTCTGATGATAGGTGGCAGAGCTTTTGATTGAGATCTTGCATCATGAGCTTCTACTGATATCCAACAAACTGCTTTTCAATTATTTAAGGTTCTTTTGGTTTTATGCTGATGTCACAAAAAGAAATTGTTATAAAACTTCACAATCATATACTAGTAAAGCCTTTTCTCGACCCAGCTGGCAGGCTATCAGAGAAGCACATATTTGGATAAAGATGAATCAAAAGAATTTTGATATGTGGCAAAATGCAGGAAACAAAGCCAGCACACATTATCCTTTCTAAGTACTTCTCAAAGAGAAAACATTTTTGAAGAAATTAATACTTTAGTTTTGTAATTAACTTACCAAATTTTTACTGACTTTTTCAAATAAGTACATGTATTACATTTCTCTTTGTTTAACTGATAAGAAAATAAAAGCATAATGAAATGCAGTAAATTTCTGAAATCAATTTACAGGTTAAGTGATGGAATGATTGTATATAAATAACTCAAAGAGAGGAGCTCTGTTTCCACATATTTCTGCACATAACTCTATATATTACTGACATTTTCAAGGTCAAATGAACACAAAAGGTCAAATACAAAGAAATTACATTATACTTAAAATCATACATGGTCAGTACTTTATTGTAATAAATTATCTATTTAAAGGAACACAGCAGAAGTTCCATAGGCCGATTTTCTTTGCAGAAATTTTTGGCCATGATGCAGTAAAAGGTTTCTAAGCACAAATATGAGAAAAACACTATAATGGTGATTTAGGATAAACCAGGAAACTCATTGTGAATTTTTGTGGCTTTCAAAGTAAGTTTCCTCTCAAATTATCAAATATATAAAATATATGATTCAGGTAATGTATTCTATAAGAACTCAAAGCTTGTGACAGCTTATCTTTTTATACAGGATGGAATCAAAGAACTTCCTGCCTGCAAATCCAAAAGCAAAAGCAAAAAGCAACCACATGAATTTATCATAAACAGTTTCAGAGACACTGGTTCAGGTGATGAAAAGAATGCGGTCGTGAGTAATACAAACATAAAAGGAGGATTCTCATGATATGCACTTCCCCACCTTGGATGAACATACATATCAATATCACATATAGAAAAGTTAAAGAAAGAGATGGTATGGAATAGAAGAAATTATTTACTGAAGGTGATAGATATGGTTATTTTCTTGATATATATACATATATGTGTGTGTCAAAATTTATTAAGTAGGAAACTTGAAATCTATATACTTTAGTAAAACAATGATAGCTTAATTAAAAACAATAATTTGGTTTGGATATAATGTTTTAGAAATGCTATGATTTATAATTGACATTTCTAACATAGAAAACAAACAAACAAACAAAGACTAAAAGAGAAAAGTTTTCTATGGTTGATAATGACCTGAAGTTCGTTTCTAAAGAAATGCAACTCAAGTATTTAGGTTTAAATATTAACTAATTTGGGTCATAATATCAATAATAGACTTGGGGTAACATATAATTGTGGGATGACAATAATTACCTATGCATTCATGATCTAATAAATGTCCTTGTGATGGTTCTTGTTGGTTGACTATTTGGTTAAATCTGAAGTTAACTGAGAGCCATGTATATTTGTTTTCCATTGCTGTATGAATGTACCCTAATTCTAATGCCTTGAGACACTATGAATTTTCTATGTCATATATGATAAATTCAAACATGGATATATTGGTTTTATTTTTAATGTTACAAATTACTAAAACCACTCTATTAAGTAGATTTGATTCCATAGTACCCACATAAGCCAGATGCACAATGTTGGCTTATGTGTCTGAAGTTCCTTTGCAGTGGCTGAAGATTTTGTCATGCTCTCTACTCTTTCTCCTCTCTCTTTTTCTGTCATGATTCAATAATCAAACATTAACTGTGCTGAATTCAGGGTGTTGGGGTGGAACAAAACTTTACTTTTTGATGTTCTCAAAGGTAGAATGTATGTCTTTGTCCTGTTTCAGCTACATGGCCACCAGTGTAACCGGGCCTCCATCTTTACAGTAAATTACTCCAATGTCTACTGTCATCTTAAAACTGGATGATAATCTTTTCATATTTTAACTTTCTGTTTACAAGGGCCCTTGTGGCTACATCTCAAACACTCATCTCCCTAAACAATTTGGGACAATCTCCTACAATATGTAACTCCAAATTCCCTTCGGTATAAACAGTCATATTCCCAGGCCCGGGGATTAGGGAACTGGTATGTGTAGAAGGATCATTATTCAGTTTATCCTGCAGATTAGCTATGTGCCCTACTCAGAGTTCAAGCAAGGTGAGACCATGGTCATGACAGGGTCTCTCCTTATCATAGGCTGGAGCTTTCCTTGAAGACTTGTTCAGATAGGTGGTTGGCACCACTGAGATTATAGATATGAACTCAATCCCATTTCATGCTAACTGCACTCTAATGGAGTCACTGTCATTTGCTAGAGGCTGTTCTCAAGACCTAACAGAATGACTCACAGAATGGAGCCTTACTGCATGCAATTCAGCTGGAGAAAATCTCCTCTGTCTCTATGATGGGGCCTTGTGCAGCTTGATTCCTGTACAACTAAGAATTTCTCTACATTTAAGGTATGAAAATCCCAAGGACAAGTTTTATTATTTGCTTAAAGGGGTGGGGGGACAGAATCTGTTATTTTTAACATATAATAATATTCTGTCATTTTGAAAAGTCTTTATCTAACCATCTGTTGAAAAATAAACATGGACCACATTTCTAAAGTGTAAAAACATGTCTTGAAGCAGTATCAGGTTCAAAGCAAACAAAGAAACTCCACTGGTAATAGTCTTAGCTCTTTCTGCAACTTTCAAATGAAAAGAATGAATATGCAACCACCTAGTCTTCAGGTGTTCAACATAAGTCAAATACTGAGTCATGACACATGTTTCTGCCCTCTATGGAAATTATGTTTCCCCAAGACATTCTGTTACAAAATGTACCTCATTAATATTTCCCATAATTTGAGAAGAATGGAAAAACTATAATAATGTAAGCATGTCTTAGGATTTTGTCACTGACTTAGAAACAAAGAGGTGTCTCAGGTTTTCATGTTCATGTTTGATTCTTGTGAAGTCACAGAGAGAAATTATTAAGAGAAAAGTATTAAATATGATTTCAAATATAAATTGATAGGTAAATGAAAAGTAAAAATGTGAAACCATAGTGACATTTTTCTTTCACTCTCTCTCTGTTTCTCTATGAACTATAAATAAAGTCTGTAAATCTAAGTTAATTTTTGCATTTATAAGATATATTGAAAGTTAAGTATGGTTAAAAAAAATCTCTCTACTATTGCACTTCAGAGTTGCCTTTATATATATATTTACTATTTTATATTTATTTATGTACTTGAGAGAGAAGAAATAGAGAGAGGAGGAAGGAGAATGCTCACACCAGGGCTTCCAGCAACTGCAAATGAATTCTAGACATATTCTCCACCTGTGCTTTGGGCTTATGTGTGTCCTGGGGAATTAAACCTGGGTCCTTTGACATTGCAGGCAAGTATCTTAACTGATAAGCAATTTCTTTATCACCATACTTTTTTTTTTCATTTCTTTATAACCACACATCAATCTACACTGACTAGAGAGCTAATATATTCCATTAACTCCAGTGCATTTGTTTGGTTTTCATCACATTTACTTGAAGTAAATTCTGAACAATGAATAGTAGAATTTTTTTCATATTTCTTCATATCACCAGTGTATATGTCTATGATTAGAATACTTTTCAGAATATCTCATAGTGGTTATTTAGATAATACAAATATTTTTAGTGATAGAACTTTGACCCATAATATACACATCAATTTGTGTTCATGTGTCATGTATATAGTTTGTAGCTAGTAACTATAACAACACTTGGAGTCTATGTATGTAGTACAGCTAAAAGTGACACTGACATATTTACACTGTGTCACTTAAAGTAGAGAATTTTGTATTTATGTTTATGAAATAATGATATATATTACATTAAACATGATTTAGATAATATATAAAAGCAGAGGCTACTTTTAAATTAGATGCTAATATGACATATATCAAGAAAAAGTAAGTTTTAACAAAGATTTCCATTTATAGTGAGTCCAATACTGTGGATACTAAGCAATTAGCAAATTTAAATAAAAAGAATAATACAATGCTCTCTAAAAATGTATGTATTTTTAACCTTGATTAATTCTCTTATTGTGCAATAAGTAATCCTTCAAAAAACAGTACAGACCTTGGATAAATTGCTTCCTATTGTTTTATGAAAAGTAGAACATTGTTATACTGGTTTACTTAGTAGGGCAAGTTTTCTGGAAATATGTTAAAAATACAGTCTGACTTCTTGAAGCTTATAGTAAAATATGAGAAGACAAAGATAAGCTGAAAAGCATGCTCAGTGAATCATAAAGGAATCACCATAGGAAGATTAGGAAAATCACTGATCTGTCCAGGTATGTACTTATGGAGGGCAAATATGGATAAAACCTATAAGGACAGACCCCAATCCAAAACTGAATATAAATACATAAGCTGGAAGAGCCATGAGGAATGGGCAAGAAAAGTACAGGGAAAATATAGAGGGGAGGGAAACTGGGGGAAGGACATAGGAGGAAGGATGGGAGTCAACATAAATTATATTTGAAAATGCCCATTTTTCAAAGTTAATATATAAAGGGAATGTGTAGATTGGAAGAACATCATTGATGTGGTAGAACAACCATTTGCTTAAAGGATTACAGAGATGACTTATGGGTATAGTCAACCATGTCAGCTGAAGGCAGTAGTAAAGATGTGATGGAGTAACCAGGAAAGTTCTAAGAAGGAGCTGATGAAACCTTGGGATTTGCAAGTGAGAACAGAAAAGTTTTTAAACTTTTCAAGTTGAAATACTCCTAGTCTGTGTTAAGAAAATAGATGGAACAAAATGAAGACAGGTTGTTTGACTCTAAGAATTCTGAAGGGTGACCCAATGGAGCAAATTACCCTAATTGGTACAACTTGATAATATACATTACCTTTGAATAAATAGACAGAAGGCTTCAAATTCAGTTCAGTAATGATCAGAACTGATACTAGTGTAGTGGGTGTGCTGCCCCTAGCCTAGGGTAGCTCTCTTTATTCCAGATGACAGTGTGTTTGCCTATATTTCAAAGGCAAGGCCATTGTCACCCAGGGCCAAGAGGGTGACATTCCCAGCCCAATATGTCCAGTAGACAGGACTTATACTGTGGTAGGACCAGCATACAAAATATTAAGTTTAAAAACCTAAAGAGTTGGACATGATATGTACCCATTGCATTAGACCTGTAAGCTCTTTGGTCTACTTTCTGTCATGTAATGAGAATTTCTAATCAAGGTCTTTCCCGTCATTGTTAATTTATTGTTCACTGTGTTCTGTCCCCAAGTTGCTTAGGACAGAGCACAGAGATTTATGAATGTTAGGCATGAACTCTATTACTGAGCTATATGCTTAGTACTTAAACTTCACTTGTTTTACATGTTTGGTAATATAGAAAGCAAGTAGGTATAAGCAATGGCCACCATAGTGCCCATAGTTAACTGAGGATATTGATATTGTACCAACTTCTAATCAGAAACTTATTTCAATAACAACAAAAATATAAATTGTGCTCCTGGTGCTGGAGAGATGGCTTAGCAGTTAAGGAGTTTGCCTGCAAAGCCAAAGGATCCTGGTTAGATTCACCAGGACCCACATAAGCCAGAGGCACAAAGGGACACATACATCTGGAAATTGTTTGCAGTGGCTGGAGGCCCTCACATGCCCATTCTCTCTCTCTCTCCCTCTTTCTCTCTTTCAAATAAATAAATAAATATATGTAAAAAAAAGAAATTATGGTCTTATCACCTATCTCAAGGACATCTTCCCAATATATCCCAAGACTGACAAATAAAAGAACCAGTATAAGCCAGTTTGAACCATGGGATTGTTAGAAGATGAATATTGGATAGTTAGAATCTTATTACAAGTTTTACTTAGGTGCTTTGTATAAATGCATACACAATAGAAAGTATATATATTACTTAAGGACAGATGTCAATCACTGCGCAAAACCATCTTCTAGGTAAAATGATGGGAGGAACTTGTTTCCGTGTTGTACAGCTCCTTCTCACAAGTGAGTATACATAATTCCTCTTGTTTGAAATCTTTCCTATAAGAAGCATGTGCAGTGAGGCACACAAAAACTAAGCTCATTGCCAGGCTCATGGCTGGAGAGAAATGTGGCCTCAGGTTGAATCAGATTTTGAGTACGTCCATGCCTAATTTATATACTATTTTGGTGTAATTTTGGTCTTAGAGTTGATGGTAGAATGGGTAAAATGTAGCTAATGTGCTCTTCATGTAAAGAGGGGCTCAGAAGAATGTATCAGAGACTGAATAATCTATATCTTGCTCCAGTTGATATGCTGATGGATTAACACCTTGTAGTTTAGAATGCACTTTACAGTCATTTCAAAGATGGAACTGAACTAAAATTAGGACAGTGCTATAGACTGAACCTAAACAATTGATGTTGTTAGAAGAAATTTAGACATGTGGATATATTGAAAGGGAAATTGCTACAAAGCCCAAAAGAGTAGGCAAGAGAGAAAACCCTGCACATAGCTCAAGAAGGAACCATGATGCAGTCCCTTTTTTTGTCCTGAAAGCGAAAATTATGACAATAAATCTGTGTAGTTTTATTTATTTATTTTTTTTTAGGTCATCTAGCCCAGATACTTTTTATGGTAGCATTACAGAATCAACATAGGCTAGTGAAGATAGAACTTGTCCTGGAGTATGTAGATCAGTGATACAGCACTCATACAACCTATGCAAGGCCCTAGGTTTTATTTCTAGCACTTAAGAAAATGAAAGTTTTATTAGTCAGGACCTCACGTTCTTGACCAACCTATGCTATCTAAATATAGAAACTTTGAGAAAACAAAACCAGAACAAAACAAAACATATTAATTTTTCCTAGTTCTTAGGAGAAAAATAATAGTTGGGAATTACAGATATTTAATTTGTATGTATCATAAATTTAATAATCTATGGACATATTTGTCATTTATTTATAAAATGAGTAACATGCATATGTGCATGTAAAAACATATATTATCAAATTGTAAAACATATGTTCGTGTAGATAAACATTTTTAATCTATGAGAATGTATACACATGCATTATGAACTTACTTATATTTACTTATGATATGAATATTATTTAAATCCACAGTATTTTAAAAACTTAGAAAAAATACCAATTAAACTGAGATGACTTGCATTATAATAGATGATTAACTTTACTTGGTCAAAACATGGTCATCTAACAAGTTCAAGTTTACAAAAGAGACTTGTAAGTTACCTTCCTTTTTGTAACCTTAGCTGTGCAATTAAATTTAGCCATGCAATTAGATTAGGTCTATTTACATGAAGAGGGATTTCCACAGTTGGGCTTGGCTACATTTTCAAATAATTTTATTAGGTTATTAGGCTATTTTCATATTTTTTTGTAAATGCTTGCATAAATGTAGTTTTATGCAAAACAATTCACTACATTTAATTCAAATTAGTTTTCCTCAACCTGAAATATTATTGTATATTACTATGAAGTATTTTAATTTGCCATTCAAAATGATTCTAAATATTTTTATAATGATTTTAAAGAAAGAGAAGACTAAAACAACTTTTAATGTTTTACTTTAATAACAACACTAATTTAGTGATTGAAAATAAAGCTGGTGCTATAATGAGGTCTCAATAGTACTTCATTATATGACAAGTAAGTTTCCTGAGGATAAGAGATTCATATATTTGTAAGAAAGAATCTGTGTCATAGACAATCATTAAGGCAATTATTATTATCAGAATATGATTGTTTATCACTTATTTCTATAAAAAATACCAAGGCCTTATAACTTACAAAATATAATTTACAAAGTAATGTTATAAAAATAAGCCAGAAGTTTTTTTTTTTTTTCTTAGTGAAAAGGGCTATGAAATTTACCCTGCAAATGATTATCTAAAATGCTTTGCATGAAGGCAGAAATATCCTTATCCCTGATCATCAAGAAACTGGTAGTCCTTGTCTGTCTCTCAAAGTGTGAAATGTTTAGAAGGTACTTAGTATCCTACTTAATGAAGCATTGAACTCAATAGCTCAGAATTAAACCATATGGATAATGACAATTAAATCAATTCATTTTATTCATATATTATATATACATATATAATTATAAGTACTCTATATTATACATACTTAATATATAATTGTATAATACACAATGTATTTTATATCTTTATCAATATATGCATTTAGAAATCTAATTGCCATTGTATGTTTTGAGGATCTATCACAAACACATGCAAGCAAGAATTACACTTGGTTCTATGGAGGTGTATGTTAGAATCAGTGTCACACATCTAAACAAACACACTAGTGTTTCTTATGCTCTGTCTTAACAGTATGTGAAATTTCTTCAGGAAAGAGAGAGAGGTACTTTCAGAAAGATCTCATAGAGGCATTGACATTTATTTAATATTTGGACATTGACTTTTGAAAGAAAAACAATAGAATGATACCTGGGTTACAGAAATTATACTTTCTAGCTCATATAACTTTGAGCTTCTGAATTTTCACTTGGTCTTACTTTTGCACTACAGGTATTTTTTTTTGTTTTTTTTACTATTTTACTAGAACTCACAGTACATGAACACACACACATACACACACACAAATACATTTCTGTTACATTGGATAATAGATAATTTTTCAGGAGTTTAAGAGGAAAAAAATTACTAGAATAAGACTGATTGATTAACTGGGTATCTTAAAATTAAAACTTCGTATTAAAAGTTATTTGCTGGGCTGGAGAGATGGCGTAGTGGTTAAGCG
Source organism: Jaculus jaculus (assembly GCF_020740685.1). NCBI lineage: Eukaryota > Metazoa > Chordata > Mammalia > Rodentia > Dipodidae > Jaculus > Jaculus jaculus. The sequence goes on from NC_059107.1 coordinate 130,045,878, forward strand.
CTTGCCTGTGAAGCCTAAGGACCCCGGTTCGAGGCTCGATTCCCCAGGACCCATGTTAGCCAGATGCACAAGCGGGCGCACGCATCTGGAGTTCCTTTGCAGTGGCTGTTAGCCTTGGCGCGCCCATTCTCTCTCTCACTCTCTATCTGCCTCTTTCTCTCTCTGTCACTCTCAAATAAATCAATGAAAATCTTTAAAAGTTATTTGCTGATAAGCACTTGAAGGGTTGAGAGTAAGACTATAAGATAATTAAGGAATATATTAAAAGAGTAGAAGATGTAGAATTTGATGACTAAGAGATACAGGAGTTAAGCAAAAGAACCAAGTGTGTAATAATGAATGGACATTTTGTTCAATTGCACAAGGAACAAACAGACATAGAAATAATTGCCATGGCAGGTAATATTAGAAAATTTGGGTTTTCAAATTTTAGAAATAAGGAAGATTAGAGCTGTAGAGATGGCTTAGTGGTTAAGGTGTGTGGTGGTTTGACTCAGGTGCTCCTCATAAACTTAGGTGTCCTGAATGTCAGGTTACCAGCTGTTGGAGATCTGGCAATTAATTCCAGTTGGAGGCAGTGTATTGTTGGGAGTTAGCTTATGGGTATTATGGCCAGTTTCCTCTTGTCAGTGTTTGGCACATTCTCCTGTTGCTATTGTCCACCTTATGTTGACCAGGAGGTGATGTTCATCCTCTGCTCATGTCATCATTTTCCCCTGCCATTATGCAGATTTCCCTTGTGTCTGCAATCCGAATATAATCATTTTTCTTCCCCCCGCCCCCAAAAGCTGCTCTAGGTCAGGTAATTTCTGCCAGCAATGCAAGCCTGATTTCAACAGTAAAGTTAGTACCAGAGGATTGCTACTAGACACCTGACTGTGTGGCTTTTGCCTTTTGGAGCTGATTTTCAAAAGTAATGTGGGAGGATTTGAAACCTTGCCCTAATAGATGCCTTGTAGTTCTGTAAGTACAGCTTGATGAACTATTCTAGTCAGAGTTAAAAGACCCAAATGGAGTAAGAACTACGGACTGTAAGGTTTAGCTTGGGAGGGTAAGAATGTGTTGCCTGGACTGAGATAGAAACAGATTGTCTTAGAGGCTTTCTTTTATGCCCCTGTCCTGAGAACTTGTGCAGGGTTGTTTTACATAGAAATAGACTGGTGTGAGCAGAGGGATATGGTACAGAAATTAAGTCTTTGGGCTGAAACTTCTGTCTGCTCAGCTGCAATTATATGAGAGATTACAAACTTTGAGATTGGCCCAGCTGACTTGCACTGGGGCAACAGGAAGAATGTAGACTCTTTTGAAGGGGCCTGAGTGCTCAAGGAGTGTAATGTTCTTCAAAGTCTGCTTTATTCCTCCCTGGATTAACAAATTGGCACCCTACCTGGTATTATGAAATATAAGAAATGCAGGGAAGAGAGGGTCATGGAATTTGCAACATGGTCTTGTGTTTTGGAAATGGGGATGGGCAATGTGAAGCTGGTTTGCTAGATGCCTGCATGGAGATCTGATGGAGCCATGAGGATGAAACATGGGTTACAGTGGAGATCCAGTGGAGATGCCAGGACCATGAGATGGCTACTAAGGAGAGCTGCTGGTCCCAAATGAATTTTTCTAGGACTGTGAGTAGCCTAGCTGGAGGGGTAGAATTGGAACTCCAGAGACTTGTTACTGGTTAGAATTATTGGAATTGGAGATTTGTCACTTACTAGAATTGTTGGACTTGGAGCTTCAGAGTTTGATATATGCCCTGTTTAAATTTTATATTGTTTGAATATTTCTTTGCTGTGCTCAATGCCATTTTTTTACAGTGTGAGTATACATTCTGTGCCATTTATGGTTTTTGAGGGGAGGATATTTTTGGCATTATGTCTCAGTTAAAAGATTTTGGACATGGGCTGGAGAGATGGCGTAGTGGTTAAGTGCTTGCCTGTGAAGCCTAAGAACCCTGGTTTGAGGCTCGGTTCCCAAGGTCCCACGTTAGCCCGATGCACAAGGGGGCGCACGTGTCTGGAGTTCGTTTGCAGAGGCTGGAAGCCCTGGCGCGCCCATTCTCTCTCTCTCCCTCTACCTGTCTTTCTTTCTGTGTCTGTCGCTCTCAAATAAATAAATAAAAAATTTAAAAAAAAAAGATTTTGGACTATGAGAATGTTTGAACATCATTAGGACTGATAAAAACCATGTGGACTTTTGAAGTTAGACTGAGTGCATTGTATGTTATACCACGTATGGTTTTTAGTTTATGGGAGCCAGTGATGGAATGTGGTGGTGGTTTGATTCAGGTATCCCCCATAAACAGGTTTTGAATTCTATGTTCCAGGTGATGGAGATTTGGGAATTATTGCCTCTTGAAGGCAGTGTATCATTGGGGCTGGGCTCATCAGCATTACTACCAAGTTTCCCCTTGCTAATGTTTGGCACATTCTCCTGTTGCTTTTGTCCAGCTTATATTGGCCAGGGGTGATTTCCACCCTCTGCTTATGCCATTATTTTCTCCTACCATTATGGAGCTTCCCCTAGACTTAGTAAGTCAAACGAACCTTCCCCTGCTTTCATCCCCCTAAAAGCTGCTCTTGGTTGGGTGATTTCTGCCAGAAATGTGAACCTCACTGCAACAAGGTACTTGTCTGTGAAGCCTAAGGACCCATATTCAACTCCCCAAGTCTCATTTAAGCAAGATACATAAGGTGATGCATTCACACAAGGTCACATATACGTACAAGTTGGCACACATATATGGAATTCAATTGCAGGTTCTAGAGGCTCTTTTAGGACAATTTTCTCTTTCTCTCTCTCAAAAAAAGAAATAGGAAAGATTAAAACCATCCATTATAATGGAGAGATGGATCAATGGTTAAAGATGCTTACAGCCTGTGTTCAATTTCCTGGTACCCAAGTAAGCCACATTCACAAAGTGCACATGTGACTGGAGTTCCTTTGCAGTGGCAAGAAGCCTTAGGATGCTCATAATCCCTTTCTTTGTCTCTCTCTCACTCAAGTAAATAAATAGATATATTTAAATGAATATTTAGAATAACTACTATTAAAACATTAGACTAAAGTGAGATAATTTCTTCTCAGTATGTGTTCTTTGACTAGTTGATGTAAGGATATATTTGTTATAAGGCTGCACATTGGTACTCAAGGTTTTACAATTTAACACATGAAAATCTACTCATGAATAGTGAAATGACTTTTAAAGTACTCATTTAAATAAAATTATTTTACAGACGCTTGTAAGTGAATGGAGAATTCATGTTATTGCACAGAATTACTTCTATTTACTAATTCTTGACTTTTTAAATTTATAAACCTCATTTTAATATCCATCAAAATAGGCATCTTCTATATCAATTTTTAGTTCTATTGAACTGAAATACATGAATGTTTCTAACACAGTTTTAAGTCCACTGTAAATATTTTCATCTCTACTGTTCATATTTGCATGGTTCTATATCAAGTGATTCTCAAAACAAATTGTTAAGTAAAGTTTTTTCCTATATATGAAAGCATCAATTATTAAAATATTCAGATGCAGCAAGCAGCACTGGCAGCCAGGCGGGAGGGAGGCTTTTTTCCTTCCCAGAACATCCTTAGATAAATCCCCCCACCCTCTAAGAGAGGCGACCCTCTCTGTGGGAAGGGCTCACCCCCGGGGAAGGATTCCTCTTCAGTTAATCCTTCCTGGAAACAACCTCAGAGACCCACTTATGAGGAATGCCTGTGGATTCCTAAATAGATCAAGTTGACAAAACTTAACAATCACAAATCCCAAAACAGAAAATTAGGTTAGATCATTCATTTTACTAAAAATTAGAGTTAACTAATATTGTAGGTATGGAGCAATCTAGTAATTATATAATTCTTCATTAAATAAATTTAGAGGATACTCTTTTCTAGGTTGACAAATTTAATGTATGACACTCAATGGGAAATTGACAATTTTTTTTTTTCTTTTACTTTGTTTAGTGATATGATATAATTATTCTCATTTAATCCAAGTATAAGCTTAGTATTTCAGGGAAAGTATTACAAACTCATTTTCTCTACTCTCTTCTATACTGATGGAACATTATATGTATTCTGACATTTCTACTGGGTTACGATATTGACATTTCCTTGCTGGAAAAATATCTCGTTTGTTTGTGGATAATTTATCAGAATTGGACTGGCTTACCTCTTTCACAAGTTGTTTTGGCAGATGAAAAAGTGTTCTGGCCTGGCCTGCCTTTGGCCAGAGTCTCTGATGGATGTGTTGGAGATAATGAATTAGAGGCAGCCAAAGCCTGTGAATCTTATGGCTGGAAACTTTCCAAATGGACTTTGGCACAGAATTCCTTTCATGCAAGGGTGTTTGTTTTGGAAAACTAGGAAGGTAGGATGTGGGACCATGGCAAGTATATGTACACAGCAAAGGGAGCTTGTACCTTTCAGTTTAAGTCTAACTTCAAGAACTAAAGGTAACTCTTTACCAGCCACATCCAGGGGCTGTTTGTTGGATATTTTCAAATGTTTTGTGAGGAATTGTGATAGAAGGATTATTTTAAGCTATTTAAAAAAATCACTGATAAAATTGGAAAATGTAGCTATGTAGTGGATGCCACTTTTCCCTAAGTTATTTTCAATTCTCTGTAGGGAATTTAAAATGTTGAATTTTGGGTAGGAAAGCTTAATTTGCTCCTATAAATATAGAGCATTTGTTATATATTTATTTCATTAGATTTATTTCCCTCTTGTGGCTTAGAGACAGCTCAGCAGTTAAAAGATCTTGGTGACAAAGTTTATTGGATATGATTCAATCCCCAGCCACACATAAAAAGCCAGATGGGCATTCATTTGCAGTTGCAAGACATCCTGCTACCTTGAAAACATACACATACGCATACACACACACACACACACACACACACACACACACACACAAATAAATTAAATAATATTGTAAAATATTCACTCTAAACAAAGAAAAATATAGCATCTTGAGGGTATAAATGGACTATGATTCAAATCTCAGTTCACTCTTACTAACTGTGTGGCTTGGGTTTAGGGCTGTCACCTTCAGAACACATTTGAGTCATTTGAAAAGGGGGATACGAGCTGGAGAGATGGCTCAGTGGATAAAAGTATTCCTCTATTGCAGTCAGGTTCTCATTGCTGGTACAAATTACCCAACCAAAAACAGCTTGTGAGGGAAAAAAATAAAAAAATAAATAAAAAATAATTAAAAAAAAAGGTTTATTTTGGCTTACAGGCTCAAGTGGGAAGCTCCATGATGGCAGGGAAAATGGTGGCAGGAGCAGAGGGTGGACATCACCCCGTGGCCAACATCTGGTGGACAGAAGAAACATGATGGTGTGCCAAATACTGTCAAGGGAAACTGGCTATAATACCCATAAGCCTACCCCCAACAATACACTCCTTCCAGGAGGTGTTGATTCCCAAATCTCCATCATCTGAGAACCTAGCATTCAGAACACCTAAATTTATGGGGGACACCTGAATCAAACCACATCATCCTCTCTCAAGACTGATGATATAGTTACCTTCTCATTGCTGACACAATGAATCTGACCAAAACCAAAAGATTTTGACTTACTGTTTCCAGAGGAATCCTCAGGATGGCAGGAAAAGTATGGCGTTAGCAAAGACTGGACGTCTACTCAGCCACAGTAAGTACAAAACAGCATCAGCAGGTTGAGCTCTGTTCAGGCAACTGGCTGTAACACCCCTAACCCACTCCCAACAACACATAGCCACCGGCAAGGCTCCAACTACTAAATTGCCATCAGCTGGGAATCAAGCTTTCAGAACACAAGAGTTTGTAAGGGAAATCTAATTCAAACACTTGAGTACTTGAGTTTCATTACATAAAATGCAGGAAGCTATAGAAGGTTTTATTAGTTCTGGCACTCTGATAACAAGATGGGTAGCAGATCAAGAGAATTTTCCAGAAAGTTCTCAGTGAACACAGCAAAAAAGAATAACAGCAGAGTGCGAAAGAATTAAACCTGTTTTAACTGAATAAACTGGCACACAGAGGATAGACCGCTAAAGATGTCCTCTGACAACCACACATGTGCAATGGCATGCACATGACTGCAAGTATGTGTGCTTACATGCCCATGTGTACCTGCATGCACGTGCGTGCACACACACACACTCACACTCGCTCATACTCAGAGATATGAAAATAAAATTAAGAAAATGATGAGCACATTCCATTTTCAAATAGCTTTGAAGGTAAACATTACATACATAGAGTATAAAGCTCCATTTCAGTGGTCCTGATGTTGAAAAGTATTTTTAGTTATCTATCTTCATTTGTATATGTCTGTGTGTTTTGGAGAGAATGAGCAAGAAACCAAGACAGAGAGAGGAAGGAGAGAGAGATAGTGAAAACAAGAAAGATAATAGGGAGTCAGATTTACTGAGGTTGATATTTAAAATGGGCCTGTATATTTATGTATGTATAATTTCATTGAAAACATTATAATTTTTCTGGAAGAAGATACAAAGGATGCATAAATTGCTAGAAAGCACACAGCTGGTAAGCAGCTTAGCTCTCAGGGATTACAATGTAGTTATGTTTAATTCTAAAATCTGGGCTCTTTCCTCTACATCATTCTGTATTTTAATTATGTCATACAAAAAACAAATTATAAAATGGCAAAAAGGGAGACAAAAATTAGCAGATGTTTGAGCTCTGTCCCATGCTTCTCTTATGAATTTGGGGAAAATAATATGCGTTATTTTGATATAAAGATCATAGAGCTAAAGAAAACATTGATACAGAATAGTTTCTATTTTCGGTCGTGTGCCCAAATTATTGCAACTCTTCTTTGAAATTCATATAAATACTACAACTTCTACTTTCTGATATTTTAGTAATTGAGCCCTTATATTCTACTCCAAAACTATTAAAATATGCTTATAAAATTTAATATTTTGAAACAGGGTCTTCCTATGTAGTGCAGGCTGTCCTCAAATTTGTGAGCTTCTTGCTTTATTGTCCTGAGTACTGACATTACTGACACATCCTGCCAGGCCTCATTAATACTTAGCTCATTGTTAGTGCTTTTTAACTTTTATTTATTATATTTTTGTTATTTTTTAGTATTTGTTTACATCATTAAGGCAAAGATTGAAGGTAAATTGGTGGTACATTAATGCTATTAAGTTGTGTAATTGAGAAATGACCTAAGTTTGATTATGTTTCAATATCAGTTAACATTGGAAATTTAAATGGATAGTTATAAACTATTTATATGATAACTCAGAACTCACAGCAGAAGAAAAATATAATAGTGAACCAAATTCTGCAACAATATAGGCAAAAATTCATATCCATAATTATGGTAAATATTCAGGTGATCTATAAAGTGCTATAGGAAAGTGATTTTTTTCTGAATAGTGCAAAGTGTAGCCATGGGACAAATATTTAAAATATTTATTTGAACACTATATTATTCTAGACAGTAATACAGTGTCAAACAGATAAATACAGAAATAGAAAACTACATAGCATCCCTGACCCCATAGATATTTTTGGAGGGATAAAATGTTTACATAATATCCTAGAGAGTCAACATTTGACATTAGATATTTCTTTATTTCCTGTATAAACAAACCAATATCACACTCAAAATATTTTCAAAAGTTTGACCTTGTCCTCAACTTATGATTCACATGTCTTGGAGAATTTATATAAACTTGATTATGTTTGCGTAGTATCATTTGCTGTTTTTAAAAGTAATAAGCAGAAGGCAGTTATCTGTGAGAAAATAAGAGTGCCTGACCACAAATAAAACTTCCCAGCAGGGCTGGAGAGATGGCTTAGCGGTTAAGTGCTTGCCTGTGAAGCCTAAGGACCCCGGTTCGAGGCTCAGTTCCCCAGGTCCCACGTTAGCCAGATGCACAAGGGGGTGCATGCATCTGGAGTTCGTTTGCAGAGGCTGGAAGCCCTGGCACGCCCATTCTCTCTCTCTCCCTCTATCTGTCTTTCTCTCTGTGTCTGTTGCTCTCAAATAAATAAATAATTAAAAAAAAAACAAACTTCCCAGCACCCACAATTTTGAGAAGGTACATTTCTATCATTTAATGTACCCAATTAGTAGTATTTTGTTCTGGGAGCTGAGGAAGATAAACATAGTCTGTTATAATATAAAGACTGTAGTCTACTAGTACTAAGACTGTTTTTATGTTACTTCCAGCTAAGGAAGTTTATATATATGAAGTGTAAAGAAAGAAATTCAATGTTTTCTTCAAGACAGTAGGTAAAAGTGCAAGAATAATGATGGCAAAGCAATGATAAATATAGCCAGAAAAATCACTAATTTGATGACCATCTTTGCCTTGGTCATAAAATTGAGAATTCCGATTTTGAGAATGTTACTTCTTTTTCATAATGTGCACATACATAATGAACAGATAAATATCAAAAAGCCACAAATATTCATAACAGAGAATAAAAATTGTCAAGTAAAAAGGAAATGGCCTGTAGTCTAACCAAGAAAACAAAATTTGATCATATAGTTATAAATAATTGAGGATATCATCAATATCAGAGATGACAGAAACAGAATGAATAAAATTTTCATTGAATGTATAATTAGTGAATGAGTGAATAAGTGAATGCCCTCAATGGATAGAAATGATTTTAGTGTAGCTGGAAAAAGACAGACTGAACAGGAATCTCACAGATGAAGACTGATTTATGCACACAGGACATCAGTATTTACAAAATGAAAAGGAAAAAGACAAAAGAAAAAAAGAAAAGAACATAATGAAAAAGTAAAGAAGGGTTGTGAGTTCTCTCAGTGGTTGAGTGCTGGCTGCTTAATCATGAAGACTTGGCAGGGCCAGAGGCCACCAGAATTGAATTCCCCCAAAACCCACATGACAGCTGGGCATAGTCATACAGGCTTTTATTCCACACTACTGGGATGACTAAAACAGAAGCTCAGGGTTAAGAAAGAGACCCCATTCAGTTTAGTTGCTGCTTTTTTTGTTGTTGTTGCTTGTTTATTTTTGTTATTACTATTTTTTTTTTTTTGAGGTAGGGTCTCACTCTATTCCAGGCTGACCTGGAACTCACTATGTAGTCTAGGGTGGCCTCGAACTCACAGTGATCCACCTATCTCTGCCTTCCAAGTGCTGGGATTAAAGGCATGCACCACCATGTGAGGCTTTTTTTTTTTTTTTTAATGTAGGGTTACAATCTAGCCCAGGGTGACCTGAAACTCACTCTGTTGTTCCAGGCTGGTCTCAAACACACAGCAACCTTCCTACCTCTGCCACCTAACTGCAATGGAAGAGCTATAGAGGTATAGAAAAGGTTATCTAAAATCCTCCTCTGGCCTCCAAAGGAACTCATGGCCCATGAGTACCTGCATTCATGTGTGTACATAATATATAAACCACATGTCATAAAACACACCTCAAATACCACACACACACACACACACACACACACACACACACACTCACATGTATAACAAGAAGACATTCATAAGGAAGATAAAATAAAGAAAAAGAAAAGGAAACTCATTTGAGTTCAGGGCTCCAGATCTGTGCTCTTACACTTAATAAATAAAGGTTAAACAATGTGAAACATCAACTCTCTGTTTTGCAGAAATAATTCAAGCACCTTGTGTTAGAAAGAGAAATGGTTATGGGGAGATCTTGGATTGATGAAAAACAAGATAGGTTTTTAAATTATTGGAACTAAAAAGTTCCAGACCTACCAATTAATGGATGATATAAATTCTGAAGAACAATTTTTATTAATGTTTAAGAAAGTTTTTTTTTAATATGTTATGTGTTTATTTGCAAGCACAGTGATATTGAAGAGACACAGAAAGAGAGAACAGGCATGCCAGGACTTCCAGCCACAGCAAACAAACTCTAGATGTACATGCCACTTTTTGCATCTGGCTTTATGTGGCTAGTGGGGGAATCAAGTTTGGGAAGTTCAGCTTTGCAGGCAGCACCTTAACCACCAAGCAATCTCTCCAGCCCAAGAAAGTTTTATTACAATGTCTTTTTTTTTTTTCAAAGTTTAATTAAACAGTAGTCAAAATTAACTCCTAGAAATATCTGTGCAAATACAGTGACTAACTTATCTTTCAATTATGAGAAAACTAAGCTATCATAGTGCCTGCCTTTATTTGCTGGAAAATGATTATTGCATATTTATGCCAATATAATTCACTTCTCTGACACTCAAATACCTATTATTTAGTTTTGTTCATTTTCTTTAAACATCTAATCAAATCAGAAATATTCTAAATGTTTGCTATAACATTAACATAATTAAAGTCCATAACACAATAGAAATTGTAAGCACATATAGAAGGTACATTGAAATCATATTGAAATATAAAATTCCATGTAGAGATGGGCATATATTGTAAAAATCATTCATATTTGAAATTGGACATGCAGTATATAATTTTATTGACTATACAGTATCAAATAGAAAACTGATTCCATTAATTTACATGTTTGTTTGTGAAAATATGAAATCCATTTAAAATTATAGGTCATGGGCTGGAGAGATGGCTTAATGGTTAAGTGCTTGCCTATGAAACCTAAGGAGCTTGGTTCGAGGCTCAATTCCCCAGGACCCATATAAGCCAGATGCACAAGGGGGTGCATGCATCTGGAGTTCGTTTGCAGTGGCTGGAGGCCCTGACATGCCCACTCTCTCTCTGTCTATCTCCCTCTTTCTCTCTCTGTTGGTCTGTCACTCTCAAATAAATAAATAAATAAATAAAAATAAACAAAAAATATTAAAAAATTATAGGCCATGCCAAATAAAATACATACTGTTACAATATTAAGTAAAATATTTTTATTTCATTGTTCAATATCAAAGTTAAACTATGAATGTAAGAATTATAATATACATATATATAATGGACTCATGTATCTAAAAATTAGAATTTTAGTGCTACTGCCAATTCCATTATTTTTCTCAGTGGATTTAGAATACATTACAAAAAAAATTATTAATATTGGGTTGTAGAGATGGTTCAGCAGTTAAGGTACTTGCCTGAAAAGCCAAAGGACCCAGGTTTGATTCCCCAGGACCCATGTAAGCCAGATGCACAAGGTGGCACATGCACCTGGAGTTCATTTCCAGAGGCTGTAGGAACTAGAAACCCATTCTCTCTCTCTGTCTTCCTCTATCTCTCTCTCAAATAAATAAAAACAAAACATGTAAAACAATTAATGTTAACCCTTAAATGTAAAAACTAGCAATAACTTAGCTTAAATTCTCCATTTATTAACTTGGCTTTGGCTTTACTGGACAAATACTAAAGCTATAGCATAACTTTCTCTGTGTGCTAAATCAGACCAAATATATGGTCACACAGAGTTACACATTAATGGAACCAAAAGGAATGAATCATTATTTTCAAATTTTAAAAACCCAGAATATCAACACAGAAAACAAACAGATAAAGGGCTAAGTAAAATGCAATATGGTAAATATTACAACAATTTATCAAGAAAATACTCTCACCTCACAGTTTAATACAGTTGCTGACTTTCACAGGGAGTGTTCTGTAAGGTCAAGAACAGCTTCAAACAAGAGATGTATTAGAAGCAAGATCAGTAGATATGAAGCAGTGATGTCAGGAAAATATTGTTTAATTATTAAAAGACATACAAATCAGATGAAGATATCAGGTAATTAAGTAGGTAGTAATAATTGTAGCAATTGAGTAGAACTAGTCAGGGATTTCATTTTCCACTAAACAACAATTTTCACTTGACATACCAACCATTGCTATTTTTTTTTTTTTACTGTTTTCTTTAATAGTGTGATCATCTTTAAATGCTATGTCACCTGTCATAAAATACACATCACCCAAATCAGACACATACTCTAAACACACAAACAGATGCACATGGAAAAGTTTTCTGTCTCAAAGGATACAAACATTGATGACCTCACAGCTTCTGATTTGAGCTCTATTGCTCTCTCCATCTATGAATTTTGAGACAAATGTCGTTGGTGTTAATGACATCAGCTATGCTCATATGTTGTTATTATTATTCCATGCCCTCTGTACATAGTCAGTAAGCCTTTAACATGAGTTTGAACTAAATTTGATCTCTTTTAAGCAATGAATAAGGTTAGTTTAAATTATTACTCTCATAAAAAGTACAGCCCCATCAAATATTGACCTTTTCAACAGGTAACATTTTATCTATCACATGCCTCACATAGTATCCACATCTGCTTTCCATATCCTTACTGAAAACTGTCTGACGGTGTTCTAGGAGTTTTTTTTTTTTTTGTTTGTTTTTTTTGTTTTTTTTTTTTCTAAACATGTTTTCTCTTCTTAGATACTTCTTAGCCCCTTCATGTTGGCTACAGAACAGTTCATGAATAGTTAAACAAAACAGGACAATGTTTCTCAATAAAGATTAGGATCATGAGAGATAAAGATTTAGACATCAGGGGCTGGAGAGATGGCTTAGCGGTTAAGCGCTTGCCTGTGAAGCCTAAGGACCCCGATTCAAGGCTCGGTTCCCCAGGTCCCACGTTAGCCAGATGCACAAGGGGGCGCACGCGTCTGGAGTTCGTTTGCAGAGGCTGGAAGCCCTGGCGCGCCCATTCTCTCTCTCTCCCTCTCTCTGTCTTTCTCTCTGTGTCTATCGCTCTCAAATAAATAAATAAAAATTAAAAAAAAAAGATTTAGACATCAGGCTGAAAAGTTTACACTACACTTTAGATTGATTATAATTTTGGTTAGCTTCTATTTTTTGTCTGCTGTTATTTCATTATACTCATTATTCTATTTATTTTGTATAAAATCCAGATTTTTAATTGGGATATATCTCTTTTCATTTCAGGCCTTTTTTTTTTTTTTTTTTTTTTTTTTTTTTGCTATTCTCTAGGAATTGAAACCTTACTCATCAATGTAAAAATTGGGAAGAAGTCAACACACCAATTACAACAGCAAAGCTCCCTGCCTACAGCCTTTCATGAGAGCAAAATGTTTTTTTTTTTTAATTTTATAGATCTATGAAATACTATTACTTTCTAGAAAATTTCTTTTCAGTGGCTTAAACTTAGAAATTTTGATTTATTTTCCATAAATTGTAAATACCTTTATTCAGAAGTAAACAGAATTCCATTATATAACTTCACATAGGTGTAGGAATGTGAATAAAATACTTTTCCCTCATGTAGTTCTGAAAGATGAAGTTAAAAAAACTCATTGTCTAATCTAATTAGCAACAAATAACCTGACGTGATGCCCACACAAGTGCAATAGTGGCACACAGCCATGGTGAGGAACCAACTACTCTTGATTTGGCTAACTGATCCCCTCAGTGGTACTAGATCCATAGCTGGAGCTGGGAAACAAGTCAGAACCATACCCAAACACAAGGCCACTCTACAATATCAAGCTATCATCAATCATGGGGTACAAGAGGGCCTACACCTATCAATCTGTCTACCAAAAAAGTGTTATTTCAATTTTCTGGGTGCTAACTTACTCTCCGTTGGAGAATCTGCTTCTCTTTTTCAGATAGATGCATATCCTATGAAGAGAGCTGCCCCAACATACCTCAAAAGGGGCCCAACTGAAACTAAGGACAACTGGTGAAACAAGCAAGGGTGATGTTTTCCTGTGAACCGGATACCAGCACAAAGGGGAAGGAGACCAACTCAGAGAAAAATCAACTCCTACCAAATCAGAGAGCCAGAGCCTCAGAAGCCCCCAACACCTCAGTACTGAAGTAGACCAAAAATGAACCCAACATGGCTCAGGGAAATTTTGCAGAAGAGGGGGCAGAAAGAATGTCAGAGTCACATGTTGGGTCATGATTTGCAGAGACATTTAGCATACCAATAACTGGGGACTAACTCCATAATGCACGACCCATTTACATCAACAAGGAGGGTCTAATGGGAGGGGGTAGATCATAGATGAGCCTAAACAGTGGTACCAAACTGCCTGTATTTGATGAAAAGAAAACTAATAAATCAAATTAAAAAAATAAATAAAATAAATAAATAATTTAAAAAACCACACACACAAAAAATACTGTCTAGTGAACAATGTGTGGTCAAATAGGAGTTATTCTAAAGGATAATAGTGTAGAACATGCAATGCTAAAATTTGAAGAACAACTTAAAGCAATATACAAAGAAATTATAACATAAAAAGAATTTTTGAAAATATTTAAGTTCTCATGTTTTTGTAGAAAGTCCATAATATATTTATTTTGGATTAAAAAAAAGATTGCATTATTCTTGTAAAGGGTGAAGAAAATATATTCAATTGCTTAAAAAATGTGAACTGGTAAGGAGTGACTTTGTGTTCAAGTATGTGTTTTGGATAAGCCTAAAATGTTAAGTATAAACAAAAAAACGCTATAAATGCTCAAGATAATAACAATACCAAGAAAAAAAATCTTCATAATTAAAATGTCACCAGATTTGCTTGTTATGTGTTCATCCACTTTCTTACTAACATTAAATAATATTTTTTACTCATAATTGATGAAATGTACTTACACTGTGCTCAATTCTATTTGGTATACTATATTGATTATCTCATCATACCTTTACAAAGTTATTTTATGATGTTTCTGAAATTCAGAGATCTCTTTTACTATATAGGAATTAAGGCCCATATACATTTATTTTGGAAAGTAGGAAATTTATCAATTAACATAAGTAAGAATTTGTTCAAGAGCTTGTCTCATGGCCATTAAATTCATTGGCTTCTCAATATAAATAATATTCATAGTTTCAATTTCTCACTCAGAACTTTTGGCCTCTCATGAAAAGTCATTGTCTAATACCACTTGAATACTGAGTTTCTATGTAAGTTCAACTGAAGTTTCTAGTAACTGTAAGGAAAGGGAAATATCCTTTCCCTTAACATGGTAGTCTTGGCTTGATTCTCTTTATTGAAAGCAAATAGCACTCATTCATGCAAAAACCCACATATATGGCAGTGGCCCTGGGCCTTAGAGCAGGAACTACTGAACTATTTGCAAAGTACAAGGCATGTTAAAAGGACAATAATTGCATAGTTGATTATTTGAGCACTTCATATAGGAACAACATCATCTAAATGTTGGTTACCCCTAACCCGTAAATATTAAATTAGCAGCAATTCACCAATACTTGTATGTTAAATACCTAGTAATATTTTTGCAATATAAAGATGTGTACATTTTAATTATTTAAATTAATTATCTATGAAAAAAATCTGTCTAAATGCTCTTCAAGGCCACACAACTAAAATTCAGTTGGGTTTCTATGTTTTTCTTATAAAACATCTTACTTTATTACTTCACTTTCTCATATTTCTTCATATTCTCAAGACTTCTATATCTAGCAAATAAATGTCTACAAATAAGTATATCAGTAACAATGAAATTCCATAATAACTTTTTCAACACACCTTACTAAATATACCCCAGATATGTTAGTCTTGGCTTTGGTTTATAGTATTTTGTCACTCCATTGTACCTAGACAGAACTTACACTGCTATTTTGTTTTTCTATTTCAGGTTATTTATCTTTGCCTTTCTTTCTCAGACTAAGCCTTTTAAACTTCTTGGGTAATTTAAAAAGTCCTTCTGATGTCAATTAATGAAGCTGTTCCTTAACATGTGTCATTTTCTGGTGAGAAGAACTTTATTTACAATAGGTTCAAGTCTGAAATCAGTGTTTCTGTCCTCTTCTGGTAGTCTTTATTATAGTTACTGCCACTAAACCTCCCAAGATACCATGTAGATATCATTCTGGAGATCTTTCTTTATGTCTTCCAACCTTCTGATAGTTAAGTTCATAGGGTGTTATATCCCATATATTCATTTTTGTTGTTGTTGTTGTTTTATATACTTTATATACTTTATATACTTTTTTTCTGATTTATTTAGAGAAAGAGAGAGCGAGAGAGACAGAGAATGGTTACTCCAGAGCCTCTAGTCAGTGCAGTAAACTCCAGATCCTTGCACTGCCATATGCATCTGGCTTATGTGGGACTGGAGAATTGAACCTGGGTCCTTAGGCTTCACAGGTAGGTGCCTTAACTGCTAAACTATCTCTTCAGCCCTGTTGTTTTTCTCTGTGGATATTTATGGGTCTAAATTACAAGTTCTTTGTACTCCACAGCGGTTCTCCTTTATGCTATTATTATGTCAGATGTCTTATAATCCATTGTGTATGGTGTGCCAATCACCTTCATAATTCCACAAATTGAACTTTCATGAAAATAGAATACCACAAATTTTACTTAATATTAATATATGATATTTTCTTCTATGTAATCTTTTCTATGACCTTCAATTTTTGGCCACTAATGTTGATATATCATTACCTGCTATTTTTTTTTCTCCATTTTCTTTTCCTCTCATCTATTTATGAGGTATATGATAGTGTTCATCATTCTAGTCTCGATTACAGGCCATCACATAATTAGGAACTAGAACTGAGATTGAGTCTGAATAAGGTTGGCTGTTTATTACTGATAGATAGCAACCATAGCATGTTGGATTTGGCTTGTTTTCATTTAGGAAGGACAACATCTTCAATTGTGCTATGTAGTTTCTTCTTGTTAAGCAGAATCATTAAATTATATATAAAATCTAAAAATGGGTCTAAAAGTGAAAATGGTTGTAAATGGTAAAATGTGCGTAGACTCTTTGGTCCATATCCCTGTGCCCTCAGATGCAACCCTGCCTTTCTACACCTCTTTCTATTTTGTACAGTGGTTAAGCATAGATTCCCCTGCTGTGTTTGGTTTGGTTCAACAGATGAACCACTGACAAAGAAAGAGTATTTTTACACCTTTCCTCATGTAAAATTTCAATAGTGCTACTTTATAGCTATGGCTTCAACCATCATTACATCAACCAAAGCACAGCCAGCTTTCAATGTGTGATCTTCGTCTTTATTTCTATCTTTTTGTTTGTTTGTTTGTCTTTTACATCTGCTAGTGGTAATTTTGGTTGGTAGCTTGGTTTGTGAGTTTTTGCTTCCATTTTCTATCACTGCATAACCAATAATTGCAGTAAATCCCATGTATTTTAAGACCTGAATGGATTATGAATTCTATTTCATTATGGTATCTTGGTGTCTTCATTGTCAAGCTTAATTTTAGTAATCTACACACACACACACACGCACACACACACACACACACATCTTGATAAGCTACTTTTGGTTACAATCCTCACCCTTGATATCTGGGCATCCTTGTGGATGACTATGTACCCCTGCACTTTTCCAAGCAATATACGATCAGCTTGGCTTGCTTTCAACAGGAATTCTCTTTCATCTTTTCAACCACAACCCCTTTACCTAATATTTTCTCTTTCTCAACCATAAACTATGCTTACCCCCATACAATGCATCACTTTGTTATAAATCCCCATTTCTATTCATAATTGAGCATATTTCTACCATAGATTCCTGATTGACATTTGCATTTAATCTTTAACTACTATATAGCTTTGGCTGTGACAAACTTTTGGATGCTATTGTGGTTAGATCCCAAAACATCCATCATAGGTTTATATGTTTGAATATTTTGGCTCAGAGATGAAGGTATTGCTTATGGAGGTTGTGAAAACTTTGGGCGATAGGGTGTCTAGAGGAAGGAGACCACTGTACATAGGCCTTGAGATATTACAGCCTGACCTCAATTCCTGTTCTTCATCTACCGCCTGACCGAATGAAATGTGGGCAAGTCTCTTGCTTGTGCTATCATGCCTTCTCTACCATTATAGAACATATCCCCTCAAAATTTTAAGTCAGAAAAAAACCCTTTCATTTCCTAATCTGCCTCTTGTCAGGTATATTGTCACAGCAATGAGGAAAGTAACTAAAACAGGTAGTAAGGAAAAATTTTGGCAGACAAAATTGAGGCAAATAAATTAAATCTTTAAAAAATCAGAATATTCATGTGGTGACTATTATTTAAATGTGGTATTATGTGAAGGCACTGAGTTTAAAATAGGAGAAGAGGCTATTGAGGGAAGGAGAGGAGGTGTGCTCTGGAGACAGGAATTGGAGTTTTCTGTACAGCTCTCCTCATCCAGCTTCCTTAGCAGTAGAGAAGTAGATATAGAACACAGCACTATTTGAGAAAGCTGTCTGAGTCCACTGGGAAACAAAATAATTTTAATGAGAGCCAGGGAGGAAGGGGGACATTCCAATAATATATGGGTTTTCCCTGATGTATGGACTGAATTCCAAAGGACTCTGTGGAAGGGTTTCAGAGTATAGGATAAGAGGGAAGTGTGTGAGAAAAGCTGACATAAAGACTCTTACTGAGAAGGAAGAGCCAGGGATGGAGGTCATGTCTATAAGACCTCGGTTTTCTGTGAGAAGCTAGTTAATTCTGGTTCTCAGGCAGATGGTGGTGGGATTATGACTAGGAATGCTGATGAAAGATAGAGCAATGGAGAGTAGAAATAGCAAGATAATACTGAAAACTCAGACCTATTAATATCTCCTTATTATGAAGTTTGGGGGAGTCCATTCTGCTCCTCACAATTTCCAGTTATGAATTTGGCAGTACTCACAAACTGCATTTTGAGGGGGTTATTTCCCTAGTCTCATATATGGACAATGTGTAAATATTTACAAGCTACCCAGAAAAACTGAAAATATCTACTATAACACTGATCCTTTCATGAAAACATATTCAAGATACAGAAGGTAAGATTTTTAAATTTTATAATCTAATTGAATGTGCTTAAGGTTTTAGTGTCTTACTGTTGAAACTTAAAAAAAAAATCATTTAAACAACTCACTGACCCTTTGTTTCCAACCTTCACTTAGTTCAAATTTTCCTTTGTTTAATTCATTCTTCACTTATGAAATTAACAATTAAGAGCTCCTAATCTTAGGACTAGGACCTATACAAGCCTTTGGTTAAAGACCATTCTCTTTAAAAAAAAATCAAATACATTATATTTGACAACACTTTGGATTGAAACCTGTGTAATGCTCATACCAAGAGGCCTTGTATTTAGAATTATTGAAATATTATTTCATATTTAATATTACATCATAATTTATATTCTTATTCATTTATAGTCTTCCCTTCCATAATATTTTCCTTCTTTCCTTCCTCTTTCCTATTTTCCATTTGCTCTCTCCTTTTCCTCTTTTGAAGACAAGGTCTCATGAAGTCCAAGTAAGACTTGAACCCCAAATGTAGCTGAGAACACGAACTTCTGATACTTCTGCTTCCATATCCCAACCATTGTGATAACCGTTGTTCTGCCCCATGCTCTGCTTGGTTTGGTCTTTGAAAAACCTGATGTTTGCTACCTTTTTGAGCTCCTGGCTTGTCAGGGTATCTATGGATTAGTACTCCTGCTATGATTTATTTGACTCATTTATTCTGTCTGTCATGATTGAATTCATACTGTATTAGTCGATTGGAACACAAAAATAAATGTTCTGCTGCCCATGAGTTGCCTTATTAACAGCTTTCAACCTTTTAAAATTTTACCTGCAGAATTATATGAAATTTACACTTGGAAAATTATTGAGTTCATTAACCAAATCTTTCAAACATCATAACATTATCAAGTGCCAGAATACTTAAATACATTAAGAATCATTTATTTTGTAAAAAAAAAAAAAAAAAACATCTGTTTGTAACTACAGTTTTTACATTTGGTTTATAATTTTCACGTTGCTCTTGTATGCTGATATGCTGTAGTTTAAGTGACTACTGATCATGTGACAACATAAATATATATTCATGTTACATGTATAGCTCTTCAAAATATTATTATGGCTTTGTTATCATATAGACAATGCTGATTTCTACTATATGCACAAAACTTTATGTTTATATAGAACAAACACAGTTCTTTTTATTTTTCATGTTAAAATTATAACTATAAAATATTTTTTTAAAATTTTCTCATGATAATTAGAAAGTGTATTACTATTTCTTAAAGTACTATTTTTGGTTACTAGAACCAAATCATTTAAAAAGAACAGTTTTGGAATTGGAAAAATTAGCATAAACTGAAGATCTATACATCATGAGAAAATTGAAAGATAATCCAAAGCTACACAAGAAAAGAAGTTCCAGATTATTGTTACTATACTTTAGAAAAATGATATATCACCTACAGTTGAGTGAGATTTTTGTATAATTTTATATCAGATTATATATATACATTATATAATTATATATATATATGTATATGTGTGTGTATGTGTATATGTGTTATATATATATACACATGTATATATATATATATATATATATATATATATATATATATATATATATACATACATACATACATACATACATACATACATACATACATATACTCTGAGGTACTTATAGGTATGTCTTGGGGTATGAAGAATTGGCTCAGTGGCTAAAGGAGCTTGTTTGCAAAGCCTGACAGCTTGGGTTCACTTCCCAGCCACACACAAAAAATGAGATGGGCATGTTTACAGAAGTAAGAGACACTGGCACAAGCATGCATGTATATGTGCAAATACATAAAAAACTAAAAGTAAGAAATGTGATTGTTACATTTGTGTAACAAATCAGTGGCAAATGTGTCTTTATTACACATTTATAAATGATTGAGTAATAAATGTGTTTTGTTACTTTTGTATCCCCTTACAATAAGACCTTGGGTAAAAAGCTGCTCTTTCCAAGAAATCAAGACTATATATAGCTTCATCTGTTTTATTTAATACCTAAAATGCTATTATTTTGCTTATGATGATCTCTAGTTCTTCTCATTCTTATTTCTGTTTTTCACCCATTATACTTTATAATGATGTGCATGCATGTCTGAATCCTCAGACACTTCCAGAAGGGGAGAGATTATGTCTGTTTACATTTTCAATAATGGTATTCAACAAAGCCTTCATAATTTGAATGCTTTTTATACTCAGAGTATAAAAATAATTTAAACAGGACTGGAGAGATGGCTTAGCGGTTAAGCACTCGCCTATGAAGCCTATGGACCCCGGTTCGAGGCTCGGTTCCCCAGGTCCCACGTTAGCCAGATGCACAAGGGGGCGCACGTGTCTGGAGTTCGTTTGCAGTGGCTGGAAGCCCTGGCATGCCCATTCTCTTTCTCTCCCTCTATCTGTCTTTCTCTCTGTGTCTGTTGCTTTCAAATAAATAAATAAAAAATGAACAAAAATATTAAAAATAATTTAAACATATAATTATTAGAATTATAAATAATGTTGGGTTATAGAATGTTGAGGAGATACCCTGTTTCCCAAGATTCTCTGGGAATTCCCTAAGTACCACTATTCCATAACAATGAGGAGATGTTTACTTTTCTATATAATAAACATGAAGATTTAAGCAACTAAGTACTTTAACT
The DNA here is from genome assembly GCF_020740685.1 of Jaculus jaculus. Lineage (NCBI taxonomy): Eukaryota > Metazoa > Chordata > Mammalia > Rodentia > Dipodidae > Jaculus > Jaculus jaculus. The sequence continues at coordinate 130,067,256 of NC_059107.1, forward strand.
AACATAATTAGAAATAGATCTCTATGGCCAGAATATCTCTACATAGCACATAGTACAGATTTATGCTTTTTGTTAACAATATAGGTAAAATGGAGTCTTTTTTTTTTTTTTTACTTTATTCATATGGCCTTGGATTGCTTGTCTTAAATCCTTGTTTATGGGGAAATAAATATAGATAAACAGTTCTCAGTGGTCCTGAAACTTAAATAAGGCACTATTTATGATTTCTGATGTAAGCTTAATAAATAGAAAACAGTTTGACCACATTCATTGAATAAAGAAATTATGGATGAATATTTGAATTTCTAGGCATTTTAATCAAATTTTAACTCTATCAGTATTTACTCATGGCCAATAAATGTCAGATTATATGAAAGTCACAGATGTATACCTATAGGACATACTTCTCAGCCATGTGTGGTGGCACACAACTTTCTTCCAAGCACTTGGGAGGCAGAAGTAGAAGGATCAACATGAGTTAAAACAACTCTGAGACAACACAGTGAATCCTAGGTCACCCTAAGCTAGACCAAGTCCCTACCTCAAAAACAAACAAACAAACAAAAAACAAAAATATACATCTCTAAAATAATGATGGCTAAATATAAATAAGCAATTAATATAAATATTCTCATTTCTTATAGTTTTATTCCCATTACTGGGGTATAGCATTTGTCCAGAAGTAGCTGATTATAGGGAAGTTTTCATTTAGACTACAGTCTTGAGGAGATGCTTCATGATATCAAGGGAAATCATGGGACAGTCTGAGACTAGATATAACTTCTACCATAACAGGTGAATATAAACAGAAGGAGTAAATTACTCACAAAGGGGAAGCTGACTATAATACCCTGACCTCACCCAAACAAAACACTTCCTCCATTAAGGCCCACCTCCCAAGTTGTCTCTATGTGGGGACCAAGAATTCAGAACACATGAGATTATAGTATAGGACATCTGCTTCAAATCACCACTTACTGCCCCATGTTTCCATAAATTCTTGATTAACAGAATATTTTAAATGCACTTAGTCCAACTTAAAAAGTCAGCATAGTTTTTACCAATCCCACACCATTGTTCTAAAATCGTCATATTCCAAGGTTTCTTAACTGTGAGCCATTAAAACCAAAATCACATAATAGCATACAGAAAATATTTGCATTGCAAAAGTGACATTGTGCTTAGCAAGGAGAGATAGAACCAATGCAAGATCTACAACAAACAGGGCAACATCACATCCTGTAGCTCCAAGTCCAACATGTATAGTCACTGATGAAGTCTCCAGGGTTCCCATTCCATCCCTCCCGCTAGACTACATACTTGGATAAACATCATCCCAAATCAGCAGTTTTACATTTAAAATGTTCCATGGTCCTGACATCTTTTATTAAAATAAATAAGGGTCTCCACTGCACTCCACAGCTCAAAACTGTTTTCTCTGGAGCTAGAGAGATGGCTTGGGGTTAACACCCTTGCCTGAGAAGCCCAAGAATGCACGTTCAAATCTCCAGGTCCCACATAGCAAGATGAAAATGTGATGCAAGCGTGTAATGTCGCATATACACACATGGGGCACACACATTTGGAATTCATTCACAGTGGCTGAAGGTCCTGGCACAATCATTTTCCCTGTCTCTCTCTCTCTGGATCTCTTTGCCTCGTTTTCTATTCTCTCTGTATCTCTCTCAAAAATAAAAATAAAGTGCCAGCCATGGTGGCATGCACTTTTAATCCCAGCACTCAGGAGGTAGAGACAGGAGGATCACCATGAGTTCAAGGCCACCCTGAGACTCCAGAATGACTTCCAGGTCAGCCTGGGCTAGAGTGAGACCCTACATCTAAAAAACAAAACATAAATAAATAAATAAAAATAGTAAAAACTACCCTTTTTCACATTGCTGAGTGGCCATTTCCAAAATATTGTATTCAAATTCAATGACTCTCCCTTCCATGCATTTATTATTCCCCTATATTACCAGGCAGACTAACACATTTTTAACATGGGGTAGGCAGGGAGGGAGAGCACTAACACAGACTTTGAAGAGTAGAATTCCTGCAGTATTCTTCCTTCAAGCCACCTCCAAATTGTATGTATTCCTCCTACTATCCCAATGCAAAACAGCTGGTCTGATCTCAATTGTAGCAGACTGTCAAATATTTCCAGCTGAAATACGCTGTTGGGTATTGCACAAAACTACCTCTTCTTCTTCTTCTTCTTCCTCTTCCTCTTCCTCTTCCTCTTCCTCTTCTTCTTCCCCTCCTCCTCCTCCTCCTCCTTCTTCTTTTTTCTGTGCCATATCTGTCTGCTTACAACAGTCAATCAAAAAAACAACCTGCACAAGTTTTGAGAACACAGGCTGAAAGCAGCTAGCTACTCACACAAGCTGTCTCTACCTCAGTCCCAACAAAGCTCTCTTTTTCTGATAAGCCAAGCTGCACAGATGGCAGTTCTTTCTTCATTCAGGAATTTCAGACTCTAACCAGAATGGTCCATTAGTCTCTACTTTCAGCATTCCGTGATATATATTAGGTCAAAATTTCAATTCTTTCCATATTCAACCTGCAAATAAGTTCCAAGAGCTCAAAAGCCACACAGTTATGTTTATGGCATCAACAACCCAACTCCTTGTACCATTTTTCTGTTGCTGTTACCTTTTCATTGCTGGAAAGAGCATCTGACCAAAAGCAGCTAATGGTAGAAAAGATTTCATTTTGTCTTACATTGTCAAAGGGAACCTTTATGATAACGGAGAAGTAGAGCAGAGGCTGGATGTCACCATCTTGCTACTCTCAGGTGGAAAACAGCAGGGGAGTGAGCTAGTTCTGGCAAGAGTGCCATAGCGCCCATAGTCTTCCTAAAACAAACACACTTACGTAACTCCATCAAGTCTCCACCTTCCAAATTGCCACTAGCTGGGGACTAAGCATTCAGAATACCTGTGTTTTTATAGGACATAGTTAATTAAAACCAGCACATCATTCAACCACCAAAATATGTATTAAGTACTTACTTATTATTATTCCAACTTTTGTTTACCATCTACTGAGCCATTTATACCTTACAAGTTAATGATGAGACAATGCTATTATAGAGATAATCTATGCTCACAGTTTACAAGAAAAATGAAAAGAAAAGAAAGAAAAGTGAAAGTATAGTAGATTGGCCTCATTTAAATTGAAGAAACATAGAAGAGCCTAAGAAGATAAGAATATGACAAATATCATTAGCATAACATAAAGTTAGATGGCAAAACTGATATAAGAAAGGTGCAACTAGTGTGATACCATAATATCAGTTTTTATGACAGAAAGAAAGTTCTAAAATAGTGTCATCATGTATAACATAATTAAAATGATCCATGGTAAAATGTCTTCAAAGAAGACACCAGGCTATTGAAATGCCATTCTTTTCAGAGAAGTCAGATATTGGAAAGTTTAATATGACAATTTTCATAGTTTCTAATGTATCATAATGGATTTTATTTATTTACTTGACAGAGAGAGAATTAATGTGTTTGCCAATGATTTTTGCCAATGCAAATGAACTCTATATGGATGTACCACTTTATGATTCTGGCTCCACAGGGGTGCTAGGGAATTGAACTTATGCTTACATGCTTTGCAAACAAGCACCTTTATCTCTTGAACCATCTCCCCAGGCCGCATCATGAAACTTGTGAATCACCATTTAGAGGACAATCAGCATCAAGATTACTCAGGAAAAATGCAATACTGACACCTAGAAGGGGAGAATAATTTCATGACACAGAATAAATGAACTTTTCACTCTCTTGCATTTTAAAGATACTAGTATCCATATAGAAATGTGAGAACAATAAGCATTCTAGGTATATGCAGCAGTGTGATCATAAAGATAGAAGCTGAAAAGGCAGACTATATATAAATAAATAAAAGTCATGTGGTTAGAAAATAATGGAATTATTATGATGGAACAACTGTAGTTATGTATGAGTGCTTAAGTGTTTTGAAAATGTCAAGAACATATGAAAATTAGTCTGACAACAAGGAAACAAGAAGGTTGTAAGTCATTAAAAATACAAGGTTTTAGTAGAGCTTTGGAAAAGCAATGCTAAGTATTCATAGGAGGAATTGGAGTCAGAAAAAGGTGGAGTAGATTATATGGCTGTTTGTAATAACAGAAGTGGCTCTCTAGGATATATTTAATGAGTGTCAGAGTCAAACGTGTCAGACAACATATGAATGGAAAATGTTCACTTATAGATGAAAGAGGAATTTTGTGGTATTTTAAATTATTTTTGTTGCTTGTTTTTTATTTATTTGAGAGTGACAGAGAGAGAGAGAGAGAGAGAATGGGCATGCCAGGGCCTCCAGCCACTGCAAAGGAACTCCAGATATGTGGGCCACTTGTGCATCTGGCTAAAGTGGGTCCTGGGGTATTGAGACTTGAACTAGGGTCCTTAGGCTTCACAGGCAAGGGCTAAACCACTAAGCCATCTTTCCAGCCCAATTTTGTGCTTTTTAAAAAATATTTTTATTCATTTATGTGCAAGCAGAGAGACTGAGTGTGGATAGACAGAAAGAGAGAGAAAATGGGCATGTCAGGTCTTCTAGCTGCTACTGGCTTTATATGAGTACTGGGGAAAAGAACTTGGGTAATTAGGCTTTTTCAGCAAGTGTCTTAACCATTCGGCCATCTCATCATCATTTAAATATTTTAAAGTTTGCCTCATTCAATTCCAATTATTTGAGTGAATATTTAGAACAGAGATATAACACAGAAAAAGTATGAACTTATTGGGATGTTTTCATGTATGTATAATCAACATTGAAGGTACTTCCTGATGACCATACTCCAAAGTTCTAGCATAAAAATGCAGGTCCATTTATACTAATGCTTATGTTACTCACAGCAAAGTTGTTGCTGCTATTGATTGGATTTCTAATTTGTGAATATTGCAGCATAGATGTAAGGGGCTTTTACATCTTTCAAATCAGACAGCCCTAAGTGTTTCTTCTTATCTACCCAGATCTACAGACTATATTCACTCATGTTTGTTCCAAGGGATTGAGCATAGATTAGTGGTAGGGAATATAACATTCATGACTCTTGTTTTTAATCTCTTCAACACATCAGTCAAGTAATCAAAGTCTTTGTCAATAAGTTTTCATGTAACCAAGGTCACAGCTCTAGTCAACCACCCATATGAGTTTCAGGCAAATCAATAATTTACAGTAATAATTAAAATTTTATAAGAATAAGTAAACAGTACAATAAATATAAAGCAACATATGAAACAATTTTTGGGAGGCAAAGTTTTATTAGGTAAAAAAAAAAAAAGGAAAGAAGAAAGCTGGTGCACCAGGTATGCATCCCAGAGTTTGGGGGTCTCTGGATACAGCCCTATAAAACAATTTAATGAAAGCTAAGAAAGAGAATAAAAAGAAATGCAGATAAATTGAAGCAGAGGAGTTCTGGGTGTTGTACTGATTAATTTCAAATAAAATGTTAACTTCTAGGTTTTGAAATTTTAGAAAATGTCTAGGTTTTCCAAAATATAGAGAAAAATGAAAATATTTGTATTCAGAAAGAAATATTCTAATGCCAATTTAAATATGCTCCTTAGATTTTTAAGCCTCTAAGCCTTGTGTATATACAATGTCATGAAGAATATTATATTTGAATATCTCTAAAAACGTTTCATATTTGTCACAAGCAACAAACATGAATGGTATTGTTTATAAAATTAAATACCCTCATTTTAAATAAGTAAGGAAAAATAATTTTGCTGCTTACTGCAAAATAGCTATTCCAAAAATAATTCCAATTGAACCAGTCAAAAACTGAAACAGTTGAAAGAGTTTAGTTTTATATCATCACAGAAAACAAAAATTTGAGAATAAGTATTTAAAAGAATGCTAAATTACCCTTTGTTCCTGTCAATGTATAGGGTCCAATGATAAATATTGGTATTCCCTTAAATTAATAGTTTGACATTAAACTGCTTTTTCCTTTCATTTTCTTTTCTCAGTAAGAGTGTGGCATTGATGTTTTTAAATTATAAAATAAACTGAATTTCTAATAGATATTGAAAATTTAACTTTCAACTGAATATGGAAGTAAGGAAATCATGACTACAGCTGCATTTTCAGTAAAATCACGGATGTGACTATAAATGAAACCACTTGGATTATTGGACAAGAGCACAAAAGAACAAAAAGGGAAAAAAATAAAACTTCCAGCAATGTGTACTTGAGAGATGAACAAAATAAAATTATCTTGAAATGATGGTCGTCATATCTTATAAAATAATATATTGCATTAAATGTATAATTCTGTTTTATAATATTATGATAAGCTGACAAAATGAGTTTAGGGTGGGTGGGGTGGGAAGAGAGTGTAAGGGTGGGGGTGGGGGAGATAAAACTGGACCCAAATTGCAATGTTACCATAAAATTCTACATGTAAAAGATAGACTAAATGGTTGAACCTTCATCAGGCTCTTAGAATACCTGAATCACAAGGCCCTAGAGAGTATATGATGAAGACTGACCTTAATCTTCTGTTTCTCTCTCTCTCTCTTTATCTCCCACTTCTCTCTCTTCTCTCTATCACTTCCATATTACCTATCGTTTTCTTTAGGGCTGACCTGTAACTCCCAGTACCAACATCCACAATGAGCTTTTGATCAGAGAGACCTACAAGTCTTCTTAAAATTAGATAGCTTCCTGTCAGAGTACTTGATGACCCACCAAAGATTAGTGGTAAAACCCTACTTCTAAAGACACAATTTGCTGATGGTATAGAACATGGAGGGATCTTTCTGGAACCTGGAAGAGAGTCAGTCCCCAGACAATTAGCTCATCTAGTGCCAGAAGGTACTACATGAGCGACTAGGGAAAATGACCAAGATCTGTCCCAGCAACTCATGTTCTAAGCCACTCAGCAGTAAGAATGTGACATGATGCTCACACAAGTGCAATAGTGGCACACAGCCATGGTGGGAAACCAACTGCTCTTGTTTTGGCTAATTGATCTGCTCAGTGGAAGGGACCCCATAGCAGGATCTGGGAAACAAGTCAGAACCATATCCAAAAATGAATCTGCTCTCCACTATCAAGCTCCCACCGATTGTGGACTACAAGAGGACCCACACTTATTATATTTCCTCTAAATTAAACAATGGTTATCCCATTTATCTGGTGCTAACTTTACTCTCCATTGGAGAAGTTGCTTCTCTTTTTTAGATAGACACAGATCCTAAGGACAAAACCAGCCTATCATGCCTCAAAATGGCACCTGCTGGAACTAATTGGGGAAATAAGCAAGATTTCTGCTTTCCTGATGAACCTGGTAGTAGCACAAGGGTGAAGGAGTTAGTCACAGAAAACACTCAACTACCAAACTAGATATCCAGGGACATAGGGGCTCTCAAAACCTCATCACTGAAGCAGACCCAAAATGAAACCAACATGGCTCCCTGAAATTTGTGAAAGAGGAGCCAGAAAGAATGTCAGAGCCACAGTTAGGTCAATATTCAATGAGACATTTCATCTTACCCATAACTGATGCCTAACCCCAGAATGTATGACCTATATTCCCCAATGAGGAGGTTCCCTGTGGAGGAGGGAGGGCATGGAGGAGGGTAAGGATGGTACCAATATTACTGTGTACACTGTGTACATAACTAACAAAAAGAAGAAAAAGTCAAATAAGTTTCACTTCATGCCTAAATTGACTATTTCAAAATGAAATATATATATATATATGATGGAAGCACCTCCTATTAATTGATCACAAATAAATAAATATGTGGAAATATATTCATAAAGTCTTCAAACAGGGCTTACATCCTGTCTGAGATATAAATTAAATTAAATGAAACCCTATTGAAAGTTAGATAAATAGGTTTGTGTAGCAAATGGCTATGATTTTGAAATTTATGCCTGAATTGTCATTAATTTGAAGTATCTGAATATATAAATTAAAAAGAATGACTTCAACTTTCAAACAAAAATTCATGTTAGGAGGTAAAACTAAACATGAACAAGTTTAAGAACATGAAGTGATTATTTTAAATGAAAAATCTGTTATAAAAAGAGTACAAGTGTAATGAAGATAATTATCTGTACATTTTATATTTCTGTAGTAATATATTATATCAGAAAACATCAGAATTTTATGAGCAAACAATATTTATTTATGATCAAATAATTATTCCCTCTTTAACAGGAGTCCATAAAGCAAATTAATGAAGAGTTTTAAATATTTTTGTTTTTATGTATTTACTTGACAAAGAAAGAGGGAAGGAGAAAGAGAAAGAAAGAGAGAGAGAGAGAGATAGAATGGGCATGCTAGGGCCACCAGCCACTGCAAATGAACTCCAGATGTATGTACCCCCTTGTGCATTTGGTAATGTGCATCATGGGGAGTCAAACCTGGGTCCTTTCTTTGGCTTTGCAGGCAAACTCCTTAACTGCTAAGCCATCCCTCCAGCCCAATGAAGAATTTTAATTAGCCTATACATTCCTCATTTACATTTTTATTTTGAGATATTTAAGCAATAGTAGTTTAAATAAGTACCCTAAATTTATCAGACTAAAATATTTCATTCATCACATTAAAATTCTTCAAAAAATGTTTTTATTCTATAATTTTGACTTATTCATAGTATTTAGAAAAAAAAGCCTTGAAATATCAGCATAAGGTTAATTAATTTGAACATAAATTGGTTACCAAGTATACATGTATGCTGTGATAACTTGGATTCTAAGTAAGTAATGTCATCATCACTTCTTGAGAATGAATAACTATTGGTTTAAAATTTAATTTATTTATCTGTAAGCAGAGCAAGATAGAGAGAAGACAGATGGACATAGAGAGAATGGGCACACCAGGGCCTCTGGCCACTGCAAACAAACTCCAGATGCATGTGCTCCTTGTGCATATGGCTTATGTGGGTCCTGGGAAATAGCACATGAGACCTTTGGCTTCACAGGCAAATGCCTTAACCACTAAGCGATCTCTCCAGCCCAACAGCAAATAACTATTTTAAAAGTTACATCAGAAAAAATAATAATAATCTGTTAAGTGTGTGAAATAAAAACTCCATAGAGAGAATTTGGTATAGCAATCAAATCAGAATCAACTGAACAATGAGAATATCCTACAACCATATGACCCTCAGGGACATGCTGTGTGACAGAGGAGAAACAGAACACTACATATGGTGACTCTACTTATAAGACTTAAATGGGAATGGTAAATATTTAGAAGCATAAAGCAAAATACTTTCTGGGATTAATTAAATGAGTTATCTTGGAGCAGAGAGAGTTATAACTTTTTTTGTAATGATGGAAATGTTCCAAATCTGGGCTATCAAATCTTTGTCCTAATATGGAAATTTACTCTAAACCATTGAATACTGCACTTAAAACACATTAGCTTTATGTTCAACACATGTATTTTATGTTCAACAAGTACGAAACATAAATTAGAATGTAGTAGATACATATCTCTGTATCTGTTATTAAAATGGAAAATATTGAATGTCAACCTCCCTCTAAAGTAACATCATACTCAGAAATCTCCGTATTTAATTTGTATTGATGTGAAAGGCCATCAATTGTCCTGTCTGTCCAGTTCCAGTTTAAATTATAAAGAAGTATTTGATGTTTCACACTGATTGATTTATGATTACTTACAATGAAAGGAGAGGATGGTTATAAATACCAGCCAGGAAGAACATTATCATTACACTAACAATTTAATACATGCATTTAATTTTAGAGACAATACAGCCTTCAAATTTTCTAAAAGTAATTCCTAAGTTTTTATTATATTTTGCCATCCTATCCTTATAATATTTAAAAATTTTGAATGTGTGTTTCAAAGAACTCAAGTTTCATATAATGCAATCACAGAACTGTTTTACATGATTTAAATTCCTATTTTTATTCAGGTTTTAAAATACTAAATACTCAGAATTGGATCATATTTCCTCTGCTTCTCTTATCTTTTATTCACAAAAATCATATTCATTTATAACAGAAACTATTTAGGTGACCCACAGCAAAATTGAAAATAAAAAGATTACTGTAATTGTTCTGACACTAATGATGTTTTGTAGTTTTTTTTTTTTTTCCTTTGCTTGCTTGGCATATAATGGTTGATATATATCCTACCTACAGAAGGAAATTTTATCATGTTTATTCCCAAACCTTGCTTTGTCCCTTATATTACATGGCTTTGAAAGACTTTATAGTAATATTTCAACAACAACCTCACAATATTTGGATGATTGTTGTTCATTTCTCTCAGCTAAAGATATCAGTAATAGATACAGTTTAAAATGGCAAGGCATTCTTATATACATAAATTTTAGGTTACTCACATTTGAATAATAAAAAAAAGTATTGAGACGATACTTCAGAAATTTCCTTTAATAAATAATATGCAGTTCATTAAGGAACTTTGAATGTATAGATTGATACTTAAGAGCATATATACAATACCTAAATAAACACTGGTCTTTATCAGTATTTATGTCTGTTTAATATCAAATGACAAGGCCCACCTGTTAATTCTGAGCTTGAACCTCAGTATCACTGGCCATCAGTGTCAGCCCCTCAGTTCTTTGCACCTCTGCATTATCTAGGATTTTCCCCCTTAGGCATGTGTATAGCAGTCTATCTCTGTATGTGTATTGGTGGACCTCCCCAAACCCGAGTACTTATTCAGCTATAAACGACATAATAGACTTTACAAACCCACATAGTCTTAAGAAGGTTTTCTTTTAATATAATTAGAATATGGTGACATCAGCTCCTGGATCATACTCTGTTGTATCTTACCTCACAATTGTACTTATCTTTTCTGGAAGAGATATTTTTTTCTTTTTTTTAAAATTTTATTTATTTATTTATTTGAGAGCAACAGACACAGAGAGAAAGACAGATAGAGGGAGAGAGAGAATGGGCGCGCCGTGGCTTCCGGCCTCTGCAAACGAACTCCAGACACGTGCGCCCCCTTGTGCATCTGGCTAACGTGGGACCTGGGGAACCGAGCCTCGAATCGGGGTCCTTAGGCTTCACAGGCAAGCGCTTAACCGCTAAGCCATCTCTCCAGCCCTGGAAGAGATTTTTGATAGTATACATACCTCAGAACTCTGCTTCCTGAGTTACTGTATCTGAGACTATTGTCTTGAAGAGAAGTGTGAAGACTTTGCTTGAGATAATTGCAACACACTAAAGATGTACACTTTCCAACTTAATGTCCCTAGCCTTACTGCCTCAGGCTTGTGTGAGTGTTTACCAAAGGAAGAAGGGGTTAGACAACAAAAACTTGACTGGAAATCAATGCTAAATACAGTAGACTCATGGTCAAAGGAGAACATGCATTCATGCAAATCTTCAGACAGTTCTGTAAATAAACATTTCCAAGTTTGCAGTTTTGTTCTCATGTTTTAAGTCAGCCTATCCTCACTCATAACCTAATAATAACATATTTTCTAAAGCTTGAGAGGAATAATACTGTGCAGAGAGAGGTCAAGAGAAAACTGCAGATAACCACAGAGCGACGGAAGGCTCCGAATCCTGTGCACATCAGGATTCGTTAGTGAGATGGGAATGCTTCTCAGTCTTCTTCCTTCATACTATAGATCTTCTTTGTAAATCTCTTGTGGATTATTCTTGGAAGAAGCAAATACATGTGGCACTCATGGATGTGCATATAAATGTCCTCACACACACTTACATGCTGTTCAAATGTAAAAATAAGTCCATTTTTAGAAATATTAACTATTTAGATTTAATGAAATCTAATTTAATGAAATCATGAAAATAATCTTGAAACCATACAGAACATATTTGCCCACAGGTCACAGTGAAAATAGCTAAGAACAATTATACTTAGGTTAAAGTTGGCTATGTGGTAGCTTGAATAGATAACGTCCTTCAACAGATTGAGGGGTTTTACTCAAGCTTGTAACTTGGCATCACTGTGGATGGATCCTAGGGTACAGCCTTGAGGTATAGGGGCATATGTGGAATTCCAATCAAAGTTATGCACAGTACCTGGGCTCTGCCTGGAGTTCCTGGAGTGTGCTTGCTTTGTGATGATGGTGGTCATTTCTCTCAGTGGACCTGTGAATGGGGCCAGCTTCTTTCATCATTATGACACTTTCCTGGATTTGTAAGCTTCAAATAAATTTCTATCCTCCCACAACATGTGCCTGGTTTGAGAATCTAAAATAACAGATACTTGTAAATTTTTTCCAAATAGTTCCTACATAGGGACAGGCATATATTTATTTTTTTTTGTGAAATTTAATTAAATCTATTGAGGCTCAATATTTGTATTGCTTGATTTTGGAAATTCACCAATAATCTTCCTATGATTCATCATATTTCTACTGCTCAATATGAGCATCTAACAAGGATTCTATTGTGAAAATGAGGCAACAGGAGGATGATTTATGAAGTAGGTCAATGGCACTTCACAAGGAGGTACTTACTGGCCTATTTTTCTTTTCAAAGATGCTATACCAAATTCAAATTTGCCTAGAAAATATAACTCAATTCTACAAAAAAAACCTACTGAATGTACATCAGCTGCATCACTGAACTTTAAAAGGACAACAAGGGAATTCACACATTATCATATGTTTGTTAGATTTAAAACAGAATGCCACCTGGCAAAGTTTTCACTCAAGCATGTTCTTCCACAAAAACACTCAACACTATTTGCTATTCATTGTATTTTAATTCCTAGCAATAGAAGAGTATTTATAATGACTTGGCAGATTTGTTTATTCACTACTTCTACATTTAACATGAGTCATTAAATTAAGTAGGTTCACTTTGATATAAATAACTTCATTATCAATCCCCAAGGATTATAGAATATTTGAATAAAAATTACTAAAAATAACACATCCTTTATTGGAAAATGACAAAACAATGACATAATTGAGGCTGAGAAGACAGCTTAGTGGTCAGAGACACTTGTTTGAAAAGCCTGTTGGCCTAGGTTCAATTCCCAATCCACCCACAAAAGTCAGTTCCAAAACATAGCACACTGGCATGAGAGTCTAGCATTTGTTTGCAAAGGCAAAGGGCCCTCATACGGCCAAACACAAATTCACACACACACACACACACACACAAACACACACACACAAATAATATTTTCAATTGTATAATTTATTAGTATAATGTCATGACTGATCACATTAACATGAAATTGTGGGATCAAAATAAACAGCATATCGTTATCATCAGATTTTCAACTAAATTTATACATAATACATTTTTACCCATAGTTTTCTGCAGGTGTTTTTAAAGTGAATGGAAAACTTCTCTTGTGGCTATAGGGCTAATATAGTATCTTTGTTACATCCTGGACTCTGAACTCAACCCTGAAAAACCTAATCAGCTTATGCTGAGGAAATATGGAAGGTTGTCACATTTCTCTGTGCCATGACTTCTGTATACATAAAGTAAATATAAGAGCAACTATCATACAAGACTTATTAGAAGAGTAAAATGAGGAAAAGTAACAACTAATTTGAATATTCTTTACGCTATAAAAAGCTTTCAAAAAGAGACTGGATTCTGAGGTCCCAGAAATTAGGTTTCAACATATTTATTTGATAACACATAATTCAGTCCACTATGAAGAAAGTAATTACTGGCTTTTGTTAGAGAAGACTGAAGAAGGTATGTGACAAGCAAAGGAGTATATTTCCTTTACTATTTATTTCAAATCCATACAAATTTATTAGTCACTCTTCCGAGAGACTTGATTTCCCATTACTATTTGGTGGAATTAATTCGCACATCATAATGTATTCTAGTTTTATCCATTTTGTTACAGATGGAAGAATTTTTTAAAGACCTAGTAGCATACCACTGTGTATATGCACATTTTCTTTATTCTGATAAAGAAACACACTTATCAACTGATACTTAGGTTTCAAGCAGCCCTTAAACAAAACAATGGAATAAAATATAATTTTCTGGGGGAACAATCACTTTTGAATATTGGTGGACATGTCAAGATGTTAAACTGTCCAAAAAGTCTATGCTTTGGGGCTGGGAAGACCTCTCAACAGGTGAGATCACTTGCTACACTAACATGAATGCCTGAGGAGGCCTAATAGGGTCTGGAATCAATCAGCCTCTCACACATGTAACCATGGTCCTGTGTGTAGCAGAGACAGAACATGCATTAGTACTCTGGTTGTCCAATCTTTCCAAAAACAGAAGCTGTGGGTTCAATGACAAATTTTGTCTCAAAGAAACAACACAGAAGATTGATAGAAAAGGATACCAAATGACTTTGCTGGACTCTATACATATGCATCTGCACACACATGTAGATATGATGCACACACACACCACACCACAGCACCACAATAATATCCACTCACATACTTTCCAAGAAAGCAAACATGCCTAGCTACTGACTGGATCTATGGTTTGGCCATTAAGGTGCTTGTCTGTGAAGCCTAAAATCTCCTGTTCAAATCCTCCAGATCCCACTTATAGCCAGACCCAACAGTGGCATAAGTGTGCAATGCCACACATGCCCACAAGGCACTGCACACATCTGCAGTTCATTCACAGAGGCTGAAAGGCCCTGGCATCGCCATTTCTCTCCCTCTCTCAAAAAATAAATCAATAAAAATAAAGGAGGCTGGGCGTGGTTGTGCACACCTTTAATCCCAGCACTCAGGAGGCAGAGGTAGGAGGATCACAGTGAGTTCAAGGCCACCCTGAGAATACAGAGTGAATTCTAGGTCAGCCTGGGCTAGAGAGAGACCCTGTCTTGAAAAACCAAAAACTAATAAAAATAAAAGATATAAAAATAACAAAAGAAGTAATTATGTAAGCTCAAATCTGAGACCTCAAAGGAGTCTGAAAATGTGACCTACTGGCTGCAAACATAGGGAGAATTCTGGAAGTGGCAGTGGGCTCACAGAAGCCACAGTTATCATCATTTTTAGCATCTGCATGAACAGGCCTGTGAGAGGATCTGTGACTCATCATATACCACCCATGGGCATTACTCTTGCCTTCCACACAACTTCACCAAGCAATAAAGCCAGGAAACTTAAATGAAATTAGAACATAGGGCATAATTTTCTATGTGTTAATCAAATATCTAAATTTGTGAATCATAAAGAAATAACACACCTCAAACTTGAATCTTCTTAGAACTTAAGTCATACATCATTTCGTTAGTGGTTAATTGGAAGTATCTGTCATTTTTTTTTTTTTTTTGGTTCATTTTTTTATTTATTTGAGAGTGACAGACAGAGCGAGAAAGGCAGGTAGAGAGAAAGAGGGAGAATGGGCGCGCCAGGGCTTCTAGCTACTATAAATGAACTCCAGACGTGTGTGCCCTCTTGTGCATCTGGCTAACATGGGTCCTTGGGAATTGAGCCTTGAACCGGGGTCCTTAGGCTTCACAGGCAAGCGCTTAACCACTAAGCCATCTCTCCAGCCCAGTATCTGTCAAGTTAAGGCAGTATTGACAATGGTGGTAGTCATTTGCAGAACACAAGAACATAGAAAGAACTAGAATCATTTGTCAGCAAGTGGTTGCTTTTACATCCAAATTTGATCTAGGTAGAATATGAAACATTCTTTCCTACAATGCACTTTCAAAGTAATTACTTGGTTGTTACAAATACAAAATTCTAGTACAAAGAACTAGAAGTATATTCCTTGTATATTCTTAGTATGACATATATCTTAAAAATTCAGGTTCAGAAATTGTCAGTAATTATGTGGCCTAAAAGAAAGTAGTTCCTTGTCTGAGTACTGTTTGAGAAAAATTAAATTCACATTTCAGGTCAACATCTGGATGCGTTTACTGCTCACAGTTTCACTCACATTTTAAAAAGGTTTACTGTTTTCCTTGAAGCAGAAGCTGTCTGTTCATAAAAGTTTGCCTCTATTTGCTTTGCTCCTTGAGAGGGGATTTGTATGCTTGCACTGCTCTGAGCAAGGGGAATTTGAGTCCATCTCACTAGAGGAGCCACTGTAGCAAAATAAAATGCAAATGGAGGGGTCAAAGGACAAGGCATAATGAGCAAGAAAATTTATTGTCTTATCTTCTGGTTTACATCCTTTGGGAAGATGGAGGAGAGAGAAATTGAAAGCAGTTCTGTCTGTTTTCTCTGCTGAGTTATTATGGGTCATGGATCTTTCTGATAGCAATATGGAATATGAAAACTAATTTGCAAGCTAATCGATTTTTTAAATCTTTATCTACACATGTGTAATGCTTACAAACATCCAGATGTTTTACTACTAAGCAACACGTGCATTCTGAATGCATTAATACTTGTTGAAAAATAGTCACGTGATAATACAACACAACCCCTCCCCACACACACACACCATGAAGAAAGATAAGAGCATGTTAGTTTCATTTGGAACATTGATAATTCTTATTTGAAACCCTAGGATAAAATGCTTTGAAAGTACATATTATTTATTAAGCATATATTTTGCATAAACTACTTGATATTGGGTATGTTATCTCTCATTTATAAGACACAGGGATATATGCACAGGTAGAGGTGAATAGAGATAAAATTTCTTAGACCATCTTGATTAACATATCTAAAAGTAGTTTGTCTTGCCCTCAACTCAAACTTCTTCCAACCATGCATCATAGCATATGGGATGCAATGAAATGAGAATTAACAGTATGATTACTGTGGGGTTCTCAGTAAAGATCAGTACAAGCCAGTGATGGCTATACACCATTTCCTTCATTATATGTACATGAGAGACCACTAAAGGGCTAAACATACATCCCTCTTTTTCTTTGTACCAATTAGAGACCCTGAAATATTAATCAACTGCTTGATTTAGAAGGAAATACCATTGCATGCTTTTTCCTACATGTTGCTGAGGAGCAGCAAACATATCATAGCACTCAATAAATGTAATTTAGTTGCAAATAGTAAAATGAAATTACAGTAATATATTTTGCAATGAACTCACCATAAGATGAAATAAAATAAGTTTTAGCATGAGACACAGAAGCTGAACAGATTTTCAAAACTAAGTGAATGAATTCCTATGGGGAAGCTAGGAATGCTGGCCTGATTGTGGTAGGAAAGGTTAATAGGAGGTCAGAGTGATAAAATTTTTATTGCAATTTGACAGGTAAGCTGGTTCTCATGTTTATTTCATCCATCTGCAATCAAAAAGGTAAATTGAAAGACATATTGTTTTACTGTAATCACATCTTTCCACATCCAAACATGAAAGGACTATATTTCATTGTCCATTAGTATAGAATATTTTTTAGAAAAAATATTTTCCTTAAAATTATTCCTCTATGTTCCTCAACTGGTACTTTCTTGGAAACATAGACAGAATTTTAGGACAGTCAGTGGTAAATACTTTGTCCTGGAGTATTCAAAAGCCACTAGATTGCAAAGCCCTGGGACATCCGGAGGTGTGCACTTCCAGAAAATGCTTCTGTACGTTTAAATTCAAGCCAAGTTAGTGGTGGAGAAAACACGCTGGAAACAATCTCACTTTTTTTTTTTTTTAAATCAAATGGAGGGAAAGATTCCACTAAGAAGAGGAAAAGCTTGCCAAATGGAAGAAGCCACAGGGAAACCTTAATTTAAGCCCCTGTTCTTCAATTCCTGTGTGGTTTGGGCAAAAAGCACTTAAAAGTACTCTTTGAGGACTCTATTCTCTTCTTTTCCATTTTTTCTGCCCTTTTACAATCTCTCTAAGGATATGGGAAAGTGCACTGAAAGTTACTATCTAGGTGATTCAATCCTTCTTCTCCATCTCCTTTATATTTCTAATAGTCTCTTCAAAGCTCAAAAAAAATTAGAACACATTTAACAAGTGCTTTTGCCAGACTCAGCCACCATTTCCCCTCCTGAGCCTGTGATTAACCCACTGATGGATGCACAAATTCTGTGGTCCAGTTCCAATACAGAAGCAGGTAGGACATGCCCAGCTCAAATACACCTGCAGTTCACCCTGTCTAACCATCATTTTTAAACATAGAGCACAACCAGCAACATGGTTTCACAGAGCCCATCCACCTAGGAAGGAAACATTAAAATGTATCAGAAAGCACTACTAGAGCTGAAAATTTATCTATATTATTTATAAACCCACTTTAATTACTCTGTGCTTGCTTTCTATCCAGCACCCCTATTCCTTTCATATCAAAATCATCCCTACCCTACATGCACACACATTTAACTTCTAGTCTAACAGAGAAGTTCCCTTTTCCTATTGCCATGGATCATATGTATAATAAGATATATTTCATTTAAGAATAAGATAATCCCTTTTATTAGTTCAGTTACTATTCATAACTTAGCCAGCTTGTACATTTTATTAAACAGTGTGTGACTTTCCATAGAAGTTATTAACATTTTTATAATGAGTTTTACAAAAATATTTCACCAACACCACAATAAGTGTGCCAAAATTCCCACAGACTCCCAATTAAGTATCAACAAAGCACACGAAGTACTCCATAGTGTCAAGGAGACTTCTAGTGGAGTTTCTGTAATTTAAAACTCCCATCATGTATATGTTTACATAATATAAGCTTCACTGACAACACATTAATGACAGCATTTGAGACAAAAGTTTGTATTTGTCAAAACAGAAAAAATTATGACTATTCACAAAATACATACACTTAATGGAGTTTCCAAAGTGTATATTACCCTTTATTATATGTTGCAGCTGCAGAAAGAAAAGAATCCTCTAGAGAATTAATGTGAACTTATGATAATGCAGCCTGCAGCACGGTTTTGTTTTGGTTTCGCCTGTTTCTGCTGACGGTGCAATTCAAAGTCTATTCTACTCATTTTTAGTCAAAGAATCAGATTATCTCACCTATAAGCACACAGCAATAAAGTGTCATTCTTCAGTCAATACTGACTACTTCACATCTTTCTCTTGTTAGAGGATTGGATCCCCGGCTCATTAGTTTATCAGCTGATAAATAGGAGAGGGTAATGAATTGAGAAAATCTGTACGTACCTTCAGAGCAAACCTGCCGGATCACAAGAATCCATTAGAATCCTGGCAATATCCTCTGATCTATTGCCCGCACGGCTCTGACTTGATGGAGAGTTTCATTCCCTGGGCTCAGTTCTCCAGAAGAAAATCAGCACAATTTAAATATTTCTTGGAATGTGACAGCTCTCTAGATCCCTGGTTGCAGTCTGTTCCCCAGGGATGGCAATCTGGCGTTCCTGTGTGCACAGAGCAGTGAAGATGAATTGAAAACGCTTGAGATAAATTAGGAATGGCTAAGTTAAAATTGTCTCTGCTCCAGACTCTCTCATCTGCAGTCTGCAAGCCTGTTTTTCTGTGAAAAAGCTAGATGGCAGACTGCCTCAGTAAGTTCTTCTTAAGCGACAGAGAGCATTTCCAATGAAGAAAAATTCTCCCATTATCTAAGCTAATGTGACTGCTGTTAAATCTAGTTTTTAAAGTGTCTACTGGCATGAAATTTATTTGCACTCTTGCTTCCTTTCAAACTGCAGTCTAGAGTCCATAGGATCAGAGTATATGCAATTTTGTGTGAGAGACACATTCAAAGTTTTTAGATAAAATTGAATCCCTTTTATTTCTCAATGATCATCTTAAATGATCTAATATCTTCTTTTGTTATAAAAGGTATTTGTTGTATTTTATAATATGTAGAAATTATTTAAATTGTAATAACCCATCATGAAAATAGAATTTTTCAATCAACTGTATAAATAAATGTTATTCAATATAAATGTGCAGCATTTTCAAATGTCAGTCAAAATTCAAGGAACATATAAAACAGAAAAGCATGCTGGAGAAATTGCTCAGCAGTTAATGGTGCTTGCTTGCAAAGGCTGCTGTCAGAGTTTGATTCCCCAGTACCCATTTGCCTGTTGCACAAATTGGTGCATGCATTTGGAGTTTGTTTACAGAAACACGAGCCCCTGTTATATCCATGCTCTTTCTTTGTCTTTCTGTCTTTCTCTTACACATATACACAAATAAATAAGTAAAAGTATTCAAACAGAAAAAGAGAAATGTCTAATTCCAATTTCTAGTGAAAAAAAGGTAAGTATCAGCTCATCGAACATATTCCTACGGTTGATTTTTTTAATTGGTGCTTTCCTGTATTATCTCAATCTTTTATTTTCAGATGATGTTTAAATAAAAACAAAGTTCAATTATTATTTCCCATCAAATCCCACCCAAGATATATGAATGCTTTGGAATTCACTTGAATGATATATTGTTTTGTTACTTATCCTCTATGTTTGAATATTGTTTAAGCTTTTAATAATGGTCTGGGTTTAAAACATGAAATATATATATGAAATTTGACTTGTTATCCAACACACAAAGCTGAAAGATTTTCAAAATGATCAGACACATGATTGAATTTGTCATATGAGAAATATTTTCATATTTAGAAGTCCATTTAATATATTTATAAAAATATATCTGATGTCCATGAAAAATAATTTAATGATTTCCATCAGTTTCCAGAAATATCTGGTTGTTTGACATTAAAAATGTCTGATTCCATAACAACAACAAAAAAATGGTTTGTATCCTTTGGAAAACCAAAGGTAGTTTACTCCCCTGGGAGACAGACCAAAAGTAAACCAGAATTTCTGTTCTTACTCCATCTTCCCTAGAGCTGTAGCTCATAACTTGGGATGGAGCTGGTGTATCCACAGGGAAACAGACTGAAACACTGTGACCAAATACTGCCAAAACTCCTTACTCCTCATTAACTCTCTGTCTAACAGCATCACCCAAACACCTGGCTGGCTAAGCCAGCAGCTGGTAGGTATAATTTTGTTGCTCTGTGCTATAACACACAGTCCACCATATATCCATTACATCCTTTTAACTGTATCTTATTTTTTCTAGTATTAACTTGAATCATCATTTACCTCTCTAGTGACTGGACTCATTCATCTATTTGAAGTCTGTAATGAGTCAATTCCATCATCAATACTTGTGGTGGTTTGATTCAGGTGTCCCCCATAAACTTAGGTGTTCAGAATGCAAGGTTCCCAGCTGATGGAGATTTGGGAATTAATGCCTCCTGGAGGGAGTGTATTGTTGGGGGCGGGCTTATGGGCTTTATAGCCAGTTTCCCCATGCCAATATTCAGCACACCCTCCTGTTGCTTTAGTCCACCTTATGTTATGTTGTGATGTCCACCCTCTGCTCATGCCATCGTTTTCCCCTGCCATCATGGAGCTTCCCCTCGAGCCTATAAACCAAAATAAAACTCTTTTTCCCAGAAGCTGCTCTTGGTTGGGTGATTCCTACCAGCAACGCGAACCGTACTGCAACAATACTCATATACTTGTAATTTATTGTCACATAATATGCAAAGAATTTCATACTTTTTGTTGTTGTTTTTCAAGGTAGGGTCTCACTTTAACTCAGGCTGACTTGGAATTCTCTATGTAGTCTCAGGGTGGCCTCAGACTCATGGCAATCCTATCTCTGCTTCCCGAGTGCTGGGATTAAAGGTGTGCGCCACCACGCCCAGCCCTTTCATACTTTTGATTAAATCTTTTAAAATTATTACTTCCTGGAGAATAAGACCTTGAGTCTTGAAAATGCCCTGGGGGATCTGCTTGCTGGATCATCTGCTACCTGTTTTTGTCAGAAACTACCAACAGAAAACTACCATGAAGCAGTATGGGGCATCAACTAAACTTCACGTGAGCTGTTTCTGCTTACTGACTTTCACCAGAACTCAGGTCTATGTGATTGAGAATATCCTGGATATTACATGTTTATAATAGGTAAAATTTCCTCTGTCTCATACAGTGACTTATGTCCAAAGTTAGCTCTCTTATGTAATGAGGTGGTCATCAGGTTCTGGTAGTTTTCTATTCTGTGCTATTGTTTGAACTCTCCAAAAACATGAAATTGTTTTGCTAATTTAGGGAAGATACTCTTAACATACCACCTGTAGATGGACATCTAGACTCATTTTCATCTTAACATAATGAAAAATTAAAATTGTGGATTTTTAGTGCAGGGTTGCAAAACAATCATACATTTATTTTCTGTTCCTTCTTAAACTAAACACCACCACATATTTTCTAATAATTTCAACTAAACATTAAGTATTTAAATGCAGAATGAAATTGTATCACTCAAAATTCATTTTAGTAAGAGTGCTCCCATTCCCTTTTGCCACTACATATGATTTACCCCATAACATTTCATTTCTTCTTGAACTGATAATTTTTAATAATTATAGTTGGAAAAAATTTGCTTTTTAGCTCAGCCTAGTGACACATACCTTTATTCTAGTACTCAGGAGGCAGAGGTGGGAAGATTGCAGTGCATTTGAGGTCATCAGGAGACTACATAGTGAATTCCAGGTCAGCCTGTGCTACAGTGAGACCACACCTTGAATTCCTCCCCCCCTCAAAAAAAAAATGCTTTCTAAAAGCAGAAAGTCAGACTCATAAATAAACATTTTTATTTTCATTAAATTATCTTGTATATTCATTAAATTACTTTCTATTTTCATTAAGTTATTTCTCCTTAAAATACATATTAGGGTGACCAACTTCATAACATGATAAAATTAGAAATTTTGTCCATCTTATTCACAAAAATTTTCATAATATTAAAAGTAAAATATTTATGATTAATAAGAAGCTTTATAAAAGTATTTTTATAAAATATAAATATTTATAAAAATCACACTATTGCTTTAAAAGAAGTATTTAATTACCATAAATTTAGTAATATATTTAATCAATTATGAAAAGCCATATGATCCAAACTCAAACATTTTAAATATATACAATTATCAGTGAAGAAATTCTGTATATATAGACTGAAAAATTTAACATTAAGATGCCAATATCATTTAAAAGGCTCTCCAGATTCAGGTTTACTGGAACTGCTGTAAAGTGTTGAAGTTTTTCCTTTTTATTTTTTAGTTTAGAAGCATTGATTTTGGTTTGTCTGATTTCTCTATTTTTGGTTGCTTTAATTTTCTACCAATGTAGAGAAATTGGGCAGTCCAAAATTGAAGGTTTCTGCTTATTAAATGATTTATTCAAGAATATAGAATGAAAAATAATGGAATTGGAGAAAATATTTGCCAAAAATATAACTGGGGAGTTTAATATAGAAATATATGAATAGATAACAAAGTCAACAATAAACACATAAATTAAATAAATAGATTTACAAGATGAAATTAAGGACATGAAAAAATCTCCACACACAAGATATACACGTAACTAAAAGCACATAAATAGATTGTCAGCATCATTAATAAATGAGCACATATTAATAAAAATCACAACATGATAACACCTTGCATCTGATAGGATGGTCAACATCAGATCACAAATAAATAACAAGTTTGACAAGAATAGAGAAACAAGAACTTTTGTGCTCCACATGTGGGGATGTAAAATGAGGTATCTATTGTGGAAAATTGTGTGGTGGTCCCTCCAAAATTTAAGAAATAGAATTAACAACCAACTCTGTAACTCCATTTCTGGGAACATACTCAATTAAATCAGAAGGGATTCAAATATATATGTGTGCACTTGTCTTTTATGGTAGCATTGGTCACAGTGATCAAATGGGAAAAACAGAAATTCCAGTTATCTCCTAAGAGTAAAATTGTATTTTTTTTAATATATTCCATTTATGTATTTATTTGAGAGAGAAGAAGGGGGGAGAGAGAGGGGGGAAGAGAGAGAGAGAGAATACGCACGCCAGGGCCTCTAGCCACTGCACTCCTGATGCATGCGCCCCTTGTGTATCTGGCTTACATGGGTCATGGAGAATTGAACTGGGATCCTTTGGCTTTGCAGGCAAGCACTTTAACTGCATCTCTCCAGCCATCTCTCCAGCCTCATAAGACTGTATTTCTCATACATAAATTCAAATTCAAAGCTATGTATAATATATATAAATTTTATTTTGCCCCACAGTAGATGAAATTTTCTTCATACTAGCACTATAAATCTATAGAATATCTTAATATATGTCATGGGTAGAGCAAAGAGCTAAACACATGCTTCTTCTCTATTCCAACCTTAATAAAACTTCTAAGATTCCATTAATAGATCAATAGACACAAATAATATAAATGTCTGAAAAGCAGCCTATTAAGTTATAATACATTTACGATGTTTTTTTTTCTAAAGATGCAAATCCTAAATTTTAAAAAGTATTAAAGCCAAGGGGATTTTTTTTGTTCTTTTCTAATGAAACAATTTCTTTCTTAACTCTTATATTCATACCCAAAAGAAAGTGTACCAGTCCTATTTATCCATTTCTGAATTATTGCTTATCTCCATGAAATTAGAGTATTTACAAATGAATAGGAATGAATTTAACATTAACCCTAGTAGAATTGGCATCTGATTCATGAAAGTTTGAGTTTTACAATAAAAATAAATGATGACCCTAGCACGTACTACTTTAAAAATTCTAAATCTATTCACATTTTCTAATTAATGTTAAGTACCTTATGAGATAGGTGAACACAGTTTACAAGACTGTTTCAATTCCATTACTAAAATGTTATTTTATTTTTTTTGCCAGAAAACACAAACAAGGAATCAGAGTCTGTACACAAATGTTTGTAACATACGTCTGTTGTCTGTTTCCTCAAATACAACAAATTGTTACAAGAAATCATGGCAATATATTTTCATCAAAATTCAGTCAGTCTGACATTCAGAATGTATGCTTTCATATGTCATTTACAAAGAATATATGAAATATTTCTAAGCACAAATGTACATTTAACTCTCTTAACTATTTAAAATATTGCTTTCTTAATGCCAAATAATATAGCTGTTAGCAAGTGATGATATTTTTCTTTTGTTTTAAATTTAATTTATTAGTTTTCTTTTCAGTAAATACAGGCAGTTTGGTACCATTATTGAGGCTCATCTGTGATCTACCCCTTCCCATTAGACCCTCCTTGTTAATGAAAATGGGTCATGCATTGTGGAGTTAGCCCCCAGTTATTGGTATGCTAAATGTCTCTGCAAATCATGACCCAACATGTGATTCTGACATTCTTTCCACCCCCTCTTCCGCAAAATATCCCTGAGCCATGTTGGGTTCATTTTTGGTCTGCTTCAGTGCTAAGGTGTTGGGGGCCTCTGAGGCTCTGGCTCTCTGATTTGGTAGGAGTTGATTTTTCTCTGTGTTGATCTCCTTCCCCTTTGTGCTGGTATCCGGTTCACAGGAAAACATCACCCTTGCTTATTTCGCCAGTTGTCCTTAGTTTCAGTTGGGCCCCTTTTGAGGTATGTTGGGGCAGCTCTCTTCTTAGGATCTGCATCTATCTGGAAAAGAGAAGCAGATTCTCCAACGGAGAGTAAGTTAGCACCCGGAAAATTGAGATAAGACTTACTTTTTTGATAGACAGTATGATAGATTTAGGCCCTCTTATACCCGTGATTGATGGTAGCTTGATATTGTAGAGTGGGCTTGTGTTTGGGTATGGTTCTGACTTGTTTCCCAGCTCCAACTATGGGTCTAGTACCACTGAATGGATCAGTTAGCCAAATCAAGAGCAATTGATTCCTCACCATGGCTGTGTACCACTATTGCACTTGTGTGGGCATCACATCCGGTTATTTGTTGCTAATTAGGTTAAACAATGTGTTGCTTGGACAGATCTTGGTCATTTCCCCCAGTCGCCTATGTAGCGCCTTCTGGCACTAGACACGCTGACTGTGTGGGGACTGACTCTCTCCTGGCTTCCAGCCATGTCATTCCATTTTATGCGTCAGCTGTGTATGGAGTCTTCAGCAATAGGGTCTTACCACTGGCCTTTGGTGGGTCATCAAGTACTCTGACAGAAGTCTGTCATTGTTTGGGGAAACCTTGTAGGTTTCTCTGATCAAAAGCTCATTGTGGATGGTAGGCCCAAGCTGGAAGTGGGGGTTACAGGTCAGTGTCCACTAAGAAATTGAGGAAAAAGATAACTAATATACAAGAGTTAGAGAGGAAAGAGATAGAGGGGGAGGGGGAGAGGGAGCGAGGGAAGATGTAGAAGATTTAGGTCAGTTTTGATCCTACCCTGTCCAGTGTCTTGTAGTTCAGGTGTTTCCTGTAAGGGTCTAGTGAAGGTTCAGCCATTTGCTCTGTCTTTTAGGAAGTAGAATTTTATGGTACCATTGCCGTTTGTGTCCGGATTACTGTTTTCCACCCTTTGATTCCTTCCCCGCCCTCCCATCCATCTTATTGTATAGTCCATAAGGTGCTTGCTGGGTATGTAAGGCATCTTGGGCAGATTCAGGTTAGGTGTTGCAGATGAGTGAGACTATGTGTCGACTTTTTTTCTGTGATTGGGTAAGTTCGCTGAGAATGATCTGTTCCAGGTTCAACCATTTTTCCTCAAATTTCTTTATGTCATTTTTTCTTACTGCTGTATAGAATTCCATTGTGTAGATATACCACATCTTTGTTATCCATTCTTCTAATGATGGACATCTGGGTTGGTTCCAGCTTTTAGCTATTACGAATTGAGCCACTACAAACATGGTTGAGCAAATCTTAACTACTGTTTTTTTTTTTTTCATTTTTCATTAACAAACAGTAACTGTATATATTTTTCGTATCAATGACATTTTTCATACATGTTAACTTGTGGAAGATTAAGTGAGGCTAATAAAACCCCACAAACTCAAAGACATTAGTGCTTAATTAGATATGATCTTTAATATCTTTTTTTAAATGTTTGTTTCTTTTTATTTATTTACCTGACAACAATAGACAGAAAGAGAAAGAGGCAGATAGAGAGAAAGAATGGGCACACCATTGCCTCCAGACACTGCAAACAAACTCCAGATGCATGTGCCCCCTTGTGCATCTGGCTAACGTGGGTCCTGAGGAATGGAGCCTCAAACTGGGGTCCTCAGGCTTGACAGGCAAGCACTTAACCACTAAGCCATCTCTCCAACCCAGATCATTAATAACTTTAAAATCTGTTCTGTCAGATTAAAGTACACAGCATGTTTAACATTAAAGTAACAAAGACATCAGACATCAAATTCATGGTCCAAACATTAACTTCTCAGTGAAAACCATAATAATTCTATGTTTACAGGATCTTTATTCAATAGATTAAAGATACATGAGCAGTTTCCAAGGTATAAATTGCAAATGTCTAAAAGAATCCAACCTCCCGACATAATGGTATAAAACTATATACTGTTTTAAAGATATGGTCTCCCTTATTCTTGAATCCACACAACCCTTAGCCTCCAGAGGATAATAGGCTTGCAGTACTATGTCTGACAAAATAATATATAATAAAGATTGTGAAACTCATAATTCAGGGCAATTGGCATAACTTCAAATTGGATTATGGTCACAATGTAAGCCAATGTGTAGTTTCCCTTCTTTATACTGTAAGTGGGAATTTTTGGGAATGTGCAGAAGTTAATGTTCTCTATAGAGAGATGAAAAATGTTACCACTATATATGAATAGTGATGTCAGATCTATCCTTAGGGAGCTAAGTTTAAGAGCAATGAACATGTTATTCTTATAATCATGAGAATGAGTAAGACACTTCAGAACAATCATATTGTAGGAATAATCTATTTATTTTCATGTCTTTAGGCTCCAGTTAAATACAAGGCATGTGATATTTTGTTAAGGGTGCTTTAAAATTATAAAAGAAAATTTGTGGAAAGAACTTCCTTACAGATAATGAACAACAATTTATTTATTACTCATCCAAGGGTCAGAGTCAGTGATCTAGAGACAACATGTTCAGTTTAAAACCCACACCGTCCTGCCTGTCTGTATATACAGAATGAGAACCAGTGGGGAAACAATAATATCAATATCTTCACAGTATTATCCTGTAATGCATCTTTTTTCTTTTTAAGATTTCTTTATTTTAGTTTATTTATTTATTAGAGACAGAGAGAGGTGGGGAGAGACAGAGAATGGGCATGCCAGGGCCTTTAGCCACTGCAAACGAACTCCAGACACATACACCACCATGTGCATCTGGCTTTCATGGGACCTGGACAATCGAACCTCAATCATCAGGTTTCAGAGACAGGTGCCTTAATCACTAAGCCATCTCTCCAGCCCTGTCATGCATATATTTAATAATTATGTATTCTGTGGTAGAAAAATAAGGATAAGAAAATAATGAAGAAAATAGTAATTATTCCTATAAAATCTTAATGTCAGCTCAGTAGGAAAACTTAACATCAGTCAAAAGAGGCATTACATAAATAAGACTAAACGTCACATGACTTAGTTATAAATGAAGAGCAATGAGCATTCAAAGCAGAGATTTGTTAGTCACTATACATATTGTGGACCATGAAATTTAATAAAAAAAATTAAATTTCTCCACAATGATATCTAGCCATTTTCTACTTACAATAGCAAGGTCATACTTTCTTCCCCGACACAACACTGTATGTTATTGAGAATCTCTACCAATCTCCTGAAATTTGACATGTATGCACACAGGGACAGAAAGAATGAAAACACATGTCAATCTGTAACATATGTTCCAAATTCAACAGACTATGGACATACAGCCTTTATAAAATAATCAAAAGCTCTAAGCTCCAAAGAATTCATTTCTAATAAACTATGGAAGTAGGTATTCTAGTGACAGAAGAGAACTTTCAAGGGTATGTGTGTTATCTACTTTGAAGCAAATAGATGATCCAATGTCATTTACCAAATCTGGAGACATCAAATCAATGTTAAATGGTATGAAATAAGGAAATGATTATCTTACACTCACTATATGCTACTCAGACTTTAAGCATGTGTCCATTCATACTTTTATTTTAACCCTGGACACACTTTAAGACATCATTCTAAATGTGTAATAAGCTTGTATAAAGTTCTGATTTTATGCCAATCATTCCTAATTCAAGTACACTGGAAAGAGATTTAATAGTTGCCTCTCTATAAACTCCTATTCCACTTCATTACTGATGACCCTGGACCCATCATCAGGCCACCGACTAAGAGGTTTCAACATATTATGCAGATGCTGTTGGTGACATTGTTTATAAACCCCAATCAATAAATAGTGTTCACATGTAGACTTTCTTTGGATTAGCAAAATTTTCTTCCATACCTTTTATCATGAAGTTGTTTGCTAAATGTGTATACTTTCATATATAAGTTTCATCCTGTGCACTAAGTTTCTGTGAGTTTTCACAAATATATGGTGATATATATGGTGATATATATGTATTACATAATTATAAAAGTAATTCCATACCTTTAAAACTCCTATATTTTTACTTCTCTCATTCCATCTAAATCCAAAGACATCTTTGATGTTTCTGTAGTCCATTTATTTTTGCTTGCTAGTGGTATGTGTGTGTGTGTGTGTGTGGTATGTACTGTATGACTGTATGGATATGCATGTGCCCATGCAATACCCCATGCACTAGTCTTCCATGGTCAGAAGAGAATGTTGGGTATTAAATTCAATCATTCTTCTGCCAATTCTAACTTGAGGCTAGTCTCTTTCTGATTACAGCGCTTGGTTTTTGTATTCCTACAGCACCAGAGAGTCTATGGTCTCTGTCCCTAGAGAAAAGGAGTTATAGATGCAGGTAGCTCAGCCATTTATGCTAACCTTGGCAATTTGACTCCAGTGACCACTCAGAACTTTTCAGGAATTCATGCTTGCATAGGAAGTACCCTTAATGGCTGATCCATCTCGTTAGCACTCCAATTCATGTTCATGACTTCCCAATTTCATGTAATTACAGTGATATAGCATGGGCACATATTATGATATCCTACTTACAATTTTTTTTTTTAATATTTGTATCTTCTGGTTGTGTTACAGCTAATTTCTTTAATCAATACTGTGGTATTGATGAAACCACAGCTTGTTTATTCATTTTTCAAATGAATAAAACATTGTTTATTCTTTATGTTATAAGACATCTATATAAAGTCACATGTGGGCTGGAGAGAGTTCAGTGGTTAAAGCCTTGCCTCCAAAGCTTAATGACTTGGGTTTAATTCCCTAGTACCCATGTAAAGCCAGATGCACAAAGAGGCTACAGACCCTGATGTTCCCATTCTCTCTTTAGCTTTGTAAATTATTAAATAGTTAAAAAAAAAAAAGTCACATGATCCTTCTTGTGGAAACACAACTTTTTCAATTCACATGGGGAAAGACCTAGAACCAATATTATTGGTCAGGTATTAAGGATATATTTACCTTCACATGAGACTATCAAGTTATGCTTTCATAGCTATAATGCTTTCATAGTTATATTGAGTCCTAATTATATAACCATCTGTAAAGAGGTGAAATATTATATGAATTCTTACAGTTTTGTAGTGGATTTTCAAGATTGCTATAATTTGCAACTCCCTAACAACAAGCATAATAGTAACATCTTCAACAATTTATTCACACACACACACACACACACACACACACACACACACACACACACACACACACATATATATATATATATATATATATATATATATATATATATATATATATATATTCATTAGGGAAGCATCTCTGCCCATTTATTAAAGTAAGTTTTCTCAAAGAGCATTTTTAAGATTGTAATTCCTATCTTGGATAGAACTGCTACTATTAACTACTGAACCATCTCTGTAGCCCAGAATGA
The DNA here is from genome assembly GCF_020740685.1 of Jaculus jaculus. NCBI lineage: Eukaryota > Metazoa > Chordata > Mammalia > Rodentia > Dipodidae > Jaculus > Jaculus jaculus. Next base: position 130,097,929 of record NC_059107.1, read on the forward strand.
TATTTTTTGAGTATGGGAATTAGAAGTGATTGCCGCTGATACCACTAACCTAAAAACTCGAGTTTTATTAAGAAAAAAAGTCAAACACAACAAATGATAAGGCTGAATTAAGATTTAGAGAAGATTTTCCTTGTGGAGAGAAAGGATTCCTCCCCAGGAATTTTTTCTTACTTTCTCTCCTGCAATCTACAGCTCCAGTGCATGTAAGTTTTAAAAAGTGGAAAAGCAGTAAACAGCAAGTAATCCTCAGTCGTTTCCCACGCTCACTCTGGAGCAGCTGCATAATAATCTCTAAATCCTTGACATGACTTGATTATGCAGTTTAATTAGCACAGCCCTCATCACTGAATATTAGAAGTTTTCATCTCACATATCATACAACTTTTCAAATCACATCTCTGAAGGCCAAAAATTTTAATAACAACCCATGAAGTATGATGATCATTTACATTGAAAAATATGTTTCTTTTTAGAAAGAAGAACATTGGGAACTTTTATATTATCACTAGAATCATTGTTCAAATTTTTACATTGTTTTGTTAATAAATAGTTTTTTTCATTAAATGTGATTTATTCTTAGTTTGAAGAGCCAGGTTTGCTTTCATTTTTTTTTTTTTTTAAGGTAGGGTCTCACTATAGCCCAGGCTGACCTGGAATTCACTATGGAGTCTCAGGGTGACCTTGAACTCATGGTGATCCTCCTACCTCTACCTCCCGAGTGCTGGGATTAAAGGCGTGCGCCACCACGCCCTGCTAAGTTTGCTTTAATTTTGATTAACATTTATTTATGTACATATAAAAGGTTCTTCATGTGTTATTATAACATATGAACATTACCTTTGCCTGGTTGAGATGAAACTAGGACAAAATTCTTCTAATGTGACTTTTTGATAAAATACATATGAATATATAAAATTTATTTTAGATGATCTGAATTTTCAAGTCACATGATTCTCAATCTTATATCATTAATACCACTTCCTATAAATGATTGACTTTTCTAAACAATATAGTGTTTTACTTACAAAATATGGCATAGGAACTAGGGAGATAGTCACCTGGTAGGGCACTAGCCACATAAGCAATAATAGTGTGTGCAAACCAGGCAGACACACTGATAAATTCTACCAGGTATTTCAGTTCGATTCTCCTCAAATTATTTCATAAAATTAGAAAGGACACTGGTGATCAATATGTTAACTGAAATCCCATATGCAGGTTCAGAAAGAGGACTACAAAAAAGGGGGGAACAAGACAGGGAAATGGGATGCAAATGTTATGAAAACAGAAAGGGAGACTATTCACAAAGCAGAAGGAGACCAGCAGGTGGGTGAAGGGATTATGGAGGTACAGTGGAAAATGAACAAGAAAAAAAAAAGCAATGATGTATATATGTATGGACATGTCATAATAAGACCCAGCGATTCTTATGGCAATTCAAATACTAATAATAGTGAAAAGTAATAAGGAAAATTGACACTACAAACAAAATTTGAAAAAAAAAAAGTTGCTTACATCTAAAATATTCAGTTGTTAAATATGGCTTAGAGCAAATGTCATAAATTTTCTCAACTGCAAATATGGCAATGACTCTACACTACTAAATTCCATTACTAGAATACTATCACTATAGTATAAATATTTAAGTATAGTTTTGCAATGGCAAAGTCACAGATGAGCATAAGTCCAGTTGCAATGGTGTCCTTGTTTTCTACATTTTAAGCGTTCTCAGGTTTGAGAGATGGGTCCTTGCTTGCAATGTCTAAGAACCTGAGTTCAATTCCCCAGTACTCATGTAAAGCCACATGCACAAAGTGGTGCATGAATTTGGAGTTTGTTTGCAGTGGGCCATGGTATGCCCATTCTCTCTGTCTCTCTTTTTTCTCTCTCTCTGCATGCAAATAAATAAATAAAATGTTAAAAAAATAAAACTGTTCTCACAGGGCAGTACTGATATGTATGGTTTCTACACCTTGTAGTTCTTGTATGTTTATCAGTAACCACCACTGAAAACATGTGCACACATAAGAGATCATCTTTAAAAACATTTTTACAGTAAAGTCACATTACTATAGCCACACGACTCCTTAGCACTTGTAGATTAATTTTATTTGTAGGATGTGTAATATTTTGGAAATTGCTTCCTCTATCCACCCACAATAACTATCACCTACTGAGCTCAGATTACTGTTTTCAGGAAAGTCATTGTGGCATATTTTCTGTGGGTGTTCACATAGGAGCTTCCTCAAACAATATGTTAGCCCATCTGATTTATCCTGTTTCTTTCCATTTCAAGTAACATCTTTGCATTCCACATTCAATTCCCAGCCCCAAATGTGTTTAGTTTCATAGAGTATTTTAATACAAAACTACCTTTTACACACTATTTCACAAAACAAAAACATGAATATTAAAGACATTCTACTAAATATCTATAATCAAAATATGTGAATAAAAATAATCACACAGATTAAAACTGAGTCTGTAATTTTGTACAACTAAAACTTTATTTTCCTTAAAATTAAAATATTTTATATCATGAATAATATATCTCTTTAACCTTAATGTGATCATGTGATTACTGAAGAGTTTATAAGCTAATGTAGTTTAGCTTTTTAAATTTTTGTGGCAATGATTTGGCATTTAACAATCACACATTATTCTAAGATGTATTTGCTCATATATTACAAAAGGATATGGTACATTTATACAATGGAAGTTCTATTCAGCAGTAAAGAAAAATGAAGTTATGAAATTTGCAGGAAAATGGATGGTTCTGGAAAGGATTATACAAAAGAAAATTTAAATTAAAATTATAAATCTTACTGAAATAATTCTGATTGTGCAATAATGAAACTATGACCTTAGAAAATAAATCATAAGATTGTTATCATAAGTATGTCTTGCAATCTCAACTACATAAGAAACTCCGAAGAGGATCAAAAAATCAAGGTCTTCCTTGGCTACAGAGTGGTTTCGAAGCCAGCTTTGGAAACTTGGTGACCTATATCTTTAAATAAAACCTAAAGGAAAGGTGCAGGATAGAGCTCAGTTGTAAAGTGTTTCACATGTGAGGCACCACTTGTTTAATCACTGGTAACAGAAAAAAGAAAGAATCATTATAATTCCAAAACATCTTGCAACACAATTTATGCAATATATAATGAAGATAATATTACTTGGTTGAACAGAAACATAAATGTTAAAAACTATTACTGGGCTGCAGATATAACTCAGAAGATAAAGCACTTGCCTTTAAGGTCTACAGACCCAAGTTTGATTCCCCAGTACCCACATAAAACCATATGCACAAAGTGGCACATACATCTAGAGTTCATTTACTATGGCTAGATTCCCTGGTGTTTCTCTCTCTGTTTCTCTCTCTCTCTCTCTCTGACAGGAGTGATGGTGCACTACCTTAATCCCAGCACTTGATAGGCCAAGGCAAGGTGATTGCTCCCAGTTTCAGGCCAGACTAAACATACATAGTAAATTCCACATCAGGCCACTCTAGAGCAAGACCCTACCCCCAAATAACAAAACAAAATAAAACAAAACAAAGAAACAAAAAATCATGGGCCAGAGGGATGGCTTAGTGATTAAGACACTTGCCTGAGAAGCCTAAGGATCCAGGTCTGATTCTCCAGGTCCCTCGTAAGCCAGATGCACAAGGTAACTCATGCATCTGGAGTTTGTTTGCAGGGGCTAGAGGCCCTAGCATGCCCATTCTCTCCCTGTGTGTCTGTCTGTCTCCCTCTTTCTCTGTGTCTCTAGTAAATAAATAAATAAATAAATCTAAAAAAAAAACCAATATATTTTCCTTGTTACACAAAATTATAGTTTTTCAATTATTTTGAATTTTAATTGGCAACTTTACACACACACACACACACACACACACAAACACACATTTTATTTCTCTTGCTACTCATAACCATCACCCTAGCCCCCTGTATTCCTGCTTCTATTTTGATGAGAGAGAGAGAGAGAGAGAGAGAGAGAGAGAGCACTACTAAGTTTTATTAGGGTTCCTTGCATGAGAATGGGTGGGAGATTCTTTATTAAAGCATGTGAGACCTACTGATGTCTACAAACCTGAAGAAGTTTCCCCTGGATCTCCAGAAGCCATTAACTTCCAATAACTCTCTAAATAAATTTATCACCTAATGCTCTAGCTATTCCAACACTCATTTAATCCCATAGGTTTTAAAATTTATAAATATAATGGATGCCCAGAGATGAGATTAGCTGTTTCCTTCTATGACTTTCACAGTATTTTTAAGACAGTGTTTGTCACTTAATCTGAAGCTGACCCATTCTGCTAGAATAGCTAGCCTAGGAACCTGACAGGATCTCTTGTGTATGTTTCACCTTCCCTTAAATTATAGGCACATGATAATGCAACATGCTTTCATGAGAGTGCTAAAGATTTGAAATCTAGTCCTCAGGATTATGTTGCAACCACTGCATTGACTAAGCTATACTTAACCCATTTTTTATACTTGAATAATTTCACATAGTATCTGTCCTCTTTCTCAATAACAATAATGTAATAAAAATTTTGTTGCAAGCAAAAGCAAAACCTGGAACAAGAAAATCATAACAAAATCTAAGATATGTAAATAGCTATAAAAGTAAACCAGTGGGATCCTCACCTTATACATAACTGGCCTGAACAAAAATAAAAGAAAGCACTTCCTAGGAAAAAATTAATATTTTTTCTTTTGATAATAAGATAAACTACTAACAAAAGTAAAAGGAGAAAAGTGAAAAATGGGTAGCAAAATCAGAAATACTTTAGATTTTCATTTGAGATGTTCTGGTCACCAGTATAAAAAAAAAAAATTTGTATATGTGTGTGCTGTATGGAGATCTAACCTGATTTGCTATTTCAAACAAATGTCTGTCCAACTTTATGTGGTTGGCTTGGTAGCAAACCCAGGCTTGCAGATTTTAAATTAAAAAAAAAAAGACAAACAGGAGGGATGTGCTGGTGTGGAGTGGGTAGCCAATACCCCTGTTTCCTGGCTCCTCCCAGCTCCATGGTCTGGGTTCTCTGAATGGAAAGTGTGGGAGAAGTCATGACATGGAGGGAGTAGGCCACATGCCTGTTCCTTGGCTTCTCCCAGTCACCTGATCCAGGAAGGTCCCATCCTGTCATACTTGGGGAGGTCTGATCTCTGTGTGAGTTGTGGAGTCAGGCCTTTTGCATTGGTATTCTGATTGGCAACAGGGTACCAACATCATTGTTCCACTGAGTCAGAGTGTGTATGGGCTAAAGGACAAAACTTTATTCCTCCTAAGTAAAATAGTCTCCCTAAAAAAATAAAAATAAAAAATAAAGTTAATGGTAAGACCCTACTGCTGAACACACCCTACAGTGTTGGCACAGACCATGGACAGACCTGGTCCAAATCCAAAAGAGAGCCAGTCCCCAGATAATTAGCCCATCTATTGCTGGAAGGTGCTGCATGAGCTACCAGGGGACATGGCCAACATCTGTCCAAGCAACTCAAATCTCTAAAAGCAGCTACTCAGAAGCAAACAACCTGACACAAGTGCTCACACAAGAGCAATAGTGTCCCCCAGCCATGGTGGGTAACCAGCTGCTCTTGGATTAGCTAGACTATCCACTCAATGTAAAGGAAACCATATCTGGAACTGGGAAACAAGTCAGAGTCATAGTGAGATGGTGATTCTGCTTTCCTTTGTCAAACTCCCACTCACCTTGGGCTAGAAAAAGGTCTATAGCCTTTAAATTCTCAATAAATTAATAATTATTATCCCATTTAACTGGTGCTGACTTCATTCTCTGTTAGAGAATTTGCTTCTCTTTTTCATATGGTAGATGGTCCTGAGGAGAAAATTAAGCCAGCACACTCCACCCTGGTGCCAGCTGAAGCCACAGAGGAATTGAGGAAATGAGGAAGAGTGTTGCTTTCTGCCTGGCATGGTGGCACACACTTTTAATCCCAGGACTTGGGAGACAGAGGTAGGAGTACCGCCATGTGTTTGAGGCCACCCTGAGACTACATAGTGAATTCCAGGTCAGCCTGAGCTACAGTGAGACCCTACCTCAGGAAAAAAAAAAAAGAAAAAAAAAAAAGAAAATTCTGCTTTCTTAGTGAATGTGATAACAGAAGAAGGGTGAAGGAGAGAGACACTGAGGACACTCAACACCTACCAAACTAGAGATTCAGATGCTCCTAAGTGTCCATCACTGAAGTAGACTTAAAATGCTCCCAACATGGCTCAGGGAATTTTGCAAAAGAGGAAGCAGAAAGACTGTTAGAGCCACAAGTTGGGACATTTTGCACAGAGACATTGCCTCTTCCCCATAACTGACTGCTGCCCCCATAATGTACTAACTACAATCCCCATTCCCCATGGGGTTGACTTACACCTCCAATGAGGAAAATCTCCTCAGAAAAGGGGCAGGGAGGAGAGAAAGGATGGTACCAACATGTGTTATCTTTTTCTTGTTTAGAGCTCCATCACCTAGGGCTATGTGGCTCCTAATAAAACCTTCTGGTAAGCTACATTTCAGAGTGAGTAATCTTATACAATCATACAAACCTCCAGAAACTTTATCTGTTGGCTTCTGAAAATATGAAGCCTTTAAGAATATTAAATTCACAATGTAAGTTAAACATTCATTTATACAATTACTACTTAATAAAAGAAGAGGTGTAATAGGTGATATTTACCCAAGCTTTACTACTGAAAAAGACTTCTCAAGAGTAATTCCTGAGCCTTTAGAATCCTAGTAGTCCTGTTATATATATTGTGCATTAGCAATCTAAGGGTTCAATATTTTGCAATATCATTTGTATGTCTGTTACCAATAATTTCACAGGCTCACTATTGTCTTCACCATAGCAGTTTCCATATACTCCCTTGTCTTAATACTTTTCAATATTCTGTAAAATAGTTCAACAACTCTATGTAAAGAACTTTCCCCAACTCTTTTAGATAGTCTTACAGGAAACACCTGAACCACAAGACACTGGACAGGGTAGGATCAAAACTGACCTAAATCTCCTACATCTTCCCTCCCTCCCTCTCCCCCATCCTCTCTATCTCTCTCCTCTCTAACTCTTGTATATTAGTTATCTTTTTCCTCAATTTCTTAGTGGACACTGACCTGTAACCCCCACTTCCAGCTTGGGCCTACCATCCACAATGAGCTTTTGATCAGAGAAACCTACAAGGTTTCCCCAAACAATGACAGACTTCTGTCAGAGTACTTGATGACCCACCAAAGGCCAGTGGTAAGACCCTATTGCTGAAGACTTCATACACAGCTGACGCATAAAATGGAATGACATGGCTGGAAGCCAGGAGAGAGTCAGTCCCCACACAGTCAGCGTGTCTAGTGCCAGAAGGCGCTACATAGGCGACTGGGGGAAATGACCAAGATCTTTCCAAGCAACACTTTGTTTAACCTAATTAGCAACAAATAACCGGATGTGATGCCCACACAAGTGCAATAGTGGTACACAGCCATGTTGAGGAATCAATTGCTCTTGATTTGGCTAACTGATCCACTCAGTGGTACTAGACCCATAGTTGGAGCTGGGAAACAAGTCAGAACCATACCCAAACACAAGCCCACTCTACAATATCAAGCTACCATCAATCACGGGTATAAGAGGGCCTAAATCTATCATACTGTCTATCAAAAAAGTAAGTCTTATCTCAATTTTCTGGGTGCTAACTTACTCTCCGTTGGAGAATCTGCTTCTCTTTTCCAGATAGATGCAGATCCTAAGAAGAGAGCTGCCCCAACATACCTCAAAAGGGGCCCAACTGAAACTAAGGACAACTGGCGAAATAAGCAAGGGTGATGTTTTCCTGTGAACCGGATACCAGCACAAAGGGGAAGGAGATCAACACAGAGAAAAATCAACTCCTACCAAATCAGAGAGCCAGAGCCTCAGAGGCCCCCAACACCTCAGCACTGAAGCAGACCAAAAATGAACCCAACATGGCTCAGGGATATTTTGCGGAAGAGGGGGCGGAAAGAATGTCAGAGTCACATGTTGGGTCATGATTTGCAGAGACATTTATCATACCAATAACTGGGGGCTAACTCCACAATGCACGACCCATTTTCATTAACAAGGAGGGTCTAATGGGAAGGGTAGATCACAGATGAGCCTAAATAATGGTACCAAACCGCCTGTATTTACTGAAAAGAAAACTAATAAATTAAATTAAAAAAAAAAAGAATTGAAGTTGAGATTGTCATCCCTTCCTATTGTCATTACAGAATTAGCTCTTGACTACTGCACATGATGTAAAATGTAACGTTTAATCTCATTCTTTTATCTCTAGTAACCTGCTCATAACAGAAATTAATCAGTTCTGTTAATCCCAAATGGAAAATCCTTTTCTGAAAAAAACATTGTTTTATTATTGTTTTAATTTCAATTAATACACAAGGTTAATATTATCAATTACTTTTTGCGATATAATATTCCCTAATGAAGAAAATTAAGGTACAGCATTTACCAAAATGAAGTAGATGGCACACCAATGATAATCTCTATATTAAGTTAAATATATACATTTTAACTAAGAAATCTCAAACCAATAACATAAATTTGAACAAATATAACATTAAATGTGAAAATGCTCTTTCAAATTTACTTATAAATGTTATACATTTGTTATTATGCATACTAAATTTTACTTGAAATATTTAAGAAATTAAAAGTAACATTACATTTAACATTAATAAAGCTTTAAAAGGACAATTATCCATACTATTGTCTAATTAGAAATGTAAGATATTCCATTTGATGATATACCAGAATGTAGTGCACACAGCCAAATGAGCTCTCATTAAACCCAAGAGCAATCTAAGTATTTTAAGGTCTGGACACAGTTAAGTGAATACTGAATTAATTATTTCTTCAAAGTACCAAGGGATCTATAAAGTTCTGTAAGTATCTTCTCTTTCCCCATTATACACTTGAAACTTGGGAAATATTTCAAGTTTAGAGATATACCACTAAGTTACATTAGTTTTCAGAATTCAGTAAACTAGATAGTTAGATGTTGGAAGAATTTAATTCATTGTAAGTGATTTATACATTAAGAAGGAGTAGTTCTGATATATGGCTGTCTAAAATTTAAGGAAAGTTTATTTTTACCATATAGTTTTCTCAATTTAAAATTATTACTAAGAGCAATAAAGTTATAGCAGTTAACTAAAGTTGACTGCAATTTTGTCAGAGACATTTTAAACATTGTATATATTATACCTGTTCCCCTTTCAGATTTTGGTCTAAAGGGTATACTAATTCAACCAAAATTGTAAAGCTTCTTAGTGTAAAACAGTTTTTCAACTCTGGAAGCCTAATTCTGAGGATCATGGCTGTTGAATTTAATATTGTATAGGAGCTAAATCACTTCTCAGATTTTAAAGTGGTGAGTCCGGTAATATGTATACATAGTGCTTAAAAATAATAGCATAATGCAGTACAACAGAAATGATACTTAATGAGGGACATCTCAATGACAACCTATTTGTCTTGGAGATCATTATTTTCTATTGAATTTTTTTTTAGATGAAAAGTAACTGGTTATAGATATTTAATTGAGAAATTATCCCACTTTTTTTTTTGTAAAACATCCAACCCTTACCATAAACATGATTATCATTCAGTTTGGAACAGTAATATAGGGATCATTATATACTGCAATATATTCAAAGTTATAAAATAAAAACATTGAAAATCAGGAAGAAATTATCAGATCTCATCATGAGTCCCAGGGTCTTTGCTTATGATGGCATTAATACTTCTATGAATGCAAATTAGTCATGTACAGAAACTTAACTAAGAATGTTGAAATGTGTGAACAAGCATCAAAGAAAATACTATGATTTTAAAAATATAATTACACAGTGGCACACACCTTTAATCCTAGCATGCAGGAAGCAGAGGTAGGAAGATTACCAAGAGTTTGAGGCCACCCTGAGACTACATAGTGAATTCCAGGGCCACCTGGAATAGAGACCCTAGTTGTAAAATAATAATAATAATAATAATAATAATAATAATAATAATAATAGTAGTAGTAGTAATAGTAATATAATGAGTGAAATAAAGAAATAACTAAGAAAAACTATGGAAGATATTAAATATCAATGCTACTGCATGCAGTCAAGATAATAAGAAAACCTATATTTGTGATTCAACCATAATTTCATAAATGATAAGAGTCAATGTAATTTTGATGGTGCTAACATCTTTGAGATGGGTATGTAAGTTCACTTGAATGTGTTTGATGAGCATGAAATATGTAGTATAAACAATGTTCTTCACTGATTAGGAATTAAAACAGAGAATGCAGAGAGAGTTTACAAAAGACAAATATCACAAGCTACTAACATGCCTCTCACACTTAGAATTAAACATAGTCCTTTCACTAATGAAGTTTACAAAGTCCTTTGGAGATGACTCTGGACAAGTTTTAAATGCACATTTGGTAACAAGTACTTCCTGTGCAGTGGGAAGAGTCCTTGGCACACACATTCTCTCCCACTCACTCCCCTTGCAGATAAATAAATAAAAATATTTGAGAGCTGGAGAGATAGCTTACCATTTTGCATGCAATGCCTAAGGAACCAAGTTTGACTCTCCAGACCCCAAATAAGCCAGACACACAAGATGATGAAAGCACACAAGGTCACACATGTGCACAAGGTGGCACAAATGTCTGGAGTTCATTTGAAATGATGTGCCAAATCTCTCTCTCTCTCTTTCTCCCTCCTTTCCTCCCTCTCTCTCTCTCTCTCTCTTTCTCTCTCTCTTTCAAACACACACACACACAACACACACACACCATTTTTGAAAAGAGGAAAAAAATAGAAAAAAGGATGAGCTGGAAAGAAGGGACTCAGTAGAGGGTTATATGAGAGTGTACTAAAAGAAGTGTAGTGAGAGGGGACTGTGATCATGGTACATTTCATATATTTATGGAAATTGTTAATAAAATGTTTTACAAAAAATGATTTGTGAACTGCTATTCTGAATCTGTACGTTCACTTAAGAAATACCTTCATGTACTTCCTTTGCAGGATTCAGAAGTAAAATAAACACGTTTTCTGATTTCTTTTTTCACCTAGATTGTATTTTTAAAATTTTCTTTCTATGATATATGATAAAGGTTTATAGAAAGCCTGAGTTTAATATAGGTGTGATCAGAGGTGATCCACTCTGCAGAGCAATATGGCTATTTCTCTAGCTCTCTTGCCGTGCCTCCATCATTTCCAGCTCTCCTGTCACCCTAGTCTCGCCCCATCTCATGCAATGAACTATTGTTTCCCTGTAATAACTTTTCTAGAAGTGTAATCGGAGAGTAAAATCAAACTGGTGTTTAAAATCTCAGCGCTTCTCTTCCTTCAATGCAGGTCACCCAGCATTTTTCTTTTCCTGTTTTAATACCTCACAAATACCTTTGTAGTTTGCTGATGAACTTTTCATTGAATTTCAAGAGAGCTTACAAAATTCATTAAGGCTTAATTTAGAAGATAAAAAATACTAGGGCCATAGCCCACAAATAAAAATATTGATTTATTTATAGCTCTCTATATATTTGTTCCACTATAAAAGTCCAGCTGTTGTGATCCATTAATTGATTGACTTCCTCCTCTTAGAGTTGTAAATGAGATCAAATGAGTTAAGGTTCTGAGGAAAATTTTATGCAGCTAAATTACTAGTCAGTAAAAATGAGCACAAATATTAACCTACAGATATATTTTAAAGAAATACTTTGTGAGAATTGCTGTTTTTGTTTAATTTACATAATCAGAAATTATGATTCCTTAGAGCAATCTAATATGTTTGGACAAAAGTTAGACTAGGTAGGGCTGGAGAGATGGCTTAGCGGTTAAGCACTTGCCTATGAAGCCTAAGGATCCTGGTTCGAGGCTCAATTCCCCAGCACCCACATTAGCCAGATGCACAAGGGGGCACACACGTCTGGAGTTTGTTTTCAGTGGCTGGAGGCCCTGGCATGCCCATTCTCTCTCTTCTTTCCCTATCTGCCTCTTTCTCTCTCTCTCTCTGTCACTATCAAATAAATAAATAAAAATAAACCAAAAAAATTAAAATATTTTTAAAAAGTTAGACTAGATAAAATGAAAAGACTTGATTTGTGTACTGTTTTAACAGATTTTACTGGTGGCTGTTTGTTGTATAAACTTTGATTCAGCTATAATCTGCTTATACCTAGAGATGTTGTCATTCTACTCAGCATGTATTGCTCTGCTATATGGTAAAATGAGTAATATAGAGTTCAGAGACACTCTCTTTATTTTGATGGGTTTTTGTTTCATGTTTTTATTTATTTGTTTGAAAGAGAAAGAGAATACCGGTATACCGGGGCCTCTTGCTGCTGAAAACAAACTGCAGACCTGTTGTGCATCTTCCTTTATGTGGGAACTGAGGAACTGAAACCAGACCTACAGGCTTTGCAAGCAAATGGCTTTAACTACTTGGAAATCTCTTCAACCTTTCTTTGAGATTTTTCATGGAACTAATGACAACCTAACTTATGAGGTAAAGTAAACAAAATTTAATTTAGTAGTCTGACTTTGGTAATTTCCATCAGGATCTCATCCAATCACAATGAGCTGAAATATAGCTAATACAGACTAACAATGGATCAGCCCAGGTCCATACAGAGCAACCCCAGGCTGTAACCAATCAAGGTATTTCTGTACCTTACTTATATATTCCATAAAATGCTTTTATACAGTTCTTCTACAAGGAAAATCTCAGAAGAAAAAAGAAAAAAAAATAAAACTTTAAGTCTGCTTTTTCTAAGTAGATCAGTTTTTAATTTTCTCCTATATGATGTAAATTTGGGATGTGAAAATAGCCTGTATCCAGCCCATGTGTGGCCAGAGGTGAGGTAACTTAAATGCTTTACTTGTTTTTTATTTTTTTTCCTTTGTGTTTAGTAATGCTCAGTGCTGCCTGATCTGTGAATGCTTGGATAAACTCTGTCAAATTAAGTTTATCTCATTGGAGTTTAGATATTTGTTCAACAAATATTGACAGAAATTATGTACTAGATGCTGTACTTGCAAGGAAAATAATAATTAAAATAAGACCTCAGACTTCCTGCAGCTTATATATTTTGAGAAGTGAAATTTGTTATTTCAAAAAAATCTGCTAACATCCAAAAAGAGTAGAAGGTGAAAAAAGAAGCATAAAATAGAGGAAGTAATAATGATTTAATCATTCTTGAAAATTTCAATGAAGAAGCAATTTCTAATATACTTTTAATAGAATGAATATTACCAAGAGGAAGTGCTCTCAGAACTGAGGAAACTAGTGAAGATGAAGTATGTAGATCTAAAAATATACTACTGTGCACAAATAAGGAAAGTCTCAATAAGTACACTGCGAGCTTATCCCCACACAGAACGTGTCCTCTTGCATGCCTAGTCCAATAGGCATGTGAAAGTACTTTCTGGACTCATATAACTGGCGGAAGTGCTGTCTTATACTTTAGTTGAAGAAGCCTCTTAGTTGAGTGATTTTGTATGTTTTTGTGTCTTTAGGATTTAGAAAGGTATGCTTATAAGAATAGAAACATGGGGCTGGAGAGATGGCTTAGTGGTTAAGGTGCTTGCCTGCAAAGCCAAAGGACCTTGGTTTGATTCCCCAGGACCCAAGTAAGCCAGATGCACAGGTGGCACATGTGTCTGGAGTTTGTTCACAGTGGCTGGAGGCCCTGGAGTGCCCAAGTACTCTTTCTTTCTCTCCCCCCTCTCTCTCAAATAAATACATAAATAAAAATTAAAATATATATTTTTAACAAGAGTAGAAAAGTAACCACTGGGGAGGTCTATTTACAGTGAATAATGCACATGTGCCACAACTTGGGTACCCAGGTTTGGTTACCCAGCCACACAGTAAAAAGACAAGTGGTGTGGAGGATTTCTGCAATTCTAGTGAACCTAGGCAAGAAAGGAGGTAGAGACAGGAGGATTTTCTGGAAGCTTGTGAACAGAGTGGTGAACAAGAGACCTGAACTCCATCAAAGTGTAGAGTGAGGATCAATAGGAAAATTGTTCACTGATTTTCACAAAGATGCATCTGCATTCACACATAAAAATGGACACCTACACATGCACATGCACACACACAAATGCGTGCACACACACAGATACACACACATAATCAATAGAAAAGACTAAATCAAACAATAAAGGAAAATTACCCATTGCTTATTAATATAACTAAATTGGCAATAATTATGAAACAGGAAACCTTCCTTAGTCCTCTGAATATTACATTTTAAAAATATACTCTATTTGGAATTTTATGATTATGTTATTAAAGGATGTTATTTTCAAAGTTATGAAAATACATTCTTTTCATGCATTGCTTAACAGCATTGGATCTTTGAATTATTTCCATTTTTCATAAATATCACAAACTCCAACATTTGTAGTTTGATTTTCCAAGGCAAAGACAAATATATTGTCTTGAGTTAAACATAGCTCAATTATACATCTTTACATATGGCTGTTAAAGACTAATGACAAAGTGAACAAAGTTAGAAATCTGAAAATTCTAATTCAGAGATCTAGCATTGAAATTCCTCTGCATGTCAATGAACATGGGTATACAAAGGAGCAGAAACAGGGAACTGTCTCATCGAATGCTGTCCATGCCAGGCAGAATGGAAAATGAAGCATGCACTGGAAATGAGTTACTGATGAAAATATGAGTTGTTGACCAAAGTCTCATGATACCAGAATTCAAATCAAGTGAATTCCCTTACATTATATAGGTAATGTTTAAATACTCATAATGACACTACTGATTTCAGAACTTCTGTCAGTCATTCCAATTGGTAAATATTATTTAAAATTCATTCAATTGAGGGCTGGAGAAATGACTTAGCAGTTAAGCACTTGCCTATGAAGCCTAAGGACCCTGGTTCGAGGCTCAGTTCCCCAGGACCCACGTTAGCCAGATGCACAAGGGGGCACATGCATCTGGAGTACATTTGCAGTGGCTAGAGGCCTCTCTCTCTGTCTGTCTGTTGTTCTCAAATAAATAAACAAAATAATATAAACAAAAATAAATGAAAAAAATTCATTCAGTTGGCAAGAATGAAAAGAAATTATCTACTCAAATTTACCCAAAATGGCAAGTATAACTATTCTTTCTTTCATGGGATTGCCAGTCTACATCCTGCATCCTTGACCTATGAATGAGTTTCTCTCCCTCTCCCCTCCCTTTGGAGTTTTCACAGAGTTCACTCTGGAACCCAGCCTTACCTAGATAACATTATATACTATGTAGCCCTGAATGTCCTTGAACACATGGCAATGCTCCTGCCTCAGCCTCCAGAGTAATGGCCTTATAGATGTGAAGCACTATGCCCAGCTGAGCAGAAAAATTTTAGCTGAGTAGAACTATGATTACTGTTTCCACTGTTCTGTCATTCCGTACTCACTTTCCATGGATCTTGATAGCTATAGAATATGTTTGGTCCAAATCATTTTATACTGCAATCAAACCACAATTCCCTAAGTGGTTTCCTCCTTTCTGTGCTTCTTTTTGATTCTATCTGAAAAGAACAGCTGATTGCACAATATTTAAACATGTTTCTTAAATTAGTTTACTCAAATTGCTTGCTAAATTGGTAGTGTTATCCGATACCAGTCTTTTTTTTTTTTTTCCTTCACATTACTTTCCATCACTTCCTGACCCAGATACTTGTATTTTTAACTTTGTCTTTTCAACCTCACAGGCTTCCTATAATGTGAAAAATGAAATCAATGGATCCTAGATTTGCCCAAAGCAAGTAGTACAGAAATGGAAGACTGCCCAGTAGAAATGAGGGACGCAGAAAGTACAAAGCCTGGAGACAATCTGTAGGAAAAATAAAATTACTAAAAGTTGTTCCATATTATTATTATTACTTTTCTCAGGATTAGTGATGTCAAATACTGTCAGTAGTTATATAGTCTTCTTATATAAAAGTTGTTAGTCAAATTTTAAAATAATTTTGTAGTAAAACTTTTAAAAATATTTATATTTGGGCATGCCTAAAGTGATGTAGATTCTTACTGTGAAATCAGTAACTAATTCAAAGTAAATATAAAATTCCTCAGGATTTTGAAGTGAGGCACTCATCAACATGAAGGGTTGTCATGGTAGTGGAGTTCAACAAAGGAAACAGAAAAAAAATTAAGTAAAGTAACTAGAGTATTGTGTGCCTATCTTTTAGAAAGTAAGTATAATACTTTGCAATTTACACAACACATAAGAAATAGTATATGTAAAAATTCAAATTTACACATCTAAAATACCGAAGCAGAATGAAACAAGGGAAAGATTACTTGGGAATGATTACAATGAATTATTTTTATTAAATCCTTGTAATATAGTACAAAAAAGAAATATTATCAAAAAGAAATGAAAATAAGATAATATAATGTAATACACAAAATTAATGGTTGAAAATTTCAAGAATCAGACTTTAATGAATAAGGAATGATAAAATTTAAATATGTTGCAACAATTTGATCAGAAGTTTGAAAATTAACCTGATTTATAGAAGGGAAATTGTTATAATTTTTTTATTAATTTATTATTTGAGAGAGATGAAAGAGAGAGAGAGAGAGTTTGTGTATGGGCATGCCAAAGCTTCCTGCAGCTGCAAATGAACTCCAGCCACAAGTGCCTCACTGCATATGGCAATCAGGCTGTACAAGTAAGTACCTATAATTTCTGAGCCGTCTCTCCAGTCCCCAAAAAGGGAACTTCTTAAAGATAGATTGTGTTCAGTAATTAATAACAGTGAAAAAAGAGACATTTTTCAGCTAATATGTACAATATTTTAATAAACATTTTCTGATACTTATCAAGGAGGAAATGTGGTGAAATCATTAAATTGTTTAAAATTAAAGAATAATAATGTTTTAATCTGTTTAGGAAAATAAATCATTACATGGAATACTGACATTATTATATTATAATAATATTATATTATAAACCCAGTTAAAAGAGTTACCTAAAATTCATGATTTTTCAATATCTAATTAGTAGTTCTCATTGTACCTTATAAGATTTGCAACAAAATTAAAAAAAAAACAGTTATTAATCTGAAAAGAAAATCAACATTACACTTTCCATATTTTGTAAGGGTAAAAATTAATTCAAATCATATTTTAAACTTAATTTTGTTTTCAACTAAACTTCCTTTTCCTCATATTAAAAGCTATATGTTATCAGGAAATAAAGGACCTATATTGAAATTGTAAAATGTTATTTAAAGCATGATTGACTTGTGAATGAAAATATTTAACAAGAAGTAGTATCCTATGTTTTTCAAGACAGATATTAAAAACAACAACTACAATTTTCTGGGATATTGCCAAAACTAGATACAGATATTATTGATATGATGTAATGTGAAGCTCAACATTGTTACCCAAACTGAAGCACTGACTTTCCTCCTTCCCTATTTCTCCTCCTCCTTCCTGGAATGATATTCTGAGGCTGACTAGCCTCTGACAAACCAGGATTTAGGTTTGCTTCCAGCATTGAGCCTGGTCAAGGGAGCATCTGTTGGCTGTGTCTTCCCTTAGAATATAAATTATTCTATTTCTATTAACCAGACAAGTTTAAGGAATAAACAGGAAACAAGTTATGCTACAATAAATATTTACTCTAAGAGTCAATTTATATATAAATCTGTCTATATTTTCTGACAACTCAGTACATCTGTCACAATATTTAAACTGTTGGTCCATAGTTGCTTGAAAATGAGTAATTTTTAATGTTTTTTTTTTTGAGGTAATGTTATATTCTAGCCCAAATTGACCTAGAACTCACTATGTAGTCAAGGTGGCCTCAAACTAATGGCAATCCTTCTACCTCTGGCTCCCAAGTGCTGGGATAAAAGACATGTGACCCAATGCTTAGCTAAATGGGTGAAATTTGAGGATGGATTTTTAATGTGGCAAAATATTAGATTTCCAAATAATGCATGCAGCCCAAATATTTAGCAGAGAAAACCTGAATGTATGAAAAATAGCTCACAAAATCTGATAAATGTCCATCTCTGGTAAAACTATAATCTTGTCAGAATTTTGAATTTCTACCTATTATTGTAATTTTGTTTTATAAATTTGAGTGATTGTTCCTGGAGGAAAATGAAAGTGCATTACCAATAGTTCTAATTCCGTCACATCTACAAAGAAAGTTTTCAAGTTTGAAAGTTCATGTTTAGGATAATATTTCATATTCTTGCTAGCCTGTTTTGAGAATGGTAGGCTTGTTGAATTCTTACTGGAGCAATTTTTTTTTTCTATCCACAAGTGATTTTTCTCTTTTCTTCTTTCTAACTGCCTTAATTTTTTTCCACCTCAGCCCATCATATTTTTATTGTGATTAAAAATAAAACATACCATTACATTTCCATCCCTCATCATCTAAATGTATCATTCAGTCCCATCAAGGGCATTAACATTACTTTACCATAGGATTCTAGAACTTTCGTCTGTACTGGGAAACTCTACACCTACTGAACCCTCATTTATTCCTCTGACACCTCCCTAGCTCTTGGTAACCACCTTTCTACTTCCTGTGTTTTGTTTTGTTTTTTTTTTTTTTGTTTGTTTGTATTTTTGTTTTTGTTTTTTTTGACGTAGGGTCTCACTCTAGCCTAGGTTGTCTTGGAATTCATTATGTAGTCTCAGGGTGGCCTCAAACTCACAGCAATCCTCCTACTTCTGCCTCCCAAATGCTGGGATTAAAGGCATGCACCACAACACCCAGCTCCTGTTTCTTTATTTTTATTTTTTTATTAATAGTTATGTACACAGTGAGTATACAGCCATGTTGGTACCATCATTATCCTCCTCCCTGCCCTCCTCTCTCCAAAGGGACCCTCCTCATTGGGGAATGAGGGTCATGCTTTGTGGGGATAGCCATCAGTTATGGGGAAGAGGCAGTGTCTCTGTGAGTAATGTCCCAACATGTTGCTCTAACAATCTTTCTACCCCCTCTTCTGTGAATTTTCCTGAGACATGTTGGGTTTGTTTTGGGTCTACTTCAGTGATGAGCTCTTGAGGACCCCGGTGTCACTGGATATCTGGTTTGGTGGAAGTTGCATGTTCTCTTGTGTCTATCTCCTTTACCTTTGTGCTGGCACCAGGTTCACAAGAAAGCAGCACCATTGCTGATATCCCCAATTCCTCTATGGTTTCAGCTGGGGTTCTGGTGAGGTGCAATGGGCTGATTCTCTCCTCAGGATCTGTATCCGTCTGAAAAAGAGTAGCAAATTCTCCAATCGAGAGTGAATTCAACACCAGATAAATGGGATAACCATTATTATTTCAGAGAAAAAAATAATAGGTGTAGGCCCTCTTGTAGCTCACGATTGGTGGGGGCTTGGTTACAGGGAGCTAGCTCATTTTTAGGATATGGTTCTGACTTGTTTCCCAAATCCAGCTCTGGGTTCTGTTCCACTGAGCAGATCAGTTAGCAAAATCAAGAGCAGTTGTTTACCCACCATGGCTGTATGCTACTATTGTGTTTATGTGAGCATCACATCAGATTGTTTGCTGCTGAGTCTAAGGTAGACCATGAGTTGCTTGGACAGATGTTGGTAATTTTCCCCCAGTCACTCGTGTAGCCTCTTCTGGCACTAGATGAGGTAACTGTCTGAGGACTGACTCTCTTCTAGATTCCAGCCATGTCACTCCGTGTTCCATACCAACAGCATATGGTGTATTTGGCAGTAGGTTCTTACCATTAACCTTTGGTGGGTCATCAAATACTCTGACAGAAATCTGTCATCTTTTGGGAAAACTTATAGTTCTCTCTGATCAACAGCTCATCATGGATGTTAACTGCATGCTCGTACTAGAAGTCAAGGAAAAGAAGGAAGAAAAAGATAGGTAATATAAAAGAGAAAGAGAGACGAGAGAGAGAGAGAGAGAGGGAGAGAGAGAGAAGGAGAGGAAGAGAGAAATACGAGAAGATTAAGGCTAGTCTTCCCCATACCCTCTCCAGGGCCCTGTGATTCAGGTGTACCCTCTAAGAATCTGATGGAGGTTCAACCTTTCACCCTTTCTTTCTGGATATAAGATTTTATGGAACTATTTCCATTTGGGCTCAGTTTTGTGTCCCCTTCCATACTTACCCTCCCCTCCCACCCCACCTTTCCTATTGTTGGGTCCTTGAGATGCTTATTAGGTATGTCATTTAGCATAGTGGGCCAATTCAGCCTGTGAGCCATAGATGAACACTTAATCTTTTAAAAATTATTATTTATTTAGTTAGTTAGTTATATATTTATTAATGAGAAAGAGAGACAGGAAGAGAGGGGGAGGGAGAAAGAGAGGGAGAGGGAGAAAGAGAAAACAGGCAGATAGAGAGAGAATGGGCACACCAGGGCCTCTAGTCACTGTAAACAAACTCCAGATGCATGTGCTACCTAGATAATCTGGCTTACTTTGGTACTGGGGAATCAAACTTTGGTCCTTAGGCTTTGCAGACAAGTGCCTTAACAGCTGAGCCATCTCTCCAGCCCTGAACTCTCTCTTAATCTTGATGACCGTCTGCTGAAGTCACCCCTTGTGTACAGATTTATGAAACTTTTGACACTATAAAAATTAGATCTATACATGAAGAGAAAGTAGGAGAAGAAATAAAATTAAGAATGCCTGGAGAGACAAAATTCTCAGCTGGCTATAGATTACAAACCACTGTAATTACTTTAAAAATAAATCTTAGTAATGATTTTTTATTTAAAAGATTGAGTATGCATATATACTTTAAAAAGCTTATCATTGAAAATGTTTTATTTTATTATCTTAAAATCTGAAGTTATTTCGTATTTAAGTGACTCCATTCATGACTAATGTTTTGCTATTTATTTCAATTTAACATTTCCTAATTTTCTCTTTCTTTCTCCACTCTCCTTCTTTTCTCTCTCCTGACATATTTACTATGAATAGCATCATTTCCATACAAAGCTAAGTCTTTTTATCTCTTCATTTAGCATATTCGTTGTTTTAAATAAACAATAATATTTTATAAGGTAGAAACTTTCTATGGACTCAACATGTTGGTACTATTTCCTTTCTCCCTGCCCCCCATTCCATTGAGGTCCCTCCTTAGTGGGATTGCTGATATTCACCCTGGGATTGTAGGTTAGGTGTTTTGAGAGCAGCAGTCAGTCATTGTCAAGGGAGGATAATGCCTCTGGATATTCCCTCCCACCCTGTGGCTGGCACAGTCTTTCTGCCCTGTCTTCTACAAAATTCCTTGAGCCTTTGTGGGTGTGTTTCAAGTATATTTTTGTGTTGAGTTCTCAGCAGCTTCTAGATTTCTGATTTGGTGCTTATGTTAACCTTTTGTTACTCTTTGAATGTTAGATAGAAAATTAATGTGATGCTTAATTTTGATTGCAAATTTGATTAGATGAAGAAACCACTGGGGGAATTTGTAGCATACCCTTGGGGGTGTTTACATGGCTTTCAGAAGGACAACTAGATCATGAATGGATTTAACTGTGATTGGATTTAAAATAGGATGACATTATTAGGATATACTAAAGGGAAGAACATGGGGTTAGTTTGAAGAAGTAAGTGAATAGGGCCATGTCCTTCAGGATATGTCTGCTCTGATTCTGTGCTGTATTTCTGCTTTGTTCTCTGCGTCCTAAACAACAGCATGAGTTTTGCCTCTGAAACATAGATACAGGGCAAAATAACCATGGACGAAACCTTCTGAAACCTTCATCAAGCATATATCCTTCCTCATTTAAACTGTTCTAGCAGCGCTTTTTGTCAGAATGTCAAAAAGAAACTAATACAAGTAGAGTTCTGAAAAATCAATGGACCCTTTCACTCTCATTGGTTCTGTTACTGACACTTGTGTTTTTAGAGACGTCCCTGAAGGTCATTGAACGTTTCGAATTAAAATTATTTTAATTACTGAGTTTAATTTCTGTATTTATTGATTTCAAATAATCTTAATCTATTTTTCTATAGAACACTTGACCAGAAATATAAATTATGAAAAGCATCTTAACTCTTAAGAAGTTCTGGAAAACTCATTTATATGAACAACATACTTCTATCCTTCTTTTTAATTTTTTTTTATTTGCAAGCAGAGATGAGAGAAAGAGAGAGAGAGAGAGAGAAAAGAGATAGACAGAGAGACAATGACTACAAATGAACACCAGACACATGTGCCCCTTGTGCATCTGGCTTATGTGGGTCCTCATTATTCAAACCTGGGTCCTTTGGCTTTTAGGCAAATGCCCTAACCACTAAGCAATCTCTTCACCCCCCTTTACTTGAGGGAAGTCCAACAGACTTGCCTTTTTGTATGCAAGAGAGAGAGAGAGAGGGAGAGAATGGCATGTCAGAGCCTCCAGACACTGCAATAAACTCCAGATGAGTGCTCTCTTATATACATGTGTGAGCTTGGGTGCCTGTGTCACTGTGCATCTGGCTTACATGGGACCTGGAGAGGGAAACATGAGTTCTTAGACCTCCAGGCAAGCACTTTAAATGATAAAATATGTATTTATCCCACTGCTACCCTTCTGATAGATAAAATTCACTTGAAAAAAATAAGAAAGAAAAATCTTTAGCCTTGTCCTATCCATGAATCCTATCTGACCCTTCTCAGTGAAATGTATACCTTCATCTATAGCTCCTAAACCTCAAAAATACCCAACGTTTCCCTTGCCTTTGTAGAAAATATCCTAAGACACTTTCATGTGAGGGATATTCTTTACCACACTTATGAGAATATGGTTTCAATGGAAATAAACATTCCAAATACTAGTAAATTTTCCTGAATTAGTATTATGCTTATGAATACTGCAGATTACTTATATAACAGAAATTTCCATTTTGCTTTTGAGAGAAAAGTGTCCATGATTTGCTTGCCTATTTCAATGCCTTCTGAAATTCTCCCTAACATCTATATGATTCACTATGTACACATCAAATAAAGCAATATGGGGCTGAAGAGATGGCATAGTGATTAAGACATTGGCCTGTGAAGCCAAAGGACCCATGTTTGATTCCTCAGGACCCACATAAGCCAGATGAATAAGGGGCAAATGTGTCTGGAGTTTGTTTACAGTGGCTAGAGTTCCTGGATTGCCCATTCCCTGTCTATCTGTCCCTATTCTCTCCATCTCTATCTGCTTCATAATAAGTAAATAAAAGAATTTAAAAAATAAATAAAATAAAATAAAATAAATCAACTCCCAATACCAGCATATGGCTATCATCCACAATGAGATTTTGATCAGAGAGACCTACAAGGTTTCCTAAAAGAAAGACAGATTTCTGTCAGAGTACTTGATGACCCACCAAAGGTTAGTGGTAAGACCCTACTACTGAAGACACCATATGTGGTTAGCACATAAAATGGAATGGCATGGCTGGGAGCTGGAAGAGAGTCACTCCCCAGAC
Organism: Jaculus jaculus; assembly: GCF_020740685.1. Lineage (NCBI taxonomy): Eukaryota > Metazoa > Chordata > Mammalia > Rodentia > Dipodidae > Jaculus > Jaculus jaculus. The sequence goes on from NC_059107.1 coordinate 130,121,420, forward strand.
AGGCAGCATGTCGAGTTCCAGAAGGTGCTACATGGGCGACTGGGGGAAAATGACCAATATTTGTCCAAGCAATTCATGGTCTACCTATTTAGCAGCAAATAACCTGTTGTGATGCTCAGACAACTGCAATAGTGGTGCACAGCCAAGGTGGGGAAACAACTGTTCTTCATTTGGCTAACTGATCCCAGCTGGAACTGTGAAACAAGTCAGAACCATATCCAAACATAAGCCCACTCTCCAGTATCAAGCTACCACCAATCATGGGCTACAAGAGGGCCTACACCTGTTAAATTCTCTATAAAATAGTAAGGGTTATATCATTTGTCCTGGTACTAACTTACTCTCCATTGAAGAATCTGCTTCTCTTTGTCAGATAGATGTAGATCTTAAGTGAGCCTCCCCATCATACCTCAAAAGGGCCCCAGTTTAAACTAAGAACAACTGGCGAAACAAGAAAGGGTGCTGTTTTCTTGGTGAACCAGGTACAGGCACAAGGGGGAAGGAGATAGACACAGCGAAAAATCAACTCCTATTAAATAAGAGATCCAGAGACACAGAGGCCCCCAACATCTCATCACTGAAGCAGACCAAAAATGAACCCAACATGGCTCAGGGAAATTTTGTGGGGGAGGGGGCAGAAAGAATTTCAGAGCCACATGTTGGGTTATGATATGCAGAGACATTCATCCTACCCATAGCTGTGGGCTAACTCCAGAATGTATGACCCATATACCTCAACAAGGAGGGGTCGAGGGGAGGGGGCAGGACATGGTACCAAACTGAATGTATTTGCTGAGTACAAAACTAATTAATAATAAAAAAGATGCAAAAAATAAAGCAATATGTACTTTAAAGGTGTGAGATATTTCCATTTTTATAATAAATCACTGTGGCACATGTATTTATCTATTTATCTTCTCTCTCTCTCTCTCTCTCTCTCTCTCTATATATATATATATATATATATATGTATATATATATACATATATAACCTTATAACTAAAATATTTATATTTCATAACTAAAAATAAATTATGGTATCCCCTGTCACACTGTATCATTTCTATATTATCTTTAAAAGATGCTTACATAGAGCTTTGGAAGTTAGAGTGTTTTTTGCCAGAGCAGAGAGCATATTGATTTACTGTTCAGATTACTCAAACACTGGAAAGGTTTAACAGCAGTCTTCTTACAAAGATTTCTTTTTTCCTAAGGTATGAATTTATTCCTTTGGCTTAACTAATAGTGTGAACAGCCATCACCTGGACATCGCCATACAACCCTGTCAAATTAGGATGTGGAAAATTGTTAAGTATAATACATCCTGCCTCTTGCAGTTGCTGAGAAATAAACTGTCCTTTTCCTCTTTTGCAGGAGGTTTGTGTTTTCTGGCAATAACTATGAACCAATCCACCGTCTGGCTGATGGACTAGCCTATGGCCGGGTTAAAACAACAACAAACAACAACAAAAACCTCACTCTGCAGAGCACTTGACATCTATATAAAAAAATAAAAAAAAAGTCTGATTTAAATCCAAATGCTTTGCACTAGTGTGCTTAAATGCAAAATCTCCTTCAGAAGCTACATGTGACATTAGTCAGGAACCACTCTACCTTTCCATAAAAAGATTATTTTGATAGATTAACTAATTGCAACTACAACTTAATGGCCATTCCATATGGGTCAAGTTATTTTAAATATACTTTAAAAATGTAAGGTCATTTAATTTTAACAACAAATCAGTGTGGGCATGTATAACTATCATAGATACAAAGGTAAATAATTGGATCATGTAAAATGAAGTACTGTGCTCCATGTCAAAGATGGTGAAAATGATAAAGTCAGATTTGTCCACAAAGTGTTACTGGGTTTAACACTAAAACCTACTGACTGCTTTGTCCTGTATCAAAATTTTAGCATTTCATTTGAAATTTGGTGCTGATGATGCCTATGCATCAAAGAATAACTGACATTTATTTTTTCCTACATGAATAATATGTTCAATTTACTATTATCAGAGAAGATAAGGATTTGAGGGACAACTTAATAAATGTAGAGGAAAGAAAAAGTCTTCCACATAGGAATAATGAAATTCATTCTATCCACTCTTTTCATTCTGCTATTTACAAATGCTCTTTAAAAAAAATGTTAAAAACTCCATAGCCTAAGATTAGAATTATAGATTCAGAAGACATAGATACGTGAAGATGCAAGTAATCTTGTATCTTAGTAAATGGTATGAAACTCTTTTGGACCATGGTAGAGTGAAGAAAATAAGTTGCTGAAATGCCTCAGAACTACTACCAGAGAAAAACATAGATCAAAGCAGGACCCAATGAAGACCAAACCCAATAGGGAGAATTGGATCGACCTAACTGTGCAGGCTTAAATATTCCCTTCCTAACAAACCAGCCACTGAGAACAGCATAGGCTATCAGCCTAGTTGCTTTAAAGTAGAATAAAATTCATTAATGGAAAGTTTCAATTCTAAAACTTTATCACAGTAACTATGATATAATAATTTTATAATTTTCCATGAAGTAAACATAGCATGCACAGATTTAAGACAACATGAAGAAAGTTGAGTAAATTTAGTATAGACTAGTATGTTTTGATGGATATTATTGTAATTTTGAGATAAATAAGAAATAATTGGCATTACCTTTTGAGTACCAATATCAAAGATGATGTGCCTTTCAGTTGAAATTATTAGAATACAAAAAGTACTCTACAAATTTGTAAGTTGTTATTTATGAAATTTCAAAATGTCTTAGGATATATTTTCTTGCTAGAGTTTTGAGTAATCTCTGCCATGCTGATGGAAGGACTTAAAAGGTGAATATATCTAATTTATAAATACCATTAAAATGTGTAGAGGAATTCTGTGTAAAATTAAAAATTATATGAAGAAAGCTTAAGGTATGCTGCTTTTATTATTCAAATTGAGTTATTTTGCATTATTCAAAGACCTTAGTAGAAGTATTTATTACATATAAAAATCCAAAAACAGAGCTGGCTGGAGAAATGGTTTAGTGATTAAGGTGCTTGCCTGTGGAGCCTAAGGGCCCAGTACCCTTGTAAGTCTGATGCTCAAGGTGGTACATGCTTCTGGAGTTCATTTGCAGTGGCTAGAAGCCCTGGCACATTTCACATCTTCTCTCTCTTTGCTTCTCTCTTTCTGTCAAGTTCTATATACACTTCAAAGGAAATTCTTTGAAATAAAAATATTTTCAAAAATTATGACAATTCTTAAATTTAAGAAATATTAAAACAAAAAGTTATAAAAGAGTACACACTTAGAAGAGCTATATCCTATAGACAAAAGAAATTATTATCTTGAAAATATACTCCACATTATCCTGTCTCTGTCCGTTCTCTCTGTTTATAAAAGCCCATAGTTCTCTTTTTGACATGGTCTGGGGATCTGAAGTCAGGTAATCAAGTGTTGTGTGGCCAGCACTCTATCTACTGAGTCATCACCACAGATGGATTTTTTTGTTCTTTTTTTTTTAGATATATAGTGACTTTATCCCTGAAAACCATTTGCCTCTAAATCTTTCTGAAACAAAGGAGGAAGACAAGATCATATGGAGTCTGATTTTCTTTTTCACTTTTTAATTTTCTTTTTTGGTATGAGGTCTTATGTAGCCCAAGCTGGCCCTTGAATTTCACACTTTGGCTCCCCCTCTCTCTACCTAAGGAATATGGGGATTGCAATACAGCAAGCCCTGCTTATATGGTGATGGGGAAGAAACCCTAGGTGAATGAAGCTACATCCCTAACCTTTGGCACTCTTTTTTTTTTTAAATATTTTTTCATTTTGTTTGAATTTCCATGATGTTTTCTGTAAGGGCTACCCACTCCCCGCAAAAGGTACAGCTACTACATTTCCCCAACATCCATGTTAACTTTTGTTATTGTGTTGGGTAATAGTCATGCTAAGTGTTAAGACTTTAGACTTGGGTCAGATTGGCAATGGTCAGAATTGCTATGATAGCTATTGGCCATTTACACATCATCTTTGGATACGTGGTGTTGGCTATTTTTCACTGCTATTGTTCTTACTGATTTTTATTGATTCTTTGTATACTTTAGATTCTAATATGCTCAGATAGTCTGCAAATAGTTCCATCTATCTTATAGGTTGTTTATTCGTTTGTTATTTCCTTTGGAGTGTTTATAGAACTTTGTAGTATGACTTAATCCCAATTGTTTATGCTAGATTTTTGTTTCCTGCACATGAGATATACCTAAGAAATCATTGCCAAGAATTGTATCTATGTTACCTTCTTTTGTATTTCACCTATGATCTTTACAAGTTTACATTTTTGCAAATTTTTATGTATGATCAATGGGATAAAGGATCAACTTCATCCTTTTGCATGTGGATATTCAATCTTCCCACATCATCTATTATAGAAAATTTCTTTTCACTGTCAGGATATCTATGACATAATCATCAAAGTTCAGTTTATTTAATAGACGAGTATAATTTTTGTCTATATATTTCATTGGTTTATGTTATTTGAATTTGTCATATGACATGAAGTTTGGGTCACATGAAAGAACGTTTTAAATATAGGAAATGTGGTGCTTTTATCTCTGTTTTTCTATTAAAATTTAATTGGCATTTGGAATAATTTTGAGGTGCCTCTAATCCTGTGAAATTACCTTCTCATAACTAAGCAGATACCTTTTCCATGTCTATGCCACAAACCGATAAATGAAAAGTTATTCTTACTAAATGTCTGTTTCATCAGGCTTTGGGCCCATAAGGCCTCATTAACACAATAGTTCTCAAATTAGATAATAATAATAAAATATTTTTTAAAGTCTTCAAAGTATTTTGTAAATTTATTTTGTTCATGTATATTTTAAAATAATTCACTTGTATGAAAAAGGAATTAACTTTTATTAAAAAAATATTTACTTATTTGTGAGCATGGAGAGAGAGAGGGAAGAATAAGAGAAACAGAGAGAATGGGCAAGCCAAGATTTTAGACAATGCAATTGAATTCCAGATACATGTGCCACTAAGCATCTGGCTTTATGTGTATGCTGAGGAATTGAACTTGACCATTAAGCTATCCAGGCAAATTCCTTAAAGGTCAAGCCACCTATCTAGCCCACCTTATTTTTTTTTTCAATTTTTTTATTTTTTTTATTTGAGAGCGACAGACACAGAGAGAATGACAGGTAGAGGGAGAGAGAGAATGGGCGCGCCAGGGCTTCCAGCCTCTGCAAACGAACTCCAGACGCGTGCGCCCCCTTGTGCATCTGGCTAACGTGGGACCTGGGGAACCGAGCCTCGAACTGGGGTCCTTAGGCTTCACAGGCAAGCGCTTAACCGCTAAGCCATCTCTCCAGCCCCCCACCTTATTTTTTATCACTAACCATACTTAATAATTTTTTAATGCTAATTATTTGATAATTTTATGATGTGAAGGAAAGAGACTGCTATTTTTTCCCCTTAATCCTGCTGTAACTTCTTAACTGCTGAACTAACACAGTTAATTAAAAAAAAAAATGTGTGTGTTGTGTGAGTGTATTGATATGTTTATACATGTAAGCATGGACATATGTATATTACTGTATGAGGTCAGAGGACAACTTTAATGTGTTGATACTCACCTTACATTTTGTGTGAAGCTGTCTGGCACCCAAGCTTCCAGTGGATTCTTCTTTCTCTGTTTACCTTCAAACCCTGTCAGCATGGCTGGCATTACAAATGCCTGCCACGGCATTTAGCTTTTGACCAGGGTCTGGACACAAAATCCCATGCCTAAGTAGCAAGCACTGTATTCACTGGGCTGACTCCCCAGCACCATCATACAATTCTTAATTGGATATTCTGAGAATAATTCACTGATGTGTACATAAATATACATATGTATATATATTTATGTACACATCAGTGCATATATATATATATATATATATATATATATATATTATTAGTTTTCTATTCAGCAAATACAGGCAGTTTGTTACCATTATTAGGCTCATCGGTGACCTACCCTCTCCCCATTGGCCCCTCCTTGTTGAGGTATGTGGGTCATGCCTTGTGGAGTTAGCCCACAGATATTGGTACAATAAATGTCTCTGCACATCCTGACCCAACATGTAGCTCTGACATTCTTTCCACCCCCTCTTCCACAAAATTTCCCTGAGCCATGTTGGGTTCATTTTTGGTCTGCTTCAGTGCTGAGGTGTTGGGGCCTCTGAGGCTCTGGCTCTCTGATTTGGTAGGAGTTGATTTTTTTTTTCTGTGTTGGTCTCCTTCCCCCTTGTGCTGGTATCCGGTTCATCAGGAAAACAGCACCCTTGCTTGTTTGGCCAATTTTCCTTAGTTTCAGCTGGGGCCCTTTTGAGGTATGATGGGATGGCTCCTTAGGATCTGCATCTATCTGAAAAAGAGAAGCAGATTAACCAAGGGAGAGTAAGTTAGCTCCAGGACAAATGAAATAACCCTTACTTTTCTTTTTAATAGAGAGTTTAATAGGTGTAGGCCCTCTTGTAGCCCATGATTGATGGTAGCGTGATACTGGAGAGAGGGCTTATGTTTGGATATGATTCTGACTTGTTTCCCAGCTCCAGCTATGGGTCCCACACCACTGAGGGGATCAATTAGCCAAATCAAGAGCAGTTGGTTCCCCACCATGGCTGTGTGCCACTATTGCACTTTTGTGGGCATCACAACCAGTTATTTGTTGCTAAGTAGGTTAGACCATGAGTTGCTTGGACAGATATTGGTCATTTCCCCCAGTAGCCCATGTAGCACCTTCTGGCACTAGATATGCTTACTGTGTGGGGATTGCCTCTCTCCTGGCTTCCAGCCATGCTGTTCCATTTTAAGTGTCAGCTGCATATGGTGTCTTCAGCAATAGGGTCTTACCACTGGCCTTTGGTGGGTCATCAAGTACTCTGACAGAAATCTATCATTCTTTTAGGAAATCTTGTAGGTTTCTCTGATCAAAAGCTCACAGTGGATCAAGTCTAACCTAAACCTTCTACATCATCTCTCTGTCTCTCTCTTCTTTCTAAATCCTGTGTATTAGTTATATTTTTCCTCATTTTCTTAGTGGGCACTGACCTGTAACTCCCAGTACCAGCATGGGGCTACCATCCACAATTCACTGATATTTTTATTTAATGTCTGGAAATACTGTGCAGTGGTAGTGTTGCTAACTTTATTTTGTTTCTGGTGTTCTATAGGAGTTCATTGTCTAGGAAATACTGTTAGTGCTTCAGGTTGCTACATTTTTATGCTCCTTGTTTTATATAATTGAGAAAGCTAAACCTGTTTGACAGCAGGCTAGGATACCATATGAAACACAAAAAAATGTGTTTCAATTTTCATTGTTTGCTGTGAAAGGTAACATCAACTTATACATTTTCCTAATATTCCATTAATTTTAGGATGGACCTTTTTTCTAGTGATATATTTATTTAAATGTTTAATTATTATTATTTTTATATCTGCTTAAATTATTAATTTAATCTCAGTTTAACTTTTTGTTTTGTTTTGTTTTTTGAGGTAGGTTTCACACTAGCCCAGGCTGACCTGGAATTCACTATGTAGTTTCAGGGTGGCCTCGAATTCATGGTGATCCACCTACCTCTGCCTCCTTAGTGCTTGGATTAAAGGCCTGCGCCAACATGCCTGGCTTTCAGTTTAACTTTTGTATGCCATATGTATTAAGAAATTCATCCATTTATTTTAGATATTCCAATATTGTATAACATAGCTCTTTATTTATTTATTTTTATTAAGCAGAAATTGTATGGACACATCATGTGTTGTTACAACCATCCCCCCCTGCTATTACAATAAAATAACTAGATTGCATTACAGTGCTTTTCACACAAAATTTGATTTTGTTTCCTTCACCATCTTTACCTGCATTACCCTTTCCAACTTGTGCTCTCCCAATACCATAGCCTCTTTTCTGCTATCAGACTACTTGCGTCCTTTTACTACCTGCCTCATTTCATCACCTCTTTCTTCTATCCTAGTGTCTCCTAACCGGTTTCATAGCCTATGCCCATGTTTGCATCCATTCATTTACATAAAAACATTAAAAATTAGAAACTATACCTGAGAGCATTCATTTTTATGTCTTTCCAGTCATGAATTAGGCCAAGAATAGTATAGTTTTGAGGTTTAGTGCTTATAAGATCCTGAATCTATGTAGGTCACCTTACAATTTATCCCTTGAATTTGCAGACTGTCAAAACACAACCCCCCCCCCCCCCCCCGGCTCTGACTGGAGAAGAGTACTTTGGGTCAGTATGCTTAGGATATTAAATGGTCGGTGTATTCATTACCTCACAGTGGATGTTGTTGCTTCTAAAACACCTGCACAATATTGAGTCAGCCAACATTTTGACAAGATGATAGAGAAGGGATAAAAGAAAGAGATCAAAATAGAGAAAGACTATTTGGAGAAAAAGGAAGGAGTTTTAGGAATGGAAAGTAGGGGAAAGAGACAAAAGTAAGTAATAGGAAGGGATTTTGATCTAAATGTGGTATGCTTATTTACTTATATATGAAACTTATTTATGAAACTTATTTTCTACAGTCATCAGCAACTTCTTGTGATCATTAGTTTAGAATTGATCAAGTTCATATGGTACAAGTACAATGAGCTAACGTATTAAAGAGACAACCATTAGGATGACAGGTACAATTGCAGAAGAATGTCCGGCATATGAAAGGTTTTCAAATAGAAAACTGTAGCAACACAGAATTCATTTTGCCACAATGTAGCGTCAGCAAGGCTGCCCACAACTGAACTTTATCACAGAGCACAGACTTGCATGGCTGGGAAAGATAGTACTTCAATGCCAGACAGAAATTGTGTGGTGAGCTTGGCAGCAGAAGCGGGCACTTTCAGCAAGAAAGCAGATGAGGAGTGTGGCAGGCCTTTGCTTCCATAGGGAATGAACAAATAGCTGAGAGACTAAAAATAGACAATGCCATGTTTCCTATTAATTGAAAATAAAATGATGCCTCTCTCCACACTTCCCTTTGATGAATATTAATCACTTCGTGCTATTTTAAAATGAGGAGCTACACTAAAATAACATGGTGTAATAGGAACCTAGTCTAATTTTCCAGATTTATAGTATGTCAAACATCCATCATAAAGCATATTCACATTTTATAAAATTCATGTAAATCTAAATCATATACATATGTAGTTGTGTATTAAGTGTCTTTTATTGATTATAGTTGAATAATTTATGACATGGTTTGAAATCTATATTTATAAAATGAAATAATTATGTAGCAATTGTATAAATTTATGTGATTGATAAAATTATGGATCATAAGGTTATCCACAAATAAATGGATTGCTTTTCAAAAATGAACATATTCCATTTCAAAACTAACACTTGTTTACTTTTATTCATATTTCAAGTTAATTGTTGAGAAAGATATATTTTCAATGACACTAGAGTTCTAAAGAAACTTGTCCTGAAGAGATCAATGTCTTTAATGTTTATAACTTTCAGCAGTATTTTCATATCTGTAAAGCACAGAATGAAAGATTAGTCACTTAAATTAGAAGTGATCTCATAATATCATAATATTAGAAATTTATTTTAGCACATCAAGAAATGATTACATGAAATAAAATGATTATCTTTTCACAGTACCTGTTAAGTCTCTCCCATGTAGTTACCAAAGACTCTAATTTATAATAAACATAAAACAAAATCTCGGGGCAAGGAATATGAGTTTTTACTTGATCAGCAGTAAAAAATGGCTTGTAACATTTGGAGACTGTGTTTATCAGCATTAAGTATGCTATCCAGGCATACATGATGACTAACTTCAAAAATGAAAATATGAAGCTAGATTATAAAATGTATTTATAGTCAATACAGTGAATTGATAACCATCTTGAATATGATTCATGTTAAACAAAATAAACAAAAAATTACAGTTGAGGAACAGGTTTCTATTTACCAACTCTCTAGCTATTTCATTCAGCTATCTGTGTTCAGTGTCTTATGTGTCCACACATAGCTCATATTTCAATGGTTTGCTCCATTATTCATATCTAACCATGCAATGTCATTGTGTGTATGTTTGGAAAAGTTTTGTATCAACATCTTATGACTGGAGTCCTAATTCCACCTAGTTTCTGTTCTTGTTATGACCATCTTAACTTGCAGCCATAACAGATAAGGTACATTAACTAGAGCTGTGTAGCATTAATGAGGAACACATAGGAGAGTGTCTATGAGTAAAAGAAACAAATATTCTCTCTTTATTCAGCATAGCATTTCATGAGCATTTGACTTGCTTTTCACATACAAGAAACATTTTCTCTTTATTCTCTGGACTGGTGGGATAGAGTGTGCATTTTGAGGTATCAGATTGCTATTTTGGTTCCTAGCTGCTTTCTGCATATGAAACTCGCAGCTGGCAGTGATGATGATAATGAGTGTGTAGACAAGACAGAAAAGCTAACTCTAGATGACCCATGCCCATAATAAAAACAGAGAGAACAAGGGTCCATTATATCACCTCACCGAATGTCTAAATATAACCTCTGTTACTACACAATGTCATACTAGCAAAATATAAAGTTATGATGCAAATACTTATGTACACAGGCATATATATGCATATATATAATATATATATATATATATATTTCTATATATCTATATCTAGCTATATACATATATGTGAGTATTTATATACTTTTAGTCTGTGATTTATCACTCTTTTTCTGTACTGGATTAAGTTCAGGATTATTTCAAAGTTTCTGAAAATTAACTAAAGAGGTCACATATCAATCATTGAGTTATCTAGCTATATACATATATGTGAGTATTTATATACTTTTAGTCTGTGATTTATCACTCTTTTTCTGTACTGGATTAAGTTCAGGATTATTTCAAAGTTTCTGAAACTTAACTAAAGAGGTCACATATCAATCATTGAGTTTAAGAGCACAGTAGAGCTAAGTGAAAGCAAGTTTAACTGGATACTCTCATAATATCAGAGGTACATACAGAATTTGTTAAAACTAAAGCTGTTTAAGTCCAGGAAACCACCCTCCTTAGCTTTATGAATAGTTGTCTCATATATAGAAAACATTAACATAACAACTTGTTAGTTTGAAATCTCAGATTTATCTCTTTTGTAAAAAGTATTTTCATTTATTTGCAAACAGACAGAGAGAGAGAGAGAGAGAGAGAGAGAGAGAGAGAAGAGAGAATGAGCATGGCAGGGCCTCAAGATGTTGCCAATGGACTCTAGATGCATGTGCCACTTTGTGCATCTAGCTTTGAGTTGGTACTGGGGAAGTAAACTTTGATTGTTTGATTTTTTGAAATCTCAGATTTATCTCTTTTGTAAAAAGTATTTTCATTTATTTGCAAACGAGAGAGAGAGAGAGAGAGAGAGAGAGAGAGAGAGAGAGAGAGAGAGAGAGAAGAGAGAATGAGCATGGCAGGGCCTCAAGATGTTGCCAATGGACTCTAGATGCATGTGCCACTTTGTGCATCTAGCTTTGAGTTGGTACTGGGGAAGTAAACTTTGATTGTTAGACCTTGCAAGGAAGTACCTTAACAACTGAGCAACCTCTCCTGACCCCATTTATGTTCTTTAAGTTATCAATATTCTGTGGTTTTGTTCAAATATAATAAAATATAGAAATTTTATTTAGAGTGGCATAACTATCCATCTACATATGTAAAGAAGTTTACAGAGAAGCAGTTTATTATGTTCTAAATATCACAATTAAATTCTAAATCACATTTTTAAAATAAACAAAATTTACTAAGAGTTCAATTTAATTAGCCTTAATCAAATTACGGCATATCGCTAAATGTAATTACATTGCTTTCGTATGGGGTTATGTTTCATAATGCATTAAAAGTTTATTATTGGTTGTGAGCATTTTATCCTCATTAAGTAAGCTGATATTTGTTTATGAATATTTTTAAGAGCTAGATTAATCAACTACTAAATTTTTTTCTAACATAATGATCTGGGATAGGTTTAAAAAGAATTTTTACAGTGCTATATTTTCTCTAAGGACAGAGGCATCTTGTGGTAAATGTTTAGTGTTATTAAACATAACTAAGTTTCTTTCTGAAGTAACTGCATCATCTAATCATCTTAGAACACTGTAACTTTTCCTATTTAATTTAATTTTACTGATATTGGTTCTTAATAACATCTTACCACCCTACTCTCCAAAGAGTAGTGTATTGATATATAAGCCAGCAGAGATTGAATATTTCTTAAATTTTAAAATATCACATGAGTTAAATTACTACTAGACTTGTAGACCAAACACAGTTTCACTTATACAATATTATTGATCAACTATTAATTCCCGTTGAAATTTGATTGTATGTTTTGCTGCCACTTACATGCAGTATAATAGTAAATATGTTTCTTATCTAGGAAAACCAAGAATAACTTTACTTTGGGATTGTGGAGAAAGGAGATTGTTTGAATAAATATGATCCACTGAATAATATATAATCTGATAATATATTTGGTACATACCACAGAAAATACTAACTAAAATGCAGATGTTTTTTGGTTAGAAGTGCAATGATGCTTTAGAAATACCAATAACATTATTTCTGTCCATTCGCATACTAGGCCATTGCCAGTGAAATTCATAGCATCTGTAAAGTAGGATTCCAAGGCTAAATGTTGTGCAATACATGTGAAATAAAGCTTCCTTCAATAGCTACTTGTCATCCACAGGAGGCATTGGATATATTTATTATCATTCCTTATAAACATTTAAATAGACTTAATGAATTTCAAATAAAGGATTCTCTCTACATATACATTGGTCATTTAGCTTATCCACATTATATTTTAGGCATTGAGAAAACCTTTTGTTGTACAGTAATAAAACAATAGTTACCACAAGGTAAGAAAAGTATGACTATGAACAGCCATGTTGTGGATCCCAAGACAGCTTAATGTGCAGCACAGTCTGGACTCAAACCTGTGATCACCTGCCTTGCCTCTCAAATTCTGAGACTAGGGTTGTTTTCAATCACATAAATCCATAAAATATAACAAATGGAATAAGGTTATTCAAAAGTTATAGTGAATGCATACAAAGGAGGCTGCTAATATGAAGTCAACAAAATATTTCAAGTGCACTTGTAGAGACTAAATCAAATTGTTGCAGAAGAGGAAAAAATATGCATTTAGGGAATATGCTCAGAAGGGAATAGCATGCAGGACAGATTAACAGAATGAAGACAAGAGGCAAAAATCAATTGGAGCAGGCTGTGGAAGGAGGAGATTTAAATAATATTATATCGAGCACTGGAGTTAGAAAATCATGGCCAAAAAGTCAGTTTTAGACAAGACTTCTTTTCTCATTTGTCCTTCAATAAGAAATGATTTTTACATTTATAAAGCTGTCAAAAAAATCAAGGGCTGGAGAGATGGCTTAGCGGTTGAGCGCTTGCCTGTAAAGCCTAAGGACCCTGGTTCGAGGCTCAGTTCCCCAGGTCCCACCTTAGCCAGATGCACAAGGGGGCGCACACGTCTGGAGCTCGTTTGCAGAGGCTGGAAGCCCTGGCTCGCCCATTCTCTCTCTCTCCCTCTATCTGTCTTTCTCTCTGTGTCTGTAACTCTCAAATAAATAAATAAATAAATAAAATTAAAAAAAAAATCAAGCAACAAACACAATCTGTGGCCTCAGTTTACTAGAATACTTATTTTCTGGTTTTTTACAAGAAAAGCTTGACAAATCCTACATTACTATGAGAGCAAGGCACTAAAAAAAATCGGTGATGAGATAGACAACAGGCAAGAAAGAGGCCTATGAACAGTGAGCCTGGGATGATGAGGACAAAATTAGTATATTTTAAAGGCAATTCCAATAAAAATAAGGATAACACGTTTTTTTTAAATTAACTGATAGGGAAAAATTTCCAAAGAATAATAAATGCATTTTTTTTTTAAATTTCATTGATTTGTTTGAGAAAGAAAGGAGAAAGAGAGAATGGGCACACTAGGGCATCTAGCCACTGCAAAGGAACTCCAAATGCATGTACCATCTTTCCCATCTGGATTTATGTGTCTACTGGGGAATCAAACCTAGGTTAATAGGTTTTGCAAGAATGTACCATAATAGCTGATCCATTTCTCCATTACCAAATTTGTATATTTTTAAAACAAAGATTTTTATATCATTAGGTCATGCTTTCAAAAATCATGACTGTCCATTTCTTCTCACCTAAGCTCATGATGTTCCCACAAGATTGAAGAGCCACTACGTAGCTTAATCTTTATATGCAAAACCATAATTATTGTAACTATCAGCAGCTTATAAAACATAGTTATCCTTAAAGGTCCAGATTCCTGGCTAGTACCAGCATCCAAGTTGTTACATGAATGTATTCTGAGCAGTTACTTGCTCACTTGCTTACAGTCACACCCCCCACATTCCATTAATAGATATCCTTATCCATGTAATAAAACAAGAGCAAGCACAATGAGTATAATGTTTAGAAATTAATTATTTTGCCTGTATTTGGAGATCTTTGTACAATAGAGATGGAGAAGTGAATCTTTAAATCGTGTACATTGTTAGTCAATATTCAACAGTTCTGTCCAAATACTAGGCATCCAATAAAATAAAATAAAAATACAAAAGCAAGAAATAAATATACTTACAGTTGCATAAGATGTAAAACATTTGGAAATATATTTAACCAAAAAATAAATCCTGTACATTGAAAAGTACAAAAACATTATAGAATTTGGGGGTACTAGAGACCCAAAGATTCGAGTTTGTTAATCTAGTATTATGAGTTATCTCCTTCCCCAACAAAAATAGTTTTAAACAATATCACTTAAATGGCTGAATCTATCATGTTCTTGACTTTAAAAATTGGTATTATTAAAGAACATGATTCTTCAAACATTGAAGAGTCACTGCAATTCTAATGAATATCCTGAGAACTTTTTGAGTAAACTGGTAATCTGATTTAAAATTTTATAGGCAAAGGTAGAGGAGTCAAAATTTTTGGAAGATTAACATTTATATTTAAAATCTATAGGGCTGAAGAGATGGCTTAGTGATTAAGGCATTTGCCTGAAAAGCCAGAGGACCCAAGTTCAACTCCCCAGGACCCACATAAGCCAGATATACAAGATGGCACATGCATCTGTAGTTTGTTTGCAGTGGCTGTAGACCCTGCTGTACCCATTCTTTCCCTTTTTATCAATCTTCATCTCTCTCCCAAATTAATAAATAAAATAAAAGTTAAAAAGTGTATAAAATCTGTATTTTGATATAGGAATAAAGAGATGTCCATAGAAAACCTTATAAGATAATGTAATGAGCCCACACTATTTTGGTTAATTGATTACATCAGAGGCAAATGTATTCAGTTAAAAAATAATTACAATTCAATGACTGCATTCATAAAAAATAAAATTAAATATATTGCAGAGTAGAAAAAATCAAAATGGACACAAATCTAAGTAGGAGAATTCAAACTTAAATTTCAAGAAGATAAAGTAGTAGTGAACATTTTATAATTTTCACTAGGACACTCCTTCAGAAAGGATACAAGAATTGAAGCATACAAATCGAAATTTAAGAATTTAATTAAATGGTTTGAACCAAGATCATACGTTTTCATTCCCCTAAAAATGCATATGAACAAAAAAAAAAAAAACAACAAACATATGTTGCAGTTACATTTTCATTGCTGGACAAACATCTGACCATAACCAGCTTGTTTGAGCATAAATGTATATTTGTATGTTCATGAAGTTTTAATAGCCTAATAAGAATAATTAAAAAATATAACCTATACATAAGATGGAAACATCCTTATAAAGTACAGAGTATAAATATATATAACACTGATGAGTGTCAAAAATATTCAGTAAAAGTGTCAAAAGAAAAACCTTATCCAGTTTTGGTTCTGTTTGTATAAAATTTGTGAAGGTCAGATTACAATGCTGCCAGTCAGGATTCAGGTTTCTTGGCCTTGAGCATCAGGTTGAATGTGTTCTTTTCAGTGAGTCACCATGCTCAGTAGTACAGAAAGAAAGGCTAACACAGAATATATTTATTTTCTCACAAGTGTGAACACTAGAAATCTGAGATCAAGGAGGTACCAGGGTTGTGTATACCAAGCCCTTTTCCTTAGGCTTATAGATAATTCTTTCCTCAAAATTGTTGCTTTGAAATCTGACCCCATGAAGATGTCAAAACAAATTATAGTGTTGACCTCAAAGGAAATATAAGATCAATTATTCTTGACAAATATGAGTGACCATGGTTCAGAAACAAGTGTCAGATGACTCCATAAACAGGTTCAAGGGAGAAAAAGCACATCAACTTACATAGTCACAAGACAAAAAAAAAATTCATAAACCAAGGACTTTTATATATATATATGCATGTATTTATTTGCTTGCATGCTTGCATGTGTGGGAGTGTGTGTGTATGTGTGTGTGTATCCATGGATGGTTTGTCAGGGTCTTTTGCAACTGCAATCAAATGCCTGCTCAGTTTTATTTGGGTGGCTATTGATGAACTCAGGCAAAAAGGCTTTGCAAGAAAGAGTCCAGATATTTTTCAAATACACTGTGGGAACATCTGGTGGATAGCTTACAGCAAAGGTGGAAACCTTTCTAGGTTTCAGAAGTCATCAGATGGCATTTGTAGCTTTTGATTTGCTGGGAGCTTATCAACTATTACTTCCAAACGCTGTGGTGGACATAGGTGAGTTTTATTTTATATATTAAAGATAAATAACAATCAAGTTCCAGTATTTCATCAGTTTTGGTTAACTCTAGACTCAACTTAAGCAAAGAATTTTTGAGAAAATAAATTAAATTTACAACATTAAAACAACATATCATGTTGTTATAGATTATTACGCCTCTCTAAGTGATTCTGTTGACATCACCTACATTTGCTTACAGACATCCCTCGTGGTCAAGCTGATATCCCTGTGATGAGATCCCAGGCTCTCTATGCGGTGGCTAGCCGAATTCAGCAATTTTTAGGTAATAAAACGTGCTGTAGTTATTAGTGTAGGGAAGCGGCATCACAAAGTGGTTGTTAAGAGGGTTATCAATGCTATTCAGTGACAATCGTCTATATGTTCTAATAGAGGTCAATTACACTGCTACAGTAAGAGTGTTCAACAAAATACCTTGTTCTTCTATTATTAACATCATTTAGAAACATTTCAAGTATTCTTTTCTAAATATTCTAATAAAATACCTAGTAATGGAGTGAAACTTTTATGGATATTACAAGGACTGTTGGAGGTTTTTATTTGAATAATTTTTAAAAATGAATTTTATTTTTAATTGACACATCCTTAAAAATATGTGTGTGTGCATGTGTATTGACACATAATTCAGTACATATATACAACATGTGAAAATCTGGTCAGGTAAGTGGTATATTCATTACCTCAAACATTTATCATTTCTTTGATTTGGGGTATTCAAAATCTTATTAATTTTTTAAATACAATTAACAGTTATTCATGTACAAATTGAACAGAAGTTAGTCATATTCAAGGCTAAATCTGCATGTGTTATTTATCCTTTCTATATCTCCATTTCCTCATGCCTTTCCAAGTCTCAAGTAACTCTTATTTTATAAGATCAAAGGTTAAGCTTCCAAGTATAATGGAAAGGCATCTCAGTATCAACCACATCTGTTTCACACACACACATGGAGTTTGTTTGCAGTGGCTGGAGGCCCTGGCATGCCCATTCTCTCTCTCTCCCTCCCTCCCTCCCTCTTTCTTTGCCAAATAAATAAATAAATAATGATAAAATATTTTTAAAAATAAAAATAAATTCAATAAAACTATCTATGGTTGTGTTCAGGAGGCTATAGCATTCTCTGGTATAAGGAAAGAAGAAGGAGAACAGATCCTCACCTCAACATCTAATTATCATTAGTGCTACAGGCCATCCGACACACCACTGCAAAAAATCATGTCCCAGCCACATGTTGTCTTGAGGAAGCTACTGAAGGTTGGCTGGGAGTTAGAAATTGCCAGTGGTGTATCTGCCTTTGGGTCACCTGTGATTTTGTAAATAACATCACATTTGCTTAAGTCAAATGTCAATCCTGTCTTTCACCTATTTTTAAGGGTTAAAATGTTCTTCCTTTGAATTACCAAAAGTAAAAATAATGTTGATAAAAGCACTTAGGCTATTCAGTTCTTTTCCAAGGTGCATTTCAAACAACAGATATATTCAATTTTGATTAATACCTTAAAGTGTTTATAACATCTAAACATTCATATTATAAAATTTGAAAATGCTCATATTTTGGTGCAGGTTGAAAAATTATCTTTTCCTCATCCCATATCACAAGGACTTTCTCCAATGTTTTCTTCCAAATACTAGTCTTAGCATTTGTATTCAAATAAGTTTATTTTCAAATAAACTTGTACAACAAACAATATAAAAATTGATATTTCTGTTTTCCATGAATGTTCAGTTACTCTACTCCATGTCTTTTGCTGAATTTCCTCCAAAGAGTTGTTTACTAGGTTACTTAAGAAGTGTGCATCTGTTTCTGGATGCCCAGCTCTGTCCTATGATCCAAATTCCCCTCAAATTTCAATGATGTTCAATCTTGATGATTTTTTAAAAGTTTCTTATTTATTTATTTATTTATTTATTTATTTATTTATTTATTTATTTATTTATTTATTTTTGGTTTGTCAAGGTAGGGTTTCACTCTAGCCTAGGCTGGCTTGGAATTAACTACAGAGTCTCAGGATGGCCTCTAACTCATGGTGATCCTCCTACCTCTACCTCCTGAGTACTGGGATTAAAAGCATGCACCACCATGCCTGACTTTAAATATTTTATTGAAAACTTCCATAATTGTAAACAATATCCTATGGTAATTCCTTCCCTCCCCCCAATTTCCCCTCTGAAACTCCATTCTCCATCATATCCCTTCCCCCTCTTAATCAGTCTCTCTTTTATTTTGATGTCATGATCCTTTCTTCCTATTATGATGATCTTGTGTAGTTGGTGTCAGGCACTGTGAGGTCATGGAGATCCAGGCCATTTTGTGTCTGGAGGAGCAAATTGTAAGGAGTACTACCCTTCCTTTGGCTCTTACATTCTTTCCTCCACCTCTTCCATAATGGACCCTTAGCCATGGAAGGTGTTATGGATATATGTCAGTGCTGAGCACTCCTCTGTCACTTCTTCTCAACACCATGGTACCTTCTGAGTCATCCCAAGGTCAGTGCCATCTGAAAAGAGAAGGTTCTCTAGCCAAAAGTGAGAGTATCAAATATATAGGGGTATAAATGTTAAGAGAAGTGCTTACTGGGCAGTTTGGTGGGCATAGTATATAGTTTTAGCCAGACAGCAGCAGATGTTATACCCCTGGGGCTCATGACTCTCCCCTGTTGTAGGATTTAAGTATCAGGGATATATTCTCTCCCAAGGAGTGGGCCTGCAGTCAAATTAGAAGGCAGTTGGTTTCCTCCATAGCAGGCATGCCCCTATTGCACCTGTTTGCTCATTTGGCCTCACTGGCCAAATATAAGGCTTGCAGTGTCCAGTGTTAGTTATCTTCACTGTTGATTTCTCTCTCTCCCATTGAATTGCCAGCAGTGTGGCTTTTTCCAGATTTCTGTCAGCTTGTCTACATGGAGGAGGCTTATAGCTCAGCTCCAGCAGGATTTCTCAGTGACCTTGCAGCTGAAGTATGTGGAGTCTTCAGCAATAGGGTCTTACCATCTATTCCTGTTGGGAAACCAAGGGCTTCAGCAATGGCCTATAATGGTCAAGGGAAATCAGGGACCTCCCTGGCCAACAACTTACTGGAAGGTATCCCATCACTGGCACTGAAAATTTTCTAGTAACAATCTATGGCTCCTGTATAGTTCCATTAACCAAAAAAGTAGGTTTTCATATGACTGATTTATATACTCTTAGTTTTTGATTAGCCCTCCCTCCCCCTATCCTTACTGAATCTATTTCCCTGAACTCACTTAGGCCTTTTCACCCTCATTAATCTGTTCTTATACTTACATATATACAATACCATCCTATTAGGTCTCTCTCCCTCCATTTTTATTCCCTTTATATCTCCTTTCCAGCTTAATGACCTATGCTACTGAGTTTTCTTCCTACTAACACAGGAGTCCAGTTATTTGTAGCTAGGATCCACATATGAGAGAGAATATGTGATGTTGTTTTCTGGGCCTGGGTTACCTCACTTAGTTTAATCCTGTCCATTTCCATCCATTTGCTTACAAGTTTCATAATTTCATTTTTCTTTAACACTGACTAGAACTCCATTTTGAAAATGCAAAACCACATCTTCATTATCCACTCACCAGTTGAGGGACATCTATGCTGGTTCCATTTCCTAGCTATTGTGAATAGAACAGCAGTAAAAATGGTAGTTAGATGAGTCCTTAGGATGTATGCTATAGCTTGGTCATATTTTAGATCTATTTTTAGCTGTCACAGGAACCTCCACACTGCTTTCCACAATGGCTGAACCAGATTGCTTTCCCACCAACAGTGTATAAGGGTTCCTCTTTTTCTGCATCCTCGCCAGCAGTTAATGTTCATTTTTTTTTTTTTTTTGATGGTAGCCAGTCTGACAGGAGGGAGATGGAATCTCAAAATAGTTTTAATATGCATTTCCTTGATGACTAGGGATGTAGAACATTTTTTAGATGTTTATATACCATCTGTGTTCCTCTTTTGAGAACTTTCTATTTAGTTCCATAGCCCATTTTTTATTGGGTTTGATTTCTTATTATTTATTTTTTGAGTTCTTTGTATATCATAGATATTAATCCTCTATCAGATGCATAGCTGGCAAAGATTTTCTCCCATCCTGTAGGTTGCCTCTATTCACAGTGACTTTTGCCATACAAAAGGCTTATAAGGGCTGGCGAGATGGCTTAGCGGTTAAGAGCTTGCCTGTGAAGCATAAGGACCCCGGTTCAAGGCTTGGTTCCCCTGGTCCCACGTTAGCCAGATGCACAAGGGGGCGCACACATCTGGAGTTCGTTTGCAGAGGCTGGAAGCCCTGGCGCACCTATTCTCTCTCTCTCCCTCTATCTGTCTTTCTCTCTGTGTCTGTTGCTTTCAAAAAATAAATAAAAAAATTAAAAAAAAAAGGCTTATAACTTCATTAGGTCATAGCAATTAATCTGTGGTTTTATTTTCTGAGCAATTGGGGTTATATTTAGAAAGTCTTTGCCAAGACCATTATGTTGAAGGGTTCCCCTTACTTTTTCCTCTAGCAGTTTCTGAGTTTCAGATCTGATATTAAGGTCTTTGATCCATTGGCCTTAATTCTTGTGCATGGAGAGAGATAAGGATCTATTTTTATCCTTCTACAGATACATATCCAGTTTTCCTAGCACCATTTGCTGAAGAGGCTGTCTTTTCTCCAATGAATATTTTAGGCATTTTTGTCAAAGAGCAGGTGGCTATAGCTACCTGGACTTACATCTGTGTCCTCTATTCTTTCCCATTGAACTACAGATATGTTTTAGTGCCAGTACCATGCTGTTTTTCTTACTATGATTGTGGAGTATAGGTTAAAGTCAGGTATGGTGATACCACTTGCCTTATTTTTGTTGCTGAAAATTATTGTAGATAATCGAGGTTTTTTATGTTTCCAAATGAATTTTTGGATTTTTATTTTACATGAAGAATGCCGTTGGAATTTTGATGGGCATTGCGTTAAATTTGTAGGTTGCTTTGTGTAATATTACTATTTTCTCAATATTGATTCTCCCAATCCAAGAACAAGGGATGCCTTTCCATTTTCTAGTGTCTTCTGTAATTTCTCACTTGAGTGTTTTAGAGTTTTCATGTAAAGATCCTTTACTTTCTAGGTTAGGTTTATTCCAAGGCACTTCATTTATTTTGATACAATTGTGAATGGGAGTGCTTCTCTGATTTCATCCTCTGTGCATCTGTTGTTATCATCTAGGAAGGCTACTGGTTTCTGTGTATTTATTTTAATCCTACTACATGGCTGTAGTTGTTTATCAGCTCTAACAGTTTCCTGGTAGAGTCTTTAGTGTCCATTATGTATAGAATCATATCATTTGCAAATAATGATAACTTGATCTTTTCCTTTCTAATTTATGTCACTTCTATGTGTGTCTCTTGCTTTATTGCTATGACTAAGACTTCCAATACTGTATTAAATAAAAGTGGGGACAGTGGACACCCTTGTCTTGTTCCTGATTTTAGTGGAAAAGCTTCAAGTTTTTCTCCATTTGGTATTATGTTGGCTGTAGGCTTGTCATAAATAGCCTTTATTATGTTGACATATGTTCCCTCTATTCCCAGTCTATGTAGGACTTTTATCATGAAGGGATGTTGTATTTTGTCAAATGCTTTTACTGCATTTAATGAGATGATCATGTGGTTTTTGTCCTTCAGTCCATTTATATAAGTATTACATTTATCGATTTGCATATATTTAAACATCCCTGCATCTCTGGGATATAGCCTACTTGGTTGGGATGAGTGATCATTCTGATATATATTGTTGAGAATTTTTGCATCTATGTTTATGAGGGAGATTGGTTTGGAATTTCCCTTCTTTTTTTTGTTATTTTGTTTTTTTGTCATTTGTTTTTGTTCTATATGCCTGGTTTTACTATCAGGGTGATGATGGCTTCAGAGAAGGAGTTTGGTTAGATTCCTTCCTTTTCTATTTTATGGAAAAGTTTAAGAAGCATTGATGTTAGTTCTTCCAGGAAGATCTGGTAAAATTCACCAGTGAGTTGATTTGGGCCTGGACGTTTCTTAGTTGGGAGATTTTTGATAACCACTTGGATCTCCATACTTGTTATAGGTCTATTTAAGTGGGTAATCTCATCTTAATTTAATTTAGGTAGATCATACAAATCAAGGAAATTATCCATTTTTTTCAGATTTTCAAACCTAGTGGAGTACATTTTCTTATAGCAATTTCCTATGATTTTTTTTTTAATTTCTCTGGTATCTGTTGTGATAGTAACTTTTTAAGCTCTAATTTTATTAATTTGTGTCTCTTCTATCATTCTTTTGGTCAGATTTGCTAAAGGTTTATCAATCTCGTTTATCCTTTCAAAGATCCAACTCTTTGTTTCATTAATTCTTTGCATTTTTTTGTTTATTTCTATTTCATTAATTTCTGGCCTAATCTTTATTATTTCTTCCTGTCTACTGATTTTCAGTTTGCCTTGTTCTTCTTTCTCCAACATTTTAAGGTGAAGCATTAAGTTGTTTACTTGCAACCTTTCTAATTTCTTAATATAGGCATTAAAGCTATAAATTTCTCTCTTAGGACTTCCTTTGTTGTGTCCTAAAGGTTTTGGTATGTTGTGTTCTCACTATCATTTGACTCTGAATTTTTTGATTTCCTTCTTGATTTCTTCATTGACCCAGTCATTATTTAGTAGTGTATTGTTTAGTTTCCATGATTTTGAGCATGTTCTGTAGCTTTTTCTTGATATTGATTTATAGTTTGACCCCATTGTGATCAGATAGAGTGGAAGGAATTATTTCAATTTTCCTGTATTTATTAAGATTTGTTTTGTGTCCTAATATATTGTCGCTTTTAGAGAATGTTTGATGTGCTGCTAAAAAGCATGTGTGTTCTGCAGCATTTGGATGAAATGTCCTGAATATATCTGTTAGGTACATTTGTTCTATGGTCTCATTTAATCCAAATGCATCTGTTTATTTTTTGCCAGGATGACCTGTCAATTGATGAGAGTGGGGTGTTGAAGTCACCCACTACAACTATGTTTGGTGTTATCTGTGATATTAGTTCTAATAGCATTTGTTTGATAAAGTTGTGCGCTCCCATGTTAGGTGCATATATGTTTAGGATTGTAATGTCCTTCTGTTGGAGTGTGCTTTTAATCATTATAAAGTGACCTTCCTTATCTTTCCTAACTAATGTTGGACTGAAGTCTACCTTGTCAGACATGAGGATAGTAACCCATGCTTGTTTTCTAGGCCCATTTGTTGAAATACTGTTTTCCAATCTTTCACCCTAAGATAGTGCCCGTCCTTTGTAGAAAAGCAAGTTTCTTAGAGGCAACAACTTGAAGGGTCCTGCTGTTTAACCCAGTCTGCAAGCCTATGTCTTTTTGTTGGGCCATTTAGGCCATTGATACTAAGAGTTATTAATGAAAGGTGTGTATTTATTTTTGCCATTTTTCTTGTTTTGTTGTACTTCAGGCTTTACCTTTGCTTTCTTGTGTTAACTAGTATTTGGTATGGCTTGTTTTCTCCAGGATCCTTATATGTGTGTTTTTCTTTCTCTTCAGCATGGAGGATCCTTTCAACTATTTTCTGTAGAGCTGGTTTTGTCTAATATTCTTTAGCCTTCTTTTGTTGTGAAATGTCCTTATTTCTCCATCTATCTGAATGAGTAGCTTTTCAGGATAAAGTAACCTTGGTTGACAGCTGTTATCTTTCAGAACTTGGAATACATCATTCTAAGCATTTCTGGCTTTGAAAGTTTGTGTTCAGTAAACTGCTATGATCCTGATGGGCTTGCCTTTATATGTGACTTGATTTTTCTGTCTAACTGCTTTCAATATATTTTCTTTGATTTGTATGTTTGGTAGTTTAATTACAATATGGCAAGAAGAGGTTCTTTCCGCGTTTTTTCTCTTTGGTGTTCTAAGTGCTTCCTGTATCTGCACTGACATCTCTTTTCCAATTTGGGGGAAGTTTTCTTCTATGATTTTGTTGAAAATGCCTACTATGCCTTTGGAGTGGAATTCTTCTTCTACTATACCCTGAATTCTTATGTTTGATCTTTTGATAGTGTCTCGAATATCTTGAAATTCCCATTCATACTTTCCTATTAGTTTGTCTTTCTCTTTGCTGGATTGTCTTAGATCTTCCACCTGGTCTTCTGACTTAGATATTCTGTCCTCTCCTTCATCCATACTACTGGTGAGATTTTCTACAGAGTTTTTATTTTATTTTATTTTATTTTATTTTATTTTATTTTATTTTATTTTATTTTATTTTATTTTATTTTTTTAGTTCATTGCCTATGTTCTTCATTGCTAGTAATTCTGACTGGCTTTTCTTTATTATGTCCATTTACATAAATAAGGAAATGGACATAATTGTATTGATGTCCTCATTTCATTAAATTGGTTTTCTGTGTCTCCTTTGATTCGTTTGATTTCCTCTTTCATTCCTTTGGTTTCCTCCCTGATTTCTTTGAACATATTTATAATCATTCTTTAGAAAACTTTCTCAGGCATTTCCTCTAAATCATTCTCACTGGAGGTCAAAATAACTACAAAAGTGACCCTAGATATTGTGTTCAAGAAGGCTGTGTGGAACAAAATACAGGCTGATCATGAAATTTAACTAAACATTGTAGACATTCAATGGAAACTAGCAGAGTATTTATGCAAATGTAGGTATTATGACTACCAGATCCTCAAACAAAGTCACAGGCCCTTAGGATGTGTGTTGTCCCACACCCTTAATCCTGTCAACTAGGAGGCTAAGATTTCTGATCTGTTGAGGGTTCCAAGTCAGTTTGTGACCGTGTGAGACCTTTCCCTTGTTTAATCCCTGTTAGCTTTTGGGATGATTTTTTTCTGTTATGCTGTGCTCTTGCTTGGGTCCCTCTTTGTTGCACTGTGTGTTCAGGTAGGCTGGCTGGGTCAGTGGTTAGCTGCTGTAATCATCTGTGCTGGGTGCTGTGTAGGTTAGCTCCCTTCCCCAGTTATCTGGTGCTTGCTGGCACATATGCTGGTAGTGGGGGAGGGGAGGCTGTGGATGGTGGCTGATGTTTTCCCGCTAGCCCTCACAATCTTCTTTCTCATGAGTTGCTCCTCCATTCTTCACTGGTATCCTCCGTTCACATTTCTTGAGTTTGCATGGACCGCCAGTGTGAGTGGAGAGTCTTCTCACCTGGAGTTTCCTGTGGCTGGAGCCACATGGACCAGGTGCTGCCTCTGTTGGAGCAGCTTCTGTGGGCTCTAGATGCTCTGATCTCTCCTACTTCTCTACTACAGTTAGTAATTTCTCATTCACCTCACTTTTTAGTAGAAGAGTGTATTTTGCTTCTTCTTCTTTTTTTTTTTTTCTTTTTTGCCTTTTTCTCCCCTAGGCTGCTTTGACATGGTCCCTACACTGCGTAACCAGAAGTTTATGGAATTTTTTCTTGAATCCAGGTAAGGATAATGTTTTAGTGTATAACTTGTTTTCAAATTGTTTTGGGCACACTATGCCTTTACTATTTCCATACACACTTTTTAACTATCTTGAAAAATTTTAAGGGAATTTGCCATAATGTTGACTGACATTTCATGAAAACTATAGATGTACAGGGAAACAATGGACTATGTATTCATTCCACAGAGTTTCTCTTATGCAATAACAAAATGAAGGTCTGGGTTTCTTCTGGTATTTTTTAACTGATGGTCAAGAGTACAATGTTTTAATTGATTGGTCTTGAGCATTTGTAATACTTCATATTACTTGGAATAGAGATTTTGATCAGTGATAAAGTAATTGTCAAGTAAGCTCAAGGCCATAAATTTGATTCTATACAAGTTAGTAAATGACTAAAAGATTGGATGGATGAGTGAAATATTTAGGATTATTTAACTTTATAATTTTTTTCTTATATAATTGATATTTATAAAATGATCAAGGAACCTGTGATTTTTTTTTTTAATTTGCTTATTTACAAGGAGAAAGAGAAGGAGTGATGTAGTGGGGGAAGGGAAGAGAGAGAGGGAGTAAGAGAGATAGAGAGAATGGGAGCACCAGGGAGTCTGGGCACTGGAAACACGGGTATTGGGAATCACACCCAAGCCATCTGGTTTTGCATGCAAGCCCCTTTAACTGCTGAGTCATCTCTCCAGCCATGATAATTTCATATACAGGAAGCAGGTTTTAGAGTTCTTTAGGCTATTCTACGCACTCCTTTCTTATTACATATAAGTAAAAATAAAACTTTGATTAGAAATAGGAAGACTTTGAAATATTTATTCTTGTTTTATTTTGATTTTCTTAGATAGCATTTCCTGTGTCATAAAATATATTATTCAGCACTACTTTGTATTTGTTCGTTAATATTTAATCTTTTGGAATAAAGACAGTTTATTTCTCATACTAATTAAAAATTAGACTTAGCAGTTGACTTATAAGCCCCTAGAAAATAATCATTTTTTTCTAATTTATTTTGTTAATATACTGAAGTGAATTTATTCCTTTATACCCAAAAAGCTGAACTTCTGAAATGATGACCTGATAATGATGTGCTATCACTTTTATACATTGATTAATTCTCATTGGAAAATCCTCATAAAGCTGCAATATACTTCATGTATACACATTGTGATATTATTACTTAAACTTTTGTTTTCACCCATTTTGAAGCACTATATTTTGATACTTATTTATTTATTTTTCCATTCTGACATTTTCATGCTTATGTATAATGTATTTTGATCTTTTCTCCCAATTATTCTTATTTATACCCCTCCTTTTCTCATCAACAACATTATTATTTCCCATTTATCCATATATTACCTCCAGGTATTTTTATTTAACCCATTGATTTAAAATAGAGTGGTTTGCATAATCATGGGTCAAAGGTTACTTATTGTAGGGTGGGCATTTTACCAGTGGCTCTACCACTAATAAACCTATCTCCACTCTCCCAGAAACAATTAGCTGTCATTAGCTAGCTTGTGAAATCTGAGGTCTCTAATATCTTTCCCTCATCAATGATGCAGCATTAACAAGGTCAATCACGTTCAGGATGCTGAAGTGGGTATGAGTTCATGTGTGTAGCAGCCATATTATATCCAGAAGACAACACTTTGCAACTTTTTTCCTCATTGTTCTGTTTTATATTTTTTTCTACCCTGTCTTCTGTTAGTTTTCCTGAACCTTGGAGGAGTAATTTAGATCTGCTATTTGAAGCTAAGCATACACTGTAACC
Source organism: Jaculus jaculus (assembly GCF_020740685.1). Lineage (NCBI taxonomy): Eukaryota > Metazoa > Chordata > Mammalia > Rodentia > Dipodidae > Jaculus > Jaculus jaculus. The sequence goes on from NC_059107.1 coordinate 130,149,416, forward strand.
ACGAAACTGCTGAAGTTTGCCACCTATACATCTCTACATTAACCTGTGTGCATTGTAGTAAGAAACTTCTTTCAAAGCTTGAGCAGTACTAATCTATGGGGTCAACTATAGATGTTTGGAAGGCAGTTTGACATGTTGCCTGTTTAGTATAATCCCAGTAGTAGGTTCATTCCTGGGAGCTATGTATCTACCATAGGATTTGGTCCATGTCTACAGTAACAGGCATGAATTACCTCATGTGGAGTGGGCCTCAAATCTATTGAGAAAGCAGTTGGTTATTCCTGTAAGCCAGTGGACATAACATGCCTGGCAGGTCAGTTGTGGAATACACAGGGTCATTGCTGTGGAGGAAGTTTGAGTACTTTTCTCCCCCAGTGAGCTAGGCAGCAGGGAGGAAGCTTCGGGTTCAGTTCCTTTGGGCAACTAAAAGCAGTAGCAATATTCTGCATTGTTTCAGGGACCTATGCAGCCTCCAAGTGATTGAGCAGTATCTCATCCCTGACATTAGAATAACTAATCATTTATGGTTCCTAGTCACAGCTATTTTTAAAAACACACATTTAAGGCCTATATAGGTCAATTATATATTACCACAAATGTTCCCATAAAAACTTTTGAGAGCTTAATATTCATCATTACAAGACTTTTGATCAAATATCTGTCAATGTGATACAAGAAAAATCACTTCCAATCCCCTTTCATCAAACATAAAATGTGTTTATTAATGTTATACTGAAATATGAGACAGAGTTTGCCTCCAAAATCCTGTAGAGCATTTTCTATAATAATAAGTAAGTCATTTGGTAGTCAAAAGTCAGAGATAGCCTGGCATGGGAGTAATAGGAAAACAGCATGGGGTTGTGCTTAGGTGAAATTGAAATTAATTTTCACGGTTTAGATGCTGGGTGGTCTCAGATGACATGACTGTTTAATCTTAGCTAGTATAGGTGTGAAAGTCATAATACAAAAACTGACACATTCAAATAGAAAAAGAGACAATATTTTAATTAGGCTTCATGCTCATAGTAAAGTGTGAAGGCAAAAGAATTTTTTACACAATTTCTCTGAATTATTGAAAAGTATCAGAAGTTTCTGAAGATAAATGTGGATATAATGTTATATAGTTTTCATTTTCCATAGTACTTGTATGAAATGCTTTCATGACTGATATTTATGATCAAAACCTTTTATATTACCACTGCCTATGACAAATCTGTAGGGCCATCCTGCTAAAGGAATTTTGTCTAGTTGTATGGTACAAGAAAGTTTCTTCATGAAATGTGGCATTTTAAATTAGAGCATATGTCTGTCTGTTTTCTTGCCTACTTAAGAGACAAATGTCACTTCATTTAATAACATTTATGACTACTAATATATATTAACCTTTATCATGTACATCATCATATGAGTGATTAGATGGTCCTATGATTTGTTAAGATATGTGTCATTGGTCTGGAGTATATATACAACTGTGTTGGTATATTATTTATGGATAAAATAAATGAAAAATTGAAATGTATCTTATTGAAATGTATCTTTGATGGCAGGATTATTATGAGTAAAATATTCTCCTCAAGCTGATGATGTTTTATTTGTTTAGGGCCACATTTTTGGACTACATTTGATTCATCTCTACAGACAATTTACATAGGCAAAAGTAGTCTTCTTACAAAGAATTGCATTGTATCATTTCCTTTATAGTAAATACAGAAAAGTTTTTAAATCAAAGGCCTGTTAATGATATATATTTAATAATCAACTACTGATTTTCTAGACTCTCTCTGGCAAATGATTTTATCACATAATCATGACATTCACTTATGCAGCTGTTTGTGTGAAATCTGCTATCTTAACTTGAGGCTTGCGAAGTTGCAACCCAGTAGAAAAAGTGAACACGTTTATATAAATATAGCAATCCCAATTAGGTTTCATTATACCTATTCTCTTCTAATGTTATTAAGCAAAAATTTATAAATGGCTACAACCTATCAGCATGGGATTTAAGGATTAAGAATGGAAAACAATGTTTTCTGGTGTTTAGAAAGAATGTGAACCAGTATAAATTACAGCATGGCATTTCTTTTATTATAAAAACACCAAGCAGAAAAAAAACGAAGCTTGAAACCCTGGGCACAAGATGCTTTTTACATTTATCTTGGATTTCTAGGGTTAGAATACTGTCACAAATAATGGATAAATCTCACAAGAACAACAATTATTGATATTGCAAAGGTAAACTATTCACTTAGATTTGTTTCATTTTTGTAAACCAAAATTGGCATCATTACAAAAGAAGGCTTTGTATAATTCTACATTGCAAAAATAATGCTAGGTATTCTATCTCACTTTACAGTAACTTTGCAAACTTTTTTTTTTTTGTAATTTTAAATGAAATGGGCTTACTGTTTTCCCAAGATATATATTTATATAAGTTAAAACAAATCTTATAACACCATATGGAAAAATATTTAAAAATGAAATTATTGTAATGAGCTTTTATTTTTTTTTGTTTGTTTGTTTGATTTTTCAATGTAGGGTCTCACTCTAGCTCAGGCTGACCTAGAATTCACTATGAAGTCTCAGGGTGGCCTCAAACTCATGGCAACCCTCCTACCTTTGCTTCCTGAGTGCTGGGATTAAAGATGGGTGCCACCATGCCTATAAATTTAGGTATTCTGAATGCTTGGTTCCCAGCTGATGGAGATTTGGGAATTAACACCTCCTGGAGGTCGTGTATTTTGGGGGGCAGGCTTATGGGTATTATAGCTAGTTTCCCCATGCCAATGTTTGGCACACTCTCCTGATCCTGTTGTCCACCTGATGTTGGCCAGGGAGTTTGTTTTCAGTAGCAATAGGCCCTGGTGTGCCCACATTTATACTCTCTATCTCTTTCATAATTGAAAAATGACAATAATTTTACCCACATGACATTAACTTTATTTTGTGAAAATGTGAAATAAAAATGACAACAAAAACTTGCTAGAGAGAGCCTTCTAGACAAGATGGTAAAATCACAAACATGCTAGAGCTCTAAGGGTGAAATCAAGCAAGAATTGATGGGGTAAGGGACTCCAGTACTAGAATGTCTTAATAGACTTCAACTGGGTGGGCAGAAAAGTGCATATTCTGAATTCTGTAGATTTCCACACGCTTTGGCGGACAGCTAGCACACAAGTGCAGGACCCAAGACCCATGCTTCATCATCAGCACCATTGGCTGGGCACAAGAGGATACCTGTGCCATCCACCCAGCTAAACCCAGAACAGTGCCGCACCTCTGCATTGCCTGCTCCCATCTTCCATATGCTGTCTTCACCAGGTTTCTTATGCGGCACTCAAGGCCACCTGCAGTGCTTCTGATCCCCATGGTGCCAGAACAAGGGCCCATGCTTCCAAACCACCTTGCACTGCTGGTCCTTGCAGGGCTGGCCTTTGAGGGTCCTCATGTGACAAAGCTGGGATCCACACGTCTGCCCCATCCTAGCTACTGGCTCCTGTGCATCTCCATATTGCCAGAACAAGGGCCCAAACTTCCCACACTGTATTGCTAGTCCCTGTGCCTCTGGTCCCTGTGGGTCCCCATAGTGCCAGAGATAATGACCACACCTTCACCACACCAGGCCCAGCTGGCCCTTGCATTCTCCCATAGTGCCAGGGCCAGGGCCCACTTTTCCTTCCCAGTCTGTCCCCCTGTACACTCCCAAGGTTCCAGAGCCCACACTTCCCACTCTGTACCACCGATTTCTATAGGTTCCCATGGTGCCAGACCTAGGGCCTATGTCTCTGCCTCACCAAGTAAATCTGGCTACAGAGCATCCCCACTGGGCCAGACAGAGCTAGGGTCCACATTTCTTCCCTCTCACCCCAGCTGCCAGAATCTGTGGGTTCCCAGTCCTCGGATTTTTTAATGAAAACCCTGAAATCCAGAGGGACATTAAAAAGAGCACTTGAAAACCTAAAAAATCATGGCTGGAAAGATTACTCAATGGTTAAGGTGCTTTCTGGCAAAGCCCAAGTACTTGGGTTAGGTTCCCCATGAGAAGCCAAGTGCACAATGTGGCACATGCACCTGGGGTTCGTCTTCAGTGGCTGGATTTCCTGGCACACTCATTCTCTATATCTGCCTCTTCCTCTCTCTCCCACTCTCAAATAAATAGAATTTTCATCCCAAACGAATATTTCCACCATAATAAAAATTATCAATAACGTGGTCTAATGGGAACCACTGCAAAGAGACATTTAGCTTCAAAGTGCAAAGTTTTAAACTTTTATACTTCATTGGTAAACAAAATCAAAGCAATTGGCTTCCAACCAAAACAATTGTACCTAGCAAAAGTACCTCTCGTAATAGATGGTGAAAGGAAAACTTTCCATGATACATGCCAGCTCTATAATTATATAAACACAAAGACAACCCTACTAAGAGTGATTCAGGGACTATTCCATAGAGAAGAGTCAAAAACAACAACAACAACATAACAAACAAACAAACAAACAAAAACCAACTCCAAGCATCTACAAGAGGAAGAACTTAATAACCAAAACTTGTGCAGGTTTGAAAATGTACAAAGCCAAAGAAAGCACCAAACCCCACAAAGCCTCCAACATGACAGGGATTGAATCAAACATCACAGTTATAACATTAAATTTTAATGCTCTTAACTCACTCATCAAAGGACATAAGTTAATAGGGGTGTATCAGAAAAATGGACCCTTCTAACTGCTGTCTTTAGAAAACCTGCGTTAAATCACTCTACCAAAAGCAGCTTGTGGGGAAAAAAAAAAAAAAAAAAAAAAAAGAGGTTTCTTTTGGCTTACAGGCTGGTGGGGGAAGCTCCACAATGGCAGGGAAAACGATGACATGAGCACAAGGTGGACATCACTCCCGGGCCAAAGCAACAGGAGAGTGTGCCAAACACTGGAAAGGAGACACTGACTATAGCAGCCATAAGTCTGCCTCCAACAATACATTGCATACAGGGGACATTAATTCCTAAATATCCATCACCTGGGAGCCTAGCATTCAGAACACTTGCTTATGGAGAATACCTTAATCAAACCATCACATTCCACCCCTGACTCCCACAAACTGTTAACCATCCATGATGTAAACTGCAATGCATTCATCCAACTTTAAAAGGCCCCATTGTTTTTATCAATCCCAATGATGTTCAAATATCCCTATAATTAAAGGTCTTTTAACTGAGCCATAATTCCAAAAAATCCACTTCTTCTCTCCCCCCTAAAAAACATAAGGCCACAGAATAAACATTCACACTGCAAAAGATGGCACTGGGCATAGCAAAGAAATGTTCAACCAATATAAGATTTAAAAGGACCAGGGCAAACATCAAGCTCGGTAGCTTCAAGTCCAACAACTCTAGCCAGTGACAAGTCTCCAAGTCTGATAATTCCAACCAGCAATAAGTCTCTGACATTCTAATTCTACCTCTCAAACTAGGCTATCTACAGTCCTGGAAAACTATATCCAGGCTCCTTAGCAGCCATCTTGTGGTCCTAGCAGCTCCACTGGGTCTCCACTGCAACCCATGGCTCATCCTCATGGCCCCATGGGGTCTCCATACAGGCAACCAACACACCTGCTTCACACTGCCCACCATCATTTCCAAAACACAAGACTATGTTACAAACTCAATAACCCTCCCTTCCCTTAGCTTTTATAGTACAAAATACCAGATAGGGTGCCATTTTGTTAATCCGGGGGGTAATAAAACAAACTTTGAAGAACAGAACACTCCTTGAGCACTCAGGCCCCTTCAAAAGAGTCTACCTTCCTGTTGCCCAATTCAGGTCAGCTGGCCCAGTCTCAGTAGCTGTTATTTCTCAATCAATTTTCAGGAGAACGACAGCAGTTTAGGCCCAAAGATTTCATTTTTTTTTTTTTTTCTGTACCATATCCCTTTGCTCACACCAGTTCATTTCTATGAAAAGCAACCCTGCACAACTTCTCAGGACATGGGCATAACAGCAAGCTTCCCACACAAAATGCCAGCTCAGTCCAAGCAAAGCTCTTTCTCACCCTCATAAGTCAAACCTCACATTCCATAGTTCTTGCTGCATTCAGGTTTTTCAAATCTGACCAGAAGAGTCCATCAAGCTGTATTTACAGCACTGCTAAGAATCTCTTAGGTTAAGGTTTCAAGTCCTTCCACATTTCTCTTTAAAATCAGCTCCAAAAGGCCAAAGCCACACAATCAGGTGTCTAATAGAAACTCCACTCTCAGTACCATATTACTCTTGCTGTCAGGTCTGCAATGCTGGTAGAAATCACCCAATCAAAATCAGCTTGTGGGGAAAAAAAAAAAAAAAGGCTTATTTTGGCATATAGGCTCATGGGGGAATCTCCATGATGGCAGGGAAAATGATGAAATGAGTAGAACGTGAACATCACCCCTTCGCCAACAAAAAGTAGACCATAGCAACAATAGAGTGTGCCAAATGCTGGCAAGGAGATACTGGCTATATCACCCATAAGCCTTCTCCCAACAATACACTGCCTCCAGGTGGCATTAATTCCCAAGTTTCCATCAGCTAGGAACCTAGCATTCAGAACACCTAAGTTTATGGGGGATACCTGAATCAAACCACATGGACTAGACAATAGGATAGATGGGAGGACGGGGAGGGCATCGAAGGGTGGAAAACAGTAATCTGGACCCAAACGACAATGGTACCATAAAATTCTACTTCCTAAAAGACAGACCAAATGGCTGAACCTTCACTAGACCCTTACAGGAAACACCTGAACCACAAGACACTGGAGAGGGTAGGATCAAGACTAACCTAAATCTTCTACATCTTCCCTCCCTCCCTCTCCCCCTCTCCCCTCTATCTCTCTCCTCTCTAACTCTTGTATATTAGTTATGTTTCTCCTCAATTTCTTATTGGGCACTGACCTGTAACCCCCACTTTCAGCTTGGGGCTGCCATCCACAATGAGCTTTTGATCAGAGAAACTTACAAGGTTTACCAAAACAATGACAAACTTCTCTCAGAGTACTTGATGATCCACCAAGGGCCAGTGGTAAGACCCTATTGCTGAAGACTCCATACGCAGCTGACACGTAAAATGGAATGGCATGGCTGGAAGCCAGGAGAGAGTCAGTCCCCAGACAGTCAGCATGTCTAGTGCCAGAAGGTGCTACATGGGTGACTAGGGGAAATGACCAATATCTGTCCAAGCAACTCATTGTCTAACCTAATTAGCAACAAATAACCTAATGTGATGCCCACACAAGTGCAATAGTGGCACACAGCCATGGTGAGGAACCAACTGCTTTTGATTTGGCTAACTGATTCCCTTAGTGGTACTAGACCTATAGCTGGAACTGGGAAACAAGTCAGAACCATACCCAAACACAAGCCCACTCTCCAATATCAAGCTACCATCAATCATGGGGTACAAGAGGACCTACACCTATCAAACTCTCTATCAAAAAAGTAAGTGTTATCTCAATTTTCTGGGTGCTAACTTACTCTCCGTTGGAGATCTGCTTCTCTTTTTCAGATAGATGCAGACCCTAAGGAGAAAGCTGTCCCAACATACCTCAAAAGGGGCCCAACTGAAACTAAGAACAACTGGCGAAATAAGCAAGGGTGATGTTTTCCTGTGAACCAGATACCAGCACAAAGGGGAAGGAGACCAATTCAGAGAAAAATCAACTCCTACCAAATCAGAGAGCCAGAGCCTCAGAGGCCCCCAACACCTCAGCACTGAAGCAGACCAAAAATGAACCCAACATGGCTCAGGGAAATTTTGTGGAAGAGGGCGAGGAAATAATGTCAGAGTCACATGTTGGGTCATGATATGCAGAGACATTTATCATACCAATAACTGTGGGCTAACTCCACAATGCACGACCCATTTACATCAACAAGGAGGGTCCAATGGGAGGGGGTAGATCATAGATGAGCCTAAACAATGGTACCAAACTGCCTGTATTTGCTGAAAAGAAAACTAATAAATTAAATTTAAAAAAAAAATTTCCAAGTAAATGTAAATAAAGAACAAGTAGGTATGGCTATGTTAATATCTGAAAAAACAAAAATAGGCTTAAACCAAAAATAATCAAAAGGGACAAAAAAGGATACCCTCTCCTTATTAAGGGAACAATCCAACAAAAGGACATCAGAATCATAAACATATATACACCAAACATAGGTGCATTCCATTTTGTAAAACAAAACATATTCAACAACAAACCAGAAATAAATGCCAATACCATCATAGTAGGGGAATTAAATAGCCCACTATCTTTAATAGACAGGTCATCCTAGCAGAAAATCAAAAGGGAAATAATAGTACTTAACAATATCATAAACCAACTAGACTAACAGATGTCTACAGGACATTCCACCTGATTCTACAGAATACACATTTTTATTAACAGCCCATGGAACCATATCCCGAATAGATCATATATTAGGGCATGAAGCATGCCTCCATACAGTCAGGAAAATTGATGTAACCTCTTGCATCATTTGGACCACAATGCACTGAAGCTAGAAATTAACAATAAGAGAAACAACAGAAATTACACCAGATCCTGAAAGACTTTACAACATGCTACTAAAATATGAACGAGTCATGTAGTAAATCAAAAACAAAATTGTTAGATGTCTAGAACTGAGTAATAATTAAAACACAGCATACAAAAACGTATGGGAAACAGTGAATTGGTCCATAGGGGGAATTTTATCACATTAAATGCTTTAATAACAAAGACAGAGAGAACTCAAACTAATAACCTAACCACCTACCTAAAGATATTAGAAAAAAGAATAATCCAAACCAAGGGTTCTGTATGTAAAGGAATAAATAAGAACAGAATAGAAATTAATGAAATGGGAACTATGAAAACAATTGAGAAAATTGATAGAATGAAGAGCTGGTTCTTTGAAAAAATAAGCAAGATAGGTAAACACCTGGCCAATTTGATCAAATGAAAAAAAAAGAGGCGTCTCAAATTAACAAAAATAGAAATGAAAAGGAAACAATCACAGCAGACATCAATGAAATTGGCAGAATCTCCAGGATATATTTCTGAAACCTCTACTACACAAAATTAGATAACCTGGAAGAAATGGATAAATTTCCAGAGACATATAACCTATCAAAAGTAAATTCAGAGAAGATGAATCTCTTAAAAAAAACCTACTACATCCTTTGATGTAATCAAAAACCTCCCCCAAAGTAAAAATTCAAGACCTGATGGATTTTCAGCTGAATTTTAACAAGCCTTTGTTCAAGAACTGAAACCACTTTTTCTCAAGCTTTTTTACATAAACAGATAAAAGGAAATGTTCCATAACTCCTATGAAGCTAGCATCACCATAATACCAACCCCAGACAGAGATACAATAAAAAAAAGTGATAGACCTATATTCCTGATGAACTCATGTGAAAAATCCTTACACACAGAACTTAGCAACACATTAAAATTATCATCTACCTCAATCAAGTAGGTTTCATCCCAGGGATGCAGAGATAGTTTAACAGATGGAAATCGAATGTACTACACTGCATAAAAAAAAAAAAAAAACCTCTAAAACATAAGAACCACATTATCATTTCAGTAGATGTAGAGGAGGCCATATACAAAATACAGCATCAATTTATAATTAAAACACTGGACAGAATAGTCATTGACAGCTTACATATCTATACAATAAAGTCTATATGCAAAGCACCTAAAACCCAAATCATATTTAGTGGGGTGAAGAGTTTCTTTTTTAGTTCCAGAAAAAGACAAACATACCCACTTTCACCACTGCTCTTCAACATATTGCTAGCAATCCTAGAACTAACAACAAGGCAAGACAAAGATATAACAGGGATACTTATTGGAAAGGAAGAACTCAAACTACTTCTATTTGTAGATGACATGATGCTATACATAAATGACCCAAAAGACTTTACCATAAATATTCTAGCAAAGCCAATAGAATACCCACAGAATGGGAGAAAATATTTGCAGGTTATCCAACTGATAGAGGCCTTATCTCTAGAATTTACAAAGAACTCAAAAGTCTAAACAATAAGAAGACAAATATCCCACTCACAAAATGGGGCACAGAGTTGAACAGGCAATTCACAGAGGAAGATATACAAATGGCAAACACACACTTAAGAAAATGTTCATCATCCCTAATCATCAGAGAAATGCAAAAAATAGTTTTAATTAAAATAGTAGATATAAAAATCAACAGGAAAATCAGTAGCCTCCCTATGTGCAAAAGAAAAATATAGAAAGAAAGGAACCAGTGAGTCTGTCCCATTTTCAACACACACAAACACACACACACACACACACACACACACTAAATAACTTGGACTAACATGAATCAAGGGTGTGAAAGATTTATACAATGAAAACATAAAAATCCTCAGGACAAAAAAAAAAAAAGTAAGGAGTACATAAGAAGATGGAAAGACCTCCAATGCCCATGGATAGTGACAATTAATACTGTGAAAATAGCAATTCTACCCAAAGCAACATACAAATTCAATTCAATATCAATAAAATCCTAGCATCATTCTTCACAGAGATTGAAAAAAAAAATAATCTCAAAGTTCATATAGAATGGCAGAGCGTCTTTGATATACAAAAATATCCTCAGCAAAAGAAAAACCTCTGGAAGTATCACCATAACAATCTAAAGCTATACTACAAGCCTGTCATAATACAATGGCTTTCCGATTGGCTAAGAGATCCTCTCATTAGAAATGAACCTTTAACTAGAACTGGTAACATAATCACAATCTTATGGAAACCAAGATTATGGTGTTCAATGAAATGTCCCCACTAATTTGAGGCCAAAATATGGCTGTACCCATCAAAACCTCCCTAAATAAGCAATGCTTACCCCCTTTAAATTATTCTAAACTCGCTCTCTATAGAATAATCTGTTTTTCTGTTTTAGAAAGCAGTAAGAAACAAAGACAACCAAAATCTACCAACAAGACAAAAATAGATAGTTGACTCCCTGACCACTAATGAATCACCCCTCAAACATTATCTAGGGCCCAGGTAAAACCACAAAGGAATTGGCAAGATGAGCAAGAGTGCTCCTTCCATTGTGAGCATGATAACATGCACCAGGGTAATGGAGCCAGACACTAAGCATGCTCAAAATGTACAAAAGCAGAAACCCACAAGATGCTGAGAGTGCAGCACTAAAGTAGACTTAAAACACACCCACTATAGCTTAGGGAATTTGTGGAAGTTTGCATGGAAAAAGTGTAAGAGCCATATTTGGGAGGGAATATCTACAGTCATTCTCCCCCAACACACAATGACTGACCACTGTTCTCACAACTCATATCCCCAAAACCATGGTTAATACCCACAATCCTACTGTAGTGGGCAGTAAGTGAAATGGAGGTTGGAAGAAGAAATGATGATACCAACAAATGACGTGTTCACAAAACATTTCTACATGTATCTAGTATTACAAAAAAGGAAACACAATCTTGGGCTTATTTCAGAAACTGTTGGAAATGCTGCCTTAAGGCCAAGACAATTTTTTTGTGATATTTCTATGTTAAGATTTTTTTTTTTATTAGTTATGGACACACTCAGTATGTAAACAGCGCATGTTGGTACTATCCTTACCCTCATCCCTGGCCCCCTCTCCAAAGGTAACCTTGTTGGGGATGCTGGTTATCCCCATGGGGATTGTGGGTAGTGCATTGTGAGGGTAGCCATTATTTATGGGGAAGAGTCAATGTTTCTGTGTGTAAGGTCCCAACTTGTGGCTTTAACAATCTCTCCATCCCCTCTTCTGCAAATTTCCCTGAGCTATATTGGGTTGGTTTTAGGTCTACTTCAGTGATGTGCTCTTGGGAGCCTCTGGGTTTCTGGATCTCTGATTTGGTAGGAGTTGAGTGTCCTCTGTGTCTATCTCCTTCACCCTTGTGCTGGTATCAGGATTACAGAGAATGCAGTGCCCTTCCTCATTTCCCTAATTCTTCTGTGATTTCAGTTGGGACCGTGGTGAGGTGTGGTGGCTGTTTTTCCACTCAGATACTATGTCAATTTGAAAAAGAGAAGAAGATTCTCCAACAGAGAGTGAAGTCAGCACCATTAAATTGGATAAAAATTGTTAGTTTTGAGAAAATTTAATAGGTGTAGGCCCTCTTGTAGCCCAAGATTGGTAGGAGCTTGATAGTAGAGAATAAATTTGTTATTTAGATATAATTCGGACTTGTCTAAGCTAACTCTTTAAAATAAATTTATAAAATGAATTTTTTATTTACTTTTTTATGAGAGAGAGAATGGGTGCACTAGGGCCTCTAGCTGCTGCAAACGAACTCCAGATGCATGCACCACCTTGTGCATTTGGCTTACATGGGTACTGGGAAATCGAGTCTCAAACCAGGGTACTTAGGTGTCACAAGCAAGCACTTGACTGCTAAGCCATCTTTCAAGCCCTATTAGATGAATTTTTAACTGAAAAAAAAAAAAAACACAATGTTTCATTATGCTTCATTCACTAGTAGAGATATTGAAACAATATTGATTATAACTGTCTACATGCACTAAATTTAACTATAAGTTCTAAATATTTGTTACTTTGTTTTACTTTTGAGAGAGATATATAAAGAGAGGGAGAAAGAGACACACATACACAGAGAGAGAGAGAGAGAGAGAGAGAGAGAGAGAGAGAGAGAGAGAGAGAGAGAGAGAGAGATATCATGGGCACACTAGTGCCTTCCAGCCACTGTGAACGACCTCTAGACACATTCAGCCACTTGGGCACATGTGTGACATTGTACCTTTGCATCTCGCTATACATGGGACTTGGAGATTTGAACAAGAATTCTTAGGTTTCACAGGCAAGCACCTTAACCACTAAGCCATCTCTCCAGTCCCTATCTATAAGTTTTAAAACTAGAATAACCAAATTTCCCAGGTATAATATTCCAGGACAAATATCCTAAATACTCAACACTCTACTATGTAGATGCTTGATCATCCATGCTTATTGCTGCTTTATTCACAATATCAAGGTAATTGAATTAGCCCAGATACCCTTCAAATGATATTCAGTGGTAAGAAAATAAAATAAAAAATTGGGGGGGGGTTGGATGGAATTTGAAAAGATTGAGATAACACAGCTAGAAATTTAAATAACATGTTTTAACTCATATGCAGATTCTGGCTTTGGATTTTAGCTTGATGTATTGAAATTGTTGTAAGTATCTGTAGACATCAGGAAGTTAGAAAGGAACATCACGGGGCAAGAGTTGGGGGGAGAAACATTAGTAAATCACAACTCTATAAAATAAATAAAAGAAAGAACTCCAAAAGGAAAGATTTTAATATGTTTAAGATAACATTTCCAAAAAAGTGCCTCGTAATAAAAAGTAAAATAAAATATTTACTAACTGCAGTTTCTTCCACATTCAATCTTGATTTACCCAAAATGTCAATTTCCTAGAATTTTTAAAAGATAAAATTGGACTTCATTACAACTTGAATCATAATATAAAAACCATATATATTTTGAAAAACAGTTCTCTAGACATTTTCTATGTCTTTCACCATTTCTAAATTTTGTTCATGAAACGTGAAGGATTTTGCCCTATTTTCATTCACCCAAACATATCTCAGAAAAAAAAAATCAGATGCTAATAAGATGAAAATTGATCTGAAAGTGACTGTCTTGTAGATGAAGTATTTTTTGTCATTACATATTGTTATGAACTTTTCATATCTGTCCTGAGTATTATGTCTGTATTTTTGTTTTTAAAACTTAAAAACAATGTGTTATCTCTAAAGTCCCTTAGGAATGCACCTGTTATTTCATTGCTAGTAAACTAGTAGATGCCATGTATTTTGCTTCTGAAATGTAAAGTTGATAATTAATTTAAATTCCTCACTGTGTTAAGCATAACTAAAATAAATTCCATTATTATACACACTAGAAATACTTGTGTGATTTTTATTAAATCTATGCTTCATTTTGAAAAGAAATTATCAAGTTATAATTCAGCATAATTAAAGAAATGTAGATGGGGGCTGGAGAGATGGCTTAGCAGTTAAGCGCTTGCCTGTGAAGCCTAAGGACCCCAGTTCGAGGCTCGGTTCCCCAGGTCCCACGTTAGCCAGATGCACAAGGGGGCGCACGTGTCTGGAGTTTGTTTGTAGAGGCTGGAAGCCCTGGCGCGCCCATTCTCTCTCTCTCCCTCTACCTGTCTTTCTCTCTGTGTCTGTCACTCTCAAATAAATAAAAATTTTAAAAAAATTTATAAAAAAAAAGAAATGTAGATGGTTTTAATACCTTTAAATTATTTCCCCCAAAAGAGTTCTTATTTAAGTTTTATTAATATACTTCACAGTATTTGCAAACTAAGATGATTGTAGATATTGGGATTAATCAATATTTAGTTGATATAATGATGAAACCAATCGTTCTATTTAACCGATGTTCAACAATAGGCATGCTGAGATCAGATTTGAAGTTATCCATCCTTTTACATACTAACACGTACTTTCTATATCTACTATTCTCACTTCTTCATAGTTATGCTTAATCAAAATAATAAAAACTGTATATGAAGTGAGTAGAAGTTATTGATAAAGAAAATTTCTGAAAGCAATTTTATAAGTATAAGGGATAAATTAAAAAAAAAACAGTGAAATATAGTGTCATTTAAGAGTGAACTTTCTGATTATCAATGTATCTTACACCATCAAGTTTAACTATTGCATATTCTTCAAAATGAGTGTAATTGATAAACTAAAAAAGAGAAAAAATACATAACAGACAGTTGAAAAGATAAAAAATAATAATAATGGGACCAAGAAAAGAAGATGATTATAAAAGGTAAAACAGCTACATGGATATTTTCAGTGCTACTGGTTTTAGTATACAATTCCAAAGATTATCAAAACAGATGCTTTTTAATAAATAGTAAAGTGGTATACACACACAATGGAATGCTATTTCTATAGTTAAATGAAATTCTGTCATTTGTGAAAAACACATTAATCTAGAGGACATGTTTCTAAGTTAAACTGTTAAGCACAGAGAGACAAACTTCATATGATCTGATTCATGTGTAATATCTAACCAAGTAAAGTTATAGAAATTGAGAGTAGAAAATAGTTACCAAAGACAGGTAACATGGGAGCTGAGAAGATACAGGCCAATTCCAGAAGGATACCAATCGGTGAGTACAATTAATAATAATAACATATTACATATGTTAAATTGTTAAGGAACATTTTGATGTTTTCATTACAAAAATGATAGCTCTATGAATTGTAAACACTGCTAATTATCCTCAATTAATCATTCCAAGATACATACATGCATCAAAGCATCAAATTGTTCTCTGTAGAATATGTTGTTATTTGACCATTAAAAAATACATAAATGAGCCGGGTGTGGTGGCGCACGCCTTTAATCCCAGCACTCAGGAGGCAGAGGTAGGAGGAGCGCCGTGAGTTCGAGGCCACCCTGAGACTACATAGTTAATTCCAGGTCAGCCTCAGCTAGAGTGAGACTCTACCTCGAAAAACAAAAACAAAAACAAACAAACAAACAAACAAAAACCATAAATGCTTTCACACACACATACAAACAAACACACATACACCCTGTGTGTGCTTTACACAAAAGTCATTGATAGTTGAATACCAACAATCCCACTGAGGATGATCTTTAGTGGGTAGGAGGCAGGGAGGAGGGAAATGGTTGTAACAACACATGATATGTCCACAGAATATTTCTACTTAATGAAAAAAAAAACTTGAATAAAAGGCAAATATTAAAACAGTAAAATTTCTGCCCTATGCAAATGATGCTGCTAAGAAAATGCAAATACAAAATTCAGACTGATTGAAAACTTTTGAAAAAGAAAGTCCTAAAATACTCATATCCAAAGAGACAAAGAAGCCACAAAACTCACCAACAAGTCATGGATCCCATGCCAGAAGTTTCTCAAGGGTCAGAGAGGGCAGGCAGTGTATGTGACAGAGAGAACAGTCACCTCCAGATCCATAGCCTGCATCTGCACGGGATCCTGAAACAGCACTTGAGAGCTCTCACCTCCCTCAGCAGCTGGTTACTAGAATAGTTTCCCAGAGGATCTTTGCTCTGGACCATCTTGCCTTCAAAAGAGCTGCAGAGGGCGCAGTGCACCCAGTCATATTAGACACAGAGCATCTTTAGTGGGTACAAAAACGGCAGGCACCTTGGTCTTGGACTTCCCAGGTTCCAGAACTGTAGTAAATGAGTTTCTGCTCCTCGCAGATTACCCAGTTTTCTCATACATTATTATAGAGGCAATAGTAGAATAAGACTCTCACAGTTTCCACCTTCTGATGTCATCACGTTGGATTAGAGCTCACCTAACAAATTTTAGGAGGACTCAAACATTGAGATGAATAGGAAAGTGATTAGAAGCAGAAGGAAATGGACTCTACTTGCAAGAGGCTAATGTTCAAGGGAAGAAATCTGGGTAGACAGACCATAAACAAGAAAACAGAAACAAGCAAGGTAATTTCTGATAGGGTTGAAAGCTGTGTGGTGATAATGGGTGGGGAAAAAACCTGGGATTGATCTTCAACTAGGTGATCCATCAGGCCCTATGAAATTCTTTAAAAGTACTAGCTAGGGAAGGAAAGTAGCACTGGTGGGTAAATGCAGTTTAGTGTGTGGAAAATGAGTAAGGGAGGGAAGGCCTCAAGTGATAAATGCCACTGGACCATATCCTAGGCAGACCAAGTGATCTGAACCAGAAAAGGGACAATAGTGATTAATCATTATCACTGTGCCCCAGGACTCCATGGAAACAGGGACCTCTAGGGTGTGCCTTACAGGAACTTCTTGGTTTGGTAAACCAAGACTGTTACAGCAAAGACACACATGCCCAGTCCCAGAGCCAATGGCCATGTTTTCTAACACAACAAAAGTGACTGTGAAAGTATGATCTTGAGGTGAAGAGATGACCCTGGATTGTCTTGATGAGTAAGGAAATTGCAAGGATCTTTATTTTTTTTTTTTCTTTAACAGTAGCAGAGTTGTTTTATTTTTTTCCACTTCTCTTTTTTTTAATTTTCTCAAATTTAATTTATTATTATTATTATTTTACTAATTAGTTTTGTACTCAGTGAATACAGTCAAGTTGGTACCATTGTTAGGCTCATCCATGTACTATCTCCTCCCTCTGGCCCCTCCTTGTTGAGGTATATGGGTCATGCATTGTGGAGTTAACCCACAGTTATAGGTAGGAAAAATGTCTCTGCAGATCATGACCCAATGTGTAGCTCTGACATTCTTTTCTTTTTTTCATTTAATTATTTATTTATTTGAGAGAGACAGACAGAGAGAGAAAGAGACAGATAGATAGATAAAGAATGGGCACACAAGGTTCTTTAGCCACTGCAAAGAACTCTTCCAGACACGTGTACCCCTTGTGCAGCTTGCTAATGTGGGTGCTGGGGAATCAAGCCTCGAACCGGGGTCCTTAGGCCTGACAAGCAAGCGCTTAACTGCTAAGCCATCACTCCAGCCCTGGCTCTGACACTCTTTCTGCCCCTTCTTCCGCAAAATTTCCCTGATCATGTTGGGTTCATTTTTGGTCTGCTTCAGTGATGAGGTCTTGGGGGCCTCTGGGTCTCTGGATATCTGATATAGTAGGAGTTGATTGTTATCTATGTGGATCTCCTTAACCCTTGTGATGGTACCCAGTTCACCAAGAGAACAGCACTCTTGCTTGTTTCGCCAATTATTATAGTTTAAGCTGGGGCCCTTTTGAGGTATGATGGGATGGTTCTCTCCTTAAGATCTGTGTCCATCTGAAAAAGAGAAGCAGATTCTCCAATGGAGAGTAAAGTTAGCACCAGACAGATCAAATAGTCCTTATTTTTTTAATAGAGAATTTAATAAGTGTAGGCCCACTTGTAGCCCATGATTGGTGGTAGCTTGATAATGGAGAGCAGGCTCATGTTTGGATATAGTTCTGAATTGTTTCCCAGATCCAGCTATAGGTCTCCTACCACTGAGGGGATCAGTTAGCCAGATCAAGAGCAGTTGGTTTCCCACCATGGCTGTGTGCCACTATTGCACTTGTGTGAGCATCACAACAGGTTGTTTGCTGCTAAGTAGGTTAGAGCATGATTTGCTTGGACTGATGTTGGTCACTTTCCCCCAGTCGCCCATGTAGCACCTTCTGGCACTAGGCACGCTGTCTGGGGACTGACTCTCTTCCAGTTTCCAGCCATGGCATTCCATTTTACATCTCCCTTGCTTGACAGGGGCTGGGTCCACTGGGATTGGGATCCTAAGAGCAGATGTCCCCCTTCCTTCTCCAGGACCTCACTATTCCCTACAGGGTTCCAATGTTCCAGTGACTGCTAAAAGTATTTTTAGTATTTTACCTGATTGTAAAATGTTACATACTAGCCTAGATGGGACTGTTGTCTCTCCTGCACAGCTATGGACAGCCTTCTCACTGTATAATTCACTCCCTTCCCTTATTTCTTTCCCTCACTTTGCCCATCTCCTTGGGAACTATATTTTCCTCTATATATTTAAATTTTTACTAATTTATTGAGAGAGAAAGGGAATGGGCACATCAGGGCCTCTAGCCACTGCAAGCAAACTCCAGAAGCACTCAGTAACTTGTGAATCTGGCTTACATTGGCACTGAGGAATTGAACCTGGGTCCCTAGCCTTTGCAGGCAAGTGCCTTAACCACTAACTAATCTCTCCAGCCCCTCCTTCCACATATTAAAAATTAACCTAAAACTCAGCAAAATTATAACATTATTTAATAACCCTAAAAAATATTCACCAACAAGGAAACAAACATCATACTTTAAGGGCAAACAGTCAAGATAAGTGTCTCACCCCAGAAGATATTAAGATGGAAGATAGTCACATGACAATTTGCTTAACACTATGTATTATATAGAGAATTGTAAATTAAAATAGCATAAAACCATTGCAATCTATTAGAATGCTTTCAATCAAAAATCAAACACAGCCACCACCAGTTGTTGTCCACGGTGTGGAGCATCAGGAACTCTGGTACATACTGAGCACAAATGCAAAATTATACCACCACATTCAGATACCAGCATGTTCTTACCAAGAGTTACTCTTACATATATTCAAAAAATCACACTCATTTACAACCAAATGAGTTCAACACTTGTCCCCACACAAAACTTTACCTAACTGTTTAAAGGCAATTGATTCAAAATTCCTCAAATTTGTAGCCAACCAAAATACTGTTCATGAGAAGGATACATAAACAAAATGATGGCATGAACGCACTGTGGAATATATGTGGGCAAAGTGATAAAATATCCAAACCATCCCATGCAAGAATTTTAGGAACAGATATTTTTGGTACAGGAATATAAGAGGGAGATGTTACATACAACATGATTTCACATAGATGACATTCTACAAAGGTCAAATCTAAAGTCAAAACAAAAAGATCAGTGCTTTCCAGAGGCTTGGGCAGAGAGAATGAATATGCAGAGCAGAAATGACTTTTAGGGCAGAGGTACTGTTGCTTTCATTAGTGTAATGACAGATACAGTGAAATATATATATTTCTAAACCAATATAATTTTCCAAAAAATTGTAAACCCGAAATATATTAAAATATTTAAGAATAATGTACAAACATCTATTCATCTATTACTGAATGCTATATAATAAGGCAGGATTGTAAATTCAATGGAATTGTGTATGTGAAAGAACAGAGAATATGGGAATTCTCTTGTTCTTTCTATCTATTCAGGTTTCCCTGAAAAACAGTCTATAAGTTAAAATATATTTGATACTTTGTTTTCAAGACGCATATGTGCCAAGGTCCAGCCTCAGTGGGGTTGTAGAACTCGAAGGGGAAGTGTGGAGTTGGTGTTCTGAGGAGATTATTTAGACCAATAATTCAGGTGAAGCATACTGGACCCAGAGCAAAATTCTGCTTCTTTATTTATATTTTTTCAATGCATTATATTTTTTGTAAGCAAGCCATAGCAACTTACTCATGTAGCTTCTATTTTGTAAGAAGTCTTGCAAAATATTCTTCTTGGTTTCCCCTGCTTCTGCTTAACTCATGAACCTCCTGCCCCATTGACATTCTGATAACATCTTAAACAAGAAAATAAAGATTGCAAGCTGGTTAATATCTTACCCAGGCTCATGGAAACTAGCCAAGAGCCCTGGCAGGAAGCTCTTGCGGCTGTAAGGTGATAGACGTTTTTGACATCAGAAAGGGCTATGTTTGCCACTCTCTATATAAAGTACATTTCTCTATTTTAAATCCAGTACTGATTTAATTGTCTCTCTATGACCTCTTCTTTGTTGTTGTTGTTCCATTTAACAGTTTGGTCCTTATTTTGCAAGTCTCTCCATAAAAGGAAGATTTTGATATTGAACTTTTTTTCTATCATTCTAGACCATCCTTACTCCATTAATGTATATGGTAAAGTTTTTTCTAGCCAACCAGTGTTTCTCATTGATGTCTTTCCTTTAGGAGCCCACCAACCTCTATTGTTAATTCTGAAAGTTACATATTCTGTTTTACTTCCTTATGTGGGCCCAACCCGATTACTTGAAAGATGTTTACTTTTGCTCCCTAGCATTTCTGGCTCATTTTCTAGTAAGTTATCAGTAGGTTCAGGAAATGTGCCCATTAATTTCTGTAATCATAAGTAATGTTTCATGGGAACAATTGGTAAGGCATGTAACATAGCATTGCTAAGGACATGTTTCATTACGTAAAATATACATTTGTGATGTTAAGAAACTGTACATTCAAACTAGTCATAGTTTGGGTATCCATAATCTGTTTAAAAATTACAGCCTTAGAAACTTCTGCAGAAACATTATTTTGTTGTTTAATCATTGGTGACTGTATAAACTCACCTGAATTGGATTCCCTTATTACTAATGAGAAGGAAAGAATGAAAGCAAAAACAAGCAACAATATAATTATAATAATTCCAAAATATTTCAGTGAAGAGATAGCAGTAGCAGACTGTCAGGCAGCAGACATTCTAGAAGGTTGCTGAAAGATCTCCTGGATTTGCCAAGGGAAGTCTCGGATTCTGCAACTTTGCAAGACAATTCCCATCAGTGTCACACTCCAGAGCCGACTGTGGCAGCTACATGGCCACCACCACATGCAAATAATTTTTACTGATTAAGAAATTAGTATGTCTTTAAAATGTCTTCAAATTAAAATCTAATATTAGTAGCATGGTTTTAGAGTTCAAGTAGTGGACAGTGTCAATGTAATGATTAGGAAATATTACCCATATCAGGTTATCAGTTAGTGAAAAAATCTTCAGTGCAACATGCCTACAATGAAAAGGAAACTCTATGCAGATGAAACATCTGGATGCAGTAAAAGTACATTTTCAGAAGTTTTCTGGGTTTGAGAAACCATGGAAAAAAAGATAATTAGAAAGAGAATTGGCTATTTGCAGGCTACAATGGGAAGGACTACTAGAAAAAGCTTAGCAATGTCATGTATCAGGTTGTATAAGATAGATAAACTTTAGCCATATTCAAGTTATGATTTTTTTTTTTTCTTTAGTAAAGAAAACCACCAGATGAATTTTAGCATGGTGGCAAGGATTAACACAATGTCATGGTGTACTTGCACTTAATATTACTAAGAAAGCAATGAAGGCATCATCAAACTAGTTCTTTGGGTGATAAATGCATTAAGCCCTCTTTCCTTCACAAGGGTAATGGTAAGAAGTTTGATTTCAAAAGTATGTATTCATTAGAGGCAAGGAACCAATAACCCAATACTAGAAATGAATACAACAATTTATTTTGTACTTTTCTTTTTGAAACAGACTCATACTTAGTTTCCCAGGCTAGTCTTGAACTTGGGTTTTTAACCCAGGGAGAATACTTGGGTTTTGCTTTCCCATCCTCCAGAGTAGTTATGAGTATAGACCTCCTTCAAAGGTTCAGTTAAACACTAGTCAAAACAAGTAAAGTTATTGCTTATATGAGACTTTTACATAACTACACAGCTTCTTTCATAAATATATGCCCACATTAAAAAACACAAGTCATTTCTTTTAATCCCCACTTTGAAATTATATCTGAATTATATAAATCCATGCATTTATGCTAGAATTATAATCAAATAGATTTTAAAAGTATTTTACATTTTGATCAATTATTTGTCTAATCTATGAAAATTTATTATCATTTATTTTCATCAAGATTTTTAAAAATAATTTCCTTCTGCTGAAATTTTACTTAAGTTAATCTTAATTTTTCTCTAGCGAATTTTGTAAAATAGTTTGTTTATTTGTAATTATTTATTTGACAGAGAAAATGGGCATAACAAGGCATCCATCCACTACAAACAAACTCCAGACACGTGCTCCCCCCTTGGGCATCTGGCTAATGTGGGTCCTGGGGCATTGAACCTGGGTCCTTTGGCTTTGTAGGTGAGTGCCTTAACTGCTAAGCCATATCTCCAGCCCTCAAGTGAATCTTTGTGTATATACACAGTAACTATAATTACAGAATATCATTTTTACATTCATTAGAAGTGATTAAGAAGCATGTAATATGTGAAAACATCTTTTTGATACTTCACATATTACTATTGAATTAGACTACCAAGATCTTATTTCCTTTTAGGAATATTAACATTCTCTCTCTCTTTCTTTCTCTCTCTCTCTCTCCTCTATTAGGATACTTTAATATCACAGTGGAGCAGATACTCTACAAGTCTAAAATATCAAAGTGTAAAGATAAGAGTATTGAGTTGAACTTATTGTAAAATGATTTTAAAAACCTTTAGAAGTCATGCAGTTTACAGGTTTCAATTTAGCAGTCTTTTTTTTTTTAATTTTAAGTAGAACAAGTTCACTGTAGAGCTGAAGAGATACTTCAATAGGGGCAAAAATGAATTTGTTAAAGAAATTTTAATGTAAAATTTTCCTCTCCAATCTCTTTTTTTCTTCTCTATCAATTTTTTTTTGCCTTTTCTAACTGATACCCTTGCTTTATGATATTACAACCTCCCAACCTTCTTTGCCTCAGCAGGAGAGTCACATAAAAGAAATGCTTGAAAGGGTAATGGCATTTACCACATTCCTAATCTTTCAACCACTGATTAGCATTGAAATTGATTTTGAACTTCTTGTGACTAAAATGACATTAATCTAGCATTTGCTGTTGGAAACATAACACTTATTTCATGTTAGCAGGTGATGACACATCATTAATTTGATAACTTGATGGTTCTAACTCTTTATAAGCCATCTAAAATATTATTTCAGAAGAGCTTTGTCAGAGAAAGTAACGGTAAATATCTTTGAAGGCCAAAGACTACAGAGTCTCTGCTTTTTAGAATATATCCCCAAGGCATTTTCTGTATATGTACAGAAAACACTGAAATTCATATAAGTATCTGAATTACCATAGCTCAAGTATTCTGAACTCTAGTTGGCTGAGTTATTGAAAGAACATTCAAAATATTGAAACCTTGTGGCTAGAGATGGACCAGTGATTAAGGTTGTTTGCTATGCAAGCATCAAGACCTGAGTTTGGTCTTGAATACTTATGTTAAAAAGTAAGGTTAGGGCTGAAGAGATGGCTTAAGGGTTAAAGTGCTTGCGTAAGGACCCACATTCAACTCTCCATATCCCACTTAAGCCCTACAAAGGTGAAATAGATGCAAAGTTGCACATGCCCACTAGGTAGCAAAAGTGTTCCAAGTTAGATTGCAGCGGCTAAGGCCTTACTGTTCCAATTCTTTCTCCCTGTCTCTCTCTCTCTCTCTTTCTCTCTATTAGGCTGACAACAAAATGACGAGATACGGATAAAATTGCAAACACCTGATTTAGTGAAAAACTCTGTCTTAGGCAATAAGGTACAAGAATAAAGAAGGACACCGGATTTCCTCCCTTGGCCTCTGTGCCATCATCTTCACACATGCATATATACACACACATGCATGGACAGGTATATGTAAACATGAACATACATACATCACACACACACACACACACACACACACACGCACGCACGCACGCACACAAACACAGCAAAAAGCAAGACCTTAACTCTAATCTTAGTGATTCCAATTTATTTCATATAAAATCAAGATACTAAGGGGTCATATGTGTGTATGTGTATGAGTTTCTCTGTGCATGTAGTTTGCTTCAAGAATGACCCCTTAAATTCTAATGTATGAAAGACTGTTCCACAGAGTGGCACTCTGGGAAGTTGAACCTTTAAGTGGTTGGGCCCAATTAGAATTCTTCAAGCTATTTGGTGCTCTCTCAAGTCTTGAAAATATCATGGGATCATTGTATCTTCACTTCTGTCACTTGCTAGTCATCTAGTGACAGATTTTTTCCATTCTGCACTATTTACCAGGATGCCCTTCCATGCCACAAGTCAAAAATTACCTCTAACATGGTAAGCCAGCACAAAACTCCTCTATGTTCTCATATGTTCATTATAGTGACAGAAGTCTGCTAACACACATTAACATAAACACTTTTCAAGGTGTTTTGAAGATACCTTGTACAATATCTTAATTGGTCTAATCTACATATGTATTACATCATGTGTTTATCATTTTTTTAAATAACAGTAGAAAACTCATCAATTTTTATTACATAACAGATTTTATAAAACATAGTGTATCACCTTCTTGTTCTTATTTTTTTTTTAAAGGAGTATTTTTTTTTTTATTTGTTTGAGAGTGACAGACACAGAGAGAAAGACAGATGGAGGGAGAGAGAGAGAATGGGCGCACCAGGGCTTCCAGCCTCTGCTAACAAACTCCAGACGCGTGCACCCCCTTGTGCATCTGGCTAACGTGGGACCTGGGGAATCTAGCCTCGAACCAGGGTCCTTAGGCTTCACAGGCAAGCGCTTAACCCCTAAGCCATCTCTCCAGCCCTCTTGTTCTTATTTTAAAAAGTACCTTTCAAAAGTAGCTTCAGGTAAGGAGGGTTGATTTAGCTCACAGATAAAACATGGCCTCAGGAGCTTGTGCTAACTAGTCACATTGTGACCTCAGTCAGAGTCATGAATGCTAATGCACAACCCATTTTGTCCTAATTAGCAAATCCAGGATGCTAGCCCATGGGATGAAGCTGCCCAGATTCAGGGTGGATCTACCTTCTTCTGTTAAACTTTTCCAGAAATGCACTCATACACCCACCCAGAGCTTTGTCTCCTAGTCGATTAAAAATCCATCAAGTGGTAGACAATCAAGATTAACTAGCTTTCAGACTGACCATATTGTCCAATCAAACTCTTCTTAATTGAGAAGTTTAATATATAAATATACTGTAATTTTGTCATGTCCCTATTTCTTCATCCCCTTTTGTCCCCTCTCTCTTGTCCCCAAGTCATCAAGGATCCTCTTCTTTATAGATAGTTTTTCCTGTTTTGTCATCTCATTTGTTTTGTCCTTCTCAGTACAGGCCAAAGGGTTGATGGGCTCAGAACAGTGCAGGCCTCCTCTGGATAGTCATCACCATGGTGAGGTCCTGAGTGCACCAATTTGTCAGGTCAGGAAGAGAGTGCCCCAAAGTATTTTTTCTCACCATATGGCTTTTGCATTCTTTCTTCCTAACCAATTTTGTGCTTGTACCTATCATTTCCCCAACCCCTAATCACCCCAGTCCCTGATAGCCTTTCTTCTTCATAGTTATTCCTAGAAGTCAAGAATGAGAATAAGTTTAGTCCAATATCAACTACAAACATTGATGTGTGCCTCTCATTGTGGAGTCTTACATGTATATTGAAAATGTCCATAAATTACAAGTGTAAATATTCAGAGATGTTCTTGGATTTCACAGAAAATGTTGTCAAGTTAAAAAGACAATGATATATCCTTTTCCTTGGTACTATACTCAGTAAATAGTGTTTTAACACCAAAGTATTTCACTATTTGTTCAATATGCAGAGAAAAATATTAGTAATATTGTTTTATTTTTGAAAAAAATATATTAGAGAACCATATTTATGTATTTTGAAAGATATCTGTCTAAAATATTATTAACAACAGACATTGAAACTATTACATTAATTTCTTTTATAATTATTTATTTTTTTGTGAGTAGAATATGCTAGAACATTAGCATTCTAAAAACAAAGTTGTGCAATGCATGGTGTAAGACCTAAGTAAACCTTTCATCCTCTTCACTTTTGGAAAACATGATATTCCCATTAGGTTCATCCTAATATTCTTTTGAGGAACTTAGTCCTCTTACATGTATTCTTATTACTCTTATTACCAATGGGAAATGAAATTCACTTTAGATTAGCTGGTCTTCCTTTAGTCCTGCTGACAGTGCAAGAATATGCAAGGGGGCTGGAGGGATGGCTTAGAGGTTAAGGCATTTGCCTGCAAAGCCAAAGGACCCAAATTCAATTCCCAGATTAGCCAGATGCACAAGGGGACACACGTGTCTAGAGTCCCTCTGAAGTGGCTGGAGGCCCTGGCATCATCCCCATTCTCTCTCTCTTTCTCTCCCTCTTTGTCTGTCAAATAAATAAATGAATAAAAATAAAATATTTTGAGAAAGAGTATACAAGGTGTGCAAATAGTGCTTGGGAAGTAAGTGAATGCTCCGCTCAGTATCCTGAAAATTTTAACCTAAGAAACAACTTACTTTATGGTTTTAGAGTATTGTTTATGACTTAGCTTTTCCTACCAAATGAAACCTTGTGTTGCTGGTTTCCCATTCCAACAGTGCCTACATGTCCCAAATGCTACTTTAATGTTATCAATACGTAGAATATCATGGTATTTTTTTACTACTAAGTAATAAGAAATGTCAATATCTCCTTGAATACTGCCTGATGTTTTGACATTCTACACACATACATTGCCATATACATTCTTTGAATATAATGTGATCTAGGGAATTTTCATCCTACTTAACAGGCGACAATACAGCCTTGTTCTCAGGAAGGTAAAACATGGTCAAGCATCTTATTTAAGGCCACCTTTCTCTCAATTTTGCAGTCAGTGTTTGGAAATAGATAATACCAAGATCTTCACAGTGAGTCTCAGCCAGTTTGACTTCTTTAGTATTCATACCTTGGCAACAATATCACACTTACCTTCTATGCAGCCGGGAGGTAGTCATCTGTTTTCCTGATAACAACTACAGAAAAATTGATGAAAATTCCCATCAGACATTGAATTATGAAAGACTGTGATTGCTCTGTCTTCTCTCTTTACTTTCCCCTCTCTCTGCATATCTCCTTTTTTTTCTCTTTTCTCCTGTCTCTTTTCTTATTTATGTATGTATCCATGTATGCATGCATGCATGGATACCTGTATGTATGTATGTATGTATGTATGTATGTATGTATGTATGTATGTATCTATTTATGTATATCTGAAAGAGAATGAATATGAACAACAGGGCCTGTAACCACTGCAAACAAACTCCAGACTCACATGCCACCTTGTGCATCTGGCTTTATGTGAGTAATTGGGAACTGAACCTGGATCCTTTGGCTTTGCAGGCAAGCACCTTAACAACTAAACCATCTCTCCAGCCCCTCTGCCATTATTATATATGCATATACTGTCTTCTGTCTCCTCTACTCACTGTGTTTCTTGTTTGATTTTGGTTTTTCAAGGTAGGATTTTGCTATAGTTCCAGCTGACCTGGAACTATATTCTGTCTTATATTCTTAGGGTGGCCTAAAACTCATGGAAATCTTTTTACCTCTGACTCCTGAGTGCTGTGATTAAAGTTTTGTGCCACCACACCAAGATTTTTCGACCATGTTGAATATACTCTTAAGGCCTTGTGGTGGTTGGAATAAATGGCCCCCAATATATTCAGTTTTTTAATTTGTTTGTAGTTTGCAACTCAGCCACCTGGCTGGAAGCAGTGTCACTGGGTGGATCTTAAGGTGTGATGTGGGTTTCAGATTTCAATCTGAAGATATGCCAAGTGTGCCTAACTGGTGTTCCTAAAGTGTGCTGTGGCTTTTGGCCTTTTTGGCTTGTGCTTCTTTCTCTCTCTGCTTGGTCATGTGAAAGCAGGCCAGCTTCTTATGCCATTATGGAACTTTCCCTGGATCTGTAAGCTTCAATAAATATCCCTTCCTCTATAACTGTGCCTGGTCTGGAAGTCCATCTCAGAGAACCTGAAGATGCCTGCTACAGGGCTACATTTCAAAATTACTTGAACTTATCACTAACCTACTGTATTTGGAAGGCAAAAGTTATGAAGCTAAATTCAGCTGGACTGTGGTGAGGTCTAAGTAAGGGAACTCTAACACCACACATGGAAGCAAAATTGCCTAAATACAGGCCTTAAGTATGAATTAGAGACATGATAGGAAAGACTTGAATTTGTGTTCCACATTTAAATTTATTGAGGCTTGAGGGGTTTTGATCTATTGCCCACCATTAATAAAATAAAATGAATATGTCAGTTCTATATTTTAAATGTTGTTTCTAAATAGAAGCAATCATAATGAGAGTTTAATGGTTGAACAAAGAATCATCATCAAGCTCCAATAGCATCACTTACCATTGTTAAAGATAGCCTAACTCCTTAGTTTCCTCATTGATAAAATTCACTGATGTTTCCTTTTAAAAGCTCACAAAAATATTGTGGTACACCAAATAAGGAATTATATGTGTGAATTATTGTAATAAGCTGTTTTTCTAGACCTGGGGAAATATTCATTGCAGTTGGAAACATAGCAGTTGGGCAGTGACTTAAAAGCCAAGCTTCCGTCTTCAAAATGGAAATAAGAGGTAATTTTATTTGTCTCATGCCAACAACCCTTCTGCTTGCACATACCATCACTGCATATTTCTCGCTGTGAGTCTCTTTCTATATATAGACAACAGCACTCATTCATACCTGAGGTCTGTTCTTCCTTTTAATGAAATGCTCTTCAATCTAATTGGATAATCTCTTAGTCAGAACAATTGACAGCTAAAGCTAGTTCTTTCTCAAAGTGACACATCTGACTGCTTAAAGGGATTGGCTTGTTCTCTATCTAATCATTCTCTGAGCCTGTTTGATGTTTGATGGTGTTTGTGCTTGGGCTTGTCTTTTCTCACCCCCACCTCAAGGTAGTTTGCTTCTACATTCACAAATTCACTCTTCCAGGCCCTTGTGCATGTTGCACCCTCACCCCACAAGGGAGACCTTAATGCTAAGAAGAAAATGACTTTACCTATCATCTTCAATACAAATTCTGCTAAAGAACACAAAGTATATAACATGAACAAAGTAGCAAGAAAAACGTAAGGTAGTTAGAAGAATAAATTATATTCATCAGGAGATACGCTGTGACTGAAGTTTTTTTTTTTCTTTTTCTGACTTCCCCAAGTTACTGTGAACTTCAAAACTAAAAGCAGATGAGTTAGTAATGCAACAGTACTCACCAAATGTAGCCAAAACAGTTATAATGTGCAATGCAAATTTATATATAAGAAATCTGATTCATTCTAAAATACAATATCAGAAGTCATGATAGGGTTATCGATTAACAGATAAACTTCATTAAAGCATGTGAATACAATTTAATAATGGAAACTGAATATAAAGCAGGGTTGTTAATGAGTGACAGAAGGCAACATGACCCAATGGACTATCTGTTTGTTTCTTTGTTTTTTCTAAAGAAGAAAAAGAGACTCCATGAAATGGATGTCTGAAACAAATCAAATGTGAAAGGCAGAAAACAAGGGAAGAAAGTATTTCTGCAAGATAAAAACTATTTACTCTTGGCAGCTATTAAAAAAAAAAAAAAGAAGCCCTTTTTTCTTGGTAGCTAGCTGAATATCAAGTCCACTTCTTTTGATGCTGTTCTATTTTACAAGCTGTTTCTCTCCCTCAATGCAGAACTGATCAAAGGTACTTTTAGCCCTTCCTAATCCCTGGTATATTGACTTACCCAATGAGTGCAAGGTACCAAGATAGGTGAGCACAGTGAACTTTTCATACCTAAAGCTAAAGAAATTATCCTTTTTGTGAAAAGCTAAGAAGTTCTTGAAAATGTAGAATTAATAAAAAAGTACTAAAGATTAAATCTCTTAGTATTTTGGGGGGTGTCCTTTACCCTAAATAAGCTGTCTGAACAGTTTAATGATATTTGATTTAATGGTACACCCAATGTTCTTTAATTTCTTAGTATCAACCAGAAATTCCTGAAAATCAATGTGTTCAAATTGAAAGTTAAAACAAGAAGGGACCTGGCTGCTGATTTACAGTTACATTATCATTCAGACAGTGCTTTCCCTGGACACTCAAGGTGAAAGTCATGGCAGGGGTCTATGGTGCTGCCACTTTAAAATAAGTAAACTACTAAAAAAATAATGAAAGAATTCCACAGAGCAACTTGGAGACTATAAAAATAGGAAAGCAACAATAAAAACTCAGGATGACAAACAGAAGATATGTTTCACTAAAGTTAAAGAGTAATGGAATTCAAGAAAAATCTCTGAGGTATAGCCATGACCTTTAAAAATTGTTATAAAAGGACTAAAATAAACAAACAATACACATGCTATTAAACATTTGATTCCTTGCTATAAAGTGTGTGCATGTGCAAATAATGGTTCATAGGAAACTAGGATTCCACTTGTCTCTGCATGATATGTCGCATAAGGGTACTGCATAAGGAGTATGTCATGACATTTCTTTGGCTTAAAGTATCATCATGAAAATGAAGGAGTGATGTGGAACATGTGGAAAAGAATATCATTCCATAAACAATGATATCTATTTACTTTCCACTTCAGAGATTGTGCATTAAAACCAATGTATAATGCTTTATTGGTACAATAATGTCTAGTTTAGTTGGAACATTATAAGTACATAAACACATGGTGTTAATGGAAGAAAAATGTTATCTAACCACAGACATATTCCTATATATCTTGAGTTTTAGCCTACAAGAGTGAAGATTGTGCATCTAATTCTTCAAAAGCTACTATAAGTTAATGGTATATTTGGTAAACTAAAGCTATAAGCCTGTTGAATTGGTTAGTTTTCTCATGTTCTTTATTTTTGTCCTATAACACCAAATATTCTGGGTATCACTAATGTTCAATTTGACAATAAAAAAAGGACTGGAATGCTGTCCATAAACCAATTAGTCTGACAATGTTTTCCCTACATTCAAGATTTTAAACACAGGGCTGGAGAGATGGCTTAGTGGTTAAGTGCTTGCCTGTGAAACCTAAGGACCCCGGTTCAAGGCTCGATTCCCCAAGGCCCACGTGAGCCAGATGCACAAGGGGGCACACATGTCTGGAGTTTGTTTGCAGTGACTGGAGGTCCTGGCATGCCCATTCTTCCTCTCTCTGTATCTGTCTCTTTCTCTCTGTGTCTGTCACTCCCAAGTAAATAAATAAAAGTAAAGCATTTTTTAAAATGGAAAACACAGTTACAATAAAATACCTGACCAAAGTTACTTAAGAGAGGGAGGGCTTATTTAGGGTCACAATTTGATTGTACAGTCCATCATGGAGGGAAGTCATGATGTCACAGCTTGGGGACAACAGGTCACATTGTTCCATATAATAGCTTTTTAGTTTTGTATTCAACCTCATTCAAATTCTTAGGATGTGGTCATAATGCAACTAGACTTTGTCAGAGCATAGTAAGAATAATGTGAAGCCTATTTCTCAAAAGTATTGGTTCTCCTCTCATGTCTTATGAATTAGGCATCCTCTGTGTATATATTTTCTTGGTCTTTTGCTTTCATGAAATTGATTAGAGTAGCTCACTATGCTCTAATTACAGAATTCCACAGATCATCTATCCCAAAGTCCACATTCTTCCACATTCCTTCTATAAACTAGTTCCAAATTACTAAAAATCCCACAATCAGGTTTAGCACAGCCAGAACCCTACTCCTGGTTCAACTTTCCCTTATTAGCTGTTTTTTCTCATTGCTACAACAAGATACCTGACAAAAAGAAACCATAAGGAAGGAAAGATTTGCCAGAATTTTGAGACAAATGTTCACTTTGCTATAGGTTGGCTTAGAATTGTAGCTTCTCCTGTCAGTACTTCAAAAGAGATGTGATTATCGATGTGCCTCACTTATCTGGCTACTTAACCATTTTTAGTTTGTTATTTTTGCATTTGTGTGTGTGCATGTGTGCTGTGGCATGGTGTTTGTGGTAGATGCACATGTAGTGTGTGTGTGTGTGTGTGTGTGTGTGTGTGTGTGTGCAGGCTTGTATACCATGGCATGGTTCTGTTGGTGGGTGCACATGTATATGTCCATGCACTTGCCTGCAACAGCTGTACTCTCCTATAGTGAGTGAGACCTCCTATAGAGGCCAGAAGGGAATTTCTAGTGTCCAGTCCTATCACTCTTCCACCCATTCTTACTGAACCAGGATTTCTTACTGATTATAGGACGTCCTGCCTTTCTGCTATGAGCCTCAGCTATTCTGCAGTCTTTGCTCCCCATAGGATTGGGGTAGAGATTTGAGTGTCCATGCCTAGCTGTTTATGTTGTCCTGATGATCAAACATCAGTATTCTCTCAGGTCTCCTCTGATGCTCATGCTTACATAATAAGGGCTACTGAAGCTGAGTCATCTTTTCAGTCCTGCTTTTGTGTGTTTTAATTGATTTTTTTAGATTTGTTTGCCTGAATGTTCATATCCATCCTATTCAAAATTTAGATGTATCCTTTCTATATCTTATATTAGGACCTTAAATCATCCAATAGAGTTATAAAATATTTTTATCCACAGCAACCTGGGTTCAATAAAAAATCCAAAGCTTGCATTAAGAAAGACTAGATAACAAAAACAATATAAATGCTGGGTGCAGTGGTGCATTCTTTCAATCCCTGTACTATGGATGCTGAGATAGGATGGTTACAAATTCACTGGGAATATGTAACCAGCCTGAGAATACATTGTGAATTCCAGGTCAGGATGGGCTAGAGTAAGACCACACCTTGAAAAAAAAAAAAAAACAACAAATAATAAAGGGTCTGATGTGGCAGTGTACACCTTTAATATCAGCACATGGGAGGCTGAGGTAGGAAGATCTCTGTGAGTTTAAGGCCACCGTGAGATTACATAGTGAATTCTAGGTCAGCACAAGGTACTGGAGAGGGTATGATAAAGAATGACCTTAGTGTTCTACAGCTTCTCTCTCTCTCTATCTCTCTCTCTTCTCTTTAATTCTTTTATATTAGTTATCTTTTTCTTCCTTCTCTTAGTGGGCACTGACCTGTAACTCCAAGTACCAGCAGGTGGCTATCATCCACAATGAGCTTTTGATCAGAAAGACCTACAAGGTTTCCTAAAAGAATGACATATTTCTGTCAGAGTACTTGATGACTCACCAAAAGTAAGACTCTACTGCTGAAGACACCATATGTGGTTGACAGGTAAAATGGAATGACAAGCTGGAAAAGAGTCAGTCCCCAGACAGCCAGTGTGTCTAGTGCCAGAAGGTGCTACATAGGAGACTGGGGAAAAATGAAAACTATTTGTGCAAGCAACTTGTGGTCTAACCTACTTAGAAGCTGATAACCTGTTATGATGCCCACACAAATGCAATAGTGGCACACAGCCATGGAGGGGAACCAACTGCTCTTGATCCGGCTAACTGATCCCCTCAGTGGTACAAGACCCATAGCTGGAGCTGCAAAACAAGTCAGAACCATATCCAAACATGAGCCCCCTCTCCATTATCAAGCTACCACCGATTGTGGGCTACAAAAAGGCCTACACCTATCAAATTCTCTATAAAAAAAAGCCAAAATAAATAAATAAATTTTAAGAAAGGACTATAGAATGTGATTTGTGGAGCTAGAGATGATGCTCAGTGGTTAAAGTGACTTGCTAGCAAAGCCTGATGGTCAGGGTTCAATTCTCCAGTACCCACATAAACCCATATGCACAAAGTGGTGCATACATCAAGAGTTCCCATGCAGAGGCAACAGGTCCAGAAATGGTCATTCTCTCTCCCTCTCTCACCCTCCCTCTCCATCTCTCTTTCTGTTAAATATTTTTTTTTAAAAATAGAAAGTTATGTGTGAGTAGTTCATATGAAAATTGTAAACATTATCTTAGTGTGATGTTATGGTCAAGAAAATGCAAGTAAAGGTCAAAAGTTTTAAAAGTACAAGTTTTCTAGAGATGATTTTAGTCAAACAATATAATATGATTGGAAAGATTTGAAATTATAATTCCCTAGATAGAATTGTGCATATTCTAGAAGAAACATAAATATAATGATTGAAATTGAACATAGTTAATAGAATAATTGAAAATATTCTATGGTCATGCGACCCTAATGTGTCTAATCTCTGATGCTGGAAGCTAAGTGGGGTCAGGCCTGGTTGCTTCCTGGATGGGAGAGCAAGTGAAAACATTTTGGAAAAAATGTCTAACTATATGTATTGAACCTAAAAAAAGTAAGTTCATTTCCATGTTTTTATCCAGGAAAGAGAAAATAAATATGATTAGCAAAATATGTACCTCCAAAATTTATAGCTGCTGATATAATTTTAAATGGTAGAAAAAAAGCCAAACTTTTTACTAGTAGACTGTGTGAATGGATTATAATATATGAGCAAGAAATATTACATGTTACTGGGCATGGTGGTGTACACCTTTAATTCTAGCCCTCAGAAGGCAGAGATAAAAGATCACTGTTACTTCAAGGCCAACCTGGGACTATAGAGTGAAATCCAGATGATCTTGGGCTAGAGTGAGACCCTACTTTGAAAGACTTAAAAGAGAGAGAGAGAGACAGAGAGAGAGAGAGAGAGAGAGAGAGAGAGAGAGAGAGAGAGACTACATACTAATAAAACAATTGGATTTCTACTATGTGTAAACAAAATACTAATAATAGTAATAATAATAATATATATTGTGTGAGACAAAACAGAAATTGAGTTCAAGTAGAGTGATTTTACTTACATCAAATTCAAAGATGACTAGATTTAACCTTCAATGAAAATTACTGTATTAAACAATGGAGTGACATGACTATTGTTAGATTCACCCTCCCATAATAATTCATTTACTTTGTTTAAAAAAAAAAAACTCCCTCTCAAGAAAAATTTAAAAATAAAATAGAGAAACCATCAAGCAAAATTTTCCCATTGCTCTAACTTAACTCTTTTTCTGACACCTAGAACCCAATCTAAGGGATAATTTACAGGTTCAAACACAGTGTGATTTTTCTGGAATGAAATAAATCTGTTTTTATATATTATTTTATATGTGATACTTTCACAATATCCATCAAAGAATTTGGGTCATGGTATTTCAGTGAAATGAGTTTATTGCGAATAGACTGTAAGCACTCTGCTAACAGAGAGTGACCTAATTTTGAATAAGTGAGAAAGAGGTGAGATCTCAGGGCATCATGTGAAAGACCCAGAAAATGAAGTAGCAGTTTGCTATTGTCACCCAGGTATGTACAACAACAGCAACACCCTCACCTCCTCACAGGTCTTTGATGATCAGGAGGAGCTGAGTACTGTCCTCACAGGCTTGCGTCCTTTCAGTGCCCTGGTTATGTTTATTATGTAAGTACTAGCTCTGAGAGTATACATTATTTATTTTTTGAAATGATTCATTACACATCTGCCTTTAGTAAATTAACTAAAATATAAACTCATTTGAATTTGAAGGCATAAACTAGAATTTTAGAGGAAAGGATAAATGTGAAGTTTCACCTATAAAAATATTACTTCCAAAAGATCATATTGTCAAAATGAATGCCAACCTGAAGTGACATTAATATAATCAACACTCCAGTATAATTATTCTGAGTATAATGTTATTTAGATCAAGGTTTCTCTGTATATTTTTAATGTATTTCCTTTAAGAATGCAATATAAAGGCATATGAACTAGTAGAATGTAGACTGAAATGTATACTAAAAAGTTGTATATATATATATATATTTTTTCTTATCTATCAGTCATTTCAATACAAATATAATGTAAAAAAATTTAAATATTTTTAATTAATTATAAATTTCTCCTACAAAATGCTGTTCTATTTCATATTTTAAAATTTTTAGAATTTATAAAAATAACATTTTGGGAGTGTTTTGGCTGATTTTGTGTGCATGTTTGTACATGGGTTGGATAACTATAAATAGTTTATACAACTGTGAAATGAAATAAAATTAGAATACTTAAACAAGAAACATTTTTCCTAGTCATGTGAATATAAGTTCTGGAAATCGAAATTTGACATGTTTCCAAAACCTGAGAAAGAGTAACATCAAGTACGAATGATATTCATGTATTACTTGCAAAGATTTTTCTGCTTTTTCAATAAAAAATCTCCTGTAATAATGTTTGATGCTCAAAAAAATTGCTTGTGAAGTGAATTTTGATCATTAAAGTCTCTCATATGTCCATAACTTTCATTTATAGGTAAAAACTGAAACATTTTCTGTGTTTAGTGAATATTCAATAGTCTCATGTTGTACGTCATTTTTTAAGATACTGAAAAAAAGAGGTAGCATCTTGGAATTTGCTTTCTTTACATGTAGAAAGGGGCCTAAGCTCACCCGTGAGAAAAATAAATGGACTTGTAGACATGAATACCTAGACTCTATTCCCAGCTCTGTTATGAAAGGGAACAGACACAGCTTAGCAAAACACTATGGTTGCAACCAAAGGAGCTGGAACTCAGCACTTTAACAATGCCTTCAGAAGTTCTTCCAGCAACTACCAGTGGGGACATTTGAAGGAGGAGCTGAAGACAAAATCATTAGATAACTGTCCTTACAATCTGAAGAGCTCTAGCCAGTTCTTGCTCACTGCTTCTCAGCTCATAAGATGCACTGAACATGTTAAGGACTACAAAATGCTATAAGCTTTTCAGGTACTTTTCCTTTTCCACAGTAGAACACTTCTCTGTGACATTAAAATGTGGTAAGAAGCTTTTCATTTAAGTTTATTAGAAAAATAATTCTACAAATTCTTAAATTTAAGAAAAATACACTGAAAAAAAAAACAGTTATCAATGGTTAGTTAATGACATCTTAAATTATTATTACCTTTAAAACTACTGTATCAATTTGAATTATCATCTTTAACTTTGAAACCATATTCTCTAAAGCCTTATTGCTTTATTTTTCTTAAAAAAATAATATAGGTCAATATGCATATATGCATCTTTATGTTAATGTGTCATATATATTACCCTTGATTCTTATTTCTCTTCATAAACAAACAGCTATTTTTTTTCTAGTGGGCTAGTCAGATATTTCCAGAATACCAAGCTACAAGAAGTAAAATAAAATAGATTTTTTCCCCAGCCCTGGGCTGTTTCATTATTCCAGACAGCACTTGGTATTGATCCTCCTCTATTTATTTCTAATTTTGTTGCCATTGATGGAGCTGAGCTCTAAATCTCATGATGGCTTACACGCTGTTAGGACACAGCATTGCTACCAGAAGCACAAGGCAGCAATGTTCTCATTTTAAACACTAATTTGGTCTTATTTGTGGCAAATTAAGTTGCCTGATGTGGCATTTTAGAACCAAAATATTTTATTATATGTATTTCTTTACTCCCCTCCCTCAAAGAAACACACACACACACACACACACACACACACACACACACACATATGCAATACATATAGACAATACAGATACGAACATTGCATATGCAGCAGTAGAAATTGGGAAATAAATCAATTAACTTGTATCTACCCATGAAAGCAGCAGGGAATGGGGTACATATGTGGATATAATTAATATTTCTTCAAATGTTTGCCAGAAGACAAAAATATGACATAAAAAGTATTGAAAAACACACCTATGCGAATGATTTACTAATTCATAGGCCCTGAATATTCACTTTTGGATGAAGCTCTTTTAAAGAGAAATCTCATTAAAGGTTCCATCTTCAGTGCAGTTACTGCTGAGCAAACATTAAGGTAGTGAGTGCTCACATTAGGAAGTTTCAGATTTGGAACTACAGAGGTGGCTCAGTGAGGTCAGCACCAGGATGCTGAGATCTGATTCACAGAACCTACATAAAATGCCAGATGTGTTGGTATATGTTTGTAATCCCAGCTCCAGAGAGGTAGAGATGAGAAATCCCTGGAGCTTGCTGACCAGCTCATCTTTCCCAATTGTGAGCTCCAGATTTTGTCAGAGACCATGTCTGAAAAATAAAATGGGGTCTGAGGACGGGGCTCAGTGGTTAATGGTGCTTGCTTACAAAGCCTGTCAGCCAGGGTTTAATTGCCCAGTACCCACAACAAAGCCAGGTGCACGAAGTAGTGCATGTATCTGGAGTTCTTTTGTAGCAGCATGAGGTCATGATGTTCTCTATTGCTCTCTTTTCTCTCTCTATTTCTCCTTACAAATAAAATCATGGCAACTAAATTATTAAAAGCATAATTAATTGTATGTGAAAGACAAGAGCATATTTAGAGACAATAACAGAGGCTCTTGCCATAAATATTTAGGTAGGACAATATGCATAAAAGTTGGTATGAATCCTTGCTAGAGAGTACATTCAATAGGAAAAGAAAACCAATGGACAGTTTTAGAATTATAGAAAATATAGCTAAACTTATATTATAAGGTTTTATTTTTTATATTTGGTCTGAAATATATAAAGTTACTACAGATTTTTGGGAGAATATATGTTATTTACTTACTTTACTAACATTATATTTATATGTTAATGATGTTCAGTGTGATACATGCATATCCAGAACAAATCCAACTACCTTTTATGCACACATCCTTCACAATCCCTAGGAAGCACTTTCATGTTGGCTTTTTAAATTCTTTATAACTTCCACATCTGAACATGAATAAATTAAATACCTGTGTTGAGCCTTTATCACTGAACATAATATCCTAGAACAAAAATTAAAATAAATTCCACAAAGGCAATAGAAAATAATAAAAAATGCCATCCAGTTACAATTGACTTCTTGGTTTCCTTTTTTATGCCTTTGTCTTTGATACAGTTATTTTTCTTTATGCAAGAGAGTGAGAAGAAAATAAAGCAAGAGAGAGAGTAAGAAATTGAGAGAGCAGGAGAAAAAGAGAGAGAATTGGCACACCAGGGACTCCAGCCACTGTAATCAAACTCCAGATGCATGTGCCACCTTGTCTGCATGTGCGAACTTGCGCACTTGCATCACCTGTGTTTCTGCCTTCTGTGGGACATAGTGAGTTGATCCTGTGTTCTTAGACTTCAAGCACCTTAATGGCTAAGCCATATCTCCAGCCTGGTTATTTTTTTTTTTAAACTGAAGTCATACATTATACCTAACCATGTAGATTCTTAAAACTAGCATTTTTACTGTCAAACCAATTTTGCCATACTTGATCATAATACAGTGTCATAAATAGTCTTAATTTTAAAGAAATATAGTAACAATATATTTATTATTCCTGAAGTTACAAAAATTCTCAAAATATAATTATTTCATATTAATTCTTAAATAACAAAGACAAGCAAATATGTTATAAAAGACAATGCATCTTTGACTACCAGAACCTTCCTGTAATTTTCATGTGACCTTCATGAAAGCTTGAGATAAAATATCATAGCATAGCTTTAGGAATTTGTGTTCAGAGAACAAAACACAAACAAACCAATGTTGTCTACTATACTTGTTTTCATGTCTAAATAGTGTACCCACTTGTACCTCAGGGCATTACCTATAGTGTTCTACTAGATAACTCAGGCTGATCAACACCTATACTGAATCTGTCCTTATATTACTAAATCCTAGAAAAGGGGTTATGTTAAACATAGAATTGCAGATTTATAGAACTATAACTTTTGTAGAATTTGTAAACAAATAGAGAAATTGTGGTTGAACATCAAGGCTTTAGTTGTTCTTCATTCCTCTGCCCTCCAAAATGAAAGCAATTGATTTAAGAACACGTGACAAGAAGGAGTCCTGTGAGACCCTATACCTTTTACATGGTCTTATATTTTCTACACAGAGATGTCACAATAAACCTCACTAAATAATAAATGTGCTCCTGAATGCTGCTTTTAAAATACCTCTGTGCTAGTCCTAATTTCTTAAATGTGGTCAAAAGAGAAACACATTTATTGTAGAAATAAAAGGACACGGAAGCATAGTTTTGTGTAATCCCTTCTAATGTAACACATGCCTGGTTCTATGTTTATAACTGAAATACATAGCTAGATTTTAAAAAGATTTCCCAGCACAACTGTGCATTTTTCTAAACAAAGTATTTAAATTATTAATTACATCTGAATATATGCATTCACTTGCCCTGTGTTCCATTTTCAGTACAGATATACTTCTATCAAAGGTAGAAATTAAACCAGTAGATAACTTCAGTTACCTCTTGTGACATTTTTAATCTTGTCTCCTAATAATCTTACAAGTACTTTTCCATTTCATATAAAAATATGGCATACATTGTTTTGCTTAGAGATATTGTCAATTTCAAAATGTCAATATTTTGAAACAAATTTCATAATATGAAATAATATACAGAAGTTAAACTTACTTAAATTTTTTATGTTTCCAGAAAAATAAGAGAAAACAAGTTTCAAAGAACATGTATCTGCCAGCTTTTTGCACATTTGCTAATATGGATCCTAGCTACCCTTTGAAAGATGTAACAAATTTAAATTCCGAGATATGCCATCAGCCAAAGAGACATGCACAGTTCTGGAAATGAAAATAATAATTAAAAAAACATATGTAGCCTACTTTTTTTCCCAGTGGCTGGGAAGTTGCCCTGGCAAATCAATTGCTTGCCATGAAAACACATGTACCAAACTTTAGATTTCCACATTATACCTAAAAACTGTATGCTGTAGTGGCCTTCTGACACCTTAGAACCCTCTTTACAGTGAGAATAGAAGTAGAAATAGGAGCAATTAAAAGATGAACAGAGCTGAGACAGAGGTTATGTCTGAAACAATATAAAAATGAGGAAAGACACCTGACAGATGTCCTTTGACATTAACACATATGAACACATAAAATTTATACACATATATCATGCACACGCAGACACAGGAATAATACTTAGACTGGCCATATGTGGGCAGTTGGACATTAAATTATGTAAAAAGAGTTTTATAAACAAATCCAAGTGTCCAAAGAATGAATTACAGCATTCAGCTAAAGAGCCAGACCTTAGCGATCACAGACAGCAGAAATAGAAATACATAGAGCTTTCTTGGAAAATTGCCTTATGAATGCTAGCTATTTTCCTGATAAAAATTTCATTGAAAATCACTCAAATCAAGATGTCTTCATTGTGCTGTGCATCTTTGAAAGTAGGGGTACGATTTGGAAACAGAGTATGTTGACATCAATAAAAAAAAAAATTAAGAAAGTGATGCTATATCCAAATCTGTACCTGAACTGTTTTTCTTAAATAAAATTAATTAGGTGGGAAAAAGCTTCGGGGTGTTCATGGTACTTAATTTTAAGTTACATTGTGATAACATGAAGAAACACTATTTTTGCAGAAGTTTCAAGAGTAGGTGATGTTCTGTAAGATCTTTTGAGAAGAACAGATGAAGACACCAACTGGGGACAGGTGACAGGATCAGAAAGTGGTGCTGAGCATAAAGCTAAAGTTGGAAACTACACCTGCGCAGGCACGTACTTTTCCTCCACCTATAGCATGCAGCCATTACAGATCAGGGGTAGAAGAGCAGATGCAGAAATGGATGAAAGCCTATAGATTATAAGGAAGTCTCAACATAATACCCGAGGAATGAAGAATGTGTGCATTCTTGTGACAAGTGACTGAAGAGAGATATACTGTGGATCCAGAGAGAAAACCATAGTTT
Organism: Jaculus jaculus; assembly: GCF_020740685.1. Taxonomy (NCBI): domain Eukaryota; kingdom Metazoa; phylum Chordata; class Mammalia; order Rodentia; family Dipodidae; genus Jaculus; species Jaculus jaculus. Next base: position 130,191,228 of record NC_059107.1, read on the forward strand.
TTAGAAGATAATGGGGAATAATAGGTAAGGCTGAAGGGTGTGATTTAACAAAATTCATCAATTGCAATTAAACCAACTCAATTAATTAATAAAACATGTCCTAGTATATAATGTGATATAATTGTACACAGGTTTTATACATTTATGCCATTATGTAAAACTATATATATATGTACATAATATATGTACAAAATGTATGTGACATATATATATATGTATATATATATATACATATATATATATATATATATATATATTATTGATAAAAAATAGACAAAGTAGTGACATTAACAGATAAAAGCAAAGAGGATGAACGTGAAAGACTAATGTAAAATGCACATTAAAACAGCAAAACCTAATCACACATATGGAATATATAGGTATATATGGATATACATATATAATATTCTATTTTAAATTCAAAACTTTAATGTACAATCCATAGTATTTGATATGAAAATCACAAGATTAATTTTAAAGGAAGCTAACTTTATTAGTTACTTTTCTCATTGTACTTACCGAAGGAAGTTTTTGTTGTTGTTTTGTTTGTTTTGCTTATAGTTGAGGGGATATTGTCCTTTATGTTCATGAAAGAAGGCATGGCAGCAGGAGCAAAAAGTAGCTCATCACATTCAGTCCACACTCAGGAAGCAGAATGTAATGAATACTGGTGCATAGTTTGCTTTCTCCTGTCAAAACCTAAGAGTCCTACCTGGTAAACAAATCAACAAAGGAAATGGATGTTACATTTTTCTTCCCTCTCCCTTCCCGGGTTCTCTGCCCTGCTTGTGCCTTTCTTTTAAAATATCCAGCTCAGACGCAGCTGACAGCAGCAGCCTCAAACCAGTGGAGTGGGGCTGGCCATCCTTCCCTGTTCACTGGCTTGAAGAACAGCCTGCCCTGCTGCTAGGCCCTTATGTTCTCTCTATGTCCATGTTGTTCTAGTTGGTTCAGCACCGGTGACTTGATTCAACACACTATCCGTAATAAAAGCCATGAGTTGCCTTACTACCAAAGACACCTGAGAGATGGTCAGGATTCAGAAAACAAACTAACTTGGAAGCAGATAAAGTTGTTTCACTAGCACACAGATACCAAATTTACCATTAAGATGAAAATAATCTAAAAATATTCATGTTTTTATGCCTTTTAATCTCTGTACCTTCTCACAGTCCCCCCTTGAAAAAGGACCTATAACACTAACTTATTACTAAGACTAAATAAAATAATATGTATTCATGGTATATGGAATATCATTCGCATACATGAAAAAGAGCTCAAAACCAAACTTCATTAATTTTATGCTTTGAAAGTAACCATGTTTGTACAGTATAATAAGTCTTAAACAATTGCTATCATTGTTGGTGCTTTTGGGTGCTTGTGGTGGTTGACTCTTATTGGAACTGTTATTCATACTTACATAATTATATCAATATAAGAATTCTTGTGGTGGTGATTGCTTTTGTTTCAATCCCAGTGATCTCTAAGAACATAATACTTTGTTATTGTTATTCCTAACGCATGGCTGTTTTCATCTGATTAACAACTGAAGGAGGTCATTAGATGATGAAATTGAAAAAAAAAAACTTGAGAAATATATTATAGTTTCCAAACTCTACATGTGACATTGAGGGATCTTTGTTATTTTATGCTATGAATAATATAAACATTGCATAGTGTCTGTTGCTACTTTGGAAAATGCTCTTTTTCTTTCCCTCTGAACATCTAGATATAAAAAATATCATTTAACATTATCATCTAAAGATATAAAGTGATCAGATACACAATCTTTCATTCTACTGCTCACTCTCAACCGCTGTGTCCTGATGGAAGAGTACTAAAAGAGACTCTGTAGGAATAGGTGAATCTGGGAAGGAAAATCTGCAAGTATCAAAAGATCCTCATAGGTGAAAGAACATGTGTGTTTTGGGGCTGCTTCTCTCACACTCCATTGTCCATCCTAAAGTCAGCACCATCACACATGTGTAAAGATATAATGCCATGAATATAGCTAAAAGTCGAAAGGGCCCACTCAATTTCTGTACTCTCAGGAATAGTATGCTTCCGTTTACAATTATAACCTTTCCCCTAGTGTCTTTCTTACTATTTTCTCATTGGGTCTTGACAGTACGAATGCCCTAGCTAGTTTAGTGATACTTTTTTTTCTGTACATAAAGCCAACAAATATAATCGTGAGGAGCTAGTCTTTACAACTTTTTATACATAACATCTACTATAACTTTATATTTTATACGTGTTCATTAAATATCATATTCAGAGTATCAAAAACTAAATGACTATATGGGTAAGGAGGACTACATTTATATTTTCAGTGTTCTTGTGCTCTTATGATCTCAGTGTCTAGATTGAGGAGTTATTGAAAAAGAAATCTCCAACTTAGCATTGGCCAAACTACTGATGCTAAGTAAATAGGTTTGTTTTAGTCAGCTAAAGAACTTTTCAAGAAAAGGGCAAGTGCAGGAAAGAGGCATGAGATAGGTAATGAGAGAAGTCAGCAATAATTATACAACTCCCCAAGTCACACTTTTATTAACCTGTTTTTTATTTCCTGTTTTTGTAATTGTTCTAAATGAAAGTAGTAACACTTAACAGTACAATTTAGTTAAATGTTACAGAATATCCAGATATAAACATGAGAATTACATATGGAGAATTGGTACTTTTGTGTCTCATTGAACTATATTGCAAATTCTGTAAGTGGATGCTTGAAGATATTTTAGATGCAGATAGCAAGAGTCACCTTGTTCCAGACACCCTGATAATATGCCTACATTACACTTCCTTAGCTGTCAGGAATCCATATATTTCAATACTTAGAGAGAGTCCTGCCACTAGGAACACACTATACATAAACAGCCTAACTGATTCCACATCCCGTTCCTAGCCACTTCCCTTAACGAAATCTTCTACTCCCATTCTTTTGCTCTAATCATCCCAAGGTCAGTTACCAAATAAATAAGAGTATCCCCTGTGCCTTAGAGCTTCATACAGCTGAGTATAAACCTGGTTAGCCTGCCACTGCTGCTTTTCTATGGAAATCATAAGAAAGGCTCTTTCCACCATCCCTGTCTCCCTTGAAAACCCTACAGTATCCCGTATGCCCTATCCTTTTGTGGAAAGATCATACATTTTAATTTCTGATATGTTGAATTTGCCTTGCCTCAAATTTCCCATCAAAATTCTATATTTTAAAGTATCCATGTTGAAGGACAGTCAAACATCCTAAGGACAAAAATGCATTGTCACAGCATGCAATGAAAAAGGAAGCTATTTTGACTGGTGTTTAAAAGAGAGCGAAAAGGAATTGAATCACACTTAGGAGCCAAGTGCAGAGGTCATCCTACTTGTCTGCTTAGTCTCAGCCTGTATTTCCAGCTTCCTAGTTGATTTATCCTCGAGCTAGTATTAACAACAAAGTAAAGCAACTCTGTTATATTTTCTATTATCATGTAAATATGAAAATTTTTTATTACATTACAATATTAACTCAATAATATCAGTGATACTATTGATGTTATAACAGGGGACCATTTACCCTGAATTGTCTAACCCTACAATATGTTACATTCATATGCTTTAAAATTCTTATTTCTGAATATATTTGTAAAAATAAAGTTATATTTCAAAACAGAAAACAAAGTTGTGAAGACAAGAATAAACCACAATTGTATTATTTTAAATCCTCTCTTGACTCACATTCTTATTTATATAGAACTACTAACATTATCACAAGCTAATAGGGCATGTGTCTTGCTTCATAGTCAATAATTCATTAATAATGTGGAGATTATATAGAAATGCTTTATGCCTTTAGTATAAAAATTATTTGTAATCAATTGTTAAAGCACTAATTGAAAACATTGGTTTCATTTCATGGCATTATTCTAATTATTCACCTTAAGTAATTTTACTTTCTTTTTAATAATATTCATTTATTTATAAGAGAGAGAGAAAGAGAGAGAGAGAGAGAGAGAATAAGAATGATAGGGACTCTTGTAGTTGCAAACAAACTTTGCACCACCTTTGTGTGTTTGACTATATATAGGTATTAGGGAATTGAAATAGCCAGGAGATGGGCTAGAGAGATGGCTTAGCAGTTAAGAGCTTGCCTGTAAAGCCTGAGGACCCCGGTTCGAGGCTCGATTCCCCAGGACCCACGTTAGCCAGATGCACAAAGGGGGCGCACACGTCTGGAGTTCGTTTGCAGTGGCTGGAGGCCCTGGCAAGCCCATTCTCTCTCTCTATCTGCCTCTTTCTCTCTAGCTGTCACTCTCAAATAAATAAGTAAAAATAAAGAAAAATTAAAAAAAAAAAGAAATAGCCAGGAGAATTTTCAGAGAAGTATTTTCAACATCTAAACCATCCTGGCAGCCATATTTCAATGACTTGCTTTTTTTTAAGCTTTCATTTTGATACTACAAATGATTTATTACTGCCTCATATAAAAAATATTCTTAAAATTCTGCAATGGACCTTCCAACTTTTTAATTTATATTTTTTTACTAAAAGTTATTTTTTTGTAAAGAAAAGTTTATATTTAACTAGAGGGGATCACAAAAATTATAAATTATAAAATTAACAAAAAAATTAACAGGAAAACACCTGAGTAAGAAAAGAAAGTTCCATGCCTATGTCATAAATGTAAAGAAAGTTTTGCTAAAATGAAATTTATACCACATGTACAACATTCCAGAATAACATATTCCTTAATTTAAAAAACATAATACTTCTAGATATCAAACATAGAATTAGAAAACAATCTACTAACAATACTTCATACAGAAGCAAGACAGATGGCAAATGACTAAGCAGTGACAAAGAATTATTGTCCTGATATCAGTGAAATAATCAGGGGCAAATAGAACAAATAATTTTCTATGATGACTTATGAATGAAGAAGGCAAGACTGATGGCAGAGTTTCAAAGGGAAAGTGGAATCTCAGACCCCAGAGTCCCAGGGCAGAAAGACTTGCCTAGGACAGAAACTAGAGGCTAGTGTACAGAATAGAGTGGCCAGCAAAGTTACCTAGGTCTGAAGGTCCCTGTATTGTGAGGATTTGAAATAAAAAGGCTTATTTTTTCAGGTATACATGAATTATATATGTACTAATGTTCCAAGTTTTATCCACAGCTCCTCTTCCTCATTCGTATACTCTGTCACTCCTCTTCTTCCTTCTTTAAAACATTTTAAATATGCTGTTTTCCTTTGAAACACACTTCATATTCTTAACTATTAAATCTGTCATCAGTTTAGGCTATAAATTAGAAAAAGCATTATAGATGTTTAAAGCAATTGAAAAGTTTTTTTTATTATTAAAGTTGCTCTTATACATTGAATTGTATGCTTCCAAAATTCATATGCTGTAATTTTAAATCTTAGTAACACAAAATGTGACCTTACTTGAAAATAAGGTTTTACCATTATAATTAGTGGAGATGAGGTTATTGGGATGAACTTTAGGGGAAATTTTGACAGTAAGACATGAACATAGAAAGAATACCATGGATCAATGAGAGCAGAGATCTGGCTGGACCTTTACAAATGAAGGGAAAGCCAAGATTTCCACCCAATCACATGGGGTTAGAGAACAGGCAGGGATCAAATCCTTCCTCAGGATCCTGACAAGAATTCACCCCTGACTGGTCTTAGAACTCAGGTTTCCAGCCTTCAGGACTGTGCAAAAGCATCCTCTCTTTTTTGAAAGCTTTTTTTTAAAATTATTTATTTATTTATTTATTTATTTGAGAGCGACAGACACAGAGAGAAAGACAGAGGGAGAGAGAGAGAATGGGAGCGCCAGGGCTTCCAGCCTCTGCAAACGAACTCCAGACGCCTGCGCCCCCTTGTGCATCTGGCTAACGTGGGACCTGGGGAACCGAGCCTCCAACTGGGGTCCTTAGGCTTCACTGGCAAGCGCTTAACCGCTAAGCCATCTCTCCAGCCCAAGCATCCTATTTTTAAAGCATCTTAGTGGAGTATTGCTACAGATGATCTTAAAAACTAATGTATATTTAATCTACAAAAGTCCTATATGCAAATTGAACATTATATGTCTGCCTGGATGTGTGTAAATTCTTGTCCTGGAACATAGGCAGTTTGAAAGGATTCCTGAAAAGTCTGTTTCATTTGGTTTGAATTATCCAAAGCTAATTCCTAAGGTGTTTCTATTATTTCTTAGAGTTTCATAAAAATTTATAACTGGAATATCTTATTTAGGTTCTACAATTTCAAGAAAGTGGAAATGTTAAGGTGCATTAAGTGTGTGGCACATGATTAAAGGAAGAATATATGCCTAGCCTAAAATACATGCATGCTGATATTTTAAACACAATGGCCAAAACCAAAAAAATCTGCCTGCCCATCATTGTGAGATCTCAGCTCCCTATTCGCCTTTGTTTATTTCCACTGCCATCATTATTTCACTTCTCTTATTATTCTCTGTTGGCAGCATAATATGGTATCATCAGCAATAGGGTCTTACCTTTTATCTTGGGTGGATAATCAAGTGCTATGGCAGAAGCCCATTTTGTTTTGGGGACCTCAGAGATCTCTCTAATCAACAGTTCAATGTGGGTAGCACCAATTTCATTAGGAGTGACAGGCCAGAACCAATTTTGTTTAATCATCCCATACGCTCCAGGACATTTCTTTCAGACACTACACCTATACTCCTGTCAAAGGTTAAATATTTTAGTCTACCTTCAAGGTGAAAGGTTTCTATGGTACTAGTTCATTTTGGGTTCATGTTTGTGCTTAATTCCATCAACATCCCTTTCCCCTCCTCCAAAATCTTTCATCCCTATTGGCTAGGCCTCAAGTTGCCTATCAGGTATGCCAGCAACTCAAACTGATCCAGGTTAAGATCTGCACATGAGTGAGAACATGTAATGTTTCTTTTTCTGTGACTGTGTGTGTTTGCTGAGTGTGATCTGTTCTAAGTCCATCCATTTTTCTACAAATTTCATTATATCATTTTTTATTACTGCTGAGCAGAATTCCATTGTGTAAATGTACCACAACTTCATTATTTATTCATCCAATGATGGGCCCCTGGGTTGATTCCAATTCATAACTATTATGCATTGAGCAAATATAAACATGGTTGAACAAATATCTCTGTAGTGAAGCATGGAGCATTCATGGTAAATGCCCAACAAGGGATGTTGGTAGTTCTACAGTCATCTTTTTCAGGAATCTCCATATTGATTTTCATAGTTGCTTCAGTCAGATTCACATTGCTGTATAAATCACCCAACCAAGAGCAGCTAGTAGGAAAAAAATAGGTTTATTTTGGCTTATAGGCTCAAGGGAAGCTCCATGATGGCAGGGAAAAATGATGGCATGAGCAAAGGGTGGACATCACCCCTGGCCAACATCAAGTGGACAACAGCAACAGGAGAGTGTTTGGCAAGAGGAAACTGACTATACCACCCACAAGTCCACCCCCAACAATATACCACTTCCAGGAGCCTTTAATTTCCAATTGAAATCAACTGGAACTTAGCATCCAGAACACCTAAGTTTATGAGGGAATCCTGAATCAAATCACCATAATAGTGGTTTTACAAGTTTGCATAGCCACCAAAAGTCTTTTGTTGAAGGCCTTCTCTTCATCTATTAAAATTATCTTGTGGAAAAAAAAATTATCTTGTGGCTTTTGTGATTATGTTTTATTTATGTGGTGTATTACATTTCTTGGTTTCTGTTTGTTGTATGATACCTGCATCCCTGGGATGAATCCCATTTGATTTATAAGGCTTTTGATGTGTTGTGAATTAATTTTACAAGGATTTTATTCAACATGTTTGCATCTAATTTCATCAGTGTTATAGGTCTATAATTTTTTCTTTTCTTATGTCTCCATCTGTTTTGGTATTAGGGCGATGCTACCTTCATGAAAGAAGTTAAGAAGTATTCATTTTTCTCCAATTACATGAAACATAATCTAAATTGTTTCAGTATTAGAAACTCGATATAACACTAGTCAACATAGATTAAATCTCCATGAAGAAAAAGTCACCTGATGCTCATAAATATTTCGTTAAAAGTTTATTGTGTAGCTCCAAGATAAAGTATGTGATTCAATTTTCTCAATAAATGTTTTCAGATGTTTGGACATAAAATTATTTCATTGGCATTTTCCCCTTTGGATAGAATCAGAAATACCCAGAAAGGCTGAAATTCAAATGCTTTTATTTCTTTTTAGATTATAAAGTATTTAAGCAATTTAATTATACAGTTACTTTATAAATCTCTCAATTTATGTTCAAAATTATGGAACATGTCACTGCATTCAATATTAAGTAAAAACTCAAGCTATGAAGAGATTTTCAGCAAGCTTTATATGCCTATGAGTTATAATGTTTTGATTCCAAAATCAGAATTCCAGACACTCAATCTACCTGTGCACAGGTCACTCTGTTTTGCCAAAGGTTTTCCTTCAAGAAATACTTAAGAAAATGCAAGGGAATAGATTAGTCTTGGTCATTTTCATGCATGCCAGTAGTAAGGGCAAGAAAGAAATATACCTACATGATAATGGTTATTTTCATAGAGTTTTAGATTAATTTGGTAATTATTATTTAACATTTATTCTTTTCTTGTATATCTTAAACAATGCCTTTAAAATGACAGTCAAATGTATAAACCCATTTTCTTTGGTATATTTATATATTTTGAGAAATATTACATTTGTATACATACTTTAAGCCACTAAAGTAATATGCTTTGCTACATTTCCTTTAACATTCTGCTAGCTGACCTGAAATTAATTATGCAATAAAGGACAATAATTTTGTGACAGACATTTGAGCTCTATAAAGTTTTCTTAGATGGGATCTGCTGAATTAAGAAAATAAAAGCTGAATTCTGACATTAATGAAAACTAATTATGTTAAGTTTCTAGCTTAACACATGACTTGTTTTGTCAAAGGTATATCAGAAAACAGACATAAAGCCATGTGCACCACTTAGGAATTTCACAGATTATTATTTCTCATTTAATGAAACTTGGACCTAAGGAAAATATTTATGTACATTTTCAATATTAAATAATTTAAACATATACATAGATATATGTTAACTAATAACATTGTTTATTTGATACAAGGACAAAACAATGCTGTTTTCAGTAACCATTTGTATTTAGGTTATGCTCCAATTATATCTAGAATAACAATTTAAGACATAAAATAATATAAATTTTATTATGTATTGTGTTTGTTTTCTTTCATTGATAAAATAACAAAACTTATGTTAAGCAAGATCTAAAGATTATCCAAGATAGATACAACAAAAATAGCATGAGCATTTACCAAGTTAATGTATTAAGAATTCAACTTATTGCTGTATTGTTTCATTAAGCTTAGTTTAAATATTATTTGTTTAGTTATGTGTGCAGACTGGCTTGTACTGGGCTGTGGATACATGCTAAGGGGAAAGACACAAAAATTTTGAGTATTTCCAATGTGATAATACTTTCCAATGGGAATGTGCAAGGGAAAATGAATGTATAGGATACATATTACTTATAAACTGCTTTAAAATATAAATAAACAAAAGTATGAAAAATTGTTTGTTTCCAAAAGTGTGGCTAGTAACAGCTCATTTGAGGAGGTGATGAATAGGTAAACCGAACTAGGACCAAGAACCTGATGGAAAAATAATTTTGTATTCACAAAAGTCAGAGATTTGTGTTTGATTGAGGTCTACCTGCCTTATTAGTAATCTGCAAGCTATACAAAAGATGAGGTGTGAGTAATGCATATGCCACCCTGCAAGTCAGGTTTCCAAAATTACTTGGAAATATTTTTAAACCTTTCAAAATCCATTTTCATTATCATTGGAAATATTAAAATGATATACTTGCCAGTGGGGAAGTAAAAGGATTAGCTCTAGGTGTTTAAAAATAAAACTGCATGATCTGCCCTTCAGAATATCCCAGCCAAGCTTTACCTACTCATGAGTGTAAAGTCACACAGATACCTGCAAGGACAGTTCCATGTCCCACCAGCCCCAGTTCAGCCACTTTCCTTCTCGAGGGCTTTCCTTTTAAGTGCTATAGATTGCAAGACTTCAGAGCACTTCTGAAGTTCCCAGACTCCCACATAGTCTTGTAGCTCAGAAAAATGTCCTGTGGAGAGAACTGGTCAAGTATCTGAGGCCCCTCAGTTTCTGCTTTCCTATTCTAGCACTGTATCCCAACTGTAAGCTTTCTGGTTTCTCCTTCCAGCATAGCCTCCGCTTGAGTGCAGCCTGTGTCCAGCATCAACAAATGCTCACAGGGCTCTTGCAAAAGGCTTTGGTTTATTACTTTACTAAGGAAAATTATCCCTACATCAAGATTTTGGTTTAACTAGATTTTATTTCTTCCATAGCTATCTCAGAATATGATGATAAGTTCCCTTTTAAAATTTAGAGGAGTTTCTCTAATTTTACAAGAGATACATTGTCCTGTTTCTACTCACTATAACTTGATTAGAAAGCAGACTTTCATACCCATTGAACTTGCTCTTTGGTATGAGTGAGACTGCATTATCTCACATTTGATCATCATTCAGAAACACTAGTTTTCAACATCGTTCAGGGCCCAATACACATATGGTTTATTTGCCACATGTTTTTGTTTCAACTAATTTGGGATTACCCCAGCTATCCATCTGTGCATTAACCACTTCTCATTGTAGTAAGAATCTGCTATGATCAAGGAGTCAAACAGTACAAATCCATGGGAACAACTATAGATATTTGTGAGGCATCAAGCAAACCTGCTGAGACTGAATACTGAGCACTCGGGCTAAAACAGGGCATCTCAATCACCTCCTCCAAGGCTCAGGGAACCTGAAGAAGAAAGGTAGTCAAAAATGTATGCAGAGGAGGATGGGACAGAGGTGGAAATCTCTTTCTTACGGATCTGACACAGCCTTTACACTCATGAACTCACAAAAGCTGTGGTTCCTGCACACATTGAGTCTCTCAATGAAAGGGAAGGACATATGAGAGCCTAGCCATCGTAGAGTAGCTAGTGCCAGATACTAGTTTCTGGGGAGGGGACAGTCAAGCTCAGCACTGGTATAGCCACTGGAAAATTGCCCATTCTGAAGGTGAAAGCCCTTCTACCCACGGTCATGCAAGCAACCCTAATTTAAGTAAGTGGATTAAAGATAAAATATATGAAAGTAAGATGCAGATTAACAGGGAAGAAGGGAGTTAATAGGAGGTTGAATGGACAAATGAAGGCAATAAGGGAAAATAAGATCAAAATACATGATACACATGTATGAATATGTTAACATGAAAAAAAAATAAATATAAAGAAAGAAACTAGAGGAAGAACAAATTGTGTTGGATATGTATGATGTTACATTGAAATATGCTTGAGGTGCAACTCCATTTTTCACCCTTTCCCCACACAGCATGATTTTGCTTAGAAATTTGATTGTACAGGTCTTTCCCATGGCTTAGAGATATTACTCCATTATATTTGAACTGACTAGGCATTTCTTTTCCTTTAATATATTATTACTATTATTTATGTTTATAACCTCATTTAGGGCAATTTAAAGGAAAGCATATAGTATTCATTTCTTTTGTTTGTAAATCTCTATGAATTTATTAGACTTAGTCTCAAGGTAGGGGCTCTGCTTCTCTGAAGTGGCTTGTGTGTGAGAATTGTGAAAGGATTAATTAGTGTGTGTGGATCAGAAAAGACTTCACTAGTCACATTTGATATTGCTTATCCTATGGGTGATCATGGTGATTATGTGTTTGTATAATCTAAGACCTTATTTTATGGCATTACGAATGATTGTGTTCCTCCAAACTCATACGGTGAAGGACTAAATCCCAATATGGTGATAATAAAGGGGTGTGTTTATAGGAGATTACTTCATGAGGATGAAACCCCATTCATGATGGAATTAGAACCTTACAAGAATTGGAAGATCTAGCAGTGTTCCCTTTGCTGGACTGAGGATGAAATCATGAGCAAGTCAGAAACAGACCTTCCTCAGAACCCAGTGTTGTTGACACTTTCATCTTGAATTTGTTTGAAAAGGACTGGAAGAAACAGTTATCTGTTAAGTCATCTAGTATTTGGCATCATGTTATGGCAGCCCAAGATAGGTCAGTTATACTATATTAATTTATTTCTTGAACGTTCTTCATGGATTAGCTATAATTACAGCCATGTTTTCTGGACAAATCATTCACATCACCTGATCTAAACAAAATGCCACCGTGTCAGCTTGTGATGTCAGCAGGTTAGAAGGAGCAAGAAGGAACTATTAAACCAATGGAAGACTGTGTTAATCTGCAGACATGAGGACTTAAACATATGTGGAGAGAGAAGCATTTCTCCATTTCCCTGTCTTCATGATGGGAAGATGATTGATGTACATCTATGGAAACTTACAGATACAGTCAACTTCACTGATTTCTCCTTTAATAGCTGTGTTATGTCTTCTTCCAAAGCCAAGGGACTAAAGCCTGAAGGTACTAAAGAAAACTCAGGTCAGATCACTTTCCAAGCAAATCTTCTTAATATCCAGAGACCATAGTCCTCCACTGAAATTTAACAAAAGGCAAACAAAGATGATTTTACAGGATTCTGCCTTCAAGGGATCATCAAAAGATCATTTGTATATACTGGTAAACACTAAAGACACAATTATAGAAGGGTAAGCAAATAACTATTAAAATGCCATTACCAAGAAAGATTTACCAAATATAGATAATTTATTGCTTTTATTGATCTTCTTCCAAAGCACGTGCAAGGGCATAATTGCTTCTAAACTCAGGTGAGTTAGTCTACTTTATAACCTGTGTCATGTGCTCCTTGCAGAAATAATGACCTTGAGGTTCTCTTATTTTGTGAAAATTTCTTAGGAACAAATTACAGTAAAATTAGTGCTAAAAGGTTAAAGACTATATAAGCGAGGAAATTATATTACCACTGGTAAATTATTTATGATCCCTAACATTATGTTTGAGGTTTAGTTTATAATTTTTAAAGCTTTATTATTTGTCAAAGTGATCCAAAATTACATAGTAGACCACCATGAATTCCTGTCTAACAAAAAGTAGAATGAATGTAAATGCACACACACACACGCACACCACAAAATTTTGAGTTGCATTTATGCCAGAATACTTACACCTGGTCTATGATGTTTATAAGATTTTGGATCCTTAATTCCAAAGAATCAACTCAAAACAACTATACAGAAAAACTTATGAAGAAAATTTTTCTTCCACAAGACTAAAATGGAATTCTTAGACAGAAAGAGTTCAAATTTATACATTTCAGAGGCTCGTATACAACTCCCCTCTTTCCTCTGCTGTAGGAAGGGTGCTAACTACAGTTATCCCATTCTTATTTCACTATCATGCATTTGGTATATGAGTCAAAAGCAATATTTTAATTAATAATTCTCAAAATCAAAATACCTAATATCAGATGTGATAACCTCAGATGATAATCAGTGAACATTAACACAAAGTGAATAAATTTTTTCTGTGGTAGGACCTTAACTAAGTAAATGACTAAGGCAGTATACAAGCAGTAGTTTGATTATATTCTGCAGTACTGAGACACTCCTGTTTCTGTGTTCTGTGCCATATGACAAAATAAGTAATAATAATTTTGGTACAATATGTTTTCTGGGAAGCTTAAAATATCAATGTTACCACTATATTTTAAATATCATCAAACTAAAACAAAATCTTAAAGCAAAAACATTCACATTGCTACTGTTAGTATTCCTCTTAAAATTTTCTACTCTTCTTTCTTTCCATTTTCAAGTAGTTTGTGTTAAAGATATTAGGACATGTGTTCTGGTAGGAAAGTTAATTAAGTGCACTATGCTGTGGGAGTGAAACTGATACATGTTTTAGTTCAGTTGCCCATTCTCAGTTTCAAGGGATTTTCTTTGTACAAAAAACTATTAATATTATATAAGTTATATTAGACTGTAATTCTCTAAATACTCTCCTGGTATAATTTTTCTATTAAAATATGTAATATTTGTGTATTTATATTTTTCATTTTGCCTTATGATTTTATGTTTGTTTTCTGATCTATTTGAAAATTTTCAGAATATGTACACTTGTGGGGGAATGGAGAGATGGATTAGAGGATAAGGTGCTTGTCTGTGAAGCTTAGGGACCTAGGTTTGATTCCCCAGTACCAATGTAAAGTCAGATGCATAAGGTGGTACATATGTCTGGATTTCATTTGCAGTGGCTAAAGGCCCTGGTGCAGACACACCCCCCTCCACTCTCTCTTTCTCTCTTTCTTTCTCTCAATCTCTGTCAAATAAATAAGTAAAATATTTTAAAAAGAATATATTCCCTTTTTAACACAAAATTTAAAGGCATCTAAACTGCCCCAAAGTCATGATATTATCAAACATAAAACATGAAGCATAATATTTCTGTTATTATCCCCCTAAAATAATCTTTGAACACACTTATATTTTTCATTATTTTCCTTTCTTATATTAAAATTTCACTCATTTTTATTAGTTATATGCACAGAGTGTGTACAGTCATGTTGGTACCATCATTATCCTCCTCCCTGCCCTCCCCCCTCTGCATTGACGCTCCTCATTGGAGAATGTGTGTCATGCATTGTGGGGTTAGCCATCAGTTATGGGTAAAAGGAAATGTATCTGTGCATAATGACCCAACTTGTGGCTCTAACAATCTTTCTACCCCATCTTTCACAAACTTCCCTGAGATTGTTGAGTTTGTTTTAGAGCTTCTGTGTCTCTGGATATCTGGTTTGGTAGGAGGTGAATATTCTCTGTGCCCATCTCCTTCACCCTTGTGCTAGTACCATGTTCAACAAGGAAGCATCACTCTTGCTCATTTCCCATTTACTCTTGGTTTCAGCTGGGGCCCTGTTGTGGTGCTATGGGCTGATTCTTTCCTCGAAATCTGCATCCATCATAAAAAGAGAAACAAATTCTCCAAAGGATAGTGAAGTCAGCCCTAGATAGATGAGATAACCATTAATATTTTAGAGAGAATTTAATAGGTGTAGGCCCTCATGTAGCTCTCAATTGGTGGGAGTTTGACAGTGGAGCGTGGGCTCATTTTTGGATATGGTTCTGACTTGTTTCCCACGTCCAGCTATAGGTTCCATTCCAATTAGCAAAATCAAGAGCAGTTGGTTAACCACCATGGCTGTGGGCCATTACTGCACTTGTGTTAGCATCAAGTTAGGTTGTTTGCTGCTGGGTACCTTAAGCCACGCTTGGAAAGATGTTGGTCATTTTCCCCTAGTGGCTCATGTAGCACCTGGCACTAGACAACCTAACTGTATGGGGACTGATTCTCTTCTAGATTCCAGCCAGGTCACTCCATATTCTGTACCAATGGTATATGCTGTTTTCAAAAGTAGGGTCTTACCACTAAGCCTTGGTGATTCATCAAGTACACTGACAGAAATCTGCCTACTTTTGGGAAACCTTGTATGTCTCTATGAACAACAGCTCATTGTGGATGTTAGCCACATGCTGGTACTGGGAGTTACAGGTCAGGGCTAGGGAAAATAAGGAAGAATAAGATAGGTAAAATAAAGGATATAGTGAGTAGAGAAGAGAGAGAGAGAAAGGTAGAAGCAGAAGATTTTGTTCAGTATCTTTGTGTCTAAGTTCATCAGGGAAATAGGCATATAGTTTTCTTTTCTTATTGCATCTCTGCCTGGTTTTGGTATTAGGGTGATAGCAGCTTCAAAGAAGGAGTTGAGGATATTTCCCTGTTCTCTAATTTTGTGGCCCAATTTTAGAAAAATTGGTTTCAGTTCGTCCATGAAGGTTTGATAGAATTCTGCTGAGAAGCCATCTGATCCTAGACCCTTTTGGGGGGGAGGTTAGATTCCTTTTTGTTTCTCCTCCCCACCCTCCCACTGGAGGTCTATTAGAGTTAGGATTATAGATAAATGGCAACTTTGTTCTTTCAAAACATGAAAAAATCATGTATTCAAAATTTCAAAATAAAAGTAAATAGGACTTCAGGATAACCTATGTTAAAATGAACAATGTGAAAGCAATATGACTGTGTTTTAATTTTATAAAATCATGTTTTTAAGTACTGTTTCAAGGAAATGGCATTCCTAACACTACAGATGAAAGTAAGGAAAATTTTTCATACGCCCTATATGATGGCAGGCAAAATTTCTGAGGCAAGAAAAATGAAAATAAGAAGGAAGCATCTTTTGGAAAATAGGGAGGTTCTTAGATATCTGCAGAACTCTAAGAAAAAGAAATGTGAAGCCGGGCATGGTGGCGCACGCCTTTAATCCCAGCACTTGGGAGGCAGAGGTAGGAGGATTGCCATGAGTTCAAGGCCACCCTGAGATGACAGAGTTAATTTCAGGTCAGCCTGGCCCAGAGTGAGACCCTACCTCAAAAAAACAAAAACAACAACAACAAAAAAAAAAAGTGAACTAATCAAATATTAAAATTAAGTGGTTACTATGAAATTATCTACAAATTAGAGTCTTCAATTTCTATCTAATCTCTAGACTTCTCATTGAAACTCATTTCTCCTGGTGGTATTCTGGAAAATTCTAAACTAGAAACACAACCCCATAAATTATATTCTTCTTGAATTTGCTATTTCTATGTAATATTATTTCATATTTTCTCTTGTTCTTGTTATGTTGATCATTCTTGGCTTTGAAGAAAAGCATATTCTCTATGACAGGGAAATGTGGACAATCTTTTACTTTTCTATTAAAACTTAAGCATGCTTGTTGGTCTCAAGGTGCATAATATGTAATATTTTGGACATTTTGTCTCTCTTCTACATGATAATTTCTCTCACATGAAAATGAACATAATCAGGATAAGTAAGTGTTCACTTTAGGTACCTACTCAAATTTCATCATTACAGTACAAGTATGGGACTATATGAAGATTAGTCTGATTTTAATTTAAATGGATTTTACCAGCAAATTGGACCTTGTTATGTTTCTTGAGAATATATTTCATAGATAAGCCACATTGCCTACCTTTGCAAATTGATACAGATAGAGAAAGAATCTTCATCTTATACAGACATTTTCATAAGAAGATTGAAATGCAACATTTCTTCCTGCAATCAACTGTGGCTCTACTGTGTTAGGGATTATATATATCTAAATTAATGTAACATCTTGTGGGTATTTCTTTTTTATTTCCTCTGTGCCTATGTACACTATTACACATCACTACATTAAATCTACTCTCCATTTTCAGATACATTAGTAAAAATCCTACACATTGATACTAGTTCTTGGTAATTTTGTTCATATTTTAATGCTTACAATAGATTGGATCTATAATCAAAAGGACAATAAGCTTTGGCCTTGGCAAGCTGACAGAAAATAAAAATTAAAAAATTATGAGAAATTTGCATTTGAGCTCCAAATGCTTCATTATTTTGTCCAAATTAAGTGTACTTTTTGTCCATATTTATTACTTTACACACTATTTTGGATGTTTGTCATTATTTTATAAAATATGGAACTCTTTGTGGATAATGATAGCTTGTTATTAAAGAGTATACTTATGCATTAACATAATCATAAAATTAAATTTTCTCCCTTTGAATCATAAAACTTAAAAATTTAAAAATGAAAATGAGCAATAATATTGGGACTACAAAATTTAACAAATAAGAATCAGTTTTTCCTAGGACTCTACTATGACAAAATAACTACAAACTGTTTGGCCCTTTCCCTGTGTAACAAGTGTACATTAATTAATTCAGAGCCTCACACATTATGGTAACACTATCAGAAATTATCCTTTAGTTAACAATGTACTTTCCTTTGGTAATAAACCCAAAATTTTATTTGAGCTGTGATAGACTAAAACATCATAAGCTTTTTAATCAAAAGAAAAAAATCTTCCTTGTATAAATTATAAATTATAAAATATGTCTGTTTAACACTTTCAAAAGGAGTAAAAGGCAGCACAAAGAGGAAATAAAAGGCTAATTGAGTGGAACCTATAAATTTTCATTCATGTGGTCTGATTCTGAGTTCCAGTCCCATTTGGAGGTATGAAATTATGTGATGTAATTCTAATTTGTATAAAATATGAAGGCAGTGGATTCAAATCCAAATGCAAAGGCTTACAGTTTAAATTATACCAAAATGTGGAAATTGTTCTTTGTTACAAGTTTTCCATTACTTTATTTCTTACATTCTTGACTTATATACTTGACATTCCGTTTCATAGTAGTCATAGATTTTCTAAAACTTAATATCTTTCTCTGTAACTTTGTTTTACTTTATAAAGCACTGTTTGATATAGTCATCTATATATGATTATTTTTCTCCAAAGCAGAGCAACATGTATTATAACAATAATAGTGGACATTTCAAAACTACAATACATAAGTAAACTGAAACTGTGAGTCCACATAAGTGGACACACTCTTCAAAAACTGAATGGAAAGGAAAGTCAGTTATCCCTTGGCAAACCTCCAAGGCACCAGAAGCATCTATATGAGTTGCTGGGCAAAAGTCTCCATTAACTTCCTGAAAAAGCAGTGGCCCCCACAACTTATGTAACCAACCAGCAAGACAAGAAGTACACACTTTTTCAGTAATTACAACACAGCCTTTGTGGATAACCAAGTGTTATCTGATTGGACATGAGGCCTGCTGAGTGAGAGAATACTTATACCTGGTACCGGGAACCAAGTTAGAATCCCATATCCAGAAAACTCACAGACCCAGAGAGAAGCCCCCACTGCTCTCTGAATATGTAGAGCAAGTATCTACATCAAAATTGTCTTTCAAATTATTATTACTAATCCAAATTGGTCTCACTCTTTGATTGGAGAATCTGTTCTATTTTACAGATAGCAGAGAGTATTAGGGAGATCCAAGATCCATCAACACAAAAGTAGAGATACCCAACTGCCCACTACTAGATATGCCATCTCTACCATATTAACCAGGGCTCAAAAGAAACAGAAGAAGAAGAGGCAACACTAGTATTACTCCAAAGCTAGCCTGATAGCCAACTTAGAGAAATGATCACAAGACACTGTGGTGAATCAAAACACATTGTAGCAGAAATAGAGTGGCTACAGGGAACTCAATACTAAACCGAACTGCTAACACATCTGCCAAGGCTCAGGAATTATTATAGAAGAGGTGGGGCTGGCAGATTTTAAGAGCCACAGGATGGGCCGAAATGTCTTGAGAAACAGTTCCTTCTCTCCCATAGTGAATGACAGAGGCACTAATCACTGATGCTGGCCTTAGTTAGCACACAGTAAATACTAATAACAACACTGAGTAAAGCCCTCAGGGATATGTGGACCAGGGAAGAGGGGATATAACACTATAACCTCTGTAAAAAAAAAAAAAAAATCTGGACCCAAATAGCAATGGTACCATAAAATTCTACATCCTAAAAGGCAGACCAGATGGTTGAACCTTCCCCAGACCCTTAGAGAGAACACCTTAGTCACAAGGCACTGGAGAGGGTACAATAAAGACTGATCTTAATCTTCTACTGCTTCTCCCTCTCTCTCTCTTTCTTCTTCTTCTCCTTGTCCTCCTTCTCCTCCTCCTCCTCCTCTTTCTTCTTCTTCTTCCCTCTAACTCTTTTATATTACTTATCTCTTTATTTCTTCTCTTCGTGGGCACTGACCTGTAACTCCCAGTACCTGCAGGTGGCTAATATCCACAATGAGCTTTTGATCAGAGAGACCTATAAGGTTTCCTAAAGAATGGCAGATTTCTGTCACAGTACTTGATAACCTACCAAAGGTAAGTGGTAAGAACCTGCTGTGGAAGACACCATATGCAGTTGACACATGTAACATGGAATACCATGGCTGAAAGCTAGAAGAGATTCAGTTCCCAGACAGTCAGCGCGTCTAGTGCCAGAAGGTGCTACATGGGCAACTGGGGGAAAATGATCAATATCTGTCCATGGTCTAACCTACTTAGCAGCAAATAACCTGTTGTGATGCTCACACAAGTGCAATAGTGGCTCACAGCCATTGTGGGAAACCAACTGATTTGGATAACTGATCCACTCAATGGAATGGAACCCATAGCTGGATCTGGGAAACAATTCAGAACCAGATCCAAAAATGAGCCCACTCTCCATTATCAAGCTACCATCAATAGTGGGCTACAAGAAGGCCTACACCTATTAAATTCTCTCTAAAAAATAATGGTTATACTATTTTTCTGGTGTTTACTTTACTCTATGTTGGAGAATCTGCTTCTCTTTTCCAGATAGACACAGATCCTAAGGAGAGAACCACCCCATCATACCTCAAAAGGGGCCCAGCTGAAACTAAGAATAATTGGCAAAACAAGCAAGGGTACTGTTTTTTTTTTTGTTTTGTTTTGTTTTTGTGTGTGTGTGTGTGTGAAACTTGTACCAGCACAAGAGTGAAGGAGATCGACACACAGAACAAACAACTACCAAATCAGATATCCAGAAATACAGAGACTCCAAAGACCTCATCACTGAAGCAGACCTAAAATGAACCCAACGTGGCTCAGGGAAATTTGTGGAAGAGAGGGCAGAAAGAATGTCAGAGCTACATGTTGGGTCATGATACACAGAGATATTTCCTTCTACCCATAATTGAGGGCTAATCCCACATGTAAGACCCATATACCTCAACAAGGAGGGGCCAAGGGGAGGGAGGGGGACAGGGAGGAGGCTAACAATGGTACCAACTAGACTGGATTCACTGAGTACAAAACTAACTAAAAAATAATACAAATCTTTCTGAGCTAAAAAAAACCAAACATTAAAAAATTGTAAAAAAAAAAAAAATGGACTAATAGGGCTGGATAGATGGCTTAGTGGTTAAGGTGTTTGCCCGAAAACCAAAGGATCTAGGTTCAATTCCCCAGGACCCATGGAAGCCAAATGAACAAGGAGCACATGCATCTAGAGTTCATCTACAGTGGCTAGAGGCCCTAGCATACCCATTCTCTCTCTGTCTGCCTTTTTCTCTTTCTCTCTCTCCTTCTCTCTTTCTCTCTGCTTGCAAATACATAAATATATTTTTTAAATGGCCAAATAGGAAAAATCTCTGCTCAAAATCTTAAATCAGAAGATGATCACTTGTTAATTTCTACATCCTTAAAACAAATTTCAGGGACAAAGTTCATAAATGTTAATCAAAATTCAAAATAATTCATTTGTTCTTTAGTTCACAATATTATAGGTCCCTATTTATCCAGATTTCAAAGTACAGAAAAGTTATCCCCTTCCTTGCTGATAAAGAACAAGAACTATCAAGTGTAGTGCCCAGAAGTGAGAATTTATCTTTCAAGTAATTTTTCCGCACCTATTATATAACTGCCTGAATATATGCATATATATTCATATATATACATGGTGTAGGGTTCAAGGTATGGTCTCCCTGTAGCCCAGACTGACCTGGAATTCACTTTAAAATCTCTGGATGGTCTCAGACTCAGAGCAATCCTCCTTCTTCTGCCTCCCAAGTGCTGGGATTAAAGGTTTGCAACACCAATTTGCTAATCTTGTATCCATAATATGAAACATAGTCTTCATTCTCTTTTTCATTCTCTGGAACACTGTATATCTTTTTGAAAGAGTTTTTCTCTTTGTTTTACTTTGTTGCTGTTATAATTTCATTCACACTTTCAAAGTCATGGAATGTATTAAAGCAGAATGAATCATAAAATATAAAATATTTAAGCTAGTTAAGTATTAAAGTGCACTACATTCTAATTTTTGGAAAATAATAGAATATGCCATACAATTCTTTAATCAGATGACTAAACATTATTTTTAATACATGCTTGCAACTTATTTCAACATGTATTACAAGACTTTTTGCCTACCGTCTACATACAAATAAATCACTAATGAAATATGTTTTTCTTTCAGTTATAATTGTTTAGTCACACTAGTTATTGACAGGAATAAATTTGAAATCACATAGGAAAATGTATGTCTACCATATCAAGCATTTTCATTATGTTTGAAATTAATATTTTCAAAACATGGCTTACATAATGTGATATGATATTACTGATATGATTGGGGGAATACTTATACATTTTATGGCCTGTATAGCACTGTATTTATGGTAAAATTCATTTAACCCTGTTGCTTAGCAACATGGATGGAAGAAAAAATTACATTACCTTTTACAGAATAAGGGATTATAATATTAAATTCTTTATTGGGATTTGGCATTAACACTCGGTAAGAAGTTCCCCAATAAGATTGACTTGACTGATCTTCCAATTTCATTTTCAACTTCATTTTACCTATTCATTTTTACATGAATGTGCATGAAAATAAATAATAACTTATGTAAGGGAGAAGTAGGGGAGAGGAGAGAGAAGAGAGTGAAATGTGATGGAGGAAGATAGACAGAACCTATTGACTCTCCTTCCTATGCAAAGTTTTTTTTTTTTCATTACCCTATAGGGACTGTACATAGTAATATAATTATTAGGATGAGACATTTTCCCACTTTTTTCTGGGGCTGATTTGTGGAACACACTGAAAGTTCTTTTAAAATGACTCTAGTGAGTTTCATATATTATAATTTAAAGTATAAAGATGAAAGCCAAGGCCTACAAGCATGAGTACTTAAAAAAAGGCTCTGTGGCACACTGACTCTCTCTCTATGGATCCAACCTTTTGGCAAGCGGCGCCTTTTTATGGAATGCTCCTACCAACATAGCAGTCCTCTTCCTCTAGAAACACTGCATTTTCATTTGCTTTGATATTTATGGTTCAAAAGTATCACAGGATCATAAGTGGATATGATAAATAACAATAGACACTTTTATCAAACTATGATTGAGATTAATAATAGCCGATAATATCATTACATAAATATGAGATTAGATTATCTATTCTTTTTTCATACTTAATAGCAACATTGTGAGGTTGGCAGTGCAAACTAGAAACCAATTAATTTTTGCATACTTTATGTACTTCTACCTCCAAGGTATAATGTAAAACTATGTCATGTTCTGTGCTATGTGTAATAAACATGCTGTCATATTATTAACGTTTATCCTTTTTTTCCTCAACTTAAGTTACACAATTCTGTGTTTTATTTAATATTTCCATTATACTGGGAATTTATCTTAAATTGGTCAATTGCTTCTATATTTTGATTTGCAAAATGTAAACATTAGGCTGGGAAGATGATTCAGTGATAAAAGGACTTGCATGCAAAGTAAGCCTATAGACTCTCAATTTCCAAGCTATCCATGTAACACAGATGCAAAAGGTGGTGCCACAATCTGGTGTTTGTTTATTGTAGCAAGAAGCCCTGGTGTGTTCACACAAGTGCTTGAGCAAACATGCATACCCACATAAAGAAAAATGTAAAATCTAGAGATTGCTCATAAAAATCTGGTTTTGTACAGATTAATATCACTAGCTTCTTAAAATGTTGGAAGCATTTTGAAAAAAAATTAAAAAAAAAAACTTGCTCAACTATGACAAATAAAAACATATACAAAAATTTGTGTGTTAAGAGTAGTATAATTTATGTAAGAATAAGGATAGCACATCCCATTCCTTTGTGATATACTATTCTGTGCACAGCAAATTCAGAAATGTTTAGCATATTGTAATATATGCTCCTAAGATTAACCTCAGTTTGCCTCATTTTAATATGTCCTCACTGACATTTTCTCCACTACGTGCTAAGCTATCCACTGACTCAAACTTTCAATTACTGTTCATGGTATCTCCTTCCTTTCCCTTTTCATAAAGCAGTTTTGGACTTTCACACTTACTATTGCTTTCCCTCAACAGCTTCTGTAGAAACTCCTCTTGGTGGAGTTGGGTATTTCATCATTTGTGTTAGGACTGTAGTTGAAATATAGTACTTCTTTACTAATTTATTTTATTCTAGGTGTGTAAGGGTGCAGGGAACAGGTGAATGTGAAGAAGTCATCAAGACAATCTAGGATTTCTGTACTTGCCTTCCATCTTACTTGAGTTAGGGTCTTTCATAATTGACTGCTGCACTTGCCAGCCTAGCTGGCTTGCTAACTTCCAGAAGGTTCTCTATACTACATCTGTCAACACACCAAATGTTGTTCACTCCAGTGTCCCACTTTTTTACAATGGCTTAGGGGATTCAAATTCCTATATTTATGCTTGCATGGAAACCACATTATACATGTCCCTAGCATCAAAACATACTTCCAACACTCCCGCATATTATGTTTGCTTACAGAATAGCAGCTCTCAGGAGGTTGTCTTATTTCTCTCAATTTTCCCCTGTAGACACCAATACTGGCCCTTCAACTTCATGTATGATATATATTCAATTAGCTAATGAGTTTTTAAATATAAATTTAACTATCAATTAAATTCATGATTGAAGTATTTTCCTGAATTTTAATAGGTATGATTTATGGAAAAAATATTCTTTGAAACACTGGGCATTTGTGTCTCATAAAAATAATAGTGCAATATGGGGCTTAGAAACAATGATAGAATTTTATGCTATTTTCACAAGGAAACATTTATTGGTCATAAATTAAATTCCCAAAACAAATTTAGGATAGCTTCTACTGCTAGAATATTATAGTCTCTCAGACAATGGTTTATTATAAAAAAAGAAATATGCCATCATGAATGTGTTTGTAATATTTATTTAATGAAGACTAGCAGAGTCAATATCCTGAAGAAAAGGTACAAGCTATATAGGTTTAAACAGCAAACAAGATTGAATCAAATAAAAAAATTGAAGAAGAGGAATAAGGAACAAAAACTGAGGGAAAGGAAAGGATGCCATTTGAGGGGTATTGCAGGAGTCTGACTTTTCCCTATTGTAAAAAAGCCATAGATCTAATATTACTTTACATGATACGAATAGTGTAAAAATGTATATAATAGTAAGAAAGCAAAGAAGTATTTATTAATTCATTCCTTAAATGTTCATGAAGAACCAGTAATGAATGGATTTTGTGCTTCATATTAGAAATCTGTTGTTCATCACAGCAGCAAACAAACTTGGGTTTAATATTAAAATGGATGAGTTTTATATTGTGCAGTCTAGTGAATAGTTACTGGGTGTGATGGAGAAGGGCAGAGTAGGATCGCCACATACACAAGACAAATGTAAATGCAGGAACCGCAACCAGAAGCTGATAACCCAGCCTAACTACAGACTTGAAATTTACTCAGAATTCAGTGGCAATCCATTCTTTTAAAACCCTGGAATCCACAGAACTACGAAGAAAGAGGAATTATGTTTAGGAGCAAATTTAACGATTTTAACTTCTTGGGCAGTACCACTCCATGGATTGGGATTTAGATTTCGTTAGTTAGTTAGTTAGTTAGTTAGTTAGTTAGTTAGTTAGTTAGTTAGTTTTCTATTCTGCAAGTACAGGCTGTTTGGTACCATTATTAGGGTCATCCATGACCTACCCCTCTCCATTGGCCCCTCCTTGTTAAGGTATAGGGGTCATGAATTGTGGAGTTAGCCCACAGTTATTGGTACGATAAATGTCTCTGTATATCATGACCCAACATGTGGCTCTGACATTCTTTCCACCCCCTCTTAAGCAAAATTTCCTTGAGCCATGTTGGGTTCATTGTTGGTCTGCTTCAGTGATGAGGTGTTGGGGGCCTCTGGGGCTCTGGCTCTCTGATTTGGTAGGCATTGATTTTTCTCTGTGTTGGTCTCCTTCCCCCTTGTGCTGGTACCTGGTTCATCAGGAAAACAGCACCCTTGCTTGTTTTGCCAATTTTCCTTAGTTTCAGCGTTGGCCCTTTTGAGGTATGATGGGGTGGCTCTCTCCTTAGGATCTGCATCTATCTGAAAAAGAGAAGCAGATTCTCCAATGGAGAATAAGTTAGCACCAGGACAAATTAGATCACCCTTACTTTTTTATAGAGAGTTTAATAGGTGTAGGACCTCTTGTAGCCCATGATTGATGGTAGCTTGATATTGGAGAGTGGGCTTATGTTTGGATATGGTTCTGACTTGTTTCCCAGCTCTAGCTATGGGTCTTGTACCACTGAGGGGATCAGTTAGCCGAATCAAGAGCAGTTGGTTCCTCACCATGGCTGTGTGCCACTATTGCACTTGTGTGGGCATCACACCAGGTTATTTGGTGCTAAGTAGGTTGGACCATGAGTTGCTTGGACAGATATTGGTCGTTTCCCCCAGTCGCCCATGTAGCACCTTCTGGCACTAGACGTGCTGACTGTCTGGGGACTGACTCTCTCCTGGCTTCCAGCCATGCCATTCCATTTTATGTGTCAGCTGCATATGGTGTCTTCAGCAATAGGGTCTTACCGCTAACCTTTGGTGGGTCATCAAGTACTCTGACAGAAATCTGTCATTGTTTTAGAAAATCTTGTAGGTTTCTCTGATCAAAAGCTCATTGTCAAAGCCTGGTGTGGTGGCGCAGGCCTTTAATCCCAGCACTCGGGAGGCAGAGGTAGGAGGATCGCCGTGAGTTCAAGGCCACCCTGAGACTACAGAGTTAATTCCAGGTTATCCTGGACCAGGGTGAGACCCTACCTCTAAAAAAAAAAAAAAAAAAAAAAGGCTCATTGTTGGTGATAGCCCCATGCTGGTATTGGGAATTACAGGTCAGTGTCCCCTAAGAAAATTGGGAAAAAGGTAACTAATATATAGGAGTTAGAGGGGAGGGAGAGGGAGAGGGAGAGGGAGAGGGAGAGAGAAGGAAGATATAGAGGCTTTAGGTTAGACTTGATCCTACCCTCCCCAGAGTCTTTTGTTTTTGGTTCAGGTGTTTCCTTTAAGGGCCTGGTGAAGGTTCAGCCATTTGGTCTGCCTTTTAGGAAGTAGAATTTTATGGTACCATTGCCATTTGGGTCTAGATTAGTGTTTCCCACCCCTTTGATGCCCTCCCCTCCCTCCCCATCCTTCACTCAACTACAGAACCTAACCTGAATCTACCCAAGATACCTTACACACCCAGCAAGCATCTCATGGACTGGATTGGGATTAAGAGCTGAATTAAAAGAAGAAAGCCAGCCTATCTCCTGTGCTCATTGCTCTGCCTTTGACTGTGGATGTAATGTGACCAGTGGTGCCATGCTCTTGCCACCATGCCTTCCCTGCCATGGTGAACTATTTTTCTTCCAACTACAAGTTGAGATCAATCCCCCTACCCTGAAGTTGGTTCTTATGAGGCATTCTTTTGTACAAATGAGAAAAGTAATGAATGCAGTCTGTTGACAAAAGAATTGTGAGCATTTTTGTTATTTTTCTGAAGACAAATAGTATGTTCTTCTCTTGTAACTTTAGAATTGTTTAATCCCAGAATGTTTTCATCAAGTTTTTACCATAAGGTACTTAACTTTGCCATAGGTATATGATTGGTAATGTCACAATTCTCAAATTTCTATTTATATTTTAAGTAATTTGTGAGGTCAGTGCCCCTTTCCGGGTCACATTTTGTGGTACTTTGGTTAGTTATATGGATTACAACTCCTTTTATTTGTACTCTTCTGTATTTGTATCTTTCTAATATGTGTCCTTCACTTTGGATATTTTCTGATGGTATGGGTTATGACTACGTACTGGCATCTTACCTTTTTAATTATTTCACTATTTTGAATTTCTAGTATGAACATCTTGCATATTGATCATATTTTCATAGGGTAAGACACTTGTATACCCTTTCTCTTCCCTTTTCAATCTACTGGGGGCCCTCCTCAGTAGGGTTGTTGGCATTCACTGTGGGTCTGTGAAGTAATGAATGTGCCAGTGTCAGTGGCTATGTATCAGGGGAATACAACTTGGGATACAGCTTTCCACACTGTGTCTCTTACAGACTTTCCATCCCCTCTCCTGCAATGTTCCCTGAGCCTTGACTGGTATGTTGTAAGTCTCCTTTAGTGGTGAATTCTCTGCATCTTCTGAATTTCTGTTTTGATGAGTTTTGTGTCCGCTTAATATTTACCACAATCTTCCTGGAGAAGGATGTCAGACTAGCAGTGAGAGTAGTGCTTCTGTAATGTTTCCTGGGCCCTGGCAGATGTGATGTGGATGACTGGTCTTGTGCTAGGCAGTTGGCTACCTTTCCTTGTAACAATGAATATTTGTTCTCCCTAGTGTCCACTGCCATCTGTAAAAAGCATATTCTCAAATCAAGACCTGATGGATCAAAGGGAGAAAGCATACTGTGGTCAAAGATTTTTGGATGGACTTATCCTCTCAGCTAAAGAATGGCTTCTCTCTAGAGTCTGTGGCTTTCATATCCACAGGTTTTTCACTAGGTTCTTCAGTACTAGGTATTAATTTCCTCTCAATGATCTGGACACATAACTAACCTGAGAGCAAAGGATTATCACCATAGCCTGTGTTGGCATTCTATATTGAGATTATTCTTTTGATCAAACCAAATACAAAGATTTTAATTTTAGTTACTGTGTTTTATGGATCTATAATGCTGATTTGATAACTTTTTGTTTTTGTAACATAGTGAACTTTTTATCTAACCTATTTTATATTTTCTTCTTGACAAGTTGACCATTCTCATGTTAATATATAGAAGGGAAGCTATAATAACTATATCTCCTGGTGCCTCTTTGTGTGTGTGTGCATGTGTGTGTGTGTGTGTGTGTGTGTGTGTATGTGTGTGTTCACATTATGTCATATTCAGTAAGCTCTCAAAGCTGGTTCAAACTTACTATGCAGATGCAAAGTGATGAGTGAGCCTCTCTCCATAACTCTGTACTCATTGACCTTGTAGTAATGATCTCAGATCTAGCAAAGTGGGAATATTTATACCTTAGACATAGACAAAAGTCACAAGTTAGGATTTCCTGGCTTTCAGAGTTGTTGTATATGGCCCTATATTTTTACATGAACACTGGCATTATGTTTCATGTTTTATTGAATGTGAAATATGACCTATAAAATGTTGTATAGACTCTAGATGAAGTTATTATTTTCTTCCAGGGAGGTTTCAAATTTTTCTGTTCTAGGCAGAAAAGATGATGTTTAACAAGTTTAATCTAACCTGCCTCTGAGCTGAGGAGCTGGTGCTTTGACGTTTTTGGAAAGATCTACATTTCATGTGACCTGCTTCCTCTGTAAAGCCTTCTAGAACTTTCCACTGATAGAGTTCCCAGCATTCTCAACCTTGCTTCAGCTTGCTAAAAATGGAAAACAAATGGCTATTTAAGCTCCCTTGTGTGGGCCCTGGTGATTTTTTCAGAGTCCAGGAGTGTGGCAAGGAGAACCTGCTGCCAGTCAGATCTCAGTGTCTCCTATCTCTGGTCTTACCAGACTTTTGACCATCAGTTTTCTGGTTTCATTTCTTCTCCTGTTGCACAACAGTAGTAAAGACCCCAAGACTTCCATTTTTCCAGCTTTGTCCTTCTGTGACACTGCCTACGAAAACCTAGGGATTATTTATTCAATAAGTTTTTCCTGTTTCTCAAAGTGATAGATATTCTCAGGGTAATAACAAAGAATGCACAGCCAGTTTTCTGCATTCCCCACTCCCTTCCTGCATTCCCTATGATTTAAAGTCCTTTACTTTCAGATTCAGCAGCTCTTTGATAATGTTAAATGTAATGTTAAGTGGATTTAATACCCTTTTTTAGGTTAATCATCCATTCTAGCTTTGCTTTAAAGTTATATTATGTGTCACTTTCTCTTTCCTTGAAATCAAATCAATTAAACTGGGAATTCCTTTGAATTGATTTCATTTTTTTTTTTCTTTTTGTGTCTATAAGACCTAAAGTTTGTCTCACAGTGAGTGATAAACATGTTATGTATGCACTGTTACTTTATGTAAAGTGTATCTTTCAGTGTTTTCAAGTTATCAGGTATTTAAAAATATTTTACTTATTTATTTGAGAGAGAAAGAAAGAGGAAGCAGGGGAGGGAGTTGGGGCGGGGGAAAGGGAGAATTAGAGCACCATGACCTCCAGCCTCTGTAATCCAGAGTGTGCCACCTAGTGAGCATGTGTAACCTTGTGTTGGCATTACCTGGTGCATCTGGCTTACGAGGGAAATGAAGAGTTGAACATGGGTCCTTAGGCTTTGCAGGCAAATGCCTTAACCACTGTGAAATCTCTCCAGCCCTCTTTTTATCACCCAAGACGTTATTGTAATGATGAGAGGGAAAATGTGGGAGATAAAGGGCCTGAAGGAAAGAGAGATAGATAGATGATAGATAGATGTAGTCAGATAAGGAGAGAGATACAAAGAGAAAGAGAAAAAGAAGGAGAAAGGCAAGAGAAAACAAAGGAGCAAACACATACATACCAGAAGAGGGAGAAGGAGGGATGACAGAAGAAAAAGGAAGGGGTACATGCACCTGGTATACTTTTCTCATATTCTGAATGCATTAAACTTTTTAAAACTAACAATTGGGTCAAAAGATAGCTTAGTGGTTAAGGCACTTACCTGCAAAGCCCTTTGAGGGACCCAGATTTGCTTCCTCGGGACCTACATAAGCCTCATGTACAAGGTGGTGCATACATCTTGAGTTCGTTTGCTGTGGCTATAGGCCCTATTTTGCCCCCCTCTGTGTGTGTGTGTGTGTGTGTGTGTGTGTGTGTGTGTGTCTGTGTGTGTCTGACTCTCCTCTCAAGAAAATAAATCAAATATTTTAAAAGCAAACAATCTGGGCTGGAAAGATTGCTCAGTGGTTAAGTGCTTGCCTGTGAAGCCTAAGGACCCCAGTTTGAGGCTTGATTCTCCAGGACCCATGTTAGCCAGATGCACAAGGGCAGGGGTGTGTCTGGAATTCCTTTGCAGTGGCTGGAGGCCCTGGCACACCCATTCTCTCTCTATCTGCCTCTCTCTATCTCTCCCACTTTGTGTCTGTCACTTTCAAATAAATACAATTTTTAAGAAGCAAACAATCTTTTGATAAATTCATATCTTTACTATTTTAAAAGGAAACAATATCTGAATAGACAAGAAAACTTTGAAATAAATATTGTTCTACGCAATAGATATAGGGGAACTGATTATTAACACAGCCAAATGCCATATTTTATTTCTTCATTTGCATACTTTTAACTTATTTGTTTATTTATTTATTTGAGAGAGAGTGAGAGAAAAGGGAGAGAGAGGAAGAGAGAATGGGCACGCGAGGGCCTCTAGCCACTGCAAAGAAACAAACTCCAGATGCATGTGCCACCTTGTGCACTTGGCTTACATGGGTACTGGAGAATAGAACCTGGGTCCTTAAGATCTCCAGGCAAGTGCCCTAACTGCTAAGCAATCTCTCCATTCCAGACTTTTAACTTCTTTAAAAAGATTTGGTCAACCATGTTTATTGCTGCTATATTCACAACAGCTAGGAAATGGAACCAGCCTAGATGTCCCTCAGCTGATGAGTGGATTATGAAGATCTGGCACTTTTACACAATGGAGTTCTACTCAACAGTAAAGAAAAATGAAGTTTTGAAAATTGCAGGAAAATGGATGGATCTGGAAAGTATTATACTTAGTGAGGTAACCCAGGCTAGAAAGCCAAACATCACATGGTCTCTCTCATATGTAGATCCTACCTAGAAATGATTGGATTTCTATGTGAGTAGGGGAAAAAAATAAAAAAATAAAATAAAAAACTCAGTAGCAGAGACCAGCAAGCTAGAAAGGAGATATAAAAGGAATAGAAAGGGATGGAGGGGGGCCACTTAATAGGATGGTATTATATTATATGTAGAAGAATAGATTAGTGGGGGATAAGCAGCCTAAATGAGGTCAAGGGAAGAGATTGAGTAGAGGAAAAGTGGGGGAGGACTAATCAAACAACAGAACACTTTCAAGCCAGAGATTGTTACTAGAATATTTTCAGTGCCAGTAATGGGATACCTTCCAGTGAGTCATTTGCCAGAGAGGCCTCTGATACCCCAAAACATTATAGGCCATTGCCAAGGCCCTTGGATTACCACCAAAAATACATAGTAACACCCTACTGGTAAAGATTCCACATACTTGGGCTGCAAGGTCACTGAAAAATCCTGCTGGAACCAAACTGAAAACCTCTTCCTTGTAGAGCAGTTGACAGAAAGCTGGAAAAAACTACACTGCATGCAGTTCAGTGGGAGACAGAGAAATCACCAGTGAAGATACTCAGTGGTGGATAATGCAAGCCATGGTGGATAATGCAAGCCATAAATTTGGCCAGCCAGGCCAAATGAGCCAGTGGGGTACAATAGTGACATGTCTGTTATGGGAGAAACCAACTGCTCTCTAATTGGACTGGAGGCCCGTTCCATTGAAGGGAATATATTCCTGATACTAAAAATCTACAACAGGGGTAGTCATGAGCCCTAGGGGTGTAACATCTGCTGATGTCCGGAAAAAAAAAAAAAAAAAAAAAAAATATATATATATATATATATATATATATATATATATATATATATATATATATATATATATACATACATATAACACACTATGCTCACAAAACTGTCCAGTAAGCATTTCTCTTAATGTTCACACTGATAAATCAATGCTGCTCTCACTTTTGGTTAGAGAACCTTCTCGTTTCATATGGCAGTGAACTTAGAATGACTCAGAAGGCACCATGGTACTGAAAAGACATAACAGAGGAGTGCTCAGCACTGAAATATCTTTATCACATCTTCCAAGGCCCAGGGTCCATTGCAGAAGAGGTGGCAGAAAGAATGTGAAAGCCAAAGGAAGGGTAGGAATCCTCGCAATGTGCTCCTCCAGACACCAAATTGCCTGGATATCCATGACCTCACAGTGTGTGACACTACCTACTCAAGACCATCGTAATGAGAAGAAAAGATCATGACATCAAAATAAAAGAGACTGATTGGGGAGGGGATATGATGGAGAGTGGAGTTTAAAGGGCTCTTCAGTGGGGGAGAGGGAGAGAATTACTATGGGATATTGTTTATAATTATGGAAGTTGTCAGCAAAAATAAAATACAATAAAAAGACTGGTCTGTAAGATCATTAAAGAAAATGCTAATTTTATTTGCTGAAATTTTATAAGGGAAAGACACCAAACTATCAG
Source organism: Jaculus jaculus (assembly GCF_020740685.1). Classification (NCBI taxonomy): domain Eukaryota; kingdom Metazoa; phylum Chordata; class Mammalia; order Rodentia; family Dipodidae; genus Jaculus; species Jaculus jaculus. Next base: position 130,224,245 of record NC_059107.1, read on the forward strand.
AAATAACTGAATTTATAATAAAAATATTTTTGCAATAAAGCCCAATGTTTAATGAATCCTATAATTTCATGAAAATAAAACACTGATAGGTCAAGCATATTAAAAATTTTGTGTCTTAATTTTTATACATGCATACAGGCCTTCTCCTATGATAAATTATGCCCATTTACTTTTTGTTTTTAGTTTTGATATGATTCTTTCAAGCTTTCTTTATACTCATATGATAATTTTAACTTTTAAATTTCTCAGTTATGATGAAAAATGAATATTTCCTTAGGGGAGATTAATATCACATCTAATTACAGAAGATATAATCAGTTTGTGCTTGCTTTCATATTCAAATTGTGATTGTAATAATACTAAATATAAATAACATATTTATTTGAAAAAAAATCATAAACAATATCTAGATAGAAGATCAGATACAAAATAATCTTTGTGGGCTGCACATTTGCTTAGCAGTTAAGGCTAAGGACCCAGATTGGATTTCCCCACTACTTATTTAAGCCAGATACACATATGCCAACATGTGCTGGAGTCTATTTGCAGCGGCTACAGAGAGTGGTTTACCCTCTCTCATTTTCTCTTTCATCTTCTCTCTCTTTCTCTCTTTCAAATAAACAAAATATTTTTAAAAATAAAAATAATAATCTTTGTTTAAGATGGTACTTATGCAATATATTTTTGTTGTTTTGGTAAAGACTTAAAATAAAATGTTTGTTAAAGTTAGTAAATTTCAGTTAAATTATTTAACTATCTTTCATAACTATTGTCAGGGTGAGAGAGTCGGTTCAGCAGTTAAAGGTGTTTGCAAGGCCTAATAGGTGGGTTGTGTTCCACAGTAACCACATTAAGTTAGTGTGACACATGCATCTGGAGTTGGTTTGCAGTGACTAGAGGCCCTGGTGTGCCCATCCTCTTTCTCTTTTCATCTACCTTTTTCTCCCTGTCTCAAATAAATAAATAAAAACATATTATTTAAAAAATATTTTCAAAGCAATTTTAATGAACCATAAAACACATCCAACTGTTCTTATGAGAAATTTCAGAATATCAACATAAGGATATTAAATATTGAAAATTACATAATATGATAAAACATTAAATGTTAAATGAGATTATAAGAATTTCAATATTGTTCTTATATGACTAAAGCAAAACATCCCATTCTAAATGTAGTTTTTCATCAACAGTTGAATGTGCACATTAGAAATAACTTAATATGTTTTGATCTTTTAGGCTCATGTAATTTCAATAAAATAAAATGTTCAAGTATGTTTAAATATATTTCATTTTTTTTCTGAAATTAAGTTTATGATTATGTAGAAATCTCAATTGGAATATAATATGTCTCATATAGTATAAGATATTTGTCCCTTCTAAGAATGGAATGTCTATTTATATGGGATTAAATTACTTTTTTCCCCTTCAGCTAATAATAAACCAAAATATATTTAGTTACATGATACTGGTCTACCTATTTCCAAACATGTAATTTTATTATTGAGAGGAAAAACAGAACAATAGTTAGTTTTAAAATTGTAGTCAAACATTTCAAAACCAAGTTACTTTAATAAAAGTTATATGATCACAATAGTAAAACAAGACTTGCCTATGTTTATATACTTTTCTTGCCTACCCATGCATTTTACACAAAGCAGGTCAGCATTAAATGGAAGTTTTGAAATAACAATAATATTTTGTCAGTTTTAAGCACTATTCATGCCATTGTTAATGGACTGACTTATGTCCATTCCTCACAAAGTTCTTTCTCTCTCTGTCTCTTTCTCTCTCTCTCTCTCTCTCTTGTGGTTGTGTGTGTATGTGTGTGTGTGTGTGTTACAGTCAGGTTTGCACTGCTAACAGAAAACACCTGACCAAGAGCATCTTCCAGGAAAAGAGTGTATTTTGGCTTAAAGACTCAAGGGGAAGCTCCATGATGGCAGGGAAAAATGACGACAAGAGCAGAGGGTGGACATCACCTCCTGGCCAACATCAGGTGGACAACATCAGCAGGAGAGTATACCAAACACTGGCAAGAGGAAGCTGGCTATAATACCCATAAGCCTGCCCCAACAATATATTCCCTCTAGGAGGTTTGCTTCCCAAATTTTCATCAGGTAGGAACTTAGCATTCAGAATACTTTAGTTTATGGGGGACACATGAATCAAACCACCACATTCTTCCCCTGGCTCCATAAACCATCCATGATGTAAAATGAAATTAATTGAGTCCAACTTTAAAGGTTCCCATAGCTTTTATCAATCTTAATGATGTTCAAACATTCCCATAGTCTGAGATCTTTTAACTGAGCCATAATACTAAGTACCACCCCCCCAAAATAACATAATAGACTAAAATAAGCACTCACACTGAAAAAGATAGCATTGGGTGTAGTAAAGAAATATTTAACCAATAAAAAATTTAAGCATAACATCATACTAAATCCAACAATTTTAGCCAGTAAGAAGACTTCACACCCAATAATTCTAGCCAGTAACAAGTCTTCAAATCCAATAATTTTATCCAGCAACAATTCTCTGGAGTTCCAATTCTGCCCTTCTAGCTAGGCTACTCAGAGTCCTGAAAAACTTCATCTGGGACTAGTAGCTCTCCTTAGCAGCTGTCTCGTGGTCTTGGCATCACCATTGGATCTCCCCTGCAATCCATGGTTCATACTCACAGCTCCATAGGATCTCCTTGCAGGAAATCTAGTAAACCTGGTCCACATTGCCCATGGCTGATTCCAAAACACAAGACTGTGTTACAAATTGAATGATCCTCTATTTTCTGCATTTGTTATACTCCAAAATTCCAGGTGGGATACTAACTTGTTAATCCGTGGGGGAGGGGAATGAAGCAGAATTTGAAGAACGGCACCCTCCTTTAGGAGTCCGGCCCCTTCAAAAGACTCTGCATTCTTTGTGTTGTCCCAATGCAGGTCAGCTGACCCAATATCAATGGTTGTAACCTCTCATATAATTGCAGCTGAATGGCTAGAAGTTTCAGCCCAAAGATTTTTTTTTTTTTTTCTATGCCATATCCCTCTGCTCACACAAGTCCATTTCCATGAAATGCAGCCCTGCACAAATTCTCAGGACATGGGCATAACAGCAAGCTTCTCATACAAATTACATCTAGCCCAGTCCAGGCAAAGCTCTTTCTTACTCTCATAAGCCAACCTCATAGTCCATAGTTTTTACTGCATTAAGGTCTTTCAACTCTGACCAAAATAGTCCATCAAGCTGTAAGGTTTCAAATTAGCCCAATGTTTCAAATCCTTCAAATTCCTCTTGAAAATAAGCTCCAAAAGGCCAAAGCCCCACAGTCAAGTTTCTAGCAGCAATGATACCACTCTCTGTACCAACCTTGCTGTTGCAGCCAGGTTTGCATTCCTGGCAGAAAACACATGGTCAAGAGAAGCTTATAAGAAAGTTCATTTTGGCTTACCAACTCAAGGGGAAGCTACATGATGGCAGGGGAAAATGATGGCATCAGCAAAGAGTAGACAGCATCTCCTGGCCAACATCAGACACAAAGCTTCAGCAGTACAGTGTGCCAAACACTGGCAAGAGGAAGCTGGCTATAATACCCATAAGCCCACCCCCAACAATTCACTGCCTTCAGGAGGCTTTAATTCCCAAATCTCCATTAGCAGGGAACCTAACCTTCAAAACATCTAAGTTCATTGGGTTCACCTTAATCAAACCACCACTGTGTGTGTCTGTGTGTCTCTGTGTGTGTGTATGTGTGTAGTGTACATTTATGTGTGAACATGTCCATATATGTGCTCATATGGGTATCTGCTATAGTACACATGTGGGATCAGGAAACTCCAATGTAATTCTTCACCTACCACTTTGTTTGATGCAGGATCCATGTTCAGTTTGGTGTTTGCCAGGCTAGCTGGCCCATGAGCTTCAGGCAGATTGACCTTCCATCTTGAAGCATGTTCAGATTAAGAAATCCAACTATGACATCCAGATATTTATATAGGTTCTAGGGATTCAAAGAAAAGGTTCTCACAGAGGAAACAATTTGTCTAATTGGCCATCTTCCTAGCAACTTACCCATTTCCCTTGCTATATTCTTAAAATATATCCTCTCAGGTACATTTTATTTTTAATTACTAAATTATTATATTTATTGAGGGAAATAGAGAGCCAAGGAAAGGCACCCATGTGGCTAGAGATACCATATGGAGTGCATGGGGAAATGATGGAAAGAAAAGATAAAATAAGGTTCAAGGAGCTGCTGTCATGTGGAGAGCTGTAGGGGAAAAAGAATGCATGTGGAGAGTGAGGGCTACAGTGGTCTCCCGTAGGCTTAATCCAGCTGGGTTTCACCCACAGCTAGAAGTTCCCAAGTGGTCAGAGAGCCTGCCCTTCCCTTTTAGAGATATTTATAACCTTATAGTGATGGGCTTTCCTCTGGTTCAGGTGAACCAGAAGAATAGCTGGTTGGTATGGGCTAAGGGTTGTCTCAGGAAAGGCCAGCCCTGACACAAAGTTCCAATGACTGAGCTTGTTCAATACAATGTTTAAATCCTATGAAAGACCTCCATCCCAGGAGGGGAATCCTGGTGGTTTGTGGGGGAATAAAAAAGGCCCAGGGAACTAGACACAAGATAAGAAGTCAGGTCATCTTTGATTTCTACTAAATGTAGACTTTTCCTGACTTTTTTAGGGGTCTAGTCACTATAACTGTAGTGCTTCTAATCCTCCCCCCCCCATTAGAAGACACACTAACTGCTATTACAGAAAAGAGGATGCTGACATCAGATCTTGAACTATTTCTGGCAGAACAGGGTCATAGAAATACGTGAGTTAGAGAATTTCCTCCCAGAGAGGGGAACTATTCTAAAGGACCCTGAAAGTGCATTGATGAAGTGCAAGAAGATTGTATTGGAAGAAAATGTTGGGGAGAAAGAAAAAGTGAGAAGTTCATAAGAAGTGGGCACACACAGTGCATTGCCTTTAGGGTTTTCCTCCTTGTGGACTTCTAGGCCTTGAGGAGCAGTCAATGGAACCCAGATAGATGGAGCAGGATTGTCTCAGGACTATCTGAGGATGACTTGGCTGAGATTTTCTTCTAGGCCTGTTCACTGAATGGTACAGTAGTATCTGACATGGCTTGGGTCTGTTTCTATATGGCTTTTAAAACCAAAGATATATTAGCAGAATTATCAGGAATATATGCAACATTTAACCTGGATAATGGGGAATCTACCATATTTTGTGTAACAATCTTCCAGAGTATACTTTTGAAAAAAAATTGTCCTGGGGGTAACCAGGGCCAAAGGTTGTTACCATAGAGCCACTGGGTGCCAGTAGGAGCTGTGCAATATATTTTTGGCCTCAGAGCTTATTTAATGATGTCTTGGCACAAGTTACAAGGGACTCACCATTGTTTTCAGTATAAGGAAGTTTTTTTTTTTTTTTTTTTAACCAAAGAGACCCTTCATCAGTCATCCATATATGTGTATTTGAGAGTTGAAAATAATCATTCTGACATAACCATTTCCCTTGCTATGCATTACAGATACATCCTCTCAGTTTTATTTTTGGATGATAAAGTCACAGAAAGCCTATATAACATAATCTGAAAAAATAGGTTAAAACTTGTAAGCATTCTTTTAGTATTTTAATCTAATCTTGCAAAGCACTTTTGGATTACTTCTAAGCATCTCTTGTGAGGTATAAAAATTGCTCATTAGAAAGGTTTAATTTCTGTAGGTTGACTCTAATTTATTTTTTAATGTTCTTTACAAACTTGTATTCCCAAGATTTTCATGATTGTATACACATGACTATTGTTTATAACTAAATTACAAAATATTATTGTTCATAAAATATTTGTTTATCTCTAGGGCAGAGCTAAGTGTTATGATTTTTCCAAAAGTTATAATTTTCAACATTCAAAATAACTGAAATAAAAGTCATTAAAACTTATATAATTTTATTGAGGTTCAGCCATTTTCAATACATTGCCATACTCTCCCATCTTAGCATATATATGTAAATTTATAGGAAGGTATACAATTCCTTTTTCTTTTCTTTTTTGTTGTTTTTTGAATAGAAACATTTGACAACACTCCCAGAAATTGTGTTTGCCTTTGTTATTCCTGTTTGTACTTAGCTACAAGAAGTATTCCTTGTGAAAAGCTAACTCACAGTTTAAGCTGTTAGAAAACTTCAAATTAGTAGAATAAATAGTACAATATATACACTTAAAAGTCTATGGTTGACTTATAATTTATAATATCTGGAGTCATATTTTTAAAGATTTTGATTCCCATTAAGGTTAATGGTGAAAATTTAGATGCTATTTCTCTATACTCCCTTATCATCATTACAATAAGGATAGTGCAAAATAAATCATAGAGAAGTAAATCTGTACAGTACATGCAATTCAATACTTACCAGACATGGACACAGGCCAGACATAACTGGAATATGTGAAGTGGAAAAAACAAATAGGCTAAGTTGAATAATATCCTCACACTCCTACGTACCCTCTCTCCATGTGACCGAGCATGAAGATGGACACACACACACACACACACACACACACACACGCACACACCCCAAGATCATGATCAGAGGAAGGTGACAGAAGTGAGGTCTAGGGAGATGTGAGGCAGCTAAAGAATACATGGAAGGGCCGAGGGGGAATGAGACTGCACATGTCCTGTCTTTGCATCAAAAACAGAGGAAAAGACGGGCGTAGTGGTGCATACCTTTAATCCCAGAACTCAGGAGGTAGAGGTAGGAGGATTGCCATCAGTTCAAGGGCCAACCTAAGACTCCATAGTGAATTCTAGGTCAACCTGGGCTAGAGTGAGACCCTACCTTGAAAAACAAAAACAAACAAACTAACAAAAAAAAAAAAACAGAGGAAAATAATATATGTACAGAAGCTACTAGTACTTAAGGAGAAAGAAAACAACTGTTGGATCACAGGGGCAACACGTTTTCTATACAAAAATGTTCTTTTCTATACAAAAATGACCCGGTGAAAATCATCTATTTTTAATATGCACGGAGTTTTATAATCAAAATAAGTTTCATAATCAGAATCAGATAAAATTCATGCTAGGCCTAGAATTCATTCAAAGATTTACAGAAATGCAAAAGATACAAAATATGACCACTCTTAAGAGGATGAATCAATCAAATGAAACAGATTGAGAAATCTTATGAATGGTAAACTGACTAAATAAAGCCAGTATCATAGCTATAAGAATCACCTGTAAGTCAACATGGTAAAGGGAAATGTGGACAACTTAACCAGAAAATTAAAAAAAAAATACTATGAAATACAAATTGAACTTCTAGAGTGAAAAGCTAAGTAACTTTGGAGATGTGTAAGTGGAATTGATATATCTGACATTGAAAGAGAATAGTTTTCTGAACCTTGATTAAATATTTTGCATAAGCAAAAAAGGATCTTCATTAATGTATGCATTACTCTCATCTTTGAAAAGTGATCTTTACTGTGTATATTGACTCAAATCAAATGCTCATCTTCAAAACATCTTCATATTGCCAAAATATTTCTTAATATATAATTTGGATGTCTGTAGTAGATAGTTTCAGGTTGCTGACATACCAGACATATATATGAAGGAAGGAATATTTATTTGAAGCTTATAGACCCAAGGTGGAGTTCCATAATGGCAAAAGAATCTGGCCTGCTTTCATAGGTCCAATGAGAGAGAGAATAATACCAAATAGCACATTTCAGGAACTCCAGGTGGAAATATCCACTTTGCCTATCTTTAGATGGGAATCTGTAATCTACCTCAATACCTTAGGGCTGGACCCTAAAATATACCCAGTAACACCTCCTACATTCAGATAAATTCAGATCCAAATTACAAATTGTAATAATATGCTGAATATATTGGGGACCATCTACTCAAACTATCACAGATGTCTTATTTACTGAAAGAAAAATAAAGATTGTACCTGAAATTCTGTAGCCTTGAAAATATATCTTAAAGGCAAATAAAAACCTATACTTTCTTATATAGAGAGAGCTCAAGAATAATAAATTATGAGTATATGTACACTGTGAGACAAACTAAAGAAAGTGTCTCAGGCATAAGTAAATAGAATGAGATGAAAACAGGTAGCTACTTAAAACATGAAGAATGCCAGATATGATACACATATGGACAGATAGAAGTTTTGAAAAATTCTTTTATATGAAACAGGATATAATATGAAATAAAAATAAAAGCTTAGACCTTAAGATTATGCATGAATGTTAAAAGAGTTGAGAGGAAAATGGTTGCATAGTACAGTAATTTTTCACAATTATAATTACAAAATACTCAAACAGAAAACGGAGAATATAAATACAGCATTTGAAGGTGAAAAACTAGACAAGCAGCCTTCATGTGATGTGAATAAAATAGTGCACAGAGTTCTCACATCAGGCAAAGTACATCATGACTCTTCTAAATAAAAACAAGAGGTTCCATCAATAATTATGGCTGAGCACGGACAAAAACATGAATACTGTGAAAACAAAAAAAGATTCACCACCCCTATATTCATTCATGGTAATATGAATTACAAACTACTTTGTCTTGGCTGATTTGCATATTTAATCAATTTTACTTTCTTAAATAGAAACATAAATTTATTTGTATATACAAACACATAGTTTTATTCATTTACCAACAGCCTTTATTACATAAAAATACCAGCTTCTTTAACTCTCTGCCACAATCAAATCATACAATCTTGAACCTGCAATAATTACTTTTCACACCCTCTTGCTCTAATTCCCCAGTTTTTCTATAATGGGATATCCCCCTCAATTAAATAAGTACTAAGCCAAAGTTATTTCACCAATTATACTGTGCTTGTGAGTCTTCCAGTGATGTAGAATTGTTTCATTACAAGACATTGCTCATGCACTTATGAAGACTCTGGACTTTCACCACAAATCATTTGTTACAGAGGATGCATCAGTGGGGTACTTACAGATTGATATGAAGGCCAGAGCACCAAGAAAATTTGCCATATCTGTTTTAGTCTCAGAAGAAGGCAAGAGTAATTTCACAGCTCTAAAATAGGCTGTTGGAGCAAATTATTTTTTAATCCCATTTTTTTTAAGCCCTCAAGATAGGATGACCTGGTTTCCTCAGTTGATAGCATCAAGCTTTGGTGTCATGCAGAAATGCCTTAATGTATACTCAGAATCATATTTGCCCAAACCTCAGGGAACCTCATGTCTCAGGCAAGAAGACTCATAAACTTAACCATCAGAGGTGTTCATGGTTAATTGTGCCCTGAGTGTATAGACATAAGAGTGCTAAGTACCACATGAATAAATCAAGTCACTGTAAAAAAGTACAAAACCAACAAAAAACACAAAACAAACAAACAAGCAAAAAGTCAAAAAAAGTACAAAACACAAATTTTTGTGACATGAAAATAAACAATTAATTTAAAATAAGGTGAAAAGACGAAAGAAAATTAGAGATAAATAGAAAATAGTGTCTGCTTGCAAATAAATATAAATAAAATATATTGTTTTGTTTTGTTTTTTCCAAAATGTGGTCTTGCTCTGGACTAGGTTAAACTGGAATTCACTATGTAAAATTAGGATGGCCTAGAACTCACATCAATCCTCCTACGTCTGACTCCAATGTGCTGGGATTAACAGCATGTGCCACCATGACCCACTTAAAAATATTGTATTTTTAAATATAAGTCCAGGAAAATTCATGTTAAAATAATCAGGAGGAATTTGAATTGGTTAATTGACATTATATTTTAAAAAAAAAATAAAAGATCCTTCTCAGGAATACAAGATAAGTCTTACAATTTAAAGGTCACAATCATCAAAATGACATTGTAATTATAAACACTTATGTGCATAAAATTTACTACAGAAAATAATAGCCTGGGATGAGAAATGAAAAAATCAGAGACATCATCATATTTTATCAGTAACTGACAGAATTACTACATAAAAAAGCAGGAATCACATGTATGAATTATAATCAACACAAGTAACCAGTTAAGCCTGATTGATATTTATAGATGGTTTCCCCAAACAACAGAAGACATATTACTTTCTGTGACACATGGATCCTTTATGACAGAAAGATAGTTAAACAGTTATGCAAATATTTTATAACTAAAGAAACTACTTTTTGTTTAACTTTTATACAGGAATGAAAGAGGATCTGGTGTGGAAACAATTGGTGAAGGTTTGAAAACAAAGCTGGTACTTACATGGAATATTTCCTGTATTTCAAAATAGGAAAATATCCCAATGGGTTTTTAGTATAACATAATATATTATTCATGAAATATATGATACATACATCACTAATCTCTGCTAGAAGGAAGGATTCTATATTCACTTACCATGTACAAAACATGAATATACAGGTTATAACAGCCATGAGTAATCATAATCCTTTGAATGTGTACAATAAATATTCCTTGTAGGTAGGGAGATGTCTGGGTGAGGAAGTGATTACTGTGTTAATATAAAGACCTACATTCAGATCCCTGGCACATATATAAAACAGTACTAGTGACAAGCATTTTTAATGGTATCACTAAGGAGGTTTAAATGGGTGGTTCATGGTGCTAACTGGCTAGCTGGTTTAGAATAACCAGCTCCATGTTTAAAGAGAAACAAAATACCCAAAATTAGGTGGAGAGCAATTTTAAAAGATACATCAACCTATGGCCTTCACAAACAAGTGACTACTTATTCATGTGTACCCATACATAAATGTTCACCCACACATATACAAAACATGCACAGATAAACATATGCACGTGTCAAAACTCTTCCAAATACTGCACCGTATCAAACAACAAATAGTAAAACACACACACACACAAACACACAAACTACTTTTAATTAAATGAAAATAAAAATATCAAAACTTGTAGCAAGTAAAGCAATATTTACAAGTAAAATTATTGAATACAATGCTTTTATTACAAAACAAAATAGCAATTCTCATATTAGGGCATAAGCTTCTTCGAATCAAACCATACACATACACACACGCACACACAAAGGTACAGTGGTGTTTGGGGCATATGTGCTCAGAACACATGTGTGGGAACTGAGTGCTCAGTTCACAGTGAGGTGAAGGTGTACTGGGGACCTGTGCACTTGGATTGGGTGAGGCTCAGACCAGGTGAGATGCCAGCAGGCTTGGGGCCAGTGATCTCAGTGCAGGTAAGGTGCAGGCATGTTTTGGAGCTTAAGAACTGGGACTGAGTAAAGTACCAGCTTGATTGGGGCCTGTGAACCCAGACTAGCGGACAATTGCCAGAATGTTTGGAGACTTGCCATGGGGGGGGGTGAGGAAATACTGATTACAGTTGGGTTTGGGAACCCATACTTGTAGGTCCAACTTTCCCCACACTTCATGCACTCAGGAGATGAACCCACTGAGCAGGTACACACAGTACTGGAGCCAACGCCTAGGCACTTGCCCCAGCACAGGCTACCGCAGTGGGTCCCCACACCTTACAACTCCTCTGTGCACCCCATCCCCTCCACAGCACCCCCACTCTGAAATGACAGCATCAGCAGATCTTTCTGGCCTAGAGAGAGAGCTCCTCTGATTCCTGGCCACCTCCACATAACAGCACCCCTATACTTGCCAAATCTGTAGACTGGGTAGAGTCCTACCCCCATATCCTGAAATGCCCCCCTCCAGGGACTACTTGGGACATCACTTCTGTACTAGGTGGGAACACAGAAATATATGGCAACCAATCAGTGAATCTTCCACAACCTGCTCCACTGGGTACACTAGGGGAGCAGGGACAAGAGCTAATGCCCCCGAGACCCATAGGCAAGGCATAACTGTGATGGAGGACAAAGAAATTTTGCACCTGCAACTGCAGATTTTGTATTAACTACCAACCTAGAGCTGCTGGTACACTTGTAATACCCACAACCTGCACATCCATAGATACCATGCCATCCCAATCCAATCTAGCTCCATCACCAAACAGAGCACTCATTGAATATGCTGTGATGGTAAGTACTTGCTTCCCCTTTAATAAAATAAGATGCTTACCTGGAGATGGGTAGACCCCCCCACCAGACCCTTACACACACACACACACACACACACACACACACACACACACACACACAGAAACAACAACCAGAGATCTTCACCAAGTTTGTCTAGTCCCACAATGGAAGTACTCATAAAAACAATGAGAAGGAAACAGAAATACAATCCCCAAATGAGAGCACAATAAGATATGTGACACTGATCAATAGAATTGTTGATCTGGAATCAAATCATCAAAAAAACAACAAGTAGCCAGGCGTGGTGGCACATGCCTGTAATACTAGCACACAGGAGGCAAGGTAGGAGGATCTCCATGAGTTCAAGGCCATCTTGACATAGTGAATTCAGGTCAGTCTGGACTAGAGCAAGACTCCACCTTGAAAAACAAAACAAACAAACAAAAACATCACTAGTCCTAATTTTGTTGAGGAAAACTAGAAAGACTTCAAAAGAGAGAGAGAAATGAGTAGAAGGTGAGTCAACAAATAAAGGATCTCAGTAATCAGCTGAGTAAACTTAATGATTAAATTAGCATGATTAAATGCAAGAATGAATTCCAAGTAGCTTCAGGAAAAATCAAATCACAACCAGAAAGTGGAACTCTACAAAGGGATTGACATAATACAGAAAAATGTAACAGAAAACAAGTATCAAGTGGAGCTTGTAAAATATTCTCTAGAAATCCTCACTAACAGAGTTAATCATGTGGAGGGCAAAGCTTCAGATATAGAAGATGTGGTGGCTTGATTCAGGTGTCCCCCATAATCTTACATGTTCTGAATGGTAGGTTTCCAGCTGATGGAAATTTGGGAATTGATGCCTCCTGGAGGCAGTGTATTGTTGGGGGTGGGCTTAAGGGTGTTATCACCAGTCTCCCATTGCCAGTGCTTGGCACACTCTCCTGTTGCTATTGTTCACCTTAGGTTGGCACGATGGGGTGATGTCCACCCTTTGCCCATGTCATCATTTTCTCTGCCATTGTGGAGCATCCCCTCAAGCCTGTAAGCCAGAATAAACCCTCTTTTTCCTAAAAGCTGTCTTGCTCAGGTGATTTCTGACAGCAATGCAAACCTAACTGCAACAGAAGAGAAGATAGAAAAAGTTGTTCAGGAGTGTCAAAACATCAATAAGTTCTCAAATATCATGCAAACAAAATATTAGGGAACTAGTGTAACCTAAAACAACCAAACATCCAGATCATGGGTATACCGGAAGGAGAAGAAATTCAGGCCCAAAGCATGGGGAACATACTCAACAAAATTATTGAGGCAAACTTTCCCATTCTCTTAAAAGAAAAAAAATTCATTTTATGTATATAAAGGCATATATGTGTATATACACTTGTTTAGGAACATATATGTTATACTATTATACTATACAATTTATATATTATAAATGTCACATATTTATAATATATAAATTTTATGTATTACATATAATATTTACAAAAAGAGAGAGACATTGGGTGTGACAGGGCCTCTAATCACTGTAAATGAACTTCCAATGCATGCTCAACTTTGTGCACCTGTCTTTCCATGGATACGGGGGAATCAAATCCTGGTTGTTAGGCTCTGCAGACAAGTGTCTTTACCACTGAGCCATCTAGCCATCCCCCTAAGATATATTTTTTTAAAATATATATTTAAAACACTCAAACATAATGAAATATGAAAAAATGATTTAATTCAAGATTTTGCCAAATGACGAATAATCATGTTATAATGTGTTTAAACAATATTCACTGTGGTAAATTAGAACCACAGAGAGGTATTACCAGAACCTTACCACATATGTTTCAACATGATGAGAATTTAAGAGAATCTAAATAACACCAGTTGGAAAACTAATTTTACGTTTTTAGTTTTTTAATTATTGAACATAATTTTTCAATATAACTTGTTGTGTTAAACCTGCTGACAACTTGATTGAATCTAAGATCAACTGGGAAACATATTCCTGAGCATGTCTTTGAGGGAACTTCTAGATTACATTAATTAAAGATTAATTAATTATTTGGGCTAGGGATAGAGACTGAAAAAATTAGTGAGCTGAGCATTAACATTCACCTTTGTGCTTCCTAAATGAGGTTCGAATGTGACCATCTGTTTCATATGTGTTTGGCCCTGCCTTCTCTGCCATGATAAGCCATATGCTTGAACTGTGAGCCAAATTAAACTTCCTTCCCTTAAGTTGTTTCTGCTCAGGTATTTTGTCATCATGACAAAGAAAGTCAGTAAGACGTAACTGAAAACTCCTAATCTGATTTAATAAAGAGAAATGAAAACATATTTACACATAACATTTTTTGAGTATTCACATAAACACTATTAGTAATATGCAAAATTTTTAGGAACAATGTCACTTAACCTCCAATGTATCAAGATAAATAAGTTGTTCATATAGTTAAAATGGATAGAAATGTACTCAGTTATAAAAAGGAACAAATTCTTACATGATAATTCACAGAAGTGTCTCAAAAGCATATTACCATTTAGGAGATGTAGACTTCAAAATTATATTATATTATTCTACTCACATAATATCATGGAAAAGTTAAAATAAATGTAGGTTCAGGGGCTGGAGAGATGGCTTAGCAGATAAGGGGCTGGCCTGCAAAACATAAGGACCCATGTTTGATGCTCCAGGCCCCACACAAGCCACATGCACAACGTGATACAAGCATGCACAAAGTGGTACATGTGCCTGGAATTTTCTTACAGTGCCTGGAGACCCTGGCATGCAATTCTCCTTCTCTGTCTTTCATTCTCTCACATTAAAAAAAAAAAATGACAGTCTGTTGGGCTTGTTTCAACAAATAAATAAATAAAATAAAATTGTAGGTCCAAATATCAAATCAGCCATGGCCATGGACAATTTCATCAGAGGAGGGGTCTGATCACTGCCAGCCTAATGAAATTTGGAATATATCTGGGTGTCTTCAATTGGTTAGTGTCTTGATTATGATGCTGACTTCATGACTGTATACATTTATTGAATCTCATTTAGCACTACAGTTTTAAATGGTCATTGAAGAAAATGTACCTTATATTTGAATGAGTCTGCTTTTATAAATTGGAACACGAAATTGAACATAATAATGGTATTGTTCTAAAGCAGCTAGATAGCTAGCTGGCTTCAAACTGAAATATTTGTATATGTAATCTAAACATATTAAAATTATCCCAATATTCATATGACATAAATATTTTGAAATTTCCATTGTTTTGTACAGATTTTATTGTCCTTCTAGTTTCTTCTCTTATATAATGTCATTTTCTTGTCATTTGGTGTTTCTTCCAAAATCATTTATTTAGGGAAATGTTCACATATAACCATCAAAAAGACATCAATAGATGGTGAATATGTAGAGAATTGACTAATATTTTACCATGGCACATTTTATTTTAGTCAAAATACAAAAAAAATTGATTTAAAAACTATAAAAGTGACACCAGGAGATATATAAAACTGAAACTAATAATATGTTTTATCAATTACACAAAATTATTTAATTTACAAAAACATATGGACATATACATGTGAAGTTATTCAGTTATAATGTTTCATTATGTTAAAATAATACAAAGTTTATCAAATTATAGAAAAATTGAATGAAAATATAAAAATTCAAATTATAAGGTTAGGGGTTTTCAAATTCTATACCCTTTAAGTGTTAGATAAAATCTGACTCCAAATTATATAATGAATATAAAAGTCACAGTGCATATGAGGCAAAGATAAGTGTTCTTCCAGTTAATGGACAGCAAAGTATGATTTGCCTTTCCTTCCAAAGAGCATATATTCTGAAAACTAATTCTTCCAGCATGCTTAGAGTAAGTGTGGGATATAATCATGTTCCTCAACACAGACTGAAATACTCTAACCAAATAACAACTTGATGCAAGGAGTGACCCAAAGTCATGAGTTCTGAGCAAACTTTCTTAATGCAAAGGGCATTTTATGTTATGCAGAGAAAGGTATGTCTACCTGGACATCCTTAAAAATAGATTCTAATTCTAGACTGTTTTTGGTACTACTAAATCTTCTATCCTAAATCCTAAGGATAACATGTTTAATTTTTTATTAAGGAGATATATTTCTCGATTTCCTTTTGTCTAAAGTACTGTTAGATGTCCACATATAAATTGGTGTGAAGACCTATAGAAACTGGGTCAGAAAAGACACTCCAACTATTTCTTTTTTTTTTTCATCCAGAGGCTGAGGCTAGTAATTCAAATTAGTGTCTGAGACAAATGTATAGTAACTTTCCAGCAATTAGGTGAAGTTAAGGGCTCAATTCCCACTAGTCATAAAGTTAATAGATTAGTATGGTCCTTGGTCAATATGCTTCTTTTCCCTTAGGGTCCCAAGGGACTGCCTGAAGTAGAATTTTTTTTTTTTTTACTGCATTTTATTTCTATCATGCCTTTTTAAACAGACATGGATAGAGATAATCATTTATCTGCATTAAGTTACAATTTCTTTTTCACTTCTTTTCCTACAAATAATTTGAGTTTTCCCCTTCCTATCCTTTTTTCCAAACATAGTTTTACTAATGACTGCCAAGTGAATATCATAATTATTTCAGTATTGAATTTATCTTTTCTTCTGTAAAGATTATGTTCTGAGATCCCATTTTGAACTATAAAGTTAGAATAAATGTGGATTGCTATCCAAACTTAAAATCTTGCCTAAAAAATCTTGCCTGACTGAAAACTAAACACAATTTTCCTATTATTCTAAAACAGAACTCATTTTTTATTGTAGGTGTAATAGAATTATAATTATACTACACAACATTTCAGAAAAATCTAGTTCTTTGTATAATTATACCTCTTTAAATAAGCTTAATACTCTTCAATTTTTAACATTAGTCTTATTATATCAAAATTATATAGTTTTTTTTTAATTTTTATTAACATTTTCCATGATTATAAAATATATCCCATGGTAATTCCCTCCCTCCCCACCCCCACACTTTCCCATTTGGAATTCCATTCTCCATCATATTACCTCCCCATTACAATCATTGTAATTACATATATATAATATCAACCTATTAAGTATCCTCCTCCCTTCCTTTCTCTAGTTTTTTTTTTTTTTTTAATTTTTATTTATTTATTTGAGAGCGACAGACACAGAGAGAAAGGCAGGTAGAGGGAGAGAGAGAGAATGGGCGCGCCAGGGCTTCCGGCCTCTGCAAACGAACTCCAGACGCGTGCGCCCCCTTGTGCATCTGGCTAATGTGGGACTTGGGGAACCGAGCATCGAACCGGGGTCCTTAGGCTTCACAGGCAAGCGCTTAACTGCTAAGCCATCTCTCCAGCCCCCTTTCTCTAGTTTTAACAAGGATATGTTTTTGAATTTTAGACAAAAACATATTTACAAACTTACTATGATGAATAACTTCATATGTAAAATACATAAATTATTATTTTTATTTATTTATTTATTTTTGGTTTTTCGAGATAGGGTCTCACTCTGGTCCAGGCTGACCTGGAATTAACTCTGTCATCTCAGGGTGGCCTCGAACTCACGGTGATCCTCCTACCTCTGCCTCCCGAGTGCTGGGATTAAAGGCGTGTGCCACCACGCCCAGCTTAAAATACATAAATTAAAATGCCACTGGAAACATAAAAGTACCATCTTCACTTAGAACATTTAGAAGTCAGTAATTTCAAATTGTATTAACTTCTTTAGCAAAACCATTACTGATGCAACTTAATAGTTATGGTTAGATATTTCAACATTATTCTCAATTTTGTTTATCCTCACAATTTATTAAGTAAAAACATTTGTTAACATACCATAGGTATTAATGAACTTATATTTGAAATGTTGAAGTTGCATTAATTAATATATATGAAAAATTCCTTTGAGAACAGACTAAAGAAAAATACTTTTTAATGTACCTAAACACAGATAATACATATAGGCTTTTTCTTCTTAGGACTAGATAATGACAGAAAGAGTTGTGTTAATATATAGCCTTTTCTCTTTCCATGTGTATACATGTGTGTGATATATATGTGTATGTTCATTTGTGTATCTGTAGCTATATGTGTGCATATAGGTGCTTGTGTATGTGTGTACATGCATTTGAAGGACATATATCAACAGCACTCATCGATTGTTCTGATTGCTATTTATTTAGTTTCAGGCAGAGAGAAAGGCAGAGAAGGTTGGGCATACCAGGAACTGCAGGTACTGCAAACCAACTCCAGAAGCATGCCCCACTTTGTGCATCTGGCTTACATGGATACTGGGGAATTGAAAATGGGCAGTTAGGCTTTGAAGCCAAGTGCTTTAACTGCTGAACCATGTCTCCAGCCCTTTCAACCTTATTTTTGACCACAGATTTTTCACTGAACCTGGAGCTCACCAGCTTGGCTAGACTATCTTGGTCAGAAAGCTGCAGAGATAAATTCATCCTTGCCTCCCCATTCCTGGGATTATAGGTGCATATTATCAGGCCCAGATCTTTGTGGTTGCTGGGTCTGAACTCAGGTCCTCATGTGTAAGTGACAAGCAGTTTGTTGATGGAGTAATCTACTCAACACACTTATAATATATAATTGTGAAACAGTGTATTTTATAGTCTGAAGTATCTCATACGTGAATATTTTTGGCAGGAAACTCTTCTACAATGAATAAAAAGTTAAATGTCCAATCAATTTGGGTACCTCTTCTTGCTTCCAAATAAAGATGTCTCCCTCAAAACATAAAGAATATCAATTTGACTATAAAGTCCAATGCAATAGTATCCTCTGGAATGTACCTATAGCTATTACCTAAATATGTCTTTTCCTTGTTTAAGTCACAACTTTGTATTCCAGTATGTAATGTACTGTATTGGTCAACCAATGACACATTTTCTTTATAAATAATAGAGATTATTGATCACAGGATATACTAAACACATAGGGGCTGGAGAGATTTGTTAGTGGTTAGGGTGCTTGCCTGCAAAGCCTGAGGATGCAAACTCGATTCCTCAGTACCCTTGTAAATCAGATATACAGAATGGTACATGTACCTGGACTTCTTTTTTTTTTTTTTTTTTTTGCAGTGGCTAAAGGCCCTTGTGTGTCCATTCTCTCGCTACTTTATCTGTCTGTCTCCCTCTCTAATAGATTAAAAAAAAATAATAAAGAAAAAAACATGTAGGATGAGGTGGAAATGTTGAATATCTATACACTATGGTACAGAGAAAATACAACTACATTTATACCCTCTGAGAACATTGCACCAAGCATGGGAACCACATAGACAATTAATATTGATTAAATTCAAAGCAAGGGAAGCAGACAGAATTTGCAGTGGGAGGGATGATCACAACTTTCTGCCTTCCTAGAAACTGATATATGATTTGGAAATTATGCATAAAGTATTCACAGAAGGCATGATTTTTATAATTGGATTTTAATGTTCAAAGAAATCCAACAATCAGAATTCATTATTATCTAAACAAAATTCAACCATCTTTTGTAATAAAATTCATACTAATATCACTGGTGGGATCTTCCCACCCTCATTCATGTTCGCTTTGTTCCTGTTCACAGCACTTATACCACTGGTATTTCAGATTATTTGTCAAGTATTTCATGAATAGATTCTACTCCTGAGAACAGCAAAAATAGTTTTTTCCACTCCATTTGATGGTAATTCTGAGTACATTACTTCATTTGAGCAAGGGAATGAGTATGAACATAGCGTGGCATATCTCTACATATGCCTTATGATTTGAGGCATTATTTACTGCATGTAGCTCCACCTGTCATGATCATGCGTGCACATATTGAGAGGAAGTCTGTCTAGGCATGTATCTGCTTATGAGCAACAATGATTAGTAGGTCTCCCATAAATTTCTTAGTGGACGTCTTATATGAAGAAATCATGATTTCTCAGTTTTTACAGCCATGCCTCATTTTATTATCCTGACCTTTGATGCATTTTGCTGAGTTGTTTTCCTTCTTGAAAATTAGAGGTTTGCAGCTATATTTTATCAAGTTCATTGCCTTCACAGAGCTTGTGCAAACTTCACATCTAGTTTCATGTGACATAAAACTCATAATCATTAGACGTTGTCTCCATTACTATAACTGCTATGCTGACCTGTGATAGATGCTCTTTGTTGGTAGCTACATGGTAATTATTATTATTTTTTTTTAATTTATTTATTTGCAAGCAGAGAGAGACAGAGAAGAGAGAGATTGGGTGTGCCAGGGCTTCAGCCTCTGCAAACGAACTCCAGACTCATGCACCCCCTTCTGCATCTGGCTAACGTGGGACCTGGGGAACCGAGCCTCGAACCCGGGTCCTTAGTCTTCACAGGCAAGCGCTTAACCGCTCAGCCATCTCTCCAGCCCTACATGGTAATTATTTTGAAGCCTCAGAAAGTGTACCAATAGAAGACAGAGAACTTAATATATATACTGTGTGTGTGTGTGTGTGTGTGTGTGTGTGTGTGTGTGTGTGATCTGGATGTTCTACCAACCAATCATTCTTCCATCTTGTTAGATCAAGAATCAAAAATCATTGAAAAATAGAATATTGAATTTAGGTCACTTAATAGTTTGCTGTGGAACCTAATACTAAGAAAAAAAATATTTTTCAATATATTACTTATCATTAGCAATGCTCTGATCACCAGGAAACCCCAGTGAAGACTTTTTATGTACTGCCACAATAACGATGCAGAAAGCATTCTTCAGATCAAGGAGAAATTTCAACTCTCAAGTTTTATTGTTCAGATGAAACAATTTGGGAAACTATAGCTGCATTATATAATAATTGTGCTGATCTGTCTGGCAGAGGAGTCTCCATTCTAGATGATATTAAGTATATCCGTGCCTCATAATAGCACATAAAATAACAACATTAATGTTAGTCTCAAGAAGTTGGTTCCTCAGAGATGACTTTGTGGGGAGGGGAGTTTGAAGACTACTTTGGAGGAAATAATTACAGAAGCACAAGTGACAAGAGTAGTAAAATTAGATAAGGACGTCTGAAGATGTAACTGAAGGAATGAATGTAATTTCATGATAAAAATTGAACAGATACCAACATACTTCTTATAGAAGAGTAAAGCAAGTGATATCTTGAGAATACATATGACTCCATATTAAGTTCCTGTTAGCAATATTTAAGTGATCAGAAGTTATTTTGAATATGAAGTTAACATGAAGCTTATAAAATAAGGGGTGAATTTAAGGTATTTACTCAAATTTTGAAAGAAGTCTCCTTAACATTTTAATTGATGTCAAATCACCCCTCAGACTCTAGATAAATCTTTCATTGAAGAGTCAATCAATGCATCATCACACTTCAACATTGTCTTATTTTAAGAAATCACCATGGCCATTTTAGTCTTCAACATGGCATTCCTAATACATAATCAAACCTCAACCCAAAGCAGTTCTTTCCACCAGCAAAAAATATAAGGATTCACTGACATCAGTGATTACCATTCATTGATTTTAGCAACAATTTATTACTATTTGTTCATTAATTTTAGATATAATGGTTTTTACACTTGACTGAGTAAATTGAGTATATATATTTTATAAACTGAAAAACTTTTAAAAATCCTATATGTAGCTTCAATGTTATATTAATTTTTTTCAATAATCTAGAATCAAACCCATAATATCTGAAGTATGCTTTTCTATTAATAGTTTGGATTGGCTTGTTACCACAACATAACTTATAGTATAACCTTCACCAGCAGCTTAAACCATTTTAATATTAAGCTTTTAGCATTGAGATGAAGTGGTGAAGTGAGAACAAGGTTATTCCTGTATATAAAATGCATTTTATTATGCAATGAATCACAATGCAATCGTGATTCTCCTCAAAATAAGCACCAAACAGTTCACCTCTTATCCCTGAACATGCACATTGTTATTCCCCAGTGTTAATATGCTCTCTTGACATTAGGCACTTTGTCTTCATGCCACTTATACTAGTTTGTAAGTGGGAAATTACAGATGTGTTTATTTAATTATTTGTCTCTTCCTTACATTGTAATCATCAAGTGGTGTGTACCCCCTATTGACAACAAAGACAGGGAATAAAAGCAGATGCTTAACAAGTGAAGGTTAGAACAATTGATGAATCTATGAAAATATAAATGTGTGAGTGAAGTGAGGGTTCTTGTTATACATTTATTGGCATAAATATTCCATAATGCCAATAAAAATGTCAAAAGTAAACTAGAAAACATAATAATAATAATTAATGATAATAGTAATAGTAATCTAAAATATTCATTTTTTATACATATAAGCTGTATTTTACAGCTGGAGAGATGGCTTAGCAGTTAAGGAACTTTCCTGTGAAGCCTAAGGACCCATGTTCAACCTTCCACATACCACGTAAGAGAGATGCACAAGGTGACCCAAGCATCCAAGTCACACGTGCGCACGTGTCTGGAGTTTGATGACAGTGGTTGAGGCCCTGGCATGCCAGTTCTCCCTCCCCCTATCTCTCTCTCTCTCCCTATCTCATGCTTTTGCATAAATATTTTTAAAAAATACATTTTAAAATAGTGGATTTAAAAATACAGACAAAATTGATAGCTGTTCTGGAGATGATAATCTAGACTCACAAATTTCTTAGCAATAAAAAATAAACGGAAAAAAGTTATGAATTTTACTGTGTAGAATTACAAACCATTAGCAGGAATTAAAATCTTTAAAGGGGCATTTACAGAGGCATTATATATAAATTTGCATTCTGTAACTGAAATCAACATAAACATGACTTACTGGTGGCAACATTGCTATAAAGTTTTTGAAAATGATGATTTTCCTTGTTAGAATGCTATGTGATCCTAAGACACCTAGGACTCCCACGCTCAAGTACAGTGTCACCTCCTTAATCCATCCTTGTTTTTCAGGATCAGCCAGGGTGGTCGTTTTGGCAACAGGGTGTGGCTATTAACATGGTGACAAAAGAAGTCAAGAGGACTCTTTGAGGCATAGAGACTTTCTACAACACCTCCATTGAAGAGATGAACCGCAATGTTGCTGACCTCACTTAGTGTATGGGAGGGGGCTGTCTGCTTCCTGGCTCTAGCCAGGTTTCAATCCTGGGGGGCTGAGGAGAAATTGGAGGGGAAGGGAAGGGAGCCAAAGGATGGGCATGTTGTCTTTTTTCTTTCCTTTTTTTTCTGTTTGAATAAATGTCACTTTTGGAGGTAAAAGAAACAAAAAGAATGATATTCATATACATGCAATGAATAGTCAAACTCCTTTAAAAAATAGTCCATCCTTTTGACATATTTAATGTCTTGGGCCCTCAAGGTGCTCATATTCATAAATATATACCACAACAGTTTGCAATAAAACCAATGTGATTAATATACACAGAACAAAAGATGAATCTATGCATCCCATGTAGGTGCATACAAATGTGTATGTACATGTTATGTGCAGTACCTATATACAAATTTTGCTTAAGGAAGAAGAATGTACACACTCAGTTAATATATGTGAGAATGTTGACAAGTTTCATGATTTTAATTATTATTTGCACATACAATTTTTGTAGCCACCATGCACATTTATTTTCATATAAAGTGGGGAAATGGTAAAAAGGAGAGGGAAATTAGATAACAATCAACAATTTAGCAAAATAATAAGCTAGATGACTGCTGTCTTTAACACACTTTTAAAAATATTTATTTTAATATTTATTTTTTTTAAAATATATTTATTTATTTGAGAGACAGAGAGAGGCAAGGAGAAAGAGAGAGAGAGCATAGATATATCAGGGCTTCCAGCGATTGCAAAAGAACTCCAGTCACATGTGCCACCTTGTGCCTCTGGCTTATGTGGGTCCTGGGGAGTTGAACCTGGGTCTTTTGGCTTTGCAAGCAAGTGCCTTAACTACTAAGCCATCTTTCCAGCTCTACTTTTAAAAATAAAATTTGAGTAACACTGGAAGGGTAAAGGCAAAATTTTAAGATTTCATAAACCAGTTAAATATATTAGGAGAAATTAATAATAATTTCCTTTTGTAAGAATATGAACTCTCAAACTTAAACTATTTGATTGTATTGACACACAATATGTGTTTTCCTTAGGTTATACAGTGCATGAGCTCTGGTAATTTTTCTGAGTTCACTCCTTTACATTTGTTTATTTTAAGACTATATTTATATGGAATTTGTGATACTCATCGCAAAATCAAATTTCTATCTGAATGTGTGGGGGGGGGTGGGTTTCCCAGAGATCATTTCTCCCTGCTAGGTGGGAAATCTTATATAGGCTTTCTACTTATTTTCAAGACTATATTCATTTCCCAGGCTGGTTTTTATGCTACCATCAAAATTGATAACTAAAATCTACAACAAGATTTTAAAATAATTTAAGATTACTGTTGAAGATTGTATAGGTATCTTTAAAAGACAGTCATTGGGCTGGAGAGATGGCGTAGCGGTTAAGCGCTTGCCTGTGAAGCCTAAGGACCCCGGTTCAAGGCTCGGTTCCCCAGGTCCCACGTTAGCCAGATGCACAAGGGGGCGCACGCGTCTGGAGTTCGTTTGCAGAGGCTGGAAGCCCTGGCGCGCCCATTCTCTCTCTCTCTCCCTCTATCTGCCTTTCTCTCTGTGTCTGTCGCTCTCAAATAAATAAATAAAAATTAAAAAAAAAAAGAAAGAAAGAAACTGGTGTTTACAGGTGGCATGAGAATGCTCCTGAGCGCTCTGGAGACTCGGGGAGTACACTTGGTCCAACAATGGAGAGTCCAGCAGAGCAGCGGGGCAAAAAAAAAAAATTAAAAAAAATAAAAGACAGTCATTTAAGTAGTAGTAGATGTTTATACTCCAGTGAGCAAAGAGATGAATCAAAAGCTTCGTGACTTTGATATGTTAATATCTAACCCACCTGAAAAGAACAAAGTAGATGAGGACAAAACCCTGCTAAGAAAAGAAAAAAAAAAAAAAAAAAAAAAAAAAAAAAAAACTTTCTACTCAGGCTTTTCAAAAGATATATTCAAATGTCTTACTTTATTTTTGTGAAGTATAAGAATCAAATCTTTGCCTCACAATTCAAGGACTATCCTTTATCACAGAGCTACACACATGCACAGGGAATGGTCTATCACTGGACTATACACATGCCAAGAGCATCCTTTGTCATTGGACTGCAGACATGCAAGGGGTGTCCTTTCTTGCTGCTCTAACTCCAGAGATGTTTAAAATTAGTAACTTATAAAAGTTGTAAAGGAATTGTTGAAAATACACTCTGGAAAAATTAACATGATATTTGCATAAGGAATAATGTTTCAATTTATTTCTGTGTACATATGATATATATATATATATATATATATATATATATATATATATATATACATACATATATATATATTTGATGAATAGGTTCCATTTTATGTAAGAGTTTATATAAAAATATAAATTAGAAATTATGATATCCCCTTTAATTTTTTATGGAATATCACAAGGCTATAAAAGTCAAATATTGAAAAGAATGAGTTCTAATGTTAGTTAGCTCCATGTTGCTGAGATAAAGCACCAGACCACAAGCAACTGATGGGAGGAAGACTTTTATTGTGGCTTGCAGATTCAAGGAGAAGCTCCATGATGGCAGGCAAAAGATGGTAGAACAGAGGCTGGACATTTCCTTCTTACCAGCGACAGATGGACAACAGTATCATAAGAATAGCTGAAATCTGGCTAGGAGGAGCTGGCTATTCCACCCTAAGGAATCCCCAAACATAATCCTTCTCCAGCAAGGCTCCATTTCCAAAACTGCCATCATCTGGGGATCAAGTGTTCAAAAACATGATTTTGTAGATTACACCTTATTCAAACTGTCACATGAATATTTCAGTTTAAATATATATATATATATATATATATATATATATATATATATAAATATTCATATATATAATTTATTTTCAGCAAAGCAACACAGAGCGAGATGCACACACAAACACACAGAAGGTATTCTCCAGGGTGGCCTGCCATTGCACATAAATTCCAGAGGCATGTGCCACTCTATAGATTTGGCTTTATGTGGGTACTGAAGAATCAAACCTGGGCCATTAGGCCTTGCAAGCAAGCACCTAAACTGTTAAGCCTTCTCTCCAGGCCTCAGATTAATAATATGGGATGTATATTGGTTTTGTTTTTTCTTTTTTTCTTTTATGTTATTTTTTATTAGTTTTGTATTCAGCAAATACAGGCAGTTTGGTACCATTATTAGGCTCATCCATGGCCTACTGCCTCCCCATTGGCCCCTCCTTGTTGAGGTATATGGGTCGTGCATTGTGCAGTTAGCCCACAGTTATTGGTACTATAAATGGTCTCTGCATATCATGACCCAACATGTGGCTCTGACATTCTTTCCACCCCCTCTTCCGCAAAATTTCCCTGAGCCATGTTGGGTTCATTTTTGGTCTGCTTCAGTGCTGAGGTATTGGGGGCCTCTGAGGCCCTGGCTCTCTGATTTGGTAGGAGTTGATTTTTCTCTGTGTTGGTCTCCTCCCCCCTTGTGCTGGCATCTGGTTCATCAGGAAAACAGCACCCTTGCCTGTTTCACCAGATTTCCTTAGTTTCAACCGGGGCCCTTTTGAGGTATGATGGGGTGGCTCTCTCCTTAGGATCTGCATCTATCTGAAAAAAAGAAGCAGATTCTCCAAAGGAGAGTAAGTTAGAACCAGGGCAAATGAGATAACCCTTACTTTTTTTTATAGAGAGTTTAATAGGTGAAGGCCCTCTTGTACACCATGATTGATGGTAGCTTGATATTTAAGAGTGGGCTTATGTATGGATATGGTTCTGACTTTTCCCACCTTCAGCTATGGGTCCCAGACCACTGAGGGGATCAGTTAGCCAAAACAAGAGCAGTTGGTTCCCCCCCACACTGGCTGTGTGCCACTATTGCACTTGTGTGGGCATGGGATTACCCACAGAATGGGAGAAAATATTTGCGGGGTATCCAACTGATAGAGGCCTAATCTCTAGAATCTACAAAGAACTCAAAAATCTAAGCAGTAAGAATTCAAACACACCACTCACAAAATGGGGCAAAGAGCTGAACAGGCAGTTCACAGAGGAAGAAATACAAGTGGCGAACACACACTTAAGAAAATGTTCATCATCCCTAATCATTAGAGAAATGCAAATTAAAACAACTATGAGATTCCACCTTATACCAATAAGGATAGCAAACATCAAAAAATCAGACAAAAATAAATGTTGGAGAGGATGTAGAGAAGTAGGAACACTCATCCACTATTGGTGGGAATGTAGGATGGTACAACTACTTTGGAAAGCAACATGGAGACTGCTGAAAAGGCTGACTATAGAGATACCAACAGACCCAGTTATTCCCTTACTAGGCATCTACCCTAAAACCTTCAAACCACAGGCCAGAGAGATTTTCTCAACCATGTTTGTAGCGGCTCAATTTGTAATAGCTAAGAGCTGGAATCAATCCAGATATCCATCACTAGAAGAATGGATAACTAAGATGTGGTATATCTACACAATGGAATTACATACAGCAGTAAGAAAAAATGACATGAAGAAACTTGAGTTGAACCTGGAACAGATCATTCTCAGTGTACTTACCCAAACACACACACACACACACACACACACACACACACACAAAAAAAAAAAATAGCCACATAATCTCACTCATCTACAGCACTTAACCTGAATCTATCCAAGATACCTTACATACCCAGCAAGCATCTCATGGTTTTTCAAGGTAGGATCTTGCTCTACCCAGGCTGACCTTAAATTCATTATGTAGTCTCAGAATGGCCTTGTATTCTCAGCAATCCTCCTACCTCTGCCTCCTGAGTGCTGGGACTAAAGGTATGCACCAATACAAAGGGCTATACCAGTCTATTTGTACCTGAAACAACCCTTCACAAGTTCTCAGGACATAGGCATAAAAGCAAGCCTCTCATACAAACGGTTTCTATCCCAGTCCAGGAACAGCTCTTTCTCACCCTCATAAACCAAACCTCACAGTCCATAGTTTTTACTGCATTCAGATCTTTCCGTTATGACAGAATGGCCCATCAATCTGAACTTACAGCTTTACAAGGGGTCTCTTAGGCCAAGATAATCAAATCAGTTCACATTCCTCCTGCAAATCATTTCCACAAGGCCAAAAGTTACATCATCAGGTTTCTAGCAGCAATGACTTCACTTATTGGTTCTAATTTTACTATTGAATTCACTTCATGGTGCTGGCAGATTATGCCCAGGTATGAGCAGCTTGTGGGAAGAAAGATTTTGCCTTGGTTTACAGACTCAAGAGGGGAAGCTTCATTGGGTCAGGGGAAAACAATTTATGAGAAAAGACTGCACATAGCCTCCTGGCCAACATCAGCTGGAAAACAGGAGAGTGTGCCAAACACTAGTAAGAGGAAGCTGGCTATAAAACCCATAAGCCTGTCTCCAACAATACACTGCCTCCAGGAGGATCCAATTCCCAAATTTATACCACCTGGGGACCTAGTATTCCAAGCATATAAGTTCATGGGGGACACATGAATCAAATCACCATACTGAACAATGCTGAAGATTTGCGAGCTCATGCATTAGGGATAGAATTATTTTTCTAAATGTGAAAGTTTTTATCTCACTGCATTCTCTGTAACTGCTTACGCTCCTTGACTCAGGGTAACAGTTTCTGTTTGCCTTTAGCCACAGTAAGAATAAGCTAGTTATTTTCAAGTATATTTTGCTAAATGTGTGTTAAATTTATATAAATATGTTGTCTGTTTTCTTTTAATATTCACATATTTTCACTCTTTAAACAATGAGTAAGGTAAATAGATAATACATACAAGATTGGAAGATTAATTGAACATAAATATTCACTAATGATCCATTAAAACAAATTTACTACTATTTTCAAAATTGATAATATTTCTCTGGGGTAAGGAAGTTCTCAGGCATAAGAATAATAACATGCACCTCACACAAACTGCTTTTAGCCCAGTCCAGTCAAAGCTCTTTCTCACCCTCATAAACCAAACCTCACAGTACATAGTTCTTATTGCATTCAGGTCTTTCAAGTTGGATCAGAACAGTCTGCCCAGCTGTACTTACAGCACTGCAAGGCATCTCTTCTGAAAAGGTTTCAAATTCTTCCACTTTCCTTGGGCAAATCAGTTCCAAAAGGCCAAAGCCAAAAAAAAAAAAAAAAAAATCAGTTTTCTAGCAGTAACTACTTTACTTCTTGGTACCAGTTTAGTTTCTTGTGGACAGGAAACACAGAGATTCCAGAGAGAAGTCCCCACTGCTCTCTGGATAACAAGAGTGACCACATATACCAAAATAATCGTTCAAATATGCATATACTATTTGATCCAAGTTGCCCTCACTCTTGTTAGGAGAATCTGTTTTATTTTACAGATGGCCGAGAATACTGAGGACATCCAATATCCACCAAAATAAAAAGAAAAGATAGCCAACTGCCCATCACAAGAAGTCCAATGTTACCACATCAGCCAATGCTCAGTAGACTCTGCAGAGGAAACAGCAAAACAGATAATGCTGTCACTGCTAGCTTGAGAACCAACAACAGGGAGATGAAGGCAGACAGTGTGGCTAATCAAAACTCAGCAAAGCAGGAAGCCAGAAGCCACAGAGATCACAACACTAAATCAGACTGCTAATGGGCCCACTGTGGCACAGTGGACTTTGCTGTAAAGGGTGGGGGAGATTTGAAAGATCCACAGAGTGGATAGGTTTATCCTGAGGTTCAGTCTCCCCACAGAGAATGACTGAGGCCTACATGACTGCACAGTGAATATAAAGAACCCCTCTGAAGATAGCAATTAGGGAAGGACAAAGGGATGCAAACTTTATATAACATTATGTAAAATTTAAGTGTATATATATATATATATATATATATATATGTATATGTATATATATATATGTATATACACATACATATACATACATATGTATATGTATATGTATATGTATATGTATATGTATATGTATATGTATATGTATATGTATATGTATATGTATATGTAGAGAGAGAGAGAGAACTCTACTTAGGAAAAGAGTCTCTCACACCAGCCTAGCTGTCTATAAGTTGTGTGCCTGAAAGAGTGAGCCTGAGGGACACTGTTGCCTGAGTTGTCAGCTGTTGTGCTGGAATTCACTTCTCAATTATGTATCTACCTTTTAGTCATCTAAGTTCCTGTACAGGTAACTGAAATACCTTGTAAGTAACCCGAATAAACTCACCGGATTATTAAGCTAAAAACAAAACAAAACAAACAAACAGAAAACACTTAATATTGTCTTTGTTTTCTATTCCTGTACTTTACATATCTTTATAGTTCCTTTTCTCTTGTTTGTCAAACTCTTCTTATCCCATCTGGATTTTGGAATCATAATCCTCATATAAAGAAGAATACTTAAAAATAACTTATTTTATGAAAACTTAGCTTTGCCCATTGCCTTAGCTTTTACTTGAAACAGACATGTAAACAATTTGAATTATTTTCATCCTTCAAATCAGTAGTATAAAAAGTATTCTGTATCCATGATTCAACACAAGAGGAAAAACAGATTTACCTGTATCCTACTCTAAAGAGCCCTACTGTCTCAAAAGTATACTACAATTACATGTGGTAACCACTTTTTTACAATTTTTCTCTGTGATTTCCATAATTTGAAAGAAGATGACAGAATCCACTATTCACACATGCAAGTGCAGCACTAATTAATGTTACCTTGGCTTAATTTGATACCATTTCTTATCCGGTTCTTAACTACTGGAAGGAAGTTGTTAATGCTTAAGAAATAGTAAATGTATTCTTGATTTGAAAAATTATTACCTGAAGATTTTGTTTATTTCCATATAGATCTACTTTGACGTGACTTAAAGCCCTTGATTAGAATTATTGTCTTCACATATAGCATTTTCTTTTAAACACTTGCATATTTAAGCATTTACTATTCCAACAATGATACTTTATAATATGAAATTCGCAATGCTCATTATAGGTTTGAAATTTGCAATTGCAATGTCTCTATAAGGCTAAATAACAGCTTAAGGTAAATCACGCATACACTCTATACATTAATAATAAATACAATTTAAAATCTCTGTAATCCTTTTTGTTATTTTCTGACCATTATTAGTAGTGTTATATATAATTATTAATTTTTGTCTATATCAAATATGGATTTTGAGGCTTTATATATATTTTTTCCACTTTGTGTATTTTTCTTATTTGTGTATATAGTGGATTCAAGATCACATGTGAGTTCTCAAATAACACTTATTTATCTTGTCTCAGTTGTGTGTATTCCTGCTGTACTTTTATAAGTATTTATTTTTATTTATTTATGAGACAGAAAGACAGAGAGTAGAGATAGAGACAGAGAGGAAGCATGGATGTGCCAGGGCCTCTAGCCATGGAAAATGAGCTCCAGAATCATGCGCCACCATGTGTATCTAGCTTATGTGGGTTCTGGAAAATTGAAGCTGGGTTCTTAGGCTTCACAGGCAAGCAATTTAACTGCTAAGCCATCTCTCCAGCCCTCTGTTGCATTCCATGTTGATCATGAATGACTTAAATAGCTGAAACACCCATTAAATAGTATAAAGCAAAAGTGTATTACAAAATTTTGTCCCATTAATGCAAAACAAAATAGATTTGA
The DNA here is from genome assembly GCF_020740685.1 of Jaculus jaculus. Lineage (NCBI taxonomy): Eukaryota > Metazoa > Chordata > Mammalia > Rodentia > Dipodidae > Jaculus > Jaculus jaculus. The sequence continues at coordinate 130,256,012 of NC_059107.1, forward strand.
GAATTCTTAAAATTAAAATGAAAAATTTGTTTCCACAGTGCTAGAGGCTAGAAAATCCACAGCCAAGTCAGCATGCTAACCCTTTGACACCTGCAGCCCCTGGAAGAGAAGAGAATCTTGTCCTCACATGGCAAGATGTACAAGGCAAACAAGAACAAACTGACTCCCCCAAGTCCTCTTTACCACATTAAGCCATTCAAGAAAGTAGAGGTCCAATTGGTGAACATAATGTTGGTTCACATTTCTCAAATATAGAGAGTATCTTTTTATCTTTAGGAACTGAGTTATAATAATCTGTCTTGCTTTTAATCTTTTCTAACATGAATAACTCTCTCCTTGCATGTGTGAGCACATACATATCATACACATGCGTGTATATACTGGCCAGAGGTTGATATCAGGCAACTTCCTCTACGACTCTCTTCTTCAGCTTAACAAGGCAGGCAAGGCCTTCATTTGATCCCAGAGCTCACTCATTTTTCTATTCTAGGGAGATGCCACCCCCCCCCCAACACACACAGACAGGTGGTTCTGGGGAAGGACAAGGACCACTGGTTCCTCCCAAAGGGTTGAGGAGGAGGGTGGGTGTCCACAGCCAGGAACAAAACCACCAAGACAGGAGTCTCATCAAAGCAGGAACTCACTTTATTGTTACAGGCAGGTGTTTATATAATGTTGAGAACAAAGGCAGGGATTTTAGGACAGAGTGAGATGTAAGGCCCAATAGCATACTGCAACCACGGAGATGATTGGCTCTAACTCTAATTTCCTGTGCAGAAGTAGCAGGCCAGAGGCCATTTGGCCCCCTTCTGAGTCATAGCTGGCCAGAGGCAGTTCACTAAACTTTAGCTAGGCTCAGGAAGTTCCACTAGGCCTCACCTCCAGGCCTCTCAAGGCCCAACAGGGAGATAGCTTGCAGATAGCTTGCTCTGTGGCATTGCAACTATGCCTCCTTTACTGAAATTACAGGTGGTTGTCAAGCACTGTAGGCCTCCAGGTGGACACTGTGGATGCAAATGAGTCATCATATTTGTGTGGCAAGTGCCATCCTGTGTGTCTACTTTGAATACACCATTTTCTTACTATTAGTTATATGACATAAATGAGTATTTTCCCTCTGCCCATTTCATTGTTTACATCAATTCAAACTCTGTAATAAGTTTCTTCCTGGTTTCTTTGGTTTCAGCAAGTTTTCTACCATTTTTTTTTATCATTTCATTTTTAAATACTTTCTCAAAACACATTTTTCAAGCTAAAATAATTTTATACAGTACAATTACTGTATGCAAATTGTTTCTTACCTCCGCCCCCACTATACATTAGGCTTGGGCTTCACATGCATTCTTCCTTTTCATTTTATATTCTAGTTGTCATGGATTGATCTATTTACAGAACCTGTATGGATATATAGAAGATTTTATTCAAGATTTATTTTTATCTCTTCTAATATGGTGAAAAATACTTAAATCTGTTTTACCAACATAGTAAGTGGTCTATTTTTCTTTCACAACTACAAACGGGAGGTCTGTATAATTTGGTTCTGAACTTTTTTTTGTGGAGGGGGTTGATAATAAGACAATGACAGAAGGTGAAATCCCACTGTAACAAGTACTAATTGAAGACATTAGCTGAGTGCTCATAGTATATGCTAAAATTTTATATAAAATTAGAGAAGTCCATCCCTGAGATGCCTCTATGAAGGAAGCACAATAATCTTTCTTAAGTCAGTGAGTACACCTAAGTGTGTAATGACTGCCAATGCCTGTTCTACACACTATCTTTAGTCAAGGACAGAGGCCCCATGGAGTTTACTTCCAGGTGCATTCTTTGTAACTCCTGTGAGTTGTTGTTGGTTCTGTAACTTAGAACTTACTCATCTAACTGGGATCTACTATCCTCCTTGGGCTTATACTAAGAATAAACCATTTTATCAATTTCACAATTCTCATTTCCATCAGGAAAGGTCAGTTTGGGATTAATACCTGTTTCACTTATTGCTTCAACTCTTTTAATTATGAAGCAAACCAAGCATGTCTTCTCTAAGTTTTCTCACACCCATATCTAAGGACATCAGCACATGTCCCAGTCATGAGTTGACTTTCTCACAACATTTTTGGATGGAGAGAGGATTTGATGAATATATTTTCTACTTGAGGGTTAATATCTGACAATTTTATTTTTTTTTTATTTTGCTATTTCATGATACTATATTTTGGGTATATTCTATTACAAACATCCCTTTCAGTCGTTAGATTCTGTTGATGATAAATATTTTATGTTATAGTTTATTAAAATACTGTAAGAAATTCTGAAATTCATATGATTTAAAAGAAAACGTTTCATAGTTTTTTAATAAGATTGCACTCTTCAAAGGTTAGACAGGTTATCTTTTGATTTTCCAACCTTTCAGAAGAATTCTGAAGAGTGTAAAGCTTTAGTTTTTGTTTTACCTTACTGATATGTATGCATTATAGACATCAAACTAACAATGTTGTATAGGAAAGCCCAAAAGTGATTCCACAAACTTGTTTTATTTCCATTTGTATTTTTCAAAGAAACCTAATATCCTTGCATTTGTCCTCTCAAGTTCCCTCTTTGGTTTCTTTATTTTTTCTCTTTCCTTATTTTTAAAAGTACCCTTGAAATAATATTTTCCACAGAGTGGAAGTGGTCTCTGATAGCCTAATTAACACTTCTCTAGTGGACTATTGTTTTTGAAGTTTAGCTGAAAGCTTATTAAACTAACAAATAAAAACATTTTAAGATATAACATAAATTTCTGGCCCAAAGCCCAGTTGCACTTGTAGTGTCTTTGCCTGCATTGTATTGCTAAGAGGCAGGTATGATGATAGTTCTAAGCAGAAGGAAACTTGACAACCAGCCAGTTAGTTTATCATGTTTTGTTTCTCTCTCAGTCACAATGGCACAACATGTGATCTTTATAATATGCTCTCAAGGAGAATACATTTCTGCTCATCCAGTGCTTAACCCACAGAATGCTTCAACAGTTTTTTTTTTTTCCTCTTTTTATACTGTACAATCATCTTTTATACACACTCTAAAAAGATTAGAAAATACTGACAAACTGTGTGGAAAAGCCTGAGGTTTACATTTCCTTCTTCAAATTTCAAGTACTTCTTTTATGTATGTGTACTTGCAAAGGAAATAATAGATAGCTTGATGAGTTTCAAATCTGTCAACTTGGCTTGTTTATTCTCAATAACCTTCAAATTTTCCAGGGGATATAATTTTTTTCTTTATAAAGAATAACACATTCTAACTTGACCTACTTGGCTTAAAACAATTTTTTCATTATAATGTAGCAGCTCAATTATTCAAGTTTTGTCTAACATCCCCTGACACTTGTGGCCTCCTGTAGGAAATTCAGAATATTTCAATATAGCAATTGTTGCATTCAGTTTGAATATCTAGAATAAGTCTTAAAATGTTCTATATCACTGTGATAATGCATCTGACCTTTTTTATTAATCATGTAAACTATGAAAACATATCTGCTACAAATTTGGGACAAGTAATAGGATAATTACTTGTAGTGATTATGAAAATCAATGAACATTTATGTATTTGTGGTGATTTTATGTAAAACCCCCCTCAATCCAAAGACTCATGTGTTTGTGTCAAGCCTTCCACCTAATTCCCAGCAGGGAAGCCTTGCTGGAGAAGGTATGTCACTGGTGGAGGGTCTGGGAGTGTTACAGCCCAGCTGGACTTGATAGTACTGATGAGCTTACTTCATTTTTTCTTCCTGCTAATGTGTGGAGACCTGATGAAGCCCTGCTGTGTTCTTGCCATGAACACCATGGTGAAATTTACCCTCAAAATGGTAGGCTGAAATAAACCCTTTCTTTCCATCTGTTTCTCTAGTGAGGTATTTTGTCCATAGAAGAATAAGGCAAGTACTACAACATAAAAATATATCAACTTTATTATATATGCAATATATGCAGGTATAGCACATAGACCTACAAAATGAAACCTTACGAAAATGTATCTCCAGGAGGTAATATATGCCAAGAATTATGTCTGATCTATAGGAATAAATAAAAACAATACTCCAATATCTATAAGCACTTGCATATGTAGAATTTTATTTGTGGTTTTTAGTTGGAAGGACACAATAGTTCAAATACTTCAAATCCCTGCATATTAGGTATTGTTTACCTACTCGACCTCTTCCCTTCTTGTGTCAAAGCAGATATCCTTCCCCCAGCATAGGGTTGCTCTGCTTGACTGGGAGTTGACAAGTTCCCATCCTGTAAAACATGTCTTGCTTACTCTACTTCCAGTGATTAGTCCAGAAGCAAGTATTGATTGAATTCAGAAATGTTAGATGAGTTTTAGAAATGTTAGCATTTAGAAATAGTACATGAAATTTTCTTTATATATTTTTATGAAGTTAGACTTTACAGGTGCCTAAGGATTGAGGCAACTGTCCAGTATTATTAGAGGTAACCTTGAAAACAAAAGTCAAAACATTAATAGTAAAAAGTAACAGTAATAAAAAATAAAAGTAATTAAAAAATAATAAAAAGCATGGAAAACCAAGCTTCCAGCAATATCATGGGTTTAGTTACCTGGCCCTAATAAGGCAATAAATACCAGTTTTATTTTTATTTTATTTTTTTTTTTTTTAATTTGAGAGCGACAGACACAGAGAGAAAGACAGATAGAGGGAGAGAGAGAGAATGGCACGCTAGGGCTTCCAGCCTCTGCAAACGAACTCCAGACGCGTGCGCCCCCTTGTGCATCTGGCTAACGTGGGACCTGGGGAACCGAGCCTTGAACCGGGGTCCTTAGGCTTCACAGGCAAGCGCTCAACCACTAAGCCATCTCTCCAGACCATAAATCTCAGTTTTGTTTGTAATACTTTGTCTTGACAATTCAATTGATTACAGCTAAAAGAAACACTGTGATACATTGATATATTTACTTCTAGATATTCAGTTAAAATATATACATTTAAATTTAAAGATTATTTAATAATCATATGGACATAATCATGTAAAATACTTAAGAAAGTTTCTAACTTAAGGTTAACTAGATGACATAAATTGCTGTTTTCTTTGAGACAGGATTTCATTTAGGCAAGTCTGGCCTCATAAATAGATAGATTGATAGAGATATTGAACATAGCATAACCAATATTGAAAAAAAAAAACATTCCTTTGCCAATACTATGACAAACACAAACTACCAAAGAAAAAATTTATACAGTAAATAACTAAGGTAAAATATAAATAAGTAAATTCATGAAACAAAAAATAATCATAAAATATTATGTATAAATTTGAATGAGAATATAGCATAGAAACATTCCAAAATAGTAATAACTAGGTCTCTGAAATAATACATAATTATTAAATGGAAATATTATTTCCAAATAAGTTAGTATGAGCATAATTGGCACACTTGGAATACATTGGACAGACTGCATCAAATCTGAGTATGTGACACCTGGATTTTGTCACTTTCTGCTTCCAGGATTTTCTGTCAGATGCCTTTTCTGGTAGCCTACTGTGCAATTGAGTAGGAAGCAATGTTTATGTAATATGTGAGGATAGACATGGGACAATCCAGTAACTAACTAGAATGATGCACTCTTGTGTGAGAGCAACACCATGCAGCTAATAGTAGAGGAGTAATGCTGTTCTAATGACAAGGAATTACTAAAATTGGCACCATGAATAACTAACTAATATAACAAAAATAAAGGCTTTAATAATCCTATGATATTTAAAACCAAAACACAAGAAAGAAACCTAAATTTCCACACATTAAAAATAATTTATACAACATGAACTTTTCATAGGTCTTGAATTATTTGCTGAATCTATAGGCATTAAGGCTAATTCAAGTGACTATATTCTGGAAAAAAAATCCTTAAATATTCCTTTAGTACTCTGTGTGTGTGAGTATGGAACATGTAACAGTGTAAGTTCCTCTGTGTGTGTTTGGTGTGTGTGTGTGTGTATGTGTGTGTGTGTGTGTGTTTGTGTGTGTGTATTTTCACAGGATTCTTGAGACTCTCCTGAGAAGTTATCACTCTATCAAATATATTGAAGATACTGGGATGTAAAAAATTACTTGTAGAGCTAGAGAGATGGCTTTGTCATTAAGACATTTGCCTGCAAAGCCAAATAACCCAGTTTCAATTCCCCAGGACCCATATAAGTCAGATGCATAAGGGGGTTGCATGTATCTGGAGTTCATTTGCAGTAGCTGAAGGTCTTAGCATACCCATTCTCTCTCTCTCTCTCTCTCTCTCTCTCTCTCTCTCTCTCTCTCTCTTTCTCTCTCTCTCTCTCTTCCTCTCCCCTTCTGCAACTCTCTCTCTGTCAAATAAGTCTTAAATTCATAAAAATTACTTCTATATTTGTTTTGAAATGATGAAGGGAAGTATATATTTTAGAAGAAAATATCCAAGCTCTTCCTTGTCTTAGCATGCTATATTCATTTACCTTTGTTAAAAGCAGCATAAGCTGGGACCCTAAAGTTCCTATATAAAGCTTCAGTCTCCATGTGAGAATTTAGAGGGCATGTTGATTAATTTTTGGTTCTGTAATACTGTTTGACAACTTCCTTTTCCAAGTACAAACTTTGAACTCTTTAACACTATAATATTTTTCTGCAGATATCAAATTCTGGTTTCAAAATTCTATCCTAATACTATGACCTCCTCATGCCACACCCATAGCTTACTCCATACAGTGACCTTATCCTCCACAAATCTTACTGTAAATCAACAGTGAAGATATCAGGTAAAGCAAGAGTCAGGGTTTGCTGTCATCATTTTCAATTTAAGAGCCTATATGCTGGCTACTAAGTTTCCATCAAACTGAGTATCCCTGCTCTCCTCCATAAAACAAACATAACCTCTCCTTTAAAAATTCTGCTTCTTGGGCTGGAGAGATGGCTTAGTGGTTAAGCGCTTGCCTGTGAAGCCTAAGGACCCCGGTTCAAGGCTTGGTTCCCCAGGTCCCACGTTAGCCAGATGCATAAGGGGGCGCACGCGTCTGGAGTTCGTTTGCAGAGGCTGGAAGCCCTGGTGCTCCCATTCTCTCTCTCTCCCTCTAGCTGTCTTTCTCTCTGTGTCTGTCGCTCTCAAATAAATAAATAAATAAAATTTAAAAAAAAATCTGTTTCTTTAAAAAATCTATTCCTTTACCAGGGCAAAGAGAGAGAGAAAGGGGAGAGAGGGACAGACAGAGACAGAGACACAAAGAGAAAAGGACAAAGACACACAGAGATGGGCACACACCTGAATGAATTTCAGATACATACACCATTTTGTGCATCTGGCTTTATGTGGGTATTGATAAATCAAACCGAGATCATCAAGCTTTGAAAGCAAGAACCTTTAACCACTGAGCAATCTCTCCAGCCTGTTATCAAAATTCTTACAGAGTAAACCTGCCCCTGCTATAGGACATTGAGAAAAGACATATTAAGAAATTCTGGGGCTGGAGAGATGGCTTAGCTGTTAAGCGCTGGCCTGTGAAGCCTAAGGACCCCGGTTCAAGGCTCAGTTCCCCAAGTCCCACGTTAGCCAGATGCACAAGGGGGCGCACGCGTCTGGAGTTCGTTTGCAGAGGCTGGAAGCCCTGGCGTGCCCATTCTCTCTCTCTCCCTCTATCTGTCTTTTTCTCTGTGTCTGTCGCTCTCAAATAAATAAATAAAAATTAAAAAAAAAAAGAAATTCTGTTCTCCCTCTCTATTGAGCATGTGCTTACACACATAATCTCTCAACAATATTGATATTTTATTCTACATTTTAAAATATAAGGTTTTATATTTAAAATTTATATATAATTTTAATTTATTATGGCAGGAGGGAAATAGATTTTAATACATGTTAAGGCACTTTAGAATGATGCAAATGAATCCGGACAGATTTGATTTACTTTGTATACTTACTTTTTGATACAACATCCACTAATTGAAGTTTAAGGGTGACCTTAACCTTTATAAGAAAGAATTTCGACCCCTGAGGCAAATTAAAAGGTTGCAATGATTAACTAACAGATGAGGGATAGGTTTCATTCTTGCATCCTATCCGCTTATGATTGTAAAGCAGTTTCCAGTAATTGCATTCACCATAGATTTTTGAAATATTTACAGTTTTTGTAAGGGTAAAAGAGTAGTGTCAAGATATTTTTTTAGACTTAATTTGTATGTTAGTAGAGATTACTTTTGTGTTAAGTGCTCAAAAATGCATAATTTTAGCAAAATTGTTTTTAAAACGTTATCTCTATTTAAAATATGTTAGTGTCATCCTCTAAATTTTAAATAATATTTTTAATTTATGTATTGATAATTACCATATTTATCTACATGAATGTTAGGAAAATCAAACGTGCATTACATAAAATAACACAGGGCTGTAGAGATGGCTTAGAAGTTAAGGTGCATGCCTGCAAAGTGTAAGGACCCATGCTTGACTCTCCAGATTCCACATAAGCCAGAAGCTCAAGGTGATATATGTACAAGGTTGTGCATGCACACATAGTGGCACACATGTCTGGAGGTCAATTGCAATGAGTGGAGGCCCTGGTGTGTCAATTCTCTTTCTCCCTCAAGAAAAAGATACAAATAAATGCTCTTACACAACATTTATTAAGGTAACTGAGACTGATCTAAATTTCTTCTCAAAGCATCATGTACATCAAATCAAGTTTATTAACATGCTTTTTTATGGAGACAACAGTTCCCTGTAACCCAGACTGACCTTGAATTTGTTTGTCCTGCATTACCCTCTCAATTGCTGGAACTGCAGGCATGAATCATTTACTCCCAGTTTATAACTATACTTAAATCTTTGTAAAATTATAATAGTTACAACGTTCTTATAATTTTATTTTCATTTTCAATTATTGTAACAGATTTTTATGCTTCATAAGGCACCATCTATTATCAATGTAATTGCTTACAAAATGTAGAGAAATGTATAATGGAAATAAGGGCACTAATTATCCCAAAGCCAGACAAAAATCACTGCTCATGGGATAATTGTTTCTTTCCATTTCTTACTATATAAACATAAGTATATTTATCTTTTACAATGAAATGGTACTAAATTTACACATTTTAAATGTAATTTCTAAAATTAAAATTATACTTGGTTATTTTTCGGTGGTGCTAAAGAATTTGTTAGATACTATTTCAATGTTATCAAATACACAGTAGATATGTAGTTACATCTTAATTTTTTCTTATTATTCTAGTTGCTGTTTGTTAGTTTATAATGTGTATATTTTATTTGAAATTCAATATAATTTTCTTATCTGTTATTACTAATCTTGATATGAAGACCCTTGGTTGTAGATTAACAAATAAAACTCTTGACCAATATTGTACTTGTTTAAATCAGTCTGTAAAGAATCCATGTATATTTGAACTATTATAATCATTACAACAGGTACATTTTCAACTTGAAATTTATTCAATTATGTTCAGTTTGAGATCTATAATTTTTTTAAATATGGACATAGAAAAAATACCCCCTTAATTCTTTACTGACATCATCTCCAGCACATATAAGAAAATAAATTCATAATGCAACACACTAGTTTGACCAAGTATAATTAAAAGAAGAGCCTTTTTTTTTTTCTTTAGAGAGCATAGTATATCTTATATGTATTGAAGGCTGTGAGATCCACCTATGAATTTTACATGCACACTTTTCATTGTGACAAAGTGATTCAACAGACATATACTTAGCAACCCATCTGCAGTGCAATGTGGATGCACAGAGGGCTCTGTTTAGGAAAGAAGAAAATATAAGGGAAAATAAGGTAAAGAATATGCAACTTTCTCTATGATTAGAAGCAAGCACAATAAATACAATCAATGTTAGTACATATAATTGAAATCATAGAGGAAGGATGCATTATTCTGTGGCAACAAAATAAAGAATAGCATATTTCTACAGAGCCACCTAATTTTTGATATGATATGAACATCTATGTTGCCTCATCTCCATATCTCCTTCTTTAAGTTTAGATATTACACATTGTCTCCCCAGATGAGTGATGAATTGAATATTATTTGACTTTTACTTTGCTATTTATTTTTATTCTTTTATTTTTGTAGTAAAACTAGCTAATCTTATGAAGTTTTTATCATTTTTAATTTTTTTCCCATCATTATCCTTCCAAATAAATTTCAAAGAAATTAATTTTATTTAGAAATGAAATATAAATAAGATAAAAAAAATCAGTTTGTGTGGCTGGAGAGATGGCTTAGCAGTTAAGTGCTTGCCTATGAAGCCTAAGGACCCCAGTTCGATGCTCAATTCCCCAGGACCCACGTTAGCCAGATGCACAAAAGGGTACATGCGTCTGGAGTTAGTTTGCAGTGGCTGGAGGCCCTGGCGTGCCCATTCTCTCTCTCTCTCTCTCTTTCTCTCTCTCTCCCTCCCTCCCTCCCTCTTTCTCTGTCACTTTCAAATAAATAAATAAACATAAAAAATTTTAAAAATCAGTCTGTGAGCTTAACATCTCTTGTTCACAAACCTTATGACCTGGTTTCAATTTTGCATTACCCATGTAAAGCCAGATACACAAAGTGCCAGAGGCATCTGGAGTTCATTTGCACTGGTAGGAGCCCCTGGCATGCCCAAGTATTCTCAATTACTCTCTATCTCCTTGCAAATAAAAATATTTACAAAATCCTCAGTGGTATTATTTTCCTCCTATTTCTTGTGTTTTGTCTAACCATAAAGACTTTTAGGTCTACACTGTATGCAGAAACTTGCTGAACTCTGACGGAAGATGCACGACCTGGCCAGCTGGGTGATCCCAGCTAATCCACCTGCTGTGGTTTCTTTGTTTCCTTACGTTCTTTACATATGGTGATGGCAGTGATAGGCTGGGGTGGGCTGAAGATAACTGGTGCTGGAAAAGGAGCCTTATTTTTTTATTATGGCGGCTTGCTATTTTTGAAAGGTGGTGATTAGGTTGAACTCAAAGTACAGAAGTAACTGATGTTCCCTTCCTGGATGAATGAGCAGATGATTCACTATTGATGTCAGCATCCACATGAGCAGTGTTTGGGTGCTGATTCTGTTTGAAGTGATGCTGTGTTTTGATTGTGGCCAGAAGCTTTGAAGCACTACTTGGCCTCCCCTCTCTTCCTCAGAGCTCTCCTCATTCAGACGTGACAGATTTGCTAAATGGTTGCTCGCTTGAGTCTTACTTACCTTCACTTGGTCATCTTTGTATGAATTCAATGGTAATGAAGCTTTGTTTCATGGGGAATTTTTCTGGTTGTTTTTTAAATTTTTTTCCACAACGGTTTTTAGCCAATGTTCATGAAGAAAACAAGCACTTAGAGCTGTGCCACTAACTACAGGAAATCCTGTCTAAGAGCACATTTCTCTACAGAGCTGTGTCCTACCATCCTTTGGGCCCTCTGCTGGAAAAGTAGAATCAAGTCTCAAATAATGCCTTTTAAATTGTATCCTCTAGTATTATAGATGTAGGACAGTACTGTATCATCCCTCTGTGAATGTAGAATATCTTGTACCTGCTTTATGATGTGTAGTAATGACTGTGCTTTATAGGAGCTGTGTGTAATGATGTAACTCTAGAATGTTTTCTTTCCCGATAATGATGGGGAAGCTTAAAAAAACAAATACAAAAAGAAAAAAAATAACTGATCCACTCAGTGGTACTAGAGCCATAGCTGGACCTGGGAAACAAGTCAGAACCATACATACCCAAACACAAGCCCACTCTACAATATCAAGCTATCATCAATCACGGGGTACAAGAGGGCCTACACCTATCAATCTGTCTATCAAAAAAGTAAGTGTTATTTCAATTTTCTGGGTGCTAACTTACTCTCCGTTGGAGAATCTGCTTCTCTTTTTCAGATAGATGCAGATCCTATGGACAGAGCTGCCCCAACATACCTCTAAAGGGGCCCAACTGAAACTAAGGACAATTGGTGAAACAAGCAAGGGTGATGATTTCCTGTGAACCGGATACCAGCACAAAGGGGAAGGAGACCGACGCAAAGAAAAATCAACTCCTACCAAATCAGAGAGCCAGAGCCTCAGAGGCTCCCAACACCTCAGCACTGAAGCAGACCAAAAATGAACCCAACATGGCTCAGGGAAATTTTGCGGAAGAGGGGGCAGAAAGAATGTCAGAGTCACATGTTGGGTCATGATTTGCAGAGACATTTAGCATACCAATAACTGGGGACTAACTCCACATTGCACGACCCATTTACATCAACAAGGAGGGTCTAATGGGAGGGGGTAGATCATAGATGAGCCTAAACAATGGTACCAGACTGCCTGTATTTGATGAAAAGAAAACTAATAAATCAATTTAAAAAAAATAAATAAATAAAAAATAAAAATAAATAAACAAATAACTGATGCCAGGTACCATAACAGTAACAGAACTTGGCTGTTTTCTGGGGTTTTGTTTTTTACATTTTATTTTTTTTTAATAAGTGTGCTGGATGACTCTGCAATTTGTTCAGACAACTGCAGAACCTGGAAAAGCTGTTGCTGCTATTGACACATAACATACTGCTATTATTGGTCATTTTATATAAATATAAATATATATACATATAATTTGAATTTTTGGAAACTTTAGCTTGCTGTCAACTTTAGGAAAAAAAAAAATCCCTGTTTACCATGTTGAGTTGACATTGTACATAAATTAACAGCCATATTGGTCTTGAAATATTAAACTTAATTTTTTTTTCCATTTGTGCAGGGGTAACACACTGTATTAAATATATAAGGTTTTATCTACATGGAATTGATTACAGAAACTAATAAGGTATTCTCTAAATTAAAAAAAAATACTTAGGAAATCAACTTGAATAGATTTTACATAATAAGTAATTTGCACTGTAAACATCAGTCCCACCTTCCCTTAACAAAATGAAATTCGTTTCCAGCCATTTATATTTCTATCATAAAGTATGAGAATATGTCTGGATTTTGTCTGCAGTCACTGAAGGGCCTGGCACACCCGTTCTTTCTTTCTCTAATAAATTTAAAGAAAAACATGGAGAAAATTAAGACAAATAGACCTCATCTCAGGAGAAAAACTGGCAGAGAATTTCAGAAATCTAGAAAACAAAATAAAATACCAAAAAACAAAACCTAAGCAAGGAGATACATGATACATGATTTCAGAGAAATCTTTCTGTCGACTAGGCACAGCCCTGCCCTGCCTGGAAGCTGTGGGATGTGAGTACAAATGCTGATATTTACTTTAATTCAACATTACTATCATCATATTCTTTTTCTTTGTACAGAATGAAGGGTTCACATTAATGTCTTTATTGATATGCTTTTGGTCAATATAGCTCAATCATTCCTATAATATATTCGGCCAAAGATTGTAGATGTTTCTTGACAATCCTGATATATTTGTTGTAGCATTATTCATACAGATTTAAACTTCAGGGGAATGGGACAAAACAGACTGGTGTTGTGGCTGGGCTGTGCGGGAGGGGAGGACAGGAATGCATCCTGGTCCCCTGATGTCGCAGAAAGTAGGGAAGGGAAAGCAGATCTCTTGGGACCCTGTAGCAGGGGATAGATGGGATTGCCCAGTCCTGTGACAGGGCAAGGTGGGGATATGGGACTGAGGTGGGTCAGAGGACATGCCAGGCGAAGGGGGTGGAGGTCCCCTGTGGTGGGAGAGCTTAGGGAGGGGGCCTTAGTCTCCTGGCCTGGGTCCTCACACAGAGGAGAGGAGCAGTGGCATGTGGAGGACCCTGGTGGTGGTGGGGTTCCACATGAGAAGGAGGTGGGTGGCAGCGAGTGGAAAGACGTTCTCATGTGGAGGTCCCCTAGGGGAACACCAGCCTGATGGCCTGGGTTGCTGCAACTTGGATGTGGGACAGCGGTGAGTGGACAATGTTCCCACGAGGAGGTCCCATGGGGGCACGCTAGTCTGCTGGTCTGGGACCACACACAGGGGCGGGGGGATGGCCGAGCTCTCCTGTGGAGCTCTGTGGTGGCAGGAACAACAGGGAGTGGGGAGGAGAGCACTGGCCTGCTGTACTGGGTCCATGCACGAGGGTTGGATGTGGTGGCAAGTGGAACAGCGTTTGTCTGTGGAGGTCCCCTGGGGGCGCGCTAGCCTGCTGGCCTGGGTCATTTAGGGGGTGGGGGGCAGCGGCCAGTGGAGGCCCCCTGTGGGAATGGTTGCCTGCTGGCTTTGGTCTGCGCACAGGTCTGGAGGGTGGCAGCCAATGGGATGGTGTTTGGGAGCACAGAGGCGGGTGTAGAGAAATGCTGGCCTGCTGGCCTCGGTGCCCTCGCCTGTGGTTAGTGCAGGAGGATCCTGCGGCAGGATTATGGCCGGGGCGGCTGCTTGAGGGAATTAAGGGACAAGTGGGCAACCTGAGAGCCTGGGAATCAGCGGATTCCCTTCTTTACTCCTCCGCACCCTCCTGCTGGAGGTCTAATGGAGTCTGCTCATTCCTTAAAGACCCAGTGAACCCCAAGAGCCTTGCCTTTCTTTCCCCAAGATGTGCAGTGTAGCTAGGCAGATGCCATCTTGAACAGAAATCCTGTAAATCTAGATTCTTGGTATATTCTAGATGGGTACATATGTGATTGACCAGCAATAAAATCTCTTATCATTGAGCCTCTAATGGACATCTCTAGTAGATAATATTCTGAATGTAACTTCATAACTAATTCCTGGGGAATTAAGTGTGTATTTTTGTGACTCCTCTGGGAAAAGCCTCTTAGAATCTTGTGCTTGCTTGTATTTCTTCCAATTTCATTTCATGTACCTTTTCTTTTTCTTAACTATGTTTTTTTTTCTTTTTTCACTGTTGCACAATTATAAGTAGAGTTCTCTAAGATCTCTCAGAAAATTACCAAAGCTAGAAGAGCTTTGGCTCTGTTCCTTGTTCCTTTGTATTTCAGTGGCTTATTATGTAGTTAGTATAGCTTATATTTCCCATTCTTAGAGACCTTCTATTATTGCCTTTCCATCGAGGTGTATATCAATGTCCCAGAGGGTAGAGAACCATAAAACTGAGGTTGAAGGTGAAAGTGACACGGAACAGAATACCATGGAATTCATTTTAAGCAATGAAGACTTAACTGTTTTGGACACTGAAATTTTAAAGTATTATTCTATTTCTGCACAAACAAGGCAATCTTGGCAAATAGAAATACTAAAGAGATTTTTGTTTGCTAGAAATAAGGTTACATATCATGAAGGGATTTATGTTACTGATTAATAATCATGTTCACTTTCCATACATGGAAAATTATATCACCTGTCATTCATAAATAAAATTTAATGGATGCTGTTTATTTCATCAAAACAAAATGCAAACTACAGAATATTTTTTTCATTTTCTGATAAGTAGTATTGATGGCCTGCATTATATCATAATATTTTACATAGTATATTCAATTACATATATATACTGAATATGTTGAAGGTTGAATATATATTATATATTTTATTGAGTATATTGAAACATTTATATAAACACTATTAATATATATGTACATTATTAAATGACTGATTATTATTTTCATTAACTCCTAATTTTGAAACACACACACACACACACACACACACACACACACACATATAATAAGCTGATTAAGATGACATCATTGACAGAATTAAACTTCCATTATTATTAACATTGCACTACATATTGATTCCAGATTTTTTACAACTTTTCCAAAATCAGTAATATTATATGGAACAGTTTGAGAAAAAAATTGGTTTCTGTTCTTCTTTGAAGGTTTGATAGAATTCAGCTGAGAAGCCTTGTGGTCCTAGACTTCTCATTTGGGGGAGGTTTTTGATTACCTTTTCAATCTCCATGAATGTGATAGGTTTGTTTAGGAGATTAATCTGTTGTTATGTGTTTAGTTTTGGTAGATGATATTTATCTAGGAATTCATCCATTTCTTCCAGATTATTTAATTTTTTGGAGTAGAGGTTTTGGAAGCATGCCCTGATTATTCTTCCAATTTCATTGATGTCAGTTGTGATCTCTCCTGTTTCATTTCTGATTTTGTTAATTTGAGATTTCTTGGTTTTTATTTTCAGAATTGTCTTTTTTGATATTATTCTAAATGAACCCCTTTTCCAGTCTTCATTCAAACTTCACATGGAATCAGTGCCTTATACATTTTGAAAGGAAATGCATAACTAAAGAGAAGTTTAGTTCAATTTCTTTTCAAAAAGTACAAATGAATGTAAAATATTTAAAATATCAAAATGCAATGCACCTATCATAAATAATAAGTACTAAGAAGCTGGAAATAAATACTAGGTAATACATAGAATTATTTACTTTACCATAATAAGTAAAGGTGATCAGTGTGTTGGGTTTTAGTAGATTTCAAGTAAGCTGTTTGCATTATAACTTGTTAATTTTAATGCATGTCATTGCAACATAAGCATTCTTAACTACAGTTCTTATTCTTATTCTACAGTTGGGACATTTTCTTCAATGCACAACTGAGCCAAGATGTCAACCAACATGATTCAGTGACCCATATGCATGAAATCCTCCACCTCGATCAATGCACTGTCCTTACCGTCAGCACAGATTTTTACTAAGAAATAAAAATATTTTCTAACATTACTTTTATTTCCTTTGAAATAATGCTTCAATGTATCAGAAAATCTTAAGCAAACAGTATAATTCTGATTGAAGCCTAAAGATATGTCCAAATCCTAACACAATTGGAATTTTAAAAAATTAGCATTTTCATTTAAATATTTGCAAGGGAAAATATAGAGAAAATATACAGACAGAGAGAATGGGTGCACCAGGGCTTCAAGCCACTGCAAACTTCAGATGCTTGGATGTCCCTCTGTGTCTGTCATTAACTGGGTACTGGGGAATCGAACCTGGGTCATTTGGTTTTTGCAGGCAAGTGTCTGAAGCAATGAGCTATCTCTCCAGCCCACAAGTGGATTTCAAACCACCTGGATAATTCCTCTAGACTCACATTGTAAACCATCAAGAATACTCCAGTTCTTTTAATGACTAGATTTGAGGGCATTCAAGCGGACACCGCACTCTGACATTTCTAGCATTTACAAGGTAACATGCATTGCATTTTAAGGTGCCATAAGACTTTTAAGATGAAAATTAACTCTAATAATAATAATAAAGGCTATGCTGATAGATTTTTAGGCTTGAAGAAATTGATATATATATATATATATATATATATATATATATATATATGGTAAGGTTTTTCCTCCTCGGCTAGTAGAGGAAACAATGGAGGTAAAAAGAAAAAGAGGGAAAGAAAGCAAGACAACATTTCATGTGTACACAATTAATGACCAATCATTCTCCTACTGCTAGTGCCTGCACTTGTCCTAGCACCCAGAATCCACTGCTCCCCAACAAAAGAACACATGTGTGTACACAGCCCTCATCAGCATATTCTTCCTCTGTCTTCACTGACCTGTGGTGATGATCCTAACTGGTTGTGATTTTCAGTTTTCCGGAGTGCTTTAAAAATATTTTTTCTGAGCCAGACTTGCTGGTGCATGTCCTTAATCCCAGAACTTGGGAGGAAGAGGTAGGAGAATTTCTGTAAGTTAGAGGGCACCCTGAGACTATATAGTAAATTCCTGAGCTGGAGAGATGGCTCAGCAGTTAAGGCACTTGCCTGCAAAGCCTAATGACCCAGCTTCGATTCTCCAGTATCTGTGTAAAGCCAGAGGCATAAGTTTTTGCTTGGTCAATTTGGCCACGGCGTTTGCCAATCTTGTTTAAATGAGCTCTTTGTTTCATCATTTTTTAAAATTGTTTCTTAGTCTCCAATTAATTAATTTCTGCTCTTATCTTGATTATTTCTATCTGGAGCTCGTTCATATGGATTCTTCTTGTTTATCCAGTGTCTTTAGTTGGACAGTCATGAAGGCATTTAGGGCTATGAATGTTTCCCTGATGACTGCCTTCATTGTTTCCCATAAGTTTTGGTATGTTGTGTTTTCATTATCATTCAATTCTATATATTTCAGAATTTCTTTTTTGATTTCTTCCATGACCGATTCATTGTTTAAAAGTGTGTTGTTTAATCTCCTGGAGCTGGTGGAGTTCATGATGTTTATCTTGTTGTTAGTTTCTACTTCTAAAGCATTGTGATATGACATGATGCAGGAAGTTATGTTAATTTTCCTGACTTTAGGAAGACATGCTTTATGGCCTAATATACGGTCAATTTTTGAGAAGGTTTCCATGGGCTGCTGAGAAGAATGTGTATTCTGTAGAGTTGGAGTGGAAAGTTCTGTTGATGTCCATTAGGTCTAGTTGATCCATGATGTTGGTGAGCCATATCATTTCCCTCTTGATTTTCTGCTTGGATGATCTGTGTATTGATGATAATAGAGTATTGAAGTTTCCAACTATGATGGGATTAGTGTTTATTTCTGTTTTATTGTCAGGTAGATTTTGTTTTATAAACTGTGGTGCCCCTGTGTTTGGGGCATATGTATATTTATGATTGTGATGTGCTCCTGTTGAATCATTCCCTTGAGGACTAAGAAATGGTCTTCTTTGTCCTTTTTGATTACTTTTGGTTTGAAGTCTATTTTATCAGATATTAATATAGTAACACCCACTTTTTATTTCCATTTGCTTGGAATATCATTTTACAACCTTTCACCCCGAGGAGGTGTCTATCTTTAGTGGTGAGGTGGATTTATTGAAGACAGCAGATAGAAGGGTCCATGTTTTTGATCCATCCTGGTAGCCTGTGTCTTTTGATGTTAAGACCATTAATATTTAAGTTTATTACTGTGAGGTTTGAATTAATCCCTGCCATGATGAGGTGTTTTATGGGGTTTGGCCCTTTCTTGTGTTATGTGCTGTTTTGGACCTGGTTTATTTTGGTTATTGTGATCTTCTCTTTGGCTCTAAAGATTGGTTGGTTGACTTTTCTGTATTGAGTATTCCTTCAAGTATTCTCTGTAGGTTTGGCTTTGTGTTCATGTAATCATAGAGCTGAACTTTTTCATGGAAAGTTTTTTTTTTTTTTTCCACCATCTATTATGAGGGATACTTTTGCTGGGTAAAGTAGCATGGGTTGGAAGCATAGTTTTTCAGACATTGCACTGTTCTATTTCAGATCCTTCTGGCTTTCGGGGTTTCCATTGAGAAATCTGATGTTATTCTAATGGGATTGCTTTTGTATGTTGTGAATTGCTTCTCTCTTGCTGCTTTTAACACTCTCTTTTTGTTTTCACTGTTAAGTGTTTAACTATGATGTGTCTTGGAGAGTTTTTCAGCTTTGTTCCTGCCTGCTTGGTGTTGCTTCTTTTATCTGGATGGACCTCTCTTTTGCAAGATTCAGAAATTTTTTTCAATACTTTGGTTGAATATGTTCTCTATGCCACTGGTCTGGATTTTCTCCCCTTCTGGTATACCTATGATCTGGATGTTTGGTCCTTTTTGGGTATCCTACAGTTCCCTCTTATTCTCTTTACTTGATTTTTTTGAATGCAGCAAAGTTTTTGGACTTCTGCTCACTTTCTTCTGTCTTATCTTCCAGGTCAGAGGTTATGTCTTCCACATGAATAACTGTGTTGGTGAGTGGTTCTAGAGAGGTTTTTGTAATTTTTATTGGATTTTGTTTTCAATGTGCTATTTTACATTGTGTTCATGTCTTTTTTGAGGTGTGATTTCAAGTTCTGATTTTCTTGATGCTTCCTGTAGTTTATTCTTGCATTTGATCAAGTCTTCATTAAGCTTAATCAACCGGTTTTTGAGGTCTTCCATTTCTTGAATTACCTTCAATTTATTCATATACCTTTGGAGGGTTCTAACATTTTCTTCAATCAAGTTAAGCCTACTGTCAAAAGCTGAACACTCCAGGAGATGGTTCTGCTCAATGTCTTTGATACTATAGTTGGTTCTTTGATAGTTTGCTTCTAGTTAATCAATTTTTTGATCAGGGTTTCATTGGTTGTTGTGTTTCATTTTGGGAATGAATTTCTGTTGATTTCTCTATGATTCCATTGGAGGCTCCTATTGTAGGACTAAGCATCCTTTGTGGAGATCTCTCAGTTTTCTGACTTTGTGTGTGTGTGAGTGTGTGTGAGTGTGTGTGTGTGTGTGTGTGTGTGTGTGTGTGTGTTGCTGTTGTCTACCCATTTTAGGAAGAGTCTACTTTATTGAGGAGGAAGCAAGATTTTGCCCTTTGGCTCATTCACCTTCTTACTCAGATGAACAGGGATGTTGGTACCTAGTGGTGAGTTAGGACACCAGAACAAAAGGCATGATTTCCTATCTCACACAGGGAGCAAGCCTTCTAAAGCAAGGCACAATGGGACCTACCAGACCAGAGCATTAGGATAAGCAAAGGAACAGGGATCTGGCCTACTTCTTCCATACCCTCCAGCACACAGACCACTGTAGGCAACCAAGACTGGGGATGTGGGAGGAGCCCTGATATAGGAGTCTGGCCTACTCACTGCAGATCACCCACGGCTGCCCACTCACCATCCTTACAAGTAATTCAGACTGGGGAGGACGGAGGACCCTGGAACTGGGCCTACTTTACTCACTCCATAAGGCTACACCCTCCCACACACTGTCCATGCAAGGAACTCAGACTGGGGAGGTGGGAGGAGCCCAAGAAATGGGTCCAACCTACTCACTCCAGTCCACTGTGCCTGCCCACACACTGTGCAAGGAACTCAGACCAGGGAGGGGGGCTTGATTACATATCCTGGACATGAATTATTAGTTAATTTTATAGAAGTGTGAACAAAAATTAATTTTGATGCAGTTGAACATGCATTTTGTTATTAATTCACAGAACTAAACATTCATAGCAAATTATATTTTTGAAGGAATATTTAAATTATTTTAATTAATTGAAACACGCCTTATCAGATTCTTTGTGTTGCCAAAGATGAAATATTTTTCCATCTCTGATTTATACCTATTTAACAATATAATATAACTGCTAGGCATTGTGGTGCATGTCTTTAACCCCAGCACTTGGGAGGTAGATGTAGGAGGATTGCCATGAGGTTGAGGCCACCCTTAGAGTACATAGTGAATTCAAGGTCAGTCTGGGCTAGAGTGAGATCCTAACTCAAAAAAATACAAACACCAACAATAACAAAAATATGTATATAGGGCTGGAGATGTGGCTTAGTGGTTAAGCACTTGCCTGTGAAGCCTAAAGACCCTGGTTCGAGGCTTGATTCTCCAGGACCCATGTTAGCCAGATACAAAAGGTGGTGCATGTGTCTGGAGTTATTTGCAGTGGCTGGAAACCCTGGTGTGCCCATCCTCAATCTCTATTTGCCTCTTTCTCTTTCTGTTGCTCTCAAATAAATAAATTAAAATGAACAAAAAAATGTATATATAAAACTTTTCATATATATGTTAACTGTTCATATAAACTCTAGTGTTTACGAAGTGTTTGGAGCACATTTATGGCATTTTATGTTTTCTGATTTATTTGGAAATTTAGCCAATGTAAATGTCCTGAATTGTACAAGTCTTATAGCTAGGTCTCATTTAAGATTGTTTGTATTCTATTTTGTATATTAAGTACTCATTTTTTAAACAATAACTATGAAGAAACTTGATTAGCTTAAGTTTTTCTTTTTTTCTTTTTTTTGTTCATTTTTATTTAGTTATTTGAGAGTGACAGACAGAGAGAGAAAGAGGCAGATAAAGAGAGAGAGAAAATGGGCATGCCAGGGCCTCCAGCCACTGCAAACGAACTCCAGATGCATGCGGCCCCTTGCGCATCTGACTAACGTGGGTCCTGCGGAATCGAGCCTCGAACCGAGGTCCTCAGGCTTCATAGGCAAGCACTTAACTGCTAAGCCAGCTAGCTCTCCAGCCCAAGTTTTTCTTTTTAAATGAAATATATTTGAGAATATTTCTAGCTTTAATTGAGAAATAGGAATACAGAACATCTATCTCCCACATTTATTTACCTTAACTTTAAGTGAAATAATGAAATATGATGGAGCCAATACTGACATATTATCAATTGAGGTCCTTTCTTTATAGAGATTTGTTTTTCATATAAACAATATTTTTATTTATTTTATTTGAGAGAGGGACAGGGAGTGAAAGAGAGAGAGAGAGAGAATGGATGCATCATGGCCCTTAGCCACAGCAAAAGAACTCCAGATGTATGTACCACCTTGTGCATCTGGTTTACTTGGGTGCTGGGGAAAAGAACCTGTTCCCTTTGGCTTTGTAGGCAAGCTCCTTAACTGCTAAGCCATCTCACCAACCATGTTTATTTTTTTTTTTCATATTATGTGTTATTTTTCTGTGGCTGATGTAATCCTTGAGGAATAATCCTGTTTTTTTGTTTGTTTGTTTGTTTTTTTATGTTTTAGGCTTAGCATTTCCTTTGTTTAAATGAGTTATAATTTTGGGATCCTTAGTAAGAATTATTAATAAATTTTGTATTATTGAAGTGGTATTATGGTTGCATTTATTTTGTTTTAGTTTTCCGGTGTGGGAGGGAGGATCATAGAGATAAACAGCCATTGATGTTTATGTTTTTATATACCATCCAGATTGTCCATATCTGAGTACTGATGCCCATAGTGGACTGAAACCATGTTGGTTATATTTCCCCATGATGTTAATGCTTTTTATTCTCCACTGCACATTATATTCATTAGAGTGAAGATAACGTAAGCACCTCTACTTAAGTAGAAACTATTCCTGTGGTCAGAATAACCACATGCATTCAATAGTCCTCTAAAAAAGATCTGTAGCCCTCACACACATCTGAACTAGAGAATGACTGATCTGCATCCTGAAGATAAGAATCTGTGGGTAATTTTTTTTTCATTCACCCTATGAAATCAAAGTATATAAAATTTGTTAGAACTATTTGTATGAAAATAATTTCCCATTAATAATATGCTATTAACATAATAGAAGATTCTGGTATACTATAACATTTAGAAATCAAGGCTTACATCTTTATTATATCAATATTCTATTTCCTCATATATATTTTATTCTACTATGATTCCCAAATTTCATAGATAACATAGAGTTCGAATATAATTCTCATACACAGACTAATATAGCATGAATACAGACATGCTACCTGACAACTGGACAGAGTTATCCTGAATCTGATACAGTAATTCTTTAGTTTTATTTTTGTTTAGATGCTGTCTTACATTGACTGAGTACAAGTTTTTTATTCAAAATTCAATTAGAGGAGCAAATGTAAAAATAATGAAAAGAGCATCTGTGAAGTGCAAGAGACTCCTTTGGGGAATAAAATTAAGTAAAAACAAATCCTGGCATGGTGTCTCAAGCCAGTTTTCATCATTCAAGTGTCTGAGACAGGAAAATTGTGAATTATAGGCCAGCCTATTACAAAAAATAAATGAACAAATGAATAAACAAATAAATAAGTAAAGACAAAGAAATCCAAAAGGAAGTAGGCAGTATCTACCTGTCATGTATAATGTAAGTACATAAGACCATAAAGCAGAAACATTGCAAATAAAGATGATATAGATTGATGTATTCAAAAATCTTGAAGCAACAGCAACCAACCAGGAATACTTATAGCAAATAATCTTGTCTTTCAAAATTAGTGTGAATAATATTTTCAATAAAAGTGAATATGTCTATAATGACTAGACTTTCCTCATTAAGAAAAGCTAAAGCATGGTACTTCAGTGAAGAAGATACTAACTAGTGACTTGATATCATAAAAATAAAAATATCATTGTAAAAATTAAAATACCTTTCACATTGAAAATACTCACATGTAAAACTGTGCGCAAGTAAATGGTCTCTTTGAAAAATATTTGAGAAACTATTAAAGTCTAAACCACTTACAATAATACTTTAAAACTATGTAAGGGACACACATATGCTGAATGGGAAATGGCAAAAAAGATATCTATTACATATGTCAATTGAAACAAAACAGGATCTTTCTTTTATATTAGGCAACATACACTTTAAAGTAAAACTTTTTTTAAAGGTGAAACTCAGCAAACAAAAATTGACACATTTAAATGACAAAACATCTACGGTATTATAACAATAGCATAATATTCCATATTTGTCTTTCTATAAAGGATAGAATATTCAGACACAGAATCATTCTAGAGTTGACTTGAACCACAGTAGAGATGAAATATATGGAAAAATAAATAGATTAGATGTTTGTCACCAACAGTAGAGAAACAAACATTCTTCACAAGTATATGTGCATCACTATTCAGAATAGGAATATACAGAATAAAATGTACATTATTGCCACAAAACAAGTCTTAATGAATTTAAGAAATTCAAAATTACTCATAGAGTAATGAAAGTAGATATCAGTAGCACTGAGAATGGTAAGCATTCCCAAGTGCATAGATGACATATTATATATTCTTCAATAACCAGTACATCATTGTGGAAATTTAAAAAAAATCAATTTAAAAACAGGATGAAGGGAAAACTGATTGCAATAAATGGCTACATTAAAACAGAATAATGGGCTGGAGAGATGACTCAGATATTAAAGGTGCTTGTTTTAAAGCCAACCAGGTCAGGTTCAGTTCCCTAGAACCTGCATAAAGACAGATATAAAAAGTGGTGCATAGTCTGGCATTTGCTTGCAGTAGCAAGAATCTTGATAAGCCAATAAGCACGTGTGCATGTGTTTGTTCACATGTGCACATACAAATGCACACACACACACACACACACACACACACACAACTAACAAATAAAGAATCATTTTGGGCTGGGGAGACGGCTTAGCAGTTAAGTGCTTGCCTGTGAAGCCTAAGGACTCCGGTTCAAGGCTCGATTCCCCAGGATCCATGTTAGCCAGATTTACAAGGGGGTGCACTCATGTGGAGTTTGTTTCCAGTGGCTGTAGGCTCTGGCTCACCCATTTTCTCTCTTTCTCTCTCTCTCTCTCTCTCTCTCTGCCTTTCTCGTTCTATCTTTTGTTCTCAAATGAATAAATAAAAATTAAAAATAAAGAATCATTTCTAATAAATAAACCAAGTTTAAATCATAAGGGAAAAAATAGAAGAAAAATTAAGCATAAAATTATTAGTGAGAATTGATTAATATATATTAGGGCTCAAGTTAATCAAATAAAGAACAAACTATTGAGATCAATAATACTGAGAATTGCTGTATTTTTCCTAATAAAACAAAAGGAAACCTTTCTCCTGGGTGGCAATCTAAAACATATATGCCTCAATAGGAGTGAGGGCTCTGGAAAGGGTGGGAGAGGAAGCCTAGCTAAAACCATGGGCTCTGATTTGTAATTCCAAGTGTCAGTAATTAGTTAAACCCAACAATGAACTGTTGGTTGGAGAGAACAATGAAATACCCAAAACAAAGTAAGCTTCAGCCAAAGCACATGATTACCCACCACAGCTTAAAGGTAGCACCCACAGCTGAAGAAACCATTACCCACCACGTCTAAAATGTTAAACCCTCTTGATGAAGACATCACTACTCACTAGATCTAAAAGGTAAGACCCATTTCTGAAGACACAAATACTCACCAGATCTAAAAGGTATGACCCATTGCTGAATTCCCAACCGGTAGACAACACAGTCCATCAAGAGATCATGCTGGAATTTAGAAGGAACCCAGCTCCTTAGTGGCTATCCCTCAATAGTAATAGAAAGTACTATATGACCTACTGAGGAAAAATGACTAACAACATTGTAAACAAGCAAGAGATCCTACCAGAGGGAAAAATCAGTTGGACAAGATGTATATACCTGTGAAATAGTGGCATTCAGTCTAGGCGGATAACCAATGCCTCTCTCTGATAGGTGAGGAAATCTGCTCAATGGGAAAGAACATGTCTAGTACTGAGAATCAAGTCAGAATCCTACAGAGATGATGGATTTAGTTCCAGCTAGATGCTTCCACTGATCCCACTGATCTTTGGCCAAAAAGAAAGGCTATGGCCACCAAAATCTTTCTTTTTTTGTGACAACATTTCTGAGATGGAAGACATCATGCTTAGTGTTATGTATCACACATAGACAAATTCCAAATATAAGAGGAAGCTCAATAAAGTAAATTCAGAAAAGCAGGTAACAGGATATTGATTTCCAGGAGCAAATATACATGATGTTCAACCTGTACCAAGTTTCAGTTATATATATTATATATATATGAGACAAAAAAACTTTTGAATATCTAATGTATAACATGGTGACTCAACCTATTATGTGCAGTGTACTTGGAAGTTCCTAAGATCTGATCTTGTTTTCAACTTGATAAAAGTAATTATGATGAATGATATATATGCTTATTAGCCTGAATTTAGTGATCATTCCCTAAAGCATATACATCTCAAAGTACATTATTAAGATGAAAATTTTTATTGAAAAATAAAATGCCCCAATTAAACTGAAAAGCAATTTAAAAACAAGCAAATACAAGGGCTAGGGGCAAGGCTCAGTGGATAAATCATTTAGCACTGAATCCTGAGTAATGAAGTTCTATCCATAGGCCCCAAGAAAAAAAGCTAATGATTGTGTGGAGCCTCTGTCATTCCAACAAGCCAACCTCAAGATGAGGGAGAGAAGCAGGGGCACGTCTAGTCAGTAGAAGCAAGTGACTAGAACAACAGCAAAACAACAACACAGAGAGACCTAGAGAAACCTTGCTACACATAAGGTAAAAAAGCCAGGTCTGACCCAAAAGTCGTTCTGTCACCTCCACACTATGATGTGACCCACAATCACCTGCATTCACATAAATACACGAGCATATATGTGTATGTGCACATGCACGTGCATACACACACAGCACATGTAAACACAAACATACCAAAAATTGTAGACCCTTCTCAGGGCCTCATGAAACATGATATCTAAAATTATGGAAAGAACATGTAAAATCTGCATTCTTTATTTTTAACATTTATATGTGTGTGCAGTGTGAGGGTATGAGTGTAAGTTCATGTGTAAGTTCATGGGTTCACATGTGTTTGTGAAGGCCAGAAGTTGACACTTCATATCTTTCTTGATGTGTCTCGAATTTATTTACTGAGACATTGTCTCTCACATGAATACAGAACTCACCAATTAGCTAGTATATCTAGGGTTTTCCCTGGGATCTGCTCCTATCTGACAAGCACTGGGAATACAGGTGGGCCACCCCACTCACCTGGCATTTTCATTGGTGCTGGGGATCCCAACATAGGGCCTTACCCTTGTGTAGCAAGTGCTTGATCCACTAGAGACCTCTCCACAGCCCAGGATCTAATTGTAATACATGTTCCATGTGAGGTCCAGACACTGCCATTTCACATGTGTGAATGAAAGTTACTATATGACCATGGCACTTAGGATACAGCTCTACAAAATAGATGGGAGAACAAATACAAAATCATTATAAAATTCATTATAAAATTCTGTTTAAAAAATTTAAAAGAGGAAAGCCTTACTATGTAGCTTTCTAGTTAATAAGTGAATAGTCCTTAGGAGCTGTGATTGAGGATAAATCTGACCAAAATTGTTTTCCATCTTTCATGACAAGATGGAATCTATGTTTTGCATTACTTAGACACATTTAAACCTGTGAAACACAGACTTCCAATATAAAACACAAGCACTTTTATTCCTTCTTTGTAGGAGAAATACTCTCTCTTACATATTTTTACTAACTGATATGATTTTAAGGGCAAAGTTCTTAAATGGCACTAAAGAAAAAGTCATGGTTGAGTCAATTTTATTACTTTAGAAGCAAGATGAAATATTGACTCTATCTCAGAACTCAACTGATTTTCCTGGATCCTCCACTTTTTAAAGATTTACAAAGTGATTTGTGTGCTGAGCATAAATGTTGTTTATGGACATAAGTGTCATTGATTGTTGTTATCATGTTAGCTTTGAATTAGTTGTGTGAACCAGAGGGAATTATTATCCGCATCCTCAAAATTAAGCTTTAGAAAAAGATAATCTAATTACGGATGTTCTTTCCTTGTGTCTTATTGGATTTTGCCAAAAGGGAATACAAGTTTGTATTTTTTTTTAAGTGATCATTTTTTTAAATCTGTGTAATAGAATTAATCCAACCAGAAATTTTGTCAGCAGGTCCTTTTCTTTTTTTACAAGTCTTTTAAGATAGACAAATGATTTGTGGAAATAAATAGTACAAATGATTTTTAGCGGTCCAGAGAATGGCTTAGCAGTAAGGCACTTGCATGCAAAGCAAAAGAATCCAGGTTTGATTCTCTAAGACCCATGTACGCCAGTTGCACAAGTGGTATCTGGAGTTCATTTTTGGTGGCACATCCATTCCCTTTCTCTCTATCTGCTTCTCTCTTTTTCTTTCTCTCTCTCATAAATAAATAATAAATATAAATTTGATTGAAGATTTAAAAAGGTAAGGAAATGGAAGTATATCTTTGTACTTAAATAGGTCTAACATCAGTGAAAGAGAAGTGAAGGAAAAATCAGGTTGGAAGCAGCTCAGTGGTAAAGCCCAGCTCAGGCCAACGAGGGACCCCTAGGCAAAATTAACTCATGAGAATTTTTGATAGATAATGGGCCAGTGTTAATTAGTTGTTGGCAAAGTTAACCTTTGATAGCAAACAGCAGATAGGGAGCATGGCCTTGGCCAGAAATAGTACAGAATCCAATGAGACAGCAGCTAGGGCTGCCATTCATTTGTGTTCTTCATAATAATTTTCCTGTACCAGTTTTGAAAGCCATATCTATTTTTGCCAAAGGACAAAATACATCTACTTATTTTCATGTTCAAGGAATAGCTTCCTTAATGGTTCCTATGGGGACAATTGGAGGAGGAATGTTAGTGGGAAGATTAACATGCTTCATTGCTAGAATAGTTTTCTTTCCACAAGATAATCAGCCTCCTCTTCTCCTATATTTACTAAGCACCTCTCACCATCTGCTCTCAACTCAGAAGCCACTAGTGATTCCAACCTTCAACTCTGTGGATTCCAAGAGCAGGGCTATTGAATGTTTCTCAGTTACAGTTAACTGAGGGAAGCACCAAGAGGCTCCAGGTGAATTACTGGGCTATCATACACATCTTTCTGTTGCTCAGAGGCAATTGTTCATGGCCAAAAATGGTGATTCTTCTATTATCCTGCGGATCTGTGGGCACAAGGAGGCTAAATTGCTTTGAGAGAAGCCATGATTTTATTACCTTACTCTATGTCTTCTCATGACCATATATACATCTTATGAGGGCCAGAAATTCTAACCCTAATATTCTGCCAGTAAACTATGACAAATGGTAGTGAATGAAGGGATACTTAGTGTCTCATTTGTTCTTGGGCTTATACTTTTTTTCCTTTAGGAAATCTTTCTGATGAAATGTACTTTTTATCACACAAGGGCAACTTAACCATTTATAGCATTAGATTTAATATAATGTTTCAATTCTTCTTATTTAGTTTAAGCTTTGCCAGTCATCTGTGTTATGTTTCTGGATAATGCAGTATTGTTGACTTTTTGGGCCCTATAACCATACCACCATTACTACAAAAACTGTCTCAGCTCAGGTTCTATGCTGTGTGATCAGACATGCCTGTGAATCATCTATTCTATAAATCTCTGGAAGTTGTGCTGACTGATGTTCTGCTGGAAGGAGATATACACCCAGAATAAAAATAATCATTATTTTTGACAAAACACTGTTCCTACAAGGAGCTCAAAGTAGTCAAGATGCTGATGAGTGGAGTTTTTGTGTGTGTGTGTGTTTCCTCACATCATAGTGCCATCTATAATTTTGAAGACAGATGTCCATTGATGGAACTTGGATATGATTTGATCTATGGAATTCAAAACTGGTGGAACTTAGAAAGCAAACTACCTCAATGCATACTCTACCACAGAAATGTTGGTAACTTATGTACCATCATAAAATGTCCAAATAATTTTTGTAGTTTTAGTTATATTCTTCTACAGTTTATACTTTCCTGACACAGTAATACATCATAGAGAACTTTGACATGTCATCTCTTTACTGATATGAGCTTATATTTAAAATGTTACCTCAATGCTAGAGAGATGTCTAAGGCACTTGCCTACAATTTCTGAGCATCCAGGTTCTATTCATCAGTACCCATATAAAACCAGATGCACAAGGTGGTGCATGTGTCTGGAATTCATCTGCAGTGGCTACAGGCCCTGATGTGCCCATTCATTCTTTCTATCTATATGACACACTCTCCCCTACCCCTCTCTCTCAAATGAATAAATAAAATATTTTATTTAATAAAATATTTTTGAAAAATGCTGTCTCATACACCTTTGATCCACTACCTCTGATTGAGTAGATCAGCATGAAGTTCTGAGGTGATATTTTGGCAATTACTATCATTTGGGCTATGTAATTTAAGAGGGTAGGATAATATCTAAATGGAAAAAAAGACTGTACATGAAAGGTGTCTATTCTGAACAAATAAAATTTGTTTTGTCTTTTTCTCTTATCAAAATAGAATTAAACCCTTTTTAATGTTAGTAACTCCATAGTGTGCACATCATGCCTTATTCAGATTTGTTTGAAGTAAATTCACGATTTCATGACTCCCATATCATCTGCAGTTTGAGTTACTTGATTAAGCTTGGAAAAATGAATTACAAATTTTTCAGTAGAAAGGTACGATTCTTCAACAGCAGACTCATTTTGTTTACTTTTTAATTTTTCTTTATATATACTTAGCTTTTGTTGACACCTCTCTTGTCTTTCCACCCCTTCCTCCAGAGAAAAGATTTAAGAGCCCAAAAGGAGAGGAGATGAAAGGATGTTGGAGCCAATAATATGGAAGTAAAGAAAACACTGAAAATTCATGACCAAGTTAATACAAAAAAACCTTTATTTATAATGACTGAGAGGGTATTAGAATATATATTTTGATAGATGACAATTGCCACATAGGGAACAGAGGAAGTTAGAGACTGAGAGTAAATGTTTGAATTATAGGCTTAATCTAGGAGCATGAAAAAATGACAAGGTAAAATATGATTTGCTTATAGAGATGCTTTGTGGGCTTTTAGCAAGGGCTGCCCCTAAAGCCTTATGTTACATATTGTTTATGAGTACTCCCTCATTACAAATACTCCATACCAACATAATAGACAGAACCTTTAGAATTTATATTTCTCCTTTTTTTCCCAACAGAGCTTTAGATAGGTCCATACAGTTAAGGAATGACATTGAGTTATGAAAGGTTTCAGGAAATGACTTTCTAGGCATTTTGGGCACAATCACTTGTGGCTTAGTTTTTTCAGAAGTATAAGGCTAGTGTTGCAGTCAGGTTCACATTGCTGGTAGAAATCAGCCAATCAAGAGAAGCTGTGGGAAAAAGAAGTTTATTTTGGCTCACAGGCTCGAGGGGAAGCTCCACAATGGCAAGGAAAATGATGACATGAGCAGAGGGTGGACATTACCCCTGGCCCACATAAGATGGACAACAGCAACAGGAGAGCTTGCCAATCACTATATGGGGAACCTGGCTATAACACCCATATGCCCACACTCAACAATACAATGCCTCCTGGAGGTGTTAATTCCCAGACCTCCATCAGCAAGGAACCTTGAGTCTTGAACTTGAGTCTTTCAACTCTGACCAGAATAGTCCATCAATCTGTGCTTAGAGCACTGTAAGGCATCTCTTAGGCCAAGGTTTCAAATCCTCCAATATTCCTTTTGAAAATCATCTCCAAAAGGCCAAAGCCACACAGTCAGGTGTGTAGCAGCAATCCCACTCCTCAGTACCACTTTACTGTTGCAGTCAGGTTTGCATTGCTGCTAGAAATCATCAAACCAAGAGCAGCTTGTGGGGGAAAAGAGGCTTATTTTGGCTTATAGCCTTGAGGGAGAAGCTCCATGATGGCAGGGGAAAATGATGTCATGAGCAGAGGGTGAACATCACCCCCTGGTCCACATAAGGTGGACAACATCAACAGGAGAGCTTGCCAATCACTGCATGGGGAAACTGGCTATAACACCCATAAGCCCACCCCCCAAAATACACTGCCTCCTAGAGGTGTTAATTCCCAAATCTCCATCAGCTGGAAACCTAGTATTCAGAGTACCTAAGTTTATGAGGGACATCTGAATCAAACTACTACAGCTAGAGTGTGAAATGTGTGTGAAACTATCTTTTTATTTTACTAAATTTATTTTAATAATATCTTCATTTTTTCTTAACTAATTCAAAACTGCAACAGTGACTGATTAAAAATTAGGGAGCTAGAATTTTAAGTTATAAAATTGAGTTTGTTTACTTAAATGGCTTACTTTTAAAAGTGAAAAAAAGTCAACCAAAAACAGTGTGCTGATATTTCATAACATGAAATTTCACTTTCAAAATTAATTTTTCAACTTAACACCTTAACAGATGCTTTGGAAAATAAACTGCTTTTTATAATGGAATACAGAAGTAGTAAAGAATTTAAGTGAATTGTCAATGTTCCACTGTTAATAACCCTGGAAATAAATGGAAATAACCTTCCATATTCATTAGAAATTAACAAATCTGTGTGTGTGTATGTGTGTTTCCTACCATAGTTATCAGATTGTTGATTTGTAAACCATTCCAAACTGTGACCAGTTTGCAAAATTGCAACACATTACTTTAAAACATTTCTAGGACTTGCTGAAGATCATACCTATTTTTCCCTAGTAAAATGAGAAGCCTATTGACTGTATTAAGTATATTTGGTGACATATTAAGTATTTAAATAACTAGAACTATAAAATATGTTGAGTCCCTGCTATAATCTAAACTTTTGCACACCCCCCCCCCTACAAACTCTTGTTAAAACTTTAATCTCAAAGTCAAAGCAAGTCATGCTGGTTCATGTCTATAATCACAGTACTCAGGAAGCTGAGGTAGGAGGATCACTTTGAGTAAAAGGCCAATCTGGTTTACAGAATGAGTAATAAGTCAGCCCCTGCTACATAATGATGCTGACATTTGAAAGAAAAAGAAATCAAAGTCATATGATAATAGTATTTGAAGATTACTTTTTCTTGGAAGATAACTAAGATCAGAAAATTATTTTATTTATTTTTAAAGACTTTTTTATTAATTAGTTTTGTATTCAGCAAATACAGTCAGTTTGGTATAATTATTAGGCTCATCCATGACTTACCCCTTCCCCTTGCCGCGCCCCCCCCCTTGTTGAGGTATATGGATCAGACATTGTGGAGTTAGCCCTCAGTTATGGGTAGTATAACTATCTCTGCATATCATGACCCAACATGTGGCTCTGATATACTTACCGCCCCCTCTTGTGCTAAATTTCCCTGAGCCATGTTGGGTTCATTTCTGGTCTGCTTCAGTGATGAGGTGTTGGGGGCCTCTGGGACTCTGGCTCTCTGATTTGGTAGGAGTTGATTTTTCTCTGTGTTGGTCTCCTTCATCCTTGTGCTAGTATCTGGTTCACCAGGAAAACAGCACCCTTGCTTGTTTTGCCAATTTTTCTTAGTTTCAGCCAGGGCCCTTTTGAGGTATGATGGGGTGGCTCTCTCCATAGGATCTATATCTATCTGAAAAAGAGAAACAGATGCTCCAGTGGAGAGTAAGTTAGCACCAGGACAAATGAGATAACCCATACTTTTTTTTTTTTATAGAGAATTTAATAGATGTAATCCCACTTGTAGCCCATAATTGATGGTAGCTTGATACTGGAGAGCGGGCTTATGCTTGGATATGGTTCTGACTAGTTTCCCAGCTCTAGCTATGGGTCCCGTACCACTGAGGGGATCAGTTATCTGAATCAAGAGCAGTTGGTTCCCCACCATGCCTGTGTGCCACTATTTCACTTTGTGGCCATCACAACAGGTTATTTGCTGCTAAGTAGGTAAGATGCTTGTACAGATATTGGTCATTTTGCCCAAGTTGCCCATGTAGCACCTTCAGGCACTAGATGTGCTGACAGTCTGGGCACCGACTCTTTTTCAGCTTCCAGCCATGCCATTCCATTTTATGTGTAGACCACATACAGTGTCTTCAGCAGTAGGGTCTTACCACTAATCTTTGGTGGATCCTCAAGTACTGGGACAGAAATCTGTCTTTCTTTTAGGAAACCTGTAGGTCTCTCTGATCAAAAGTTCATTGTGGATGATAGCCACATGCTGGTACTGGGAGTTACAGGTCAGTGTCCACTAAGAAAAGGAAGAAAAAGATAACTAATATACAAGAATTAGAGAGAAGAAAAAGAGTGAGAAAGATTTGGGGGGGGAGGTAGAGGGAGAGAGGATAGCTGTAGGAGATTAAGGTTAGTCTTCATCATACCCTCTCCAGGGTCTTGTGGCTCTGGTGTTCCCTCTAAGAGCCTGGTGAAGGTGCAGATATTTGGTCTGCCTTTTAGGGAGTATAATTTTATGATACCATTGCCATTTGGGTCTAGATTTGTGTTTCCCACCCCACCATTGCCCACCTCTCCCTCCTCACCCATCCTATTATCTAGTCCATGAGCTGCTTGCTGGGTATGTAAGGCATCTTGGGTTGATTCAGGTTAGGTGCTGTACATGAATGAGACTATGTGGTGACTTTTTTTCTTTGATTGGGTAAATTCACTGAGAATGATCTGTTCCAGGTTCAACCATTTTCCTCAAATTTCATTGTGTCATTTTTTTCTTACTGCTGTATAAATTCCATTGTGTAGATATACCACATATTAGTTATCCATTCTTCTAGTGATGGGCATCTGGGTTGATTCCAGCTCTTAGCTATTCTGAATTTAGCCACTAAAAACATGGTTGAGAAAATCTCTCTGGTCTGTGGTATGAAGGTTTTAGGGTAGATGCCCAGTAAGGGAATAACTGGGTCTGTAGGTATCTCTATATGCTTTTCCAGGAGTCTCCATAATGCTTTCCAAAGTAGTTGTGCAATCTTACATTCCCACCAATAGTGGATGAGTGTTCCTACTTCTCCACATCCTTGCCAGAATTTATTTTCATTTGACTTTTTGATGGTTGCTATCCTTATTGGAATCTCGTAGTTGTTTTAATTTGCACTTCCCTGGTGATTAGGCTTGATGAACATTTTCTTAAGTGTGTGTTTGCCATTTGTATTTCTTCCTCTGTGAACTGCCTGTTCAGCTCTTTGCCCCATTTTGTGAGTGGGTGTTTGGCTTTTTACTATTTAGACTCTAGAGATTAGGCCTCTGTCAGTTGGATAACCCACAAATATTACCTCCCATTATGTGAGTAATCTACTGGCTTTGCTTATTTTATGCTTCTCTATAAAGAAACTCTTCAGCTTCATGAGATACCATTGGTTGGGTGACTGTTTAAGATCGTGAGCTACTGGAGTTTTGTTCAGGAAGTCTTTTTCCATTCCTATATCATGGAAGGTACTTTGTAAACTTTCTTCCATTACTAGTCGAGTTTCTGGTCTTATATTGAGGTCTTTACTCCATTTGGACTTGAGTGTAGTGCACAGCAAAATGTGTGGATAAAGTTTTAGTTTCCTGCATATGGTTATCCAGTTTGTCCAGCACCATTTGTTGAAGATGCTGTCTTTTTTTCCAGCCTATATTGTTAAGGCTTTTGTTGAATATTAAGTGGCTATAGTTGCTTGACCCAAAGTCCAGATATACAAGTCTATTCCATTGGTCTATACTCCTGTTTTTATGCCAGTACCATGCTGTTTTTTATTACTATGGGTTTGTAATATAGCTTTAGATCAGGTATGGTAATGCCTCCTGAGGTATTTCTTTTGCTGAGGATATGTTTGGATATGTAAGGCCTTCTGCATTTCCACATGAAATTTGAGATCATTTTTTTCTATCTTTGTGAAGAATACTGTAGGCATTTTAATTGGAATTGCATTAAATCTACATATCGCCTTATGTAGGATTGCCATCTTCACAATATTAATTCTGCCAATCCAGGATCATGAGAGGTTTTTCCATTTTCTCAAGTCCTCCTCAACTTCTTTTTTGAGTGTTTTTATGTTTTCATTGTATAGATCTTTCACTTCCTTGGTTAATGTTATTTCAAGGTATTGTGGGGTTTTGTTGTTGTTGTTGCTATTGAAAATAGGACCATGTTCCTTATTTCTTTCTCTGTATCTTTGTCATTTGCATATAGAAAGGCTACTGATTTTTGTGCAATGGTTTTGTATCCTGATACTTTGCTATAGGAGTTAATCACCTTCAGGAGTTTCTGGATGGAGTCTCTTGGGTCTCTTACATATACAATTATGTCATCAGAAAATAGAGCTAACTTAACTTCTTCCTTTCCAAATTGTATCCATTTTATTTCCTTCTCCTGTCTTATTGATTGAGCTAGGACTTCCAGTACTATATTGAAAAGCAGAGGTGAGAGTGGACAACCCTGTCTTGTTCCTGATTTTAATGGGAATTCCTCTAGTCTCTCTCTATAAATTTTTATTTGGGCCTTAGGAGCTATGTTAATTTCTAGCAATATAGTATTGTGATCTTATATCATGCAAGAAATTATGTCAATCTTCCTAAATATATGGAAGCTGGCTTTGTGACCCATATTGTCTTTATTATCTTAAGATATGAACCATCCATGCCAATTCTCTCCAATGTTTTGCATGAAGTGATGTTGTATCTTGTCAAAGGCCTTTTCTGCATCTATTGAAATGATCATGTGTTTTTTATGTTTAAGCTTGTTTATGTGGTGTATTACATTGACAGATTTCCATACGTTGAACCACCCCTATGTTCCTGGGATGAATCCCATTTGGTCAAGGTGGATAATGCTTTTGATGTGTTGTTGGATTTGTTTAGGGAGGATTTTGTTCAGGAACTCTGCATCTAAGTTCATCAGGGAAATAGGCCGATAGTTTTCTTTTCTTGTGGCATCTCTGCCTGGTTTTGGAATTAGGGTGATACTAGCTTCATAAAAGGAGTTGGGTAGTGATCCCCATTCTCCAATGGTGTAGCACAGTTTGAGGAAGATTGGTTTGAGTTCTTCCATGAAGGTTTGATAGAATTCAGCTGAGAAGCCATCTGGTCATGGACTCTTCTTATGGGGGAGGTTTTTTTATTTCTTTTTCAATTTTCATGAGTGTGATGGGTTCATTGAGGTGATTAATCTGCTCTGAGTTTAGCTTTGATACATGGTATGCGTCAAGGAATTTATCCATCTCCTCCACATTATCCAATTTTGTTGAGTAGTGGTTTTTGAAATAAGTCCTGATGATTCTCCCAATTTCACTTATGTCTCTTGTGATCTCTCCTTTTTCACTTTGAATTTTGTTAATTTGAAGCTTTTCCTTTTTCTGCTTTATCAAATTGGCCAGGGTTTTGTCAATCTTGTTTATTTTTTCAAAGAACCAGCTCTTGTTTTGTCAATTGTCTTACTTGTTTCCTTGGTTTCCAATTCATTAACTTCTGCTCTAATTTGAATTATTTCTTTCTTTGTGGAGCTCTTTGGATTGGATGTTTCTTGCTTTTCCAGTGCCTTTATGTGGATGGTTTGGTTATTGATTTGGGATCTCCCTGTCCTTTTTAAGAAGGCATTGCGTACTATGAATTTTTCCCTGAGGACAACCTTCATTGTGTCCCACAAGTTTTGATACAAAGTGTTCTCATCATCATTCAATTCTAGAAATTTTGCAATTTCATTTTTTTCATCCACTATCCATTTATTGTTTAAAAGTGTGTTATTCAGTTTCCAGGTTCTGTTGGGATTCTTGATGGGTCTTTTGTTATTGATTTCTAGCAATATTGCATTGTGATCTGATATCATGCAGGGAATTATGTCACTCTTCCTAAATATGTGATCCAGTATATGGTCTATTTTAGAGAATGTTCCATGGGTTGCTGAGAGGAATGTGTAGTCTGTGGATTTGGGATGGAATGTTCTGTAGATGTCTGTTAGGTCTAAGTGTTGTATGGTTTTGTTAAGCTCTCTTACTTTCCTGTTGAGTTTCTTTTGGGATGATCTATTAATGATAATGGTATATTGAAATCCCCAGCTATGATGGTATTGGTGGTTATTTCTGTTTTATTGCCATGTAGGTTTTGTTTTATGAACTGTGGTGCCCCTGTGTTTGGTGCATACAGATTTATGATTGTAATATACTCTTAATGGATTGTTCCCTTGATAAATAGGAATAGGCCTCCTTTGCTTTTTTGATTATTTTTGGTTTGAAGTCTATTTTATCAGATATTAATATAGCTATGCTAATATTGCTACACCTGCTTGTTTCTTATTCCCATTTGCTTGGAATATTGTTTTCCACCCTTTCACCCTGGGGAGGTGTTTGTCTTTAGTGGTGAGGTGGGTTTCTTGAAGACAACAGATTGAGGGGTCTAATTTTTTGATCCATCCTGTTAGCTTGTATCTCTTGATGGGTGAATTAAGGCCATTACTATTTAGGGTAATTACTGTGACATTTGATTTGTTTCCTTCCATATTGTAATGGTATATGTGGGTTCGTGTTTTCATTGGCTTTGAAGTATTTTGTGCCTACTCTGAGTTTGGTTATTATGATCTGCTTCTTGTAGGCATTTGTGATTGATTATTTGTTTTTTCTCTGTGGAAAATTTCCTGAAATACTCTCTGTAGGTTAGGTTTTCTGTTCATATAATTGTAAAGTTGAGTTTTGTCATGGAAAGTTTTTCTTTCACCGTCTATTATGAGGGATCCTTTTGCTGGTTGGAGTAGTTTGAATTGGAAGCCATAGGTTCTTAAATGTTGTAGTGTTTCATTCCAGGCATTTGTAGCTTTTAGGGTTTCCATTGAGAAGTCTGAAGTAATTCTGATGGGGTTTCCTTTGAAAATGGTGTGCTGTTTTTCCCTAGCTGCTTTTAGGATTTTCTCTTTGGTGTCAATGTTTAGAGCCTTAATGACAATATGTCTTGGAGAGTTTGTACTTTGGTCCAGACTGTTTGGCGTTCTGTTGGCATCTTGTATCTTGATGGGTCCTTCTTTTAAGTGACTGGGGAAGTTTTTTTCAATTATTTTGTTAAATAAGTTCTCCATGCCTTTGGTCTGAATTTCTTCTCCTTCTGGTATTCCAATGATCCTGACATTGGGACGTTTAAGTGTATCCCACGTTTTCCTCATTTTCTGTTCACAGAAAATTTTGAAGTTACTGAAATTGTTGAACTCTTGAACTGTTTCTTCCATATTGTCTTCCAGCACTTAGTTTCTATTCTCCACATTGCTGACTCTATTTTGTGAGCTTCTAGAGAGTTTTGGGCTTGTTCAATTAGGTTTGCATTTTCTACTACTTTTCTATGTATAATTTCCATCCCTCTGTCAAGCTCCCCTTTCACATCATTTTCTGATTTTCTTGATGATTTTGGAATTCATCCTTGCATTTCTTTGTCTACATTTAGCATGGCCAGCTGATTTTTGAGGTCTTCTTTTTTTGCACTCTCCCTCAAATCTATTACCTCTCTTTGAACTCCTTCCATTTTCTTATCTAGTAATTTAGTGATGGAAGCATCTACACTATTATCTGTCTTTTGTTGCTTTTC
This sequence comes from Jaculus jaculus, assembly GCF_020740685.1. Lineage (NCBI taxonomy): Eukaryota > Metazoa > Chordata > Mammalia > Rodentia > Dipodidae > Jaculus > Jaculus jaculus. Next base: position 130,295,465 of record NC_059107.1, read on the forward strand.
TGCAAGTTCTACCAGTAGCTGGGTCAAGATTGCATTGCTCAAAGCTTCATTTTGGTGGTCTGATCCAAATGACTCTTCTATGTTTTGATGAGAGAACTTCATTGTAGGACTGGGTGATCTAACTGGATTTTCTTGCATTTGATTTTTCATGTTATTTCGTTTGCAGTGGTCTGCCCATCACAATGTATGGGCATTTAGGTGGGTGGATCCCCCTGGGCTCAAGCACAATGGGAATCTGAGACAGCCTGAGACAGTTGCCAAATAGCCTGGGCTTTGGCTCTCACTTGCCAAAGCCACCTGATCTACTGCCTGGCCAGGGCACCAAAGTTGTCCAATCTCTCAAGTGGTAATGCATCAAAGCTGCCTGTGTTTGAGCTAGGAGGGACACTGAGGCACCAAGCACTAAAGCAGCCAAACTCTGGAGTGGGAACACTGGGTCCCTGAAACAGTCTGTGTGCCCCCACCACAGGACCATTGTGGATTGCCAGCACATTAGACCGGTAGGGGATGGCATCTGATCTGGCGCAAGTAACAGACACAGTCTCAGCTTGCATGGCAGTTGCTGTGGGCCTAGACTCACTGAATGTGTGGTGGCAGGAACAGTAAGTGAGCAAGTGGGCAGAGCAGTCTAAGTTTCCACAGGCAGGGATTGATCAGTGTGTGGGTGCTGCTGTGGATACAGCAGCTACTTGGGTGGAGGGGTAGATTACCTGCCCACAAGGGAATCAGTGATTCCCTGTTTATGCCTGGACCTGCTGAACCTGTTGTGGTTATGGCAGTAAGGGGGCAAGTGGGCAGAGCAGTCTAAGCTTCCACACCCAGGGATCGATTGGCATGTGGCGGTGCTGTGGATACAGTGGCTACTTGGGGGAAGGGTGGGCTACCTGCCTGAGAGGGTATAAGCAATTCCCTGGTTTTTTTTTCCCCCCTCTGTACCCTCCCACTGGCTATGTATTGGACATTTCTCTCCCCTAAAAGACCCAGTGAGCCCTTAATGTCTTGCCTTTCTTTCCCCGGCATCTGCAGTGCAGCTAGGTGGTCGCCATCTTGGCCAGAAGTCAAGTTCAGAAAATTTTGATTTGATAAAGTTAAAAGGTTGTGAGTTGTGACCTAAATGGTGCCTTCACACAGGAAGAGAGACTTGCACGTACAGGATTCATCAATGTCAGCATGCAACCATCTGCCTGCCAAGGTCACTCAGCAAGCCCCCATCAGATGATTATTAAATGTTAGCCTCATGAACAAGTATTTACCTCTAAATAAACATTTATTTTGATAAGTTTCTCAGTCTACCTGAGTTAGTTATAGAAACACAATAAGGACAACACAATCCTCTGATCAAGAAAATGTTTTCCTCTCTGGAGGTTAGCCTCACCTTGTTGACTACAAAATGACAATTTATGAAAATTACCTTCAGGAATGGTGGAAAATCCTGAGTTGCATATATAAGAATGAATTCTCAGATTGTTATGACAGGGAAGCATAGTGCTGTATCAAAGTGAAATTAAGATGATAGTTTAGATGAAACAAGATTATAAGGACATAAGTTAAGGGAATTACTAAAACTTAGATGGTGGGTATGAAATTTAGTGCTTTTTTATGTATCTTGTTCAAATATAATGTAATAATAAATAGTCAACACCATATTTGATCATGAGAATTTCTTATCAAAGACTACATTATACATCAGTAAAAAGTGTTCCAGCCTTATAAGAAAATTATTTTATGACATATTATAAAACTCAGAGATGTTGGTGGAATATATTAAAATGTATTGTTTTCTAGGGCTTAGAGTATGGTACAGTGATAGTGTATTTGTATGGAACAGAACCTTAAAGAAAAGTATTAAATGCTATGGGGTTGTTTTTCTGTCATGAACAAATAATACCTAGGTCTGTACAACACTTTGTCCATGTAGAAAATTTCTTTGTGATGTGAATTATTTTATTTTGAATTAACTGTAATTCCATTTTGAAAAATTCACTCTGTGTCCTGTTTGTGTCAGTTGCTCTCCAGATGCTGGAACAAAATACCTGACAGGAAGCAGTTTAAGAAGGAAAAAGAGTTTATTTTCAGTTTACAGATACAAGAAGAAGCTCAACATGGCAAGAAAATCATGGTGACAGGAGCTCCAGACAGCAAGTCAGGTTCAGTGTGAACAGGAAGCAGAGAGTGATAATGATGTATGATTAGCTAGCCTTCTCCTTTTTATGCTGCAATCAGGGATCCAAACCCATGGGATGGTGCCACAGTTAGGGTGGGTTCTTCTACCTCTACTAAATAATCAAGAAAAATCTATCACAGGCAGACATTTGTTTCCTTTGTGATTCTAAATTCAGTCAAGTTGATAAACAGAGATTAACCAGACCACTACACATACCTCTCCAGTCTCTCTAAGTTACTTATTATAATTACTCTTGTAATTGGAAATAAATAAGCCACATATTACTTTAGGCTAGGACTAATATTCATTAAATAAATATGTACATATCATAAGGAATAATGTAGCATCATTCGAGAGACTATCACCTACATTAATAAAATTAAAGACAATGGCAAGATTGAGAATATGACCTGAGATTTTCATACTTTTGTATTTGATATTGTTTCCTATTAAATCCTTCCAGCAGTTCCAAACCAAGAGTATAAACTTGTCACCAAAAAGGTAACGGTTATGTTTCATTGTTGGAGGATCAATGTTGTCAGTTAATAAAGGAATAACAAATTTGTAAAAACAGAAGAGAACTTATATAAATTTTCATTTGTATACACCAACCAAGAAGTTTCAGGAATCTGGCATTATTGTTGTGTAATTATAATAATAAATCCTTTAGTTTATTGCCCAGAAAGATGGACTATGGTATATCAAATTTAGTTTAATCTTTTTTTTTTTTTTTTTTTGGTTTTTCAAGGTAGGGTCTCACTCTGGTCCAGGCTGACCTGGAATTAACTCTGTCATCTCAGGGTGGCCTTGAACTCATAGCAATCCTCCTACCTCTGCCACCGGAGTGCTGGGATTAAAGGCGTGTGCCACCACACCCGGCTTAGTTGAATCTTTTGAACAAGTTTCAATAATTTGAATTGCTTAGCACTAAAGGTTAAAAAGATTAAAAAGGTGTTATCATGCAATTCATTATAACTTGTTCTGAGACATAATCCATTTCATATACCAGACATTCAATATTCACCAGGGCACAAAGTCAAAGATATAGTAGAAATAATTATTTAAACATGTATAGGGCCAGAAAAAAAAAGAATGAATATAACCAGCACATCTCATTCTCTAGCCACATTGTGTTACAGGGTCACCATCATATATCTGAAATGAGGCATTACCAGATATTTCACATATTTCACTCTGGAAGCTCTTAGACAACCAGATAAGTTATTGAGGAGCCCTATAAACTTGTTATAGGAAAGAAATATAGAGCACTTTATCTCTGATATAAAATATCTGAGACTGAAATATCAGCATGCATCCTGATCTCTAATCTTTGGACAGGCTATTAATTAAATTATGCAGAAAATATTTTTCACTCATGCTGCACAGTCCAAGGGTTTTGTCAGATATGTATTCTTGAATGAAAACACTTGGATATCCTGTAAAATTGCACAACTCTTTATAAAAACAATACCATAAAAGACAGCTTTTTCTTAATGACAACATCAAAAAGACATGAGAAAAGACTGAGTCTTCAAATTTTTAATCAAATCTGTAGGATGTCCTTTAAGAAGGTGTCTGTACTTATGAAATTATAGTCTTCCTTATTATGCTTGGAGAGTGAGACACTTGATTCCTGTGGATTTTAATTGTCTCTTTCCAAACTTCCAAGGAAAATTAAAGATTTTTCATATCACTTGAGAAGTAGAAAATGTAGACTAGATTAACTAATAAATATTAATGTCATTAAAAATAAACAACAACAAGATTAAAATCCTCATTTAGACTCTGTAGCATTCAAATGTCATTTTTAATTTGTGTACTTCAGTAGATTTTAAAATCTATATCACTTTTGTAGTACGTCAAATCATCTCCATATCATAGATATTTCTACACATGTTCTAGCACTATTTGGCATTAGGACTTGACTTCCCTAAATACATTAACAAAGTTTATGTAAATTGGCGATGCAAATATGTGCCACACTGAATATTATGAATTCAAGTATTTGCTATAGTCAATGAGTACTAATAAAAAGGATAAAAGTACAGTGCCATTATTGTGTAATTAGGCCTTATGTAGTTTCATATGGGTGTCTTCCAATATTATATGATAAAATCACCTTTGGTCTTTTAGGCAGAACAAATGCTCCATGATTTTTGTCCAATTAGATATCTAGTTTCATACTCCCTTATTTTCTCACTCAGGTGTGCAAATCTTTTCATGTATACAATGTTCATATTAGAAATAAAGAAAAAAGTAGATAATACTGGTTCTTGTCCTAAAAATTTTATATCGAAGTGAAAGCAAGAAATAATAGCAAATAAACAAGTATATAATACACAATGATATTTCATGAAACTCTTTGAAGATAAAGTGAAGTTAGTTAAGGAGGTGCAAAATTTAAAGAGTATAAGATTAGTTATCTAGATATGATAGATAACTATTATATTTGTATTTGAACAGACAATATGTAGAAGATTCAGTGACTTATAGGATACTTTACACTTAGCAAAGGAGTAACTGATTGAATGTTCCACAGTAGGAACACACTTAAAGAGGAAAGTAAATATGTTAACCCATGCTATAGAAATTCATATTTTCTAAGGTACAATATGAAGTAGTGGTGGAGATAGATGAACTAAAGATGGATATTCAGTTAATGAGAATGGGATTTTAAGATACAATGTATAAAGCGTAAGAATACCTCATGACGAAGCTGAGGTATGGCACATACATTAATTCTTCAATCCACAAAATCAGTTAAATGCTACTTTAAAACACAAGGAGCCTGACTAAGCAAATTGTTGAGTCATTCTTACTCAGACAGGACACATAATGTAGACATAGAACATAAATGTGTATTAAAGTTTTAAAAATTAAAAAAAATATTTTCTATCTATAATTTTAAGACAAAAGTAATAGATATTTCCAAACATAAACATAATGTTTATAAATCTACATATGAAGAATATAGAGTTTTTTTCATGTTCCTGAAATTATTATGTGTTTGTAATTAACAGGATGATAGATCATAAGAAAATGAACCCAAATAAATGAAAATCTAACAGATTAAGTATATCCTAGAATGACTACTAAGATCAGTTGTTACATATAATATTAATTCCATGTTGGTGTGTATGCTGGGTTTAGTAACACCTTTCAAATTAATATAATATAGGTATGATGGGGAAGTTCTCTCCTTAGAATCTTCATCTATCTGAAAAAAAGATGCAGATTGTCCAACAGAGAGTAAACTTAACATCAGATAAATGGGGTAACCCTTATGTTTTTAGAGAGAGTTTAATAGTATGCCCTCTTGTAGCCCACGATTGGTGGTAGCTTGATAATGGAGAGTGGGCTCTGTTTTTGGATATGGTTCTGACTTGTTTCACAGATACAGCTATGGGTTCCTTTCCACTGAACAGACCAATTAGCCAAATCTAGCTCAGTTGGTTTCCCGCCATGGCTGTGTGCCACTGTTGCACTTGTGTGAGCATCACTACAGGTTATTTGCAGCTAAGTAGGTTAGACCATGTGTTGCTTGGACAGATATTGATCATTTCCCCCAGCCACCCATGTAGCACCTTTTGGCACTAGATGTGCTGACTATCTGGGAACTGACTCTCTTCCAGCTTCCAGCCATGTCACTCCATGTCAACCGCATATTGTGTCTTCAGCAGTAGGGACTTACCACTAACCTATGGTGGGTCATCATGTACTCAGACAGAAATCTGTCATTCTTTTAAGAAACCTTGTAGATGTCTCTGATCAAATGCACATTGTGGATGATAGCCACCTGCTGGTAATGGGTTACAGGTCAGTGCTCATGGAGAGAAGGAAGGAAAAGATAAATAATATAAAAGAGAGAGAAGAGAGGGTGAGAGCGAGAGGGAGAGAGAGAGAGAGAGAGAGAGAAAGGGAGAGAGAGAGAGGGAGAGACAGAGAGAGAGAGAGAGAGAGAGAGAGAGAGAGAGAGAGAGAGAGAGAGAGAGAGAGAGAGGAGCTGTAGAAGATTAAGTTTAGTCTTCATCATACCCTCTCCATTGCCTTATGACTCAGGTATTCCTTCTAAGGGCCTGGTGAAAGTTCAACCATTTGGTGTGCCTGTTAGGATGTAGAATTTTATGGTACCATATAGGTAATATTTTGGAATGCCATCTCTGTTATGATGTTACTAGAAATTGGGGCTTCCATACTTTTTGAGTCTTCTTAACTTTCTTGCATATACATTTGTTTCAATGAAGCCAATATGAATTCCATGATTTCATAGATGCCTATTCCACCAAAAGATTAGCTGAGGGGAAATGACAACTCAGTTCAGCCATCAACAATGGAATGAATCTATAAACATCAATTAAGGAAACTTGGAAGGGAATCAACTACCAGTCAAAAGAATCCAGCCCCTACCTATCCCTTCAGAAGACCCAATCTCAAGATTCAACTTATCCCTAAATTTTTGCATGGGTAGGATTTTAAAGATCTCACCATGGAATCATGAGAAGGTATTATTTTATTAATTCTATAAGACATTAAGTTAAGGATTAACATATCTAGCAACAGATTAGTAATGCAGAGTTTATGGATGTGTTCATCTACTTCTGGACAAAAACAAAATGAGCACCCTTTTCACTTATTCAACACCATGAAATAAACTGTTTCCAAAATTTTAACAGTTATTATTAATTAATAATTATTTCATTATTAATAAAATAATAATCATTCTATTATAATGCAAGATTTTTCAAGTCAGACAACATTGAACTTATTGTCTGAATGATTTTTTTCTTCAGATTTAAGGGAAAGCACTACCTCAAAGAAATAGTGTGAAAGGCAGATATAGGAGGAAACCTGATTTTCTCAGAGTACATGTACATGAGTGCACATATCATATATACAGATACACAAATGAAAACCATAAATATTTCCATATGAGATAGAATATTGACATTTCAGCTGTCATATTATATTGCTGAAAACTTCATACAACAAAAGACTTATTTTGAATAATATTGAAAGCATCTTATAAAATCTCAGTTAATATAGCCATGTAGCTACTAATAAATGTTAATCAGAGCCTCATCCATAAGAACATTCATTGTCTATGACTAACCTAGGAATAATAAGAAACAGATATCATCTATGGCTTTATTGCAAAATGTTTCTTATGTAACTTCAGACTCCATCAAAGGTATTCCATGTAAGGTAAATTTTGTTTATCTTCTAAAACAATTCCATCAGGTGTCCCTGTTAAGAAGCATCTTTCTCATTTTTTTTTTTCTGTGCAGTTCTTCACAAGACTGAGACTGCCTTATAAATATTTAAATCCCTTGTAAATGATAAGAGTTTATTAAAAACTACTTTAGTAAAGCATTTCAGGTATGATATCAATGTTACATATGAAACCTAAGATAAGTTTAAGCACAGGTCTAAATTTATTTTATATAGAATTTATGCTTGCTTAAGTACCATTTGATAGACTAAGAGTATAACATTTTTAATTTCTTATGACTTGACCCTTACTAATATGGACTTGAAGGCCTTCTGAAAACCCTTTTCTGTGAAGAGTTGGGAAGCTATACTGTGGCTGTCACATGAGCAACTGCATGAAAAATTGAAGTAGACAAGAAATTTTCTTCAGAGTGATTTTGCACCAGAATGTGGTAATCACCTCGGTAATGTTTGGTTAATGCCCTTCTTTTCTCCATTACCTTCTATCAACTTCCCTCATGCTTCACTTCTTTTCCAGGACTCAGGTGACTCTTACTCTTCCCTGTACCAATTTCACTTGGTATCAGTTCATTTCACACTATTCCATCATTTTGTTCCCATCTGACTGTGTTATCCTTCCAAATATCCATTATAAGTGAGCAATACCACCACTACATTTCTTTACTGTTTTTACAGTTTTGTAGTACTCATGAATACTATAAGAATGTACATTAATCATGGAAGTTGTCAATAAAAAATAAATAAATGTAAATATTTTTAAAGACAGTTAATACTTAATATAAAAATTAGAAAATGTATGATAACTGATAACTGAATAATATTTGCAAAGCAAAAAAATGGTTTACAAATCTGAGTTCATGAGCACATTAAATAGATTTGCATTAGGATATAAATGTCAGTTTTTTTTTTTTTATTTATCTAGACCTACAGTCAGGGTACCCAGTCTATCCTCTATAGTCCATGAGAAATGTTATCTGGTAGTCCAATAATTGGACCAATTTCTGAAGAGGAAAAACAATCTTTCTCTCTGAAGGAAAGGTTATAATACTGCTTAATTTATATTACTGGCACATAAATCTCATTCACTATATTGACCATTGATCAAATGTGTAATGAACCCCTAAAGGTGTCAGAACTATGTTTGATTTACAATACAAGAAATCCTCACCCTCAGTCATAAAGTCTAGTATGGAATAAGTTTGCACTTGAACCTTTGATGTTTCATGATTGTTAAGTATAGTAAATTAATGTTGTCTTGATTGAGTGTAATTCACTTACATATGTGTATGACCTATACGATTTTGAATTTCAGGATGAAGTTATGAGTATACAGAAGTTTTAGGAGACTTTTTGAAGATCATAATGCTAATATAACCAGTAAAGTAGAATTCCTAGTACTTCCACAATGATTTCTCTTGAAGCAAGCAATCCATATCCCATTCCACTCATTTGGAGATTCTATTCACAACAGTTTTCCTTCCTTCCTTCCTTCCTTCCTTCCTTCCTTCCTTCCTTCCTTCCTTCCTTCCTTCCTTCCTTCCTTCCTTCTTTCCTTCCTTCCTTCCTTCCTTCCTTCTTTCTTTTGTCTGATGCCTGGCAGGTCAGTTGTGGAATACACAGGATCCATAATAGGGTAGGACTGTTGACTTTTCACTCCCAGCAGCCTGAACAGCACCTCTTGGCACAAAGGAAACCAGATAATAGGGAGGAAGCTTCCAGCTTAGTTCAAGATTGTTTTCTCTAGGTTCTGAAACCCAAGCATGTAGCATCCTCACCAATAGGTACTTACCATCTTTTTTGATTGGGCAAACAAAACTAATGGCAATACCCTATATTGTTTTAGGGACCTATGTATTCTTCCTGAACAACAACTCATTGGGAGATATTTCGTCCCTGGCAATGTAATTTTCAATGAATATCTTATGGCTTATGGAAGAAGCTTTTTCTCCTTATGTAGAGAGATCTTTATTTAATAGAGAGGGACAGAGGTAGAGATAGACAGGAAATGGGTGAGCTAGGGCCTCCAGGCACTGCAAATGAACTCCTGATGCATGTGCCATCTTGTGCATCTGGCTTTACATTGGTACTGGGGAATCATACCTGGGTTATTGGCTTTGCCAGCAAGTGACTTAACTGTTAAGCCATCTTTGCAGCTCCAAACAGTTATTTTTTATTTTTTTTTCTTTTACATGGCCTACCAAATAATAGGTTTCCATATGGATTATTCATGTCTCCTTAGTTTTGGTTCCTCTTCTAAACTCATACTTCCCTTCTTTGCCTATGCATTTCATTCCTGCTTGAATCTTTTCCTGCCACAGTTAATCCACCTTACTTTCACGTTGCCTATGTTCCACTGTTTCTCTGTGACACCATCCTCCATATATGATCCATTTATAGGTAAGGAATAATAACTAATAACTGTGACTGATGTGGTACTTGGAAAAAAATCCTGATATATGAGAAGCTAAAACTGAAAATTGAGAAAATATGTATGCTGTCTGGACCTCAGACAACAGTAGTATATTATATCAGTATTGTCCTATGCTTTGTAAAAAAAATGTACTATTTGTGGACATATAAAATATGAATAATTGAGGCTAGTGATATATGTGAGATCCTATTCTACAATTCCCTTATAAAATGAAGTGTTCTAAGCCTTAAATACATTAAAACAAATATGCTATGTCAGAAAATTTAAAAAAGGAACATTCATACTTTTTTCTTATTTTTTTTCTTATTTCCTTTCATAAGTATTATTTATCTTAAAATTTATTGTCACCCCCCTCTGTTGCCCTCCCCTCCCTCCCCACCCATCCGATTGTCTAGTCCACAAGATACTTGCTGGGTATGTAAGGCATCTTGGGTAGATTCAGATTAGTTGCTGTAGATGAGTGAGATTATATGGCGATTTTTTTCTGTGATTGGGTAAGTTCAAATGTAGACCTAAATGGCACAGCTAACATAAAAATCTACATCCTAAAAGGCAGAGCAAATGGCTAACCCTTCACCAGGCCCTTAGAGGGAACACCTGAGCCACAGGTCACAGGAGAGGGTATGATGAAGACTGACCTTCTAAAGCTTCTCTCTCTCTCTCTCTCTTGTCTATAACTCTTTTATAATAGTTATGTTTTTCTTCCTTTTCTTAGTGGGCACTGACCTGTAACTTCTTGTACCAGCATATGGCTATCATCCACAGTGTGCTTTGGATCAGAGAGACCCTAAATGTTTCCTGAAAGAAAGACAGATTTCTGTCAGAGTACTTGATGACCCACCAAAGGTTAGTGGTAAGACCTTACTGCTGAAGTCACCTTATGTGGTTGACACATAAAATGGAATGGTATGGCTGGAAGCTGGAAGAGAGTCAGTCCCCAGACGGTCAACACATATAGTGCCAGACAGTGCTACATGGGCAACTGGGGGAAAATGACCACTATTTGTCCAAGCAACTCATGTTCTAACTTACTTAGCAGGAAATAACCTGCCCTGATGCTCACACAAGTGCAATAGTGGTGCACAGCCATAGTGGGAAACCAACTGCTCTTGGCTAGGTTAACTGACCCCCTCAGTGGTAGGGGACCCATAGCTGGAGCTGGAAAACAAGTCAGAACCATATCCAAACATAAGCCCACTTTCCATTATCAAGCTACCATAAATCATGGGCTATAAGAGAGCCTACACCAATTAAATTCTCTATAAAAAAGTAAGAGTTATCTCATTTGTCTGGTGCTAACTTACTCTCCTCTGGAGAATCTACTTCTCTTTTTCAGATAAATGTGGATACTATGGAGAGATTCACCCCATCAACCTCAAAAGGGCGCTGGCTGAAACTAAGAACAACTGGTGAAACAAGCAAAGGTGCTGTTTTCTTGGTGATCCGGGTATAAGCACAAGAGTGAAGGAGATAAACACAGAGAAAAAATCAATTCCTACCAAATCAGACATACAGAGCCCCAGAGGCCCCCAACACCTCATCACTGAAGCAGACCAAAAATGAACCCAACACGGAAATTTTGTGGAAAAGGGGGCGGAAGGAATGTCAGAGCCACATGTTGGGTGATGATATGCAGAGACATTTATCATACCCATAACTGTGAGCTAACTCCAGAATGCATGACCCATATACCTCAACAAGGAGGGGCAAGGGGAGGGGGGTGAATCATGGATGAGCCTAACAATGTTATCAAATTGGGTGTATTCGCTGAGTACAAAACTAATTAATAAAAAAAGAAAAAAAAAGTTATTGTCACTAATATTAGTATATTCAGTGAAGTATACAGTGATCATTTCATTATTTGCAAAAAAGTTAATAAAATGGGAGTGGCAAATTTGTGGAATTTTCATAATACAAAACTAAAAACATAGATCTAGTGAAGAAGAACACAAAGAATGTGTGATTAAAATACAAAACATCAAGATTCAATTTTTGGACATCTTGTAAAATGCATATATAAATAAGCTATAATGAAATTTATTATATAACTAATCTGTTATATATAGTGCATAATTTTCCCAAAGTCTTATACATATAAAATATAAAAAGAGAGTTACAAGGAATAGGGAAATGGCTTAACGATTATGGCATTTCCCTGTGAAGCCTAAGGACCCATGTTTGATTCCCAGGATCCATGTAAGCCTTATGCACAAAGGGGCACATGTGTCTGGAGTTTGTATGCAGTGCCCCGTCTCTCTTTCTCTCTCAATACATAAATAAAATATTTTTAAAGAGATTTACATTGTAAAATAGTTTTGAAAAATTAATCAGTTAATTCTATATTATTTTTGATCTTCACAATAAAGCAGATTGTGACCATGTGATGATTAAATAAAATATTTACCTACTATGTCATCTTATTCCGGAAAAATCCTAGAGATATTTAATCTGTTTTTGTGAATCTGTTTCTTAAACAAAGCATAGACATTTCATAGAAAATTATATCATTGAATATATTTAGTCAAAATATGGTCACTGAAATTCCTGTGATTTTGTTCAGTAGTGAAAGTATATAAATCCATGAATTCAAAACTTAAGCATAAAATATTTTTACTACAACTATAGTAGCTCTATTATTTTACACTGTAGATTAGTAAAAGTAAATAACAAAAATCAATGTTGATTGATCAATATTTAAACACATGTAAGCAGTCCCATTTTGAATGAAAACAGATTATTTTATACAACTGTATTTATACAATTAATTTTATTCTGTTTATATTTACATTCTCTATGAAATTTCTATTTTTTAAATCTATGACTTCAGAAATAAAAGATGCATTGAAAAACTTCATGTCTTATACTATTCCTATAACAACAGACGCATTTCATTCAAATAACCAAACATTCTTCACTCACAGCCAGCCCAAGGCTGTGAGAAAAAAAATTAAATCAGGCAGCAAACTGATGTTCTTTGTTTACAACAAAGTCTTTCACAATTTCTCTCAGGAACTATTGATCTATTCCTGGAAAAGCACAGTGAATAAAATCCCTCAAACTCACACTAATAAACTAATGCATAAATCAAATTTCCTTCATACAAGACTTAATAACTCTATGAAAATACTAAAGGGCAGGTATGTTATGCTTTAATATAATCTTTCCTCCATGATTTTTTTCTCCTGTCATATGTTTCTTCTTTGAGGTTGAGCTTCATGTTGAATTTTTCTGTGAACATATGGAAACTCTACAGTTGTGTAGTTATATTATAAAGTATTTTTAGAGTTTCAATAAATCATGTCTCAAAAGTTTTCAAAATTTTATATTATGTAAGAGAAAGCATTTAGTTTTCTTTTTTTACTTAATGAGTGGCTTTCTAATATTGGCCTTTACTCACCATTACTTAAACACTTTTAGTAAATTCTTATAGGATTAGGGATACATAAAATTTCAGAAAGTATAATTTTAACAATGAAATAAAACCAAATTTTTACTGAGAAATTTACAACATTGTGATATCATATTAACTATATATGAGACTATTTTTTCTGCCACATACAACTTATGTAAAGTTGAACAAGTTGTTAAAATATTAAATTATATATATTATTGCTCTTAGACAAGCAATAGGTTAGGAAATTCAATAAGGAGGCAGTTAATATTATTTATAACATTTTAGTAACATAATTCACTCAATGGTGACTACTGGTCCCATGTCATATGACATTTCAAGCCAAATGAAGTAAACTTTAATATATATATATCTATTACTATAATATATACTAAAATGATTATGTGTCAGAATGGCTAATGTTTATTTTTGTTATCTTTGTTGAGAAATGTAATCTTCTATAAAAAGCGAATGCAAGGAGCTATTTGAATGTGGGAATCTTGTATTTAGCATGGATGTGCTAAATGAAGGTCACAGAGACCTCTCATTTTAAACATATTTTAGTGTGTACATCTTTATTCATAAAAGTCATGAAACTGGAAAATTACAGATATAGACTACAAGTAATCTACTATATAATGTAGGGTACATATATCTTAATTAAAATAACCTCTTCAAGAAACAATCGTTATTGTTTCTGAAAATAACTGTACACATAATCAAAATACAAGTCATGCAATCTAAAATATGTTACAGGAAAATCTTCACATCTGCAAATATAATAGGTATAAAAATGTTCATAATATCACTACTAGGAGTTGTTAAAAGGAAATGTTCTAAAATCCATCAGCGTAATAACATTTTGAATTAAACAAATCTCAGAAGATTAATCAAAGCATACTTTTTATAAAGGAAAAAAATAGTAAGTAAACAATAACATTTTTAAATAAATGTGTCTGAGCAATTGTAGCTTTTTAAAGGAATATTAAGAGCCAAATATTTATAAAATAATATTAAAATTATATTAAATATGTAATAAGTTGTGTTGCATGTTAAGTACATGGATGGTATAGGGAAGAAACAGATCAGTAAATATCCATATTCCACATCACAAATTTACCAAAATAGAGTAAATAAAAAAGAATAACATGAGTTATCCATTATTTGATTCAAAGGGAACAGAATAAATATGATCAGTATTTGTCCATGGGAAAGTGACCAAGAAACTTAAAAGAATTTTATATTTCTGTCTGAATTTTAGAACAATGGCACAATCCTATATGGTGTCACAATATCTTATATTTGTCATTATTCATTCATCATAGCCATAGAAAGTACAGGGCTAGAATGACCAGCTCCGCTCGTGTTGCTGAGGTGATTCATTAAATCACAGGTCTACAAGGTGGCGAATGGAGGTAGACAGAGAACACAGAGCGTGGACTATGGATATTTAGGAACTCTCTGAACCTCATCTTAAATTTTGTTGTGAACATGTACTTTCTTTACTACTTGAACAAAATACAGTGAAAAGGAAGAAAAGAGTGTTATTCATGAGTTATGATCATACTCTTGAATGATGCTGTAAGATAAACTGAGTTATGAATAACTAATCTCTGTGCAAAAACCCCAATGGTCTAATTTACTAAATCATAAATAGAAAAAAGTAAAATCAAATTATTATGAAAAATTTATTTCAGTGACGGAATAACTACTTAATTTGTTCAAGGCCTTGGGTTCAATCTCCAATACAACAAAATACAAAAATGCCAGAACAAAATAAAACCAATGGTAACTTGAACAATGGACCTCTGCTCCTAAGATTTCAAAGGGGCACAAGACTCTGAGAACTAGGCTAGAAATAAGTCATTAGTGTTATGTGACAAATAAATAAATAAAGTTATCTTCATGCTGTTCTTGTCCTTATAACTTGAGTGAAGTTAAAATGAAAAGTAAGAGAATAGGCTATTTTCTGGAAAAAAGTTACAAGACAAGGTAGCATTTAGGTTGTGGCATTGTTACTGCTCATAAAGTTTTAGGATCTCAGTACAAGAGAGGAAAAATGTAGGGCAGAAAATGTGAAAAGACTTGTCACTTAGCAAGTGCAAGAGAGACTCAAAAGTGAAGAAGACAGTGAAGTTGTTAAGAAAATATGATTAGGGCTGGAGAGATGGCTTAGCTGTTAAGCGCTTGCCTGTGAAGCCTAAGGACCCCGGCTCGAGGCTCGGTTCCCCAGGTCCCACGTTAGCCAGATGCACAAGGGGGCGCACGCGTCTGGAGTTCGTTTGCAGAGGCTGGAATCCCTGGCGCGCCCATTCTCTCTCTCTCCCTCTATCTGTCTTTCTCTCTGTGTCTGTCGCTCTCAAATAAATAAATAAATAAAAATTAAAAAAAATATGATTAGAGAGATTAATTTCATGAACCAGGAACCTGGATCTCTGCCTTGTGCCATCAAGAAAGGAGCTGGGAGACCCAGACATGTGAAAATCCAAATTCACTGAAATGAAGAGAGCTGAACATTTTATCCATTCTTTTTAAAGTGTTTTCTGATCAACAAGAAAACTCCTGAGGAAGTATTTCCCAAGGGCCTGGCCCAAAGATGAGATCTCAGGGTGGCTGCAGAATGTGACAGCACCATCCACACAGTACTGGCTTTACAGGCACACAACATGCAGGAGTATCATGGATACTTCCACCATGTTTCTGTAAGGCTCATAGAGCCAGAGAATGTATTGCAGAGTTGCAGTCCCTGTATGAAGGACCCCAGAGCCCACTGTTTGGAAGTGTGATGGCTAAGTGACAAGGCAGATGGTTAATGACAGTGATGGTGGCATCAGGAGACATTCACAGAGGAATACTACAGGCATGGAGTGGAGGGGGCTCAAGAGAGAGGTTGTGTGCTATGGATGCTACATGTTGTAGATCTGGAGTGGTGGGGCTATCCACAATCTTTGGAGTCTAGATTTTTCTATCATAAGCCTACATGCCAGCATGAAGGGACAGTATTTGATATTTATTTCCTGGCCTACAGTTGGCTCTTACATCTTACATCATTGGAATCATTTACATCCCTCCCATTTAAAATAATAATATATACATACATATATATATATATATATATACACATACATACATACATATATATATATACAGATACACACACACACACATATATGTATATATGTGTGTGTGTGTATGTGTATGTGTATGTGTATGTATATGTATATGTATATTCATATATTCTGTGTCATTGTAAATACACAACAGCTTCTAAATTAAAAGGTTGTCTTATCAGAAGATTTCACATTTTTGCACAGGGTGGTGACTGTGTGTACTTTTAGAGATGGGCTAAATACAGTTTTTCATGAAATAAAATGATACTTCAGGGTCAAGGACTGAAATGTTATGATTTACAATAACTTGGGTGTTTACCAATGAACAAGCAATGGAGTTGTGATTATTAATCTTCATCGAGGGGCTGGAGAGATGGCTTAGTAGTTAAAGCCCTTGCCTGTGAAGCCTAAAGACCCATCTCCAGGCCCCACTTAAGTGAGACACACAAAATGTGAGGTAAGCACAAGGTCGTACATGCCCCCAAGGTGGCTCAGGTGCCTGAAATTCGATTACAGTGGCTGAAGCCCTAGAGCTTCAATTCTCATTGTCTCTCTCTCTCTCTCTCTTTCTCTCTCTCTCTCTCTCTCACTCTGCATCTCTCCCTCTCTAAAAAAGTAAACATAAAAAGTAAATTTCCCAGTCAATTTCACTGGCTTTATATTCTGCTAGGAGACAAACATTTCAGTATGTCTATTAGGCAGTTTTAATATTAGGTTAACTGAAGTAAAAAGACTCACTAAAATTGTGGGCAGTACCATTCCACAAATTGGGGTCCTGAACCAAATAAAAATGAATCATGAGCTGAGCACCAATATTCATAGCTTTTTACCTCCTATCATAATAGACTATGCCAGACTATACCAGTCATAATAGACTATGCCTTCAAACTGAGTCAAAATAAACTGTTCTTCCTTCAATTGATTTGTCACCTCAACAAGAAAAGTAACTGGCAAGTTGTAATTGTAACTAAAATAATACAGTAACAGGAATGACATACCAATATTGATCCCAGTTTACTTCTCAAAAGCAATTCAATTATTGCTTACACTAAATGGGATAAGATTTCCAAGTATGAAGAGTGTGGGAGAGAGATTAAAACAGAACACACAGCCTCTCTGGCCACAACAGGGCATAAACATCATTAAGGAATTGAAGCTACCTTACAAAACAAAATTCAACACTAAACAGAATAGAATTGTTGATTTCACATTTCATATAAACAAATATAAACTGTAGGAAGAAAACAGGTAACTATAGAAAAGGAGAAAAAAGCCAGTTCATTCCAGTGAACATGATTATCTACCTTTTAGTCTAATAAAGACAAAAAAGCCATTCTAACCTATCAAATATGACAACTGAATGTCCAGTAACTATGTATAAGACACTAGGTCATATGAATATAGACAATATGCATAAAGAAAACTTAAAATGAAGTCCAGAAACATTTCAAAATAATCCCAAATGTAATTAAGATAAATCTAAAGTATATTAAAATAAATCATTGAATTATAATTAGGAAAAAGAGTAATGCCATGTTAGAACTTGATAAACAAGTTATAACATTTTAAGATATATTTTAAAATGCAAGCAAAATTGGAATAAAAATGAATTAATGAATATGTATTTATATGTATTATATTTTAGCTGCCTACTGAAAAATAAGGCTTGTTACCAAATACCTATACACTGTGGAATAAATTAACCAAATCAAAATCGTTCACAAAACACAGTCCCATACAGGATAGAACAAAATGAAATTTTGCATATACTATAAGCCTGACAGTTCCAAATATCAAATGTCATAGGAAGAGTTTATACTCAACCTGATTGTCTGTGTATCTATTTTTAATTCACAAAGTATCATAAACTAAGATATTGATTATTGCTATAGGAGCTATGATTGGCAGGGAATATGAAAGGAATTTCTATATTCTTGAGTATACTGTTTCTTGTTTTAACGGTAGATTACCCTGACCAACTTTTGAGTTGCCAGTATTGAACCCCTTGATTAAACTCTCAGATTCATAGTATACCTCTAAAAGACTATAGAAATGATTTCTGTATGAAAAGATAATTCTGCTTGCTAGCCACCTGGGTAAACAAATAAAAGTAATATTAAAATATTTCCTGATTTTATAATTTTCTCAGTAAACTGAGTTCATGTCACTCTTTGCCTTGATTCTGATACTATATTTAACATTTACATCTAAAATAATACCTGCTATTCAGTTTTTAAGATTTTCTAATAATTGGGTTTAATAAATAGGTAAGAAAACATGTAATCCTTAATTCTTTGCCTGGAGCACAGAAAATACAATCTCTTCCTCCATAGAATGTGTTTTCTCCACAAATTAAAGGGACATGCAGCCATTCAAACAACCTGAAAACACAGATAACATTGACAGTTTTAACACACCAAAATTAATTATACATCCTTGGAATACATCAGAGTTCTTTTCATATCAGCTCCCTGGACATCACCCAATTATTTCAGTTTACTCAATCAATTTTTCCCTTTATAATTGAATGAGAATTGGCTGGAATTTTCTTGTTATATATAGCCAGAATATGTTGATTCCTACATTGGCTGAGCTCTCTCCATACCATTCTCCACATTTTTAATTTTCCTGTGTATCATGACCTACAAAACATGGTGTTGTTCCCTTTATACCCAGTGCAGCAAAGAAGAAAGGATTTACACCAAGGGGTCCTCCAGGAAGTGTTAAATGAAAGCCATAATATTAGATATTTCTTTGTATTGTGATGTGATGAATGGGAATAGACTGAGTGATAACTATCAATAATCATAATGAAAACTACTTATAATGCATAGTGTATGTAGATAAAAACTAATTTTACACACAACAATTAAAATTAAAAGAACGCTGTAACATATTTCACTTTCATATTAATATCCTTAAATATTTTTATGTGTAGTATTATTTTTTTATTTATTTTTTTTTTTGGTTTTTCGAGGTAGGGTCTCACTCTGGTCCAGGCTGACATGGAATTAACTCTGTCATCTCAGCTTGGCCTTGAACTCATGGCAATCCTCCTACTTATGCCTCCCGAGTGCTGGGATTAAAGGCATGCGCCGCCACGCCCGGCTCAGTGTGTATTATTTTTTTGAGGTAGGGTCTCAATCTAGCTCAGGCTGACCTGGAATTCACTATGTAGTCTCAGGGTGGCCTTGAACTCACAGTGATCCTCCTACCTCTGCCTCCCAAGTGCTAGGATTAAGGTGTGTGCCACCACGCCAGGAGTAAACTTTATGTGCATTTTATAATGGATTAAATTCCATACAACAGCTACAGGTGTGACATGGTTATAGAAAGGGATTGAGCCAAATACATACCTCAAAGAGAAGTCTTAGAATTTATTAGAAGAGGATTTTTTCTGCAATATCTGAAGCCATGGGTTCAACCCCCAACCCTGCATTAACTGGGTACAGTGGTGCATGCTTGTAATCCCAGCACTTGACAGAGAAAGGCAAGGATAAAAAAAGTCAAAGGTCATTCTCAGTTACATAGAGAGTCTGATTCTAGCATGGGCTACATTAAGCCCTCTCCTCTACTGTACAAAAGGAAAGCATGTTCTCAAGTGAAATAAAATAATCTTTCAAATGTAGTGGTGCCATATGTGATTTAGGAATTGGTATAGTCAGTAATTAGATCCTTAGATAATTTAGTTTTCAACAGTATAATGCTATTAAGTCATTAGGTAGCTACTATAATCATCTACAATAAAGATAAATTTAAATCACATGGTGTGTGCAACAAAGAATGTTAGCAAGAGAACATAGATAGGAAAATGCCCACATGAGACTGGTTGACCAAATCTGAAATTATATCTTTGAAGTCAGATGGGGAGGCAATATTGTAAGGGCCACAGAGTGCAAGGAAATATCCAAAGCATTTCCCTCCCCACAGTAATGACTGACTGTTGCTTTCACACCTTATAAACCATACCCTTTGAATACCAGTAATCCCACTGAGGAGGGCCCTCAGTAGAATGGGGGTAAGGAGGAGGGAAACGACAGTACCAACACATGATGTGCCCATACAAAGTTTCTACTTAGTTAAAAAAAAAAAAAAAAAAAAAAGGCCAGGAAAATGGCTTAATGGTCAAGGCACTTGCCTACAAAGACAAAGGGCCCCAGTTCAATTTCCCAGTAACCATGTAAAGCCAGATGCACAAAGTGGCACATGCATCTAGAGTTAATTTGCAGTGGCTATATACCCTGGTACACTCATTCTTTCTCTTTATCTGCTTCTCTCTCTCTCTCTTTCTATTTCTATCTCTTTCTCTCTCCCTCTCCAATTGGGAGCTGTGAGGGTATGCATGAATGAAATATTGCCAAAGACACAAGCCATGGGCAGTAGCTTTAAAATGTATGTATTTTAACATATAAGGAACATACTATGAAATGGAAAATAACTGAGTATCTGCTACTAAGAGGAGACTATGCTATGTAAGCAGAATTATTAGATAATTTGTTTGGAATAAAGATTTTTGAACAGTTTATAATAGACATATATTCTTTATACAAATTTTAATCTTTATAAAAATATTCTGTAATACCTAACATGCTGTTCATATGAAAAATTATGGCAAACCTGAAATAAATCATCCAATCTTATTATATTCTTTTGTGAGCATATTTGGGTGTAAGTGATAGTGTAGTATGAAAGTAAAAATTATGAAAATTTCATATTGTTTCTAGTTTATTGGTTTAGATTTTGGTTTTCTCTCCACAAATCAATTGTCCCTTTTTATATCAAATTATTTGAAAATACACTTGACTCCTAACTTGAACAAATGTTTCCTAACTTCCCTTCTCTTCTAGGACTAAGATGTGTCTAAATTCTTATCAATGCATTATAAACAAGGAACATAAATGCCTTTCCTGATATCTGCATTCGAAGTGTATTTGTGCTCCACATTCATCTATTCTAATGCAATAAACAGAATGGGGGCAGGGATGAGGGAAAAGAGGGTACTAACACATGATGTATCCATATGAACTATGTTGTTAATAATAACCATAATAACATAAAGATGAAATGGTTTGCTTGACATGCCATTTGTTGGGTTGTGATGAGATTAAAGTAGAGGTAAAGATGAAAGCAACTGCACTTTATGAGGTGGGAAGATAACACTGAGGAGGCCCTTTGGAAAACTGCAGATTCTATGGAATAGAACCAATTTGTATCTCCTATCCTATTTCTTTTTCCCCTAGTATATTGGCAAATAGCCTCAACATTCTGAAGTCCTCCCATATTGGTTAAAAATTTTAAAAAAAAAACATTTTATAAGTTAGCAGAACCAATAATACAGCAGAAGACAAGCATGTGCAAGAAAAGTTAAGCAATATTTTACTATAGTGCAATAAAGTTAGTGGAAAAAATGATTAAATAAAGAAGAACTTAAACCCCCAATGCCTTTGATCAAATATGTAAAACATAATGTAGAAATCATATTTAATTTTAATATACTAAGCTCCTTTCAGATCTAGTTCTCAATGTAGTAACTGAAGGCATTAATCACTGTGATTGCTGGTGCTACAGTTCTTACAATGTGTTTCATTTATCTTGCTAGTTTTCAGTACATAGTGTCTAAGAATTCATAGATGCACTGATTTATGTCATAAAGTTTTAGAAAATATCTTCAAAATATGTGAGAATTTTAAGCTTTTTCAGTAAATCAGGTAGTAGATATATGATTTTTATGTCTACTATAAGCTATATTGTATTAAGTATGCTTCATTAGTGATTCATTCAACATTGAGCATTAATTTAGCATTTCATAATTCATATTAACAGAGAAAAACTGTAATAAAGATGACAATTCTCTTCTACAAGTAGCTGAAATGGCAGCTCACAGATTTCTATGACCCAAATAACACATTTGTAAAAATTCAAGGATAGGACTCAGGCTTGTTGATTTCCTTGTTTGCATTCACTATCAAACCTGGAAATATATCAGAACATCAATTGTTTTGTCTGCTCAGGAAGGCTGAGTACAGATGAGTGACTTCCTATTTGCAATGCTGTGCTCTCCCCACCTAAATTTACCCATTTGTTGTAACCTGAGTTCCTGCAGATGCCTTTGCTTAGATGGCATTATTTAAATGATATCTTTACATAATGTTTCTCTCTCTTCAATTGCTACATTCAAAGGCATTTGTGAAATCCGGCCATACACATAAACAACAATTTCTCAAATGCCTGATTTCAATATGCCAGTTTCTGGCTATTCCGCCACACAATATCCAACTAAAGTGTTATGATAATCATCTAATTAAATGATAACAAAGCAAAGAACAAAATTATAGTACACTGACAAAAACAAACAAACAAACAAAAAACCCATAAGAATGTGTAAGTAAATGAGAACAGCTGTGGAATATGAATAAATGCATTGATATGCCTATTTGTGTGTGTGTGTACACAGAGTACATGTATATTGTGGTGTGAGTGGTGAGTGAACAAGTGTGTTTAGTTTTGTGTACCCCGTGAACATACAAGAGGAGGCCGAAGGAAAATATTATCTTATCTGACCTACTCTTGCACTGCATCTGCATAGTGCTTTGAGGCAGGGTTTCTTTATCCAGGACAGCTATCTGTCAGGAGCCCCAAAGATTATTTGCTACCTCTCAGGCTCCTCACATCCCACTTCTTCAGCCCTCACCCATGCCCCCACAAACTGGAGTTATAAGTGGGCATGACCATTCCTAGCTCATGGTTTTCTTGGGAGTCTGCTTTGGCTGCTACAGGCAGGAGAGGCCCTCAAGCTTATGCAGCAGTTGTTCTTAACCACTGAGCCATCTCCACAGCATACATAAATGATAATCTACATTTGTAAATCATTGTTTATTCCTTTTATAAGTGATTTTATTCATTTGATGATTAGAACAGCAATTTCTTTTCTATTTGGTCTTTTTTTATCATTTCTCATCCCTCCATTTCTTCAATTATGCATACCATTTTTCTGTCTAACATAGACTTTGAAAGGCCCTGCACTAATTCCTCCAATCTTTCCTTTTCACTTGTACTTGTTCCCTAAGTAATTCCTTGATTAAAATGCTATGCATTCACCAATAGGTTTTTTTGTTGTTTTTGTAAAAAGATTTCATATAGCACAGGGTGGCTTTAAATTTACTACATAGCCCAAGAAGATCTTGAATTCCTAATCCACCTTCTTCTATCTTCCAAATGCTGGGATTACAGGATAGTGCTACAAAGCTCAGTTTATATTTTCAGAGAAATTTTCAGTGTCTTCTCCTCTGAGTTGAAGAATCCAATACCATACATTCTACAATGAAGGTTCCTTGACTAGTTGATAAATGACTCAAATTTAGTATGTTTTAAACTACATTAGTGATTATTATTAATTTTTTAATATGTTTTTTCTAATTTTTCTAAGTCAATAAAGAACATGGACACACTGTACAAGCCAAAATCTTGATAATTACATGTAATTGTGTAATATAATTTTCCCCATTTGAATACCTATTTTCCTTCCCACAAACCACCTATTATTAATATAATCTTTAAGAAAGCTAATTTTCCTAATTTACATTGTCATATTTCCAATCAATGTAATGTTATCAGTGTGGCAAAGTTTTCAATATACCTCCAAACCTTTCATAAAGCAGACAGAATCCATAGTTGAGGATAAACCTCAGAGATATTTTCAACTTTGATATTCATATAAGGATGCTTGAAGCAAAAAAAAATAAATAAATAAAATCAAATAAAAATCACTGAATATTGCCATTTTCAAACATATTTTGGGGGAAATAATAGTTCTCATAACCCTAAAAGTCTACACTGACATAAATCAGATCCTCAAAGGGAAAAAGGGAAGAGATTTTTAAAGAAAACAGAATTGAAGGAAGGGAGGGGAAGATGGAGATGAAAATGCCTCAGAAAGTGATCATGGAACAAAGATACTTTTGGAAGACAAGAGATATTTAATTCCATAGCCATAGGAAAACATTAATTATTTGTTTATAGAAGTATTCAGACTCTACACATGTTTTCAAATTTTATGCAAATAGGTTGATGACTCTGTTATTTTCATGACACCAGAACTTGTTTGAAAGTATTTATATAGCATATAGGGGGAACTTGAAGTCAAAGTTTCATGGTTTTCTACCAAAATGTATTACCCAGTTGTTTCAGTGCCATTTGTTATAAGGGTGTTCATTTCCTCCACTGAATTGCTTTGTCAGCTACGTAAAAAATTAAGTGAGGGCTTGGTGCAGGTTAAAACAGTCACTATGAAATGATCAACGTTCCACCATGGGTGAGAGAGAAGAGTCTGGGGGCCCTATCGCTTCCTCAAAAGTTATAAACAGCTAATAGTGAGTGGGTGAGCAGGGGGTATTTTAGAGGTATACCCACTGGTAGGGACCATGTGTTCTAGTAAATAATCCCTTGTTTGTATCCATTCAGGGAACAAGGGGCTCAGCAGAGAGGGCATGAGGGCCATGCCAAGACAAGGGATTTGAGAGAATTATGATTAAAATATATTATACACATATAAAATTGACAATAAATAAAAACCATCACTATGATATTTCTAAGCAGGTTCCTTCCAACATGGATTTTTCTGTGGCAAGAGTCATTTTAAGTGTGTGTTAATACCATAACTATTAGCCTCATGTGGCAAACAAGCCCTAGAAATGTGAGCGGTGGAAGACAGCAAATATAATTTTAATTTTGTTTAATTATAAATATCAATATAAACTCAAATAGGCATTAATTAATTTTGACCACATATTGGAAAGAAAAATTAAACAATGCTCAGTTTATTTCATTAAACTGTCTACTTTATGACAATTCCAATAGTGTTTTATTGCCACATCGTTGCATTTTGTATTTGTACAGCACAGTACCCAAATGTAAACTTCTTTGAGGAACCACTGATTCAAATTCTATTGCCTTTTAATGAAATATTTTCATTCCGTAGCTAGTCCATTTTTAGCTAAAGGAGAAATTTGTTGTATAACATTAACACTAACTATATTGAGCCCAACGAAACATTAGAAGAGGGTGCTAATATAAAATTATGTCATCTAATACACTAGATCTCTATATAGTGTTTAGGTCTTTCTAAAAATTATTCATGGTCTGGTGAGATGACTGAACAGTTAAGTACACTTCCTGGGCAAGCATGAAGGTTTGTGTCTGATTCAGTTAGAATCTTCAGAATTCATATAAATAGTCGGGTGTGGTCAAACATGTAAGTAACCCATCCCTGGGTGAAATGGAGACCAAAGAAATGCTGGATTTCTTGAATGACAAGTTCTGGTATCAGGAAGGGCTGGAGGGGAGCATCTGATGATACCCTCTGGCTTCCACAGATGAGCCCATGGGACGCCACAGGAGAGTGCACAGTCAGTCACACAGGTGAGCACTACGCTATGCATACCAAACTGTTATTCACAGTTGCTTGAACGTTATGAATGTGATGCAGTAAAAAATTCTCAAGTTCCTCAGTTTGATTCCCAGCTCTACTGCTCCCTTCCCTACAAAACCTAGTATTCAGTCTAAGCAAGCTGTGATAAAATTACAGTTTGATTGGTCTTTTACATGGAGTGGATCAAATATATAATGGTTCATCACATTTTACATATGTTCCCATAGCTATAATGGTTTATAGTCTTTATTATTTAAACACTTTCCCCAGTTTTGTTACTAGTATGGTATAATCCTCATTGAAGAAGTGGATAATTTTCCCCATCCCTTCCACATTCTGGTAGTAATTAGATTCAATTATGTATTTCTTCTTTAAACATTTGGTAGAATTATTCAGTTAAACCATGTAGATATTCAGTGTTATTTTTGTTTGTTTATAATAGAAGATTTTTAATTAAAAATTCAGTTCTTTTAAAATGATATAGGCTAGGAAATTCTCCCAGGTTATTTTTTTTTCCTAAATGATATGTGGTAAAATGTTTTTCAAGGTAATATCATCTAACTTGTTTAATTTTACAGCCAAAACTTTATTCCTAGTGATTTCTCTTCATTATCATTTTAAAAGTCTATTGGATCAAAATGAGTTTAGTATTTCATTTCTCATATAGGTAATTTTAGTCTCCTATTTTTTCCTAGTCAGCCTAGACAGTGATTTATTGTATTGAAATATTTAAAATGAAAAGATGTCTTTTGGTTTCATTGATTTTTTTCTTTCTCATTTTCTTTATGGCTCTAATATTAATGCCTACTTGTTCTAAATTTGATTTGCATTCTTTCCTCCTAGTTCTTTAAAAGTAAAAGCTGTTATTGATTTTAGGCCTTTCATATAAAAATGGCATTATATATATGATATCATATGTATATATTATACTGCAGATTTCCTTTTAACATGGTTTTAGTTATATCATACACATTTTCACAGTGAGTTTTTTATTTTTCATTCAGATAATATTTTAATTTTCTTGAATATTTTCAGATTTCCTGTGTCATTGCATTACCAAATATTTGTGAGTATATTCTAGAACTTTGTTTTATTGATTCAGCCTTAATTCTTTTGTGTTCTGAGGACTTAGTTTTCAAGATTTCAATTATCTTCAATTAATTTGAATAGAGTTCATTAGCCAGATCAACTCCTGGTACACCTACCACATACACTTGACACATCTGTTATTTATAACCACATATGAACTACCATGAAACTGAAAAGAATAGTTTTGTTTTCCTGGATAAGCGTCTAGGACAAAAAGCTATAGAGGCATCTATTTCAGAGTGTCTCACAGATTGCAGTCAAGATGTCGTGTGGATGGAATCTCATAGTCTCAGCTGGACTACAAGCTATGTCTAATCCCACATGGCAGGATTCAGGACTCCTCTAAAGCCTCCCCACTGATGTCTTCAGTGCTCTGCTGGTTCACGGATAGGAGGCTGCTGCTATTACTGCTTTGATTTATGCATCCCTCCTACATGTCAGATAACTTGATCAGAATATGTCAGTCAAGAAAGCTACAGAGGGTGACTCAGTGGAGAAACACTTGCTTCCCAAGGATGAGTATCCAAATTTAGATCCTCATAGCCATGTAAAAAGCTGCGTGTAGTGACGTGATGTGTGCCTGTAATTTCAGCACTGGAGAAGTGGGGACAGGAGAAATCCTAGCATGTGCTGGCAAGTTGTTATACCCAAATTGGTGAGCTCTAGGTTTAATGACAGACGGTGCCTCAGGAAAAAAAAAAAAAAAAAAAAAAAAAAGTTAAGAGTAATTGAGGAAGACTCTTGATTCAACATCTGGCCTTCACATACACACATGCACACATGAACATACCCTCATACACTTGTGCTTCCACACATTCATGCATATCATACACACATGATATCTGTATGCATACACAAACATACATATATACAGAGAGATCGATAATCTACTGCATATTCTTTTTTTTTTTTTTTCAAGGAGGTTCTCACTCTAGTTCAGGCTGACCTGGAATTCACTATGTAGTCCCAGGGTGGTCTCAAACTCATGGCGATCCTCCTACCTCTGCTTCCAGAGTTCTGGGATTAAAGACATGTGCAAACTTGTCTGGCTTCCTGCATATTTTTAAAATAAGGGATTACATTAGTTCACATTTAAACCAGGAAGTAAAATTGCTGCTGCCTTGATATTCAGTCTCTATTCTAATGTAAAGCAATGTCTAGAAGAAGAAAAAAGAGTGATCAAGGAGCTACCTTGAATTATCCTGCTTATTTGCTTTCTTTCAAGGGTGAAAATCCTCTAAGGTTTGCTGCTTCATGACTATAAATTGTCTCTACTCATTCCTTTTCCAGGGCTATCGTAGTCTTTAGTAGCAGTTAAATTTGGCATAATAGCTGTCATTACAAAAGGAGAGTCCTTCCCTGGTATTTTGATTAAGGTTATATTGGACCATAAATACATTCCAACATTCTATTGCTTTGACAAAATACCTCAGATATTGACTGCCTAAACTATGGGTTATAACTCCATATAAAGCAGGTTGAATGTGGGAGTTACAAAACGTTTATGAACAGAAAGTGTGTCCTTTTTCTGAACTTACAATGAGCAAAAGTTCTTTCAAACTAAATGGGTAATGAAAAAATAGTATTTCTGGTAGCTCTCACCAATGTTGCAATGTGAACACATTATATACATAAAAATATATTTATATGTATATATATATATAATATGCTAATATATTATATGTAATATACACTTTATTATAATTATAATATATACATATATATGTATATACAGTCTATTACACCTGCTGTCACACTAGAAACTTCAGTAAATGCTGACTGAAACACCTTTACTCAAATTTAAGATTATTGTATATTTTGAATTGTGAAGAGTTATGTAAATGTAAATATCATATTTCTTCTTTTATAGAAATATAATGATTTAATTACAAAAACTAATGAATATTTTTCTATCATCATTTCACAGATTGTAAACAGAAACTAGTCTACCTTCAGATTATATTGCATTAGAATGTTTGATTTATACAAATTCTGTTCCAGTTGCTGCCTTGTTTCATTTAGAAAAAAAATCATAGTGGCTGGAGACATGCCTCAACAGTTAAAGACCCTTGCTTGCAAAGCCTGATTGCTCAGATTCAATTCCCAAGTACCCACATAAAACTATTTGCATACGAAAGTCATTAAATAAAATTTTGGGTTTAAGTTAGGACCCAATTTCCAGAAAAATGTCTAAATTGGCACTAAACTTATTGCTACCATCTTACACTAAATATTTATATGAAGCAGTATTCTCAGCATTGAGAGTTATAAATCAAAATATTCATCAGCCCAGAGAAATGTTGTTCTACATCTTGTATTATCAAAAATTCAGCCAAAATTTAATTCCTTACATGAAAATAAATACACACATTCATCTCATTTGCATGTAAATTTGCTTTTGTCTTTACTAACTGGTAAAAGTATGTGTGTCAAAGAATTGTATAAAATAAATTCCTTTATGGTTTACTATCTATAGTTGTTGATGTATATGCATACTTTATATACCTCTAAACCTACAGTTGCTTAAATTTTTTCTCAAGTGACAGGGGATCACAAGTAGAAAAGGTATAAGAATCTCTTGAACAATGTAGAAGGAATGATACAAATTGGAAAGGAGAAAGTCAAACCAGCCCTCTTTGCAATGACATGATTCTATACATAAGTGACCTGAAAGACTACACCATAAAATTTCTGAAGGTGATAAAAATTCCTTCACCAAAGTGGCAGGATACAAAAATAACACAAATAAAAATCAGTAACCTTTCTATGTACAAAAAACAAATATACAGAGAAATAAAACAGTGAGCCTCTTCTGTTTCCAAAGCCACAATAAAAATGAATATCTTGGAATAACACTAACCAAGGATGTGGATGACCTACATAATGAAAACATAAAAGCACTCAAAAAAGAAATTGAGAAGGAGTAAAAAGATGAAAAGACCACCTATGCTCCTGCATAGGTAGAATTAATATAATGAAAATGGGAATTCTGCCAAAAGCAATATACAGAGTCAATGCAATAACAATAAAAAGTCCACCATCATTCTTCAAAGTCACAGAAAAAATGATCTCAAAATTCATATGGAAGTGCTGTATGACTGGGATATTTGAAAATATCCTTAGCAAAAGAAAAGCCCCTGGAGGTATCACCATATATGATATAAAGCTATACTACCAAACCACAGTAACAAAATAGCATGTGCTGGCATAAAAACAATCCAATCACACAGATTTATGGAACAGAAATGAAAATCCAGCCATTAGTTCAACTAACTAAAGCTACTTAACTTTGACAAAGGCACCAACAACATATACACTGAAGAAAAGACCATATCTTCAACAAATGGTGCTAGACAAATTGGCCAATCTCATGGAAAAAAAAAAAATGAAACTAGATACACTAATCTCATCATGCATAAAATTCAATTTTCAAATGGATTCAATACCTCAATATAGGACTCAAAACTCTTAAATAACTGGCAGATAAAATAGAGGGAACCCTCCATGGTATAGGAGTAGGTAAAGACTTCTTGAACAATACCCTAGTAGCCCAGAAAATTCAACAATCACTCAACCAATGGGAACTTAACAACAAACTATTAAATAAAGTATGGGTGATGGAAGAAATCGAAAAGGAAACCATATTATGTGTAGAACTAAAGGGTCACAAAAACACAACTTACCAAAACTTATGGAAACAAAGGAACATTCCTAAGGGGGAAATTTCATGACACTAAATGCCTTCATAACAAAGACAGAGAGATCTCAAATTAATAATCTAAACAATGACCTAAATGTCTTAAAAAATGCAAGCACAATCAAAATTTAAAATTGTCAATTGGAAATAAATAATTAAAAACAGAGCAGAAAGCTGGGGCATGGTGGCACATGCCTTTAATCCCAGCACTCAGAAGGCAGAGGCAGGAGGATCACCCTGAGTTTGAGGCCACCCTGAGGCTATGTAGTGAATTCCAGGTAAGCCTGGGCTACAGTGACACCCTACCTTGAAAACAAACAAAAAAAGAAAGAAAGAAAGAAAGAAAGAAAGAAAGAAAGAAAGAAAGAAAGAAAGAAAGAAAGAAAGAAAGAGAGAGAGAGAGAAAGAAAGAAAAACTGAGCAGAAATTAAGTAATTAGAAAATAAGAAGACAAAAATTGATGGAATGAAGAGCTGGTTCTTTGAAAAAAATAAACAAGTTCAAAAAACTAACCTTGTCAATTTGATCAAATAAAAAAAAGAAAAATCTCAAATTATGAAAAATAGAAATGAAAAGGAAGAGGTCATAGCAGACATTAATGAAATTGGAAGAATCATTAGTACATATTTCTTAAACCTCTACTCCACAAAATTGGATAACCTGAAAGAAATGCATAAATTTCTAGACACATGCAACCTACCCAAACTAAATTCAGAAAAGATGCATTTCCTAAACAAACTTATTACATCTTTTGAGATTGAAAATGTAATCAAAACTTCCCCAAAAGGGGGGCTGGAGAGATGGCTTAGCCTAAGGACCCCGGTTCCAGGCTCGATTTCCCAGGACCCACGTTAGTCAGGTGCACAAGGGGGCGCATGTGTCTGGAGTTCGTTTGCGGTGGCTAGAAGCCCTGCCGTGCCCATTCTCTCTCTTTCTCTCTGCCTCTTTCTCTCTGTGTGTTGCTCTCAAATAAATAAACAAAAAAATTAAAAAAAAAAAAAACAAAAAAACTTCCCCAAAAGGAAAAGTCCAGGACCTGATGGATTTTCAGCTGAACTTTACAAAAGCTTCATTCAAGAACTGAAACAACTTTTTCTCAAGGTTTTTCATATAACTGGGTAACAGGGAATGCTCTCCCACTCCTTCTATGAAACTAGTGTCGCCCTGATGTCAACAGCCCACAGAGGCACAATTAAAAAAATAATACACCTGTATGCCTGGTGAGCTTAGCTGAAAAATTCCTTAAAAATATTCCTTACAAACAGAATTCAACAACACATCAGAATTATCAGTTAATTTAATCCACTGCATAAAAAAATCTTAAACACAAGAAGCACATAATCATTTCAAAGATGCAGAGAAGGTGAAAGACTTTAGACAAAATTCAACATCACTTGATGATTAAAACACTGGGAAGAATAGGCATTGGCAATTTATATATCGACATAAGAAAGGCCATATGGAAAGCAGTTAAAGCCCAAATCATACTTAATGGGGAAAGAGTCAAGGGATTCCCATTATGTTCCAGAACAAGACATAGGTACACACTCTCACCACTGCTCTTCAACATAGTGCCATCTGTCCTAGCCCTAATAAAAAGGCAGGGCAAGATACAAAAGGAATGCAAATAGAAAGGAAGAGATCAGGCTAGCACTACTTACAGATGACATGATGCTATACTTACGTGACCCAAAAGACTTTACTATCAAAGTTCTAAATGCAATAATTTCCTTCAGCAATGTGGCAGGATACAAAATTAGCACAGAAAAATCAGTAGTCTTCCTACATGCAAAAGAAAAATATAGAGAAAAGAAACCAGTGAAGCTGTCCCATTTTCAATAAACACACACACACACACACACACACACACACACACACACACACACAATCAAATACCTTGGAATGACATGGATCAAGGATGTGAAAGACCTATTTAATGAAAATACATAAATACTCAAGAAAAAATAAGGAGTACATGAGAACATGAAAAGACCTCCCATGTTCCTGGGTAGGAAGAATGAATATTGTAAAAATGGAAATTCTACCAAAAGCAATGTACAGATTCAATATAATATCAAAAAAAACCTCAGTATCATTCTTCACAAAGATAGGCAAAATAATCTCAAATTTCATATAGAATGGTAGAAAGCCTCAGATATACAAAATATCCTCAGCAATGGAGGTAACACGATAGCAATATAAAGCTATACTGCAAAGCCATGGTAACAAAAGCAGCTTGGCAGATGCATGAAAACAGAACATAGACCAATGGAACAGAATTAAGACTTAGCCCTTAGTTCAAGTAACTACAGCTACTTGAGCTTTCACAAAGGAGCCAACAACATATATTAGAGAAATGACAACATCTTCAAAAACTGGTGGTGAACAAATTGGATAATCACTTCTAGAAAATTAAGCTAGACCCAATTT
The DNA here is from genome assembly GCF_020740685.1 of Jaculus jaculus. Taxonomy (NCBI): domain Eukaryota; kingdom Metazoa; phylum Chordata; class Mammalia; order Rodentia; family Dipodidae; genus Jaculus; species Jaculus jaculus. The sequence goes on from NC_059107.1 coordinate 130,328,433, forward strand.
TATCACCATTAACAAAAATCAACTCCCAAAAAGCCCTCAAAATAAGTCCTGAAAATTGTCAACTGCTTAAAAAATAGGACAAACTCTCCACAATATAGGACTGGAGAAAGACTTTCTGAACAATACCCCAGTAGCCCAGGAAATTTAAAAAAAAAAAAAAAAAATCCCACTCAACCAGTGGGATTTCATGCTTGGGATTGTTCACTCAGCTGAGAGAAGTCTAGCTGGAGGGGCAGAACTGAAACTGCAGAGACGGTTAGACACCTCACACTAAGAGCTAAGGAAGTTGATGTTTGCCCTGTTTATTTAAAAAGTTTTATTGGTTTTATCTTTCTTTGCTATTCTGAGTGCCATCTTTTGCAGTATAAATGTTTAATATGTGCCATTATGGTTTGTTTAAGTACATTTGTTTCATGATTTTACAACCCATTTATAAAACCATTAACTACAAGGGTGTTTGAGTATTGCTGAAATAGGGAAAAACAAAAACATGGGAACTTTTAAACATGGACTTAATGTACCACATTATACATCATGGATGGCCATCAGTTTATGAGGGCCAAGGGCATAATGTTAGGTTCCTGTGTCCCCGTAAATGTTTGTGTTCTGAATGCTATAACCCCAGCTGGTGGCAAGTTGGGAATTGGAGCCTCATGGAGCCATATTGTTGGGGGCAGGAGTATGCGTGTTATAGCCAGGGTTTAGTGCACTCTCCTACTGCTGTTGCCCACCTTATTCTTGCCAGGAAATCTTTCCCTCTGCAATCATAGAGCTTCCCCTCTAGTTTGTAAGCCAAAATAAACAACTTCCCTCCCATCATCCACTTTGGGTCAGGTGCTTTGGGCCAGCAACAAGAAGGTAACAGCACCAAGATTCAAAACACAAATGTCAGAAGTGAAGAATGCATTTCTGTGCATGTATATAGAGAAAAACAATGAAAATAAATTGGACAGAAATAAATATTTTGGTAGTCATTGAAACAATTTCCAACATATTTTAAAGAAATTCCACATATTTCAGTGAAAATTAACTGTTTCACATAAATTTACTAGGAGAGCAAACATCCTAAAACATTCCCCAGCTTTTTAAATTTAAATATATATATATATATAATTTATTTATTTGACAGTGCAAAAGGGAGAGAGAGGGATGGAGAAAGAGAGAGAGAATGGGCAGGGCCTCTAGCCACTGAAAACAAACTCCAGATGTGCGTGCCTCCTTGTGCATATGGCTATGTGAATTCTGGGGAATCATACCTGGGTCTTTGGCTTTGAAGGCAAGCACCTTAACAGCTAAGCCATCTCTCCAGACCAGCTTTTTATTTTTAAATTACAGCAGTTTGGTTTTTATTTTTAGACATAGTTTAAACCAAATTGCAGTTATCATATAATATGACCAATTCATAACTCATACCATGCCTAATCTATACCTAGTTTGTTATACAGTCCTAGTGCAATGTAATTTATAAGACTATAGTAATTCTTTCATACACATTAGTACAGTCAATTTAAAAATTCCATCTATTAAAAAATGTCTTATCCCTAGGCTGTTTTTAAAATTTGTTTTGCCATAAGATACCAAATAAATATTAAACATGATATTTGGCTGAAATGCTTTTAAAAATCATTCAATATAAGAAATTTTCTTTCTTTTCTTTTAGGTGGGTCTAAGTATAAGAGAACAAAAAATATACTATCATAGCACCATTTGAAAAGATAAAACAGCACATATAATATAGCTCAGAAGAACTTCATAAAAACTGTCAGTGAACTGATAAAATGAAGAAAATTCTTCAAAGTGATAAGTATCTAGGAAAAGACTAATGCTACACTAGAATTTATATAAAGGTCATTAAATCGTGAGAAATAAATATTGTCCACAAAATCAACTCATTATTTCTTTACTATAGTTCCGGAGATACTAGCCATTGTGACAGATACAAACTGGAGAAAAGAGTGAAGAGAGAGAAAATAAAGAGACAAAGGAGATGAGTAAAAGAAGTGAGAACAAGAGAAGGAGAAGATAAAATGTTAAACATTGTTTTTGGACATGGTTACTTGGGGAAAATTAATGTACTTTTGAATATCCATTCCCAAATCTAAAAAAGATCAGATAATTAATAATTGAATTTTGTAATCTCTGGAATGAAAAAAAATTCGAACATATTGCACGTATAAATTGATGACTTCTGGCAGAAATGCTAATTAAGATAAATAGAGAGAAGTATAATGTTTATAAATTTAACAACTAAACATTGCTATCACTGAGCTAAGCTTTTCTCATTTGGATATGAATGTTCCTTGGAAACATTCATGTTTTGAAGCCTTGGTTTCCTGTGCAGTAGTGTTCAAAGGTTGAGTTTTAGTTCATGTAGTCTCTGGCTTTATTAAATACCAAACAACTGATGGATCCATATTTGTAGGGTTCATTTGAAGGTAGAAGAAACTAAAGAGATGGTATTTATAAGTAGACAGTAGTCTTAGAAGTCACTGAAGGACAGATACAACCTCATTTAGCCCTGGTGACATTAAAAAGGGAAATACCAGCCAGGCATGGTGGTGCACACCCTTAATCCCAGCACTTGGAAAGCAAAAGTAGGCAGATCGCCATGAATTCGAGGCCACCCTAAGACTAAATAGTGAATCCCAGGTCACACTTTGTTTTGATTATGAAGTGATATTGTATTTTGTTGAAGGTATTCTCTGCATCTATTTAATTAATCATGTGGTTCTTGTTTTTATGTTTATTTATGTGGTGTATTACATTAATGGATTTCCATATGCTGAACCATCCTTGCATCCCTAGAATAAAGTTTGTATAATGATTTTTATACATTGTTGAATCTGATTTGCAAGGATTTTGTTCAGGATTTTTGTATATTAGTTCCTCAGGAATATATGTTTATAGTTTTCATGTTGTATCTCTGTCTGGATTTGATATTAGGGTGACAGTAGCTTCATAGAAGGAGTTCAGGAACATTCCTTGTTCTCTGATTATATGAAGAAAAAGAACTTGAGAAAAAACTTTCACTATCTATTATTAGAGATATGTTTGGAGGGTACAATAGTTTGGGTTGGAAGCCAAAGTTTCATAGTCTTTGGGGTATTCAGGGTTTCCACTGAAAAAAAAAAAATCAAGCAATTTTGATGGGATTATCTTTTAATATAATGAACTGTTTCTCTCTTACCATTTTTAGCACTTTCTCTTTATTGTTTAGAGTTTTAACCAGTTTGTTTGGTGCTGTCAAAGCTCTTGTACCTGGTCTTTCTGAGTTCAGGGATTAAAGCCACAACATCTGACATAGACAGATCTTTCTTTTGAGAGGATGTTTCCATCAATAATTTTGTTGAGTATTTTCTCCTTCCCTTTGGCCAGAATTTCTTACTCTTCTATTATACCCATGATGCAGAAATTTTTGAGGTATCCCACAATTCCTTTATATTTTGTTTTCATAATTTTTGAACTTATTAAAGGTTTTTAGACTCCCAGACAATTTCTTCATTCTTGTCTCTCACATCTGAGGTTCTGTCCTTCACTCAATTAACTATGTTAGTGAGGCTTTTACAAGCACTATTTGATATTTTGCTTTCTGTTGTATTTTTCTGTACCATATCCATTGTTGAGTTCCAATTTCAGGTAATGATTTAAATTTTTTGAAGATTCTTGGAATTCATTCTTACATTTTATCATGTCATCATTAAGCTTAATCAGATGGTTATTGAGATCCTCTTTGTGTTTGCTAACCTTCAATTCATTTATCTCTCTTTTGAGATCTTTCAGGTTTTCTTTAATCAAGTTAAGCCTAGTGCTGTGTGCTGTAAGAGATGAATCAGTTGTATTTCATTTATGTGATTGATGGCTTTTTATTTCTTCCAGGTCACTGATTCACTTAGTTATGGTCACATATCTTATTTTTGCTTTTATATTGAGATTCTGTTTATCTTGTCTCCTCTATGTTTTCATTGGAGACCTCTATTGCGGGGTTAGGCAATGTTGGTAGAAATTTCTCTGCTGTTTTGCCTTATTATTATTATTTTTTAATTATGGTCTGTCTATCTCTGTAAACAGTCTTGTTTAATTAAGGAGGAAGCAAAAACTTGCCATTGTGGGATCTTCAAGGAGCACTGTGTGGGAGAGTGAACTGGTTTGGAGTGAGATGACACATCCACAGATGTCAATGTTGTGAAGGTTGCAAATGTAATCATCCCCCAAAGCATGTGGGCACTAGGGCTTCATCCACACACGAGGCACTTTGAGTATTCAGTCTAATGTGTTGTCTTCATGCTTGGAGAAGTTATTGGAATCTCCTGTAAGCAGTCCTAAACATACATGTTATCACCACTTCTTAATCCACCTGAGTCCAGGCCCAAACATGCTGGAAATCTTTCTCTAGTCTGAATTCACTGGCCCCAATCAAGTCAGCACCTCACCCTGTCCCATTGCATAGGTACCAAACATGTCCATACCTCACCTTCACTGAGCACACAGGCCCCATGCAATCTGGTATTTGATCAGTCTAAGACATAGTACCCCAACATGCTCTAACCCAAACACAGTAGCACCTCACCATGTCCCATCTCACAGGTCGCAGTCTGGCCTGCACATGGCCAGGTCTGAGAACACAGGCCCCAAAATGGCCTACATTTCACCAGTCCTGCTGAATGGTTAATTTTCCCCGGTAATTTGCTTTTGAGATTATATATCTATTGGTCTACCAGATGTCCCATGACACATGTGTCTCACTTTATTTGAGCATGCAAATACTGAGAATGTGTCCAGAATATAGTACAGAATAAGTTCTTAATTATGGGATCAGACCACATTGCTGCATCTAATTCTTAACTTCCACAAGAATTGGATCCTTTCTAATTTCTTTTTTGTAATTTTGATGTTGGTAGTACAATGACTTTATTATATCATTTGTTCATGGATTTTATTTATTTTAAACAATAAGGTGTTTGAACATCCATGTAATAAGTTCTTGGCTAGTCTTATATCTAATATTGACAAAGTACTTATTTTTAATTTTTCCCTTGGGGAAATCACATTTTTGTTTTCTTCTTTTTTTATTAGTTATGTACACAGTGTGTATACAACCATGTTGGTATCATCGCTAATCTCCTCCCTGTCTACACCGCTCCTCAGGGGCCCTCTTCATTGGGAAAAGTGGGTCATGCATTATGGGGTTCGCCATCAGTTATGGTTAAGAGGCAAGGTCTCTGTCCATAATGTCTCAATGTGTGGCTCTAACAATCTCCCCATCCCTCTTCCACAAATTTTCCTGAGCCATGTTGGGTTTCTTTTAGGTTTACTTCATTGATGAGGTCCTGGGAGCCTCTGTGTCTCTGGATATCTGGATTGATAGGAGTTGAGCGTTCACTGTGTCTATTTCCTTTACCCTTGTGCTGGTACCAGGCTCAGCAAGAAAGTAGCACTGTTGCTCACTTCCCCAATTACTCTTGGTTTCAGCGGGGGCTCTATTGAGGTGTGATAGGCTGATTCTTTCCTCATGATCTGAATCCTTCTGAAAAAGAGAAGCAAATTCTCCAATAGAGAGTGAAGTCAGCACTGGCTAAATGGAATAGCCATTATTATTTTAGAGAGAATTTAATAGGTTTAGGCCCTCTTGTAGACCATGATTGGTGGGGGCTTGATAATAGAGAGAGGCTCATTTTTGGATATGGTTCTGACTTGTTTCCCAGCTCCAGCTATGGGTTCCATTCCACTGAGTAGATCAGTTTGCCAAATAAAGAGCAATTGCTTACCCACCATGGCTGTGCACCACTATTGCACTTCTGTGAGGAACACATCAGGTTGTTTGCTACTGGGTAGCTTAGACCACAAGTTGCTTGGACAGATGTTGGTCATTTTCCCTCAGTCACTCACAGAGCACCTTCTAGCACCACCAACCTTTGATGGGTTATCAAGTACTCTGATGGAAATCTGTCTTCTTTTGGGAAACTTAGTAGGTCTTTCTGATCAACAGCTCATTCTGGATGTTAACCACATGTTGGTACTGGGTGATACAGGGAAGTGCCAAGGAAAAGAAGGAAGAAAAAGATAGGTAATATAAAGTAGAAAGAGAAAAGAGAATCAATATATATAGAGAGAGCGAGAGAAAGATCAAGAGAGAGAAACAGGAGGAGATTAGGGTTAGTATTCATCATATATTATCCAGGGCCATGTTTTGTATTCTAGCTTGATATGCATTTGATATTAATCAGTTGTTTTGTGTGTGCGTATGAATAGTATATGTAGTGTGCTGTGTGGTGTGTGCTTGTGTGTGTGTGTGTGTGTGTGTGTGTGTGTGTGTGTGTGTTGTGTATGTACATGTATGTGTAGATGAGTGTACTCGTGGAGACAGCAGGAAAAAGCCAGATGTCACCTATTCATCACTCTTGTACTTAGACTTTGAGGTCAAGAATTTCTCATCGATTCTGTAGCATGCTAATTTTGCAAGCCCCAGAGATTCCAGGTGCTTTCTAGTCACTTCAGGATCAGGATTACAGACATGTGTGATCATAGTCAGCTGTTTATGTGGGTGGTAGAGAGTTGAACTCAGGAGGTCTCAGAACCCCTCTGGCCTTCATGCTTAAATATGAAGCTGTTTTACCTGCTGAACCATATCCCAGCCCTGATTCTTATGTTATAAATTCTTGTATATTTCAAACATTTTCTGTGGGATGACAATAGGTAGATATTGAATACAATAATAGGTATTGAATAACTGAATATATACTGAATTAATCTATTTATTCAAATAATAGATTTTATATTCAATAAAGTTAACAAAATTATTTAAGTTATTTTTCATATTTTCTGTATTTACATCTACTTGTTTAGCTTTATTTTGATATTGTGAAATATCAAAAAGTATACACAAATGAATTGTTTCTCTTATTAATATTAAATAATAGAGTTGGATATGTATATATATATATATATATATATATATATATATATATATATATACATACACACACACACACACATATATATATATTTTAGATGTATGCATAGTTATATCAAATGAACACACAAATATGGATGTGTTTACATATATAAACACATACACACATATGGATGTATGGGCTAAACTATAAATCTATATATCTACATATCTATACATTTTATATATATATGTATATATATATACAAAACAATCCAATTTTTAGTTTTTAGCTTTAGCAATATAGCATTGTGATCTGATATCATGCAGGGAATTATGTCAATCTTCCTAAATATGTGGAGGCAGTCTTTGTGACCCAGGATATGGTCTATTTTAGAGAATGTTCCATGGGCTGCTGAGAAGAATGTGTAGTCTGTTTTGGCTAACTGATCCCCTCAGTGGTATGGGACCCATATCTAGAACTGCGAAACAAGTCAGAACCATATCCAAACATTAGCCCACTCTCCAATATCAAGCTACCATCAATCATGGGCTACAAGAAGGCCTATACCTATTATATCCTCTATAAAAAAGTAAGGGTTATCTCATTTGTCCTGGTGCTAACTTACTCTCCGTTGGAGAATCTGCTTCTCTTTTTCAGATAGATCTAGATCCTATGGAGAGAGCCGCCCCATCATACCCCAGAAGGGCCCAGGCTGAAACTAAGAAAAGTTGGCAAAACAAGAAAGGGTGCTGTTTTCCTGATGAACCGGATACCAGCACAAGGGGAAAGGAGACCAACACAGAGAAAATCAACGCCTATCAAATCAGAGAGCCAGAGCCTCAGAGGCCCCCAAAACCTCATCACTGAAGCAGACCAAAAATGAACACAGCATGGCTCAGGGAAGTTTTGCAGAAAAGGGGACCGAAACAATGTCAGAGCCACATGTTGGGTTATGATATGCAGAGACATTTATCTTACCCATAACCGTGGGCTAACTCCACAATGCACGACCCATATACCTCAACAAGGAGGGGCCAACGGGGAGGGGGTAGATCATGGATGAACCTAATAATGGTACAAAACTGACTGTATTTGCTGAATACAAAACTAATTAATAAAAATATTAAATAAAAAATACATTTAACTAAAAAAAGATGGTCTTCAAAGAAAATAACCAAAAAAGTCCATACTATACATCTCAGCAATTAGTAATTCAACATTTCATCTAATAAAATATACAAATATAATGATTTGCATAAATAATCTTTTAATATAGCCATAATATATAAATTGAAAAGCACTACTTACTATGTAATATTGAGTTCAATATTATTAGGTCATTATTTTTAAAATGTCACTTATAATGGTAACTGAAATATATTCAAGATTTGAATTTTGATGTCTTTCAAATTATCCAATTGCATTAGACAAAGATACCTAGAAAACAATAACAAGTAAACCTAACATAAGAGAGATTCAATTTGTGTTTGTTCTCATGGCCATGCAATTCTCAGCTCTACACGTACATAATATTTTCTATAACAGTTGGACAAAGTATCAACTAGATTTAACTAAGATCAACTAGAAGAAAACACAGGGAGAACACAATATGTGAGACTTCCTGAATAAGACCTCAGTAGCAGAGGAAATTAGATTAACATTCAACCACTGGGACCTCTTGAAACTAAAAAGCTACTCTATAGAAAAGCACACTATGAACAGAGTCAATAGACAACAGACAAAATGGGAGAAAATCTGCATCAGCAATCCCTCCAGCAAAGGTCTAATATCTAGAATCTACAAAGATCTCAAATAAAAAAAAAAAAACCCTAAGCAATAAAAAAATGAAACAAACCAATCCAAAAATAGGGTCTAGATTTGAACAAATAATTCTTTAAAAATGAAATACAAAGACAAATGCTGGTGAGGCTGTGAGGAAGAGGTGGGAGTACAAGCTTGCACAGCCACTGTGGAAATCTGTACGGAGACTCAGGTCAAAACAATTTGTACCAAAGAATTTTATATGTAAATGTATATAATTGAGTAAATATATATGGCATACTTTCAGTGTGTGTATGTGTGTGTGTGTGTGTGTGTGTGTGTGTGTGTGTGTGTGTGTGTGCGTTTGTCTGTGGGTGCTATCTTCTTCAGGTCTTAAGTGAAGAAGATACTTATATGAAACTGTGTGAATACAAATTCAGTCTATAAGAAAATCTCTCTGTACTAGGATATGAAATAAGCCACTAGTACCTGAAAGTGTGGCAAATACAGCAAGATGCTAATAGTGGCAATGTGAGTAAAATTGACCAAAAAATCATTGAGATAGCACACGCCCATTGCTGTTTTCTCTGCATCCTAAAAGGCATTGCAGAGGAGCCAACATCAGTGCTCAGTAGAATTAGATCCAAGAGCTAAAGAAATCAATCCACCTGAGAAGTACCTCTTCTGGTGGAAGGTACTGAATCTTCCCAGAATTGAATGAATAGGAGGAAATGAGTTACTTCCTTTAAAATTCCAAATGGAAAAAAAAAAAAAAAAAAACAATGTCTACCTAGAATGTCACTGGTGGAAGATGTGATTTTGAACTTACAATTTGTATTTATATAGTGCTTTAGAGCACACTGCTTAGTGCACTTGTGCCCACTTTGCCCTTTCTGTTCATTCATGGAAGTTACAAACTCATCCTTTTCAAGTCTCTCTTAGTAGGCATTGAACCTATGCATTGTACCTTATCTGTCCTTTATATGCCTATTTTTTCTATTCATGTTCTTTTCACCTGCCTGACTTGCATCTCTGGCTTCAGGCAGACCTCAGCACATGAATGGATAATTAAACCAATACAGGCAATAGTCCAAGTCAACTAAATTGTATCTAGACTTTGATTTTATGCTCTCACTATGGATATTGACTCATGTACTCTCATTTGAGGATGTGTGAAGAGAAATTTGTAAAATAAAATTAATATATCCCTCTAAGTAGTATTATTAATCCTTTTGTATATGGTCAGTATTGTCCTTGCTTAAGCATGCAAAAAACAGTCACCAAACACTTAAATAGTATGCATATGGGGCTGGAGAGATGGCTTAAGAATTAAGGTGCTTGCATGCAAAGTCTAAGGATCCAGTGTCAATTCCCCAGAATCCATGTAAGGCAGATGCACATGGTGGCATATGCAACATGAGCTCCTTTGCAGAGTCTAGCTGCCCTGAAGTGCCCACTATTTCCCTCTCCCCCTCTCTCTCTTAAATAAATAAGCACCAGGAATATGAATACATGTATACTATCATGCTAATTTGGCCATTTTACACACCACAGGAAATGTGGATATTTTGGAGCTGGTAAAGCCTTTACTATTCTGGAGTATGCACTTGGAAGTCTAGATTTCTCAAGCTCGTCTGAATTTCACACATATTTCTTCCCAATAATTCAGATTTAGTGAGCATATACATAATCTTTGACAAAATCTGATTACCACTATAAATGTTTCCTGATACATCACTCTTTTAATAGCAGTATTATGGGAAAATTAGAAACAATATAAATATATCAGAGAATAAGACATGGACTTAGGTAAAACTTAAATAAATCTACACATCTAAATTTTGTGCCTATGGTCAAGCACTGCTTCTAATCAATCAATAGCTTCCCTGACTCTAGCTAAAGAAACACATTAAAAGTAAATGTAGAAGAACAAAAATATAAGTGTTTAAATAATTTTGAAGTACATTGTTAAATTTACAAATGCCAATGGATTTCTTATAAGAATATTAATCATAACATTATTTCATTAGTGAAAACCACTCACTGGATTTATGTTTAAAACAAATACTACAACATGTAATCAAGAATAATGTATGAAATATTTTGACACTGGATTCAAACAAAGGATATTTTCCTGGAGAGAGAATGGGCGCGCCAGGGCTTCCAGCCTCTGCAAACGAACTCCAGACGCGTGTGCCCCCTTGTGCATCTGGCTAACGTGGGACCTGGGGAACCGAGCCTCGAACCAGGGTCCTTAGGCTTCACAGGCAAGCGCTTAACTGCTAAGCCATCTCTCCAGCCCAGGATATTTTCCTGGAAATTCTTTAAAACTGTCTAACTCACCAATTCATTGATCTCCATCATAGTCAAAAACACATTAAAAATTACTTACACTAATTACTAATTTAATAAGACTAAATATGTCATTTGTATATTTAAATAAAAGATTGATTAAACCAATGTAGTAATGATTCACTATTCATATGAATGCAATTTTTAGAAACACGTATATAGTTTCAGGAGAATAAATTTTATCCTGTACTATAGAAATATATTTTTTTCATTCCAAAATGTATTCCAATTTAGTAAAATATAGTAGGTAAACAAATAAATTAAGCAATAATAAGAATATATATATATATACATATATATATATATATATGCAAATAGGTAGATAGATAGATAAAATAGTTTATCTCTATATAGTTCCTGATTTTTTTCTCAGCTGAGCTACTTTGCTTTAACACAGGTTCTCAGCCATACATATATCCTTACTCCTTTCCAAGATGATTTTCTCTAGAAATTTGGTCTCAGCAATGAAAGAGCAAACCAACACAATATCAAAATAAAATCATGGCCTATTTTATGAATATATTTGTGTTGGAACAACTGAAGCTGTCACTGACCTATATCAAAATTCATGGCTAAATTAACAAAACCATAGCAAAGATCAATGGTTGCACACTAAATTTAAATATTTACCATATGTACAAAAACACATCCATGTCTTTTGAGTAACATTGATAGTCTCTGAAACTACCAGGCCAAAACAACAAATAATTTGTGGTTGCTTTGCAGATCATTTTAACTTGTATTACAGTCTTAGTACTTTTTTCATTTTTTTTTTTACAATGAAAAATGTACATACATTTACTTTGAGAAAACTTGTCATCCTCCAGGTTGCCTTAAGTAAAAGGAAAAAGATTATTGTGGAGACAGAGAGAAGGGGAGTAAAAGGTTTATGTTTATACAAAGTCATCATTTTCATATAGTATTTATTTCTGTACATGTTAATACATATTATTTTCCCAGTTTTTAAGTTCCCAGTTTGAGATACACATAATTCATATTTCCTAAATTATTAATACTACTTAACCAAGGCAAATGCTACCCAGATGTAGCTATCTCTATCCTTAAGCCACAGTGTTTTCTCTTGAGCTACCAACTGCAAAATGATATAGAAACAGCAAAAGCTATAAATTTAGTACATCTGCAATTTTCAAGCAGTTACCTCAGTAACAAGCTAGGATGTTTGCTTTGTTTCCTGGCTAACCACCAACTCTTGCATAAAGATTATATTTCCTTATTGATCTATTTGCTAGAATGAGTCATGGAAGGGTTTTTTATCTTTGATATATTTTTTTCTGTTTATGTTCCTCAAGTGGCTTAAAATACAATTTTTATAGGAGTTAGCCAATGATATATTAATGCAATTTTTGTTTTTGTTGGAGGAATACCTAATAGTAATCTATGAATTTTTTGATAAAGCATTTCTTAAACCCACAGCTCTACCAAATCTGGGCTCTATAGTCCTATATTTTAATGGTTCTTTTAAAATGAGACAATAATCAACAGTCCTTAGTGGTTCATTTTAAGGGAAGAAACTAGAAGGAATTGGTAATATAATTCACCACTCTAGTCAAAATAAAATTCCAACAAGAAATGTGTTCAGCAAGTCTTGTTAAAAAAAATTCCTATTAATATTTTTGTGAATTTTCTATCATCACTCTTTCCACATTATAGAAATTTAAACCTATTAATATTAAATGAACATTCTCCTTAATGTAATATTTAAAATTTACATCTGTGATTTTGAATAATAAATAATATTTACATTGTTCAAAATTAAAGGAAAGATTTCACATGGTTGAAATGAAACTGAGTTATACATAGTAAGTAAGATTACATATCTGTATTACAAGCATTAGGACAGTTTGTTGTGTGACTAAACAAGTGGTAATTCTTACTTAGCTGTTTTAATGTGCTATGTTGAATACTTCGTAATCACTCAAATAATTCTTTTAAGAATATTATTTTATATTTTGAAAATTATTTCAAAAGCCTGAGCAAGTAGCTCATGACCACATATTTATTATGTCTAGAAACAAATTTTGAACATAGAAATGTTTCTGGAAGTTCAGATAATTGCAAACTTAACTGTATTGCTACTGGTTGTGCTTGATACCATACATAGTTGACAAGGTGAGCTAACAGACTCTTAGGAAGAGGTATCCCAAACTTCCTTCTGCCCTTCACTCACAATCTGATTATCCCACTGGAGGATTCCTGGCTTGCATTACATGCTTGGTTTCATATCTATAAATGGACATATATACCTTGGATTTTTGTGCTAGTTCTCTGGTCTGGAAGCCTCAGACTTTTTATTCTTTCTTGTCACCCTGTTCTCTACCTATAAATACAACTGGACTGCACTTGAAATTTCCTAATTCCTATGACTCTATCTATATGAGTACATACTACTGTGAAAATGTCTTTGTGCTTAAAAAAAATTGTGTGTATATATAATGGTAAGATGGGGAATTTCTAAAATTTCAATTTTTATAAAACAAAATAGTGCCATCCTTAGAAAGAATTTATGTTGTTTGCAAGTAGCATCTCTCTCTTTTTTTTCTCTGTAAAATTACTGGAAGTAAATCACATACCAATACTAAATCCTCCTACAGACATAAAAATATAATTTAATTCACTTAATGTGTAATAAGCAAATCAAAATCCAAGTACGGTCTCTATTTCTATGTAGATCCTCATTCCTTTCCAAGGATGCTCCCCTTCATTTCTCAATCTTCTGCTAAGAAAAATGAGTAGTTACACATATTATGGAAAGATATTTGTATTGCCAGATAGAACTGTGTATAAATAGGATCATGATAGCACCTCAAAAGAATTTCATATCCCATCCCTACTGAAAAATAGTAAGTTCTCAAAGAGCAATAGTTTACTAGGAAATAAAAAAAAAAAAAGCTCAATTGAGTACTGAAAATGAAGTTAGTACATCATACTTATAATCTGATTTTCATAACATTATAGCTTTTTAAATATTTTTACATTTTTATATTTTATTTATTGGATATTAGATTTATTGGATATTTAAATAAGTCTCTTTTGTGAAAACTAGAAGTATCTAGATTTCTGTAGGTTAAAAATAAAATGAAAGGAGGGGCTAAGGGGAGGGGGTAGGTCACAGATGAGCCTAATAATGGTACCAAACTGAATGTATTTGCTGAATACAAAACTAAATAATAATAAAAAAACAAAATGTATTGCAGCAGAGAACCAATTAAAAAAAAAAAATGCTGGGCTATGCCAGGATCATGCGGAGAGAGAATCTAAGAGTATGGGCTCAATCTAGGAAATTTCTCAAAGGAAGTTTGCCTTAATGTGTTGACATTGTTTTCCAAACTCTGTTAGCCTCCTATTTTTTTCTCAAGTATTCTCTATCTTTTCCTAGTCTGTCTGTCTGTCTGTCTGTCTCTCTCTCTCTCTCTCTCTCTTTTAATGTATTTTACACTTAAAAACTGTTTGACAACCTCATGGTGAATACCAGCAACCCCACTGAGGAGAGTTCTCAATGGAATGGGGGCAGGAGGGGGGAAATGATGGCATCAACATATGATATGTCCACAGAAAATTTCTACTTATTAAAAACAACCTGTTTGATTTGTTTTTTAGTCACTAATAAAATACATTGGTTTTTTAAAATAATTTTTACCTATTCCATATTGCTACATAAGCTGTTAGTTCATTCTTTCATTATCTATGAAGACAATTTATTTTGCATTATGTTTATTTCTGATAAAAATTGACTGCAATGACTCCAGTATTTAAGATTTTCACTGTTTTAACCACATATATCAATTGATAATTCTTTTTTATAATATTTTTTCATTTATTTGCAAGCAGAAAGAACAACAGAAAGAAGAAAGAAACAGAGATTGGACACACTAGGGCCTCCAGACACTGCAAACAAACCCCAGATGCATGCTTCACTTGGTGCATGTGGCTTCAAGTGGGTACTGAGGAATGGAAACCAGATTGTTAGGCTTTTCAGGCAAATACCTTGAACTGTTGAGTCATCTCTCCAGCCCCTCAGTTGATATTTCATCCAGATAAAGGTGTTCTAAATATATGTATTCTTTAACACATGAAATAAACTAGGCCATGTTCCTAGAATTTAAGTAGAAAATCCCATATAATTGTCCATACTTCAGGTAATTGCTTTATTTTTTCAAATTTGACTCTTGAAAAAAAATCAATTAATTTTTGAAATATCTAAATGAATTTTGATTTAGTAACAGGATCAAATGAAGTTCAAATGCAGACATAAAACATGTATTATACTTGCTGCCATTTAATTGACTTAAAATTGTTTCCAAGCTGGGCGTGGTGGTGCACACCTTTAATCCCAGCACTCGGGAGGCAGAGGTAGGAGGATCGCCGTGAGTTTGAGGCCACCCTGAGACTCTATAGTGAATTCCAGATCAGCCTGGGATAGAGTGGGACTCTACCTGGAAAAAAAAAAAAAAAAAAAAAAAAAGTTTCCACTATTTTATTGCTATTGTCATTTATATTTCTTTTTAAATCAAAAACTAATTAAAACTGTTACCTAACTTCAGTACATCATAATATGCCAGCCTCCCCGCCCTCCCCACTACCCCCACCCCCCACCTTTTTTAATACTTTTATTTATTTACAAGGAAAGACGGAGAGAGAAATAAAGAGGGGGGAAGGGAGAGAGGGGAGAATGAATGGGCACATCATGGCTTCTTGTGGTTAAGAATGCTTGCAGCTTGGGCATGTGGACATTCCAGCTGAAGATCATTATGTTCAACTCCCTAGAATCCACATATAAAGCTGGGCAGAGCCATACATGTCTGCCACCCACCCTCCTGTCCCGTGGGGGATGAGACGGGAGAATCACTGGTGATCATTACCAATGACAGCTCCAGGTAGAAGGAGAAACCCAATCTTAAAGTAATAACAGCTGAGTGATAAGAGAAGGCACCTGAAATTTTCCTCTGGCCTCCACAACTATGCAAAGAGCATGCATATCTATATATACATATGCATACATCACACATCACTTATCACATGCTATATTGCACACATTTCCAACACACACACACACACACACACACACACACTCAAAAAATAATTCTTGGGTTTGTTAAAAAAAAAAGAGGGCTGGAGAGATGGCTTAGCGGTTAAGTGCTTGCCTGTGAAGCCTAAGGACCCCAGTTCGAGGCTCGGTTCCCCAGGTCCCACGTTAAACCAGATGCACAAGGGGGCTCACGCGTCTGGAGTTCGTTTGCAGAGGCTGGAAGCCCTGGCGCGCCCATTTTCTCTCTCTCCCTCTATCTGTCTTTCTCTCTGTGTCTGTCACTCTCAAATAAATAAATAAATAAAAATTATTAAAAAAAAAAAAGAAATCAAGAACAAACTTAGGGAAGACTCTTGGTGCCTAGTGTTATTTTCTGAATCATTCCTTTGCTACTCTCTGTGACCATCACACATCCTTCAATTAACATTAATGCTGCTTTATGAAGTGCTACTCACGGAGATTAGAACAAAAACAAATTTTGAACATATGACCATTGGTAATGCCTATCCCTTATATTACTTCACTTTATAAAGCTGGACTCATGTACACATCTGCTCACAGAGAATCATCTTATCTTAAGGCAATAAATACGGAATTAAGAACATAAAGATGGGATATATAAAAGAATGAATGATTTGGTGTGTTTCAAACATCCCATGCATCACACACTGATATAGTGTTATGCTTATTATTTAGTGCAATCAAGGCGGATCATATGCCATGCATAAATATTGGACTAAATAACATGAACACATATACAACACACACACATCCCCCAGCCCAACATATATTTATCAATTACTTGAATTGACTATCCCATCCTGCTTATAATTAGTGTATGTGGTTTTACCCATAAGCGATGGTTTAGAGCAGGATCACTTTACAATTAAGAGGAAATACAAAGAGTGCTTTTGCTTTTAGAAGAGTCTTTACACAGTACTTAATCATCGGCTTGATCGATATCTTTACTTTTTCAGAAAGGAAAGAGCAGCACATTTTTGCTTTTAACACTATACCTTTTGTGTACAGTTCATCGAAACTCCATTAAAATGATACATTTTAGGAATAAATTACACAATGGCTTAACTTCTATCATTGCTGCAATTAAACCATGAGCCTTCTGTTCCTGGTACGTTTGGAGATGCCAGCTGCCTTTGTGCTCATGCTGTTTGGGGAGAGCACCTTTGTCAGCATTCCCTGAAGTGAACTGTCCAATGCTGAAACTTTGTAAATCTCCACAGTGAAGTACCACATAGAAGATGATAAGCAGAAATAAGCACTGCGGCATTTGTACATTCCACAAAACATAATGAAATACTGCTACTAATTTCATCATCTCTGTGTCTGAACTCATGTATAACTAGTCTCATGTCCAAGCAATCCTTTTCTTTAAATTTACATTTATTTATTTTTTTTAAAAAAATATTTATTTATTTGTGCATGTGAGACAAAAAAAGAAAGAGAGAGAGGAGAGAGAGACAGAAAGAGTGGGCATGCTGGGGCCCCCAGCCACTGCAAATAAGTTCCAGATGCATGCATCACTTTGTCCATCTGGTTTACTTGGGTTCTGAGGAAATGAACCTGGGTCCTTTGTCTTTGCAGGCAAGTGCCTTAACTGCTAAGCCATCGTTCCAGCTCTAGACTCATTTATTTATTTTAGAGAAAGACAGAGATAGAGGGAGGGACAGGATACAGAACAGTATGGATGTGCCAGGGCCTCCAACCACCAACTCCTCATCCATACACCATTTTGTGTTTCTGGCTTCACATGGGTCCAGAAGAATCAAATCATAGACAATGCAAGCAGATTCTTTTAATTGCTGAGCTATCTCCCCAGCACCATGTTTAAATAATTTTAAGGTATGTATTGAAAAACTCATAATATTTGTTGAGATAAATAAGAAAATATTAATATGTTTAAGTATTAATTAACCAACGTCATTTGGTACCATTAAACTGTAATCATAAACTACCATTTCCTAATTTAACTAACATTACAGGTTTGGATAAGATTGAATAGGAAGTATCACATGCCTATGAATTCACAATTTTACTTGATTACTAATAAAAGCCAATAAATCCTACTTATATTTATTTATTTGGATATTTTCATACATTATAAACAAATTTTTGATCATATGCACTTTCTACTTCATGCTCATCCCTCTCTGCCTTCCTGTTAAACCATTTCTCCCAGCTAGTTCCACTCCAACTTTTATATCTTTTTGTTTTATGACCTTTTGAACTGCGTTAGAAGTGCTTGCATGAGCATGAGTTTGGGGTTATTTGCTGTAGCACGGGCAACTGACTCATGGCTTTACAACCGGAAATAAAGAGCTTCCCTCCCTCAGGAAACACTTAACTTTAAAATAAAACAGGAAGAAACCTTTTTACAGTTATTTTCTATAACATATTTACATTATGTCCTCATCAGAATGTGAAGAATTTTAATGTCAGAGCAATTATGACAGGGTTTATTTAAGTGAATGTTAATCCTAAGATAGGAATGGTTTTGTTCAGTAGTCATGTGCATCAATATTATATTCATTATAATGTTGAAAAGGTTTAAATTCAGACATTTGTTTATTTGCATAGTGTTATATAGATGACCACTGATTTAAATACTGATCTGGTATATCTCTAAGCATCTAGCATCTACACTTTTCTTTTGATATGTTGCTTATCAAATATGCAAAAACTAGCATTTCTTTCTTATTTGAATATTTTATATTTATGTATTTATTGAAGAGAGATTAAGAGAGGGAAGGAGAGAATGACTGTTCCAGGCATCTGGCAACTGCAAATGAGCACCAGATGCATGAGCCAACCTGTACATCTGGCTTATGTGGGTTCTGGGAACCAAACCTGGATCTCTAGGTTTTATAGACAAGAACCTTGGCAACCAAGCCATCTCTCCAGCCCACTAATGTCTCTTTGATGTTTGTTTGTTTGTTTCAAGTTAGGGTTTCATTCTAGCCCAGGCTGACCTGGAACTCAGTATGTAGTCTCAGTGTGGCCTCAAACTCATGGCAATCCTGTTACCCCTGCCTCCCAAGTGCTGGCATTAAAGGTGTATGCCACTGTGCCCAACTTCACTAATGTCTCTTTCTAAGTGTCAAAAATATAACACAAAATGTAAAAGTCTATATAAAATATGTCATAAATTTCCAAACCAGAGATCCAGATGCTCGTAAGTGCCCATCACTGAAGCAGACTTAAAATGCTCCCAGCATGGCTCAGGGAAGTTTGTGGAAGAGGAGGCAGAAAGATTGTCAGAGCCACAGGTTGTGACATTTTGCACAGAGACATTACCTCTCCCCCATAACTGATTGCTGACCCCATAATGCATGACCCACAATTCCCATGGGGTTGACATTCATCCCCAACAAGGAAGGCCTCTTCAGAAAAGGGGCAGGGAGTAGGGAAAGAATGGTACCAACATGTGATGTTTACATACAAAATATGTCCATATGTAATAATAAAAAAATTATTATCAAATCAATATTTATTTTTCACTTAATGATCCTCATTAACAAGACATATAACTAAATTATATGTTTATATGTACAATATATTGTGAGCATATGTATTATATATAATATCAAATGTAATATGAAACAGCTTTTACCAGAATACCATGTAGTGCTTAAAATGATTTAGCTAGACTATTTTTTACAAGCATGGGAAAACTAAACATTTTATTAAAAATTAAGTTATGCAATGTTATGTAACCAACCATACATATATAGGCATGTGTGAAATGTAATCATGGGCCATAAAAGTACAGATGTTATTATTTAGTAGTATAAAGCATCAAAAGCCTTGATGTTTGCAAAATGACCAATAAATTAGTATAAATTGATTACTAAAAACATAAGGCTTGTAGAATATAAAAGAAACAAAAGCACTAAAATGTGATGGTCCTGGGAATATAACCAAAGAATAGAGACAGGCAAGCTTGCTGCTGTTTTATAGTCATAAGTCTTATGTACTTCCACTTTAAAATAATGTGGATTTATAGTATTACCCTGACAAAAGGAAAGCAAATCAACTAAGATGAAATAGACTGCAGACGGAGCCACACACTTTACTTTTGTCAAAGGACTTCAAACAACAGCACTAGAGTCGTTGCTTAAAAGAAGGACAGGGAGTTATTCCTGTACATAAAACCCTAGCATAAAATGAAAGCACATCTTTCACTAGGCTATAAGAACAGATGCACTTTGGGGCTTTGTTACAAAGCCTCACACCAATTACACGTTTAAATAGATGGGGCACTTTTCATAAATAGATCAATAATTTCTTTTTGTTTTTTAATTGGAAGGGGGAAAAGTGGGGTTTAAGCCTAGAATGTAAGAGAAGGAAGTAAGGTCTCTTGCCCAAGGAGGCAAGAGGGGGGTTGAGAAGCCAACCCAGTGTGGATTTTTATGAGACTGTGGATGGGCAGCTGGATTAGCCAGTCTTATCCGAGTCAATAATTTCTAATAGTATAAATGATATATGGAAATAGAACTTTCCATTTTCCCCCAAAGAATGTAAAGGCTCTGACATTTGTGAAATATATCTGTCAACATTTTTCAATGATTTTCATTAAGGTAGGATTTCTATATCAATGGATTATCAGCATGTTCAGAGATTTTTTTTTTTTCATGTAGACTGTAGTTCAGAAACAGTTTCATTAAATTTTATTATTGAATTTCAGTGATGGTTTATGAAAGCAGTCAAACAAAAGCTATGTTGAGAGACATAAATAGCTTAAGATGAATTGAGAAAGGGATCATATACCTTAAATATCAAATAAATTGTATTTAATAAGAACAGTATTAATCTATTGTCTTAATGACTTTGGCTTACTATATGTAACAAGTACCAGAGGTAAAAATGTCTTATAACAACAGAAATTGGGGGTGGAGACATATTTCAGTCAGATTTGATCTACTTTACCCATATTAAAAAGAAATCTATTAATGTGACATGAGCCTATAATCCTACTGCTGGGAAGGAAGAGATAGGAGGACAACTGGGACTCATTAGCAATCCTAAATGAAAGAAGGAGAAGGGCATTTCTGAGAATGATACCTAAGTTATGGTCTGGCCTGCACAAGTATGGGCCCACAGCACATATAAATCTTCTTTCAACACCCACCACACACACACCTCAAAATAAATAATAGTGTTTATCTATTGAGGGTTAGATGGATCAGGCCCTGTGTAAGTGGTTTTGGCTTCTGGTGAGAGACTTCTGGCAGGTTATACATTGTTGTCTCATCCTTTCTGTCTCACACAAAAATGGAACTAAGTATCTTTCCACAATTTGTACTACAAGAGCACTAACTGCATTTCTTTTGGTTCCCCTTCTTGCCCAAGTTCTGGAATTGACCATTTGAATAGGGAGGTGAGAGGAAAGTTCTTCAAAGCATCACATCTACAGACACAGAATCTTTATCAGACCTCTGTGTGAGCACACACACACCCTAACCAGCTACATACACACACAGTGTCTTCTGCCATTATTTTCTTTTTGACTTACAATAAAATTAATTTTTAAAAGAGAGGACATTATGTATGATTACCTGGGACTCTGCCTCATAATAAAAAAGGGGAGCGTAGAGAAATGGATTCGTGATTAAGGTGCATGACTGCCTAGCCTAAGGACTAAAATTTGATTCTACAGTACTCATGTAAAGTCAGATGCACAAACTAGCCCATGTGTCTGGATTTTACTTGCAGTGGCTAGAATCCCTGGTGCACCCATTCTCTCTCACTCTCTTTCGCCCTCTGTGTTTCTCTCTTTCTCTCTCTCTCTCTCTGCCTCCTTCTCTCTCCTACCCTCTCTCAAATAAGTAAGTTATTTTTTTTTAAAAAAGGTGAATATGAGGAAGCATGTTTATTCATCTAAGATATAAAACTATTAATTTTATAGATGAGTATGTGTCTGAAAGAAGTATTTTAATATAAAATATAATGTCAGTAAAGTGATTTCCCAGCATTTGGATTAAAACTTCTTTAAATGAGATATTTTTATATTTTACCAAAATATAAAAATTATAAGCAAGATTTATAAACTTTTATATTGTTTAGCAAATATTTACTGAATAGTTTTCTGTATTTCAATACTGGTCATATTAACATGCAAAATTGATCAAGGACCCATCCTTAATGTAACTGACACACATTATTTATAGATGGGTGAGGAATAGTCAAGTTGAGAAGTTGAGATTTAGTTTAACAAATTCCAGCATACATTTTATGCCATAAAATCTAGTACAATGTACCAGTATGCCAAGGAGAGAAAGTAATTTCATAAGAAAATTAATAATTGGAAAGTTGATTAAATATAAGGATCAAAAACTACTAAAAATAATTAAATAATGGAATATGAAAGGGAAAATTGTTATCCATTTAAATATAACATATAATTTAAAAAAGCAGAATAAGGCAATTTAAATATGTGGTGGTCAAGACCTAGTATTGTTTCCCCAGAACCCAAGTTGGCCATATACACAACGTAGATCAAGCATCTGGAGTCTGTTTGCAATGGTTAGAAGCCCTGGTGTGCCCATTCTCTCTCGCTGTCTCTCTCTCTGTACTAAATAAATAAAACAAAATATTTAAAATGTTAAAAAAACTAAATATGTGGCATTTGTAATTAATATTAGGAATGTACAAAGATCCACATTTTATCTATTATAAATCAATATTTTTCTAGATTCTTGCAAATGAACTGAAGTAAAAGTAGATAAACACTTAAAACATGATTATAGTTAGACCTGAGAAAACACTGGTAAAATAAAAATGAATAAAGCTTTAAGACTGGTAAGAACATTTGAAAATAAGAAGTGGTATTTGAGACACATTTTAATGGGTATACATACTCTTCCTCATGCTAAGAATTGTTTTAATTTCCAGATTTCTTTTAAATCTTTTATTTATTTATTTGAGAGCAACAGACACAGAGAGAAAGACAGGTAGAGGGAGAGAGAAAGAATGGGTGCTCCAGGGCTTCCAGCCTCTGCAAATGAACTCCAGACGCGTGCGCCCCCTTGTGCATCTGGCTAACGTGGGACCTGGGGAACGGAGCCTCGAACCGGGGTCCTTAGGCTTCACAGGCAAGCGCTTAGCCACTACGCCATCTCTCCAGCCCTTAATTTCCAGATTTTAACTTGCATCATCTAATTCAGTTCTTCCAATATCTCTAGATATCAACAAAGTATTAATTTTATATACATACAAGTGCAATGATTTGCTAAATACATTTCCACATAGATTTTAATCATCAACTTGAAATTAAATTCAGATCTTTATGCCCTTAATTGTATTTGGTTGCCTCCCAGAACAGCTGATTCAGTGTTGAATCTTCCCAGCGCACTCCACCTTGGCCCCAGCTTAAACCATGGAGGAATTGGGGAAATGAGCAAGAACACTACTCACTTAGTTAAGCTGAGATCAGCACAAGGGTGATGGAGAAAGACACTAAAGACATTCAACACCAAACTAATCAGATATTTAGATGCTCCTAAGTGCCCATCACTGAACTAGATTTAAAATGCTCCCAACATGGCTCAGGGAATTTTGTGGAAGGGTGTTGAAAAGATTGCTAGAGCCACAAGGTGGAACATTTTGCACAAGGACATTGTTTCTCCCCATAACTGACTGCTTCCCCCATAATGCATGACCCACAATTCCCATGGGGTTGATGTACACACTCAATGAGGAAGGCCTCTTCAGAAAAGGGGCAGAGAGGAGGGAAAGGATGGTCACAACATGTGATGTTTACATATGAAATATGTCCATATCTACTACTACAACTACTACTACTAATAATAATAATAAAATATGCTTATTATTGGGCTGGAGAGATGGCTTAGCGGTTAAGTGCTTGCCTGTGAAGCCTAAGGACCCCGGTTCGAGGCTCGGTTCCCCAGGTCCCATGTTAGCCAGATGCACAAGGGGGCGCACTGGAGTTCGTTTGCAGAGGCTGGAAGCCCTGGCGTGCCCATTCTCTCTCTCTCCCTCTATCTGTCTTTCTCTCTGTGCCTGTTGCTCTCAAATAAATAAATAAAAAATTTAAAAAAATATATGCTTATTATTAATGCTTTATTTTTATTTTAGAGAGATAACAATGCAGAGGAAGAGAAAGTTAGAAAGAAAGAGAATGGGAACAACAGGGCTTCCAGCCACTGCAAACAAACTCCAAATGTATCTGGTTTACACGGGTCCTGGGGAATCAAACCCAGGTCCTTTGGCTTTGCAGGCAAGTTCCTTAATTACGATGCAATCTCTTCAGCCCCAATTCTTCTTTGTCAAATGTCTGTGTGTAGAGACATGTGTGTTTGTGTCTGTGCCTTGGTGTGCATGTGAAGGACAATCTTTGGGTGCTACTCCTTTCCTTCCACCTTGTTTGACAGGGTCTTGTTGTTTTCTATGGGAAGGGCAGACACGCTGGGCTAATATAAGCTTTAACATCTTCTTTTACCCACCTTATATTGCTATAGTTGTGTTGGGATTCCATACATTTTGTGACAAAGCTTAACATGTATGCTGGGAATCAAAGAAGGATTTGCAGGCTCACAGAACATGTGCCTTTAACAGCTCTACCAGCTCATCAGCCCACAGTTTTTTGATACATGACACTAAATTACAATCCTAAAATTTTGAGCTAATTAATTAATCTAAATGTTGAATAAGAGTATGAATTTTGATAATCTAAGTAATAGCATTTGAAAGAAACAATTTAAGTATTAAATTATTAGGTAAGATATTTCACCTTTGAATCAGGTAAGCTTCACAAAAATAAAGAACAAAATATAATGAGAGAAAAGATAGATAGAGAAATATAAGCAATGACTGAATGATTATGAAGGGCAAGAATGGCCATAGTATTTGCTAAGTACTTGGAGAATCAGAAATAATAATGGTGTAATTCGTACAGCCTTTGTTAAGATAGGGAAGAGTGGGAGGGGAGAGGGCTCTAGTCTAAGACTCAGCATGAGAAGTCTGAGAACCAGAAGGTCTGATATGTGAGAGTAGAAGATGAAAGCCCTAGATAAAATAGAATGTAAATTTTCCCTTTCTCCTCCTTTCTAGTCTATTCTGACACCATTGGGAGTCCTTCCACACTGAAGGTGCATGCATCTTCACTCATCTTCTGATTCACTCTCATCATTCCTGTTACCATAGAGATTTGTCTTCACAGCATGATCAACATATACATTGTTATATGTTACATTTCATATCATCATAAAAAAGAGATCATTTCTCAAATGTTTAGCAAACAGTAGTCAGCAAGAGATGAAGAAAATATTTCAATTTGGTATTTTTTGGAGAAGTTTTTTTTCTTATTACATATGAACATATTTGGTATATAAAAAACATATGTTGGTACCATCCTTTCCCTACTCCATGCCCTTTTTCTTTTTTTATATATAATTTATTTATATTTTTTAATTAGTTGTGTACTTATTTAATACAGTCAAGTTGGTACCATTATTAGGCTCATCCATGTCCTACCGCCTTTCCCTGACCCCTCCTTGTTAAGGTATATGGGCCATGAACTGTGGAGTTAGCCCACAGTTATGGCTAGGAGAAATGTCTCTGCCTATCATGACCCAACATGTGGCTCTGACATTCTTTCTGCCCCCTCTTCTGCAAAATTTCCCTGAGCTATGTTGGATTCATTTTTGGTCTACTTCAGTGATGAGGTGTTGGGAGCCTTTTTGTCTCTAGATATCTGATTTTGTAGGAATTGATTGTTCTCTGTGTTGATCTCCTTCACCCTTGTGCTGGTATCCAGTTCAGCAAGAAAACAGCACCCTTGCTTGTTTCGCCAATTGTTCTTAGTTGCATCAGGGGCCATTTTGAGGTGTGATGTAGTGGTTCTTTCCTTAGGATCTGTGTCTATCTGAAAACTAGAAGCAGATTCACCAACAGACAGTTAGTACCAGACAATTGGGATAATACTTATTTTTTATTTCTTTTTTTATTTTTTTCTCAATTTTTATTAATATTTTCCATGATTATAAAAAATATCAGATGGTAATACCCTCCCCCCCATTTTTCCCATTGAAATTCCATTCTTCACAATATCCCCTCCACATCTCAATCATTCTACTTACATATATACAATACCAGGCTATTAAGTACCCTCCTCCCTTCCTTTCTCTTCCCTTTATAACTCCTTTTTAACTTACTGGCCTCTTCTACTAAGTTTTTTCATTCTCATGCAGAAGCCCAATCATCTGTACCTAGAATCCACATATGAGGGAGAACATGTGGCGCTTGGCTTTCTGGCCCTGGGTTACCTCACTTAGTATAATCCTTTCCAAATCCATCCATTTTTCTGCAAATTTCATAACTTCATTATTCTTTAACACTGAGTAGAACTCCATTGTATAAATGTGCCATATCTTCATTATCCACCACTCATCAGTTGAGGGACATCTAGGCTGGTTCCATTTCCCAGCTATTATAAATTGAGTAGCAATAAACATGGTTGAGCACTTACTTCGAAGGAAATGAGATGAGTCCTTAGGATATATGCCTAGGAGTGTTATTGCTAGATCATATGGTAGATCAATCTTTAGCTGTTTTAGGAACCTCCACACTGATTTCCACTATGATTTCCAGATTGCATTCCCACCAAGAGTGTAGAAGGATTCCTCTTTTTCCACAACCCTGCCAACATTTATGATCATTTGTTTTCATGATGGCAGCCAATCTGACAGGAGTGAGATGGAATCTCAATGTAGTTTTAATCTGTATTTCCCTGATGACTAGTGATGTAGAACATTTTTTAGATGCTTATATGCCATTCATATTTCTTCCTTTGAGAACTCTCTATTTAGCTCCATAGCCCCTTTTCTCATTGGCTTGTTTGATTCCTTATAATTTAAATTTTTGAGTTCTTTGTATATCCTAGATATTAATCCTCTATCATATATATAGCTGGCAAAGATTCTGTAGGATGCCTCTTTGCTTTTTTCACTGGGTCATTTGCAGTGCAAAATCTTTGTAATTTCATGATGTCCCAGTGGTTAATCTGTGGTTTAATTGCCTGAGCAATTGGGGGTACATTCAGAAAGTCTTTGCCAAGACCAATATGTTGAAGGATTTCCCCTTTTTCCTCTAGCAGTTTCAGAGTTTCAGGTCTGATGTTAAGGTCTTTAATCCATTTGGACTTATTCTTGTGCATGGAGAGAGAGAAGAACCTATTTTCATCCTTCTACAGATATATATCCAGTTTTCCCAACACTATTTTCTGAAGAGGATGTCTTTTCTCAGTGAATATGTTTGGCATTTTTATCAAATATCAGGTAGCTATCACTACCTGGACTTACATCTGGGTCCTCTATTCTGTTCCATTGATCTACATGTCTGCTTCTGTGCCAGTACCACACTGTTTTTGTTACTATGGCTCTGTAGTATAGGTTAAAATCAGGTATGGTGATACCACCAGCCTTATTTTTGTTGCTCATTATTATTTTAGATATTTGAGGATTTTTGTGATTCCAAATGAATTTTTGGATTGTATTTTCTATTTCCATGAAGAATGCCTTTGGGATTTTGATGGGGATTGCATTCAATGTGTAGATTGCTTTTGGTAAGATTGATATTTTCACAATATTGATTCTTCCAATCCAGGAAAAAGGGATGTTTTTCCATTTCCTAGTATCTTCTGCAATTTCTCACTTGAGTGTTTTAAAGTTCTTATTGTAGAGATTCTTTACTTTCTTGGTTAGGCTCATTCCAAGGAATTTATTGTTTTTTGATGCAATTGTGAATGGGAGTGATTCTCTGATTTCATCCTCTGTGTGTTTGTTGTTAGCATATATGAAGGCTACTGATTTCTGTATTTGTTTTGTATCCTGCTACATGGCTGTAGGTTTTTTATCAGCTATAGCAGTTTGCTAGTAGAGTCTTTAGGATCCTTTATATATAGAATCATGTCATCTGCAAATAATGATAACTTGATCTCTTCCTTTCCAATTTGTATCCCTTTTATGTGTGCCTCTTGCCTTATTGCTATGTCTAAGACTTCCAGAACTATATTAAATAGAAGTGGGGACAGTGGACACCCTTGTCTTGTTCCTGATTTTAGTGGAAAAGCTTCCAGTTTTTCCCCATTTAGTAATATGTTGGCTGTAGGCTTGTCATAGTCTTTATTATATTGAGATATGTTCCTTCTATTCCCAGTCTCTGTAGGACTTTTATCATGAAGGGATGTTGGATTTTGTCAAATGCTTTCTCTGCGTCTAATGAGATGATCATGTGATATTTTTTTCCTTTAATCCATTTATATAGTGTATTACAATTCTAGAATTCCATATGTTGAACCATCCTTGCATCTCTGGGATAAAGCCTACTTAGTCAGGATGAATTTTATTTCTGATATATTCTTGTATTCTGTTTGACAACATTTTGTTGAGAATTTTTGCGTCCATGTTCATGAGGGAGATATCTTGAAATTCCCATTCATACTTTTCTATTAGTTTGTCTTTCTCTTTGTTGAACTGTATTAGATCTGCCACCTGAGCGTCTAGTTCCTCTCCTTCATCCATTCTACTGGTGAGATTTCTACAGAGTTCTTTATGTCATTAACTGTGTTCTTCATTGCTAGTAATTCTGACTGGTTTTTCTTTATTATTTCTATGTCCTTATTTATGTCTTGCATTGATGTTTTTATTTTGTTAAATTGGTGTCCTGTGTCATCTTTGATTCCTTTGATTTCCTCTTTGATTCCTTTGATTTCTTATTTGACTTCTTTGAACATATTTGCAATCATTCTTTTGAAATCTTTCTCAGGCCTTTCCTCTAACTCATTCTCACTGGAGGTCATTTCTAATGAATTAATACTTTTTTAGTGGATTTATATTGTCCTGATTTTTGGTGTTTCTTGTGTTATAATGTATATATTTTTGCATCTTGGTTTAAATTAATGCTTGGATTTTCTAGTTAGCTGGGTATTCTTAGCTGTATCAATTGATCTGATGTTATATATCTTCAGGCTAGAAGATTAAGATGTTAGGTGGGCTCTTAACACTCTCAGAGTATCTAGAAAGTGTTCCTAGGGGTAGAGTTTGCCTACTATGGGAGTATTCACGTAGGCTGAGTGGAACAAAATACAGTTGGATTCTAAAATTTAACTAAACACTGTACACATTCAATCAAAAACAGCACCAAGTATTTATGCAAGAGTAGGTGTTATAACAACCAGATCCTCTATCAACAAAGAGGTTAAGATTTCTGGTCTGTTGAGGGTTCCATGTCAGCTTGGGACCAAGTGAGACCCTTCCCTGGTGCAATCTCAATTACCTTCTTGGATGATTTTGGTCTCAGTCAAGTAGACTGCTGTTCTGTTTTCTGGAGATGGGCACTGGCTTTTCCTGCAGGGCAAACCAAGCCTGCCAACTGTGGCCCTGTGGACTGGCACCGCCACTGCTGGACCTGCCGCTGCTGCGCTGAAGCTGTCATTGCTGCACCCACTGCTGCTGCTGAAGCTACTGCTACTGGATCTGCCACTGCTATAACTGCCACTGCTGCTGCTGCTGGAGCTGCTGCTGCCGCTGCTGGATCCGCTGATGCTGGAGCCAGTGTTGCTGGAACTGGAGCCGTGGCTTCCACCACCACTTCCACTGCTGGAGCCGGCACCACCCCTGCTGGAGCTGCTTCAGCCTGCCTGGGCTCTGGATGCTCTGGATCTCTCCTACTTCTCTGCTGCCATTTTAATTTCTTATACACCTCACTTTTTCATAAAAGTGTGCATTTTTCTGGGTTTTCTTTGGCTTTTTCCTCCCCTACACTGATGTGGTGTGGTTCCTATGCTGCATCTTAACCAGAAGTCCAATACTTATTTTTTTATAGAAAATTTAATAAGTGTAGACCCTCTTGTAGCCCACAATTGGTGGTAGCTTGATATTGGAGAGCAGGCTCATGTTTGGATAAGGTTCTGACTTGTTTCCCAGCTCCAGCTATGGGTCCCTTTCCACTGAAGGAATCATTTAGCCAAATCAAGAGCAGTTGTTTTCCCACCATGGCTGAGCACCATTATTGCAGTTTGTGAGCATCATGACAGGCTATTTGCTGCTAAGTAGGTTAGACCATAGGTTGCTTGGACAAACATTGGTCATTTTCCCACAGTCACCCATGTAGCACCTTCTGGCACTAGATGTGCTTACTGTCTGGGGACTGACTCTCTTCCAGCTTCCAGCCACATCATTCCATTTTAACTGTCAACTGTATATGGCATCTTCAGCAGTAGGGTCTTATCACTAACATTTGATGGGTCATCAAGTATTCTGACAGAAATGAAAACATAAAAACACTCAAAAAGAAATTGAGGAGGGCTTGAGAAAATGGAAAGACCTCACATGATCCTGGATAGGCAGAATTAACATTGTGAAGATGGCAGTACTACCAAAGGTAGATTTAATGCAATTCCATTCAAAAATCCAACATTGTTTTTCACAGAGATACAAAAACTGATCTCAAATTTCATATGGAAAGGCAGAAGGCCTCGAATATCCAAGTGTATCCTCAGCAAAAGAAATACCTCTGGAGGCATCACCATACCTGATCTAAAGCTATATTACAATGTCATAGTAATAAAAAAAAAAAACAGCATGGTACTGACATAAAAATAGGAGTATAGATCAATGGAATAGAATTGAGGACCTGGACTTTGTGTCAAGCAACTAGCTACTTGATATTTGACAAAGGCCCATACAATAAAGGCTGGAAAAAAGACATCATCTTCAACAAATCATGTTGGACAAACTGGATAAACATGCAGGAAATTGAAACTTGATCCACACATCTTGCCAAGAACAACACTCAAGTCCAAATGGATCAAAGACCTCAATATAAGACCAGAAACTTGGCTACTACTGGAAAAATATATAGGAGGAAATTTTCATGGTATAGGAATGGAAAAAGAATTCTTGAACAAAACTCCTGTAGCTCATGATCTTAAACAGTCACTCAACCAATGGGATCACAGTTTCTTCACAGACAAGTATACACTAAACAAAGCCAACAAATTACCCACAGAATGTGAGAAAATATTTGCTGACTACCCAACTGACAAGGCCTAATCTCTAGAATCTACAAAGAACTCAAAAACCTAAACAATAAAAAGTCAATTTTTATTGTGCAAATTTATGCTTTAAAATATGATTCTATAGGATGCATATGCATAGTAAAATGATTACTATAAAATTCAAATTAGCATACTTATTTCATACTTATATCACATTTATTTGGTAATGAATAGTTAAATCTAATTATATTTTTAAAAGCTCCAATCTAATATAAGTCTATAAATCATCATTACATTGTACATTGCTTATCTAGAATTGTTTCTACTAAGTTTCTCTAAATACTTTTAAGTGAAATGACACAAGCTTTAGGAAAAATTTGTAAATCAACTAGGTTTTTGTATTTTTGTCTTTAATTTTTAAAAAGAAACAAAAAATGAACGGATAATATTTCTAAATAGGGAAGAAAAAAGGTCAATTGTGTCTAAGAGTAAAATTGTTTGGGTAATAAATAAAATGGGCATATTTAGTTAATGATAATTAATGGACATAATTAAAAAAGAAAGTAATTAATGATTTGAGCAAAGGTAAAAAGGAAGCAACAATTCTTCTATACATATATATGTATACATGCATTATATAAATCTATGTTATGTGTATGTACATGGATATTGTTACAATATGTATATATATAGATATATGGATATATATAACCATTATATTACTGGCACCTATTTTGCATATTACATAACATAATTTTTACATATATATACACACATATATATAGTGACTGCTAATACATATATATATAAATATATGGCAGGCACTTTGTAGAGACCCAGACCAGAATCAGCATCTGGGTCTGTTGGTATCTCTATAGTCAGCTTTTTCAGGAGTCTCCATATTGCTTTCCAAAGTGGTTGTACCACCTTTAGTTTCATTTGATTTTTTGATATTTGCTATCCTTATTGGGGTAAGGTGGAATCACATAGTTGTTTTAATTTGCATTTCTCTGATGATAGGGATGAGGCACATTTTCTTAAGTGTGTGTTTGCCATTTGTATTTCTTCCTCTGTGAATTGCCTGTTCAGCTCTTTGCCCCATTTTGTCAGTGGGGTGTTTGACTTTTTACTGTTCAGATTTTTGAGTTCTTTGTAGATTCAAGATATTAGGCCTCTCTCAGTTGGATAAACAACAAATATTTTCTCCCATTCTGTGGGTAATCTATTGGCTTTGCTTATTGAATGCTTGTCTGTACAGAAACTCTTCAGCTTCATGTGATACCATTGGTTGAGTGACTATTTAAGATCATGAGCTGCTGGATTTTTGCTCAGGAAGGTTTTTTGTTTTGTTTTGTTTTCATTTTTTTCCATTCCTATATCATGGAAAGTACTTCCTAAATTTTCTTCCAGTAGTAGTCAATTTTCTGGTCTTATATTGAGATCTTTGATCCATTTGGATTTGAGTTTAGCGCATGGATAAATGCGTGGATAAAGTTTCAATTTCGTGCATATGGTTATCCATTTTGTCCAGCACCATTTGTTGAAGATGCTGCCTTTTTTGCAGCCTATATTGTTAGGGCCTTTGTGAAATATCAAGTAGGTATAGTTTCTTGACCCAAATCTATGCCTGTACCATGATTTTTTTTTTTTTATTACTATGGGTTTGTAATATAGCATTAGATCAGGTATGGTGATGCCTCTAGAGGTATTACTTTTGCTGAGGATATGTTTACAATTATATGAACATAAAACCAAACCTACAGAGAGTATTTCAGGAATTTCTCCACAGAGAAGAATCAAATAATCAACCGCATATGCCTACAAGAAACAGATCAAATAATAAAACTCATATAAGGCACAAAAATTTCAAAGTCCATGAAAAGTCCATGAATTAATCAAACTCAAATGCCTACAAAAGCAGACCACAGTAACCAAACTCAGAGTAGGCAATAAAAACTTCAATGTCCATGAAAACACCAACCCATATATACCATCCCAATATGGCAGGAATCAATTCAAATGTCACAGATATCACCCTAAATATTAATGGCCTTAATTGACCCATCAAGAGACACAAGCTAACACAATGGATCAAAAAATTAGACAACTCAATCTTTTGTCTTCAAGAAACCCACCTCACCACCTAAGACAGAAACCTCCTCAGGGTGAAAGGGTGGAAAACTATATTCCAAGTAAATGGAAATAAGAAACAAGCAGGTGTAGCTATATTAATATCAGATAAAATAGACTTCAAACCAAAAATAAAAAAAGACAAAGGCCACTTCCTACTTATCAATGGAATGATCCATCAAGAGGATATCACAGTCATAAATCTTTATGCACCAAAGACAGGGGCACCACAGTTCATAAAGCAAAACCTACATGGCAATAAAACAGAAATAACCACCAACACCATCATAGCTGGGGACTTCAATACACCATTATCATTAATAGATTATCCAAATAGAAGCTCAACAGTAAAATAAGAGAACTCAACAATACCATAGAACACTTAGACCTAACGGACATCTATAGAATATTCTATCCCAAATACAGACTACATATTCTTCTCAGCAGCCCATATACTGGGTCACAAAGCCTGCTTCCATATATTTAGGAAGGTTGATTAATTTCTTGCATTATGTAAGATCACAATACTATATTGCTAGAAATTAATAACAAAAGACTCACCAAGAATCCCAATGGCACCTGGAAACTGAATAGCACACTTTTAAACAATAAATGGATAGTGGATGAAATAAAAAATGAAATTGCAAAATTTCTAGAAATGAATGATGATGAGAACACATCTTACCAAAACTTGTGGGACACAATGAAGGTGGTCCTCAGGGGAAAATTCATAGCACTAAATGCCTTCATAACAAAGACAGAGAGATCCCAAATCAATAACCTAACCATCCACTGAAAGGCACTGGAAGATCAAGAAAAATCCAACCCAAAAAGCTGCAGAAGGAAAGAAATAATTAAGATCAGAGCTGAAATTAATGCACTGGAAACTAAGAAAACAATTAAGAAAATTGACAAAACAAAGAGCTGGTTCTTTGAAAAAACAAACAAGATTAACAAACCCCTGGTCAATTTGATCAAGCAAAAAAAAAAAAGACATGCTTCAAATTCAGAAAATTCAAAATGAAAAAGGAGTGATCATAACATAACAGACATAAGTGAAATTGGGGGAATCATCAGGACTTATTCCAAAAATCTCTACTCCACAAAACTGGATAATATGGAGGAAATGCATAAATTCCTGGACACATACTATCTGTCAAAGCTAAACTCAGAGTAGCTTAATCTCATGAACAACCCTATCATACTTACTGAGATTGAAAGAGTTATAAAAACCCTCCCCCAAAAGAAGACTCCAGGACGAGATGGCTTCTCAGCTGAATTCTCTCAAACCTTCATGGAAGAATTAAAACCAATATTTCTCAAACTGAGCCACAGAATTGGAGAGCAAGATAAGCTCCCCAACTCCTTCTATGAAGCTAGTATCACCCTAGTTCCAAAACCAGGCATAGATGCCACAAGGAAAAATAAAAAAAAATAAATAAACAAAATAAAAAATACTGGCCTATTTCCTTGATGAATTTTTGAACAATAGATGATAAAATCATGTACTTAAATTATGAACTTATATGAAATACTAATGTCCATGAATCAAAGCAGTATTTCTTCATATTTACATGTTTGCCCTCTCTTCCCATGTTATCTACTCACTTTTTTTTTTTTTTTTGTATTAGGATAAAACTAATTCCTGGCTCAGAGCAGTGTTTTATCCTCACTAAATACCCAGTAAGCCTCATGACTCCATGCTGAGGGAATTCTACATGAATATTTTTATTTTATTTTTTTGCCTGTGGATGGCTAATCCAAGAAAGTATTAACAACAGACAAAATATCTGCTATATTCCTTTTGCCCTAGTTACTGTGGATGAAAGTTGTCACACATTTGCTACTTTTTCATTACAACTAAGTTGCTATTTAGCTTTGAACAATCGCTCTTCAATGTAAAGGATCATATTATATTACACAGCTCAACCTTTCTGTTTCGTGTATCTCAAAAGACATACCAGCTTATCAAAATCAGACACTGGACAAGAAAAGAGACATTGAAAGCTTAGTTTCTGAATGTTCAGAAGCCTTGTTTCAAAAATTTGCTAACATTTTTAATTCTTTCTATCTTTCTCTCTCTCTCTATATATATATATAATATTTTATATATTTAAATATAATATATATGTATTATATATTATATTTTATATATTTATATATAATATATAAATATATATTATATAATGTATATAAATATATAATATATATAATATTAGGCAGTTGAAAGGAATTAAATCTGTTTTCTACAAATGTATGGAGGATTAAGAAATGAAACAAATGACCATGAAAATCATGGAATAATAAGATTGGTTCATTAGTTTGAATATCACTGCAATATTCTGTATCAAATTAAACAATCCACTAAGTTTTTCAGTAAAGAGAAATTTTCATTTTAAAAAATGTGAGAAAACAGAAATACAAGATATA
The DNA here is from genome assembly GCF_020740685.1 of Jaculus jaculus. Classification (NCBI taxonomy): domain Eukaryota; kingdom Metazoa; phylum Chordata; class Mammalia; order Rodentia; family Dipodidae; genus Jaculus; species Jaculus jaculus. The sequence goes on from NC_059107.1 coordinate 130,364,080, forward strand.
TAATACATTTATTGTATACATTCATAAAAACAAATACCCAGAGGAAAAATATACAGCTTTAGAAACATTATCCCTTGAAACCCCAGATTTCAAATGTAAGTAATGAATATAGTATATACCATGATTACTTGATTTGTGTGGGGATAGGATGTATTTAATGTGTAAATTTTTGAACACTTAATGTTTCTTGAAACCTGAACCACTATGATTGCTAAGTGAAAAATCACTTGACAAATTATGCCTCAAAAAATTTAACTACTTATATCTTGAGCTAATTTCTTAATAGGAAATTACACATATATTTTGAATAATACTTACAAATTATTTTGTTATTGTGAGTAGCATTTTGTGTGTTTGAGTGACATATATACATACATATATATATATATGTATATATATATATACATATTCATGCCTTATGCACATACATATGGAGGCCAAAGGAAGATATTAAATCATCAAATCTCTGCTACATTATTTCCCTAAAACATCTCTTGCCCAACTTAATGTTGACCATTTTTCAGTAAGACTGACTTGCTAGCAAACTCTCGAAGTCCTCTTGTCTGTACCCCTATGGGTAGTGGGGTCACAGGCTTACATAGCCATGCCTTGCTTTTAACATGGGTGTTGGGGAACTAACTCAGGTTCCTAGGCTAGCACATTGGTTCTCTGACATCTGTGCCGACTCCTCAGTATCACCAATTATCTTTCAATGAAAGTATATTGATGGAATATTTGGTTCTCCCTACAGTGGTTCCCTTTAAACAGAAATATCTGCAGAGTACATTAACTTCATATTTCCACAAATAACTGCCACGTTCTTTTTCCTACTTGAAGACACCAAGATAATAATACTGAAGTATACTTTAATATTAATATCAAGTCATCAAATTGTAATATACCAATTTAACTAATATGAAATCATAAGTAAAAATGTGAATGTTTCTAGATAACTTATTCAAAATGTTCAAATGATTGATAAAATTACCTTGATGAGTTAAAATTATTTGTGTAATTAATTTCTAATTCAAGTTCACCTTACTATTTCTAACATGCCCTGACTAAATCTTACAGACATCTTTCTTTTAATTAATTTCTTTTACTTAACATATTTATTGATTTTTCAAGGAAATATAAACTGGTTAAAATGCATTCAATATTTTTAAATTTGTACAAATGTTTTCTGAAGAATTTATTGCTCTAAAATAATTTTATTTTTAAAGAGCATCCCCTATGGATAAATCAGTGTATGAAGAAAAAAAAATCAATTGTTATCATAAGAAATAACTTCTTTCCTCATAGCCTGCTTAGATCTATCACAAACTTTAATGGGTAAGTAACTGTCTCCATGAACTACATTTCTAGTCAGCTCCATCTGCTTTCATTTTCCAAACAGCCTGGTGAAGCAAACAGAGATAAGCAGGTAATAAAATGTTTGACTGATTCACTACCTCTAGGGCAAAACTAAAATAAAAGGCTCACGATGATATGCAACTATAGAGATAAAATCTAAAGTTATTTACTTCTTGGGGTTGAAATTTCAGAATTATCTAACAATATGAGGCTATATTATTATACCTTGATAAGAGATACATGTACACAAAAGGAATCATGACATATTTTTTGATGAAATTACAAACTGCAAAACACAAGATATTGTGTCCATAAAGTTTTAGTGGACCAATGACACAACAAATAGCATGAGACATTTGTATAACAATATTCATACATTGGTAATTCAAAATGTATAATGGATTTTTGGTAATTGTTTTACATCAGAAGAGGTTATAAGCTCATATTTCTTATTTAAAACATACACAAATCATTTTTCATAGTGAAACGAAATTTCACATATTTGGCTTAATGTATGAAATTCATGGTGTGATAGGTTATTTGGCAAAAAAAAAATCCTTTTTCTCTGTCTCTTTTACTATACTGAGAGGCTACAACTCCTCTCTACAAGACTGCACTTCAGATGAGCAGTTCAATCTCATTGGTTTTGTGTTTTCTTTGAGCCAGTGGAATGTGATTTCAAGGAGCCTCCTTTCCCTAAGATACTGCCAAATCTCAGCAATAACATTCATAGTCCCAACTGTTGGATGATGAAAGACTCTTGGCCCAGTTACTGATGCTACTTTAGCCAACAGCCAGTCTCAAACCACATGTGAATGAAGCCAGATTAGACAGAAAACCCAACTTGGTAGGTGATATCAGAGACTAAAGAAATCCTACTTAAATCCCCCAGCATAATATCATTCTGGTGTTCCATGCCTCTGGCTTATGGAATCATAAACTAGACCAGCTACTACTGCTTAAGTCTTAAAACAAAATCCCAGTATTTTTATGCTATTTATAAATTAAGTTTTACAAGAACATATCCATATATGTTTGTTTACCTTCTCTCTAGTTTTCACCCTATGGACAATTAGTTGTTACATAGACCATTTAAATGCAATATGAATGAAAAGACTAAATTATTTCTGTATCATCATTTACAAAATGTTTACTGACTCATATTTTAAGTTACTACCCTGTGTGGTGAATTGTTATTCAGGAATGGGCAAGCATACACGTCCAGTAAAATACTTCCAGTAAAATTTGCTATATCTAAGAATAGTATCACACCATACTTTTATTTCTAATTTATAATAACTCTTAGACCATTTGATTTTTACAGTATTTAAAAACCAATGCATTTTTGTATACTATAAGCCATTATTGTACCATGGGTTAGCAATATATGTGAGCCCAATAAGACAAATTAAAAATCTTGCTTCTATGTAGCTTACATTATAGGTTACAGCGGAAAACAGAAAACACACACACACACACACACACACACACACACACACACACACTCTGAACCATGTACTATCACCATTTTTCATAGAAAAAAAAAAAGATTAAATGTTAGGCATTTCCCATGGGGAGAAGTATTACTACTCCATGCATTAACAAAAATAGTAAGCTATTAGAATGACAAATAGGCAAACACTAGGAGGAGATAGAGTAATTAGCATGGTACACATCTGGAAGATAATCTCTAGGTGAATCAATAGTGAGTCCTATGGTCTGGAACATGTGCTGATACATTGGAACATTGTGAGCCAAAGTAAATCCTTCCTTGCCATCATGGAGTTTCCCTGTCAAGTCTTTAAGCCAAAATAAACCTCTTTTCCCCATAAGCTGCTCTTGGTTGGGTGATTTCTACCAGCAATGCTAACCTGTCTTTTTATTGGGCCATAATAGCAAAAAATACCCCCCCAAAACTCATAATGGCCAGAATAAACATTCACACTGCAAAACATGAACAACCAGGGCAAACACCAAACTCTATAACTTCAAATTCTACAGCTCTAGCCAGTGACAAATTTCATTGGTGCCGGCAAAATTCCTTAGCAGCCATCTCGTGATCCCAGCATCTCCACTGGGTCTCCACTGCAGTCCACATTCATCCTTGTGGCCCCTTGTAAAGTAGTACCACAATAAAGTAGTACCGAGTAGGGGATTGCTGCTAGATACCTGACTGTGTGGTGTTGGCCTTTTGGAGCTGATTTTCAAAAAGAATGTGGAAGGATTTGAAACCTTGGCATAAGAGATGCCTTGCCATGCTGTAAGTACAGCTTGATGGACTATTCTCATTAGAGTCGAAAGACCTGAATGTAGTAAGAATTATGGACTTGAGGTTTGGCTTATGAGGGTAAGAAAGCGTTTTACTTGGACTGGGCTAGAGGAAGTTTATGTGAAAAGCTTTTGCTGTTATGCCTGTGTCCTGAGAAGTTGTGCAGGGTTTCTTTTCATGGAAATGGACTGGTATGAGCAGAGGGATATGGCACAAAAAATGAAATCACTGGGCCTAAACTGCTGCCCACTTACCTGTAAATTGTTTGAGACATTACAACCATTGAGATTGGGCCAGCTGACCTGCACTGGGACAACAGTAAGAATGTGGACTCTTTTGAAGGGGCATGAGTGCTCAAGGAGGGTCCTGTTCTTTCAAAGTTGGCTTTATTACCCCATGGATTAATAAACTGGCATTCTGCCTGGTATTATGGAGTACAAGAAATACAGGAGAGGCCATTGAGTTTTCAACAAGGTCTTTTTTATTTGGAAATGACCATGGGCAGTGTAAAGCAGGTTTGCTGGATGTCTACATGGAGACCTCATGGGGCCACAAGGATGAATGTGGACTGCAGTGGAGACCCGTGGAGATGCTGGGATCCCGGGATGGCTGCTAAGGAATGTTGCCGGCACCAATGAAATATGTCACTGGCTAGAGCTGTAGAATTTGAAGTTATAGAGTTTGGTGTTTGCCCTGGTTGTTCATGTTTTGCAGTGTGAATGTTTATTCTGGCCATTAGGAGTTTTGGGGGGGTATTTTTTGCTATTATGGCCCAGGTAAAAGACCTTGGATTATGGAGATATCTGAACACCATTAGAGTTGATAAAAACTATGGGAACTTTAGAGAGCCAGAGACCCAGAGGCCCCCAATACCTCGCCACTGAAGCAGACCAAGAATGAACCCAACATGGCTCAGGGAAATTTTGTGGAAGAGGGGGTGGAAAGAGTGGAAGAGCCACATGTTGGATCATGATATGCAGAGACATTTATCTTGCTCATAACTGTGGGCTAATTCCACAACCCATATACCTCAACAAGGAGGGGCCAAAGGGAGGAGGTAGGTTACGGATGAGCCTAATAATGGTACCAAACACTGTATTTGCTGAATACAAAACTAATTAATAAAAATTAAAAAAAAAAACTATGGGAACTTTTCAAATTGGATGAATGCATTTCATTTTAAATCATGAATGGTTATCAGTTTATGGGGAAAAGGCAGAATGTGGTAGTTTGATTTGTGTCCCTCATAAACTTAGGTTAGATTCCCAGCTGATAGAGATTTGGTAATTAATGCCTCCTGGAGTGAGTTTATTTCTGGGGGTGGGCTTATGGGTGCAAAAGCTAATTTCCCCTTGTCAGTTTTTGACACACTCTCCTGTTGCTATGGTCCACCTTATGTTGGCCAGGATGTGATGTCCACACTCTGCTCATCCCATCCTTTTCCTTTGCCATCATGGAGCTTCCCCTTTGAGTTTGTAAAGCCAAAATACACCTCTTTTCCCAACAGCTGCTTGTTTGGGTAATTCCTACCAGCAATGTGAACCTGACTGCAACATGTATTTACATAACACATCTAAACTTTTGCAAAAAATATTGAAGCGTGGTGCTACATCGTAATGAATAAATGAATGCCTCCTCAAAATATCATGTTGAAATTGCTCTTGGACCAGTTTTTTTTTTAATTTTTTTTGTTGTTATTTTATTTATTTTAGAGTGACAGACAGAGAAAGAGGCAGAGATAGAGAGAGAAAATGGGTGCCCCAGGACCTCCAACCATTGCAAATGAACTCCAGACACATGCGCCCCATTGTGCATCTGGCTAATGTGGGTCCTGGGGAATCGAGCCTTGAACCAGGGTCCTTAGGCTTCACAGGCAAGCACTTAACCACTAAGCCATCTCTCCAGCCTGCTCTTGAGCCAGTTTTAAGAGGGTACAGCCAATAGAGAGACTGCTCAGTGGCTAAGACACTTGCCTGCAAAGCCAAAGGACATAGCTTCAATTCCCCAGTACCCAAGTAAGGCAGATGCACAACATGGTACATTTGTCTGGAGATTGTTTGTAGTGGCTGAAGGCCCTGAAGCACCCATTCTTATTGTTTCTCTCTCTCTCCCACTTTCTCCCTCCCTGTTTCTCCCTCTCTCTCTCTTTCTCTCTCAAATAAATAAATAAAAATTAAATAAAAAGAGGTCACAGACCAATGATTAAATAATGAGGTCCCTTGTCTGTAAGGGCATTATTATATATATTTTTTTAACCACCTAAGTAGTTTGCTTGTTTTGGGAGCTTAGCTTCCATTTCTATCTCTATAACTTTCTCACGATTCCATAACTATGCTATGATACAGAAAGAAGCCTCTGAAGGGTTTGTGGGTGGCCCCTTCATATTGGACCCAGTCTCCAGATATATGAGCTAGCTAAATATTTGTTTCTTATTTTTCAAAGGCACAAAGAAACATCGGCATAACAAAAGGACAAAAGAATTGTAGCAGTAAGTTAATAATCATCTCTGGGAGAGAAATGTATTTGATATTCATTTTCTTCTGGATAGCATTGATTTTTTTAATAAAATATTTTATTTTTATTTGAGAGAAAGAGATAAATATAGAAATAGGAAGGTGAAGAGAGAGAGAGAGGGAGGGAGAGAGAGACAGAGGTGGGGGGAAGAATGGGCACCCCAGGGCCTCCAGCCCTGTAAACAAACTCCAGATGCATGTGCCCCCTGTTGTGCACCTGGCTTACATGGGTTGTGGGGAATCAAACCAAGGTCTTTTGGCTTTGCAGGTGTATTAGTCAGGGTTCTCTAGAGGAACAGAACTGCTAGAATGAATTATTTTAAAAGGGGGATTTATTGGATAAGCTTACAGTAGTCTAATAGCAGTGCAGGCCTGAAAATCACCGAACCTGGTAGCTGTTCAGTCCTTGTGTCCAGACACCTCAGCAATCCCAACTTGGCACTGCAGATGGTGCTGGAAAGCTTGGAGGCTTCCTGAGGAGCCGCTGGGTTTTGATCCGTGTGGGTCTTCAGTTGATGCTAGTCTTTAGTCCGCACTGGTCTTCAATCCACACTGGAAGCAAGCAGGTCCGGCAGCCAAATGGAAGGAAAGAAGAAAGGAAGGAGCTCTTTTTACCCAGAGCTTCCTTATATCAAGTCCCCCTATGAACGGGGAGGCCCACTCTGGGGGAAGGGCTCAGCCTAGGGGAACGGCTTCCTCCTTTAGTTGATTCTTCCTAGAAGCAACCTGTGGATTACTAAACAGATCAAGTTGACAAAACCTTAACTATCACAAGTCCATTCCTTGTCAACTTGGCATCAAATCATGTCTCCTTACATCATATTTAATTTCCAAATGCAAACAGTAACAAGCTCATAATTCCGCCTAACATGGAATAACTATCCCACATACAACCAGAACTGCAAAATCTTCCCCCCAACACAAAGCTTAGTCTCTAATATAATGGGTCTAATATAAATTCAACAGTTAGCTAATGATATAATTGTAATATCGGTGTAGATACATACAAACACTCTGTTATCAAGGTAGGACTGAAATATTGCAATCACAGTCCTCGTTTCTATAACTGGTCACGTGGCCTTAGCTGGTATTTGTAACTGCCTTCTTCTACTAACCATTCTATATTTCCTCCACCTTCAGCAAGCACTTCAGCAGTTCTTGGTTATAGGCCTAGAGGCAAAGATGGGTGGGAACTGAGAAGCACCAGCACTTCCTGCTGATTCCTCAGACAAACAAGGATGAATTCCCTCAGGCAAGGGTGGTGAGGGTAATACTTCAGGATGTGGGGGTGGGGATAAACTGCTGCTAAGGAAGGTCATATTTTCATCCAAAACATCTTCTTCAGAATCTAACACTTCGATGTCCCCAGGTTCTTCAGTGTCTTCCCACACATCACTACCCCAAGTCACAGGATCCCACTTTTTTCTAATCAGTGCCCTCACTTTAACTTCTGATGGTTGGTGAGGATGGGATTTGAGTTTACATTGCAAGTTAGCCAATCTCACAATGAGAGCTGGGGTTTGGTTTTCTGCAATCTGAGCACTGTTCTGGCTAGAGAGGAGACTTTCATCCAGGGCACCTTTAGAAACCTGCTATTCCCTCATTAGTTTGTCCAGAGATGCTAAAAGCAACCAACCAGCCTCATCTTTGATCTTAGTTTTCCACAAATATTCAAATGTTTTAAATACAGAGTCACTAAATTCCTCACTCTTCACAAAATATGACTTGGGGTCACCAAATACATCTATCTCATGGAGTTCTTGAAATAGTGCACACCATGGATTATTAGTGCCCTCCTTATTTCCAGGTAAAGTGCTCTCCTTCTCATCATTAGGGCCTTTAGTAGCACTGAAATTGGAGAGCCAACCCCAGATAGCACTAAGCCCACTAGAGAAAACCATCCTTACAATTCTGTTTCTCTAGAACCACTCCTGGTACCAAAATTCTGTAACAGACAGATTCAGGTTCACTGAGATGAACTTTCAGACCAGGCACAATTATGGAGGAAGGGATATTTATTGAAGCTTACAGATCCAGTAGAAGTTCCATAAATGTCAAAAGAAGCTGGCCTGACTTCACAGGACCAAGCAGAGAGAGAGAAGTACAAGCCTAAAGGTCAAAAGCCACAGCACACTTCAGGAACTCCAGCTAGGCACACTTTGCATATCTTTAGATTGAAATCTGAAACCCACCACCACACCTTAAGATCACCCAGTGACATTGCCTCCAGCCAGGTATCTGCAGATGCAATCTACCAACAAACAACTGAATATATTAGAGGCCATCTATTCTATTCAAACCACCACAGTTGGCAAGCACCTTAACTGCTAAGCCATCTCTCCAGGCCAAGCACTGATTTTTTGTTTTAATGCACTTGAACCCATCTTAACAGAAAACAAAAGTCACTGAACCTCAAATCTATTTGAAAGAAACATTTAGATATTCATACCATTTTCCTGATATCCATGGAGAATCAAAATGTGTTACTATTAAAACTAAACCATCAACAACTTAGTTATTATTTATGATTACTTAACATATTTAAGATAAAAATTGTGACTTTTTTCTATTTAAAATGTAAAAAATGTACATAACAGATTTAAATGAATCAATAAAAGTTCAATTATTAGTATTAGTACAATGAAAGATAACTTCAGATATAAAGCCTCTCATTCAAGTGAAAATGTTTAATAAGCCATACCATTAGAAGAGTAAAAGCTATCTTTAATATATGGTCTCACTTCTGGATGCTATCCTACATGTTCAAACAATACCTTTTGTAAATAATGTGGACCTAGAGACATGGCTATATAAAGCAGATTGCTGAGCACTCTAATAGTGTCCATCTATCTTGGCTGTGATGGTCCTAATAGTGTCATCTGTCAGTATTTCTTCCCTGTCCCTCTGCCACTGAATAAGCCATGCCGACAGTAATCCAGAAACTGAGATTCAATATTAGATGCCATCTGTGTTGCTTTTCCAATTGCAATCCCAATTGGTCTTCAGCCAATCATGGACCCAAATAAAGAACTTGATTGCCATTAGTGTAAGGAATGAGGCTGGAAGATTTGCATGATGCTTCCAAGCATGAAGGAATGGGTTGCTTATTTGGAAATTCCAATGTGAAAGAAGATTTAAGCCTACAAAATGATAACTTGTCCAATGCCAGAAAAAATACAAAGAAATGCCCATGCATGCTTTTGTGTAAACCACAGACATATTTTGAGGCAATGACTTTCTTTTTAAAATCACTAACATAATTCAGTTAGCAAATTATCTACTAATTTTCAACACAGATAATGAAAAGGGGACTATATGTGCATTGGAAAATTTACCTTTAAAATGCTTCAAGTTAAGGCTATATGCATAGTGTGTAGACAATCCCAGGGATAGACACCCATTCTAAATGAGCCAACATTGTTAAATCACTTGTAAGGAGAATAAACTACCAAGTCATTAATCAAGAACAAGCTATAAAGAGGTCATATCATGTATTTATTGTGAACATTGCTATTTTAATAGGCCATTTTTATGTACATTCTTTTTTTCATATTTTTTTCTTTGCTTTTTATCTCCAGTATATTATGACCTGCATCCTTAATTCATATTGGGTAATTGGAAACAGTATGAAAATGTTTATAATATTAAAATATAATTGCATTGAAATGTCAAATATTTTCAGTTCAATGATGTTATTTGTATGGCACAACTAGAAAAAAAAAGAAATATTTATTTTTGAGTACCAATGGACCTAATAATTTTCAGTTTGAAAAATATCTTAGTATAGGCCTACTTTACTCTATGAAATATATTAAACATATTATGTTACTACCAAAAATAAATTTATTGAACCATCAAAACATAAAGACAGCTAGTATAGAATATTGCTATGGAGTCTATTACTTTTGAAAACTGGTTTTATTTAGAGAGACTTTTTATTAAACCAATGCATGTGATTTGAACTACATATATTATTTTCAATTTAAATGTGAAATAAATAGCTGTACTTAGGAATTGCCTCAATGCCTTCTTAAAGAATAAATTATTATCAATTTCTCAATTGTCATTAGACCATAAACAAAGTACTTTTGCTATACAAAGAGTTTAAAATCAGATTTCTTCAAAGGTATCTATTTTGTTGTTGTTATTTTCCTAAGGAGTATTTTCTACTTACATGCCAACTTATTAAGAAATATGTATGGTTGAAGGCAAAGATTGATCATGTTATTTTTAAGTGACACATTTCTCTTGCTGGTTACATTTTTAATAGGAACATACTAATACAAATGCATTGCCATTAGTTAGATTTTATCAAGATTTGCATGTTACAGTCTGTTTTAAATGAAATTACCTGGAGCTAATCATAAAATTTCATGAAACAATGTGTGATTCTTAATATAAGAGAATTGATCACTTTTTATTTGATATAAATTTGTGATTTACACATTGAAATTATGAAAAATATATTAGAAGTGCATGCACTTTAATGCAAAATGAGACAGGCAATGAAAAAAGAAATACTTTCAACTCCTGCATTGGGCCCATGGTGTAACTGAAAGCAAGAAGCCTGTATCTCTGCCTTCCTTTTCTGTCTACCCTTTGGCTGCAGGCACAGTGATAAGTTATTGTTCTCTTGAATCTCACTGATTTCCCAGAAGAACAAAACCTCCCAGGACATGTCACAGGAGTGTCCCACCACCTGCAGGGCTGCATCCTGGAATGCAAATAATCATCTTTGAGGGAACTAGATTGGTCCTCTCAGCAGTGACATAAACTAATTGATCTGACCACTTTGCAGAACCACTGGTGACACAATAGTGGGTCCATGAAGGGCAGGCCCATCCCTTGTCCAGGAGTGCTTAAGCACGCACACCTCTTGCCCTTCGCTCAAAACAAAATTTCACCTCACTACCAAGAAGATGGATCCCCATTATTTTTTCCTCTTCCCAAAGTAGCCATGTTAATATATAGCAAACATCCTCTCTCTGCTTTTTACTACTACTTGTCTTTTTAGTTGGTATATTTTTGACAGGTGGCTGAGACAAGCCTATTGGTTTTTTAGATCCTGGGATTTTGCTTTAAAAACTCCAAGAATAGGATCACCTAAACAAAGAGAGAAGAACATGACTGGTCTTAGCTAGGCACCAGGTAGGTTTAACTTAATAAATTATATTAAAAGTAATTATAGCCCACATTACACATAACAATAATGGTAATATATTTCATAATAATGAGTACTACAGCCTATCAATTGATAGCCTAATATCAGTTGCCTTGTCAAAATCTTACATAAGATTCATAACTGGCAAGAAAATATCTCAGAATAGTAAATTGAAAAAATAAAAAATAGATTTTTTTTATCTATTCGGTCGGAAACAATACAAGAGGTTTAATAATTTTCCAGTTGTAAAACAAACTTATCCTTCCAAAGGTAAATAGTACTTTAAGTTAGAGCAGCTTAACTACTGTCATATTATGTACTTTTCACTTTATACTGACAGTTTTCTGTGTGTCTAGAATATTTTTTGAAGTGACTACTACCTAGTATGCGTAAGGCATTAACTCTGGCGATGTGTGGCAATTCTTGGGCTCATAAGTGGTAGACTGAAGTGGAAATCAAGTGGAAGAGAGAAAGGGAGATTGTAAAATATGACTGATTTATTTTGGGGATACCAGTGAAGTATAGGAAAACATTTAAATCTTCTGTTTCTACCTAGAATTTCAAATTAAGAAACAATAAACATATTGGCCATGTTGGTCTTGAAAGTTGATAATGAACTATTTATAAATAGAATGAAAAGAATTAGCATTACATATATATTAAAAAAAGAAAAGTAATCTGGAGCTGGAGAGATTACTGAGCAGTTAAGGTGCTTGCCTGCAAAGCTTAAGAACCCATGTTAGATTCCCCAGGACCCACATAAGCCAGATGCATAAGTGTGCTCATGTATCTTGAGTTTATTTGCAGTGTCTGGAGGCCCTGGTGTACCTACTCTTTCTCTTTCTCTATTTGCCTCTCTGTCTCTCCCTTTCAAATAAATAAATTTTACAAAAAAAATTAATCTGCAAAGAAATGAACACAATTGGACATATGAAATTAAGAGTACACCACACACAGCAAGTACAGAGCAGAAGGTGTGGGCATGGTGGAAGTTGCAATGTGCAGAAACATCTAAAAGCAAATAATTGCTAAAGTAATTTCTAGGTAATGACTGAAGTTATCATTTACTTTCAAACCATATATAACCTCAAAGTAGCACATTTTATGACTTATGCTTTAATAAACCCTAGCTCCATCTGGAAGAGTATATATATGAATATATATATATATTCATACCCAGAGAAATTCACAGCAGTTCAGTCACTCTGGCTGGCATCAAGCACAGTGTATGTTCCCTGTGGTACTTCACATTCCTGTGTTTAAATAATACAGTAGACCATACATGGTGAATGTGAAGACAAAAAAAAAAAAAAAAATGCTGCTTTACTTTTATTCTGAGATCACATTTTTACTGTATTTAAAATTTAAAGCCATAAGGGCTGGAAAGCTGGCTTAGCACTTAAGGCACTTGCCTGCAAAACCATCCTACCCACTATCAATTCCCCAGGACTGAGGTAAGCCAGGTGTGCAAGCTGGCTATGTTTCTCAAATCTGTTTGCAGTGGCTGCAGACCTTGGCTTACACACTCTCTCTTTCTTTACTTATATCTGCCTCTCTCCCTCACTCTCTCTCTCTTCCTCTCTCTCAAATAAATAAAAATAAGTTGAAAAACATTAAAGTTATAAACAGAAAGAGAAATATAACATTTCCTCTACCAGAGAACGGCACCTAAATATTACAACTAGTATTGAAATATTTCCTACTTTTTTATTCTTTGTGTGTTAAAACTACAGACCACATTCTTCTAAATTACACTTTTTTTTTTTTCTGCTCACACGGAGGCTTTATTCTGACTTGGGTGTCTCCTGCTTCTCTTTTTTTTTTCCCTCAATTTTTATTAACATCTTCCATGATTATAAAAATTATCCCATGGTAATACCCTCCCTCCCCCCTACTTTCCTCTTTGAAATTCCATTTCCCATCATATCCCCTCTCCATCTCAATCAGTCTCTCTTTTATTTTGATGTCATGATCTTTTCCTCCTCTTATGATCTTGTGTAGGTAGTGAACTTTTGACAGATATTTCATGTCCATAAAACACTTGTGTTCATCAAAAATTGTTATTGCTGATCATCTTAGACCAATTTAATTACAATTTTTTATGGAAAAAATAAGCATTATTTAAAGTACTTAAATAATTAAAGTATTCCACTTTTAATGTTTCTTTTTATTTACTTTTCCACTAGTATGAGTATAGGAAAGTCAAATAATAAAATATCCTCTGATACACAACATGATTTTCAGTTAATTGTTTCTAATACAAATTTCACATTCTTGGAACAAACAAAAATGACTTATACCAGTTGACTAATATAGAGGGTATTTTTTTCCAGGGACAGGTTTGTTTCCCATTTAAAGGACTTGACAATGAATACCTTAAGGGACTGGGCGATACTGTGTGTGTGGCAAGGAGTCAATTATGAAGGTGTAGCCTATAACCAGCCTTTGACAAACAGAAACAAATAGGTGTGACTGCCTTCCAGTAAAGTTTACTTATAAAAAGTGGTAGCAAGCTGAACTTTACCTTTAGATCATAATTTGATTTATCTGGCTCTAAAGTTTTAATCACAGGCATATAATTAGAAAGACTTCTAAGTCACTTACTTAAAGTAGCTTAATTATCAAAAAATGGGTTCAGAGAAGAATCCTTAAATACTTCAGTAAGTTTCCTAGAAAGTAATTAGGTATTTCTTTCCATGGAATGAGCAAAGAAGATTGGATATCTTTTCTTAAGAGTTCATTTCTCAGGTGAAGGAGATAGCTCAGGTGTGCCAGGCATGACACCAGGAATCTCAGCACCAGGCAAGCTGAGGATCCCCTGTGTGTTCTGGAAGTCAACCCACCCTCCCTGGCAAACTCCAGTTCCGTGAGAAAGAGCCCATCCCAAAGGAAGTGAACTGCTGCCCTGCATACTTTGTGCTTACTTTTATTCTCTGAAATCAAAATTAAAATCAAGGTATTCTGTGTCTCCCCAATATGAAACACTGAATCTTAGACCCTGCTATATTTATTTTCTGCAGAAACATCAATAGCTCAAATCTCAAAAATAATGTTTTTAAGACATTGTAAAAGCATACAAAACAGGACTAGAGACATGGCTTAGCAGTTAAGGCATTTTCTGGCAAAGCCAAATGACCCAGGTTCAATTCCCCAGTACCCACATAAAGCCAAGTGAACAAGGTGGTACATACACCTGGAGTTTATTTGCAGTGGTTAAAAGTCCTGGTGTACCTATTCTCTCTCTCTCTTTCACTCTTAAATAACTAACTAAATAAATAAATAAATAAAATACTTCAAAAGATATACAACAGATGAATATTCTATGAGGTTTTTATCTGCTTATTCCTATAAAACTGAAAAATAATTGTATAAGAAACTGATTTGTTATGTTTTTGTTTTATTTATTCTTTTACTTTTAATCTATGGAAAATAGTCACACATGTTTTCATTTAGTAAAAAGAATCCATATATTAATTATACTATTTTTTATCATGTGGGCAAAGTATATTTGACTTTATTTACATTCAAATTATTTCAAACCCTAAGCTTTTCTAAGCAGTGAATAGTGGCTTATTAAATTCTTCCTTAGGCTTTAAATACACTTACATATGTACACATCACTGTTTGGATGATGGTTTACTAGACTATATGATCTTTTAAACAAATTCCTAAAAATAAGCAAATGATCCTTGTCCTAGGAGTTCTGCCTTTAAAGTTTTGTCAAAGAAGTTCACCAAAATGATCAGGAGACAAAACATCTAATACATTTTATGATGTGCTTCACTTATCAATATCAAGGAATAAAAAATATTAGTAAGAAGAAAGGATAGTCAATCATTTCTAATCTCACACCAAATAAAGTTTATTACTAAGATTTCACACCACACAGTTACAGAATTGGTGATCTCAATAGTCTTTTAGATTGAGAATAAATGCTTCATTAAATTTAAATATAGCAACTTAATAACAATAGTAAAACCACAGAGAATAATGCCTGACATAAAAGGGGCCAATGAGCACACATATCACTCTTTATAATACATTTGACTTCTAAATGAAGTACAAAGTCTAATATTAGAGTTGAGTAATAAACACAAGTTTCTGAAATGAAAGAACACAATAAAATCAAACTGCAGAGCAATTTTTAATGTAAAAAGAGAACTCATTGATTGCTTTGGATATGAGAAGTATAGAAAAACAACAAATAATTATCATGCATACTGACTGGCAGAGGCAGTTAGGTTGATATTGAGGAGCTTTGTTAGACAATAAGCAGAGTATGCTTCTTGTGGGGAATGTAGATAATTCAGAATGTGGAAATGGAAGGCTGATTGAGTGCCTTGGATGCTTCAACTCAATAGGAGGCTGGCTGAATGCATTGCTTTGCTCTGGTTCTTTCTCTTTTCAAGTATGGGAAATCACCAATCATTAAGTATTCAGCAAGCTCAATGCATAACCAAAAATATTCTCTTACCTGAATATAATTATCAGCCATTTCTTCATTTCATGATAAAGTGCCATCTCCAAACATCCAATTTAACCTATCAGGGACTTCTATAACTCTTCCCTAGGAGCTATATTTGACAGTTAAAGAGTTCAAGAGACGGAAGGAGTGTCCTGGGAAAGTTATTCTCTCATGTGCTTCTATCAGTTTTACTGCTGAAACCTTCTGAAATCCTCCTGCTTTCTGCATCTGACCCCCCACTTCCTTCATCTCATGGTTTCCTACCTGATCCCATATTTACACTTTCTAATATATTTGGATGTTTCTCAATGAATTGAGTTATGTGTTAAAAATACAAATCTGAGGCTGGAGAGATGGTTTAGCATTTAAGACACTTGTCTGTGAAGCCTAAGGATCCAGGTTCTATTCCCCAGTACCCACATAAAGCCAAGTGCACAATTTGGTACATGCATTTGGAGTTCACTTGCAGTGGCTGGAGGATCTAGCACACCCATTCTCTCTCTCTCACTCTATCTGCTTCTCTCTCTCTTTCTTTCTTAAATAAATAAATAAAATATTTTTAAAAGTATAAACCTGATCATATATCACCTCACCATATACATTTTAGATTTTCCTGTGTTACTAGGGAAATTCTTAAAATGGACTGAAAATTGGAGTGAAATGTGCTTGAGTTTTATCTTGCTGCACTCTTTTGTTTTACCTACAATGACTAATTTTTATTAAAAAAAATCCTATATGCCTTTCTGTTATATATGTACATAAATACATGAAGACATACATATATAATATATATTATATAACATATATTGCTACATAACTTTTAATGTGAAAAGTTTGAACTGAATTGGATTGGAGAAAAATTTTCAAGCTGACAGGAAATACATAAGAAGTGTTGGATATAAAAATTCATCCTAGGTGTAGAGAGCAGGATAGATTCTATAGCTTCACATAGTAATCATATAGCAATGAATGAGCATCAATATTGTACCTAGATTTTTAATATTTGTCACAAATTCAGATTTCAAGAAAAGCATTTTATTATTCTAGGTTGGGTAAAACACACATTCCTTGGAAAAGACCAGGAATTTTGATCAACATCATACTTGACACATTCCAGTGGAAGATACATCATCCTACAAAAGTCCATTAAGGCATCACTCCAAAAGAATCTGCAAAGTTTAACAGCCAATGTTTTTAAATTTATTTTTATTTGATATGGCCATATTTAGTATGTAAACAACACATGTTGATACCATCTTTCCCTCCTCCCTGACCCTCTTCTTTTTTTATTATCATTAGTTATACACGGTGTGTAAACAGTCATGTTGGTGCCATCATTACCCTTCTCCCTGTCCTCCACTCAAGGCAGTGACCCTCCTCTTTGGGGAGTGTGAGTCATGCATTGTGGAGTTAGCGATCATCCATGAATTTCTCTGAGCCAGGTTGGGCTTATTTTAGGTCTACTTCAGTCTTCTATTATCAAGCTCCCACCAATTGTGGGTTGCAAGAGAGATACACATATGACAAACATCTGTCTAAGCAACTCGTGGTCAACAACAATCAATCTGATGTGATGCTCACACAAGTGCAATAGTGGCACACAGCCATGGTGGGTTACCAGCTGCCCTTGATTTGGTTAACAAATCTACTCAGTGGAATGGAACCCATACCTGGAATGGGTAAACAAGTGAGAACCATATCCAAAAACAAGCCTGCTCTCCAATATCAAGCTCCAACCAATAGTGAGCTATAAGTGGGCCTATATCTATTAAATTCTCTGTAAAATAAGAATGGGTATCCATATATTTTGCACTGAACTCACTCTCCATCAGGGAATTTGCTTTTCTTTTTCAGATGAATGCAGAACCAGAGGAGAGAATCAGCCCATCACACCCCACCTGGGCAACAGCTGAAGCCATAGTTAGTGGGTAAATGAGCAAGAGGTGCTTTCTCAATGAACCTGGTCCCAGCACAAGGGTGAAGAAGATAGACACAGAGAACACTCAACTCCTACCAAATCAGATATCCAGACACACAAAGACTCCCAAGACCTCCTGTCACTGAAATAAACCTAAAATGAACCCAAAATGGCTCAGGGAAATCCGAGGAAGAGGGGGTGGAAAGATTGTTAGAGCCATAAGTTGGGTCATTATGCAGAGAGACATTGCCTCTGCCCCATAACTGACAATCACCCCCACAATGCAACACCCACAATCAGCAGATGGAGAGGAGGGTCAGGTAAAAGGCTACCGATGGTACTGTCATGGCTGTATACCTAGTATATACATAACTAATTTAAAGAAATCTCTCTAAAATAGTAATGCTTATCCCATTCATCTGATGGCAATTTCACTCTCTATTGGAGAATTTGCTTCTCTTTTTCAGATGGTTGCAGATCCTAAGGAGAGTCAGCCCATTGCACTTCACTAGGGCCCCGACTGAAACCATAGAGTAATTGAGAAATGAGCAAGAGTGCTGCTTTTTGGTGAACATGGTATCAGCACAAGGGTGAAGGAGGTAGACACAGAGAACACTCAACTCTTACCAAACCAGATATCCAGAGATGCAGAAGTTCCCTGGCCTTTTTCTGAAAAAGCCTTCCTCCTTGGGGATGCAGATCAACCCCATGGGGATTGTGGGTCATGAATTATAGGGGCAGCAGTCAGTTTGGGGGAGAGGAAATGTTTCTGTACAAAATGCCCCAACTTGTGGCTCTAGCAATCTTTCCACCTCCTCTTCCACAAAATTCCCTAAGCCATGTTGGGTGCATTTTAAGTCTGCTTCAGTGATGGGCACTTAGCCTCTGGATCTCTGGTTTGGTAGGTGTTAAGTGTCCTCAGTTCCTATCTCCTTCACCCTTGTGCTGATATCAGATTCACTAGAAAAGCAGCACTCTTGCTCTTTTCCCCAATTCCTCTGTGGTTTCAGCTGGGGTTGAGGTGGAGTATGCTGGGTCGTTTAATTCCTCATGTCCAGCTGTTGCTTGAAATAGAGAAGCAGATCCTCCACCAGAGAGTGAAGTAGTCACCAGTTAAATGAAATAACCATTATTAATTTATTTATAATTTAAGGGGTATAGACACTCTTACATGCCAAGGTTAGTGGGAGCTTTACATTGGCAAGCAAAATTGTTCTGTTAATATGATTCTGACTTGTTTTGCAGTTCCAGATTTAGTTTCCTTTCCACTGAGCAGATCTGTTAGCCAATCTAAGAGCAGTTGGCCTCCAGCCACTGCAAAGAACTCCAGATATGTGCATCTGGCTTTTGCAGGTTCTGGGGAGTCAAACTTGGGTCTTTAGACTTCACAGGCAAGTGCCTTAACAACTAAGCAATTTTGCCAGCCCCTTCTGTTGATTTTTATGTTTTTTTTTCCTTGATGACAGCCTTAACATACACACACACACACACGTGTGTGTGTGTGTTTGGTAATTTACTATGTATATATATGTGTGTGTGTGTGTGTGTGTGTGTGTGTGTGTGTCTAGTCTAGACTGACCTGGAGTTCAATGTATACTCTCAGGGTGGCCCCAACTCACAGTGATAGTGCTCCTTCTTTCTCCTCAGTGCTGGATTAAAGGTGTATGCCACCATAACAGGTCAGTTTAATTGTGCAAATGTTTGCAAAATTTTATATGACTTTGTCACGTGTAGAATCATGGATCTATCAAAATCCAGAATATTTGCAGCAGCATATATATGAGGAAATTATAGAGTAGTGATATGAAATATTTAAATTTTATATCTAAGGAAAAAGACTTTCCTATTGACATTAATTACGAACATACTCATATACTGATGTATTAGTTATTTCTGAACTAAAAAGCTAGGAATAGCTGAGGAACCATCACACTTGACTTTTTTATTTTATGTCATGAAATTAAATTTGCCTATATACAAGTTATATACAAATTATAGCTAAGAATGCAATTTTATGAGGTAACCCAAGTCAGATATTAGAATCAAGTAAGCAGGTTAAAACACAGCTCAATATTTTGATTATTATCATTTCCAAAGTTTCTGCATAACTGAAAATCAAACAAAATCAAGTAAAACTTATGAATGGTTTCATTAGAAAATATTTTGTAATGTAAAGAAATTTGTCATTGTAAAAAGTATGTAAAGCATATAACTAAAGTACAATTATTTAAATTATATTGTTTATAGTTTACCTGTATAAATATATGAAAATTATATCATATTTAAGTAAAGATATATTTTCTTTATATTAAGTGCATGTTCAACTTATAAATATCCATGAAACTATATGCTCTATAAGTATGTAGTCATGTTGTACTTGAATATTAACAAAAATTCTTTAAAATAGTACTGCCCCCCCACAAAATAAAGAAACAAAAAAGAGTTTCCATGACAACAGTAGTATTTACATTGAATAATTGATATTCTTACTTCTCTTTTCTAGATCCAGGATATAGACATTATTTATGACTATCAGATGTCAGTTCTGCCAAGAGTATCAACTTCATGCCAAGAAAAACCTAAAGCTTAATTTCTAGTTATATGACTACTTTCTTTACAGAGAAGACAGCACCTCTACTTATTAAACTAGGTTTTCCTAATGATTAACATGTTAGGTATGGTCATGTTCCTATTTAGGACCATCTTATTAGACAATTTTCTGTTATTGTAACAAAATACCCGTGACATTGTAACTTTATAATGATCAGATTAATTTGGCCCAGAGGTTCAGTGACAAGATGGCCACATGAGTTTGTCTCTGCAGAAGTTCTTAAGGGTCATGTTATCACAGTGGCAAGAACACGTGGAAGAATAAAAGATTATTTCAGCAGACAAATCAAAACAGACAAAATTAATGGTCATACTCATTCCTGCCATAACTTATTTCCACAGGAATGATCTCAGAGTCCCATAAAACTTAACTTTCCCCCAGTGAATCTAAGAACTAGACCAGACATGTTAACATTACTACTATTGGGACCAAAATCTTAATACCTGATCCTGTGGGGAATATACTCAAATCCCATCTAAACTGTAGCAGTCAGAAATGATTGAATATTTGCTACAGGCTTAGAGATAAATATCTTGATTTGCAGAGTAGACAATGGATAACAAATTAGCAAAAACTGAGTGTGTGCTGAGAAAGAAAATTGAATGATAAAAGGGTAGACACAGGGAAATAAATCAGGTATTTTATATCAGTAAGGTTGTTTAGGATGGGAATATTTTAATCTTACATTAATATATATAGAAATATGTAAAGGATAATATGCATTATATTTACAACTTACCCTGAAGGCATTAATAAAAACGAATGCATTGTTGTACGTCCTTTTTGTAATAACTGTGTTAATGTGTGTGGTAGTTTGAATAGATGGCCCCTGATATAGTCAGTATTTTATTAGTTTGTAGTTTGCATGTGCAGCCACCTGGCTGGAGGTGGAGTCACTGGGCAGATCTTAAGGTGTGGTGGTGGCTTTGAGATTTCAATCTAAAGATATGCAATGTGTGCCTAGCTGGAGTTCCTAAGGTGTGCTGTGCAGTGTGCTTTGTGGCTTGTGCTTCACTCTGTCTGCTTGGACCTGTGAACCAGCTTCTTCTGCCATTATGTAACTTCCCCTGGATCTGTAAGTTTTAATAAATCCTTCTTCCATAACTGTGCCTGATCCTGAAGTTCATCTCAGTGAACCTGAAGCTGTCTTCAACAATGTGTGAATATGCTAAAGCAATCATATATATATATACATGTATATATATATATATACGTGTGTGTATGTATATATATATGTATGTATATATATGTATGTATGTTTGTGTGTATATATATATATATATATATATATATATATATATATATATGTGTGTGTGTGTGTGTGTGTGTGTGTATACACACACACACATACACACACACACACATTTGGTATATCTGAATCTCTGTACCACTGTCATATCCTTTATATATTTCTGAAATTGCCAAAGTATAAACTGAGATGATAAGTGAAACAAGTGGAAATTACTCAGTGATTTTATCCTTCTTATCTAGCTTTTTTATTTGTTATCTTATGTAGAGGAAAAAGAGAATAAATTTTCCTCTTGGAAAATGAACAAAGAATGCAATGGACAAACAGAATAAATGCATAGTGCATTTATAAATTTATCTGTGTTCCTTATTCTGAGATCTGTCTGTCACAATGACATAACCCTCCTGGAATCTGGTATCTTATCTGCATTGCTACAGTAGTGTTCTGATTGATACTCCTTCTGCCCAATCCACTAAATTGTCCATTAATTGCCCTCAGTAATTGCATTACAGGAATGGTTCTATGTCTCCTAACACTTGCACTAGATTTAAGTGCCTAAAAGTTATGAACTGAGTCTCACTTATTTCCATACCCTGAAAAACTGAAAATTGAGGTCAAAACATGCTGGCAGAGTGACTTACTAAAACTATGATTATGTAATTATAAAGTATACAAAATATGCAATAATTTATGTATATGTATTTTATATATTCTTATAATTTAATTATAGTACAAAAACTTTTGCATGCAACTGCTATTCATTTGTATCAGTAGGAGACCCTGGCAAGACAGTATACACACACATACACACATATGCATATAAATAAATAAAATCAGAAAAACAAGCAATACCTAATGAGCCTAGAAAAAAAGTACTTCCTAATGAGTACACATACATCCACACACACACACCCCTAGTGACACAAATATGTAATGAAAACAGAAATATGAAGTACATTGCAATGTAAGTATAAATATCAGAATTATGATTATGTGTCTCCACTTACTTACTGTTTCTTTGAAAAGTCAGTTCACTTCTCTGGGAATACTTATCCAAAAAGTCACCTTGAAATTGGAGTTAATTGTTTGAATGATACAATGAAATAATTCATGTAAAATTACAATGTAAACAATTACTTTTGTATTAAAATTGAAATCATCCTAATATATTTGTAATAGAAATGGGTCCAGCTTAATTTTCTAGGAAATATGCAGACAAAATAATGATGCACATGAAAAATATATTTCTGATGTTGATGAAAATCTATTCCAAATCCATAAAGAGGTAAGCTATTGATTGAGGATGAAATTTCAGAGGCATGGATATCTTTGAATATTTTCCAGTTTATGTTTTATAAAGAGAATTATGCATTTTAGAATAGAAAGACTATTCATAAGATGGAAGAAATGGCTGGAAGCTCATTGTTTACACTGTAGTCTTCTCCGTAATAGAAATGTAGCTCTATACCTAGAAGCATCCATACTGGTAAGTATTGACATGGAACAGAGAAAGCCTATCCCAAGTCAAAATACATCTGGTACATAGGTATTCATGTAATTAATAGACACACAACTCAATACTGAGAATCTTGCTTTCACACTGAGATGTGTTATCACAGAACAGAGAGCTATCACCTAGCCAATGAATGGCTGTTACATAGGTCTTCATACTAATTTTTTGAGGGATTATTTATTTATTGTTTATTGAAACATCGCCTTGCTGTGAAATTTATACTCACTCTGGTTCAAACTTACAGTCCTCTTGCCTTAGTTTCTTGTATATTGGAGTTATGGTCATGAACCAATATGTTTGGTTGGAACATAGTGGGTTTTACTTTATTATTATTATTTTTTAATATTTAGTTTTATTTATTTCTTTGAGAAAGAGAAGGGAAGAGAGAGAAACAGAAAGAGGCAGCCACTGTAAATGAACTCCAGACACATGCACTCCCTTGTGCATCTGGCTTATGTGGTCCTGGGGTGTTGAACCTGGGTCCTTTGGCTTTGCTGGCTAGTGCTTTAACCACTAAGTGATGTCTCCAGCCCTTACTTTATTATTTTATTTTTAAATATTTTACTAAGTATTAAATTCAGCATTAAGTGTTCTATCATTGGCTTATATTTCCGGTTGATACATGCTTGAGATTTTAATTATTTTAGGTTCCCAAGATATATCAGCACCCAATACACAACTGAACATTTTTATTAGTCAGAAACATTGTAGCCATCAGGCTCAGGTTACTGGGATTAGCCTCCAGATCAGACACAGTTTATGGAAGAAAGAATGAGTTTAATTGAAGCTTACAGATCCAGGGGACATTCCACAATGGACATTTCACAGGTCCAAGCAGAGAAAGAGAGAAAAGCCCAAAGCCACTAGCAGCATCAGCAAGCATACTCCAGAAACTCCAGGCAAAGCCCAAGTACTTTGCATACCTTTATATTAAAAGTGCAAATCTACCCCACACCTTAGCACTGGATCATGGGATCCACCCAGTGACACCTCCTCCAGCCTGGTGGCTGTCGATCTAAATTACAAACTTTAATAAAATCCTAAATATATTGGGGGACATCCATTCAAATTACCACAAGTATGATTTACATAAAAGTCTGAAGAAATATGGTTTTTTTCTAATCAGTGTTTATTATCAAAACACTTATTGACACAAAACCATGTATAAATCAAACCTCTGTTTCTATCACAGCTCCTCAAACTCAAAGATGATGAAAATAATATCCAGTACCATCTGTACACTGTGTACCATGTTCTAGGCTGAATTTGTGACTATTTAACTTTCATTTATTTTACTATTTTAGTTCTGGGAATTGAATATAAGATTTTTTGCTTAGTATGCAAAAGTATTCTTAAGTGAACTTGTTTAAACAGTATTTTCTATGTATTATTTTCAGACAGGGTCTCTGAAAGGTCAATGAAGTTGTACAGAAGAGCTTTCACTCACTCTTTAGCCCAGGTTAGTTTTTACTCCTTGCCCAGCCTATGATCAGCTGGGATTATTGGTCTGAACTACATCAAATGGGCTCATATGCTATATCCTTAAAGCTTAATTTGAATATTGTTATTTAGTTCTCACAAAAAACCTTGTTGAAATAAGTACTTTTAGGAAACTTAACTTAAACACCACAAAGGGACTTACTCAATTTTACAAGGATAATAAATGGCAGAAACAAACTTAGATTCAAAGAGTTGAACATATGAACTTTTGCTTTAAGCTACTTCCCTCTGCTCCTGACCCTGGACAGATAAAGATATTTTATGGTAGAATTTAAATCATTTTTACAACCACAAAATTCAGTACTGATTCAGATATTATACTTCCATCCAATATTTCATTTCCAACTGTGTATATCTAACTGCCAAGTTTATAAAAATATTGTTTTTGGAGTGTCAGAATATAACATACTTTAAAATGTAGCAATATATTTCACTCCAAATATGTTTAACCTATACATGTTAATACATATGAATATATATATATGTGTGTGTGTGTGTGTGTGTGTGTGTGTGTGTGTATACATATATATATATATATAATTTACAAATTGCATTATTTTGAGAACATGCATAGTTGAGTTGCAAAACAATATGCCTTTTTACAGACTATCATTATGTATTCAGCAATATAATTGTAGTTATTTTATGCATACCCTACTAAATATAATGTGCATGTATCATCTTCCAGCTTTTAACCTTTGATTCAAAATGGCTGTTAGCCTTAGTCTTCACATTTTTTTTCTACCTCTATCCCTGGAGAATCTGACTGCTTTCCTAAGCATTCCCTCTCCATGACTCTACGATTAAGGCTCACAGCTACGTAGAAAGGCTGCTAGTTTGCATTTGTGCATGCTTCCAGTTCCTAAACTTAGTCACAACTTGTAAATTACCCTCCTACCCTGCCACAGTGTCACAATGCCACAGCGCATTTAATTGTTATGCTGCTGGTAGCGAGGGTTCATATATATAAAAAAGAAACACTAGAGTTAATAATGGTTTTATTGTTTATAAAAAGTTCATTACTAAAGGGTGTTTAATGGTTATCTGCTAGCATTTTAAAATGGCACAGTGGTAATCAGGCCTCAAAGGACTATGTCTACCTAAGGTTAGCTGAAAAGCACAACAGCCTAATTAGCATCCCAAATCACCATCCAGCCATCTGTTATCTCTAGGCAAAGCAGAAGAAAATGCAAATGACTAGGAAATAAGAGCTTTGTGCCAGGAGTCCAAATTTTGTTTCCCATAGCATTTGTAGTGGCACTCATGCTGTTGATGATTTTTTTTTTTATTTTTTTGCTATCATCATTCTATTGTGGAGAAGTATACAGCGAAAGGTGTCAGAGACAGCAAAGCTACAAAATCATAGCACACACATATCACTTCAGTCTTCTTTTAAAGATCAGAAAACAGGATGCAAAGTGGGTCAAAGAATAGAACTTCCCACTCCAGAGACATTTAACTCACACCTTGTGCAGATGCAAACTCATTAGAAAAGTGAGACAATTTTAAATAACGTGCATATTTTGCTGTCTGCTACAAAATTACACAGCTCTAATCTGACCTGTAGAAGCTGTATTTATTTTTCACACAATTCATTTTATTTCAAAACAATATTTGTTTTGATATGAAACAAGTGAATGGTGTT
Source organism: Jaculus jaculus (assembly GCF_020740685.1). NCBI lineage: Eukaryota > Metazoa > Chordata > Mammalia > Rodentia > Dipodidae > Jaculus > Jaculus jaculus. The sequence continues at coordinate 130,390,277 of NC_059107.1, forward strand.
ATCATGTTCTGGCCTCTTGAAGAACTTAGGTTTTCTTCTTATTATTATTTTTGTTTACTGCAATAATCTTTTGCACTTGCAGAGTTTTTTGATACTCAAAATAAAACCTAAACCATTATCATACTCTAATGAGGCAATGAAAATATAAGGAAATTAGTTATGTGCAAAATTTTTTAATGGCATGATTAAACAAGTGATCAAACAACAACAACCAAAAAAACAAAACAAAAAAAGCCTTAAGCCTGTCTTATCCTTTCTGTTTTCCTCTCCCACTGCAGTACCTTATTTGAGCACCAAAATTATTGATGAAGATTCTATGGTACATACCATTAAAGCAGTAAGATGCCATTACAAAGTAATTAATGCAGCAAAGATTCCATGTAATAATGTTTAGCACCATGGACTCTGAAAAGAAAGTCGTTTTAAATTTCATTCCTTTCCGGTACTCCACAAATCTAAAATAATTTGTATATTCAAAGTTAATTTCAGATACTATAAAATTATGTTCTCAGCACTGGGAAAATGGTTCATCATATAAAACGGTTTGTTACAAAAGCATGATGTCTGGAGAGGACCTGATCTGTCCTGAATTATATTCCATAGTGCTCAAATAAACAGGTGGGGTTGGCCATGCTTACCTGTAACTGCAGTTCTGTGGAGAGCAAAGACAGCAGAATTGGTGAGATTCAAAGATCAGCTAGTTTGCATAAGAATGAAGCTCTGAGTTCCTGTGAGGCTACTTCTTAAGAAAATTCACAGGTGAGTAATAGCATATATTCAGTATACTTCTCTGGCTCTCCACATGTGTACACAGGGAGTGAACATCTGTACACACGAATGTGCATACATAGCACATACCCTGCCACATACATGGAAAAATTTATATTGTCTAAGACATTAGTTTCACAAACCTCTGGAAAGCATACAACTTAAAAGGTATATTTTTCATGTAGGTCGCAAAGCTATTTCATATAACATTAACTATAAATGATAAGATTGAATGAAAATTATATAAGTGTATTCCAAAACATAAGAGACATTTTGTAATGTTACTATTTATTGTTATTTGTACTATTATAAAGTAGAATTCTATGCCAGATGGAGAATAACAGTTTTAAGTAGACTTTTATTTTTGGTTTTCCAAGGTTGTGTCTCATTCTAGGCCAGGTTGATCTGGAATTCACTATAGAGTCTCAGGATGGCCTCGTATTCACAGTAGTCCTCCTGTCTCTGCCTCCCAAATATTGGGATTTTAAATAGACTTTCTATTTCTGACTCACTCAGTTAAAAAATCTTACTAGGCCTTAAGCACATTAAATAAATACCCCCATCCTGAGCAAGTGAGGGATCTAACTAAATAAAGGCATAAAGGAAGGAAAAGTACAAAGCAAAACAAGAATAACAACACAAATTGCAGAGGTCCAGCCTCAGCAGGGCTGTTGAACTCAAAGGGGATGAGTGGAGTCGGTGTTGTGAGGAATGATGTGCACCAGTAGTTCAGGTGAAGCAGGCTGGACGCAGAGTAAAGCTCTGCTTCTGTATTTATGCTTTTATTATATATTATATTATTATTATTATTATTATTATTATTATTATTGCAAGCAAGACATAGCAACTTATTCACGTGGCTTCTATTCTTTAAGAAATCTTGTACAATATTCTCTTTGGTTTCCCATGCATCTGGAGTTGGTTTGCAGTGGCTAGAGGCTGTGGCATGTGTATTTTCATCTTTCGTATCTCTCTCTCATATAAATAAAGAAAAAAAATGTGAAGGGGAATCTTAAGCAAATAAACCACACATGTAGAAATCTTATTTTATGAAAATGTTCAGCATGCTAACCAAACTAGGAATATAAGGGGAAAGGACAGGCAAGTTGTACAACATTATAAAAGTTGATATGTAATCAAAGAACTATGTGTGTGTGTGTGTGTGTGTAAGCATTTATTTATTTATTTATTTATTTATTCATTCATTCATTCATTCAGGGTATTATATTTACTCCTAACATACTGGAAAGTGGAAATTTACTATGTGGTTTGAGAAAATATTATGCAGTCACACTGGTATTTTGATAATAACACTGTGTCTACACTCTGGAGGAGGAATATGTTATTGCTGATATGTGTATTTTAAAGGCTAATGTGCTAAACTGTAGACTGAATTTATTTGGAGGGAACAGGGAGTAGTAATGAAGCACATGAAAGCAGTTGAGGTTACTTGACAGTTATAATAAATTGCCATCTGCATGGTTACCTTTTCGATTATACAAACTTTAAGAGAATTTATTCCTAAAATGTGAAACCATGATGATTAATTATTCATTTAAATATAATTGATTAGTTAACTGTGATAACTAATCTAACTGTATTACCTCTCCTTTCTCACAAAGCTACTGTTACTCATTAGTGCTTTTCTCTGGGTGTATGGCAGCTTGTTTTTCCCTAGTCTACAGTAAATAGAAAAGGACATGTAAACAGCACTAACCAGTAATAGACTAAGAAGAGATCAAAGAAATCTATGAAGATGTGTTGAATAAGGTAGATTTTAAAGTAGAAGTGTGAATTACCAGGAGAGAGTGTGAAAAAAGTATCTAACAAAAAGAATAATAATTTTCCAAAGTTATGAAAGGATTACAATACAATCTCTCTATATATTCAAAATTTATCTATATAAAAGAGACCTTTTGTGAAATGTTAAGCATAGCTTAAGCAAAAGTAACTGGACCAGGGTAAGAGTTTGACAAAAGTAAGATAAATTCTCAATACTAGAGCATTTGTTTGGAAATGATGACCAAGAAAACACCAAACAACATAAAATCACAACCTTGGTAAGAATTAACTCAAGTTTGACTTCCGGTTAAGATGGCGGCGTAGGTACCACGCCAAAGCAGCCTAGGGGGGAAAAAGACCAAAAAAATCTCAGCAAAATACACACTTTTACTAAAAAGTGAGGTGTATAGGAAATTGAGGTGGCAGCGGAGAAGTAGAAGAGTTATAGAGCATCCAGAGCCTGCACAGGCGGGAAAAGCGGCTCCGGCAGCTTGGCCAACCGCCGCAGCCGCGGCGCAGCAGAAAGCCGCCAGACTCTCGGCGCGAGCCGCAGGAAAAGCCAGGTGCGGGATTTTCCCCTCACACCGTGCTCTCCACAACGTGAGGGGAGAGCGGCAGCGAGCAGCGGAGGAGCAGACCGCGCGGTAGAAGAGCACGTGGAATAGCGAGATAACCAGAGCAGCCGCGGCTCCCTCCCCTCCCCCACCGCCTGAACCCAGCTCCAGCGAACAGAGCAGCGGCCCGGGACCTGGCCACGCCAACTTGGGCTGACAGCGGGACCCAAGCAGGAGCAGAGTTCGGCAGCAACATCAGCGGCTCCAGCACCGGTACCAGCGGCCCCAACAACAGCGGACCCAGGAGCGGCAGCAGCGGCAGATCCCGCAGCAGCGGCTTCCGGTGGGAGCAGCGGCGGTGGACATGGCAGCGGCAGTTTCAGCAGCGGTGGTGGCTCCGGCGGTGGCAGCTACGGCAGCAGGAGAGGCAGCAGCAGCGGCTCGGTTTGCCCCGTAGGAAAAGCCAGTGCCCAGCTCCAGAAATCAGAACAGCAGCCCGATGACCTAGGCAGCAACTTGACTGAGACCAAAATCACCCAAGGTAACTGGGATTGCACCAGGGAAGGGTCTCACTTGGTCACAAGCTGACTTGGATCCCTCAACAGACCAGATATCTAAACCTCTTTGTTGATAGAGGATCTGGTCATTATAATAACTACTCTTGCATACATACTCGGGGCTGTTTTTGATTGAATGTGTACAGTGTTTAGTTAAATTTTAGAATCTACCTGTATTTTATTCCACTCAGCCTGCTTGAATACTCCTATAGCAGGGAAACTCAACCCCTAAGAACATCTTTGTAGATACTCTGAGAGTCTTAAGAGCCACACCTAACACCTTAAGGTCCTACCCTGAAAATATATTACATCAAATCAACTGATACAGCTAAGATTACACAGCTAGCTAGAAAATCCAAGCATTAACTTAATCCAAGATGCAAAAATATATACATTATAACACAAGAAACACTAAAAAGCAAGACGATACAAATCCACCTAAAAGTATTAATGCATCAGAAATGTCCTCCACTGAGAAAGAGTTAGAGGAAATGCCTGAGAAAGAGTTCAAAAGAATAATTATAAATATGTTCAAAGAGATCAAAGAACACATGAAAACAATCAAAGAAGAAATCAAAGAGGAAATCAAAGGAATCAAAGAAGAGGCAGGACACCAATTTAATGAAATAAAGAAGGCAATACAAGACATAAATAGGGAAATAGAAATAATAAAGAAAAACCAGTCAGAATTACTAGCAATGAAGAACAGAGTTAATGAAATAAAAAACTCTGTAGAAAATCTCACCAGTAGGATGGATGAGGGAGAGGACAGAATATCTAAGCTAGAAGACCAGGTGGCAGACCTAATGCAGTCCAACAAAGAGAAAGACAAACTTATAGAAAAGTATGAGTGGGAATTTCAAGATATTCGGGACACTATGAAAAGATCCAATATAAGAATTCAGGGCATAGTAGAAGGAGAAGAACTCCACTCCAGAGGCATAGTAGGCATCTTCAACAAAATCATAGAGGAAAATTTCCCCCAAATTGGGAAAGAGGTGCCAATACAGATACAGGAAGCCTTTAGAACCCCAGCCAGACAAAACCCAGAAAGAACCTCCCCTCGCCATATTATAATCAAACTTCCAAACACACACACCAAAGAAAAAATATTGAAAGCAGTTAGAGAGAAAAATCAAGTTACCTACAAAAGCAAGCCCATCAGGATTACAGCAGATTATTCACCACAAACTTTTAAAGCCAGGAGGGCTTGGAGTGATATATTCCAAGTTCTGAAAGATAACAACTGTTAACCAAGTTACTTTATCCTGCAAAGTTATCCATTCAAATAGATGGAGAAATAAAGACATTCCATGACAAAAGCAGGTTAAAGGAGTATTTGAAGACAAAACCAGCTCTACAGATAATACTTGATAGAATCCTCCATGCTGAACAAAAGGAAAAGCACACATATAAGGAACCTAGAAAAAACAAGCTATACTCAAATACCAGTTAACAGAAGAGAGCACAGGTAGAACCAGTAACACACACACACACACAAAAATGGCAAACATAAATACACACCTTTCAATAATATCTCTTAATATCAACAGTCTCAATGCCCCAACGTAAAGACATAGATTTTCAGACTGGGTTAAAAAGCAGGATCCTACAATTTGTTGTCTCCAAGAAACTCACCTTTCTAAAAAGGATAGACATTATCTTAGGGTTGGAAGACGGTGTTTCAAGCAAATGGGCCTAGAAAACAAGCAGGGGTTGCTATCCTAATATCAGACAGGGTAGACTTTAGCCCGACGTTAGTCAAGAAAGATAGGGAAGGTCACTTTATATTGATTAAGGGCACACTCCAACAGAAGGACATTACAATCCTAAACATATATGCACCTAACATGGGGGCTCCCAAATTCATCAAACAAACACTATTAGAACTAAGGTCACAGATAACACCAAACACAGTGGTGGTGGGGGACTTTAACACCCCACTCTCATCAATTGACAGGTCATCCAGGGAAAGAATAAACAGAGAGGCATCTGGACTAAATGAGGTCATAGAAGGAATGGACCTAACAGATATATACAGGACATTTCATCCAAAGGCTGCAGAATATACATTCTTTTCAGCAGCACATGGAACATTCTCTAAAATAGACCATATATTAGGACACAAAGCAAATCTTAACAAATTCAGGAAAATTGAAATAATTCCTTGCATTCTATCTGACCACAATGGAATTAAACTACAAATCAGTAGCAAGAAAGGCTATAGAGCATACACAAAATCATGGAAACTAAACAATACACTACTAAATGATGAGTGGGTCAATGAAGAAATCAAAAAGGAAATCAAAAAATTTATAGAGTCAAATGATAATGAGAACACAACATACCAAAATCTCTGGGACACAATGAAGGCAGTTCCAAGAGGTAAATTTATAGCCTTAAGTGTCTATATTAAGAAATTAGAAAGGTCGCAAGTAAACGACCTAATGCTTCGCCTTAAAGCCTTAGAAAAAGAAGAACAAGGCAAACCAAAAATTAGTAGATGGGAAGAAATAATAAAGATTAGGGCAGAAATTAATGAAATAGAAACAAAAAGAACAATCCAAAGAATTAATGAAACAAATAGTTGGTTCTTTGAAAGGATAAACAAGATTGATAAACCCTTAGCAGATCTGACCAAAAGAAAGAGAGAAGAGACACAAATTAATAAAATCATAGATGAACAAGGTAACATCACAACAGATTCCAGAGAAATTCAAAAAATCATAGGGACATACTATAAAAGCATATACTCCACAAAGTATGAAAATCTGAAAGAAATGGATGATTTCCTTGATCTATATGACCTACCTAAATTAAATCAAAATGAGATTAATCACTTAAATAGACCTATAACAAACATGGAGATCGGAACAGTTATCAATAATCTCCCAACTAAAAAAAGCCCAGGCCCGGATGGATTCACTGCTGAATTTTACCAGACTTTTAAGGAAGAGCTAACACCATTGCTTCTTAAGCTTTTCCAGGAAATAGAAAAAGAAGGAATTCTACCAAACTCCTTCTATGAGGCCAGTATCACCCTGATACCAAAACCAGGCAAAGATAGAACAAAAAAAGAAAATTACAGACCAATCTCCCTCATGAACATAGATGCAAAAATTCTCAACAAAATATTGGCAAACAGAATACAAGAGTATATCAAAAAGATCATTCACCCTGACCAAGTAGGCTTTATCCCAGAGATGCAGGAATGGTTCAACATACGCAAATCTATAAATGTAATACATTACATAAACGGGTTGAAGGACAAAAATCACATGATCATCTCATTAGATGCAGAGAAAGCATTTGACAAAATCCAACATCCCTTCATGATAAAAGTCCTACAGAGACTGGGAATAGAAGGAACATATCTCAATATAATAAAGGCTATTTATGACAAGCCTACAGCCAACATATTACTAAATGGGGAAAAACTGGAAGCTTTTCCACTAAAATCAGGAACAAGACAAGGGTGTCCACTGTCCCCACTACTATTTAATATAGTTTTGGAAGTCTTAGCCACAGCAATAAGGCAAGAGACACACATAAAAGGGATACAAATTGGAAAGGAAGAAATCAAGTTATCATTATTTGCAGATGACATGATTCGATACATAAAGGACCCTAAAGACTCTACTAGCAAGCTGTTAGAGCTGATCAAAACCTACAGCAATGTAGCAGGATACAAAATAAATACACAGAAATCAGTAGCCTTCATATATGCTCACAACAAACACACAGAGGATGAAATCAGAGAATCACTCCCATTCACAATTGCATCAAAAAAAATAAAATACCTTGGAATAAACCTAACCAAGGAAGTAAAGAATCTATACAATGAGAACTTTAAAACACTCAAGCGAGAAATTGCAGAAGACACTACAAAGTGGAGAAACATCCCTTGTTCCTGGATTGGAAGAATCAATATCGTGAAAATGGCAATCTTACCTAAAGCAATCTACACATTTAATGCAATCCCTATCAAAATTCCAAAGGCTTTCTTCATGGAAATAGAAAAAACAATCCAAAAATTCATTTGGAATCACAGAAAACCTCGAATATCTAAAATAATACTGAGCAACAAAAAAGAGGCTGGTGGTATCACCAAACCTGATTTTACCCTATACTACAGAGCCATAGTAACAAAACAGCATGACTGGCACAAAAACAGACATGTAGATCAGTGGAACAGAATAGAGGACCCAGATGTAAGCCCAAGTAGCTATAGCCACCTGATATTCGATAAAAATGCCAAAAATACTAATTGGAGAAGAGACAGCCTCTTCAGCAAATGGTGTTTTGAAAACTGGATAAATATCTGCAGAAGGATGAAAATAGATTCTTCTCTCTCGCCATGCACAAGAATTAAGTCCAAATGGATTAAAGACCTTAACATCAGACCGGAAACTTTGAAACTGCTAGAGGAAAAAGTAGGGGAAACCCTTCAACATATTGGTCTTGGCAAAGACTTTCTGAATACAACCCCAATTGCTCAGGCAATAAAACCACAGATTAACCACTGGGACCTAATGAAATTACAAAGATTTTGCACTGCAAAGGACACAGTGAAAAAAGCAAAGAGGCAACCTACAGAATGGGAAAAAATCTTCGCCAGCTATATATCTGATAGAGGATTAATATCTAGGATATACAAAGAACTCAAAAAGTTAAATAATAAGGAATCAAACAAGCCAATCAAAAAATGGGCTATGGAGCTAAATAGAGAGTTCTCAAAGGAAGAAATACGAATGGCATATAAGCATCTTAAAAAATGTTCTACATCACTAGTCATCAGGGAAATGCAGATTAAAACTACATTGAGATTCCATCTCACTCCTGTCAGATTGGCCACTATCATGAAAACAAATGATCATAAATGTTGGCGGGGATGTGGAAAAAATGGAACCCTTCTTCACTGCTGGTGGGAATGCAATCTGGTCCAGCCATTGTGGAAAACAGTGTGGAGGTTCCTAAAACAGCTAGAGATTGATCTACCATATGACCCAGCTATAGCGCTCCTAGGCATATATCCAAAGGACTCATCTCATTTCCTTAGAAGTACATGCTCAACCATGTTTATTGCTGCTCAATTTATAATAGCTGGGAAATGGAACCAGCCTAGATGTCCCTCAACAGATGAGTGGATAATGAAGATGTGGTACATTTATACAATGGAGTTCTACTCAGCAGTAAAGAAAAATGAAGTTATGAAATTTGCAGAAAAATGGATGGACCTGGAAAGTATTATACTAAGTCAGGTAACCCAGGCCCAGAAAGCCAAGCGCCACATGTTCTCTCTCATATGTGGATCCTAGCTACAGATGACTGGGCTTCTGCGTGAGAATGAAAATACTTAGTAGCAGAGGCCAGTAAGTTGAAAAGGAGACATAAAGGGTGGAGAAAGGAAGGGAGGAGGATACTTGATACGTTGATATTGTATATATGTAATTACAATGATTGTAATGGGGAGGTAATATGATGGAGAATGGAATTTCAAACGGGAAAGTGTGGGGGTGTGGAGGGAGGGAATTACCATGGGATATATTTTATAATCATGGAATATGTTAATAAAAATTCAAAAAAAAGAATTAACTCAAATTATTTCATAGTAAATTTGAATATTAAGGGTCTCTCAATTCCCCAATCAAAAGGCATATGCTAACAAAGTAGATCAGAAAACTGGACCTATCTTTATATTTTCATCAGAAAACTCATCTCACTTTCAAAGATAGACGCTAGCTTAGAAGAAGGGCTAGCAAAATGTATTCAAGAAAATGGCACAAAGAATGCAAGTGTTGCTATTTTAATGTCTGAGAAAAGACTTCAGACAAAAAAGAACCACTTCTTAATGACTAAGGGAACAATCCACAAAGTGGAATTTATATTACTAAATATATGTGAACCAAACATAGTGGCACTCAACTTTCTTAAAGCAAATACTACTAGATATGATGTTACAGATTAGTAACAACAGAGTAACAGAAGATGATTTCAACATGCCACTCTTTGCAATAGACAACTCACCCAGACAAAAAATAAGAAAATACAGACACTGTAACACTAAACCACATTTCAGAATACATGGACTTAACAATTGTTTACAGACCATTCTACCCTAAGTCTACAGAATACACATTCTTTTCAGCCATCTATGGGACTTATTGCAAAATAGATTACATATTAGTACATAAAGAAAGTCTCAACAAATTAAGGAAAACTGAAATAAAATAACTCCTTTTATATTATCTGACCACAAGGCACTAAACTAGAAATTAAAAGTCAAACACTGGAAAATAGCCCAACTCTTGGAGATTAAGCAGCACATAATTGTATTACAAAATGACTGAGTCATTGAAGATTTCAGGAAGGAAATAAAAAAGTTTATTGTGTTAATAAAAATAAAAACAACAGGGCTGGAAAGATGGTTTAACAGTTAGGGTGTTTGTCTGCAAAGAATGAGAACCCATGTTGTACTCTCCAGGTCCCACATAAGCCAGATGCATATGGTGACACAAGCACACAAGGTCATCATACATGTACACAAGCACACAAGGTCATCATACATGTACACAAGCACACAAGGTCATCATACATGTACACAAGCACACAAGGTCATCATACATGTACACAAGATGGCACACACATCTGGAGCTCAGTTGCAGTGGCTGGAGACACTGGAGATCCAATTCTCTCTCCTTAAAACAATAATAAAATTTTAAAAATAAGAAAATAAAAATAACATGCTATACATAACCCTTAAGGTGCAATGAATGTAGGTAGTCCAAAGACGGAAATATTTTAGCTCTAAATGTTTACATTTAAAACTTCAGAACGGTTTCAAATACATAACTTAATGATGTTCCTGAAGGACAGGAACAAGAAGAACAAACCATTGCCAAAAACAGGACATGAGCAGAAATATAAAGATTGGGACCACACTTAATGGAATAGGAACAAAAAGAACAACACAAGAACTAACAAAACAAGGAATTGTTCCTTTGAAAAAATATACAAGCCTCACAGAATTGACAGAAGCCAAAGAACAAGAAAGAAGACCCAAACTGATAAAATTAAAGATGAAAAAAGAAACAATAGATAACAACAAGATTAAAAAAGAATAATCAAAAGGACAAGGGCTGGGGAGATAGCTCAACATTTGCATGTATGCCCCTCATAGACTCAAGTATTTATTAAAGCTTGTTACTTGGATCTCCTGCCACCTGGTGGAAAGAGGTGGCACTGGAAGACTCTCCTGAGGCCCAACACAGGGTGTGTTTGGGGTTGGATCTGATTTCCAGCCCAAAAATATGCAGAGAAATCTGAGCTCTGCCAGATTCCCTACTGCTTGCTGCTGATTTGTGTTTGCTGCTTTTTTAAAAAAAAATATTTGTATTTATTTATTTATATATATATAATTGCAAGCAGAGAGCTAGGAAAAGAGAGAAAGAGAGAATGAAATTGGGCATGTCAGAGCCTCCAGTCACTGCAAATAAACTCCAGAAGTGCATCTGGATTTACCTGGGTACTGCAGAATGAAGCTGTGGTATTTAAGCATTGCAGGCAACAGCCTTAACCACTTTGCCATATCTCCATTCCCTGCTTTTGGTTTTAGCTGACTGGTTGCTCCTCTGTTTGGATGTATGTGAACATCTTCTTCTGCCAATGATGGAATTCACACTAGATCTATAAGCTTGAAATAAATCCCTCCCTCCTCAAGGCTGTGTCTGGTTTAATGTTCATGCTAGCAATGTGAAGCTGTCTACAACAGCATTTAAAGGCTTGTTCTTGAAAACCCTAAAGACCATGTTCAATTCTCCTATCTCTCATGTTAAGCCAGATGGGCATTCATTTCCAGTGGCAAGAGAACCTAATCCACCCATGCACACATGCACAAGCACATACTCACAGACACATGAGCAGATAAATCAATATAATAAGTAAGCTTAATTAATTTTTTTTTAAAAAAATCTCACAAGGACATATTTTAAAAACTACCCTTCAGCCTGGTATGGTGGCTCATGCCTTTAATTTCAGCATTCAGGAGGCAGAGGTAGGAGGGTTGCTGTGGGTTCAAGGCCACCCTGAGACTACATAGTGAATTTTAGGTCAGCCTGGATTAGAGTAAAACTTTAGCTCAAAAAACTAAAGAAATAGTTACCCTTGAGGCTGGAGAGATGCTTTAGAATTTAAAGCACTTAACCGTAAGGTCTAAGGACCTAGATTTGATTCACCAGTACACATGTAAGCCCAATTTACAAGGTGGCAAATGCATTTAGAGTTCATTTTCAGTGGCTGAAGGCCCTGGCATGTCCATTCCCTCTCTCTCTGTCTTTCCCTCTGTCTCTCTCAAGTAAATAAATTAATTAAAATTTAAAAAGTTACCCACTTTGAAACTGGATACTCTAAAGAAGGGATGAATTTCTAGATTCGTAGTATCTACCAAAAATATACCAAGATGGTATCACTAGTTTAAGAGATCTATAAGTACTGAGATTGAAGCAGTAAAATTCTCCCACTGAAACATGTACAGGTCAAGATGGGTTCACAATAGATTTCTGCTAGATGTTTAAAGCAACACTTGTCTACTTATTCCGTAAAATAAAAAGTAAAGAAATATTTACAATCTCTTTCTACAAAGCCATTATTAATCTGATTCCAAAAGCAGAAAAAGACACTACCATAAAATAAAGTTACAGACAAAAAAAAAAAAACTGAGAAAAAACTATAAAATGATTTAAATAAACAAAGAGTTGACTCGTTTAAAAGATGAAATGATTGATAAACCCATAGCTAAATTAACCAAAATATAGAGAAAACCAAATTCAATAAGCATAGATATGAGAAAGGAAGCTTACAACAGATAAGAATGAGATTGATGCTGGGCATGGTGGTGCACGCCTTTAATCCCAGCACTTGGGAGACAGAGGTAGGTGGATAGCTATGAGTTCGAGGGCACCCTAAGATTACATAGTGAATTCCAGGTCAGCCTGGGCTAGAGTGATACCTTGCCTCGAGAAACAAAACAAACAAACAAGAAAAAAAAAAATGAGGGCTGGAGAGATGGCTTAACGGTTAAGTGCCTGTGAAGTCTAAGGACTCCGGTTTGAGGCTCAATTCCCCAGGACCCATGTTAGCCAGATGCACCAGGGGGTGCATGCATCTGGACTTTGTTTGCAGTAGCTGGAAGCTCTGGGGCACCCATTCTCTCCCTCTTTCTTTCTCTCTCTCTCTATCTGCCTCTTTCTTGTCACTCTCAAATAAATAAATAAAAATGAACAAAAAAATTTTAAAAAAGAATGAGATTGCGAGAATCAATAGGACAAATATCAAAACCAAAATTCTAGCCAATAGGAAAATTTAAAAGAAATTAAAGCTAAAGCAAGAAAAGATAAATAATATAAACAGATTTATAACAAAAACAAGGCTGCAAGGATAATTAAAAATCTACTGATTAAAAAAAAGTCCAGGTCCAGATAGGTTTTGATCAGATTTTCAAATAAAAACTTAAACCACTGCTTCTTAATATATTCCATAAGGGGACTGGAGAGATTGCTCAGTGGTTAAGGTGTTTGCTTACAATACCTGATGCTCTGGGTCCCATTCTCATTTGCAATACCCCCCCAAAAAAATCTTAAATCATCTTAAACATTTCAAAATGCATAAAATACCACAAACAGCCAAAACAATCCAGAATAAAAATACTACTACCAGAGGTACCACCACTTAGGATTTTAAGTTATAGTACAGATCCAGAGCAATAAAAGCAAGCATTATATGAATGCAAGATCACATATGTAGCTCAACAGATTAGAATGAAAGCCCAGGTATAAGTTCTTGTAACTACAACCACCTACATTTTGAAAAAGATATCAATAAGACTCATTGGAGAAAACCCAGTATTTTCAAAGAATCATACTGGAAATAATAGATCTCTTTATGGAAAGGATTGAATCAACAGCTTTGTGTCTCATCATGCCAAATAATAACAACAACAATAACAATAACAAAACAATACCCCAAATGGATTAAGGAAGGATCTGAAGACAATACTTGAACTCCAAAACAATCAAAGAGAGTACATTCAAGATATAGGCATAGGGAACGACTTTCTGACCCTCCATGTTCTTTGCTGCTGAATCCACAGAAGTTAGGAAATGGAACTAGCCTACATAACCATCAAATGATAAATGGATAATAAATTTGTGGGATATATATATACAATAGAATTTCATTTGGTTGTAAAGAAAAAAATATGAAATGGATATAACTGAAAATAATCACATTAAGTGAGGTAGCTCATGCTTTGAAGGACAAGCACCACACATTCTCTCTCATGTGTGTACCCTAGCTTAAAATCTATAGCTATGTGCAAACAGCTTGGAGTGTTTCCAGAATAACAGGAAGTTACAAATGAAACCAGTGGGGAGAAAGAGGTTTTAAGTGATGAAGACAGTAGAACATAAGTAGCATGACAACAGTGGAGTGAGTGGTGTGCTGGAGTTGGAATTAAGTAGGGGTGAGGGTGGAAAGATGAGTGAAGGGAAAGAAGTAACCTAAGAAAAAGCTATAATGAAACCTACTGTTTAGTATCCTCATAGAAAATGTATGAATATAAAATACTAATCCTAACAGAATGAGGTGCGCTGCACAGAAGGATATTGCTCCTCTTAGTAGCCACAGGCTACCAAACAGCAATATCAACGTCAATCATTGGATAGCTCCCAGTGACTTTTACAGGGCCTGTGCACCCTCCAAAATATCTCAGGCTATTGCCATGACTCTTAGCTGCCCATTGTGACATAAAGGTAAAACCCTATTGCTGTAGTCACCACACTGATGATTTCAAGATGAAATCAAGCTGCAGCAGTGGTGAAAGCTTCCTTCCTATTGACTAGTTTCCATATTTCCCAGATGATATGAAGATTGTTGGCAGAGGAATCAACATTACTACTCCTCTATTAGCCCTGCATTCTACAGTACTGACGCTCTAGGTAAGTAGAGGCTGAAAGTTCCCAAGGTAACCAACAGTTCTATGACTGGCATCGATGTCTGCTTCACAAAATCTATCAGTAAATGAGCCTACTAGGAGTATAGTTCAGTGGTGGAACACATGCTCATTATATGTGGGAATATGGGTTAAATTCCTACCAGCTAATTAATTAAAATTAATAAAATATCAAATAAATTTGAAAAATAACAATTCATGAGTATATGATATTACAAATTGGATACATATTAAAAGATCTACAGAAGATGGCCAACTCAAGATATAATATGGGAGAAAGCACAATATATTTCAAATGAAAATTTAGAATATTCTGATAAAATGTTTGTTCATTAAAAAATAATAACAACACAAATAACTTAATAAAAACTCCCAAGAAATATACCTACAAAGTCAAAGAAAAAGCTTAAAAAGTGTCAAACTTAAGTTAATGAAATAAATTTTTATCTTACATTCTCAAATTTTAGAATATAATTTTTTCAGAAGAGAATTAATTTAAGAAGATAATTATTTTTAGATCATTTTGGAATACTTGTGTAAATTAACAAACTAAGAAATATTCAGTTAAGGCACTTGCCAGCAAAGCAAGAGGACCCAGGTCCAATTCCCTAGGATGTACATAAGCCAGATGCACAGGTGACACATGCATCTGGAGTTCCTTTCCAGGGTCTGGAAGCCCTGGCATGCCCATTCTCTTATTTGCTCCCCCTAAATAAATAAAAATAAATTCAAATTCAGTGATAGCATACTTACCAAGTATGCGTGAAGTTTAATTCCCAGGACTGAAAAAAATAAATTAAGTAAAAGAGCTGGAGAAATGCCTCAACAATTAAGACACTTGCCTGCAAAGCCTAAAGATCCAGGTTTGATTCCCCTGTAACCATGTAAAACCACATGCACAAGGTGGAGCATTTGTCTGGAGTTTGTTTGCAGTGTCTGGAGGCCTTGCTGTGCCATTCTCTCTCTCTCTCTCTCTCTCTCTCTCTCTCTCTCTCTCTCTCTCTCTCTTTCTTTCTCTGCTTTCAAATAAATAAAAGTATTTAAAAAAGAAAAAAGTGAAGAAAATAAATCCAAAGTTTAAAGACATGAGAAATACAAAACAACCAAAACCCTTGAAAATAGAGAAAATAGCAAGGATTTTCACGATGCTAAAAAAAAAAAAAATTATTTTCATAATGAAAGATGGCATTTGCGCAAGTAATGTAGAAGGTATATGAAAGACAACATTAACTAAAAGAAGCCCAAGAAAGCCAATCCCTCAATTAACTTTGTTTAAATTGATGGATTTTAAAGAAAATATGAAAAGCATCATTGAAAGCAAAAGAAAACATTATCAGAATATCCAGAGTTAGAAATACCTAGCTATTGCTTTCAATGTGAAAGCTTGTTTACAAAGACTACTAGGAGTAGTAAAAATTGTCTTTTCTTGTAATGCTGTACACAACTTTTCCCTGGCTTTCACCTTTCTGTTACTTAACAGTTCATTTGCATATGTTAATACCACATTCCATCTATGAGCAGACACTAAACAACTCTCTTCTAGGTCAGTTTCTAAATGACCTAAAACATACAAGAATGAAAACAAAGAAATGGTAAAAGGAAAACCTTATAGCTTTCTTTACAAAACACTTCATATAAATTAGGAAACATGCAAATTTTCAATAGACATGTTCATAAATAGTCATCAGAATCATTTTATTCTTTCCATGGCAGATTTCACAGTGTTAGATACTCCTTGAAAATCAGCCAGTCAGAAAGGACTTACTCCAAATATATTCTTCTTGTGCAACCTAAGGTATCTTTGTCTTTCTGAGGAATACCTATAAATGTAACAAAACCCTTAAGCCTTTGAAAAATTGACATAATCCCAGAGTTTAATGGTATCCTGAAGGTCTCTTAAGATTATCAGTTGTTTCTTCCCTGGGGCTATGAGTAGGCAGCATCTTTCTCACTTCAATATAAATATATTTCACTCTTCTATCATTCCTGATACAGAGTGGAAATTTAATCACCTCAATCATCCTTTATCCACTGGAAAGGCTGTGTTGGAGACTTGGAGACTAGGTTATAATAAATTCCATGTTCACATAGCCCATCAAACAGGAAGATAGTCCCAATATGAACATCATTACATTTGTGTAAGCCTCCCTACCTCATGCTATCTCACGTGGATGGTACTGTGGAGCAATGAATGACAGCAGAGCAGAGTGAAAGAACTAGTACCCTGGCAAGAAGTTTGCTTCCAAAAAGCAGAAGCTGAGAGTTGAGGCAAGCATATCTAGTACTTCTTCCCCACATTTACAAATCAGAGAAATCACTGGTCTTCTCCAGAATGATTAAAGGAATACAAAAGTCAGGAATGAGTCATAAATTCAAGGGAACAGATATTCAGAAGGATTACAAAAAATTGTTTATCATATATCAGGTTCTAAAACTTACCTATCCAATATCAGTTACAAGGAAAATTGTAATCACAATGTATTAGGTATGGATGTCTAGGAATTGAGTGATGTCTTAGCCTTATTGGAATTTTATAACAAATATATTATAGATTAAGTGGATTAAACAACATAAAAAATATTCTCTTAATCATGGAAGAAACTCTATAGAATCTCTGAGATCTAACAGCCTTCCTTTATATGACTATATGACTTTCTTCCTCAGTATCCTTTAATTCAAACTGCCACTCATTCCCATGGTGTAATCCTATCACTATTTGTGGCTTCTGGTGAGACAGCTAATTACAAAAATGAGTTATGTCCATGATAATGTATCAAATGGTTGCTCAGCTATATGCGTATGTGTAGTATTTTATTTATTTACTTTTTGTCAGAAAAGGCTTAGCTTATTTTGTGTGAAATTGGGTAGGTTGAAAATTTCCCATATCAGGTTATTATTCATTGTGCATAATCCCTTGAAATTTATCTGTTTCCCCTCACATCTTACAATAGATTGTCATGTCTTCAGTATTGCCTAAAAACCTCCTAAGATATTTAGTTTCAACATTTTCTAGTTTTACCTGGCATTAAACACTGAAATAAAATTTGCACAAAATCTTCATTATAGAAAGCCTTTAAAAAAAAATTTTCCAAAACCTATTCCTTCTATCCATCTGATACTTTACCTGAAAGTTCACATCATATCCTACCAGCATTCTCTTCATGAAGACACATATATTGTTTAAGATGATAAGGGGTTTTCTCTATAGCTTTTTTTCTTTCCTTTAATATCCACCTTTATACCAAAAGTCCCTTTATGGAATGTAGGGTTTTTGCTATAAAATCTACTTCACCCTTTTAAGTAGTCATAACTTATATCAAAAGATCCAAAATTGGATTAATCAGCTTACACTGCCATAACATGGGTGTCTTAAAAAACAAACTTAGGGCTGGAGAGATGGCTTAGCGGTTAAGCGCTTGCCTGTGAAACCTAAGGACTCCGGTTCGAGGCTCGGTTCCCCAGGTCCCATGTTAGCCAGATGCACAAGGGGGCGCATGCGTCTGGAGTTCGTTTGCGGTGGCTGGAAGCCCTGGCGCGCCCATTCTCTCTCCCTCCATCTGTCTTTCTCTCTATGTCTGTCACTCTCAAATAAATAAATGAAAATGAACAAAAAAAAAATTAAAAAAAACCAAACAAACAAACTTAATTATCTCACATTGTGGGACACTAGAATTCCAGAATTATATATTTGACTGCCTTTCAACTTTGCAGGTAGGTTCCTTGTTACTATGTGCTTACATTATGTTTGTTTTAGTATGTATATTAAGAAAGAACTAACACAACTTTTTTCTTGTTTCTTTTGAAGAGGATAGCGCTCTATTCTTATGGCCTCATTTAATCTTATTTCCTTAAAAGCCCCACCTGTAAATGCATATGCATTGGAAATGATAGTTGCAACATCTGAGTTTTGAAGCATCAAAACATTAGTCATAAACAGTTTCATTTCTTCTACTTCTTGGTTTTTCTCATTATTGTTGCTACAAATATTACTGAATGAGTATGTGTTTACATTTCAGCCTTCATTTCTTTTCAGCATGTGTCTAGTAGTGGACTTGATCATATGGTAATTTCTACTAGTTCCTTAAAACAATGTTTATTGTGTGTAGTATATGTGCATATGTATGTGGATACGTGTATATAAGTGGATATGTGTGCACACATGTGTATATAAGGCAGAAGGAAAGGTAAAATGTATTCATCATTCATTTTCTACTCAGGGGTTCAAATTCAGGCTCTCATATATCCATTAAATAGTCAACATTTAGCTATCTCCCAAGCACTAAAATAATATTTTCTCCATGCATGTTGGTGTATACATTTAATCCTAATACTTCATAATTGAAGATAGGCAGATGAGGTACTTATGATCATCTTCAATTATATAAACTTTAAGGCTAGCTTAAGCTGTATCAGCTCCTTTCATAAATAAAATGAAAACTAAGAACTGTGTGACAACTCAACCAAGTAGCTCCAAAAATGTTTACATATTCTAGAATGGAAGACATCCTGCTTGCAGTGAAAGCAAGTTATGATCAAGATGATTTTGTCAGTCTTCTTGCCTGCTCACAATTTTGCACCACCCAACCAGGATAATACTCTACTCACTTGGAGATATCCTATTATGAGACTCCCTTTCAAATGGAACTCTGACTCTTTAGACATCTCCTAAAGCAAGAGTAATCAAATATTTCCCTTCCTCAGAAGAAACTGCTCAGGTTCTCAGAAGTTTTCATCTTTGGAAGATGCCATGGTTATATATTGAAAACAATTTCTAAATTTCAAATTCTTTCAATGGAGTCATGTAATATATATGCTCATATATCTTTTTTATTTCATTAAAATATGCCACCAAGAATGTTGAATTTCTTTAAATGTTTTTAATACTTTCATCTTCCTTAGCATCTCAATATTTTTCCTATTAAGATCAATATTAATAAAATGTAGGAAATCAAGAAGTTATAATCTTTAAATAAGAGAAGCCATTCAAGCAAAATCATACACAAAAATGAGACAATGACTTTTCCTTGAATGTAAAACTACTATAGTTTTAGCATTTCTTGTTCAATTTTTTATGTTTTATTTATTCATTTGAGAGTGACAGACATACAGAAAGAGAAAGAGGCAGAGAGAGAGAGAGAGAGAGAGAGAGAGAGAGAGAGAGAGAGAGAGAATGGGCACATCAGGGCCTCCAGCCACTGCAAATGAACTCCAGATGCATATGCCACCTTGTGCATCTGACTTACATGGGTACTAGGGAATCGAGTCTTGAACGGGGATCCTTAGTATTCACAGGCAGGAACTTAACCACTAAGCAATCTCTCCAGCCCTGTTCAAGTTTTTAAATCTTTGTTTCACTGTACTGACATAAGACTTAGGGGAATGGGTCCAAAAAGTTATTTTGGAAGCTAACATAATCCTCTCATATTATTAGTTATGTACAAAAAGAAATGAGAAGTCTACTTTAGTCCTGAAACAAAATAACTTTCAAGTCAGTACATAAAATATATACCACAAAATTAAGGATGTATATGTTGTATTAGGAAGTAAAAGTTCTAAATTATAATCATTTGAATAAATGAGAATGGATATATATATATATATATATTCATTAAATCAGAAATTCTTTAACTCTATTCCATTCCAAGACATCTCTAAGCTGAGATAGTAACAAAGACAAAGCTCTGGTCTCACAGCATCAACTAAGCTTTAAGAATACTGGAAAAGGAAACAGTCCTGTCTGAAAACATTTGATGAGGAAAGAAAGATTTGAGTGTATCTTTATTTATCTTTCAGAAATGCATGCTACTCTTTGAAGTTGCAAAGCACTCAGTTGTTAATAGTCATAAGCTGTTTTCAGGCAACGGTGTCACCTACACAGCCTCCAGGAAGTCTTCAGCAACAGTACTGACCATTTCTACACAAGCACCACTGGCCCTGTAACTGTGCTTGCTTAACAGGAGCTGAGGCAGAATTTGACTTCAAAACCAAGTCCAGTCACAAACATGCAAGATAGTGATTAACTGGTGATTGCATGATGTGCACCAAGTGCAAAATAGGAGGATTTTCTCATACTTTCCCACCTATGATGTACTTGGGGTGACTTGTAAAATAAACCCACTTCACAAAGCAGATGGGGGATGAGTTTTCTCTCTTCCTTTCTTTCTATGTGTTATGTAAATATTATGGCAAAATAAGAGTAGATTAACAATATAAACGTCAAGAAAGGTACAAGTTATTTTCCTTTTATTTTCTAAACATATTCTTAAAAAAACCCTTTTATTTATTATTCATTCATTTTAGAGAGAGGGGTAGATACAGAGAATAAGAGAATGAATATACCAGGGCCTTCCAGCCACTGCAAACAAACTTCAGATACACTTTCCACCTTGTGTATCTGGCTTATGTGGGTACTGGGGAATTGAATCTGGGTCCTTAGGCTTCACAGGCAAGTGCCTTAACTGGCAAGTCATCTCTCCATCCACTAAATATATTCTTGATGTTTCATAATATAAAATAAATGGGGATTTTGTTGTTATTATTAATATTCATTATGTTCCCAATTTGTCTTTGTCATTTGGGGACTTTTGCTATTTTGTCATTGTTGGAAATTAAATATAAATAATTAAGATATTTTTGTTGTCAAGTTACCAGGCAACATTTCACAGTATGACTGTGTTAATGCCAATGAAAGTGACTGCTATCTTATTCTAATATGTATAAAATATGGTATGGTTATATGCTATTATGTTTCTGATGTCTTATGCCATGCTATTTAAAAATGTGATTTTCTAGACTGGAGAAATGAACTAGTGATTAAGGAGTTTGTCAGAGAAGTCTAAAGATCCAGGTTCAACTCTCCAGTTCCCATATAAGCCAGATGCACAAAATGGCACAGGTGCCTGGAATTAATCTGCAATGGCTGAAGGCTCTGGTATGCCAATTCTCTGTCAATCTGTTTCTCTCCCTCTCTCAAATAAGTATATAAATAAATATTTTCAAAAGGTTGTTTTCTTATTATTTAATGTTGCTTGCCTATTTCTTAAAATCAATCCACATAATTGCCTTTCATGATATGTATTTTTTTTTCCTTTTAACTCTATCAATTAATTGCTGTATTTGGCAAAATATCACAATGTGTTTCTATAAAGAAGTGCTTGTGATACGTCATACTTGTGGGAAATACTTTTGGTAAGTCTGCTACTTGATTCCCTTTCATATACTTTATCCTACATTCTAATACTCTAGACATATTAACCTGTGTTTGCACAAGTTAATCTAATTTTCTACAGTCTGTCTACATTTTTCTTCTTAGGCTTCCTTAACAAAACACCCACGACAGCACTGGCAGCATATTATATAACTAATTTAAATTTTAAAAATAAGTTAGAATCTAATTCAAAAACTTCATCAAGATGATCTACAAGTAGAGTTCAAAAACATTTACAAATTGATTTACTTCTTCTTTGATTCTGTGATTACCATATAACTTGATGTACTCAAAATTATATGAAACATTTACCAATACTAAGGATGTTTTTCCTCCTTTGGTAGCTACCAAACTTATTTTACCTTGAAACAATCTGCAAATAGATTTATAGGAAAGGTATAGGGTGGCTCACTGGGTAAAGTTTTTTTGCAGTATATATATATATTTCAAAAAGCTAATATATATATATATATATATATATATATATATTAGTTTTTGTGTCTTGCCTTGGCTCCCACTACTTTGAGGGCCCTCCTCAGTGGGGCTATGGTATTCATTGTGGGATCATGAGGGCCTCAGTCAGTCCCTGTGGTATAGAAGGGGTACAATGCCTCAGGATATTCTTAACATTGGGAAGTTCATGTGACACAAATATGAGGACATGAGTTTCAATCCTCAAAATCATATGAAAATGGGATGAATGATCATGTGCTTATAATCCCAGTGCTGGGCAGATAGGGACAGTAGGATCCTAGAACTTGTGATCTAATCTAGAAAAATTGTTGACATCTAGGTTCAATGACATCTGGCCTTCACATATGCACCCACACATACATGAGCATGAATACTAATACACTCAAAATGATTTAACTTTTCAAAGTCTATATAAATATTTTCTAATTATTTGAATTTTGAATTTAAAAATAAACAGGCTATAATAAAATTTCCAGAAGAAAAAAATAAAATTATTGGAATATATTAGAGAAAATTCAAAATTTCAAGAAAATTTTGACCAGAAAATGTTCAAACTAAAGTCAGCCTTACATTATCTTACTTTAATGACAAAATGTCTATGTAGATCTGATTTTTTAAAATTAATTTTACTCAAGATTTAATTCCGCATTTATATTACTGGACATTCTTAATAAAAGAAAAATGCTTTAGATCATTCCTATTAAACAGTTGTGGATTCATTATAACCAAATTGTCATTTCAAAGACAACCCATAGCCTTCTGCTCCCTTGAGTAAGTGTGTGATGCTCCAGGGAAGAGATTTTGGGGACATCATCTTACTACCAGGCACCGACAAACATTTTTTTCCCAATATTGTCAACCACCATGCACACTTAAATAATATCAGGTAAACACTTTTCTTCCAGAAAAATGAGTTGAATGTTGTCTGTTGGTCAACTGTTGATCAAAACTCTGATAAATATTAAATTCAGTTATAATTGATAGGTTAAAAATGAAAACCTTTGTGCTGGGGAGATTGCTTAGTAACTTACAGTTCTTGATTGCACAGCTTGATGGCCGAGGGTTTGACACCAGTACTCATGTAAAGCCAGATGCACAAACTGGCACATACTTTTGGAATTCATTTGTAGTGGCAGGTGGTCCTAGTATGCCCATTCTCTGATATCCTTATCTCCCCCCCTTCTCTCTCTCTCTCTCTCTCTCTCTCTCTCTCTCTCTCTCTCTCTCTCTCTCTCACACACACACACACACACACACACACTAGTTGTCTATAGAAAGTTCTGTAAAAAAAAAATAAAATAAAGACTAGCTAGATTGGGAGCAAAGAATTCCCTTAAGACAATGTTGGTAAAGTTAATAATTTCTCAGTAATTGACAAAATATACTAATTTTTCAATTTCTCAATGAAAATAAAACATAAAATAGTGATCACAGAAGACACATTCACGGAAGTATATGTAATTTATGATATAATAATCCAATATTTAATCTAACCATTTTTATCATTTTGCACATTAATTTGTATGTGCGTTCATTCTGTACATCATTGTGATATATTGTTTTGAGCAATTATTTTATAGTATCCTTTGTGATTAAGAGTACTTTTTATAGGTATCATTTTTTTAACTTTTACCAGCAATTACTAGCACTATCATGAAAACATTCTCCAGAAATGAAGTATGCTGAGAATTTTGCAGGCATTTGTCTTCTTTACTTTTCCTATGTCTTTTTCTCCTATCATCACCGTCTGCCACAAGAGCCAAATAACATTTGCATGAATTTATGTTTTTTGCTTTTTATATATTGTGGTTTTATGAAGCTAATTAACACATGCAGGGACATTAAAATCATTTAAAATTGTACAATGTTTGCATACACTATACCAAGCAAATCCATGATCTAAAAACTAAAACAGAGATTACTGAAATATATAATATTGATGAAATGACTATTTTCTGAGGGATATTGTAGAATTAAAATGTACAAAAGGATTTTTACAACTAAAGATGGAAAAATGGCCATGTATTTATTCCATATCCCAGTACACAGTAGAGAAATAAATCAACTAAGAGTCACAAGTGTGAATATAGCTGAAACTCAAAACATAATGGTAGGGGAAAAGCAAGGAATACAGAAACTCTATTATTTTTACCTCTTTATGGAAAATTTATCGAAATAGATGTCCCCTCCCAAAACTTGCCAGAACTTTCCTCTATAAAAGTCTATATAATCCACACCTCTTCATTTCTAGCTTCTTCTAAGGAAATTCATTCTCATTTACTGCTTTTGTGTGATAAATACCCCATTCTTTTTTCATTCCAAATGATAATTGTCATGAGATTATATATGCAAAAAGGAAATTTGATACTATCAATTTCTACACTATGGTGATATAGTTGTAATTATATATGTAAATTTATATGTTCACACAATTTTAAATTAATTAATTTATTTATTAAACACAGAGAGAGTGGATGAGACAGAGAGTGAGTGTGCCAGGGCCTCTATTGTCAACTTTTTTTTTTTTTTTTTTTTTTTCTGAGGAAGGGTCTCACTCTAGCTCATGCTGACCTGGAATTCACTATGGCATCTAAGGGTGGCCTCGAACTCACTGCAATCCTTTTACCTCTGCCTAACAAGTGCTGGGATTCAATGCGTGCGCCATCACACCCAGCTTGCCACGGCCTCTAGCCACTGAAAATAAGCTCATATTCACCAGCATGTGCATCTGACTTTCATGGGATCTGGGGTATTGAACATCACATACAATTTTTACAATGTTCATTTTAATAAATTAAAATTCAGGAGAGGTCATGAAAGAGTAATCAGTAATTATGAAATTGCTGAGAGCTAAACATATCAGTGTAGTTCATTTCTTTCTAAATCTTATGAAAGGCCAACTGCACAGTAGTTAGAGGCAAATAGACATGAGAAAATAGCTTTAATGAAGGCAAAATTTTCTTCTTACAAAATCATTATTTGCTTGAAAAGATTTTGTCGTATTTTATTTTATTAAACTTCCTAATAAAAAAACTATGAATAGTCTTTCATGCCAATAGTGAAATTTCTTGTATAGTTCTCCAGCTTGGTACCTCAAGTTCATTGTTTTTCACTTCAGGTTGATCTCATAAATAATCAACTAATATTCTGCATTTATTGGTTAATGCAAGTGACTTAAAACATTTCATCCTTCTTGTTCAGTTGTAGTTTATCTGAGAACCATATACTAAGTCTCTGAACATAAAATGTTAAGGAGTACTAGATGCTGGGAAACACTTGACTAATTTGTAGGTGACCATTAAAGTATGTGGACACTGGAAGCTTTCCTCATTGTCATCTCTGAGAGCATACTTTGCTTTTCATATTGTCATGGCAAGATTGTGACAGATGATTGAATTTAAAAAAAAAGTTACCAAGTATTATTCCTATTATTAAGGTCATAACAGTATCTGTAAATCACCACAATATGTTTTATTTCCTCTAAGTTCCCACAACATCCATGAACAAAAAATTACCAGAAAAGCAGCTACTCTTCCTCACTGATGTGCTATGCCTTGGATTCCTATAGTATTTTAATGAACCGATAAGATACTGATGCTAATATTTTCACATTATATAAGAATAAGTTTTAAAATTTTGCTCTACAAGTTTCTGATTTACAAAACTAAAAGTCTATCATTTTAAGTATAAAGACTATTTCAAATACACTTAGGAAAACTTAACTGTTATACAATTGGAAACAATTATAGTTTTATAAATAAAATCTCTCCTCATGCTTCAGTAAATTTTAATAACTATAATTCATAACCAGCACCATACAGCAGGAGTTCTAATAATACAGCCTCATGCTCACTTGCCTGGGAACATTAAAAAGCCATGAAGCAGCCAGCAACATTTATGAAAATTGAGGAAATATTAGAAATATGAATCTTTTTAAATGAAAAGTCACTATAAGCTGTATATGAGAAAATATATCTACCATTCACTTCTTGGCCTTTTATCTAATATTGAGTATAGTAATACATCTACCAATAGTGTTTTTTATAACTAGGAATGCAAGTGTGTTATGTGAGAATGTTTCTCATATAGTAAAGAAAAATAATTGATATCAATTTAAAATTACAATTACTAATTCAAGCCTCTGTCACATTGCTTATATATTCTCCAGCTTTCTGAAAGTCGGGTTACTTAATAATAACTTTCCTCTCCTTGCTCTAACTTGCTGCATAAAAAACTCTAAGAATAAGCTAAACTGAATGCATCATGACCAAATTGGTAAGGAAACAAAAATAGATAACTACGATAACAATGCTACATATTATATCTCAAATAATGCTCCTTTAATTAAAGCAGATAAAAGTATGAATCTTTATTTTAGTCCTATAGAATTGTCATCACAATATTTCAGAGAGAAAGGTAAAAATCACAGAAATATTGAACTACTTAGAGCTCAGATATGAAAACATTTTTTTTCAATTCTTTTATGTGCAAGTGAGTAATACATATAATCAAATATACAGTTATAAATGAAAATTACTCAAATCAAAAATCGTGGAGCCAATGCATCAAGTCAACAAAACCTTAAGTATAGAAACCAAAATAATAAAGATAAGGCAGTTTACTAGTATATTTACACAGTAACTTTTTGAAACAAAAAATGGAACCTTTGAAAGCAATTCTAAAGATGACCAAACTTGATCAAGCCATTATTTATTTAGGCAAATCACATTAATAAGCACAAAATATATGATGTAAAATACTAACAGAATGTACATAACAATGAAATTCCTTACTTTAATGGTTTATTGCAATGATTAAAGGACTAAAATAGAAAAATAATTATTGTCGAACATCTGTTCTGATGAATTTTAAAACTTATTATGAATGCCATTAGCAAGTATTTAGCAAGCCTACCTTTTCAAAAGGCATCTATGTTAAATGTTTAAAAAATGTAATTTAATCTAATGCTAATATCATTTTTGTGACATTGAACACAGCACAATACCCAAAGTAACCACTTGCTTGACATTGAAGTTTCAGCCAACCTAAGAAATGAAGAAATATAAAGGATTTCCAGAACCAGAATAGAAACAAAATATCCACTTCAGGTCTTCATTGTATAACAAGCACCAAAAGAATCTTTCCATTCTAGTAATGAAAACATATATATATATATAAAGTTGTACTTTTCAAAGATTAGACCAGAAACACAAAATAGAGGCCTTTGAGAAAAGGAAAATAAAATGACCTTTTGGATATACTGGGCCATTTTCTCAAATAAAACTTCCAGCACAAACTACAGAGAAGAAAACTGGAAAAGTCAATGGTTGATTTTGTTTCAAAACTATGGACACAAATATAATGGCCTTTGAGGCTTCAGTGCTATACACTGAGCCCTGCCAGGATAGTTTTACTAGGCAATAATGGAGAAGGAGCAAACTTCAGGCACTAATAACAAATTATACCTATATAATGAAATAGAGGAAATGACAAGTGTTTATTGCTTGATTTGGCTGTGGCTATGTAAAAATATAATTAAAATTATAAATAAAGAGTCCATACCTCAGATGTCCAAAAGAATAACCAATAAAATATCTGCTAAACTTTTATATGATATTCATTTTTGAACAATATGAAAGAAAAACTAAGATTCAGAGATGTAAGGGGCTGAGGATTGCTTTACTTTTAGAGGATATGCTTAATATGAACAAGATCTGGTTTCTGTCCTCAGAACTTAAAAATAAATGGACAAATGGACATGAAGAATCAGTGTCATAATAATAACCTAATTTCTCTCAACCAATGAATACTTAAGACATCTAAAGAAAGACTCCAGATAATGCTAAGTTCTAAAACAAGGATGGTTACAAAGGAAAAGATCCAAGGAAAATGGGAGTGTATCAGAGGGGAAAAAAGGAAGAAAGGATACTTAAAATCAATATTTAAAATCCATGATAATAAAAATAGAATTGTAACTGGGCATGGTGGCATACACACCAACAATGCACTCTTCCAAGAAGCTCCAATTCCCAAATTGCCACCAGCTGGGGACCTAGCATGGAGGACACCTGAATCAAACCATGACACTTGTGTTTTCCAGTGTGTTAAGATCATTTGATGACAATTTCATGATCTTTTAAGTTAATTCTACTAGTTTACAGAGAATTAGGTTTCATTATGGTGATTTCAGTCAGGATTTTGCCTTCCTCCTGTACGACCTTCTATCTCCTACTTATGTCTCCACCAGTGTAGCCTTCTTTCTGCTTTCATACTACATATTCCCCTACACACACCTTTTACTCATTTTTTATTCCCCTCTCTTAGTCTCCTGTCAAAAATCTTAGCCCATATGCAGGCTCATATCACCTTATCTGCATGCATACATACAAACATTAAAAGTTAGAATATGCATATGAGAGAATAAATGACATTTCTGTCTTTATGGGATTGGGTTAACTAATTTAATTTTTTTTCTTGCCAATTGGATTCAGTTTCTGCAAATTGAAACCTTGGGTTTTCTTTTTAGCCGAATAAAGTTCCATTTCATGGTGTAGTTTTACCACTTTTTCATTATTGAGTTATTAGTTGATAGACATTTAAGTTAATTACATTTCTTAACTACTGTGAATAGATCAACAATGAACATAGATGTGCAAGTATCTGTGGTAGGATACACAATTCTTTTGGTGCATGCCCAGTAGTATAACTGGGTGAAAAAGTAGTTTAATGTGTAGCCTTTTGAGAAATCTCCACCCTGATTACTGCATTAGCTATACCAGTTTAGACTACCACTAACAACAGTTAAGTCATCTTTTAAGAGCAATTACCATTAAGATTACAAAGAGTAAATTAATAAATATCCAAATAGAATATGAAAATATAGCACTATTTTAATTCAAATTGATTATTATTTCCTGCATACTTTATACAGTACTAATCTTTAATACAGTTTCTTCATGTATATATTTAGATATATGCAAGTAATGCAAAACTATATTTGAGGCAATTCCTATCTCACTGTGTGAGTGACCCATAGTATCAAACCTGAGATACCATAATAATTGAGCTTTGTTACATTATTAAAATACATTAAATTTATTTGCTAATGAGAAATCTCTAAACCCATGCTCCTTTCTCTTTATAAAAAATTTCTTGCATTGGGCTAGAGAGATGGCTTAGCAATTAGGTGCTTGCCTGTGAAGCCTAAGGACCCCGGTTCAAAGCTCAATTCCCAAGGACTCACGTTAGCCAGATGCACAATGGGGTGCACACTTCTGGAGTATGTTTGCAGTAGCTGGAGGCCCTGGCGCTTCCATTCTCTCTCTCTCCCTTTCTCTGTCTCTCTGCCTCTTTCACTCTGTCTATTGCTCTCAAATAAAAATAAAACAAAAAAATTTAAAAAAATTCTTGCATGAATTATTATCATTCTTTTCACATATCAACTCTCAATTCTCAATGTACAATTTTGGGTTATTGGTCCAACTTACAAAATCATTTCATATGTCTAGCTTGCAATGATAACCCCAGTATCCAAGAGGCAAAACCTCATTGTGAAATCATTGTTTACTGCATTGGTTATTTTAAGAAAATTTACAATAACCTATTCAGAAAATTAAATGATTTTTACATTTCTATATTATAGAGGCCAACAAATAATGAGTCTGACTGTAATCATACAGTGACAATTTTCATTGTTATGTGTTCATGTATGTGTTGTGTGCATGGTCTGTATGTATGCATGTTCATGTATGTGTGGGCACACATGTGTGGGTAAGTGCATGTGGACATGTGCATGTGGAGGACAGAAGCTGACATCAGGAATCTACCTCTGTTTCCTTCCACTTTATTCTTTGAGACAGGGTCACTCCCAGAATGTCAAGCTCAAAAATTCAGCTAGACTTGTTAGTCAGTCAGCCCTAGGGAGTCTCTGTCTGTGCCTTCCCAGTGCTGGGATTACATGTGCACATCAGTATGTTTGCATTTGTGTGGGCATTGGGCATCTAAATTCACATCCTAACATTGTGTGTGGCATCCATTTACCCACTCAGCCATCTCTCCAACCCCTTACTTCCCAAACTTAAGCAACTTAAAAAATAAATAAGTCTTCTACTAGGGCATTTCATTTAAAATTTCATAAAATGGTAGAAAATATTTCATATTTTTATCTTTACTACTATTTGTTTTAAAGAGAAAGAATGGCATTCTTATACACATCAGCATATTAGCTGTCTCTATTTTGAAAAGCTTTGCTAATTTTAGGAACATTTTTGTCAAACAATAATTCATACAAAGCATTTGGAAATTTTCAAAGTAATCATATTTGAATTCTTAACTGAATCCTCATGATAACCTGAGGATAGATGAGTGGTGAATTTATAAAAGGAAAACCAGGGAAGAAAGTTTGCAAGGCTCTCCCTGAGGCTTCTCCTGAAGTTGGAGCTAACTTTATGAAAGTGCCTTGGCAGATTCGGGCCTTGCAAATGGCCTCACAGAGACCATGAAGGATTTGTAATGGAGCTATCTGAAGTGTTGTTATTACTCTCCAGGAGTCTGGTCCTGACTGTGAAGATGGCTGAATAATTCTTGCTTCTCACTGGGCCTCAGTAGTATGTGTTGGTCTATCTCCAAGTCCTTAGGCTTAGGATACTAGAGAGAAAGATGAATTTATCTGTACTTGGCATTTCACCATCTGTTTGCATGCTCCTTGGCTTAGTCTGTCCATAATGACGATCTTTTCAGTAAGAAATTGCATGGTTTGCCAGTGATTCCTTCATGTGCTCCTTAATGTTTGAAACTTTTCCAGGGACTAGATCTTCAGCATAGCTCATGCCATTTCTACTGAAAATGAAAGGAATTTCTGTTTGCATTAACTTATTACTTATAATACTCTTACTAAATATTTATTTTAGGAATACTTTGTTTCATCATTATCTAAAGAACAGTGATTTTTTTAAAAAAATTATTTATTTATTTATTTATTTGACAGAGAAAGAAGGGAAAGAGAGAGAGAGAGAGAATGGGCATGCCAGGGCCTCCAGCCACTGCAGATGAACTCCAGATGCGTGCACCCCCTTGTGCATCTTCCTAACGTGGGTCCTGGGGAATCAAACCTGGCTCCTTTGGCTTTTCAGGCAAACACCTTAACCAATAAGTCATCTCTCCAGCCCAAGAACAGTGATTTTATGTGAGACATTTTGAAATACACATACAGTTGACGATGCCTAGGTCATTAGACAGCAATTTATTCTATGCTACTAATATTTTCAAAGTTATGTGACTGCACTCTAGAATGTTACTGAGTGAAATTTCTTTCTGCATGAGTGTGTGTGTAGAACATTGTGTGGTGTGTATGATGTGTGCATGTGAAGGTGTGCAGATACCCATGTCGCACGTGCTTGTGTAAAAGGGTCATAGAAAGATGTCCTTCTCTTATCATTCATCCATATACATATCTCCTTGTGACAGAGTCTGTCCTTTAATTTAGAGTTGATACTCTTCAGAGGGTCCCAGAAATTATTAAGTCTTCATGCCCAGTGAAACAGGGTTACAGACATATATGGCCATATCCATCTTTTTTTTTTTAAAAAATTTTATTTATTTTATTTATTTGAGAGCGACAGACACAGAGAGAAAGACAGAGGGAGAGAGAGAATGGGCGTGCCAGGGCTTCCAGCCTCTGCAAACGAACTCCAGACGCGTACGCCCCCTTGTGCATCTGGCTAACGTGGGACCTGGGGAACCGAGCCTCGAACCGGGGTCCTTAGGCTTCACAGGCAAGCGCTTAACCGCTAAGCCATCTCTCCAGCCCCCATATCCATCTTTTAATATGAGATTTGTGAAGTTGAACTTGGTGGTCTCCAGCCTAAGATGTTGTCATGGTTAAGTGACATGTGCTGGACCTTCTATCTCCTCAGTCCTGAATAAAAGTTTTAATGGCCTGTTGATTTATTCTTCCAAGATTACTGATATCTTCACATATATACAATGAGTTCATACTGTGCATAATACTGACTAAATATATATTTCTCATCAATATACTGAATATAAGTTGATATATTATATTATGAATATAGCAATATACTTTGTAGTAAATATCAAAGAATATAGTATTTATTGCTCTCTTGCATTTTTCTTATATCTCCAAGATTGCTTTTTGTTTTTAGGTAACATACACGAAGTTTACTCCTTATGATATGTTTTTAAAGCATCCTCATACAGATAAGGCACACAAACCATTCACTTTATGCACATTAGCATGTTCGAGGTATACCTCACCATTAATTTGAGTTCTATTGATGTACTATCATTCTATATGAATCAAATATGTAAACTTAACTCTCCTGGTTAACATTAAATGACACATATTACTAGGCATTGACAATGACAGGTAGAAACTATAAATGATGACATTGAATAGAATCCCTTTTCAAGTCGTAATCACTATTAGCCACATGTAAACAGCATCCCTACCTCATTTCATAGATGCAAGAAGTAAAGCATAAAAAGATAAAAAATACTTAACAAAACTAGTGGTAAACTGCATTACAAAATAAGAGTCTCCATGAGCAAATCTATCATTTACTAAGACACTGAAATGACATACATCGATCATACATTTCACTGATGACTAACCACCCCCGTGTCCAGTTCCCAAGTCAACTTGATTCTGGGGTGATTCTTAATTATATTTTCTTCATTGTAGATATAAAATATAATTGTAGAGATGGCTTATATTTTGCAATATAAGCCATCAATAAAGTTGTATAATGGGAGCATAATGAGTGAAAAAGAGGCAATTAATTATTGCCTTTGTGTCTAAGTAGAACACAAGGAAATTTCATCATATGTCCACAAACCACATCTTCACATTGATGTCCAGAAGCAAACATATTTCCACCTATTTTTTAGTGACTCACTGAAATCTATGTACTTGAAACAATGCAGAACTTTATGTCAGAATTTCTCTAATATCATGTGTTTAATAGTGATTACATCATTTCTTATGACTGACTAACTCATCATGCTGCCAGCAATAATAGGTTCCCAAAGCTAACTATGCTCTATTGGTGAGAAATTTCAAGTCTTACTCAAATGGTGCTGGAAAAATGTGGAAATTCATTTTATTAACTTAAGCTTACAATGAGAATTTTATAGTATAAGCATAGAACACAATGCATCCTATCATCATACACTCTCTTGAACATTGAAGGCATTAATCACTTTATTCCTAGAATGTGATCTGGAGTGATGACAATGTCTATGATTTCAGCAAAACATCAAAATCAGGGATAATGAAGAAAGATTATCATGGATGGAACCAAGAGAGCTCCCCTATTTGAAAAAGAAATTTCAAACCCTTATTTGATATGTGTAAAACATAACCTAGAGAGCATAAAGTTATGGCATGACTGAGAAACACAAAGAAATTCTGGTAGGGTCCATAGGAATATTTTTTGAAACAGTAAAAGAGTCACTTGCACCCTAGAAAATTTTCTTACATACTACCTTAAGACTGCAGAGGAAATAAGGGTAATTCTGGTTGCCGGTACCCGTAGAAACAGAAGATAAATGAATTTTTCCCTAAAATACTGAACAACATAGGTAGTATCAAAGTACTGACAGGCCAATATCCAAGGTTTCTGATAATCAGTAGAAAATCTGGAGAGCCAGACACATCCCGGTTCACACTGAGTCAAGTGAGAACTAGTGAAACTAAACTAAGCCATCAGCACCATACAGGCTGTAGGGAACATATGTCCTAGCTAGCCAGACCCATCCTCACAAGGGTGGCTGCTGGAACTAAGACTAAGCTTCAGGGCCTAAAGAGTCCCATGGACCCTACCCCTAGGGTTTCTTGGTGTAAAAGGTAAGCAGTGAAAGCGCATTGGCTGAGGAGGGGAAGAGTACATGTCAGATGTCTAGAGGCCTTGATAGAGAAAGTGGGCACAGGTTTCACCCTTGCCAATGTGAGTTTAAGTATTCTTTCCAGAGTCAGGCAGATAGCACAGGGTTCTCAGTGAGTGATGGTAACATAGAAAATTCTATGTAGGCATTTCTGGCAACAAGAAATCAGTAAGGGACATGTTTGGACTCCAGTTACCTTTCTTCATGACACTGGAGGCCAAGTTGAAGATCTCTAAGGAGACACTGAATGAGCTGGTAGGGAACACAAACTTGACTAGGTCTTAGGGCAATCCTGCTTCATGAAATGTATTATATTTTTTCCAGTATTTCAGAATATCATTTACACTGTTGTCTTTTTCTTAACTTCTTCCCTCCCTCCATTTTGTTGCCCACAGTCTTCCTTTCCTTTCCTATCTGTTACTCATCACAGTAGAGTAGGAAAATGAGGCACTATGGTTGCCTAAACAAAACTCCATGTAAGCAGTAGGTGCAATAACTTTGAGAAGTTGTGGAGTAAAGTCATGCCCATTTAACACATGAAACTAAACAGTCAGAGTAAATGGCCAAGAGACACTGAGCCAAGAAGGCTAGGAGGCAGATGTTAATTCCACCTGATACAAGTACCTGGCTTTGGGAGAAGCAGAAAAATGCAACAATTTACAGAGCTTCATCAAAAAATATGTCACAAATGATTGCACACTTCATTTAAAATTAGCCCAGAAGGATAAAAAACTGAATTCTCTACCTGGCAGAGAGGAAGAACAGAAAGACACAGTGAAGCTGCTATTCAGAAATCAAAGTTGGACTGAATCATCCACCATCAGAAATTGATTATAGGTCTTAGGTTGTTTCAAATATTAAATGTGTTTTTCTTTGTCAGAGGAAGGAATGAAGATGATTAGATGACACTCAGTGAAACTAAAGAAGGAAGTGTTTTTCAGCGGCTATCTTCCATGAAAGATCAGTTTAAGATTACTCATACGAGATTACATATAGCTTGAAAAAAGGTGTGAAATTACTCTTTTAGTGTAGAACTTCTGACCTCTCATTTCTATAAAAGGAAAAGAAAATTAAATTCTATCAATGATTTTGACATTTATTCTATGTGAGGTTTCCATAAGCAGATAAATAGGCTCACAGCCAGAATGCTGCTCCAAGAAACTCCCACAAATCAACACTTCAAAACAAAACACATCTCACTTTATGCCATTTTAGGAGGCTTCAATTCATAGGCAGTATGAAATGAAAAATATCCCAATTTCCAGCTGTAATTATAGAGATATCTATGTAAACATCTAAATTCCTAGGTGTGCATGTCATTATGAAGATTTCTAAGTAGAATCTATCTAACATTTTTTGTTTACATATGAAGAGCTTATCAATAAATATTAAATATATTCAAGTGTGTCAAGGACAGGGAATCTATATGCAATATTTGTTGTATTGCAAAGAACTTCCTAAAAATATTCAAAATAAAACAACACATGATTCATATTGCATCATACTATTGGGTATTCATCCACAGTGAAGGAAATAAGTATGTTTAAGAGGCATTTGTACCTGCCCCCGTGTTCATCACAACACAATCCCGAATACGCAAGAAGTGGGAGTAGCCTAAATGTCTTAAGAATGGGTAAAGAAAATGTAGCACATGAACACAGTAAAAATCAGTCCTGTGACTTGTTTCCTTAGAGACAGAGATGGATGCCATTATTTTAAGTTTAATTAGTTTATATGTCTATATTTATATTTGTACTGAGGTACCTAAATGTAAATACAACATAAATATAAATACTATATTACATTTTTACCTATTTGTGGAATGTAAGAAAGGTAATCTCATATAAGCAGAGAGTAGAATGGCAAAGGTTAGAGAGAACAGGGGAAAACAAAGTAAAAGGTTGCTCAACCGGTACAAAGTATAATTACAAAGAAGCAAAAGCATGTGGTGAGCTGCTGCACTATAGAGTGACTGTAGGTAATGGTATTTTTTTTTTAATATTTTTTTTTAATATTTTTTTAAATTTATTTATTTATTTGAGAGCGACAGACACAGAGAGACAGATAGAGGGAGAGAGAGAGAATGGGCGCGCCAGGGTTTCCAGCCTCTGCAAACGAACTCCAGATGCGTGCGCCCCCTTGTGCATCTGGCTAACGTGGGACCTGGGGAACCGAGCCTTGAACCAGGGTCCTTAGGCTTCACAGGCAAGCGCTTAACCGCTAAGCCATCTCTCCAGCCCGGTAATGGTATTTTTAAAAGCTCCAAGAATTTGACAAGTTTCACCTAAATTAATCAATGCTAGATCATATATATATATATATATATATATATATATATATATGATACATATATCCATATATATATATATATATATATATATATATATATATATATATGGAATGTATATTGGTACATGTATATTAATAAAGAAAAAAATACTTCATGCTGTCACCATTAAACATAAATGAATTTACTTTAGTTTTAAAGGCCAACACAAAAGGGAAAGTGACACAATTATTTCTGATAAGGTATCATTCACAAAATAAATTGTAAATTGTAAATTGTGAAGTAATTTTATATCAATATCATCAGGTACCATGAAAAGCAGTGAAATTAATTCAATATGTTTGATTGTGATCTTACTGAAACAAAGATTCTAGGATGCATTTTTCAATAATCAGCATTATAAGAATGGTCCAAATTCAGTTAATAAGATCAGCATTAAAAGATAAATTTAGACTTTCCTTTTCAATTTTTTAAGTAAGTATTTTGATTGTACTTATTTTCACATTTTTGGTAAATGTAGAAAAAAATGAAGGTGGTAAATTATGTACCTGGAGTTGACTACAGTGTAGTTATAACCTATGAATGCTCCAGTATCAGTTGGTATGATTTATCTATGTAAATAAAAGCTGAAATTTTGAAGATATTCCACGTTTAAGTCTAATCACAAAGAGATTGAACTAAAAAAAAAAAACAAAACTATCGACATTAACCTTATGTTAAATTTAAAAGTAATACAACTACATGGTAAGTGCCTTCTCTGCCACTTATCCATTAAACAGATTTTGGAAATAGCGTAACCTTTGAGGAACTCCCTAAATCAACAATGTCATAATATTGGTACTAGATGTTTAAAACATTTACCAATCGTTAGTTTCATCTTATTTACAATCAGTCAGATGTGCATATTCAAGGTAATCTATGAAGGGGCATAAAAACTCAGATTTTAAAGTTTTTAGTTAAATGAGGTTGTGGAAAAAATTAAAAAGGGGAAGGTACTGAAATATATTATTTTAAAGGCCAGGATGAACCCAAAAGCTTTCATAATAATATGAACTCATAAAGTATATAAAGTTGACCTTGAGAGATACCTTAGTGGTTAAGGCACTTGCCTACACAGTCTAAGTAGTCAGACCATTCTCTAATACTCACATAAGCCAGATGTACAAGGTGGCACATGCATCTGTATTTCATTTGTTTGCACTGGCTAGAGGCCCTGGTGCACCTTTTTTTTTTTTTTTTAATCTCTCTCCTCTCTCTATCTGCCTCTCTATCTCTCTCTAAAATAAATGAATAACATATTTTTAAAAATAAAAATGTGTATAAGGTTCAACATTGAAATTCTAAAATTAACCTTTAATATACCAACCTATATTAAGAGGGAATGTCCATACTTAGTTTCATCGACTTATAACTCAATCCTGCTTGAAATTAAAGAAATTCTTACATCGCAGAAGCTTTGGCTATATAACATTGAAAGGTCTATCAGCCAGGTATGGTGGCACATACCTTTAATTCCATGCTGAGAGAGGAGGGTCACTGGGAGTTCAAGGCCACCCTGAGACTACATAGTGAATTCCAGGTAGAGCTAGAGTGAGACACTACCTCAAAAAACAAAAATGAAGCAAACAAACAAAAAAGATCTATCAATAGATGCATTTTATTTGAACTTTTCCTTTCTATGATAGATAAGTATGAAAATAATTGTGCCAAATATTTAAAAATTTAATAATAGACAAAGAATTATAGTAAACTCTTCTCTGCAAAAATATAGTCTTTTAAGGAGGTTGAATGGAAGGTGATAACAATATGAAATTTATTTAGTGTAAAGTAAATATCTGAAGAAAGCTTCAGAATTTTGAAAGCAATGACAAATAATTGGTCCATCTTTAAAAAAAATCATATTGTTGGGCTGAGGAAATGGCTTAGTGGTTAAAGAAGTTGCCTGCAAAGCCTAACGACCCTGGTTTGATTCCCCAGGACCCATACATGTGTCTGGAGTTCATTTGCAGTTGCTGGAGGGCCTGGCATGTCCATTCTCTCATTCTCTCTGCCTCTTCCTCTCTCTCTCTCAAATAAATAAATAAATAAAATATTTAAACAATTATATTCTTTAGGAAATTATCAGTAATCCTAAAATAGAAGCAAATGTTATTAAAAGTATGTATATGTCCTAAAAATCACCATTTTTCCTATGGTCAGAAATCAATGTACTGCTTTATGTTTTGAATTGTATATTGATTAAAGTATATTGATACTTTTAAAAATATTTCTTTAGAAGGAATTTAAGTTTTGAGTGTTTTGCATTAAACTACTTTAGAAATCAATTACTACAAGGTGCCTCTATTTATAAGAGTTGAATTGTGCATTTAAACATGTGTTAAGATAGATGTCATAGTGTTCTTAGAACAACTTTTAAAAGTAAGAAATATAATGAAATTAATGTGACAATTTCCCACTAATCTATCATTTTTCCCTTTTGATAATACAAATGGATTTATTTACTGTATGTTTTTCTTTTCCAGCATTTGTTTTTACTTAATATTATTTTTTCTTTTACTATTGTTATCATTAACAACATATTTTGTATGGACACATCTGTGTTGGTACCATCTTTACATTTATTCCTATCCCCATTCCTTTGAGTATTCTCCACAGTGGGGTTGCAGGGATTCCTTAAGAGGTTATGGGTTATGCATCATGGTAGCAGCAGACAATTGTTTTGGGGGGGATAGGGAATGCCTCTGGGAATGATGTCTCAACCTGTAGCTCTTAGAATCTTTCCACCCCCTCTGCTACAAAATTCCTTGAGTTATGGTGGATTTATCTTAAGTGTACTTCAGCGATGAACTCTTAGGAGCCTCTGGATCTCTGCTTTGGTAGGTGTTGAGTGTCCTTAGGGTCTGTCTCCTTCACCCTGACACTCCCCATGGAAGCAACACTCTTAGTTGTCTCCCCAGATCCGCTGTGGTTTCAGCTGTGGTTTGGCTGAGAGGTATAGGGGGTAGTTTATTTCCTCTGGTCTCCCTACCTTCTGAAAAAGAAGAACCGATTCTCCATCAGAGAGTGAAGTTAGCATAGTTTAAATGGGATAAGAATTATCCATTTAGGGAGAATTTCATGTATGTATAATCCATCTTTTAGTCAAGGGCTATAAAAGCTTGACATTGGAGAGTATAATCTTTGTCTCCATAGGATTCTGGTCTGGTTTCTGATTCAATATGGGTATGTTTACACTGAACAGATCTCTGAGCCAATCAGAAAGCTATTGATTACCCACTAAGATTGTGTGCCACTACTGTACTGACATGCACAACCTGTCATGGTGTTTGCTTCTGAGTATCTTAGACCTCTGGATGCTGGGACTGTTGTTGACCACATTCCCCCAGCAGCTCATGTAGCTCAGCTACCTGAGGACTGGTTCTCTTCCAGGTGGCAGCCAAGTCTCTCCATGTTCTGTGTGACCAGCATAGGGTGTCTTCAGCAAGAAGGCCTTACCTTTATCCTCAGACAGGTAATCAAGTGCTTTGTCAAAAAACTGTCTTGTTTTGGGGACCTCATAAGTCTCTGGTCAACAGCTCATTGTGTGTAGCAATCTATTTCTGGTACTGAGAGTTACAGGCCAGAGACAAATAAATAAATAAGCTTTGTCTTCATCTCTCCTTCTCCAGGGTACTTCTTTTTAGGTGCACCCCCCCCTTACTCTTGTTGAGGGTTTTATCTACTAGTCTATCTCCAAGGATAAAGGTTCCTATGGAACCAGTTCATTTTGGATTTAGTTTGGTGTTTGCTTTCTCCCACCCTGACATTTCCCTCCCCACAAATGCTTCTATCCATCTCTATTGTCTGGGTCTTGAGTTGTCTATCAGGTAATGTAGCAACTTGAGCTGGTCCATTAGGAACTTCTCATAAATGGGACCATAGGTCATTTGTCTTTCTGTGATCATGTGAGTTCACTGAGTATGATCTGTCCCAAGTCTGTCCATTTTTCTACAAATTTCATTGTATCACTTTTTCTTACTGCTGAGTAGAATTTCATTGTGCAAATGTAATACAACTTTGCTATCCATTCATCCAGATTTATCTTTACTTATGTAGAATTTCAGTTCTTCTAACAAATTACACCCATATTTCAAGCAAAGTACCTCATTTGCTACTCATATTCAACATTTCACTTCAGATATTTATTTTGGAATTCTCTATATAAAATTAATTTATAAAATTTATTGTGACACTGAGATGGCTCAGAAGTTAAGGAGCTTACCTACAAAGCCTAACGGCCCAGGTTTGATTCCCCAGTACCCATGGAGAGCCAGATGCACAAAATGGCACTTGCATTGGAGTTTCTTTGCCATGGTTAGAGGCCCTGGCATGCACATACATACTCTCTCTGTTTCTCTCTCCCTCCCTCCTCTCTCTCTCTCTCTCTCTCTCTCTTTCTCTGTATCATTCTGCTTGCAAATAGGCATAAAATATTATCATATAATAACAATAAGAACATTCACCCTACCATAATTATGGGCTGCTATCTTGAGTACATTACACCTTGAAGATATATAGTATTGTACAGAGAGGCTTAGAAGCTCAATAACTTAGCCCAAGGTCAGATATACAGTAGAGAGATAAGCCAGGTAAACCAAGATAGTCTGTTTCTTTTCCTTGAAAAAACTACAAGATATATTCCTTTCATAAATTATGATATTAGTTCTTTCCTCAGTTGTTTCAGAGTCCAAAATTTTATCTGAATGTATTTGATTTTAAGCCTCATGAATGTAATGTGTTTGGCCACATTTATCCCTTTATTTTTTATCTTTTTTATTGTACCTGGTCATATTTTGTTTCCAGTTATGTTCTGGCATCCATTTCCTAATTTTTGCACATTTAAAACATTCTATATATAATATGATTCTGGTGTATTTCTCAGGCTGAGTATTATATCTTCACACAATGGAATTGATTTGTAATATATGAAAATAAAATTTTGGGTTTCTATTAAATACATAGTAACAAAAATAAGTCTTCCAAATCCCTTGTGGTTTTATATTATATTTTGTTAATTTGTATAAACTGAAGTCTAATTTATTTAATCTTATACTCTATGTGCAATTACAGAAGAAAATAAGTCATTCTCAAATGCTTGATTTCCAAGTGGAGCAGAAAGGCATTGGTCATAATGGTATTGGACAATATTTCTTTAAGTGGATCTGAATTTAGCTGAATTCACACTTATTTCATTTGCTCAAGATGAAAAAAGTAGCTGTATGAATTACTAAGCTTGGCTTCACACTGGCATTTAAAAAATGCTTAGAGGTCATTCTCCTGCTGGTAGACATTTGCTGTGAGGAATGTATGCAGAGTTTGGGGATGCTTGGAGAGTAGAAAGCTTATTCATTAAGTTACTGACAACATTAATTTGGATGAGACGGTTGGCCCCTTGGAGAATGG
The DNA here is from genome assembly GCF_020740685.1 of Jaculus jaculus. Classification (NCBI taxonomy): domain Eukaryota; kingdom Metazoa; phylum Chordata; class Mammalia; order Rodentia; family Dipodidae; genus Jaculus; species Jaculus jaculus. Next base: position 130,432,260 of record NC_059107.1, read on the forward strand.
GATCAAATTTTAATAACCTGACAAGTTGACATGGAGGAGGATGTCAACAAGATAAGTTTTAGCACTGAGGTCAAAGAAAGCTAATTTACCTAAGAGGAAAAACAAACTGCATAAATTAAAGAAGAAAATATTTGCAGTGATGTAGCAAATATGTACATACAAATTCAGTATAATGTATTGCTTAAAATGTTCCATAGGTACATTTATGGCAATTTATATATTTAATGTATTAAAATCAACCTAAGTGATTCTTTTTTTTTTTTTATTTATTTATTTATTTGAGAGTGACAGACACAGAGAGAAAGACAGATAGAAGGAGATAGAGAGAATGGGTGTGCCAGGGCTTCCAGCCTCTGCAAACGAACTCCAGACGTGTGCGCCCCCTTGTGCATCTGGCTAACGTGGGACCTGGGGAACCGAGCCTCAAACCGGGGTCCTTAGGCTTCACAGGCAAGCGCTTAACCGCTAAGCCATCTCTCCAGCCCCTAAGTGATTCTTAATGCATTTAACTTTAAGCCTCAGTGGTAGAATCAGGCACTCTTTCATTCATTGTCCTCCTTCAAGGTAATATGCTTGTATTTAGTCAGCAAGTATTTTTATTTTTTTTTTATTATTCTTATTTATTTATTTGAGAGAGACAGACATAGAGAGAAAGAGGCAGATAGAAAGAATGGGTGCACCAGGGCCTCCAGCCACTGCAAAGGAACTCCAGATGCATGAGCCCCCTTGTGCATCTGGCTAACGTGGGTCCTGGGGAATTGAGCCTCGAACTGTGGTCCTTAGGCTTCACAGGCAAGCACTTAACAGTTAAGCCATCTCTCCAGCCCAAGTCAGCAAGGATTTAATGAATACAAACACATACTCTCCTTGTTGTATTAGGTCTGAAATAATAAAATAGGAGAGAACAGAACTCATTCACTTTCCCACTAGATTTCCTATGTGGCTTTGAAAGTGATAAAAGATCAAATTGGGGCTGGAGAGATGGCTTAGCGGTTAAGCGCTTGGCCTGTGAAGCCTAAGGACCCCGGTTCGAGGCTCGGTTCCCCAGGTCCCACGTTAGCCAGATGCACAAGGGGGCGCACGCATCTGGAGTTCGTTTGCAGTGGCTGGAAGCCCTGGCGCGCCCATTCTCTCTCTCTTTCTCTCTGCCTCTTTCTGTCTGTCTCTCTCTAATAAATAAATAAATAAAAATGTTAAAAAAAAAAAAGATCAAATTGGAAATTTGATGTGGAGGACGTTGGCTCATGCTCTATCACAGACTAAAATCCTTCCTGCTATGCATCAAGGGCTTCAGTTTCCCAGTCACTGGTTTGATGAAGCCCTCACTTCCATTGTAACTACAAAAACACTCCTTTGGGAAACAAATGGGCTTGGGTGAGGGCTTAAGGGTGTATATCAAAATGGAGTCTCTCTCTATATCTATCTATCTATCTATCTATCTATCTATCTATCTATCTATCTATCTATTGATCAATCGATCAATAGATGTGTGTGTGTGTGTGTGTGTGTGTGTGTGTGTATGTGTGTATGCATGTATGTATTATAAGGAGTTATAAGGAGTTAGTTTGAGATTTTATAAGGATATAGTATGAAGTTGGCCATATGCAAATAAGAAGGACTCTGTAAGAAATGTGACTAATGATGTTTTAAGCAACAAATACTGACCGAACAAAAAGGCATATCAATAAAATGATATGTGCATTTGTCTTTTCATAATATAATACTTAATTGATCAATAAACTTTTATCTTGAATTTGCTAGGCATTTTTTTCTCAATACTATAAAAATGTGTATAAGAAGCCTTTACTCTGATATTACTCTGTTACTTAGGAATTAGTTCCATGAACTTACAGTTTCAGTTTCCTCTATACTTCAAGACAAATTGAGAAACCAAAATTTGTAAAGGGAAAAGTATTTTTGACCATTTTGACAAACCTGAGGACTATTGTTTTCTACATCATTTATCATTAACATATAGCAGAATATTCATATTCTATAAGATATGAAACAGAAGCCAGAACATTCCATGTATTCATTCTATTTGAGCTATTGGAACTGTGTGAAGTCTCTTCCTGAAGAAGAGTTTCTCTATACAAGGGCATTATTAGTCTTAACTTTTCCCAACATGAGATTCCTAGAAAAATTTTAATTCTTTGTGATTTATGGATTTATGATTCTTGCTCAGCCCTACATTTAAAAAGGCATATGTGGATGAGATGAGGGAATGAAAAGTAAGTGATAGACCTGTTGGCAATGATACATAATGCTTTGGATGTGGTGGCCAGGATCATCTCTGGAAAACCATCATAGGAAGAGAACTCAAATTTTGGATACTTCTCAGGAGCAAAGAGTATCATAAATAAATCTGCATGGCACTCCTAACAACACAGTAACTATTCTGTTTGATTTATAAAACATTATTTCCTTCCCCATTCTTATTTCACTCAACTTAGTTCTGTTAGTAAATATGGTTTACAATCAGGAGGAAATAAAGGAGAAGAAAAGTGGATTATGAATAAGACCACTATGTTGTGCTTTGGCCTAAGACAGAAATATGATAAAAAAATAATAAATTTCAATTTTAAATCACAGCCTACATCATCATTACAAAATTAACTGAATGTTTAATTATTGCTTAGGGAAATGATACTATAAAATGGCCACACAGTAATAGGTTCTACTTAAATTGCCCAAAAAGTCAGGGGAAGAAATAATTTGCTCCCAAAAATAAAGGTTGAGCTTATAAGAGAAAATAAAAAAGAGTTCCTTTATGATTTTATAGTATCAATAATCATTGTTTAAGTAAGAATTATAAGAACTCCCTTATACATGATATTGTTCATGTATTTCATATGACATTCTATATGCATGAATGCATAATTATCCAAAGTTCTCTCCATTGTTATTCCGCTAGAGATATAATTAATCAGACTTAGTGAGTATGTGTAACTTGACTAGGTTTAGAATTACCAGATTTATCAAATAGAAATACATGATGCATATTATAGTTAGATATTTGGAGTCACAATGAATCTTTAAGTAATCATATTCCTTTAACTATTCAGTTACCCATTGTTTATGTGAAATTCAAATAGAACTACAAGTCACATATACTGTGTACCATCTAAATATTGATCCCTTCATTTGAAATAAGACCTATATATATTTTTCTCCTTGTAGCTGTCTGATTTCATTTCAGAGTTGAAACATAGCTGTTACATTGCATTTTTTAAATATTTTATTTTTATTTACTTATTTGAGAAAGGGGAAGAGGCAAAGAGATTGGGAGACAGAAAGAGAGAGAGAGTGAGAGAATAGGCTTGTCAGGGCTTCCCGCCACTGCAAACAACCTCCAGATGCATGTGCTAACTTGCCCCGGCCAGCAGGGAGTTGACCAAGGACTCAAGGGGAATTTAACCTGAATGGGGGAAAGCAAACAGAAACAAGAAAGAGACCAAGCTAGGTATTTGTCAAGGTCTCGAAGTTTATTTTTACACATAGGTTTTTATAGGGTTGTAGGGGGAAGGAATCATAATCAGGCCAGAGATCACAGGGTTACTGGCTAAATGCAATTTCTTTGTTTCTTCATCAATTACCGGCAGCACCAGGAGAGGCTATCACCCAGGCGTAACAGCTTCTTCATTTTTGGTAATAGATCATTAGATGAGGAAATAGAAACTTAACTTGCTATATGGCGGTTTCTGTCAACAGGGCTGAGGTTTGGTTCATAGCTCCAAACATCTCCTCCCTTCTTTTATACAAAAAGAGGGGAAGACCTGCTTTGCAGTGGTGGGCATTAACCAACTGGGTGAGTAGGGACCCAACTCCTTCCATGGGATGTCTTTTTCCCCCAATCTTTGGCCCTTGGTACCTTTTGGGGAGGGGAGGCAGGGCCTATGTGGCTGGAGAGTGAGGCACGGCCTTAGTGATAACAGTTATGGTACCAACCTCCATGTAAGTCAAGTTTTTTCTCTCAGGGAATTCAGAAGTGGTCAGAAAGGGACCTTCCCTTGCAGTGCTTTGCCTTGCACCCATGTGGGTGCCCATATCACACTCACTTTATTGTGAGCCAATATGCATAGGTCTGAATCCTATGCAGCTCCCATAGGAGGGGTAGCTATTTGGCCCTGACAGGTAGACCACAGCAATAGCAGAGGTGTAGAGGACAGCAGTATCAGCAGTATAGCAAATGAGTACAGAATGTAAGATCAAGGGAGACTGACATCCGCAGGTGGTAGGTCTTCAGTGGAAAGCCTCGCTCCACAAGCTCCAGTCTGTGGTAATGAACCTGCAAAGGCTGCATCTTAATGGCATCAATCTGTTGACATATAAAAGACACCATTTTATTTATAATAATGGGTCCAATTGTGAGTAGGAGGATTAAAATAAGTAGAGGTCCTATTACCAATGGCAACCAGGAGGGGAAGGGGGAATTGGTCCAAAATTGAGAGGAGAAGGGACCATATCAAGAATGTAACTCTCGACTAAGTTTTTGCAAAGTTTTGTTTTCCTCAATGATTCCAGATTCATTGACATACAAACAGCACTCCTCTTGGAGAGCCATATATGTTCCTACTTTTTCTGCTGTAAGGAGGTCAAGAGCATGTCAATTTTGTAGGGTGACCTTGGCTAGGGAAGGGATCTGTCTCTGGAGGGACTCAAGACTATTAGTGGTGGAATCAATCATCTGTTGTAGTTTTTCAGAAAATTTGCTGTCAGAATACAAAGAGTGCCCCAATGCTCTAAAAGGGGGATGGGTTGAGCAATATAAGCACTATCAATACACAGATTGAAGGAAGTATTTGGAAGTTGTTGAAAAGCCTGTAAAATAGCGAAAAGTTCCACCAGTTGAGCAGAGTGGAATGGGGATTGTAGGGAAGTGGTTTGATTGTTTACAGTGAAGGCTGCCACTCCATTAGAGGAGCCATCAGTAAAAACTAGGCAGACATGGGGAAGAGGTCAGGAAGAGGTTAATGTAGGAAAAAAACAAATGGCTGAGTTCTCAGAAAGTGGAGAAGTTTGTTAGCAGGGTAATGGTTATCAAGGGATCCCTGAAAAGAGGTGCAAGATATTGCTCATTCGTCATCATTTTGTATTAACCATTGTATTTGGGAAGTGAAGTAGGGTAGAATGATTTTATCGGGGTCCTTACCAAATATTTTTTCTGCTTTGATCAAGTCCAAATTTTATTAACTCTGCCACCCATGAGGTGTAAAGGGTAAGGACTCTAGGTGGTGAAGCAGGTAAATGGACCCAGAAGAGGGGCCCCTCCTGCCAGAACACCCCAGTAGGTGTAAAGTCAGTGGCACAAATGACCAGGAGAACAGGCTTTTCATAAGAGATAAAAGTGACCCTTTGCCTCAGAATTACAGCCTCCAACTTCTAGGGCTGGAGCTGTTAATGAGTGGCCTGAGGCAGGATCTGGGTCTCCTTTTAGGATGTCAAACAAGGGTTTAAGCTCTCTAGTAGTTAACTTAAGATAAGGCCTGAGCCAATTGATATCTCCTATGAGTTTTTGAAAATCATTTAAAGTTTTTAGATGATCAGTTTTAAGCTGAATCTTTTGTGAAATAATTTTGTTATGAAAGAGTTCAAAGCCTAAGAATAAGTAAGGAGGTTTTAATTGAATTTTATCAGGGGATCTCTGAAGACCAGCTCTGGTAAGGGCCCTAGAAAGCTCTTGAGAGCAAGTAAGGAGTTCAGTGGGATCAGGACCAGCTAAGAGGATGCCATCAATATAATGAATGATGTACAATGAAGGCCATCTATGTCTAAATGGATCTATAATTTGGGCCACAAATTTTTGATGCAGCGTAGGGTCTGTTAGCCATCCCTTGGGGCAATACTTTCCATTGGAATCTCTGCATAGGGCCTCTAAAATTTACCACAGGTAAACTAAATGCAAAATGCTGATGATCTTCTGGGTGTAAGGGAATTGTAAAAAAGCAATCCTTTAGGTCAATAATTATTTTACAATATCCTGCAGGAATTCCTATTGGAGTGGGGAGGCCTTGATGTAGAGCCCTCATAGATACCATGACCTTATTAACTTCTCTAAGGTCCTGTAGTAATCTCCATTTTCCAGACATTTTCTTTATTAAAAAGATAGGAGTATTCCAAAGAGAGGTAGTAGGTTCAATATGGCCTGCAGCAAGTTGTTCCTGCACTAGCATCATGGCTGCACTTAGTTTTTCAGAAGCCAGAGGCCATTGAGCAACCCAAACAGGTTCTGTTGTTTTCCAAGATATTTTATCTGCATGGGGTACAGGCATGTCAACAGCCATTAGGATAAATTTTCATAGCCTATTCCAGCATGATCAGTCTTTTTTTTTTTTTTTTTTTTTTTTTTGGTTTTTTGAGGTAGGGTCTCACTCGGGTCCAGGCTGACCTGGAATTAACTCTGTAGTCTCAGGGTGGCCTTGAACTCACAGAGATCCTCCTACCTCTGCCTCCCAAGTGCTGGGATTAAAGGCATGCGCCACCACGCCCAGCAAATGATCAGTCTTCATAGTAACTGGTATTGGCTTTTTCATTCCCTGTGAATGTTTGCCCAATCATTGTCCCAGGCGGAAGCCTTGGTTAAGCATCTGGTGAGCTACCAACTCATTAGGGCTGCACATAATAAGTTTCATTTGAGAGAGGATGTCTTGGCACCAGAGATTAATGGGCAGGCCTGGGACCACATAAGGTAAAACGGTGCCTTGATTGCCTTCTTTGTCCTCCCACTGAATAACTTCAGAACTTTGTAAGTGGTTAGAGGTCTGTCCAATTCCTTTGAGATGAGTTATGGAAGTGGTGAGAGGCCAAGAGGTAGACCAATTCTTACTGGAAATAATTGTGGCATCTGCTCCAGTGTCTATAAGACCTTCAAAGGTTTTTCCTTTTAACTTTAATTTAAGAAGGGGTCTGGCTTGGTGACCTCTTGTGCCCAGGAAATGTCTGATGACCCAAACCCATGAGGGTCTCTCTTTTGTTTCTGGTAGGGTGTTTTATCATTAAGTGGCAATAATATTAACTGAGCAATCTGTTGGCCAGGAAAAATGGTAATAGGCTCCTGAAGGGCAGTGGCCATGAGTTTAATTTCCCCAGGATAATCATTATCAACGATTCCTGGAGAAATGGTGAGGCCCTGAATGGTTGAACTGGCACGTCCCAAGATAAGACCAAAAGTGTTTTCTGGAAAGGAACCCAAAACTCCCATGGCCAGAACCTGAGTCCCCACCTCTGGTGTTAGTATTGTTCTGGAGGTGGAACAGAGGTCCAGTCCTGCCCTGCCAGAGGTTGCCTGGGAGAGGGTGGAGATGTTACATTTTTGGTAGACCGGGGGATGAACCTAATAGCCCCAGGGTTCTGTCCAGGGATCATCCTGGGGCCCTGGGGTAGGCCCTGTGTTAAGTTTCCTGCTTTTGTGGTAAAGGGTTTCCCTGGATATCTGTTTTAGAATGGCACTCAGAGGCTCAATGTTTGTCACATTTACAAGGTGGGCAGAGGGAGGAAGGAGGTGGGTGTGTAGCCTTAAAGGTGGTACATTCTCTAGAAAAATGACCTGGCATTTTTCAATTAAAACAAGTTTTATTATTTCCCTGTGTGAATTCCTTCAGGGATGCTCCAATGGCTAGCTCAATGCAATGAGAGGTGGGGTCCACATCTGCACATAACTGGATAAAGTCAGAGATACTTTTACCATGGCGGGAGGGGTGGATGGCTGCCTGGCAGGCTGAAATGGCATTCTCAAAGGTGAGATGTTTCATGAATTCATTATCTGTATCTTCTCTTCCCATAAGCCATTCTGAAGCCTCAGTGAGCCACCCAATGAAGCCACTGTATGGCTCGTTATGTGCTTGCCTTACTTTGGTTAAGGAAGTCACAGCTGATCCTTTAGATGGAAGATTTTGCCAAGTCTTAAGGACAGCATATTGGATTGGTGAGAGTAAACCAGGGGAGAATTTTGCCTGGTCCTGATTAGTATCATAAGGAGTGTTGCCCAAAAGTTTATCTAGTGTCCAGGACTTAGAAGAGGATCCCTACATCTCTCAGTATAATCAGCCCACCACAGGAGAAAATCCCCTCATGTCAGGACTGCCTTTGCTAGCATTTTCCAATCATTTGCTGAAAGCCAATTATCACTAAGAGCCTCTAGTAGGGTCATGGTAAAGGGAGAAGTAGGTCCATAAGAGGAAACAGCACTTTTTAATTCCTTGATATGTTTAAAATTTAAATGGTGATACTGCGGGGGCTTAATAACAATACTTTTGCTCCTGTCTGTCTCACTATCATCATCTGAATCAGTGGATTGTTTAGAGTGCTTATCTCTTTCAGAGCCTTCCTCCCCTGAATCTATTTTTGCCCCACTTGATTCAGATGGTGAATGGGTTAAAGAATTTGCTCCTGCTTTCACTTGGGTGTGTGTTATTGGAAACACATGAACAGTCTTGGGTTGTTTGATTTTAGCTTTGATGTGTTGTTCAGGGGCAGGAGAGGGAGAGCAGATTTCTAGGTCTAAGTCATGGAGTTGTTTAAGTAAGATGGCCTTTTCTTTCTTAACTGCAAGGAGAGGTTTTAGTGATTGGGCTTCCTGGGAATGTTGGCGGGTCGCCTGTTGAGTCACTGCTTCTAAATCACAATTGAGAGTTACAGGGGCACAGAAGTGACGTGACTTAGGCATGTGAAGATAAGGTGGAGGGTCTGCTATGGGGGCTGTGGGAGGAGGCCAGTCAGGGTTGTGATACCTGGCAGCCTCACCCTCCAGCTCTGATTCCTCATCTGGAGAAAGAGGAGTATTAGGGGGAGGGGTAACTGCTTATTTGGAAAGAATAGGATAAGTGGATTTAAGGGCAGGTGGGTCATCCTCAGGCATAGGAATAATGACAGAAGGGCACTGAGAAGGGGGATCATTTGTCTTGCCTAGCACCTTTGCCTGGGAGCCACCACTCTGGTGCCTGCCTGGAGGGTGGGGTGGCTTGCGGGAGGGAGCTGCTACAGCAGCAGTAGCTGCTCAGGGATCCTGATGGCTGGAAGTTAGTTCATGAATGGGAGGGGCTTTGCTAGGTTTAAGGTTATTTTTAGAGAAAGAATTCCCCATCACTAACAACTTTTGAAATGTCCAGTTGACACCGGTGAACCTGAAGTACATCGTTTATTAAGTTCCAATATGAGATTATTTGAACAGGGACTTTTTCAGGGCCAAAGTCCTATAGTAATCTTTTAAACAATCTCCCACTCTCCCCCATCTTTTTTCATCAATGATACCTTCCCGGGGAAACCATGGACATAAATCTTCTAAGAAGAGTAAAAAAAGAACAAGATCTTCTTTCTTAACTTTTGCCCCACAAGTCTTGAGGTAGTCTTTAATTCCCTGGATAAAAAGTTCTTGCTTACTTAGGGTCTGTCCTATGATAGAAAAGGAAAGAGGAGAAATGGCAAGACCAAAGGGCAATGTTCCCGGTCAGAGAACCGACATGGGGAATTCCCCAGTGAGCTTGATGCAAGCCTGACCACAATTTTAAGAACTGGCAGCCACTCTAAGAGCATTTACTGGCTGTTGCGTACCCAGTTTTGTTGATAGGAAGAGAGGCTAGATAGGAGCTCTTTTCCAATGTTTGAACAGGCTGTTGGGACTCGCACAGGGAGCTAGGGGCCTTCAGCCAATGTGGGAGGGTAGCCCTGGCCAAGAGGCTTCAGTTTCCCTGTTGCTATGTTGCAATTCCACGTGACAGTGCCAACTAAAAGTAAAGGAGGAAAAGAAGTGCAAAAAGAAACCCTGCAGTTTTTGTGCCTTGCAAATCTGACTAAATAGTCTTAAATGGTTTGCCTTAGAACTCGTCACTTGTCTTACCTTAGCAGATCTGTATCGCAGGCAGACTTTCTCTGGTGGTCACGGTGCGGGTCTGTATTACAGGCGAGGACTGCCTGCAGTGCCTTCTATGCAGATCTTCACTCACCACGCAGTGGGGTGGCGATCCAATGGCGGGGACGGCCGTCCACTCAAGTGACGTTTTGGTTTTTTCTGCATACCTTGGGCCCCACATTCAGGCGCCACTTGCCCCAGCCAGTGGGGAGTCAAACAAGGACTCAAGGGGAATTTAACCTGAATGGGGGAAAGCAAACAGAAACAAGAAGGAGACCAAGCTAGGTATTTGTCAAGGTCTCGAAGTTTATTTTTACACATAGGTTTTTATAGGGCTGTAGGGGGAAGGAGTCATAATCAGGCCAGAGATCACAGGGTTACTAGCTAAATGCAATTTCTTTGTTTCTTTATCAATTACTGGCAGCATCAGGAGAGGCTATCACACAGGCTTAATGGCTTCTTCATTTCTGGTAATAGATCATTAGATGAGGAAATAGAAACTTAACTTGCTATATGGCAGTTTCTGTCAACATGGCCGAGGTTTGTTTCATAGCTCCCAACACTACCTTGTGGATCTGGTTTACCTGGGCACTGGGGAGTCGAACCAAGGTCCTATGGCTTTGTTTGCAAGCACCTTAACCGCTAATCCATCTCCCCAGCCCCAGATTGTATTTTTTTCATAGTTAACAACTTCCCAATTCAAATATACAGCTTCAGACTTAAAGTATTTGCAGTATTTAGTGAGGAAAACTTCTGTTGCTGCCTTTATTTCTTCCTCATCTATCCTATAGAATATATCATGTAGGGTTATGAAGCATGTAGTTGTCTCCAATTCTTATCGTCTCATGATGAGGTAGAACTATTTATAATTCTTACTAGATTAAGAGCCTCTAGGTAGTTTCAGCATTTGCCCTAACTCAACACCCTGCTTGCAGAATTTGATTCAACCTGCCTTTCTGCTTCAACTACCAATCACACACTTGACCTTTAATTTTTAAAACAATTTTATAGAAAGAATTTTTCTTGAAAGAGAAAAATAATTGTTTATATGAATGTAGCAATCTACTTTGAGTAAGTCAAAACTGCTCAAAATATATCTCATAGATTTTGTATTTTATTGTGCAATTTAAAAATAATGTGGTGGTCTGGAGAGATTGCTTAGTGGTTAAGGTGCATGCCTGTGAAGCCTAAAAACCCTGGTTCAATTCTCCAGGTCCCGTGTAAGCCAAATACACAAGGTGGTACATGCATCTGGAGTTTGTTTGCAGTGGCTGAAGGTCCTAGCCTGCCCATTTTCTCTCCCTCTCTTTCTCTGTCTCTCAAATAAATTATATTTTTTAATGTTATTTATTTATTTATTTGAGAGATAAATCTAGAAGTAGGTAGGGAGAGAGAGAGAATGAGGGGGGGGGGGAGAAAGAGAAAGAGAAAGAGAGAATGAGCATGTCAGGGCCTCTAGCCACTGGAAACAAACTACAGATGCATGCTCCCCCTTGTGCATCTGGCTTATGTGGGTCCTGTGAATCAAACCTGGGTCCTTTGGTTTTGTAGACAAGCACCTTAAGCACTAAGCCATCTCTCCAGCCTGATATATATTTTTTAATGATGAGGTAAGTTTATTTAATTGATCCCTTGGTATTAGTCTAGTCTTATGACTAAATTATCAGAGAAATAAGGTTGCAATTTATGTCTCTTCTTTTGCGTTGATTATACACAAAAATCCACATAAATAGAAAGAAAGGAGTAAGTGAAGGGTAGCAAGGATCTGTTTAGACTAAAAAGAAATCAAAACTTTCATTAGTAGTTTTGCCAATTATTTGTGAAACTTAAAGGTTATAATAGAAACATAAATATTTAAGAATAGATGTACATACACTATAAATTATTTAGTCAGGTAGAGACTCAAAGATATCTAAAGAAATTTAATGAACACTGGAACATTGTAAATCCTCCAATATAAACAATATGGTGGTTTTGTATGCATAGGTATTCTGAATGCTAAGTCCCCAGGTGGTGAAATTTGAACATTGGAGCCTTCTAGAGGCAGTATTGTTGGAGGTATACTTATGGGTATTATAACCAGCTTCCATTTGCCAGTATTTGGTGCATTCTCCTACTACTGTTGTCTACCTGAAGTTGGCAAGGAGGTGATGTCCACCCTCTGCTTATGCCATCATTTTACCCAGCCATCTGAAGTTTCCCCTCATCTGTAAGTCAGACTGAACCTTACTCTTCTTGAGCAGCAACTAAGAACTGACTGCATTAATAAAATTGGTACCAGGAGTAGGTTTCTTGCTGCTTGAAACCTGACTATGGATTTTATCATCTGCAACTGATTTGAGGCAAAAATGTGGAAGGATTTGAAATCTTGGCCTAAGAGACATCTTGTAATCCTTTAATTACAGCTTGATGGATTCTGATTAGAGTGGAATTACCTGAATATAGTAATAACTATGTACTGTGAAGTTAACCTTATAAGTGGAAGAAAAAGATTTGCCTAGACTTGACTTAACAGTTTGTTTGAGGCTTGCTTTTATGTCCCTGTCCTTAGAACTCATGCAGGGTTGTGTTGCACAGAAATATAATGGTGTGAGCAGATAATAAAATTTTTGAGTCAAAACTTCTGCCCCTTCAGCTGCAAGTGTTTGAGAGATTACAACCATGAGACTGGGCTAGCTGATCTTCACTGGGACAGCAGGAAGACTGTAGTCTCTTTCAAAGGGTCTGAATGCTGAAGGAGGGCCTTCTGAAAAGTCAATTTTACTCCTTTCCTGGTTTATCAAGTTGTTAGCCCATATGGTATTATGAAGAATAACAAATGCAGGATGAGAGTGTCATAGAATTTTCAACATGGTTTTGGTTACTTGGAAATGGACATGGACAATGTGAAGTAAACTTGTTGGGTTACTTGAGTGGAGTCCCAATACACCCAAGAGGATGGACTGTGGGTTGCTGTGGAGAGCCAGTGGAGATGCCAGGACTGTGGGATATCTGCCAAGGATGAAGTTTTCTAGGGCTGTGAGTAGAGCAGATGGAGGGGTGGAAGTCGAACATCATAGACTCACTGCTGGATACACCCACTAGTTAGAGTTGTTCTTATAGCCGTACAGTTTGATGTGTGCTTGGTTTGTTTTATAATTTGCATTGGTTGAATATTTCTTTGCTATGCCCAATGCCATCTCTTGTAGTGTGAATGCTTATTTTGTGTCATTCTTATTTTTATTTTTTTGGTATTGTGGCCCATATAAAATACCTTGGACTATGGTAATGTTTGAAAACCACTGGGATTGATAAAATGCATGGGAAATTTTAAAGTTTTGCATCATGATTGTTACCAGTTTATGGGAGCCAGGGTTGGAATATGATGGTTTGATTCAGATGTCCCCTATATAGTTATATGTTCTGAATGATTAAGTCTTCAAATTGTTGCAATATGGGAATCGAAACCTCCTGGAAGAAGTGTATTGTTGAAGGTGGGCTTATGAATGTTATAGCCAGCTTCTCCTTACCAGTATTTGGCACACTTCTCTATTGCAATTGTGTACCTGATGTTGACCAAGAGGTGATGTCCACCCTTTGCGCATGCTATATTTTCCCCCAGCCTTCATGGAGCTTCCCTTCCTGTCTGTCAGCCAAAATAAACATTTTTCTCCCACAAGTTGCTCTTGGTCAGGTTCTTTGTGCAACAACATGAAACTGAGTGTTACAAACAGCATTAAACTATTTGCTTAGAAACATTCTGATGTAACTTCTAAAATAGCTATTCACTCTTGGGCTGGAGAGATGGCTTAACAGTTATGATGCTTGCCTGAAAAGCCTAAAGACCCAGGTATGATTCCCCAGTACCCATGTAAGCCAGATGCATAAGGTGGAATTTGCATTTTGAGTTTGTCTGCAGTTGTTAGAGGCCCTAGAGTGTGAATTTTCTCTATCTACCCCTCTCTCTCTCCTCTCTCTCTGTCTGTCTCTCTCTCCTTCTCTCTAATAAATAAAGAAATAAAAGTATTTTGGATCAGGCATGGTGGCACATGCCTTTAACCCCAGCACATGGAATGCAGAGGTGTGAGGATTGCTATAATTTCAAGGCCACTCTAAGACTACATAGTGAGTTACAGGTTAGCCTGGGATAGAGTGAGTCCCTGAGTTCCTACCTTGAAAAAACAAAAAGAAAAAAAAAGTAAAACTAAAAACAATCCATATTTTTGCTCAGTGGTTAAGGCACCTGCATGCAAAGACAAAGGGCTCAGTTTCAATTCCCCAAGGATCTACATAAGCCAGATGCACAAGGTAGCACATGCATCTGGAGTTTCTGTTTGTTTGTTTTTTTTTTAATGTTTTTGTTTCTATTTTTATTTATTTATTTGAGAGTGACAGACACAGAGAGAAAGACAGATAGAGAGAGAGAGAGAGAGAATGGGCGCGCCAGGGCCTCCAGCCACTGAAAACGAACTCCAGACGCGTGCGCCCCCTTGTGCATCTGGCTAACGTGGGACCTGGGGAACCAAGCCTCGAACCGGGGTCCTTAGGCTTCACAGGCAAGCGCTTAACCGCTAAGCCATTTCCACAGACCTGGAGTTTCTGTTTTTAAATTAGTTTTCTATTCTGGACATACAGGCAGTTTGGTACCATTATTAGGCTCATCTGTGACCTACTCCTTCCCCAGTGGCCCCTCCTTGTTGAGGTATATCGGTGGTGCATTGTGGAGTTAGCCCACAGTTATTGGTATAATAAATGTCTCTGCATATCATAACCCAACATGTGGCTCTGACATTCTTTGTGCCCCCTCTTCCAAAAAATTTCCCTGATCCATGTTGGGTTCATTTTTTGTCTACTTCAGTGATGAGGTGTTGGGGACCTCTCGGGTTCTGGCTCTCTGATATGGTAGGCATTGATTTTTCTCTGTGTTGTTCTCCATCCCCCTTGTGCTGGTATCTGGTTCATCAGGAAAACAGCACCCTTGCTTGTTTTGCTAATTTTCCTTAGTTTCAGCTGGGGCCCTGTTAAGGTATGATGGGGTGGCTCTCTCCTTAGGATCTGCATCTATCTGAAACAGAGAAGCAGATTATCCAACAGAGAGTAAGTTAGCACCAGGACAAATGACATAACCCTTACTTTTTTTTTATAAAGAGTTTGATAGGTGTAGGCCCTCTTGTAGCCCATGATTGATGGTAGCTTGATATTGGAGAGTGGGCTTATGTTTGGATATGGTTCTGACTTGTTTCCCAGCTCCAGCTATGGGTCTTGTACCACTGAGGGGATCAGTTAGCCAAATCAAGAGCAGTTCGTTCCCCACCGTAGTTGTGTGCCATTATTGCACTTGTGTGGGCATCAGAACAGGTTATTTGCTGCTAAGTAGGTCGGAACCATGAGCTGCTTGGACAGATATTGGTTGTTTCCCCCAGTCACCCATGTAGCACCATCTGGCACTAGACACACTGACTGTCTGGGGACTGACTCTCTCCTGGCTTCCAGCCATGCCGTTCCATTTTACATGTCAGCTGCATATGGTGTCTTCAGCAATAGGGTCTTACCACTAACCTTTGGTAGGTCATCAAGTACTATGACAGAAATCTATCATTCTTTTAGGAAACCTTGTAGGTTTCTCTGATCAAAATCTCATTGTGGGTGATAGCCCCATCCTGGTCCTGGGAGTTACAGGTCAGTGCCCTCTAAGAAAATGAGGAAAAAGATAACTAATATACAAGAATTAGAGAAGAGAGAGAGAGAGAGAGTTATGGGGAGGATGAATGTCTCTGCAAATCATGACCCAACATGTGACTCTGACATTCTTTCTGCCCCCTCTTCTGCAAAATTTCCCTGAGCCATGTTAGGTTCATTTTTGGTCTGCTTCAATGATGAGATGTTGGGGGCCTCTGGATCTCTGGATATCTGATTTGGTGGGAGCCAAATTTTTCTCTGTGTTGATCTCCTTTACCCTTGTTCTGGTACTCAGTTCACCAAGAAAACAGCACCTTTGCTTGTTTTGCCAATTGTTCTTAGTTTCAGCTGGGGCCCTTTTGAGGTATGAAGGGGTGGTTCTCTCCTTAGGATCTACTTCTCTCTGGAAAAGAGAAGCAGATTCTCCAATGGAGAGTAAGTTAGCACCAGACAAATGAGATAACCCTTACTTTTTTGATAGAGAGTTTAATAGGTGTAGGCCCTCTTGTACCCCATGATTGGTGGTAGCTTGATATTGGAGAGCAGGCTTATGTTTGGATATGGTTCTGACTTGTTTCCCAGATACAGCTATGGGTCCCATACCACTGAGGGGATCACCTAGCCAAATCAAGAGTAGTTGGTTTCCCACCATGGCTGTGCACCACTATTGCACTTGTGTGAACATCACAACAGGCTATTTGCTGCTAAGTAGGTTAGATCTTGAGTTGCTTGGACAGATACTGGTCATTTTTCCCCAGTCACCCATGTACCACCTTCTGCTACTAGACATGCTGACTGTCTGGGGACTGACTCTCTTCCAGCTTCCAGCCATGCCATTCCATTTTACTTGTCAACAGCATAAGGTGTCTTCAGCAGTAAGGTCTTACCACTAACCTTTGGTGGGTTATCAAGTACTTTGACAGAAATCTGTCTTTCTTTTAGGAAACCTTGTAGGTCTCTCTAATCAAAAGCTCATTGGAGATGATAGCCACATGCTGGTAGCTGGCACTGGGAGTTACAGGTTAGTGCCCACTAAGCAAAGGAAGAAAAAGATATTTAATATAAAAGAGTTAGAGAAAAAAGAGAGAGGGGGTGAGAGAGGGAGATAGAGAAGCTGTATAAGATTAAGGTTAGTCTTCATCATACCCTCTCCAGTGTCTTGTGGCTCAGGTGTTCCCTCTAAGAGCCTGGTGAAGGTTCAGCCATTTAGACTGCCTGTTAGGATGTAGAATTTTATGGTACCATTGCCGTTTGGGTCTAGATTTGTGTTTCCCACCCCATTCCTTGCCCTCCCCTTCGTGCCTACCCATCCTATTGTTTAGTCCATGAGCTGCTTGCTGGGTATGTAAGTCATCTTGTGTAGATTCAGGTTAGGTGCTGTAGATGAGTGAGACTATGCAGTGATTTTCTTTCTGTTGTTGGGTAAGTTCACTGAAATTGATCTGTTCCAGTTTCAGCCATTTTTCCTCAAATTTCATTGTGTTTTTTCTTACTGCTGTATAGAATTCCATTGTGTAGATATACCACATCTTAGTTATCCATTCTTCTAGTGATGGACATCTGGGTTGATTCCAGCTCTTAATTAACTTGTTTATTAATTCACTTTTTATTTCATGAGGCATCATCAGCACACCTGGCTATCAACTCTCTTAAGGACATATCCCACCTCTGGAACTGGGATCTTTATTCAACAAATATGGTATCTGTGTATCATGTCTTTTCTCAGCCATGTATCAAATCTTGTAGTCAGATGCTCAACCACAGAGGCAGGGCACTAAAGCTTGCAGCAGGAAGCAGCGTTTATTCATCTCTACCAGCAATGGCTCAGCATTTCCATAGCCCAAGGCTGAAGCCTTGAAAGAGCAGGACATTGCCTTATATACCCTTTGTTAGTTCCCCTTTTATATATCAGCATCTTTATCTTCCCTGTGTGATAACATATTTTCTGATTTGTTATTCTATACTATGGGGTTGTTTGGTGCACATTCCAAACAACAGGGCACATTGCAAGCTACATGGTTGCTGTGCACAGATTGACAAAAGATGCCTTCCCTTTGATCTGGGAGGGTTCTTACCACATCTTTTCAATTCTCTAACCTTCTTTACTCTTTTACCTTAAAGTATTCTAAACATGTGAGACATTTAGAAATTAGCATTATGCCAATCTTGTAATGAACCCTTTACACAGAGTGGGGAAGATCTTGGAAGTCCCAATACCATCCATGCTGACAGACTGCAATTGGTTCAGAAGTCAGAGGGGGTATTAAATAAGAATATTTGTAAGTCCCCATACAGCATGAACAGATTCTGTTTTTCGTATCAACCACTTCCTGAAAAAAAAAAAAAAAAAAAAAAGCAATCTCAGAGACAGCACAATGGATGGTAGACACTGCCCCACCTAGCCTTGGATAATCTAAAGACACCTTCTGTGGGCGGTACAGCATTCTTACCTAAAGAGCTTCCTTGGGACTGCTTATCCCTTAACAGACCAAGGAGCCAAAAAAGAATAGGGTTGCTCTCATGTCCTCTGCTGTGCCTGCAGTTGAGGTGGGATCTCCCATTCTTTTTGGTCTGAGAGGCTCTAGGAGGCCAGCAGTGAGGCTGTAGCCATGGTTATTTTCTGTCCCTCAACTACACCTTCCAACTATGATATCCTGAAGTGGGGAACAGTATCTTCCTCCAACACACCCATTGATAGGAAAGGCACAAAGCTCACTGTGAGGGCATAATCACCTACCTCTAGGACAAGCTTAGTTTTTCTGAGAACTGTTCTTCAGGCTTTAAAGCCTTTCAGAAGCTCAATAGCAAAGAACTTGCATTTCTGTCAATTCTTTCTATAGGAATTCTAGCTTGACACAAAACTTGCTTCATTTAACCTGAAATGCCTCCTTTGTTGGCTTGGCCTTCTCTCATTTCTTCTAAACAGCCTCAACTCTTCACACAGCTAATTTACCTGATGCTTTAAGTGATTCAGATCTGTGAATGCCTCTCCTGCCTCATAGAGGTGACATTCCACCAAGGGATGCAGCAAAGCCACTAAGCCCCATACCAGTGCAGAGGACCCTGTTGTATCAACCTCCTGGTTAATTTTCCTGTGAATATATATATATATATATATATATATATATATATATATATATATATATTTTTTTTTTTTCCTGGCCCTGTGAAGATAGTTATATCTGGATCTGAGCACTAGGCATCAAAAACTGCCTCCCCCTTGCCTTGGTATGCCTGTCCTTTCTCTATTGTCTTCCAAACCCAGATATTCATGAAGATCTCACCTGATTTAACCAAGTGCTCCTAAAGAAACCTATGAGCCAGTAATCAGGCCTGGGGTTTCCTCATGTCCCTCCAGGTTATGCAGCCTTTGTCTCCATGAGGCTTGAGTGGTTACATTACTCACTTTCACTGCTTCTACAGCACTCAGACTGGCTGTATCTGCATGCACATCCCATTGCCTCATAAGTGGGACTGTGTAACACTCATTAACTTCTTACATAAAAGCACTGCATAACTAAATTAAGCTCACTGGCTACTTCCCTTTTCTCTATATTAAAGGTCAGTTCTCAGCGGCATCTTCTATCACCTTAACTTCACTCTCCACCCTCCACTCTCTGACTCCTCCCATGGGTTCCAAGGTTTTGCATCCCAGGATGAACTCTTCAACATGGATCTAATTTGTCTGACTTCATTTTTGTCTTCCCCCTTCAACTATAACGATCAATAAGCCAGCACTTTCAATTCATCCTCCAGTTTATTCCTTTTATCAGACAAATCAGAAGCTAATAGAGAGGATGGTCACCACATGTCCTTCTCTCATTATAATTACTCTTTACAACAAACAAGTATGTTCTGGGACACCATCTCTACCTCAAGAGTGTTTCCTATTCATCATAGCAGTGACCATTCAACTTCCAAAGTGGCTGGTCACAGGGTATCCTCATACTCATGTAGTGGACCTTACTCAACAGGCATATGGCCACTCTTCAATTCCCCCAATAGTCACTCTACTACCTGATGGCTGATTCTTAGTTATAGCTATTGCCCATTGCATGACCTATTACAACCACCACCACTACAAGAACATACATCAATACACTCAGTATGGGGAAGGGTGGCCATGTCAAGATTTCCCCCACATGTCCCACTCAGCCTCAGTTTCATGTACACTAGACCACGACTCTGGAATTGCTCCTCACAATCTCACCTTTGGTTTGCTGTCTCCCAAATTTGGTACCAAGTTTCATGTAAGATTTTTTTTCCTGAGAAAATTTGAAAGCATTGACCCTGGATAGGCATGAATTACAGAAGAAGGCACACTTTTACTAAAATCCAATGTTAGTGAACCAGTGAGTTTACTGGGGTTACCTGCAGGACACAGGTGAGGAACTGCTCTCAGGAGGATGGGCAACTCATCAAAACATTACCCTAAAATAGGTGATGCCTCGCAGAAGCTGCATCTCTGGTACTCAATACACCACTAGAAGACTGTTCAGCTGGTTCAAGAGGCTCCCCAAACTACACCCCATTTTACAAAGTCATTGACTACTTATATAACCCTGGGAAGGGGGCTTATGACCATTTAAGTTTCTACTTTCCCAGACTTTCTAATTCTCCTGAGTCTCCCTTCTCTCTCTCTCTCTGGTGAGTAACGTATTATTTCAATATTTCAGTTAGAAGTTTCTTTTTTTTTTTTGGTTTATTTTTATTTATTTATTTGAGAGCAACAGACAGAGAACGAGGCAGAGAAAGAGAGAGAGAGAGAATGGGTGCGCCAGGGCTACCAGCCACTGCAAACGAACTCCCGACGCGTGCGCCCCCTTGTGCATCTGGCTAACGTGGGACCTGGGGAACCGAGCCTTGAACCGGGGTCCTTAGGCTTCACAGGTAAGCGCTTAACTGCTAAGCCATCTCTCCAACCCAGTTAGAAGTTTCAATTCAGATGAAAGTGCTGAACAGCATTACCTTTCAACACAAAATATAGTTTCAAATTAATTTCCCAATTAGTTTATAGAAAATATCTGGAACAGTATGTGTGATGGTTTGATTCAGGTATCCCCCATAAAGGTGTTCTGGATTCTAAGTTCCCCAGTTGATGGCAATTGGAAATTAAAGCCTCCTGGAGGTGGTGTATTGTTGGGGCAGGCTTATGGGTGTTAAAGCCAATTTCCCCTTGCCAGTGTTTGGCAGACTCTCCGGTTCTTATTGCCCACCTTATGTGGGCCAGGGGGTGATGTCTGCCTTTTTCTCATGTCATCATTTTCCCTACCATAATGGGGCTTCCCCTCAAGTCTGTAAGCCAAAATAAACCCTGTTTTTACCCCAAAGCTGTTCTTTGTTCAGGTGATTTCTACTAGCAATACCAACCTGACTGCAACAGTAATGTTGGTACTAGAGGAGTGGGAATTCTGCAAGACACCTGACTGTGTGATGTTTAACATTTTGGAGCTGGTTTTCAAGAGGAATGTGGACGGATTTGGAACCTTGGCTTAAGAGACACTTTGCAGTATTATAAGTACAACTTGATGGACTACTGTGGTCAGAGTTGAAAGACCTGACGTAAAACTAAGGACTGTGAGGTTTGGCTTATGAGGATGAGAAAGAGTTTTGACTGGACTGGACTAGAAGCAGTTTGTGTGAGGTTGCGCAGGGTTGCTTTTCATAGAAACAGATTAGTATAAGCAGAGGAATAAGACACAGAAAACATGAAATCTTTAGGTGAACTTCTACCATTCAGCTGCAATTGAGAGATTACAACCTTTGAGATTGGGCCAGCTGACCTGCACTGGGGCAACAGGAAGAATGTAGACTCTTTTGAATGGGCCTGAGTGAACAAGGAGTGTCCTGTTCTTCAAAGACTGCTTTATTGCCCCCTGGATTTACAAATTAGCACCATACCTTGTATTGTGGAGTATGAGAAATGCAGGAAAGAGAGGATCATTAAGTTTTCAATGTGGTCTTGTGCTTTGGACAGCCACAGGCAGTGTGAAGCAGGTTTGCTGGATGCCTGAATGGAGACCTGATAGAGCCATGAGGATGAACAGTGGGTTGCAGTGATGACCTGGTGGAGATGACAAAACCACAAGATGGCTGCCAAGGAGACCTGCTGTGAGTAGCCTAGCTGGAGGGGCAGAATTGGAATACCAAAGACTTGTTGCTGGTTAAAATTATTGGCTTGGAGATTTGTCACTGACTACAGTTGTTGGACTTGAAGTTACAGAGTTTGATGTTTTCCCTGATTTTTTAAAATCTTGTACTGGCTGAATATTTCTTTGCTATGCCCAATGCCATTTTTGCAGTGTGAATGTTTATTATGTGCCATTATGATTTTGGGGGTGATATTTTATTATGGCTCAGTTAAAAAAACCTTGGACTATGTGGATTTATGAACATCTTTGGAATTGATAAAAACTATGGGGACTTTTAAAGTTGGATGCATGCATTGCATTTAGGATCATGTATGGTTATCAGTTTATGAGGGCCAGGGGTAGAATGTGGTGGTTTGATTCAGGTGTCCCCCATAAACTTAGGTGCTCTGGATGCTAGAATCCCCAACTGATGATAATGGGAAATTAAAGCCTTCTGGAAGTGGTGTATTGTTGGGGGCGGGCTTATTGATGTTTTAGCCAGTTTCTTCATGCAAGTGCTTGGCATATTCTCCTCTTCCTACTGTCCACCTTATTTGGGTCAAGGGGTGATGACCACCCTCTGCTCATGTTGTCCTTTTCCCTGCCATTATGGAGTTTCCCCTCTCAAGCCAAAATAAACCCTTTTTATCAAAAATCTGCTCTTGATCAGGTGATTTCTGCCAGCAATGCAAGCTTGACTGCAACAGTATGCTTTGTGAAATTGTGACATTAAATATCTCCTTCCTAAGTGAATTATTTTATTTATTTATTTTGCATTTTTATGTATGCATGTTCATATGGGTGTGGGTGCCCAAAAATTGCATGCATGTGGAAGCCAGTGGTTGATGGTGGCTATCATCTTTGATCTCACTTCTCTGTAAGTCACTGAGGCAGGTGTCTCACTAGAACTCAGAGCTGGCCAATTCAGCTAATCTACCCAGCCAGCTTGCTATAGGAATTACTATCTCCACCTTTCATGCAGCCACCACACAATGCTGAGGGATGCTGTATTCTGATCCTCTCACATGACTAAGTGACATCTCCAACTGATCTATCATCATTTAACAGAATAAAACACACACACAAAAACACACACACACACACACTATAGTCCCTTCAGTAAAACTATACCTTATTAAATCCTAAAGGATTTTTTTCTAAATGATCTTGATTGATTTATGATTTATCCAGATATGTTTAAAGAAACACTAAAGGATATTCACTTTGATACATACACACAAATGATACAACACAGGGCCTCATACATGCTACGCAAGAATTTTACTGTTCAGCTACAGCTACAGACTTTACATTTCTTAATTATGAAAAGTCACAGCCATTCAGGTACATATTTAATAAGGAGATGTCAAAGGAAACAAAACATGAAAAGGATAAAAAGGAACAAATCCATACCAAAAATATTTATTAAGTTTTATAAATTCACCATTTTCCTTTTGTCACATATGTTTCAACATGTGGAAACTTAGAAGCTCCAAACTTATATCAGTTGGCTCTTGAGCTTTGAATATTAATTATTTAACCTTTGTTTCAATTAGAAATAATCAAATCTGGATTATAAAGATTATGCAATGGTTAAGGTGCTTTTCTCCAAAATCTAAAGACCCAAGTTTGATTCCTCAGTATATACATAATGCCAGACGTACAAGGTGTATGGAGTTAGTTTGCAGTGGCTAGAGGTCTTGGGGTGCCCATTCTCTCTATATATACCCCTTTATATTTCTATCTTTTTTCTCAGATGTAAACAAATAAATAAGCTAGAGTTGCTGACATACCTGATAGGCACTTCAAGACAGATACTAGGGATAAAAGGGTTTGGGAGTGGGAGAGTGGATAATGGGGAAGAAACACAAAACTAAACTCAAAATGAACTGGCACCACAGAAACCTTTATACTTGAGGATAGACTAAAAGACTTAACCCTCAGCAAGAATATGGGGAGAACACCAAAAAGAAGGGTCAGGAAGAGGGTGGGATGAATCCTAATGTTAAAATATTTTTTGGGGCTCTGGCCTGTAACTCCTAGTACCAGAAAGTGGTTGCTACCCAAAGCTGTTGATTGGAGAGATATATGAGGTCCCCAAAACTTGATAGGCTTCTGTCAAGCACTTGATTACCTACCTGAGGTAAAAGGTAAGACCCTATTATTATTCACAATATGTTGCCAGCCCAGAACATGGAGAGACCTGGCTGGAATCAGGAAGAGGACTGGACCTCAGACAGCCCATCTAGTACTGGAAAGTGCTACATGAGTGTGATAGTTAAGGTGTTGTCAACTTGATCTGTTTAGTAATCCACAGGCTGCTTCTAGGAAGGATCAACTAAAGGAGGAGGTCTTTCTCCCAGGGTGAGCCCTTCCCCCAGAGTGGGCGGTCCCGCTCAGAGAGGGACTTGATATAAGGAAGCTCTGGGTAGAAGAGTTCCCTTTTTTCCTTCCTTCCTTCCACTTGGCTGCCGGAGCTGCTCCCTACCTTCTAGCGTGGATTGAAGACCAGTACGGACTAAAGACCAACATCAACTGAAGACCCACGTGGATCGAAACCCAGCAGCTCCTCAGGAAGCCTCCAGGCTTTCCGGCTCCTCAGGAGGCCTCCAGGCTTTCCGGCACCATCTGCAGTGCCCGGTCGGGACTGCTGAGGCATCTGGCCACGTGGACTGAGCAGCTACCAGGTTCGGTGATTCTCAGGCCTGCAACTGCTATTGGACTACTGTAAGCTAATCCAATAAATTCCCTTTATAAAATAATTCATTCTAGTAATTCTGTTCCTCTAGAGAACCCTGACTAATACAATGAGCTACTGTGGAAAAGTGGCTAACAATGTTCCAAACAACCAGGGGTTTAAGCTACTCTGAAGCAAGCACCTTGACTAAAAGTACGTACCAATGCAATAGTGACACACAGCCTCGGTGGTAACCCATAGCTTTCTGATTGACAAAGAGTTCCACTCAGTTGGAAGGAGCCTATATCTGGAATAGGGAAACAGGCAAGAATCCTACTGAGACAAAGATTGTGTTCTCCAATGTCATGCTATCACTAGTCTTTGGCTAAAAGATGGGCTATGCCCATCAAATTAGCCCCAAATTAATATTGCTTTCCCATTTAACCTATGCTGACTTCACTCTCTGTTGGACAATCTATTTTTCAGAAGGTAGCAAGATCTGAGGTGATAAAGCACCCCTCACACTTTAGACAACCCCCAGCTGAAACCACAAAGGAATTGGGGAGATGAGCAGTATTGCAGCTTCCATGGTGAACCTGACAATCTGCACCAGGGTGAAGGATACAATCGATGCTGAGGTTACTCAACACTTATCAAAGCAGAGATCCAGAGGCTCCTGGGAGCTCATCACTGAAGTAGACTTAAAAACACACCCAACACTGCTCAGGAAATTTTGCATAAGACGTAGTGAAAAGTTAGTAAGAGTCACAGGTTGGGACATCATGCCAAGAGGCATTGCGTCCTTCCCAAGACAGCTGCATCCATATTGCAAAGCACACATCACCATAGGAAATACTGGCAACCCTGCTGAGGAAGACTCCAGAGGAGTGGGGGCGAGGACAAGGGAAAAGATGGAACCAACACATAATGTATCCACAGTAGTATGTCTATAATAATAAATAAATAAAAAAAACAAAATAAATCTGCCAGAGTGCCCAGTTTCAGGATCATAATATTTACTAGAATTTGTATCCCTCAAAGTTTGGGATAAATAAAAATACAAGACATGATGCTTTTCACATATAAAACATTAATTCACTGAAGATTCCTCAGGATTCACTTGCTTGAATAAACAACCCAAATGAATTTACCATATAAAGCAAAATATTGCATTTGCTAAAGTAAATACATAATCAACTGTGCATAGCTACAGATGGCTACCAGTCTTTGAGAAATAAATAGGGCTCAGTCTAGAATGAATATTAGACACTGAACAAGGCATAAAACAGTTTTACAGAACATAATAAAATGAATACTTCACAATTTAAATCTGATTGACAGGTAATGACCTATAAAATCTACATTGGAATGAAAATAATGTTGAGGAAGAATAGCACATGGCTTTATTCCTATGGTTTTATGGTTGAAAAGTGGGACATTTTCTAAACCACCAGCTCACAAAAATTAAGTGAATTAAAAGCGAGTGAAAAATCTCTGTACTATGATTGAATTATCTAGTTCCTGAGAAATAGAAGTGCAGTGCAATTTAACTTCGAAGTATTAGAATAATTTTTGACTCATATAAGATAGAAATGACAGATGAGAATGAGAGGGTCTCTGGATATATGTGTGTTCATGTATGCATCCTTATGTTTCTAGATAATTCTTCATTTAAAGAGGATTTAAGCGTATGTTAGAAATCTAGTCTGCCTCTTTGCTTGTCAGTATGACTATATAGACTTTCTAATGCTAGTTTATAATGTGATAGTCTTAATAATGCACACATACCCCAAAAACATTTTAGCCTATCTTTGACATAATTGTTCTGCATTAAATTTGACCTGCCTAACTCATGAGATAAAAAATTGTGCATCACTTAAACTTCATCGTTTTCTACATTTAATACATTGACTGGTAAAAAAAAAAAATGAACAAAATAATAGGTGGTAAAACTAAAGTCAGCATTAACATTGCATTGAAGACATATATTTGAAAATAAAGACATTGTCTGTGGCCATACCACCCTGAATGCACCCGATCTAATTTGAAAATAAAGACACGAAAGTGACTTTATAATTGAAAGCAATATTTGTAAAGTTGCTGGAACATAAGCATATACTACAAACTTTTATAACAAAGATACTCAGCTAACATTGAAAAAAATATTTAGCAGTGTCATGGACTGAATGTTTACTTCCTTCTTCAAATTTATATTTTAATTCAGGCATGCTTATGGATGCCTTTAATTCCAGAATTTTGGAGGATTCTTGTGAGTCTCAGGTACACTTGGGGACACAGAATATGTTCCAGGTAATCCTACATTAATGTGAGACCCTGCCTTGAAAAACCAAGAAACAAAATAAAAAAAATATAAATTCATATTTTGAAACCTAAGCCACAGTGTGATATTAGTAAGTGGGACATTTTGAAAGTAAGTATATTATACACATTCCTCATGAAAAATATGAGACTTTAAAAGTTTCCAAAGGGTTGGAGAGATTGTTTAGTTAAGGTGAAAAATCTAAGACCTGGGTTTGATTTCCCAGTACCTACATAAAGCAATATGCCCAAGAAGTTACATGTGTCTGGAGTTCATTTGCAGTGTCGGGAGGACATGGTATGCCCATTCTCTCTCCCTCTCCCTCTCTCTCTCATAAATACATAAAATATTCTCTAAAATCTGGCTAAAGATAAAGCTTTCCTGACCACCATATGGGGACACAAGTAGAAGGTACCATCTCTAAGCAAGTGGACAACAACAAAATAAACTTGTGGTAACAATGGTCAGCCTAGTAACTTCTATTAGTATGATGTTTTGAAACTATTAAGTCCCTAACATTTCAATTTCCAATGAACTCTGAGGATGAGAATGGTGTATAGTAAGTTATGCCAGCATCACCCGTATACAGATTGTAAATCTAGCTTGTGAAGACATCTAGCAAAATCTCAAACATGTTGATTAACCATTACACAGTCAAGATGTTATTTGAACATTTTTTGAACAGAATTTTGTCTACCTCAACTCATTAGATAGCAGTATTTCTTGAATTCTGCTAAATATCAGTTTTTGGACCAACTCCTAGATCAATAGATATACAATTAACACAAAATGCTAATCCTTTAATATAAAGAAGGAATTAGTGCTTGGAACATTACCAAAAAACATTCCTCAAATAAACTTATTGAAAACAAAAAAAATGTAATCTGTAATGATTATGCAGATTGGAAAACTGGCTGATGTGCCCCGATAAATCCAAATTGATTTTCCTCTAATACCCACCTTACTTAAGTTAGTCACACATTTCGCAATTTTTGGTCATGAAAATAAAAATTTTATCCTATTATCCATGGCTACTAAATATATGGAGGTCCAATTAAAGATATACAAAGAGACACCAGATTTCCAAATCATCCAACTTTAATTTTTGTTTTGCTTAAGTAGGCTATACCTATTTGCAAAATACTTGGTGCATATACATTTTCATGTAGAACTTGAAAAGCACATAATGCAATTCCTCTTCTACACTCTCAAGGGCACTATAAAGAAGAACACAAGGATTATCAAAATACAGAATAGACTGCAAACTTGGGTTTCATAATTCTTTCAACAGCATATTTGAAAGTGAGGCTAATAGGTTTTGAGCTAACCTGCACTCACTTACTACCTGTGTGAATTTGAACAATTTGTGTTAACTTCAGCCCAAATGCAAGTTGGGGTGCCTATTACTCTATAAATATCAATGGACTTGATGTCCATACTTATATGGATATAAATAATTTTAGCCTACATATGGCATATAGAATTATACATTTTAACTTGCGTCTCAAGTCTTTACTCAGTTATTGTGTGACATAAAAACCATACTTTGTTTTCTGATGCTGAAGCCATCTGAGATGAAATTGATAAAAACAATGTCTACTGCAGCTACTTCTGGGATATATCTCCAAACTCAACAAGTTAAATTACTTACCTTCTATTTGGCTAAATAGTCAAGCTCCAATGAAAATAATTTTCTCTGCTTTACAGGACATCAGCCATTGGAGGTGACTGGATTGCTTGGAAGGAAAACAGCTGAAGCTTCCCCATTCATGCGTGGTAGTTTCTGACTCTCACTTGAAATCTCAACTGATCTGTCAACTGAAACAGCTACATGTATCCTCTCATGTGATTAATTAATTTCCTTATAGTATGGTGGGTAGGATTCAATGCTAAGAATATGCAAAGAAAGGGAAGCAGAATATGTTTATGTCCTAACATAAGAAATCTCATATATGGCAATATGACACAGAATTTGAAGTAGGCAAAACATGATTCCTATTTCTCAGTGAAATAAGTGTCAGTTGGTAAGAGGTATTATTACAATCTTTCCTTGCAAATACAATCTACCACAGCTACCTAATATGTAATACTCTTATGGTGTATCTGAAAATGACAGGCAATATTTTCATTTCAGAAGTCAGTTTAAATTATCCATCCATGTGCATGTATAAGTGAAAGACCACAATTATGATTTTTATTTTACCATTATTATTCATAATAAAAGATATTAAATTTTCTGCAATGTTGATAGGCATGAAATTTTTAATAAAGCCTTAAATATTACTAAAGACCAGTCTGAAAATATCTAAAAATTTTGAAGTGAGGTACAAGTGTGGCATACCTATAGAGAATTAAAGACATTTTTGATGATATTTAATGTAGAAATCCCTAAAAATATGGCTAAAGATAACACTGCTTTTAAAATTCACTTTAGGGCTGGAGAAATGGCTTAGCGGTTAAGCGCTTGCCTGTGAAGCCTAAGGACCCCGGTTCGAGGCTCGGTTCCCCAGGTCCCACGTTAGCCAGATGCACAAGGGGGCGCACGCGTCTGGAGTTCGTTTGCAGAGGCTGGAAGCCCTGGCGCGCCCATTCTCTCTCTCTCCCTCTATCTGTCTTTCTCTCTGTGTCTGTCACTCTCAAATAAATAAATAAAAAATTTAAAAAAAAAAAATAAATAAAATAAAATAAAATTCACTTTAACATACTCTAGATTCTTAAACTGTGGGTTTTGAATAGGATCACATAACAATGTGGGGTTTGAAAACTTTGGCAAGATTAAAAGTGCTTGTATATATATAATGATTTTGATGATTGATATTGATTGTCAAATGATAAGATGTAAAATGATTTAAAAGTAAACTCTATCTACATGTCTATGAGAAAGTTGGTACTTTAGGCTTCCTGACTGCATGTTCAGCAAGATCAGCCATCTCCTGATGCCATGCCTTTCCTATATGCATAGAGGATATCATTTTATAGTGTGATCTTAAATAAATCCTCCCACCTATAACTGAGGGCTAACCCCACAATGCATGACCCATATACCCCAACAAGGAGGGGGGAGGGGAGGAGGAGTACAGGGAGGAGGCTAACAATGGTACGAACTTGACAGTATTCACTGAGCACAATACTAATTAATTAAAAAATAAAAATGAGTAAATACTAAATAACTGTGAAAAAAATAAATCCTTAATGGCAACTTGCTTCTTCTCAGATATTTTGTCTCAAAAATTAAAAACTTAAAAATACAAACACAAAGAATGTGTACCAAGAATAATTGGGGTCACTGCTCTGCTTAACCTGTGTAGATCAGGGGTCTTGGAAGCTGGTTTGTCTCAAGAATACTGTAAACAGAGCTTATTGGGCCATTGTGGTGGGAATTTGGAAGGTTAGACAGCTGAAAAGAACATGAACAGTTGATGCCCAACTCATGAGGTTGCAAAGTTGAACAAAGACACCCACCAAAACTTCAACATAAGCAGCTTGTATTGTATTTTGGCAACAAGTTTTGCTGTATTCTGCTTATGAACTTTATGAGGCTACAGTGAGAGGGAAATGGGACAGATTAAAATTATAGGTGAGGCTGGTGCATACAAAGTATGTATAAATATTAAAGAAATTTTGCATTATTAAAGAGAAACTCCTTGGCCTGTATTGAGACCATAAGAAAGGCACCGTAGTAGAAAGGTTCCACACATCAAAGCCTCTCCCATGTTAAAATCCCAATGAAGAGGACATAAACAGAGTGCTATTGAAAGGACCCTTGCTTCAATACTGCCACCTAGTAAAGTGCACGCCAGGGTCAGCCTGGAAGTAAATATACAAACACCAATGCAATTATGGTCCAAGGTGACCAGGCTACTTCTTGAGCTGTTAGCTGAAGTAGTCAGTATTGTCTATGTGGCACTAGGTTTAAAGAGATGAAAGATGCCAGACTAACAGATGTATGGAAACTTTTTCTTAGCAAAATATACCAGGCAATGTGTCATTGAGTCAGATTCCTTACAAGAAGTTCGTGAGAAGCAATTACATAAATTTATGAAGGTAAAGCCTAACTAGGAATGGAAATCCCAGGATACTTGAGATACCAGAACTGTGCCATGGGTCGTCTACTGAGGAAAGTTACAGGCATGGAACGGAACTACCCTCCATGACTTTATGTGCTCTGCAGACAGCAGAGCTGGAGGAGGGGATATCTAGACCCTTTGTACAACAAATCATTTCACCATGTGTTCAAGATGCTATACATGGAACTAAAGGATTTAGTATTTTCCCTGCTACATTTTAGTGTACCTTTGACAGATTTTTCCTTGATAGACCCAATTCCTATGTTTTGGAATGGGAATGCTATGACACTATTTATCATTGTATATTAGAAGTATGTAATTTAAATATTCATGTTATAGGGACCCTCCATTAAGTAATTTCTTAGAGTCTCAGAAAAAAAAATGGACTTTTGCATATTACTGCAACTATTCAAAAGTATAGAAACTTATTACAAGTGCATTTTGCATTATGAGATATAAACCTATGAAGATAAGTAGTGGCAGGTTATGGCTCATATTTGATATGTTTGGATGTCAATATGAAAATATATGAATTTGGGCTTATGATGATTAATAATGATTGTCAACATGACAGTAACTAGTATTATCTAGGACACAACTCTCTGGATATGTCCATAGACTATTTTTAAATTAGCTTTTCTAATAAAATTTTTAAATAAAAAAATCCCTTACTTCATTCAGTTGCTTCTTATGAGGTATTTGTTATAGCAATAAGACAAGTAACTAATATAACAACAAAAAATTACGTGCGAATCACGTTTCCCACTGTGCTCACCTGTGTTGCATCACATGGCCTTACAGCAGCCTTGGTACTGCACACACTAAATGGGTGCCTTGTACCACACATGCTTTCACAGGATGCAAAACTCAAGAATGTTGCCTGAAACCTCCTGGTTCAGATTCAAGATAATTATATGGTGTGAAACAAAAGTTTTTATTCTGCTCCTACCGAAACACAATGTTTGAATTAAGGAAAACAGAAACTTAAAAAAAAAAAAATCCCTTGTGATTTCTCAGCACAAAAATAAGTTAGCCTATTTTGGATTCCATTGTGTCAGTATGTTTGTTTTTAAAACTGTTTAAGATACTTACTTATGTTTATAAAAACTCACTAAATGAACTTTGTTTGGTATCAGAATTACAAACAATTTCTGAAATGTGTGTGTGTGTGTGTGTGTGTGTGTGTGTGTGTCAATTCACACAGATTTATTTTGAAAATATTCTACAGCTTGAAGTGTCAATGTACAAATTTGCTTTTGCATTCAATAAATAATGAAATTACATATATATTTTAGATTTTGTAAACCTTTCAGACTACATGATGGGTGAATAGTGACTGTGAGTGGAAAAAGTTTCACAACCCTGATTTTAATTAGCAGGGTATTTTCCACATCATTGAAAATATCCACATAAAATATTCAGTGGATACAATGGAAAGCTATAGACAAAAATAAATATTTCCTTATACTTAGTAAAAATATCTTTGAAACATTTGTACAAAATTATCACTTAAGCCAGGAGTGGTGGCACATGCCTTTAATCTCAGCTCTGGGGAGGCAGAGGTGGGAGGATTGCTGTGAGTTCGAGGCCACCCTGAGACTACATAATGAATTCCAGGTCAGCCTGGACTACAGCAAGACCCTACCTCGAAAAACAAAAACAAAAACAAAAACAAAAAATAACATTTAAAAATAAAGACAAAATGAACACTAGCAAACATTGAGTCTTTTCTAAAAGATTAAAAATTTAAGGTTCAATAACTATATTTAAAATTTAAACTTTATTCCAAATGACACCTGCAGAAATGAGTCCAAACCACAGCAAGAGCTTAGACCATGAATGTGTGCTTATATTTATCCTGTCCAGTTATGATTTTCATGACAAGTGGAAACTCAGTTACTCTAAAGTCCCAGCAATATTAAATATTATAGGGAACTGATCTAGGGGATAATTTGATAAATAACTGACTTATCCTTACAGAAGCAATCTTTATGAATAATGGAGCTCAATATGAACATATATGTGTGTTTATGTGCATATATATCTATCTCTATCTCTCTCTATATCTATCTATCTATCTATCTATCTATCTATCTATCTATCTATCTATATAATGTGTGTGTGTGTATGAATATATAGATACATATATTTCATTTTTTGTAAGCCTGAAAGGATCACACAGGAGTATAATTTGCCTAGTTCTAGAAAAATGAGCTTTATTTTTAATCTAGAAAGCTACGTTTGGAAGCCAGGTGTGGTGGTGCACGGCTTTAGTCCCAGCACTCAGTAGGCAGAGGTAAGAGGATCACTATGAGTTTGAGGCCAGCTTCAGACTACATGATGAATTCCAGGTCAGCCTGGGCTAGAGTAAGACCCTATCTCAAGAAATTTAAAAAAAAAAAAAAAAAAAAAAGCTGCTTTTGTAAAGCATAGTCTTTACTTGGCTACATCTGTGCAATCACAGCCTCAATTAGAGTTCTTGGTCAATATATGCTTGTGACTAAACTAAAGTAATCTCCTAATTGGAAATCATTTCAGGTATAGGTAAATTCAATCCCTGGATTTTCTGATTAAATCTATCTTAGAGTAAGCAATTTTCTATTTCACATTGGCTTCTTAAAAAAAAAAAGTATTATAATCCCTACATTCAGGGAGTGGTGAAAATTTCTATGAAATGATGATATAAAATGCCTAGTACCATCCCTGACTTCTAGAAAGCACTGAATTCATGGGAGCTATTATTGCCATGACTGTGCAAACCCCTCTCTCTAAAGCTCATGCTGATGCCCAAGGTTGTAGAAGTTGAAGTTCATGCAATCATAAATACAGGCACATTTGTCACACTTTTCAGAAGTGGTTTAATACAATTCTAGGCAGAGGCATAAGCTTAGTTTGCTCCTAACTTGGTTTTTTAATATGCTTCTGCTGTGTCCCTCTAAGGGGCTCATTAGCAATACTGCCTCATCAGTTGCTGTGGGCATCACACTAGGATTATTTTTCATTCTTGCTCCTAAATCAACCTCTTTTCTCTTTCACACCCTGCATAAAAAGAACTCATTCTTTTCTTAAGAATTTTTACAATAGTATTCTCCCTCTTTGTTCTCACAGGAAAGTGAATTGCCCTTATCTTACAGCCAGCAAGATAGTGTTTCAGCCCAAATGCTGAAGCTTAATTCTCCCATTACTGACAGAGTCTGTACCTGGACAAGTTAATGGAGATCTAATGCATAGGATATGCAGTTTCCCAATAGGGTATTCTTTTCTCAAAGAAATAATTACATGAATGAATTAGATTTTAAGCACTGATCTACCTATATTCCCCAAAGAATATGTAATTTGAAATTTAAGCAGTGGGCCAGGTATCATTAAGTAATTGAAGACATTTCTATTAAAAGCCAATAGAAATGCCAAAATGTTAATTGTCTCACACCATTTTTAAATACTTAAATGTTACAACGAGTATGTTCAGTTGATTGAGCAGGCTAATTTAGATGAATATATCTGTTGAAAATGTTGTGCTTATGTAAAATTCATGATATATTCATCTGATAAACACTGCTATACTTATGAAAAATACATTATGATATTTCAGTTAGTAAGTTAACTTGATATTTAAATACCATGACAACAAAGATAACAGAAATGTTGAGGCAAAGACTTAGATACATTTAATAAGCCATTATTTTTTAAACACTAATTAGTGATACCTGAGTATGATGCTGTGGCAAGTGAAAATAATTTATATCCTTTATATCAGTTTGGTAAACAACAAGTACAGTGTGTGTTTGACATGACATATTGATATGTTCTGGATTTCATGGCAGAATACCACAGACTGAATGGCTTAAACAAGAGAACTTCACTTTCTCCCAGAACTGGAGGCTGGCAAGCCCAAGATTAAGGTGCCAGAGCTTCTGTTAAGGTCCCTTTTCCTGGCTTGTAAGTATATTCATTTATGCTGGACAATCATCTTGCCTGTCCCTTTAGCAAATATCTTTATTGGGAAGACAGATACCTACTGTTTCTCCCCACTTTTCTAAGGACAATAGTATAGTCAAATTACGGCCTGATTCTTATGACCTCATGTAGTTTTGATATGCTTCTTAAAGACTCTTATTGCAAATACAGTCCCATTGAGGGAATTTTGAATGTCAGTAGGGATTTGTTCCATAGAGTTGGGATATTGGTAATAACCAGTGAACATAAATAGTTTTAGGTTAGTTTCATTCAGAAAACGAACATAAAAGACAAGACACTGGTGAAACATATAGGCACATACATATTTAAAAGATTTATATAAAAATCAGCTACACTTGGAACCCTTTATTTTTAGATGATTAAAAATTTCACTTAATTATAGTACAAATACATAGAGAAATGAGTTCTAGGTTGATTCTTAAGTAAAGCTGTATAATATTGACATGTCTGGACATATTTACAGATTGATGAGAAGGATCTAAGGGGTCTTGTGGAGAAAAACAAATAAAAGGAGGAGTCATAGGCCATAAAATGAATCACTAAAAACAAAAGAAAAAGAAGTCTTAACTCTGCAAGGGGAAGCATATATCAATCAAAATTATCTGTAAAACTAGCCCCCATCAGCTTATGGTTCATTCATATAAATTTAATGAGAAAAGTCTAAAGAAGTTGAGACAAAAAAGTCTATCTTGCATACATATATTCTATTGAAATGTTACAAATCATAGAAAAGTTGCTTCATTTTCCTACTTTTTAGCACTTGACTCTATAGAGGTAGCTTTGTAAGGACTCAGAAAATCTGTGGTAGGGTGGTAGTTCCCAGTATATAACAGAAATCAGTGATTACCCAGAGGAAACCACAATAACCTTTAGAAAAAGTTAGTGCCTGGTATATTCTCTAGTGATTTCCAGTGAAAATGGAAATTGTTCTCAGCACAGGGGCCAACAGAGCTTAGAAAAGTGATATTCGCAGATATGGTATCAAGCATAAAAAGAAAAATAAAATCACAAATGTCATTGTTAAGTGACTTGAGACATCTCTACTGGCATATCTATGTGCACAGCTTATTGGGGAGATAGTTCTGATTTATATCTGACTGACTTTTGAATGTGTCTTCATTGTACTCTGTTTTGCTTACGATTTATGTGATCACCAATATTATAATAGGAAAAATGGGAAGCTGAAGTAGTTTCTTAGAAAACTTTGTGAAATTATTGCAACTTATTGTGTTGTACTCTAGTTAAGGGTATGAAAAAATGCAGGTTCTTATTAGCCATGTATGTAGCTAAGTGACTAGTAAGTTCTAACACTCATAAATATTAGCAGAATATAAATTCTGTAATTTCAAGATTATTATATAAAAAATAATAAATGTCAACTGAATATATATATATATATATCCAATATGTATGTGTGTGTATATATATATATATATATATATATATATATATATATAGAGAGAGAGAGAGAGAGAGAGAGAGAGAGAGAGAAAGAGAGAATATATATATATATATATATATATATATATATATATATATATATATATATATATAATTTCTTCTCATAGAAACTTAAATTATTATGCATTTCTCTACTTGTACCCTCTAAGTAAATCATTGAATTTTTAAGGGGACTGAAGAAGTGAGTTGTTACAATGCAAAATTTTGTGCACTGTGTAAAAGAAGTGTGCTTAGTATTTATTCAGAGTAGCTCTGCCAATATCAGAACATTTTCCTAACTCCAGATAAACAGGAGCGGTTTTCAGATGCCCCAAGTAAAGTGGGTGTTTGAAAGGAAATACCTTCTTACTTTGGTTCCATTAGAGGAATTTTTGGTCCAAGTTGATTTCACTTCTGAGAAGAACATGACATATTAACTTCCAGAATTATAAAGTTCCACATTTGAACATGCGTGGGAATTCTTACATATGAGGTTACACTTAAAGAAGAATTATATGTGGAATCTACCAGTGTTATAAAACATTAGACTTTTCTATCAATATCAGAGAAGAAGTTGCTGCAAATACCAGAGAAGATCAGCATTAATGTTTAGATTAATTTCTGAACCTAATCCCTGCTTAAATTTTGGACTTTGTAGTTATTTTTTTTATAGGTCTATTCACTATAGGAATTTTAGTAGTTCTCTTGTCATCAGTGCAAAATGCCACACTCTTGCCCACTACAGTATGCTGGACAATGCAATATTTCCCTTGAGTAGAAGAGGATAAAGAGGAGAAAAATGCCCTGGAGTGAAATCCACTGGCATAGAAAGAAGAATGTGAATTTCTTGATTTAGGATTCAATATACATATGCTCCAGGAAGCAAAAGTTAGAAATCTCAAACACAACCTCACTTGTGTAGACATATCCTCACTGTCTGGGCTTAAAGCCAGAATTAGAATTAAGTATCTCCCAATTCCCTAAGACAATCAGGAAACACATTTTTCTACCTCCCTTCTCTCTGGCCTGACACCATTTCTTTTGGACAATTAAACTACAGTACTTTTGGCTCCTTAGAGGAAAACTGCTGTGTAAATGCAGTGTAATAATGGATAGTGCCTGAGGAAAAAAATAAATAAATAAAAGAAACTACATTAAGAAAGCTAACTATCTAAATTGAGAAGGCCATGCTTATGAATGAATTTTCATGGACATATTTTCATGCTAAAATAATATCAGACTCCTGCTAGCAGATTAATTGAAGACAAGAGATTTTTGATGTTTGAAGCTAGAGGCACTAATATTTTTTGGTGATAATCTATGGAAATAGCATGATTCTTACCATAAAAGGTGAATTCTATAATAATTTTAAAATGATAAATGCCAATGGTTTAGACAGACACAACTTTATTAATTTGATTTACTTTAATGAAATTCATTTCCTAAGGGTTCTGGTAGTAGATAGCAAAAATGTAAGACATGGTTGTTACCATTATTACTTTTATCACAGAAAACACAATTATTGACCATGATTCAGCACCATCATAAATATTTAATTACTAATATTTTCCTGCTCAGTGGGAATAAGAGAGTTTACTGATGAAATGTACATTGTTGACTGGAAACTTTCAATACTTCCAGAGAGAAAGGAGGATGCTTCCTCTAGGGGAACAACATCCTATGTAATTAGTAAGTTGTAGGCTTGATTTCACTGTGAAAAATAATTGGTTAAGTCACTATATATGCTACAAAATATTTATTTAACTTATTTCATAAACACTTTAGCTTTGGTAGCTTACTTAAGGCTATTGCCTTAATATTGATGACATTTAATAATAAAGAGCATTACTTAGGAATCATTTACCTATTTCTTCAGGTCCTCTCTCACACCATCACTGTGCTTTTATTTGAGCTTTTCACTTGTTTAGCTTGCTCACACCCATTTATTCATGTGAATATTTAAGCTTAGAAGACATAGTTTTGGTAACTTTGTATTCCAAGTGAAAAATCGCTGTCTTCCCTTAAGCTTTCCCTTCTCTAATCTTTCTTTTCCTTTAGGAAAATTACATATATGCTCCATTGGTTTGCTCTGAATTCGTTCCATCATCCACTTCATTGAAAACTAGTTTATCAGTTTATATATTTGCCTTGATAACTTTATATTTAAGAGCAGGATAACTTCCCAAAGTGACAATTTTGATTATTCACCATAATACATTCATAGACAAGATGTCATACAGATATTTGCTGAATACATAAATTAATTTTTACTATTTTAATTAGTTCATCACTCTACAGTAGATATTAAGTTGAAACATATTTATTTATTATGTTTTTCCTCTTGATTTCCTATACTTTCTGCACTGTTGAGTTTTTGAAAAGCACAAAATTTGAGTCTCATTAACCATCAGAATAGTTCAGCTTACATCTAGTTTTATTAAAATAAAACGATTTATTGGGAAAAAAATTATCTAGTGAGCTTTGGTATTCCTATGTGGTCATCTCATTTAAAAATAAAGCTTTCACCATAGAATACATTCTGTCTATTCCAATATTAGATACTCTGATGCACCCATTCTCAATCTCTCTTCTCTCTGCCCCCATTCTTTCTGTCTGTCTGTCTTCTTGCAAATAAATAAATAAACATTCATTTAACCATCTTTTTATTATTCATGCTGGATAAAATTTGAGAACATAAATTTTAAAAATTTGGTGGAGAATTCAGCAGTTAATAAATTTAAAAACTCAATTAGAATACTTAGATTAACCAAAGAAAGACAGTTAACCCTTCTAGTGCTGGAAAGTGCTTCATGGGCTTCCAGGGTAAAGTGGCCAACATCTGTCTAAGCCACATGTCTAAGCTACTCAGAAGCAAACAACCTGATGTGATGCTCAACAAGAACAATAGTTGGCACACAGCTTTGGTGGATAACCCACTACTTTCAGATTAGCTGTCATCTGTTCAGTGTAAAGGAACCCATATCTGGAAGTGGGAAGCAAGTCAGAATCATATTCAGATAATGATTTTGCTCTCCAATATCAAGCTCCCACTAATCTTGGTCTATAAGAGGGACGGTGTCTTTTAAATTCTCTAACTTAATAGTGCTTATTCCATTTAACCTGTGCTACTTCACTCCATTGAGAATCTGCTTCTTTTCTTCAGACAGGAACAGGACCTATGGAGATAAATGACCCATCCCATCAGACTTCAGCCCACCCCGGAGGAAATCACAGAGGAATTGGGGAGATAAGCAACAGTGTTGCTTTCTTGGTGAACCTGATAATAAGCGCACGGGTGAAGGAGATAGACACTGAGGACACTCAACAGCTACAAAAACAGAGATCCAGAGGCTCCTGAGAGCCCATAACTGAAGCAGACTTAAAACACGCCCAACTTGGCTCGGGGGATTTCATGGAAGAGGGAGTGGAAAAATTGTTTGAGGCCCAACTTGAGGCAATAAGCACAAAGGCATTGTCTGTCCCCTATAACTGACTGCTGCCCCAGAGTGCAGCACCCACAAACCCCTTGGAGATAACCTATGTCTGGAATAAGGAAGGCCCCTTTAGAAAAGGGGCAGGGATAAAGGAAAGAATGGTACAAAAATATGTTGTTTATATAGTAAGTATGTCCATAACTAATAAAAGAAAGTAGCAAGTAAAAAAAAAAAAAGCTTATGGAATGTGTAAAATCCTTCATTCCCACATTAAGGAACACCAGTCTAGAACTGAAGGAAAGTCACCAAACAATATTGGCATAATTTATTACAACAAAGGTAGTTCCCAAAGCTATAAAATATATTCATTTTATAGTCTGATGTACATATAACTGATACTTTATTTATAAATAATACATGTATATATATATATAAAACATAAAATTTTGATATATACATACATAGGCATTCTTTAAAATGTCTAAATCAAGCTATTTAACATATGCATTATATATTCTCACCTTTTTGGGGGACAGCATTTAAAACCTATAGTTAGCAATTGTTAAACATATATCATATTATTATTATAACTTATCATACATTTTATGTCTTGAATCACAGAATTCAAGTTAACAGAAAAAGTTAAGATATAGTCAATATAAATATATTATACCCTTAAGACAAGCTGAAAGTAATATTTAAAGTTTACATTCCCATTTCCCAAATCCACTGTCATATGCAATAAATGTTATTGTCAGTGCTGCTTTTTTTCTGCCAGGTTCTATGGCATTTATGTGGAAAACTTGGTAAGAATTTGTATTTTCTTACTTGCTTGAGTCCTAGCTCCATAGAGAAAAAAATAAAAGTACTAGTCCCACTTTTTTTTTTTTTTTTCGGAAAAGATATAGACACTTCATGATGCTATTAGATTTGTTCTTCATTGTATCTCTTACCTTTATGGAACTTTGTGGGCCTTTCTCAGCAACCACAGAAATTTTAGTAAAATAAAAACAACTGAAAGAAGGAAGTGCTGTGTTTGTCTTTCAGCCTATGATTTTGGCATGGTCTATCAAAAGATTTTCTCATTTGTCTTGCCCTGTCAATGGTGACCTTCAGTTAGCAAGGCAGATGCAACGGAGCCCATAACTAAAGTGATGGTAGATAAACACAGGTCTGTGGTAAACAGAGTCCTTCTTACTACTTATCAATTATGCCAGTGCATTGTTCATAGAAATGGTTCACAGATTGTCCACATGGCAGTAAGATCCAGGAGCCAAGAGATTCCTCTTAAAACACTAGTAATAATTCTGGCATATTTTGATGAGTTGTACCTTAATTCCTATTATGTTCAGAAACAATGAAAAAGAAATGCATGTTTCAGAGAGTCAAGAAACAAAGGTTGTTTTCTCCTCAGATTAAAAATTGTAGTAAAGTGGCTGTTATTGATTTAGTGTGGACACAAACCTAAGACATTTTTCTGAAGAAGATACAATATCAGTGATCACAACAAATGAAAATCCAAAACAGAGAGGAGCAGGTAATTTGGTGTTTATTCCTACAAAAAATTCACAGATGTGCTATTTAAATTGCTCATGCATGTAAAGGTAGCCAGTTTTAAAGGTAGGCATAATGCAAGAATTAACTGCCTTAATCTAATATAACTTTTCATCACTTTATGAGTTTTATTGTCCCTTCCTTATTACCATATAACAAGTTTTACTATCTTTTTGAAAACTTCAGAGCCAAATATCACGACTAAATTTTGCTAATTTTCTCAATAGTTTTTAATTCTCTAATATTATTCTTTTTATATTAATTCAAATTCCTGAGATCAAAGTCTTTAATTTCATCAGATGCTTCAATTATTTAACTTAATATCTATCTTACTTAGAATATCCAATGTTCAGTAGAAATCTTTACAATTCTTTGTATGGGTTTCAAGGGACTATTGACACCCAATCAAGAATCACATAACTAAGGTGGCACATGCATTTAATTCCAGCACTTGGGAAGCAGAAGTTGTAGAATAGTCATGAGCTAGAGGCCACACTGAGACTACATAGTGAATTCGAGGTCAGCCTGGATTAGAGCAAAACCCTATCTCAAAAAACAAACAACAATAAAAAAAAAAAAGAATCTAAGAATTTTTAAATACTAAAATTGATACCTAATAAATTAGTTCCAATCATACACATTACTCTTTCTGTTTGTTTTACATTACTTGATATTATGAGAAATCATCAGAAAACCCTCTACATGTTATCTGTTAATTCTGATGGCTGCATATAATGGCTTTTCTTTTTATGGGCAGTGGAGGAAGTAAGTTGACAGGAACTGGTGGTATGCATTGTCTCTATGAAAGTATGCCAAGACAAATCCCTTATTTATCTTTTTGCCTCAAAATCATGCAGTTTTTTTTTTTTTTTTGCATTGTATTTTTAAAAGTAGTATAGAACCTGCTTAAAAGCTTGTCAAATTGGGTAAGGCATCGAACAGAAATTTCCTGATAGGTTCACTAATTCTACCAAGGAAATTTTGAAAAGATGAACAACACTGTTTCCCTGACCTGAGCTCCCTTGACACAATCCTCCCATACATTCAAATAAATATAATCTTAAATAGGCCCCCAACAGCATTTGTAGAGGTTCTATTTCCCTTAATATATCACAATATATATATAAAAACAGATCTTTACACATATGAGACAATGAATATCCATCTAGGAACAAATATTAAGCATGACAATAAACAATGATTTTACATATTGTTCTTAAATTCATTTTTGAAATGAATAAGTAATGTGTCTATTGTTACAATGAAAACACATTGTGAAAACATGAAATATAAAATGAAAATAATTCCTGCTTAGGATAACAAATAATTTCCTACATTTTTTGGTATTTATTTTTATTATTATTATCAACAAACTGTTTTATATGGAAACATCATGTTTGGGCACCCTCTTTTCCCTTATCTCTGCCCCCATTTTGTTGGGAACACAGCTTAGTGGGGTTGCAGGTATTCCCCATGGGGTTGTATTTTATGAGTGGTGGAAGCAGTAGTTAGCTATTTTGTGCATTGATTTTTTTTATCCTGCCACTTTACTGGAGGAATTAATCACCTTAGAAATTTTGAGTTGGAGACGTTTGTGTCACTTATGTCTGTCTGTATGTATACTGGTGTAGGATGGTCTTTATATGCACAGATGCACAGATTGTGGAGATTGCAGGTACCTCAAAGGTACCTGGGAAACTGAGAGCTCTGGCCTACTCTCTGTATTTGCATGTACTCTGCATCACAAGGGAATCACAGGGAACCAGGAACCTGGAAGCTTAAGAGCCAGAGGTAAGAGGCCTGCTCCTACAGTAGGCCATGTACCCTCTGCCTCAGCAGAATAGGGATGTTGGTACCTAGGAGCCAGTCAGAATACAAGAGCAACAGGCCTGTTTCCACAGTCTCCACACAGGAACCAGACCACCTCAAGCCTGATGCAGTGGAACCTACAGGGACCAGAAAACTGGCAGGAGCCACGGAACAGGGATCTGGCCTACTCACTCCATGCCACTATGTGCACCCTCTGTCATAGGGTATTGGGAGTTGGGATCCAGGGTCACTTTGACCAGGGAGGTGGAGCAAAAGGCCTGCTTCCCCACCAAGCTCCCAGGGTCTCAGTAGCCCCAAGCCAGCTGCATGGGGACCTACTGATACCAGGAAACTGAGAGGAACACAGGGGAACAGAGATCTGGCCTACTTTGGATAACAAAATATTTTAAAAGGCCATTTAGGTGAGTTTTTAAAATTATCACAGTCAATGTTTAAAAAGAATAAATCATTTGTAGAAAAGTTAATTAACATCAACATAGTTTAGCATAATGACTGCTAGATGAGGTACTCTCATTTTTGATGGTGATACAAAAAGTCGTGTGTCTGTAATTGACAGTCTTACATTGTCACAGAAGAGTTGGACTCTAGAAAATTGTGTAATAGGCAGATAGCTAAGTTAAACAACAAACACAGCTGTGTTACTTCATATAAATAAAGTTGTTACATT
This sequence comes from Jaculus jaculus, assembly GCF_020740685.1. Taxonomy (NCBI): domain Eukaryota; kingdom Metazoa; phylum Chordata; class Mammalia; order Rodentia; family Dipodidae; genus Jaculus; species Jaculus jaculus. The sequence continues at coordinate 130,475,863 of NC_059107.1, forward strand.
AGTTCTACTTTTTCAAAAAAATCCAAATTCTATTTTGTAATTCTTTGAATATTTACCTGAAATTAAACCTATAACCTAATGGTAACAAGCATCTTAAAATATCTACTACTTATTTTAGAAATGTTGCACCCTACCTATGCTAAGGTAAAATCAAGATACTTAAGCATGAAACACAACAGGTTATCTAAGGCCTTCATGACTCTACATGATAAAACTCATTATTGCTAATGAGCAAACAGAAGGCATGTTAACACATTAATATCATGCAGAGTAGTGACAGACCAACAAAGACATGTATGAGATATTTCCAGCCATAAAAAGAAGAAATTAGAATTAACACAAGTTAAACCATGCAAAATATCAAACTGTAGACATTCAGGAAAATTGTGGTAGGATTATAAAAGTAAAGGAACTATGTCTCACTAAAGCAGCCTTAAGCATTCAAGTTATTAGGTGTTAGTTAGACAAAACTAATTATGATATGTTTTTGGCAATCTATTTCATTATAATAATAGAATATCCACAAGGTTTATCTTGTTTTAAATGGATGCTATGTGTATTAGCTAGAATTAACTAGACTGACTTCTTGAAGATTTATAAGAATAACACTACCCTATGTGACAGCTAATGAAAATGACACAGAGAGTCAAGCCTACTTATTGGTTATCAAAATTGATTTAATTAATACTTGAACAAATTGACACTGAGAATCAACTACCTGCCAGGCACTTCTAGAGGCTGACATCTGTAACTATACTAAATAGAATCTCTAATGTCAGAAAGCTTAAATTCTAGCAATGAGAAATAAAGTGCATTATATAGAAACTAGAATGGAAAGAAGTGGAAAGCAACTGGTGAAGAAGTGGAATGGTACTACCAGCTGGATAGAAGGTGATGACAGTTTGGACCATTTGAGAACACTGAAGATCTAGGAAAGTGACCCAAAGGTAGAACAAAAGGAAAGTCAAATTTCACAGTGGACTATGTCTTAATTAAAGCAGAAATATCAAGGATAATGCACATAAACTTCAACATGCTACCTAAAAGGTGGAATTTCCTTTTACCAGGAAAGAAAAAAAAACACATTTAGCAGCATAGCATGTAAGTAAATAAATTTGAGATAAGCTTTGTGTAAGAAGTTCATTAAACACTAACGATTGCACAGTTGAATATGTGAGCCAGAAATTCAGAATGCATTCATAAATTTCAATAGGGAGTAAAACAGAGAGACAGTACTTATGAATTAAGTCTTAATTTGAGATCTGAGAGATGAAAATCTAGAAAAAAGAGACCAATAGGATGTTAAAACTGAGTGAACTGACTTCCAAACAAAGCAAGTCATATAGCAAACAGCATATAACAGATTATTGACTACCAGGTACATTGATCAAAGTCATTCAACATCAATATATTTAATAATTAAGGTTGAAGGCTTAAGAGCTGGCTTAGTGGTTAAGGTGATGCCTTCAAAGCTTAGGGACCTATGTTCAAGTCTTCAGGTCCCATGTAAGCCAGACGCACAAGGTGATACAAGTATGCAAAGTCATACATGTGCACAAGATGGACCACGGGTCTGGAGTTTATTACAGTGGCTGGAGGCGCTAGTGCACCTATCCCTCCCCCACTGTTGTTCTTGCTCATGATCTTTCTTTAAAAGAGAGAGAGAGAGAGGCTCAGCCCTCCTGGTTGAATGGACCCTGGGTCCCCAACTCCTGCATCCCCTTCTTTGGAGGGTGTGTGGGTGGAGTAAGTAGGCCAGATCTCCCTGCCTGTCCCCCTTCCCAGTTCCCTGGTCTATGTGGGTTCCCATGCTGCTAGCTTGAGGCTGTCTGGGCCCTGCAAGCTTGTTGTTTAAGCAGGTCCCTTCCTCCACCTTCCTGATTTAAGTGTCCCTGGGTCCTCAAATTCTGGACCCTGCACTCCAGGGTGTGTGTGCGCTGATTCCCTGGTCCTGGTTGGATTCCCTGCTGCTGGTCTGGGACAACCTAGACCTTGCAGGACTGTTGCAGAAACGGGGCCCCTTCCTACATCTTCCTGACACTAAGGAAAATAATACAACAGAAAAAAAAATATCAAATGGAGCTTATAAAAACCATTCTAGGGCTGGAGAGATGGCTTAGCGGTTAAGCGCTTGCCTGTGAAGCCTAAGGACCCCAGTTCAAGGCTCGGTTCCCCAGGTCCCACGTTAGCCAGATGCACAAGGGGGCGCACGCGTCTGGAGTTCGTTTGCAGTGGCTGGAAGCCCTGGCTCGCCCATTCTCTCTCTCTCTCCCTCTATCTGTCTTTCTCTCTCTCTGTCACTCTCAAATAAATAAATAAAAAATGAACAAAAAATATTAAAAAAAAAACAGCATTCTAGAAACCCTCATTAACAGAGTTACTCATGTGGAAAACAGAACCTCTAAGCTTGAAGACAAGAAAGAAGAAATTGGTTCAGAGTCCAGAAACTTTGCTAAGCTCAAAAAATCATGCAAACAGAGTATGAGGGTACTGTGGAATACCCTAAAATGACCAAACGTTTGTGTCATGGGTATGCAAGAAGGAGAAGAAATCCAGGTCAGAGGCATAGAGAACATATTCAACAAAATTATTGAAGAAAATTTTCAAAATCTCTCAAAAGGAAGGCCCACAGAACACCAAACAGTCCATAGGTAATGGGAAAGCACATTTCTTTTTTTTTTTAATTTAACTTTATTCATTTTAGCTAGTATGAAGAGATTCAGATAGTTATTTTAACATTTTCAAATATAATTTATTTTCATTGATACAATGTATTAACAGCTCTCTAGTTATACCTTAGCTTAGCCAGATTGACATACATAACTAACCATCACAAGATCTTTTTTCTATTAACTTACTAAATCCTTTACTAAAACATTCACCTACTGACTACTTCACTTTTTATTTAAAGGTTATAAATGTATAGTAGTTTATTCAGAATTGGATCTCAAACCACTTGCCAAAATCTATACTTCTGAAGCTGAAGAGATAGTTCAGTTGTTTAGCGTGCTTCCCGCACAAGCAAGAGGTCCTGAGGTGTCGTTAGACCACAGAAGTTTGATTCCCCAGCTTTCTCTCAAACAGCAGAGTATTGCCATACAAGTCTATAACACCAGACTTTTATTGAAAGGAGACTGGAGAATCTTTGAGGTTTGAGAAATGACAGCTCAAGAAGCAACTAGAGATCCCCTTCTCACAAAAGAACACAGGAAGATAGACACTGGGCATTCTCCCCTGGCAGTCCAGGCACATGTATGAAACATGCCTCTGTACATACACATCCATATATGATACAACACACCACAAACACTCTACACACATACACACACAAAAGACGACTGGTTTATTAAAGACCCCACAATATATACCAACAACCATACTGAGAAGGACTGTCAGAGGAAAGATGGTAAGGGTAAAAGGATATGAGTAAAACCAATGGGAATGTGCACAATATGCAATATGCTCATACTGTAAAATTTATACAAGTAAATATAATTAAAAACATTATTTATAGGGGAAAATATTCCTGTAGTTCAATTTTCCAGATTAATGACAATGATGTATTAAAATCACTTGATGAGCTTTAAATTTTCTACATCACACAAACTTCATTAAATATTTTGTTAGGGTGTGTAGTTATCTATGATAATATATCAAATAATTTCAAAATTGTAATATATACACTCAGTCATTTCTTCGTTCTTTGTTATTTTGGCTGGTATGGCTTCTAAGAACTCTGGTGAGAAACTGTGCTCTGCAAAGCCACGTAGTTGCTGGAAAAGACACTCTTCTGATAGGAGGAGCCAGCCAAGGAAGCTAAGCCCAGAAGGAGAACTACAATAATTCATAGAAACCAGAGGAAGACTTAAGTTAGTGAAAGAAATAGCTACTGTAAATAAAAGAAATTTAACAATGTGAAACCACAACAGAACAAGAGAACAATATGGAGCATGGGTTTCTAGTCATTTCAAATTATTTCAGACAACAAAGAAAATACACACAAAATGAGCGGAAATATTTTTTAATGGTTTTGAGTAATAATGTCTTATCAAAGAATATATGGGAGGGTGAGGATTACCTTTATGAAATACTTATCCCAAAGTGTCAAAGCATGGCAGTCCTTCTAGAAAAGCCCACACAGTTGCATACTTTTGTAAATCACTGTGTTTTCCCTCAGATGTTTCTCTATTTAAAGATCACTTTTTAATCATAACAAAATAATTTTCTTTTGGAATCAATTCCATTAACAAAACCTTTAGCAGCCCAGGTAACTAGATTTGCAGGAGATAAAAACAATTATATAGCTGGGATTTCATAACTGGAGAAGTTCAACAATATTGAGTAGAAAATTGTTTCTTTATGAGATACAAATTATATGTGTTAGAAGATATCATTATATCATGCTTCTAGAAGCCATCCTACTCCTTAAGCAAGAATATCATCATCTCACTTGAGCATTGAGATCTCCATCATTGGATGACATGAATATTAGATACACACCAGCAGTTTTGACTCGTCTTCCACTTTGTAACAGATGGATGGCTTCATTAGAAAATAGTTTTCAGAGCCCACAAACATTCATGCTGTACCCCTTACCAAATTCATTTATTCTGTTCTTCCATTTGCCCTACAAAAGATTACTGATGCTTAAAAATTGGTTATTTCTGTGGACTAGATTGTACAATTGTTTATAGGTTTTTCAAAACTATATTGGAATAGGGTCACTACCCCCCCCCCAAAAAAAAATATCTAAATATGTAGGGAAAATTTCAGAAAATAAGTTTTCTCTGATTAATGTGCCAGTGTCTATTATAGCTAGGAGAAAATAAAGGTTGGTGTCATGTTTTTAATTATATTTACAAGATTATATTCAATGAATTTTAAACATTAAGATAGTCAGTTCATTATGTCCCTTTAGTCTCCAAATTAATCATGAAAAAAGTTTTTCCTGAACAAAAAGATAGCATCTTCTTACCCTCAACTGAAAACTAAAATGATTCTATGCTTAGTTTCAATTTTCCTAATAATAGTAATAATAATAATAATAAATTGATATTATGATAGTCCTCTCTGTACATATGAAGTAATTTCATGTTTCTGGGGATTTTCTAGACCCTATAAAATGAGACCCTCCCAGAACCTGTGGTCCCTTATTTGGGAAAGTGGTATTTCTTTCTTCTTCTGTTAAAGATGTTTATTTGGTTGGAGTGCCTTCCTTTCTGAGCCCTAAGACTCTTATTATGACATTGTAGTCCCTACACTGGCATCTCTTGTACTACCACCACACACTTAGACACTTAGTTCAAATGCTCTCACTTGGGCAAGGGTACTTTTCTTAAAATAACCCAGAAGCTCGTACTTTAGCTAAAGGACCCTTAACACTAGCATGTGGTCCTGCCCAGAATTGCTTGTTCTAGGGGAGGTAATTCCCTATTGGTGTCCCAGGGCTGAGTGTGTGTGTGTGTGTGTGTGTGTTTCTTTCCATGATTTTTGGTGAGGGACCCTATTGTTATCCCAAGTGCTCTTATTCTGGTAAGATGAACCTTACTTTTAAAATTTGGGAAGGAATAAGAGACAACACCACCAGACATCACCCGAGACTTGAATGGTTAGGGGGGAAGGGATGGGCTGGGGGGAAAGAAGTCTTGTTTGTTCTCCTGGGGTCCTCCCTCTCTGAACTTAACTGCTTCCTCCTGAGCCACGATTGTCCACTTGCTAAAATGTAAATAGTTCTATATAGGAGGTAGGAGAGAGTTATGAATGTGCCCTCCTGTCCCTTCCCCCTGTGCCTGAATTATTTAAAAAGCAATGTGTGGAAATCTATTTAACAAATAATGAGGGCTGGAGAGGTGGCTTAGCAGTTAAGGCGTTTGCCTGCAAAGCCAAAGGATCCTGGTTGGACGCTCCAGGGCCCACGTAAGCCAGATGCACAAAGGGACACATGCATCTGGAGTTCATCGGCAGTGGCTGGAGGCGCTGGCTCATCCATTCTCTCTCTCCCCCTCTTTCTCAAATATATATATAAAATATATGTTAAAAATTTAATCAGAGGGCTAGAGAGATGGCTTAGTGGTTAAGCGCTTGCCTGTGAAGCCTAAGGGCCCCGGTTCCAGGCTTGGTTCTTCAGGACCCACATTAGCCAGATGCACAAGGGGGCTCATGCATCTGGAATTCGTTTGCAGTGACTGGAGGCCCTGGCGCGCCCATTCTCCAGCAACCCCTCTCCCTCTCCCTCTCCCTCTCTCTCTCTTTCCTCTCCCCTCTCCCTCTTTCTCTCTTTGTCTGTCACTTTCAAATAAATAAATAAACAAAAAAATTAAAAAATAAAAATAATTAATAATAAACAAATAAATAATGAAGTCAGAAACAAACAAAAAAATAATGAGAAACAAATTAGATATAATGTTTAGAGGTAAAGAGTGCATTGGAAAAAATGTTCCAAACAAATATTTTCTGGCCACAAAACACTGCACCACTATATTACATAACTGCTGTACTGAAATATTTTACTTTGTAAAACAGATTTAGTAGTAGATATTTTACAAGGTCCAGAAATGCTATGTTATGTTACCTTTTCAAACTAGAAATTCTATATTGTCCAAAATTATTGAGAACAATGATATTTAAGAACAACAATAAGAATATAAACTAGAAAATAAAAGAAAAACAGTTCCTGCTATTGAAGGATGCAAATCAACACATGATTAACACATGAATGCTGAATATTCTTAGTATTCTTTGCAATCAAGGGCATATGGTAGGCTTCAAAGCAATGCTTGTTGTGTTATAATAATCAACCATTTGAATTTTAAATACAAATTGTTTCTCTGGCAAGCTTTGTGAGATGATTGTGTCTGATATTTTCCCAGCAGACTTACTTACAAAAGAAGGAAAAACAAGAGTTTTAAGAAGCAGACAAATATAACTGTAGTTCTACCTGTATAAACATAAATACATACAGGGATTTGAAAATTTTATTGAAATACATAGTGGAGGGAAATGTTAATAAAACTAATTTTAAAAATAATTTGCCAATGGGCTGAAGAGATGGCTTAGTGGTTAAGCACTTGCCTGTGAAGCCTAAGGACCCCGGTTCGAGGCTTGATTCTCCTGGACCCACATTAGCCAGATGCACAAGGGGGCGCATGTGTCTGGAGTTTGTTTGCAGTGGCTGGAGGCCCTGGTGCCCCCATTCTCTCTTTCTCTCTGCCTCTTTCTCTCTGTTGCTCTCAAATAAATAAATAAATAAATAAAATTTAAAAAAGTAATTTGCCAATATTTGCACCATGTTGAAAGCACCAGGCTCTTAAAATGCCATATAGTTTCATACATTCAAAAATGTAATCATTGGCTTATTTTTTGAGAAGGCAAGTATGGCTGGGAAATACAAAATAAGTAGGTTTAATGAACATAAAACTATGATTTCTGCAAAATTTAGAGAGGGGTTGATTGTTCTGAAGAATGTAGTTGATGGCTTGACCACATGTGATAGCTTTCACCCTGCAACTTTTTAGTCCTTTCGCCCTTACACTAGCTGACTTTGTGGGCTGGATTAACCAGAATAAAAGGGATATTGTGCTAATTTGGAGCTTGCAACTGTCCACTATTCTCTCAAATGAGAACAAGTCCAGGTCTTAATGGTTGGAAGTAAACAACAGCAACAGAAGTCCAAGTGTAACAGAGTCAATTCATTCCAGACCATTCCAATGGATCCAGATTCCCAGTCAAGATGCTAACTGCCTGTAACAGCACAGTAAAGGAGCTGGGATTACTAAACTTAGTGAAAGCTTTAGATCAGGTAGATTTAACTGTTGCCATATTCATGAAAAGTAATTATTTCTATTATCACTTAGCTTGAGGGATGATTAATGACATGACAATACTGTAATAAAATATACTGACTGAAATTTAACATGCAAATAATAAATTTTGAGCGTGAGGATTTTTGTCAATAATTATCCTAGGAAAAGAGGCATAAATTAACCCTGTCAATTTATACCAGTCACAAAATCATTTCATCCAAATTGCTTTTATTTTCCTGTATAAGGTTTATATTTTTTCCTTGTACTAAGGAATAGACAGATCTAAGAATATGACTCAAAATATCACCATCTTTAAGAATTTTAGCTTCCAGCTTCAAATTATAGAAGTACAACTAAAATGACTTAGAAGGTAAGGAACTTTGTAATCTTAAATAAATATGAGATGGTGGTGTAGCAGTTTAAACTAGTACCAAAATATCAATTTCCCTTTCCTGATTTTGATTGTCTACTGTAGTTATCCTTTCCTTTTCTTATTATATTCAAATGTTATTAATGTTATGAGCATGTCTGAGTTTCTTATAATTAAGGAATTATAATGTTAGGAGAGTTTTGATATTTCTGTGCTGAAATAGAATTGTAGAAATATGTTTCCACAAAGAAAGGAAGGGAAATTTTTTTCAGAAGCATAAATTTTAGTATTCAAGTGGAAAGAGAAAATCCCACGTTCTCCAATTTTAATTTGATCCAATTTCTCAGTCTTTGTGATGCCATCCTTTATAAATACTATATTTTATCCTAGCAATTTCTGAGGAGACAAGATCAACACAAAAAAATCTGTCTGTATATTGTTAAGTAGCAATCTATGACTAAATTTCTCTGAATTTTCACTGCTTCAGAACATGATTTCAAGTTCCTCTGTATTGGTATGTGGCAGTGGATGGCAAGGTTTTTTTGTTGTTATTGTTTTTAAAACGAAACACATTATCATTATTTTTGTTTCCTTAACCAAATTGCAAGGAAAACCTGTTTGTTATAAAGTACTGCTTTTGAAATGGAATAGACCAGTGATAATTTTATGACAGTCTGGCTTTCCCTGTTGGAGACAAATAAGAGTTGTCTTCTTTCTACATATCACAGAGAAATGGGAAATTTTCAGAGAATAATGAACAGAGCCCATGCTTAGTTCCCACCTCTGAATCATCAGAAAGATCAAGTGAGCAGTGGATGTGACACATAGTGAAATCAATGTTAATTCTGTAGTTGAAACAACAATCTGTCACCTGCTGCATATTTCAAAATGACTCTGTGTGTGTGTGTGTGTGTGTGTGTGTGTGTGTGTGTGTGTGTGTGTGTTGTTCTTTGTTGCCACATTTCCTATATGGTTTAATCTTTACTTTTTAAAGAAGTATGTTGAAGGGCTGGCCAGATAGCTTAGCAGTTAAGGTACTTGCCTGCAAAAACTAACAACCCTAGTTTGATTCTCCAGTACCCGTGTAAAGTCATTTGCACAAAGTGGTACATAAATCTTGAATTCATTTGCAGTGTTTGGAGGCCCTGGTGTGCAACAGTTTCTCTGTCTGTCTTTCTTCTCTCTGTCATGCTCTGCTTGCAAATAAATAAATAAAAATATATTTTAAGGAAAGTATGTTTAAGTTTACATTTTTTGGTGAACCAATAAATCTATTGGAGGTATTTACAGTGCATGTGTGAAAGGGTATATACAGGAGTGTGGATGACTCACAGGCAGGTGCAGCAGTGCTGCGCATCCCACCCCATCATGGACAGCAACCTCAGAGAAGTCGCATCATAGAATCCATATTTTAGTTCAGCTTTCAGTTCTTATTAACCTAGCATCCCCATGTTTATCATTAAAAGATTTTCTATGGATAAGGCTGGAGAGATAGCTTAGCAGTTAGGGCATTTGACTTCAAAGCCAAAGGACCCAGGTTTGATTCCGTGGGGCCCACATACGCCAGATGCATAAGGTGGCACAGGGGTCTGGGGTTCCTTTCCAGTGGCTGGAAGCCCTGGAAAGCCCATTCCCTCTCTCCCTCTCTCTGCCTCTTTCTCTCTATTTCAAATAAATAAATAATGAAGTTTAATAAAAAAAGATTTTTATGGAAACTTAAGTGTTTTCAAACTTCTTATATTATGATATGAATGTATATTATTGGTAGGGACTGAATATATATAATTTGGGGGGTTGTATGTCAGTTAAGATTATTGCCTCAGAGAGATTCAAGATTTGAGATTGAGTTCAAACTTTGTATAATCTTACAAGGTTACTGCCTATTGTGTAATAAAAATCTAATGTTTGACCCTTATGAATAGAGCTTTGGTAAAATTACATCACATAGCTCATGAGAATTTCCTTACATAGTGTCAAAAACATACAGATTGACTAATAAGTACTTGTTATTATTAATGACAATTTAGAAGAAACTGAAAAAAGTTGAGTTCTAGCCAAATAACACTGCTTAATAACTCCATAACCTTCACAAAACACAAATATCCTCTGAGCTCATTTTAGTATTCAAAATAATTTTTTCTTGGTACTCTACATATGTACAGACAATATTTTATTTGTTATTTTTTTTTCCATCTAGAATTTCCCCTAAAGTCATGAATCAGTGTTAACTTTATCATAGGTCCTTATTTGAAGTGTTTGATCCACAATGAAATTGTTGGGAAGTACATGTAGCATTTACATGTATGTAAATATTTCCAATAATTAGTCTCTTTAAGTGTTTTTTTTTTATATATTGCATTGCCTCCTTCCTAATTGACACCTACAAACCACATATTCATAATAGTTCACTACTCAAGGCATGCACACAGAGAACTATAATCCTTTGTCCATTGCAATGCTCTGGATATAAAATTTACCATAGAAGAATACAATTTGATAGCAAAACTTTCCATTTCTAGTCCCCATGTCTTCTAGGAAATGCTTGCTCTAGATTTATAATTCACCTCCCAAACTGACAAATGTTATGAATGGAATCAAAATGAAGTTGTCAATCATTCAAATTTTAATGTGACAAATACTGAAGTATAACAGAGAGAGTAGCATTTGAGAAATTAAGGGAAAGGGTGAAGGAAAAGACAGAAATAAATAGTTATTTTTTGGATTGCTCTAAACCTTTGCATATTGAACCAAATTATACAGCATGGGCATCTCAACATCTCTTTCTGTCAATACTCCTAGGAATACAGGAGAACAACCCTGTCGAATGAGCCCCTTTTGTATGACCAAATGCTAAAATTTCCTCCACCCAGCTTATTGTGTTCTTGTATTTGTGTGTTTGTGTATGTGTCTATGTGAATTTATAGGTAGTTCAGCCATTTCAATAGAGATTAATAATTTGTGATTTTTCACAATTGTTTTATAAGTAAAATAAAGTGTCAGATTCAATAGCACTTAATTATATAGTATGAGCCAAATTGTTTCTAAATGTCACATATTTTTTTTTAATTTTTTTTGTTCATTTTTTATTTATTTATTTGAGAGTGACAGACACAGAGAGAAAGACAGATAGAGGGAGAGAGAGAGAATGGGCGCGCCTGGGCTTCCAGCCTCTGCAAACGAAGTCCAGACGCGTGCGCCCCCTTGTGCATCTGGCTAACATGGGACCTGGGGAACCAAGCCTCGAACCGGGGTCCTTAGGCTTCACAGGCAAGCGCTTAACCGCTAAGCCATCTCTCCAGCCCTAAATGTCACATATTTAAGGGCTATGGTCTACAGAAAATAAAAGTGGAGTTATAAGACTGAATATTTTTTCCTCTTCAAAATTTATATGTTGAAATTTTAAACCCCAATCAGATAGTATGAGAGGCAGAGCCTTTAGAAAGAAATTCAGTCATGAGACTGGAGCACTTTTTACCCTTTTTAGAATGAGCACAGGCCACAAAGAGCATATGTCTAAAACCTGAGAGAAGAGTGTCATGGGAAACTATTGATGCTGACACCCTGGCATTACACTGTCAACCTTCAAAACAGAGAAAAGTCTCTGTTGTTTGTAAACTTCCTCCTGTGTTTGTTGTAGCAATCCAAATTAAATGCACACTTACTTAAACTGACATGGCATTGAGCTCAGAAATATTCTCTACTTGTGAAAGATGACGGTGGGAAGGCAATTCTCCATAGTGACTGAAAGCATCATAAAACAGGTATTTTCCAGACTATATTGTCCTGGTTGTTTATATAGTAAGCAGCTTTGGAGAACACGCAGGGCATACTGCAGGAGAATTGTCTGATTTGCATCCTGATTAGGTTTTCCCTTCAGGAGTAAAAGGTCATCCCAGTTTACTTACAGCCTCTATCATAAAGGTGGGTAAATCTAATCCAGGTATTAGACCTGTGACCCAAACTTGAGCAAGTTCCTGGAATTTAGGAAGCAAAAAGGATCCAGGTGAATAGGATGCCTTGCCACCTAGTATGCTTCTGAGCCTGATGTCTGGACCCTTTCTACAGCATCCAAGAAGCCGTGCTATGGGATCAGTTTATGTAGAATCAGGATAAATATTCCAGACCCCTTATCCTTTTAACATATTTACAGGTGTTTCACGATGTATGAAGAGAAAGACAAAGCCTTATTGTAGAACATTCTTTCATGGTTCTTTTAACACAATTTTCACTGACAGTTTTATACATGTATATAATTATTTTCATCATAATCTTTCTATTGCCTTCTCTTGTCTGTCCTCTCTATCCTCCTTTCAATAAACTATTTCTTAATCCCAACCTCTCCCTCTTTAACTTTGATGTTTCATTTATTTATTTATTTATTTATTAGAGCTCTTAGCATGAGCATGGGCCTGGAATTATTTATCATGGCATGTGCAATTTACCAGTAGATAAACCACTGAAGAAAACTGTCTTCCACTATCCTGAAATATCAAAAGTTAATATAGTCAACATGTGTCAATATTAAAGTAGTACATACCAAAATAAAACAAAAAGACAGATGTAATAAGTATGGAAATACATAACTAGGTTTACATCTTTGTATTCATTTAAATAAGTCAAATCTATTTTTCCAGAACAGCATTCAATGATCTTCATTGGGCTGAGCACTGGAGAGATACACAGAAAGAGGTGAAACAGTTTACAGGAGAAAGTTCTGAACAAATTATTCAAAAAAGTTTTGTATCACTGAAATCTCATTTACTTGGTTTTATAGATTGCATAAGCTGGATTCCATCTTCTCTCATCATCTATAGACCAAAATAACTATGAATGAAACCTTATTTTATTAATGCTTAAGATTTAAATACTAGACACAAACTTAGACAAATTTGTTTTACTTCAATGAAACTTTTTCTATAATACCCTTTTTCCACAAAAAGCAACAAATACACACAAAATACATTTTACTATTTAACTCAACTCTGTATTGGTTGAGGAATTTTGTAAGTTATGGTACTGGTTACTACCCAGTAATAGGAAGGATCCAGAAAATGTGACTATTCAGTTCTTCTGATTTACTTTGGTGGCCTGGACTTCCAAGGGACTTAGGAAGCAAAAGTAATTGAACCATTCAGAAGCCAAGTTTTATAGAACTATTCCTCTATCCTGAGCACAAGACTTGTCTCAGCACTAAACTACAGGGATAATTAGCCAGAGAGCTCAAAACAAAAAAGCATAAAAATGTCACATGCCTGCAAGAAGTTGTTCTTTATTTTGTACTTTATTTTAAATGACAGGGCCCTCTTTCTGTGCTTTAAAAAATTGAGAGTGAAGACAGTGTTACCAGTTCTATTGAACTGAATTCAGCTTTCCTTAAGCCTCAAATGAAGAAAGCATTAATAAAAACTGAATTCCCTGTTTTAGGCCTGCCTGGAAAAGATTTCAATAAATTACATTTTATGCAGAAATCCTAGCACTGAGCTGCTGTGGCTCTGATTAATAGAGTGGCATGCATAGAAAAGAACAATAGTCTTAAAAGAAAATGATTTTCCATACCTTGCCATCACATTGTCATTGAAAAGAGGTACAAATATTGCTGCAGGAAGTGCTGTAAAATAAGTGAGAAGGAAAAGAAAGGAATTTTCTAAATTACACTGTAACTCAATTTTGTTTCAAATTGTAGGATATAATGGCAATAATTTCCACTACACTGAAAATTATTTGTGGAACAAAGAGAGTTTAATAACTATTGACTAGATTAAAGAAAACAATGAGTAAATGTCATAAAATGCATTAAAGGACAAAATTCTAAGTTAAAAATATATCTTTATTTGGAGTTCAAATACATGACTATAAAGATGACTTATGCTACCAATAATTTAAAAATTCTTAATGGATATTTTTGATAACATTTAAATAAACTTAAGTTTTATTTTCAAGGATTTTAAAAAATTCTATTATTATTGAAATTATATTCCATATACTTAAAAGATCTTTATTAGTCCAAGTTAACTTTTAATATAATGGGAATGGAAATGTGTTCTTTCAATAGCTCATACCAGACTGCTTCTTTAAACAAGAACTGTACACAATATTATATGGAAGAGGGGGTAGTCTCAGCATTTTGATTTTCATTTATGGGACTGGATGAGCTGTGAAGCAAGAAAATTGTTCTGCACTACACATGAGTAGATATGGAAGTAAGGGAGCAGATAAAAAAAGAGAGAGTAAAGAAGAGATGGAGAGGGTAATCAGGCATAGCAGTGGTCCACTGATGCTTGGGTTGCACATATGGCTGAGGAAATTTTAGATGGATTCACATCACTGATTTTGAAGTTGCTTGCTTACAAGGAGAAAATGTCCTCACCTTTGATTTTCTGGAATGTGTGCTCTATTCCTCTATCTCTAAAACAAAAATGGGGATTTGTTACTCTTAAATTTTTATTTGGCTTATTTTCTATCTTCATCTCCATACTTTTGTTTACAGTAGGTTTCAAATTTTACCTCTAATCAGCAGTCCCTGTGTTACTGTTCAAATTACTATAGGATATATTCCCACAGCTTCTGATACAATACACCTATAACATGGCCCCATGCTGCTAGTGAACTCTACAGGATAATACAAAGAGGTGGGGCTCACAACTTTCCCTTCTAGTCCAATCTCTAGTGACAGTCTCACACAGAAAAAAAGCTATCTAATTGATCCCCACCAAAATCATTCTCAATGCATCACCTGAATGGCCTTTCAAAACTATAAATCTGATTGCATGAATTTAATTTTCTCAACAGTGTCTTCTATGGCCACTTTAAAGTAAAATAGACTCAATTATTCTTGCTCTTCTAAACAATCCACTTTATTTTGAGGTATTGACCACTGTGTCCTATTATTTTTTCAGTTATTGAATTGTGAAACATTAAATTTGCAAATAAGGGATCTCACTCCTCCTATTTTGCCATTGGTCCTACAAAGTGTGGTAGGTTTCACTGAAATTGATTGCAAAAATAAATAAAATTCATGTGGGCTTTAAAGCAAGGGGTTACACTACTTTTTTGTTGTTGTTGTTGTTGCTTTCAGAAATAAAGTGAAAGAATTCTACAACTGTGTCAATATGGTGAGAGAAAAAGTAAACAATCCTACATGCCATAATCCCATGGAGTAAGATTTCAGGAGCAGATGTTTTAAGAATACTCTCTTCTCCATCACCTGTGAAGAGTAATACCTCTTCAGGTTTGGGCTTTCATGGATGATTAAAGAGGTTTCAGCCAAGTGTGGTGCACACCTTTAATCCCAGCACTTGGGAGACAGAGGTAGGAAGATTGCTGTGAGTTCAAGGGCACCCCTTCAAAAATTTAAAAAAAAAAAAATCAGAGGATATATATATATTTCTGAGCATGCAGATATGAACAAACATGAGATACACAGAGAATTTCATTCAATTATACTAGGCATTTATATGCAAGTTGAATTTATCTATAAAACATAACAGTTTTATGAACTGAAGTTTGCATAATGTAGTGACCTTTTCAATTATCATAACTTGTTTTTTTTTTTGGTTTTTCGAGGCAGGGTCTCACTCTGGCTCAGGCTGACCTGGAATTCACTATGTAGTCTCAGGGTGGCCTCGAACTCACGGCGATCCTCCTACCTCTGCCTCCCGAGTACTGGGATTAAAGGCGTATGCCACCACACCCGGCTTCAATTATCATAACATTTTAAGAGCTGCATATGAAGATTTTAAAACTGTTTAGTTTAAGCCACTTACTTAAAAAAATTAAAAATTCACAAGAATTTAGAGTATAAGAAACAGATTTGCTTCCATCCTTCTTTGCTCATTTTTCCTTTGATGTATGTATTTTGAGACAAGGTATTTTATGTAGCCTAGGCTAGTCTCAAATTAGTGATTCTCTTACCTTCATCTCTGAATGTCAAGTTCACTCTCTAAATGTCAGCTTCACAAGTACACACCACACCATCAGCACAGGTCTAGAATTTCTTGTTTATTTCTAGTTTATTCATACTTCAACTTTGACAGTTTGGAGCTTTGCGACTTTGAACGAGGTACTTTGATACATTTCTTCCCCATATTTTAGTTTCTTCTCCCATAAATTGAGGATAATATCACACATGCCCTAAAAATACCTACACTTTGAAGAGTGAGTCAACCATTACATATAAGAACAACCAAATTGTGTAAATTTTTAATATTACTTGATTATTTCATTTTAACTTGTTACTATTATTACCACTACTAATCAGAATGTTCTCCTGGGTTAAATTGTTTATCATCCACCAGAGGAAATTACTGGTAAAGGGGAAAAGGATTGAAAGTTGTCAAAATTCACAGGATAAGTGCAAATGATTGCTGTAGTCTTCATCTAGTAGATGTGAGTTGATCTGGCTAGAACATACGGATTATGAATATAGCTCAGCTGGCTTAAGCAGAAAATGGTTTTGTAAAATGAAGTTGCCTGGCATAAAACCCTGATTGTGAAGAGGAGGAAAGGGAAGAAATCTACAATTTATTGAGTACCTGTTACATGCCAGGCAATTTCAATTTTTTGTCTTGTTCCAGTATTGCCAGTATTTCTGTTTATGACATAGAAAAGAAAAGTGATGGAGAAGTTAATAACTTAGAAAATATTACTCAATTTAAGCCATTGAGTCAAAATAACTCCCTAGCTTTGTTTCATCTTAAAAGTAAAAAACTTTCTCTTTTTGATATTTTGTTTATTATGGCTGTAGCAAGTGGTTTGCAATTGTTTCTGAAATGAAAAATATGCTTATTTGTGAAGTAGGAACAGGCTTCCATTTAACAACTCAAAGCAGAACTCAAATCTTGAGATTTTGTTTTCCTACAGCCCTGTGTCACAAAAATGAGGTCTATGCGATTTGTGCCTGCATAGGTGGATGAAGGAAAGAAATGACTCTGAGGCAAAGTAAGCAGTCTCACTTTGATTTTAGATTGACACCAGAACTTGAAATTGTGTTCACAGGCAAGTGAACAGTGCAACCATTGACCCCTATCCCCAATTTAAAAAAAGAAGAAGAAGAAGAACCAACTTCCTAATCAGGTCAATTGTGGAAAAGAAGGTTTCCTACTGGAATTAAGATGCTTTTAAAGAAATAGTAAGTAAAAGTGCCATCATCTAAAGTTACTAGAAGGAGCATATATTAGGACTAAAATATTTTCTACCTCAAGAACTTATTCATTGTAAATCATGTTGCTGCCAATTCTAAACTCCTAATTTACTAAACCTCAGTGATAGAAGGAATTTGCATTCTTCAAAGTACACAGGGAATGTGGAGACTACTGAAGATGAATTCTGCTTTTCCAACCAACAGTGTGGTCAATTCTACCAACATTATAACATAATAAAGTACGACCTAGACAGGAGCTTGTGTCAAGTGGCACAATAAATGAGTTTGGAAAGATAGAAAAAGAAAACAATACTGAGATCTGTCCAAAAAATTATACAAAGACAATCTTGCCATGGTATGCTTTTAGCCTTGTCTAGCTTTTACATTATAAGTATTATGAAATACAACCATCTTAAATAAGCAAATAACCAGCAAAAGGAATCAATAGATATGTTTGATACAGTTTCTCTTAATGCTTAAGTCTTCTTTTGAGCCTTGTTATGCAAATACCATGAGTCTTTTAAAAATATTTTATTTATTTATTTTAAAGAGAGAGAAAGAAGGAGGAGGAGGAGGGAGAGAGAGAGAATGGGCACCTCAGGGCCTCTAGCTACTGAAAATGAACTCCAGATGCATGTACCACCTCGTGCATCTTAGTTACATGGGTACTGGGGAATTGAACCTGGGTCCTTAGGCTTTACAGTCAAGTGCCTTAACCACTAAACCATCTCTCCAGCCCCTATGAGTCTTTCTGGAAGGTTGTAAGGAAACATTTTCATCTAGTGGATCTTTAATGAAGACAATGCATTATAAAAATTTGAAATAGATAGGAACACAGAGGTAGGAGGATCTTTGAGAGTTTGAGTTCAGTCTGAGATTGCATAGTGAACCTGGGCTCCAGCAAGATCCTATCTCGAAAAACCAAAGGGGGGAGTTAAACTATTAAATCATAGAGTAAACGTTATTTTCACAAAACAAAAGGTTTTATTTTTCACACCAAGTCAAATGGTTTAGAAATGGTCATGCAGATGAATGGATTTGACAGGAACAATGAGTATTTGCCAGAGGTAGTGAAGAAAGGAAGGATCCCAAGCATTACACAGTGACAAATCCCTTGTGAATATTGATATCTGCAAAGGTGTTTCACGTGGGTTTAAATATGCTGACAGCTTATACTACTAATTATTACTATGAAAACAGCTTGCTTGTCTTTATTGCCAGTAAAATTCATTATCTTGCAATTGAATTCTTATAACTCAGTTCATACCTTGTTTAGCATGGTATGCTAACAGGTCTTCCCCAGCCTCTACAGGATACCCACAGGTCTGAACCATGTTATGACATGTTCTTCAAAATCAGAAGGCAAATTTGTTCTTGATTTGAATGCCTTTGTTAAAAAAGAATGCAACCCATGTTAAGGGCTCATCTAATTTGATCAGGTTTTCCCAGAATAATCTCCCTTTGGACCAAATCAAAGACAGTTCTTTGGAGAACTTAATTACTACTAGATATCTCTGCATTTTGTCATATAACTTAATGTTGTTGCAGGAATGTAGTTTATGACCTTCACAGTCACTCTCAAGGGTAAGTTATATACAGGGCATGTTTACTATGGGGAAAGAATCTTGGAAACAATATTAGAATTGTCCCTACTACAGGAGACTCATCATAAAATATTTATTTTATATTATTTTTATATTTTAAGAAACTACATAAGAATCTTAATGAGATATAAGGATTTTAAAGAAAATAAATGCATTCTATATTCTACCACATAAAACTAAACATGGCTATCATTCTTGCATGATTCTTTCTGTATGTGTGTGTGTTTAACTTGCATATTTGTACAAATATAATATTACTTATCACATAACACTAAATTTATAATTTTATATGACAACTTTTAACATAAAATATTAGAACTATGTTCATGTATTTGTTACATTATTCTAAAGCAATTTCCAATTACTATACACAACATTAACCATATGAATATATAATCATTTAATTTATCAATTTCTCTTAGCCATGTACATGAATCATTGTCATAGGTACTCTCATGTTAATCTTTGTGTCCCTATTCTACTCAGATGAAGTTTCCAGTGTAATATGTGGATGAACACAATTTTTCATGACCATTTACATCTATTCCCTTTAGATACACAGACACACAGACAGACACACACAGACACACACACAGACACACACACACACACAGACACACACACACACACACACACACACACACACACACATATCCCTCACTGATTCTGGACTCATATATGTGCATTTTTGTACGATGACACCATAGTAAACCCAATTGAGAGCATCAAACTAGCCCCTTGCACAACCCAACTTCTTTCCTTGGCTACACGAATGCCTCAAGGTTAACCTCTGCAGGATGGTCTTCATGTAAAGAACAGCTGGTATACCTAGTATAGTCAACTAAGACCAAGCAGTATCCAGCCTGCACCATGGGTGAACGAAATCAAAATCAGCTGAGCCTGCTCCACACAGGACAAATACCTACTCCATCCCTAGTGTAATGAGAACATACAATTTAAAACTATTAAGTATTTTGTATTGGTTTTATACAAGACAGTGCTAATTTACAAATTACTAGAAATTAAATGTAAAGAATAGACTTAAAAGTATCAAAATTTAATAGCCAAAGTGTAATTTATTTAGTTGAGGTGGCATTTAAAGACCTGCATGAGGAAGTCAGACAAAATTTGTTTTCATGGAAAAGAAAGAGGATCTCTGGAAAGACATTAAAAAAAATACTAATAAGAAGTAAACAACATGGAACATGTACTTAAATTGTTCAAAAAACACAATGGCATAAAATGTTATTTCCAATGGAAGTTTCAAAATTTTTCTGCCTGATAATGCAAGATTCATTACTGCATTGTTTTTCCAAGATAATATTAGGACAACACTCTATTCATGTATCATTTGGTTAAATAATGAAGTTGGAAGCAATACAGCTTCTGTGTGTGTGTGTGTGTGTGTGTGTGTGTGTGTGTGTGTGTATGTGTGTTTAGTGACATGAGCAACAATCAAGACAAAGTGAAGCCACATACCAGCATGGAGCACTCCCCTCTTCAACCCACCTAACTCCTCCAAGCAAACAGCTTACTGCACTTTGTAAGTAGTTAACAGATGCCATTAACCACAAAAATATGCATGCCACTTTCTTTACATTATTTGGAAACAAAAGCTTACAAAGTCTCCCAGGAGAACAGAGCCAACAGGATGAACAGTGATACAACTCTGGGTCAAGTGATAGAGTCAGAGCCCCATGAATCTGCACTTGGTTTTCTGCACGCTGACCAACCAATACTGTGCATTTCAGGGACACTAGACTACAAGACCCATTTCTCAATATGGAATGGAAATCCACTCCCTAGAACAAATTGTATATGAGTGCCCATCAGAATTATGTGTTAAAGACATGCAGCAATTTAAAGGTATTGTGGGAAACAGTAAACTAATTAATTTTTCATTAAGTTTCACTATCAGAAATACTTGACTGGAACAGAATTAAACTAGAAAGGAAAAGGCTTAATTTGGTAAAAATATTATACTTTCCCAAATAGAGTCCTTTTTTTCATTTTTTCACTATTTTAATGTTTTTCATGATAATTTTGGAAGCAAAACTAAGATTAAGCTTGCTTGGGGGTAGAAGAAAAAATGATTACTCTTCATCATGTCCATGCATTCTGTCAAGGAAATAAAGGCAATAAAGTGTTTGACATAGATATATTGAAATTGGCAATACCAGCCTTGGATTGCAATGGGTTTAATTAAAGTCATTGAAGTAACTTCCTAAATATTTTACCTTATATGTCACTTGGGTTTTACATTTTCCACATCACTCCCACAATATTTTTTTTTTATTTTAGAAATAGTGTCATGAATGAAAGCCACTTTTCAAGCTGTATTGTTTTTTAATATAAAACATACTCTTATTTATTTGTTTGAGAGAGGAAGACAGAAAGAGAGAGACAGAGAGAGAGAATATTAATGAGCATGCCAGGGCCTCCAGCCACTGCAAGTGAATACCAGACACATGTGCCATCATGTGCATCTGGATTTACATGGGTACTAGCAAATCGAAACTGGGTCTTTAGACTTTGCAGGCAAGCATCTTGATTGCTATGCCATTTTTCCAGTCCTAGATACATTAAATTTTCAAAAAGATTAAGGTATTTGGTGAACACAGTGTTTCCTTAAACTCTACTTCTAATACAGAACTATATATATAGATCAGTGGTAGGATATTTGTCTATCATGATGTAAGGAAGGCCCTTGATTCAGTCCCCAAAATGGTAAGTAATAATAATGATAATAATAACTTGCTATAAAACAAAGTATAAAAGAAAAAATACTTTGATTTTCACAAATTAAAATGCCATTAATAATATAAGTAATTGAGATAAACGCAGATATAGTACCTGGATAAAACTTTGGTATAAGGAAATTGTTGTTCTGGAATTGAATTAATTATTATATTTTCATGTTACATTTATTTGGATAGAATAATACTGGAGGAAAAGTGGGCATACCATAAATTGTGGTAACATGTCACTCATGATTGACTGTCAGAAGACAGTGTTGAGCAAAGTAACCAGGGAAGTTGTTGCAGCTATAGACATGAGTTATTAAGAGAGTTTGTAAGTTTTATTTTTTATTTGTCTCTTATTAAAAAGACTTTCTAACATTCCAGTTGATAAGTTAGTGAAATATTAGTATTTTATATTAATATTATAATTGTGCATAATACTAGTTAGCAACAAAGGCCCTAACAATGTAGGCTGGAAAAAAGACAGCATCTTCAACAAATGGTGCTGGACAAACTGGATAACCATATGAAGGAAAATGAATCTCAATCCATACATCATACCATGCACAAAAATCAAGTCCAAATGGACCAAAGACTGCAATATAAGACCAGAAATTTGGCTACTACTGCAAGAAAGAAAAGGAGGAACTTTACATGATATGGGAATGGGAAAAGAATACCTGAAAAAAAATACACTGTAGATCAGGAACATAAATAATCACTCAATCCAATCATTGGGATCTCATGAATCTGAAAAGGTTCTTCAGAGACAAATATACAATAAGCAGAGCCAATAGAAAAACCACAAAATATTAGAAAATTTTTGATGGCTGTACAATTGACAGAGACCTAATTTCTAGAATCTACAAAGAACTCAAAAATCTAAACAATAAGAAGTTAAACAACCCACTCAAAAAATGGAGCAAAGAACTGGGCAGGGAGATCTCAGGGGAAGAAATACAAATGCCAAACATACACTTAAGAAAATGTTCATCAACCCTTATGATCAGGGAAATGAAAATTAAAACAAACATGAGATTACACCTTATCCCAGTAAGGTTACCAAACATTAAAAACTAAAATGAACAAAAAATACTTTAAAAAACTAAAATGAAATTAAATGCTGGCAAGGATGTGGAGAAATAGGAACACTCTTTTATTATTGGTAGGAACATAAGATGGTAAAACTACTATGGAAAGCAATATGAAGACTCCTAAAAAGGTTGAGTATAGAGTTACCAACAAACCTAGCTATAAACAAATCCTCATTGGGCATTTACCCTAAAAGCTCCATGCCTCAGTTCAGAGAGATTTGCTAAACCATGTTTATAGATGCTCAATTCATAATAACTAAGAGCTGGAACCAACCCAGCTATCCATCATTAGATGAGTGGATAACCAAGATGTGGCATATCCATCTACACAATGGAACTCGACACAGCAGTAAGGAAAAATGACACAATGAAATTTGAAGAAAAATGATCGAACCTGGAGAGATCATTCTCAGCAAACTCACACAATCACAGAAGCATAAACTTCACATTGTCTCACTCATCTGTAGCTCCTAACCTGAATCTGCCCAAGATGCTGACATACCTAATAAGCATCTTGAAGATCAGAAAATAGGATGGCTGAGGCGGGAGGGGGGTAAGTATGGGGGTAGGAGATGCAAAACTGGACCAAAATGGCAATGGTAACATAAAATTCTACATCCTAAAAGACAGAATAAATGGTTGAATATTCATCAGGTCCTTAGAGGGAACACCTGAATCTCAGAGCCCTGGAGAGGGTATGATGAAGACTAACCTTAATCTTCTCCTACTTCTCTCTGTCTCTTTCTCTCTCTCCTACTTCTATCTCTTTTATATTACCTATCTTTTTCTTCCTGGTCTCTAACTCCCAGTACCAGCATATGGTTAACATCCACCATGAGCTATTGATCAGTATGACCTGCATGCTTTCCCAAAAGAAGAAAGATTTCTGTCAGAGTACTTGATAACCCACAAAAGTTTAGTAGTAATACTCTACTGCCAAAGACACCATATGATGTTAATATGGAAGATAGAGTGACCTAGAAGAAATACAGTCCCCAGGCACTTATCTTGTCTACTTCCATAAGGTGCTACATGATTGATTTAAGGGAAATAACCAACACCTGTGCAAGCAACTCATGGTCTAAATTATTCAGCAGCAAATAACATGACATGATACCCAGACAAGTGCAATAGTGGCACACATCCATGGTGGGTAACCAACTGTTCTTGGTTTGGCTAACTAACTAATCCATTGAGGAATGAAACCCATAGCTGGAGCTGCGAAACAAGTCAAAACTATATGCAGAAAATGAGCTCACTCTCCATTATCAAGCTCCCACCAATCATGGGCTACAAGGGGGCCTCTACCTATTAAATTCTCTCTAAAATAATAATGGTTATCCCATTTATTTGGTCATGACTTCATTCTCCATTGGAGAATTTGCTTCTTTTGTTCAGATAGATGCAGATCCTGAGGAGAGAATCATCTCATCACACCTCACCAAAAGGCCACAACTGAAACCAAGAGTAATTGGGGAAATGAGCAAAAGTGCTGCTTTCTTGGTGAACCTGGTACAAGCACAAGGGTGAAGGAGATAGACACAGAGAACACTCAACTCCTTCCAAACCAGAGACTCAGAGGCTCTCAAGACCTCATCAATGAAGTAGACCTAAAACAAACCCATCATGGCTCAGGGAAAGTTGCAGAAGAGGGGCAGAAAGACTGTTAGAGCCACATGTTGGGACATTATACACAGAGACATTTCCTCTTACCCATGACTGATGGCTAACCCTACAATGCATGAACCACATTCCTCAATGATGAGGGTTCCAGCAGAGTGGGGAGGACAGGGAGGAAGCTAACAGTGGTACCAACATGGCTGTATACACACTGTGTTCACAACTAATTAAAAAATAATAAGAAATACAATATATTAATTTTGATCAATTATCCCTTATTTCCCAACGTGATCTCAAAAAACACCAGCCCTATGTTGAATGTATGTATATTTGCATATATAGTACATATATATGCAGATATATTTATATATGCAAACAGCCATATGTATATATGCAAACACAAGTTTTGATGTCCATGTGATAAATTTTAAAGTGTAATTTTTCTTTTTTTGTTTTTTTTTTTTTTTTGTTTTTCGAGGTAGGGTCTCACTCTGGCTCAGGCTGACCTGGAATTCACTATGTAGTCTCAGGGTGGCCTCAAACTCACAGCGATCCTCCTACCTCTGCCTCCCGAGTGCTGGGATTAAAGGCATGTGCCACCACGCCAGGCTAATTTTTCTTTTGGTATCTCATAACATATATTCACTTAGTCAAAATCCCTAGAAGTCTATTATTAATGAAATAAAAATATAGATGAGCTATAGAGACAGCTTCACACTTAAGATGCTTGCCTGCCAAGCCTAAGGAACCATGTTCCACTATGCAAGTCCCATGTAAGCCAGACGTACAATGTGACACAAGTGTATAAGTTCACACATGCTCACAAGTGGTTCACACCTCTGGAGTTTGATTAAACTGGCTGCTGCCTTAGAGCACCAAGTCTTTCTCACTCTCTATGCTTTCTATGTGTCTTGTTCTCATAAAATATTATGTTCGAATTCAAAGATTATGTGACATATAAACATACTAAAGAAAAGGTTGCATGTAAATGCGTGTCAGAAACTACAAGTAAAAGGAACAGAAAGCAACCATTAGGGATGTGTATACGGAATGGGACCAAAATTGTGTGCACAAAATGCCTATTGTAAAGCTTCTTGTGCTTTTATAACATAGAAACTACAATGTAATATACCCTTGAGCCAGGTAAAATGTCCCTGATAATTGTTTTTAATTTTCTTTTTCTCTTATTCTTGATAGTTTTTAATTGATTTGAGTGAATGCTTTGAACAGAGGGTACCACTGATAACTTCATCATTAACTCTGTGTGATGCTACACATACCAATGTCTTTGCTTCAGTTTTCTTCTGTTAATAATAGAAAGAATACCACATCCATATGAGTGATAACATTGAACAAGCTAGTATAACTAAAAAAGTCTTGTAGGATATTTTTCTTACATTATTTAGCCCATGTTATACTTGATATTTATTATTTCACTTATTATTATTTCTTTGACAATTCATTCTTTTACTTTGGGTTACAGTTACTACAATGTCTCACTCCAGTATAAAAGAATAAGTGAGCTGTTTTAAAATTTATATTGAA
The DNA here is from genome assembly GCF_020740685.1 of Jaculus jaculus. Taxonomy (NCBI): domain Eukaryota; kingdom Metazoa; phylum Chordata; class Mammalia; order Rodentia; family Dipodidae; genus Jaculus; species Jaculus jaculus. Next base: position 130,501,778 of record NC_059107.1, read on the forward strand.
ATAGAAGTAAAAGTTAAACTTAGAGATTTTTGTGAAGATTCCAGGTTTGTATTACTATATATTTCAAATTTAGAAAAATCCCCAAATTACAAGAATATTTGTTAAAATAATAAATATATAAAGCTTTCTGTGAGCATACTAATGAATATGATGGGACTCTACTGATTTTTTTTTACATTTTTTACATTAAAAAGGATGTATTTGAATTGACAAACATGTTTGCAAAATACTTCAGTTGATCCAAGATGCCTCTAATCCTTGATTTAGGCAACCTTCAAATTCCTGGTCAGACTGGGATTCAGAATGTACTTCCTCCAACTAACACTATTAAATGGATCATTTCACATTATCTTTAAAATAGGTCTTATGACCTTGTAAATTTGACACTTTGGCCTGAAAGTTCTCCAACATATTGTATAAAATTAAGACCTCAAGATTCCTAGCATACCTAATGAAATGTAAATGGGTTGCCTTTAGAGGAGGAATTAAGAGACAATTGATACATCAGGATTATTTACTAGGAAGCTGATATAGGAAGTAAGAGAAAGAAGTAAGTGCAACTATAACACATGGAGAATATTGAGGGTGGTTCTGTGATTTCAAGTTTAGAAATGTTGTATAGTCCTTTGACTACGTATAGGTGGATACTTTAGGGTGGCCAATAAAAACTGACATCAATGAAAAGACAAATATATGTCACCTTTTTGTATAGAAGGTTTTGGTACTGCATTGACCACCTGAGATGTTGTGACAAAACAACTGACAAAAGCAATAAGAAAGGAAAGGCTTATTTTGGCCCACAGTCTGAAGATAAATCCATCATAGTGGAGAAGGCAGGGCAGTGAGCACTAGAGGCAGGAGATCACATCACATCTACGTCAGAAAACAGAGATAGAATTGCTGTTGCTCAACTTTTTTATATAAATTAGTTCTGGAATCTCAGCATGTGGCAATGGTATAATCTATATTTTCCTGTTCAGTTACACTAAAACCCCTTCATAGAAACACCCAGAGTTGGGTTTCCATGATGACTGCAAATTCAATAGAGTTGATAATGAATATTATTTATCACAGGTTTTGTGTATGTATGTGTGTGTGTACATATGTAGGTGTGCTTAAAATTGTAGCTTGAAGAAGACAGTACCAAGTAGTAAAAGTTAACATGTTTTAAGCTTGTCAAGTTGAAATTCATGAAATGAAGGTGAGATGCTAAGGTGCAACCTTGCTGATCTTACAATATTGTATAGAATATTACCTCAATTTTTTTCTGTTTATAGTTCATATCTCTCTGTCATGACATAAGATCAAAAGTTGTTGATTGTTATTAAGAGGACATGAGTATTCTAGAATTAATGTTTTTGATAAACCTCTTGCATTTCTTAGAAGAGGAGGATGCTGTGAAACCATTAGGTGTCCATTGGAAGTATTAGGTGGCCATTGAATTTGTTCCTAGGGAGACAGGATGCTGAGCACTCTATTTGCAATAGGCTATGTAGAAAGAACTGATAACCAGACATTCATGGAGCAAGGCAAGTGACATGACAGGATGCAGTTAAGAGATAGGACATGGAAGATGCAAAGATAATTTTTCAGAATAAAAAAAAAAGGTATAAAGCACATTGTTCTAATTTGGCAGGTAATATGTGATGTCCCCTCCTCATACTTCATACAGTTCTTTTTTTTTTTTTTTTTTTTTTTTTTTGGTTTTTCGAGGTAGGGTCTCACTCTGGTCCAGGCTGACCTGGAATTAACTCTGTCATCTCAGGGTGGCCTTGAACTCATGGCAATCCTCCTACCTCTGCCTCCCGAGTGCTGGGATTAAAGACATGCGCCACCACGCCCGGCTACTTCATACAGTTTTTAAATACACATTTCTTATTAATGTTTGTGCAGTAAATGAACAGGGGAAAGCTCTATAATTCTATGAGAATGTGTAATCTTTTTAGATTATTTATTGTTGTAATAAGTTACATTTATAAAATATTTTAAACAACCACTTTAAGAGTAGATGCTGTTCTTTTGAGTCCTACTTTTTAGATAACAGGACAGAAACTGAGAAACATGAAATGATTTTGCTGAATGAAAATAAACCAACTTTGAACATTAAATCCAGGTCTTACACATCTGATGATATATTTGAGCAAAGGTAGGATGTATTTTTTTACATATATATGCATGCATATGTAAATAACATATGCTACTTGGATATGTATTTTAGAATGTACTCTTGTTTGGAACTGAAAAATAAATATATCTGCTAAATGTGAAATTTCACTAACATCAAAATTCTCATGAGATAGATAAAACAAATAAAATAGTTTTGAAAATAAATCATTTATAGAATTTTAGATAGAAGCATAGGAGCTGAGAAGCACTGAATGTTTTAGACAATTATCAGGCTGGTTTTTTGACATTTGAAGGAGACAAAAGGACACAGCCAGAGATCTTACCTGTATAGTGTATGACCTATATAAAATATCCATAACACCAAGACACAAGCTTAAAGAAACAACAAAAGAATGAAGAGGCCAAAGAAGCCAGACTAACAGTGGGAGTAAAAATAAATCTTTCTTTAAACTCAGTGAGAGAGGAGAATTCTAATGTAAAAGGGATATTTCTTATGAAATGAATGTGGCAGTTGTTACAGAACACTTGAGAGAATAAAATCATAGGTTAACTAGTAAGAGTCACAGATTTTATACATTAACTCTGACTATAGGTATATTCCAATTATTGGATAAAAGTAATATATCTTACAGAATTTGGTATAAACAGACCCCAGGAAATATTTTCCCAAAGGACTGTCATGGTATTGTTAAAAAGAGGCTATAGCCTAGGTGTGATAAAAGGGTCACTCTTGCTTTTGTGTCAGTCCAAGACTTAAGGGCAAGGCAGGAAGGGGTCAGATTTAAGGATATAAAAATTACAAATTGGGGCCATAGTGGCTAAAAGCCAGGGGCATGCCTTGTACAACAAAGAAGAGTAAACTAGATTCAATAAAAATATCTCAGTAATTTCTAAGGTGAAAATGGTGAGAGCCAAGAGAAAGGAAAAGATGATCACCTCACTTGTGAAATGTGACAGCATGTACTAGGAAATGTAGCACACAGCAACAAAGCCTGTCCAGAAAAATGCCCTGTGGTGACGGAATAACGACCTTGACTGAACAAAATAAATGATACTCACATAGGAATGGCAGAGTTTTCATTTGTCTTTGGCATGTCAACCTGCATATGCCCTGTGAATAGATTATGTTACAACATCCAATCATAGGATAGTAAAGTGAATTATTCCCTCTAATCAGTAGACGTAGACCCACAACAAAATATTTAATATTTACTTTCCAAGAACTTGCTTTTTGATTTATTAAATATCATACCACAAACTTCATCTGGCATTTACCACTGTAGGCTTTTTTTTTTTTTTTTTTTTTTTTGAAGCAGGGTTTCAATCAGCCTATGTTGACCTTGATCTCATTCTGTAGGCCAGGCTACCCTCGAATTTATGGTGATCCTCATTTCTCAGCCTCCCAAGTGCTGTGGTTAAAGGCATGCACTACCATGTCAAGCTCACTATATAAATTTTAGCATTGAAAAACAAAAGCATGGCTGGATACCCACCCGCCACAGGAAAAAAAAATAAAATGGAAGGCCTGCTTGATGTTGCCTCTTTTTCTACCAAACTTCAAAACAGTCTCATTCAGTACCATAGCATTGAAGATGATAAATGGCGAGTTGCACAGAAAATGAAAGATATAACAGTTTGGAGAATACCTTCAGAAGAATTTAATAGTTATTTCTGCAAAGCCCAAGGTGTTATAGATGACATTTTTAATAGAGTAATAGACCACATACGTCCAGGGCCCTGGCGCTTGGATTGGGACCGTTTCATGACTTCATTGGATATTTTGAGGCACTTTGAAGAGAATGGCTGTGTTATGTGTTATATTACTGCTGGTCAGCTTTGGAATATAATTTCCCCAAGAGAGTTTGTTGACTTCTCCTACACTGTAAGCTATGAAGGACTTTTATCTTGTGGGATAAGTCTTGACTGGAGTGAAAAGAGAACAGAATTTGTTTGCAGGTATAATCATCCCTGTGGTTGGTTTTGTGTTCCACTTAAAGACAACCCAAATCAGAGCCTTTTGACAGCCTATATCCAGACAGATCTACCTGGAATGATCCCTCAGTCTGCAGTAGATACCACCATGTCAAGCACTTTAACTTCTATGGTGATTTACAAAAAGCCTTACAGAAATCATAATATGTTCATATTTTAGTATGGATATTTGCGGAATCAGTTCTTCCCCTCAGCTACTTCACATGTAAAAGTCAGTTCCTGTCTTCTGCATAGTGTGTACAAATATTTGAGCTGTTTTGGGTTTAGTACTACAATGTTTTAGTAAGTCAATATTTGCACGAGAGAAGCTTGCTTACCCTTTCTTACTTATTTGCACATTGGTATGGAAGTACGTCTGGTAATGGAAAGTATCACAGAAATCCATGAAGACTTAGATATAGGTCTTCAGGCCCGACTATTCACAGAAGTGAAATAATGTCTCTGTATGAACATTGTGTTGTTTAGTAACTACCAAGTCATCCCTTCTTTTTATTCTTGTTATTTTAAAGCTTTATGAATATCTTGCAAAATTTTATTTCTCAAGGTAAATGTTTGGTATTACTTTTGGTAATGAGTTTCCCAGGAACAAAAGGAAGAATGCCTTCTCTGTATTTTGTAAAGATGAAAGATGTATTATTTTAACTATTAAAAAGATGTATTATTTTAACTATTAAAAAGATCAAAAATGACTGAAGCATATTTATCATAGTAACTGTAGGTACAATTCAAATTCAATTTAGTTTTGATATCTAAATAGTGTTCTTTTATAAAAGCTTTAAAACCAAAAAAAAGAAAACATGATAAAATATTTAAAGCCTAATCTGATATAATTATACAAAGCAATATCCAACAAACTATGGCTTATTGGTCATGGCAAGAATTTATACCTGTTTTTATTCAGTTTGAATATTAAGAAAGAGGATTTACACTTGGGAAAATTCAAATTATAAGTCATATTTGTGTCATTAAAAACTATATAATTTTTGAATTTCATGTCCATAAATATGTTATTAGAACATACACAAAATGGTTTGTTTATATGTTGTCCTTAGTTGTTTTCAGGTTATACCAAAGAACAATAGCTTCATCAGAAACTCTAAACAGACTAAAAACTCTAAAACATTTATTATGTGATCCTTTATAGGAAACATAGAGATTATCTATCTATCATCTATCTATCTATCTATCTATCTATCTATCTATCTATCTATCTATCTATCTGTCTATCTGTGTGTGTATGTATATACATGGATATAGGTATATATATATATATGTATGTATATATAATATTGAATTTGATTGTCTTGAATTTATTGAGCTTTATTGATTTCATAATGAACTGTTGTATAAGATCCCTTTTTTATCATTATAACATGTTCCTCAGTAAACTGAAAATTTTCCTAAAAGAAATGTCTACACAGTTCTTTGTACATGAGCAGAATTTAGGATGTTTGCTTAATTAATAGCTATCATGGATAATTTGATGTAATTATTCAGCAAGTTACAATTATATAACTAATTATGAATTTGGTTGAATATTTGGTACAGTGAGCTGACATGGAAGAAGTAATGACATTATCACAAACTTTAAGGGATTCCTAAATTTAAAAAAAAATTACACAGATCCTAGAATGTCACCATCTATATAATTACAGAGAACAACACCTTATTAACATATTAACTACATGTTAAAAACATGGATTCCACTGAAACAAAATTTGACATTGTCTTAATCATGCATATATTAACTAAATCTCTTAAATGTTTACTACATGCCAGTTGCTTTGTTAAATATTACATGCAACTTGCTTTGTTTTATGTTTACAATGAAAGACATGGTGTTTTCAATATGGGAAAGTCACATGGAAAGAGCTAGAAGTTGTTTGTTTTAAGGGCTTGAAGTTGGCATACAAGAAGCCTTTGATAAATGTGAATGGGCATGCAATCTGGAAGTGTGGGAAGGGATTTAACCCAGGAATGTGAAAGACAGACTGAAGATCAGATAGAATTTTCTGAAAAATGATGATAATGATTTTAGGAAGAAAATCCTTTGGACTAGGGCGAGGACGGTGAATTGAAGGAATCAAGGCTGAAGCTAGAGAGATGGGTTAGCAAGGTAGCACATGTATCTGGATTTTGTTTGCAGTGGCTGGCACACCCATTCTCTGTCTGCTTCTCTCTCTCCATCTCTCTCTTTCTCTCAGATAAATGAATAAATAAATAAATAAATAAATAAATAAATAAATAAATACTTTTTAAAAGAAAAAGAAAAAATGAAACAACAAAGGCTTTTGTAAGGGATGTGATTTGTCTTTGTAATACTGGCTTACATCATAATAGGATTGTACTTTAATTAGGGGAGGAGTCAAAAGGGTGTATGTGTATGTGTAATTTCAGAATTTAATGTTGTTCTCTTGGGTTAACAAAGTTTCATTTGCTAAATTTCTGTTTCAACGTTATTGTTTTTCTGTTTTTAAGAGGAAATCAGTGTTTTATTTCTTCACAAATTATACAGAATGGGATAGTAAAATAAAAATTGCTTTCTGTGTGCTTTTGCTACTTTTCAAATATTGTGAAAGTAGATAATAAGTGGCAGCACAATTACATCATTAAAATCAGCAGGAGCTAGAAATTTTATTAGTGTAATCACAGGACTGATTTTGGTACTATAGAAAAACCAAGCATCCACCCCTCAACCCTGGGTGAAGCCAGTGTGCTTGACATAGCCCAGCTGCTTTCATATTAAACAACAACAACAAAAATAATAGAACTTCTTTCTACTTCAAGTCTTTATCTCATTAAGATTTACACTTCAAAGGAGAAGGTGAAGAGAAGGCAGTTATGAAAATTACATCTTCTCACCCATGGTGTATTACCTTGTTTTTATTTCAGTGGGCAATCTAATTTCATGACTAAAAAAAAAAAATACTGACAGAGGAATAAGATGATATTTCTGTGTATAAACTATGCACAATCATGTGAAGCAGAGCATGCTAAAAGCCAAAAAATAAAAATAAAAATAAGTGCCTACTTCACTGATATCATTTTAGGTACTCAAAGACACTGAAGTCATTACATACCAACACACCACACCATTACTTCCAGAAGAATTCAGTCAACTTACTGTACACTGTAGTAATGTGCTGCACCTCTCATTAATTCTGATTGCTTTACAGCTACTTATATTTATTACCACCTTAGCGGCTAGTTTGTGGACCCTTTGATTAAAAATACAATAGAAATTGCTTCCCATTCATTATTTCATCTCATCCTCATACCACCCTAAGGGCTAAATTGCAGAAACTCAATTTTAAGACATATCACAAATAAAACTGAAAGAAAATAAAATACTTCTCAATTGTAACATAAATAAGAAAAAGCTGAACACAAATTGATAACTAGAGCTCAACTGATTTGTTTTGAATGCCCATATCTACATCAGCTGAATACAATGCCTAATACATCCTAAACAGGTTTTTTTTCAATAGAATAATTGTAATACACATTTCATAGTTGCATATCACATATACTTTAGGTGAACACATATTCCAAATACTATTTCTACACAGGCTAAAATTTTCAGTAGTAAAGACAGGAGAACAGAAATTCTGCTGTTTCTCAAAACAAGCTTCAACTAGTTTATAATATTCCTTGTGACTACAGCAAAGTGTTAATATTTTTCAAGTTTTATGGTGATAAGTATATGTACTTTGGTATATAAAAGTGTTATGTTTCAATGAGATTATCATAAGTTGAGAACATCATGAGTGCAGATATATTTATTACACCAAACTTGCCAAACATCTGAGCTTATCAATGCAGTAGATGCTAAAGTATGATTTATTGACCTCTGTGATTGTGTGGCAAAGGAACCCAGAGCCCTCTACTGCCGCTGACCACAACCCTGAGAGTGCAATGTATTACTAAGCTTAGAAGATACCAAAATGCAAATTTAATTGTACTTTCCACTGAACACAAGTGGTCACAAGGTAAAAACAGAAAGTCATGTCAAATCACCATAAGTCAGGAACTTTCAGTATTTTATTGTAAAAATCTTATCTTATATAAAACTTTTGAAATCCTGTGATATTCTCAAAACAACTTTTAAAAAATTATTTAAGATGACATTCCAATAACTTTAGGTCCTGTAATCATACTTGAGTAACCAGATATGTAAAATGCATAATTAGATTTTCTGAGGGTATCTCAACTCCTTGATAACACAATGTTACAACTACTATTTTTCTTTTGTTCTTTGGCAACTATTTTTTGTGTGAAATTGTTTTATTAAACTTGCTCTTTTTCTTATACTATTACTTTTTGTACAGAAAAGAATACTATGGAAAAATGTCCGCATAATGACATTTCTTATCATGATGTCATGCAGCAATATCGCTTACTCACTTTATATATGCATGAGGGTCTCCACTTTATAATTTAGATTTCCTTTGCAAAGCCACCTACACTGATATGCTCATTTTCTATTTCTCTGGACCTCCGTGGATCTAGCTCTTATACAGCCCTAAGAGATAAGGGCTGTAGGTTTTTTCCAACAAACTCATTACTGGGTAATATTCTAATAAATGATCACTCTCACACTAAAATCTACCCCATACAACACAAATTAGTCAGTAGTCACCAAAAATTGCTATATCATATTTTCTTAAGTTCTTTAAGCTCCTCACACTTTGTCCTTATACTCAGTTTGACAAATTTATCAAAAGTTCATTCTGAGTCTGTTAAACACTACAAATACCACAGAATAACCTATTCCACAAGCAAAACTACCTTGATTAAAGATTTTTTTTTTTTTCAGAAGGGAAAATACCACCTTGGGTCAGTCTTTACAGGGGCTCAGAACAAGGAAATAAGAATGGCAAGCTTTCTATTCAGAAACCAAGATTTTTGTTGTTGTTGTTTGTTTGCTTTGTTTTTTGTTCTTTTTTATTTGAGTTGCTTTGCTTTGTTTTTATGGCCAGTTGTTCAAGACATGTGGGGTTTGATGATATAGATAAAGGCTGGTGGTATGATACTGGATTATAAATAAACAGAAAATGAGGATTGTGAAGTAAAATGTAACATGTTAATAACTCTTTGATAAGTGAGATATTTCTCCAAATGTTGTCTCTATTAAATTCATTTGTAGAAATTTGGAGAAGTTAATACTGAAATTATGTCAGGTTAGTGTTAAATAATCAGAATATGTCTTTTGGCCAAGCCAAAGTAAGGCCATTCATAGGTATTTTCATGTATGTGAGCAAAGATGGTCACAGTTCTTGAGACAAAGTGAAATTGTTATTCAGGCTCCATTAATGAGTCTTTTCATTAGAGCAATCCATGTAAAATACTCTTAAGTAAATGGATTTGTCCCTGAATAAGCCCCAGATTCCTAGAAATTCTTGTTATGTGAGACTTTGCACTAACTCAACTATATTATCCTTATGTAGGTCAAACACGAATAGCAGTATTTGCTCTATCTTTCTAGTAAACTCTATGTCTTAAAAAATACTCAACTCAATAAAAATAATTTTTCTTCTCTCTTCAGGTGATTTCAGGTACAAAGACTGGCTGTATGTGCAAGAACCCTCCTTGGAATACATATTATTATTTAACTAGTTGTGTGTGGTTTTTTTTCAAAGCACAGTCATGTGAAGTACTCAATTTAACAATAACTCTGTCTATATTTAACTTCACTTATTCCCAGACATATTGATATAACTGATTATTTAAAATTATTTAAATAGATATAACAGGATTATCATGAAGTAATATATATGATGTTTATGATAGAAGTATTAGAAGTTGAAATCCACAAGGCTGAGTAAGTAAGATAGTCTTATATTTGTCTTAATATGCTATGTTGTATGTTAAAGGAATACTGGATGTACATCTTAAAATAAAAATCTCCATGTTTAATTATCTATTAAAAAACTAAAGGTTTGGTTTAAAAAGTTCAAAAGTTTCACTTACTTTGACAAATGTCCAGCATGTGTCAAGCCACGAATCTATTCAGGGTGAGAATCTTTAATCACAGTTACCATCATCTCACCTAAGGAAACAATTGCTTGTTGCATTATATCTAATATATGGGCAATTTTCAAATGTCAACATATTTTGTCTGTGAGGATTGGGTATATTGAGGTGGGAAGCCAGTACTCCCTAAGAAAAGATGAGCTGACCTTTCATTACACTCTGCTTTCTGACTGAGGACACAGTATGACCAGCTCCTTCATGCTGGTCCTATGCACCATGATGGACTGTTCCTTGGAACTATAAGCCAGAAGAAACTTCCTCATTAAGCTGCTTTTTGCAGGTATTTTCCCCCACAGTAATATGAGTAATTAATGCACCAACTTTTTGTTCTGTTCATAAAGATAAGTTTTTCAACTGATTTCTAACATTCTTATATAATGTTATGGAAAAATCTATACAAACAGGGTGAGCCCCACCCAATATTTGACCCAATTGTTGAGATTATTGACAGCTTCCACACTCACTCCACATTGACATCAAGTGAAGATACACAGGCCCATCACATGCATAATAGTGTTTTTCAGGAAATACAGATAGGGTCCAAAACTAACAAGTCTGAAAACACTGTTAGCGATAGCTTCAGTATATTCAAGCTGTTATCACACACAATAGTTGGTGAAAATCAACATTGATTTCTCACAGTTCTAGAGCCTCTAAGGACCCACAACCATATATGGAGCCTTTTATCTGTGTAGACACTTAGTAGAGGGGGCCTCTATTATGAAGACACAAGTCCCACTCATGAGGTCTGTTTCATAATGATGCAATCACTTCCCACAGTCCTCCCTTCTTCACATCATTTCCTTGGGAGTTAGGATTCATCAAAAGCATCTGAAGGAGTTAAAAATATTCAGATGATAGCATACATACGGTGTTTATGTGGTTTGCAGGTGGATGACAGTTGAGAACCTGCACAGATGGTCAGAGGGCTGTGTACTTGGACTTCCTGCCAGTTCCCTAGGCAGTAACATCCAGGAATTTATATCAGTATGCCATGATGTGGCTGCAAGGTAAAGAGGGAGGGTTCAACCTTAAAGCCTTTTGAAGGCAGACCTCCAAAAGTAATATCAGACTCATATGCATACACATAATGAATGACTTACTTGGAGGAAATTGTTATCCTCTGCTATTTGAACTGTCACATTAGGTTTCACAATTTTTAGGAATGGTCTGAACTGAGTCAAAGCAACTCTATTAATTTTTAATTTGCCATTTTATATTAAAATCTAAAAACAATAGATTAGATGATGTATACTCATTCTTGAGGTTTATCCTCACCCAGTTCTTAGGGTAAAAGAATAAAAAAAAAAACACTCTATCACTATGTCTTTATTACAAAGATGAATAACATTAATTTCATGTTTGAAATTAATATGTTTTAATTTGTGTGCTATGTAAGCTCAGAAAATGTATATAAACTGAACCACTGATCTTAATTAACTCCTGTGCCATTCGTATAAAAATTGTTTTTTCAAAGCAAAATTATTTTAAATTGGTGGCTGATTTTTATTTGTAGTTTTTCATTAGGTAATATGTCAAGGAGACAATGTTAATTTGAAAAGAAAATTAAAGGATCACAGTCAATTAAGTTGATTTACAAATAGTTAAGACTTTAACAAAAGGAGAATATCAACCAGTCCTGCATGTCTACATGCAGGAGCTAATTCGAAGAAAATGCAGTTTTTTGGCTGGAGAGATGGCTTAGGAGTTAAGCTCTTGCCTGTGAAGCGTAAGGACCCTGGTTCAAGGCTTGATTTCCCAGGACCCACGGAAGCCAGATGCACAAGTGGGCACATGCATCTGGAGTTCCTTTGCAGTGGCTGAAGGCCCTGGCATGACCATTCTCTCCTATCTCTCTCTCTCTCTGTATCTCTCTGTTTATCACTCTCAAATAAATAAATAAAAATAAACAATGAAAAAGGGAAAATACAATTTCTTTTGCAAAGGGCACTGACCTCTTCCCAGAGTGATGAAAAGTATAAATATTGGACCCTAAATTGTAATTAGGACCTATAAAAATATGAGTAATAATGCTGTGCTAGCAAGAATATCACTGAATACAAGAATATCTGAAAATCTCTACTAAAAGCAGGTCTGGCTTGGAAGAGTTTATCCAGAGGAAGAATAGCAATTAGTTGGCAGTTGTGAAAGAGCAGACAGTGGAGGTCTCCAGACCTCTGTTCTTTGACCAGAAATAAAGTAAAGAATGATTTCCCTTTAGACATATCCTTTATTTCATTTCACACTCTCTCACATAGAGAAATCCCTGGATGCTGAAGAAGTGAGTATGGTTTGGAGCTAGTTTACACCTTGCATGTTTTGTGAATACTTGGAAGTCATGGGAAATAGAGTATATACTCAGAAAAGACTATGTTGTGTGGCTGTGCTGTATTAAGCTATTAATTGTTAAAAAAAATTCAACATTTCTGTTTTTATTTGTTTTTTAATTATTTTTGATAGTATTTTCTGTTTATTCCAGGATGACCCAGAAACCATAATTTTCGTGCCTCATTCACCATGTGCTGGGGTTTTGGCTTCTGGTTTTCAATATCTGACACTAAGAGAAAATAAACTATTGTGATTCTGTTGGCTGTGGTAGTTGATTTAGATGAAGCAAAATTGCTTCATTTGTTTCAGAATACTCAATTCCAAAAAGTAAGTATGTTTAATATGATGATTAAGAACACTGGACTCAGTAGTTGGGTTAAGATTCCTATAGTGTATATGACTACATAATTTTCACAAATCATCTATGTAAGGTTCTTTAAGTGTTGAGGTAATAAGAAATTAAATTATAAGTTATTAAAGGGATTAAATAGAAAAATTAAAATAATAGAAAATGTCCTGGTGATTTTCATTTAATATTTAATCATATATATTTTAGCTTAATTATATAATAAGAAAGATTATTTACAATAGATGCCTATAAAATTTCCATAAGCAGAAATATTTTTTGGAGACACAGGATTCACAAATAAACTTAAATCTGTTTAATCTCTGTTATTTTGAAGTTTATCACTAGGATTTTGACTATCTACTCTGTTGGGAAAAATCTATCATGCACATACAAATATTTTCCAACTTTTCTATATTCTGACAAATTTGTTACCTCAGGTTTTGGAAAGTAATGGCTATCAAAATGAGAGTGCAAATTTCTTATGTGATGTTTATCTAGCTGATATTTGAAAATTTTGTCATTGTTACTACTTCTTTGTCATTCTTTCTTTTGATTTACTATATATGTGTGCATATATATACATATATATCTGTCTGTCTGTCTGTATGTATGTATGTATATATATATTTCTGTTTTGGAAACATGGTTTCTCTATGTAGCCTAAATTGGTTTCTTAGCTCACAACAATCCTCCTGTGTGATCCTCAACAAGTACTGGGATTACAGGTGGGCATCCCTTCTTACCACTTCTGTTCTTAAGGGCAACCAGAAGGGAAACACATAGGTGACATAGGTAATTCCAGACATAAGATTTTTATCAGTTTAAATGTAAAATGCATGTCATTGTCATTTGCATTACAGCACTGATCAGAACATTGAAACTGGCTTTTCAACCACTGAGCCTGTTTTCCTATACAGCACATGCTGGCCTCAGAATCACCATTGAGCTGGCCTTGAGCTGCTGATCCTCCTGTCTCCATTGCCCAAGTACTTGGCATTACAGGCTTTTTTTTTTTTTTTTTTTTTTTTTTTTGTAGTTAAAGATGTAGGAAAGAGATGGCTAAAATTGAGGAAGAGGTTTCTAGAGGGTGGAGAATATGGAGATCCAATCGAAGGAAGTGTCAACCTTTGGCCATAGAAGTGGCATTTTTCCTGTGGAGGGAAGAATAAGGGCAAGGGTGCCAAAAGCTGCTAGGTAGACCTGAGTGGGAAAGGCAAGGTACCGAAGGAACAGGCCAAGGGACTAAGGAAACTTCTTCCTGAGACTTCTGTTTGCTCTGTGAAATGAGAAACTAGGTAGAGAGCCTGTACCAAAGAAGGATGAGACTTTGAAAGAGCCACTTGGGTGAGGGGGACTGGAGAGATGACTTATTGGTTAAGGAACTTGCCTGAAAATCCTAAGGACTAGGGTTCAGTGCCCCAGTATCCACATAAACACAGATGCACAAAGTGGTACATGTGCCTAGAGTTTGAAGTGGTGGGACTGGAGCATGCCCATTCTCTCAGTCTGTCTCTCTCTTCTCTCTGTTCTTGCAAATAAATAAAAATACTGAAAAAGAAAAAAAAAAAAAGAGCAGGACATGGTGGTGCGTGCCTTTAATCCCAGCACTTGGGAGGCAGAGGTAGAGCAGTTGCAGTGAGTTCTACATAGTGAATTCCAGGTCAACCCAGGCTAGAGCAAAACCCTACCAGAAAAATAAAAAATAAAAAAAAATTACAATTGTTTTCTTTAGAATTTTGAAAATACAAAGTTGATGAGATAGCAATATGCATAACCATTACTAAAAATCCATTACTGTTTAAAATGTTTAGCACACATGGTAGTCATGTAATTTTCAATGAAAATCAACAAAATAGCTGCATTCCCTGCATTGATGGTGTGCGGGTGGATGGGGGTGGCGGCATGGAACATGAGCTGGACTTGAGAAGATTCAAGACATGGTGCAATTCACCCCAGTGCCAGCTGAAAGCACAGAGGAATTGGGGAAATGAGCAAAAGAGTGTTGCTCTTTTGGGATGAACCTGATATTAGCACAAAGGTGAAGGAGATAGACACTGAGAGCACCAAACACCCACCAAAGCAGCAGAGATCCAGAGGCTCCTAAGAGACCATCACTGAAGCAGACTTAAAACACACCCAACTGACTCACAGAAAATTTCAGAAGAGGAGATGGGAAGACTGGTAGAGCCACAAGTTGGGACATTTTACAAAGAGACATTGTCTCTCCCCCATAACTAATTGATGCCTCCATAATGCATGAGCCACAATCCCCATGGGGTTGACCTGCATCCCCAACAAGGAAGGTCTCTTAAGAAAAGGGGCAGGGAGGAAGGAAAGGATGGTACCAACATGTGTCGTTTACATACTAAAAGAAAAAAGAAAAATAACAAAACATATAAATTGGACCTATTGATAGGATTATTGTAGACGAAAAAGTGTTTTTCATAGATTGATATATTTGATCCCTAACCACAATGTGGCTATATTTGGAGATAGAGCCTTTAAGGAGATGATTATGGTCAAATGAGGTGATAGGGTAGGGCTTGATTCTAATATGAATGGTGTCCCTTAGAAAATAAAAACAAAAAAATAATTAAAAAAATTAAATCAAAAAAGGTTAGGAACAGCAAGGGTGATTACATAGAAGTAAGACCGTTTGAGGACTTGGTAGGAAGATGTCTGTCTACAAAGCAATGCAAGAAGAGTTCAGGGGAAATTGCCCATGACAACCCCTTAGACTTGAGTTTGATCCTCTAGAATTATGAGGATTAAATTTCTATTCAGTCTTTTTTATCAAACTATTGTTGTCCTAGCATACTAGTATGAAGTACTTTATATGATTGAGGGGGAAAAATAATGATGGTGTGTATGATAACTGGTGTAATGGGCCATATTTCAATTTCACACAAAAATATACCTGTTTTCTTCAAATAATATGTATATCTGCATTTTACTGTAGGCAAGAGGAATGAAGAAGAAAGTGACATTAAAAGGGAATCATTTAGCATAATTAGAAAGATATAAAATGATTCAAGTCATGACTTCAATGAATGACTTTAATACACAATGCAGATAAATTCCATTTAAAATAAAGGTAAAGTAACAGGAAATAGATTTATATTCCTGCCTGAGACAACAATATAGATCAACATATATGAAACAACTATCTTCATGATCATATTGGGGATAAAGATGAAAGACAATGATATGAGAAAGAGAGAAAATAAATGAACCCATCTGTCATTGTGAGTGATAAATATTAAATACTTGAATAAAAGATAAATCAAATATTACATGAACTCTCAAACAACTGAAAAGTAAAGATACCTTCCAAACTCAGAATAGGACACCATCATGACTGGCATTAGTCCATATAAAAACATTAAAAAAATAGACAAAGACATATTTTCAATATAAGCACATAAATTATGAATGCATTTGGCATATCAAATCTCTCAGAAGAATAATATAAACTTGCATAGCAATTTGACTTTATATCTGAAAGTCAGTTCATTTATAATAACATTTTAATAATATACAATGTAGCAATCACCTCAACAGACAGAAAAATCTTAGCAAAATCCTCATTTGTTTTTTTTTTTCAGAAATGGCTTAAAAATATTTAATTATAAGGTAACTCCACTTCCTGTTCAGTAGTAATAGATTAAATGATCTTTTATGCTGTGTTTTTGTGTGCATGCATATATATACATATGTGCCTGTGTGTGTGTGTGGGTATAGTGTATATGTGTGGTATAGTGTGTGTACTGTGAGTTGTATGCATGTGTAGAGATGTGCTTGCCCATGTGTTGTGGGTGGGGATCCCAGTAAACATAGTGTGTCCTGTTATCACTCCTCTCATCTCATTACCATATATCTGTGGGATAAGGTTTCTCCCTCAACATGAAGTGGGTGACTTATTTAAAAAAAAAAAAGGATGGAATCAACCAAAAAGTCAATTAAATAATAGATTTAATGTTTTCAATGCTATTTGATCATGTTCAATGTTTATTTTATTTTTATAATTGCTTTGGAAATATTCAACACAGAAATTGAAGCAACATCAAATTTGAAGTAGCAGCAGCAACAAGAAATATTTAGGGGTAATCAACACTGATTATCTATAAGTTATGCATCTAAAACTACATAATGTGCAAAAAGAATGGCTGGGGTAGCAGCATT
Organism: Jaculus jaculus; assembly: GCF_020740685.1. Classification (NCBI taxonomy): domain Eukaryota; kingdom Metazoa; phylum Chordata; class Mammalia; order Rodentia; family Dipodidae; genus Jaculus; species Jaculus jaculus. The sequence goes on from NC_059107.1 coordinate 130,518,789, forward strand.
TTTGAAGTATCAATTCTCCTAAAAATTATCTTTATTTTAAACGTAATCCTTATCATTCACAACTACCTTTATGTGTGTAAAATGATGTTGATTCTTAAACTCATATGGAATGTGAATAGCTAAAATTTTAAATACAAAATATAGTCAAAATATTTTACAAAAAAAGATAAGTTGGAAGTTAATGTTACTTGATTCCATGTCTTACTATAAAGCCACAATAATCAAGATATTATGGCATAGTACAAATAACTAACTACATCAGTGAAAGAGGATAGAGCTTAGATTTAGATTAGGCTTATACAATTTATTTTAGAGAACTGTAAAAAGATACCTATGGAGAAAACATAGTCTGCTAACAAATCTGGAAAAGCTTGATTTCCACATGCCAAAAAAACTTTGTTTCAGACTTAACATAATATATAAAATCTAACTAAAAATGGGTCATACACTTGAATGGATAAATGTAAACTAAAAAATTACTAGGAGAAGTTCTTGAAATAGGTACCATAAGCAGAATGAACTAACGATGTTCAATAATATGGAGGTACATTTTCCTTCGTGTTGCTGCCACTAAGCAGCACCTCCACCAATGTAGGTGGAACTCCACACCATGACACTAAGCCACACCCTGGAAAGGGGAAGCTGGCTGTAACACCCATAAGCCGGCCCCCAACTACACATTTCCTCCAGCAAGGATCCACATCCCAAATTATCACCAGCTTGGCACCAGTATTCAGAACACTTGAGTTCATGGGTGACACCTAAATAAAGCCACCACATATGGATTAAAAGAAATAGAATAATGGAGTTGTATAACCCCATTGATGTAACTTGTAATGAATGAAATTTTTTTATTGTAGTGCAAAATGGGTGGACTGTTGCCAGGAGGCAGGGAATACAACACAGAAAGTGTAAGGAGAGAGGGATTACAAAGTGGCAAAGAGAAAACTTTTGGAAATCATAATTGTACTTATTATCTTGGCTGTGATAATGGTTTCTTGGATACACATATGTAGATGTAAACACCTAGCTTAAATTTTCCACTCTAGAAATATACTTTTTCTGTAGATGTCAATCTCATTACAATAAGTCTAGCAAACAAATATGGCAGAACCAGCTCTGCTGTGAAAACATCATGTGCATAGTTTTTATAACATTAAACAAGAAATCCACAGTTAGATAATCTAATGGGTGCACTTTTCTTCCCCTGTTCATAGGTTAGGAAGCCTCCATCAAGATGAATATACCTAATACCAAAGAATAACTTATGATCTGAGGTACTGCCTCTCTTGTAATATAACCACTTTCAATTGTATCTTGAATAAATTATCTATATGGTAAATTAATTCATACTCAAAATATCTGACAATCTTTAAACTGTTCTAATTTATGAATTCTCATTCTTCTTATGAGGCATATTTCTTGTTTTTCTGTATACTGGGTAGATGTTTTATATTTAGGTTATATAAGTGTGTTTTATTCTGGATTGTGCAGTTTTAACCTTTCTATTTCAAATATTAATTTTTCTTAGATGAAATCAGGCAGAATTTGCCTGCTTCAGCATGAACATAACTTGTGAGCCAAAACTCTTCTCAGAACTCGGGCTAAATTAATTCCCTATGAATTATAAAATTTTCTATTCGACTTCATCAGAAAATGTTCTATTTCAATCCCTGAATAAACACTGGGGACAATTTCCTCATCTTGTTGTTGTTCTACCCACTCTGTGATAGTTTTTTCACCTGCATATGCTAATCAGTACTCACCGAGAAACACCAGAGAAGCACCTAAAAATCTCCAATGTGCCCTTAAAACTAAGTCACCTTAGCATTTTAAACTCCTTATTACATTTCCTCCTTTTAGGGAATCTCAAATTATGGCTTTCTTCTTTCTAGGTAGTATTGTAAAAATTATTCAAAGACATTAAGATGAGGAAATTAATGGGCTCATGTTATCTCTTGTCCATCGCTCAGGATTTGAAATATTAGGAAAGTTGATATTTTGAAAATCATTACTATACATATTTAGTGTGTGTGTGTGTGTGTGTGTGTGTGTGTGCGTGCGTGCGTGCGTGCGTGCGTGCGCATGAGAGAGAGAGAGAGAGAGAGAGAGAGAGAGAGAGAGAGACTGACTCTGACTATAGTCTAGACTAGCTTAGTACTCCCAGCAATCCTCATGCATCAGAATTCTTAATTCTAGGTTCATAAGCATCAACCACCTTGCCTATTTTGGTTGGTATTTATTTATTTATGTATTATGTTATTTTATTTGAGAGAGATAGAGAAAGAATGAGGAAAATGGAGAAAGAGAGAATGGGCATCCCATTGCTTTCAGCCTCTGCAAACGAATTGATTCTGGGAAATGGAACATGGATACTTTGGATTTGCAGGCAAGCACCTTAACCACTAAACCTCCCTCCAGCACTGATCTAGTTTTTAAGTACTTCAAGGAACAGGTTTAATCTTGTTCCAGTTATATACTCTTGCTTTGAAGTAGTAATATGAAATCATTTACTCTACAACATAATCATAGTCAAGAAGACCAGGGCAAAGGGTATGACACAAAGCTCTGCTTTTCACATGACTTTTACTGACTTAGAGGCTATGCCACAGGTAAGTTATTTAGTCTTGGGCATCCTCATCTGTGAAATAGAACTGCAAAACATACATAGAGACTTTACTTCATTTCTGTGATCACTTTCATGCTTCAAATGATGTAAATAGTTCACCAATGACAAGCATTTCTATCTTAAGTCAGTTATTTATACATATATTGAAATGTTTGTTGGAAAGAACATGAACTCTTATTAGGTCATAGGCTCAAAACATTCTGATTCATGTGAGGTTATAAGTGAGTTCACACATTTTACTATTCTTTAAAATGAGAGTAAGTGTATGTTCATTGAAAAACTATTTTAGAATTTTTAAGAGGAAAATGTGTATATGTATCTTAAGAAAGTACATATAAAATGAATGGAAATAGACCTAATTATTTTACTGTAAAGAATAAGCAACAAAAAGAAGTAGGCTGTGTAAACACAGATAAATGTGTATGCAGCCGTTACGTATCTGTATTGTTTGGACATTTTCAGACACATGTGCATGAGAAATGTGATTATATACATATAAACTTTTCATGAGTTATAAATAAAAGTCTCCTGCATGTGAACGTAGGAATAAGAGACTCACTGCTTTGTATGTCACCACTCCAAACTAGTGCATGCAGAAAGCAAAAACAGGCAGAAGCTCACACACACTTCAGAAATTTTCTAGAGACCAGGTAGAAAATGCTCACAGGAGATACTCTGGTTCCATTCTCACTGTCATGGTTTCTTGAATAGGACCCTTGGCATATATTAAAAGTAAATAAACTAAGAACAGAATTGAGTTAGCATATGTGTCATCAGATAAGAAGAAATAAACATTCCCTAAGTCCTAAATGATAGAGAGTAAGCTATGTGGGACAAATTGTTATAAAAAGCACAAAGTATGAATCCACATTAATATGAGCAAACTTTTATAAACAGATTTAAATTTTTATTAGTTATGTACACAGTGTGTATACAGTCACAGTCATGTTGGTGCCATCATTAGCCTCCACTCTGTCCACCTCCCTCCACAGAGACCCTCCTAATTGGAGAATATGGGTCGTGCATTGTGGGGTTAGCCATCACTAATGGGTAAGAGGCAATGCCTTGTGCACAATAATCGAACATGTGGATCTAACAATCTTTAAGCTCCTTATTCCACAAATTTCCCTGAGCCATGTTGGGTTCCTTTAAGTCTACTTCAGTGATGATATCATGGTTTCCTCTGTGTCTCTGACTAAATTTGTAAGAATTATTTTGTTGGTGTTTTGAGGAAAGTTTTATTCTGTAGACCAGTCTACTACTAGAACTCACAAAGTAACTCAAGATGACTTCAAAATTATGACAATTCTCCTGCTCCCACCTTTCTAGTATTCACGTTACAAGCATAAGCCACAATACCTAAGAATTTTGTGAATATTGGTAATATAAAATAAAAAGCTGTGTGCTTTCCAGAAAACAAATTACACACACATGTGCACACACACACACACACATACACACACATATATATATATATATATATATGCACACACACACACACACACACACACACACATATATATATGAATGTAAAATTATTTTCATTTTTTGCCCTTATGGAGAATTTTAAAGATTTGGTTAAGGATCTCTTTTAACTAAAATTTCTGCTTTCAAGACACACAAAAATGTAGTGGTAACTATTTGTTTCAGGATGGATTACTAATTCTATTTTTATCATAGATATGAGAATGTTTTAACTTTGAAAATAAATCAGTATAATTAACTGCAACAAATGAAGAAAAGTCACATTATATACATAATAACTTTCAGTACATTTGTAGTAGATTTATGTAAAAAATCATAGACTGCAATAAGAAACAAACTTCCTAAATTTGAAAAACTGTGTATAAAAGATTTACACAAGGGTCATTCTTTTGTTTTTATTTTTTATTAAGGACATACTTAGTATGAGTGTAACATGTGTTGGTATCATCCTTCACCTCTTCCCTGTCCCCATTCTGCTGGGGACTGTGTTTAGTGGGGTTGCCCGTATTTCATCCCATTTAACCTATAGTGTTAACTGTTGTGTTTAAAATTTCAAAAGTCTAGTGATTAGAACACGTGTTACTGAAGCCTCTCTTTGAAGGACTGTGAGTCAGAATAAAGTGGCATCCTACCAAAGGGTACCTTAAAGCCATTGGCACACCAATAAAGTAAAGTCTCATTATTGTGAAAAAGTAAAAGCAGTCAAAATCCCATACATTGACCTTTCAGTGAGGTGAGAATACAACATTATAAATAAATGTACTGTTTCAGTTGACATTTATATGCATGCCACATTTTTGAAGACTTTCAGAACAATTTATGTATGTTTATAACTTCCTTTAATCATTTACATAGATTTCTATTCCCAGTGCCAAGGGTGAGATACCCACCAACGTGATGTCAAGCAGAGAAACTACAGAAGTCTCTAAAATAATATCGGTTATTGATTTTTCTCTTTAATGTCCAACAAAACTACCATAAAGACCATATTGCAGAAAATGCCAGCACATTGAGAAACCAAGCTGGAACTTTCATAATGCTAAAAGATGTTATGGAGGTTTCTGGGACAGAAAACCCATCCATACCTTTACCAGATTTGGACTGTGTGTGTTCCATAACTGATCTTCCAGGTAAGTTGTGCCCACTGGTCTAATAGTGACATGACCTGTTTAGAATAACCAACAACTTTGACTGAATTTGAGGGCCACTCCACAAGAGAGAATTCTTGCCTGATGTTCTAATCGGTGTAAGAATATATGAAAAGAGATGTCATAGACCCAATGGGAGAACCCATTACTGTTGTTATGTTAAACAGACAGGTTGTCAAGCTGTCTTCTAAATAGTTACGTTCATACCCATAGATGAGTGCTACTGTCAGCTTCTGTCACAGATTTTCTGTTTGTGGTAGGCAGAGTTTAATGCAGAAATGCATAGCTGGCAAACAAGTACTTATTTCTGAGAACAAGTGATTAGTGTGTGTTCAGTCCTATATGTGACATCTGAACCAACTACTATAAGGCTTAAAGAATATCATGGAGGAAAGGGCAGAAAGAATGTAATCCTGGGAAGGTGGAGAGGAGTACTATGGACTGCTATCTTCTGGACACAATGTAAACATTGAACGCATCATCTCACAGCAGCTGTGAAGCTTTGCAAAAGATTGTGCTCATTAATATTCCATCATGGATGAGAGAGACTCACAATGCCACAGTCCCCTAAGAATACATATCATCTCCAATGAGCAGTTATTAAAGATAGAACTTTTGGGAAGTGATAGGATCATGGAACACCTAACCTCATGATTGGACTAATTCTTTTATGGAATCATTGTGCCCTGGCCTGTTGGGAGGTGATAGACACATTAGAAAAAATGGCATTTGTGGAAGAAGTCAGCCATCATGGATCTAATTCATCCTTATCTCCTTCCCGTTAGTTTTTTTAATTTTATTTTATTTATCTACTTATTTGGGGGAGAGAGAAAGAAAGAGAGAGAGTATGAATGGGTGCATCAGGGCCTCCAGTCACTGCAAGTGAACTCCAGAAGCATGGGATACCTTGTGTATCTTATTGGGCACTGGGAAATCCAACCTGGGTCCTTAGGCTTCACAGGCAAGAGCTTTAACTGCTAAACTATCTCTATGGTCCTCCCCTCACTTTCTTCCTACTTCCTACTTGCAACAATGGAGCCAAGTGGTCATTGAACCCAAAAGCCAAAATAAATTTATTCTCCTTTCAAGTATTTTATCTCAGTAGTCTGTCAAGGTGACAGTGATGGAACAGTTACTGACATACCATCCTTTCATTCAGTGCGTCATTTCTAGACTCACCTTCACAGCAAAGAGTACTGAAAAATTTAAAAGTACTAAAATGTTTTGCTTAATATGATAAGATACAAAATGTCTCTTTTTTATCTATAGCCTAAACCATTTTAGTATCTCAACCACACTTTGGATAAGTTTTATTAAACTGAAGAATGGCATAGAATTTCCAAATTTCTAGTCTCTTCTATCTTGTAGTTTTTGGGAGGAGAAGCCAATTTTTTTTTGGGGGGGGGGGAGCCAAAGTTTTTAGGAGGGGGATATCTTGTATTTTCATCCAATTATTTGATAACATTCAAAAAATAGATCATACTACTCTTTTAAAACAACTTCTTTTATTTACATATTACTTCAAGATAAGGAAAAAATTATTCTTTTGTTTTGGTTTAGACTTAATTTAAAAACCAAGACTTTCTCTTTTTTAACCAGTTTTCACTCATATGCAATAGGGAGATGTGTGTCACTGTCAGGAAACAGGCCTGTACCCCAAGTTTTGTATAATACTCTCCATCTTGATGACATGGCCCGAGGGAAGGTGAATGTATAAGACAGAAAAGATTGCACAATTGGGTCACTATGAAAAAAGACCAATTATAGATCATGAGCTCTGGTCTTGTACCATTGTGTGAGGGACCTTGAATGCTTACTATAGCATCATTTTAGATAATTTGACTGGTGTATTTCCTGTAGATAAATTTACTGAAAACAAAGTATGGTCACTGTAGGATTATATGAATGATGGGATGTATTACTCAAGTGGATATGTGGATGGACATGAGGACACAGTGCACCTGAATGAGGAAGTATGATGTGTAAAAGATGGAATGAGGCTGCTGACTTTGATTATCAGAAGAACAAATGGCATTTTACTTGTTTCACTAGGAAATATGGAATAAAGGAATGAGTAGGAAATAGGAGGTCAGGAGAGTCACATTAATATAGATAAACTATGTGAAGTAGTTACCTTAGAGAATGAAAAAGCACAGTGCAATTACCTGGCAATATTAAAAGGCAATTTGGACTCATATTTCCTTATGAATTTCCCTAACACTGTTCAGCTGTCAGGTTTACCTGACAGAATAAGTTTAATTAGGTAAAATTAAGGGGCAAAGGATAATTGAGGTTTATTTACAGGAGAAGAATAATAGCATCTATGAAGGAAGGGATGGTATGGAAATAGTTTTGAATGGTTACACTGACAAAGGGCCAGAAGAAACCATTGCCACGTGCATCTGGAGTTCATTTGCAATGGCTTCGCATATCAGTCACTCTTTTCTCTGTACATCTCCAACTCTCTCGCTCTCTCTCTCTCCCTCAAATAAATAAATACAACAACAAAAAAAATAGGAAAACATAAAGGAACTTAGACTTGGAAATATTTGGGTAAGTGAAGTATTTGGAGTGATAAAAGGAAGTGTTTAGAACCTGAGAGGGAAATATGTAGGGCAAGCTGGGAACAGGAGTTTCATTTAGGTTGGAAACATTTAGAGAAAGAGTAGAAATAATCTGAGGATCACCTACTAAAGAGTACACTGCACTATCCATTCATGACTTTCACACACAACACAAGAGACTTGTACAAATGAGTACCATACAATTGTTAACAAAATTAAATTGGGAATTAAAACTGAGTTAGTATCTTCACATGAAGACTGGGGAGATGGTTCAGTGGATAAAGTAATTGTGGGACAAGCTGTAATATCCAGGTTTGATCCCAAAACTCCCACATAAAACTGTATGAAGCTGTGTAGGGTTTCTGGAATCCCAGCATGCCAGTGCTGACAGGGAGATAGGAGGTGGACATAGAGGAATTTCTCTGCAGCTCATGGCAAGCACAGCCAAGAGCAGAAGGCTGAGAAGAGTGAGAAGCTGCCTCAAGTAAAGAGGGCAGGCAAAGACTGACCTGGACGTTCCCCTCTAACCTCGACATACACGTGCCCATACACATACATAAGAGCAGCCCACATGAACACACACGCACACACACAAATAAATAATTTAAAATCATCTTCACTTGGCTTGATCATTTACTGTTAAGTGAATGTTGTTTAGACTTTCTAGGTGATAATTTTCTCTGCTCGAAAGTGGGAGTTGTGGCAATTACCTCTAAAGCTAGTATGTGAATTAAAATGTTTAGACAGTGCTCAGGAGAAATGTTTAAAATATATAATCTCAATAACAAAATGTTGGTACATTCAAGTCACAAATTGATTGGCTATTATTTGTTAGATATTATTATGTTATGGATTCATAAATAGAATTAACAACAGTGATTAGAATTTGTATTGAGAACATTTGTCAGTTAATCCGTGGGTGAACTGTTCAATAGCTGAAACTCTTCTCCATGAAAGATTAGGCCAATCTTATTTTTCTCGAAGCCTTGTGCTCATCAGGAAAGAGGAGTGAAAGATTGACACTTTAGTTTATTGTATTAGTTACTTTCCCTTTGGGGGTATAAAATAACTGACAAAAATCACTTTAAGGAAGGAAGGGTTTATTTCAGCTTACACTTCTGGGCTACAGTCCATCAAGGTGGAGAAGATTTAGTGGCAGGAGGATGAGACAGCTGGTCACATTCAGCACAGCGAGGAAGGAGAGGACAATAAAGCTGCTGCTCAGCCAGCTTTTCCTTTTATGCATGGCTTAGGACCCTTTCCACAGTTCAGTTGGGACTTCCCTCCTCAACTAACCTAATCTACACAATCCCCCACAGATGATTCTAGGTCCTGTCAAGGTCAAAATCAATATAAATCTTGACACTTCTCAAGGAAGTACAAAGATCTGTTTCTAAGAGAGGTCATATAGCTCTTTCTCCTCCTTTGTCAGGCTAGTATTAAAACATCTTTTCCCTTAATTCTGTAGCTGATGAGAATTTCAGTAACTTATTGCATTTTATCTATGAGGCAATAAATTTTGGATAGGGATAGCTATTTGAATTCTAGAAAATTAAAATCATCCAAACTTGTGATACTAGTGAAGCTATATTTAATCCAGAAGTTAAAATTAAAAGCAACATGACTTTATTTGGATAAGAATTTTGGTCATGATGAAAATACACTACGAAGGGTTGGTTGCCTAAAAGTTTCTTCACCTATTGTCCACAGGGCTTTCAAGTTATGTCATGATAAGAAGAATTACTGAAATTAGATGTTGCAATGCCCACGCTATGTGGGAAATGTGTTAAAACAAACATTAAAAATACTGTTAAGAATTCATATGCTATATAAGACAAATATTTTCAATCCAATTAAATATCTAATTCAAATTGTTATATTTTATTTTTCCTAGATATTAGATTGTATATATATATATATATATATATATATATATATACCTTACATAGATGCATATAAATATACATATATATCTACATCTCTCTCTGTCTTACATACACACATACACACAAATCTTGAGACAATATAATATATCAGTTAGCTTGCAGATAATTTCATCTAAAATGGGCACTACTAATGTTTGTGTTGTATTATCCACAAAGGAAATTATACCATTTAATCAGAATTATAAAGTATTATAAACAGCTCTTCATACGTTAACTACATAAAATCATATACAATGCTAACATTAAGATATCCAAGCATAGTTAAGCTTTGTTTATTTTCATCTTAAATACAGTATCAGTGTATTTCTGGTAGGTGGTAATAAGCTAGAAATAGATTCTATGTATACCCTTATCAGGAAAGAGTAGAACAGCACTTTGGATGGACAAACTTGGAAATAGGTGAGAAAATATTAAACACATATTGATTTGTTTTTCTGTCTGATATAGTTAAAAATTAAGGCCTACTTGCATCCTTAAGAATACCATAGACTGGGCTGGAGAGATGGCTTAGTGGTTAAATGCTTGCCTGTAAAGCCTACGGACCCCAGTTTGAGGCTCAATTCCTCAGTGTCCACATAAGCCAGATGTCCTAGTTGGCGCATGCATCTGGAATTCATTTGCAGTGGGTGGAGGCCCTGATGCATCCATTCTCTCCCTCTCTCTCTCTCTCTTTCTCTCTCTCTCTCTCTCTCTCTCTCTCTTTTTCTCTCTCTCTCTTTCCTCTCCTCTTTGTCTCTCTGTCTGTCACTCTCAAATAAATAATAAAAAATTAAAAACAAAAGAATCCCATAGACTGCTGGGCATGGTGGTGCACACCTTTAATCCCAGCACTCAGAAAGTAGAGGGAGGAGGATCACTGTGATTTCAAGGCCATCCTGAGACTACATAGTGAGTTCCAGGTCATCCTGGATTAGTGTGAATTCCTACATCAATTAAAAAAAAAAGACAAAGGGCTGGGGAGATGGATCAGCAGTTAAAGATACTTGCTTGCAAAGCCTGCTGACCTTGTTTTTTTAAAGAATCCATAGTCTAGACTTGGGTATATAGCTCAGTAGTAAAAATGTTTAAATATGCCAATTCCTGGCTTCAGCCTTCAGGACCAAATAAAAATGCATTCTACTAACAAGAGCATCAAATTTACCATTTAAGTTTTATATCATAGCCATGACTGATATCCTTTAGATTTACAAAAAAAGGGGGGGGGGGAATTAAATTTGGTAAAATAGAGAAGTGGGCCAAGAAAGTATCCATAGCAAACGAGCATTTGTGATGAGTCTTGAAACAAGAATAAGTTGTCATAGGTAGAGACATGCAGATAGTGCATCCTAAAGGTAGAACACCATGAAAAAAGGCAAGGACATGAGATTTGGCAATGAAATACTAAGAAATTATTTCTTCTTGTGTTCCAACAGCTATATAATAATGAAATGATGAAATGTTCTTATATACTGCATACAAGCTTGTAATGCAAAAGGCCCTCACTTACTCAGTGGCTGATTAAAAGTTATAACTTTTCACTATGGTAAGTTGATCATTACCTTTTCCAGTGAGAGGTTTGCCTATAGTGAAACCACCCCTTTTATGGCTGAATATATTGCTCACATTTGGATGGCACACCAGAACAAAGAATCACCTTTATGTAACTTCGCAGAACATTCCCCTTATATGACTACTATGTGGATTGTAAACAATAGCTTGCTTTCTACAGTCTTCTCTTTGCTGTCTTTGTACAGTTCCCAAAAGACTTTTCTACTTTTTTTATTTCTCTTATTTTGGGTAATTGTTTTTCATACTTTCTTTTTTGTGCCTTTCTCCAGCTCCACTTATACATTTATCTTGCCCAGGACATCAAAAGATAAAATGATGACACTAATGGATTTAGAGAAAGAATCCTTCAGTTGTTATTGATTGTCCTCAAGTGAGGTACTTAATCCAAAAATAGGTCCTTTTCTATTTTACACTTTCTCCATTTTCCCAGATTAAGAATTTCTTCTTTGTGTGGGTCACTTTTGTTCTCCTGAACAAATGTTCAGAAATCAAAGTTCCTGTTTCATCTATCCAGAGGTAATCCCAGAAATGAAATAAATTTGAGTGGTCTTAGAAATTGCAAATAAATTCTCTCAAAAATGATCCTTTCTATTAACCAGCTAGCTCCATTTCCAATATCTTCAAATATCTGAAAAAAATTGCATAAATTTGTTGACGATGCTATTAGGTAAAAATATAAGTTTAAATATATAACAAACATGCATTGGCATATATGCATGACCTATTTTTATTTTAATATTGCCTGTTTTAACTTATCTTCATAAAATAACAACTTACAGTTGTTATTGAGATGACTTTTTAAAAAAATATATTTTATTTATTTATTTGAGAGCAACAGCAGAGAAAGAGGCAGATAGAGAGAAGGAGAGAGAATGGGCACTCCAGGGCCTCCAGCCACTGCAAACGAATACCAGATGCATGCGCTCCCTTGTGCATCTAGCTAACATGGGTCCTGGGGAGTTGAGCCTCGAATTAGGCTTCACAGGCAAGCGCTTAACTGCTAAGCCATTCCTCCAGCCCCTGAGATAACTTTTTAAAATTCATAAATTTGTATTGAGAAGTAAAATTTCAGGTGTTTATGCTATATAATGTTTTAATAGTTAAATAAAGCCAATAAGCATAAGCATTACTTCAGGTACTTATCAAGTTGCTGTGGTGAGAATACTTAAAAAATATGCCTTTTTACCATTTCAAATTATATGTAATAAATTTCCAGAAAGTGTAGTCACAATAATGGAACACAGAGCCCTTGAACCTGTTCCTCCAAAACTGATGGTTGTAAACAGTTTTAAAACAGAAAATATATCTTCCCTGACATTAAAATCCATACACACTTACTCTAAGTGATACTCAGTAGAAAAAATACAAAGATTATAAATACTAACCCCACCTCCCCTAGATAATTTATGCTCATATTTAGTGATTATCTTTTCAAACTTAGCGTGGGAAAAAGAGGAATATTAACTGAGGCATAATACATTCACTGAGTTACACTCTATTTTCAATTTCATGATCTTTTATTGAACAAAGCTTTTAATCTACTTTTCCATGAGCACAAAATATCCTCTTATTTTTATATATCATAATTTTATTTTATCACTATATTTTAATAAATTTTAAGAAAATTTCTTTTTATGTGAATATAAAAGTGTTCCAATATGAATCTTGGTCTCTTATTCATCTCCTTAACAAAAGAAAGAATTTTATTCACATTTCCCAAAATGCAATAATGCATTATTGATTGTCCTCAAGTGAGGTACTTAATCCAAAAATAGGTCCTTTTCTATTTTACACTTTCTCCATTTTCCCAGATTAAGAATTTTCTCTTAGTGGGAGTCACAAAGATGAAAAGATGAAAGCTACATCAATCTATACTTTCACCAAGCACATAAAACAACCTCTTATTCTATATCCTTATGCTGCTATTGACTCTCATGTTTACCAGCCTTTCAGATAAACATATGTCATTAATTTTCACAAATGATAGATGGTAGAGAACTTCTTTTATCATCTTCACCAATATTCATTTTTCAGAAATACTCTGCTTTCTTTATCTTTTTCATAGCATGACACTATCAAACATACCACACTACTAAACATAGCACACTTAAAATATTCCATACCAAACTTACCGCAAATAACTGTAACACACCACCTAACATACCACACCATCAAACATACAAACATACCACAGCACCAAACATACCACACATCAAATATACCATGCCACCAAGCAATCCATACATGAAATATACCACACCATCAAATATACCACAGCACCAAATATAGCACACATCAAATACTCAATACCTCCAAACACACCATCAAGTGTAACACATCATCAAACATACCAAACATCAACATAATTCACCATCAAACACAACACACATCAAATATACCACATCGTTAAACATAGCACACATAAAGTACATTACACCACTAAATATACCACACATTAAATATACAACACCATCCAAAATATCACACTAACAAAAGTATAACATATAAAACATATTACACATTTGTTATCATCGTCCTTTTTTCCCCACAAGCACTTTTACTCTAAAAGTATCAGCTCCTTATCTCTTTTTTAGTTTTGTTATCTCCAGCAACTTGTGTAAGTTATGGTAGAGTAGTTCATCAGGGGGCATCAGGTTCACTTGTGATGTAGCTACTGGTGTGTTGCTCAATCCACAATAAATAACCTTGTCTCCATGATCATGCGAGCTTCCCTACTCTAACTTAATCATTTTTAAGATATAAAGATAAAATGGGAATTCATGGGGAAGAAGAAGTGTATCAATAGAAGAGGAAGGGGAATAGGAGAACAATTTGGGGGAAATAAAACAAAAAGACATTATATATAAACATACCAAAATTTGTATATATAATTTTTTTTATTTTTTTTAATTTATTTGAGAGTGACAGACACAGAGAGAAAGACAGATAGAGGGAGAGAGAGAAAATGAGCACGCCAGGGCTTCCAGCCTCTGCAAATGAACTCCAGATGCGTGCGCCCCCTTGTGCATCTGGCTAACGTGGGACCTGGGGAACTGAGCCTTGAACCGGGGTCCTTAGGCTTCACAGGCAAGCACTTAACTGCTAAGCCATCTCTCCAGCCCTGTATATATAACTTTAAAAAGCAATAAAATGCTGAATAAATGCCACACAATTTTTTTTTTAGAGAATATCCTTCCCTCCTTTACAAGTATGTTTGATGTTCTTTCTCTGGCCTGTACAAGGTACATGTACTATGGATCATCTATTATGGCATATTGATTGCTATGCACATTTATTCTGTGATATACTTCTTTATAGTATAGCTTTCTAGTGTATTAAAAATACTGAGCCAGGCGGGGTGGCGGTATGCCTTTAATCCCAGCACTCGGGAGGCGTAGGAGGATCACTGTGAGTTTGAGGCCACTCTGAGACTACATAGTGAATTCCAGGTCAGCCTGAGCTAGGGAGACCCTACCTCAAAAACAAAACAAAACAAAACAAAACAAAACAAAACAAAACAAAAAAACACTGAAAGGACACATTACAGCCCTATGTTGTTCTTAAGATGCCCCAAAATTTATTGCTTTGTATTCTTACAGACGTTCTTGTGTGCCACTAAATACTTTCATTAGAATTTTAATTACAACTTCATTGAGAATATGAAAATATTTAGTAAATTGTATATTTTCTTAATAAATAAATAAATTTTCTTTCCCTAAGATAGAATATTGAACTTCATCTATGAGCGTCTCAGGAGAATGTTAGTCTTCTTCTTAAATGTCTTGGGTATTGTTGTGAATGACCTATTTTTTTTTTCCATTGCATATCTTACTAGGTTTTTGATTGCTCTTTGAAAAACCAAGCTTTACAAGCTTTTAAAAAGCATTACCTTATAATGGCACAAATCATAGTGAGATTAAACTAAAACGTTAGTTGTAGAATTGTTCCCATAAAATGTGGATTAATAACATTAAAAGCTTACACTTACCTTGAGGCTAAAAACCTATCTCATTATTCTTTAAAAAATGCCCAGCACAGCATACTCATATTTTCAGAAGTTAAACTCATAGACCTTTTAGCTTAAGAAATATTAGAGAAGTTTGGTTGAGTCTTCCTTCTAACATTTAGGTAGTTATTTCTCTTTAAAACAAGTCTTGCTTATTTATCTACATATTTAAATAACCAAGAATTAAAGCTCAAGAGTAAATGAGAATTAGAACAGGTAAATCAACATATTTCTTTCTAGAATAAAACCAGAAAAAAAAAAATCTTGAAATAAGGTGTGGTGGTATATACCTTTAATCCCAATACTTGGGAGGCAGAGGTTGGAGGATCACCTTTAGTTTGAGGACAGCCTTAGAGTATGTAGTGAATTCCAGGGCAGCCTGGCCTAGAGTGAGACCCTACCATTGAAAAAACAGTGAAAAATAACCTTGAGTCTTGTTAAACCGGAAGATAACCAGGGAATAAACCTATATATCCATCATTTAAAATGTGTTTTTTGTTTTTGTTTTTGATTTTTGGTTGTTTTGTTTTGTTTTGTTGACATTTGTTTTTCATTAATGCCTTTACCTAGTCATGAAAAGCCTGTCCACTAAGGGGAGGGGATGAGAAAAATTAAAATGAGGTAAATTTCCATAAAGACATTTTGAAAGCAAATTATTGCTACCAGAGACTGCAGTTACTGATAAATGTGCTCAGAACCAGTTGCAGGAAAACCCCAAGTAAGAAGAAAGGTGAATTGTAGCCTTCTGAGTATTTCTGAAATGACCATAAGTTTAATACGTTATGGGACTTCTGGGTACTGATTGCTGAATTGATTGCAGCTTTTTTGATAGACCAATTTCTTTATGCCTCGTTTTAACTCACAAATATAAACCATAATTCCTACACTTTTACATTGCTATGAGCAGAATGAATCTTTCTATGTGATTTCCACTAATCATTTTTATGTCTCCATCTGTGCAAAGGACTACTTGATTTTACGAACTAGCCATCTGCACATTTATAGAAAAGCTTCACTGTGCCTGCATGTGCGAAACCAGCCATGCCTTTTCCCATTACATTCAGAGTCCACCAAAAAGCAGCATATAAATAGTTTAAATTCCCCTTAGTATATTAAATACAGATACATGAAGTAACTAACATGATACAATCAAGCCAAATGATATAAGCATCATCAGCAATATTTCAAAATGTCTTCATTCATTGTCGGAGAGGAGTTTTAAAAATTAATCTGCAGAATAAGGAAATTATTTTAAAGCAAAGCTGTACTCAATTGATGGTTTTGCCTTGCAACATTTTCTTGGAAGATAAAAAGGCAATTTCTGCCCATTTCACAAAAATGCCTCCTTTTCTTTGCCTTGGTATCTATTCCCTTAAGTATTTTCTATCTTCGCCAATAGACTAAGATGGCATTCCCTTAAGAAATGTAGGGATAAAAATCATCCTGCCCTTTGATATACATTATACCACACTCTAGGTTTTTTCTTTTGTTTTTTTTTTTTTTTTTTTTTTTTTTCCCCAGCATTTAAAAGAAAAGCTGAACTGGGAGGCCCACTTCCTTCACTCCTGCCCTAATGTCACTCTCATTTCACTAGGAGATCCCACACCTTTCTAGCTAATACGGGTTTATGTTTCTATGAGAGTTATGATGTTTCGTACATTTACTCACAAATTTCTTTAAATGTTCAACATCCCTAACCATTAAGGAAATGCAAATTAAAACAACTGTGAGATTCCATCTTACCCAGTAAGAATAGCAAACATTAAAAAAAAAAAAAATCAAATGAAAATAAATGGTGAAGAGGCTGTGGAAAAATAGGAATTCTCATTCCCTGTTGGTAGGAATGTAAGCTGGTACAACCACTGTGGAAATCAATTTGGAGACTTCTGAAAAGGATGAATACAGAGTTACCAACAGACCCTGTTATTCTCTTACTTGGAATTATCCTAAAAGCTCCACATCTCATTTCAGAAATATTCCCTCGACCATGTTTATAGCTGCTCAATTCATAATAGCTAAAAACTAGAGTCAACCCATGTGCCCATCATTGAATGAATGGAAAGCCAAGATGTGGTATATCTACATGATGAAATTCTACTCAGCAGTAGGAAAAAAATGACACATTGGAATTTGTAGAAAAATGGTCAAATTTAGAACATTCTAAGTTGACTCACACAATCATAATAAGACAACCATTGCATGATTTAACACATCTGTAGTTCCTAACCTGGATCAGCCTATGTTGCTGGCATAACTGAATAGCATCTTGAGACTTGGAGAATAGGGAGGGTTGGGTGGGAGGTGGAGGACACAGAATATGAACCCAAATTGAACTGGTACCATAGAAACCTGTGTCCTAGAATTCACATTAAATGTGGAACCTTCAAGCAGACCATAGAGGGAGCACCTGAATTGAAGGGCCCTGGAGAAAATGAGACCAAACCTAACCTCAAATTTCTCCTATATCTCTAGCTTTTTCTTTTTTTCTTTTTTTCTTTTTTCTTTTTTTCTTTTTCCTTGGAGCTGGCTTGTAATTCTCTGTACCAGAATGTGGTCTACATCCACAATTAGCTGTTGATCAAAGAGACCTACTAGATCTTCCAAAATAAACAAGACAGTCTTCTGTCAGACCACATAATTACCCACCAGTGGTTAATGGTAAGACTCTACTGCTGAAGACACCAAATGCTGTTGGCACAGATCATGAAGAGAACTGGTTGGAATCTGGAGAGCCAGTCCCCAGATAATCAGCCTATCTAGTGTTGGAAGGTGCCACATAAGCTAACAGGGGAAAGTGGCCACCATCTACCCAAGCAACTCAAAGTCTAAATGACTCAGAAGCAAACACTTGTGATTCTCACAAGTGAAATAGTGACATATAGCCATGGTGGGTAACCAACTGCTCTTGGATTGGCTAACAGATCTGCTCAGTGGAAAGGAAACTATATTTGTAACTGGGAAACATATCCAGATAATGATTCTGCTTTTCATTGTCAAACTCCCACTAACCTTAGACTGTAAGAGTGTCTAAACCCTTTTAATTCTCTCTAAATTAACAATTATTATCCTATTTAACTGGTGCTGACTTCACTTTTCATTGGATAATCTGCATTTCTTTTTCACATGGGAACTGGACTTGAGCTAAACAACCTAGTGTACTCCACCCAGCTGAAGCCACAGAGGAAATGGGGAAATAGCAAGAATGCTGCTCTCTTAGTGAAGCTGATAATAGCTCAAGGATGATGGAGAAAGATAATGAGGAAACTTAACATCTACCAAACCAGAGATCCAAATGCTTCTCAGTGCCCATCACTGAAGTAGACTTAATATGCCCCAGCATGGCTCAGCAAATTTTGCAGAAGTGGGGAGGAAAGATTATTAGAGCCTAGAGTTGAGACATTTTACACAGCTACATTCCCTCTCCCCCATAATTGACTGTGCCCTCATAATGCATGACCCACAATCCCCATGGGGTTTACCTGCATCTCCAATGAGTAAGGCCTCTTCAGGAAAGGGGCAGTGAGTAGGGAAAGGATGGTACCAACATGTAATGTTCACATACAAAATATGTCCATATCTAACAATACAAAAAGAAGAAAAAATATTTGAATGTACTTGACAACTGAAATTATATTTTTTTTTCTAATTTAAGACAGTTCCCCCCCCCCCCCACAGTTGTCTTTAACAGGATTTGATTCACCGAGCTGCATATTTTAACAATCAGATGGTGTGCTAGGTGTGCTTCCTTGATTGTGCAATGCATTTTAGAACTTAAGGCTTCGTAGGTTATTGATTGAGATTCCATCTTTAATGAGCCAAACAATGTCTGCCTGCAATCAATGACAAAGTTCCAGACACTTAGCAGTGAAGGTTTCTGAGAACACCAGGCCGGCATCCTTGTCAGTGTGTGTGCATGTGCAGCTTGTCTTTGGGTTCCTAGGACATCATGTGTCACTTGGGGAGGGTGGGTTGGGGTGTCACTTTTAGGAGTATCACTTTTCTGGTTGTTAGAAGCCTTAAGAGATCACATTTGCTGTAAATGCATTTTCTATAACTACAATTGGGCATTCATTTGTTTTTAAGACCCTGAAAACCCATTCTTTAAGGTAGCATTAATATTTTATTGATGAATCCTTTCTACATCTCTATGTGTATGTATCTATGGGGGTGTATAATCCCCCTAATATTATAATTTTACCAAGATATGCTAGATGATGTCCTGGTATGTTTAGAATAAATTTCAGGAAATCATTTAATTTTCACTTATGAGGGGGTATTTTTAAAAATGCAAGGGATTGTCGCTTCCTTGTCTCTTGTAACCATGAGGACAAATATCAGTTAACAATTACTTTCAGGCAATGAAAAGAGTATGCTAAATAGATGTTTTTTTTTACAAATATTGCATCCAAATTTTTATTTGCGAGATTAAGTGAGAGAGAGAATGGTGCACCAGGGCCTAAAGCTACAAACAACTCCAGATACATGTCAACTTGTGCAGTTAGGTGGCTTACATGAATACTGGAATTGAACCTGGGTCCTTTGCAACAAAGTGCCTTAACTGGTAAGCCATCTCTCCAATCCTAAATTAATATTTAATCTTAGATATAAGATTTCTGTTCATCTTAAGATCTAGGTAAAACAATAAAATGATATCATGAAATTGGGAGATTAAAAACTGAAGTATCAGGATTTCAAAATCATCCTTAGAGCCAGCCTGGACCACATAAGTTCCTATCTCAAAAAATATAAAGGAGAAGATTCTATCTGTCTTAATTCTCTCTATCACTCTATCTGTTTGCAAATAAAATATTTTTTTAAGTAAATGCTGAATAAATTGCTCAGTGGTTAAGGTGCTTGCATCCAAAGCCTGATGTCTCAGGTACAAATCCTCACTACCCATATCAAGCCAGATGAATGAACTGACTCATGCATCTGGACTTCATTTGCATGGCTGAAGTCTTTGGCATGTTCATTCTCTATTCTTGGAAATAAATATTTTTTAAAGAAGATTGACAAGGAATTCTTAGTGAAAAAAAACAAATGACGAACATACACTTAATATGTTCATCATTTCTAATGAGCAGGGAAATGCAAATTAAAACCACCAGGAGATTCAGCCTTGCTCCAGTAAGGATAGGAAACATAAAAACACAAATGAAAATAAATTATAGTGAGGACATGAAGAAATAGGAACTCTCGTTCACTATTGGTTGGAATGTAAGCTCGTACAACCAGGATGAAAAGCAATATGGAGACTCGGAAAAAGGTTGAGTATAGAGTTACCAACAGACTTAATTATTCCTTTATTGTGCATTTATCCTAAAAGCTCAATGCCTCAGTTCAGAGAGATTTGCTTAAACATGTTTATAGCCACTCAATTTCTAATAGCTAAGAGTTGGCATCAGCCCAGCTGTCCATTATTAGATGAATGGATAATCAAGATGTGGTATATCTACACAGTGAAATTCTACACAGCAGGAAGGAAAAATGACACAATGAAATTTGAAGATAAATGGTCGAAACTGGAACAGATCATTCTCAGCAAACTCTCCCCATCACAGAAAGGTAACTGTTGCATTGTCTCACTCATCTGTGGCTCCTAACCTGAATCTGCCTGAAATGCTGACATACCTAATAATAATCTTGAGGACCAGACAATGGGGAGGGTGGGTGGGAGGGGACAAGGATGGTGGTGAGGGGCTAAAAACTGGACCCAAATGGCAATGGTAACATAAAATTCTACATCCTAAAAGACAGACTAAATGGTTAAAATTTCATCAGGTCCTTAGAAGGAACACCTGAATCCCAGGGACCTGGAGAGGTTATGATGAGGACTAACCTTAATATTCTCATCTCTCTCTCTCTTCCTCTCTCTCTCTCCCTCCCCCTCTCTCTGTCTCTCTCTCCCTCTTCTTTCTCTTCTCTCTATCTCTTTTATATCACTAATATTTTTCTTCCTTCTTTTTCCTTGGCACTGGCCTGTAACTCCCAGTACCAGCATGGGACATCCACAGTGAGTTGTTGATTAGAGAGACCTGGAAGGTTTCCCAAAAGAAGACAGATTTTTGTCAGAATACTTGATGACCCTCCAAAGGTTAGTGGTAAGACCCTACTGCCAAAGACACCATAAGCTGTTGGTATGTAATATAGAGTGAACTGGATGGAATCTGGAAGGGAGTCAGGCCCCAGACAGTTAACTCTTCTAGTGCCAGAAGGTGCTACATGAGAGACTGGAGGAAAATGATGAATATCTTTGCAAGCAACTTGTTATCTAAGCTACTCAGCAGCAAATAACCTGATATGTTGCTCATACAAGTGCAATAGTAGCTCACACCCATGGTGGGAAACCAACTGCTCTTGATTAGGCTAACTGATCTGTTCAATGGAACAGAACCCACATCTGGAGCTGGGAAACAGTCAGAATCATATCCAAAAATGACCTTGCTCTCCATTATCAAGCTCCCAATAATTGTGTGCTACAAGAGGGCCTACACCTACTAAATTCTATCCAAAATAATAATGGTTATCCCGTTTATCTGGTGCTGACTTCACTCTACATTGGAGAATTTCCTTCCCATTTCAAATGGATGAAAATTCTGAGGATCTAATCAGTCCATAGTACCTCTCCAGGGCCCCACCTGGAACAAAAAGTAATTGGGGAAAATGAGAAAGAGTGCTGCTTTCTTGGTGAACCTGCTGCTAGCCTGGGGGTAAAGGATATATACACAGGGAACACTCAACTCCTGCCAAACCAGGTATCCAGAGACACAGAGGTTCCTAAGTCCTCATCAGTGAAGTAGACCTAAATCAAATCCATCATTGCTCAAGGAAATTTGCAGAAGTGGGGGCAAAAGATTGTTAGAGCCACATGCTGAGACATTATGCACAGAGACATTACCTCTTACCAGTAACTGATGGCTAACTCCATAATGCATTTCCCACATTCCCCAATGAAGAGGGTCCCTGTGGAGGGGTGCAGACAGGGAGGAGGCCAATGATGGTACTAACATGGCTGTATACACACTATGTACATAACTAATAAAAAGGAAATACAATTCAGGGCTTACCAGGGTGGTACAGTACATCTACATGGAGAGAAACAGAATATTGGGGTTATATGGACTAATTGGTGTCAGAAGAGAGGATGGGAGAGAAAAAAAATGGGTTGATAGTTAATCAAAACTAAAATTAAAGAGGTTATTACTGATCCTATTTCTTTCCTAAATAGAGAATATATTCACACACTCCTGCCAAAAACAAATATAGATAGATATATGACAGATAGATGGTAGATAGATAGATAGATAGATAGATAGATAGATAGATAGATAGATAGATAGATAGAACCAACGAACATTTGGGTAGAAATAAAATGTGGGGTAGAGAATTATGAATCCAGAACCCAAAGATTGCTAGACTACTACAAGAAAATTTCAGTGCCAGGTGTCAGGGGTGGGATACTGTCCAGTGAATTATTGGTCAAGAAGGCCTCTGATGCCACAAAACAGTGAAAGCTATTGCCAAAGCTCTTGGTTTTCCACCAGAACTAGATGGAAAAAGCCGATGGCTAAAGATACCACATGCTTAATTTGCAAGACGCTGACAAATCAAACTGGAGCTGATCTGAAAGCCTTCTCTCTATTGAAAAGTTGTCATTATGTTGGAAAGAGTTGTGAAGGCTGGTAGGAGAAAAAAGTCATCAATGGTCTTAACAAGTAGTGGATCTGGAAATTCCAAATGTGGTCAACTGATGCAAAATTATCATGTCTGTTATGGGGGAAAACAACTGTTTTCTAATTGGATTTGAGGTCCACTCCGCAAAAAAGAATCATACCTGGTACTTAAAACTAATTAAAAACATAAAGCTAGAGCTGGGCGTGGTGGCGCATGCCTTTAATTCCAGCACTCGGGAGGCAGAGGTAGGAGGATTGCTGTTCGAGGCCACCCTGAGATTCCATAGTGAATTCCAGGTCAGCCTGGGCTGGAGTGAGACCCTACCTCGAAAAACCAAAAAAAAAAAAAAAAAAAAAAAAAAAAAAAAAAAAAAAAAAAAAAAAAACCATAAAGCTAGGGAGCTCAATTATAGTATGGGAAACCACTACTATTGATTAGCTAAAGGGGTATAGTATGCCCAGAAAATTTCTCTCTAAATTTGTAGTTGATGCCTATATATTAGCATTACTCTCAGTTTTGGTTAGAGTAGCTTCTCTTTTCAGATGGTGGTGACAATTATAGAGACTCAAAAACTCATCAAAGTGCTGAGAAGAAGTGACAGTAGAGTGTTCTTCAGTATGTGAGACATCTCTACACACTCTCCAAGGCTCAGGGACCATTGCAAAAGTAGTGGTAGAAAAATGTAAGGAAGGGGAAGAGTGCTTTGGAATACTGTCTTCAGTACATTAAGTGACCATTATATTTATGACCTCACGGTGGTTGAAACTATCCACATAAGACACATGAGCAAAAATATGTGATGACATCAACTTACAAGAAGGACTAGTTACAAAGAATATGTGCCCCCTCTTCTGCAAAATTTCCTTGAGCCATGTTGGGTTCAGTGGAAGAGTTAAATGCAAGGAGAACAAAGTAGGATGTGGTAGAAGATTATGATAGGGTACATTGTTTTCAATAAAACATTTTATAATTTTATTTTTTATTTATGTGTAAGAGAAAAAGGTGAAGAGAGAAAGAGTGAGAGAAAATGGGCATATCAGGGTATCCAGCAGGTGCAGATTAATTCCAGATGCATGAGCCACCTGTGCATCTGGTTTTATGTAGGTCCTTGGGAATCGAATCTATGTCCTTTGGCTTTTCAGGCAAGCACCTTAATTGAGATGCCATCTCTCCAAACCAATAAAAAAAAATTTTAGAAGAAAGTATGATCTTACTTGTTTTTGTTGTTCTGCCAATTATGATTCAAATAGATAAATGAAAGCTTTAAATTAGTAGGTTATACCTAGGAAACATTACTGGTTTCTTGTCTGTCTAACTTGGTTTCTCACTGTGCCTCCCCTTTCCATTCACAGAAGACAGACTTGTGAAGGCTTTACTTTTATCACAGCTTCCCTGAAGAGCTGATGCATAGGTGATGCTTCCACTTCAACCTGGGGTCCCCTAGGTCTGCCCTGTAGCAATAAGCCCTTTATAGACTCCTTACAGTGAGAAGCCTTTCATGAATTGCCCTTTCAAGACTGCTTTGGATTGTGGTGAACTAAGTCAAGAGGTAAAACTCATCGTAGCCTCTTTCCACATCTATTACTAGAAATTCTCTCTTCCTTGTGTAAAAGGACAGCCCTATGAAACACATGCACAAAGACTCTTACATCCCTACTGTAGGATCAGTCAGAGGAAAATACTCCAGAACCTTCCACCTTTTTAAGGAGTTTTCTTTTTCTTTTTTAAAGTTTGAATTGTTTAATTTAATTTAATTTAATTTAATTTAATTTTTTATTAATTAGTTTTGTACTCAGCAAATGCAGTCAGTTTGGTACCATTGTTAGGCTCATCCATGACTCACCCCCTCCTCTTGGCCCCTCCTTGTTGAGGTATATGGGTCGTGCATTCTGGTGTTAGCGAGAATTATGGGTAGGATGAATGTCTCTGCATATCATGACCAAACATGTGACTCTGACATTTTTTGTGCCCCTCTTCTGCAAAATTTCCTTGAGCCATGTTGGGTTCATTTTTGGTCTGCTTCAGTGATGAGGTGATGGAGCCTCTGGGTCTCTGGATCTCTGATTTGGTAGGAGTTGATTTTTCTCTGGGTTGATCTCCTTCACCCTTGTGCTGGTACCCGGTTCACCAAGAAAACAGCATGCTTGCTTGTTTCACCAATTTTTCTTAGTTTCAACTGGGGCCCTTTTGAGGTAAGATGGGGTGGCTCTCTCCTTAGGATCTACATCTATCTGAAAAAGAGCAGCTGCTTCTCCAATGGAGAGTAAGTTATCACCAGACAAATGAGATAACCCTTACTTTTTTTATAGAGATTTTAATAGGTGTAGGCCCTTTTCTAGCCCACGATTGGTGGTAGCTTGATAATGGAGAGCAGGCTTATAGTTGGATATGGTTCTGACTAGTTTCCCAGCTCTAGCTATGAATCACTTACCAGTGAGGGGATAAGTTAGCCAAATCAAGAGCAGTTGGTTTCCCACCATGGCCACTATTGCATTTGTGTGAGCATCAGAACAGGTTATTTGCTGCTAAGTAGGTTAGACCATGAGTTGCCTGGACAGATATTGGTCATTTTCCCCCAGTCGCCCATGTAGCACCTTCTGGCCCTAGACGCACTGACTATCTGGTGACGGACTCTCTTCCAGAATCTAGCCAAGTCACTCCATGTTACGTGTCAACAACATCTGGTGTCTTCAGAGGTAGGGTCTTACCACTAACCTTTAGTGGGTTATCAAGTACTCTGACAGAAACTTTGTGGGTCTCTCTGATCAAAAGCTCATTGTGGATGATAGCCACCTGCTGGTACTAGGAATTAAAGGTCAGTGCCCACTAAGAGAAGTAAGAAAAAGGTAACTAATATAAAAGAATTAGAGAGAGGAGAGAGAGAGAGAGAGAGAGAGAGAGAGAGAGAGAGAGAGAGAGAGAGAGAGAGAGGGAAGCTGTAGAAGTTTAGAAGTTTAAGATCAGTCTTCATTATACCCTCTCCAGGGCCTTGTGACTCAGGTGTTCCCTATAAGGGCCTAGTGAATATTCAAACCATTTGGTCTGCCTTTCAGGATGTAGAATTTTATGGTACCATTGCCATTTGGGTCTAGATTTGTGTCTCCCATCCCCTCTTGCCCTCCCCTCCCTCTCCACCCACCCTATTGTCTAGTCCTTGAGATGATAGCTGGGTATTTTGGCATCTTGGGTAGATTCAGGTGAGGTGCTGTAGATGAGTGAGACTATTTGGTGATTGTCTGTTCTTAATTCTTATAAATTTCCACCTCAAATTCTTATTCCTGGTATACAAAATTCTCTTTTGCCAAAACTCTAGAGCAAGTACCATAAAGTCAGTTTAAATTACTCCAGTTGCTTAAAGATAGCCACAGCACATTGTCCTTAGTTTTGAGACCAAATCTAGTCCACAGGAAAAATATTAGCCTTCATTTTGTATAGACTTGTACAGACTATTTTTAATGTTTTATTTTTTTATTTATATGAGACAGAGAGAGAGAGAGAGAAAATTGGTGTGACAGAGCCTTCAGCTACTAAAAACAAACTCCAGACACATGCAACACCTTGTGCATCTGGCCTACATGGGTCCTGGGGAATTTAACATGGGTCCTTTGGGTTTTTTAGGCAAGTGCTATAACTGCTAAGCCATATCTCCAATGCCAGAGTGCGTGCACACACACACACACACACACACACACACACAAAACTAATAAAGAAAAAGATATATATATATATATATATATATATATATATATATATATATATATATATGTATGTATATATATATACCAGCCCTGTTGGTAATTAAAGTTCTATACATGTATACAAATGCACTTCTATGTCGTTATTGCAAAATATATCAAAGGACACCTAACTGGTTACCACTATTATGTGGAGAAATGTGCTGAGTGGGGAACAAATGAGAAACTGGGTCATATTAAAAGATGTCTAATAAAAATATGCTCTGGGACCATGGTGAGGTGCAATGGGCTGAACTTGATGAGACAATCAGCCTTACATTTCTCCACATAATAGTGGTAACCTACTAGGTGTCCTCTGATATATTTTACAATAACAATATAGAAATATATATAGACTTATAATGAACCATCAAATAAAGCCAAATTGTTGAAATGATTCATTATCTGATTGCAGAATTCTATCCAATTAGCTAGTCAACAAATAGTATGTTCTTTGGTGGCTTCATGATACTATGATCAATTGTTTCAGAAAGACTGGGTTCAAATCCATGAGAAATCCAAGCATCACAAGGAGAGGTGGAGAATTCATTTACTCACAACAGTGGGTTGAAGTGAACTTCATGCTTTAAAATGCCTTCAGCCACCAAATTATGATGTTAGTGTCTTTTATAGGTTGCTTGGCAGGAAATCTGACATCACCTTGGATCTTTTACATTATTGGTGGGCTACAAATTTCTGAAAAAATGTGTTTTAGGGGTGTAGTCATAAAATTCCTTAGTGATGAGCAAGTTGCAAAATACTAAGCTGTTAGCATAAAGGGGCATCTTAGAACTGTCCCTAATTGTTTATTAAAAGTTTAACTAACATCTCTCTCTCTCTCTCTATCTGTCTTTCTCTCTGTGTCTGTCGCTCTCAAATAAATAAATAAATAAATTAATTAATTAAAAAAAAAGTTTAACTATCAGAGATGGTCAGTTGTCCTTGAGGTGACTGCTGTAATTCAAACTTATCTGTAGTTTATGGCCTCTTGTTCTGGTGATTCCAGCTTAACTGCACCACCCCAGAGCACAGTTTTGTCACCCGTAGTTAACTCTATAGTTCTCAGGAGCAGAGCAGTTGACTTTTCCCACCTACTAAACCTTTTATTTTCCCTGAATTCTCAGCACTGTGCAGAGAGGCTTAGAGAAACTACTTTTTCTTTTTCTTTTTTGGATTGAGGCTTCCCCTACCTCTATACAATTTGTCATTTGAAGGGCACCACCTTTTCCTTTTACTGCAATAATTTAGTGAGTAGTTACACTGTTATATTCTGATGCGATAGATTATGAAAGTGTGTGTATAAACTTTCAACTTTTATTATTTTCTTAGAAAATGTTATGATTATATGCAACCATCTATGTTATATATGAATATTAATGAGACTTACTGCCAATGGCAGTAAATTTTTAAATGCTTTGCATTATAAATTTTTATATTAATATTGATTCCTTAGGCTACTCTGATATTAAATTTATTGGTAACTTATACATAATATTGCAAAATATCTATTCATATTTGCCATTTCCAAATCAGTTGTAACTCATAAATTTTGAATAAATTTAAGTGTAATATAGACATGAGTCTATAAGTTATCAAGCATCCAATAATTGTAACTTATAAACTGTTAGATAAAGTTTTAAAATATTTATAAAGTTAACAGAATAGTATAACTAGCATGTATAATTTTGACATTTATCATCATTTTTATAGTTGTTCAAGCAGCAGTTTGCATTATTTATTAAAATAATGCAGGATTTGGAGTAGCAAAATTTATTTCTTCTATGGACAGAATATATTTATGTGTCCTATACATTAGGACTTAAGAAGTGATTTGGTTTAACAAGTGACATGAGGTAAAAAGGATCACTTTTGAGGCCTGGTCCTCATCCTTCTGTGGCACTGCAGCTGGATGTCATCATGACTCAGATGAAAGACATGAGAGGCACAGCGGCGCAGCCAATGCACAGAACTCCAGTGAGTGAAGGTCTATCCTGGCATTACAAGATTAGAGAAAGACACCAGCCAGGCCCAGTGCTCTCCTACCACACACAGCTATTTCACAGGCTTTTTAAATTATAATCTGGCAGTTGCATTAAACATTTGAATTTGGAAATATTTGTAATGTAACATTACAAGATGCCTGAATTCAGTCATTACTTTCACAGATATTATGAGATTTTATCACTTCTGCAATCCTACATAAGTACAATATCATTCTTCTAAAAGATAAGTTGTACATGGTTTCACCCAATCGATTAAGAAAATCATTGTATTGAAGTAACTTTTTATATAGTAGAAACACAAACAAGAACTAGAAAAGGTAATGGCCTCAACCTGATTTGGATATCTCTAACAAACTTACATTTAACTTTATAACTAATGAAAAAAATTGACCTTTTCTGTAAAATTTGGAATTTTTAATAGTCAGAATAGCTACTGAAACAATCTTTACTCAATTACATTAAATATTCTTGGCCATTAAGTATTGCAAAAATTAAAATGTATTGAAAAAATATCTTTGCTTATAAATGACATTCTTGAAAATATTAAAAATCCTCACCATAATCTTCGTTGCTTAGATTTGGCACTCACAACTGAAGATTTGCTTGCAAAGGGATAAGAAACAAAGCATGTGTTCAGAAAAAAATTGCATTGGCTTTTATGAGTAATAGTTCTAAGTTAAATCACTATATATAATTTTAGATAATTTGTGTCTGAATACTATTTTATTTATTTATTTAAATTGCTTAGATAATAACATCATTGGTGAGAATGAGAATTTATTGCAATAGTTGTCTGCTTTGCTGATGTGTCCTCTACAAATGGCCTTTAAGTTTCATAAAATATCCAGCAATATTAAATGTAAGCATTCAGATACAGTTGATTTATGTGTGCCCTAGAACTTCTTGGAAGGGATTCAAATGGCAATTTTTGTTTTGTTTTCAATGTAGGGTGTCACTCAAGCCCTGCCTGACTTGGAACACACTCTGTAGTCCCAGACTTGCTTCAAACTCACTGTGATCCTCCTACATCTTTCTGCAGAGTTCTGGGATTAATGACATGTGTTAACCATGCCCAGTTAAGAAATATTTGTAATGATTGTTTGACTCACTACTGAATGAGAAGTGCTTTATTTGCCTTATTCATTTGCTAAAAGAAATTCTATCAAGTAGCTTGTAAACTCAGATGTTGCTAACTTCGTGGAATATAACTGAGGAAATAACATGGTCTCTGGTATCAATAGATTTTTCTAACTGTAGTGGATAATATTGGTTTCTAACTTTCCAGAATTCAGTCCCTCTTCTGTTTTCTGGATGAGTTATATGGAAGGAAATATGAAGGGCTTGAAACTTTACTCTCCTTGAAAGGTAGGTTATCTTTTCACAGTTTTATGTATACTAGCAGAAAACACAAGCACCCTTTGGGTCAAATACAAAGGTAGTTCTTACTAACAAAAAGAAAATGTGCCAAATTCCCATATTATTGCTAGCTTAAATAAACTTCAGTTTCTACACAACACCTGGTAAGGGCAATACATCGGAAGTATTCATGGTGAAAGTGCCTTACAAGAGAGGAAATTTGAGATCAAAGCTATGATCTAACATGAGAGATTGCTATCAAAATTAAGGTACTCTTCTCTGGAGAGTGAGATTATCAGAACTAACAAGCCATCGTGGATGGACAGGAGACATCTTCATCTTTACTATTCTAGAATATAAATGGCTTAGCGAATTTCACTGATGATGAATAAAGGTGATGTAATGTGAGAGAATCACAGATAATTAACCTCTGGTGAATGAGCAATTATACTCTCCAATACTCTGTGGGTCTATGGATCAGGAGTAGAAAACCTCTGCCCACACTTGACATGATGTGTTTCCTTTACAAAGTACATGTAAACCATACCAGTTCAAATAAATTGTACTGAAGCTAAATCGGTCCTTCCCCTTTTTATTCTTCTCTGATCAGGAAAAAAAGGTAATTTAGCAGATTCCATTAGCCTATCCACATGCTTCAAGAGTGTAATGAATACTATGTATCTTATATACTAAATAAATGCTGGGGAGTGTGACATGAAGATAAACTAGGTGTGGTCCCTTTCACAAAGTGCTCAACAATGAGTGTGGAGTGTGCAGTAAGGCAAAGTAGCAACTGCGACAGCATGCGTAGAGAGAAATCCTAATGTAGGGGTTAATTGGACCAGTCCAGGATTAAGATTTGCTGCATAGCTCACATAGTTAGAGCTTATTCGAGTCATTTAAACTTTTTTTCAGGTCTTATTTCATTTGTAATAATGTTCTAGTAGAATTTTAATCCAAAATCAATGCTTCAAATAACATAGATTAGTATAGAATAGTATTAAAGTAGTACAAGTTAAGTATGGTGTATTATTAGAAGAGTTTGCATTAGAATAGTATAGTATTGAAATAGTATGGTTCAGTACAGAATATTGTAAAGAAAACAGGATAGTAAGAGCATCACACATTTTACCTATTATTATGTCAAGTGCTAAGTATATCTATGTGCAAGTTGCTATTACCTTTTGGTAAACTACCACTATCTAAAATATTATATTTGTGAAATTTTCTTCACAGTGCATAATACTACCACAATTTGTCATGTACATATGTCCACTCACATGCTTTGAGGTCATCTTTCTAAATTATGTAGTAAGTACAGTAACATGTATTGCTCTCTCTAGTATAAATTAGAAGACAATAAAATGATTTCATTTTTCTGTACATTTAAACACTTGAAAAATTACTATGCACAAAGCAGAATCCCCAAAGATATCATTGAACATGCTTCGAGGAGTCTGGGAAAGAGTACTGCAAACAGAATTGATAAAGCAGATATGTTTTTTTATAAGACTAGGAAAAGTAACTTTTGCCTGGAACTTAAGCTTATAAGATCATAATGCATTCATTTTGCAAACCATTCGTAAATGCCATACTGAAAAGTTAAGATAATTCTTTCTAAATTAAAAAAAAAGACCACAAACAACAGAACTATTTACAAATTTTACAAAATCGAACTCAGCAACATTGAGTATGCATTGAGGAGAAAGAAGAGAATGTATATATGCATTTTACATAGCAAGGTGTAACATTCCAGGCATAACATGATAAACTCCAATAGAAAATCCCATTGCTTTGATTCAAGTGGAATTTTATAAGCAATATAGACAATACTTATGAGTAATTAAGTACATATGGAGAGTGGACCTAAGTATAAGTTCAGCAGAGGTCATGTTTCACATTACATATTGTATGACTCACTCAAACTATAACACTCACATTAGATACAGATCCACAGACTTAGAAATTGTTCTTCAGGAGCTGGGTTTGAGATACTACTTAAAGCCATGGTGTCCAGATCTTGTCACCACACAATTTACATAAGGCTAATGCAGCTATCTTCATAAAGAAACAAAGAAATGAAAAAAGGACATTGTTTTGTCTTAAAAGGTAAAAATAAGCCTATTATACATACCCAGCTCTTCATTTGTCTAATTAAGACAATGGTGTTTGACACCCCAAAGATTAATAAAGTCAAAGAAAAGTCTACAAAACTTAAATCAAGGAAAAATTACCAGATTAAACAAGAACTTTCAGTAAAGGATTAAGAAAAGATTAAGAACCCTATGTTTATAAAGCTTGAAACACACACACAACAAAGAACTTTGAAAATAAATTCTAAAGGGTGAATTACTGAATGGTACACGTTCAGCTGTAAGTCTAAAAGAATTCACAGTGAATTCTAAAAGAATTCACTGAAAATAAGTCATGATGTCTCGGTCAAAGCTTCAAGAGCTGATAAAGAATAAAACACTAGATCCTTCCGATGACAGTATCATGATTATGGCCCTGCATCGTGTTTGAAAGGTTTTACCAGCTTAGTGTGAACTGTTCTGTGTATTAGTGGGGCTGAATGAGAAAACAACAGTGGCAGGCTGTTTTTACAATTTCTTCAGCTTGTCCCGTTTTGGCACTTGCACTTATGTTCTACAAGAAATAGGGTGTGAAAACAAGTGACATGTTTTCTTTTTAAGTAAGGAAGTACTTTGTTGGAAACTCTGAAATACTTTTCTATAATTGCTACCAATACAGAGAGATCTGAACAGCTGCCAGGAGGAGGGCCAAGCTAGGGCCCAGAGGGAAGAAAAGGGTGCTGGGTATATGCACAAGGGCTGCCTTTGTGTGTGCACTCTGGCTTGAATTCTTTGTTACTGCTTGCAAGCTAGCTTTTTTGGTGTGCTTTAAAAGAAGAGGAAAGAAAGTTTTGTCTGTGTTAGGAAGAGGTCAGAGTCTCACTGCCCATAGAGAATGACAGCATTAAGACATGCTTTCCTGAGAGAGCTACATCCCTCGCTGTCAAATCAATTTAATCACAGATATAATTCTTTTAAAGTTCTGTACAATATAAGTTCCTTCTTTTTTCTTTTTTTCTTTTTTGGTTTTTTGGAGGTAGGGTCTCACTCTAGCTCAAGCTGACCTGTAATTCACTATGGTGTCTCAGAGTGGCCTCCAACTCATGGAAATCCTCCTACCTCTGGCCCCTGAGTGCTGGAATTAAAGGCATGCACCACCACACCCGACTAAGGTCCCTATTTTTGAAACATGAGGGAAGTAATGATAAATGAATAAAGATAAGAGGGCAAATTTTTACCCTTATTTTTAATTTTCAAAGCAGTTGTTATATGTTTCAAAGCTCTAAGTACATGCCAGCAAACATATCAGATATCCCACAACAATGTTATACCTATATTTACTGGACAGGAAACCGAAGAGAAGAGAATGGAGGGAAGAAGTGTTGTGATTTATTTTGACATTGAATAGATATGTGTTCGAATAATGCCATTGTGAATTTTTCTCTCCTACTCTATTGATGGTGTTGCCACTACTACTCTTTTCTATGTTCTTGTTCTGTTGGGTTTATTTATGAATAAGTGACCACATGCTCAGGTACATTTCTATAATTTATAAATTCACGGGAGAAATCATGTCATAAGAAAGCAATGGTTTGGACCCTCAATATCCAACACTGGGAGAGACTACACCTATGATTATAGTTAAAACAGCATGAATGAACTGTTGCTGTTTGAGCAGCTCAGTTGTGCAAAGTCCTCAAGTGGCCAGCATGGCTGGAAGTTGCTGACAAGCCACTGGGATAGTGCTCACAATCAAAGGTTGAAAAAAGAGCAAATGTATCTTAGCTGTATATCCCCTTTATTAATATTATCCTGCCAATAGGGAAATATTTGAGTTTTCAGTTGGAGGCTGTCAGAGAACTAAGGAAGACAACAATATGGAGGGTAGGATAGGAGGTAATACCTTTCATCTCTAAATCCACCAGTTTCAGTTACCTTCCCTTGTATTTTACTGCATTCTTTTCGCTCGGTGACCATATCTATTTCCTACAACAAAGACTCACACTTGGGCTTAGGCATTTCGTTACACATCCCTGAACTTTGACAGAAATCCTTAATGGAGAATATGACTGTGTGCTTTTACACTAAAATCAGGGCCACTTGGGCTTGATAATTTATAAACTTACCATAAACAAAGTCACTCCAATGGTTTATTGTCTTTCTAATATAATACTGGCTAGTTAATGGTATGGTTTAACTTTCAACTGATAAAATCAAAGCTGAGGCACCAAACTATGAAAACAGTAGTCTTTATGTCTTTTGTATTTTAAGGGTAGAAGATTTATTCATTTCTGGTTGCAAGTCACAAGAAAGTAAGCCATCACTTTATTTCAATTCTTCTATCCTTTGTGGCTTAGCTATAATCTTTTAAAGCTGAATTGGAACACAAGATCATCATACAGTGAAACTGGGAAGTCACCACTGTGCAAGTGATGGTGTGCAAGCAATGCTGAGCAGATGAACAGTGTTTCTGCCCTTTAGGGATGTGTTCTGCTCATCTTCCTTGTTTTTAATGCACTCAGAGGCTCAACCAGACTAATTCATACTCAGAACAAATTATATAACACTTCGAGACTGACACTTCCAAAGTTCATCTGTTCTGGAGTTGCTTGACATTAGAAAAGGGCAACTTTTGAAAAAGAAATAAAATAGATTTTCTCAAGCTGCTGGCCATATCTCAAAAACCGTTGAACAGTTTTTTCTTTTAACATAACTTTTAAGATAATACATCCTTCTGCATTAAACATTTCAACATTAAAATCTTTAACATAAAAAAGATTCAGTTATTTTCCAAAAATAGAAATATCCCAAGATTTTTAATAAAATTTAAACCTAAGTGACTATCTCTTTCATTCAGAAAATATACAATATAGACTAATGTCTTTTGCATAATAAATGTTTTTGATTGTGTGATAAAGTTAATGAATAAATGATAAGCATATCATTATGGTGGATGTACATTCCATGATTGTAAAATGACAAGACAGATAATCCTCAAGCTGTTAATACTAGACAAACTTAATTTCTGGCATTGAGTCAAATATACCCAATAATCCATGAAACTCAAATATGCCAGACCAGAAATATTTAAGTGAATTGACAACAGTCCATTCATTTTCTTACAGATATATTCTATAGATTTTTTTTTATGACATATCAGTCAAAGCTTCAATTTTTCAAATAGGCACTGACCTACTACAAACCAGTTTTCTTAAAAAGATTACTACAAAATATAAATATGATTTCTAGATACATTCCAACAGCAGGGTGTCTTAACTACATGGTAATATACTGAGCCCTATTTCTCCATTTTTCCCTGTGTTCCCTTGTTCTAGTTAGCTCCTTCTTGCTGAAACAAACACCCAACCAGACACAGGGAATTTATTTCAGGCCTACAGAGCCAGAAGTTTTATTAATGACTGAAGAAGCTATCTCCTTTTCTTAGATCCAAGCAGGAACAACTTCAGCAAGCAAACACTAACACCAACCAGAGCACAAACTTCCAGAACTCAAATGGCTCTACACATACCTACTCCTACGATTGGATTCATATATGCCCCCAAACACATCTTATGACTAGATACATATCTGCCCCCAGTGACAAGCCCCAGTATCTGAGATCTGCCTTTTAGGGGCTCAGGTAGGAAGTTTAATCAAAACTGAGTCTATGTGGCCATACACTTAATCTAATAAATTTAAACTACCCAGCCCCCACATTCTATTGTCAGCTTTCTCTTTTCCTGCATGTATATATTCAGGTTTTAGTCTGGAAAACAAATGTTATTTTCCTGTTTTCATCCATAAAGTCAACTCTGCCATGTAATGACTGTCTAGTCAAATACCAAGCTTTGGTCAACTATTGAATGAAAGATTTGGAGTATATTAACAGAGCCCAGTCTAGACTCCTTTCTATGAAGAGGTGAAAGGACAGCCACTGTCACTGGAAGCAATGCCAGAGTTGAGAGTGAGTCTTCCCATTTGGAGGGGTTGACACCCAGACAGCTCAAATCACTGACCCTCCCTGCTCACACCCCATGTGATAGAGTGACTTTGTGTTTTTTACTTTCAAGAGTGAGTTTGCAATGGCTTTATTAAATGCTTTGATTTATGTTTCTCTTCTCTTCATTAAGCCCTTCAATTCCTTATGAAAATAAGTGTCCAGTAGGTAACTGGATGACCAGAAAACACAAGTAATGACATCTTCCTGGAACGAGAACCCCACCATCACTTACAGCCCAGACAGACCTGCATTTAACCACAGATATATGGGTGAACAAAGGTATAATCAACAAACTACCTCATCTAGATTAATTTATTATCTGGATTAAGCCTACCCAGATCAACAGAATACTGGATCTGAGGGCAATAAAAATGTAGAAACTTTAAGCCACCAAATTTTAGGCAGTTTATTTTTTTTTCTCATAAAATTGTGTCGGGCAGAAAAAATTTTTTTTTTATATATAAACCCAGAGCTGAGGTCCAGTCTGTATAAATATTTTATTTCATACTACGAAATTTTCTACTCAATAACAGTAAATTCAATCATGAGGAATTGTGAGCGGAAATGGTAGAAAATGAGGGAGGAGGGAGAGATAAACTGAATAATAGATGGACCACAAATGAGGTGCTAAATAAGTTGTGTATGAAATATTTACTGAGCATATACTCAGTACCAGGCATAATTTTAACATTATGGTATAACATTGGGTATTGTGACTTAGAACCTTCTTCTATTAAACCTTAATCTTAATATTTTGAGATTTTCAAGATTTTGAACATATTAAGACACAAATAAAAATCTAATATATCCATATATTCAGAAGCATCCCATCAAAAGGGTATAGGAAGTGTTTTTTGTTTGTTTGTTTGTTTATACAGTAGCAAGGACAAGCATCACAGAGAATATTCCAGCTGTAAAGAGACCTGAAATACATCAGAAAATGGACAAAGAGAACAACACTAGGAAAACTAGTCCTGGCAGAGGGAACAGAAAAGGAAAACCCTTAAGTAAAATATGCTTGGATTATTGGAGGTATAGAAACAAATCCACATAGGCAGAGCAGAATGAATAAATGGAGTATTGATAGGAAACAAATCTTGGGCTAGGAAGATGGTACATTATTTAAAGGGGCATATATGCAAAGCAAATAGCCTGAGTTTGATTTCCCAGAACCCTGCTAAATCAAGATACATGAAGCAGTATATTCATCTGGAGTTCCTTTGCAGTAGCAGTAGGCCCTTTTTTTATTTCTCTCCCTCTCTCTCTCCCCTTGTAAGTATATAAATAACAAATATTATTTAAAGAACCCATTCTTCAAAGTTGGCAAAGATTCAGAATAAAAAGAATCTTATAACTCCTGGGAACAGCTTTGAATTAAGGAGATATTATAGCAAAATAAAGACTCACTTATTCAATTACTATAAATTAATAAATGGAGGATAATTGTTAATTGGAACTACCCTTGAAAAAAATAAAATATTTCTTTCTGCAATAATAAGATAAAGGGAGACATCCAGAGTAATAATTTTATAACTCCCTTTAATGGATATTATGAAAAATAGTACCACTAAAGTACATTTTCTATTATATCTTTCAAATAGAATAGTCTCACTGCCCAAGAGATTCCGTTTCTTTAAATTGGCAATAAAAGCTCAAAAGATACATCACTCTGAAAAAGGGTAGATCATTATAATCTCACTCATCTAAAGCTCCTAACCTGAATCTACCCAAGTTGCTGACATACCTAGCAAGAATCTAGAGGACCAGACAATAAGGAGGGTGGGAAAGAAGGGGAGGGTAATGGAAGGGATGGGAGACACAAAACTGGACCAAAACGGCAATAGCACCATAAAACTCTACATCCTAAAAGACAGACCAAATGGTTGAACCTTCACCAGGCCCTTAGAAGGAACACCTGATTGACAAGGCCCTGGAGAGGGTACAATGAAAACTGACTTTTATCTCCTCCCCTTCCTTCCTTCCTTCCTTCCTTCCTTCCTTCCTTCCTTCCTTCCTTCCTTCCTTCCTTCCTTCCTTCCTTCCTTCCTTCCTTCCTTCCTTCCTTCCTTCCCTCTCTCTCTTCCTCTTCTTTCTCATCTCTCTATCTCTTTTATATCACTTATCATCTTTTTCTTCCTTCTCTTCTTTGGCACTGTCCTGTAACTCCCAGTATCAGCAGGTGGATATCATCCACATTGAGCTTTTTTTTTTAATTGTTTTTGTTTACTTTCATTTATTTATTTGAGAGCGACAGACAGACAGAGAAAGAGGCAGAAATAGAGTGAGGAGAGTGGGCGCGCCAGGGCCTCCAGCCACTGCAAACAAACTCCAGACGCGTGCGCCCCCTTGTGCATCTGGTTAACGTGGGTCCTGAGGAATTGGGCCTTGAACCAGGGTCCTTAGGCTTCACAGGCAAGTGCTTAACCGCTAAGCCATCTCTCCAGCCCACAATGAGCTTTTGAACAGAGAAACCTACAAGGTTTCCCAAAAGAACAAAGATTTATGTCAGAGTGCTTAATAATCCACAATAGGTTAGTGGTAAGACCCCACTACTGAAAACACCATATACTGTTGGCACATAACATGGAGTGACATGGCTGGAAGCTGGAGGAGAGTCAGTCCCCAGATACACAACTTGTCCAGTGCCAGAAAGTGCTACATTAGCAACTGGGGGAAAGTAATCAATATCTGTCCAAGCAGCACATGGTCTAACCTACTTAGTAGCAAAGAACCTGCCATGATGCTCACAGGAGTGCAATAGTGGGACATAGACATGGTGGGAAACCAACTGCTCTTAATTTGGGGGGTAACTGATCCACTCAGTGGAACGGGACCCATAGCTAGTGCTGGGAAAAAGTCAGAACCATATCCAAAAATGAGCCCGCTCTCCATCAAACTCTCTCTAAAAATAATGGTTATCATATTTATTTGGTGCTAACTTTACTCTCTGTTGGATAATGTTTCTCTTTTTCAGATAGATGCAGATCCTAAGGAGACAATCACCCCCATAATACCTCAAAAGGTCCCCAGCTGAAATGAAGAATAATTGGGGAGATAAGAAAGCATGCTGTTTTCTTGGTGAACTGGGAACCAGCACAATGGTGAAGAAGAGAGACACAGGGAACAATCAACCACTAGGAAACCAGATATGCAGAGACACAGAAGCTCCCAAGACCTCATTGCTGAAGCTGACCTAAAATGAACCCAACATGGCTCAGGGAAATTTGCAGAAGAGGGGGCAGAAAAAAATGTCAGAGGCACATGTTTTGTCATGACTCAGAGACATTTCATCCTACCCCAAACTAAAGGCTAACTCCACAATATATGGCCCATAAACCCCATCAAGGAGGGTCCCTGTGGAGGAGGAAGGGCAGGGAGGAAGCTAACAATGGTACCAGCTTGACTGTATTCACTGAATACAAAAATAAAAATAAATTAAAAAATTTTTAAAGGAATTAATTATATTAAAAATGGACATAATATTCTCTGCTTTTGAGGTCAGCTGCAATCCAATCCCTACTTTTGAGCATTTTGAAGAAAGATAATATTAGAAATCAATAAATTAGTAATGCAGGATGCACAAGGTTTACCCTGGAGAATGAGTCACTTTACATCAGGATACCAGGTAAACCCAGTTTGATAGACTACAAAGAAAAAAAATAAATAAAAAGTTTTCTTTTTCCTTTTGCTACTACATCAAGATAGTGAATAATAACATCATGTATAATACTTGGCCTATGGGTAGGGAAATTTACAATGAGTAAGAAGAAACCAGACTGTCATTACTTGATATAATTTTCTTAAAAATGATATTATGTTACTCATATTCTTGCTGGATATATTCTCAAATATAACTCAAAATTCCTCCAGAGAGAATCAATCCTCCAAAGCTGTCCCTGTGCTTTCTAACCTGATGTAACAAAGATTAGACAGGAGTTATAAAGAAAATAACTTTTGGCACTAACTAAATCATGTCAAAAACAACTTTATAATAGAGTATATTTCTGTTTAATCAACTTATACATAGTTTAGAAACACATGAATGTGATAAGTCTATTGCTTATAGTTTATGAAATGTTCTATTGTTTCATTTAAAATTGGCATCAATCCCCTTATTACACAACATTCAAAACCATTGTTGATGTTGATATGGACTTTAGGAAAATTTAAATTCTAAATTCCTTTCTCCAGATTAAAGTTAACATGGGGATGACATTTGTTTATTTATTTATTATTATTATTTTATTTTATTTTATTTTTGTTTTTTTGAGGTAGGGTCTCACTGTGATCCAGGCTGACCTGGAATTAACTATGTAGTCTCAGGGTGGCAGCAATTCTCCTACCTCTTCATCCCAAGTACTGGGACTAAAACGCAGGTGCCACCGTGCCTGGCTTGGGGATGGTATTTAAATAACAGAAACCAACTTTTTTTCACATAAGTGTGAATCCTAGAACTTGAAAATTATGGGGTTGAAGAGATAGCTCAGTGGTTGCAAATCCTGATGGCCCAGGTATGATACCCACATAAAGCCAGATGCATAAAGTTGCACCTGTGTGGAGTTCATTTGTGGTTGGTAAGAGGCCCTGATGTGTCTATTCTCAGTCTTTCTCCCTCCCTCCCTCCCTCCCTCCCTCCCTCCCTCCCTCCCTCCCTCCCTCCCTCTCTCTCTCTCTTTCTCTCTCTCTCTCTCTCTCTCTCTCTCTCTCAAATAAATAAATAAATATTTAAAACATGAAAATTAAAATATAGTTTAAAGGTTCCCAAAACATTTAAGAGCAGTCTAGATATTTTTGTATTAAGCAGAATAAGGAACATACTTGCAACATTGGATAAGCTTCTGAATGCTCCAGAAGTGATAACGAGAAGCTTTCTATAACAGATTACTAAAAGGTGAGTGCCCCTCCTTTAATAAGAAATGCTAGGAACAGGGTGTGTGTGTGTGTGTGTGTGTGTGTGTGTATATATAACAACAAAGAAAAATTCTGAAAATGCCAATAATAGCTCCACTCCAGTAGTAAGAGGATATATGCAGGGTTCACAGAGGCTGATAAAGGGTACGCCAGGAATACAGTACAAAGTCTGCACTTGCTTAGGTGTGGGAAGGCAGCAAAGGCCGGGCTGTGCAGGTACAGTAGGTATGAGATAAGTAGTAGTTCATCATAGGGTGTGAGGCCAGAGATCCATGTGGATATTCATGTGTATTCATTACTGGCTTAATCAGCCTGTCGTAAATCAGCTACATTCCTTCACTGCTTCTTTTGGATGTCCACATCTTACCTTTTTATTTTTTTATTAAGACTATTACTACAATTGTCACAGAGAAGAAAGCTCTTTGTGTATGAGTTTGTATTTGAAATACTATTATTTTCACAGTTTTACAATTTGTCTTTGGTTTATTCCAATACTTATGGGTTTATATTACTTAGTTTTTCATTTGACATACTTGAAGTTCATATTATTATACAGCATGTGTTATGAACCAATTCTATCATTGTAGATGAAAGAAAGGCTGTCATTCACTACTGGAAATAGTGGCAAATGACACAATCCTTGTGGCAAGTTATTGGAACTATCCATTAAAAGTTGCAAATACAAATTTCAATTTCAATTAGATAGCAGGAATAAACTTTTTACAGTTGTTAGCATCTCAGTAGTCATGTAAGCAGAGGTACTAGCTCCCATTTGTTCTAGGTTATCTTTTCAAGAATCTTTGAGTAACAAACAAACTAGGAATGGTTACTATAATCAATGATATTGCATTGTATATTTCAAAATTGCTTAAATAAACACTTAAATGCCTTAACCACAGAAAAGGTAAACATGTGTAGTGATAAATTTTTTAATCAGTCTGATTTTACCCTTTTATATGCACAATACATCAAAGAATTGCATTATGTTCCATAAATATATACAACTGGGGTTGAAGAGATGACTCAGTATCTTAAAGTACATGCTTGCAAAGCTTGATGGTGTGGATTTGATTCACCAGTACTCAGGTAAAGCCAGATGCACAAAACGGTACTGGCATCTGGAGTTTGCAATGGTACGAGGCCCTGGTGAGCCCATACACACTTTTTGTCTCTTTCTCCTCTCTCTCTCTCTCTCTCTCTCTCTCTCTGTTTTTCTCAAATATATAAATAAAATATTTTAATGCATATCATTATTTCCAAATTTAAAATACATGTAATGAAGTCAATTGATATAAGTCACTATCAAAACTGTTACCAAAGCCGGGCGTGGTGGCTCACGCCTTTAATCCCAGCACTCGGGAGGCAGAGGTAGGAGGATCGCCGTGAGTTCAAGGCCACCCTGAGACTACAGAGTTAATTCCAGGTCAACCTGGACCAGAGTGAGACCCTACCTCGAAAAACCAAAAAAAAAAAAAAAAAAAACTGTTACCAAAATAACCAAGAAAAAGTACAATATTCCTTTGAACCACAAATGCTATTTTTGAAGTTTATTTTTACATTATTCCATAGGTGAAATGTACACATAACTAAGTTGTCTTTTGCAGCAGCAAAATATTACATGAACCTCATTTATTTAATGATAAACAGTTTTTAAAACTAAAATTATACAAATATAAACAAGAGAGATATAACAAATGAGGAAACTTTTAGCTTGAGAATCAACATATGACAAGTAAAATATCAAGATAATTATGAAATTCTTTCTTATTGTATTCAATAAAGGGATAAATAAGAAGTTTTTATGTTTTTATAAAGAATAACTGAAAAGCTAGACCTAATAAAAAATTGGAAAAGTGGTTAACATTTGATGATAGCAAATGGAGAAAAAGGAGGGTAAAATCTGTGACTTCATGTCTTTCT
The DNA here is from genome assembly GCF_020740685.1 of Jaculus jaculus. Taxonomy (NCBI): domain Eukaryota; kingdom Metazoa; phylum Chordata; class Mammalia; order Rodentia; family Dipodidae; genus Jaculus; species Jaculus jaculus. Next base: position 130,561,785 of record NC_059107.1, read on the forward strand.
TTCTTTCTTTCTTTCTTTTCTTTTAAAGATAATGTCTCTCCTACAGGCCAAGATTACTTCAAACTCGCCATGTAACTGATACAGGCCTTGAGCGTCTGATTCTCCTGCCTACTCCTCCACAGTGCTGTGTTAAAGGTGTACATCACCATACTTGGCTTCTTTTAATATTTGAATTGTTTATTATTTATTTCAATATACATATGTACATATTATTGGAAAGTTCTGAGAACTATTTTCAGGGTTTGCACTTGAGAGGCTAGCTACCTCCAACTCTATAAACCCTACATACATATATGTGTGTGTATATATATATATATATATATGGTGCATTTTTTATTAGTTATGTACACAGTGTTTATACAGCCATGTTGGGACCATCATTAGCCTCTTCCCTGTTCTCTCCATTCCAAAGGGATCCTCCTCCTTGGAGAATGTGGGTCTTGCATTATGAGGTTTGGGGAACAGGCAATGACTCTGCATAATGTCCCAACATGTGGCTCTAACAAGCTACCTCCACTCTGCCTCCGCAAATTTCCCTCAGCCATGTTGGGTTTGTTTTAGGTCTACTTCAGTGTACAATGTATATTGTGGTCTTGTGTGTTTTTTAAATATTTTTATTTATTTATTAATTTATTTATTTATGAGAGAGAGAGAGAGAAGTAGAGGCAGAGAGAGAGAAAGAGTGAATGGGTGCACCAGGGCCTTCAGCCACTGCAAATGAACTCCAGATGCATGTGCCACCTTGTGCATCTGGCTTACATGGGTCCTGGGGATTCAAACTCAGGTCCTTAGGCTTTGTAGGCAAATGCATTAGCCACTAAGCCATTTCCTAGCACTAAAATGTATGTTTTAAGAAGAGACTTCATTTTAAATTTTTATGTTTATAAACTATTAAGAATGGATAACACATTCCTATACATAGTAGTGTAAATATGCATATCAAATTAGAAATTAATATAACTTTGTCTTAACTTAAATGTTTGCTTTAGATCATATTAATACTATACTGCAATACATGGATGTATAATGTTATAGAGAACAGGTTTACACTATGCAGATGAGGCTGTCATTCCAAGCAGTGACTCTGTTAATTGTTCTTCCACCATGTGTCAGAAACATTTCTCCATTGTTCTTCATTCTTGGAAGCAGAAACACTAGTAGCCATTCATTTCAGAAAATCATTTTAAGCATATTTCCATGGCAAACAGAATTTGAAGATAGATAAAACCTCTCCCTTTAGAACAATAGGCTAATTTGTTACTACTCAGACTATAAAAATAATGTACCCCCTCCGAGGCAAAGGAACAGGTTTGCTTGCAACCCATCATGGAAGATGTGGGTTTCCCCTTCCTTTCTTCAGCCTACTTAGTTCTGTAATGATACCATGTCACTGTTGCCTCTTTCTGTTAGAATTTTTGTTGTTGTTGTTTTCTCTATGTACAATCTCAGTTTAGCCCAAGTACACTCTGTAGTCCCAGGCTTGCCTTGATCTCACAGGGATCCTTCTATCTCTGGCACCCAAGTTTTGGGATTAAAGATGTGCACCACTAGCTTCTGTTAGTATTTGAAGTTATTTAATTGCCATGAAAAAATGATTACACTGGAGTGGGGTCAAGCTCAATGTTATGGTGCTTGATTAGCAATCTACATTGTGTTTGTGGCCCTGGTATTGTACCACAACAGCATTAAAAAATGATCATCCACTAGGTGTTACTATGATCGTAAATAATAAATTATCCCCATAAAACTATTTCTCTTATACCATGGATCATTTTTGTATATATTGATATAATCATATGGTCGCTATATCTGTGAATTTGTTTTCATGTGTGCACTATAGAAAAATATATAAATAATTTGTAAAATGTATATATTAAGTAAAGTAGAATCCAGAACATATGTGAAGTAGGTTTTGCAGATAACTTTCTCATAAAGGGGAAAAAATTGAATGAAAATCAAAAGAGAAAAGGCAAAAATAATAAAGAAACATTACCTATTACATGGCCAATTATATTTTGAACCCTTTTAAAAAGTTCTACTTGCCTTTTGACATAATTTAATATTAAACAATTGCTTGTGATGAGCCAAATAATTATATTTAAAATAAGAGAATAAAAATATTTTATACAATAGCCAACAAATTTATTCCATCTTTACAGCAGTATATATAAACCTTATAAATGCCATTTCAATATTTTTGATCTCTGTGTTGTTATGAAATGAAGTCAGAAATTATAAATGTAAGTTTCTCACTTTAAAAAGTTTTAAACTACTAAAAATCATTTACTTGCCTTAAAATATTTCTTTCCATACTAAAATGCAAATATAGATTATTCATGGGAAATTTTATCACATATCCTCTTTATTTTTATAATTGCTTCTCTTTGTATTAGATATGGAAATATTTTGTATGTAAACAACACATGTTGGTAACATCCTTTCCCTCCTCCTTGCCCCTTTCTGATGATGTCTTCATCCTTGGGGATGCAGGTCAACCCAATGGGTATTGTGGGTCATGCATTATTGCAGGGGGGCAGAAAGAAACATCTCTGTACAAAATGCCCCACCTTGTGGCTCTAGCAATCTTCCTAGCCCCTCTTCTGCAAAATTCCCTGAGCCATGCTGGAAGCATCTTAAGTCTACTTTTGATGGGTACTTGGGGGCTTCTGGATATCTGGTTTGATAGGTGTTGAGTGTCCTCAGTGCCTATCTCCTTCACCCTTGTGCTGCTATCAGATACACTGAGAAAGCAGCTCTCTAGCTCGTTTCCCAATTTCTCTGTGGTTTAAGTGGAGGCCAAGATGGAAGACATTGGGTTGTTTATCTCCTCAGGTCCAGCTCCCATCTGAAAAAGAGAAGCAGATTCTCCAACAGAGAATGAAGTCAGCACTGCTTAAATGGGATAACCATTATTTATTTAGAAAGAATTAAAAGGATGTAGACCTTCTTATAGTCTAAGGTTAGTGAGAGCTCCACAATGGAAAGGAGAATCATTATCTGGATGTGACTCTGATTTGTTTTGCAGTTCCAGATATGGTTTCATTTCCACTAAGTGGATCTGTTAGCCAATCTAAGAGCAGTTGGTTACCCACCATGGCTGTCTGCTACTATTGCTCTTTTGTGAACATCATGTCAGGTTTTTTGATTTTGAGTTGCTTAGACTTTGAGTTGCTTGGACAGAAGTTAGCCACTTTCCCCTGGAAGCTCATGTAGTGCCGTCCAGCACTAGATAGGATAATTGTCTGGAGACTGGCTCTCCTCTGGATTCCAAACAGGTCTCTCTATGCTCCATGCCAACAACATTTGGTGTCTTCAGCAGCAGTAGGGGCTTACCATTAACCTCTGGTGGGTAATCAAGTATTCTGACAGATGTCTGTCTTGTTTGTTTTGGAATAGGTCTCTCTGATCAACAGCTCATTGTAGATGTAGACCACACCCTGGTACAGGGAATTACAGGCCAGCACCAATGTAAAAGAAGAAAGAAAAAGCCAGAGAAGAAAGAGAAACAGGAGAAATTTGAGGTTAGGTTTCATCTCACCCTCTGCAGGGACCTTCATTTCAGGTGCTCTCCCTAAGGTCCTCTTGAGAGACCTTTTAGTCTGACTTCCAGGATATAGGATTCTATGGTACCATTCAATATGGGTTCAGTTTTGTTTTCCTCCACACCCTTTCCCTTCCACCAAGCCCCACCCTCCCTACTGTCCAATCCTCAAGCTACTATTCATTTATGATAAGAAAGAATGACACATTAAAATTTGTAGAAAAAAAATGGTCTACCTTGGAATAGATTATTCTAAGTAAACTAACACAACCACAGAAAGACAACCATTGCATGATCTCACTCATCTGAGTTTCCTAACCTGGAACACCCCAAGTTGCTTTCATAGCCTCTCTTTAAAGGCAACTTTTCTAACAAATCATAGAAATGATTCTGTTAGGAAAATAATTTCAATAGTTGCAATATTATAGATATTGTAAAAAAAATCTAATATAATTAACTGTTGTTTGAAATATTCCTACAACACACATGCAGTGTATTAGTTTCTTTTCTCATGGATGTGACCAAATATCAGAAAAGATGCAGCTTACAGAGGAAGGGTTTATTTTGTCTTATAGCCCCAGAGAATAGAGTCTATCATAACAGAAAAGACATGGTGTTGGGGTAGGAGACAGATGGTTAAATTGCTTCCACAACCAGGAAGCAAAACATGAGGATAGGAGACAAGGCTGTGCTATAAAACCTCAAGGGCCCCCTTTCTGACCTACTTCCTCCAATAGGGCTCCCATTTCTAAAGATTCTGCAAGCTTCTCAAACAGCACCACCAGATAAGAACCAAATCTACCAACACATTTCACATGCAAAATATAATACACATGCATTCCCGCACGCATACACACTCACTCATCATGTTTAATTATCTTATAGTTTATCAAAATGTACTCTATTAATTTAAATAACATAGTAGAATACCTTAACATTGCTCTAGTCAACACCTTTCTTATTTTTTAATATACAGCTGTTTGCTTAACCAGGTCATTATTTTCCCTCTCCTAAATGGTGGTATTTCAAATTCATACTGTAGGTTTTTTTAATTTATTTTTATTCATTTATTTATTTGACAGAGAAAGAGGGGGAAAGGGAGACAGAGAGTGAGAATGGGCACGGCAGGGCCTCCAGCCACTGCAAATGACTCCAGACTCATGCGGCCTCTTGTGCATCTGGCTAATGTGGATCTTGGGGAATGGAACCTTGGTTCTTTGGCTTTGCAGGCAAATATCTTAACAACTAAGCCATCCCTTCAGCCCCCATACTGTAGTTTTGTGAATTACTAATACTGTGAAATTTTTGAAAGAGCAGGTTATTGAATACTCTATTACTGGCATAAAGTATTAAGGGGCCTAGAAAAATACTTTTAAAAATTCATTGAAGATATACTTTGTATATTCTTAATGGAAAACTAGTTTGTGTTAGGAGAACTGAAGACAGAGGTTCTTTCATTCCAAATTAAAATTGGTTTGCTAACCAACTGTCCTAAGTACTGTCCTTGTCATTTACATAGATCCAGTTTATTGAAGCATGCAAATATCTAGGGAACCAGGGGTGAAAGAGGAAGGGGTTTTATTGAACATTGTTTGGGAGGAAAGAAAGGAGGAAGAGAAAGAGTAAGAGAAAGGGAGAGAGAGAGACAGAGAGAGAGAGAGAGTTTCAAAAGCTCTAAATTGCTTAATACACATACCATAACTAAGTGATTTTTCTACCTCAGCACTATTTGCAATCTGGTCCACATGACAGCAAGATGTCAGGAATGAGAGTGAGAAGTGCTTTATAATTCAATATAGCAGCCTAACTATGAAACCTAAGGTATCCTTTATATTTGGTCATCTAAAAACCTGACCAGAAAATAATGTACATCCTAATCAGGTGCTCCGGGTAGTATTAATTTCTTTGGATGTTTGAAGTGAGGACAACAGGTGGTCATTTTATTTCCCTACACAATTCTCTCCAACGTGATAGGTTTCTCCAACAAAATTTGTGATTGAGAATTAAGTAGAATATGTATCCTAACAGCATGGATATGATTTCTTGTATGTGCAATGCTCCATATACTCATGGGTATGTATGTTTGATCCCTAGTTATTGATACTGTTTTGGAAGGTTGTGCAAGCCTTAGGAGGTAGAGCCTTTCTTGAGGAAGTGTGTCACTGGGGCCTTGCTTTGAGATATCATGTAAGTCCAGCCTGCTTGGTACTCTTACCCTTTCTACTTTTTCCTTAGTAATTTGATGGTGTGAGGCAGGCTGGAAGCTCCTCCCATGCTTTTGTCACTATATGGACACTTCCCCTTGAATCTTTAAGCTATAACACAATTTTTCTTTCATACATTTCTTGTTGTATATTTTTCCAAGTCATGAGAAAGAAAAACTGATACAATTGAACTCACAATGTTTAGTCACAAACGTAGCATTTCCATCTTATTTACTTTAACATATTTTTAAACTTAGAAACAATTCATTAAACTGATTTTCTACATATGGGACAGTGCATCTCACAAATGTCTTCAAATCCTCCTCATGACAATCAAAACTACTTCCAGATATTGGTGAAATTTCCCTGAAAGTGGGGCTGGAGATATGACTCAGCAGTTAAAAGTGCCTGTTTGCAAATCCTGCCAAACAGGGTTCTTTTTCCCAGCACCTAATTAAAGCCACATGCAAAAGATGGTACATATGTCTAGAATTAATTTTCAGGAAGGAGAGCCTGGAAATCACACATACACACATACATGCACACACAAATAAATTATTAAAATATTTTTAAAAATTAAAATTTCCCTTAAAGTAAAATCTCCCCTTCTCAATTTGTCAATTTGAACTAGAAAAAAAAAAAAAAAAGACAAAAACAAATAAAACCTTTCCTGAGATTGTGGCTTGTTTATGCTTGTTAACCCTAATCATTCCTAGTATCAACTTCTTTCAGTCTCAATGTTATCTTGTACATTGCATTAAGAACCTGTCTTCTCTGGTGTAGCAAACTGTCGTGTGGAAGAAGACTGAATTGAGAAGACTGAGCAAAGAATTGGGTTCTGTTCAACAGCCCAAATAATGGAATACTTCTAACAACCATGTACACTTTTGAGTGGACCCTTCTCCAGTTAGAATCTGCAAAGATAAAAGATAGAGGATGCCTTCCTTGTACAGTCTGTGAAAAATGATGTTTCAGAGAACTTACTAAACCTTACCCATATCCAAGACCACTATAAACTCTGAAATAATAAGTAAATGATGTTTTAATTCAAACTGTTTACAAAATAAAAAATAGTAATGGATACATAGTCCTTCAAGCTCTTCTTACCTAAAAATATATAGAAATAAAACTTGTTACGTCTTCTCCATGTTTCATAATCTCACTCATATTATGTCCTTAAAATTACATATAAATCAATGAGGTAAGACTCCCAAAAACAGGGTAAAAATGAACATAAAATTAGGCCATATGAATAAAAGATAATATTTTAGTTTTTTTTTTCTTAATTGTGTTTGAAAGGAGACTAAACCCTATTTTATGAAAGGTTGCGTATCTCCAAACTCACATATTGAAATACTAATCCAGAAGATGGTGAATGGTATTGGCATGTATGCCCACTGCATATGATAAATGTCATTAACATAACCTTCATGAATGGAATTGATGCCGTATGGTGTCATCAAAAACATAACAGAACGAACCTTGTCTCCTTAATCTCATCTTTTGGATGACCCAGGAACAGATCATTCCTCCTCAGACTCTGAATCTTCACTGATTTTGGACTTCCCAACCTCTGGATTTTGAAAACTGATATTTTTTATAAGCAATCCAGTATATGTTTTGTTATATCATCTGAAGAGTCCTAAGAAAGAAAGATTCAATTGGACACTATGAGTTTTAAATAAATATTTGAGAGAATAGGAGAGGTAGGTCACAGTGGAGGCACAATAGACACATAAAACACAGGGTGCAGAGGAGATATGGAGTGGTTATTTTTGAGATAAGGAACAGAACTTTGTCTTTCACTTTTCAAAAACCAGGGAATATGGGGGAAATGTGATGAAAATGTAAGTGTTCTTCAGAGTATAATATGGGCATTATTAATATGAAATGATTTGAATGCAATACAATATAACAAACTACATAAGACACAATGCCATTTATGATGACAGAAGCTATATCTGTCAGTTTGACACTAAGAGAATATGTATACCATTCATCAGTGTTATCTTTTATAGTGCACTTTGTAAAAATTTTGAACCGGTGTGGAAAAATAGGAAAATGTGTTCTTATCTCTTATCAGAAGTAATTATGTCCTGAGATGGATTCAGTTCTAAATATGAAACCAAAGAGAGCTACAATTGACACTGCTCTTCTGAAGAACCTCACATGTTTTAACACAGCTTCAAATCTGCTATTTATTCATGCTTCTATCAATTTGTGTCACCCAGTTATGAGGAATCAGCTTTACAGTAGCCTTTGATCCCCAGAGGCATGAAAAACACATTCCTAGATATGAACTCAAGAGGATTTCATCCTAGTCTAATTCTCTGTGGCTGCTGGCTACATGCCCAGATGCCCCAAATGCAGGTCAACTGGTGAAATGATCATGTTTTCATCTCTATAAGGAGCAAATGATGCCCTTTTGCTGTGTATAGCCTCCCAGGGCATGCTAGCACCCATCATAGTTAGAAGGAGACAAATGGGAATGGAAGGATTCATGGAAAATTTGTGTAATAAACTGAAAGTTTCTTTTCTGCTCTGGTCTATGAAGGCATTATTTTCAAGAGGCAGCAAAATGAGGAAAAATGAGGGCACTAGCACAATTGCACACTTTGGCCCACAGTATTTTTGCTCATATAATTCTTTAGACAATTATCTGACTAATAATAATAAAATAATAAATAAAAATAAGCTGACTAATCTGTCTACTCAGATTTTTTTTCCCTACGATAGGGAGAAAGAAAATATCATTCAAGTCATGTTTTTATCTGGGTTCATGTTTTAGTGATTTGACAAGATTTTGAGCAATTGATTAATTGAACTATCCTTTATTTTCTTCATTTGCTAAATTAATGAAAAAAAAAGAGTTTTTTCAATATTACAAAGGACTATTTCATTAGTTCAAACATTTGGTCCATGACTATATAAGCCTATCTAGTGAGGGTTATCTGTTATCATCCCTAATCTGAATTTTTTCAGATCCTGGCTTAGTCAATATTCTTAATAACAGCAATGGAATCTTGAAAATCCATGTTTGTTAAATGAACATCGGTTGTGAAACTATTATGCTCTGGCTACCATCTGTATTAGTTACTTTTTTTTAATGTGACAAAACACCTGACAGAAGCTAGTGAAGGAAAGCATATTTTTTGCTCACAGTTTGGGGACACAGTTCATCATGGTGGAGTAAGGTACAACAGAGATCTTTTTGTAACTGGACACATTGTGTCCATGGTCCAAAAGCAGAAATGCTGATACACACTCATTTTCTTTCATTTTAGCTTAAATTTGATTTTTATTCAATGTGGAATTTCATGCCATGGGACAGAACCACCTACAATCAGGGTTGGTCTTCCTTCTCATTTTAATCTAATCTGGAAACACCCTCTCAGAAACACCAAGGGGTAAAAACTATGAATTCCTTGGAATGCTAAATCTACTTATATTGACAGTAAAATTAACAATAACATCAACCAATAATTTATAAATATATTATTGAAACATACAAGACCCTTGAAGAGTCTAGAAACTAACATCATTTCTAAATTTTCAACAGGAGATATATTTCTAATTAAGCATGTACTGTTTCATGTTGGCAACCTGTGTTTAGAACTGAATACCACTATATGAATGACAAGTGAGGAAGATGTTTTGTTAAAGAACGAAGAACAATAAAAATTTGGTCTCAGGAAACAAAAACCTAATAATAGCTTAAAAGAAACTGTAAAAGAAGCATTTGTTAATATTTGTGTTTACAATTTTGATCATGCTGATATATTCTATAAAAATCAGACTTAGTCCATTTTTTCTTCTCAATCAAAGGGAACAGTATCATTTTCCTTAGTATTTCCTTGGTCTCTTGACCTCAAGAAAAATCTTTCGACATTACAAATTATTTTATTAAGATTTAATACAATCATGGGCTGGAGATATGGCTTAGCAGTTAAGGTGCTTGCGTGTGAAACCTAAGGATCTAGGTTCGATTCCCCAGTACCCATGTCAGCCAGATGCAACTGAAGACATATGCATCTGGAGTTTGATTACACTGGCTAGAGACCCTGGTGCATCTATTCTTTCTCTCCTCTCTCTGTGTAATAAATAACAACTGAAAATAAAATATGTACCTCACTGGCCACAGCTGCAAGGTGTTTTGTGTGTGTGTGTGTGTGTATGTGCATGGTTCACCTTCACAGAGTGTTCATTTACCTGTGAGAATGGTTTTCAATTTTAAAAAATCCTAATGCTGACCTTAATCTTCTACAGCTTCTCTCTCTCTTTCTTCTTTCAAACTCTTTTATATTAGTTATCTTTTCCTTCCTTCTCTTAGGGGGCACTGACCTGTAACTCCCAGTACTAGCAGGTGGCTATCATCCACAATAAGCTTTTTTTTTTTTAATTTTTATTTATTTATTTATTTATTTATTTGAGAGCGACAGACACAGAGAGAAAGACAGATAGAGGGAGAGAGAGAGAATGGGCGCGCCAGGGCTTCCAGCCTCTGCAAACGAACTCCAGACGCCTGCGCTCCCTTGTGCATTTGGCTAACGTGGGACCTGGGGAACCGAGCCTCGAACCGGGGTCCTTAGGCTTCACAGGCGAGCGCTTAACCACTAAGCCATCTCTCCAGCCCCACAATAAGCTTTTGATAAGAGAGAACTACAAGTTTTCCTAAAAGAAAGATAGATTTCTGTCAGACTACTTGTTCACCCACCAAAGGTTAGTGGTAAAACCCTACTGCTGAAGACACCTTATGTGGTTGACACATAACATGGAATGACATTGCTGGAAGCTGGAAGAGAGTCAGTCCCGTCAGTGCGTCTACTGCCAGAAGGGGCTACATGGGCGACTGGGGGAAAATGACCAGTATCTGTCCAAGCAACTCATGGTCCAACCTACTTAGCAGCAAATAACCTGTCATGATGCTCACACAAGTGCAATAGTGGCACACAGCTGGGGTGGAAAACTAAGTGCTCTTGATTTGGCTAACTGATCCCGTCAGTGGTGTGGACCCGGAGCTGGAGCTAGAAAACAAGTCACAATCATATGGACCCATAGCTTGAGCTGGGAAACAAGTCACAATCATATCCAAGTATGACCCCGCACTCCATTATCAAGCTACCGCCAATGGTGGGCTACAAGAGGTCCTACACATATTAAATTCTCTATTAAAAAATAAGGGATATCCCACTTGTCTGGTGCTAATTTACTCTCTGTTGGAGAATCTGCTTCTCTTTTTCAGATAGACACAGATCCCAAGGAAAGAATCATCCCATCATACCTCAAAAGGGCCCCAGCTGAAACTAAGAATAATTGGGAGAAAAAAGCAAGGGTGCTGTTTTCTTGGTGAACATGGTAACAGGACAAGGGTGAAGGAGATGGAGACAGAGAACAATCAGCTTCTACCAAATCAAATATCCAGAGACCCAGAGGCTACCAATACCTCATCACCAACATGGCTCAGGGAAATTTTGTGGAAGAAGGGGCAGAAAGAATGTCAGCGGCACATGTTGGGTCATGATAGGCAGAGAAGTTTCCTCCTACCAATAACTATGGGCTAACTCCACAATGCATGACCCATATACCCCAACAAGGAGAGGGCAGGGGGAGGGCGTAGGACATGGAAGAGGCTAACAATGGTACCAACTTGACTGTATTCACTGAGTACAAAACTAATTAATAAAAAAATAATAATTGTAAAAAAATTCATTTAATATAATCATGATCATGAACTACAACTTAATCTGCATAGTCACAATCAAAAAAATGTTTAACCACTCAACTCAAGAACTTTATTTTTCAAAGTAAGCTGATTTTTTGTTTGTTTGTTTGTTTTTTGTTTTTTGTTTTCTGAGGTAGGGTCTCATGCTAGCTCAGGGTGACCTGGAATTAATTATGAAGTCTCAGGGTTGTCTTGAACTCTCAGTAGTCCTCCTACCTCTGCCTCTTGACTGTCGGGATTATGTGGTTTAATCATTCCTAAATGTCTCTATTTACCATGATCTTCTCTATACAGGACACTTTGGATTATAGTTGATACTGAAGCTCCTTGGCATAGATTCATAACCTTTTCTCTTGCATTTGTTAGGGTCTTTTTGAAAATTACATATATATGTGATATACAATTATCCCCTCACACACTGGGGTTCCTCCTTAGTGGGGTTATGATAATCCCTGTGATATCATGAAGGCCTCAGTCAGTCCTGATTGCATAGCAGGTGACTGTGCATCAGTGTATTCCTACCTACTGTGAGGCTGTTATTATCTTTATGCCCCCTCTTCCACATTATTCCCTGAGTCATTGCACTCCTGTTGGCAGGCTGATTTATTTTTGAGTTATTTGTAGTCTCTTCATTTCTGTTTTCATAGGCTTTGGTTATTCTGAGTGTCTGTCGTCATAAATCTGGGACTGGTTGTCAGGCTAGCAGTAAGAGCAGTATTCATGACATTGATTCCTCTTAAATTTCTCCTGGGATCTGGCAGATGTGGTAGAGGGGGAAAGTCTTGTGTGAAGTCAGCTATTTTCTTGCCTTATTGTTGGATCTAGGCTATCATTATTTTTCTGTGCCATCTGTAAAATAAAGCAGATTTTCCAAGCAAATATGAAGGCAATTTGGGTTAAAGGGGGTATGCAAAGTTATTTAGAATATTTTTGGTGTGCCAGCCCAGTCCTTTCTGGCCATGGAATTCTGACGAGGTGTCCTGTACCATATATGAGCTCCCTCTCGTTGAGAAGGTCTGATGTCCAATCAGAGAACAGTTTTTTACCTGTAGAGGCTACATGTCACTATTGTGCAGTAGTGTACTTCTTATCTGGGTGGTTGTTTCACTGTCTCAGGTTCCCTGTTTATTAATGCTAATGGTGACTGTTATCATATGGCAGCTCCAATAAGGCTCTCTAGCACTATGAAGGCTAGCTAGAAGGGAGATGTTTCCCTTTTGGTCCCAGCATAGTATTCTGATGTACTGTGACAGCATCCTGTAGTGTCTTCAGTTGTAGGGTCTTACCTTTTAGCTCTGGCAGGCAATCAAGTATTTTGACAATGGCTTACATTGCTTAGGGGACATCATGGGTCTTCCTGGCTAGCATCTTGCTGTGGAGGGCAACTAAATTCTGGCCTGAGTCTGTGGTTATTAGGGTAAGATTTTTTTCCACCTTCTGTCTAGACTGCCCTCCTCCCCCTTTAATGAGTAGTTATATTTTGTAGAATGTTAGTCAGAATGAGGGTTTCCCTGGAACTGTAGATCAACACTCAAACACAGGAAACTGACTAAACTACAAAGTTACTCTACAGACAAGCAAACCATCAACACAGTAAACAGAAATAACACAGAGTGGGAGAAAATTTTCACCAGCTACATCTCTGACAAAGACCTCATATCCAGAAGCTACATAGAACTCAAAAATCTTAATAATAAAAAAATCAAATAACCCAATCAAAAACGGGTAAAGGAATTGAACAGAGAATTCTCAGAGGAAGAAATACAACTAACTGGCCATTACCCACTTCATAAAATGGTCAATATTTTTAGTCATCAGAGAAATGCAAATAAAAATAACACTGAGATTTTATCTCACGCAAGTAAAGATGGTATGTATCAAAACCTTAAATGACCACAAGTACTGGCAAGGCTTTTGGGCAAGAGGAGCCCTTACCCACTGTTGGTGGGAAGTGCAAACTAGTGCAACCACTATGGAAATCAGTATAAAAACTTCTAAAAGAGATGAAAATAGATCTACTATTTGACTCAACGCCACCACTCCTGGGCATATACCCTAAGGACTTCACTCTTTACGAGAGATATATATGCTCAACCATGTTTGTTGCAGCTCTATTTATGATAGCTAGGAACTAGAATGAGCTCTGATGCCCGTGAACTGATGAATGGGTAATGAAGATGTGGTGCATATGTAGAATGGAATTCTATACAGTGGTAAGAAAAAAAAAAATGAAATAACTAAATTTGCCGGAAAATGGAATGATTTGGGGGAAAAAAAATCACTCTAAGCAAAGTCATGCAGGCACCAAAAGACAAATGCCATATGTGCATTCTCCTATAAGGTTCCTAACCTGGATCAAGTGGCAATAAGTGAAAATAGCAGTTAACACCAGGAATATGGGCATAAAACTAGAGTGAGACAGGAAAGTGAAAAAAAAAAAAAAAGTGGAGTGTGGAAAGAGAAAGGGTTTCCAGACAGGATAGGGGAAACATGTGGAATGTCAGGGATGGGAAGAGATTAGAGAGGCATGGGTGGGGACGGTGTACAGGAAATTACACAGATATTCACAGCTTCTTAATATAAGTTCATTCATCTGCTTGTAGATACCTATCACTTTTTGGGCTTAGTTTCTCAAATGTGGACACTGGTAGATAGAAAATCAGTACAATATAATCTAGAAGGTCTATAAAATATAAAATGTTCTTGTTTATCTAAATTTATTCATACTTTTAAAAGGCAGTATCTAGGATTCTAACTAATCATGAGTATTACTGAAAGAATAGTAGTCTGTACCTCATAAGGCAAGGAGTTTACCAGCCTCCACCTATGCCAAGGAACTTAGAAGTCCTTATTGATACTTTCACCTATCCAGGATGTATTGATGTTAATTGAGACACAATCTTTCTCAGTTTTCTCTGCACTTAATGATCTATTAAAAAGCAAGAATTTAATTAATTTTCAGTGCATAAAGAAAAGTCCGGGAAAAAATAACCAATTGTAAGATATAACTCATGTTGTATTAGTCTGCAGGCTAGTGAACAAACTGAAATGGGAAGACATTTAGCTGTGAAAAGTCAGATTAGGGCTAGAGAGATAGCTTAGTGATTAAATGCTTGCCTGTGAAGCCTAAGGACCCTGGTTTGACCCTCTATTCTCCAGGACCCACATTAGCTAGGTGCACAAGGGGACGCATGCATCTGGAGTTTGTTTGCAGTGGTTGGAGGACCTGGTGGGCCCGTTCTCTCTCTCTCTCTCTCTCTTCTCTCTCTCTGTCTCTCTCTCTCAACTATCTATCTATATGCCTCTTTCTCTCACTGTCTGCTGCTCTCAAATAAATACATTTTTAAAAGCCAGATTAAGGCTTATTTTGGACTTTTATGCTAACAGTTATAGTTTCTCAGGTAAGGATCTGAAAGAAAATAATCATAATACAAAGACAGAAAGTTCATGGCAGAAATGATGCAGTTACCAATGTTTGGCCAATATTGAACTATCGATATATCAAAAGACTCTGTCTCTGCTGCTTCATACCAATGAACTAGAGAATGCTTTCCTAATAGGAAATATGCCTGGCTCTGATTGAAAAGATCCACTATCTGACTGAAAGGACAAACATATATAACTATATACATGATCAACATATAAACTTTTTCGTGGAAAATAAACGTGCCTAGACAAATATTTACATTTACATTTGATTTAGTATTGAATATGTATATACAAACCCTTCTTCTCTAAGTTTTTAACTGATGTTTTGAAACTGCTTCTTTACAAAACTAACATCTACAATGTCTAACTTCTTAAAATATGTGATGCTTATTTCCATGCAATGCTGACTTGGGGTTGATATACTTTAAATTCAAGTAAAATTTTCAGAAAAATATAAGATTCAGAGATTTTCCATTCTGATATCTGCTATGCAGTATCCATCTTAAACTGTATATTTTAGAAACAAATTAGTATGTCCTGGTTGTTAAAGGTGGCAAGTCCTACCACAAAAAAAGAAAAAAAATATTACCAACCATCATTTCAAAGTAATCCCATTCCCTTCCCAGGAGGATTAAAATAAATTGCTCATCAATCTGTTTTCACACTCAATAAGAATGGGTGTCAATAAATCCAACTTAGAATCACAGCCATGAATTCTTTAATCTTTGAGATCAATTTGTGTGAAGAGGATGAAATATTTTCAGAAACACAGTGGAATGCCCCAACACATCAGAGAGTATTACCTCTAGATATAAACCAATTACTCATCAGATGAAAGACAATGCAATTCCATTGCTGAACTATTATTTCAGATCCAATTTCTAGTTATCTCTTGAATATTTGTGCTGTCATAGAAAGATATATTGGCAAATGCACATTGATTCAATGTTCAGAGATATTTGTCAGAATCACCTGTAACACAGAGAGAATGTACAAACTCTGTAACATCATTGAATGAAATTCTCTCACTGATATAGTTTTTGATGACTATAAATTATTGTTCACCGACAAATTTAAATGTTAAATGCTACAATGAATAACAATGTTTCTAAAAATATGTTTAAATTTTTATACAAACACAAAATCTTTTAAAAACTGTGCATTTATGAAAAAAAAGCATTCCCACTTCCAGTATTTTATTCCAAACTCCTATTTAGTTGTTCATCAATTCCTTGTTGCAATCATGCAAATTCTCTCAATGAAAGAGTTATACTTTTCTGATTTTCTTAAAAATAATGATTTCTTAACACAACACAGACTTTCCATCAAAAAGATGTTTATTAACTGCCTATGATGAGTCAGCTATTGTGAAGGAACTCTGCTGTGGACAGTTCCACATTGCTGGAAAAAGCATCCAAACTAGATGCTGTTTGCAGAAGGAAGGATTTAATTTCCAATTTACAGATCCAGTGGGAGTTTCCACAAGTGGCTGAAGAAGTGGCTTCTATACACCTGAACAGAGAGAAGAAAATGTAGCAAGTAAAATGCCATCACTAGTGCCCACACCAGAAAGTAAGTAGCAAGCACAAAACACACAGCAAACAGGATCCCTGCAGAGCCCAGACTTCTTATCATGCCTTTGGGCTGGAATCTACATGTTCCCCGTTGATGCTTTAGGGCTTGACTCTAGGATCCACCCTCTCCCTACCCCAGTGACACCTCCTTCAACCAGGCATCTGGAAATCTGAGTTATAAGCTCAATGAAACACTTCAGTCCATAAAGAACGTACATTCAAGCTACTACAAGCGAGTTATTTTGTTGTTTTTCTTAAAAGTTATATCTTAACAACCAACACATTCTGTCAATCAACAAAGGTGTATATTGACTACCTGTGATCTATCAATTATGATGTAGGAGCTATGAACATACAGGTAAGTGTCAGTCAAGTCCAAGATCCCGAGGGCTTGATTCCTGATGGGTCACTATTCATTGAGGTATAGATAAATTTGATTTCAGACCAAATCACTTGCTGTGTCTTGATTTTTGTTAATTTCAATTCACCCAATCCTTCTCTCATACCAAACTTCTTTGTTTACCTGAAGATTTTACATCTTTTTATTCTTCAGGTTTTATATATTATACCACAAATTAAAACTTTGAGAAATGAAAAATGAAAATGTAAAAGAACATATCGAATCTTAGTGTTATAAAGAAAAGTCCAACTAAATTTAGTACTGCTCATATTTCAGCAGGAAGACATTTAGTTGCTTTGTCTTTGCACAGGCAAGTAAAATGGAAGTGTTGGGGGAAAGGTAATGACTTTTGCTACAATAATATTGAAAAGCTCAGATGTAAATATGAGACATAAAATGTCTTTGTACCATCAAAATTTATAAATATGTATTTTTCAAACAATTGCATTTGCAGAACATTGAAAATCTTGGTACTCAGAGAAACTAATATTATCACATGAAAGGTATAAAGATATGTCTATTATTTTTTTCTAAATTACAAGAGGGAGTTCAGAAAATGCAGTCACTCCCATAGGCAAAAATCAGTAGTAAGATACCTATTAAAATAAGGAGATATTACTCAGTACTCCAGTCACTTCTTTCCAGGACTATGATACCTTCTGAGTCATCCCAAGGTCACTGCCATCTGAAAAGAGAAGATTCTCTACCCAAAGTGAGAGTAGCATTAATAAAATGGTATAAATATTAAGAGAATTGCTTACTGGGCAGTTTGATAAAAATAGAATATACATTTTTCCAGACATCAGCAGATGTTACACCCCTAGGGCTCATGACTACCCTTAAGTTTTCAGCATTAGGGATGTGTGTCCCCCCATGGAGCAGGCCTCCAGTCCAATTGGAGGGCAGTTGGTTTCCACCATGACAGATGTGCCACTATTGCACCCGTTGGCTCATTTGGCCTGACTGGCCAATTATACTGACTGGCCAATTATAAGGCTTGCAGTGTCCACTGTTGAGTATCTTCACTGGTTATATCTCTTTCTCCCATTGAACTACATGTAGAATAGCTTCTTCCAGCTTTCTGTCAGCTGGTCTACATGGAGGAGGTTATCAGCTCAGTTCCAGCAGGTATTCTCAGTGAACTTGCAGCCCAAGTATGTGGAGTCTTCAGCAATAGGGTCTTACCATCAATTCCTGGTGGGAAACCAAGGGCCTTGGCAATGGCCTATAATGTTTGGGGGCATCAGGGACCTCCCTGGTCAACAACTCACTGGAGGTATCCCATCCCTGGCACTAAAAATTTTCTAACAATGATCTATGGTTCCTGAGTGTTCCACTGTCCAAAACTGGAGGATTTCATATGATTTATTTGCATCCTCTCAGATTTTGGTTAGCCCTCTGTCCACCTTTCCTTTACTCAATCTCTTCCCCTGACCTCGCTTTGGGCCTTTTCACCCCCATTATTCTATTCCTCTACTTACATATATACAATACATATCCTCCTCCTCTCTTTTCTCTTCCCTTTATATCTCCTTTTTAACTTATTGGCCTCTGCTACTGAGTTTTTTTTTTTTTTTTTTCTTACACAGAAGCCCAATCATCTGTAGCTGGGATCCGCATATGAGGGAGAACATGTGGTGCTTAGCTTTCTGGGCCTGTGTTACCTCACTTAGTATAATCCTTTCCAGATCCATCCATTTTCCTGTAAATTTCCTAACTTCATTTTTCTTTACCGCTGAGTAGAACTCCATGGTATAAATGTGCCACATCTTCATTATCCATTCATATGTTGAGGGACATCTTGGCTGGTTCCATTTCCCAACTATTATAAATTAAGTGGCAATAAACATGGTTGAGCATGTACTTCTAAGGAAATGGGATGAGTCCGTAGGATATATGCCTATGAGTTCTATAGCTGGGTCATACGGTAGATCAATTTTTAGCTGTCTTAGGAAGCTCCACACTGTTTTCCACAATGGCTGGACCAGATTGCATTCCCACCAACAGTGTAGAAAGGTTCCTCTTTTCCCACATCCCCACCAGCATTTACGATCATTTGTTTTCATGATAGTAGCCAATCTGACAGGAGTGAGATGGAATCTTTTTTTTTTTTTTTTTTTTGGTTTTTCAGGTAGGGTCTCACTCTGGTCCAGGCTGACCTGGAATTAACTCTGTAGTCTCAGGGTGGCCTTGAACTCATGGCGATCCTCCTACCTCTGCCTCCCGAGTGCTGGGATTAAAGGCGTGCTCCACCACGCCCGGCGAGATGGAATCTTAATGTAGTTTTAATCTGCATTTCCCTGATGACTAGGGATGGAGAACATTTTTTTAGATGCTTATACACCATCCATATTTCTTCCTTTGATAACTTTCTATATAGCTCCATGGCCCATTTTTAATTTGGCTTGTTTGATTTCTTGTTATTTAATTTTTTTTTAATTTTTATTTATTTATTTGAGAGCGACAGACAGAGAGAAAGACAGATAGAGGAGAGAGAGAATGGGCGCACCAGGGCTTCCAGCCTCTGCAAACGAACTCCAGATGCGTGCGCCCCCTTGTGCATCTGGCTAAGGTGGGACCTGAGGAACCGAGCCTCGAACTGGGGTCCTTAGGCTTCACAGGCAAGTGTTTAACCGCTAAGCCATCTCTCCAGCCCGTTATTTAATTTTTTGATTTCTTTGTTATCATAGATATTAATCCTCTATCAGATACTTAGCTGGCAAAGATTTTTTCCCATTCTGTAGGTGGCCTCTTTTCTTTATTCAAAGTGTCCTATGTAGTACAAAAGCTTTGTAATTTCATGAGGTCCCAGTGGTTAATCTTTGGTTTTATTGCCTGAGCAATTGGGATTATATTCAGAGCATCTTTGCCAAGACCAATATGTTGAAGGGTTTCCCCTACATTTTCCTCTAGCAATTTCAGAGTTTCAGATCTGATGTTAAGGTCTTTAGTCCATTTGGATTTAATTCTTGTTCATGGAGAGAGAGAAGAATCTATTTTCATCTTTCTACAGATACATATCCAGTTTTCCCAGCACCATTTGCTGAAGAGGCTGTCTTTTCTCCAGTGAGTATTTTTGGCATTTGTATCGAATATCAGGTGGCTATAGCTACCTGGATTTATATCTGGGTCCTCTATTCTGTTCCATTGATCTACATGTCTGCTTTTGTGCCAGTATCATGCTGTTTTTGTTACTATGGCTCTGTAGTTTTCAGCCTTCTGAGTGTAAACCTCATTCTCAGAGTGAGCATTTTCTCTTCTCTGATGGAATAGAACTAAGGATCAGTTCCCTCCCATACCTCATGAATCATACAAATCTATGCTGGAGAAAATTCTGGCTTTGTAATTGGGAAAAACTTTCTCATTCTTGGGAACTGTGTGTGATGGTAAACTTCACTGGACCATTGAAAATGTAAACATATTTTCCAAATAGGAAGAGATTAGGGGTATGTTTTTGATTATTGAAGTGATTTTTTGTTGCAAAAACACAAAAGGACACATAGAGACAGAACCTCACAAGCACAGGTATGATGGGTACATAGAGACAGACCCTCACACACAGGCATATTGAACACATAGAGACAGACCTTTGCAAGCGCAAGCATTAATCTATCATCCCACTGATTTCTATGCTATGTCCTATGGCAGATTTGGTTACTAAATCATACTCAATATGAATGACTGATGCATGTTATCATTTCAGAGATTATTTGACTTGCTGGAAATGTATGTACATATTATCATTAAAATATGTATCTTTAATGGAATATATAGAAAATACTACATGCGAATATCAATTAGTATATATTAATTTATGTTTTATTTTCTGTATATACACACTAGGAAATTTTAGTTCCCAATTTTTATTCAAGATGATTCCTACGACAACTTAGCTTCTAGAAATTAATTACATGCCCAGGAATACAAACCTTTTGAAGAAAGCTACTTTTCCTAACCCTGAAGTAGCTTTATATTTCATGATTCAATATAACTTAATTTGTAGTCCTACCATGTGTGTTAGTGTTCAAAGTATGTAAATCATATATAGAATACCAGGGTAATCTTTATTAATAATGCTCTTTCAATGGTTTATATTAAAAAATTAATTTTGGTATAATACCAGAATGACTCAATATATCACATAATACATGTTCTTGAAACTTTACATTGGATTAACAAAGTATCAGCCCACTCTTCCTCTTAATTTGTTGAACATATAGTCCCCTACGCATCCTCAGCATTAACATTTTATGGTGTCTTCTTGGAAAGCATTTGGCAGTGTTTCTGGTATGTTCTTTTTTTTGTTGTTGTTGTTTTTTTTTACTAATGCTGATAATACACTGAAAACCTGTGAGATCACATATAAAAAGCCAAGTGTTTTTTAAATTGTTGTCATTATTTGTTTGGTTAATCATCTTTCCATAAGAAAGAAAAGTATTCTTTGTTTTCTTATATTGATGACAGTGAGAAATTTATAGGGAAGCATTTTTATTTCAGATTCCGCTACAAAGTCAGGGAGGGATAGTAACCTAGAAGAAGCAAGGTAACAGGCTGTTGAACTCCATTAGGTTCTAGATTTTCAGGTAGAGTATGGTGCTTACCTTTAAAGAGAGAGTATTCTGTTCCATGTCAAGTGTTCCAACATGACTCCCAAAGTAAATATAGAACTTTGGGTGTAACTAAAATTTTTCCCATTTCTATAACTTACGGTGCTTATAAACTATTAAGAAAGAACAGTTTAAGATATATTAAAAGCTGTAATCCTGAAACATAGTTGCATATGTTTTAACTGAAGTGCATATTTGGTCATTTATCCATCAGCTATCTCAGTATATACTCTTTGAGTGTCCCCTACATGCTGGGTACTATACTCTGCACTCCTCACAGGCTGGATACCTTCCCAAGGTGAAGTGGAAACCTTGAAAGGTAAAAATTTAATAGCTAAAAGGCTACATTAGGTAGGAGAATAAACTTAGTGAGTGCTATTTTAAAGTACTTGTAGGTGACCTGCCTTCCACCCTGTGTTCCCCAACTCCTCCTCTCTGTTTCTGTTCTCTCTCTTAGTTCCTTGCTGTTCTGTTCTGACTTCTGTGGAGTCTCTCCTCCTGTTTGCCTGCCCCCATGTCTGCTCTTAGGTGACCACATTTAGTCAGTACTCCAAGTATATCATTAATAAAACAGGCAAATGATAGAAATACAGCTCATGAACTCTGTATATGGTGGGAGAACTCATTAATGGCCTTGAAGTTACTGTGAACTGTTTAGAATTTAACAATGAACTAGTTGTATGTTTCATAATGGCAGTCCAGAGGTAATCATAAGTTTAAGTAAAGAAATATGCGGCAAGGAGGAAGGAAAAAAAATATCAAATGTGTAAGTTCTGTCAACAAAGCAAGTCTCTAGTGTTTTCCAAAGATCAGTGTACAAATGAAATCAGGAAACTCAACCAAAATAAACAAAACTCTATAAAATAACTGTAGTTAATAGACCTATGATGTTGAGATGAACATCCAAACCAGACACAGTTAATGGGAAGAATGGGATTTTTTTCAGGCTTATAGTTTCAGGTGAAGTTTTATTAGTGGAAGGAGAAGCTGGCCTCCTTTCACAAATCCAAGCAGAGAAATAATCAGCTGAACAGCCAGGAAATACCAAAGAGCAGCAAGCACAAGCCAGCAGCAAGCAGGACATTTCAGAGCCCAAACTGCTCTCTTACACCTTTGGGCTGGAATTCAGATCCGCCCCCAGTGACACCTTCTGCAGGTAGGCCAGGCAGGTGAAGACCCACGTTACATGTTTAATTTTAACACCAGAGTCAATGGGGGAATGCATATGCACACTGCCCCAACAACCCTGTAAATTCCACATAAGCATCTGCAAATAATGATGCCAACAAAGTTTTAGAAGCCCAAACAATCAAAACTCTAGTCACAAAGGAAGATGGAAGAGAAAATCTCCCTAAGAATTTGACCTGTAACAAAGAAAAGACAACAATTTTCCCCCTTACAAGTACTAACCAGTCCAATATCAGATGAGATTGGGATCAGGGTGCTACAGCTGTGGGTGGGACAGCACCTTTCTGATGGGACTCACCAAAGCCATTTGCAATTGGCTAATGATTGCTGTTTCTTTTGTTCTAGAATGGAAGTTTATTGAAACAGTTTTATCCCTGTCACTCCATAGTGCATGGAGGTTTGATCTCCAACACAAATCAGAGACAAATTGGCAACTTGTCTTAAAGATAACTAGATCTGGACCTGAACGATAGTACTTCAAATTACCCAGAGAACCAGAATGTGAGTAGAAATTGCATGAAATCATCTTGTTTCTTTATGGTAATAAGATAGTATAGGTTTAATGAAGTACATATTTTAGCCTTGTGTATATATCTTATATTATTGATGAATAAAATGGACCTTTGTGAATGTTATTTATTTATTTATTACTTATTTCACAGGGAGTAATTTAGATTATTGAAAGAACAGATCTGATGCTTCCTTGAGAAGAAATGAACTCTATGTGGGAGGACAGAGCTATGTTCCATCCTTGAGTTCCAGGCTGCCATGCTAGAAGTATGCCTTAGGAATTCTAGAATTCTCTCATTAATTCCTCAGATTATGCCAGGTCATACCTTTTAGTAAAGATCTTAGTACACATCTCTATGAACCCTGGTTGTTCTATAGATTTCAATTCTTTATGGGTCATATTTATAATTCCTTTTAGGCAATACAATTAAGCAGTCATTTTAGAATTATGAGTAATTAAATCAGCAAGTCTGTTCTAAGAGTGTGACCAATTACATGCTCATGCAAAATGATTTTATCTTCTGGATGAGTAATCTACAGTTACAAAATTTAAACTCTTGATCTTGAATCTAAACAAGTTACCTTTCTGGTATTCATGATTTGAGCCAATGAATCTGGGGTCATCCAAGGCACATGTGCCTTCTCCAATGTGTATGTTTTCTCATCATCCACATAAAGTCCATTTTCATCCCAAAAACTTAATAAATAATGGAGGGGGGATAGTTGGGCATAAGCCCTCCATGGTGAAGAACTCAACAACTGGGGACATGGTATATGCTATGTCACAGGAAGTGAGAGGATGGCAAGAGATGGATTTCCAAATGCAGTACATTTTCCCCCTCATCTGTTTTCAGATTCCCACTGTCAATCTACTTTGTGAGGTTTCCAGTGATTTCTTTTGGCCTTCCTTTGTCATGGTCTTCAGCAGACTCATGTCTTCAGAAACATTTATTAAAGCATCTTGCTTATCTCCATTTGTATGTAGTTGTAGGCTATAAATTAAAAAAAAAAAAACAGCCAGTCATTGTGGGGTGAGCTATGTCTGGGTATTCCTTCCTACCTTTGGCTCCTACAGTCTTTGTACTCCTCTGGTGCAAAGCTCCCTGAGCCTCGGTGGGTGTGCTTCCATGCCACACTAGTGTTAAGTTCTCAGCAGCTTCTGGATTTCTGCTTTGGTGCATTTTGAATAGCCTTATCTGTCTGCATCACTATGGCCAAGGTTATCAGGCTCAGCACGAAAGCAGCACAATTGCTCACCTCACCAGCTCCTCTGTGGTTTCACCTGGGCCCTGGCAGCTTTGTGAAGGGTGTTTCATTTCTAGTCAGGGAGTCAGTCAATTCCTGTGTTATTGGTAGATTATGTCTGACCATGCTGCTTTTTGAAAAACAAAACCAAATTCTCCAATGTAGAGTGTGGCCAGGATAGATGAGAGGAGATAAGCTTTGTTAACTTAGAGAGATTTTGACAGAGGCTGCATTTTTGGATGGTGACTACTGGAAACTCCTCATTTGAGTCCATTATTTTGGTCTCCATAGGGTTCTGACTTGGTTCCTAGTTCTGGTTATGGGTTCATTTCCACTGAGCAGATCTTATATCCAAAGAAAGAGATGTTGGTTACACCCCTAGGCTGTGTGCCACTATTGGACAGGTGTGCACATCATATCGGGTTGGTTGCTTTTCTATAGCAGTGTTTCCTGCTTGCTCATTACATTGTTGGTATATTCCCCCAGCAGCTCATGCAGTGCTTTTCAGCACTGTATGTGCTAATCTGGGATCTGGCTTTCTTCTATATTCAGCTGGATGTTCCCCATTAATAGCATGTGGTGTCTTCAGCAATAGGGCCTTACCTTCTATCTCAGGTAGGTAATCAAGTGCTTTGACAGACACAGGTCTTCTTTTGGGGACCTCTCTCTGATCAACAGCTCAATGTAGAGTATAACCAATTTCTCCAACTAGGAGTTACAAGTCCACATAGTAAACCTCATATTAACAGTGACTCTTACAATGCTTGCTACTCTCTCTCCCATTAGTCAATAATTCTACTAAGTCCATTGTCATATGTTTCCTGATGTGTGTTTAAAGGGTATTTTTTTTAATTTAATTTATTAGTTTTCATTTCAGTGAATACAGGGAGTTTGGTACCATTATTTAGGCTCATCTGTGATCTACCCCCTCCCATTAGATCCTCCTTATTAATGAAAATGGGTCGTGCATTGTGGAGTTAGCCCCCAGTTATTAGTATGATAAATGTCTCTGCAAATCATGACCCAACATGTAACTCTGACACTCTTTCCGCCCCCTCTTCCGCAAGATTTCCCTGAGCCATGTTGGGTTCATTTTTGGTCTGCTTCAGTGCTGAGGTGTTGGGGGCCTCTGAGGCTTTGGCTCTCTGATTTGGTAGGAGTTGATTTTTCTCTGCGTTGATCTCCTTCCCCTTTGTGCTGGTATCCGGTTCACAGGAAAACATCACCCTTGCTTATTTCGCCAGTTGTCCTTAGTTTCAGTTGGGCCCCTTTTGAGGTATGTTGGGGCAGCTCTCTTCTTAGGATCTGCATCTATCTGGAAAAGAGAAGCAGATTCTCCAACGCAGAGTAAGTTAGCACCCGGAAATTTGAGATAACACTTACTTTTTTGATAGACAGTTTGATAGGTGTAGGCCCTCTTATACCCCGTGATGGATGGTAGCTTGATATTGTAGAGTGGGCTTGTGTTTGGGTATGGTTCTGACTTGTTTCCCAGCTCCAGCTAAGGGTCTAGTACCACTGAGTGGATCAGTTAGCCAAATCAAGAGCAATTGATTCCTCAATATGGCTGTGTACCACTATTGCACTTGTGTGGGCATCAATCCGGTTATTTGTTGCTAATTAGGTTAAACAATGTGTTGCTTGGACAGATCTTGGTCATTTCCCCCAGTTGCCTATGTAGCGCCTTCTGGCACTAGACACGCTGACTCTCTGGGGACTGACTCTCTCCTGGCTTCCAGCCATGTCATTCCATTTTACGTGTCAGCTGTGTATGGAGTCTTCAGCAATAGGGTCTTATCACTGGCCTTTGGTGGGTCATCAAGTACTCTGACAGAAGTCTGTCATTGTTTTGGGAAACCTTGTAGGTTTCTCTGATCAAAAGCTCATTGTGGATGGTAGGCCCAAGCTGGAAGTGGGGGTTACAGGTCAGTGTCCACTAAGAAATTGAGGAAAAAGATAACTAATATACAAGAGTTAGAGAGGAGAGAGATAGAGGGGAGAGGGGGAGAGGGAGGGAGGGAAGATGTAGGAGATTTAGGTCAGTCTTGATCCTACCCTCTCCAGTGTCTTGTGGTTCAGGTGTTTCCTGTAAGGGTCTAGTGAAGGTTCAGCCATTTGGTCTGTCTTTTAGGAAGTAGAATTTTATGGTACCATTGCCGTTTGTGTCCGGATTACTGTTTTCCACCCTTTGATTCCCTCCCCGCCCTCCCATCCATCTTATTGTATAGTCCATGAGGTGCTTGCTGGGTATGTAAGGCATCTTGGGCAGATTCAGGTTAGGTGTTGCAGATGAGTGAGACTATGTGTCGATTTTTTTTCTGTGATTGGGTAAGTTCGCTGAGAATGATCTGTTCCAGGTTCAACCATTTTTCCTCAAATTTCTTTATGTCGTTTTTTTTCTTACTGCTGTATAGAATTCCATTGTGTGGATATACCACATCTTTGTTATCCATTCTTCTAATGATGGACATCTGGGTTGATTCCAGCTTTTAGCTATTACGAATTGAGCCGCTACAAACATGGTTGAGCAAATCTCTTTGGCCTATGGTTTGAAGGTTTTAGGGTAGATGCCTAGTAAGGGAATAACTGGGTCTGTTGGTATCTCTATAATCAGCTTTTTCAGGAGTCTCCATATTGCTTTCCAAAGTGGTTGTACCATCCTGCATTCCCACCAACAGTGAATGAGTGTCCCTGCTTCTCCACATCCTCGCCAGCATTTATTTTCATTTGACCTTTTGATGTTGGCCATCCTTATTGGGGTAAGGTGGAATCTCATAGTTGTTTTAATTTGCATTTCTCTGATGATTAGGGATGATGAACATTTTCTTAGGTGTGTGTTTGCCATTTGTATTTCTTCCTCTGTGAATTGCCTGTTTAACTCTGTGCCCCATTTTGTGAGTGGGGTATTTTTTTAAAGGGTATTTTTCACTTTGAAATTTTAGGATAAAAGTACTTCTGTCATAATGTGTGGATCTTGATTCACTCTTTCACACAGAACACCTGTGGAGCTAACATCATGATGAATGGTTTGTTACTTGCACTAATTTCACTTAATTCTGCATGTTTTGTCCCATACTTTCCTCCAGGGTTGAACTACTAACTATCCTGAGTTTGCCAACATAGCTTAATTTTGCTTTATTTGTAATATATATAAGTGGAACTCATATGCTATGCTCTAAAGCTAGTTCATTTTTATGGTATGTTTAAGCAGTCTTTCCATATGGTAATGTGCTGCAAATTTGTTCATTTTGCCATGCTATGCTATTTCATGATGCAGATATATCATAGTTTACTTAATAATTCTGCTGATGATAGAAATTCAGGTTATTTCTAGTTTTGACTATTCATAATGACATTGACTTGAAATGTCCAGTATGACTTTTTATTAAAAAATGAATATTTTTATAATTTATTCTTACATGGAAATGCTTGAATGTACATATGTCTAGCTATGCTAGCTATAACAACCAAGCAAGTTTTCAACATGGTTGAACCAATTTGTACAAACTAAAGAGTATCAGTTTTTCTAAATGTTTGATATTTTCATTGTAGGTATTATGATTATTTATTTATATAGTAAAATACTATTATAGTTTAATATTAATTGTCTAAGAAACAACATAGTAAACCATCCTCAATATGTTTAGAGATGCTAATATTTTTCTCTTTTAACATGCATCTGTTCACATTGTGTCTATTTGTAATTTGCTGAGTAGCTTTTTTTTAATTTTGGAATTTCTTTATTTGGTTTGTTGAAGCAGTGTCTTACCCTAACTCAGGCTGACCTGGAACTCACTTTGTAGTCCAGGCTGCTCTCAAACTCATTGAGTTCCTTCTCCCCCAGTCTCTGAGTGCTGGGATTAAAGGTATATGCCACAATCCCAAGCCCTTTAGTAGGTCTTACATATGTACACATTTCTTTTGATTACTCTATTTATGTTGACTTTTGAAATTTATTCTGTGTGATTTGTTTAGTATTTCATTTTATGATGAACAGAAGTCATCAATTTTAACCTAATTCAATACATTGATCACACTCTATACAGTTTGCTCGTGTCATATTTTAGTAGGATTTGCCAATTTCAAGATCTCAAAGAAGTTCTTGCTCTTCACAAAGTATTATCCATTTGTCTCTATTAAAAGTAATCATTTGTGCTGGGCATGGTGGTGCATGCCTTTAATCCCAGCACTTGGGAGGCAGAAGAAGGAGGATCACCGTGAGTTTGGGCACCCTGAGACTACATAGTGAATTCCAGGTCAGCCTGAGCCAGTGTGAGACCCTATCTCGAAAAAAAAAAAAAAAAAAAAAAAAAAAAAGGAATCATTTATTAGATGTGACATCCATCTAGAATTGACATGAATTGACTTTGGTTATTTAATAAGAAAAACATTGTCATTTTATATCCATTGACATTTAAAGCATTCAGCAATAGGTATTTGAGTTATAGTTTTGAATTACTAAATGGATGATTGAAAACATAGGGTTTTTTTGATCTGAAAATGTAACCTATATAGTACAATGTGTGTGGGACCAAAAATACATATGGACTGCTCAAATTTCCATGTCCAACAAAGCTATCTATTCTCTAACATAAATATTATATCTTTTTGAACTACCTTCTTTTGCAACCACAGAAAGCCATGTGGTGACTTTTTTGTCCAACATGATATATAAAAATCTAAACACAAATATAATAGGACACCTACCTTCGAATGGCATTACTAAACAGCTATGCTAACTATATCTTTAAATGTTTTGTAATACATTATAAACAAACCATGTTTGTGGCATTTGGTTACAAAAATGTGAATATAGCTTTCTTTTGTATACAATTATAAACTAAGAGGTCAATTTGCCTTTCTGATTTGAATATATCATGGTATTTGAAAGGAGTGATTTCTTCCTCATTATGAATGACAAACTAAAGAATATCCTTACAATTGACTTGATTTTGTCCATGGGAGTCAGAACATTCTGGCTGGAACCCTGCCTATAGATTACATAGTTTATTCATTGAATAGCTACTTCTCTAATGAAATTTATAATCCATGGTATCTACTAACATTTATTTACTATCTCTGGAAATAAAAAAAAAAGAGTTAAACAATGTTGAGAATAGTTTTTGGAGGAAAGCTTATGGAAATATATGAATATTACCTAACATAAGCTAAGTATGCAATACACAGTAGTAGATCCTTGAGAAAGGTATCAAGTATACAATTAATTAGTTAATTAAGCTAAAGTACAATATTTCACTATCTTGGGTAAAGAAACACATTAAAAACACATTTGTCCAATGAGTTATTCCCTCAGAGATCTGTCATGGCATACCTATAAAATTTTCAGGTTCAGTTAATGTATCTTTCTCCTTGAAGAAATTGAGGCAGGAAAATATAATATTTATGATAGAAAATGTTATTAGGAATCACAATAATTAAGAATCTCAATAATTTCATAAACTTTCATGTCAGTGAAAGTTTTTGATATATCCAAAACATTGATAAACAAATACATGTGTGATTTCTCAGAAGCACAATCCTCATTACCAAAGAAACTATTCTAATTATTCAATGGGAAAATCTATAGCTCAGAGAAATATCTAAAATCTTAGAGTTAGAGTTATCTTACAATATTTTCATGTTGGTTCCTAAGAAAGTAATGAGCATGGTTTTGGGTTTCCTGATCTCATATCTGTAATTTGTTTATTCAACAATTCACTAATAAAACTAAATTCCTCAGAACAGACAATTGAATTGATTCTTCTCAGTTTATGTTAATAAAATGTGTTGATTCATAGATATGATTTCTTTTTCAGGCAAGAGAGGTAAGACAAGTTAGGCATCAGAAAAAAATAACAATTTTTCTGAAAAGACTGAAAGGTCCTTGAAATTGATAGAGTACCAATTTTAGCTGGCATACAAAACAATAAGAAGATTAAGGGAAAGCAGCAAAGAAATCACTAAATCTTTTAAGAATTTCATTAGGCATAGAAATTTTCCCAAGGAAGGAAAAATAACAGATCTTTGCCTTTTGTTGTTAGTGTTCAAGAATAAATCAAGAAATTTTATCTCTACCAACTGAAGATGTATGCTTCAAAAAGAGTAGGTGGGCTGTAAGGGAGCAAATTCTGGCACTGTTTCTCACTTCTCAACCCAGTTATTACAATACTGAGAAGAGAAAGTTATGCCGTATTTTAATAGGTCTTAGAAAATATTATAGCAAGCATACACAAGCAAATTCAGGAGCTGTTAAAAAAGTGTTGACATGAGTTTCTCACAGAAAATTCTGTCAAAATATTGAAAGCTGAAAATAAGTATAACAAAACACCAGACTAGTCTATCAGGTGGTATAAGGTGTACATGCCATTTTGTTTGTAAAAAACAACCCAAGACATCCATAGGAAAAGCAATAATAATAACAGGCTGTTTATGCCATTTGTTCCTAGGAAAGCATGGATGGAGACACATGTGTAATTTGCATCACTGAAAGCTCCACCCCTCAGTTCAGAGAAATTTTCTCAAACATCTTTGTAGCTGCTCAATTCATGATAGCCAAGAACTGGAATCAACCCAGGTGCCCATCATTGGACAAATGGATAAACAAGATGTTATGGAATTCTACTCAGCAACAAGAAAAAAATGACAAAATGAAATTTGTAGGAAATGGTCAAACTTGGAACAGATCATACTCAGCAAGCTCACACACTCACAGAAAGACAATTGTCACATGGTCTCACTTATCAATGGTTCCTAACTTGGATCAGCCTGAGTTGCTGACATACATAATAGGCATCTTGAGGCCTAGACAATAGGGCGTGTAGGGCGTGGGGGGGGGGGTAACACAAAACTTAACCCAAATTGAACTGGTTCCATAGAAACCTGTATCCTGGAATATAGACTAAATAGTTGAACTCTTAGCAAGACCTTAGGAGGAGAACTTGAATCCAAGGGCCCTGGAGAATGTGAGATGAAGCCTGATTTAAATTTCACCTGTTTCTTCTTCTTATTATTATTATTTTTGCCTTTCTTTCTTTTTCTTATTTTTCCCCTTGATGCTGGCTTGTAAATCCTAGTACCAGGATGTGTTTAATGACCACAATGAGCTATTGATCAGATAGAATTACAAGGTCTTCCAAAACTATCAAACTTCTGTCACAGCGCTTGATTACCCACCAGAGGTTAATGGTAAGACCTTCCTGCTGAAGACAGCATATGCTTTCAGCACAGAATATGGAGAGACCTGGCTAGAATCTGGGAGAGAATCAATCCCCAGGCAGTTAGTCTGGAAGGCTCTACATGAGCTACCAGAGGGAAGTGGCCAACATCTGTCCTAGCAACTCAGGTCCAAGTTACTCAGAAGCAAACAACCTGACTTACACAAATGCAGTAGTGGCACTCGGCCATGGTGGGTATCTGACTGCTCTTAGATTGGATAACAGATACTCTCAGTGGAAAGGAAGCCATATCTGGAACTGGGAAACAAGTCAGAGTCATATCCAGATAATGAGTTTACTCTCCAATAATAAGTTCCCACTAATCTTGGGCTATAAGAAGGTCAACACCCATTAAATTCTTTCTAAATTTATAATGGTTATTTCTTTTAACCTGCACTGACTTCACTCTCCATTGGGGAATCTGCTTCTGTTTTTCAGATAGGAGTGGGCCCCGAGGAGATAAACGACCCATGGCCTTTCAGCCCCACACCGTAGAAACCACATCACTAAAGTAGACTTAAAACACACCCAACATGTCTCACTGAATTTTGCCAAAGAGGGGGTAAAAAGATTGTTAGAGCCACAGGTTGGGACATTATGCACAGAGGCATTGCTTCTTCCTGACAATTGTCTGCTGCCCCAGAATGCATGACCCACAATCTCCATGGGGATGACCTGCATACCCAATAAAGAGGGCCCCTTCAGCAAAGGGGCAGGGATGAGGGAAAGGATGGTTCCAACATGTGCTGTTTACATACTAAGTATGTCCATAAAACAAAATTAAAAAGGTCCAGTGCAAGATACAGAAAACAAAATCCAAATTAAATCTTTTCTTTTAAAATATTTTTATATTTATTGATTTACTTTGAGAAGGTGGTGAAAGAGAGAGAAAGGCACATAAAGAGAGTATGGGCCTGCCAGAGCCTTCAGTTACAGACACAATCACCACCTTGTGCATCTGGCTTACATGGGTACTAGGGAAACAAACCTGAGTCCTTGGGCTTCACAGGCAAGTGCCTTTACAGCTAAGCCATGTCTCCAGTCCACAAATCAAATCTTATTGCAAGTAAAGGGAAAAAATGGATTATGCTTCCACAAATCAGGAGCCCTATAAGCCATTATCCTCAGTGAGTATGATGGTTAATTTAATCCTTATTCTCAACTTTATTGGCTTGAGAGTTGACTTACAGATTTATAGAGCAAATCTCCTCCTCAATGTATATAATTAATAGCTTTTCCAGAAACAACTATCTTGTGGAACAGTAATTAAGGAGGCATGACCTGCCTAGAATGTGCTGTCTAGTAGTCACCATATGAAGGCTGGAGACATGATTGAAATTGGATTGGAACACAGAGTGTGTAAGCTCTGTTTTTCCCCAAGCAGGCATATCTATTTTGCTTCCATCTCCCTGGGATGTTTCAGCTTTCTTAGCTTTGCAGTGCAAGCTCATACCAGTGATACTCCCTTAAGCTTTTAGGCCTTCAGCCTTAGACTGACTTGATCCCCTCAGTGCTGAGATTTCTAGGTTCTGTGGCTGAGCAGCTATGTGGTTCTCTGCCTCGTCAGTGACAAGTAGCCACTGTTGGACTCTGTGGCCTCTAACCATATGAACAAATGCAGTAAATCCTTTTAAAATTATAACTACCATTCATTCTATTGGTCCTGTTCTTCTAAAGAACTCAGACAGATATAGACACAGAAAGATGAAATGTCTTCTGTACAGGGAGATAGTAGAGATAGAGAAGGGATCTTGTTCTGTCTATATATGGGAATTAAATAGTGGAAAAAAGGAAGGATTCTTCACTAAAGTAGCTAATCATTACAACAGATACAACATATGACCATGAAATGTAAGTATAAGTAATTTAACATTAAAGTATATATCAGAGACTTGGCAGAAATAAAAAAAAACAAGCTATATGTGTATATTTCAAATAAATATGAGATTACAGTGATAAAACACAAAAATAAATGATACCAGGCATGGTGGCGCACACCTTTAATCCCAGCACTTGGGAGGCAGAGGTAAGAGGATCACCATGGGTTCAAGGGCACCCTGACTACATAGTGAATTCCATGCCAGCCTGGCCAGAGTGAGACCTTACCTCCAAAAAACAAAATAAATAAATAATTAATTAATTAATTAAATAATACCAAGTGGGATCAAGAATTACATAAAATTGAAAGCAACTGGGACTCAGACTCAAGGATACTACATATGGTAGACTATCAGATATTAAAGGTAAGGATTCTAAAAGGCTTAAATACAAATTTAATTAATAGGCAGGACACTTGTAATAATTTAACAACAAGATAGAAAAATAAATATGTAACTCTCATATTTTTTTTTTAATGTCCAGAAGAAGATTAGAAAGAACGTAGGAGCTAGAGGATGGGAAGCAGTGCTCTTGTGCACTGTGTTCTGGACTTGAAGTGATCATTGCATTTATGACCTCACCCAACTCTAGTTTCCTATGCAAGGCCTGTGCAATATTGAGATCATCAACCTTTCAATATGGATGAGGAAAGAGGGAAAAAATACATCAAAAAGGAAAAGGAAGTTTTGGAAATAAAGGGTTCAGTTGAGGAAGGATTATGATAAAAATTCCATGAGCACATATATGAAAATTGTCAGTCCAAAGTTTTAAAAAATATGCAATATTTTAAATCACAAACAGATGATTAAAATAGACAAAACAGAAACAAATTTTACACTGGATGTGGATCTGAAGAGACTATCTCCCATGGAGTGCTGAAAGATCATGATAAGGGAGACTATGAGACAGTTAAGTCACAGGGAAGAAAGAATAAAGTAGTCTCACATATGTCAATGGATTTGACAATGAGATACCAAGAATGTGGAGAAGAGATAGAGATGGTAAAATCACCAAGCATACTTTACATTTCATGGAAATCTTGGAGAAAAGCTAACCACATCTCAAGATGTGGTTATAAAATCAAAGATGCTGAGATAGAAACATAGCAATAAATGTGCTTTATACTAAAACCAGGAGATGGTTAAAATAGAAATAGAAAGAATTTTTAACCATAAAACTGACTTTTCAGCAGAGTATAGAAAAAAAATAAAAATAGTATTTTCTTTTAAAAATATCCTATTCTTATTTATTTATTTGAGAGAGAGAAATGGGCAAGGCAGGGGGAAGAATGGACATGCCAAGGCCTCCAGCCACTGAAAATTAACTCCAAATATATGTGCTCCCTTGTGTATCTGGCCCATTTTGGTCCTGAGGAACCAAACTGGTGTCCTTTGGTTTTGAAGGCAAGCACCTTACTTAGTAAGCCATCTCTCCTGCTCAAGAATAATATTTTCAAGCTGGCAGAAAGTTAGAAAATGCCATATTCTATAGGACTAGAGAAAGTATCAAAAGATAACCACACCAGGAAGATGGTAGTTGATCTCACTAAAACAAGTTCTCAAAGAAATAAAAGGGAGGGAAATAAAAAGAAAGAAAAGTGTTGAAAGAATATCTGGATATATTATACAAATGTCAACTCTATAACAAACATGAAGAGTCATGGAAAAACAAGAAGGCAATGTAGAGTGCCTTAAATCTGTAATCCCAGAACTTGGGAGGGTAAGGCCTAAGGATCATGAATTCGAGGCCAACCTCATCTATATAGAGAAGCCCTGCTATAAGCCAGCCGTGGTGATGCACACCTTTAATCCCAGCACTCGGGAGGCAGAGGTAGGAGGATCGTAAAGAGTTCAAGGCCACCCTGAGACTACGGAGTTATTTCCAGGTCAGCCTGGACCAGAGTGAGACCCTACCTCGAAAAACCAAAAAATAAATTAAATAAATAAATAAATAAATAAATAAATAAATAAATATAAAAAGAAGCCCTGCTAGAAAATCAGGAAGCCAGTCTAGGAGGTGGTCTGTCTGTTCTGTCTGGAATCCTAATGTAGTAGTCAAGTCCATGCTGCTGGCATGATCCTCCAGACCAGACATAGTTTGTGAGAGGAAGGGATGTACTTCAAGCTTACAGATCCAGGGAGTTCCATAATGGCAGAAGAAGCTTTCTCCTTTTACAAAATCCACCAAGAGAGGAAAACCACCAGGAGCACCACATTGACAATGAGAGCCCCAGGCAGTGCTCAAGCACTCTGCACGTCTTTATGCTGGAAATCAGACTGTGACAATTCCCCATCAAACCCCTCCCAGCAGCGGTCTGCCTGCTAAGGGAAGAAGCTGAAAACTCAATTTTAATAACACCTGAGTCTATTAGGGGACACATTCAAACTACCATAGCCAGCCTGATCTATATAGAAAAACCCTGATAGAAAATCAGGAAGCCAGTCCAGGAGGTGGTCTATCCTGTGAGGCTTGGTTCTATTTGGAATCTTAATGACTTCAGGCTTAGTACAATGACTTATCTCTGTATCTACATCCCAAGGGCTGGATATTAACTGAAAGTAGAGATAGATGCCTGGTACCTTCTGTACCCAGGTGAAGAAGTAATTTTTCTGTTTGTTTTTGTTTTATTTACTTATTTTTTATTATTTTAATTAGATATGGACATATTTTGTATGTAAACATCAAATGGAGAAAGATAATGAGGACACTCAACACCTACTTACTTATTTTCTTAGTAAAAGTGTCTAAGTACTTCTTTTAAAAGGAAACACTAATGTAGACCCAAATGGCAATGGTACCATAAAATTCTACTTCCTAAAAGGCAGACCAAATGGCTGAACCTTCACCAGGCCCTTAAAGGAAACACCTGAACCACAAGAAAACAAGGGAGAAGGTAGGATCAAGTCTAACTTAAATCTTCTACATCTTCCCTCCCTCCCTCCCCCTCCCCCTCTCCCTCCCTCTCTCTCTCCTCTCTAACTCTTGTATATTAGTTATCTTTTTCCTCATTTTCTTAGTGGGCAATGATCTGTAACTCCCAGTACCAGCATGGGGCTATCACCCACAATGAGCTTTTTGATCAGAGAAACCTACAAGGTTTCCTAAAAGAATGACAGATTTCTGCCAGAGTACTTGATGACCCACGAAAGGTTAGTGGTAAGATCCTATTGCTGAAGACACCATATGCAGCTGACACGTAAATTGGAACAACATGGCTGGAAGCCTGAGAGAGTCAGTCCCCAGACACTCAGCGTGTCTACTGCCAGTAGGTGCTACATGGGCGACTGGGGGAAACGACCAATATCTGTCCAAGCAGCTCATGGCCCAACCTACTTAGCAGCAAATAACCTGTTGTGTTTCCCACACAAGTGCAATAGTGGCACACAGCCATGGTGGGGAACCAATTGTTCTGGATTTGCTAACTGATCCCCTCAGTGGTATGGGGCCCATAGCTGGAGCTGGGAAATAAGTCAGAACCATATCCAAACATAAGCCCACTCTCCAATATCAAGCTACCATCAGTCATGGGCTACAAGGGGGCCTACACCTATTAAACTCTCTTAAAAAAAAAAAAATGTAAGGGTTAGTAAGGGTTATCTCATTTGTCCTGGTGCTATCTTACTCTCCATTGGAGAATCTGCTTCTCTTTTTCAGATAGATACAGATCCTAAGGAGAGAGCCACCCCATCATACCTCAAAAAGGCCCTGGCTGAAACTAAGAAAAATTGGTAAAACAAGCAAGGGTGCTGTTTTCCTGATGAACCAGATACCAGCACAAGGGGGAAGGAGACCAACACAGAGAAAAATCAACTCCTACCAAACCAGAGAGCCAGAGCCTCAGACGTCCCCAACACCTCATCACTGAAGCAGACCAAAAATGAACCCAACATGGCTCAGGGAAATTTAGCAGAAGAGGGGGTGGAAAGAATGTCAGAGTCACATGTTGGGTCATGATATGCAGAGACATTTATCATACCAATAACTGTGGGCTAACTCCACAATGCAAGGCCCACTTACCTCAACAAGGAGGGGCCAGTGGGAGGGGGTAGGTCACAGATGAGCCTAATAATGGTACCAACCTGCCTATATTTGCTGAATAGAAAACTAACTTTAAAAAAGTAAATAATAAAAGCATATTTTAAAAAAGACCACAATTATGAAAAATAAATAAATAAATAAAAGCAACTATGTTAGTAAATTTGCATCAAATTTTTATTATTATTAGTTATGTACACAGTGTGTATACCATCATGTTGGTACCATTGTTGATCTCTTCCCATCCTCCCCCTCCACAGGTACCCTCCTCATTGGGGAGTGTGAGTCGTACATTTTGTGGTTAGCCATCAGTTATGGATAAGAGGCAATGTCTCTGTGCACACTGTCCCAACATGTTCCTGTCACAATCGTTCTGCTCCCCCTCTTCCATGAAATTCCCTGAGTCATGTTGGGTTGATTTTAGGTCTACTTCAGTGATGGGGTCTTTGGATAATGGAGAGTGGGCTCATTTATATTTATATATGATGAATACAATTGGTTAAAATATTCAGTTAAAACACAGCTGCCATTATCAGACTTTCTTACATAAAATATAAGGTTACAAAATGGTTAAAACATAGAGATAGAATGGATATGGTGGAAAAGCATTTATCAAAAGAAACTCCAGTAAATTGTCATAAATCGCAATATAAATGAAGGGACAAATCACTCAGCCATGTACATATGCACATGTCCCCACACAGATCTTCTATAGCCTATGAATTTGATTTACCTCAATATTACAGTTATGACAAATTAATTTACACTCATCTTTAATCTTTAAAAGACACAAAGTATAAGAATTGAATAATCAAATAAGCAAATGTATTATACTTGGAGGTGATTTGAATACATTTCTCTCATTAGTCAATCAATTACACAAAAGCTAGAAACTGCAATAAAGATTCAAATAATAATTTTAGAGCCAAAATTGAGTAGCTATAATAAAATCAGAAAGAAAAGCAAAGAAGGGGTTATTTCAAAATTCAGGA
Organism: Jaculus jaculus; assembly: GCF_020740685.1. Classification (NCBI taxonomy): domain Eukaryota; kingdom Metazoa; phylum Chordata; class Mammalia; order Rodentia; family Dipodidae; genus Jaculus; species Jaculus jaculus. The sequence goes on from NC_059107.1 coordinate 130,600,324, forward strand.
TATGGTGAGACCTTTGAAAGGAGGAAGTGAAGTAAAAAATGCAACATCCCATGTTTTCTTTTAAACCATCATGCATCATTGCGTGTGCAGTGAATGTATTAATATCATCTTTGAATTCAAACATCTAACATATATGCCTTTATTTTCATATATTCTGAGGTACTTTTAAAGAACAAAAACAAAAAGGATATACAAAGAAAGTACACCACCATATTCACTTTCTAGGTAAACTTTGAACTCATCAAAAGGAAAAACAACCTGAAATGTTTTCATTCCTTTTCTGCATCTGCCACTCCCTAAAAGTAAGAAAGATTAAAAATCTGTCCAGAGCTAGGTACTTCCCTGCCACACCCATACTGAAGATTTTCTAGCTGAGAAGCTTAACTTCCCTCTGTCTTGAAATTCTGGTTATTTAACTTTGATTAAGAATAGTTTTCAGGGCTGGAGAGATGGCTTAGCGGTTAAGCGCTTGCCTGTGAAGCCTAAGGACCCCGGTTCGAGGCTCGGTTCCCCAGGTCCCACGTTAGCAAGATGCACAAGGGGGCGCACGCGTCTGGAGTTCGTTTGCAGAGGCTGGAAGCCCTGGCGCGCCCATTCTCTCTCTCTCCCTCTATCTGTCTTTCCCTCTGTGTCTGTTGCTCTCAAATAAATAAAATTTAAAAAAAAAATTAAAAAAAAAGAATAGTTTTCAAATGGACCATCAATATAATCTCCTCGTGGTTCTGGGTACACTGCAGAAGCAAAGGCAGAAAGAATGTAAAAGCCAGAGAATAGGGAGGACAACTATGGCATATATCTTTCAGACATGATGGCTTCGTCACACATGCGCTCACAACTGTGGTTGCCTGCACAAGACCTGCATAAGACTAGGCACATCAACATTCTGTCATGACTGATGGAGGACTCTTGAGACCTCCGCCATCTCTGAGGAAGTATTGGCAGTTAACCGTTGCTGGGGAGGTTATAGACATCTACAGTAACGTAGCCACTGGTAAATTGCCCATACTTTGGTAAATGATTTTACACACTGCTCATGCAAGCAATCCAAATTATACTCATTATATCACAAAAGGAAAATAATAATAGAAATAGAAGGGAGAAGAGTTAGGGAAAAGATCCTGTTCAGTGGGAGTGGAGGGGGACAAGAGAAGGAAATAGGGCATGAGTATGATCCATATATATTATACATATATAATGCCATTAAAAATAAAATTCCAGGGCTGGAGAAATGGCTTAGCAGTTAAGGCTCTTGCCTGAAAAGCCAAAGGACCCAGGTTCAACTCCCTAGGACCCATGTAAGCCATATGCACAAGGGGGTGCATGCATCTGGAGTCTGTTTGCTGTGGCTAGAGGCCCTGGAATGCCTATTTTCCTTCTTTCTTTCTTTCTTTCCTTCCTTCCTTCCTTCCTTCCTTCCTTTCTTCCTTCCTTTCTCTTTTCTTTCTTTCTTTCTTTCTTTCTTTCCTTCCTTCCTTCCTTCTTCCTTCCTTCCTTCCTTCCTTCCTTCCTTCCTTCCTTCCTTCCTTCCTTCCCTTCCTCCCTCCCTCCCTCCCTCCCTCCCTCCCTCCCTCCCTCCCTCCCTCCCTCCCTCTCTCTCTCGTTCTCTCTCTCTCTCTCTCTCTCTCCCTATTTCTGTATCTCTCTTTTTCAAAAGAATAAATAAAATATTAAAAGATAAAAATAAATACAATTCCAGCCTAGTGTCATTTCATGCAGAGGGGTTGAGGTATGATATGTAGTTAATGAGCTACTTTAAGTTATGAATGGATTACACATTGATTAAATGTTGACAATGTTGCTGATTCTCAAATCACCTCAGATTTTAAAAGTACCTTACCCATTCTCAAATACTAAGCCTTTCAAGCTTCTTTCAATAGTGCACACCAACTATAAGGTAGTCCCACTCTCTACTCAGCTAGTGCTAGTAAGGAAATGTTAAAACTTGATCCTCTTTCCTCAGCATGTCTAGGGTTTACTGTGGTTTGCTAGAGCTGGGAAACAAGTCAGAACCATATCCAAAAATGAACCCATTCTCCATTAAGTTCTCTCTATAAAACAATGATTATCACATTTACTTGCTGCTAACTTTGCTCTCATTGGAGAATCTGCTTCTTTTTTTCCGATACATGCAGATCATAAGGAGAAAACCACACCATCATATTTCAAAAGGGGCCCAGCTGAAACTAAGAATAATTGGGGAAACAAGCAAGAGTGCTGTTTTCTTGGCGCACTGGGAACAAGCACAATGGTGAAGGAGATACATACTGAGAACAATGAACCCCTACCAAACCAGATATCCAGAGACACAGAGGTGCCCAAGATCTCAACATGGAAGTAGACCTAATATGAACCCAACATGGCCCAGAAAAATTTGCAGAAGAGGGGGCAGAAAGAATGTCAGAGCCACACATTAGGTCATGACATGCAGAGAGATTTCCTCCTACCCAAAACTAAATGCTAACCCCACAATGCATGGCCCATATACCTCAACAAGGAGGATCCCTGTAGAGGGAGAACAGGGAGAAGGCTAACAATGGTACCAACTTGAATGCGTTCACTGACTACAAAAACAAAAAAATAAAAATAAAAACATAAGAAAGGCTGTTTTTTCTGTCCCTTGCTGATTTTTGACTGCCAGAGTCTAGAAAAATCAGGACACTGACTAAGCATGAAGTCTTAAGGAGAAAATGGAACTTGTCGTTCGGGTCTTAGAGCAACAGGTCACATTTTACATAACCTACTGGGCAGAAGCTCTGTGATTACAACATACATGTCATGCCCATCTTTCCAAAGACAACAACTAGAAAACAAAAACAGAGGCTGCCTTGCAGTCTTCACAGCCACTTTGGATATTCTCATTCCCTGCCCCTGAACAGTGTTTTCTCATTCCCATGATGAAGTAAGAATGAGCATCATGTCGACAGGTGTCTACACAAATGATGACTGTGCTCACGTGCTGGTGGATCTGCATGCCAGGACTTTGTAAGCTCTCTCAGGAAATGCTGCTCAGACCTAACTCAAAAAAGCCCTGAAAAGGGCAACTATTAAATCAAGTTTGAACAACCTTCACTCATAGGGTCTATCTAGCCTGGTAACACAGAAATTGCTACCTTTTCCAGATTTTCTCCTACAAGGGAAAATGTCCCTCTTACTCTTCTTTTTACTTTATGGTCAGAAGAATCTTAATATCTGAGAGACTGCAGTTTGTAGCCAATATTCCATAAAGTTTTGTTCCTACCTCCCTGAAATCATGCCTCTTGAATTATATAAACACATATGGCAATGTATTAATTCGGTTTTACATGAAAACACTCCTTTAAAATCAACCTTTGATGACATCAACATTTGCTGACTTGTATACTCAAAATAGAACATATTCTGATTCATCAGCAATCCCAGAGTTCTTTGAAAACAGAGTTTCTTAGGCTTTCTGGCTGCTATAACTAACTGTCATTTACTGAGTGGCTTATAAGCAACAGCATTTTCTATTCTCTTCAGAGTTCTAGACTCTGGAAAGTCCAAGATTTGTTGTCTCATGAGGTCTTGTTTTCTGGTTCATAAATAGCCCTCTTGAGTCATCTCTTGGCAAAGAGGAAAGGGAATTATGTGTGGAATCATCTTCTAAGTACCAAGGAACTTGACTTCACTACCTAATTGTCTTCAAAGAATGTGCTTAGTATCATTGACCTCGAGGTTAGGATTACAACAGGAATTTGGAAGGAAGTAAAGGCTCCTACATTTTACTAAGATTTCTCAAAGACCATACCTCTGTAATTCTCATTTCTTACATGTCAACCAGCTGCTGACTACAGCCATCTGCCATGTGTATAATGTCCTTATAATGAGTACTGAGTAACATTTCAATGCTTTTTCCTTCATTTTTTTCTCAGTTGAAATTATGCACTTCTGGAAGGTTATGGTTTCTCCACAATACCATCCAACCCAGGTTTGGGTTACCTGGATCTTTGTGCCCTCCGAGCTCTAGCACTGTGGCTCAGTGCATGTCTTTTCCTCTACAGAGGGAGTGATCATTTCTTTGAACATCTGAATCGTCTATCCCCTTCTTCCTTTTCCGTGTTATGTCTTAAGAGTCTATGAGAAATAATCCTTGCCATGAATTTTTATGTTCATTTTATTTTGTTTTATTTTTCTTGCTGAAATTTCTGTTGTTAATGTTGCATATGCTAAGGTATTTCAGAAACTACCTTTACTAGTCTTTCAAAGTTAATCACATAAAAGGTCAGTTTTCTTGAAATCAGTGACAAATATCAGAATCCCACATACAACAAGTACACTGATTCTCTAAGAGGCTTACAAATGTCCTAAAAGCTAAGATAACTATAAATTCAAGAGTTGCAGTTAGCACATTATGTGTGTTAGTATGCCACAAAAGGTTTCTTGGAATTCCAGAGATGGTATCATTTAACAGGTCACAATTTACCTCCTGGTACCCTGTCATAAAACAAATGTCACATTAATTTTAAACAGAACAGGAAAATGCAAATTTTGATAATTAATCTGTAATCAAAGTCTTTATTACTACTATTATAGGACACTTTTGACCACATTATTAAATTCTAAATTGGCCAGAGATGTCAATCATTTTGAGACAGTTTTATTCAGAAACAAATTATTTCAAGTTTCAAAATATTATATATTATGCAAATGTGTGGAAGATGAAACATAAAAATAGCACTTTCATGATTCCAAACTTACTGGAGGTTTTGTGTTTAGTTAAACACTTACTTGTTAAATAATTTTGTTAAATCTTATTTTTAAAGTAATAGTGAACTTTATAATATGAACATATTGCATATTGTTCATTTTCCCATCGGGTTATACTCATATCACCTCTCTTCCTGCCTCCATTTCACTGAGGGCCCTCCTGAGTTATGTGTTACTAGTGTTCACTGTGGGTCATGAATCTACCACCCTTTCTGTGCTTGGGGGAGCTAGGGGTTGAAGAATAAATGCTTCAGGGTACTCCTTCCCCACCTGTGGCTCTTAAAATCATTGATATCTTTTTCACTTTTACATAGTCGCATATTAGGATAGAGGAAGACAAAAGAGAAAGTACATTATCATATCATATTTAATAAGATTAATATAGTTAAAATATTGCAAAACTAAAATTTCCATCAAGGATACCTTTCATATAACTCATCTTACATAAATTTCCAAGGTAATGACCAATGCTGAGAAATCCAAGTAGAATAGGCTGTTAAGGGTGTCAAAGTAGGTAAAGAAAGAACTTATATTTATGTAGAAAGATTGGGAAATGTGAGTATGTTATAGTATTTAAAGGGAGAGGTGATATTTAGAAGATTAAAACCAAGTGATTGTAGGAAGAAATGTTTAGATCTTGAGAAAAGCTTGCAAGTGATACATTCAAGAAAGATCCATGAGCAGTTTGACTGGAGTTTGGTTATGGATGCAGAGTGGGAAAAGAAAGCCAAAACAGTCCAGCATCATGAAGCCAGGCATACTGCTTGATTCTCTCAAAAAGCAAGGTATACTTTGGCAGTGGGCACCAATTGACAAGTCTGCTTCTGAGGTTGGCAAGCTTTCTCCTCCAGGGAAAGAAAGGAGCATGACTGACAAACTTCTCTTCACTCTTTACAAAGAGATTGCCAGCAATTCTGGATTGCTGGTAGGAGCTTATTAGAAAAATGATATAAGAGAAAAACATGATCAAAATGACAATTCAGCATTTAATCAAATCAACTTTTTTTCCCCTACAACTTACTTCCCAGTTTATTTTCAAGGGTAATTAAAATGTTGCATAAAGAGCCAGATGTGGCTCATGTCTTTAATCCCAGAGCTTGGGGGGAAGAAGTAGGAGGTTCGCCGAGAGTCTGAGGCCATCCTGAGACTACATAGTGAATTCCAGGTCAGCCTGAATTAGTGTGAGACCCTACCTTAGAAAACTAAAAGAATTTTTAAAAAGTTGCATAATAGAAACTGTGATGAGCATTTGAATTCTTCATGGTTCCTCACCATTATACAGCACTTAATTTCTTTACTTCTCTTCATGCACTTCTTCAGCTCCTGTCCAATGTGAATTTCAATCTTAATTAACCAATGTTAATAGCCTGTTATGGGGCTGGAGAGATGGCTTAGCAGTTAAGCGCTTGCCTGTGAAGCCTAAGGACCCCGGTTCAAGACTTTATTCCCCAGGACCCACGTTAGCCAGATGCACAAGGAGGCACATGCACCTGGAGTTCGTTTGCAGTGGCTGGAGACCCTGGTGTGCCCATTCCCTCTCTCTCTCCCCCTCCCTCCTTCTCTCTCTCTCTCTGTCTATTGCTCTCAAATAAATAAATAAAAATAAACAAAAAAAATAACCTGCTGCAAATGTTCAATTCCTTCCCTCCTATGGAAATATAAACATACAAAACTTTAACTAAAACTTTATCTAGTTCGTGTTTCATGTTGTATATTTACAAAAATATGAAATTAGGGACAATATAACATTTTAATTAATTTTTCCCCATTATCACTGCACTATAGAATATTATCCAGGTGTTTTAATAGATGGCATATGGTTTTGCTGTTGACAACCAGGTGGGGTTCCAGACACAAGACATACTTAACAGTGAAGGAATAATGCAGTGTTTTCCTGTACTGGCATTTATGTACTTAACATGTTTATAGCACAATAAAGAATAGGTTTGCTTAATAGATTTTGGATATCTCCAGCATGTGGTCAATATAGACTTAATGGTACTTATTTGGCAGCACTGGCTTCAGCATGCACTTGTTTGGTTTTTTTACAACGTGGCATTTTAAAAGTGACATACCATTGCTGCTTTATTCTTTTTTTAATTTTTATTCTTTATTTTTATTTATTTATGGGAGTATGACAGAGAGAGAAAAAGGTGAAAGGAGAGAGAATGTACGTACCAGGGCCTCTAGCCACTACAGACAAACTTCAGATGCGTGTGCCACCTTGTGCATCTGGATTATTTGGGTCCTGGGGAATCAAACCTCAAACAAGGGTCCTTAGTCTTCACAGGCAAGCGCTTAACCACTAAGCCATCTCTCCAGCCCCTGGTTTACTTATTTTTTAATCTCCCTGATGCTTCAGTTGTCTGTGCATTTCTTGGTATAATGTGTACTTTTTTTGATAAAGTAGGAAAAACAGTGTATATTTGGCCATAAATTCTTTAGACGTTCCTATGCACCGCAAATATTTCTATTACTTCCTTAGGATATATTTTGTTGTAAATCTTTTATTTTATTGATTCTGGTTTGTAGTTTTAAAATATTTTGTATTAGTTTTAAGTGATTATTAAAAATATCTGCAAGTATGAACAAATGTCATAAAGAAGATAATAACTATAAAAATTTAATATTTGTATGCATGGTGTCCCATGTAAATGTAATAATATCAATAAATACATATGAACATAGGCATTTTGTGTGTGTGCATACACACACACACATACACAAATGGAATTAGACTGCTCATTTTGTTATTTTGCTTTTTATTTTTTAAACTTATTTATTTATTTAAGATTGACATACAAAGAGAGAGAGAGAATGGGAGCAACAGGGTCTCCAGTCACTACAAACTCCAGATACATATGCCACCTTGTGCATCTGGCTTATGTGAGTACTGGGGAATCGAGCCATGCGTTTTTTGTTGAGTGTTACAAAACCTTTTATCCATGTCATTAAATATTACCCATTGTGAGCTATTAATGTATTATTTGACCTCATGAATAATATATTATTAATTCCAAAACAAAGCATTGATTATATGTAGAGAATGTTTCTAACCTTCCATTTTTAAATGTGCAACTATCCTTCCTTTAGTCAAAGTTTTTGTGCATGTTCCATGTTTAATCTCTTATGAAGCATTAAAGGGGAAATTCTTATACTAAAGGGCAAGAGCAATTTTAATAATCTTGGTACTTAATGAAAGGTTATAGAGAGATGTGCTTAAGCACCAATGAATGGCATGCCCTTGCTTACACCTGCATGTTCATTAATACTGGCTCTCAGTACTATATTCTATAGATTTAGTAATGAGATGTAAAGGAAAGATTAACTTGAAGTTAATCATACAACTTAGTTTTTGTTTTATTAGAGAGAAAAAGAGCACAAATAATATTAATGGTGTTCTTGATACTAATATAGCACATGTATTCATGTATATGTGGGGAAGGTTATTAGAATAATATCAAACCAGCATATACGCCTTATAATTTTAAATTGAATTTCTGTTATCCTTTAAGGAAGAAACAAAACTCTAGTATCATTAAAAATAGTCAAAGAAAAGACAGGAAATTAAAAAAAACAGTATAAAAATTTCAAATTATTTGTGAAATATAACTTTTATGTATTGATACCTCTGAAAAAGTCATAAAAAAACCAGAATTGTGGGTTGAGATGAAGGGGGACTCCCTCATACCCTTAGCGCCTCATGAGCTGTCTACCCCCTCCTTCCCACCACATGGCAAGAACTCTCTATAATTCCTACTATTTCCTTCTCTTCATCTAATAAAGTCTCTTTAAACCTTATCCTCTGTTGGCCATTTGAGAGGGGAATCCTTGCTGGAAGTGGTGTGATGCTAGAGGTGGGCTTTAGGGTACTATAACCAGCTTCCCCCTTGCCAGAGCTCAGCTCACTCTCTCTTGCTGCTTTTTGCCACCTGCTGTAGCAAAATATGATGTCATGACTTCTTTACCATTCTTTTTGTCATGATAAAATTTCCTCTCAAGACTGTTGCCCAAAATACACCCATTTTCTCCCATCAGCTACTTATGGTGAGGTGGTCTGTTCCAGCAGTGTAAAAGTAACTACAACAGGCTAGAAGGCGCTGTCTAGAGACTAACACAAACATCAGCACAGTAAAAGACAATTGGTATGTTGGATTCCCATACTATTAGCTTCACAACTCCTTTTTTTTTTTTAGATTTATTTTTATTAGAGGCAGAGATATAAGTGAGGCAGGGTGAGAGAGTGACCTCTAGCCACTGCAAACAAACTCCAGACACATGTGCCACCATGTGCCTCTGGCTTATGTGGGATTGGAAAATTGAACCTGAGCTCTTAGACTTCACAGGCAAGCACCTTAACCACTAAGCCATTTCTTCAGCCCTTCACATTCCCTTTAATACAAAAGAAAACTGTGTGTGTGTGTGTGTGTGTGTCTGTGTGTGTGTGTGTGTGTGTGTGTGTGTGTGTGTTCCAGTGAACATCAGGTGTTTATCTGCCTACCACCTTGTTTTGTGGCAGGGTCTCTTATTCACTGCTGCTTGCACCTGGCTAGCTGGCCTGAAAGCTTCTAATGAATCCTCCTTCCTCTGTTGTTCAGCTCACTGTAAGTGCATTCTTACTCCAGCTTCACCTACTGTGTCCAGCTTTATGAGGGGAAGGCAGATCCAAACTCAGGTAATCAAACTTGTGTAGCCAGTGCTTCAAGCCACTGGTCCATCTCCCCAGCTCCATATCATAGAACAACTAAATATTGCTTTCAACATTTGGAAATAATCTAAATGACTTGTAGAAAAAAAAATAACAGCCAGAGACTAGGTGATAACTTTTGAGCTTATGATAAAAGTGGAAAGTGGCATGAGAAAGGTGATGGGCCATATCCAGCTGATGATTCTCAGTTGCCTTGATGACCAAGAAGATTGCTAACTGCAGAAATCCATTCTGCTTTAAAATGAAAAAGAATCCTGGCCTAAATATGCAAACAATAAAAGATGAATTACATAATTTTAAATGTGGTTGAATGTAAGAAGGTGTGATCACAGACCTAAACAAGTAAATGAATGTCCCAGTGGTCCTGAATTTCCTCCTCCCTACAGGAGTTGCTAACAAAAGGAAGACCACGCACAATAAAAGTTGATATTCTATGCTCACTCACATCTTGTTATCATTTTCAACCATGTGTAACTCTGTTTAAAATGTGTGAGTTACTCTTTCTGGTTTCACAGATAAGGATTTGTAATTTTTGAAGTGGGGCAGGGACCTTGAAACTATCAGCTGAACAAATACATAAACTAATTAAGCTAAAATTAGTGCTTCCAGGCTTAGTCTGAAAGTTATCGTCTGTGTGGAAAAGGCACCTTCTAAATACTCAATTAAAAATAATTAATTTTAAGATTTAACTTTCATTTATAAAAGAATGGGAAGAAAACTGAAACTTTTTAGAAGGGTGAATGTGTGATTTGTCAGGAATAGTTAAGTGATATGTCTTCATGAAAGAGAAATGTCTTAATATATTTATTGATTCAAAGAGGAATAGTAATTCAGTATAACCAAAATTCTATTAAGAATTAGAGATACAGGTAAGACACAATTTTATATTTTCTGAATCTGTTGGAAATAAATCTAAAATAAGATGGAGAGAAAGAGGAAGGGTAGGGAGAGGAAAAACAGACAGATTCCTTTTCAAAGGAAACAATCATTTTGCTCCCCACTAGCTATAAATGTCATCCTACTAAAACCTTGATAAAGGATTCTTTCTATCCCATGTCTTCATACTATATATGAGAAAAGCATCATCCTACCAATTCAGTGCAAACTGAGTCAAATCAAACATTCCTCCAAGTTTTCTTGCAATTTACTTTCAAGTTCTTATGTCTCAGTATGGATGTCTAAGAGGTCCAATACTATTAGTTAGGATGGGGGATAAGATGTGCTTGATGTTGTTCTGCATCGTCTTATAGTGGTTGTCGCATTTGTCCCACCCTGTCACACCCTGTGCTACTGTCAGAGCAGCTCACGTCCCTCCTGAGGTGGAAGTGTCTTCCCTGCGTTGCTCTGCCCATGCACCTCCACTGGGCCCTAATGTTAAATATCCCGCATTCTCCAAAACAAAGATGACTATGGATCGTCTCAATACATAGCAAAATAAATCACCAGACTACATTCACAGAAATAATAATGCCATATCCTTGAACAAAGTGTATATTGTGATATGAGTAGTTAAAAATTCTTTGTAAATTAATTTATAACTTTTAAAGAATTGCAATAAATGTATCCATATATCTTATTTTAATTTATGAAAATGATTCTAAGGTTGATTAAAATAATTAATGTACTGTAATAGGTATTTGAAAATGTTATTCTAAGAGATAACAAGCATGATGACGTGGAGATAACAATCATAACTAAATGAATCTTGGCAGAGCTATGGATGCCAAAGCTGGAAAGCAAAAGCACAATGAGACAGGTAATATTTCAGAATAAAATTACAATTTTCCATGGCTTAGAGATTAAAATGCACAAGGTGCGACAAGTTCATTTGTAGTGACTAGAGGCCCTGGCTTTCCCATTCTCTCTCCCTTGATACTTCTTTCTCTCTTAAATGTAAATAAATAATTTTTTTTTAAAAAAATTACAATCATATTTGATAACCTAACATACAAAACTCGATGAGGAAAACAAATGATTTCATAATGGTAGAGTATTCAAAAGCTTATTTAGAAAAAAAAAAGGCTATTTTTATCCATAGTAGTCACAGAAAGACTTAAATCATGAATAAATTATGTGACATGAAATAGTGATTTAATATTTGAATGAGGATATTTGTGTCAAGCAGGAGTTCCATAAGAGTCTACAGAGATGGCTCCGCAGGTAAAGGTGCTTGCTTAGAAAGCATGCCTACCTGGGCTCAATTTTACAGCCACCCACATATTTATTGCCTTTGTTTACAGTGGCAAGAGATGCTGACATGAGCGGACACACACATACACACACACACACACACACACACACACACACAGACACACACACACAAGTAAATAATTAAAAAATAAAAGAGTTCCCATAAAATACCAGTGAGCTTAATTTATGCATATGAGGTTAGAGAGAACACTAACTTTATTAGAAAAGGTGGACTTTTGAAACCTACAACATGGGTAATACAATGCCTTCCATTTAGTAGCAGAAGTGATGGAAATATTGCAACAATTCTGCTCAAAAACAATGTTCAGAGGGCTAGATAAATGGCACAACAATTAAAAGCACTATCTTACAAACCCTGCAGTTTCTGGTTCAAATTCCATTATCCATATAAAGCTATATGACACAGTGGCACCTGCATTCTGGAGTTCACAGTGGCAGGAAGCCCTGGAGCACCTATTCATGTTTTCTCTCTTTTTCATAAATAAATATATAAAATATTAAAGACCAGAGATGAATGACACTCCAGTGAATTAACTTGTTTTCTATTTATCTCTGCAAAAGTCAATAAGTTTGAAATTAATGAAGTCTAAATAGGATGAGTTAGGAAACTCCAGGCTTATCATGGATATAATAGATGGCTTTCAGGAATGGGTTAGTGAAAGGTTAGAGTGCTTAATGAGATGAAATTCACATACCTGTCAGAGAAGAACTCCTTAAATCCAGGTCTTAAAACCAAGTTATTCTAATTTAACACCACATTAACTTTTTTTTTTTTTATTTTGTTTTGGATGTCTTACTTTAGCTCAGCTTGACCTAGAATTCACTATTTAATCTCAGGCTGGCCTTGAACTCACAGAGTTCTCCTACCTTTGCTTTCTGAGTGCTAGGATTAAAGGCTTTTGTCACCATGCCCAGCTCCACCTTATCTTTTGATAGATGCTACTTATAGGTAAATAATTGTGAAGATATACAAACCTAGAAACAAATTAGTTTTTTCTAGTTGCTTCTTCTCCATCCCAGGTAATTCATTTTCCTTTTATTTATTTTTTCTCCTTTTACCCTTCCTTCCTTTCTAGTCTTTTTAGTTAAGATACAAAGTGATGGGTTTCATAATGGAACTTTCATACATATATCATCTATTTTATTATTCATCCTCTACTGCCCTCCTCCATCACTCTCTATACCTCTTATGACTCCCACCACATAGCCTCCACGTCTACTTTCATATCTTATATATCTCATTACCTTCTCTTGTTCTCCTCTACCCCTTCCATTCACATTCACACCTCTTCTTCCCTTCTCATAGTTTCCTTTCTTTCAAGTTATACACACACACACACACACACACACACACACACACACACCAATTCTGAACCATATATAGCATATATTTTGCCACACTGACAGATTTTGTTTGTTTGGTTTGGGAATTTTTTAGAATTGATTCAGTTTGCAGCTTTTTCCTTTTGTGTTTTATATCTTTAGCTCTGTAGAGGGCCATATGTAAAAACCTGACCCGCCTAAATACTTCCATAGTTGACTGAAGCAATGCATATGATTTTCTCACAGTTACCTTTAGTATTATGCTAACTTTATTATTTTTACATATTTGGAAAAGACTTCAGATGTAACTTGTAACATAGTTCTAGGAAATAAACAGTCATCAAAGTGACTAATTTTAGCATAATTCAGGTTATTAAACAAAACTAATTGGGAAAGTAAACAATTCCTAAAAGTCAGTGGCTTCAATAATTCCTAAAGGCATGAGAAAAATGCTATAAACAAGACCATAAACAAGGACTTTCCTCTGTATAACAGCTAGAATATCTAACCAAAATTGTGTAGAAAACTGTTTTCATATTCTTTTAAGTATTAGATAATAATTACTACTATTAATTGACATACCTAAGGTATTCTTCCCTAAGAGAAATTTTTGGCTGGCACATACTTGTAACACAGCAGTCAGGAGTTGGTATAGACAAGAGAATCAGGAGTTTTAGGATTTTCTAGGATACACAGTGGGACACTGTCCCCAAAACACATTATGTTTGATTTTTTCAATTTCATTTTTGAGGCAGGACCTCATTAGCCCAGGATGACACATTAAACTTACTGCACAGTGAGGCTTACCTTGAACTTCTGATACTCCTGCTTCTACTTTTCAATTGCTGGGATTTTAAACATCTAATGCACCATCATAACCAGCTCTTTAAAAAAATTAGATTCCAATTATTAGTACATATTTAACATGACAATAAATAGAAACCTGAAAGAGGAAGGCAATCTACATTTCAAGTTAACACTATGCCAATTACTTTTGATGTAGAAGCTTTCAGTTTAAAAGAGGCAATGAGATATTCAGATATTACAAAGGAGAAAGAAAAATGAAAGCACATTTCCACAACTTTAATTATGAAAGATAGACTAATTCCTGGAATACTCTCACCCTGAAGGTTCATGTATCTAGAAACATTAAATTGAATTATCTCTAATTCTTACTTCTTAGAATGGGCATATAAACCACCACAGGTTTAGCAAGGCCTATTTTCTATTCATCCTCATGCTTGAATTGCTATGACTGTCATAGGAATCAATATATTTAGGGCCGAATGAAATTTCTTTATAATGTTTTCCATGAACTAAGCTATTTTTTTAGAACAATTGGGAACCATTATACAGCTATACACAGAGGTTTTATAGCCCTTTTGTTGAAACTTTAAAAATGTAATGTTACATATGGGAGCATGATATGGCATTTTTTTGATAAAAGTTCTGTACATTTTAATATTGAGTTCGTATTATGCATAATTGGGCTAGTTCATAGTCAAGGCGATCACCTCTAAATAACTCAGGCTTTTAAAAAAGCTGCAGTTCCTTGCATTTCAGAATTTATAATCAGTTCTGTCTGAGGAGTACATCTATTTTAGCACAAGTTCTAGTATTACTGCATTTCATAATATAGCCTTTAAGACTTTGTTGTCACTCCATTCTTTTCAAGTAATAACTGGTTTCATTGAAGAGTGTATTATGGTATATTATTAACCCATTTGCTCTTGGACTTCCCTCCCACACATCTTTCTTTCTGCCTCTTTAAGCTGTCAGTCCATTGTATCCAATGGTGCATCAGCAAATGCCAGGTTCCTTCAGCAAACCAGCAGGTGTGCATTTACAAAGCAGAGCTATTGTATATATGCAGCCACAGCCAACAAATTAAAGTCACTGCTCACAATCTTTGTTAGAAGAAGGACCAGACAGCATAAAAAATATATGAAACTGGTATTTATTTTACACATTCACAGAAGTTTAAAGAATAATGGTAGCATAGTAGGTATCCTGGTTCTTTGTTGGTGGGTTTTTGGCTTTTGTTTGGTTTTTAGTCTAGTATTTAGACTTTCAATAAATGAAGTGGTTGTTCACTTTCCTAAAGTAAACTGTGTTATGGGTAAGGCCAAATATGGACATAAATATTAAATATATTTAAAAGGTTGAAAAATTAATTTTCACAGCTTGTTAATGTAAGAATTTATAATTTCAAAATGAATTCTTAAAATGGCTGTGCTTATTTTGCTTTATTTATTAAAACAATAACAATATGTTCAGAGAACATTCATTAAATAAAAACATCATGCTTGGACATCATTTACACAGCAGTCAGAGACTTGGAACATGAAAATAAAGATGGTGATGCTCCACTTCCAATATTTTCCCACTTTGAGAACGTTAACACAACTAAACCTGAAGTTTTGTGGGATATTGAAGTACAATAGTTTAACTTAGATCCTACCTTACAATCTTCTATCTCTGCAGCTATTTTACATCTGTTTCCAATGTAGGGTTAGTGGCTGTTTTATCAGGGCAGTATGCCCTTCCCAGGTGCAGGCTAAGATCAAATTGTCAAGTGCAATTGGTCATGTGCTCATCCTCAAAGTTCCCTGAGTTCAGAGAAGCCTGTGTGCTTTCAAATGTGTGTAGGCTCCTAGGTGGATAGCTGGTGATTAAAGGGAGCTAGTAAACAGGGAGCCCAGTAGCATATTTTGGCTCTAGCCAAATATGAGGGAGGAGTTGAATTCTTCACAGAATTTTCCCACTTTAGTTGAACCTCCCCTGCTTGAAAAAGAGGGTTGTCGTTTCACCAAGCAAAGTTGTACATCACTAGAAGAGTTTTTTTTTTTTTTCATTGTACCCTCCCCCCACCCAGCTTACTTGGTCTGTGATTGTTCTTAGATGTTCAGTAATCCCAGACAAGTCCCCCAAATATTGTCCTGTAGGGAGTTTGGGTTCATTTTCTCTGCCAATTAAGGAATTAAGAGGCAGGAACATATTTTAAAAGAATAAACTTTATTTCTTCCACAGTAAGAGGGAAAGAAAGCAGGCCCCTCAGAGAGGAGCTGGAAAATCCCACAGTTTCCAAGGGCCTTGAATCTTTACTGATCGCAAAGTCCACAGTCCCAAGTGTATGACTGGCAGGACTGAGTGAAGGGACAGCCTGATTGGTTTATGGCACATCCACCATGCCCAGGTCTCAGAAACTCCTCAGGCCAACCCAGCAAGGCAGCATGACCTGCCAGCAGAAAAATCCATCTAGGCCAAGAAGGAAACTTCCCTGTCCCCTTTTCCATCCTATGTTACCAAGAGCTCCTTTCCCTAATTCTGCCTAACCCAGAAGACTGTCTTCTACAGTGCTTTAGCAAGAAATTGGAAGGCCAATCTTGCACACCTCAGAAGTTCAGTGAAGATCAGCAGAACTTGACCGAGATTGAGGAAAATGCCTAATAGACTGATAGGCCAGTGAGAAATCATTTTTAAGCTGGTATGTAGTGTTTCATTGTTTGTTTTTATATTTTAATTTAATTTCTTTGGTTTTTGAAACATGGTCTGAGTATGTAGCCTAGGCACCTTAGTTGGCCTGAAACTCACTGTCAACAAGGCTCACTGAAAACTTGAAGAAAGTGTCTCTGTCTACCAAATTCTGGGGTGAGACCACACCAAGTTTAGGCTATTCTACTTTGGGGTAGTTTGTAACTTCATGATAATTTACTAATATAAAAGTCTACTTTTGCATGTTTATTGCATATTTCATACAATCTACTCCAAGAGCAGTGTCCAGGTCTTATAATAAACAGATATAAAAAGACCTGTTGATGCAGCTGCAATACCATAAAAATTCTATACATCAGGATTGCCTAAAAAGTTCTATTTTGTTATGTTACCTTCCAAATTCATAAACAGGCCATACCCATTTATAACTCAAATCTACATCCACTGTGCATAATACTGCTCAGCTTCTGTCTATGAATTCTTCTCTGATACTCATGACACAACTATCTGGCAAGATGCAGGTCTCCTCTGAGGCCAGGAAGAAAAACACAAAAGACAGAAGAGATTCTAGGAGTCAATGAGCAGGCCAAGAGTAAAAGCCAAATGTGTGTCCACCCATAAGACAGCAAAATCTTAAAACAAGTCTGCTATTTCCCTGCCACTTCCAAATTCATCCACTTTGTTGTTCTTTTTACTTTAGACTGGTTCGCACGGTATACTCACATTAACTTGCAGTTTAGAAACTGCTTAAGTTGTTATTATTTTCTTAAAATAAGTCAAAACCTTGGGGAACTTTCTTTTATGAATTGTGGTACATTTGCCAAGCTATTTCTGTCTTTAATTGTTTTTTTTCACAAATTCGAACTCCATTATTGCAAAGCAAAAGAAAACTAAGTTTCTTTAATATACAAATGGAGGAACACAGAACAAAGCAAACTTCCAGCTCTCAGTGAAAAACAAGTACACTGAGCCCACCATGGAGGTGACCACACACAGCATGGCCAGCTACTTCAGCAGTCCTACCACGTACGTGCCTTCTCCATCCACCACTACCTACAAAGGACATGCTCTGACCTTCTTTAGCACATGCATGTGAATCCCTCCCTCTCTCTTCCCTCTTTTTCTTTTCCCTTCCCTTCTTTCCTCATCTCTCCCTCCCCCCTCCTCTCTCTATTCTTCCTCCTCCTCTTCTTCTTCCTCTTCCTCCTCCTCCTCCTCTTCTTCTTCTTTCTCTGTCTTCCTCAAGACTTCATGCTATACCGTTGATCTATTGCAGATATGCACACATTAGCAGATTAACAGGTCATCCAGGTTAAGGAGGAAAAACCTCCATCTCCTATTTCCCTGGTAACATTAGAAAGAGAAACATCAAAATTACCCCTCCATAGAATTTAATATCCCCTCCACAGGCTTTAGATGCCATATGAAAGGGAAGAACCACTTCCTCCTGACCAAATGAACAAAGTACTCTAGCTTTGGATAGAGACATTACATTCTAAGTTATTCAAAACAAGATTATGGTCCCTTCTCTGAAAAGTAAATCCAACTAAGCCTGTAGATCAGTGTTTGAAGAGAAATATTTATCTCCTAAATGAGATTACGGGTGTATTCCCATTCAAGCTGCTCTCTGGTACAGTTATTGCTTACAGACCCTCACTGCTGAGCCTTCCTGATACTTTGACTTCTACTTGGAAAGCATAACCCTCCTTTTTTCTTTTTCCTATTTTTTTTTTCCTACCTTTAATTTTTCTCCTTTCTTTTTCTTCTTTGAAAGAAAGCTAAAATCCTAACTATGTTCTTTGTGCCACAGTGGGGACTTTTGAATTTCCCTCAATTAACCTCTTTGGCATTAATTACTCTTCATCATCTGTTTGTCTAATATTTTAGCTTTTCTATATTTATATTTTTGTTTATTTACAAGAGAGAGAGAGAGAAAGAGAGAGAGCAAGAGATTGGTGCACCAGGACCTCTATCCTCTGCAAACAAACTCCAGACACATGTGCCACCTTGTGCATCGGGCTTATGTGTGTCCTTGGAAATCAAACCTGGGTCCTTTGGCTTTGCTGGCAAATGCCTTAACCACTAAGCCATTTCTGCAGTCCCTATTTTCCGAATTTTTTAAGGCAGAAAAATAAAGGGCTCAACAATAGCAGATCTGCTACACTATTCCCATTGATTTACCTATGTGAATCTCTATAATTATAATTTTGTCTCAATTACTTTAAAAAAGATGTGTCTTCTTTTTTTGTTAATTTTCATTTCCTCTCCCTTTCTATGCTTATAATTTAACTCTCAAAAATCTTCTACCAAGCTGGGTGTGGTGGTGCACACCTTTAATCCCAGAACTCAGGAGGCATTGGTAGGAGTATTACCTTGAGTTTGAGACCACCCTGAGACTCCATAGTTAATACCAGGTCAGTCTGGACCAGAGTGACACCTTACCATGAAAAACAAAAAACAAGTAAAAATAAAGACTTCTATCAAAGGTCTGGAGGGATGTCTTAAGGATTAAGATGTTTGCCTGCAAAGCCAAAGGACCCAGGTTTGATTCCCCAGGACCTACAGTAGGCAGATGCACAAGGGAGTGCATGCATCTGGAGTTCCTTTGCAGTGGCTGGAGGCCCTGGTACACCCATTCTCTCTCTATATATATATCTCTCTCTGTGTCCCTTTCTCTGTCAAATAATAATAAAAAAAGTTCTACCAAATATGTCCTCAGATAACTGTGAATGTAGCCCAACACTTTTGTGGATGGCAGTAGCCTGAGGCAATGGCAAAAGGTTGGAAACACTTTCTACAATTAACCACATGAAAGGTTTTTCTAATTCCAAAAACCTGGCATAGTTCAACATAAACCTTTGTCTTTTGTGTATTCTACAAATTGGTAGCTGCATTCAGAATTTTTATTAAATTTACATATGATCCTTTACTCAAAATTATAGGAAAAGTAATTTTATTAGGGATGCTGGTGGTCTTTTTGTGTGCATAATATTCATAGTTGATATTCAAAGCCCAGATTCATTCATTACATATGACAAAATAGTGATGATTCTATTATTTCTTTTGAATGGATTAAATGATCACCTTTTGTAAAAAGAGAATAGACAAATAGAAGGTAAATTGAATACATATCCTGATATTTATATATTTTAAATGTTAGCATATAGCACGACAAAATTTAAAAACTTTCTGCATTATATCTTTGTCAGCTAAGTTTCTTACCAATAGTTCCAGTTGTCACAGACTCGATGGAAAATCAAGTTATTATTTCTTGTAATTGGCCATTTGCTTCACCTCATATTTCCTGGATAATAACAGTAATGTACTAACAGCAACAATATAATTACTGAGAATAACAGGGCCCCTGAAAAGTAAGGTAAAAGTAGCTAAAAGTGAGAAATATCCTTGAGCCTGCAAGGGGGAATCCATTCTTTCTTATCTCTTTCCCCCCCCAAAAAAGCTGTCCTTGCAGCCTCCACCTTGCTAGAAGTCAGAAATATCAGAAGACTTCTCCCTCCCTAGAAATGTAAATAATATAACTCCCAACCTAGAAGCCAGATTAACCTGGCTTTTCTTTTTTGTTTTTCTCTACTCAAAAGAGAGTTTCTAAGTGCCTGGACACCTGGTATATGAACTGGCATATAACCAGCTAGGGCCTTGTTCAGTAAGTTCCCATAAGATACCCAAGTTAGAGTCACCAGGCAGATTTATCCACGGAGGACTGTCCCCACCTTGGGAACATCTGCTTTACTGACTTTAGTAGGTTTTTCCTGTTTCTGAGGGATCTCCTCCTATGTTACAGTAGCTTTGCCATTTTTGTTGTCTTAAGATCTGCAATAAAATCTTTCTATACTTCACCCTTTATGGTCTGTGGATTTCATCTGTCAAATTCATAAGACCAGAACTTGGAGTCCACTGACAGAAAGGAATTTTAGTGTGACTTTCACCCCAATTCTTGGATTAAAGCACAACTAAGAGCAGAGAAATGCTCTGTCACCCTCAAACACACCCTGAATTCTGATATCAAAAGTTGACATACATTTCCAAACTATATGATATTTCTACTGTGTCTGTTGATTTTGAACATGTAGCAACTTATGCTATTTATTTTATTCTGCTTGTTTGAACTCCCACTTAATCTTAGTTATACAGTTATCAATGTGTAGGAGAATCATTCATGTCCTTAAATTATAGTCCTTTCTTTTGGTTCTCTAAGACTTACTCTGTAATAGATTATTAAAAAAGGTCACATAGCATGAACATCCAATGATTTAAGAAGGGTAGGTAACCTTTATAATTGAAAAAACTACTGCTAGATACTGAAAATTTGCTAATATTTTCAGTTGAATAAATTAAACATACTACTCCATTCTAATCTGTCATGAAGTATTGCTCTTAGAATCTAAATGAAAATTATTTTTTACTTATTTTATTTTTATTTATTATTTTTATTAACAACTTCTAGGACTGAAAACAATATTCCATGATAATGTTCTTCCTCCCCCCACTTTCCCCTTTGAAACTGCATTCTCCATCATATCCCCTCCCCCTCTCAAGCAGTCTGTCTTTTATTTTGTTGTCATCTTTTCCTCCTATTATGATGGTCTTGTGTAAGTAGTGTCAGGCACTGTGAGATCATGGATATCCAGGCCATTTTGTGTCTGGAGGAGCATGTTGTAAGGAGCCTTACCCTTCCTTTGGCTCTTACATTCTTTTTGCCATCTCTTCCGCAATGGATCCTGAGCCTTGGAAGGTGTGTGAGAGATACTGCAGTTCTGAGCACTCCTCTGTCACTTCTTCCCAGCACCTTGATGCCTTCTGAGTCATGCCAAGGTCACTGCTATCTGAAAAGTGAAGGTTCTTTTTTATTTTTATTTCATTGACTTCTCTTACCTGACTACCTAATATTTTGTTGCTCTTCTTCATAGACCAAGAATTAAAGTAAGTTATTATGGTGGAATATACTCACCATAAGCATATGTTTTATAGGGGACTCCAGAGTTAAGCCATTGCTCTACCACAGAGCTAAATCTCCAGCCTACATACACAAATCACTATATCCTATACTATTACTGCATCCACTTAAAAATGGTTAAAGTGTCTTTATTTTATTGATTTCTAACCTCTCTCCATTTCCATGCTTACAATTTAGCTTTAAAGAGCCTCTAGCAAGTATGTTTCAAATCTTTTTTTAATAACACATTCTCCCAGGAAAACTTTATCTCACTATATTTTCATTTATTATATTTCTTACTTTGCTTTTCTACTCCAAAGGCCTCCTTTATATATAAAATTATTTTTATTGCTTATTATATAGATTAGATATAGATATATAGATATATAGATATAATTTTCTCCCATTTAAAAATATCTCTTTTAAAACAGTATCTATCTTAGTTGATATTACATTCTTATAGTTTGATCAAAATCTGAAAGTACATTTTCTTTTACATAATACACCCTATGAGCTCTATTACTTTGATTCTGACATTTTCCATGTTCTATTTATTTTTAATTTAAAGTATTTAATTTAATTTATTTATTCCTTTGATAGAGAAAGAGGGGGAGAGAGAACAATGGGCATGCTTGGGCCTCCAGCCACTGCAAATGAACTCCAGACATGTGTGCCCCTTGTGCATCTGGCTAAGGTGGGTCCTGGGTGGCAGTGGCCAAAGGCAGCCACAGTCATCTCTGGAGTGTGACGCTGATGGGGCAGCATTCAGCAAGGCTGAGGCATCTGAGACTTTCTTTGGCAGGGCCAAGAAGTCTTTCAGTGACCTCCAGGAGTGCCTGTTGTCTGAAAGTTTGTGCCATTGCTATCTTTTCCTTGGAACTTTTAGAATTAATTATAAGTTTATTACTGCTTATTTTTGCTTTTATTTTCTCCTTCTCAGAAATAATAGGGGAGTCCAATTCAGATGTATATATATAGTCACAAATGATTAAACAGAATTGCTGAGGCTATTATGTTTAAAGAGATAAACAGATTATGGATCCTGAAACTATGACTAGTTTGAATGAACAAAGTTTCTCAACACCACACATGTATATTTCACTTAATAAGACATGTTCCAAGCAATTCTATGTCACATGCCTTACCAATTGTTCCCAAGAAACATTACTTACAAGAAAATTCTTGTTGTCCAGATGATTATAGGAATTAAATGGAAACATTCCCTGAACCTACAGATGACTTACTAGAAAAGGAGTCTGAAATGCTAGAGACCAAAAATAAACATCTTTCAAATAATCAGGTTGGGCCCACACAAGGAAGTAAAACAGAATATATAACTTTCATAATTAGCAATAGAGTGGTGGGCTCCTAAAGGTCAGACATCAATGAAAAATACTGGTTGGATAGATCAACTTTTACCATATACTGGGGTATACATTAATGGAGTAAGGATGGTCTGGAAAGATGGAAAAAGAGTTAAATATCAAAATCTTCCTTTAATGGAGAGACTTGCAAAGTCAGAACCAAACTGTAAAATGGAGCAATAAAGGAGGTCATAGAGAGACAATTAAATCAGTACTGGATTAGAAATAGAGAAACATAGTGTTATTCAGGCCCCAAGGTAATATTATGTAGAGAGTGGCTAACACTGCCCTTTCTGAGGTAAAAATGTTTATTACTTTATAGCCACAAGAGCTACCTGCCAGGGATCTTGACTAGTTTCTATGAGCCTGGGTAAGATACTAACCAGCTTACAATCTTTGACTTCCTTGTTTAAGATGTTATCAGAATGTCTATGGGGCAAGACGTTCATGAGTTAAACAGAAGCAGGGGAAACCAAGGGAAAATAGGAATGTTGTACAAGATTTCTTACAGAAAAGAAGCCATGTGAATAAGTTGTTATGTCTTACATGAAAAAAAAATGTATTGTAAAAGTATAAACAAAGAAGCAGAGTTTTGCTCTGTGTCCAATATCCTTCACCTGATCTATTGGTCCAAATCATTTCCTCACAACACTGGCTCCACAGATCCCCTTTGAGTTCTGTAACCCTGCTGAAGCTGGACCTTGGCACCTGGGAATAGAACCTGGCTTTGCAGGCAAATGCCTTATCCGCTAAGCCATCTCTGTAGCCTTATTTTTAAATTATTTATTGACAGTTCACAGTTAATGGTCATTGGGAGCCCAGGAGATATTTTGATCAGTGGTGTAGGAACTGGTAAGGTGCCCATGCTCTGATAAATAACCAAACACTCATGCTTATACAAGCCATCCTGATTCAACTCAGTGAGTCAAAAAAGATGCCAAAGAATTTGGACTAGTTGAAAAGAAGAATAGTTTCAGTGAGAGGGATGAGCAAAAAAGAGAAGGTAATGGGAAATGACTATGATAAAAATATATTGTATGTATGTGCAGTTTTGCACATCATGAATTATTTAATTACTATCTTGAAGTTAGTTTTAAAATAGAAGATCTGTTTTGTGACCATTATAGTATACAGTGAGGAGGTTTTGGTGTGACATTCACCATCCCACCCCATTTATAACTGCAAATAAATAATAAGTAGAAATATTTTAAAGAATGTATTCTACTCACTCTCTCTTTACATATATAAATTTTAAATAGGCGTTGACCCTGATAATATTTTTTGATAATGTCCCTTGTAAATTAGTTTTCCTGAACTATTAAACCAAGCCAGTTTCCATAATATCTGTTCTGATTTCACATACCTCCTTTTTCTGGTACATTGTGGCTGGGTACATAAATAAGGCAATTGACTTTCTAAGAATGCATCCCATATAGCTCATCTTCTACTCCTAAGTGACTCTGTGTCTTTGGTGTTATGTCTATCCTCCATGTTCAATCCATACAAGGTCCTCAGTATGGAATTTTGTGTTGGAAAGACATATCTGAAACCATTTTCAACATGACATGAAAAGAAAGACTTAATATCCAAAGAGCTTATCAAATGAAGATCCTGAATTAATCAAAATGTAAAATACAGGCCCAGATGATCTTGCCATTTGACTTTTAATTCTACTATACATGGGAAGAATGACTGATTGTTTATAAATTATTCCTAAAGTAGCAAAATTTTTCCAACAGATTGTATCAAGACTATTTTATTCTGACACTAACAACAAAGCCATCATAAGAAAATGACAGATCAGGGCTGGAGAGATGGATTAGTGGTTAAAGTGCTTGCATACAAAGCCTAAAGACCCAGGTTGGATTCCCCAGTACCCACATAAGCCAGATGCACAAGGTTGCACATGCATCTGGAGTTTGTTTGCAGTGGCTGGAGGCCCTGTCGTACCCATTCTTTCTCTGTATCTCTTAAATAAATAAATAAACAAATAAATAAATAAAATTTAAGACAATGAAAGATCAGTATTTCTCATGAATATGGATGCAAAATGCCCCCCAAAAACATATTGAAAATGAAACCTGGAAGATATATTAATTATTTACCATGAAAACAAGTGTGCTGCATTCTAGAAATATAAGGTTGGTTCAATATCAGACAATCAAGGCACTACATTACAGCATTATAATCAAAATCAAAGCCATATGATGATCTCAACAGACACATATAAAGCATTTGACAAAGATCTGACAATATTTCCTGGAACTCCTCTCTTCCCAGCTTGACTGGGAAGTGGGAATGTATCCTTTTTGTCTAGGGGTGTTTCTGCCTTATTTTGATTTGTGTGTGTCTATGTGTGTGTGTGTGTGTGTGTGTGTGTGTGTGTGTGTGTGTGTGTGTGTGTGTGTATTTCCAGACTACTCTATGTGAGAGTAATTTTCTTCATTTTGACTCCCTCTTCCAGCAAAGCTGGAAAGGGGAGAATTTCTTTTGGCTTATTTTTCCTGCTAGAATACTCTTATCCTAATTCTTTCTAAAATGAAGTTCATAATTTATAATTTACCCTCCTCTGGCTCCAAACTTTTAATTCTTTATAATTTTGGACAAGGACCCAAAGTTGGGGCCCGTAGGCCAGAGATGCCCTACATTTTTAAGGAATATAATCTGTTATAGTCA
Organism: Jaculus jaculus; assembly: GCF_020740685.1. Lineage (NCBI taxonomy): Eukaryota > Metazoa > Chordata > Mammalia > Rodentia > Dipodidae > Jaculus > Jaculus jaculus. The sequence continues at coordinate 130,625,780 of NC_059107.1, forward strand.
GTTTACCATTGCTATTAGAAAACACCTGATCAAGAGCAGCTTGTGGGAGGAAAGGGTTTATTTTGACTTAGAGACTTTAGGGGAAGTTCCAAGATGGCAAAGGGAAATGATGGCATGAGCAGAGGGTGTACATCATCTCCTGGCCAACATCACGTAGACAAAAGTAGCAGGAGAGTGTGCCAAACACTGGCCAGGGAAGCTTGCTATAACACCTATAAGCCTACCCACACCAACACATCACCTCCAGGAGGCTCTAATTTCCAAATTGCCACCAGTGTGAGACTTAGCATTCAGAACACAAGTTTAAGGGGGGACAACTGAGTCAAAACACTACATAATCCCCTAGACTCAAAAATCTCACATCACTTCATAACTTCAGAAGGCAGATTTATGTTAGGTAACAATTAATTTGACACCCACAGAAGTTCTGAAGAATGATTGATTGAATTTTAACTTTTCTAGTTGACCTTAAGAAAGATGCTTTGATTAGCTCATTAATGATTTATGTTTTGGCTGCAATGTGTACAGTCCTGTTTATTTAACATATAAACTTTTAAAAATACATTTGTTTCACAGCTATTGTTTGATTTCCTATTTTTTCCACTCAATTCAAACACACACACACACACACACACACACACACACACACACACACACTTGTCTAGTTCTGCTTCTTCTAAGGTTTTGAAAAGTAAAGAATCTTGGTGCACATTTAAAAAACTTCATTCTATAATCATTCCCATGACATTAAAGTTTTCAGTCCAAGGATATTCCCAAGATAAGGGACTTAGTGAAATCATACTACTTACTTGAGAGTGAGGAAGGCAATTTCAGCCACAGCCAAAAATATCCAACACTAAATCTCATTAGCCCTATATCAACTCTTCTCTGAAAACCCAAGTGTCATGCTGTTAGCAATAAACTGAGATTCTAATGCCTTTCCCAGAACTCCAAATTACAATATGTAAATCCAAGTGTAAATAATTAAATGTACATATATTTAACCTGAATTACCCTGCAGACATGCTGTTTTCACCTCCAGTCTTCCTCCAAACCTTGTCAGTTGTTGGTAAAATACTAACATGGCAGTAGAGAAGGAGAAACAGAGGTGGGCGGAACATAGCAGCCCTGGAAGTGCTTAATCCATAAAGCGAGGCTGGAAGCACAGATTGGTGAACGGGAGCACTGAGCTGTACAAAATGCCCTTAGGGGACTAGCAGGAAGTAAATTATACTCTCTTTTAAGATAATAGTTCATTTACATTATTGCACTTATTTAAATAATTAATTTCATAATGTAAAATTCCTATAAAAGAAAAAGCCCCACTGAGCAGCAAATCCAAAATTCTCTTAGGTTAAATCCGAGTTCTTTTTGTCCTAGATAGCCGGTCAGTTTCTCCATTTAAGAAAATAAATCTGTTTTTAGAATACAACATTTAAATGACATATATGTACTTTTTTACTTCAGTATTAAGGAAATTATTTTGTGGCATTCTCTTGTAACTTACAACCAAAATTGATTTTTTTTTTTTTCTTCTAGCTGAGAAAACATGTCATGTTCATTAAATCCTTCTTAGAAAGCCCAGAGCCCTACAAGAAATGTCAAGGGAATATACAAGGTCAAAACCAAGGAGACTGAATGAGAAGAAAATTTCAGAATGTAGAGCAGAAGGTCAAGAAGGTCATGTTGCTCTATGATAAGCAGGTTAAACACCTGAAGGATAGGCTGGAAAAGTAACTTTAGGGTCTCAGAAGATTCTCAAAATGAGGTTAAAAAAGTATGAGAATGTGAAAGGAACACTATAGAATTAGATGCATAGAAGGAGAATCTGCTTGTCTTCTGTGGCCAGATTTTTTTTTCTTTCACATTTTGTTCAAAAATGAAATTCTTAATTCTAGGCAGAGCCACTTAATTTAGATACATAAGGGGGATATTTGGCAGTTCAATAAAAGTGGCATACAATTGTTCTCTTTATCTGTTAAGACCTTTTATATGTATGTATATATATATAATTTTTATTTATTGGTTTATTTGACAGAGAAAGAGGGAGAGAGAGGGAGAGAATGGGCATGCCAGCACGTCCAGCCGCTGCAAATGAACTCTGGACACGCGCGCCCCTTCATCTGGCTAACGTGAGACCTGGGGAATCGAACCTGGGTCCTTTGGCCCTGCAGGCAAACACCTTAACCTCTAAGCCATCACTGCAGCTTTGTTATGACCACTTCTTATAGTCATATCTTTTCAAAAATTTTGTTGTTGTTTTTATTTATTTATTTGAGAGCGACAGAGAGAGAGAGAGAATGGGCGCACCAGGGCTTCCAAACTAACTCCAGACTCGTGCACCCCCTTGTGCATCTGGCTAACGTGGATCCTGGGGAATGGAGCCTTGAACTGAGCCTTGAACTGGGGTCCTTAGGCTTCTCCGGCAAGCGCTTAACCGCTAAGCCATCTATCCAGCCCTCTTTTTCCAATTTTTTTTTAATTTAATTTATTAGTTTTCATTTCAGTGAATACAGGCAGTTTGGTACCATTATTTAGGCTCATCTGTGATCTACCCCCTCCCATTAGACCCTCCTTGTTAATGAAAATGGGTCGTGCATTGTGGAGTTAGCCCCCAGTTATTAGTATGATAAATGTCTCTGCAAATCATGACCCAACATGTAACTCTGACATTCTTTCCGCCCCCTCTTCCGCAAGATTTCCCTGAGCCATGTTGGGTTCATTTTTGGTCTGCTTCAGTGCTGAGGTGTTGGGGGCCTCTGAGGCTTTGGCTCTCTGATTTGGTAGGAGTTGATTTTTCTCTGCGTTGATCTCCTTTCCCTTTGTGCTGGTATCCAGTTCACAGGAAAACATCACCCTTGCTTATTTCACCAAAAAATATGGAACGCTTCACGAATTTGCGTGTCATCCTTGCGCAGGGGCCATGCTAATCTTCTCTGTATCGTTCCAATTTTAGTATATGTGCTGCCGAAGCGAGCACCTTTTTCCAATTTTTGAGGATGTTATCACTAGTATCATTCTCTTTCCACAAGAAATTAACATGAACATTTAACACTTTGCATTGCAGCTTCATTATTCTATTCCATTCTCTATCTTCATTTTGTGTGTGGTGGATGCCATGCACTCCAAATACTGCACCCTTGGGTACCTCTCTTCTTGAACTGCTGTATCCTTAAGGCTTTAGAGACACACTACCTGAGTTTCAAGCTACAACTGTCTTTCCTTTACATCACTTCTATCACCACCACTATTCTTCAGTCAAAAACTTTGTAGACATCCCATTTCTGCTGTCACTGAAACACCTGTAGTTCTTGTTCTTTCTAACCAGCCATAATTGTTGGTGTCTTTTTGTAGAGAGGCAGTAGCATAAAGATGAGCAGATGGTACAATAGTCAAGAGTGTCTGAGATTGAAGTCTAGTTTCTCCATTTCTTAGATGGGTAACGTTTGAAATATTCCTGATACTACTTGGACTCAATTTAATTTTAATAAATGACTATAAAGTAGTACTAATTTCATACATAAGATATTCCATAGAAGGGCACAACACTGCTTTTATTACTATAGATATAGAATGTATTTTATCCAGCACATTTTACCTGTCTCACCACCTCAAATTGTTCTCATATTTAGCCTGCATGTTAAATTACTGATATTTAAAACTTGCTTTCATTTCTATTAACCAGTACTCAAAGTCACTCAAATATGTGATTATTTTTTTCATCAAATGATAATGACATTACTTTTTTTCTTGATTTTGGTATACTTCTGAGATCCTAGACACATGCCTTACTATCAGATCTTATATGAATATCACCCTAACCCAGCCCTTTCTTAATCCTGCATAAAGCATCACCATTCCTTCTTTTTCCAGTGAATTTCTTAACCTTGTTTCAAATCATGTATTAAGATCTATAGCTTTGCCTTGTAGGTGACTTGGAAAGTTCTAAAAAAAAGTTCTTATTTTAGTCAGCATTGCTCTTCTTTCTCTCATGTAGAGCCACATAGTAACATTTTGACAATTTTCTTTATTTTTGGTTTTTTTGAAAGGGGCAAAAGTTTATTCCTTATGTGACTCTCACAAACAGCATTTGAGGAAGCTTTTGACAATTTTCCTTGATTCCACAATTTCTTCAAAGCAAGAAAAAACACAAAATGAAATTTACCTGCTTTCAAAATATATATATAAATATAAATATATATGTGTGTGTGTGTGTGTGTGTGTGTGTGTGTGTAATATATGCATGTATATAATGAACAGACAGCAAAGGATAAATTCTTTATTCTCTGTCTATCATTGTGGATTTTAACTTTTAGGACTTATATTTATGCTCCAATCCACTTCTTGGCCCTGAAGCCTTGGTTAAACTACTTTACTTCTCGAGTCATACAGTATTCTGACATTATTTGAACTTTTCCATGTACCTTTACATAGTTGAAGATAAATAGTAGAGTTTAAATTCTGAAATTGTATTTGTAATTTATTTATTTTGAAATCTCATTCAAAATGATGTCTGGCATTTTGGGAACATGCAATCAGTGGTGAGAGGAGTGAGTAATACCTATTTGCTAATTGCTTTACAATTATCCTTCATTAGAGTCCACAAATCTTTTTGGTATATAGGTACTATAATATCCAATTAAACATGGGAAGACTGAGTTAGAAAGGCTAACATTTTTCTCAATGCCACATGCCCAATTAGTAAGAAATTTATCAATCAAAACCAAATCTGTCTTTTCAAGTTCTGTTGTTTCTCCTGTTTTCTTGTCCCTTAGAAGAAGAGCAGTTCAAATAATTGTAAGAGTATCCATACTTATTTTAATTAAGACAATTTATTAATTTAACATTTGAGATTTTATGAGAGTTGAATTTAATTTTCAACCAAGTAAGCACATGAGAGCTTATGATACTACAGTAGTGTTGATGGTCCAGCATCATTTACAGCAGACGTTCATTTGACTCCATAGGGGATTTTTATGGACACCAGGTGAACCACTGACCAAAAATGAATAAATATGTAGGAGATAATCACTACTTGTCTAGTTGCTAATTATATAGTTGTACTTGCTGTAGGTACTTTGATCAAGACTGTGACTGGAAAAGACATCAAGAAAATGACAACCCAAGTGAATGTCCAAAGCCCTCTATGTGCGAGAAGAAAGAGGCGGTGATCAAATGCCAACCTAAAAATTATAATTAGTGGGCTGGAGAGATGGCTCAGCAGTTAAGCTCTTGCCTGTGAAGCCTAAGGACCCTGGTTTGAGGCTTGATTCCCCAGGACCCACGTTAGCCAGATGCACAAGGGGGCGAATGCATCTGGACTTATTTGGCACTGGCTGGAAGCCCTGGCATGCCCATTCTCTTTCTCTCTCTCTCTCTCTCTCTCTCTCTCTCTCTCTCTCTCTCTCTCTCTCTCTCTCTCTCTTTCTCCCTCTCTCTCCCTCTTTCTTTCTCTGTCTGTCGCTCTCAAATAGACAAAAATAAACAAAAATAAATAAATAAATAAACATATAATTACTGAGAATGTATCAAAACTTACTGATATTACCAGGCAAATGAGAAATTTTTTCCAGTGGTGTGACTCATAGCAATGTGACTTGCTATGAGCACATGAATACAAGTAGAAATTGTATTTCCTAGTTCTGAGTGGAATGATGTGATTGATTTTGCTCAGCATCTTCTGAACTTCTTTCCCAACTTGAGTGCACAGGTGCATATTCATACATTGATTTGTGTGATAAGGTTCTGTCTGGATTGCCACTCTTCTGTGGAAATGCAGAGGCCCAGACTGGATGTCCACAAGGAGCTAATTTCTCAGATTTATTTAATATGCTTAATCATTTTATCATCATAAAACAAACTGGGTCATGGTCTTAACTGATTCAGGTGTGCTTATAATATTATCTTTGGAATATTTCTCTGAAGTTAATAAAACAAAAAGTCAATTAAAAAATTGTTTCAATTAATTATCTAACTATTGAAAACGTAGTTGGCATTTTAATTTACTTTAATGAGTGTTCTAGTTGCCTCTAGAACAAAAGACATTCCTTACTTTGTTTCATAGAGCAGACTTCCCAAAGAGGCAAAGTAAAAACAATTAAATGAAATAATCTTCAATGCTGGAATTGTCATCAAATAATTAGATTAGTTTTAGGATGCATGACATCATATTAGGTGCCATGGGGTTTTCAAAGCTTAAAATTAATCTTCTTTGAACTGCTTTTGACTCAAAGCAAACTTAATTACAATAGCATTTCCCAAGACTAAAACTACTAATGTTATTCCAGATAGAGCTGCTTATTAAAATATTTCAAAGATGTTTATTGATATGCATATGAATTATCTTATTTAGAAAGCTATCACAAGAATGATTAAATGCAAAAAATAATATAATTTAAATTATTAGAAAACATTTAATTGATTCTTCCTATTTATAAATATTAATGTTCTTGTTTTTAAAGTAGTATTTATTTTTGGGTTAATTAGTGGTAGTAGTATTAACAACATATTTTGTATGGATACATCATGTTTTGGTACCCTCCTAACCTCCTCCCTGCCCCCATTCTGCTAGGGAGGGACTCTCCTCAATGGAGTTGCAAGTATCCCCTATGGGATTGTGGGTTATGTGATATGGGAGCAGCAGTCAGTTGTTTCTGGGAGGTGGGAATGACTATGGGAATGTTGTTTCAACCTTATGGCTCTTGTAATCTTTCCACACCCTCTTCCACAAAATACTCTTAGCTGTGGTGGGTGAGTTTTTAAATGTCCTTCAGTGATAAGCTCTTAGGAGCCTCTGGATCTCTGCTTTCATTATGTGTTGAGTATCCTCAGGGTCTGTCTCCTTTACCCTGGTGCTGATTGTCAGGTTCAATATGGAAACAGTACTCTTACTCATCTCCCCAGTTCCTCTGTGATTTCAGCTGTGGCTTGGCTGAAATGTGAGAGGTAGTTCATCCCTTTGGGTCTCACTACCTTCTGAAAATGCAGAATACATTCTCCAATGGAGAGCCAAGTCAACATAGTTTAAGCCTTATTAACTTAGGGAGAATTTAATGTGTTCAACCCCTTTTTAGTCAAGAACTATTGAGAGCTTGACATTGGAGAGCATAATGTTTGTCTCCATAGGATTCTGGTCTGGTGGTTCCCAATGCCAGACATGGTCTATTTTACACTGAGCAGATCTCTTAGCCAATCAGAAAGCAATTTGTTACCCACCAAGGCTGTGTGCTACTATTGCACTGGCATGTATGTCCTGTCAGGGTGTTTGCTTCTAAGTAGCTTAGACCTCTGGTTCCCAAGACCATTGTTGGGCACGTTCCCCTCGTTGCTCATGTAGCACTACCCATCACTAGACTGGCTAACTGTATGGGGACTGGCTCTCTTCCAGATTCCAGGTAGGTCTCTCCATGCTCTGTGTTAGCTGCATATGGTGTCTTCAGCAATAGGGTCTTAGCTTTTGCCTCAGGTAGGTAATCAAGTGCTTTAACAGAAACCTGTGTTGTTTTGGGGACCTTATAATTCTCTAACTGAGCATGAGATCAACAGCTCATTGTGGGTAGCAACCAATTTCTGGGCCTAGGAGTTATAGGCCAGAGACAAAAATAAATAAATAAATAATCATTCAACCAATGGTATTTCATGGAGCTAAGAAGCATTTACACAGACAAACATACTATGAGCAGAAGCAATAGGCTACCCAATGAATAGGAGAAAACTTTCTCCAGCTATACCACTGACAAAAGCCTATCTAAAATCTGAAATCTACAAAGAATTCAAAAAACTAAGCAACAATAAAAAAAAAAAAAAAAATCAAACAACGCACTTCAAAAATGGGGCAGAGAACTGAATAGGGAGAGCTCAGAGGAAGAATTACAAATGGATAACACACTCTTAAGAAAATGTTAAACATTCATAATCATTATTGAAATGCAAATTAAAACAACAGTGAGATTCCACCTTACTCCAGTAAGGATGGAAATCACTAAAAATAATTAATAACAACAAATGTTGGCAAGGTTGTGAGAAAAAAGAAGCCCTTATCCACCATTGGTAGGAATGCAAACTTGCACAACCACTATGAAAATCAATATAGAGATGACAGAAAAGGGTGGACATAGTCCTACCAACAGACACATTTATCCCCTACAGGGCATTTATCCTAAATGCATCATGTGTCTCTACAGAAATATTTGCTTAACCATGTTTATAGCTGTTTAGTTCATTGTAGCTAAGAACTGGAATCAACCTAGATGTCCTTCATTGCATGAATGGCAAAGGAAGTTGTGGAACATTGACATAGTAGAATTCTACTCAGCAGTAAGAAAAAGAAATGATGTCATGAAATGTATAAAAAATGGACAGATTTAAAACAGATAAAACTCAGAAAAATCACTCAATCACGGGAAAATAAATACATCATGGTTTCACTTATCTGTGTTTCCTAACCTGGACCAGCTCAGGTTGCCGACATATCTGGTAGGCAATTCAAGAACCAGGCAATAGGGATAGAAAGGTTTGGGGAGAGGAGAAGGGAATGGTGGGGAGAAACAGGCACAAAACTAAATCCAAAATGAACTAGTACCATAGAAACCTTTATCCTTGGAGATAGACTAATGTTCCTGTTTTATGGTATCTTTCTGATGTATTGTATGAGGGACTTAGAAGGGCTCCACTTCAAATGTGTCTTGCCTAGAAATAAACAGACCGAGTTGCCTTGAAATTAATCCCTGCATGATTTTACTCTGGAAAGAAATTCTATGGAATCTGAGTTTATTTTGAAAGTCAGTTGAAAAGCCTGTCTCCAAATAATTATAAGAATTGATAATACTTAGTTTATATATGTGTGTGTGTTATATGCAGGAGAAAGAGAAGCAGTTCCCTTTCCTCCTGCTCTGGAAGCAGTTGATATTCTGAAAACATATGGACATCAATGACTAAACAATAGACTTTGTTGCTATGTCTCATGACTGCTTCAGCTAAGGGATCAAGTTTTTTACTTCTTCCATAAATCATTATCATAAGTCATATAATATATTATGTATTATAACATTATACATATTAAACTATATTTTATATAAAGTGATAAGGCATAAAAGGGGATGTAGTATATAAAACAAGATGCATTTATTGCCTAGAAAATGGTTATGCAGTTGTGTGTAAAATGGATATTAATCAATAACACTAATTTAAATGTGAGACTGTCAAATATGTCATAAAAATAAGTTATATACTACCCTGAAAGAACATAATAGAAAACTCACTTAATTGGGTATAATATAAAAACGTTTCATAAGGATGAGCATACAAACCACTTAGAAATTAATTAAGCATAAGTTCATATGCAGACATGTATGCATCCAACACCAGGGATTAGTTTGCTAGAGGTATTTATGTGAGTAGTTATGAGGGGTTGGAGTGCAGAAGGTAAAGGCAGCTGGGCTAGATGGATGCACAGCAATGTGGCTCACCAACACCAACAGGAAAGTTAAGGCATGGCAGTGCAGGGCTTACTAAGCTTTTAACACATTTGCTGAAAACGTGTTGAAATTTACTGACATTCCCAGGCAAATGAGAAAACTTTACCAGTGGAGTGACACATAGCAATGTGACTTGCTTTTTGTGTGGGTACAGGTATCAAACTCAGCTCCTCATGACTGAGTAGAAAGTGTTCTTACCTATTGAGCCAGCTTCCCAGTCCCTCTGTTTAACATTATCTATTTGCATTACATGTAAGATTTTATGTAGGTATAAATGATGGTAAGATTGGGGGAGAGTACAAGCCAGGGAAGAAAACATTATAAATAATCAGAACATATAAGATTAATGTCAATAACTCTAAAACATGGTCATTAAGTTTCCATTAATAATTAATAATGTGGGACTGGAGAGATGGTTTAGCAGTTAAGCGCTTCCTGTAACAATGGTAACAACATCATTACATAGCAGATGCAAGTTACATTTCTAATTGAAGTAGGTTTTCCATTTTTCCACACATATTTCCTGGAATGGTCATTATGAAATTAATTCATTTACAGTATTTCTATTCCAGCTAAGTATGTACATGTTTTCTTATCAAAATTGCCAACATTTGCCTGGCGTGGTGGCATTTGCCTTTAATCCCAGCATGTGGGAGGCAGAGATAAGAGGACTGCTGTGAGTTTGAGACCACGCTGAAACGACATAGTGAATTCCAGGTCAGCTTTGGCTACAGAGAGACCCTACTTTGACAAAACAGAATAAAAATTGCCAACATTGTGAATTTGCTACCTGCTTTGATGTTTATCAAAATAATGTTTGTATCTTTTATAAATACAAAGGCAGATTTCTACTAGGGTGTGAAATATTTGCAATTAAGTTAGAAACTTTATGTACTTAAATATTTTAGAAAATTTATGTATACAGAACAGCTGACCAGAAGACAGAGCCCCAACATTACATTTAAATTTCCACAATCATTAGCATCTTACATTAGTATAAAATTTATTTTAATAAATGAATTAATATTAATACCATATGATGGTATGGAAACCATAGCTAATTCTGATTTTATTATTATCTTACTTCATGTTCTGTTCTCTAACTGGACTTCATACCAACTCCAATAATGCATTTATCTGTCATGGTCTGCAAGGATCCTTTAGTTCATGACAATTTCACAGATTTTCCTTTCTTTTGAAGATCTTGGTGTTTTTTAGACATACTAGTCTAATACAGAATTTAAGATGTTTCCCTAGTAGAATTTCTTTGGGAAAGGGTCACAGAGGCAAAATACCGTTCTACCAAGGGTACATAGTATTGTTATGATTTATGGCTTTTGGGTTTGACCTTTATCACTTGGATGCAGTAGAGTCTGACATGTTACAGCATAGTAAACTCATTTGTGTTCCCTCCTTTCCACACTCCACTTCATGGAAGGAGGTTACTGAGAGCAGCCAACATTAATTATAGAAGGTACACTCCCTCTGCTTCAGAGTGGATTATCTATAATATTTATTTGGATTCCTTTGCATAGGAGACTTGTTTATATAGTTAATATTTTTTAACATTTAGTTATATCAATACAGATTCATGGATATTTTTGCCAATTTGGTAATTAATTCACTATTACAGTTAGTCCAAGAGAAATTTTGTACATGATACCACTTTCTTTTTGTATCTTAAAGTTCCATACAATATCCACTCTGATATCACATACTTTTTCTACTAGTGTAATTTTTTGTTGTTGTTGTTTTGTTTTGTTTTGTTTTTCTAGGTAGGGTTTCACTCTAGCTCAGGCTGACCTGGAATTCACTCTGTATTCTCAGGGTGGCCTCGAACTCACTGAGAACCTCCTACATCTGCCTCCCGAGTGCTGGGATTAATGGCATGTGCCACCACTCCCGGCTTCTACTAGGGTATTTTTAAACAATGGAATTGTTAATAACAGAAAAAAAAAAACCGTTTCTTAATGTTTTTAGAGACCTTGAAAAATTATTTTTTATGATTTAAGTTTTCTTATTTGTTGCATGATAATGTTTTGTCATTGTTATGTATGTTTTTCAAAGTTTAATGTATTTTTATTAAAACATTTCATTCATATATCCTTTTCTGAGTGTTCCTCTGTATCATCTGTGTTTATTTTATATTTTCTGATCTGTCTGTATTTATTTTCCATACTATGAAAGTACTATTAGCATTTCTAAGACAAACTTTAAGTATGATCTAATTAAAATGCTGCCTTCTGTTGAGTAATTATGTCAGAAAACATGCCCATCTTGAGTGCCTCAATAAAGTGTATATAAATCAAATTTATCACAACTCCAAGGAACAGGCTGTATATCATGTTATCTGGCAAATACATCTCTCACATATTGTTTGAAATGACTGTGCAATAACTTTGTAGCCTAAGGAAATTTAGAATGAAATTTTTCTTTGAAGAATATTTTTATTACTTCTATATAAATCTTTATGCAGACCATGAATTCATGGGACTTCTGGATGCCAATATTGTTTTCAAGTAAATAATACTTTTGAAATGATTGAATTAGGAAATAATGTGGACAAAAACAACCAGAATAATATTTCTAGGTGTAAACAAACAACATATTTAGTAAATGGGATTAGCGTTCTAACGCAGAAAGCACAGCTTCTTAAATTTTGAAATCTTAGGTCTGAAAATAAAATTGACTCTCTTTGGAAAATATTGTGTCAGCACTCACAGGATGAGTCTTTTATAATACTCAATTACTTATGCCTGAGCTGTTTTCAATTTCTGAATATTAGCTTTTACTCTGTAAGTATATCCACGCTTTATGTGTTACAAAGAAATGTGCAAAACATTTTAGACTCCATTGCAAATAAACTTTAGTTCTTCAATGAATGATTCTAAATATTGACATCTTTATAATTCAAGCAAACAATATAAAGTGATATAAGTTATTTACTATAAGAAACATTTTCTAATGAAGATACTTTTAATAGTTTTTGCTTGTTACATGATTGTATGAAATTTTCAAACAGGAGTTTTATGCTCACCTATGAATATGAGTTAAAGATTATGAAATGAGTAAACAGAATGGAAAGTGTACACTCTCTACCAGATATGACAATAGAGATCTTAGATTATAATAATGATACAGATTCTATTACAAAGAGTCCATATTGTGAATAGGTCATATGTAAATGTTAGCTCCTTTGATTTCATCTTTCCTTAAGTCTCTTTTCTTCCATTAGAACAGAGGTGAAAAAGAATTAAAAAAAGAGGTGCATATGGATAAACATTTTGTAGGGATCTCTGTACATTTTATAAGTTTGATCACACACACACACACACACACACACATATATATATGTATATAAAAATATATATACTATATATAAACTATATATATATATTACTATATATATATGTATATATTACTATATACATGTATATATTATACTATATATACTACTAATATATACTATAGTATATATTATACTATATATACTATGTATATATATACATATATAGTACATATATATACTATATATATGTATATATGTATATATTACTATATTATATATATGTATGCATATATATGTGTATGTGTGTGTGTGGATATATATATATATATATATATATATATATATATAGAGAGAGAGAGAGAGAGAGAGAGAGAGAGAGAGACTGTATGTGATGATGTGATGAGTAGGGAGACAGGAAAATTGAAAAGAATAGTACATTAATTTTGGAGAATATGACAATGATATATCAGATGATCATTATGTCAAAATGATCAATAATTATTGACCAAATTGGCATCATTTAAGAATGAGTCCAATGAGAATCAACTAGAATGATTAGACACAGAGGAAACAATTGTGAACTACTGCATATACAAAGAGGACACATTGCATCAAAGAATACATGCTCATTCTCAGAATTCATCTCCTACCATTTCTCTCTCAGCTCACTCTGTCCCAGTCACACCAACACCCTTTCTCACCCTCATACAGGGCAACCATGTTTCTAATCAGGGTTTTTATAGATACATGTTGTTTGTGAGTCAGAACAATATGACCTCCCTGACATTAGATGCCAGTACAGTTTATTTAGTATCCTTTAGTTTTCAACTAAAATATCTTAGATAACACATTATTTTTAAATATAAGTTCAGTTTTCTTCCATGACTCCATTTTGCATTGTTCTCAGTAATGTCTTACCACTATATACATATCTACTTCAACTCCATACTTTTTCCCCTGTGTCTGTCTTTTCCAATTAAAACTAAATTTGCAAAAAAAAAAAAACATAAACAAAAAAGCCTGTTGCATTTGTGACTATGACACATGACTCTCTAATAGTGTAACGTGCTCAGTCTCTATCCTTTCCATGTTGGAAGTAAAATCAAGGCAGGGAAACCTCCAGGATGCATATTTCTTATGATTGTTCTCCATACATATTGAGAAGTGATTAAGATGAGCTGCCCTGAACAAGTTTATATCATAAAATAGAGAAATAAGTATGACTTAAGTGTAAGGAATGTAATTAAGAGAAAGATGCTTAGAGAGCTAATCCAAGTCTAGGAAATATGTAAGAGTTTAATTATATGGTATAAAAAGTAGCAACACCTGAGTGTATGTAGAATGAAAGAAAAAATAAGGAATATAGTACTAAGAACTAAAGAAACTTGCATGTCATTATCATCTCATTGAAACTTGGATACTGTTGCAGTCAGGTTCACATTGCTGGTAGAAATCACCCAACCAAGAACAGTTATGGGGGGGGGGGGATTATTTGGAATTACAGTTTTAAGGAGGAAGCTACATGATGGCAGGGAAAACAATGGCATGAGCAGCTGGACATCACCCCCTAGCTGACATAAGATGGGTAATTGCAATAGGAGAGTGTTCCAAACACTGGCAAGTAGAAGCTGGCTATAACACCCATAAACTTGCCCCCAACAATACAATAATACACTGCCTCCAGAAGGCATTAAATCTCCATCAGTTGGGAACCTAGCATTAAGAACACCTAAGTTTATGGAGGATACCTGAATCAAACCACCATATTCTGAGCCTGGCCCCCATAAACTGATAACTGTAGGTGATGTAAAATGCAGTGCATCCATTCAACTTTAAAAGCCCCCATCTTTTTATCAATCCTAATGATGTTCAAATATCCCCATACTACAAGGTCTTTTAACTGAGCCATAATATCCCCCCAAAAAAAAATCAAACCCCCCCTCAAAAACCATAATGGCACAGAATAAACATTCACATTGCAAAAGATTGCACTGGGCATAGCAAAGAAATATTCAGCAAATACAAGATTTAAAACAACCAAGGCAAACATAAAAGTCTGTAGCATCAAGTTCAACAACTCTAGACAGTGAACAATCTCCAAGTTAGACAATTCTAATCAGCAACAAGTCTCTGGAGTTCCAATTCTACCCTTCCAGCTAGGCTACTCACCATTTTGGAAAACTTCATCTGGAGCCAGCAGCATTCCTTAGCTGCCATCTTGTAGTCTCAGCATCTCCACTGGGTCTCCACTGCAAGCCACAGTTCATCCTCACAGCCCTGTGCAGGCAACCAGCAAACCTGCTTCACACTGCCCATAGCCATTTCCAAAACACAAGACCATGTTGCAAACTCAATGACCCTCTTTTTCCTGCATTTCATATACTCCACAATAACGGGTAGGGTGCAAATTTGTTAATCCAAGGTGAATAAAGCAGATGTTGAAGAATAGGACACTTTTTGAGCACTTAGGCCCTTTTAAAAGAATCTACATTCTTCCTGTTGCCCCAGTGCAGGTCAGCTGGCTCAATGTCAAAGGTAGTAATCTCTCAATTGAAGCTGAATGTGCAGCAGTTCATCCAAAGATTTTTTTGTTCTGTGCCATATCACTCTGCTCACACCAGTTCATTTCTATGGAAAGCAACCCTGCACAAATTCTCAGGACACAGGCATAACAGCAAGCTTTTCAAAAACCTGCCTTTAGCCCAGTCCAAGCAAAGTCCTATCTCACCCTCATAAGCCAAACCTCACAGTCCATAGTTCTTACTGCATTCAGATCTTCCAATTCTGACCAGAATAGTCCATCAAGCTATTCTTACAGCACTTCAAGACATCTCTTAGGCCAATGTTTCAACTCCTTTCACATTCCTCTTGAAAATCAGCTACAAAAGGCCAAAGCCACATGGTCAAGATTCTAGCAGCAATCCCACTTCTCGGTGCCACTTTACTGTTGCAGTCAAGTTCACAATGCTGGTAGAAATCACCCAACCAAGAGCAGCTTGAGGGAAAAAGAGGTTTAGTTTGGATTACAGACTTGAGGGGGAAGCTCCATGATGGCATGGAAAATGATGGCATGAGCAGAGAGAGGGTGGACATTACCCTCTGGCCAACATAAGGTGACAATAGCAACAGGAGAGTGTGCCAAACACTAGTAAGGGGGAGCTGGCTATAGCACCCATAAGCCTGTCTCCAATAATGCAATGCCTGCAGAATGCATTAATTCCCAAATCTCCATCAGCTGGGAACCTAGCATTCGGAACACCTAAATTTATGGGGACAACTGAATCAAGCCACCAAAGATACATAATTTTTTATCTTCAAAATAATGGTATTGAAGATATATAAAAAGGAATGGAATTTTGAGTAAAATTTTATAAAGCAAGATTTTCAAATTATGATGGCAGAGAGAAATAACATGAATTTTGGACCTTTTCTTTCAAAATGGAATATAAAATGTTTTTCTTATTCGTTTCAGAAGAAGATGATTTTTACAGCAAAGTAAAATTCCTGTAGTGGCATGAAAAATGAA